>NW_027412572.1:5000-2509843 GCF_025532065.1 Leptinotarsa decemlineata | reverse complement strand
GGTTATTTTTTTCATCCAAAATACGCACTGTAATGTTGTGAATCAATTGACGACCTTCTGGACTGACAGGCATATATATAATACTGTGTGGTTCTTTAGTAAGATTGTAGCCAGGTTCAACATCAATATCGAATGAGAAAAGAATGTGGATTCTTCACCATTTATTATATGAACCAGATATTATATTGCAATCTAAGCGGATAAGTCTCACAGTTGTAATGTTTATTTGGTAATGATGATTCATGTATCTGATTGGTGGAAATATTTTCATGAGCGAACCCCATCATTTCTGCTATTGATTTTGGATGTGTCAGATCAATTTCATATTTGGATCGCATTTCACATTTGAATGTATTATTATTGGGTGTAGATAGAAAATATCATCTGCAAACGACATCATTTGGTTTTTTATCATGAAACAATCTGAACATGATATGTTTCTGTATGACGGCATTGATCTCTTCTATTTCATAAGCACCACATGGAATTTCAATTGTCAACTTTTGGGGGATCGATGAGTTGTCATTAATGATTCTTAAACTATAACTAAGTTATTAGCTTCAGTTATATTATTGATTGTATTGCATCCATAGAATCCCAAAAGTCCTAATCCATAACGACTGTTCCTATCCAATTCAATTGGTGGAAAAAAATCCGCACTCAAGACACTTGTCCCGACAGCTTGTAGCTCGAACTTTCGTGACATGACTGATGAATATTTTGAAACACATTTCAATTTATTATTGTACACAGCAACAGCACATTTGAGACAATTTCACTTTTTGGAAGGTGTTGTATTGTAATAAGTATCATTTTTATTGATACCAATATTCACATCCTCTATATTACAAATACAACACATAGATTTCCGAGGTATAGGACCGTCATTAACATCCGATTCTGAATTTGATCGTGGTGGTGGTGCTCATAACAATATCTATGTTTCATTATATCGATGTCATCTTGCAGATGCTTAGGCAACTTTTCCCAAACATATGCAATCTCATGTGCAACACATGCAAGTATCACTTCCTTAGGCATATTTGCAAGCATCACTTTATCCATTTTTTTCATGGTACCATATTTTGAAAACATTCTAAGTGAAAACCCATTCCCTTGATAGCCTCCCGATCCAGTTTTGGTGTTGAATCCATTTTTATTTGGAAAATTATTTAGAGAGAAACTGCAAGCACAAGTGACCACAGAGAACTGTATTAAATTTCTGTTGTCGATCATTGTTATATTTGATTTTTACATTCGAACATTTTCGAAAGAATCGAGTCAATTCCAATGGTGGGGGTAGATCTCCAAAACTATCGAAATATGTGACTTCTTTCCCACATTTTTTATATGCCACCCAATGTGTTCCTGGTCCACTTATTCCATCTAATTAACAATAGCTGTCTCGTTTTGTTTTGGACCTGAAGATGGTAATCTATCACGCATAAAAAACACCACGAAAATGTGGAATTTTCATTTTTTGTGCATAATAACTGAGATCGAGATCAGTAAGAGGCCTCTGAGGTAGGGGTTCAATTAGTTTTTTGTTTTGTTTGTGGCTTTGTATGGTTTTAAATATAGTCCTAAACCTTTACGGTATGGTTTGAGATATATTCCACTTCCGCGTTTGCCTAATGCTACAGCCTCCATGGTTTTATTGTGACGATTGGCTTCCATTAAAGCCGCTCTGCTGGCTTTTGCCGAATTCACGGCCTTGGTAATACCAGCAGCAGCTCCCGCCAAACTTCCTAGTGCGGATAGTCCAGCAAAAATTGGTATCAATGGTAAAAGTCCACCGATCTTGGGAACAGGAATTATGCGTGGTGTGCGGATTTTCTTCTTTCCAACGGCAGCTTTAAGGTATTTACGTGCCGCCTGCAATGCCACAGTGATAGCTTTTTTGCTATTATTCGTCACAAATTGATTCCCACCAGCTTTCTTCAATACATTTCGCACTTTATGGACTATCCCAGCACCAAATGCAACTTTTTTAATTTTATTTTTCTTCGTTTGTTTCCTCTTACATTTTTCTTATTGGTACTACAACCCATGCCCATATGTCTTTTCGCTTTCATAATGTTGGTGACAAGTAATGCAGCTGCTCTTTCCCCAATACTCGCGTCCTTCGATTTAACCTATCCAAGCGCTGTATTCAAGTTCTTTGTCGGCTAAATGTCTTGCTGCAAGATCGGATGGATGCTTAGAATATTGAATATCGTGTTTTTTGCATTCAATATCTAATTTATTGATTCCAGGGTCGTTACGAGCTAAACGTTGTTTCAATTTTGTACCCGGTCCACAGTATTGATAACCTCCGGTAGATGTAATTCGAAAGGAAGTTTGTTTATTAAATCATTAACAAAACCACAACCTCTTTTAATTTTACGATCACTTTCAATACGTCCGTATCGTTTGATGGTACACATTGAAATGAATAAGCTAATAACATTTATATAGTCTCAACCACGGCACGATGCGCATTGTAAAACAGAAAGAAAAGTTTGCTGTAGATAATCTAGATGAGAAATTTGGTTGTGGATTGAATGGACAAAGGGTATTCAGACATGGTCCACTACTTCCATCATCAGTTCGAGGACTCATTATAGGACCTTCAAATTGTGGAAAGACGAATGCAATGATATCACTATATTAACACATCCACAAGGACTGAGATTTAGAAATGTGTATCTCTATTCGAAATCACTCAATCAACCTAAATATCAGTACTTGCGAAGTGTTTTGGAACCTATAAAAGGATTAGGTTTTTATACATTCAGCAATAATGCAGAAATAGTGGAACCCTCCGACGCTAAGCCTAATTCTGTTTCATTTTCGATGATGTATATGTGAAAAGCAAGATATTATTAGATCATATTTCTGTATGGGACGTCATAAGGATGTTGATTGTTTTTATCTAGCACAGACATATTCACGGGTACCCAAACAGTTAGTGCGTGACAATACCAATTTCATTATAATGTTCAAACAAGATGAGACGAATTTACATCACATTTATTCAGATCATGTTTCACCCGATGTAACATTCAAACAATTCCAATTGATGTGTGTTAAATGCTGGGAGGACCAATATGGATTTCTAGTCATTGATAAGGATAGAAAAATAGATGAAGGTAGATATCGCAAAGGATTCGATAGTTTTATATACCCATGATCTTGTTTTTGGAACTTATTCGATCACTGAATATTGTAGTGGTCACTTCACCAACGAATTAAGCTTTAATTCAAAAAAAAGGGCATTATGAATACAAAAAAAGATCCTGAAAATAAAAACAATGAAATAAATTTGAAACGTCAACTAGTAGAGACAACAGAAGCTGTCAGGCAGAAATTCAACTCTATCAAGAATGATAATATTGAAAATCGTACGACACTTGAAAGATTGTATGAGCCCATAATGAAACCATTGAATGTTTTATCATCAAACGCTACTTCTAAATCACCAGTGTTATCACCAAATCATGGAACTGTTCAATCTACTTCAAATTATCCCATGAGTACTCCAATAGGAAGAAAACAATCTTTTGGTAGTGTATCATCTGTGAATAGTGACACGAGCACACTTCAAGACGATATGAGAACAACTCTATTCGAAACACCATCATCGTCCCACATCGATTCCTCGGATCCTGACATCTCACCTGTTATGAATGAAAGTGGTGAAGATGTTTTGATGAAACATTTGAATAATATAAAATCTAGAAATCCAGCATATGATGGAACATTTGGCGTACGTATGGATCCAATTACACAAAAGCTGAAAATGGGAAGTCTAGTGGTAAATTTCAAAGATGGAAACATTTCATTTTGGGATGCTATTAAAGTGAAAAAAATATGAATGCGCAGGTAGTCCAGAATTGTATGATATGATTTTTTTGAAGAATCCACAAGATGTTGATAATGAAGAAACTCGTCAAGTATATTCCAAAATATTGAAAATAACGAAGCTCCATATAAACAATATCATTGAAGAATGGTTTTAAAATATACAATTCTAAAAAATTCGTGAAGTTATCAAACCTCTATTAGACTCACGACAATATCCAATAAGAAGTAGAAGTAAAATTGGTGGAGCACTCAAACGAGTGAAAAATGGGATAATAAAAATAATTCTAAACCTGGGAATTATGTGTACTGGAATTCCACCGAAAGAGTTAGTTGCTCGCCTACGACTATTGGTAGCTTCAAAGTCAGCCGGACATACCGGACATGATAATGAAATAATTTCAATAATTGAAGAATTACGTGAAGAAGGTATAATATATTAACATATTCACATGTAATGATCACTGTCACATCATCATTCAAATGCAGTAACATTATCACCTTTCTCTTTAATCATATTGAAATAGAATGACTAATGAATAAGTGATGTCAAACGACAAGTTGTTAAAGATTACATAAACCTGCAAGACGTAATTTTCGTAGAAGAATAACCACCATCAAAGGTTTTTGCAGATCTATGGCAAATAAGATTAGCTGACTGCAACCTTATGCAAAAAGTAATGAAGGATACCGATATATACTTGTAGTGATAGATTGTTACTCCAAATATCTGTGGACTGTAGCAGTTAAAGATAAAACAGGTAGTACAGTAACTAATGCAATGAAACATGTACTGAAAAGAAGCCAAATACTCCCCCAAACACATACAAAGCGATCAAGGGAAAGAATTTTTCAATAAAAGCTTCTCATCTCATGCGAGAATATAATATCAATCATTATTCAACATTAGCACAAAGAAGGCAGCTATAGCAGAAAGAGTGATTCGTACAATAAAGGCATGGCTCTACAAGGAATTTTCGATGAAGGTCACCACAAATGGCTTGATATTCTTCCAATTATAACTAGTAGATATAATAATAAAGTTCATCGTACAATAGGTATGGCACCCATCAATGTTGATTCAACAACAAAATTAAAATTCAAGGGTATCAATGGAATTGGAGGAAGACAAAGTAAACCCAAATTCCAATTAAATGATATTGTATACGTATAAGTAAATACAAACAATATTTTTGAAAAGTCTTACACTGCGAATTTTACCACGGAGCTATTCAAGATTGTTAAAATTAATAAAACCATCCCAACGACTTATAATCTTGAAGATATGAATGAACAGCCGATTAGAGGATGTTTTTACGAAGAAGAGTTATTACGAACCGAGAATCCTGACGTATATCTGATTGAGAAGTGTTGAAGAGAAGAAAAAATAAAGTATATGTAAAGTGGTTAGGCCTTCCTAGCGAACAAAATTCTTGGATTGATGAATCAAATATGGTTTAAAATGTATATAATAGTGACTTTTATGATAAAGTAATATTAAAGTTCATTATTGTTTTCATTTCAATTATAAGTATGTGAACTGAAAAATATTGCAGCGGTAAACATTGCCCCAGCCATTCGCAATGTTCTGTGTATACCAACCAAATTAATTGTATACCCATTCCCGCTTATATTTTTCAACTCACGATATTGAAAACACATTATCATTCCCAAAACTAATCGCCGTCACTTTGAAATGCAGTATCCAACTCTTTTTGCCAATTATCTCTCACTGATAATGCTGTCTCATAAAGCTTAGTCGACTCCTCAAGCTCAGCCTGAGCTTGCATTCTCGAACGTTGATGGAATTGCTTATCTTTACCAATTTTTGAACGGAGTTCATCAGCATCTTTAGACATTCTAGCCAATTCAACCTTCGCTAATGCAATCTTGGCATCTAATGCTTCAAGAGTTCATTATTAGCATTAATAGCTCGCTCACTCTTTCAAGTTCAGCAATAGTCATCTGTGCCTTTACAAGACGGCATTTTGCTTTCCTTTTCATTTCCCCAAACCGATGGAGGGGGCTGAAAGAAGATAGCGGTTCAGCTTTCAAATCACTCTTCATTTCTTTAGGAGTACCTTTTGGCTTCCTCTTCGATCTGTCACTTTTCGTTGCGGGTTTTTTCTGTCGCACAACACTTTTGATTCTTTCTTTTCTTTAAAGTCAGTGACAATCGATGAAGATGCCTTAGTAACCTTCCTCTTGATTGTTCTAGATTTCTTATCAACACCAAGAGGAAGGGTAGATGAAGAGTGTTTGAGTGATGATAATTGCGAAACGATCGGATTTTCAATAATAATTTGCTCATTTGGTTCTGGCACATCTGCAAAGTTAACGAAGTCGTTAATATCAAAATCATTTATCGAATCTTGACTCGATAAATGTAATACTGGAATATTTTCAAAATCAGTCTGATCGATATCAACAAGTGGTGAACCATCTTCAGCAATCAATAGCGGCATAGAGCTCATGATTATTAAGGTCTGAGGAATGATATGTGATAGCAATAGAAAGTGGATAGGAAAGGTGATGATGTTACTGAGACCTCACCATTTATAGAAGAAAATAAACTAGCGCATGCGCTCTTTCATCAACTGCACATGCGCTCTCTCACTAAACTATTCACGCATGTAACAATCTTTGTCATTTAAGAGGAAAACTTTGTGTTGCATGCATGTATTTTTAAATGTTAGAAAATAATACAAATAAATTCAAAATATATATATATTTATTAATAATAGAGGACAATAACGATAATAAAAAATTGAAAAATGTTAATATGTCTCTGTGGATGTGGAACGTTCTTTGACTCTATTCCTCAATAGTTGTTGCTCGTGCGTCAAACCCAACATTGAAAAAAATGGATTCTCCTATTGGGGTAGAGTTGACCAACCTTCTCACACAGATCCCAAGTACTTCTACATGCATTGCATACATGATTCCAACAATTCATGGAATATGTATCACAACGCAAACAACGTTGCAGTGGAGTTGGAACGGCAGCACAGATACCACAAATATTTCTACAGATACCTATATTGTTAAATATTATAGTTCGGAACACTTCAGACACTGTAACTGTTGTTGACGATAATCCGATTTTGTTCGCTTCGGTGGATGAGAAGGAGGCGATAGTTGAATCCGCAACACGCAATCACTACACATACCAGTACATGGATTGATTGAATCCTTAGGTCTACTTATTTGACAAAAGTAGCACACAATAGCCCCTGCAATCATCATTGGGTAGACACACACTTTTGGTTTTTCATTCCACTCTTTTGGAAACGGCATTTTACTAATTCGATTAGAAATATAAAGAGATGACTTACAGAAACTCTGAATGCTCTCTCCTATACCTACGATCTCTATTTATACAAATCAACATCATGTGGAAGTATAGTGGGATAACTTCTCCTACTATTCCACTCTCAACGAGTCAAGTGGGAGTCGCATCACCTCCTATATAAGTTGACTTGCAAACCTAGAGTTCATTCATTCACTCTCTACAACTGTGAGCAAACAACAACAAGATGAATCTGCAAAAATAAATGCTGCATTAAATAGAATAGCTGCTGTTGATGAAAACAATTGGATAGACGAATCAGATGATGAGGATGTCAATGTTCCGCTAGAGGAAGTAATAGTTGAAGCAGAAGAAGTTGGAGTCGATGAAGATGAGATAGACGAAGTTGAAAACGAGGCCAACCAAAGCGACGAAGATGATGACGTGATGGAGTTTGAGAGGGTCATGGATGAAGAAGGAGATGATGAAGGGATAGAAGCTGACACAACTGAAGGTGATGGTGCTATGAGGATCGTATGCGAACACTCAATGTCAGTGAGACACTGGAAGATCCCTTGGATTTGTATTGTGCATTGGATGCATACGTATTGATCAGCACATAGATGGAGAGAACAAAAAACTATGTTGGTGCTGCTTTCGGTTTTATTCGCATAGAAACAATAATGGAGGGTGGTATGCCCATGTCAACACCCACAACACTGTCTCAATTATGGAAATGGGACAGAATTGGTGTGAAGCTTGCGAGAGGCCACTAACAAACTTCACCCGAGTATCTACATGTATTATATGTAATAATGTCCAACCTGTGGCACAATAACCGTGGACCTACTGGTCAAAAAAAAAAAACAACAGCCCTTTTCAGGGCTACATTATTCACACAAACAGTAGTTAGTTGTATTAGTATTCATAGATTATGTGACAAATGAATACTTTGATTAATAAAAGTCTAAGTTGGAAATTTGTTAGTCTTTGAATATCTATACATTATATGACAAATAAATTACTACTTTGACTGAAAAGTCGAAATTTGGAATTTGATAGTCATTGAATATCTATGCATATGATGAGTACTACTTTAAATGAAAGTTGAAGTTGGCATTTGTCAATCATTCATATGCATATAATGATGAATACTTTCACATACATATATTTCGTTTGAGATTATAATGTTAACATAATGTTAACAATGGTATGAATCTGTTTCTGTTTGAAAGTATAATGGTAGCTCTGAAAAGAGCTATTTTTTTTATTGTTTCAGTCTTTAATTGTAGCCCTGAAAAGGGCTGTTATTTTTTTATTAATCCATGCAATGATATGGACTAACGCTCCTCATCATCAGAAACAATAATTATGGTATCGTCATCTGAATCAGATGATATACTAATGATATCATCCTCATAGTAGTCATCTGAATCAGATGATATACTCATGATGTCGTCGTCGTCATAATCAGCTGAATCAGATGATATACTAATCACATCATCCGCATTATTATCGTCAACAGCATCTATGTCGTCCTGAATACCTTGTTCCACTCGTTCTGCGAAATCATCAGGAAGATCATAGATTCGCTGCAGAAATTGAGCGAAGGTTGTACTCAAATGATCAGACGTTGAATCTATTTCATGTACTTGGATGGGTCCTGTACTCGACATTGTGGAAGAATGATATAGAACTGGGATTGTTGCTATATTTATATTGGAAGAAATGAAATGGAGGGGGTGAAATGTAGAACAGTGTTTGAGATTCGAAAACATCAAGAATGAAACTCTGAGCGATTATTAGGAGAAATTCTAGTGATTATTATGGAAAAAAAACTAATAAGAGGGAGAGGAAGGGAGGAAGACACTGCCCCAGCCTCGCAGTGCCTCGTGTACACCAACCAAAAAGTGTGTACTCCGTGGAGGAAAGGAAAGGAAAGGAAATGATGGACGAGTAGATGATTATATGTCATCATCGGAATTGAGGACATCATCATCGATTAGGATTGGGGATGGCGGAGGACTATCCTCGATGAGGATAGGGGATGGTGGAGGACGTCTAACGTCAAGCTCGTCATCAGCATCATCACCAGAGTCGTCGTCGTCATCATCGTCGTCGTCGCTACTCATTGGGACAATGTCATCATAAGCAGGGTCCCACCATCCGTCAGGATCTGGATATTCCGAGTCATCCAAGTGTCCTTCGTCACTGCCAGTGACATGCTGAACTTGCATCCTGATGTCGTGATCCCGGTATTCGTATGGCGGACTGTGGGGTTCCGTGGTGGAAGAGACAACCTGTACCTGGCTGTTATCCCAGTAATTGAAGTTGTACCCCTGATCCGGGCAGCTATAGGGTTCGGAGGTTGAATCGGGTTCCATCTCGATGCTAGCTGATCAACTGAATGTTTCATCAGATGATTTCTACTTTTATACTTTCGAGAGGGAGTGGGAGAGGAGTGGAACATTGAGTAGGGGTAAATTGTAGTGTGACATAAGACATATTCAATGAGTAGGGGTAAATTGCAAAGTGACATAAGACATATTCAATGAAAGAGATACTTGAATGGATAAAATACAAATGAAATATACTTGTCGATTTCACTATGAAACATGTCTATTTTTTTATTTTTTAAATTTTCTTCACATGAAATTATTTACAAGTGATTAGAGAACACAAAAATTGATGTGAGGTATTTGTCTAGAAGAACTTGGAATTGAAATAAAAAAATAATAATGATAATAAGAGGAAGTGAAGAAAAATGCTCCAACCATCGCATTGTTCAATGTGTACCAAACCAAAAAACAGTGTACACCCTTTATTTCACTTCCTTTTCCTTTATTCAATATAAACTTAACAAATATAAACTTAAAACTACCATAATTAAATACTCCTAACTAACCTAAAACTAATCTTACATTTACACTTCATCTACAAAAAGAGTGTCCATAACTGTCACTACTTTTTTGTACAGCTCTATCGAAGAGGTCTTTGCTTTACACCTTTCCTGCAGAGATGCATAATTCCGATCTATTTCGGCCATTTCCTTTTGGAGTTCCCTCCGTCGGTTATCCATTTCAGCCATTTGTCGCTTCATGGTAACCAACTCGGCCTCGCTAGATCGGGCAGCTCGTTCTGCTTTCTTGCATCTCTGCAGAAAAACACTCATCTTTTCACTAACCTCTCCGATAGGCTGTGGCACCAACACCTCAGGATCCGCCGGTGTCGCTGGCAGCGGTGGTAGTCGCGTCACCAACGGCGACAATATCACCAACTCCGGAGAAGGACTCCTCGGAATTTCCACTGCTGCTGGTGCTGCTGCTGGTGTGGAGGCCCTCTTACGAGAGGTCGAAAAACTACCTGCATAAGGATTAGTCCTATTGCAAGTAGCTCGGTACTTTGAAATAGGACCAACCTTTGCTGCAGGTCGTTGGCAAACCTTCTTCACAGCCCTGACTTCCTCCTCCTCCTCGAATAAGTCAGGGCTAGAAGATCTGCACCTAACTCGCGAACGCGAAGTGGTTGGCTGGTCAACCGTCACCGCTCTCGAAGATGCTGCCTCCTCCTGGTCAGCGGACACCGGCAGAATAGACGCCACAGCATTATTCACCTCCTGTGTATTGGTTGCCATTCTGAAAAAGAAGAAATAATACAAAGTTAGTTGATATAAAAAATAACATTCCTAATTTACTTACTCAAATATCAAGTTGGTCGTTGGAACGTACTGCCTTGTTGTGGAGTGGACTGCTCTCGATGAGATGACTTCTCGAACTGAATGTTGTGGAGTGCTCTCCGGAGGGTATCGACTTCGATGCGTGAGCGGTGGGAAAATGGTGGGAGCGCACATGCGCGATGAGGGTAGGGGTGTACATGCGCAAATGTTGGGAGTCGGGGGGCGGGGCTTCGGGGAGGGGAGGGGCGGGGCTTCGGAAAGGGGGCGGGGCTTCGGAAAGGGGCGGGGTATCCGAAAAGTTGGTGGCGACGGGGGGGGGGGGGGGGGGGGGGGGGGGGGGGGGGCGTGGCCCTAACGGGCCCCGCCACTGCCTGGGCTCCGCCAGGTGGGTGGGGCCTCCGGCCCCAGGTAGGCGGGACATCTGGAGAGACATCTACGCCCTCTTCGCGCGCGCGTTCGTAACATAATATGCAACGAAACCTAACCTAACGTATTAACGTATTAACGTAACCTAACCTAGTACGCTAACCTACCGCTATGCAACCGAACACCTAACCTATCGTATGTATTAACGTAACCTAACCTAGTACGCTAACCTACCGCTATGCAACCGAACACCTAACCTAACCTACCTAACCTAACCTAACCTAACCTAACCTAACCTAACCTACAGTAACTATTAACCTAACCTAACGAGGGAATACTAACCTAACACCTAACCTAACGTAAGTATGCAGCTAACCTAACGTAGCTATTAACCTAACCTAACGAGGGAATACATTCACCATGTTGGTTCCATTAATACATCATCAGTTGGTTTTGGTTTTGGTTGTATTATTCTATGATTTGGATTAATGTTCAGTCCTGGATATCCCAGTCCACCTGATGATGATGGCCTGACTTTATAGTTTCTCTCCAAAACTTCTTTATGGTTTTTCTCCAATACTTCAACTCTCTGTTCCAGTACATCATACTTTTTCATTGTAGTCCCTGTTATGTTTGACATAGCATCAAATTTTTTATTTGTAGACGCTGTTATGTCAGACATTTTTATGTCTACATCACTTGTAAGTTTGTCAAATTTACGAGTGAAAGTTATCCGAGCCTCTGCAATTTTATCGTTAAATGCTTGCCGGGCGTCCCGAGCAATATTGCCTATTGTGGATTGTATTGCAGCTTGTAGGGCTAGAAGTATAACTTCCTTTGCTCCATTAATTTCCCCCTCAAGATATGATACAGTTACACAATCACTCTTGTCAATTGGTTCACTTGTATTTTTCAATATTTTCCTTTGCATGTCATAATGACCATCTTTTGTTAATTTAAAACCATTCCCAGGAGGACCTCGAATGACATTACCACCCCATTTTCTTTTTCTACCAAACTTATCGATTGTTTTAGACATTGTGCACTCTACGATGATTCTCTTCAAACTGATATTTCTGTCATTTACATTATACTATATATTGCAGTAATTGATTAGGGAAATAGAAATAATACAAATAAAATTTTAATCATTTTATATTCATTACAGTAATACATATACATACATACATAATACATTAATATCACATTACTTCTATCATATATTATTAATTATAAATGGCTACATAAATATCAATATTGAATTTTCCGGTTTTGAAGATATTGAATGATATTTCAATCATTGATCTCGGCAGATAATAAATTAATCAATTGATCCAATGGAGTCTCCTGAGATTGTGATTGTTGAATAATATTACTTATCCAACGAATGTTCTCATTTGGATCGTTTTCATAAAATTCAATATCATTATGACCCAAGGAAGAGTGTGGGTAGTATTCGGAATGATAAATCGTTTATCGTCGTGATATGATAATGCAACTTTATTTTTTAATTCAGTATACATATCATGTAACACGCTTCTAAATGAATTCATCTTTCTGAATATCATACCACCTTGTTCGACGATTTTTTGATAATCTTCGCATGTCAATTCATTCTTTATTACAGATCGTTTAACCCTTTGGCTTTCTTAAATTCACCATCAACAGATTTCACATAATATGCTTTAGCACCTGTACCATAAAAACTCATGATTGGATCATTTGGAAATTCATCTTTGAAGTTACCCAAGACTGAACTTGTTACTGGAATATTGAATTGGTTAACTATACTGTAATTGGATGTATCAAATCTACTTATGTTAGTTTTTATGAATTCATAAAAATTTTCTGTGTTTACTTTAAGAATGAGCGAGTCGGTATCTGTGTAAAGTAAAGAGACATTTTCATCAAAGTGTTGTTTGATGCATCCATAGAAAAAGTCATACATGACTGTTTTAGATAATTCTAATATGGAAAATCCCAAATATAATGGTTTATCGTAATGAACCTTCACTCTACCCAATTGAATGGCAACGAAATTATCAGTGAAAATTGAACAATTTTTGAAATTTGGTTTGGCTATGAGAGTGCTGGCACCTATATTTTTCTTTATATTTTCCCAATGTGTAACGAGTCTAACATCAATTCGATTATCTACATTCTCCATTGTCTTTCCATACACCGCATTATTCATTAGTTTATAGAAATCTTTAACAGATTTGTTGTTAGACCTATTACGCATTTCAGTATTAAGATCTATATAGGGTTTCATCCAGCATGATTGTTTGAATTTCAATACTCTATGTGTATTCATTACAATCAATCCATTTTTGACAGCTTGCTGTAGATTCCTATAATGAACAATATATTTTCTTTTATCATTCAAATTTGGAATTAATTTGGGAATTTTCGATTGTGTACGAGGTGGTATTATTTTTTCGACTAAAAATGGAAGGTCAGAATGTTTATCATGCAACTCTTGTGGATAATGAATGTCCACTTCAAATACATACCCATACGGACTATCAGTACTCACATCCATCACATCGAGATTAAGAATTTCATTTGGTGTCAACCATGTAAATTCACTTGTTGGTAGAGGTTGTGACATACTGTGACCGTATAGATTTGTTGCATCTAAATATGTAATGAATGTGGAAGGTTCGTTGGGATTATAATTGGGTAAAAATCTATTATTTGCTATATGTTTCCTCTCGCTACATTGACTAATTCCACCTCGTATACCTTTTTGAAAAAAGTGAATCATATCAATGTCAGTTAGTAATTCCAATTCAACATTAGTGAACTTCAACATGGCATCCCATGATAATCCAGGTGCAGTGTAATATTGTGCCGGATCTAAGTTATATATCTCTAAACTTGTGGTGCGGAAGTTTTCAAAAATATCACATAGTAGCAATACATCCGACTTCAAATACAAATCAGAGTATTCCCCCAAATTCTGACACTCGAATAAATTCCAAACTTTTCTAGCCCTATCATAATCAGTTTCCGATATATGTTCACAATTGAGTGTGTCATAAAACTGATTTTTTGTCGGAAGTAATGGATAATTCAATTTGTCAATGTCATCAACAAAACTATATGGAAATACACCTTTCTGTCTCATCAAATTGAATTTCTCAATTTGTGGGAAATGTTTGTGCATCTCCAAACATTGATCGGAGGTCAAGTTTGCACCCAACTTCTCCAACGAATTAGTCATAAATTTATAACTATCGATAAATCTCATTTTGAGATAATTCTTCCTAACCACACCATCTTTATCGGTATAGCTGTGTGTGAAGAGATGCTTCGTGAAAGATATATATTTCTCTTTAGTTTGCGGGATAACATCAACTTTCTCTTTATTCCTATACAATTCTTTTATGAATAAATGACAATCATAACCACTTAAATTATGAAAAATGATAGGTATGAAGTTTGGTATTTTGAAATTTAAATTACATTTCGAGTGAGCGGCATGTGATCTTTTCTTTCCTGTGACATGACAATGATCTCTTACTTTGACTTCACCATCAGTAAATGCTTTATTACATATACCACAAGTTCTGGCTGCAGCAAACTGTTCTTCTTCTTCGTCAGTTTGTGTATCCATCGGTTTAGGGTTTCTGAGATGATTTTCATGTATCTCTTTCAAATCATCTTCAATGCTACTCACAAATTTCTGAGCTGCATCTACACCCCTATATGTAACAAATTTTGACAAATCATCATTATATGAACACTTTATCAAATAAGCAAATGAATATGGGGCATGTTTGAATGTTTTAATCGTGTATGAACTTTCAGGATTTGGCTCATTCACATGAATCGGTTTAAGCACTGATTCAAAATCAGCATACACTACAAATGGCACCCTCATTTGCCTCTCAAAGTTTTCAAACATTAGTTTATTTTCCGCAACCATTCTACCATATTTATTGATCTTTAAATTAGTAGTTGGTGTTGTGGTACTAATGTGATTACAATCATACATATTATGACGTAAAAGCAATCTCTCATCAGAAAAATATATCAAACATCCGTCACAAAAATATTTTTTCTGTCTATGAGCTGATAGTTGATTAGAAACTAATCTTGAAAGATCTTTGATCCAACAATAGTGACCATTACCGGAGTCATCAGTTATAAACAACAAATTGACATGTCTCCGGAGTCTTCTCTGTGAGTATCGCAATGGACCAATCACTTCATACTTCATTTTACCCTTCTCAAATGTACTCTCTAAACCGTAAACATTAATTGAAATATCATTCCTATCTTCGAATATTTCGATACTCTTATTATTAACTTTAACCGGAAAATCCATACCTGTGACATCTAAAACAGTGGAAAAATGTGGATATGACGTAAGTTCGGACACTCGACTATCTGCAGGATATAATGCTGATGTTATAGCCCAAGCAAAACAATATTGATCTTCATTACGAACATTCACAACAGCTTTCTTCCATTGAATACATTGAGGCAGCTTCACATATGAACGTCCTTCCAGTGGACTGTATTTATTAATGTTGACCTCGAGAAACAATATTTTTTCACAAGTCCAACCTGAATTATAAAAAAAAAATATTACTATTCAATCTTATTGAAATTTTTAAAAAATAAATACCTGAGTCACGATCCTGGAACTCAGTCGTTTGTGCCACAATTACATCACGGAATCCATCAAAAACAGCATTCAAATCTGAAGATTGGTCCACTATTTTATTTTGGGAATTAAATGACTTCGTGTCCCTCGAATCATCAGTCTGAAGAATATAATTCCCAAAAACTTCCATATTCACCTTGATGCTTTTATGGATCCTGATGGCTGATTCCAGTAATTCAATGACCTTCTGCCTAATCTTATTGAAAAATGAAATGTAGTCACTGGTTACAATCGAACTCTCCACCCTGTATGTAGCAATGCGGCAATTGAATGCATTCGTTATAATTTGAACACCGTCAGACAATTGAACACATGCATTATTTTTATGACTCATGGTTCTTCGGTGAGAATTCACTTGGCTCATAGGAATTGTCACATTACAACAATTGCACGTATACATAGGTGTTGCATTATCCACTCTCACCCGTTTCACTGCAGGCCCTCCTTGGCAACTCTGGAGCTGATGCCGACGAAGATTATCACTACGAGTGAAAGATTTACCACAGTCACAGGAATACATTTTATATAATAGTTCTCACTAACTCACTTGATGTAAACTGACATAGCCAACACTCGTACGCTTCTTAAATACACTCTGATAGGACCCGTCAAGACGTCATAGCCAACCCCACTTCTCAACTACATGCGCCAAGATTACCTCCCAACTGAATGCGATAACAGATGTCGATATACGAGCAAGCAGTGGTCGTTGCGGTCTCGGAGAGGGTAGACGCTAGGCAAACAGTCCTCGGCTGCCGTTGTGTCACCATCGATAGCGGGGCTAGAGCGAACCTTCATCGCTTCAGGAGAGGTGAGGGCAGACCGATGAATACGCATTACTCTGCCACACGTCGTGGAGTGAACATGTCGCTCTCTAGCCGTTGAACGGTTATTGCTGTGACGTCACTCCACTACTAACTTGGTGCCCTAACACCGATGGAGCATTTATTACTTGGAGGATCTTCGAAGTATGCAGACGTATGTTTGTACATAGACAAACAAGCACATGATGAAACCCTGTACCGTGCATTCTCCTACACACACACATAAACACACAAAATCTCATATGAAAAAAAAATCTGAACGATCCATGCACCAGACACTTCAAGGTCACAACGCCTTGACTTCACTGCACAACAAAAAAAACTTCACCAAACAACAACCAATAAAAAAAGCAATTAATACGTCATAGTGGTGGGGGGAGGCCGAGAATCAGCTGTAAACAACTACTGACAAAGAAAACTCAACTTTAAGTATCTAAGTTTAGGCATATTAATAACTATCAAATTATTGAAATGAATCACAGTAAAACAAAAACACTAATGAGATTTATGTAATTGTGATTTTCCACCGACAATACTTTGTAGTTGTGGATCAATTTTACTTGTACCAATTATCAAAAGAGATTTAAGATGCTCATCGATTATTTGAGATCTGTAAACATTCTTTGTGTACTTCATCTTGGAAAACGTTTTCTCACACAAGTAAGTAGTACCAAAAACAGAAAACAATCCACGAGCAAATTTATGCAAATTATCCAATTGTTCCAGTGGAAGACTCTTATAAAATTCCAACAAAGATGAATTTTCATATTTGTTCTTAAGCATATCACTGCACCGTAGATCAATAATTTCCATTTGGACTTCCGGAGCCAGGTTTCAATGTCAGAATCAGAAGGATTTTGAAAAATCTTAATTTCATTCGCAATGACATTAAAATCTGAAAAACGAGTATCAAAATTTATCTTCAAAGCACTCAAAGTTTCGATCGCAAAATTGACGGGAAATTCAGTCTCTGTAGTGTGGCTGAATATTTCACATGTTTCAAAATGTGTGAAATATTTTTCACGTAATTGCGATTGAAATAGTATTATTTTCTGCCTGAAGGATTTGATATTGGTGTATAAATCAGGGAGAAGCTGATTTTCTCTTTGCAATCTCAAATTCAGTTCGTTCATATGATTTGTCAAATCGACATAGAAGGCTAACTTCCACATCCATTCACTATTTTCTGGATCGGCAAAAGGGCGCTGCTTCTCATTTAAAAAAGTTTCGATCTCTGCTCGAAGTTCAAAAAAGCGCTTAAGGACTTTTCCGCAACTAAGCCAGCATACGACAGTATGATATGGTAAATCACTTTCTCCAATCTATTGAATAAACTCGCAGAATTGTCGGTGATTCAGCCCAGTGGATCTGATGAAGTTAACAACTGATATGATTGGTTTTAGAACTTCAGACATATCCAAACATTGTCCGCACAAGGACTGTTGATGAATGATACAGTGTAAGACTAATGGTTTTGAACGACCATCATTTTCTACAGCCTTTGACACAAGTGCAACCACTCCTTTATTTTTACCATACATATTTTTGCCCCCATCAGTTGTTATAGATTTCAAATTTCTCCATCGAAGGTTCTTTTTATTAATGGCATTGTCAACTCCCTTAAAAATATCTGTCCCAGTTGTCGTGCCGTGAATACTATCAATATCAAGAAGTTCTTCATACACTTCATAGCTTTCATCTACTCCGCGAATAAAAATCAACTCCTGAGCAGTATCTACACATCCGTTGACTCATCCAATGCTAGAGAAAACCCCTCATGATGTCCATTTTTGTCAGACAGTTGAGATGATATATTTTCTGCGATGTCTTGCACCCTTCAAGCCACGGTGTTTGCTGACAAACTGACACTTTTAAATAAATTTACCTTTTCGGGGCATATTTCTTCGGCTACTGCAATCAAGCATTCTTTTATCATTTCTCCATCGGTGAATGGTTTGCCACATTTTCCGATTTCAAAAGCCACACAAAAGCTGGCGCGAGTTGCAGACTCTTGTTCAGTATTCGCTTTGGTAAACAAAGATTGCTGCGATTTCAGTCCGCGTTTCAAAGCTTCAAATTTTTCCTTCCGCAAACTTCCTGTATACTTAGAGTAACTTTGAAGATGTTTCGATTCATAGTGTCGTTTAATGTAATAGTCTTTGAGACTATTAATGTAATAGTCTTTGAGAACAGATATGGTTTCATTACAAATTAAACATAGCGCCTTATTACTGGACTCAATCACAAAATACTGAAAGTTTCATTTTTTTTGGAACGTTCTGCATTCACTGTCGATTTTTCGCTTCTTTTCCATACTAACAAATCACACATAAAAACAATAAGTCAAATCAAAATACTTTTATTGACGGGTGTTACTTTATTTCACAATAGACAGTTTCGCTTCCTTCGCCTTTATTACTGCCATCTCGAGGTGATCGGAATACACTAGCTAGAACCAGAACTTTCTCGAACCAATGCGGTAATTCCAAATATTTAATTACGCCTAATGCCACCTAGCGGGTAGCTAGAAAATATAGTACATAGTACCACTACTCGCCGCTAGATGTCGTTAAGTGTCACAATACACAATAATAATTGAAATGCAAAAAAAGCGTAAATTTGCTTAGGTCACGCACTTTGCGACTATCCTAGTCTAGAAATATAGTTAAGGGCAGAAATTGGCTCTTGGAACAAACTGAAAAAATCATTATGGCCCGAAGGCTTCAAAGTTTCGAGACCCCTGCTTTAGACAGTACCGGAAGAATACTAATAGTCCTTAGATGTTTGAGATTCGTTATATTATTTTTTTTTTTTGGGACGAGCTGCACAAGTGATGTTTTCCAAGTTTGAGGAAATACATTAGTAGAGAGGCATATATTGATAATGTGGTTAATGAATGTTATCAGATGAGGACAGCACATAAGAAGTAGTTTCAAGTTAATACCGTCGGATTCTTGAGCATTAGACTTGAGACTATACAATGTTTTTAGGGTTTTGTCTTCAGTGACATACTGGAACTGAAAATGACCAGGTTTCTGGTGTTTATTGTTTGAATAATATCTAATTAATTCTCGATCAGCTGGAGCTGCAGAGATCCCTCTGACAAAGTATTCATTTATTTCACTCACATTGGTCAGATAAGGGGGTAGAGTTTGTTGATTTTTTTTCAATTCCTGAATTTCGAAGATCCTTCCGTATCCTACTCACCCCTTCATGACGTAAAATGTATTGGAAATATCCTTTTTTTTTCATTTCGGCAAGCCAATTTTGTGTAGTCAATCACAATCAGTTCAATCACGATGGAGCCCAGCTCCCTTACTCTTTTAGCTGATTGTGTTGTGTAGTTTCTGAGTGTTTTGTAGAACAAAAAAAGTAACTCTACATAGATGGGTAGATCATGCAAAGAAGTAACTTTCAGACACAAACTGGATAGAAAAGAGCCCTAAGCCCCTAAGGCAAATATCTTACGGCGAAACATCGATGTTTACCAGTGAGGATAACAGTGTTCCATGTAAGTGCAAATTTTTACTATAATAATAATAATAATGAATCGTCTTTATTCATCTTTGAACACATATGTAAAGAGATAACAATAATAGGTATTCGACAAAGATAAAGAAGCGAAGTGTCACCCGTGGGTATTTTTCAACTTACCATGGAAATACAATAATAATTTACAATTTTCTCAATTATCTTAGCTATAATATCTACGATGAGTATAATTCTATTACATTGTAGAATATTTTTGTTGTCTGAGATCTATCAAATTAATGAGTCATTTACTGCAGAACTCCTGTGAATGATATCTGAATTTATTCCAAAACGAATGTTTGGAATACAAACTGAGTAAAAAATAGTGTCTTCTGTATAATTTAGCGTTCATGTAAAAGTTTTTGTTTCGAAAGAATTTTTCTTTCGTGTAATTCAATGTTAATATGAAAGTAGCTGTTTCAGGAGGGCTTTCTTCCAGTTTGTGTCTGAAAGTTACTTCTTTGCTTGATCTACACTCCATGTATAGAGTTACTTATTTTCAAATTGATTACTTCCTTCCTTTCTTTGGAAGATTCCCTCATCCTTTTTTTTGTATCAAGATGAAGTAGTAGCAAGCCAAAAACTTTCTTTTCCAAAAATTAGTCACTCCTAAAAATATAACCCATTCAATTTATAATACTGTAACGAATCTGAAGCCGCCCCTGACCGATATATCAGCCAGCGAATAAACACATGACTCACCGCGAACCGCTGCAAAAAGTATAGATGAGTACCGAAACCACGAGAGAAATCTAGAGCGATCGTTACCGATATAAAAGGCCGGCTTCTCGTCCAGAGATTGCAGTCGAATGTAGAAAGTGAATCGTGCGTTTAAATAAAGAATTCAAATTGTGAAAATAAATTACGTGTTGAGTGTTGTAAATACATTAGTTTGCGATAATGATAGTTGTAAGAAATAAATTTGTTCAAGACAGTAAATTCTTTAATTCCTTAGAATACGTATATGGCAAATTTGTGGTGACCTAAAAGTCATATGATTATTACTTGGTCTTCAGGGCGGATTAACGAAGTTTTGTTGTTTTCTTTGCCTTTGAAACAGTAGTGCAACACAGAGCCATTATCAAGTTAAAGAATGGCCTCCGAGAAATAAATATATTCCAGGTCAAGCTAATGTTAAGAATATACCTCTTGTTAATTCCAAAAACGTTTTGTTACCTCCATTACACATTGAAAAATTTTGTAAAAGCATTTGACAAAGAAGGTGATGCATTCAAATATCTTGAACAGGTTTTCCAAAATTAAGTGATGCAAAGCTCAAGCAAGGTATATTTTTGGACCAGAAATTAGAAAACCACTAATTCATTAAAATTTCAATTAAAAATCAAGTAATGTTGAATTATCTGCGTGTAGTTCTTTCAAAAGAATTGTTTCGGAGTTTTTAGGGAACAAGAAAATAAAAAATTACGAAACACTTGTAGAAGAACTATTTGTAGAATGGGATGTCGCAAGTCTCAAAATCCATTTCTTGCACTCCCATTTGAATTTTTTCCCAGGAAATTAGGGTACTGTAAGTGAAGAACAAGGGGAAACGTTCCACCAAGACATACTGATAATGGAGCAACGTTACCAAGACAGATGGGATGCAGCAATGATGAGGGATTATTGTTGATTCCTTATGGGGGAAAATGAAACTTATCAACGAAAGTCAACATTTGCAAAAAGTTTATGCACAAAAGAATTCATTTGAATGTTTTTTCATGTGCATTGTTAATAATGTCTGTTCTCCTCAGAATATATTGTATTTCTCTTGTTTTGATCGTATATTTCCCTATAATATGTGAGAATTTCTGTATAAAATGAAAATGACTATAACTCAAAATCTTCACGTGAAAATTTTTGATGTTTAAGTCGCAGTCAGGACGCTTTGAACTCTCATGTATAGCCATTATAATTAGTCGCAATTTTGTATCTCATTTGTTGGCAAGTGTAACTCACTTGATAAAAGGCTCAAAATTAAAAGTATTTCAAAAACTGTGTCAATTTTAGAAATTGTGAATTAGTTTATTTTCTGAAACGAATGTTGTTCAGGAGTAATTGAAAAATTCAATAATAATGAAATAATTCAAAAGGTAATTGCTGATTGATATGCGCCGATGTTTATCTCTCATATCACGAGCGTGTTAATGAAAAAAGCTCATTGAATATTGTATGAATCTAATTAGGATAATATAGTTATGACACGGAATTCAATACTTTATCAAACTGGCGGAAATTACAATAATGACTATTTCGCTTCTCTCATTCGATTCTTCTCGGATCAACTTAAAAAACTGAAATTTGAGAAGATGAAATTAATGCAAGAATACTTTATTTTGATGTATAGTCAGTGGGCATACTTAAAGACTGGCTATAAATCAAATAATCTAAAAGAACAATTCGTTCAGGTCAGTCTCAACACCCTACACAGTAGGTTAATGGACTGACACCTATCAGAAAACAACTACTCCCCTGGCTAATACCACGAAGGGCGTTGAATTATATCCGACAGGTGTCAGTGCAGGATTCTTCACTGAAGTTATTCCTGCATATGCTGTTGGCGATACAACTGCCGCAATAGATTTTCAATCATTGGAACACATTTGCAGACCGGTTTCGGGCTGTTTGGCCACTCATCAGTCCAAGGTAGTGTATATCATCAACATAAAGTCGATGATTTCCGATAATTGAAAATCGAATTCCGTCAGAGTATCATTCCTCGAACTAAGCTGAAGACTACAACAAACAACAGGTTTGTCGTCGCCCCATCTGTCTGTGAACGAGGTAACCAACTGCATATCCGAAATTTGCCCAATTCCTCGTATGAGGAAAGAAATCTTTCACGTATAGTCAGTGGGCATACTTGAAGACTGGCTATAAATCAAATCATCTGAAAGAACAATTCGTTTAGGCCTACACAGTAGGGTGTTGAGACTTTATTTTGAAGTGAAATTGACAGACGAAACTTTCAAGATGGCGACTGGGCGACTGGGTCATGTGACACATCATTTTGAAGCTCCTGACGAATACTTCACAACCCTAGGATATGAAGTCAATATCTTTACTTACTACAAAATGGCGGAACATTTGATAATTTCCTGAAGACAAACACATCAATATCGATATTTCTATAAATATTCCTTTTTATCTGCCATATGGCAATTCCAACAACCCTAGGTTGTTTTTTGTTCATAAAAACGACAAAAAATGTCAGTACGACAATGAACATCATTGTTCAGTTGGAATATTCTCATTCAGTTTCCGATTTTACTAGTGTACCACGTCAACAATCTCCAAAATGCTCAATTCTCGTCCATTGCAAGAAAAAAATTAAGCGATTTTCATTTACGGTGCGACGCGTAACTTTCACGAGACCGAAAGGATTTTCAATGAACGTTTTCTGAATCTTCCTATCTGTAGAAAATATTTGTGGGAACTTGTATCCAAATTCACAACTACCGGCAGTGTACATAACAAAAGCCCCCAGGTCATTCATCCATTCCGGAAAAACACTAATTGCAAATAATTGGTGAGATGGTATAGTAAATCCTGAACAGTCTAATTATTCCATCGCGAATGTTTGTGAGGTGTCCCCTTCAATTCAATGCGGAGTGCAACAGACTGTCGGTTGACATTGGAAGTCACAGCATTCTGTAAATGACCTCTGACTTTATGCCTCCAACTGTCAACTACGAACTGCCTTATAAAGTACTATTCCTGAGAAGAGAGGACTGGATCCTGCTGGAGAGTTATCTACCTGACTACCCACAGAGCAATAGATATTCCAGGTATATTTCATGAATATACATTTAAAGATATTGTATTATGCTATGAATATGCCATGGATATATATATATATATATATATATATATATATATATATATATATATATATATATATATATATATATATATATATATATATATATCTTCTGGAGAATATTCCCTGGAAGTGCTCCTGGCGAACCTTTGATATATTTCAAAAATATTCCTTCGGAATATTCTTGGAATATCTTATAATATTCTTAGAATATCTAAGGTATATTCTATTAAGAATATTCCAGGAATAGAACCCGAGGAATATTTATAAAATATTCAGGATATTCTTAGTTTATTGTAGGAATATACAATAGAGAAACACCATAGAATATTCTTTAAATATATTTTATGAATATTCTAGGAATATTTGGAATATTCCAAGAATGTGACGAGTAACCGCTATTAGGCATGTATATATTGCATTTTGATACAAGATTCACACAAGTAATAAAACACATAATATTCATGAACAAATATATTTTAAAAACAATATACACTGAAATATTTGACGTTTCAACCCATATTAAAAATAAACAATCTAATTCAAAATATTTATTCACTGAATAAAATATTCCTGAATACTGTCATATTACAAATATTAGAAATGTATTCAAATTAGGATGTTCCTACTCTCAAACAAATGTATACTAAAAAATATACTAAAATAACAACTCTGTGAATTCATCAGCACTAATTAAAAAATAATAAATATATCATTTCATTGAAAAAGAAAAAGTGTATTACATCAAGAAATAGGTTAGGTTAGGTTTCTCACTTAAAAAAATAAACCCACAAATGAAGTATTTAAAATGAGTGGTATGATGGGTTCTTCAATGAATTTCACTTACTTAAAGTTATCCAAACTTTGCTCACCAGAATAGTTTTCCTTATATTTGTCCAACAATGCATCAGTCAGTGTTTCAATAGTAATACCTGGAACAAAATGTACAATAACGTTCATTATCACTATTTGAAAGTGGCACAATAAAACTGGAATAAAAATCAAATAGATATTTTTTGCATAGGTTACTCATGAACATTTACAACATTTTATGACTTGGAGAGCAACTTGCATTGTCTTGTTGAAAAGTACTCATTACGTTTTCAGTTCCTTGGCGCACCTGCCTGTACCAGGTACCACTCTGTTTCCTTTTGGGCAAATTGATACTATCTTGAAAACGAGTGATAAAAATTATGAAAACAAATGATACAAAAGAATGTGTCATTCACTTACTTTTCTCTATTGAAGATACACAACTGAAATCACTCTAGTTCAAACATGTACTTAGTCAAACCAACAAATCCCACACACCAACTCTCCTCGAACCTAAAATGAGGTATAGTAGGTTAATCACTATGACTTTACTATCGATACTATTGCATTTTACTTACTTTTCTTGAAGATTGAATATATGCAACTCTTCTGTTTGAAGATCCAAAATCAAACTATTCGCTGTACTGCAAATTGGACAACCCCAAATTATAAATGGTACACTGAACGTGACAGAATTATACTTTGATAATAACACTAACACACCAACGAACCTGCCACGTCAACCGCCATGTTGAATCAAATGTCGAAATAACGCAAATGTACCATGCATTAAGGGACAGCCGCTTTCACAGAGCTTATTCGACTGTCGCGCGCTACACTTCAATTGACCAATGAGAAACGTTTACTCCAATTCTTCACTTCCCCATTTCTCTGTTTCCAGGATTTTTCGCTTTGTAATTGAATAATTTCAAATACAGAAAGACAAATAGGATGAGAATTAACCAATTTATTGATGCAATTGGTTCATTTATTGGCCCATTCAAATTTTTCCAACAGTTGCTGTTGGAGCAATTCATCCAGAATCTTCGCGTTGAGTTCAAAAACTGGTTAACACTATCAGGGTTATATACATTAGGTTATGCATTCGATTAAGATCTTCAAATATTTTTGTTTTCAATAATATTGAATTATTTGAATACGTTATTATAAGATAATTCAAAATTCCATTGTATAGAATATTCCAAAATATACCGTGGGGATATATTCTAAGAATATACCATATGGTATATTCGATCGACAATATTCTTAGAATATTCACGGGAGAATAATTCATTTATAGACATTCTATGCACATTCCTTCGGGAATAATCCTGCCATATTCATTCAAGAATATTCTATGAATATTCTAAAGGCATGTATATATTCCAAGAATATTCTATGAATATTTGGAATATATCCGTTCGTTTTATGATATACAGGGAATATTCCATGAATATCTAGTGCTGTGTGGGTAGGACCTTATGCGACTGTATTTCAAGCGGAAATTTACGGTATAAAAATATTTTCTAGTGCAATGCACTATTCTAGTGCATTGCACTAGAACCTGCCTTTGGCATCGCTTCGGGCTTTGTCAAACAAACACTCAACACCTGGATGGCAAGAAGAGTTATGGACTTCTGGCAGAATCTTTCAGGATTGGCCCACTCCAAAGCGTTCATTCACCCTTCGAAGCTTGATTCCAAACAGTTGTTGGACTACTGTAGGGATGAACTACGATATCTAACAGGCCTTCTTACAGGTCACTGTCATTTGAATCATCACATGCAGAGACTTGAACTGTCGGAAGAAAGTGTGTGTCGCCTCTGTCTGGAAAATGTTGAAACTGCAGAGCATATACTTTGTGCCTGCCCCACTGGGGACCGAATCAGGTTCTTTAAGTTCGGCAGATCTTGAAATTGAAATTGAAATGAAATTCAACTTCACCTACTAGCAACTTGTCATGAACTGGTTTGGGACTTTCCTAATCTGATCTTTTTCTTCCCACCATTGTTTGAACTAGATCTACTAGGTAGGTAGGTTAAAAGTGGGTAGATTCCTATCACTGTATTCCACGAGGTTTCAATGTGGCTCGAGTTGGTGAACACTACAAGAACGTCTGAATTAATCAGCTTCACTTACCAAATGAAAATCCCAGTTTCCATTGAATAGAGCAGGGCCAAAAGTTCTAGCCGGATTCATATGTGCACCTGAGTAAGGTCCCTGTGAACATAAAAACATTTAGTAAACAGCGCTGATGGAGAGAAAATAAAATGAACGAGAAAAACTTTTTTGTCAATGAGTTTTCAGATCCCTGTTCGGAAATATTGCTATCTGGAAGAATTGTATTGCTGAGGCGAATTCAATTTCATCAAACTTGCATGTATATACAATATAGATTCAGAATCTTTCGATGATTCTTCTCCGCAATCATTTGAAAAGACTGTAAAAAATTTGTAATTGATTGGCTTTTTTTATTTTTTTTTCTCTACATCTTGCTGATAGCTATAAATTATTGGATATGGTACATACAGTGCATTTCTTTAATGTCCCCCCTTTTATTTTTTGAATGGGTCAACTCAAAAAATTTAAATTTGGGCTACTTAAAATAATGCATGAAATAGACAGATGAAACTTTTAAGATGGCGACTGGGTGCCATCTGGGACAGAAAATTAAAGAAAAGGGGGTCTTATGACATATCATTTTGAAGCTCCTGACAAATACTTCACTACTCTAGAATATGGAGTCAATATTTTCACCTACAACAAAATGGCGGAACATTTAAAGATTTCCTGAAGACAAACACATTAATATCGATATTTCTATAAATATCCATTTTTATCTGCCATATGGTAATTTCAACAACCCGATAAAGCTTTTTAAGTTATTTTTTGTTTATAAAAACGACAAAAAATGTCAGTATGACAATGAACATAGTTGTTCAGTTACAATATTCTCACTTAGTTTTCGATTTTACTAGTAAAAAGGTACCACGTCAATAATCTCTAAAATGGTCAATTCTCGTCCATTGGAAGAAAAAATTGAAGCGATTTTCATTTACGGTGAGACGCGTAACTTTCATGAAACCGAAAGGATTTTTAATGAACGTTTTCGAATCCTCCTATCTGTAGAAAATATTTGAGGAAACTTGTATCCAAATTCACATCTACCGGTTGTGTACATAACAAAAAGCCCCCAGGTCATCCGTCCCTTCCAGAAGAACAGCAAGTGCAAATAATTGGTGGAATGGTAGTAAATCCTGAACAGTCTACTCATTTCGTCGCGAATGTTTGTGAAGTGTCTCCATCTACTGTGTGGAGACTTTTGAAGAGGAATAGGTATCATCCATACAAAATTAAAATGGTACACTAATTAACTGAAGATGACCCTGATCGAAGAACAGAATTCTGCGAAATCATGAAGGAAACCATTGCAAGACAGCCTACATATCGTCACAATATTTGTTTTAGTGACGAATGTACATCTTTTTCGAACGGCAATGTTCACAGATAAAATTTCCGTTATTATAGTGACACTAACCCTCACGTTTTCTGGGAAACACATACCCAATATACAGCATGACTCACGGTCGATGGTAGGTTAGACGTTTCTGGAAAATCGAATCATGATTTTTCTGAAAATTTCACTTCCCACATTTTCTTACCTGTTGAATCGATCTAAAATATTTTCAGCATTGCGGCGTTGCCACTTCCATCAAAAAGTCTTAGCAACTTTATTTTTTAAATGGAACACCCCGTATATTAATACATTTTTGGAATCGCTGTGGTATTTGATTACTTTTTTGTTGATAATGTCCAATATCTATCTCTATCTGTTTTCGAGATAAAAAATAAATTGTGCTAAATATGTTCCAAAACATAGCCTTAATAATTGAAATTGAGTACATCAGTACTCTCAATTCATGAAAAGTTGATATTTTGATGATAGTTTGGACAAACTTGAAATATTCAAATACCACCAAGAAATCGACTACATATCATACAAAGCGTGCTAAAATTACTATTATTTCCATTGTGCATAAAAGTAGTCAAAAGTTCATTTTTCAAATGAAACCCCCTGTATATTACTCGGTGAATTGAAAGATGGTGAAAAATGCTTCAAGATTATATATCATGTCCCTAAACCTAAATCGTCAAGTTTTCTTAATAAAGCCGTTTTTGTGGCAAAATAGTTATTCACGTTTTACCTACAAGTGT
Source organism: Leptinotarsa decemlineata (assembly GCF_025532065.1). Classification (NCBI taxonomy): domain Eukaryota; kingdom Metazoa; phylum Arthropoda; class Insecta; order Coleoptera; family Chrysomelidae; genus Leptinotarsa; species Leptinotarsa decemlineata. The sequence continues at coordinate 2,480,794 of NW_027412572.1, read as the reverse complement.
TGAAAATGGTATTTTACTTTGTGAGTGGACATTATTGCAAAACGAGCGTCAGCAAGTGGAGCAAACTCACGAGCAAAATAAAATCACTTTTAACAAATGTATCATATACATACATTCTCAATAAAGTCGCTTCTTCTAGAAACATTATTTTTTTTAGAATTTGGATTTAGGTAGCAGTGAAATTATCAAGGTTATAGCAGTTCGGTTACTTTTATAAGTAATTTACAAAGAGTTATTGACGGTGTTTCGAATCATCTTCCAAAATGAATGCAAATATCGATTATTCAAACGAAGTTATTATTAGATTATTTATTATACACATGAACAAAGTGATCAAATCATTATCAGAACGTGTAAAAAATTCAACCAAATGTATCCTGAATTAACACCAATGAACGAGAGGAAGTTTGTAAGATTACAAAATAATTTCCTTAACTATGGCTCAAAGTTTCCAGGAAACAACTGTACAAAAATTCAGTCATTTATAGGTAAAAAGTTAGATTTTGTGGGCTAAAACAAGTGGAAGTACAGACAATAACAGAAGAGGATGATTCAAAATAACGAAATTGTTAACAAAATATCACATTTTCACAATAAATGCTGAAAATGTTGTCCATTACATTCTAAACACTTTGAAATGTTTTTTTGTACGCGACTTGTGGTTGCTTTTTCAATTTCCTGGGGATCCAGATCTTCAATACTCCGCACTATTCGCCGTCGCAATTCTTCTTTGGTAGGCACTGGAGTACTGTATACCCTTTCTTTGAAAACACCCCAAGTGGCGTGAGATCGGGTGATCTCGGTGGCCAATCCCACAGTCCTAAACGTCGAAGAGTTCGTTAAGTTTCCTGGAAACTTCCTGGGTGGAATGAGCTGGCACTCCATTCAGTTGAAACCACGAATTCCTATATTCCTCTAAAGGCAAATTTTCAAGTCGTCCTTAATATTTGGAGATATCTCTCTGCATTCAGTGTGTCTTCATAAATAAAAAAGCTAATTTTATTGTTCTTTAGAATACAGAAAACATTCAGGTCAGATTTTACTTTTATTTAAAAATATTTTATTTCTGACCGGGATATTATAAGCTTATATCGTCATAGTTACGCTATCAATAAAGAGGGTCATAACTCCCTTGGGACATTATAGATTTTATAATTCCCTCTACCTTTCACAAGTAAAAATAAATAGAAATGAAAACTGAACCATATTTTATTTATTCACGTCATTACAAATAATAAATGTACAATTTTGAAATGTTCCCTGAAGATTACTTCTGCCACTGGAAACAATTTCTTCTTTTGTATGGCTGGAGCTTCTGTTCACTACAGTCGAGGTACCTGCCTCTTCTGATGACAAAGTAGACAACATACGCGCCGTTTTATTTCTCAATTCGATGCTATCCTCCAAATACCCCTCCGCCACCGTGGAACTTTTCCAACCTCCGTGTCTTTTTAAGTTAGTCATAGTTGCTCCTGCATTGGCTAGAGCAGTAGCAGAAGTGCGACGAAGGCAATGTCCCGTATAGGAAGATGAGTTTGGCAATCCTAAATACATTGCGATTTTGCTGGGGATTTTCCCAAACATGTTTTTTCCAATTGGCTGAGATGTACATTTATTTTGTCGGAAGCTCAAAAAAAATCGTTCAATACCTTTAGGAATCAAAGACATATAAAGTCTTAATAAAGGCAAAGCGGAGAACTCTTTTTCATCCACAACTGTAAATTTCTTCGATACACCAGTTTTACTTTCCGGTACGTTCACTACCATAACGGAATCCCGGTCCTCTATATCCGATATCTTCATATTCAAAAGTTCCTGACTTCTGCATCCTTCAAAATAACCCATAATCAAAACAACCTATAACAAAAAAAAAGGAAATAAATCCACACAAAAAGGAAAATAAGAAAAAAATTACCTTATGCAATAAATGAATATCATTAGGAGCGTCCTTTAGGAATCTGATAACATCTTTAGGAGATAAAACAGCAGACTTTTTCGGCTTATAACTCTTACTCTTCCGTTTCAAAAAAGCCTTCAGTTCATTGAACTTGGTGATATCTCGTTTCTCATGTATAGTCACCATCGATTTTAGCATTGACCATTTAGTCCATAAAGAATTCGGACTATACGTTTCTGACTGAAACGAATTAACACAATTACTACCAAATCTACCGAAAAACATAGAAAATTCCTTACCAGTTTTGAAAATATGCCAGAAATACAGTTTCAGTGACATCTTTTGGCATAACATTTTTCCGTATCAGCCAGTCCAGATATATCTTGTATTCTTTTTGGTATACGGCTTCACTTTTCGATGGAATTAATGATTCTCTTGCTTGTTCAGCTTTTTTCAAAATATCCTCCATTATATTTGGGGTAGAAAACACGTTTTCACCGCAAACACAGCTTGATAACAAAGTTCTGTTTATAAACAAGTAACATAGCAACAACCTAGCAACAAGAAAACTCTACTATAATCAACGGTACCTGATTCAAATATACCGGAAGGTAATGAATTGGTACATTTTTCCGTTTCAAAAATGAAAAAATTTTTATTGAAATCGGTCAGAAATAAAATTATCTATGTACCACGGGAATTAATGAGCCTTAATAACCTCAGGCAATTGCTGTCCCTCGGGCCAGAGGCCCTCGGGACGCAAACTTTGCCATCGGTAATTAAGGCCCTCCTAATTCCCTTGATACATAAATAACTATAATCGAGCGCGTCAGATTTTCTAAGGGGGTGTTAAGTTTAACAAAAAAAAGCTCTCATTCACTAATATGACGATTTAGATCTGACGCAAACTCGTGGCCATTATTATAATGTGCAAAAAAATTCGACATTTCGAAATACTCAAGCGCGTCAGATCAAGATATATATGTTTGTTTGAAGGTGATTGACAATGTTTCATGATGAATTTCACTAGTTTGCACTTCCATTGTCTACTATATGAAATGATTTGAAATCCCTGGAACAACTAAAAAAGAAGAATTGAAAATGAATAGCTGAAAATAAAAATTATATTAAGCAAAATAAACCTGAAATGAAATAATAGTTAAATGAAATACAAGTAAAATAGAACAATTGAAGAAAAATAAATAAAAAAAAGAAATGAAAAAAGAAAATAAAAATAAAAAGTTGAGAGATTCCAAGTCACGTTAGTTCACGATGTTTCGATTGTTAGTATCTTCAATCGTCATTCATCAGTCATCACCCGAAGGCGATTGTAGATACTAACAATCGAAACGTCGTGAACTAACGTGACTTGAAATCTCTCAACTTTTTATTTTCATTTTCTTTTTTCATTTCTTTATTTTCATTTATTTTTGTTCAATTGTCACGTTAGTTCGCGACGTTTCGATTGTTAGTATCTTCAATCGTCATTCATCAGTCATCACCTGAAGGCGATTGTAGATACTAACAATCGAAACGTCGTGAGCTAACGTGACTTGGAATCTCTCAACTTTTTATTTTTATTTTCTTTTTTCATTTCTTTATTTTTATTTATTTTTGTTCAATTGTTCTATTTTACTTGTATTTTATTCAACTATCATTTTATTTCAGGTTTATTTTGCTTAATATAATTGTTATTTTCAGCTATTCATTTTTAATTCTTTTTTTTTAGTTATTCCAGGGATTTCAAATCATTTCATATAGTAGACAATGGAAGTCCGAACTAGGGAAGATATATATGGTTCATCTCTATGTTTTAGACGTGCTGTCTCATAATCTGACGATTATCCAGAGGGATTCGCTTAATCTGACAAAAAAATATAAAAAAAAAAATTAATTCTTTGAACTCAATTAATTGAAAAGCTCAGGAAATATCATGCAAATAAATAAGTATATGTGTTTTAAGTAAAATAGTTGTATTTATAAGGAAATAATTTTTTAAAAATGCCCAAAAAAATTTAATTATTTATAATCAATTGATTATTTAATGAAGAAAAGAGAAATTGAACTTTCTATGTTTTTTACCACTTCTATTTGTAACTAACGTTACTGCAGTTTCGTCCTATAAGGACATTTTCAAACTTATACAATATTCTTCTTCATTATGATTTCCTACCACGTAGTAACGACTACATCCATCAATTAATAGATTATTCAATCATCATCTTCATCGTCATCATGAACGAGTCTCTGTGATCAGCTGTGACGGAGTGGGGACTGAGTGAGAAAGTGATAGATAGAGAGAAAGTGAATAGAGAATAGAGGAATAGAAACTCGGAAAGGGAAATGTAGGTATCACACAGCTGCACGCATTAAACTTTATCGACGAATTTTTGTTATTTCGGCTTTCGGAAGTCGTTAGATTATATATTTTTTGTTATTCTTGAATTATTTTCTTCAAAATGAAAAAAAAATTAGCTACGCTCGAGAATGTCGAAATGACGTTATTTTTTAACAACTTTGCTGCCCTCCCCTTTCTTTACGCTACTCTCAATTATAATAACCAGTCCGTGCAAAGCTTATTATTAAATCATCTGAAAATGGAATTTTTAACAGGTGACGATCGACTGTATTGTCAAACATGCGCCAAACTAACTGACTGTTATAAGGAAACAAGTATAGCTGAGGCACCAGTCAATCTAATAATAACACTGATGATCTTCAAACAAGACTCAACCTCTGACGGAAGCAAGAAACTCTTTGGAAGGTTCGAAATAGATGAACATTTCAATCTAGCAGACCACTATTATAATATTCATTCAGTCATTGTTCAATCAGAGAGAGGACATTTGTAGATCAAGATCTTCAGATGATGTGGTGCTGCAGGTTTTTCCGGATTTTCCTGCAGCTGAAAAAGCAAATGCGCCACTGGAATCAATGAAGTCGCCTGGGAGCACCAATCAATTTTTATTGTTGTCTTTATTTTTATCGATGTTTTATAATTTCACAAATTTCATTATTCCAAATTTCAATTTTTTAGTTGACCCATTCAAAATATAAAAGGGGGCGGACATTAAAGAAATGCACTGTATATCGTCGTAATACAAAAGTAAGGTCATTTTATTGCAATATTTACTTTTAGGTACGACTTTATCAAAACTGGGTTCATACAGTGCAATTTTTTATACTTGTGTGAAAGCTTCATGAATGAAAACTCACATGGGGATCTATAATGAATGATTAGTCATTAGATAAGAATAATGTCTTACCCCAGCCAAGGCTAATCCAGTGACAGTTAATCCTAAACGAAGAGGTACTGAATCCTTGGATCCGTTATTTCTACTGTCCCATACGCCGCAACAGGCCCATGCCAAAATGAATGTCAAAATAAATTCGACCAGAACCACCTGAAATGACGATAAATTTCCATTTGGACTGGCAGAACACAAGCCTATGGTCGAGTTTGGAAATTTGAGCAGGTAACTTGGTGTAACTGCCTACAAAATGTTTTCAAATATTAATTTCGTACATATAGAAAATAACGATTTTTAGTATTATATCTTTTAATTAGTGTTCAATTGATGTGTTTTATGAGCGAATAGTAATGATAGTGATAATACTAATGCTAAATCTTTCATTTCATTCAGATCAAACACATGATATTGAAAGAGACATATAAAAGACAGCTGAAAATCATATATACAAGGTATATTCAAACAATAACGTGACTTCATTTGTCTCAAAACATCATTTATTTATTCATCAATTCCTACTTTGACCCCTTCAGTAGACCCCCTCCTAATTGTGCCCGTGGAAAGCTTGTATAATTGAAGTAAACGATATTGTGCATTCTTAAAGTTGGCGGCACTCTCAAAGGCCAAAAAAACCAAATACATGGAAATGAATCGGCTGCGAACTAGTCCACGTGAACTGTAGAATTGGCGGTTCGTATTGGATACTTTTAACTATCAGAGTTTTATGATTGGCTGAAGAGTCATAAAATAAAATTTGAAGTTATGTTACGGTGGCGAATAGAAATCGGTGAATGCGGGGATGGCTATCGCCATCGTATCATCAATTTTCAGTTCAGGAACTGATCGCGATTTGAGTATCGAAATTCGATATTGGTGCAGTTATAATTTCTTAAAATGTTTGTTATGTGTTCGAAATGTGGCGTTCTTGGACAAGTACTGATAGTAAGAACGAGTGTGATAAAAACGCAGACTTTTTCCAGTGTAGTGATTCCAATAGCGATGATGAACAATGCGAAAAAGAGATACCAGTGAATAAGATTAGGATGCATTTGAATATTGTAACACAGAGTAGGTTTCAAAGTATATAAAAATCTACATGTCAAGTTTGGTTTCGAGGGAAACAAACTATTACAAGCAACATCAAATTTGACCGAAATTTCTTTCTCAACTGTACGTAAAATAGTCAAAAAAAAACCTTATGAACGCAAAACGCGATGTGATATGGGATGTTTAGATGTTCATCTAATAAAATCTTTGAAAAAACAATATACGACTGTTGCAAAAGCAATGAGATTCCTACAACTGAAATCATAAAGAAGAAATTGAATACTTCCGGTCATAACGTGAGCTGCTGTGACAAAAATCTTCAGAATTGGATAAAGAAACTAGGATTTAGAATCAAAATGATAATCAAAGGTCAAGCAGTTATGGAATGCAGAAGAATAGTGTAATTGCGTAACAAATACTCAGAACAAATAACTGAATATAGACAAGAACAACAGCAGATTTTCTGTTTGGACGAATTTTGGTATGACACTCACGACACAGTTAAGAAAGGGTGGACTGATGGTTCGAGAATGTGTACGCTTAACATGCCTGCAAACAAACGATCACGACTAATCATTGTGCATTACGGAGGAAGTTAGAGATGGATTCCGAATTCTTTTAAATTATGTGAAAAAAAACTTGAGGATTGCAATGTTGACTATCATAAGAACATTGAAGCTAGTATTTTTGAGGAATGGTTTGAAAACATATTGATTCCAAATTTGGATGCGAATAGTGTAATAGTTCTTGGCGCTTCTTATCATTCGCGACAGCTCATCAAAGTACCTCGAATAAAAATTCGAGGAAAGATGAAATACAAAGTTTTTTAATGGATAACAATTTGTATTTCGAAGATTTATATACCAATTATATCATCAGAACTAGTGAAGTGTTTATATATATATATATATATATATATATATATATATATATATATATATATATATATATATATATATATATATAGGGCAACAGAATTGAAGGAGACAAAAAAGGCTCTGGGACAAAATGGCTACGGACCAAAGATCATTCAAAAGGTCATCTACAGACAAAGAAGAACCAAAAAAACATCCACTAGATCGACAGAAGACTATCCACACGACAGACAATCTGTGACACCACCTTATGTCAAAGGTGTGACCGACAAAATCGGGAGAATACTAAGACGTAAAAACATCCGGACAACCTACAAACCGCACAAAACGATATCCAGTTGGCTGCCCAGACCGAAAGAGAGAATTTCCCTAGAAAACCAAGGAGTATATAGCATCACATGCGAGGACTGTGGTCAACAATTATCGGTCAGACCAACAGACGTATATCGGCCAGAACCCAGGAGCACAAAAACTCGATAAGAACAAAACAAACCTCCTCTGCCCTCTTTCAACACCATCTACAAACAGGTCACAAGATTAATTTTGAGTCCACAAAACAGATAGCACAGGTGCAAAAGCCAAGAATTCGACAAATCAGGGAAGCTATCGAAATCGAAAAGCAAGGCCTCATCAACAAAAGGGATGACTCACTAAACATCCCAAGGATTTGGAAAACAATAATTAAAAACAACCACCAAAGACAACCACAAATTGATAATGAACCATCGCAGGTAGGAGAACCGCCAGAAGCCATTAACAACCCTCAGGTAGAAAAACAGGTAACAAATCCATACAACTTACGCAAGCGAAACCATATAAAAACACCACAAGAAGAACCTGACATCAGTTACACCTCTCGAAGTGAAGCAGTAACTCGTTTTGATAATGCCATCTGAGATGATGGCGAAACGTTGACTATCGAATAGTACACAACGGATGAACACCCGGAAAAACAACACATCATATTCTACCATCCGTGAAAACCTACACGACCACGTAGGCAGCTATAGCTACCTGCTATATATTCGAAACGAGTCTATTACCATAAAAAAATGAAAAGTCGCAAATTGAATTTAAGTAGCTCGCGAAATTTGAACAATTTTTTTTAACAGAACTCGTATATGGAATTTTTGAGTTTCTAACGGGTGGGTTTTTAAGAGGTATAGGATTTGATTTTCAAAACAACATAAATAATTTAAAAAATTGATGAAATCTTTATTGAAATCGATAGAACGATCAATATAATTCAATGTTTGAAGATGATTTCATGCAAATGTTGTCTGTAGCTCCGCTTTAGTTGGTCCATGCAAGGTCCAATTTTGGCACACTCTCTCTAACATATCGACCGGTATTTCACGTATAAATGCTTCAATATTGGCTTCCACAGCGTCAGTCGTTGTTGGTTTATCCCTGTAGACATGAACCTTAACATGACTCCACAAGAAATAATCCAAAGGCGTTAAATCACACGATCTAGGCGGCCAATTAACTTGCCCCAAACGTGAGATAAACTGTTCACCGAAGGAACCTCTTAATTGGGGCATTATTTCGCGTGTCGTGTGGCATGTGGCACCGTCTTGTTGAAACCACATGTCAGGCATGTCTAATTCTTCCATTTTGGGCAACAGAAAGTCGTCAATCATCACTCGGTAACGCTCGCCATTCACAGTAACGTTCCGGCCATTGTCGTCTTTGAACAAGTACGGCCCGGACCGATGATGCCACCGACCCATAATCCACACCAAACAGTGACTTTTTCGGGATGCATCGGTAGCTCTTGCAATGCTTGTGGCTGGTCTTCACTCCAGGTGCGGCAATTTTGCTTGTTAACGTATCCATTCAACCAGAAATGAGCCTCGTCCCTGAACACAATTTTTCGATATAAATGTGGATATTCCTCAAACTTTGCCAGCGTCCATTCACCAAATGTTAGACGTTGTGGTAGATTGTGTGGCTTCAATTCTTGCACCAGCTGTATCTTATAAGGTTTTACACCCAAACCCTTTCGCAAAATTTTCCACGTAGTGGAGTAACAGAGGCATAATTGCTGCGAACGGCGGCGAATCGACATTTCACGGTCATTACGAACACTGGCGGATACAACTGTCAACACTCTACTTATGCGTGTTGGTGGTTTAATGTCCAATAATGTAAACTGGGTTCGAAACTCAGTCACAAGCTTCTGAATGGCTCCCTCAGTAGGCCGACGAAACTGCCCATGAATTGGAAGAAGTGAACGATGCACTTTTTTCTTCGAGCATAAATTTCGATAATAAAATTCAATAATTTGCAAGCGTTGTTCATTCGTAAGTCGATTCATGGTTGAATTATAGACCAAACTGAATAAGTCTGACAATGACACAAGACACGATTCACGCGTGATCTGTCAAAAACAGCGTTGTCAAAAAGATACCAGCAAAAGAATCACTCATTATATGCTTCAACATTCTTGTCTACAATTCAAGTAACGAACTAGGTAGTATAGGCACGATAAAGTGCATTCCTGATCTAAGTATTCGTTTATACTGTAGAAACATTTCTCTATAAATATTTTCTGAGGATTGACGTGAATACCAAATGTTTTCTTTTGTAATTGTTTGTTCCAAAATCACATACCTTGAGGAGTCCGAAGCCTGCTAATGATCCTAGTATTTGTCCTACAAAAAAAATCGGTACTTGTATAAGTGGAATGTGGCCAAGCGTGAAGGCAGCAACTGTCACAGCAGGATTAAGATGTGATCCAGAAATATGACCAAATATCTGAAACAATTTCATAGTTCAATATGAGAATATAGGCTTCCTCGGCAGGAGTCACGAAATCGTAATCGAATGGAACTCGAAGCACCAAACGTTTTGTCTTCTACTGCGGCAGACATCATCAGAGGTGTGAACAAGTCGTTGCTGATACTTCTGCAATGAAATCAAGGTTAATAAGAACGTCAAAAAATTTAGAAAAATTAATGAGGAAAATATAGACAGTATTAAAATTTACCTAATGATGCACAACTTTAATTTAACTTCTGTTGACGTTGACACAATTTATAATGACATTTTGGAGACATTTTGGAAACTGTAATAAATAGAAATGCCCCTATTGAAATATGTAAGTACCAATCAAAGTTGCCATGGTTTGACTATGAGATATATGATTTAATCAAGAAGAGGGATAGAGCATATACATTTTTTAAATCGAGTCGCAACAACAACAAACAATATACATGGGAAACCTTTAAACTATTGAGAAATGATGTCAATCTTTTAAAACAAAAAAAAAAGAAATATATTATTTTGACAATATTGACAGATATAGACACAATCCCAAAGAAATGTGGAGAACTTTGAAGAGAGTGGTTAACAGTCATAGCCATAATGTCTCAAATTGCATATATTTTGGTTCAAATGAGCATAATCGACTATTAACGAGTAGGTAACATAGAAATAGTGTGCGGTTTTAATAATTATGTTGTTCATAGTATTAATGATATTATACAAAGTATTAGCATCACTGAAAGTTGGAACAATGTAAACAATAATTTATAATGTAAATTCGAAACATTCGAAATGCTCTCTATGATAGATTTGCGGAAAATGGTTAGTAACCTAGACAATAAATTATCCATATATGAAACGCTGAACTGTAAAATGATCAAAAAGGTCTTCGAAACCATCGGTCATATTATTATAAACTTAATTAATACATCTGTATATACAGAAAAAATACCATATAAATTGAAAAGCAGTACTGTTATTCCTATTCCAAAAATAGCAAACACCAATAAAGCCAGTGAATTTCGACCTATTAAGTTGCTGTATATGATTAGTTATTACATCACGTCACTAAAAATTCAATTTTGATAGATAATCAATCGGGTTTCCGTAAAAACTTCTCATGTGAAACATCATTACAGCTCACAATATGTAATATTAAAACTAACTTGGATAACCAGAAATATGTTATTGCTGTATTTTTAGACTAAAAAAGAGCTTTTGAGACAATTGATAGAATAATTATGTTGCTGAAATTGGCTCAGTATGGGATTGATGGAAAGGTGTTAGAATGTTTCAGTGATTATTGAAACAATAGAAAACAGAAAGTCCGTTTTAAAGATGCACTATCAAATAAAAAAGACATTGATGTAGGTGTTCCCCAAAGTAGTATTCTGGGCCCACTTCTTTTTGTTTTATATTTGAACGATATTGAACCTTTTATTGAATCAGAGTTCACAAACCTATTTGCTGATGATACGTTGCTTATGTGTAGCGATATGAGTTTAGATAGAGCTATTCATAAAATGGATAGGATTTTAGGAGTGGTAAATGAGTATTTATGCACTAACAAATTGAAGTTAAACGTAACAGAAACAAAAGCAATGATATTCACCACGAAATATAAATACAGTTTTCTAGATATCAACGGTATAAACCTCAATATCAATAACGAAAAAATTGAAGTTGTGTCATCAGTCAAATACCTTGGTTTTCAACTGATAATTTTTTAAATTTTGACAATCACTTTGAATATATACATAAGAAAATATCGAAACAACTAAATTTTTTCAGTAGAATAGCACAAAATTTGTCAATGCAGTCCAAAGTAACAGTTTACAATACCGTTATTCAACCACACTTTGATTATTGTGCGTCATTATTATTTTTAATCAATCTCAATAATTCAAATATGCTACAAAAACTACAAAATCGAGGTATGAGAGTAATCTTGAAAACAAAGTTCAATAAAAACTTTTATAATTATAATACAAGAAATTCCAATAATATACATATAAACAGACCGGCATTCGGAAGTACCATGAATTCGTTGATTTTTAAGGGCTTCCACGAGTTCAATGAATTACCTGAAGAAATAAAAAAATATCCGTTTTGAAAGATTTCAAAAGAGCACTTAAACAATTTAAAAAAAAGTATTAGAATAAAAGTTGTATAGTTATGTACAATTATTTGGGACATTATTGGCTATCATTTATTGTTTTTTCATTTATTGTTTTTAATTGTTTTCAATTGTTCACTAGGGTATTTTTATCTGTAATGAAACCAAATATCACTGTTTTAATAATAATTTAATGTATATATGTACCTATATTTCATTAGCTATTCAAATGTTACTTAACATATGATACTGAAATCTTTATATTTAATGTCTGTCTGGCTACATGCTAGTTTAAATCTCAAATTGTTCAAATTTAAAATTTTTTACATATTTTTTTTTCATTTCATTGTGCTTGTGTTATTATTACACTCATAGAAATGTATATTAGGTTTCCTATTTCAATAAAGATTTTTATTATTATTATATTATTATAACCTTCGTCCTGGCAGTCAACACACGCTCACTAATGATGTCTACCGCAGTAGCAGACGAAACGTTTGGTACTTCAGATTTTATTCGACTACAGTCTAGCAGTCCGGAATTTTTATTTTTTAAATTATTAGTTTATTTATAAATATATATCACAGAGTGGGCCAAATTGGATAATTTAAAAGGAAAACTCTTGTTTCCAAGCCAGATAGATGAAAACTGATGGCTAAGTCTGAAGGTCAGATTTCATAACAAACTCAATGGTGAAAACCGCTCATCGATATTTATCATCGTTTCTCAGTTACAGCATTTTTCGAAAATGTCTATTTTCGAAAAGTTGCTATAACTTTTTTCCTGTTTTTTCGTTTCTATGAAAACATTTCCAAGGCGCTGTTTTAAGTAGAATTCAATGGTGTAAAAACTTATTTTTTCAAATGAGATATCAAGAGTTATTGATTGAAAACAATTTTTATAATGAGAAACCCTGTATATTTCTGCATATTTCAATAGATCTCAAAATTACCTTTCCAAAAATGTAGCACACTTGATGTTTTGCTAGAGTCGTCTTTGAAATACACAGCTTTGATCAAGTAGTCTTTGGACGACGCAGCGATAATACATAAACGATAATACGATAAACACCCCCGTATCTTCCGTAACATTCGAGGTAGAACGATGAAACTCTCAGGACTGATGAAAATGCTCAAAATGCACCTACCACCTGGATGGGGTTGGCCAAAGTGATATACACTGTCCGCCACTCGCGATGGAACACCCCATTTTTACGGTAAAACATATTAGGGGGCAAAATAGGCTCGAAATTCTGTCAGCTTCGTAATCAGGACTACCAACTTACTAAGGTTACACTTTTTTCCTGAAAAAATTTCAGTCCTGAATAATCCGAATTTGTCTCACTTCTTATAGAAACACCCCCGTATCTTCCGTAACATAATTTTACCAATGAGCGGGTCTTGGCACCAGGATAATCCTGAGAACTTTGACCCATATATGTAAAAATGAATTTAGATTTGGTTGAATTCACTTCACGAATAATGTCCTCTGTGAATTGCTCTGTGACACGTTTTGGTAGCCACGATTTGAAAGAAGTATTACTTTCCTCATCCAATAAAACTACTTGGATGGATTTACCATATCGTGTAGAAAGCATAGTCATTTTTTCATTTTTATAACCCTTATCGACAATCAATGATGTTATGGATCTCTGCTCTAAAACTTCATTTTGTTGATTAATTGCAAAATTAATCTTTTCAATGTCAAATTTCAAATTATCCATTTCAAAAAAAATAGTGAAAATTACAGTTTAAGAATATAAAAAATATGTTCACTTCTATGACGATGTCAACACTCACTACTTGGATTGCTAGTTACTTCTCGTTATCACCTTGAAACTCAACAAATACTAATCACCTATTCGAACACTTGAGATTATATGAACTGAATGTAAAAGTATGAAACTCCATACTTATAGAAAAATTATCAGGAAGGAAGGGGTTCAAGGTTACATCTTCTTTATATTTGAGCTCATGTATCAAGGGCAAAGCCGGTTGTCTAACCACACTTTGTGTTTAAGGTCATATGACGTGTTCCGAGGTCAATATCGATCAGAATTTTTTCCCAAGGTCATATGACGTGTTCGTAGCTCGAAATCGCTTAGGAAATTTCCAAGGTCATGTGACCATGCAAGGCCAAATCATAGCTGTACAGTAAAAAGCGGTTCACGGTCATGACATCACACACATCTCAATACCAGTCATGGGCGGAGAGTAAAAAAGGGGTTTCACCTCATTATGTTACACACAACTCAAGGTCAACTCTTAGGCGGAGAATAAAAAAACGAATCAAGGTCACAGTCAGTGGTGTGTATCTGGGGGGGCATACCCTTGGGGGGAGGTCCAGACCCGTCTTTCCCCCTCTACTTATATGTTTGACGAGAATTCGGTGTGATTATTTGTGTTTTCATTGTATTTTAGAGTTTTCGACTCGGAAATCCACAACCTTAAATTTCGAAGTTTTTCATAATCACCCATGGTAGAAAAATTCAGTTGAGATGACTTTTTCATGAGGTGATCAATTGCTATGATTGTAAGAATAAGTAACTGAAAAAATACCACTGAAAAATAATATGCTGACGCCTATGTCGAGGCGGGAATTCCTTCTCTGTGCTGTTCCAATTGGTATTGGAAATACTCAACTAGTAATCATCACATCTAGAAGGGAAGATGGTCATTTTTCTTGAGAAAGAATAAATGCCTAAATGAAGAGCTTCATTTTTTTATTTCATGCGTGCTCCATTTTCATAAATATTTCATTGTTTCAGAAAGCTAACCTCAAAATCATGAAAGAAAACCTCAAAATATCGAAAAGCTCAGACATAATCATTGCCTTCATAAACGTTATTCCAGATTTCTTTCTGCAAGGCGACCTCAAAGTTTTTTATGTTTACCTCACTGAAACATCTAATGTGTAATGTATCGGTTACATTAGGTATCTTATGAAAACTTTTCAATAATGCATTGTGCTGGTTTCCACCAACAAAGAATTCAAATTCACTCACCTGAATTCCGATCATGATGGCCAGTCCGAATGTAAGAGATATTTGTCCTCCAGAAATATCTGTATCCACCATTCCTCGGGCACATCCCATGCAGCCCAAAAACACAAGTATCGCTGTTCCACCAAGTTCCGCCAGACATAAAATCAATCTTTCAATATTTGACAGGTGATCGTCGAACTTGATCTTCTCTAAAACGGGTGAAAACATGTTTAGTGAAGTAAGTTCAGCTAAATGAAGATACATGAAATGAGAACCCGAATTATTTCTGTCGACTGAAATCTCATGGATTTTATATATACATGTTATCGAAGGATTTTATGGATAATGCTGTGCACACTCTGGCAACAGTAATATTACGCTGTGATTATGATAGATGTACCCTTTTTATTCATTATCAGAGTTAATCCTTCATTATCTGAGTATATCTTTGTTCAACATTTGTGAATTGTTTTATAGATTCAACTTCAAAAACGGCGTTCAACAAAAATATTTGATAATTTTGAAATGTTTTGAGGGATACACACAATATTCTTGTTGGAAAGTTAATTTTCAGAATATAATTGTGACTGTCCATTATTTATAATTTCAATTTGACGTTGAAAATAGGGTTCCGCGCGGCTGTTCCGGCATGCGCGCTCTGCCGCTAAAGCGGGTTGATCAAAAGAAGCTTTATATCTTCTATTAATTATCTGCGAGCGCTTTCGACAGTTGGTAGTACTGTCATCTTCTAGGCACTCCTCAAACTGAACTTGTCATCCTGTCGTCTGCTTCTTCATACGGTCAGAGCGTCTCAACTCAGGTATTTTAGGTACTTTAGGTAAATTTGCCTGTATTTGTACTGCATCAGGTACTCTTCTTTGTGTTAGATCTCCTCTAGGAATGTGTATGGTTTTGTTTAATATATTGAATGTGAGGTCTTGTTGTGTTTTGATTTGTACTTGTTCCTCGATAAGTGATTTATGACTGTTAAATTTATGGATGTTCAAGTTTTCCCAAATGTCCATGCGGTTTCCCTTGTTGACTTGTTTTATGAGTTTTATGTTCTCTGGTGGGGGGATATTATGTTTGTTTTGTATGGCGTGTGTTGCAAGGTTTGATTTATATACTGTTGGATTTATGTATGCCTTTTTGTGCTCATTGTACCTTTGGATCAGTTTTTTCTTGGTTTGGCCGATATAGAATTTGTTGCAGTCCGAGCATTGTATACTGTATATCCCGTTTTGTTTTTTGTCATCTTCTTTTTCATAGTTGTTTATTTTTTGTGTTATCTTCGTGTTCGGCTTGTATGTGATGTTGATGTTCAGTGGTTTGAAGATGTTTGTTAGTTTTTTGATTTGGTGTCCTACGTACGTGAATGCTGTCCATCGTTGTGTTGTTTTGTCTGTTGGGCTGGCTTGATCCTTGTTCTGTATTTTTTGTTTGATTCTGTTTTCTAGTTTATCTATTGTCTTTTGGGTGTATCCGTTTTCGTTCGCTATTTGGTATATGACTTTCGGTTCTTTGTTTCGGGCTTCATTGCTGAGTGGTATTCTTAACATTCTATATATGAATGCGTTATAGGCAGCCATTTTGTGTGATGGTCGATGGTTTGAACTTGCGGGTATGGTGGAGCTTGTTTGTGTAGGTTTCCTGTATATTGCCTTCTGAAATTGTGTTTTGTTGTAGTTATATCCTATGGTTATGTCCAGGTAGTTGAGTTTTGAGTTGTGTTCTTCCTCAATGCTGAAACATAGTTTTTGATTTATTTCGTTAATTTCTTTTGTTATTTGTTCTATTCTTATTCCATTGTTTTGTGATATGTACAGTCCATCGTCAACGTATCTGAACCATTCTCCTTTTTCATCATGTGTTTTTACTATTGTTAAGATTTTCTCATCTATGGTTTGCAGGTATATTTCGGATATAATGCTAGATAGTGGGGATCCCATCGCTAGTCCATCTGTTTGTTTATAAATTTTCCCTTCAGATTCGAAATAATGTTGATTAAGTATTGTATTTAGACTGTGTTCCATTTGGTTAATGGCTGCCTATAACGCATTCATATATAGAATGTAAGGATACCACTCAGCAATGAAGCCCGAAACAAAGAACGAAAAATCATATACCAAATAGCGAACGAGAACGGATACACCCAAAAGAAACTAGAAAACAGAATCAAACAAAAAATACAGAACAAGGATCAAGCCACCCCAACAGACAAAACAACACAACGATGGACAGCATTTACGTACGAAGGACACCAAACCAAAAAACTAACAAACATCTTCAAACCACTGATTATCAACATCACATACAAGCCGAACACGAAGATAACACAAAAATAAACAACTATGAAAAAGAAGAAGACAAAGACCAAAACGGGATATACAGTATACAATGCTCGGACTGCAACAAATTATATATCGGCCAAACTAAGAAAAAACTGATCCAAAGGTACAATGAGCACAAAAAGGCATACATAAATCCAACAGTATATAAATCAAACCTTGCAACACACGCCATACAAAACAAACATAATTTCCCCCCACCAGAGAACATAAAACTAATAAAACAAATCAACAAAGGAAACCGCATGGACATTTGGGAAAACTTGAACATCCATAAATTCAACAGTCATAAATCACTTATCGAGGAACAAGTACAAATCAAAACACAAGATCTCACATTCCATATATTAAACAAAACCATACACTTTCCTATAGAAGATCTAACATGAAGAAGAGTACCTGATACAGAACAAATACAGGCAAATTTACCTAAAGTACCTGAAATACCTGAGTTAAGACGCTCTGACCGTATAAAGAGACAGACAACAGGATGACCAGCTCAGTTTGAGGAGTGCCAGATGATGACAGTACTACCAACTGTCGAAAGCGCTCGCAGATAATTAATAGAAGATATAAAGCTTAAAATCCTTTTTGTAGAATTCAATATTGAAATATATATATATATATATATATATATATATATATATATATATATATATATATATATATATATATTTATTTTCAGTATTTCAGTGTTTATGAATTTTCCCTTCAGATTCGAAATAATTTTGATTAAGTATTGTATTTAGACTCGAATCTGAAGGGAAAATTTATAAACAAACAGATGGACTAGCGATGGGATCCCCACTATCTAGCATTATATCCGAAATATACCTGCAAAGGTCGCCTGTTGATCTTTGTTTCCGAAAGCCATATTGATGTTCGCTCAAGAGGTTGGAGCCTTTCAAATATTTCAGGATATGGTGGTTTGCGACTTTCTCCATGATTTCTATCACTGATAGCAAAGCGACTGGCCTATAATAGCATTCATTACCCAACAGTTAAAAGCCATCTACAGGGTTAACTAAGTATGTTACAAAGTTACAATTCGAGGAAATGATGAACAAAAATATATATAATGGAATGACATAAAATAATAGAGAAACTATATCCATAAAAATTGGGATTCAATTTCAACAATATATTCTAGGGAATGAAAATTGATATCTCACAGATTTGAAATTATTGCAAATGCTAAAGATAGGTGATTTGAGGTACAAATTGATTCTGGTCAGTCGGCTGTAGACATTTTTTGTACTTCTAGTTCTAAAATTCAAAGCATCTACATTTTTATGCAGTAATTCAGGATACAGAAAAATTTTTTGGGAAAGAAAGTTTTTGGCTTTCTACTATTCCATCTTCTTTGGAAGACTCTCTCATTCCTTTTTTTGTATCAGATGGAGTAGTAGAAAGCCAAAAACTTTCTTTCCCAAAAAAAAAATTAAACACTCCTAAAAATATAACCCCTTCAATTTACAGAAAAATTATTTCAGCCAGTTTTTTGCTGGTTTGAGTGGTATAGTAAGAGATTCAAATGGAATAACTGTAACAGAATAGATACACTGAGATTTGAAGTAAATAACCTTCTATGTTTGTGATAACTGCAATGATTAGTATTGTAGCAGAAAAATGTTTTTTTATTACACGCTTTATATTAGCTTCACCTGTATGTATGTATGTACGTTTGTTTGTATGTAAGTATGATTGTTTGCTTGTAACTCTCAAGCTCGGGATGTGTATTGATAGAACTGTCTGCATTAGTGCTTGATCTATTCGCGAGCAGATGGCGCTGTATGTAGCCTACTTGATATTTCTTGATCTATTTGCGGGCAGATGGCGCTGTGCGTAAGTATCAATTATAGCTTGATTTATTCGCGGGCAAATGGCGCTGTACCTCTGTAATCTCTTTGATAGGTTGTTCAAAAGAAAATGAAAATTAAAAACATATTTCAAGAATTATGAGTGTTAGCGAAATTTTGTACTACGGATGAAATATTTAGATACTTAAATATTTTCAATTGCCCATGATTTAGTACAGAAAAAAGTTTTGAATGAAACGGGAGATACATTTTGAAATCTAATTCTATTATTTGAAAGCAAACCAGAATATTGATTTCAACAATGAACATTTTATCGCAAATTGTACACTTAAAACAGTCAGTTACTTAAATATTCCACAAAATCGAAAAATTAGAATCGAGGTGTTTGACATACATATCAAATCAAAAGATTGATTTGAAAAATAAAATTATTCACTGAAAAAATATTTTTAGTCCATTAATATTCTGAATGAAACTTCAAATCAAAACATCAAAACTGAATTGTTTTTTGAAATTGCTAGTTAAAATTTTCTCGTTACTTCGAAACAAACTTTACAACTGTCCGCCATCTGTTGGAGATTTACTGCATCTCAGTATTACTATAGAATTTAAGACTTCAAACTTTAATATGTTGTTTGAGAAAAATTTTACATTCGTGCGCCGTTTGTTAAAGATTTATAATGCTAGTGAATGGAATTAAAAAAAAAATATTTTCGATAATAAATCGGACTAAAAAGTGAAAAATAAATATAGTTAAAAAAAAAGTAAAAAACACACTTTCAAAGAACATCGAACTGAAAAGTTAAAAATAACCTTTTCAAATAAGCTTAAAACAATAACGAACGAAAAATACTAGTTTTATTGTGAAAAAATCGTGGGCGCTTTATGCCATATTTTTTGTATATCAAGCGCTCGTAGCTTTCTCCACAAGAATACTAGTATTTTTCGTTCGCTCATTAAAAAAAATATTTTCATCTTTTTAGTTCGATGTTCTTTAAAAGCGTGTTTTTTAGTTTTTCAAAACTATATTTATTGTATGTTCCTTTTATTTTCAATGTTAATTCATTCACGAGTTCAATTTCTTTGTTTGTTTCGATGGTTTTTTTTATTTTTGATGTTCAGTTCCTTGACAAATATGTTGTTGGCTTTGCCCTATAGTACTCAATCCACTTTACACGGGGTGCTGGGCAAAGTAGATATTCATTGGATATGTCATTGTTGAAAAATGGCCTCATTTCTAATAGTTTAATTAATATCAAGAACAACTATTATCACATTAAGTAAGTTCATTGAATGAAGACTTAATATAAATATTCGTTTCGAATTCCCTAATTATAACTAAACGACAATAATCAAGAGAAGCTTAAGGTATTGACGTTGTTCGGATTTCCCCTATGTAAAATTATAACAATGATATTTATTCTTCAGTTTACTCACCATTCAATTTTGATATTTCTGATTGAGCTAATATCTTTGAAAGTAACTCTACTCACTAGTAGTTTTGTAAGAAATTCTAATTTTATGTTTGAATCCAACCTAAGTCCTCTTTGGAGATATTTTTGTCATTAAATAATTAATTGTTGTATGTGTATTTATTCTGTCACTCCCAGACTCAACAGTTCTGGTACCCAAGCTCACTTTTGTGGTCACATCACAATCTACTGCATGGTATTATGAACACACACCAACCTCCGTAAAATGTTTTTCTTGGAAAATGTTACAAGATTATAAATTAAGAAATACCTACTGTTGGAAGGTTGTTCCTCTTCAGGTGAAATCCACTTAGGCTCTGGACTTGGAGAGAGAGCGGGCGACTGAATGACAGCTACACCATTCTTCTGCGAAAACTGCCTATCCACCATTTTGAAAATGTGGTGTACAGTATAATGTACGCGTTGCTCAAGCTCTACTATAGTGAAACTCTTTGAATTAGCCGGTCACTGAAAAAAGTAACTACTGTTTTGAAATTTTATTAATTCAAAACATTAGAGTTGATATCTGCATATTGTTGTCACTCCTCTATGGCAGACTTTCATTACACAATTTTGATAGAGAGAGAGAGATGAAGAATAAAAATAGTTGTGGTACTAAGGAAAACATTTGAAATATCGATTTAGAAAGTTATTTATAATCTATTCACAGCCATGTAGCATAAGTATGTCCTATAGTAGTGCTGAAGACGTACGTAAACAAGCAATTTAATATTTTATAATAGTTTCGAAAACGTTTTGGATATAGTATATTATATACCTAGGGTGAGAAGTGAGCTATTATTTACCTCGGCGCTACGCGCCTCAAGATATAATGTGCGTGGTAAATAATAGCTTTCTCAGCCGACGTATACCGGGTGTCCCACATTTTATGTGACAGGCAATATCTGGTTTGTCGAAGGAGATACACAAAAATGTTTCATACAAAAGTTTTAGGAGTTCATGAGAGCTATATTTTGATATAATTTTTAAATATACAGGGTGTTTGGTGTAGGTGCTACAGACCAAAATTCCATTTTTTAAAATAGAACGCCCTGTATATCATTACATATTCAGATGCTACGTTAAATTCTGATATCATTTCATGTTTGTTTTTTGAAATTCGATTACGGCGTTGTTGAGTTATTGCACTTTTCCTTAAATATAAAGTTTCAAAAAAACTTATTTACTCGTACACGAATCCAGTCTATATCTTTTATCAAATTGAACTAGACTACTACTGAATACAAACCATTATTCTCACCTCTACGATGCGATATCGATATCAGTTTAATATAATATTGAAATTTTTGAGAATGTGACTAACTTGAGGGTGAATTGCTTTATATTGCACAATTTCATCAAGTAGCTTATGCTTGTTGATGCCATAGTAACAAATGTTGTTGAATTGTATCTACTTGTCAGTTCGATTCAGTGATTCTTTGCAAAACAGTAACTGTGTTCTTTGTGCGAAAACTCCAGTATGCCTTACGCGTTTAGTCCAAGTGATTGCATTGATATGTTATTAATTTTTGGGGAATGTCAGAAAAACTGCCGTCAAGCACAACGTCTATACCAAGAACGTTTTCCAGACAGACCCATTCCGTCACGAATGACTTTTTCGAGAGTTGTAGAAAAATTGCGAACTGGGTCATTTCCTTCTACTATAAAGCATCGTCATCATACGAGATCTGTTAGAACTGAAGATTTAGAGATCAATGTGTTGGCTTATGTTATTATTCATCCACATGTTTCTATCCGTACTCTTGCAGAAGAAGTCGGTGTGAGTAAATCTAATGTACAGAGAATTCTGCAAGAAAATAAATACCACCCATTCAAAATTCAGTTGGTACAAGGTTTGAAACCCACGGACTTTGAACGACGACTTGAATTCATTGCTTGTATTCAGGTAATATTACATGAAAGTCCTAACATATTCAGTCAAATTTTGTGGAGCGATGAATCGCGATTCCACAATAATGGAGTTGTGAATCGACATAACAGTCACTATTGGTCTCAAGAAAATCCCCACTGGGTCCGCGAAAGTAATTTTCAAACTACTTGGGGTATCAATGTATGGTGTGGATTGTTCAATGGCCGCATCATAGGACCTTACTTTTCCAATGAAAATCTCAATGGATTGCGATATTTACATTTTCTAGAAAATGATTTGATCCAGTTGATGGAAGATATTCCCATAGCAGAACGACAAGGAATTTGGTGGCAACAAGATGGTGCTCCTCCTCACAATTCACAGGTTGTTACTGAATATCTGGATAGAACGTACCCAAATAGATGGATTGGTAATAAGGGTCCAATTCGGTGGCCGGCTCGTTCCCCAGATTTATCACCGCTTGATTTTTTCCTATGAGGTTATTTAAAAGATATTGTTTTCACTACTCCCCCTTTGAATGTGGATGATCTGAAAATGAAAATTCGACTAGCGTGCAGTGATATTACGCCTGATATTATAAGAGCGACTTGTACGAGAGAAGTGATTCGACGTTTCGAAGGCTGTATAATATCTAATGGGCATCACTTTGAACAATTTTTATGACTTATTTCTAGGTACCTACCATTCTTATGAAATGATTTATCAAGTTATATTATTTACATTGTTATTAATTGAAGATTTGTTTTCGAATACACCTCTTTCAATTTCGCAATTGTTTCATATTCAAAATGATTCCTGACTGAATTCCACAACTCAAAATTGAAACCATTACTTCGAACACCCAAAATTTTGACTAATTTTCATGTGATCTGATGCAGAGAGAATAATTGTATGAGATATTTAAAAAAATAATAGTCGTTCTCAAGACTTTACATTTTAAGCAATAACTCAACAACGCCGTAACCGAATTTCAAAAACCAAACATGAAGTGATATCAGAATTTAACGTAGCATCTGAATATGTAATGATATATGGGGCGTTCTATTTTAAAAAATGGAATTTTGGTCTGTAGCACCTACACCAAACACCCTGTATATTTAAAAATTATATCAAAATATAGCTCTCATGAACTCCTAAAACTCTTGTATGAAACATTTTTGTGTATCTCCTTCAACAAACCAGATATTGCCTGTCACATAAAATGTGGGACACCCGGTATATAGAATTTTTTTCACTACTAACATTGATATATTAATAATTATAATTTCGGCACCAGTAATTTTCTAACAATTTGTTGAATATATCGGAATATCAAGTAGAGTGGAGCGTGTTTCTAATCAGACCCTCTTTATTTATGTAAAAATTTGGCATGTGTCAAATTTTGATATGAATCTAGGAAATATCTCATTGCATTTTTGATATATTTCAATGTTCCACTTCTCTCATCGCTTCTGTATGTTCAGAATTTCTCAATTCTGCATTATAGTGAGAAAAAAATTTCCTCGGTCATATGATAACCCAAGACAGCTATGAATTGTTGCATGTCAAAATGAAACGGTACAGTTTCCATGTTGAATACGCGATGTCGATGATAAGCGCGCTACATCTACTTAGGCCATGAAAACGTTTGCCGGCGTTTCCAAGACAACCAAACACTGTACAATGATTATTATTGCTGTCAGTTTGCCAAATGCGGTTTTAATTTAAATTTAGATGTCATTTTGAAGAAGTTAAAAGATCTATATAAGTAAAACGTCAATATAATTAATTGAAAAATGGGTGAAAATTCAAGTGACGATGATTTAGAGATGATGTGTACCCCCCCGCCTAATTTGTCACAATTGTGAAATTAATTATAATTTCAAATAATTTTCAAGCGTGCAAGTTTTCAATGATAAAGTCGAGTGCACTCGTTGAAAATGATGTTAATACAAGCAAATATTTCAAGGTAATAGCAGTCTTTAAGTGAAAAACTGAAAGTTATAGGCCCAAAAAATCAATAACTCTTACGTTTGAACATGTCCAGAGGTTTATAAATGGGGCGCCACATGAAAAATTTTTGATCATAAAAGTTGCTACTATTTTCGAGATATATGGAGCCTGCCGGCGTGAAGATCTGTGCCATTGATTAATAGAAAACAAAAAATTGATGGATACATTATTGATTGTTCAAATTCAAATTCCAAAACAAAAATAGGTCGTTCTTTCTGCATTGTTTGAAAAAACATTGACTATTTTAAAGAATACGTTACATTACGCTCTTCTGTTATCAATCATCAACGTTTTTTCTGAAATACTAGAAATATAAATATAGTCAGTGGGCATACTTGAAGACTGGCTATAATCCAAATTATCTAAGAACAATTCGTTCAGGCCAGTCTCAACTCCCTACACAGTAGGTTAATGGACTGACACCTTCAGAAAACAACTACTTCCCTGGCTAATACAAGGAAGGGCGTTGGATTATATTCGACAGGAGTTGAGACTGACCTGAACGATTTTTTCTTAGATAATTTGATTTATAGCCAGTCTTCAAGTACGCTCACTGACTATATGTGAAATTTTTCTTCTCTTATACGAGGAATTGGACAAATTTCGGATATGCAGTTGGTTACCTCGTTCACAGGCAGATGGGGCGACGACAAACCTGTTGTTTGTTGTATGCTTCAGCTTAGTTCGAAGAATGATACTCTGACGGAATTCGATTTTCAATTATCGGAAATCATCGACTTTATGTTGATGATATACACTACCCAACTAGCAATTTCGTATTTTATAATAGTTGCGGAAACGTTTCGGAGAAACAAATTATAAAACTGCATTTCTCCCAGAAATGTTTTCAATATGTTTATAAAACTGCTATAAATAGGAAATTGGCACCGTTTTATAAAACATTATAGTTATTACCAATATTTTGTAAGGCCTTTTACAAACACTACAAAACAGTTTTATAAACATTTTGGCAGTTACTATAAAATTTGTCTAACCCTCTTCAAAAGTAATTTTGTAAAGACTTCCCTTACTGCACTTTTGCAACATATTCAAGCGATACTTATAAAATCATCAGAAGACAATTTTATAAGAGTTTTTTAGTAGTTCCAAGTAGGCGTTATAAAATATAATGCAGCCGAAAACGATAACAATAAAATAAAAAAGTGTTAAAAATGTTTTCTTGAAGACGCAAGAAGTAATTTTGTATTGGACACTAGGAAAATATAATATATATGTCACCAACTGAAAACTAACAAATAGAAAGGTTGAAGCCATTTTAAAATTTCACTTCTGCACTCATAAAACTGTTAAAGACATTGTTTGTGTTTCGAAGATTGATATTTTTACTGCAAATGAAATTTTATTGACAAATATTTAGCCTATTATTAGCAAAATTTAAGCGCGCCACTCATTCATAAATGTTTTCGGTAAAATTATTAATTATACAAAAATTCACTCTGTCGACGTATTAATTTTCTAGTCGCAAACTCAACTCACTTTATTCAAAATAATATAATGTTATAATATTTATGTACTTTTCAGCTGTAAATATCACTATATGTGCGGTATTTCATATTTTCAATTCATCTAATTTCAGTATATTACAAATGGCGTCGTTCTATAAAATGAATTGGTATCAGTAGCAAGCATTTCAACGTATTTTAGCTACTATGTTACCCCTATAAAACTATTAAGAAACACTTAGTTCTGAGGGTGGTGGTATTGCGGCAGAGTCGGACTACTTTTAAAGCTTTAGGTTTCTAGAAAAGTGCTAGTATGAATAAAAGATTTCTCACATATAGTTTGGATAAATATTATCTGTCTTTGATGTTTTGGCTAAAAAGTTTCTTTCATCGATTATAAAGGCTAAACGACGGGTTTTAACCATTATCATAACCTTTTCCTGATTGAAAAAATTGAAGCAATAGGTTAAGTGGGATAATTTAAAGTGTTTTTTAGCATTTCCAATATACAGGGCAACTCAAAAAGCTTCCAGAAAGTTTTTTATGGAACACCAAGTCATTTTTTCGTCTATTTGAAGCACCTTGAACTGAATCTAAAACTATTATATACCCCCCAATAAATGTTCAAAATGGCCGCCATTGAGTTATTATTTATTTTTATTTATATATTCGGGATACAAACTGAAAAATCCACTACAGTATCCACACAATGGAATTATTATCAAATTGAAAGTATAAATTAATACACTAATACACTAAATAATTTCAGACACTATGATATGCATTATCACAAAATCACAAAATTATCGGAAACCTAGATACTCCGAAATGAATTAAATTCCGTGAATCACCAGGCCTATATTTTCAGTTTATAGTTTTGTCTTTTTGAAGCTGAATGTGACTCATTTTATCTAAGTTTTAGGTATATATGTTCACCATAGTTCCGTCGTCATGGGTAAATAATAACCAACCCTCATGGCCAAAATTTGATGCTGATGAGCTAATACGAAACCACAATTCTATGCCCGAAGCCAGTTGGTTTACAATGATGTATAAACTAAAACAAAGTCATTTGATGACCTACCAAATTGCTGAAGAAGAACTATTAGAACGAATGCTGCAGAATGACGATACACAACAAGAAATAATTATCAATTCTATGTAACCCAAAAAGCAAGCAGGGTTATTTTCATCCAAACAAGTTGTTACAAAAAGTGTGAAAAAGCCAGAGTTAAGTATCTTTTATGGGACACCGTCTATATGACAGTAGTTATTAGTTATTCGAGGAGTTACTTCTGAATACTGTCTGTGAAGCATACCTTGCTGTACCTGAATTTGTCATCATTTAAAGAGTTGTAACACGAAACTGCTTCACTCAGAACAAAATATCCAGGTTCCCTAAATAGATAACTAAAAACTGAAACTTGAAAGTGCAAACCCTTTGTATTGTACAGTCTTTCAAATTGTGAATAATAAGGTTGAGTTACTAAACCCAATGCCTTGCAAATATTGAATTTACTTATGGGGTACCTATATTCAATAAAAATCAAATATTTAGAAGTTGCTGAAGAACTAATTTCCACCACGACATCGATGGTGCCCCATTTGAATAACTTAACAAAAATATTCTTACTAAATACAACTGAAATTTTGAAGAATTTTCCAAAGCTGTAATTAGGAATCGATGTCAGCTGGTTGTTCTTAAATGCTGCATTTTATTCTTGGTGGCAGCAAATATATATTAGCAAAAGCAATTCGATTTTATGACAGTTATGTTAGTATTTTGGAATTGTAGTGAATATACCATACTATAAAATAGTTGGGAAATTATCATTGAAGGGACAATATGGTAATGAAAATAAAATTGTGTCTGAAAGCATTTTAATAAAATAATTTCATTAAAGCTACAGGAAACAGCTATAAAATAAGCTTGAAATAGTTTTATAACTATCATAAAAATCTCGCAGAAAAGTGTTATAAAACTGCTACATAACAATTCACTTTTATAGGAGAATAAGTTTTATAAGTTAGTTGTAGAAACGTTTCTGTAATAATTTCCTGACTATTTTATAACGGTTTTTTAATTTTATTTCATAAATGTTTCTATGGCAAATTTATAAAACACTTTTATTGCCTACAACTGTATTGTGTTCACCGATCATCTAATACAATCAATTAGCATTTTGGAAGTAATTATAAAATACTAATGAAATAAAACTGTTGCAACACCATGGAATTATAAAACAACTTTGCTGGTTGGGTAACTGGCTGGATTTATGCCATGCTAGTAAACAGAACTGCAACTACGACTCTTCAAGGCGGGGCTATCAGGTTCAGGGTCACCAGGGGCTGCCCTCAAGGTGGGGTACTATCTCCCCTTCTGTGGTCGCTCCTGGTGGATAGTCTGCTTGATACCCTCGACAGAAGAAAAGTTGATCTGCAAGCTTATGCAGATGATCTTGTCATCCTGGCAAGGTCCACGGGTCGTGAAGGGTAGCTTGTAATATCCTCCAAAGCGCGTTGGACGTTGTTCACAGTTGGTACCTGAGGGAGCAGATGTCTGTCAACCCTGGCATAACTGTGTTAATCTCCTTCACCAAGAGAAGGAAATTGGACGATCTAACGCCACTTTCCCTCAATGTTGTGGTCATTCCATTTGGAACGGAGGTGAAATATTTTGGCATTGTCCTTGATGAAAGACTCACGTGAAACGCTCACTTTGAAAAAGTTTTACACAAAACCAGACTATTTCTATGGACATGTCGAAGGATTTGTGGTAAAACTTGGGGTTTAGGTCCCAAACAAATCCATTGTATTCATGTGATGATTGTCAGACCAATGATCACTTATGGTGCAATTGCTTGGTGGCCGAAGGCTTTACAGAAAACGGCCCAAGCGAAGCACTCTGGCTTACAGAGACAAGCTTGTATGGCTATCAGTGGTGCCATCAGTACAGTCATCGGCCATGGACCATGGAGATCCTTCTAGATCTACCTCCTCTTCACATTTTTCTGGAAAGAGAGGCTAGATTGACTGCATACAGACTTGCACACATTGCCAATTGCACAAATCAATTCAGTGCAGAGTGCTACAGACTGTTGGTTGACACTGGAAGTCACAGTATTCTGGAAATGACCTCTGACTTTATGCCTCCAACTGTCAACTACGAACTGCCTTATGAAGTACTATTCACGAGTAGAGAGGACTGTATCCTGCGGAAGAAGAAAATATTAAGAGCAGATAGTTGTTGGTTCACAGATGGGTCAAAAACACCTTCCGGTTCTGGTGTAGGTGTTTTCAGTCGCAGACCCAGGACAGAGTTATCTACCTGCCTAGGAACTCATGCGACTGTATTTCAAGCGGAAATTTACGCTATTGAATTGTGTGCGGAGGGATTGGATAAATCCAACCTCACTCACAAGTCAATAAAAGTATTCTCGGACAGTCAAGCGGCGTTGGAAGTTCTTGACTCCCACCGAGCAACGTCTAAATTGGTTGCAAACTGACAAACAAAGACTCTCCTCGATAGGAAGACTTAACAGATTGTCTCTGGTCTGGATTCCTGGCCATACTGGCCTGGAAGGCAATGAAGCTGCCGACTCTTTTGCAAAGAAGGGGCTGCAAGCAGCTTCATCGGACCAGAACATGTCATTGGCATCGATTTTGGCTTTGCAAAACAAAGATCAAACACCTGATGGCAGGAAGATTTATGGACTTCTGGCAGAATCTTGCAGGATTGGCTCACTCCAAGGCGATTATTCACCCTTCGAAGCTTGATTCCAAACAGTTGTTGGACTACAGTAGGAATGGACTACGATGTCTAACAGGCCTTCTTACAGGTTACTGTCATTTGAATCATCACATGCAGAGACTTGGACTGTCGTAAGACAGTGTGTGTGCGTCTGTGTGCCTCTGTGTGTGTGCCTCTGTCTGGAAAATGATGAAACTGCAGAGCATATACTTTGTGCCTACCCCGCTGGGAACCGAATCAAGTTCTTTGGGTTCGGCAGATCCGTACTCTCACCATCTGACCTGAAACACCACTCACCATACGAACTAATCGACTTCGTTAAGAAGTTGGGTTTATTTGGCCATGTGTGAATAGGTTTGAGCCACAATAAACCCTTATGGGTTGCGGTGGAAGGTCGAATAGACCCACTCACTTCAGACCTACCTACCATCAAGAACTTTAAATGTGACTTCAAATGAAACGCGTGAGAGTCATAGTTACGACCGCACCGGGGGGCCTGGGGGGCCGGTTAGGCCCCCCAGACGTACCCTGGCGTTGGATGCGATCGGGCGTGGAGGGGTGGATTTTCGGGAAATCCTTGCGGGTATCGCCCCGCACCCCACACCAACAGGATTTCGCAGGGCTTCCTCCCGCTCACCGAACCCGGAATTGCTTCCTTACATCTACTTAGTGTGGCTAACCAAGAGACAGGACCATCGGCAGCGTTCGACCGAACGTTCGTACAAGTTAACTAAGCTCCTCTTTCGCCAGAGAGTGCTCGCGTCGCACACCTGCCCCCGCCAACCATGCCAAATCAGTTGGGAATATGGTCCCGGAAGTGGCCGGCCGGGGTCCTAAGCTCGGATACTAGTAGCTCCGTCCAACCGGGTTCCGACACCTCAAGCGTCTGCCTTGGTGCCCTCCAAGGCTAGACTCGGATACTAGAGCCCGGAAGGACCGCAAGCCCCGACACCTTGAACGCTTGGATCCGTACAGAAGCAGGCGAGGATCACGGAACAGCGTGAGCCGTCCAGTGCCTCATAATGGGGCTGCAATGCACCCATGAATGGATTACCGCAGCCCTGTATCCCTTTACCCGCTAGCGGAGCCGCTGCCCCTAAGAGGCCAACGCCAGTTGGAGATGAGGCTCACTAGCCTCCAGCCGCGAGCGGGCACTCACCTCCCCCCTAGAACTCATGTTAGGAAAGTTCCCTTTCCAACGTTTGATGAGTAACCGTCGAGGACTCTCACAAGCATCCTCTACCACACATCATATGTCGAAGATGTCGCGCCCATTACCCGTGTAGGTGCGGGATAGGGCGGTTCATCAACAACTTTTGGGTGTACGCCGTGTGGTCTGCACCGCATACCCTTACGTTACCCCAAGGGGCACTCATGTTAGGAAAGCTACCTTTCCAGCGTTGGATGAGTAACCGCCGAGGGCTCTTGCGGGACACCTCTCCCACACATCTAGCTTGAAATCGGCCAACGCCTGTTGCCCGCAGATGCGGGATAGGGTGGTTGACCGATAACTTTACTGGGTGAGTGCCGTGTGGTCTGCACCGGGGGGACTGTCAAACACCCATAAGAGAGAGACAGTGATCCCCCGCCACTCACCCCGCCACTCATCTCAAGGCGAAGAATATTTAACCTTTCAAGCCAACATTTTTACACACACTTCAAGAAAGCGACGAAGCAAGACGCCTGGAATATTGTTTATGGGCCCATGGGGAATATTTAAGCAATAGAAATTTCCTGAAAAATATTTTATATACCGACGAAGCCACTTTCACTACAAATGAAGTAGTGTCATCACAGAATTGTCGCTATTGGGCAGCGGATTATCCTAACTGGGTAATAAACTGTAAAAAGTCAATATTCCCAAAAAATCAACGTCTGGTGTCGGATATTGAACGAACGAATTATTGGTCCTTTCTTTTTTGAGGAAAACATTAATGCGCAGAAGTTTCTAGAATTTTTAAACACAGAGTTTTGGGATGCTATTCACGAGCTGCCAATCAAAGAACGATCAAATTCAATTGTCGAGTTAGATGGGTGTTCAGTTCCTTATGCCAGAGCTGTGAGGCAATGGCTTAACGAACATTTTCCAAACCGATGGATAGGCCGTGGTAGTCCGTTTATAGAGTGGCTACCCAGATCTCCAGACCTCATAGTTTTGGACTTATTTCTCTGGAGACTTCTCACACAAAAGGTTTACAAAAACCGTTCAAGAGATAGAAATGAACTTTGTGCAAGAATTCGACAGATATGTGCAGATATTAGCCCTCAATAACTAAGGAACGTAATCAGAAACATTCGTAAGCGCTACGACACATGTATCGAAATACGTGGTGGATTAGTAGAGGCTACTAGAATATGAGTTAGAATCAATTGTTGCAATGAATCGAAACATTTCAATAATTAGTTATTAGTTACGTTTATTAAAATGTTTTGCCTCATTGTTAGTTGAATTTTGTGAATGTAATTCTGTTATTTTCATTAAAAATATCTACGCTATTCGTTTTTTTTTTCGTCTGGCGGCACTATATTGTTGGAATCATAAAAAAAATGATATATTGTGACTGTTAGCTGTGTGAGTTTTTGAATTTTTGAGTTGTCATAACTTTGTTAATAATGAATATTTTTTCATGAAATTTTGGTCCCACCTATTTAAAGGCACTCTGAATCCAGTGGCGTAGTGATTTTTTCAATAAAAAAATCGCTAATAAAAAATCCCGATTTTCGACTAAGAAAAAATATCGTAGTATGCCCTGAAACTTCAATAAACATTTCAAATTTTGTCCCAAAGTAGACCTTTTAGTACTTGACATTTAAAAAAAAAATTATTGAAATCGATTTATGACTTCAAATTTTAGGGGCGTGTTTCCATTAAAAATGGCTCACACTGTATGAAGTATAGCCGTGGGAATTCAAAGTATTGAGATATGTATTTGGGATTATTTCATTTTAGTCAGTCATTTTATAATAGTTGCGAAAACGTTTTGGAAAAACAGATTATTTCTCTGTATTTCTCCCAAAAAACATTCCAATGTGTTTGAATAACAGCTATAAGTATACAGTTGGCACCGTTTCATAAAACACTATAGTATTTTGTGAGGCCTTTTACAGACACTACAAAACAGTTTTATAAACAATTCGGCAGTTACTATAAAATTCTTTCAACACTCGCAAAACTAGTTCTGCACTTTTGCAGCGTATCTAAGCAATACTTATAAAATGATTAAATGACAATTTTATAAGAATTTTTTAGTAGTTCCAAGTAAGCGTTATAAAATATAATGCAGCCTAAAACGATAACGATAGAAAATGTAAATTTACCTTATTTTTGAGCATAGTTATATACACCCTCAAAAATTGATAGTGAATAACACTTAGTCTTGCTACAAATAGCACAGGAAAAAACAGTGTAAAATAATATTTACTTACTGTCAAGTACATTTGAGAACGATTAACAATCAAAAAGTGGTAGTTATCCCTTGGAAACTGTTTGAAACATTAGCCGAAGTGATTTTATTCCCGCCACGTACGCGGAACACCGTGAAAATGGTCAGAATGGAAACGTTCACGACTGACCTTCATTACGGTCTTCCTGTTTTATTGGGAGTCACGAAGAGTTTTCCATACAGGGTGTGGCTCCCAGACTAATTAGACGCTTTTAGCGAGATACAAAAGAAACTGTGAGGTTCAAATTCTAAGGGAGGGTTATAGAAATTATTCTGAAAACTTTTTGCTGATTTGCGATTTGCTGAGTGAAACTTTTTTTATGAATATCAGTCCTACACTACTTCGTATAAAAATAAGGTGAATTTTCATTTTTTTCAAAAAGCATTCATTCATTCATCAATTTCCATAGATTCGGTTTCATCTCCTCAATCAGAGTCAACTCGATACTGTATTTACGGATTTCAGAAAAGCTTTTGATAAAGTAGACCACGATGTTTTGTTATATAAACTAAATAAAATTGGATTTTCTGATAATTTATTGAAATTATTAAAAAGTTATTTACAAAATAGATACTTCTGTGTTAAACACAACGGTAGCACATCAGGTAACTTTCATGCTAGCTCTGGTGTTCCTCAAGGGTCTAACCTTGGACCACTATTATTTGTTCTATTCATGAATGATCTCCCTTCCATTTTGAAATTTTCTGAATGTTTGCTTTTTCCCGATGATCTGAAAATATATAAACAGATTCAAACAGTTAGGGATTGTGTTAATCTGCAAAGGGACATCGACAGTATTTATGAGTGGAGCATCACGAATAAATTGAAATTCAATAATAACAAATGTAGCATAATCACAATAACTCGTTTGAAGGATCCTGTTGATTTTGATTATATGATGGATGAGGAAGTCCTCCACAGATGTTCTGAGGTTAGAGATCTTGGGGTAACTTACAACAGTACTTTTTCGTTGGCCAAACATATTCAAAATATTGTTAAATCGTCAAATCGAATTTTAGGATTCATTATTAGACAAACTCGGGACTTTACGAATAACAATACTATGAAATTATTATACTACTCACTTGTAAGACCTAAATTGGAATTTGCAAGTATAATATGGCCAGGTGAATATCGCTCCACAATCAATGCAGTGGAGAAAATACAAAATAAATTGCTCAGGTATCTACAGGGTGATTCAAAAGTACTTTGACAAACTTCAGGAGGTGATTCCTCACAATATTCTAATATGAATTGTCCAAATAAATAAATGTCCGGAAACGCTTCGTTTCCAAGATACAGGATGTTGAAGTTTTATTTTTATTTTCGTTTTTTTCAAATAACTTTTGAAATACTGAACCTAATTAAACGAAACTTGGTAATAGGAGGTTTTTGAGGTGTCGAATTCGAACCTGGAGTTCTTATTGCTCTTACTCGTAGGGGGCGCCACCTACACGTCTTTTTCTTTTTTAAAGATTCATAACTTTTTTGGGCGTACTTCTAGCCCATTTTTCAGTAAAAAAATCACCGCAAAACGCCGTCCTTTCACGGGTCTCTTCAATCTTGGGAGCAGGAAAAAGTCGCAGGGGGCCAAATCTGGTGACTTCGGTGGCTGAGGTTTGGTTACGGTGTTGTTTTTGACCGAAAAACTACGAACGAACGTAATGTGAAATCCATGAATTGTTTTTCTAAAATACCGGACGTTTTCTTCGAATTGCTTCTTGCGAGTGGCGCATAACTTCAAGATAATACTTCTTATAGGCCGTACGATCATGTGCCAAGAGCTCCTTGACATTTATTCTTGACATTTATTCGAACTTGGCATGCTTATTTGGTCTTGGTTGTCCTTGGCTCTTCCATTGAGACGATTGGACTTTGGTTTCAATGTTATAACCGTTTACCCGTAATTCGTCACCCTTTTAAACAAATCTGGATCGCCGTTGACGTCGTTCAACAACTCCTGAGCGATGCTTTTTTTGGAACGAACTTTGCTGCCACACGATTCATGTCCAAAATATCCAAAAAAATTTGCCGAGATCCTGAGCAACTTCTCTAATAGTGATTCGACTTTGTTCACTGCACAAAAATGAATTTTTGATCAATAATAATAATAATAATAATAGATAAGAAGGGATGGCCACTAACACCCATGGTCTTTGGTGAGTTGCGACACCACTTACCCGAGCAACTGGTGCAAAACCGGACCCCGGCAGCCCAGGCGCACCCGGAAAGGAGAACTATATTCTCCCTCCGGTGCTAGCCGTGGGTCCACAGGGCTAACCACCCGGTGGACCCAACACTTGGTTCCCAGTGATCAAGGAAGGGGCCCCCACAATCGACCCGCTCGGAGGGGTCAGAGGCAAGGTGGTGGGGCCCATAACGATGATTTGCCTACCGACGACAACCCTGGCAACGACAACGGACGCTTTGAGTGGACGCATGAGCTGAGAGATAACCTTATGCATTGCTACGAGAGTAGTGAGACCGCGCGAAGAGGGTACTTGGCGAGATTGCATGCTCTGTGGTGTGAAACACATCCGGAGCATACCGCCTTTTCCGCCCAAAACCTTAGGGATTATGTATCTTATCTTCAGCGGCAGGGCTATTTAGCTCCCAGCCTGCTAACGAAGTGGTAGAAGTGACAGTTCTACCACCCGTTGGCACGGCTGGAGAGGAGACTCGCATCATATCACCAATAGAGACGACAATCAGAACATGCAGGGCGCTCCACAGGATTAAGTCCCAGAAGCCACAAGAACTGGCTCGTTTGGATGCGGAGGTTTATAGTGTTCTAACAGAAGAGGCTGACATCTGACAAATCAACACCGTCGTGCTCAACGTCGTCTAATCGCTTTCCAAATCGGAAGGACGAAATCCCGGCCTTGCCGTTCGGAAGATTGAACGGCGTGTACACAAGGTGGAGGCCAAGATCACGTCGGCGAGACAACACGCGTTTCGTATCCAATGTGTGATGGATTACAGGGCGGCCAATAGGCCTTTCACCACCAATCTACGACGTATCCATCACACTTTAAGCCAAGGCGTGCTGCTGACCACCAAATAGCACTGCCTTGATAGGATACGAATGCTAGTGGCTGCTAAGAAGTCACTAGTGAGACGAGCGAGAAGTATCGCAGAAAACCTTAGGTTCCGCGAGAAACCTTCTCGCTTATTCCAGGAGCCTCCACGTGTTGTGGATAATCCGCCGTCCGCTGATCAGGTGGGATCATTCTGGAAGGATATCTATGAACACCCGCAGCCACTCAACTTAGACACTCCAGCCCTAGTGCAGTTCGAAGCTTTCAACAGAGAGCTTCGACAGCCTGAGCTCAATGAACTGCGCAACTCGATAACCCCGGATGACGTTCGAAGGGCCCTTGTTGGTTTCAAAAACTTTCCTGCTCCAGACCCAGATAGGCTGGACACTTACTGGTGGAAAAAACTACCAAGTACCCACCGCCATCAGGCCAGAGTTTTCAACTCATGACTGAATTGAGAGCAGCCGATTACGGATTGGTTTGTCGAGGGGCGGACCGTTCTCATCCCTAAAAGCGGAGATTTGTCGATTCCTAAGAATTACAGACCGATAACATGCTTGAATTCGTGTTATAAGTTGTTTAGAAGCATCTTATACATACGAATACTCACCGCAGTTGACCGAGTGTTCGAACGGATATATGAGCAGAGAGGGTCGAAGAGAGGAGTCGCTGGATGTAAAAAGCGTAACCTCTCTATGGACTGGATCGATTATCGTGAGGCACTTGATACAATTTCGGTACCCGACAACATAGTGAGATGCATTGAACAACTGATACCACTTTGGCGAACTCGCTTCACCATAACATCTGGTCAAGCAAGAGTCCAAACAGGGTGGGTCACTTTCAGAAGGAGTGTATTTCAGGGTGATTCCCTCAGTCCCCTTCTATTCTGCATCTCACTATTGCCATTATCCGTTGCGCTCAGAAATACTCGAGGGTATAACTGTGGCACCCCGGAAACCGGAGGCACAAGGTCACCCATCTGTTTTTTATAGATGATCTTGAACTTCATGCCTCAGGAGAGAAGGATCTCCATCAGTCCTTGAGGGTGGTGGAAGAGTACACGCATGCTATCGGTATGAAATTCGGAATAATCAAATGTGCAATGGTTTATCTCAAAAGAGGACGAAGCGGGGACTACGGAGAGGATGTGCAGCTCGTAGATGGAAGCATCCTACAACATCTGGATGCCGGAGAGACGTATACTCACCTCGGGGTGGAACAACGCCACTCACATGAGGTGAAAAACTCTCTCCGCGGCAAGTATCAGCACAAACTTCGACAGATCTGGTCATCGGAACTGTCGGGGAAGAACAAAGTTGCTGCAACAAATATGCTTGCCGTTCCAATCTTACTCTAATCGTTTGTAGTGGTGAAGTGGGCTCGGGAGGAGCAGTATCAACTCGACGTAAAGACCCGAACAATGATGCATTTCTGAAGTTTGCATCCCAAATCGTCTGTTCCACGGTTGTATTTTCCCCGTCAATGGGAAGCCGTGAACTTTTGAGAATAGAGTGTCTACATGACAGAATGGTACTGGATACAGCCTGTAGAGTGGTCAGGAGTTTGGATCCCCTTCTCTGCATTTATCCTTAGGGCAGCTGCCCGAGCAGCTGATGAACTCGGTATAGATTTCGACACTGAACGAGGTGACCACAAGTCTGTCACCGAGTTGGAACCTGTTCAGCAAAAAGCTCAGATAAAAGCCGCAGAGATCACCTTACTTATGCGGAAACACAAGGATAAGCCAATGCATGGAGTCTTCTTCAATAACATTGGAGACCTTGGCTTATCAGGTCAAGTGGGCTGAAGTCGGAAACTGGGAGGTTCATCATGGCTTGCCAGGATGGTGTCTTCAACACCTTAGTGTTCCGCAGTCGCGTGATGGGTATAGAGGTTCCTGACACAAGGTGTAGGGCCTGCCGCGAGGCGCCCGAGTCCCTTAATGCACTTGCTATCAGCATGTCCAGCATATGCGGTCTCGGTCTATATCCATCGATATAACGCGGCCCTAAGAGTGCTATATTACCATGAACGGCACTCTCACGGTATTGACGAGACACTGGTGTTGCCCTACGCTCCGGGGGATATTGAATCCGTTGTGGGGAACGAGAAGTGACAAATTTATTTGAACTATTCGTTCCCCACCCTCAGGCTCATACAAGCTGATAAGCCTGATATAGTCCTTGTCGACCACCAGATCAAAACGATATTTGTCGTGGGGTTTTCAGCTCCCAGCAAGATAAATATCATCAGAAAAGAGGAGGAAAAACGGATAAAATATCGAAATCTCCTCTTCGAACTCCGCAGACTCTATCCAGATCACTGTGTCAAGCATATCTTGACAATCACAGACCCCTTCCTATAATTGAGTCTGGTCTCAGAAGAGGTCATCGTTGCGCTTCGGCACTTCTCCATGTAGTGGATGATATTATTGAAGCGATAGACACGGGTAAATGCACTATCTTAGTTAGGCTCGATTTTAGCCGTGCATTTGATACAATCAATCATGATATCTTATTATCAATTGTTATTCATCTTGTTATGACTGAAAGCACAATATCACTTCTTCGATCATATTTAACCTCAACTATTCTGATAACCTATTACTGAAATCAGGTGTACCCCAAGGATCAATCCTTGGGCCTGTTCTCTTTTCGCTATACAGCGTGACTCACGGTCGATGGTAGGTTAGACGTTTCTGGAAAACGCAAAGCATGATTTTCCTGAAAATTTCACCTCTCACATTTTCTTACCTGTTCTATCGATCTAAAATATTTCCAGCATTGCAGCGTTGACACTTCCATCGAAAAGTCCTAGCAACTTTTTTTTTTAAATGGAACACCCCTTATATTAATACATTTTTGGAATCGCTCTGGTATTTTAATACTTTTTTGTTGATAATGTCCCATACCTATCTCTATCTGTTTTCGAGATAAAAAATAAATTGTGCTAAATATGGTCCAAAACATAGCCTTAATTGAAATTAAGTACATCAGTACTCTCAATTCATGAAAAGTTGATATTTCAAAGATAGTTTGGACAAACTCGAAATATTCAAATAACATCAAGAAATCGACTCCATATCATACAGGGCGTGCTAAAATTACTATTATTTCCATTAGGCATAAAAGTAGTCAAAAGTTCATTTCTTCAAATGAAACCCCCTGTATATTACTCGGTAAATTGAAAGAAGGTGAAAAATACTTCAAGATGATGTATCATGTCCCTATACTTAAATCGTCAAGTTTTCTCAATAAAGTCGCTTCTTCTAAAAACATTTTTTTTTTTTTTAGAATTTGGATTTAGGTAGCAGTGGAATTATCAAGTAATTTACAAAGAGTTATCGACGGTGTTTCGAATCATCTTCCAAAATGAATGCGAATATCGATTATTCAAACGGAGTTCTTATGAAATTATTTATTATACACAAGAACAAAGTGATCAAATCATTGTCAGAACGTGTAAAAAATTCAACCAAATGTATCCTGAATTAACACCAATGAACGACAGGAAGTTTGTAAGGTTACAAAATAATTTCCTTAACTATGGCTCAAAGTTTCCAAAGAACAACTGTAACAAAAATCAGTCATTCCTAGATAAAAAGTAAGATTTTGTGGGCTAGAACAAGTGAAAGTGCAGACAATAACAGAATAGGATGATTCAAAATAACAAAATTGTAAACAAAATATCACATTTTCACAATAAATGCTGAAAATGTTGTCCATTACATTTTAAACACTTTGAAATGTTTTTTGTACGCGACTTGTGGTTGCTTTTTCAATTTCCTGGGGATCCAGATCTTCCATACTCCGCACTATTCGCCGTCGCAATTCTTCTTTGGTAGGCACTGGAGTACTGTATACTCTTTCTTTTAAAACACCCCGTGAAAAAAAGTCAAGTGGCATGAGATCGGGTGACCTCGGTGGTCAATCCCACGGCCCTAAACGCCTGAACCAACGATCGTCGAAGAGTTCGTCAAGTTTCCTGGAAACTTCCTGGGTGGAATGAGCTGGCGCTCCGTCCAGTTGAAACCACAAATTCCTATATCCCTCTAAGGGCAAATTTTCAAGAAAATCTGTTACAGTCGTCCTTAATATTTGGAGATATCTCTCTGCATTCAGTGCGTCTTCATAAATAAAAAAGCTAATTTTATTGTTTTTCAGAATACAGAAAACATTCAGGTCAAATTTTTCTTGAAAACCCATTTCTTTTGTAACATGAGGATTATAATCAGCCCAAAAATGTTTATTCCTTCTATTGAAAATACCATACCTCGTAAATTTTGATTCGTCGGTCCAAGTTATTTCTGACAAAAATTCCCGATCTTCCTTTGTATGAATCAAAAGGGATTCACAAAAATGCATTCTACGTTCGAAGTCTTCTGCTTTTAGAGCTTGAACTTTGGTAAATTTATACGGATGCATTCCGTGATTTTTCAAAATTCGTTGTACTGAAGATGTGATACACCTAAATCTTTTTCTGAACTGCGATTGGAAGCTTCTGAATATGCATAAAAATATGCCAAAACGTTAACAGTATTGTTCTCACTTGTATGTCAGATAGTCAGATCTCGAAGAAATAAGTCCAGTTATCAGCCGAAGAGGATTATGGATACTACCAATCGAAATGTCGTGAAGTAACTTGTTTTGGAATCTTTCAATTTAATATTTTTAATTTTCATCTATTGTTAATAATTTCTTAAATTTTTTCAGCTCGTGTTAATAGTTTTTTTTTGGTTGTTGCTTGTATGTTATATCATTGTAATTCCAGTTTTCTGCTTATATAAATTGTTTTTTCAGATAAACTTTTCAATTGTTTAGAGATTCTTTTAGGAAATTCAAATCAATTTATCATATTAGACAATGGAACTTCGAACTGATGAAATGTTTAAACCATTATTAAAAAATATGACAGAGTACAGTATAAAGTGAAGGAGCACACTTTTTTGCACTTCAGTATATTCCCAGTCCCAGAGACGTATGTGAAATAAAAATATATCACTATGAACAATCATCCCATCGCTAGATATCGGGATATATTATTAATATTCAGTACATATGCACAAAGCGAGCCAGATGTATTATGAATCCTCCATAATCCTCGGAATAAAACAAGTTGAATGCCAAACCA
The DNA here is from genome assembly GCF_025532065.1 of Leptinotarsa decemlineata. Classification (NCBI taxonomy): domain Eukaryota; kingdom Metazoa; phylum Arthropoda; class Insecta; order Coleoptera; family Chrysomelidae; genus Leptinotarsa; species Leptinotarsa decemlineata. The sequence goes on along the minus strand of NW_027412572.1, from coordinate 2,439,504 downwards.
CCTGTTCAAAATACGCGTTTATCGTTTACCAGAGTTTCCATCATTTGATCGACTCAAATAAGGTTTGTTTTTTTTTCGAAAACGTAATATAAATAAATTACTCGAAGGGAAAAAATAAACGAACATGATTTAAAATTGTTTGTGTTGATTGTCACATATTGCGTGTATCACGTTGTGCTTATTTCAACATATTCGTAGTTAAAAAGCCTGCCCTGCATCGATTGATATTCTTATCGATAATCAAATGGTCGTTTGTTAACGTTATTGTTTTCAATTATCTGTTCCAAAAACTGTCTTATGACATTCGATCACGAAAATTTGTATAACAAGTGAGTAAGTACTACTACAGAATGCGGATTATTGGAATTCCCAATCTATCAACACATAATCCGATGGAATGAGGAAAAACTGTGAAATATATATTGTTCTGGAATTGACAAACTACGCTGAGTGAGGGAAATATAGATCACACCCTCTAAATTGGTTATTGATTCACGGAAAATTCACGATATGTACGCTAATGGGCTTGTTTCATGATTTTTGGTTTATAGTTCACTTGAAAGAAATTTTAAATTGAAAAACAGTGCACTTTGTTTCATCTCTCTAAGTACCGTTGTTTTCCCGTAATCAATTATTAAAAATTGAGTGTGGTAGGGTGGTGATGTCACGCCCCTATTCCCGCTTCTTATTCGATTGACCAATAGAAACAATAGAAATAATCAACATTGGCAGCCTATAATCTTTGTATATAGGTTAACTTGATTATGGAAGTGTATATGAGCCCGTTGACGTTTCAAATAATGAAAAATTCCCCACATGGATGGAATGTACACGAAAAATCATGTTTGCAAATAAGTTCTATATCTAAAATCAGTGCACAGTCGATAGATCATAAAATATTTACCTAAACTATGATTTTATGCATTATTTAATAATATAATAATAATAATAATAATAATAATAATATTTATTTTCTATAAGACATGAACATGTATTGGAATAGTCAGTTATATGAATGAATACAATCAAGAAGATCATACAGTCACATTAAAAAATTCTTGCACGGTATAAAAACTATAATTCAATAAAAACATTTTCAAATTGAATTTAAAAACATGGATTCTGTCAATTTCTCTGAGAAAAGAAGGTAACTTGTTGAACATTTTCAATCCCAAGTAAAAAGGGAACCGGCCAGTTAGGTTTTATTTATAGGGTTTCACATAGAAATTATTACGATTTCTTGTGTCAATACTATGATAGGAGCTATGTCGTTATGAAAATCAAAAAAAAAATAGCAAACTGGATTAAAGAATCATTTCAAACATTCAATTCATTCTACAATCCTCAATCTGTACAGCTGCAATTCATTATTAAGAAAACGATTCCTATACAGGGTGTCCCTGGACTTCCTCTTTTCCTCTCGGGAATGTATAGATGGGGTCAAAATATCACCAGTACTTCATATAACTTTTTTTCCTAAAATCCTTCGTTACCAAGTAACGGGCCCTCGAAGTTACAAAATGAAAAATGTTTTTCTTTGATAACTTTTCAAGTGAATATTCAAAATCATCCAAATTTTGGTAATTGACTAAACAAATGAATTCCTTCGATGAGCTTTCATGCAGGAGTCAGTTGTTTTGCTACAAAGTCAGGAACGGACTACCCCCGATGGTCACCCCAAAACTTTGAAATGACAGATATTTTTCAATATTTTTCAACAAATTAAGGTTACTTGGACAATTTTATGAATAAAAGTACTCGTGTGGAAAGTCGATCGGAGCAACGAGTCTTGATAAAAATGTAGTTTCACTCGACGACATCAAACCCGCTCGTCCACCATTATTTGAAATGAATAATTGTCAAAGCAGAAATAATAATGATAACGTTAATTCAACAACATTTATCCTGAGATGTCTACCATTATTCGAAAATATTAGTTTTTAAGGAAAATGGAAATGATAGGTAAAATGTTCATAACGAATTTTTATAATGCAAACACGTTTAACTAACGAAACTCAAGAGCCTCAAGAGCAAACAGAAATGAAAAATCCGCTACAGAAACTGCTCGATATGACCACCTTCTCTCTCTATACATTTTCTTAGTCTGCGAAGACACCCTCTCTGTACTTGAAATAGCATTCCAGGGTCGTTTCGTATGGCTTCACAATGTAATGTTATTCTATTCAACAATGCATCTCTTGTGTGAATAGGTGTAGCGTAAACAAGGCTTTTTAGATGCCCCCACAGAAAGAAATCCAATGGATTTAAATCCGGAGACCGCGATGGCCATGAATATGGCCCACCTCTACCAATCCATCTATTGTGGAAAATATGGTTCAGATGGTCACGCACAATCAAACTAAAACGAGGAGGAGCGCCATCATGCATAAACCACATATCTCTTCGGGTTTGCAATGGAACATGTTCCAAAAGTCCATTCAAATCGTTCTGAATGAACTCCAAATAACGTTCTCCATTCAATCGGTCCTGTAGAACGAATGGTCCTATAAGATGGTTTCCTATGATACCAGCCCAAACATTCACGTTGAATTTCCGTTGGTGTTTGGTTTGCAATATCCCATGGGGATTTTCTTCGGCCCATATATGGAGATTATGAGAGTTGATAACTCCATCTCTACTGAAACCTGCTTCATCAGTGAATAAAACTCGATTAATAAAAGTCATATCCTCTCTTTGCCTATCCATGAACCAATTGGCATATTCCAGTCGTGCTGGAAAATCTTGAGGTATCATGGCATGTACCTTCTGGATGTGAAATGGGTGGAGCAGTTGTTCCCTAATTATTCTATGAATAGTGAACTTGGATGTATGGAACTGTTCTGATAGATTTCTGATGCTCATTGAAGGATCATCAGCGACGGCTTCCAAAATATTTTCCTCCAATACAACGGTACGTACAGTCCTAGGAGCGCCCTCACCACCTCGTTTTGGCAAAACTGTACCTACAATAATATCGAAATAAAACAACGTGCTCAAATTAATTATCAATTATTACATACCTGTCTCCCTCAAGCTGCGATCGACACGCTCGAATGTTTCTCTTGACGGTACCGTTCGATTGGGAAAATGCTCGGAATACAGACGACGAGCTTCTGCAGCATTACAAAATGCTCGTCCATAAAATACATGCATATCTGCATATTCATTGAATGTAAACTGTTCGGCCATATCAAAAAAATTCAAAATATCCTATAGAATATTGACAATACAATGATAGTCATATGACAATGCACCACTCAACAAAACAAAATCGCATTCCAGTTTCTCATTTTTTATCAAAACTTTCTAAAAGGTTTTTTTGTCAACATCTGTGAAAGAAATGGAACATAATTATTCCCTGGATATTTTTCACCTGATCATGTGCAGCCGTTTTTGTAGTTCATTCGTTTGCTTTTTATTAGTATGGTAAATATTTTTTCCGATGTGCGTTTTTTCAGCTAAATTTAGATTCGTGTTAAAGAATTTCTCCCATAAAATTATAATTATCAGTGAAACTCCTCAACAGTTTAGCTGTGAAGAAGAATTTGAAACATTCGAATGTTGAGTTTCATGAGATTCAGATAACTGATCAACACGAAACGTGATTATTCCACACGTATTATGTACATACAAAATATGGAATGAATTCGATATTTCATAGTAGAGTAGCTTGTTAGTTTAAAAACACCACGAATCTACAGAACTTGATATTTCCTTTGAAAAAATATCTGCTATCACAATTGTGACTTAAACTTCCATATAGGTACTGTACTTTTTGTTTAGCATACTTTGTATTATTCCTGTTATGAATGTTGTTGAATTAACGTTATCATTATTATTTCTGCTTTGATAATTATCCATTTCAAATAATGGTGGACGAGCGGGTTTGATGTCGTCGAGTAGAACTACATTTTTATCAAGACTCGTTGCTCCGATCGACTTTCCACACGAGTACTTTTATTCATAAAATTGTCCAAGTAACCTTATTTTGTTGAAAACTATTGAAAAATATCTGTCATTTCAAAGTTTTGGGGTGTGGACCATCGGGGGTAGTCCGTTCCTGACTTTGTAGCAAAACAACTGACTCCTGCATGAAAGCTCATCGACGGAATTCATTTGTTTAGTCAATTACCAAAATTTGGATGATTTTGAATATTCACTTGAAAAGTTCTCAACGAAAAACATTATTCATTTTGTAACTTCGAGGGCCCGTAACTTGGTTACGAAGACTTTTAGAAAAAAAAGTTATATGAAGTACTGATGATATTTTGACCCCATCTATACATTCCCGAGAGGAAAAGAGGAAGTCCAGGGACACCCTGTATACATACCCCCTTTCTAATATAGCTATTAAATTCAAGCGTTCAATTCAAGGCTCGCTTGGGTAATCTGTTGAATCTTCCAAAACTTGAGAGGAAGGTTGAATGAGGTCAAGTATAGACAGAATTGATTGTACTCGAACTGATTCAGCAAAAGCTTCTGAGGTAATAATATCATTATTCATATGATAAAATTTAATCAATTTTGTTTCATACTTTCAGAAACTGGATTAACTCCAGATAATACTTTCTGTGGAGAATACTTGAAGTTGAAATAGAAAAACTCTGTCATCAAATTTGATATTTTTGTTTCTCTATCATTTATAGTCACTTTTTAAATGATTTCTATGAAGTCTTGGAAGAGAAGAAGGATTATAGTTCTTTCTTTTCAATTTTTTCTTGTGCCTTTCCGCACAATTAAAATCAGCACAAGAATGCACCATATCAATATTCAAATATATCTCTAAAACACTTTCAAAACATACACAAACTAAACTCCTTGAAAAAACGAATTATTCCTACGCGAGCTGTCAGCTAAGAAAAAGTTGAAACTCAATGTTGCAAAAACAAGCAGAATGGATCCGATATGACATACATATGCCGAATAAGTTGCACTGGTAATGATGGATTGAAAGGCATAAGAACTTGGTCACTGGCAATTTCTTGTTTGAGTTTGATGAAAGCTGCTTCACATTCTGCTGTCCACCTGAATCTGATATTGTTTTTCTGCAGGTGACGAATAGGAGCAGTTTTACTTGAATTGTTAGGAATAAATCTTGCATAATATGTAACCATGCCTAAGAATCTTCTGAGTTCTTCCACTGACGTCGGCTTCGCCATATTTATGATTGCAGCAACTTTTTCGGGTGACTTTGATATTGAATTGAATTTTATGACATGTCCTAAAAACTCAATTTGATCTTGAAAAAATTAGCATTTGCGTATATTGAGATGCAAGTCATATTTCTGTAATTGATCAAAACATGCATTGAGATTTGTTGCAAATTCTTCTCTACTATTTCCATGTACCACTATGTCATCAAAATAAAATTCGGTCCCAGGTATTTCTCGTAAAATCTGATCCATGATACGGTTAAATTCTGATGGGGCTGTTTTCATTCCAAAAATCGATGCATCCTGTATGTACCTCTGTGCGTAGAAATTGTTTGAATTTCACTCGATTTTTCATCAACCTTGATGTGAAGATAGACTTTGTATAAATCGAGCCTACAGAAGAATCGAGAATTACGTAGACTATTCAAAATGTCTTCGATTCTCCGAATTGGATAATGTGAATTCATAAGTCGCTCGTTGACTCCGACTTCGTAATTGACAGCCAAACGTACGCCTCCATCTGCCTTTGGTATTACGACTAATGGTGATCCCCAGTCAGATATCGAATCTTTCGTTATGATTCCTGCATTTTCAAGTGCATCCAACTCTTTTTCAACCAATGTGCTGAGTGCGTAGGGAATTTCACGTTCACGATGCCAATTTTCTCATCGAAAACATTTGAATATTTTGCGCTTAGTTCGTCTACACTCCATAGGTTGAATCTTTCAGAGGAAACTGAAGTGTTTTGTTGACTTAGTTGATTCAAATCTATCTTGAGACGTCGGATCCAAACTCTACCAATAGCTGCGTAATTATCTGGCACAATATAAACATCTTTTTTTATTTTGAGGTTACCATAAGAAACGTTAACTACAATCTCCCCATCGGGTATGAAAACATCTTGAGTATATGAGCGGAATCTGATGGTTGCTGGTTCAAGAGGAATATTCAGATTCAAATCTTGTAATTGTTGACGTTGAAGAAACATATAAGCTGATCCCGAATCTACTTCGAATTTGATTGGTTTTCCTTCTACCTTGACGTGGGCGTAATAACGATTCATATCAGTGTCAGAACTATTATGATTTTGATGAATATCAACAATTTGTTGTACATACACCATATTGTCGTGCGATTTCATGTGAATCATCGCTTTGAATTTGATTAGTTGATTGAGATTTTGTCTTTTTTGCAACTAATGAAGTAATGCAGACATTAGAAACGTGACCAGTCCTGTTGCATAAGGTACATTTGAGTGAGGTTTGTTCAGTGTGAATTATATTTGAATTTTAACCTAATTAATATTTATAACTTCTTACATGATGAAAAAAAAAACAAATAAATTATGAATTAATCTTTTTATTAAGAAATATCATTGAATACATTTATTTTTATTGAAAGTAAAGAAATGGAATAAAGGGTACAAAAACTACAATTTATAATTTTAATCATCTTCTTCCTCTTCATCGTCGTCTTCTGGCTGCTGGTAAATTTCAAACCGGTCTTCATTATCGTCTTCAACGACATTTGTCTCAAGTTCTTCCATGATTTCGGGGTCAAAGGTTCCATCTTCGTTAATGTCGCTCTGATATGATAGAGCATTGAGACAAGCTTGCCCATTACATTGGCCACAAGCTAAAGAGCATTGCAAGCCCGCTTTCCTGCATCCGCATCGCGAACCACAACCACTCTTGCAGTTGCAGAAAATTGTATTTAGCAAATCTTCTGGAGCAGGTGGTAAAATTGTCATGATAGGCTCCAGAAAATCGTTTCGCATTGCCCAACTCCATACCTGGGGTTCCAAATCATGTCCGAACCAAGTTTGAACTTGATACTATACACGGTTGAAATGTTGATGAGCAGCTGCACTTGTTGGTGGAATATTTGAAAGCTGCACAGGTTTATTAAGTTTTGTAGACTTGACGTAATGCATACAACGAAGATGATCGAGACTTTTCACAGATTTCGGAGCATTATAGACTGCCAATAAGGTTTGAGTTCCACTCTCTAATAATCTCTGGGCCGAACAATTTTCTTCCTCAAATGCTGCAGCTAGTTCATCCAAATTTGTCAGTTTCTCAAAAACTTTTGAAAATGATTTTTTTTCCTTTTTTAAAAGCGCAGAAGTTGTGTCACAGCCACTTAATGCGTGCAGAAATAAATATGTTTGTAGAGGATTTTGTATTCTACAATATTGATATCGAATACAAATAGCAAAAAACCCATAGGAAATGAGATATTTCCAAAAAAAAGCGCAAAAAACCGATTTTTGTGACTTTTGACCTTGAAATTTAATAGTTGCTTACACCCTACCGTATGTAGGTTTTGAGACAACTTTTAGGGTGTCAATATACAAGTATTTACAGACTTACAGCTGGGTATCTCGAATTCCGAGATTCTTACCTAATTTAAGCTTAAATGACTGGATTAAGTAGATATCATTGCAGTTTGAAATTCCATGAATTCTTTGAACTATTGGGCGTCCATTTTTTCTTTTTTTTTGGATTATTTTTGATTTTTATAATCTTTCTAATTCACCTCGTCGCCAAAACTGTTGTGAATGAGTAGAATTTGATTTGATTCATGTATTAATACCACTTTATAATGAACAATAACTGAACTGATACAATTAGCGACAGGGCCTTTAAAGTAGGGTAAGGTGTCCAGGGATATGTATTTATTGGGAGTCGTGGCGAATTACCTCTGATGATGTTATTTCAGGCTCTGAATATCACGAACATCGTAGTCACGCCTTTTGTTTACGTGCCCATCTCACTTCGTTTCCGTCATGGCAAATTTAACGACTCCGAGAAGGTCAAATGACATTATATCGCAGTTCATATTCTTTTCGTATGAAAATCATTATTTTCAAGATGTAGTTTTTCAGGTAAGATTCGTTTTTGAGTATTTCTCTTTCTCTGACTTTTTACAAAAAGTGTGTGAAAGTTACGAATGGAGAAAGAAAACAAATGAATTCAAAATGCACTCCTTGCAAAGGAAGATATATGGATTGTGTATAAAAGTTACTTCCATATCCAAACCGGGAGAAATAGCTTTCCGAAAACAATTTATTTCACATGAACATTGAAAATTTAACATTGAACATTTTAATCTTTCTCTTTGAAGATGATCACTTGGTGATCGAGACACGTGTCGAGGTGTTGAAAATAACGATTTGGTGTTGGGAAAAAACTCATTAACATCTAGACCAGGGGTCTCCAAACTACGCCCGCGGGCCAAATCCGGCCCGCCAGTGTCATCAATCCGGCCCGCGACAGCCAATGATTACCTAATTGTTGTTACTATTGCTGTGACAAGTTGAAGAAGAAAACACAGAATGATAATTACTCGGTTTTATTTACTTGCAAGGTAAAACTTAACGACATAAATGATGACAAAGAAAACTCAACTTGAGTATCTAAGTTTATTCATATTAATAATTAACAAATAATTGAAATGAATCACAGTAAAACAAAAACACTAATGAGATTTATGTAATTGTGATTTTCCACCGACAATACTTTGTAGTTGTGGATCAATTTTACTTGTACCAATTATCAAAAGAGATTTAAGAAAACAACCCACGAGCAAATTTATGCAAATTATCAAATTGTTTCAGTGGAAGACTCTTATAAAATTCTAACAAAGATGAATTTTGATATTTGTTCTTAAGCAAATCACTGCACCCTAAATCAATAATTTCCATTTGGACTTCCGGAGCCAGGGTTTCAATGTCAGAATCAAAAAAGATTTTGAAAAAGCTTGATTTCATTCGCAATCTGAAAAACGAGTATCAAAATTCATCTTCAAACCACTCAAAGTTTCGATTGCAAAATTGACGGGAAATTCAGTCTCTGTAGTGTGACTGAATATTTGACATGTTTCAAAATGTGTGAAACATTTTTTACGTAATTGCGATTGACATAGTATTATTTTCTGCCTGAAGGATTTGATATTGGTGTATAATTCAGGGAGAAGCTGATTTTCTCCTTGCAATCTCAAATTCAGTTCGTTCATATGATTTGTCAAATCGACATAGAAGAATAACTTTCACATCCATTCACTATTTTCTAAATCGGCAAAAAGGGCGCTGCTTCTCATTTAAAAAAATTTCGATCTCTGCTCGAAGTCCAAAAAAGCGCTTGAGGACTTTTCCCGCAACTAAGCCAGCGTACGGCAGTATGATATGGTAAATCATTTTCTCCAATCTGTTGAATAAACTCGCGGAATTGTCGGTGATTCAGCCCAGTGGATTTGATGAAGTTAACAACTGATTTGACTGGTTTTAGAACTTCAGACATATCCAAAAATTTTCCGCACAAGGACTGTTGATGAATGATACAATGTAAGACTAATGGTTTTGAACGACCATCATTTTCTATAGCCTTTGACACGAGTGCAACCACTCCTTTATTTTTACCATACATATTTTTGCCTCCAACAGTTGTTATAGATTTCAAATTTCTCCATCGAAGGTTCTTTTTATTAATGGCATTTTCAACTCCCTTAAAACTATCTGCCCCAGTTGTCGTGCCGTAAATACTATCAATATCAAGAAGTTCTTCATACACTTCATAGCTTTTATCTACTCCGCGAATAAAAATCAACACCTGAGCAGTACCTGACACATCCGTTGACTCATTCAATGCTAGAGAAAACCACTCATGATGTCCATTTTTGTCAGACAGTTGAGATGATATATTTTCTGCGATGTCTTGCACCCTCCGAGCCACGGTGTTTGCTGACAAACTGACACTTTTAAATAAATTTACCTTTTCGGGGCATATTTCTTCGGCTACTGCAATCAAGCATTCTTTTATCATTTCTATACTTGGAGTAACTTTGAAGATGTTTCGATTCATAGTGTCGTTTAATGTTATAGTCTTTGAGAACAGCTATGGTTTCATTACGAATTAAACATAGCGCCTTATTACTGGACTCAATCACAAAATACTGAAAGTTCCATTTTTCTTGGAACGTTCTGCATTCACTGTCTATTTTTCGCTTCTTTTCCATACTAACAAATCACACATAAAAACAATAAGTCAAATCAAAATACTTTCATTGACGGGTGTTACTTTATTTCACAATAGACAGTTTCGCTTCCTTCGCCTTTCCTACGCAGACTAACTCGCAGTTGCGCCGCTAGCCTTTTTATATGCAAATATTACTGTCATCTCGAGGTGATCGGAATACACTAGCTAGAACCAGAACTTTCTCGAACCAACGCGGTAATTCCAAATATTTAATTACGCCTAATGCCACCTAGCGGGTAGCTGAAAAAGATAGTACATAGTACCACTACTCGCCACTAAATGTCGTTAAGTGTCACAATACACAATAATAATTGAAATGCAAAAAAAGCGTAAGTTTGCTTAGGTCACGCACTTTGCGACTATCCTAGTCTAGAAATATAGTAAAGGGCAGAAATTGGCCCTTGGAACAAACTGAAAAAATCATTATGGCCCGAAGTCTTCAAAGTTTGGAGACCCCTGATCCAGACTAACGAATTGCACAAAATTAAGTGTTGGAAATGGCCTCCTTCGGCTTCAATACAACCGTCTAGCCGCCGCATCATTGAATCTCGCACTCTTCTGAAAATACCATGAATAATAATCAAGGGTTGCCTTGGAAAACAATTGAAACATTTAATAAACAACTTGTCATTTGTTGTTGTTAACTTTATGAGATTTTAATTATAATTTATAATATATTAATAATATATTATAATTTATAATTTTTATAAAAACTGTGTTCAGTGGTTATTATTTTTCATGTATTATCATGTATTATTATACATGTTTTTGTAAAACATGGTTCAATTTACTAACAGTGAAACGGCAGATATGCATTTCTGTTATAGAATGGCTCACGGAAACTCGAATGCTGCAAGACGCATTTACCATGAAAGATTTCCTCAGCGTGTAGTGCCTAATAGAAGAACTTTTGTACGTCTCCATGCACGACTTTCTGAAACAGGCAGCTTTAAAAGATCGACGGTTGTCATTGGGAGGCCTGCAACGGTACGAACAGGTCAAATTAAAGAAGCTGTTTTAAATGAGATTGAAGTAAATCCTCATACCAGTACTCGAAAAATAGCTGAAGAACTGAATATTACCCATGTCACAGTGAGAGCCCAGCAACTATATCCCTATCACATGCAGCGTGTGCAAGCTCTATTACCCAGTGATTTGCCTGTAAGGCTAGCTTTTTCTAACTGGTTAAGAGGTAAAATAAGAAGATCTCCAGGTTTCCTAAGTCGAATATCGTTCACAGATGAAGCTTGTTTTTCTCACAATTCAATTATTAACTTCCACAACAATCACATTTGGACCGAAAACAATCCACACCCCTTGATAGAAAATAATTTTCACTTCACTACTCCAAACGAGTAGAGTAAGATTGGAACGGTGAGCATATTTGTTGCAGCAACTTTGTTGTTCCCCTACAGTTCCGATGACCCGATCTGTCGAAGTTTGTGAGAGAGTTTTTCACTGCTGTTACCTCTTTTGAGTGGTGTTGTGCCACCCCGAGGTGAGTATACGTCTCTCCGGCATCCAGTGGTGTAAGATGCTTTCATCTACGAGCTGCACATCCTCTCCGTAGTCCCCGCATCGTCCTCTTTTGAGATGAACCATTGCACATTTGTCTATCCCGAATTTCATACCGATAGCATGCGTGTACTCTTCCACCACCCTCAAGGACTGATGGAGATCCTTCTCTCCAGAGGCATAAAGTTTAAGATCATCCATATAAAACAGATGGGTGACCTTGTGCCTCCGGTTTCCGGGGGTGCCACAGTTATACCCTCGAGTGTTTCTGAGCGCAACGGATAATGGCGAAAGTGATATACAGAAGAGAAGGGGACTGAGGGAATCACCCTGACATACACCCCTTCTGAAAGTGACTCACCCTGTTTGGACTCTTGCTTGACTAGAAGTTATGGTGAAGCGAGTTCGCCAAAGTGGTATCAGTTGTTCAATGCATCTCACTATGTTGTCAGGTACCGCAAAGCATCTGAGCAAATGCAAGATGAGCTCATGCGAAATTGTATCAAATGCCTTACGGTAATCGATCCAGGCCATAGAGAGGTTACGCTCATATTGTATCAAGTCCTGCGTTACACATCTATCGATGAGCAAGTTCTCTTTACATCCATCGACTCCTCTCTTCGACCCTCTCTGCTCATATATCCGTTCGAACACTTGGTCAACTGCGGTGAGTATTCGTGTGTATAAGATGCTTGTGAACAACTTATAACAGGAATTCAAGCATGTTATCGGTCTGTAATTCTTAGGAATCGACAAATCTCCGCTTTTTGGGATAAGAACGGTCTGCCCCTCGACAAACCAATCCGGAATCGGCTGCTCTCCATCGAGCCATGAGTTGAAAACTCTGGCCAGATGGCGGTGGGTACTTGGTAGTTTTTTCCACCAATAAGTGTTCAGCCCATCTGGGCCTGGAGCAGCAAAGTTCTTGGAACCAACGAGGGCCCTTCGAACGTCATCCGGGGTTATCGGGTTGCGCAGTTCATCGAGCTCAGGCTGTCGAAGCTCTCTGTTGAAAGCTTCGAACTGCGCTAGGGCTGGAGTGTGTAAGTTAAGTGGCTGCGGGTGTTCATAGATATCCTTCCAGAAGGATTCCACCTGATCAGCAGTCGGCGGATTATCCACAACACGTGGAGGCTCTTGGAATAAGCGAGAAGGTTTCTCGCGGAACCTAAGGTTTTCCGCGATACTTCTCGCTCGCCTCACTAGTGACTTCTTAGCAGCCACTAGCATTCGTATCCTATCAAGGCAGTGCTGTTTGGTGGTCAACAGCACGCCTTGGCCTAGAGTGTGATGGATACGTCGTAAATTGGCGGCTATTCGCCGCACTGTGGGCGTGAAAGGCCTATTGGCCGCCCTGTAGTCCGTCACACATTGGATACGAGACGCGTGTTGTCTCGCCGACGTGATCTTAGCCTCCATCTTGTGTACACGCCGTTCAATCTTCCGAACCGCAAGGCCGGGATTTCGTCCTTCCGATTCGGAAGGACGAAATCCCGGCCTTGCGGTTCCCGTCCCGTCTATCGATCTAATAATCATTCCATATACTAATGTATACCAATAGTGAAGTAATGTTATATATTTATGTAACATTATATCATACATATTTACATTTTTTAATTTTTATTTGAGAAAATATTGCTTATTCAAAAAAAGTCTATTCGTTAATCTCCGTAAGTAGGTGCAAGATCACGACTTCTCTGGTTTGACGTCTTCGAGCACTACTGACTCCTCTTTGGGAATTTCCTCTTTCTCAGGAACGGCAAAAAGAAATTTGTAAATGCCACATCCCAATATAGCACCTATGTTTGGCCCTATCCAGTAGATCTGAAAAAAAAATAGTCAATTGTGTTTCAATGTAAGAATAATATTATCTGCTGTTTGGTATGAAATAGACAGGGTATTCATAAAATTACGACTTTATGTCACAAATGAGTTAAATTTACTCGTGTCGTCTGTGACAGTACGTAATGACATTCATTTATTTGATTTGATTCCAGTCATAGGTATCTTGTTTGAATTTTTAGGAGAGATTAGTTTTTGACAAAAGGTTTTGACTTTCCACTACTCCATCTTCATACAAAAATATACAAATATTCCTAGGAAAGGAAGTAGGAAGGTAGCAATTGATTTCAAAATGATATTTTTACAAACATGTGTAGATCATGCAAAAAAGTAACTTTCAGAAAGTCTTTGTACTTCGAATTTATGACTGGAAATTACTTCTTTGTTTGATTTACACATCCTTGTGAAGGTTTCATTTTGAAATTAATTGCTTTCTTCTTTCCTCCATGTTAGGAATCACACGTTGAAAGGTAAGATCTCGTTAATCCTTAGCTCGCACAAGTTTCGACTTCTGAGGGTTGTCGTTCGTAGGGGTGCGACAGCTGGTTAACGGAAAAACAGATTTTTTTAAAACAGATTTCCACATTTTCAGTAGAAATATGGAGAAGAAATCCAGAACCTTCATCTCTTCATAATTTTTACTTATGAATTTTCGAAATTCTCTAAATTCCTGAAAAAAAATTGCTGAAAAGTATGAACCAAAAATCGAACACTTCAACGTGGCTTTGATATTGATATGATATTTATGTTTATGTTTAGAAAACTGAAATTGGTTGATCCATTCTCGTAAAATAGGGCAAAAAGAAAGTTAATTATAATAAAAAATAAAATAATAGCTATTGCGATTAAATAAATGTACCTTTCTTTATTAGGTGTTCAAAATGTTCACCATTGGTAGCTAAGCAAAAGTACAATCTATTCTCGAATTCCTGTCGGACTTTTGTAAATGTTTCGTTATTAATTTGTCTGCATGTGTCAGTAATCCTGTGTCTTAGATCCTGAATGTTCTGCGGGGGAATTTTGTATACCATTCTTCAAATAACCCCAGAGAAAGAAATCCAATGGCGTTAAATCCGGAGATCTCGCCGGCCATTCCAGAGCGCCTCTTTTGCCAATCCATTTATCAGGATACCGTTGATCAAGCCACTGTCAGACATGCAATGCGTAGTGTGGCGGTGCGCCGTCCTGTTGAAAATGTAAATTTTGTTTATCCCAGAGCGTGTTGTCTTCTTCATCAACTTGGCGTTCTAAGGACTGTGTTATGAGTGGATCGATTACAATTTACAATAAGTTCAAATACAAATGAACAGTTAAATTTTCTTCAATGAAAATTGGGACAATTTTCCCAGAATTCCAGCCCAGACGTTTATTTTTTTGTGGATATTGCGTATGCTCCTCTCAAAACAAGTGTGGATTTTCATTATCCCAGTATCTACAGTTATGCTTATTTACAAAGCCATTAAGAAAAAAGTTGATTCATCACCGAAGCAAATATTTTTTATTCAATTCGGGTCATTTTGAATTCTCGCAGTCATTATTTCACAAAATTCAATTCTCCTATCATAGTCATTCTCACTGAGTTGCTGAGGAATACTCATTTTGTAAGGAAATAACTTGTTTAGTTTTGAAACTTTGTGTATAGAACCAACTGAAATATTTCCTAACTTAGCGACTTTCAAAATTGAAGTAGTAGGCTCAACGGCGAATTGGCCTAAAATCTCAATCTGTGCGGCTTTCGTAAGAACTCTCGGCTGCTTTACTGCTTTCTTGCACACAGATCCGGTCTCTTAAAATTTTTGAACAAGGTCTAGAACATATCGGCGAGTCACATTTTGGCCTGCATGCCTTTCATCAAAAACCCGGGCTGTCCTACGAGCACACCTATCTTCAGCACCATAAATATAAATAATTTCAGTTCTTTCTTGTAAAGTGTACATCATTTCAATTTGTATTACCGTCAGTGCAACTGACACCACTTGACAAACAGTTTAAAATCAGGAATAACTAATTCTGATGAATGTTTTCACCATTTAATTGTAACTGACGCCAAGAAGCAACTGTATGCCCTTATCTCACTTTCAGCAAAAGCAAAAAACTCTGTGTAAAAAAGAGACATCAACATACCGTTATTGAGTCAGTGGTAGCAGTTCCATAAATTTTTGGATTTTGTTATAATTCATTTTCTTTTTGCCCTATTTAAATAGAACGGATCAACCAATTTCAGTTTTCTAAATGGGGTTGAGTGAGGATTTTTAAGATCTTTAAAACGATGTGTTACAAAATAGGGGGTGCCATTTAAAATGATTAAGTGGGGGTAGCCAGGGGTAATGGGGTTAAACCTAAAATACCACTGGCACTGGTTTTAAACTTCCCCCTCGATATCTAAATCGACGTGTTTTTTGCTTACGGCAAATTCTCCCTGCTAAACGAAGTACTAGGGGTGGGAAGTTTTGAAATGAAGGCATTGTATTTATGAAACGTAATTATATTTCAAATGATTGCAATAAATATAATTTGCTGATGTAAAAATCACTTGAAGTATACTTTGAATTGAAGGGGTTATACACACACATCGGAAAAGTCTAGGGACATTTTTAAAAATGGCAATAATTTTTTTTTAGATCGCTTTGTGGAAAAAAAAGTTGACGGGTGATTATTAAACGAATGTAACTTATAACAAAATTTATTAAATGGTCAAAAATACTGAGTGCGCATATAAGCAAAACTAAAAGAAAAATATGGCTCTTCTTTGGCACTCCGAAAAGAAATCATAATACAAAAAAAAAGTGGAATCAATACAAAGTATGGCCCCCACGCTGGTTTATTACGACCCTACATCTATCGTGCATTGACAAAATGAGATTGTCAATGTCTTGTTGAGGTACATTTGCCCATTCAGCGATTAAAAGCTCTCTCAATTGAAACGTTGTGTGAATGTTCCCCATATGCGGAGTAATTCTTCGTTGAAGCATGTCCCACACATGCTCGATGGGATTCAGGTCCGGTGATTGTGCTGGCCATGGCAATACATCAACTAATTCGTTGGTGAGCCAGGTAGTCACTAGACGCGCGACATGTGGACGAGCATTATCGTGCATTAGGTGGAAGTTTTCACCAACAGCACCAGCAAACGGACGGACGATAGGTAGAAGAATGGTGTCGAGGTACTGTCGAGCTGTGAGGGAGCGATTTGGAAAAACGAGATCGGTTCTGCCGCCGATCATGATTCCGCCCCATAGCATTACTGTACCACCTCTGTATGTGTGGACTTCCTGGACGTGTCTCAAACGTTCATTATTTCCAGGTCGTCTCCACAGCCTTACTCGACGAGAATCTGGATGAAATCCAAATCTGGATTCGTCTGTAAACAAAACTGTGGCCCAATCATTTGCATCCCAGTTTTGATGTTCTTGACACCACTCTAATCTTCCACCGCGATTGCCTCTCGACAAAGGTGGACATCTAAGTGGCCTTCTGTTGTGGAGATCTGCTTTATGCAGTCGATTTCTGACAGTATCACGACCAATGGTTACCTGGTGCGTCTGCTGCAACACGTTAACCAACTCAGGTGCTGTGATTGTCAGTTGTCTTCTTGCGGTTAAGACCAAAAATCGGACTTGAACTGCAGTTGTAGCGCGTCCTCGCCGTGGATGTTGTTCGGCTGGACTGCCAGTTTCACGGAAACGCCGCCACAATCGACTGCTAACACTTTGGGAGACCCCCAAACGAAGAGCTACATCATTTTGTCGCATGCCACCTTGAAGAAGCCCTACAGCTCTATTCATCTCAGCCAATGGTAAGTGATGGCGTTCCATGTTTGATTGCTGAGCAAGAACTGCATAGAATGTACAAACTCGATGCTTTCAGATTATTCATTTTAGCCGAAAACCTACAGTTTGTGAAAAACTTGATAAAAGATTAGTTACCGTTTTTGTAGGCTTTGTTCAACCCATAGAAATCTACAGGGTGGTCGAGTGTACCAATTTAATCGAAATTTAACGACCTCATGCATTTATTTTTATGATATTCAGTATGTTATAAAAATATCCCTAGACTTTTCCGATGTGTGTATTTTTAGGAGTGATTAATTTTTGGGAAAGAAAGTTTTTGGCTTTCTACTACTGCATCTTGTTACAAAAAATGGATGAGTGAATCTTCCAAAGAAAGGAAGGAAGTAATTTATTTGAAAATAAGTAACTCTCTACATGGATGTGTAGATCATGCAAAGAAGTAACTTTCAGACACAAACTGAAAGAAAGTCCTCCTGAAACAGCTACTTTCATATAAACATTGAATTACACGAAAGAAAAAAATTCTTTCGAAACATATACTTCTATATGAACACTGAATTATACAGAAGATACTTTTCTCTACTCAGTTTGTATTTCGAACATTCGTTGTGGAATAAAAATCAGATATCATTCACATAAGTTCTACTTTGAATTGCACTTACATGGAACACTGTCATCCTCACAGGTATACATCGATGTTTCGCCGTAAGACACTTGCCTTAAGGCTCTTGAGTACCAAATTGGATAAGATTATAAGAAATACACCCAATTCATTCATGAATTACGATTTTTAATGTCACAGAATAAGCTTGATCTGCTTATGTCATCGATGACATCGTTATGACATTCATTCACTTTTCAGTTTGTTTCTGAAAGTTACTTCTTTGCATGATCTACACATCCATGTATAAAGTTACTTATTTTCAAATCGATTACTTTATTCTTTTTTTTGTAAGATTCCCTCATCTTTTTTTGTATCAAGATGGATAGTAGAAAGCCAAAAACTTTCTTTCCCAGAAATTAATTACTCCTAAAAATATAACCCCTTCAATTCAAATAAAATTCCTCTTGGCTGGGATCAAATCAAATAGGTGAATGAATGTCATTACGATGTCATCGATGACATAAGTAGATCAAGCTTATTCCGTGACATTAAAAATCGTAATTCATTATTGAATTGTGTGTATTTTCTATAATGTTATCCAATTTAGTACTGAAGAGCCTTAGGGCAAGCGTTTTACGGCGAAACATCGATGTATACCAGTGAGGATGACAGTGTTCCATGTAAGTGCAATTTGTTACCATTCATTTAAAGTAGAACTCACGTGAATATCTGATTTTATTCCACAACGAATGTTTAAAATACAAACTGATTAGAGAAACGTATCTTCTGTATGATTCAGTGTTCATATAGAAGTATTTGTTTCGAAATAAGTTTTTTCTTTCGTGTAATTCAATATTTATATGAAAGTAGCTGTTTCAGGAGGACTTTCTTTCAGTTTGTGTGTGAAAGTTACTTTTTTGCTTGACCTACTACATTCCGTACTTCAGTTTTTGCTATTTTCTTGAATGTTCAAACTGCTGATCAGATGTGTAAATATTAACGACGATTGAAAATGCAGGTACGTACCCATTGATAATTTAAATTTCCTAAGAATAGGGCTGGTGCAAATGTCCTTACTGTATTCATGCTAGCTCCTGTGAATGGTCCCTGAAAGTGAAAATTATTTTAAATTTTTCATTCACGCTTCATTCATTACTAGCGATCCGCCCGGCTCCGCACGAGTGCAGTGCTGATACTAAATATACATATAAACTCGTGTGATTGCTGCTAATCATAAAGAGCTATAGGGCGAATCATGGCCTTCGACGCGCTATTCAAAGGCAGGCCCGGCCGGCCCCCTGGCCGGTACCGCCGCAACCGTTATGTCCCTGCATTTCAAGTCTGTTATGGTCTGTAATAATATATTAGGTCCAGAGTGAGTGGGTCTATTTGACCCTCCATCGCAACCCGGCAAAGTTTATTGTGTGTCAGACATATTCACAGTCGAGCAAATAAACCCAGCTTTTCAACGAATACGATTAGTTTGTATGGTGAGTGGTTTTTCAGGTCAGACGGTAAGAGTACGGCTCTGCCTAACTCTAAAAACCTGATACGGTCCCCAGCGGGACAGACACAAAGTATGTGCTCTGCTGTTTCATCATTTTCCAAATAGCGGCGACATACACTGTCTTCCGATAATCCAAGACAGACAGACAGAAAGACAGACAGACATACATTTTTACTGATCATAAAATCACCAATTTACATCGGGTTGACAGGTCATAAAACTTAAAAATACAATTGAAAAATAACATTGCAACAGTGATGATATGTCATATAGGACAACATAGAAGTGCGGGTTAGCATTATAATAAATAGTTAATGTTAGAAGTGCATGAATTTTGACAGAATAAAAGAGTTCATCAGCTCATCTCAGTTCATATTGCAGAGAGAGGAAAATTCCTGAATGTTATAAAATGTATTCGTGATCAAAAACGACTTAAGACTATGTTTGAATCTGGCCAGGCTTGTTATAGTTTTCAAATCGTAATCTGTTGATTTTTCATAACTAGAGTATTTCACCTTTTGTAATCTGAATTGATTTTTTGTCGTGTTTGGTAGCCATGAATGTCGCTGTTAAGCTCAAAGTTATTTTTATTCTTGTAAACATATGTTAATAGTTTATATAAATAAATACCTGTGAAAGTTATTAATAATAATAATAATAATTTATTTGTTTTCACATGTATGTTCTTACTAGTATGAACTATATGATTCAAATTGTAACATTATATGAAGCACTAATTAGATAACAAATGATAACAAATGAACTGAAAAAACCACAAAGTCGAAGACTGTGGTGTGCGTCTAGCCTATGGTAAATAGTATCGATTAATAGTGCATGAAGCCAATGACAATATATTCCCACCTTCAAATTTGAATTTTATAGTAAATAAGCGTGTTTAATATGCTACTGAAATAGTGGTCACTTCATACAATACTAAAAATTACAGATCAAACAAGTAATTTAACATACAATTTTCCCAACATTAGTAAACAAAAAAGATAATATATATATATATATATATATATATATATATATATATATATATATATATATATATATATATATATATATAGAGAGAGAGAGAGAGAGAGAGGTATATATATATATATATATATATATATATATATATATATATATATATATACAGTGTGACCCATTTAAAATGGAACCACCCCTGTAGAATGTGCATTTTTCAATCAATCTTAATTTTTTTTTTATTAAAATATTAAGCATGAAAAACTGTATCTTGACACTAACTTTCACAATTTTAGTTTCATTTCCAAGGCACTCTATGGTTTTTTTTGTTTGTCAAAAACGGCAAAAGTTTATTAGGCAATTTTTGTTTTCAAATTTGACTACACCACTGGATTCGTAGTCGTTATAAATCAAAACTGTCAAATTTTCATTAAAAAATATTTGTTAACAACGAAGTTACAACAACTTCAATGTTGAAAACAAAGTATTTGTTTGTAATTTTTATTCAGATTATAGACATATTTGAGATCTGACAACACTGTCATCACCAAGTAGAACACCAGTGAATTTGTACAGTGAAAATCCGAAGTCAACAGCTCAATGCGTTCTACAGTTATAACTCCTGAAAATATGGTAATGTGAGAGAATTGTGGTGCAAGCGTTTTGTAATAAAAATCTGACTATGCCACTGGATTTGTGGATAATATTCCCTTAAAATCATTCATTTGAGTGTAGGTTACGAGAAGTGTATTCTAATAACAGAAAATTAAAAATTCATTTTCAAGTTATGCAGTACTTAGTACATTCTTCCGCATAGCCGCTAAAATCAAATTGATTTAAAGCATGGAAATCATTTATTCAATAATAAAACAGAGAGCAGGACAAAAATTGTTCCCTGTAAATTCTTCATAACTTAGCTAAAACAATCTTTTAGAGGAGATATCAATAATTTGAGGAAGCTGAACTCATTATGCAAAGGTTTTATAATAAATCAACAGTAGGCTGTGATTTTGACAGTTAATCATAAATAAAATAATAGTTGTTAGTTACGTGCATTTAATAATGGCTTTGCAATTATCATTAGAAGAAAGAATTGAAATTGTGAGAATTTCTGGGGACAATTATCATAGTGAAAGAGAAGCAGCTAGGATATTTAATCACAGACATCCAAATCGACTTCCCATTGACAGAAGCACCGTCAGTAAAATTAACAAAACATTTAAAGAAACCGGTGCAGTCAGCAAACATATTTTAAAAAATAATCACCGAAGAAGAAATTTAAACGAAGGTGCTGTTTTAGATTATTTTAGAAACCACCCAAACAGAAGTTTACGAATCGCCAGTTTGGATTTAAACTTACCGAGAGAGACTATTCGACGATGTCTTGAACAAAACAAAATGAGAGCATTTAAACCTAAATTTCTTCACTCTTTAAAGGCAGGTGATGAAGTGAAACGTATGGAATTTTGTTTGTGGGCACAAGGCGAGTACCTGAATACAAGAAATTTTTTAAACTGAATAATGTTTAGTGATGAAGCTTCTTTCAGCACCAATGGGGTAGTTTCATCGCAAAATGCTCGGTATTGGGCTACGGAAAATCCGCACTGGATCATAAATTGTAAAAGTCAATATTCCGAAAAAGTTAACGTTTGGTGTGGTATAGAACAAAATAGAATAATAGGTCCATATTTTTTTGATGGAAACATAAACGGGCAAAATTTTTTGAAATTTCTAAATAATCAATTATCGGACGAAATAGATGAAATGCCTTTTGTGGAACAAGTAAATTTATATTTTCAGCTCGACGGCTGTTCCGTGCACAATTCGAGGATTGTTAAAGAGTCGCTAAATAACCAGTTTCCAAATCATTGGATAGGACGAGGTAGTGACTTAATTGAATGGCCACCTAGATCGCCTGATCTAACAATATTAGACTTTTTTCTGTGGGGTATTCTGACACAAAAAGTATACAGAACAAGACCAACGAATCGAGCTGAACTCATGTAAAGGATACGACAAGCTTGTGCCGAAATTACAGTTCAACAAATAAGAAATAGTGTAAACAATATTCGGAAGAGATACGATAAATGTATTGAACTTAATGGAGGTTTGGTAGAAGCCACAAAAATTTGAATGTTTAGTTTTAAATCAATGTTTATTTTAGTATCAGTTTTTTCTTAATGGCAATTAATTGTTGAATAAATACTTTGAAACTTGTTTGTATACATTTTGTTTTCATCAACTATAGAAGAAGGTAGAGTAAGTTCAGAATCTCATAAAATGTGATTTTCCAGGTGCGTTGTTACAAAAGTACTATTATTTATTATTGGGAAACTTCCAAAAAGCTTACAAGTATGACCATTAATACTTCAAGATTCTATCAAGATTTAGTAAAAGCGCAATTGGGAGATCCCATGACATGAGATTCTGAACTTGGTCGCCTACTGCGTAACTTGAAAATGAACTTTTAATTTTCTGTTATTCAATTATTCAATTTTTATTTTAATTTTCACTTCTCGTAACCTACACTCAAATGAATGATTTTAAGGGAATATTATCCACAAATCCAGTGGCGTAGTCAGATTTTTATTACAAAACGCTTGCACCACAATTCTCTCACATTACCATATTTTCAGGAGTTATAACTGTAGAACGCATTGAGCTGTTGACTTCGGATTTTCACTGTACAAATTCACTGGTGTTCTACTTGGTGATGACAGTGTTGTCAGATCTCAAATATGTCTATAATCTGAATAAAAATTACAAACAAATACTTTGTTTCCAAAATTGAAGTTGTTGTAACTTCGTTGTTAACAAATATTTTTTAATGAAAATTTGACAGTTTTGATTTATAACGACTACGAATCCAGTGGTGTAGTCAAATTTGAAAACAAAAATTGCCTAATAAACTTTTGCCGTTTTTGACAAACAAAAAAAACCATAGAGTGCCTTGGAAATGAAACTAAAATTGTGAAAGTTAGTGTCAAGATACAGTTTTTCATGCTTAATATTTCAATAAAAAAAATTGAGATTGATTGAAAAATGCACATTCTACAGGGGTGGTTCCATTTTAAATGGGTCACACTGTATATATAGAGAGAGGGAGAGAGGTAGTCTTTGCTGACTAATTACGAACAATTCCTTGGAGTTATTCGTGATAGCAGCGAAGCGCAAGTGTACTCTTATAACATTATATTTCCAATATTTCGACAATGGTTATTGTCATCATCAGGGAGCTAAGATGATAGATTTTGAATTAATACAGAACTTAAGTTAACAGACAGATACTTACAATGTTAGTGAGATTGGTCGCAATTGAGTTGAGTTAAAATTAAAATATGAACGTTGTGATCATGATAAAAACACGTAACAACTGTAAAATCACAAGACATATGAAGTAAGTGAAAGCTACAAAATATATACGTTAAATGAGGAATATTCATAAAATTGTTTTTTTTTTTATTTGAAAATGAACGTGGTGATCTTAGGTTAGAAACACATCACTTGTCAATTTATTAAATTTTGAAGAAGAAGTAGACTTGGCATTTGCCGCTGGTGCAATTAATCAAAGAGTTACAGTTGCCTCCAGAAGAAAGAGTTATGTTGTATAATTTTTTTGTTGATAACTTGATAAATGAATTTAAGTAATGTCAAATGAGTTGTCTTTGAAGGAATTCCAATTTTTTTCTATAAAAAGTAAATAGGAATATATTTCACTTAAATGTTGTAAGTCTGTTTTTTTATTCAGACAATTTTGTGATTGCGAAATGTGAGTCATTTCAAGGAATAATCTTTTAGAAACATTCCTCTCTTTGGTCAAAAATTTTACTGAGTTAAAGTCCATTACATGTCCATTATTATAAACATGTTCACTAAGGGCACACCTTTCTGGATGAAGTCTACAGTCACTTTTGTGTGCAGATATTCTGTCTTTTAATAATCTGGCATGAATATTCCTCATTTAACGTATATATTTTGTAGCTTTCACTTACTTCATATGTCTTGTAATTTTACAGTTGTTACGTGTTTTTATCATGATCACAACGTTCATATTTTAATTTTAACTCAACTCAATTGCGACCAATCTCACTAACATTGTAAGTATCTGTCTGTTAACTTAAGTTCTGTATTAATTCAAAATCTATCATGAATATATAAATATTCAAGGAACATCACGACAAGAAAATACAGAAAATACCACAGATGATGAGCCACCGCTACTTAAACGATCTAAATGATTACAAAAAAAATTATAAAAATCATAAAAAAACTTTCAACTGTACTAAACATGATTTAATAAATTTAAAAAAAAACTTTCAGTATGTTTTTGATTTAGTAAATTCCCTGAAAACTTGAAATTTTTCTTTTTTTAATAAATAACGATCAATAATTGAATAAATAATAGGACTACAATTTTAGTAAAAGGCTTAAATTGTTAATAAATTCATAATGAACAAAAATGACTTGAAGCATATTTGTCATAACTGCAATAGTTTAAAAGTTATTATAATTATAAAAGCGAAGGAGCGAATGAAAAAGACAAGTATCGAGGTATCACAATATTAAAAGTTTTATAAAAAATAGAATGAATTAAAAACAAAACACATAGTTACTTTTATTATAGAACAAAGTGTTGAATTTTTTTATCTAAAAAATTTTATTTTTTTTTCAAATAAACAACTAAAAAAAGAATAAAAAAAAGTTTTTTCGAAACCTTGAAGAACAATAAAATTTATGATTAAAAAAAAACGGTTCCTTAATTTTAATATTTAGTTGCAAAAAACGATTGTTAAATAACAAACGCATTTTTTAGCAACAAAGAAATTTTTTTGAGAAACCATTTTTCTTCTAGAAATTATGATTTTTTTCAATTAACATAATGCAAAAAGAAATTTCGAATTGCTTACGAATGAATTTATTAACAATAGCTGTTAAAAATAAAAAAAAAATTATTAATTGGTTTTCAGCCATGAGACATTGAAACAATAAAGAATTTAAAAAAAGATTGTGAAGTATTTTTTATAAAATTATAATTTTCAATTGTTAATAAAAAAATATAAAATAACAATTTTTTTATTTTGGAAACGGTAATC
The DNA here is from genome assembly GCF_025532065.1 of Leptinotarsa decemlineata. Classification (NCBI taxonomy): domain Eukaryota; kingdom Metazoa; phylum Arthropoda; class Insecta; order Coleoptera; family Chrysomelidae; genus Leptinotarsa; species Leptinotarsa decemlineata. Next base: position 2,413,988 of record NW_027412572.1, on the reverse strand, counting down.
TATTTTTTGCCTATTGAGGATAACTTCACCAAAGGAAAAAAAATGCCAGGGTTTTAGTTTAATAATTATAGGGATTTTTATATTAACTTTCAATTCAGAAAAAGTTATTAATTAACAAATTTATAATTAACGTTAAAATCGGGATGAAAAATTTTTGACTGCGGATTATTGTTTAATGATATATCCCAACATCACATGAATTTTTTCCCGCTTTGGCTTTATTTTCAGGGCTCTGTGAAAATTATAAATAATCGAGATACAGTTTCGGGAGTCGGGAATTTTTTTACGCAAATTCATCGATCTTTTCAAATCTTTTTTAAAGTTTCCAAAATTTTGAAAATTTTCCGAGATATTAAGAAAAAACTAAAGCCCCATTTTTTTTTCCACTTAATTGTTTATAACTTTTGTAATTTTTATCGGCGCGTTTTCGGACCTTTCCTCAAACTTTCTAGGGGCAAAAATACGAATCGAATGACACCTTGGTCGTAATTTTTGGACAGGGCTGAAAAATGTCAACAAAAAGAGCTGAATCGAGTACATGTGCCCCAGACTAAATATCCCATGTAGCTTTCTCTTTGTTTTCAGCTGTTTCTATTTGATTTGCGTAATATCCTGTCTTTAACTTCTTTAATCTATTTGTATATTCTCTTTTTTACCTTCTGTAAATCTCGTCGTTATTATTATAACAAACCACCCATAAGCAGGTTAGCAAACGTTTGCGCTCAAGTGGTGATTCACCAAAACCAGAGGCGAAAAAGCCCTGCACAGGTGAATCTAAGGCATCTTCAGGTGTAGCTGACGCGCAAAAACGCTCATATGGAAAGGTTGTCGCGGGTATCAAGGTGAGAATCTTGCAGCTCGACTATATCCGACTACCTCATTAACGATGAAACAGCAGAGCACATACTTTGTGCCTGCCCCGCTGGGGACCGAATCAGGTTTTTAGAGTTCGGTAAAGCAGTACTCTCATCATCTGACCTGAAAGATCGCTCACTATACAAAATAATCGACTTAGTTAAGAAGCTGGGTTTATTTGGTCGATTGTGAATAGCTGTAAGCCAAAATAAACCAATGCGGGTTGCGGTGGAGGGTCAAACAGACCCATTCACTTACCTAACCTGACCTAACCTAACATATAAACCTTCCTTTTGAATCATTCTATCTATTAATCCAGTCATTTAAGCTTAAATTAGGTAAGAATCTCGGAATTCGAGATACCCAGCTGTGAGTCTGTAAATACTTGTATATTGACACCCTGAAAGTTGTCTCAAAACCTACATATGGTAGGGTGTAAGCAACTATTAAATTGCAAGGTCAAAGGTCACAAAAATCGGTTTTTTGCGCTTTTTTTGGAAATATCTCATTTCCTATGGGTTTTTTGCTACTTGTATTCATCAATCAATCAATATTGTAGAATACAAAATTCTCTACAAATTTTGTTTGAAAAAATTTTCTATACGGTGAACCGTTTTCGAGAGGGCGGAGAGCGCGCGGTCACAGCATCACTTCAGGTCAACCGGTGCCTCCGGTCGAAAACGCGCCATATATAGTTGATGAACTATCGATAAATCAATGATTATAAATATTTGTCAATTTTTATTAACCACTATATTATATTTTATCATTTTCTTCATGCATTAAATCTATATCTATTCAATAATACTGATAACCGTTTACTAAAATTAAAAAATAATTAAGAGAAAAAATTCCAGAGACTCAAGAGTGAAAAAAGACAATGCTGACGTAAATATACTATTTGATTGGTTTAAACTCCATGATCGTTTTCCAAATACTACGCAGTTAATATCGATAGCTTCTGGAATTGTTGGAAATGAGCAAATTAACTGCTACAGAGCTTAAGAAATTGGATTAGAGTCTATGAAGAAGATCACCGACTTATCATTTAATGAAATAAAGTTTAAACGCTCCGAAAAAGTAATGCCGCTTTCCAGTGTTAACAAATCTGTAAAAATAAATGATTGTAAAGTTGCAGTGGATCCATTATTACTCTTCCAAAGAATTACTGTCAGCAAACAATTTGAAAGTAATCTTGAAGAATATCTTCAATATGAATTGAGTCCGTATCCAACAGCTCTATTTGATAATGATGGCATGAGAAAAACAACAAAATCGTCATTGTATGACAACATGAGCCCAATTGATTTTGTTCTCAATGAAAATAATGTGACGTTCATTATTGATGGCGGATTTCTTCTTCATCATGTTGTATGGAGCAGAGAAGATACTTTTTCTATTATTTTTGATAAATACATGAATTATTTACAAAGGCATTACAGTTCCAAAATAATTGTTGTATTTGACGGATATTCAGACTACAGTAAGAACGTAAAAGCTATGGAGCAGCAGAGAAGAACTGCTGCACTTTCAAAAACGTATGAAGTTTGTTTCGATGAAACAATGGTTGTACCAGTTACTCAAGAAAAATTCTTATCAAATCGAAATAACAAAGATAAGTTCATTAATATGTTAATTGAAAAATTACAAGCTGCAAATATTACTACTAAACAAGCCAGAGATGATGCGGATGTTCTTATTGTTGAAACTGCAATTGAAGAATCAAAGTCTAAAAAAACTGCAGTTATAATAGGACAAGATATTGATTTACTCGTCATTTTAATTGGGCGTACACTGTCTTATGAACAAGAAATTTTCTTTAAAAAAGTTAGGAAAGGTAATGTTAAAACGGAGATATACTCGACTAAAAGTTTTGATAATTATCCTCATTCTAAAAAACATATTTTATTTCTGCACGCATTAAGTGGCTGTGACACAACTTCTGCGCTTTTTAAAAAGGGAAAAAAATCATTTTTAAAAGTTTTTGAGAAACTGACAAATTTGGATGAACCAGCTGCAGCATTTGGGGAAGAAAATTATTCGGCCCAGAGATTATGAGAGAGTGGAACTCAAACCTTATTGGCAGTCTATAATGCTCCGAAATCTGTGAAAAGTCTCGATCATCTTCGTTATATGCATTACGTCAAGTCTACAAAACTTAATAAACCTGTGCAGCTTTCAAATATTCCACCAAGTGCAGCTGCTCATCAACATTTCAACCGTGTATATTATCAAGTTCAAACTTGGTTAGGACATTATTTGGAACCCCAGGTATGGGGTTGGGCAATGCGAAACGATTTTCTGGAGCCTATCATGACAATTTTACCACCTGCTCCAGAAGATTTGCTAAATACAATTTTCTGCAACTGCAAGAGTGGTTGTGGTTCGTGATGCGGATGCAGGAAAGCGGGCTTGCAATGCTCTTTAGCTTGTGGCCAATGTAATGGGCAAGCTTGTCTCAATGCTCTACCATATCAGAGCGACATTAACGAAGATGGAACCTTTGACCCCGAAATCATGGAAGAACTTGAGACAAATGTCGTTGAAGACGATAATGAAGACCAGTTTGGAATTTACCAGCAGCCAGAAGACGAAGATGAAGAGGAAGAAGATGATTAAAATTATAAATTGTAGTTTTTGTACCCTTTATTCCATTTCTTTACTTTCAATAAAAATAAATGTATTCAATGGTATTTTTTAATAAAAAGATAAATTCATAATTTATTTGTTTTTTTTTTTCATCATGTAAGAAGTTATAAATATTAATTAGGTTGAAATTCAAATATAATTCCTATATTTTCATTAACAATTCTGCAATTACATGGGCAGGTAAGTGTTGTTAAATAAATTAATACTGAATAAAAAGTGGATAAGTTAGGAAAAAAATGATAAAATATAATATAATAGTTAATAAAAATTGACAAATATTTATAATCATTGATTTATCGATAGTTCATCAACTATATATGGCGCGTTTTCGACCGGAGGCACCGGTTGACCTGAAGTGATGTTGTGACCGCGTGCTCTCCGCCCTCCTCTATCTCTAAAACGGTTCACCGTATAAAAAATTTTTTCAAACAAAATTTGTAGAAAATTTTGTATTCTACAATATTGATAATAAATACAAATAGTAAAAAACCCATAGGAAATGAGATATTTCCAAAAAAAAGCGCAAAAAACCGATTTTTGTCACCTTTGACCTTGAAATTTAATAGTTGCTTACACCCTACCATATGTAGGTTTTGAGACAACTTTAAGGGTGTCAATATACAAGTATTTACAGACTTACAGCTGGGTATCTCGAATTCCGAGGTGAACTTACTATAATGACTGGACTATATTGAAAAAAAAACCTGCATCAAAAGCCGTTGCGTAGTTTCACAAATCTAAGCATACATAGGGACAGACGACGGAAAGCTACCTTGTTTCATAGTGTGATATCGTGTACCAGTGAATATTTCTATAGAGATTTTCAAGTTACTCACCGCAACCATTGAAATAGCAACAACTATGAAAGCAAATCGCATTGGCACGGAATCTGGTTTATCGGCATTCCTGGCATCCCAAACTGCACAGACGACCACAATCAAAGTGGCGGTTATGATGGTTTCGATGACCAGAGCTTGAATAGGGGTGAGAAGAGAATGGGGAAGGGTCATGCAAAAACCATCTTTGACGTAAGCCGATGGGAGCAGAACCTGAAAATATATGAATAGTTGGTGAAAACTCCAATTCCAAGCTATAGTTTCCTGAAAAAAATTCTACATTAAACAAAGGGTTCAGATTGTTCAAAACACCATCATGATAGAAATCTATAAAACCCTCATCGATCCGACACCTGGAAAAAAATTACTCGAGCTCAAAGTTCACAAAAACAGGTTTATTGAGATTTTCAGCAAAACGGTGAGTTTCATCATGAAATTAGTTCAGACAAAAATTGTAGATCAGATAATTATCTATGAAAATTGTCTGAACCGTTTTTGTCTGAAAGCCGCCGATTCTGAGATATAACGATTCAAAGAGTTGGGAGAGTTGTAATCGTGATTTTCAAGAGTTCGTACTTCCATTATTTACTTATTAAACCGTATCACCTATCATTTCTTCTCATTTTCACATCAATTCATTAAATTTTTTGATTTATTACAAAATTTAACAGCTTTTATATACTAGAAATAAAATTGTGAAATGAGTTGTGCTGGATGTAGAAGAGTTGGCAGCACTGCTGAAATACATTAACTGTCCAGAAAAAGTGGAATTATATTGTTTTGTTCACAGCTGATGTTTTGTTTACTGTCAACCTAACCTTACTTTCTGCTTTCCAGTGCTCATTAAAATGTCTAAACGCGGTTGTTAGAACTCTGCTGACAATTTTTGTTATATTTGTGGCGAGTTTGTTATTAACCTTCCAGTAGTCGCGCGTATCTGACAGATACATGCCGGCAATTCTTCAGTGCATTGGTTGTGAATCTGCTGAGTAGTGGGGTGGTACCGTTGTCTACCTTCCTGTCTCACAAACTGGAAAATGTTAGTCACAAGGCACCCACACATAGAAATGTTAGTTGAATGGCAACACTTGGTTATATGTTACGCGGCTGCCAAACCAGGGATGGCGACACTATCGGAGTTTTCTCTAATGAATCACGTGCCTTCTGTTCGCGCATCATTCAAATTACTGTTTACAGAAGAAGAATGAACTTAAATTAGGTACGACGTTCGTTAGTTTTGTTGTGATAATGTATAAATATGGTTTGGGACTGTTTTCCTTTTCAAATTGTGTTTTTGCTTGTGTACTGTCAGTTTCATATTTTTATTTATCATAATGAGTACTTCCGAACATAAAGGATATCTAAAAAAGTGCTGCGTTCCTTCTTGTGAGGATAGGGAGAGTAGTCAACATCGGTTTTCCAAAGATGACCCCGCTGTTTTCGATGTTTGGTTCAAGAATATAAACAATAAAGAACTGTTTTATTTCTTCCTGGTAAGTAAGCATAATCCTTACTCCTTTCGATATCTTTCAATTCTAGTTTATATACAGGCTGATTCACGGTGGATGGCACATTAGACGTTTCTGGTGAACCAGACAACGGATCACTTTGAAAATTTAATGGAGGGCATATTCGGACATTCTCTAGCCAACTAAAATATTTTCGACAATGCGGTGTTGCCGCTTCTATTAGAAAGCAGTAGCAACTTTGATTTTTCAAATGGAACACTCTGTATATAATATTATTTTTGGAATCTCCAACAATTGCCTGACAACTTTTCTCTATATTTCCCTATACCTATCTGTTACCGTTTTCGAAATAAAAATTAATTTCAATTTTTTTCTTCGAAAATCATGACTTCTAAAAATGCCGATATCTTTTAGTTAAGAAGTACTATGATATCGAAATTTGGTTTGGAGTTAGGTGATACTTGGACACTTCCCACACGTCAGCCTAATCTCCGTTACTTCAATACAGGGTGGTAAAAAAATACAGTTTTTTCGTTTGCTTGAAAAAGTTGCTGAAATTTGATTATTTTAAAGGAACACCCTGTATATTATTGAAAATTCGGAAAGCTGCTGAAATTTGCTTTCTTTTTATGTATATCATACCTATACCTAACTAGTCAAGTTTCGGACTTATGAACATTTATTTGTGAAAATGTCCCTTCAGAATGGTATTTCCATTCGGTATTTGGTAAGCAGGCCATGATTACTATTTGACAGTAGCGTTGTGACATTCTCCTAATAATATCGACATTTTCGTCACTTAAGAAGTTGCAAATACCTTCAAAACGATGGAACAAATCTATTCAAACGAAGTTCTTATGAATTTGTTTATTATTTTTGGACAGTGTGACAAAATTATCAGCAGAACACGTAGAAAGTTCAATGAAATGTATCCGAATCTACCGCCAATGAACCTCAAGAAATTTATACGAATTCAGAACAGTTTCAATGCATTTGGATCAACTTTAAAAGCACCAAGAAACTTGCCTCAACCCGTAACTTTCGAAGACAACCAGATTAATGTCTTAGCATATTTTCACACATTTCCCGAGTCATCGATAAGAAGTGCTGAAGAAGATTTGGGTATAAAATATTCATCGGTTCAAAGAATCTTGCGAAAACATTCACCAAAATTCAAGCAATGAAGCCTCAAGATCCTCAACAGAGAGTAGAATTTTGTGAAATGTTGTTGACACGCATTCAAGAAGATCCACTTTTTTTAAATAAAATTATTTGGACTGATGAATCGAAATTTTCGAGAGAAGGGATTTTCAATAGAAAAAATCGTCATTATTGGTCCAGTGAAAATCCTCACGTCACAAAAGAAGCCGGATTTCAAGAAAAATTTAGTTTTAATGTCTTCTGCATGTTGATGGACAACAAATTGAGGTACGTGATATACGAGGAGTCATTAACATCCAGAAGCTACCTGAATATTTTGGAGAATACTGTAGACAGTTTCGTGGATAATCTGCCACTCGAAGATTATCGAAATTGTTGGTACCAACTAGACGGAGCTCCTGCATATTGCACAAGAGAAGTGAGCGCAGAACTGGATAGACTATTTGCCGATCGGTGGATGAGGCGCTTGGGACCATGGAATTGGCCAGCGAGATCACCCGATCTTAATCCATTAGATTTTTATTTGTGGGGAATGTTTAAAGAAAAAGTTTACAAAATACCCGTGCGTTCGAGAGATAAATTGTTAGAAAGGATTGCCCAAACATTTGAAGATTTGGATCCCAATGAAATCAGATCTGCCACCACGAAAGCAGTCAACACCCGCATTTTAAAGTGCTTGGAAGTGAACGGCCAGCGATTCGAACATATTTTGAAATATTCCACATGATTGTTTTACTTTTTTATAATTATTCATATCAATATTTCCAATTTCAAGTTTCTTGGTGCTTTTTTAAAGTTTATCCAAACATATTGAAATTGTTCTGAATTCGTATAAATTTCTTGAGGTTCATTGGCGGTAGATTCGGATACATTTAATTGAACTTTCTACATGTTCTGCTGATAATTTTGTCACACTGTCCAAAAATAATAAACAAATTCATAAGAACTTCGTTTGAATAGTTTTGTTCCATCGTTTTGAAGGTATTTGCAACTTCTGAAGTGACGAAAATGTCGATATTATTAGGAGAATGTCACAACGCTACTGTCAAATAGTAATCATGGCCTGCTTATCAAATACCGAATGGAAATACCATTCTGAAGGGACATTTTCACAAATAAATGTTCATAAGTCCGAAACTTGACTAGTTAGGTATAGGTATGATATACATAAAAAGAAAGCAAATTTCAGCAGCTTTCCGAATTTTCAATAATATACAGGGTGTTCCATTCAAAATAATCAAATTTCAGCAACTTTTTCAAGCAAACGAAAAAACTGTATTTTTTTACCACCCTGTATTGAAGTAACGGAGATTAGGCTGACGTGTGGGAAGTGTCCAAGTATCACCTAACTCCAAACCAAATTTCGATATCATAGTACTTCTTAACTGAAAGATATCGGCATTTTTAGAAGTCATGATTTTCGAAGAAAAAAATTGAAATTAATTTTTATTTCGAAAACGGTAACAGATAGGTATAGGGAAATATCAAGAAAAGTTGTCGGGCAATTGTTGGAGATTCGAAAAATAATATTATATACAGAGTGTTCCATTTGAAAAATGGAACACTCTGTATTGCAATTGTTTCATATTCAAAATGATTCCTGACTGAATTCCACAACTCAAAATTGAAACCATTACTTCGAACACCCAAAATTTTGACTAATTTCCATGTGATCTGATGCAGAGAGAATAATTGTATGAGATATTTTTAAAAATAATAGTCGTTTTCAAGACTTTACATTTTAAGCAATAACTCAACAACGCCGTAACCGAATTTCAAAAACCAAACATGAAATGATATCAGAATTCAACGTAGCATCTGAATATGTAATGATACACAGGGCGTTCTATTTTAAAAAATGGAATTTTGGTCTGTAGCACCTACACCAAACACCCTGTATATTTAAAAATTATATCAAAATACAGCTCTCATGAACTCCTAAAACTTTTGTATGAAACATTTTTGTGTATCTCCTTCAACAAACCAGATATTGCCTGTCACATAAAATGTGGGACACCCGGTATAATTGAGGTTTGTATTTTGTTGGACCACATATTTGGAAAATATACCAGTCGAATACCATTCTGGTGAATTTTAACTTCATTTGATGGGTTCTCCCCTTTAATTTTGTGTATCATTTGCCACATGGATTTCGATTTATTTTTTGAAGCATCTATGTGCTCATCTACATATCGTTTGTGAGTAGACTTTAATTTCTATCTGTAAGTCTATGTTATATTTTTGCTCATTTCTGTGTAGTTTTCATTTACTTTAGCACATTCCGAATAAAATGTCATTTGGCTTTTTAATTGTGGGGGTTGTGGTGAAAGAATCTGTTACTTATGTTCCTAGTTCCGAGACATTCTGTGACATATGACATTTTGTGCACCTAACCTATCTTCCTCTATATAAATAAATAACAAAACAACTGTTGTTTATGTGGCTTGTGGAGGTGGTATTGAACTATTATATATATTTTGCCTTAATTGTTGATTTATATAGATAATTTTCTTTTTTTAAAGTTGAATATCTAGGTACGTATAAACTATTTCAACTTGATATAGGCGCTGTTGCCAATATGTAAATTAGAAACAAATCCCTTTAAAAATTAAAATCCAACATTTGAACCAACAATTTGAATACTTTTCGAAGTGAATTTGAAAAACTCGTGAATTAAACTCAACTTTATTTTGTTCAAACTTGCATTTGCTGTTATAACCCAAATCGAACATTCCCTATTACAAGTGTTTTACTCACTTTCAGCAGACCAAAACCAAGTAAACCGCCCACAAACTGCGCCGTGATATACACCAAACCGATCAATGGGCTGAACACTTTCATCAGTACAGCTGCCAATGTTACTGCAGGATTCAAATGAGCTCCAGAAATGTGGCCGAAAGCCTGTGGGAGAAATGATGTATTGAGTAAATAAGTAAAAATAGTATTGAAAAAAACAGACAATTTGATACTGAAAAATTGACTCTGAAACTAATCTGCTTGATATAAGAAGTTCAAGTGCTTCAAACTGGTTCAAATGGATCCATTCAAATAATACAGTGTGTAACAACGAAAACTTAACAGAGCCGTTTTTGAATATAAAGAGTGAGATTTTTAAAAAAAGCTCTGACACGTTGATTTCTAATTAAAGAGAGACACCTTTCGGACTAATCAGATTTTTTGTAGTACGCACCCCCTCGGAGGGGTGCGTCCAACGACCCTCATTTAGATATAAAAAGTAGGTCGAGTGGCACCTTGTTTTAAAGGTCTTTCGAATACCTTTATAACTCTGTTAAAAAATTTTTTGTAACGATTAGTTTTCGAGATAATTTGAAGATTCAAAGGTATTTTTATTGAGTTCAACTCTTTTTAAAATAAATCAAATTGTTTTTAAGGTACAATTTACTTTCAGAACTTTCATAAAAAAATAAATTTTTGCTTTTGCTTTTGCTAATACGTGTCCAATTGGTTTCGTAAAAAAGTAAGAATTATTTGTTTACTACGAGGAATCTTTTATATAGGGTGTCATCTGACTTGGGCCACCCTCATCTTTGAAATTTTAAATACGGACCTATATTTTTTGTTATAGTTTTTGGATCGTACAAGTTCACTTCATACTGACAAATTGAATTTTATTTCATATTTCGGGATGTTTCGGTAATATTTGAGTTTTTTTCTCATTTTTAGGTACCTATTCATTTGTTTTCCATTGCTCTGAGCGTTTTCTACAATGAACTTCGAATAAGAAAACCTTTTATGATCATCTGAAACATATCTACAACAAAAATATATTATATGTGTTTTGATGAGCAAAAAAAGAAAGGATAGCAATAATAACATCCAAAATCAACACTATAATTGTAATGAAAATTGAAATGAAGTAAATTATATGAACAAAAAAATTAATGGCGTAATAAATGTTAGAATTGGAGTCAATTAATTACTGGGCTAATATAATTTGTTTAAAATCTGTTTTTCCGTTAATCAGCTATCGCCCCCATACGAACGACAACTCTCAGAAGTTGAGAAACTTGTGCGAGCTAAGGACTAACGAGGTCTTGCCTTTTAACGTGTGATTCCTAACACGGTTGCAGAATTATCCCAGCTTCAACCAGATAAATTATTTCGAGAAAAATATCTGGTCGAGGCAGGAATCGAACCCACGGTCTTCTGACCGAGAGTCGGGCGCACTACCACCGCGGATAATTCCACAGTAATGGCCTGCAAGATCACCAGATCTTACTATTTAGGACTTACGCTGGCAGAGAGACAGAAAAAGTGAAAGACTCGAGATTCAGGAATTTGAATGATTTCGCAACAATCCAGCAAATAAGTGTATTAAGGGCAATAAATAATTTGAAAAATCGAATTCAAAATGTCACGACTGGGAAGGACTCCAATTCCAGCAATTCTGCTTATTGAAACACATATAACATATTTTTGATGTAGATATGTTTCAAATAATCATAAAAGGTTTTCTTATTCTTATCAGATCGCGAACAAAAAGTTGACATATGTGGTACAGTCAGTGATCCTATGACTATTACATATGGCGTACCTCAAGGAACAGTACTGGGTCCTCTTCTATTTATAATGTATATGAGCAGCATTTCACACCTTGATATCAAGGGAAAAATAATAAGTTTTGCAGATGACACTGCAATAATATATGAATCTGATAATTGGGTGAATTTAAAAACAAAAGCTGAAACTGATTTTAGTAAAATAGATAACTGGCTTAGGTAAAATCAATTAACTCTGAATTTAGATAAAACAAAGTACTTATCATTCACTTCTTTTTCCAATCACTTACCCAAAATGGGTTCATTACGATTCGGAAATAACTCAGGAATTCCAGAAGTGAACTCTATCAAATACTTAGGCATTGTGATAGACAGACATCTGAGATGGAATTTTCAAATTAAAAATATAGTAGAAAAACTGTGAGGTCTTTTATTTAAATTCAAATACTTGAAAGAATTTTTAGATATTAATCATTTGAAAACATTATACTATGCTCTGGTACAGAAACATATATCTTACGGTATAATTGGCTGGGGAGATGTTAATGACTGTCACTTGGAAATGCTCGATGTTATTCAGAAATGGATACTGAAAATTATCCTTGGAAGAAGAGCTACATACCCCAGTGAAAAATTATTTAAAGAGGCCAATGTATTTGACGTAAGGCAGGCGTACTGCATCAACTTATTAGTTAATGTGAAAAACAATAAAATTCAACTTGAATCTGTCGATCACAATTATAGTACCAGGAACCAACAAAACAAGATACCTAGATCAGAAAAAGCAATTGGACAACGATGTTCAGATTACCTCGTATCTCGCCTACATAATATGCTACCAGAGTATATGAAAAAATTAAATAGTGCTATTATGTACAAAAAATTTATAAAAAGTTGGATTCTGCGTTCCGAAAGGACACTGTTTCATGATTTTCTCAACCAAACTTTCAAAAAGTAATTACAGTTAAAACACCAACCGTTTGTATATAGCATGCATACACGCAAAGCTGACAGACTATAAGAGAATACCTGAATATGAGAAAGCCCAAATATGACTTACATCCTGAATATGATGTATCTACACCTCAGTTATTACAAACACACCTACTACACTCACCCTAAATATGTCATTTACTATAAGTATTCGAAAGGAGAAAAATAATGAAATATAAAATAAATGATTATTGCCATAATTTCAGTACGGAACTGAAACCTCCTCGAAACAAGCCGAGATATGTGGATATTTATCAGTCTTCTGTCAAGGTTAATTCACAAGTGATTGATCCACCTTCTTCTTTTTCAGTGCGGTCAGTGGACTCAGGTCATTCTTGGCCCCAAAAAATGAGTTGCATTCCTCGTAGAACTGGTACCATTTCAGTGGAAGCGCTTCTTGAAGCAAGAGCCAAATCGATCCCTCTACGAAACCCTTTTTCACTTGGAAGGATCGATCGCAGCTTGAGAAGTGGTTCTTATGGAGATTCTGTGAAACGTGTTCTTCCTTACGAATCAGTAGAGAGTTGTCCTGAAAATCTAGAGAAGAAAATTGGATTGGATAATTTAGGAAACACTTGCTACATGAATAGTATTTTACAAGTGTTGTTCATGACGAAGAATTTCAAGAACGAAGTTTTAATGATGAACGAGAACGGGAATCATCAAACTCAAACAACTGTTCATGCAGCTACAGTTTCGTAAGAAGGTATCATCTTTCCCTCCAACCGATTTCCTGGAGTCTTTGAAGTCCACTAGATACTCGTTAGGACAACAAGAGGATTGTTCCGAATTCTTGGGGTTCTTGTGGAATACTCTTCGTGAGCAAAACAATACCAAAATCAATACTCCCAGCCGCTTTGGACTGAATGATTCCGTACAACCCATCTCGTCTTGTGTTTGTAAATCTTTTGCTGGAAAAATCCTCACTTGTTTACTTTGTGGTAAATGTTCAAGAAGTACTGAAAACTTATGTGAATTTCTGGAACTTCATCTAGCTTTTCCTAATACGACTAATTACCAGTCCGTGCAATGCTTATTGTTAAATCATCTGAAAATGGAATTTTTAACAGGTGATGATCGACTGTATTGTCAAACATGCGCCAAACTAACTGACTGTTATAAGGAAACAAGTATAGCTGAGGCACCAGTCAATCTAATAATAGCACTGATGATTTTCAAACAAGACTCAACCTCTAACGGAAGCAAAAAACTCTTTGGAAGGTTCGAAATAGATGAACATTTCAACCTAGCAGACCACTGTTATAATATTCATGCAGTCATTTTTCACTGTGGTTCTGGCGTTGAATTTGGTCATTATTACGCCTTGGTCAAAGAAGAAACGGACTGGTTTAAGTTTGACGATAGTCGTGTTACGAAGTGTTCTGGCGATGCATTGAATTTATTGGAGCCTCTGGAGACACCCTACATTTTGTTTTATGAGAGAGAGGACATTGTTAGATCAAGATCTTCAGATGATGTGGGGCTGCAGGTTTTTCCGGGTTTTCCTGCAGCTGAAAAAGCAAATGCGCCACTGGAATCAATGAAGTCGCCCCGGAGCGCCAATTAATTTTTATTGTTGTATTTATTTTATTTTTAAAATAATTTAATTTCACATAAAAATAATTATTTAAAATTTCATTTATACATTCACTAGTTGTAATTTCTTTCAACAAGATTATGTTCTTATGTGCTCCAAAATATTTATACCACTTTTTTGTCATTATATACTATAGTGTTATACTTTTTAGTTTTTAGTTCAATATCACATACAAGCGATAGTTTTATACTAAAGCTTCGGGATTTTTTTCTGTTTGTTCACTTAAAATCCTTTTTGTAAAATTTAATATTGAAATTGTTATCATTATTCGAAGTTCATTGTAGAAAACGCTTCGAGCGATGGAAAAAATATGAATAGGTATCTAAAAATGAAAAAACTCTCGAAAAACTCTACGATAAATAGGGAGACGTGAAAGTTGATATTATGTTTTTATTCAACGTCAACCAATTTCCAGGGCCGTGATTTAAAAGGTAATAATTCACACAATTATAATCGAATATTACCGAAACATCCGAAAATATAAAATTGAATTTCATTTCTCAGTATGAAGTGAACGTCTACGATCCAAAAACTACAACACAAATACAGTTCCGTATTTAAAAATTCAAAGATGGGGGTGGCCCAAGTCAGATGACAACCTGTATAAAAAATTCATGGACATATTCTGATAGCCCACATCAAGTGCCAATATCAAAATGTGGACAAATTTCCAACATGTCTGTGAATAAAGAATATATAGGCAAAAAAATAATTTGGGGAGTTTTTAGTTTTTCCAGTATATCTCTAGAACCAAAAGAGGTATATTCGATTTTTTTACATCACTGAATAGGTCTCTAAAATACACAACTTAGCCATGATTTAACAGACACTCTATCTCTTATCGTTTACGAGATCCCCTTGTACAGAAACGAATTTGAATAGCCCTGTATATCATTTTGTTTCAATTTTGAATTTCATGGCAGATCTGACGAAAACTGTCGGATATAATCCAATGCCCTTCGTGGTATTAGCCAGGGTAGTAGCTGTTTTGTGAAATGTGTCAGTCCATTAACCTACAGTGAAGGTGAGTAGGGAATGGTCTGAACAAATCTTTCTTTTGGATAATTTGTATCTGAATTTCTCATAGTGTATTGCCGGTTTGTAATTGATTTATCTCTTCTTCAAGTCATACCTACCTGTATAATGAGTAGAATTACTAATCCAAAAGCGAGAGAGTTCATCTGATGTGGGGCAGGAGGGTTATCAACTTCTATTACGCAACCCATGCATCCGAGAAACATTAAGAGACCCGTGCCAATCAGTTCTGCAGCAAACAGCGTGAAGGCGCTAGGTTTGTATTCATTCTTTCCTGAAAATGAGAGAAAAGTGAGCTTCTTCAATTTCTGTGAACAAAAAAACGGTTTTCAATGAGCGAAACATCAAAGGTACTGTCAAAAAATTTTGTGATGATATTATAATAGGGGAGCCCAAGCGGGGATTTCGGGATTTGGTAAAGCGCGGCAGATTAATATACAGGGGGATACCTTGTACCCGGTTAAGTACCTCCACCAAATATGAGCCCCATATATAAGGCCGCCTGTGAGGGATAAAGGATCAGATTAGTAAAAAAAATTGATCATCAGAAATTCTCGAGCGCGTCAGATTAAGGTAGGGTGAGTTAATTACCTGCTAAGAAGTGTATATTCCAGTAATCTGACAATTTGAGAGTGACGTAAAGAAAGGAAAGGGCAGCAAAGTTGTAAAAAATAACGTCATTTCGACATTCTCGAGCGTAGCTAATTTTTTTTTTCATTTTGAAGGAAATAAATCAAGGATAACGAAAAATATATAATCTGACGATTTCCGCAAGCCGAAATAACAAAAATTCGTCGATAAAGTTTAATGCGTGCAGCTGCGTGATGCCTATATTTCCGTCTCCGAGTTTCTATTCCTCTATTCTCTATTCACTTATTCTCTATCTATTACTCTCTCACTCCGTCCCCACTCTGAATTATGTTGTCATGACGCATCACAGCTGATCACAGAAACTCGTTCGTGATGAAGATGAAGATGATGATTAATTTATCAATTAATTGATGGATGTAGCCGTCACTACGTGGTAGGAAATCATAATGAAGAAAAGAGAAATTGAACTTTCTATGTTTTTTACCACTTTTATTTGTAACTAACGTTACTGCAGTTTCGTCCTATAAGGACATTTTCAAACTTATACAATATACAGTGTCACCGATAAAGTCCGCATCAAATGGGAAACTTTTTTATTTATCGTTTTATGTGAAATTTGATTTTGGCAGTAGATTTTGCTTAAGAAATGATGTCAAATGGCGTCTACAAAATAGGTCACGTGATTTCCTTAACCTGTCAAAATTGACATTTAAAAAAAGAAACATCGAAAAATGACATTATTCTTCAAAATATCCAAAAATATCAAAGGATAAAAACATTTTCTTTTGTAATTTTATACCCACACACCAAGTTTCAAACCCATAATAAGTATTTTATATTTTCACTATTTTTCCGCATTCCTGCTTTTTCTACTTATCAAAATTTAAGCACACCTGTACTAAATCATTTATTTTAACTAAACTCGTCACCGAATTTCTTTTTTTGTAATATAATAATATTTTAGGAGCCTCTTTGATGTTAAAAACAAATTTTGAAAAATAAAAGTTGTCAAACTTGATGCAAAGTTCATCTAGTTTCAACGGGGCTTTCCAAACTATACAGTACTTGAGTTTTTCAATGAGCAAATGGCCTCACAATATGAATTAGAACAAAACGGAACATTAGGAAACAATATCTTAGAGTGCTTATTGTTTTTTTAACAAAAAATACACTGGAATTTAATCTTAATTAAAAGGAACTGAAAATAAACATGTACCTATACCTAATAGCAAAAAAACACGAAAAAAAGACTCACGACATTAAATACACTACATTTCTGTATGTCTTCCATCGCGTTTTATGCAGATAATTGTCCTTCTTGATACATCTTTTATTGAGTTGCTGATACTCACAGGGTTTATGTTTAAAATAGAGTTTCTAATAACAGTTTCTAAGTGATTCACGTCACGAAAAGGTCTTTGTTTATAAACGATTTGTTTTAAGTAACCCCACAAAAAAAATCTAGTGGGGTTAAATCTGGCGACCTAGGCGGCCATATTTGCTCCATATTTCGCCCAATAACTTTGCCCCTAAACATTTCTAATAGTTTCTCTTTGACTTGTCTTGAACTATGAATAGGAGCCCCGTCACATTGATACCACAGACTGTGTCTTATTTCAACCGGCATATTGTCCACTATATCACTGATCTCAGTATTTAGAAATTGCAAATAATCCTGAGAAGTTAAATTGTGTCTAAAAAAGAATGGTCCCATTACCTGATTATTTAAAACACCACACATTTGTTTTAAATGAATATTGGTCCCGACATTCTATCACAAAATGAGGATTTTCCTGAGCCCACCAACTACAATTCTGGGAACTGACTACGCCGTTCGATGTGAAGGTAGCTTCGTCGGTCCATAGGATTTTGTAAGGAAATTTTCTGTTTAATTCTACTTCTCCTTGGTACCAGAAAGAGAAATCTAGTCGAACATCGAAATCTCTTTCTTTTAAGGTATTTATAAATTTGGGTTTGTAGGGTTTGAATTTATTTTTATGTGAAATTGTTCTTACGCTTTCTCTTTTAACGCCAGTTCTATCTACAATATTGGTAATACTTGATTTTCCCTGTTCGATAACATCCAGGCAGACAGCCAACTGAACCTCATCATTATTGCGTGATGGATTATGACGTTTTTTAAAAGTATTTTCAACTGAACCAGTCAGTTTAAATTTTTTTAAAATCCTACTTACAGTGGATTGCTGTACATGTCTACCAGGATGTCTTGCGTTAAAAATATCAGCCACTTGTCGATGCAATGTGTTTTCACCACAAATTAGCACAATTTCAATTTTTTCTTGTAAAGATAACATATTATTTTAATTTTCATACATTACATTGAACTAACGGGCATTAATTTATTCAGTGACAGTGACGTTTTCTAAAACACATTATGTAGTTTCATATTTTTTCACAACCTACCCAGTTTTTTTAAATTAGTGTTGTTAGCGGAGTAGGTAAATGTAAATACTATGAGTTTTTTTCTTTTATTAATTGGGCTTCAAGAATCACGAAATGATGTTTCCTACTGTTCCGTTTTGTTCTAATTCATATTGTGAGGCCATTTGCTCATTAAAAAACTCAAGTAGTGTATAGTTTGGAAAGCCCCGTTGAAACTAGATGAACTTTGCATCAAGTTTGACAACTTTTATTTTTCAAAATTTGTTTTTAACATCAAAGAGGCTCTTAAAATATTATTATATTACAAAAAAAGAAATTCGGTGACGAGTTCAGTTGAAATAAATGATTTAGTACAGGTGTGCTTAAATTTTGATAAGTAGAAAAAGCAGGAGTGCGGAAAAATAGTGAAAATATAAAATACTTATTATGGGTTTGAAACTTGGTGTGTGGGTATAAAATTACAAAAGAAAATGTTTTTATCCTTTGATATTTTTGGATGTTTTGAAGAATAATGTCATTTTTCGATGTTTCTTTTTTTAAATGTCAATTTTGACAGGTTCAGGAAATCACGTGACATATTTTGTAGACGCCATTTGACATCATTTCTTAAGCAAAATCTACTGCCAAAATCAAATTTCACATAAAACGATAAATAAAAACATTTCCCATTTGATGCGGACTTTATCGGTGACACTGTATAAGTTTGAAAATGTCCTTGTAGTACGAAACTGCAGTAACGTTAGTTACAAAAAATAGTGGTAAAAACATAGAAAGTTTCATTTCTCTTTTCTTCATTAATTATTCAATTGATCATAAAGAATTATTTTTTGAGCATTTTTTCAAAATTATTTTCTTATAAATACAAGTATTTCACTTAAAAAACATACAAATGCTATTGCTGCATGCTATTCCCTGAGCTTTTCAATTAATTAGGTTCAATTAATTTTTTTTTAATATTGTTTTTGTCAGATTAAGCGAATCCCTCTAGATCAAGGGTCTCCAAACTTTGAAGCCTTCGGGCCATAATGATTTTTTCAGTTTGTTCCAAGGGCCAATTTCTGCCCTTTACTATATTTCTAGACTAGGATAGTCGCAAAGTGCGTGACCTAAGCAAACGTGCGCTTTTTTGCATTTCAATTATTATTGTGTATTGTGACACTTGACGACATCTAGTGGCGAGTAGTGGACTATGTACTATCTTTTTCAGCTACCCGCTAGGTGGCATTAGGCGTAATTAAATATTTGGAATTACCGCGTTGGTTCGAGAAAGTTCTGGTTCTAGCTAGTGTATTCCGATCACCTCGAGATGGCAGTAATAATTGCATATAAAAAGGCTAGCGGCGCAACTGCGAGTTAGTCTGCGTAGGAAAGGCGAAGGAAGCGAAACTGTCTATTGTGAAGTAAAGTAACAGCCGTCAATAAAAGTATTTTGATTTGACTTATTGTTTTTATGTGTGATGTGATTTGTTAGTATGGAAAAGAAGCGAAAAATCGACAGTGAATGCAGAACGTTCAGTATTTTGTGATTGAATCCAATAATAAGGTGCTATGTTTAATTTGTAATGAAACCATAGCTGTTCTCAAATACTATAACATTAAACGACACTATGAATCGAAACATCTTCAAAGTTACTTCAAGTATACAGGAAGTTTGCGGAAGGAAAAATTCGAAGCTTTGAAACGCGGACTCAAATCGCAGCAATCTTTGTTTACCAAAGCGAATACTGAACAAGAGTCTGCAAGTCGCGCCAGCTTTCGTGTGGCTCTTGAAATCAGAAAACGTGGCAAACCATTCATCGATGGAGAAATGATAAAAGAATGCTTGATTGCAGTAGCCGAAGAAATATGCCCTGAAAAGGTGAATTTATTTATAAGTTTCAGTTTGTCAGCAAATACCGTGGCTAGGAGAGTGCAAGACATCGCAGAAAATATATCATCCCAACTGTCTGACAAAAATGTACATCATGAGTGGTTTTCTCTAGCATTGGATAAGTCAACGGATGTGTCAGATACTGCTCAGGTGTTGATTTTCATTCGCGGAGTAAATAAAAGCTATGAAGTGTATGAAGAACTTCTTGATATTGATAGTATTCACGGCACGACAATTGGGGTAGATATTTTTGAGGGAGTTGACAATGCCATTAATAAAAAGAACCTTCGATGGAGAAATTGGAAATCTATAACAACTGATGGATAACTTGGAGATCCCGTACTTTGAAATTCTGAGTTGTTTGAAAACTTCAAAATAGTTTAATTTCTCCCAAGTCAGAACAGTCCTGAACAGTCCACAAATTTTGAAGTGACAATTTTACAAAATTCCCAACTTTTCGCTGTTTTTTCGACTTGGGAAAGTTGGGAAATTTCAGGCCGTGAAGATATAAAAAAAAATAGTAGAAAACGATAAGCACAATTACTGTTGTTTCCTTCCATTTGTATTGAGTATTCCTTTACATGGTGGAAGAACCTTGGTCCAAAGTAGAATGAATCCCATTATTATTTTCATAATTACCAAAATTTATTTTTGTTAGTGCATACCCTAACGGGCATAAGCATTCAGCCAATCTTTGGATAGCTGATGAGTAAGAAAATTAATATATTATAGTAGTAACTATTCCCTCGGCTTTCATTTTTTCGAAAGTTGGAAAATTTTACTGGTGGGGTTGGGAAAATTTGGATTCCCTTTCCCCCTTGGTTTTTCTTTTCGCTACGGACCTGCATGCATTGATTTCATTATCCCAAATTCCAATTTTTTGAATTGACCCGGTACAAAAATAAAAGGGGGGACATTAAAGAAATACACTGTATAATAAATTTTAAAAGTTCCACAGTTTGTGAATCCTCTCCTCAGATTGCCACTAAGACGGAAAACGTGTTACGATCTTAACAGAAATCACAGTTTAGGAGTCAAACAATACTGAACGACTTCTTCACCACAAAAAATTAATTAAATGATATTCGTAATTGAAACGATTTTTGTCTATACTTACAATTGAATACATTTTAACAGTCATTTATTGGATGAAAATAACGTTTCAAAACAATCAATATCTTGAAAATATTCACCTTTTGATTCACTTTCTGACATTTCCGAACCGAGACAAAAATAGCAATGTAGGTGTGTACCTTCTACTATCACATTAAAAACAAGCTAAGTTTCTAAAATCCGCTTTCCCCACCTCCTTCATAATTGTTATGATTCAATGACTGTTCGAATTGTATGGTAATTCATTCCTCAAAATTCATTGAATGAACCGTTATAGAAAAGTTCCTGGGCAAACACAGATTTTTTTAATGAAAATTGATTATACAGGGCTTTTCATGATGAGCGTTAATCAGCCGTTTCTGACAAACTATTTAACGGATCAACCTGAAAATTTCACAGTATGCATAAATCAATATGATCTACACGCCTTTCAGACGAAGCGGCGTTGTCGCTTCTACTATAAAGTAGCGGCTTCTTTGATTTTTCAAATGGAACACCCCGTATATAATAACATATTATGATTCATTATCACTTTGTCAACAAATTCATATACTATTTCCCTATATCTATCTATTACCGTTTAGAAGATATAAATTAATTTCGATATTTTTTTACCAAACATGAACTTTTATAAATGCTGATAATCTTGGACTCTCTTGCACTAAAACGATCAAATTTGAAATGGAGTGGAGTGATACTATGAGGATCTTCACTCCGAGTCATATTTTCATTTGCCTCATACAGGGTCTTCAAAAAATGCAGATACTTTGATCTTATGAAAAAATGAGTGGAACTCAATTTTTTCAAATGAAACACCCTGTATATTTCAAAATTTTTGAGCTCTACATCCAATTTTAGATTGACTTTGTTCAGATAATACTATTTCTATTTTGAACCGTTTTCGAGATAAACTGTTTCAAACGGAAACTGAAGTGGTTTTTTTTCTCGTTTTTTTGAATTCATCACTTATTTTGGATATTCAACATTTTTTTTAAAACTTAGTAATATTTCTTTTTGATCCAGTTTTTTAACTGTCTCAGATCAGTCAATTCGAAATTGGAATGTACCTACCTTAGAAAAAGTTACAATTTATATACATTGAGGTATTGGTCTCTAACGTACAACAGTACACATTAATATTTTTCAATAGTGTGCTTTGGAAAAATAAATAAACCAATTATTTAACGTCAGACTTTCATTGGAGGTTTTGACTGATTGTGATAGCTACCAATTATAATAGAATAATGTCAAGATTAGGTTACAGTAATGCAGATTTCTTGAATTTATTAATAATTCATGATGAGTGCAATAGAATTGCAAGTAGAACATGCCGAATATTTCATGAAGGATATCCAAAACTTCCGAAGCCGAATAATAATGTGATAAATCGACTACTAAAAAACTGTAGGTTGAATGGAACCTTCCGTCCAACAATCATTCGTAAGAAGACCAAAGTGGATGATGATGACAATGGTATAACAGTTTTGGGATACTTTCATGCATTTCCAAATGCTTCTCTGCACGAGGCTGAAAGGGAAATAGGTATACCCTACGTGACAATTTGTCGAATTCTTAATAAGCATAAATGGCAACCCTATAAGTTCTACTGTGTCCAACATTCCACCACGTTGCGGTGAGCGATCTGTCGCTGACGCCATCAAGCTAGAATCGGCTAGAACCGACCAGCGCGTTAGTGTTCGAGAACGATCTGGATTGCTTTGAACAGGATAAATACGCTCAGAGCGACGACATTGCGCTTAGTTTAAAACTGAACGCGTAACCAACGTCCAGCGGTTGGGTTAGTAGAGAACAACAAAAATAATATTATGGCAAGCAGTAGTAAGAAGGTAAAGACATACCACTTTCATTATGAATGGGAAGAACAATACTTTTTTACAGAAGTTAAAGATAAAAATGTGTGTTTATTATGTAATACTTCGGTCTCCGTTGCTAAAAAAGGAAATATTGAGAGACATCATAAAACTGTACATTCTAATTTTGAAAAATCATTCCCACTACATTCTGCCGCCAGAAAGGAGAAACTGAAACAGGTAAAAAAGCAGTTAATTGGACAACAATCAATATTTTTAAGAACAGTCGACAAAAATAAGGCTGCAACTGAAGCATCGTACCGTGTGTCCCAGATAATTGCACAAAAAAAGAAACCTTATAAAGACGGGAAAATGATAAAACAGGCGTTTTTGGAAGCTGCTGATTCGTTATTTGCCAACTTTAGAAATAAAGACGAGATAGTTTCAGCTATAAAATCTATGCAACTTTCTGCTATTACAGTGATGAGACGTGTAGAAGTAATGAGCAATGATATTTTTTACAGTTAAGAACTGATTTAGATAACTGTGTTTATTTTTCACTTCAACTGAATGAATCAACAGATGCCGTTGACACTGCCCAGATGGCCGTGTTCGTCAGGATGGTTTTTAGTGATTTTACGATTAAAGAAGATCTTTTGAAGTTCATTCCACTGAAAGGACACACTACTGGACATGAGTTGTTTTCTCATTTAAAAAATATTATTTCTTCCGAGAAAATTCCAACATTGAAAATGGTAGGCTTGAAAACCGATGGCGCTCTAGCAACGGTGGGTTGTGATAAAGGTCTGGTGGCGTTATGTCGGAAAGATGAAACTTTTCCGCAATTTCTCTGTTACCACTGCATTATCCATCAGCAAGCATTATGTGGAAATTTCCTGAAAGTAAACAACGTTATGAAACTGGTGGTAAAAATGGTGAACAAGATTAGAGCTCAAGCGTTACAAAGAAGATTATTCAGAACCTTGGCCGGGGACCAATACGGGGACCTACTCCTTCACTCTGAAGTCCGATGGTTAAGTAGAGGACGGGTGCTGAAACGTTTTAATGATGTCCTATCTGGCATAGTTCAATTTTTCAAACAACGCGATGAACCGACTGCGGAACAAGAAAATTCAATCTGGCTTAGAGATTTTGGTTTTCTCGTTGACATTACAGAGAAATTAAACGAACTTAATTTGCAGCTTCAGGGGAGAGACAAAGAATTAGCGGAAATGATTTCTGATATAAAAGCATTTATCAAAAAGCTGGAGTTTTGGGAACAAAACCTAATCAACAGCGATGCCAAGCATTTTCCTATTCTTTCAGAAAAAATATCTCAAAATCCATTAGAACCCTATGACAACAAATATCATGTAGAAATAATTTCTACCCTGAAGAATAACTTCAAAAATCGTTTTAAGGATTTCAATGAAATGGCTTTAGTAGCGCAGTTTGTTGTTTCACCCTTTATGGAAATTGATATCCAACAGTTTGCAACTTGTGTTATGCAGAACTTTGGCGAAGACATCGCTGCAACAGAAATGGAAATCATTGAGTTTCAAAATGATTTAGCCTTAAAATCGTTAGTCTCAAGTACTGAATGTATCTGGCCTATTGTAAGTAAAGACAAATATTCAGTTCTATGCCGTGTTGCCTTGAAAGTGAAAGCATTATTCAGTTCAACCTATTTGTGTGAATCTTCTTTTTCCAATATGAAGTTTATCAAGAACAAATATCGCAATCGACTCACAGATGAACATTTGGATAATTGTATTCGAATGGCTGCATCAAATTATACTGCAAACATTAAAAAAATTATCGATGAGTCTGAGTGTCGGCCTTCTCATTGAACGTGCTTTTTTATTTTCAATGTTTATGTTCATGATAGTGCGTTACTTTTTTGTTGTTATTATTAACTATTTTTAAATCATACGTGACATGCTGTTGTGGCTGGATAAAAGTTTGTGTTTGTTTTTCAAACACCTTCGTTTGATAGGTAGGAATGTAGATATGAACAAGTACGTACTAGTAGTATTAGTTATTTTGTTATTAGTTTATTATTATTACCTATGTATTATGTATTACCAGTTAAATAGTAAAATAAATACATATAATGATAAATTAACTGTGGATTTTTTCATTTACGTTGCGTTACGTGGGTAGCTCGCTGTTTATTCCAAAATTAACAAAGTAGCTCAACACATTGAAGAGGTTGGCGACCACTGCTCTAAAGTGTTACGAAAGGGTTGTGATTAGTTTCAATTGATAAATATATTCAATAATTTTTTAATTGTTTATTTCCCTTAACGTCCCCTTTATGCTCCCCCTTCCCCTACATTGTTAATAATGTTCTAAAATGAAACTTTTCGGATTTGTCCCCAGTGAAACAAATACCATTCCAAATATACTTCATATTTCTTATCCAATTGTTATCATTCACCAAACTCAGTATCAATCATTTACATTCTTGTAGTTTGTACTTTCTATCAATAAATGTTCAGTGTGACCTTTCAAATCGATCAACTTTGACTCCTCTCATTGTGAAATGTGATAATAACATGTTTTCTTATTCTCACCTCTTCCGAATCCCATAATGGTAAAAAACCGTGGCCACTTTTAGGTCAGTTTGTTATCATCCATCAAACATAGAACTTTCAAACACTTTGAACATTCATGAGACGATAATAGCTGTCGATTTCTTCTTGCTAACTGTACTGAAGTAACTAAACCGGTTGAAATATTTCATAATATATTTATTTGCGTTATTATTTTATCTAGAAATTGATTGTTCTGTAAACGGGAGACTACTCGACAAGATATCATTTGAGTGATATCGATTAGGAGTCATCGCAATCAGATTTTTGTAAACGAATCGATTAATTGCGTGAAAACACTTTTAAACATACAGTGTGTTTGAATGAATGCGCCGTATGAAAGCAAACGCCAGAGAAAACCATGTAACATATATTTTTCAACAGATGGAATTATTTTCTTTACTCATTCGTTAGATCAGAATTAATTATTTTCTAGCGCCCCCCCAAATTTTTGTACTTCACTACATCTTAAGAATCACAATCGCAGTCACTATTTTAATAATTAAATTATGTGAAAATGAGACTTTTTGATGAGGGTAATGTAAAACATCATTTTGTAATATTAGGAAAACTTCATGTTATTAAAACAAACTTTTCGATTTGAATTTTGAAACTAATCTAATGTGAGGGATGGATTTGATGATTTTCAACAAGTTTGTTAATGTCAGGCTCGAATTTATTCAAAAACAGCCGTAAGCCACCGCGTCCGGTAATCTGCAACCAATTTCTCTTTTTAGTTAGCAACGTTGCCACAGCACTATATCCACGTTCTCACAAATACGATGATGGAAAATCAAAAATCGTTAAACGAGGGACCACAATCCAGGGTACAATTGCGAGATTGACGGTATTGAAAATAGAAATAGTATTATCTGAACAAAGTTATTCTAAAATTGGATGTAGAGCTCAAAAATGTTGAAATATACAGAGTGTTCCATTTGAAAAATTGAGTTCCACTCATTTTTTCATGAGATCAAAGTATCTGCATTTTTTGAAGACCCTGTATGAGGCAAATGAAAATATGACTCAGAGTGAAGATCCTCATAGTATCACTCCACTCCATTTCAAATTTGATCGTTTTAGTGCAAGAGAGTTCAAGATTATCAGCATTTATAAAAGTTCATGTTTGGTAAAAAAAATATCGAAATTAATTTATATCTTCTGAACGGTAATAGATAGGTATAGGCCCTATACCTATCTATTATACTATAGGGAAATCGCATATGAATTTGTTGACAAAGTGATAATGAATCATAATATGATATTATATACGGGGTGTTCCTTTTGAAAAATCAAAGAAGCCACTAATTTATAGTAGAAGCGACAACGCCGCTTGGTCTGAAATATTTGAGGCGTGTAGGTCATATTGACTTATGCATACTGTGGAATTTTCAGGTTGATCCGTTGAATAGTTTGCCAGAAACGACTAATTAACGCTCATCATGAAAAGCCCTGTATTAATGCTGTAAAAATGATTCAATGAACGTGTCGATAGTCCTACGTTGATAATAAAAATTTCATTGAATACACCTTGCAGGTACTTGCGAAACCATGATCTCTCTGCAACCCCATTTAGAAAAACCAATTCAGGAAAAAACTCTCCTTTATGCAGAATTGTCAGATCCTTCAATATTCATTGCAATGATATTGAAAAACTAAGGTTACCTTTCCATAGATTTAAAAAGTATATGAAATCTATTTTTGGTGCAAACACTTACCTATTTTATCCTCCTGTTTCTTCGTTTTACAAAAGAAATCTTTTTTATATTTGCTTTCCTGTTTATTCCCTTTCTGTAAATCGCACACTTGTAGGAGAATGCCATTTGAAATATTCCTCGCGGTGTTTTTTGTTACTTCTTCCAGCATTCCAACACTGAAACGAACGAATAAAGTGTTGAGTAGAATAATAATAATAATAATATTTATTTCAGAATATCAATACAAAGAATGATACAAAATTTCGATATATAATGAAATAAATATGGTTGAACTCCACGAGGGTTTCCCCTGTATGTGGAGGGGGTAAGAATAATAATTTAATAAGTACGGATATATTAGCAAGTTAATACACAATAACACAGTCTGCATAGTCACACACACATATTCACGATAAATTATACTCACTTATATGAAGACTATTCACAATACAACATTAATAAAATTCGGGGAGGATTACATTAAAATTTATTATGAGATTTCACTCATTAGCTTTCCGAGTACACATTTACACTCAAAAGGACAGTCTATCTAGTAATGATTTTTCAGGTCAATGTACTGGTGGATTTTTTTCCGTGGTTGGTCGTTTATCCAGGCAACCAATTGCTTGTGGAATGAATATATAGAAATTACTGATTTCAGTTCATTAGGTATCATATTGTAGCATCGAGGAGCCAAATATGTGTAATTTCTCATTAGGGTGTTTTTTTCGGGTCTAGGTATTGTGAGTATATAGTTCCTATTTCGAGTATCATGTACATGCCTACTACTAGTCGCCGTTTTTTTGTTTTTGTGTTGATTAAGAACTAATTTCAAGAAGAATAGCTGTCTGACATCCATTACTTTGGTTTCATTATATAACATTTCCGTTGGATAGTCTTGTGGCTTACGGAAAATAACTTTGAGAATTCTCTTTTGTATCATTTCCAGCGGAGACAGATGATTGGAATATGCTGCTCCCCATGCAATTATATCGTAATTGATGAGGCTTTGCACAAGGGCATAGTATAGTGTTTTCATTTGTTGCATGTTGAGAATATTATTGTAATACCTCATTCTATAAAGCACATATCGGAGTTTCTTTACAGTGGTATTTATATGGTCCTTCCATTTCAAGTGTAGATCTACAATGATACCTAAGTATTTTATATTATCTGCTGTGGATATTTTCACTACTTCCTTATCACTCAAAGTAATACTGAGGGATTTATATGTTGGAAGAAATTTGGGGTATGAGGTGAAGGGAATGAAAATGGTTTTGTCAAAATTTATTGTTAGAAGACGACTACTGAACCATTGTATAACTTTTTTGAAATCTGTTTCTGCAATACTCTTTAACTCTATCCAGTTCTCTGCAGTATATAGTATAGCGGTGTCGTCTGCGTAGCTGATAATATCTCCTTTGACTAGCTGCATACATAAGTCGTTGAGGTAAATGTTGAAAAGGATTGGACCCAGAATTGTTCCTTGAGGCACACCATACTCAACTTCTTTCGATTCACTATACTGTCTATTTATTCTTACGCATTGATTTCTTGATGTTTTCAGATAGTTTATAGCATCTTCTGTTGATCTCTTCTCTCTGAATCCATACTGGCGATCTGATATAATGTCGTTTTTATTCAAGAAGTTAATAATACGTTTTTTCAAAATTTTTTCAAAGGTTTTTGCCAAGTTTGAGATAAGGGAAATTGGTCTATAGTTTGACACGTCAGTTCTGTCACCTTTTTTATATACAGGATTTATTACCGCAGTCTTGAATACCGAAGGGCATTGGCCTGCAGATAATGTGAGGTTAATGATGTAAGTTAGGGATTCAGCAATTTCACGCGCTATTAGTTTTAAAGTTTCTGATCGAATACCATCGATTCCTGGAGATTTCTTATTTTTTAATTCAAGTATTGTTTTCAAGACCTCAGACTGAGTAGTTTCTTCTAGGAAAAATGAACTACATAAGAATTTTTTTGAGAAGCGGGGTAGTTGTTTTTTATCTATAATTTTTTCAGCCAGCCACTAAACTATGTTAGTGAAATGGCTAATAAATTCATTTGCTATATCTTTATCATTTTTTACTATATCACCTGTCTCTGTCTTTATTTCATTTATCACTTTTTCTTTTTTGTTCACAGATAATTCGTTTACAGTTTTCCATAAACCTTTAGAGTTATTACTGTTTTTCTCAATTTGTTTTTGATAGCACTTTTTCTTTGCCGTATCTATAATCTTATGTAGTTCATTTTTCATTCGATTGTACTTTGTTTTATTTTCTGTTGTTGATTGAGTTCTAAGTTTTTTATAAATATGGTTTTTCTCATTCCTGAGTTTAATTATATGGCTGGTGATCCAAGGACTTCGTTTGAAATTTTCTTTTTTCACTATCACTTTGTACTGCTTTCGATTGCTGATTGTATTTTTCTGACGAGATTTCTGTCGATAGTTCAATGTTTTCAGCCGTGTAGATATCATACAAGTTTTCCTTCTGAATATTTTTTATCAACTTATTTTTATCCAGGTAGTATTTATAGTCTATTTCAAAAGAGTGTAGAGTAATAAAATCTCATTAAGTATTCAAAAGCGCTACAGGGTGATCCGTCAATAAATTCTGTCACTTCCCTAGTCCGCATTGCAAAATTATGTCGTTTCATAAAGAGCAGGTAGGTATCACCCTGTTTTAAGGGATTTGTCCATTGTTATCGACGGATAAATACTGAGCCAGAGGCGCGCTAGTGGGATAATTGCCAAAAGAATATGCATTCATAAAAATTATATTAAAGGAAATAAAAATTTAATACAGCAGAACAGTGTTATTAAAAAAATATAAAATGTAACAATAAAATATATACGAACCGAAATCGGGAAATACTCACAAACACACACGAACGAACTTTACGTATTGAAACACTTGTGGAGACTTTAAATCAATTTATTCACAAAAACGACAAGAACTTTACTGGATACGTTATTACAATTTGACACTTGAACAATACTAAAACTGTGAACTTCCCTTAACGTTTAACAACACTCTATTTATACCCTAATTGAATGTTCTAGAGATTACTAGGTACAATTTTCGAGAACCTTCCGAGAAAATAATTATTCAGACTACCCTTAATTCTAAACCCTAACCTAAGCAAAAGTGTCACTGTCACTGATACACTGGTCTCTGTCCAGATTGCTTATCCCGCTACATTATATTTACAATTCAATTAAATTATTCTACATCAGTATAGTCTTCATCCGAAGAACTGTCATCATCCCCTGGTGTTATAATTATAGGGTCAACCACCTGATCGACCAAGTTGTCCAGTTCCCACATTTTATCTTCCTCTTTTAAAACATGCTGGATTGCTTTTTGCCAGTTTTCTGATGTGATTTCCATAATGGCTTGATCAAACAATACCTTGACATCTTTCATTTTAAATGTGGTATTGTGCCTTGCAACATATCCTTTAACTTGTGCCCATATAAGTTCTATAGGATTTAATTCGCAATGATATGGCGGTAGGCGCAGCACAGTTACTTTATACTTTTCTGCTACATCTTCTACGGCATATTTCATGAAGCGAGATTTATGTTGTTTTACTATGGCTAGTAGTTCTTCTTTACTGAATTCGTCTCAAACTGAATACCTTTATTTGACAGCCAGTTAATAATTTCTTGCTTTCTCCAAGCTGAAGTTGGTACCTTCTCTAAGCGCCTTGAATGGTAGCTTGCATTATCCATAACCACGACCGAATCAGCTGAAAGAAATTTTAACATTTCCCCGAAGTAGTCTTCGAAGACATCCGAATTCATGTCCTCATGATAATCTCCCGTCCGGCACGACTCAAAGCTTAACAAACCTTCTTTTAAAAATCCGTCTTCGCTTCCAATGTGAGCAATTATAAGCCTCTTCCCTTTTCCCGAAGGCACTTTAATACCCGTCGAAAGGCCTTCTATGAAAGCTTGGCGAGAACTTGTTATATTTTTATCTTGCCACATTTTTTTGACTATATAACCTTCGTTTATCCACGTCTCATCAAGATAAAAAATTTTCTTTTGCTCTCTGCGGTACTGCTTTATAGTTGTCAAATATTTTCGTCTCCAGCAAACAATTTCATAACTTTCCAGTAATAGTGCCTTTCGATTGTGCTTTTCCCAGGCAAAATTCATACTTTTTAAAGTTTTCCATAAAAGTTTTCTGAATATCAAAGGAATATCGTTATCTTGGCTTATCTCGATAAATATTTTTTCAAGAGTGGGTATTTCCTTTTTAAAATAAAACGAATGAACTTTTCTTCGAATGTCACATTTGGTGTCTTCATCTAAGATTTTTATTGGTCTTCCTGATTTTCTCTTGCATGGACTTACCTGGCCTGATATCTTTCTTTCTCGCAATAATTTAAAAATCGTGGACTGTCCAATTCCAGTCATTCGGGCACATCGCTCAACACTTTCTTGCATAGACAAACTAGGGTGATCGTGTTTTATGCAATCATATACATTTAAAATTATAACTTTTTCGCAAACAGATAGCGGAGAATTTTTTACACTTCTTTTCTTTGGAGTAAATGTCCCCATTTTATAACTTTTTCACTATTTCTATATCACAATATCACTGTACGTTTAATTGGTGTAGTAACAATTACTATTATAACTCGAATGTTTAAGACACCATTACAATATATTTAAACCCTTTTTCTTAATTACCTGGGTTTAATAGGTATTGCATGATTGGTGGGCAGGGTCAAAAAGGGATTATTATAATGACATGGCACCTCGGAACTAAGTGTTAACCTTTTTTTGAGAAATCATGCTCAAGTATATGAACCCAAATTGCATATTAAATAAGTTTACAAGAACCACTAAAATTAATCTTAATCTTTTTTTAAGAAATTTTACTTACCTAAATACATGTAGGTACTTAGTTTTAGACCAAATTACTTCCCAAAAATGGCCTTTTATTATTATCTATGTCTGTAATTTTTAATTTACTTTAATTATTAAGTAATAATCCTAAGATTTGCCTACGCCCATGGACGACAACGAAATTCAGGCAAATTTTATGACACTTCATGATTTATTACTCTACACTCTTTTGAAATAGACTATAATTATGGACGGATTATTTACAAGTTTTTTCTGTGATGTGAGTTGGAGAACTATAGGAAGATGATCAGTTATATGTTCCTGTATTATGTAAGGTGTATATGTAAAAATTTCTTTTTGATCTTTTATAAAAAAATGATCTATACATGTTGCTGCTAAGCCCTGTACGTGCGTGTATTTATTAATATAAGAAAGAAAACCAAATGAGTTCATGACATCAAGGTAATTATGAGTTACATCGCTTTTGTTATCTAATATGTTTATATTTATATCACCAGTAATGATATGTATATCTGATTCAGTATTTCTTGGAATTTGCAGGTACTTTATGAGGCTGTTGCAAAATTCATTAGCACAGGTTGATGGGGACCTATACACTGAATTTTCTGATTGATTCGGCCGTTACTTGATGAAGATCCATAGTAATTTCACAAACTACACTTAAACGATTTGATCTCCACTAACTTTATTGAAAATAATCATAACATGTTTCGCTAAAACATTAGCTTTTTCAAATGATTAATTAATCATTTGAAAAAGCTAATGTTTTAGCGAAACATGTTATGATTATTTTCAATAAAGTTAGTGGAGATCAAATCGTTTAAGTGTAGTTTGTGAAACTATACACTGAAGTTATTTTTATATTTTTTGATTCAAATCTAATGTTAATTTCTATAACTTTATTTACATTTATATATGAATAGTGGACTTGATAGTTCAGATCTTTTTTAATATAGATAATTATGCCGTCGCTTCTTTTTTTTTTTTTTTTTAATATACTTTATTGTCCAAGAATAAATTCTCATTGACAAAGTGTGATGAAAATATAAATATATGTGTATATATATATACATATAAAAATATAAATAAATAAAACAGCAAATTAAAAAGTATGTAAAACATATTTGTCAAAACAAAACAAACCTTGCATTTTCATTATGAATGCAATTGTATCACAATTCAATTTACACATACACATATTAATGTGGAATAAAACAAGACTATATGTATAATAGTAATAATGATAATGATAAAAACGTGATCGTTAATACATAATATTGTTTAGCTTATCTTGGCAGAACACTGAGAATATTTACAATTTGTCATCATAATATTCCTGCAGGCTATAATAAGCGTTCATGAGCAGTATATTTTTGACCGACTCCCTGAAACGTCTCTGCTCTACTATATCCCTAACTACCTTTGGTAAATGGTTGAACATTTTTTTTACTTCGTACATGTTAGAGTGTTTTGTTAGAGTCAATCTGGGTATTGGCAGATGTAAATTATTACTACTGTTCTGTCTTGTGTTGTGGATTCTATGTGTATCTGGAGAATCAGTGTTATATCTTTTATGAATCAGGCAAACAACTTCAAGAATGAAGATGCTGAATAGAGAGAGGATTCTGTATTTAACGAAAAGTTGTCTACAACTATCCCTATGGTTTGCCCCACATAAAAACCGCAAAGATCTCTTTTGCAACACGAAGACCTGGTTCAATAGTTGTTTACTACAGAATCCCCAAAAAGCAATGCCATACCTTAGATGAGACTCTACTAGGGCAAAGTAAGTCGGTCTAGCAGTGAATATATCAAGTTCATTGGAGACAATTCTGACAGCAAATGATCCTGAAGCCAATTTTGTGCATAAAGATGTGATATGTTCTTTGAATTTTAATTTATTGTCAATATGCAGACCAAGAAATTTTGTGCAAGTCGTTTCTTCTATCTTCCTACCATCTAATAGCAAGTTGTCATAGCTAAATTTGAAGTTTACAATTTTGGTCTTGTCTACGTTGAAGGAGAGTTAATTAGAATCACACCACTGTTTGACTTTTTCTAAATCTAATGATATCATTTGCTTCAAATTGTTAGTATTTTTTTCATGCCATAACAATGTGGTGTCATCGGCAAAAATTGTGAATGACCCTTCAATATCGACTGTAGCAAGATCGTTGATATATAATAGGAATAAAATGGGCCCTAGAACAGATCCTTGAGGTACCCCGCAATCAATAGCCGAAATGTCAGAATACACATTATTGACTTTCGTCAGCTGGGATCTACCTTTTAGGTACGATTTGAACCATTCAAGACTTATTCCTCTTATGCCATAACAGTACATTTTTTTTATAAGTATATCATGACTGACACAGTCGAAGGCTTTCGAAAAATCGCAGAAAACTGCCGAAATTGCTTCTCCCTCATTCATATTCAAGTATATTTTTTCCAAAAATGAGAAGATTGCATCATTAGTGTTTTTACAGCTTTGGAAGCCAAATTGACATTCATTCAATATTTTTCCATTTGATAAAAATCTCAACAATCATTTCTTCACTAGCTTTTCGATTAATTTCGAGATAGTTGATAATAACGAGATGGGTCTGAAGTTTGAGGGGTTGGTGACCTCTCCACCTTTATAGAGAGGTAGAACAACTGATGTCTTCAACCCTGAGAGAAATACTCCTGTCACAAAAGATTTGTTAATCACCTCGGTTAGTGCAAATAGAGCTTCTATCGGTAGGTTCTCAAGGAGTCTTCTAGTTATACCATCTAACCCCGCGGACTTATCATTTTTTATTTCCTTGAGAGTTTGTTTCATCTCGTAAACATTTGTAGGTGTTAAGTTGAAATTATCATGACATTGAAATTGATCAAGATAACTTAAAGGGTTGATTTGAGGTACTATAGTGGATGTTATTTGTTCGGCAATAGAGCAGTAAAAATTATTCAAAGAATTCGGGTCAATGTTGATCACTGCTGATGAAGATAGCCTTCCTTTACCCCGCAATTCATTAATAATTGCCCATTTCTCTCTAGGTTTATTTTGTGATGATTCAATTCTTTTTGAGTAGTAATTATTTTTTGATATTTTGATTAAGCTTCGGTAGATTTTTCTATATCTATTGAAATACTGCATAAAACCTAAATTCGATGTAAATTTTTTTATTGTACGCAAGCATCTCAGATTATTAGCAGAAATTTTTAAACCCGTTGAGATCCAAGGCTTTTTATTCTTTATTTTCAGTTTTCGTAATGGAAAGCATTCGTTGAAATTGTTTGCTAAGATTTCTTGAAAAATGGTAATAGGATCTGAAGCAGTTGTTATATGATTCCAATCAGCTTGTTCACATTTTAGTCTGAATTTGCGATAATTATTTTCACTAAAGATTCTACCTTCTCTAAATTTCCTATTGTTTTTCTCTCTATCTAGTGAGAATTCGAAATGAATTGCTTCATGATCAGATAAGCCTGCAGGAATAACTGATGTGGATTTGTGTTCAGCAAAATTAGAACAAATATAGTCAATAATTGTAGAGGACGTACGTTTGATTCTAGTAGGTTCGTCAATATGCATTTCTAGGTTGAAGCTAATTAATAGATGTCGAAGATTATTACTGAATTCACATTTAAGTTGCCTGAATTATAGATTAAGTTATACCCGTCAACATTGAAAATACTTTCATCTTCTATATTCCATGTTTCTGTCAATACTATTATGTCGAAATCTTGTTTGATCTGATGAAGGAATACTTGGAGTTGATCCATATTTTTTCTAATACTTCTAATATTGAGGTGAAATAATTTGAGGTTTTCTTCGGTGCAATTCAGTGTCTCGGAAAGCTGTAAGTTATCTAAAATAATACGAGTTTCAATGTCTTTTGTTTCAAAATTTCTTATGTAATCATCCATTTGTTGTGAGTATTATTATATAGACAATTTTAACAAAAAAAAAAAAGAATTATATAAAGTAAATTACTAAGTGGTGAATAAAGGAGAAACAGTTATACTGACAGTTAATTGAAAAATATATTGAGAGTTCACTTCTTTCTAAACTGATTCTACGGTTGATTTTCAGATCCTTTTCTCGTTCGGGGTTTTCTAGGTGTAGTTTCGTTCTGAACTGGAATGGTTATAGCAACGAACCCTTCGGTGCCTATTTGGAAAAGAGGGTTTTCTTGGTTCTTCTCTAAAATTTTTATTGGAGCATTTAGCTCACTGTTATTTTTGTGGTATAGAGGGTGCACGAGCAGAGGAGCTTTTTCTTCGATTTTTTCTTTCAGCTGCTGATATGTGTATTTCTCTCCGTTAACTATTAGTGTATTTCCTTTCAGTACTGCTTGATGATGGTTTTGTCTGGCACTTCTCAATTGTTGGTATAGAAATCTTTGTTCCTCTCTGTCTTCTTTATTCAGGTCGTTTGTAATTGAGAGACCTGCACCTTTGAATTTTGTAACTTTGTTGAATATTTCAGCTTTTTTTAAATTTCGCACAAGCTCTAAGATTACTGGTCTAGGTTTGTTATTGCTTGGTAGTCCAATTCTCTTGATATAATCTACTTCGGTTTCTTCTAAGGTGTTTTCGAGGTTCTTCTCGATTATCGTTTTGAAGTAATTCAAAGGATCTTGTTCTTCTTCCGGTATCCCAAAAATAATTATGTTATTTCGCCTTAATTTTCGTTCAGCTATTTTAAGTTTTTTCTTTCAATGAAAAGTTTTCAGTTTCAATATTTACAATTCTTTGGTTAATTTCTACTATTTTCGAAGTTAGGTTTTTTAGGTCGTTCTTTATTTCTTTGATATTTTGGTTCATTAGTTTATTGCTTTCTTGTATTTCTGCAAACATTCTTTTAACGTCGTCCATTTTATATTCAGTAATTATTTATTGATACTGTGACGCTAATGATGATATGTAGCGAACTCAATGAAAAATATGACCCTCATAGATATCTTTATCAACTACGATAAAAAAACTTTGTAATTGTCTTTACTTTATGAAGTTTTTTGGTGGATAGGTACGGTGTGTGTCTATCTTGATATGAATCTTTGCAACGGGAATGGACGCAAAATAGTGGCAAATGCACTTACTTGATGGTATTTCTTATCACCAGACGACACCTTTATAGTCCACTTTGAAGTTTATAAACTAATCATTTTATATTTGTCACTATTAACCGCCTTTTTTTTTTGAGGAAGCACTGGATACCGTAAAACAAGCACCCGCAATTAATGCAAACTTTCTGTTGAAAGAAGAAAATTCAGAATAAGAACTAATTTAGGGGAGGTGCTGTTTGGTGATGGAGGATAACTATATTCCTTTCTGAAAAAGTGGGTGGTGACAATATACTAAGGAACTGAATAAAACCAGCAGCTCCAAAAACAATGGTGCTACTTACGTAAAAAGTAATCTATTCTACCCTGCAAGTGAGTCAACAATTTCTGTTTTTGGAAGCAACGACGTTTTACTTTTAGCAGTTCTCAATCGAAAATTAGTTTTTTTGTAGTGCCATCAGTACTACACCGCCAGCAGCTATGGAGATCCTTCTAGATCTACCTCATCTCCACATTTTTCTGGAGAGAGTGGCTAGATGGACTGCATAGAGACTCATGCACATTGCCCG
Organism: Leptinotarsa decemlineata; assembly: GCF_025532065.1. Lineage (NCBI taxonomy): Eukaryota > Metazoa > Arthropoda > Insecta > Coleoptera > Chrysomelidae > Leptinotarsa > Leptinotarsa decemlineata. The sequence continues at coordinate 2,376,286 of NW_027412572.1, read as the reverse complement.
TTGCACAAATCCATTTAATGCAAAGTGCGACAGACTGTTGGTTGACTAACTATACGTGATTTTTATTGATGGACATCTATTATTTAAAATGGAAACAAAGTCGTCAATATTCGATTTTTTGGTATCGAAACGAATTCATCGATTTCATTATTATAGAAATTATTTTTCTCTAGTGATTCCCTGAGGTATTGCAAGGTCTGTGGAATTGGGACGCTAGGAAATAAGAAACTAACATCAGAAGAAATAAAATCTCACCTTCTTGCAGAACCACGTTTTTTGTATGTTGTATGAACTCTAGAGAGTGTTTTATACTAAAACTTGGTTCCGTAATAGACAAGGTTTCAAATTCCTTAGTGAGCCACTTTGTTATTTGGTAGGTAGGAGCTCCAATAGCTGACACGATGGGGAGCATTGATTTTCCCGGTTTGTGGATTTTTGGGAGGCAATATAGTTTCGACACCGTTGGGTTGGAAACTTGTAACTTCCGATTCAGTTGAGGGGTTTGTATGTTGTCGCATTTCTTAAGGACGTCTTTTACTTAGGCAATCATCTTTGGTAACGGGTTCCTGGACAATTTCGTATACGGTCCGTTAGTAATGAGAGTATTGACCCTTTCGTAGTAGTCCTAACCTAACCTACACAGTAGGTTAATGGACTGACAACTACTCCCCTGGCTAATACCACGAAGGGCGTTGGATTATATCCGACAGGTGCCAGTGCAGGATTCTTCACAGAAGTTATTCCTGCATATTCTTATTCCTATACGTCAAAGATTTCTTTCGGACGGAAGTCCTTACCAGACAAAAACGGAAAACTGACAGTCACCTAGTGATTGACGGTAACATTATTTCCAATCCTTCTGATGAAGCAGAAGCCTTTCGTGAAGATCTCGAACTGACATTTTGACTCCCTAAAGACGTTCATTTCGACAACCTCCTTCTCAACCACATACACCAGCAAGTGCTAGCACAGCTGGGCAGGCATCCGGGTCAGATTCTCCTTGACCCCAACTACCCTTTGAGATTCAGCGAGTAAGATATCCTTAATACTATTCATAGAGGTAGAAATACCTCTCTAGGCCCAGAATCAGTTAACCGCCGAGTGCTGAAAAACCTTCCCGACTCCACCATTCCTTTCCTCAAACACATCCTTGATGCTTGTCTAGTACACGCCTACTTCCCAAAATCCTGGAAACAGGTAAATACAATCCTGATTCCAAAACCTCTCAAGGATCTCACCAAACTTGATTTCTATAGACCTATCAGCCTGCTTAGTTGTCTGGGCAAACTGGCTGGAACGATTAATGACCAACCGACTGAATGACTTCCTTCTAGAACACAACATCATCCCTCCCGACCAGCATGGTTTCAGACCTGAACATTTCACTCAGAATACACTAGTCGAATTACACACCCACATCTCCCAAAATATTAACTCTTCTAGCACGCGGGCCTGATCTGGAAGCTTATCCAAATTCGTCTCCCACACCACTTCATCACCTATTTAACCGACAAATCCGCGTTAAAGTCGGTGACGTCTGATCCACCCCCTTTCCCCCAAATTCGGTGTTCCCCAGGGATCAGTCCTCGCTCCTTCCTTATTTCTAATTTACGCCCACGACGTCCCCACTATCCAGAAAATCCTCCAGTATGCCGATGATAATATCCTCTACTCTTCCGCCTCCAAATTCAAGCACAAAACATGATCGATCACTTCAAGTAGTGGTGCAACAAGTGGCGTATCAAAATTAATCCCACCAAAACCCAAACCATTCTATTCCGACATCAGTGTTTATAAATGACATACTGAATATTCAAACTGAAGGCAAACTTTTCAGTTATGCTGATGATACTGTCATACTGTATACCGCGCTTAATTGGACTGACCTCAAAATTACACCCGAAATCGAACTTAGAAAGATATTCAATATAATTTGTCACAAATTGCCTACAGTCAGTTTCGATAAAACTGTCTTCATAACCTTTTGTTGTTGCAAAATAATCTTCCAATTTTAGATTAACACTTTGTTCAGATAATACTGTTTCTATTTTGAACCGTTTTCGAGATAAACTGTTTCAAACGGAAACTAACGTGGTTTTCTTGCTCGTTTTTTTGAATTCATCACTTATTTTGGATATTCAACATTTTTTTTATACTTAGTAATATTTCTTTTTGATCCAGTTTTTTAACTGTCTCAGATCAGTCAATTCGAAATTGGTATGTACCTACCTTAGTGTGTTAGTAATCATGTTGTAATTTTACAATGTAAATGCTTTATAATTTACAATTTTATATATGTCATATATGTGTATTTTATGTGACTTGTCCAGACACCATGGTGTACTTGTGACCAATAAAAAAACTAAACTAAACTAAACTAAACTTAGAAAAAGTTACAATTTGTATACATTGAGGTATTGGTCTCTAACGTACAACAGTACACATTAATATTTTTTGATAGTGTGCTTTGGAAAAATAAATAAACCAATTATTTAACGTCAGACTTTCGTTGGTGGTTTTGACTGATTGTGATAGCTACCAATTATAATAGAATAATGTCAAGATTAGGTTACAGTAATGAAGATTTCTTGAATTTATTAATAATTTATGGTGAGTGCAATAGAATTGCAAGTAGAACATGCCGAGTATTTCATGAAAGATATCCACAACTTCCGAAGCCGAATAATAATGTGATAAATCGACTACTAAAAAACTGTAGGTTGAATGGAACCTTCCGTCCAAAAATCATTCGTAAGAAGACTAAAGTGGATGATGATGACAATGGTATAACAGTTTTGGGATACTTTCATGCATTTCCAAATGCTTCTCTGCAAGAGGCTGAAAGGGAGATAGGTATACCCTACGTGACAATTTGTCGAATTCTTAATAAGCATAAATGGCATCCCTATAAGTTCTACTGTGTCCAACATTTGAAAGAGACTGATTTACCTCGTAGAGTGGAATTCTTTGAACGGTTACTTGTCAAGACTCAAGAGGATGAACATTTCCTTGACAATATCATATGGACAGATGAGGCCAAGTTCACAAAAAATGGAGTTTTCAATAGACACAACAGTCATTATTAGGCGCCAGAAAATCCCCATGTTGTCCGCCAAAGGGGTTTTCAAGAAATATGGCAATTCAATGTATTTTGTGCCATAAAGAATGAGTCAATTTTTTATATAGAGTTTTATGATGATAATTTGAATGCATCAAAATATGAAGATTTACTGAGGAATGGAATTCAAATGATTTAAAATAATAGACCAGGAAGAGAACGTGTATGGTACCAAATGGATAGTGCTCCACCCCATAATTCTCATTCAGTCAGCGAAGCTTTAACGGAAATCTTCGAAGACAGATGGATTGGTAATAATGGATCTTTTTGTTGGCCTCCTAGAATATACCAGATGGCAATCCATTAGATTATTTCGTGTGGGGTTTCATTGAAAATATGGTTTACTCTACTCCAATAATAACCATGAGAGATATGAAATCGAGAGTTACAACTGCTTTCAATAGTTCGACTCCAGACTTGATCAGAAGCGCTACACATGACAATCTTTTGAAGAGATTACATGTTTGTTTAAGTAGAGGTGGAGATGTGTTTGAATATATTCTGAAATACACTGAAATACACTATTCTGATTAAATTAACTCATTAATTTATGGATTTATTATTTTCAGTACGTGTTTCAGCGTTAATAAAACTATTGTATGAAGAGAAGTTTCATTCGATGGTTGAGGAGTATTTTAATAATTATCTTCTCATTGTATCATCTGTGACTAATTGAGAAACATCAAACGAAATCTGTTTTACAAAAATGAGTGATGAACAAGGAAACCATGTCAATTTCTGTTTGAAACAGTTTATCTCGAAAACGGTTCAAAATAGAAATAGTATTATCCGAACAAAGTTAATCTAAAATTGGATGTAGAGCTCAAAAATTTTGAAATATACAGGGTGTTCCATTTGAAAAAATTGAGTTCCACTCATTTTTTCATGACATCAAAGTATCTGCATTTTATGAAGACCCTGTATGAGGCAAATGAAAATATGACTCAGAGTGAAGATCCTCATAGTATCACTCCACTACATTTCGAATTTGATCGTTTTAGTGCAAGAGAGTTCAAGATTATCAGCATTTATAAAAGTTCATGTTTGGTAAAAAAAATATCGAAATTAATTTATATCTTCTAAACGGTAATAGATGGGTATAGGAAAATAGTATATGAATTTGTTGACAAAGTGATAATGAATCATAATATGATATTATATACGGGGTGTTCTATTTGAAAAATCAAAGAAGCCGCTACTTTATAGTAGAAGCGACAACGCCGCTTCTTCTAAAATATTTCAGGCGTGTAGGTCATATTGACTTATGCATACTGTGAAATTTTCAGGTTGATCCGTTAAATAGTTTGCCAGAAACGGCTAATTAACGCTCATCATGAAAAGCCCTGTATATAATTTATATTTGACTGTATAATTTTGATCAGCGAAATTTTCAATTACGTATGGAAACTATTTTTATATTGCTATGTATTTTCTTATAAAATAAACCAACTCGATTAACGAATATAATAAACCATTCACGCCCATGTACAAGGTTCTTTCTGCAATGGGGATTCTCCCTCTTTATTTGACAAATAACTTATTATATTAATATTAATTCCATTGTGAATTTTGTATATTGATCAAATACAATTTATTATTATATTATTATTATCCTCACACCACTACCCGCCCTAAACTAAATCCCGATAACTTGAACTTCAGACTCTTGAGAGAAAACCTCATACTCCAGGATACGGTGTCCTACTTGGGGGTCACTTTCACGAGGACCTTCAACTGGGAGGTCGACCTGAGAGAAACTCTGGACAGATAATCCAGTCATTTAAGCTTAAATTAGGTAAGAATCTCGGAATTCGAGATGCCCAGCTGTAAGTCTGTAAATACTTGTATATTGACACCCTAATAGTTGTCTCGAAACCTACATATGGTAGGGTGTAAGCAACTATTAAATTTCAAGGTCAAAGGTCACAAAAATCGGTTTTTGCGCTTTTTTTGGAAATATCTCATTTCCTTTTTTGCTATTTGTATTCATTATCAGTATTGTAGAATACAAAATTCTCTACAAATTTTTTGAACAAAAATTTTTTATACGGTGAACCGTTTTCGAGATAGAGGGCGGAGAGCGCGCGGTCACAGCATCACTTCAGGTCAATCGGTGCCTCCGGTCGAAAACGCACCATATATAGATGCGGATGTTCTTATTGTTGAAACTGCAATTGAATAATCAAAGTCTAAAAAACTACAGTTATAATAGGACAAGATATTGATTTACTTACTTGTCATTTTAATTGGGCGTACACTGTCTTACGAACAAGAAATTTTCTTTAAAAAAGTTGGGAAAGGAAATGTAAAAACAGAGATATACTCGACTAAAAGTTTCGATAATTATCCTCATTCTAAAAAACATATTTTATTTCTGCACGCATTAAGTGGCTGTGACACAACTTCTGCGCTTTTTAAAAAGGGAAAAAGTCATTTTTAAAAGTTTTTGAGAAACTGACAAATTTGGATGAACTAGCTGCAGCATTTGAGGAAGAAAATTATTCGGCCCAGAGATTATTAGAGAGTGGAACTCAAACCTAATTGGCAGACTAAAATGCTCCGAAATCTGTGAAAAGTCTCGATCATCTTCGTTATATGCATTACGTCAAGTCTACAAAACTTAATAAACCTGTGCAGCTTTCAAATATTTCACCAACAAGTGCAGCTGCTCATCAACATTTCAACCGTGTATATTATCAAGTTCAAATTTGGTTAGGACACGATTTAGAACCCCAGGTATGGGGTTGGGCAATGCGAAACGATTTTCTGGAGCCTATCATGACAATTCTACCACCTGCTCCAGAAGATTTGCTAAATACAATTTTCTGCAACTGCAAGAGTGGTTGTGGTTCGCGATGCGGATGCAGGAAAGCGGGCTTGCAATGCTCTTTAGCTTGTGGCCAATGTAATGGGCAAGCTTGTCTCAATGCTCTACCATATCAGAGCGACATTAACGAAGATGGAACCTTTGACCCCGAAATCATGGAAGAACTTGAGACAAATGTCGTTGAAGACGATAATGAAGACCAGTTTGAAATTTACCAGCAGCCAGAAGACGACGATGAAGAGGAAGAAGATGATTAAAATTATAAATTGTAGTTTTGGTACCCTTCATTCCATTTCTTTACTTTCAATAAAAATAAATGTATTCAATGATATTTTTTAATAAAAAAAATAATTCATAATTTATTTGTTTTTTTTTTCATCATGTAAGAAGTTATAAATATTAATTAAGTTGAAATTGAAATATAATTCCTATATGTTCATTAACAATTCTGCAATTACATGGGCAGGTAAGTGTTGTTAAATAAATTAATACTGAATAAAAAGTGGATAAGTTAGGAAAAAAATGATAAAATATAATATAATAGTTAATAAAAATTGACAAATATTTATAATCATCGATTTATCGATAGTTCATCAACTATATATGGCGCGTTTTCGACCGGAGGCACCGGTTGACCTGAAGTGATGCTGTGACCGCGTGCTCTCCGCCCTCTATCTCGAAAACGGTTCACCGTATAAAAAATTTTTTCAAACAAAATTTGTAGAGAATTTTGTATCCTACAATATTGATGAGAAATACAAATGGCAAAAAACCCATAGGAAATGAGATATTTCCAAAAAAAGTGCAAAAAACCGATTTTTGTGACCTTTGACCTTGAAATTTAATAGTTGCTTACACCCTACCATATGTAGGTTTTGAGACAACTTTTAGGGTGCCAATATACAAGTATTTACAGACTCGAATTCCGAGGTGAACTTACTATAATGACTGGACTAAGAGTCCGGAAGAGAGCAAACCTGCTAAAAGCACTAAGAGGCAAGCTCGGGAGGTGCGGCAGTGAAACTCTCCTAGATACTTATAAATCTTTCATCAGACTAGTCCTAGACTACAAAGCGATGATATACTGTACGCTTTCCCGGAGACTATCTCACTGTATCCGGACTACCGAGAGAAGAATCCTACAACATCCACAACCTTCCTTACCGTTACCCATCCCAAAACGTATATAACTTAATAAACACCACACCAATCAACCTACGATTTCAGGAACTTCAAGGACGATACGCGACAAGAACGATGAGCAGTAGTAACACCGATGCCATCAACTCGGTGACTATACAGTGGACTCTCCGTGGAGGACCCAGAAGGATTCCTAGGACGAAGCTCCCGTTTCCCCCAGCAAGACTCCTGGGAACAATGGAAGATCTGCCGGTGCAGATCCGAGATATCCTAGAGAAATCAGAGGAATCAGATAGCAGACAGCTACGTCCTGGAAGGAGCTGAAGTATGAATTACTCTCGGCCTTACAACCCTTACCCAAAAAACTCCAATGACCACTGCAACTGACCCGGACCACTCTGACGGAGCAACGGAAAAAACAAAAAAACAAGAGGAACACATGTCAACTAAAGCAACACTACACTTGACATCATTACACAAGACACCACACAAACAACGCACTATTCCTGAAGAGGCATAAGCCTATAACAGGGCCCCACATAAAACACATTCACAATGGGAAAGAAAGTCTTTGGCTTTCCACTACTTCATCTTGATACAAAAAAAAGGATGAGGGAATCTTCCAAAGAAATAAAGTACTTAATCAATTTAAAAATGAGTAACTCTACAGGCTGATTCACGGTGGATGGCACATTAGACGTTTCTGGTGAACCAGACAACGGATCACTTTGAAAATTCAATGGAGGGCATATTCGGACATTCTCTAGCCAACTAAAATATTTTCGACAATGCGGTGTTGCCGCTTCTATTAGAAAGCAGTAGCAACTTTGATTTTTCAAATGGAACACTCTGTATATAATATTATTTTTGGAATCTCCAACAATTGCCCGACAACTTTTCTTGATATTTCCCTATACCTATCTGTTACCGTTTTCGAAATCAAAATTAATTTCAATTTTTTTCTTCGAAAATCATGACTTCTAAAAATGCCGATATCTTTTAGTTAAGAAGTACTATGATATCAAAATTTGGTTTGGAGTTGGGTGATACTTGGACACTTCCCACACGTCAGCCTAATCTCCGTTACTTCAATACAGGGTGGCAAAAAAAATACAGTTTTTTCGTTTGCTTGAAAAAGTTGCTGAAATTTGATTATTTTGAATAGAACACCCTGTATATTATTGGAAATTCGGAAAGCTGCTGAAATTTGCTTTCTTTCTATGTATATCATACCTATACCTAACTAGTCAAGTTTCGGACTTATGAACATTTATTTGTGAAAATGTCCCTTCAGAATGGTATTTCCATTCGGTATTTGGTAAGCAGGCCATGATTACTATTTGACAGTAGCGTTGTGACATTCTCCTAATAATATCGACATTTTCGTCACTTCAGAAGTTGCAAATACCTTCAAAACGATGGAACAAAACTATTCAAACGAAGTTCTTATGAATTTGTTTATTATTTTTGGACAGTGTGACAAAATTATCAGCAGAACATGTAGAAAGTTCAATGAAATGTATCCGAATCTACCGCCAATGAACCTCAAGAAATTTATACGAATTCAGAACAATTTCAATATGTTTGGATAAACTTTAAAAAATCACCAAGAAACTTGAAATTGGAAATATTGATATGAATAATTATAAAAAAGTAAAACAATCATGTGGAATATTTCAAAATATGTTCGAATCGCTGGCTGTTCACTTCCAAGCACTTTAAAATGCGGGTGTTGACTGCTTTCGTGGTGGCAGATCTGATTTCATTGGGATCCAAATCTTCAAATGTTTGGGCAATCCTTTCTAACAATTCATCTCTCGAACGCACGGGTATTTTGTAAACTTTTTCTTTAAACATTCCCCAAAAATAAAAATCTAATGGATTGAGATCGGGTGATCTCGCTGGCCAATTCCATGGTCCCAAGCGCCTCATCCACCGATCGTCAAATAGTCTATCCAGTTCTGCGCTCACTTCTCTTGTGCAATGTGCAGGAGCTCCGTCTAGTTGGTACCAACAGTTTCGATAATCTTCGAGTGGCAGATTATCCATGAAACTGTCTACAGTATTCTCAAAAATATTCATATAGCTTCTGGATGTTAATGACTCCTCGTATATCACGTATCTCAATTTGTTGTCCATCAACATGCAGAAGACATTAAAACTAAATTTTTCTTGAAATCCGGCTTCTTTTGTGACGTGAGGATTTTCACTGGACCAATAATGACGATTTTTTCTATTGAAAATCCCTTCTCTCGAAAATTTCGATTTCCAAATAATTTTATTTAAAAAAAGTGGGTCTTCTTGAATGCCTGTCAACAACATTTCACAAAATTCTACTCTCTGTAGAGGATCTTGAGGCTTCATTGCTTGAATTTTGGTGAATTTATAATCATGCATTTTATGTCTTAGCAAGATTCTTTGAACCGATTAATATTTTATACCCAAATCTTCTTCAGCACTTCTTATCGATGACTCGGGAAATGCGTGAAAATCTGCTAAGACATTAATCTGGTTGTCTTCGAAAGTTACGGGTCGAGGCAAGTTTCTTGGTGCTTTTAAAGTTGATCCAAATGCATTGAAATTATTCTGAATTTCTTGAGGTTCATTGGCGGTAGATTCGGATACATTTCATTGAACTTTCTACATGTTCTGCTGATAATTTTGTCACACTGTCCAAAAATAATAAACAAATTCATAAGAACTTCGTTTGAATAGTTTTGTTCCATCGTTTTGAAGGTATTTGCAACTTCTGAAGTGACGAAAATGTCGATATTATTAGGAGAATGTCACAACGCTACTGTCAAATAGTAATCATGGCCTGCTTACCAAATACCGAATGGAAATACCATTCTGAAGGGACATTTTCACAAATAAATGTTCATAAGTCCGAAACTTGACTAGTTAGGTATAGGTATGATATACATAAAAAGAAAGCAAATTTGAGCAGCTTTCCAAATTTTCAATAATATACAGGGTGTTCCATTTAAAATAATCAAATTTCAGCAACTTTTTCAAGCAAACGAAAAAACTGTATTTTTTTACCACCCTGTATTGAAGTAACGGAGATTAGGCTGACGTGTGGGAAGTGTCCAAGTATCACCTAACTCCAAACCAAATTTCGATATCATAGTACTTCTTAACTAAAAGATATCGGCATTTTTAGAAGTCATGATTTTCGAAGAAAAAAATTGAAATTAATTTTTATTTCGAAAACGGTAACAGATAGGTATAGGGAAATATCAAGAAAAGTTGTCGGGCAATTGTTGGAGATTCCAAAAATAATATTATATACAGAGTGTTCCATTTGAAAAATCAAAGTTGCTACTGCTTTCTAATAGAAGCGGCAACACCGCATTGTCGAAAATATTTTAGTTGGCTAGAGAATGTCCGAATATGCCCTCCATTAAATTTTCAGTGATCCGTTGTCTGGTTCACCAGAAACGTCTAATGTGCCATCCACCGTGAATCAGCCTGTATACATGGATGTGTAGATCATGCAAAGAAGTAACTTTCAGACACAAACTGAAAGAAAGTTCTCCTGAAACAGCTACTTTCATATAAACATTGAATTACACGAAAGAAAATAATTCTTTCGAAACAAATACTTCTATATGAACACTGAATTATACAGAAGATACTTTTCTCTACTCAGTTTGTATTTCAAACATTCGTTGTGGAATACAAATCAGATAGCATTCAAATGAGTTCAATTTTAAATGGATGGTAACAAATTGCACTTACATGGAACACTGTCATCCTCACTGGTATACACCGATGTTTCGCCTTAAGACACTTGCCCCAAGGCTCTTCAGTACCACATTGGGTAACATCATAGAAAATACACACAATTCATCCATAAATTACGATTTTTGATATCACGGAATAAGCTTTATCTGCTTATGTCATCGATGACATCGTAATGACATTCATTCACCTATTTGATTTAATCCCAGCCAAGAAGAATCTTATTTGAATTGGAGGGGTTATATTTTAAGGAGTGATTTATTTTTGGGAAAGAAAGTTTTTGGCTTTCTACTACTCCATCTTGATACAAAAAGAAAAAAAAGCTGAGGGAATTTTCCAAAGAAAAGAAGAAAGTAATCAATTTGAAAACAAGTAACTCTATACATGGATGTGTAGATCATGCAAAGAAGTAACTTTCACACACAAACTGAAAGGAAGTCCTCCTGAAACAGCTACTTTCAACATTGAATTACACGAAAAAAAAATTCTTTCGAAACAAATACTTCTATATGAACACTGAATTATACAGAAGATACTTTTTTCTACTCAGTTTGTATTTCGAACATTCGTTGTGGAATAAAAATCAGATATCATTCACATAAGTTCTACTATAAATGAATGCTAACAAATTGCTCTTACATGGAACACTGTCATCCTCACTGGTATACATCGATGTTTCGCCTTAAGACACTTGTCCCAAGGTTCATCAGTACCAAATTGGATAACATTATAGAAAATACACACAATTCATTCATAAATTACGATTTTTTAATGTCACGGAATAAGCTTGATCTGCTTATGTCATCGATGACATCGTAATGACATTCATTCACCTTGATTCAATCCCAGCCAAAAACTTCCGTTCCCAAAAATTAATCACTCCTAAAAATATAACCCCTTCAATTCAAACATTCACAATATTTTGTAATCAACCTCAAAAGCTAATAAACATTTTTGACTTGACTTGACTGTGTAGGTATATCCGGGACTGCTTAAACATTTTAAGTTCATTTCTTTAGATTTGCTTACTGCCTGACTAATAAGAAAAAGTACACTACTTGTGAAATAACAAATATATTCCATAATTCAGCCACTCACTGTGTACCTAATTCATTAAATGCGTCGTAAATTTTGGGTGAATGATGTTTTTAGTTATGTACGATGTTGGTGCTGTAGATATTGAAAAATTCCTTGTAATTTCGAACATCTCGAATATAAAAAAACAATCTCTGAGATAATGATAATACCTATCTGCAAAGAACCATATCATAATATGTACTTACGCATTGAAAAACATTTATATTTTTGTTGGGAAATTTTGTTTTGGAAATTGTTTTTAATGGCGACCTGCCTTGGCTCAACACGTGTAGCAGAGCATGCGTCTTCATTTTATTCTGTCATAGCATCACATCAAACTCACTCTAACAGAAGTTCGTCTACAGCAACCAATTTCTATTTCAAAATGAGTAAAAATTATGTTGTTTCAAAGATTTTGTCCATGTTGATGAGTCTACTTCAAACTGTAATATTTGTTAGCATAAACATTAGGTGGGATTCGATGAAGTCGACGAAGGCCTGCTCATTATTGGCGAAGGTTCCACCGGTGAGAAAGTTATCGAAGTGCTTGAGAAGAAGGTGTTCGATTGGCGAGAGGTCTGGTAAGTGTGACGGGCGAGGTATAACTTCAACGCTTGATTAGTTCCATTTTTTGGACGGTAATTTGTGAAACATGCGGACGGTCGTTGTGGATGAGCAGGATCCAACCTCTTCTGTTAACAAGTGCCGGCTGCTGCCGGCGCAATTTCCGGTATGGCCGAAGTAAACGATATTGTGCACACTCAAAGTTGGCGGCACTCTCGAAGGCCAAAAAAACTGATACATAGAAATTAACCGGCTGCGAACTAGTCCAGGTGGACTGTAGAATTGGCGGTTCGTATTGGATAATTTTTACTAACCGACTTTTATGATTGGCTGAAGAGTCATGAAATTAAATTTGAGGTCATGTTACGGTGACGATTAGAAATTGGGGAATGCGGGGATGGTTATCGTCGTCATGTCCTCGAAGTTCAGTTCAGGAACTGATCGCGATTTGAGTGTTGAAATTCGATATTGGTGCAGTTATGACTGCTTAAAATTTTTGTTACCTATCTGTTTGAAATGTGGCGTCCTTGGAAAAGTACTAATAGTAGTAAGGAGTGTGATAACAACGCAGGCTTTTCCTGTATAGTGGTTCCAATAGCGATGGTGAACAATGCGAAAAAGAGATACTAGTGAATAAGATTCGGATGCATTTAAATATTGAAACACAGAGAGTATGTTTCAATGTATACAGTGTGTAACAACGAAAACTTAACAGAGCCGTTTTTGAATATAAAAAGTGATATTTTTAAAAAAAGCTCGGACACATCGATTTCTAATTAAAGGGGGACACCTTTCAGACTAATCAGATTTTTTGTAGTACGCACCCCCTCGGAGGGTTGCGTCCGACGTCCCTTATTTAGATTGGGAAAGTAGGTCGAGTGGCACCTTGTTTTAAAGGTCTTTCGAATACCTTTACATCTCTGTTAAAAAAAAATTGTAACGATTAGTTTTCGAGATCATTTGAAGATTTAAAGGTATTTTTATTGAGTTCACGTTCAGAACTTTCATGAAAAAAATAATTTTTGCTTTTTATGACAACCTGCTAATACGTGTCCATTTGATTTCGTAAAAAAGTAAGAATACTTTGTTTATTACGAGGAGATTTTTGGGGGGATGGGGTTGGTTATCACCCTTACATTTAAGATAAATTGAGTGGCACCTCCTTATGAAGGCTGCTTTCTGACGTGGATATTTCATGCTTCTGATGAAAAAATGAATCATACTAAAAACTTACCTACACAACGAATACAACCTGCTGATTTCCTTGAATGCTGATGACACAGAAAATTCAAAAAAAACTGTTTTAGGGTTAATAAATCCCAATAATTGTTTTCAAAGCACACACAAAAAAAGTAACACCTAATAAGGGTAACTCACATAGGAAATTTAGAGTCAATGTTCAAAATGTGCGCCATTTTGCTCCATGCAATAATAAAGATTTTGTTCGAATTTTGCTCTTACATTATTCAACATCTCAGGAGTTATAGCTCGACATTCATCAATAATTCTACAACGTAATTCATCCAAATTGGCTGGCTGTGTAGCGTAAATGTTAGACTCTAAAGTAGTCCAGTGGTGTTAAATCTGGTGATGGTGCTGGCCATTCACTTGGACCTCCTCTGCCAATCCTTCAAAATGATTATTCAAAAAATTTCTAACCTCCTGGGCATAATGGGGTGGTGCACCGTCTTGTTGAAAATGGAAAAATTTATCTTGACATCTTGGATCCTTTTCAATTATTTCAACTATACGAGGTTGTATTGCCTCTTCAAGAAGCTGTAAATAAGAATCACCGGTTAAATTTCCATCAATGAAAAATGGACCTATAATATGATTGCCTAATATTCCGGTCCAGATATTCAACTTTTGGGGATGTTGGGTATGTATTTCTGCGTATTGTCTTGGGTGTTCATCCGACCAATAACGGCAATTGTGACGGTTCACGCAACCATTTAAATAAAATGAGCTTTCGTCCGAAAAACAGATGTTATAAAGCAGCTGGGTATTTGGGATTAATCTCTCACTCTTGCCCTCACAAAACTCCTGTCTTCGGTCAAAATCATTCTCATTGAGCTCATGAACAAATTTAATTTTGTAAGGATGGAATTTGTGGTTTTCAAGGATTCTCCATTAACTCACATGGCTTATTCCGGCCATTGCTGATAAACCTCTGATACTTAACCTGGGATCGGCGATGACTTGACCAATTACCCCAATCACATTATCGTCATTCACTACCCTTCTCTGAGCATTTTTTTCCTCATTTAAAACTAAACCTGTCTCCCTGAATTTTGTGACCAAATCCAGAACGTGATTTCTGCTAAGTTGTTTACCAGGGTTTTGCTCGTTAAATTAAATTGATGTACTATTAGCATTTTGGTCGTTGCCAAAAAATGAAGCAATAACTGAAACCCTTTCAGCAGTAGTGTAAGGATTTTTAAACAAATAACAAAAGACCCGTTTAAACAAAACAATCGAACGATGTACTAATGAAAACTGGAAGAAGAGGAGTGGGTATTGATTTTAAAAAAAGGATTTTATTCAACAAAAAACTGATGAAAAGAACTGCTCGAAAAATTTTTTATTTAGGCATACAAGTTACCGAGTGGTCTGTCTAATGTATTATTAACATGGCAATTTTAACTTCAAGTTATCTCGAAAACTAATCGTTACAAAAATCTTCTTTCGACAGAGATGTAAAGGTATTCAAAAGACCTTTAAAACAAGGTGCCACTCGATCTACTTTCCCTATCTAAATAAAGGTCGTCGGACGCACCCCTCCGAGGGGGTGCGTACTACAAAAAATCTGATTAGTCTGAAAGGTGTCCCCCTTTAATTAGAAATCGACGAGTCCGAGCTGTTTTTAAAAATCTCACTTTTTATATTCAAAAACGGCTCTGTTAAGTTTTCGTTTTTACACACTGTATAAGAATCTACATCTCAAGTTTGGTTTCGGGGGAAACAAACTATCACAAGCAACATCAAATTTGACCGAAACTTCTTTCTCAACTGTACGTAAAATAGTCAAAAACAAACCTTATGAACGCAAGACGCGATGTGATACGTGATTACCAAAAACTTTAGATGTTCATCTAATAAAATCATTGAAAAAAAACAATATACGACTGTTACAAAAGCAATGAGATTCCTTCAACTGAAATCATAAATGAGAAATTGAATACTTCCGGTCAAAACGTGAGCTGCTGTGACAAAACCCATCAGAATTGGATAAAGAAACTAAGATTTAGATTTAATACAATAAACAAACGTCAAGCAGTGATGGAAATCAGAAAAATAGTGGAATTGCGTAACAAGTACTTGGAACAAATAACTAAATATAGACAAGAACAACGGCAAATTTTCTATTTGGACGAAACTTGGTATGACACTCACGGCACAGTTACAAAAGGATGGACTAATGGTTCGAGAATGTGTACGCCTAACATACCTGCAAACAAAGGATCGCGACTAATCATTGTGCATTGCGGAGGAAGTAGAGGATGGGTTTCGAATTACTCGAAATTATGTGAAAAAAAAACTTGAGAACTGCAATATTGACTATCATAAGAACACAGACGCTAAAATTTTCGAGGTATGGTTTGAAAACACATTGATCCCAAATTTACATGGGAATAGTGACATAGTTCTTGACAACACTTCCTATCATTCGCGTCAGCTCAGCGAAGTACCGAATCAAAATTCGAGGAGAGTTTTTATTGGATAATAATTTGTATTTTGGAGATTACTATACCAAAAACCAACTACTTGAAGTTTTACAGACAAAAACATTAAAAAAAGTGTATGCCCTTGAGAGTATTACTGAAAAGTATGGACACACCATATTGAGACTTCCTTCTTTTTTTGTTCTCCATTCCATCGAGTTGGTTTGGGGAAATTTGAAACGAAGCATCATGTGTTAAAATAATTTTTCAAAATTCCACTTGAATGAAATGAATAAAAACACTTTTGTCCAAATAACCACTGGTAAATTTCATTTATACGACAGGTTTCAGGTTTGACCCCATTATTAAGTATAAAACTGTTTTTACTTGATAATGGGGTCAAACCCGAAACCGGTCGTATAAATAAAATTTGCCAGTGGTTATTTGGACAGAAGTGTTTTTATTCATTTCATTTGAGTGATCATGAATTACCATAAAGTAAACAAGTCATCAATCACACATATTTTCTACTTTTGATAAGAAGATAATAGAGCTAATTAAAGAAGAAGTGTCTAATATTATCGAAGAAGTCTAGCAGAAAAGGATAAAAAAAGTAATTTCAGTTGAAAAAAAATATATCCCATTCAATTAATGTGCACAATCGTGCACATTACTTCAAAAAATTCCCGCGCCTTTTCTAACAAACTTTTCGGGTCCAGAACTTTACTTGAATTTTGCTTTTAATGTTTTGTTTAGTTAATAATGTAATTCGGTAGAAAAATATTTTTGGCGTTATCTACTTTTCATTTGAGAATGAACGGACGATCGTGACGTTCCGACTCAAACTCAACTCACTTTGTATGACGGTAAACCGTTGTTTTTTCGCTTTCAGTTAAAGTTATTCTTTTTTTTTCAGGAACGGAACTAACAAATGAATTGGTACTTCAGCTTATCAATGATGGCAACCATTCCGAAATTGGAGGGGTGGAAGATGAAGAGAGTGATCGTGAAGATTCAGTTTTGTCGTTGATGCATGCTGATGAGCCTGTATTACCTCCGAGTCCAGGCCTATCGTCTGCAACTTCAACCAAAGTTCTTAAAAAGTTAACAGAAAGCTTTGACTGTCGCCGAATAATTTGGAAGCAGATGCCATTCAACCAGAAGGAACACTGCTATCCAGAGCGACCGTCAGCAGTGATAAGGTCTCCTTTGGCCTACTTTGAAGTTTATTTCGACGACAAGTTTTTTGAGCATGCCGCAGTTTATACCAATAATTATTACATGCGCAAAACAGAAAAAATACCGAACACCAAAGCAATAGAGTTGAAAAAGTTTGTTGGAATTCATTTCATCATGGGATGTATTCCATATCCACGTATTCACATGTACTGGCGGGCAGAAATGCGATTAGCTTTAGTTGCTGACAAGATTTCTAGAGATCGTTTTGAAGTTCTGCGTATGGCTTTCTGTGTTGTCGACAGTGATGAGGCTCCTACAGGAAACGAGAATTCACTCTGGAAGGTGCAACCTGTACTTACTCAAGTCAAAAAGGCTTGTGACAGATTAAAACGCCAATAAGGTTTTTATTCCATAGATGAACAAATGAGTCCATTCTGTGGGACTTGTCCACGTGGTTTAAGACAGGTCATAAAAACAAAACCACGTCCACAAGGGCTAAAAGCTTTCGTTGCTACTACACAGGAAGGTTTGATGATCGACTTCGAAGTTTAACAGGGCACCAAAACAAACTTTGAAGACAAATCTCTAGGTGTTGGAGCTTCTGTCATTCTTTATCTCTCTAAATATATTCCACGCGGCAGTTGTGTATATTTCGACAGATTTTTCTTATCTGTACCTTTACTTGAGAGATTGAATCAAATAGGACTTCATGGAACCGGCACAATTATGATGAACCGAATTCCTGAGAGAAAAACCATGGACTTCAAGCAAGATCGTAAAATGAAACGTGGCGAATCCCAACAATCCGTTGGTAATGATACGGTTGTTCTAAAATGGATGGATAATAAATCCGTCTTAGTAGCATCCAATTGTAAATCTGGAGATGATTCTTGTCTCATCAAGCGATGGGATAAAAATTTGTCAGCATTTACAGACGTCAGCAAATTACAACAAGAATATGGGAGGTGTGGATATTCTTGACTAGTCCATAGAATACTACCTAACTTTCATAAAAACGAAAAAATGGACTCTAAAAGTCATACTCCATTTTTTTGACCTATCGATTTCGAGAGCTTGGTGATTGTACGTATTAGAATCAATAGCAACAAGAGTACCCAAAAGTAAAATAATGGACTTGTTGGAGTTTTGAATGCACCAGGACGTAAAAGAAGATCTGACACTGATGAACAAGTTGAGAACCTGTGCCCGAATACGTCTAAATTTCGTTGACTGAACCCACCTTCTTTGGCCAAAAGGTATGATGGGTATGACCACCTTCCATCCTTCGTTGAAATAGACAGCCCAAGAGCATGCAGGATGGAAGGTTGCAAAAGTAGGTCCAAGATACTATGTACCAAATGTGAGGCTTATCTTTGTTTGTCTAGGAAACAAAACTGTTTTTCAGCGTACCATACAAAATAGAAAGTTCTAGAGTGAGAAAAGTTTTCACCAAATAATGTTTGATTGTTTTTGTTCAATTTCAGGGAGATTTAGTTTTCTTTAGGAAGAATATTTATTTTTTGTCATAATTTGATTTATCGTAAGTCTAGAGTAAGTTGCAATTTGATTATGGCTGACTGCTTAGAGTTCCTACCATTATAAATAATAAATACGAGTATGTTTCTATGAAAAATATTTTTTATGAATTATTTTACCTTGAAAGTCTGAGACCGTCACGATTGTGCACTAAACTAACTTAAGCCTGAACGTCAAGACAGTGCAGGGTCCCCCCGCGCTAAGAGGAAGAAGGGCAATTTTTTAAATTATTTTTTGGAGTACCTTATACAGTAATAAAAGATTATCAGTAGTCAAAAGTCCTAATTTCACAAAATTAAAAATCCGTCCTGAAAGGGATATGGAGATTGGACCCTTCCATGGTAATGGTGGAAATGAATTTATTATTGATTCAAATACGGTTTGTTGTTGGGAAAAAACTCCAGTAATATTCATCGACAGAGACAAATCTCCAATCTTTCTTCAATTTTCCAGACTTTCAAGGTTGCAAGTGATGTTCGCGTCTCCAATCAGACGGATGGCTCTTTTCGGGATGGGATCCAGCAGCTTCAGGATATGCTTAGGGGCGGAGCTTCATACATCAGATAATACTCCAAAGAAGGTCTAATCCGAGCTTATAAGCCATCAAAAGTGTATACATTTTTCTGGTTCAGAACAGTTTTTCAAGCTTTGGAGAAGCAGCCTTTGCAATTGTAGCGACATGATTGTGCCAAGGCATATTAGTGTCCATTTTAAGCCCCAACAAACATTCATATTCTTAAAGAAATTCGATGCTCGGGTTTTTGTGATATTCAATTGAACCTCATTTTCAACCCAATACGAAATTACTTATGTATCCTCATTAGGATATGCAACCTCCTGTTGCCGGTGAAGATGTGCATCCGCAGCCGTTGTCCTGGAATCTAAATGGAAAGACGATAGAAGTGTGCTGTCGTCAGCAAAACAATATATACAATATTGGATTCTTGGTTTTTGTCGATAAGTCGTTGATATACAATAAAAAGAAGGTTGGAAAGAGTATGGATCCCTGGGGAACACCAGCGTTGATGGTGTATAGTATACAATAAGAAACCTATTTTCTGCAAATGAATAGAAATCGAATGACACCTGAAATATCTTTAGGTGAAAGTAGAATAACTGTGAATACTCACCCAACAAAGAAAGGTTAAATTGACGATGCTTAGAGCGTCAGATGTGTCTAGAAATGATTTTCTCGAATAAATTCCTTCATCCAGTACTTCACAATTTTCGTTCAGTTCACAAGTATCATTTGACTGATTATTTCAATGAAAGATCGATCAGACATGCAGATTTCCCGAGAAAATAATTGCTTGAAGATAATACTATCGGAACAATTAGGAGCATCATATCATTAAAATCAATTGTGGATTTTAGATAATTATTAGAATATTATCGATTGTGTTTCGATGTGTCGTAACATTGTGGGCAAAAATATTAAAAAAACAGTTTAGTTTCTTTCTTGGGGTTTGGGTGCACACTCATTTCGAATTATTATCTGAAAATCATTATTATATTATAATAATAATAATAATAATAATTCCACGGCAGGGAGGCCATGTACTTTTGAGTTTGGAGTGTCTACATAACAGAATGGTACTGGATGTAGCCTGTAAAGTCGTCAGGAGTTCAGATCCCCTTCTCTGCATGGTCCGCGACCATGAGAGATCAGGAATTGGAGCATTTCTCTTTAGGGCGGCAGCACGAGCAGCTGATGAACTCTGTTTAGTTTTCGACACTGAACGAGCTAACCACAACTCTGTCACCGAGTTGGAACCCATTCAGCAAAAAGCTCAGATAAAATCCGCAGAGATCACCTTACTTCTGCGGAAACACAAGGATAAGCTAATGCATGGGATCTTCTTCAAGAACATTGGAGACCTTGGCTTATCAAAGCGCCTGACGTTTGCTTTTCTCAGGTCGAGTGGGCTGAAGTCGGAAACTGAGGGGTTCATCATGGCTTGCCAGGATGGTGTCTATAACACCTTAGTCTACAGCAGTCGCGTGATGGGTATGGAGGTTCCTGACACAGAGTTCAGGGCCCGCCGCGAGGCGCCCGAGACCCTAATGCACTTGCTATCAGCATGTCCAGCATATGCGGTCTCGGCCTATATCCATCGAAATAACCCGGCCCTACCATCTACGACACTTTTACGGTATTGACGTGACATCGGTGTTGCGCTACGCTCCAGGGGATATTGAATCCGTTGATATTGAATTTATTGGAACTATTCGTTCCCCACCTTCATGCTCATAAAAGCTAATAAGCCTGATGTAGTCCTTCTCGACCACCAGAGCAATATTTGTCGTGGAGTTTTCAGCTCCTGGCCAGACGAATATCGTCAGAAAAGAGGAGGAAAAACGGATAAAATATCGAGATTTTCTCTTCGAACTCCGCAGACTCTATCCAGACCACTCTGTCAAGATGGTTGTTCTGATTATTGGAGTCCTTGGTTGAATGATGTCCTCTCTACCCTTGAATCTTAAAATCATACCGGCTTGCCGCACTAAGGCAGAAATCTTAGCCGCACAGATGCAGAAGGCTGTCATTCTTGGCTCACTACGCTTGCTCAGGGCACATGATTCTCATACCCAATGATCACTTACTCCACGGTGTCGGGAGTGGTCATTGGTTGATAATACTGGCGCGCCCTCCCGAATGTATCGGGGCTTCGGGGGATAGTGCCAGTGCCAACTACGGTGAAAAAAAAATGATGGTTGTAGCCGTTACTACGTGGTATGAAATCATAATGAAGAAAAGAGAAATGAACCTTTCTATGTGGTAACAAACATATAAAGTTTCTTTGAATGTTCTTTATATGATTCTTTTATTATTCCAAAACACTCGACAGCCTGCTTTTCTTGTAGTTTTATTTACAACTCTATCAAACAATATAATGCTCTGCCCAGTGAATTTGAACACTACTACATATACAGCGTGACTCACGGTCGATGGTAGGTTAGACGTTTCTGGAAAACGCAAAGCATGATTTTTCTGAAAATTCCACCTCTCACATTTCCTTAACTGTTCTATCGATCTGAAATATTTTCAGCATTGCGGCGTTGCCACTTCCATCAAAAAGTCCTAGCAACTTTATTTTTTTAAAAGGAACACCCTGTATATTGATACATTTTTGAAATCGCTCTAGTATTTCAATACTTTTTTGTTGATAATGTCCTATACCTATCTCTATATGTTTTCGAGATAAAAAATAACTTGTGCTGAATATGGTCCAAAATATAGCCTTAATTGAAATTAAGTACATCGGTACTATCAATTCATGAAAAGTTGATATTTTGACGATAGTTTGGACAAACACGAAATATTCAAATAACACCAAGAAATCGACTTCATATCATACAGGGCGAGCTAAAATTACTATTATTTCCATTGTTCATAAAAGTAGTCAAAAGTTCATTTTTTCAAATGAAACCCCCTGTATATTACTCGGTGAATTGAAGATGGTGAAAAATGCTTCAAGATGATATATCATTATCCCATACCTAGATCGTCAAGTTTTCTCAAGTCGCTTCTTCTAGAAACATTATTTTTTTTTAGAATTTGGATTCAGGTAGCAGTGGAATTATCAAGCTTATAGCAGTTCGGTTACTTTTACAAAGTGATTTACAAAGAGTTATCGACGGTGTTTCGAATCATCTTCCAAAATGAATGCAAATATCGATTATTCAAACGAAGTTCTTATTATTTATTATACACATGAACAAAGTGATCAAATCATTGTCAGAACGTGTGAAAAAATCAACCAAATGTATCCTGAATTAACACCAATGAACGAGAGGAAGTTTGTAAGGTTACTAAGTAATTTCCTTAACTATGGCTCAAAGTTTCCAGGGAACAACTGTACCAAAAATCAGTCATTTCTAGGTAGAAAGTAAGATTTTGTGGGCTAAAACATGTGAAAGTACAGACAATAACAGAATAGGATGATTCAATATAACAAAATTGTGAACAAAATATCACATTTCCAAAATAAATGCTGAAAATGTTGTCCATTTCATTCTAAACACTACAAAATGTTTTTTGTACGCGACTTGTGGTTGCTTTTTCAATTTCCTGGGGATCCAGATCTTCAATACTCCGCACTATTCGCCGTCGCAATTCTTCTTTGGTAGGCACTGGAGTACTGTATACCCTTTCTTTTGAAACACCCCATAGAAAAAGTCAAGTAACGTGAGATCGGGTGATCTCGGTGGCCAATCCCACGGCCCTAAACGCCTAAACCAACGATCGTCGAAGAGTTCGTCAAGTTTCCTGGAAAATTCCTGGCTGGAATGAGCTGGCGCTCCGTCCAGTTGAAACCACGAATTCCTACATTCCTCTAAAAGCAAATTTTCAAGAAAATCGGTTACAGTCGTCCTTAATATTTGGAGGTATCTCTCTGCATTCAGTGTGTCTTCATAAATAAAAAAGCTAATTTTATTGTTCTTCAGAATACAGAAAACATTCAGGTCAAATTTTTCTTGAAAACTCATTTCTTTTGTAACATGAGGATTATGATCAGCCCAAAAATGTTTATTCCTTCTATTGAAAATACCATCCCTCGTAAATTTTGATTCGTCGCTCCAAATTATTTTTGACAAAAATTCCCGATCTTCCTTTGTATGAATCAAAAGGGATTCACAAAAATGCATTCTACGTTCGAGGTCTTCTGCTTTTAGAGCTTGAACTTTGGTAAATTTATACGGATGCATTCCGTGATTTTTCAAAATTCGTTGTACTGAAGCATGTGATACACCTAAATCTTTTTCTGCACTGTGAATGGAAGCTTCTGGATATGCATAAGAATATGCTAAAACCTTAACAGTATTGTCCTCATTTGAAGTGAAAGGTTTTGTTAATGTTGAAGGCGCTTTTAACATGGAGCCATAGTTAAGGGAATTGTTTTGTAATCTTACGAACTTCCTCTTGTTCATTGGTGTTAATTCAGGATGCATTTGGTTGAATTTTCTACAAGTTCTGGCAACACCGTCCGTGTATAATAAATAATTTCATAGGAACTTCGTTTGAATAATCAATATTTGCATTCATTTTTGGCGATTTTTTGAAACACCGTCAATAACCATTTATCAATTACTTATAAAAGTCACCAAACTGTCATAAGCTTGATATTTCCACGGCTACCTAGAAATCAAATTCTTTAAAAATTATTTTTTGTACAACTGTTATTGAAAATCTCTTTGATAGAAACACTCCAATCAGAACACCTACCAAAAAATCTTTTACAAAAGTTCACACATGCAGTTCGTGCTATTGGTAATATTGAATCCCTGTGAAGTTATTGACGATGGCGAAGTAGTATTGAGTCCAACTGAAAAAAGTCTTTCATGACTAACCAATAATTCTCCTTAAAATAACGTGAGTTGGCGTATATAGTTGTAACATATGCCTTGTAATCCAAAGATCGTGTGTTCAAATCCCGCATGGACCCTATAATTTTTTTTATTATCAGCAGTAACGTTATACAAAAAAATTTGTATGATACATTTGTTAAAAGTGATTTTATTTTGCTCGTGAGTTTGTTCCACTTGCTGACGCTCGTTTTGCAATAATCCCCACTCACAAAATAAAATGCCACTTTCAACAATTGTAGGTAAAACGTGAATAACTATTTTTCCACAAAAACGACTTTATTAAGAAAACTTGACGATTTAGGTGTAGGGACATGTATATTATTTCGAAGCATTTTTCACCATCTTTCAATTTATCGAGTAATATATAGGGGGTTTCATTTGAAAAAATGAACTTTCGACTACTTTTATGCACAATGGAAATAATAGTAATTTTAGCACGCCCTGTGTGATATGGAGTCGATTTCTTGGTGTTATTTGAATATCTCAAGTTTGTCCAAACTATCATCAAAATATTAACTTTTCATGAATTGAGAGTACCGATGTACTTAATTTCAATGAAGGCTATGTTTTGCACCATATTTAGCACAATTAATTTTTTATCTCGAAAACAGATAGAGATAGGTATATGACATTATCAACAAAAAAGTATTGAAATACTAGAGCAATTCCAAAAATGTATTAATATACAGGGTGTTACATTAAAAAAAATATAATTGCTAGGACTTTTTGATAGAAGTGGCAACGCCGCAATGCTGAAAATATTTCAGATCGATAGAACAGGTAAGGAAATGTGAGAGGTGGACTTTTCAGAAAAATCATGCTCTGCGTTTTCCAGAAAGTCTAACCTACCATCGACCGTGAGTCACGCTGTATAATTTCAAAAAAAAATTGAAAACATATCTGAAGTGATCTGGATAGATAATATATTCATGTTATGCCTTGCTCATATAGTTTTCCCATTGTATAAATTGATGGATGTAGCCATTACTAAGTGGTAGAATCATAATGAAAAGAGAAATGAAAATTTCTATGTTTCTCACCACTTTTATTTGTAACTAACGTAACTTCAGTTTCGTCCTATACGGACATTCTCAATCTTATGCAATATTGTTCTTTTATAATATTTATAATATATTGTTTATTGTATAAGTTTGAGAATGTCCGCATAGGACGAAACTGCAAACTTATACAATAAACAATATATTATAAATATTATAAATAGTCAATATTGTATAAGTTTGAGAATGTCCGTATAGAAGGAAACTGCAGTAACGTTAATAACAAATAAAAGTGGTAAAAAACATATAAATTTTCATTTCTCTCTTCATTTTTCCTTTGTCTCACCTTTGTGTACGTTTTGCTATATGTTTTACCTTATTTAAGCTAAATAAATGATCTAGATAGAGTCTGCGGAGTTCGAAGAGAAAATCTCGATATTTTATCCGTTATTCCTCCTCTTTTATGACGATATTCGTCTCGCCAGGAGCTGAAAACTCCACGACAAATATTGTTTTGGTCTGGTGGTCGAGAAGGACCACATCAGGCTTATTAGCTTGTATAAGCCTGAGGGTGGGGAACGAATAGTTCCAATAAATTCGGCACTTCTCGTTCTCCACAACGGATTCAATATCCCCCGGAGCGTAGGACAACACCGGTGTCTCATCAATACCGTAAGAGTGTCGTAGATGGTAATAAGCACCCTTAGGTCCGCGTTATGTCGATGGATATAGGCCGAGACTGCATATGCTGGACATGCTGATAGCAAGTGCATTATAGTCTCGAGCGCCTCGCGGCAGGCCCTGCACCTTGTGTCAGGAACCTCTATACTCATCACGCGACTGCGGTAGACTAAGATGTTGAAGACACGATCCTGGCAAGCCATGATGAACCCCTCAGTTTCCTACTCCAACCCACTCGACCTGAGAAAAGCGAATGTCAGGCGCTTTGATAAGCCAAGGTCTCCAATGTTATTGAAGAAGACCCCATGCATTGGCTTATCCTTGTGTTTCCGCAGAAGTAAGGTGACCTCTGCGGCTTTTATCTGAGCTTTTTGCTGAACAGGTTCCAACTCGGTGACAAAGTTGTGGTCACCTCGTTCAGTGTCGAAAACTATACCAAGTTCATCGGCTGCTCGGGCAGCTGTCCTAAAGAGAAATGCTCCATTTCCTGCTCTCTCATGGTCACGGACCATGCAGAGAAGGGGATCCGAACTCCTGATGACTTTACAGGCTGTATCCAGCACCATTCTGTCATGCAGACACTCCAAATTCAAAAGTCCACGGCCTCCGTGGAACGAACGGACCGTGGAACGAACGATTTGGGATACAAACTACTATAGAGATGCATCATTTTTCGGGTCTTTACGTCGAGTTGATACAGCTCCTCCCGAGTCCACTTCACTACTCCAAACGAGTAGAGTAAGATTGGAACGGCAAGCATATTTGTTGCAGCAACTTTATACTTCCCCGACAGTTCCGATGACCAGATCTGTTGAAGTTTGTGCTGATACTTGCCGCGGAGAGAGTTTTTCAGTGCAGTTACCGCTTGTGAGTGGCGTTGTTCCACCCCGAGGTAAGTATACGTCTCTCCGGCATCCAGATGGTGTAGGATGCTTCTATCTACGAGCTGCGTATCCTCTCCGTAGTGCCTGCATCGTCCCCTTTTGAGATGAACCATTGCACATTTGTCTATCGCGAATTTCATACCGATAGCATGCGTGTACTCTTCCACCACCATCAAGGACTGATGGAGATCCTTCTCTCCAGAGGCATAAAGTTTAAGATCATCCATATAAAACAGATGGGTGACCTTGTGCCTCCGATTTCCGGGGGTGACACAGTTATATCCTCGAGTATTTCTGAGCGCAACGGATAATGGCAATAGTGAGATGCAGAATAGAACGGGACTGAGGGAATCACCCTAAAATACACCCCTTCTGAAAGTGACCCACCCTGTTTGGACTCTGGCTTGACTAGATGTTATGGTAAAGCGAGTTCGCCAAAGTGGTATCAGTTGTTCAATGCATCTCACTATGTTGTCGGGTACCGCAAGGCATCTGAGCAAATGCAAGATGAGCTCATGCGAAATTGTATCAAATGCCTTACGGTAATCGATCCAGGCCATAGAGAGGTTACGCTTATATTGTATCGAGTCCTGCGTTATACATCTATCGATGAGCAGGTTCTCTTCATATCCAGCGACTCCTCTCTTCGACCCTCTCTGCTCATATATTCGTTCAAACACTCGGTCAACTGCGGTGAGTATTCGTGTGTATAAGAAGATTCTAAACAACTTATAACACGAATTCAAGCATGTTATCGGTCTGTAATTCTTAGAAATCGACAAATCTCCGCTTTTGAGGATGAGAACGGTCCGCCCCTCGACAAACCAATCCGGAATCGGCTTGTCTCCGTCCAGCCATGAGTTGAAAACTCTGGCCAGATGGCGGTGGGTACTTGGTAGTTTTTTCCACCAATAAGTGTTCAACCCATCTGGGCCTGGAGCAGCAAAGTTCTTTGAACCAACAAGGGCTCTTCGAACGTCATCCGGGGTTATCGGGTTGCGCAGTTCATTGAGGTCAGGCTGTCGAAGCTCTCTGTTGAAAGCTTCAATTATTATTATTATTATTATCTTTTTCACCGTAGTGTGCGCTGGTCAGGCCCTATCCCCCGAAGCCCCGATACATTCGGGAGGGTGCGCCAGCATTATCAACCAATGACCACTCCCCACATCGTGGGGTAAGTGATCATTGGGCCCGAGAATCCTGTGCCCTGAGCAAGCGCAGTGAGTCAAGAATGACAGCCTTCTGCGTCTGTGCGACTAAGAGTTCTGCCTTAGTGCGGCAAGCCGGTATTATTATTATTATCATTATTATTGTTATTATTAATATTATTATAAAATACAAGCAACACAATTTCTATCGAAATTATTTGCATTTTTTTTTAGTTGCAAATGCTTTTTCGAAATCAAAGGTTTGTTTAAGAAAATAGCCAAGTGATTGAATCTTTGCACCAGTCATGTGCAAAATTTATAGCAAATTTTTAATTTCTCTCTAAAAATGTCCGTATGAGTAAAAATGTATCAGAAAAGTTAAACTCCATGATGAGTTTGTTATGTATACATGAATTGATGACAATTAACCGAACTAATAAAGGGGATACCTGTCAAAAATAAGCAAAACATTAACTTTATCCTAGTAGCATAAAATTTGGCATATGGATATAAAATTGCCGTGGACACAACTTTCTCAAGTAACTTTTTGTCAAATTCGATCTAAAAATGCAATTTTTCAATTTTTTTCAAAAAAAAGTTGAATTTGGCAAACACTGAACGTCAATAGGTCGCAGTTGGCCGCATCATTTTAAGTTGAATTTGAAGCACAAACAAGTGCCGAAGTTAAACTTCATTGAAACTTTTCGAAAAAAAAGTTTCCCATATGGTGCGCACTTTAATGGTGACACTGTATATAGAACACAAGCACCGAACATTTGCAACTCCAAATGAAAAAAGATGTTTACAAAATTCCAAAATTGATGGATGATGCTGATTTGGCAATTTTACGCAGGTGCATAATTATCTTCCATATCAAATAGAAACGAGTTTCTGCGCTTAGAAAGACTCATAAAGCTCTCTCATAGGAGATATTTCGATAGAGAAATGCAAAAAATAACAGAAAAATATTGAAGAAACGCCAGCTTATTCGACTATTTATCATAAAAAACAAATTGACAGAATGCCAACGAACTCGACTAAAATAACCGATAGGCAGTCATGGTTATCGAAACAATAGAAGCGTATCAACAATTAGTTTATAGCAGACCATTATTCAGAACTTGATTGAAAACATTCCATATATTTGTAGTATAGTGGCAGGTGTTAGTAACGATTTTGTAAACATTCAATTGTTTTCAGAAACACAGATCCTGCTTACATATTTCATTGTTCTTGAGGAATTTCGTTGAGTAATAATGGGTGAAATACATATTTTCCTGGAAACGATAATTTTATAAAATCTCATTAAAGATTCACCATAAATGGAAAAAAGTCAATTACTGAAAGACAGTTTCAGTTGCTACTTGAGCCACAATAAACCCTTGCGACTAGACCCACTCACTCATGACCAAACCTAACCTATTAGTTGCTACTTCGGCCGTTATCTATGTAGAAATGATAGTGTTTCACAATGACGCATTCTTGATAAATGGTTCTGAGTATTTGATTCAGCGTAAGAGTTGGTATCGTATTTGGTCTTCAAAAAGAGTGTTTTTTGACTTTCTACTTATCCACCTTCATACAAATTCTATTCAATGCAAAATATACTGTCGATTATACGAAGAAAAAATTCTCATTGACAAGGACTGGTGATGAATATAAATAACATACAGGCCTCTTTTATCACGTGGTAACGTTATTATGTTTCAAACCGTAACAGGTACGAAGATGATTGAATGTGAAAAGAAGTGACTGTCATCGGGAACAATACAATGGTAGACGAAAATTTACGGGGACTCTCGCTCTTCTCGAGTTATAAGGGGGAAAACCAAAAATGCTGTTTTTCGTTTTTTTCGGATGAAATTGTTATTTCGGAGAATATAAAAAAATGGAAAAGGACAATGTTATTGTATTCGATGTAATAATAAATATTCATCACCTGAGGACGATTGTGGATACCAACAATCGAAACGTCGTGAACCAACTTGGCTTGGAATCTCTCGATTTTTTATTTATATTTTTTTCAATTGTTCTAATTTTACTTGTATTTTATTTCACTATTATTTCATTTCAGGTTTTTTGCTTAATACAGTGTGGCCCATTTTTAATGGAAACACCCCCCTAAAATTTGAAGTTGTTAATCGATTTTAATATATTTTTTTTAAATTTCAAGTACTAAAAAGTCTACCTTGGGACAAAATTTGAAATGTTTATTAAAGTTTCAGAGCATACTACGATATTTTTTCTTAGTCGAGAATCGGAATTTTTTATTAGCGATTTTTTTATTGAACAATCACTACGCCACTGGATTTAGAGTGCCTCTAAATAGGTGTAACCAAAATTTCATGAAAAAATATTCATTATTAACAAAGTTATGACAACTCAAAAATTCGAAAGCTCACACAGCTAACAGTCACAATATATCATTTTTTTATGATTTCAACAATAAAGTACCGCCAGATGAAGAAAAAAACAAATAGCGTAAATATTTTTAATGAAAATAACGGAATTACATTCACACAATTCAACTAACAATGAAGCAAAAAATTTCAATAAACGTAACTAATAACTAATTATTGAAATGTTTCGATTCAGTGCAACAATTAATTCTATCTCATATTCTAGTAGCCTCTACTGATCCACCACGTATTTCGATACATGTGTCGTAGCGTTTACGAATATTTCTGTTTACGTTCCTTAGTTCTTGAGGGCTAATATCTGCACATACCTGTCGAATTCTTGCATGAAGTCCATTTCTATCTCTTGAGCGGTTTTCGTAAACCTTTTTCGTGAGAAGTCCCCAGAGAAAAAAGTCCAAAACTGTGAAGTCTGGAAATCTGGGTGGCCACTCTATAGACGGACTACCACGGCTTATCCATCGGTTTGGAAAATGTTCGTTAAGCCATTACCTCACAGCTCTGGCATAATGAACTGAACACCCATCTAACTGGACAATTAAATTTGTTCGTTCATTGATTGGCAGCTCGTGACTAGCATCCCAAAACTCTGTGTTTGAAAATTCTAGAAACCTCTGCGCATTAATGTTTTCCTTAAAAAAGAAAGGACCAATAATTCGTTCGTTCAATATCCCACACCGAACGTTGATTTTTTGGGAATACTGGCTTCTACAGTTTATTACCCAGTTAGGATTATCTGCTGCCCAATAACGACAATTCTGTGATGACACTACTCCATTTGTAGTGAAAGTGGCTCCGTCGGTATATAAAATATTTTTTAGGAAATTTCTATTGTTCAAATATTCCCCTTGGGCCCATAAACAATATTCCAAGCGTATCGCTTCGTCGCCTTCTTGAAGTGTGTGTGAAAATTTTGTCTTGAAAGGTTCAATATTCTTCGCCTTGATACATCTCCGAATAGTTTCTCGTGGAATATTCAATTCTAAAGTGGCATTCCTTATACTGGCATTAGGATTATTTCCGAAATAATCTGAAATGATTTGACCATTCCTGTCATTCTTGTTTCGTCTTTGTACAGGATTACTTTTTAACATCATTTTTGATACTGCACCAGTTTCATTGAATATTTTATTTATTTTATTTACCGTACCGCAGCTAATACGAGGACGATCTGGATGTCTCTCATTACATACTCTACAAACCTCTCTAGCACTTCTAACGTCATCTCCCGGAAGGCGTACGATTTCAATTTTCTCTCTTACGCTCAATCTTGCAGCCATGACACAAAATAATTCGAAGAACTGTAAGGTGAATATTGTTGACAATAGTACTTAAATCTTTCGCCAGTGTCAAACTATAATATCATTTCCATGGCAACTAAGATTTAAATTGAAATATTAGGTCTTAGTTTTAGTTAATTTTCGTGAAAACTTGAATGTAATTCCGTTATTTTCATTAAAAATATTTAAACTATTTGTTTTTTTTTCATCTGGCGGCTGTGTGAGTTTTCGAATTGTTGAGTTGTCATAACTTTGTTAATAATGAATATTTTTTCATGAAATTCTGGTCACACCTTTTCAGAGGCACTCTGAATCCAGTGGCGTAGTGATTTTTTCAATTAAAAAATCGCTAATAAAAAATCCCGATTTTCGACTAAGAAAAAATATCGTAGTATGCCCTGAAACTTCAATAAACATTTCAAATTTTGTCCCAAGGTAGACCTTTTAGTACTTGACATTCAAAAAAAAATATTAGAATCGGTTTACAACTTCAAATTTTAGGGGGGTGTTTTCATTAAAAATGGGTCACACTGTATAATTGTTATTTTCAGCTATAATGAACAGTTCTTTCAGAGACTTCAAAGCATTTAATATAATATCAGACAATGGAAGTCCGAACTAATGAAATTCATTCGATAAAACGTTTCGTGTCAACATATCCACCTTCAACTTTTTTTTTTAATACGGACCTATCTTTTTTATTACAGATACTGATAAAGCGATAAATTCACAATCCAAGGGTATATCAAATTTGATATTTTTATAGCGTTTCATTTGAAATTACCACCATCATCAATGACAACAATGAAACAGAAAAACAATTTATTTCAACATGAACTGTTGGGAAAAATAAAACCACTACAGAAAATCAATACAATAAATGATCGAATTGACGACCTCTTTGTTGAATGCACATAAGTTTTCGGTCCAGACAATTTCTGTGGCAATTTTCCAGCATGATAGTCGATAGCTGTACTTGGTGTTGAAAAAACTTTATCCTTCATGTATCCCAATACCAAAAAATCTAAAAGAGTAAGATCTGGGGATCGAGCTGGCCAGTTAATAGGTCCATTGTTTCCAATCCATTTTCTTGGGAATATTGCATCTAACTGTTGCCTTACTATTGTTGCATCACCTGAAACATAAGCTTCAGGTGATCATAATTGAAAAGATACCTCAGATATATTACGTAATTTCATGAAGGTATTCTCAATTGTAGTTACCTGTGGTATATACATATTAGCGTAAGAAGCAACTTGTAGTATTCAAATCACTATTCAAGGAGCTACCGTGTTAGCGAAACCTGCCGTGATATATTTCTCAAATAAACTTTGTGGATATCAATTCGTAAGGTGTAGTTTATGAAATTACTATGGATCTTCATCAAGTAACGGCCAAATCAATAAAAAAATAGATATTCTTTGCCAAGGGAGGATTTCTATTCGATTTTGCATAACTAAATAGCATAACAGTCCTTTCATCATTTGAATACATATTTGATAGGTTCATAAACGGCTGACAATTCTCAACAGATATCAACAACGCATTCATTTTTTCTGCCATAAAAATCAAGCTTAGCTTACGTGTTCAAGAGATGGTAAATGGATTGAGATGCTATTTGATGATACCAAATTATACAACAATCTAATTTAGAGCAAAAACTGATATTTTCGTTACTTCCAAGATTGAGAATTATGAAAAATATTGTAATTCTTAATTCTTTAATTCGTTACAATATTACGAATTATAATTGATTTGGGAGAAATAGGCCTTGAAAAACGGATTACAGCTGTACAAAAAATTACAAAATGAAAAAGTACGAATTTTCAATGTGTTAGGGTACCTACCTGTCAAATTCATTGGGTTGTCTGAATTATATTTTGTAGAAATCAAAACAATTTACAGAAGAAGTAACGACAGGACCGTAATTTGAAATTGTTGTCACTAATGACGGTAGTTATTTCAAATGAAACGCTATGAAAATATCGAAAGGTATACATCCTTGTATTACGAATTTATTGCTTTATCAATATCTATGATAAAAAAGATAGGTCCGTATTTGAAAAAAAAGTTGATGGTGGCCATGTTGACACGAAACGTTTTATGGAATATTTATTATCAGATCGTCATAGCACATTTTGAATACAATAACATTTTCCCTCCGTTACTTTTCCGAAGTAACGATTCCATTCGGAAAAAACGAAAAACAGCATTTTTTGTTTTCCCCTTATAACTCAAGAAAGATAAGAGTTTCCGTAAATTTTCTGCAACCATCGTATTGTTCCCGATGACAGTTACCATTTTTCCCATTTAATCGTCTTCGTATCTGTTACGATTTAGAATATAGCAATGTTACCACATAATAAAAGAAACGGCCTGTATATAAATAAAATAACAAAAAGTAAGCGATACATAAACTGAAAAGAGACATGTAAATAACAAGAACCTGATAAATACGTCCAGAACATAAGAACATTTGTTTGTAGGTGATTGACACTGTTTCATGATGAATTTCATTAGTTCGGACTTCCATTGTCTAATTTTATATCGAGTGGTCCAACGAAAAGTATGCACCTTGCTTTTCTCCTTTTTTTGTAACTTAACGCAAAAATACTCGGACAGGTCAATTTTGCTTTTGGGGGGGACACATTTTAGATGTATTTTTCTACCTGTGGCTTCAACCCCCTAGCGAGGGTGAGTAACAACCCTAAAATTTTAAAGGCAAAGTGGGGTCGAGTAATATATCATTTGAAAGGGCACAAAATTCTCTTTCCAAAATGATACCTAATTTGTTGTATTTACTTGAATAATTATATAAAAAGCAAGAACATTTACTCGATATTTTTGGTGTTAATGAAAATGCGGAAAAAACGGCATTTTTATCACTACTACATTCCTCAATTTCTCTCGTGCGTTTTTTGGTTCAAATAACAACAGCAGATACGTGTACAAAAAGAATTTAGGCAAACGTTCATTGATTCAGTTCGGTTGCTTTTGAAATTATTTCAACTTTACTGTAAAAATGGTTTATTCCATTCCTGAACGAGTTGAAATTGTTAAACTTTGTTATCAACATAATAGTTGTGCTAGACTTACTGCTCGCCTCTTTGATAACAGTCATCTCGGGAAAAATGTGAATGATTCGTACGTTGCCAAGTTAGTCCAAAAGTTTGTCGATACCGGATCTGTCTGTAATGTGAAACACCAGCCACGGAAACCGATCAGAAATGAAGCAGTGGAAGTTGCTGTTTTGGGACATGTTGAATTGGATCATACTCAAACTACCCGTCAGCTTGCTGCAGCCTCAGGTGTCTCCCGTTCGTTCATAATACGGATATTGAGAGCCTATAAATTTCATCCGTACAAAATTAAATCAGTACAGGAACTTAATGAAGATGATCCTGATAGAAGGCTGCAATTTTGTGAACAACTGAGCCAGCTACTAATTGATGATCCGCACCTATCATTCAATACGCGCTTTTCCAATGAGAGTACATTTTTTTTAATGTAGCTGTGAATAGGCATAATTGCCGTTACTGGGATGACAGTAACCCACACTTATTCCGAGAGGTCCATACCCAATATCCTCAAAAAATCAATGTCTGGTGTGGCATATTAGGTAGTGATATCGTAGGGCCACTTTTCATTCCTGGGAATTTAACTGGTGAGGTCTACCTGAACATGCTTGAAGATACAATTGATCCTCTCATAACAGAAATAATTGAAAATGACCAAAATCATAATGATGATCGGCTTTATTTCCAGCAAGATGGAGCACATCCTCACAATGTTGCTCCGGTGAGAGAGTTTTTAGATGACCGGTTTCCTGGACGGTGGATTGGAAGGAGAGGCCCCATCGAATGGCCTGCCAGGTCACCTGATTTATTGCCTTTAGACTTTTTCCTTTGGGGACACTTGAAAAATAAATGTTTTGCTATGCAGCCCGAGTCCATAGAAGATCTTCGCCAACGAATTACAGCAGAGTGCAGAAGTATAACACCTGATATGCTACAGAATGTTAGGAATCGATTTGAACAAAATCTGTATTATTGTATGGAAGCAAATGGGTCAAATTTTCAGCACTTGCTGAAGTAGGGCTCTACTAAGTTAATTACACATTTCAAAGTACTGGGTTGTAGTTGTTTTTCTTCATAATACCTACATGTTTGAGTGAAATACGAAGAATTACTCGCTGAATGGGCAAATGTACCTCAACAAGACATTGACAATCTCATTTTGTCGATGCACGATAGATGTAGGGCCATAATAAACCAGCGTGGAGGCCATACTTTGTACTGATTCCAATTTTTTTTGTATTATGATTTTTTTTCGGGGTGCCAAAGAAGAGCCTTTTTTTTAGTTTTGCTTATATGCGCACTCAGTGTTTTTGACCATTTAATAAATTTTGTTGTAAGTTACATTCGTTTAATAATCACCCGTCAACTTTTTTTCCCGAAAGCGATCTAAAAAAAATTATTGCCATTTTTAAAAATATCCCTAGAGTTTTCCGATGTGTGTATGTTCAAATACCTTCATCAACTAGTATGCGTTGACGGTTATTGGATCTGTAGGCGTCTAAAATACATATTATGTTTCTATAGTACAGTGTGCACTCTAGATAACTTAATATCTTTGGAATCCGACATTCACGGAGCATTTTGTCGTTATCATTTCTCACTTCTTTTTATGATATTGTCCAAGTGATAAATTATTGTTTAGATAAACAACCATACCCCAAACATTGTCTATTTTTCATATAATCTCGATGACAATTGACAGGATCAAAATTATCAGAACACATTTTAAAATCAGACGGTGAACATCGGGTGGAATGGAATAGGACAAGAAAGATTACCAATGAGCCTCATTCTAAGAGACGTAAGCTAAAAGAATCAGCGTATATTCTCATGTCTGGAGAGAATTGTATCTCGAATAGCTCCTAAGAAATAGACCGTACTTGGCTACCCATCTTGAAGAAAACTTTGGATCGTGGCGAAATGGCAACAAACTGATATCGGAGAGTACCTTGTACTACATCGAATGTTTCAGTTGTCAATCAACAACATTGACATAATTTCATATTTCAAAACTTCTTGGTAATCTGTCGAAGAAGTAAAGAAATAAGCTATCAAAAAAGGAATAACTGCGAATTTTTTATCAATTTCTGAAGACGGAGGCAGATTTTGGCCTCCGAAACGTAAAAGATAAGTATTATTCCTTAATCATTTTTTTGATAGGCAAAATTGTCAAATACGACAAGTTACTGATGAATAGAAGATTTTTCTTTGTGAAAAATACTTTGATTTTTACGCAGTAACTTATCGGGGTAAACTAAAAAGTTTGCCCTTCAACACTTATATAAAATTCCCCATTATAATTTTTATATTTTTCAGATTGTGGAAGGTAAGAAATATCCAAAAAAACAGGTCGATAAAAAATAAAAATAAAAAGTTGGAGAGATTCCAAGTCACGTTAGTTCACGACGTTTCGATTGTTAGTATCTACAATCGTCTTCGGGTGATGACTGACAGTCATCATTCATTTTCAATTCTTCTTTTTTAGTCGTTTCAGGTATGTCAAATAATTTTATATAGTAGACAATGGAAGTCCGAACTAGTAAAATACAAAAATATATTTGCCTGTCAAAACTATCGAAGACCGTAATACATTGCAACGACAGTTAGAAAATATACAGACTCGGTGTGGAGTTCAATCAATCAATCAATTTATTCAATCCACATACATATTGTTGTCTATAATAGATTTTAGTATATCTTCAATAATAATTACAGTAGATTGAAAAAATTAAAGAATAAATAAATAACAATAC
The DNA here is from genome assembly GCF_025532065.1 of Leptinotarsa decemlineata. NCBI lineage: Eukaryota > Metazoa > Arthropoda > Insecta > Coleoptera > Chrysomelidae > Leptinotarsa > Leptinotarsa decemlineata. The sequence continues at coordinate 2,338,831 of NW_027412572.1, read as the reverse complement.
ATAAGTGGTGGTGTTCAGTTCTTGGGAAACGCCTAAGCAAAGCTTGTGTTGCGTATTTTCCCAGATCTGAACACAACCATGAATGTGTAAAAAAAAATTATTTATTCCTTTTGGTAACAAATGAAAATTTATAAATATATACAGGGTGTCCCTGGACTTCCTCTTTTCCTCTCGGGAATGTATAGATGGGGTCAAAATATCACCAGTACTTCATATAACTTTTTTTCCTAAAAGTCTTCGTAACCAAGTTACGGGCCCTCGAAGTTACAAAATGAAAAATGTTTTTCTTTGATAACTTTTCAAGTGAATATTCAAAATCATCCAACTTTTGGTAATTGACTAAACAAATGAATTCCGTCGATGAGCTTTCATGCAGGAGTCAGTTGTTTTGCTACAAAGTCAGGAACGGACTACCCCCGATGGTCCACACCCCAAAACTTTGAAATGACCGATATTTTTCAATATTTTTCAACAAATTAAGGTTACTTGAACAATTTTATGAATAAATGTACTCGTGTGGAAAGTCGATTGGAGCAACGAGTCTTGATAAAAATGTAGTTCTACTCGACGACATCAAACCCGCTCGTCCACCATTATTTGAAATGAATAATTATCAAAGCAGAAATAATAATGATAACGTTAATTCAACAACATTTATAACAGGAATAATACAAAGTATGCTAAAATGAAGTCGTAAACAAAAAGTACAGTACCTATATGGAAGTTTAAGTCACAATTGTGATAGCAGATATTTTTTCAAAAGAAATATCAAGTTCTGTAGATTCGTGGTGTTTTTAAACTAACAAGCTACTCTACTATGAAATATCGAATTCATTCCATATTTTGTATGTACATAATACGTGTGGAATAATCACGTTTCGTGTTGATCAGTTATCTGAATCTCATGAAACTCAACATTCGAATGTTTCAAATTCTTCTTCACAGCTAAACTGTTGAGGAGTTTCACAGAGATAATTATAATTTTATGGGAGAAATTCTTTAACACGAATCTAAATTTAGCTGAAAAAAACGCACATCGGAAAAAATATTTACTATACTAATAAAAAGCAAACGAATGAACTACAAAAACGGCTGCACATGATCAGGTGAAAAATATCCAGGGAATAATTATGTTCCATTTCTTTCACAGATGTTGACAAAAAAACCTTTTAGAAAGTTTTGATAAAAAATGAGAAACTGGAATGCGATTTTGTTTTGTTGAGTGGTGCGTTGTCATATGACTATCATTGTATTGTCAATATTCTATAGGATATTTTGAATTTTTTTGATATGGCCGAACAGTTTACATTCAATGAATATGCTGCAGAAGCTCGTCGTCTGTATTCCGAGCATTTTCCCAATCGAACGGTACCGTCAAGAGAAACATTCGAGCGTGTCGATCGCAGCTTGAGGGAGACAGGTATGTAATAATTGATAATTAATTTGAGCACGTTGTTTTATTTCGATATTATTGTAGGTACAGTTTTGCCAAAACGAGGTGGTGAGGGCGCTCCTAGGACTGTACGTACCGTTGTATTGGAGGAAAATATTTTGGAAGTCGTCGCTGATGATCCTTCAATGAGCATCAGAAATCTATCAGAACAGTTCCATACATCCAAGTCCACTATTCATAAAATAATTAGGGAACAACTGCTCCACCCATTTCACATCCAGAAGGTACATGCCATGACACCTCAAGATTTTCCAGCACGACTGGAATATGCCAATTGGTTCATGGATAGGCAAAGAGAGGATATGACTTTTATTAATCGAGTTTTATTCACTGATGAAGCAGGTTTCAGTAGAGATGGAGTTATCAACTCTCATAATCTCCATATATGGGCCGAAGAAAATCTCCATGGGATATTGCAAACCAAACACCAACGGAAATTCAACGTGAATGTTTGGGCTGGTATCATAGGAAACCATCTTATAGGACCATTCGTTCTACAGGACCGATTGAATGGAGAACGTTATTTGGAGTCCATTCAGAACGATTTGAATGGACTTTTGGAACATGTTCCATTGCAAACCCGAAGAGATATGTGGTTTATGCATGATGGCGCTCCTCCTCATTTTAGTTTGATTGTGCGTGACCATCTGAACCATATTTTCCACAATAGATGGATTGGTAGAGGTGGGCCATATTCATGGCCATCGCGGTCTCCGGATTTAAATCCATTAGATTTCTTTCTGTGGGGGCATCTGAAAAGCCTTGTTTACGCTACACCTATTCACACAAGAGATGCATTGTTGAATAGAATAACATTACAATGTGAAGCCATACGAAACGACCCTGGAATGCTATTTCAAGTACAGAGAGGGTGTCTTCGCAGACTAAGAAAATGTATAGAGAGAGAAGGTGGTCATATCGAGCAGTTTCTGTAGCGGATTTTTCATTTCTGTTTGCTCTTGAGGCTCTTGAGTTTCGTTAGTTAAACGTGTTTGCATTATAAAAATTCGTTATGAACATTTTACCTATCATTTCCATTTTCCTTAAAAACTAATATTTTCGAATAATGGTAGACATCTCAGGATAAATGTTGTTGAATTAACGTTATCATTATTATTTCTGCTTTGATAATTATTCATTTCAAATAATGGTGGACGAGCGGGTTTGATGTCGTCGAGTGAAACTACATTTTTATCAAGACTCGTTGCTCCGATCGACTTTCCACACGAGTACTTTTATTCATAAAATTGTCCAAGTAACCTTAATTTGTTGAAAAATATTGAAAAATATCTGTCATTTCAAAGTTTTGGGGTGTGGACCATCGGGGGTAGTCCGTTCCTGACTTTGTAGCAAAACAACTGACTCCTGCATGAAAGCTCATCGAAGGAATTCATTTGTTTAGTCAATTACCAAAATTTGGATGATTTTGAATATTTACTTGAAAAGTTATCAAAGAAAAACATTTTTCATTTTGTAACTTCGAGGGCCCGTTACTTGGTAACGAAGGAATTTAGGAAAAAAAGTTATATGAAGTACTGGTGATATTTTGACCCCATCTATACATTCCCGAGAGGAAAAGAGGAAGTCCAGGGACACCCTGTATATTAGCAAAAGCAATTTGATTTTATATCAGTTATATTAGTGTTTTTGAATTGTAGTAAATATACCATGCTATAAAATAGTTGGGAAATTATTTATCATTGAAGTGACAATATGGTAATGAAAATAAAATTGTTTCTGAAAGAATTTTAATAAAATAATTTCATTAAAGCTACAGGAAACAATTATAAAATAAGCTTGAAATAGTTTTATAACTATCATAAAAATCTCGCAGGAAAGTGTTATAAAACTGCTATATAACAATTCACTTTTTTAGGAAAATAAGTTTCATAAGTTAGTTGTAAAAACGTTTCTGTGATAATTTCCTGACTATTTAATAATGGTTTTTTAATTTTATTTCATAAACATTTCTATGACAAATTTATAAATCACTTTAATTGCCTACAACTGTATTGTGTTCACCGATCATCTAATACAATCAATTAGCATTTTGGAAGTAATTGTAAAATACTAATAAAATAAAACTTTTGCAACACCATGGAATTATAAAGCAACTTTTCTGGTTGGGATGTTTATATGTATTCAATGTATTTTTACATGTTTGTTTGTTTACATATTTATAAGTATAAATTAACATGTTCGATACCATGTAGTTGGTCCATGAATGAATAAATTTCTTTCTTTCTTTCTATTACTTTTATAACATACTTAGTTAACCCTGTTTTCAACTGTTGGGTAGTAAAGGCTAGTATTATTATTATTATTATCAGTTGGGATGATTACTTCTGCGTGAATTGCCATAAGAGCCAACCCGTTTAGCCTCGGACGGGGGGAGGATCCGGACCCCTCCTTCTGGGCACGGCCTTGAAAGATTTCAAATCTGCCAACGGTACAGAAGAAATGTCATTTCCAGCACTAAGAGAAAACGTTGACATTTCAATTAATAGCACAAACCTGTGCATTATCATACCACCTTCACTGTCACAAAGATCACAATAAGAATAACTAGATGATACATTTCATCGACTTACCACTTTCTGTATCACTCGTGGGCTATAATTTTCATCGAATGACGTTGTTTACTTCGGCTACTCGCGAGCACCGTACACAATGAAGAAAAATATTGTTCGCCAAATGTTATATCCGTTACTAGATTCACGTTCAACAATCGGTGATAAGAGGCTAGTTGAATATTTATTGTAACGGAGGAAGGTATTCAAATACTTGGAATGCTTGCTATCGATTGCTATTGCAAAACTGTTTTTAAAATGCTGAAGTTTTCAGAATATATTATTGAGACGATAATTTTTTATCACTTTTGTTGAAACTGAAATTCTAAGCCAAAACACTATGCAAGGGCGATCGGTTGAGTGAACTAATCTGTTCGGAAACCAGTTTGAAATTTGTTTTTTTTCTTTTGGTTAACTATAGTCCGTTCATAATTTGTCGATAGCACAAAATGAGGGCCCAAGTCATAAAACGGTCGTAAAACTCGTAAAATCATAGGCGGAGGTTCCTGAGGTGTTTATTCATTAAATATAAAGCTTCAGTTTATATTCGAAACTTGCCTTGAAAGGGTGAAGTTGTTACGAACGAAAATAATTTTTGGTTTAGTACATTTTTTAATCGCATTTAATTTACGGCTCGTTGGTGTTTCGGCGTCTACGGCAGTAATTAACGTCTCTAATATTTATTTTGCGAATTTTGTGCAGTGCGTGAGTAACTTTTTTTCATATTCCTACAAACATATACGTACCTTTCGTTCCTGCTTGTTTTGTTTGATTGCTTGCGATGGCTTCGTCATCATCATCAACATCATCAAGTTTTACACCGGTACTGTTGCGTACAGTCAGTAAGTCTGTCTATTCACCAAGAGAGAAGACTATTGTTTTGAACGTTCACGATGCTCTGGTTTCTCAGAATCCCACAAACACTGTTCAGAACATAATCAAGAGTTGTGCCAACATGACGGGCGTAGGGGAGTCAACAATATATAGGTTCCTATCAGAAAGAAAAAAAAAGGTATAGCTAACCCAAATACAAACGAATACTTAAAGAGGGGGAGAAAACCTATTGAAATTGATGAATTTGCCAAAAATGGTATTCGAAGGAAAATTCACGAATTTTTTTACAAAAAAGAAATACCCAACTTAAACAAAATTTTACAAGAAGTTAGAGGACGACCCGGATTTGCCTCATGTCGGACGAACCAAATTGTGGCAAGTTTTAAAAGAATTAAATTTCCGGTGGGAGAAATCAGACCGAAAATCACTTTTGATTGACCGGGAAGAGATAATATGTTGGAGAAGAAAGTATCTAAGATCTATATGAAAATTTCGGGCTGAAGGAAGGCCAATTTACTATCAGGACGAAACGTGGGTAAACGCAGGTCATACTCTCACAAAAATTTGGACAGATAAAAATATATATATGGAATTTGAATCCAAAAGCACAAAAGACTATCACGAGGAGATGACAGCTGATGTTTTCGAAGAGTATTTTGAGCAGATGATTGAACATATACCACCAAACTCAATTATAGTATTAGATAATGCATCTTATCATTCACGACTAGTTGAAAGACTTCCAACGACTGCGTGGAAGAAACAGGATATCATTGACTGGCTGCGGAATAAGTCCCTGCCTTACGAAGATGGAATGGTTAAAGCAGAACTTTTAAAAATTGCCCGGCAACACAAATCTAAGTTAAAGAAATACGTAGTTGACAAAATGGCGGGAAGACGAAACATCACAGTCCTTAGACTTCCACCCTACCACTGCGAATTAAATCCAATTGAACTCATTTGGGCACAAATGAAAAGCTATGTGGCTAGAAAAAATACGTCATATAAAATACAAGCTGTACGTGAATTGTTATATGAGTCTTTACAACATATTACAGAACAAAATTGGCGAGATGCAGTAAGACATGCAATAGAAGAAGAACAAAAAATGTGGGATCTTGACAATATAATTGATGCGACTGTAGAGACACAACCGCTAATTATTAACCTGCAAGACGACTCGGATTCCGAAGATGATCCTGTTTATTTTGAATTTGAATAGTTTTGTAAGTAATCGTAGTTTATATCATTTAAAAATAGGTATTAATTAAATAAATGTATCTTTTACAAATTGCAAGTAACTTATTATTTTTAAATAAAATAAAGAAATTTTTTTAAAATAAAAATACAGTTTACAGTACCTACAGTTTAAGAATATTAATATATTTATTTATTTAAAGTAACTAATGTTTTAATCATATACTCTACGACACTGGTCACTCATTTCCACTCAAAATACCTACATAATCGGATTAAAAGTTTTATAGCTGTATTGTATTTCTTCAGATACAAGGTGGGTTAGTCGAAAACATCTTAAACTGCCAGTTTTAGTTTGGTTTTTGTTATTATATCATATTAGCTGTCCTCTCTGTATTTCAGTTCTCTAATGAGGGTCAAACTTGCAGTGAGCTATCAACAAATTATGAACGGACTATAGGCTTGTCTACTAATGAGATTGTTCTTTTGTATTTATTCGTCAGCTTCACAAGTTGCTTCGTGCATGGTGATTTGTTAGGTCGTTTAGAGAGTTGCTTCTTTTCTGAGGTACAAGACTTTGAATGGGCTTGTTCCATGATTTTTGGTTTATAGTTCACTTGATAAAAATTTTAAATTGGAAAACAGTGCACTTTGTTTCATCTCTCTATGTACCGTAGTTTTCCCGTAATCAATTATTAAAAATCGAATGTGGTAGGGTGGTGACGTCACGATCCTAGTCCCGCTTCTTGTTCAATTTACCAATAGGAACAATAGGAATAATCTACATTGCCGAATCGTAAAATTTACGGAGCCTATAACTATCAATTTAATTATGGAAGTGTATATGAACCCGTTTCAAATAATGAAAAATTCTCCACATGGAATGTTCTATATCTAAAATCAGTACACAAAGTCAATACATCACAAAATATTTACCTAAACTATGATTTTATACAGTAGTAAATGAATACAGTTATGAAAATCAGAAAATATAGCAAACTGGATTAAAAAACCATTTCAAATATTCAATTTATTCTACAATCCTGAATCTGTACAACTGCAATTTATAAAAAAAAAACGATTCCTACATACTACATAAATACCTCTTTCTAATAATAATAATAATAATATAATAATAACTTTATTAATTCCTTTAGGATCACAATGTGATATAGGACAAGTCAGTGAAAAATATAGATAAATAAACTTCAAAATACAGATATGACGAAACAATAAACATAGAAATTTTTGATTTAAAATTTTGAACAAACTTTTAAAACTTTTAAAACTTTTAAAATGCTTAAACAATACACATAAGCAATACACATATGAGCATTTCAATCACTTCTGTTCACATATTCGACGACACTGTAGAAACATCTGGAAATCAAAAACTCTTTCAGTTTTGCTTTGAAAATACCTGGGGTTTCTTCCGTCCGTACCTCAACCGGAAGTTTGTTATAAAATTTTGTCCCTGCATAGGAAGGGCAATTTTCGAAAAATGCAGTCGAGTGCTTTTTTAATCTGATTTTATTCTTTTGTCTAGTAGGATAGGTATGAAAATCTGAGTTTTGAAGGTGCGTGTCATATTTCTTCATAAACAAACAAACGCATTTATAAATATATATATACAAGGTAAACACATGATTCTATTTTCAATAAAAATTTGTTTGCACGAATCTCTATAGGCAATATTGAATATCAAACGAATAACTTTTTTTTGGGAGACAAAAATTCTGTTCATATCAGAAGAACAGCCCCACACTGCTATATTGTTGGAAATATGAGGATAGAATATGGCATGATAAACATTTAACAGCTGAGATTTATTAAAAATTGAAGTTAACTGTCTTAGGACATAGTATGCGCTGTTAAGTTTATTATTCACTTGATTAATGCTAGATTGAAATGACATAACACTATCTATGCATATGCCAAGAAATTTAGTTTTTTCTGATGAGTTGATGAGATCATTATTGACTTTGACCTGTAAATTTTTTATTTTTCTCTGGTTTCTGTAATGGAACTGCAACAAAACAGTTTTCTTCGAATTTACAATTAAAGAATTCCTGCGACACCAGCTTGTGAATTCTACAGATAATTTGTTGAGTTTGTCCTGGAGTTCCTCAGGACTATTTGCATCAGTGGCAAGTGTCGAGTCGTCAGCATATAAGACTACAGAATCTGTACTAATATGGTTTGGCATATCATTTACATACAATAAAAAAATTAGTGGGCCCAAAATGGATCCTTGCGGAACACCTAAATCCATATTATATGACAAAGACTGCTTTTCTTCTACTTTCACATGTATTCTTCTGAATGTTAAATACGATTTTAACCACAGGAGAAAATTACCCCTGAAGCCAAGGGGTAAAAAAAAGTGCCCCAACATATTTTCTCTGGTCCAGTGCGTCATAAACGTACTTGAAAAAAATATATGCAGCACTTTCAGTTGACCTACCTGGGCAAAACCCATGCTGATGTTTGGAAATAATATCAAATTTTTCTATAAATGACAGCATTTTAGAATGAACACATTTCTCAAAAACTTTACACAGTGCTGTTTGTACTGTTATTGGTCTGTAGTTTTCAATTATATAAATTTCATTATTTTTGTGTAGAGGAGTAACTAAACCAATTTTCATCTTATCAGGAAATTCTCATATTTTTCACAAGTTTTGTTGATATGCAGTCAATACCTACCGAGTTCGTATTTTTGAGTGACAGAATAATTTCACAAATGTCACTTGGTTGAACGGGTGAAAAGAAAAATGTATGATGCACGGACATGGTTGTAAAATCTGTGAACGAAGATAGACCGAAATGTTTTTCAATCTCACATTTTGCTACTGTTGAGAAATATTTTCCAAATACATTCACAATTTTATTTTTGTCATTTATATATTCACCGTTCAATTCAATCTCCCAGTTCAACTTTTTTTTTGACCTGCCTGTTTTGTTTCTAACTAAATTCCATATTTCTTTTTGCTTTTGTCGCTGATTCTTGTTATCAAGATTCAGTTGGTAGAATGAATACTTTGCATCATGTAATTTACGCTTGTATACAGGGTGTCCCTGGACTTCCTCTTTTCCTCTCGGGAGTGCATAGATGGGGTCAAAATATCACCAGTACTTCATATAACTTTTTTTCCTAAAATCCTTCGTTACCAAGTAACGGGCCCTCGAAGTTACAAAATGAAAAATGTTTTTCTTTGATAACTTTTCAAGTGAATATTCAAAATCATCCAAATTTTGGTAATTGACTAAACAAATAAATTCCTTCAATGAGCTTTCAAGCAGGAGTCAGTTGTTTTGCTACAAAGTCAGGAACGGACTACCCCCGATGGTCCACACCCCAAAACTTTGAAATGACTGATATTTTTCAATATTTTTCAACAAATTAAGGTTACTTGGACAATTTCATGAATAAAAGTACTCGTGTGGAAAGTCGATCGGAGCAACGAGTCTTGATAAAAATGTAGTTTCACTCGACGACATCAAACCCGCTCGTCCACCATTATTTGAAATGAATAATTATCAAAGCAGAAATAATAATGATAACGTTAATTCAACAACATTTATCCTGAGATGTCTACCATTATTCGAAAATATTGGTTTTTAAGGAAAATGGAAATGATAGGTAAAATGTTCATAACGAATTTTTATAATGCAAACACGTTTAACTAACGAAACTCAAGAGCCTCAAGAGCAAACAGAAATGAAAAATCCGCTACAGAAACTGCTCGATATGACCACCTTCTCTCTCTATACATTTTCTTAGTCTGCGAAGACACCCTCTCTGTACTTGAAATAGCATTCCAGGGTCGTTTCGTATGGCTTCACAATGTATTGTTATTCTATTCAACAATGCATCTCTTGTGTGAATAGGTGTAACGTAAACAAGGCTTTTTAGATGCCCCCACAGAAAGAAATCCAATGGATTTAAATCCGGAGACCGCGATGGCCATGAATATGGCCCACCTCTACCAATCCATCTATTGTGGAAAATATGGTTCAGATGGTCACGCAGAATCAAACTAAAATGAGGAGGAGCGCCATCATGCACAAACCACATATCTCTTCGGGTTTGCAATGGAACATGTTCCAAAAGTCCATTCAAATCGTTCTGAATGAACTCCAAATAACGTTCTCCATTCAATCGGTCCTGTAGAACGAATGGTCCTATAAGATGGTTTCCTATGATACCAGCCCAAACATTCACGTTGAATTTCCGTTGGTGTTTGGTTTGCAATATCCCATGGGGATTTTCTTCGGCCCATATATGGAGATTATGAGAGTTGATAACTCCATCTCTACTGAAACCTGCTTCATCAGTGAATAAAATTTGATTAATAAAAGTCATATCCTCTCTTTGCCTATCCATGAACCAATTGGCATATTCCAGTCGTGCTGGAAAATCTTGAGGTGTCATGGCATGTACCTTCTGGATGTGAAATGAGTGGAGCAGTTGTTCCCTAATTATTCTATGAATAGTGGACTTGGATGTATGGAACTGTTCTGATAGATTTCTGATGCTCATTGAAGGATCATCAGCGACGGCTTCCAAAATATTTTCCTCCAATACAACGGTACGTACAGTCCTAGGAGCGCCCTCACCACCTCGTTTTGGCAAAACTGTACCTACAATAATATCGAAATAAAACAACGTGCTCAAATTAATTATCAATTATTACATACCTGTCTCCCTCAAGCTGCGATCGACACGCTCGAATGTTTCTCTTGACGGTACCGTTCGATTGGGAAAATGCTCGGAATACAGACGACGAGCTTCTGCAGCATTACAAAATGCTCGTTCATAAAATACATGCATATCTGCATATTCATTGAATGTAAACTGTTCGGCCATATCAAAAAAATTCAAAATATCCTATAAAATATTGACAATACAATGATATTCATATGACAACGCACCACTCAACAAAACAAAATCGCATTCCAGTTTCTCATTTTTTATCAAAACTTTCTAAAAGGTTTTTTTGTCAACATCTGTGAAAGAAATATTATTCCCTGGATATTTTTCACCTGATCATGTGCAGCCGTTTTTCTAGTTCATTCGTTTGCTTTTTATTAGTATAGTAAATATTTTTTCCGATGTGCGTTTTTTTCAGCTAAATTTAGATTCGTGTTAAAGAATTTCTCCCATAAAATTATAATTATTAGTGAAACTCCTCAACAGTTTAGCTGTGAAGAAGAATTTGAAACATTCGAATGTTGAGTTTCATGAGATTCAGATAACTGATCAACACGAAACGTGATTATTCCACACGTATTATGTACATACAAAATATGGAATGAATTCGATATTTCATAGTAGAGTAGCTTGTTAGTTTAAAAACACCACGAATCTACAGAACTTGATATTTCTTTTGAAAAAATATCTGCTATCACAATTGTGACTTAAACTTCCATATAGGTACTGCACTTTTTGTTTACGACTTCATTTTAGCATACTTTGTATTATTCCTGTTATAAATGTTGTTGAATTAACGTTATTATTATTATTTCTGCTTTGATAATTATTCATTTCAAATAATGGTGGACGAGCGGGTTTGATGTCGTCGAGTAGAACTACATTTTTATCAAGACTCGTTGCTCCGATCGACTTTCCACACGAGTACTTTTATTCATAAAATTGTCCAAGTAACCTTATTTTGTTGAAAAATATTGAAAAATATCTGTCATTTCAAAGTTTTGGGGTGTGGACCATCGGGGGTAGTCCGTTCCTGACTTTGTAGCAAAACAACTGACTCCTGCATGAAAGCTCATCGACGGAATTTATTTGTTTAGTCAATTACCAAAATCTGGATGATTTTGAATATTCACTTGAAAAGTTATCAAAGAAAAACATTTTTCATTTTGTAACTTCGAGGGCCCGTAACTTGGTTACGAAGACTTTTAGGAAAAAAAGTTATATGAAGTACTGGTGATATTTTGACCCCATCTATACATTCCCGAGAGGAAAAGAGGAAGTCCAGGGACACCCTGTATACCCTTCAAATAATTGTAATATGTCCGAATATTCGTATCATCACTACTGCTAACAAGCCAAAATAAATTTTTGAGACTATTTCCCATGTGAATGATATCGGCGGTCACCCATTGTTTTCGTCGCCATAACTCGGAAATTTCTGATTTTCTCACAGTTGGACACGTTGAGTCAATATAAAATAATATTATATTCACAAATGAGTCATAGAGCTACTAAATTCAAGCTATAATGCTTGAATTTAGTAGCTTGAGTAATCTGTTGAATCTTGAGAGGAAGGTTGAATGAGGTCAAGTATAGACAGAATTGATTATAATCGAACTGATCCAACAAAAGCTTCTGAGATAATAATACCATTATTCGTATGATAAAATTTAATTGATTTGGTTTCATACTTTCAGTAACAGTATTAACTCCAGATAATACTTTCTGTGGAGAATACTTCAAGTTGAAATAAAAAACTGTGTCATCAAATTCAATATTTTCGTTCTTCTTTCATTTATAGTCACTTTTTGAATTATTTCAATAAAGTATTGGGAAAGTAGAAGGATTGTAGTTCTTTCTTTTCAATACTTACACCCATTTCTTTCTCATTTTATTCTTTGGGAACCTGAACTCAATGTATGAGATAACTCACTTATAAACCAATACACTTTCTGTTGTCTTGTGTCTTTCCGCACAATTAAAATCAGCACAAGAATGCACCATATTAATATTCAAATATATCTCTAAAACACTTTTAAAACATACACAAACTAAACTCGATTAAAAACGAATTGTTTCTACGCGAGCTGTCAGCTAAGAAAAAGTTGAAACTCAATGTTGCAAAAACAAGCAGAATGGATCCGATATGACATACATTTTCAATGCCGAATAAACCAATAAACTGTGATATGGGTACTTTATTTTCCTGAGAAAATGAATGATCAAACAAAATGTTCTGTAATTATTCATTAATTTTTTTTTTTGAGAATAAACCCAGCAAACAAATAAATATACAATAATTAGATCGCTCGAATCCATGGATTAAGCATAAAAATGGACAATAATATTTGCCTTGATAACTGCTATAGTACAAGATATATACAGTGTCACCGATAAAGTCCGCATCAAATGGGAAACTTTTTTATTTATCGTTTTATGTGAAATTTGATTTTGGCAGTAGATTTTGCTTACGACATGATGTCAAATGGCGTCTACAAAATAGGTCGTGTGATTTCCTTAACCTGTCAAAATTGACATTTAAAAAAAGAAACATCGAAAAATGACATTATTCTTCAAAATATCCAAAAATATCAAAGGATAAAAACATTTTCTTTTGTAATTTTATACCCACACACCAAGTTTCAAACCCATAATAAGTATTTTATATTTTCACTATTTTTCCGTATTCCTGCTTTTTCTACTTATCAAAATTTAAGCACACCTGTACTAAATCATTTATTTTAACTAAACTCGTCACCGAATTTCTTTTTTCGTAATATAATAATATTTTAAGAGCCTCTTTGATGTTAAAAACAAATTTTGAAAAATAAAAGTTGTCAAACTTGATGCAAAGTTCATCTAGTTTCAACGGGGCTTTCCAAACTATACAGTACTTGAGTTTTTTAATGAGCAAATGGCCTCACAATATGAATTAGAACAAAACGGAACATTAGGAAACAATATCTTAGAGTGTTTATTGTTTTTTTAACAAAAAATACAGTGGAATTTAATCTTAATTAAAAGGAACTGAAAATAAATATGTACCTATACCTAATAGCAAAAAAATACGAAAAAAAGACTCACGACATTAAATACACTACATTTCTGTATGTCTTCCATCGCGTTCTATGCAGATAATTGTCCTTCTTGATACATCTTTTATTGAGTTGCTGATACTCACAGGGTTTATGTTTAAAATAGAGTTTCTAATAACAGTTTCTAGGTGATTCACGTCACGAAAAGGTCTTTAATTATAAACGATTTGTTTTAAGTAACCCCACAAGAAAAAATCTAGTGGGGTTAAATCTGGCGACCTAGGCGGCCATATTTGCTCCATATTTCGCCCAATAACTTTGCCCCTAAACATTTCTAATAGTTTCTCTTTGACTTGTCTTGAACTATGAATAGGAGCCCCGTCACATTGATACCACAGACTGTGTCTTATTTCAACCGGCATATTGTCCACTATATCACTGATCTCAGTATTTAGAAATTGCAAATAATCCTGAGAAGTTAAATTGTGTCTAAAAAAGAATGGTCCCATTACCTGATCATTTAAAACACCGCACCACACATTTGTTTTAAATGAATATTGGTCCCGACATTCTATCACAAAATGAGGATTTTCCTGAGCCCACCACCTACAATTCTGGGAACTGACTACGCCGTTCGATGTGAAGGTAGCTTCGTCGGTCCATAGGATTTTGTAAGGAAATTTTCTGTTTAATTCTACTTCTCCTTGGTACCAGAAAGAGAAATCTAGTCGAACATCGAAATCTCTTTCGTTTAAGGTATTTATAAATTTGGGTTTGTAGGGTTTGAATTTATTTTTATGTAAAATTGCTCTTACGCTTTCTCTTTTAACGCCAGTTCTATCTACAATATTGGTAATACTTGATTTTCCCTGTTCGATAACATCCAGGCAGACAGCCAACTGAACCTCATCATTATTGCGTGATGGATTATGATGTTTTTTAAAAGTATTTTCAACTGAACCAGTCAGTTTAATTTTTTTTAAAATCCTACTTACAGTGGATTGCTGTACATGTCTACCAGGATGTCTTGCGTTGAAAATATCAGCCACTTGTCGATGCAATGTGTTTCCACCACAAATTAGCACAATTTCAATTTTTTCTTGTAAAGAAAACATATTATTTCAATTTTCATACATAACATTGAACTAACGGGCATTAATTTATTCAGTGACAGTGACGTTTTCTAAAACACATTATGTAGTTTCATATTTTTTCACAGCCTACCCAGTTTTTTTAAATTAGTGTTGATAGCGGAGTAGGTAAATGTAAATACTATGAGTTTTTTTCTTTTATTGAATGGGCTTCAAGAATCACGAAATGATGTTTCCTAATGTTCCGTTTTGTTCTAATTCATATTGTGAGGCCATTTGCTCATTAAAAAACTCAAGTACTGTATAGTTTTGAAAGCCCCGTTGAAACTAGATGAACTTTGCATCAAGTTTGACAACTTTTATTTTTCAAAATTTGTTTTTAACATCAAAGAGGCTCTTAAAATATTATTATATTACAAAAAAAGAAATTCGGTGAGGAGTTTAGTTAAAATAAATGATTTAGTACAGGTGTGCTTAAATTTTGATAAGTAGAAAAAGCAGGAGTGCGGAAAAATAGTGAAAATATAAAATACTTATTATGGGTTTGAAACTTGGTGTGTGGGTATAAAATTACAAAAGAAAATGTTTTTATCCTTTGATATTTTTGGATATTCTGAAGAATAATGTCATTTTTCTATGTTTCTTTTTTTAAATGTCAATTTTGACATGTTAAGGAAATCACGTGACCTATTTTGTAGACGCCATTTGACATCATTTCTTAAGCAAAATCTACTGCCAAAATCAAATTTCACATAAAACGATAAATAAAAAAGTTTCCCATTTGATGCGGACTTTATCAGTGACACTGTATAAATATAATTCTAAATAGAATTTAACGAGCTGTACTTTCATATGGTTTTCGAATGCTCATGAACACCAATGAAATAAATCAATTATGCATTCATGCCACCCACCAAAAAATAAGAAATTCAACGTTACTGGTATATTAGCCATATTGTCATCCAGTCAGCCAGCGCCCTCTGTAGTGAATGCGACAATGTGCTCTTTCTACTGTCAATGGTTTCCACACATAACTTCGTATTTTTGTTAAAATAATTTCAAAATGAATGTTGAGGCCTAGTTTTGTTAAAGCTGACTCCCGACAACTTACCAAGAGTCGATTTTGAAATGATCGATGAATTTTACTTGAAAAATTTGCAATACTTTGGTACCGAAATATGACATTCATTTCAGACTTTGTCTTTTATCGAAGGATGGAAAGTTTTGACTTAATTTTTATTTTATCTCGGCCAAAGAGCAGTATGGTGACTGAAAAAGTGACAGAAAACTGTACACACCTCAGCAACTTTTGATGCTTTTTAAAGTTCAGATCAGACCGTCGTTGGAGTATTGTTCTCATGTATGGAGCTCTGCCCCCAAACATACCCTGAAGTGGCTGGATTTCATCCAGAAAAGAGCCATCCGCCTGATTGGAGACGCGAATATCACGTGCAACCTTGATAGCCTAGAACAGGGGTCTCCAAACTACGGCCCGTGAGCCAAATCCGGCCCGCCAGTGTCATCAATCCGGCCCGCGACAGCTAATGATTTACTGTCATCAATATGGCCCGCGAATTAACTATCGACGGCACTAAACTTGCTTTTTAAAAAATACTTTTATTTATACAAACTTGAAAATGAAAAATTACAGAAATACAAAATATATGAAATTATACGTGTTGTTGGTTTGATGAATAAAATCTGACTGATTCTGGATGCGAAGCTTCGAAGATATGCGCTCTTGTGAGAACTGTCTTGTCAGCATCTGGAACATAGTGGTGGTACTGCTACATCTGCGGGATTGTCCTAGGTGGTGAGATAATTCCTCCCCCGAAGATTCAACTATCATGCGCAGCGGGGTAGTTGAACAGTGGATAGATCGGTTACTTCATTTACTGCTTGTAATTGGTTCTCTTCTTGACTTGGCTTCTTATTGGTGCAACATCGAAGTACATTTTTCCTGTACAAGAAGTAAACTATCATTGATATGATCGCTAAGTAAACCACTAAAGTCCATATACTCGGTGATTGGTAAAGTCCGCCTTGGTTGAATGTTATTTCAGGATTGTTATGAATTAGCTGATTTTTCAGGTTTTAAAGTTCTTTCAGGTCAACATCTTCCAATTGAAAGCTCATATTTACACTTCTTGGAGGGTTGCGATCTTGGTTCAATTCGGAAATCAATATTATTTGATTACCATTGATTACATTTTCTTCATTGGTTATTTCGATTTGATTCGCCTTGATTTTGCAGCCTACTGGGATGTCAATTAAATATGAACCAATTATTCTTTGAACTTCCTCTTGTTCATTACATTGTAGGTGGATTGTCGTTTTATTTGGAAATATCGCTATCCATTGGGTAGAGTCCTCCAGTTGGTTAGCTATTGGCTTAGTAATCCTAACATCGATCTGTCTACATGTGGAAGTGTCTTCCATCTTCAGGAGTTGCAGCTCACAGAGATTTCCAGAAATTTCTCTAATCGGCATTTTCTTGCAGACATAGAATTGTGGTTCGACTTTGACACAATCGTCGCTTTTGAATGTGAAATATTCTGAGTTCTTCAGTAAAAATGAATTTTTGAGTATAAGTGCCTTGAACTGACTTTGACTATAATATAAGTGATAGCAATCAAAAATGTATGGATATGTGATTGGAACATGAAGAAAAAGGTAATAACCTTTTTCTTCATGTTTCTATTATTCAGAATAAAACATTCAATGTTTATGATTTTCTCTAATTTCAAGATGTTTTCTAAAGTAATATCAATAGGAAATTGATTCTTTGCAATAATTCCGTGTAATTTAAGAAGTTCGGCGTATAAGTCAGTGGGTTTCACTATGCTTGGATGCATAATGTTGAGTTTCGCGAATGCTATGGAATTTTCAATGTCCTGTTAGGCAGAGTTGACTACTTATTTATTAAAATCATAGCACTTCTTTCTTGGTCTTTTCAAATTGTCCATGTGTACTTTTTCATGATTTTCTGTGGAAACTGTCTTCATAGATTCGTCTACTTTCATGATAGTGGTTGGTTTTTCAAATTTGTTAGCGTGTTTTTGTCTCACGTGTTTTTTCACGTACGTTTTAGAATTAGGTTTGAACATTTCTGGATTATCGCGCGATTCATTAGATTTTGAAATAACCTTTTCTTTTCGATTCATTAATTTTCTGTTTATTTCCGCGTGAAGTAATTTAGTTTTTTCTCGGTGGTCGTTTGTATAGTCATTGAGAAGAATATTGTCTATGTCGATATCAAATGGATTTTCATTGGTTATATGTCCATTAACTATATCGATGGGTTTTAATTTTGTTGCAGAATGTATTGAGTTTGTATGCAAGTATAGCGTTAACTATTTTCGTTTGAGGCGGTGTTTAAAGAAATCCTCTAGTATTGAGAAGTATAATGTGTTCAATGAGAGTAGAGTGAAGTCTTTCAATTTGTCCGTTTGATTGGCGATGATTGGGTGTGCAGTTTGAGAAGTTCTTCAATAACTGTATTTTTAAATTCAGATCCGTTGTCAACTATAATTTGGATAGGTACGCCATGATGTGAAAAAAATATCAAAAGTTTGTCAGCTATATCGGTAGCCGATAAAAAGGGCAAATGATATGCTTGCGCGTATTTCGAAAAACTGTCTATAATAGTGAGAAATTTATTTTTTTCTAAAGTATAAACGTCAATGTGGATAATTTGGAATGATTTGGTGGCTGTCATTTTCGTTTTGATAGGATGTCTTACGAATTTACTTCTTTGAAAGATTTCACACTCGTTAATGAAGGTTTGGATAGAATCTTTCATAATGGGCCAACAATAAAGGGTTTTGAGTTTTTGTTCGGTCTCGTCAATACCTCTATGATTACTTTTACCTTCGTGATATCCTTGTATCAGTTCTAAAGCTTCTTTTTTATCTGTGGCATCGATTAGTTTGAATTTACATCTTTTAAATTTCAATGAAGGCCATTTGAAATTTTGTCTAATTACTTCACAAAATCGTTCATAATTATCTGAGTTTCCAAAGTAAAGATAATAAGGTATGTTAGGTGCGATATATTCTTTTACAAAATAGATTACGTCTCTTTCAAAGTTATTTAAAGAAAGCTGAACAGTCATTCTCTGTTTCTTCTCAAATAAGATCGTTATTTTTGGTTCAAATGGTGAATGAAGAACAGATTCGAAAATAATTTGGTTTTGACCAAAATTTACTGGGGATTCTGAAATGGTTATTTCAACAATTGGATTTTCCTCGGTATTAGTGTGTACGGTAACGTCATCAATTTCTTCAATTGGATTTAGTTCATGTCTTTCAGGAGTTTGAGTAGATTCTGTATCGGCATTAACTATCATAGAAATATTATCTTGAAGAGGTTTACCTATTTCTAATATATCCGAAGATGGTTGGTAGTCCGGGGTATTTAAGTTGGGGTTAACACTATTTTGGTTATCAAAAGTAATAGAGGGGCCGGCTAGACGTTCGGACTCTTCGATTATCTCGTCTAGTTCTTGCTGTACTTCGAATTCTATCAGTCCACGGATGTTGAGATTAGAAAAAAGGAATGCTAAACGTGATTTAAAGCCAGCTAGTAGTGATTCATCTGAAATTTTCGAAGATAAAGATAACCAGCTTCCTCTCAATGATGGGTATCCAATAAATAAATTTATTATATTGACTGCTCAACCACCACTATATTCCATTTGATTTTCAGATATAAATTATCTAGACCTCCAACAAGAAATTGCCTCAGAAGAAGTTTTTTCCCTCTTAGGGTTGCACCTCTTCTCTGCAACTCCTTCTTCAACTGAGCGATACGCCATGTAATAATAATAATAATAATAATAATAATAATAGCCTTTATTGTCCAACAGTTTCCCATTTACAGGACAATATTAAAGAATAACAAAACATAAAATGGTGTGTATGAGTAAATTAATAATAATATTTAGTAGATTAAACAATAATTAAAATAACATATCAAAAATTAACGAAATATCGATATAACAATGCTGTTTAATTTTTCATCACCGAGCTGAGTTCCTTGATGGAACACGAATGAATATCAATTCGATTGCTAATTTTATTGAATTCACTACACATTATATGAAGTGGAGATTTCAATTGCATATTTGTTCTTATTCTTGGAAGTTTGAAAGTTGCATGATTTCGAGAAAAATATGAAGGAACATTGATATTAATCAGGCTGAGCAGACTGGGAGAGTCAATAAGGCCATTCAAGATTTTATACAAAAATATAACAAATGCACAATTTCTTCTGCACTCTAAGCTGTCAATATTGACTCTCATGCATAATTCCTCATTGTTTGTTCCCCTTTCAGGATATGTACCATCTATTTTGAAGATGAGAAATTTCAAAAATCTTTTTTGAACGCCCTCAATGGCTGCTTTATGACACTCGTAAAAAGGGGACCAGACAATACTAGCATATTCAAGTTTTGATCGTACATTAGAAAAATACAGTAGTTTCAATGCTTTGATGTTGGTGAAATTTCTACAATTTCTCATTATGAAACCGTATATCTTCAGTGCTTGGGAGACTTTTAAGGTTGTGTTTTCTATGAAATTCAACTCTTTGTCAAAAATACCACCTAAATCCTTGATTGTGGTACATCGTTCCAGTTGAATATTCTCAACCTTGTAAGAATAGTGTATTGATGTAATTTTTCTAGTATAACTCAGAACTTTGCATTTTCTAACGTTGAGACATAACTTGTTAATATTGCACCAATTTTGAATATAATCCAATTGTTTCTGCAGATTTAAGCAGTCATTCGTATCATTCACAATAGAAAAAATCTTCAAATCATCAGCAAAGCACAACCTTTCACATATTAAATTGTTACATAGATCATTCACAAATATTAAAAATAGAAGTGGTCCCAAATTTGATCCTTGAGGAACGCCAGATGATGCTAGGTAAATGTCGGAATTGAATCCGTTATATGAAACATACTGCTTTCTGTTTGATAAATAAGATTCTATAAAATCTCTTGCATTTTCAGTAAAGCCAACTGCACTCAATTTATTTAATAGAATGGTGTGATCCACTCTGTCGAATGCTTTTGCAAAATCTGTATAGATGACATCTACTTGACTATGGTCATCTAGCGCCTCTGCGATATATTGAGTGATAAATATCAGATTTGACACTGTTGAGCGGTTATTGACAAATCCATGCTGATTTTGAGATATCATATTTCGGATACAGGAATATATACGATTATACAAAGTGATTTCAAAAACTTCTGCAAAGTTACAGAGCAATGAAATACCTCTGTAGTTTTCGATTTTATCTTTATCGCCATTCTTGAATATCGGGCAAACTCTAGCCTCTTTCCACCTTTCAGGAAATGTTCTCGTTTTTAAACATAATTAAAGATCTTAGTTAAAACAACAGTGAGACAACCAGAACAGTCCCTGATGAAGAAAGAAGGTATGTTATCTGGACCAGATGTCATTTTGTCCTTCATTTTTTTCAGAGCACTCACAACCTCACCTTCTTCAATTGGATAGAAATTAATACAAACGTAATTCTTGTCATTATATTTGGCAATTGTATTCCGTTCTGGAGGTTGAAAAACGCTACTAAAGAATGTTCCAAAAGCGTTGACAATATCTTGCGGATTTTCTACAGTGTTATTGTTAAGATATAATTTGCCCGGTATTCTGGTTGTATTATTCTTGGAGTGAATGTATGACCAGAGTTTATTGGGGTCCTTTGACAAAGAAGATTGTAAATTCTCCGTGTACTCACTATAGGACATTTTTATTTGATATTTAATAGTACGTCTGAGTCTCACAAATTCAAGGAATTCTGCTTGTGAACCAGATTTTCTATATTTTTTTCTATGAGAAGATTTTAGTTTAATATTTTTGATGATGGACGAATTGAACCAGGGAGGATATTTATGGGCATAATTTCTATAAACTGGAACATGTTCATCAAAAATGCTGAATATTTTTTTATATAATAGTTCTACAGCCATATTAGCATCTGTTACATTGGAAAAATCCCAGTTCATCTCATACAGTGTTCTATATAGAGCTGGAAAGTTTGCTCTTCGGAAATTATACGATTTTTGTTGAAAATTACTTCTAAAATTCGGTTGTTTATTCATGATACTAGTAAAGTTCATCATCAGAGCTGGGTGATGCCCATCTTCATACACTAATGGATTATAGTCCCTGGTCACTTCACAATCCAAATTGGAAATAACTAAATCTAGTAATCTGCCTAAATTATTCCTAATTTGGTTTAATTGTTTCAAATTGGATATTTCCAGGAAGTTTTTCATTGTTACTACTTTGGTATCGACAGAGTTATCATCAGTAAATTTGGGAATATTAAAATCACCTATCATAATAACTGAACCATCACTGAGATAGTTGAGTTGTTCCAGGTACTCGAAGAAGACTTCAAATTCAACCGAACTTAGTTTGTCAGGTATATACATCACAACAATATAATAGATTTGGTAGCATATGGAGCATTTCAAAATTAATAAATCAATTGAAGGTAATTCGACATCGAAATGGGAAGTATCTACTAATTCAGTTTTGAATATACTCTTACAGGCTAATAGGACACCTCCACCATCGAAACCAGGTCAAGTCGACAATCTTTTCTAAAGACATCATATTCTTCCGGAAACAGCTCCGAGCTCAGCACATCCCAATTCAACCAAGTTTCGCTCAAAACGACCAAATCATATTCACCCTCACTCACTGATGCATAGAAAGAATCAACTTTACTTTTAAGACCACGTACGTTCTGGTAATAACAAAGTACGTTTTTGTAAACAAAACTGGAACTGTTGGAGCAACTTAGTTTAAAGCTTTCACTATCCTTGGATTTCCATTGACATATTTAAGTCTGAACTTCTCAGTTCCGTTTCTGTTCCTACTTTCGACTTCCTCCTTAAGTTTTTTATAATGGGCAAGTTGTCTACGAGTGCGATCAACAGATATAGAAATTTTGTTGAATTGGCTGTTTCTCAGGGTGTATACCTTCTTGATCAAACTCTTAACTTCACTCTCGCTATTCAATATAAGTTTGATTGGTCTGTTTTTCCCGACATCAAAGCGGCCCATTCTACTCGGTTTGATGTCAACTAGGTCAATTTCTGGATCTAGAAAGTTTATGACCTTGGTAACATCAGTTTTATCTTTTTGCACTCTCACTGGTATATCATCGTTTTGATCTTGTTCAGGAAGACCGAAGATCATCACATTCTTTTTGCGTTTATTCCGTTCATTCAATTCCTCGATCATCTCTTCAAAATCACCACTGCTCTCCGCACTAGGATCTGTTGATTCACTCTTTTCTTTCAGCAGTTCAATATCATTCTGTAGGGCTAGGATAATATTTTTCAAAGCTTTGATTTGATTGCCAATCTTTCTGCAGTTGATGCATGACCAATCATAGCCTTTATTTGGATCGCTTAATATCTGAAGTTCATTGATAGTAATATTAACACATGCATTCCGGAACTCTCTTGAGCATACTGAACATGCTATGAGAAAATTTGATTTATACGACTTACTGCAGCACGAGCAAATGAAGTTTGAAACCGGCATTTTGGTACGCCACTGCAATACATCTTGAATTTAAATAGGAAACTTTCAAATAAATCAATAAATAACGGTTGAAACTTTGGCAGCTAATAACCAATGTGACAAACAGTCAGCGCACTCTGCCGGATGAGTTTCCCGTAATCATCCCCATTGGATGACCCTTTTTTGTAAATTATATTATATTGATATTCTTCAAGTTTAATTCGCCATCTTAGCAATTTAGAACTCTGGTCTTTCGTTGAAAATAGCCATTGGAGTGGTTTATGATCCGTGACTATATTGAATTTCCTGCCAAAAAGGTAGGGACGAAAATATTTGGTTGCCCAGACAATAGCCAATAGTTCTTTTTCTATTGTGCTGTAATTTGATTCGGAGTCGTTTAGAGTCCTTGAAGCATACGCTGTATCTGTATCTGTAGAGTAGGGAGGGTGAGTGTAAGCCCACGCACTTAGGCCACATGTGACCCATTGTACATCCTCCCGAGGAGTTGTCCTCCTAGGTCATCGTCCATCCTGTCCTTTCCAGGAAGGTGGACAGGCCGCTGGGAGACATCTCCTTTATATCGGCAGGTGTAGGCCAAGACTCGCCGAACACACACTCTCTTATTGACGATAACTCCGGGCACTCGCACAGGACATGCCTGACAGTCTCATCTTCCTGTTCACACATCCTGCATAGAGGTGTGTCCACTAGCCCCATATTATGTAGGTGTTTCCTTAGCTGACAGTGGCCAGTCAGAAATCCTACTGTAAGGCGTAGATTTTTCCTGGTCATCGCCAGATATTTCTTCGGCGCCAGCTTCCCAGGGTCGCCCAAGGTGATCCTGGCAAAATTACATCCTTTGATTTCATCCCATCTCTTTAAAGATTGAGCATGGGTGTAACATTTGACTAGTTCCGCAATTGTCGAAGTCATCAGGCCGTGGGTGCCACTTGGTCCTAAAATTCTTAGTCCAGCCGCTTCCTTGGCTAAAGAGTCGGCAATGCGATTACCTTTACTCCTTTCGTGTCCTTTAATCCACCTCAGGATAATGTTATTATCTACCGAGGCTTTGGCTAAATCTTGGTGGCACTCTAGTGCTAGCCCTGAAGTAACACGGTGTCTGTTCAAGGCTAATAGTGCTTGTCTGCTATCAGTGCAGATTGTTATGTTTTTGCCCGAAATTCTTTTCTTGGTTATTTCTTTTGTGGCGATTGAGATACCAGCCAGTTCTGTTTGGACCACGCTGGTATTTCTTCCCATTCCCCACTTAATTCTTAGGCTTAGTGATCTGGAGTACACTCCACATCCTGAGCCTTCTTTGGTTTTTGAGCCATCTGTATAAATCCGTATTGCATTTGTAGCATCTGACTCTGTGTTCTGCTTAATTTGTATTTTGTAGGGTTTATTAAACACAAACCTGAGTTCAATTGCATCACTTGTTGCCTGCAGCAGAGGTTGCGCAGTAAGCGCTTCCCGCCATAGGCCCAGCCTGAAGCATACGCTACTGGAAGGTCTTTTCCACTAGGTCCTTGGCTCAAGGCCGCACCCAAAGCTACGTTTGAGGCGTCCGTTGTTAAATTGAACGGTTTGGTAAAATCTGGATACTGAAGGATTGGTTCGTTAATTAGTAAATTTTTACAAGTTTCGAAACACGATAGAAATTCTTCGTCGTGGATGATCTGTGCACCCTTCTTCAAGCATTTGGTAAGTGGTTTCGTTAATTTTGCGAAGTCATTAATGAATCGTCTATAATATCCTAACAGTCCTAAACATCCTTTAATCCTTTAATAAGCCACTTCTTTTCGTAAAAATTCTGACTTGAGTTTGACTCTCTGAGTCCTTGAAAAACTGCTCTTAGCCTTTCGATATGCTCTTGGAGAGATGTGGAAAAGATGATTATGTCATCTAAATAAACTAAGCATTTTTCGTTTTGAATACCTCTAAGGATATTCTCTATCACTCGTTCAAAAGTCGCGGGAGCATTCTTGAGAGCAAATGGCATCCTGAGGAACTCGTAATGCCCATTTTCGGTATTGAATGATGTTTTTTCGATGTCTTCCTCACACATTTCAATTTGGTGGAATCCGCTGGCAAGATCTAAAGTCGGAAAATATTGGCATCTACCTAGTTTATCTAGTAAATCGGTTATATTCGGCAAGGGATACTTATCATCAATTGTTTTCTCATTAAGCTTCCGGTAATCTACAACAACTCGCCATTTTTGTTTACCGGAGGCATCCATTTTCTTAGGGACGACCCAAATTGGGGACGACCAAGGTGAACTACTAGGCCTTATAATTTTTTGATCTAACAATTTTTGAATTTGTGTTTGGACTTCTTTTTTGTGAATGAATGGATATCTGTATGTCTTTGTATAAACGGGTATTTCGTCAGTTGTCTTTATACGATGTTTAGTTTTGTTTGTAAAAGTGAGCGGTTCATCCTCATGGTAAAAAATATCGAAAAATTCCAAACATAATTTTTCTATCATTGATTTTTCTTCGACATTCAAATGGTCAGTTCTAATATTAGATAAGTCCAGTTTACGTTTGTACGTCTCATCAAAATTATTAAAGTTAAATTTTTGTATGCATGTTCTATCAAATTTTTCAACGACAATAGGTTCAAAGAAATCTAGTGTAATCTGATCCGTACTGTTATTTAATATAGTTGTTAGCGCTTCTGCGTTTCTCGCGATCGACAAACTCTGGAATTTCGCAGTTGTGTATCTTTTGATAAGGAATTATAATTTCACCGTCGCGTACAGATGTTTTTATCTTAATTACTTGTTCGTTTCGGGGAAGAATGGTAATGAGGTTCAAGTCATTTTTTATTTTATGATAATGCAATTTGATTTGTGAATGAGGTGTTGTCGAAAATCCTTTGCTCAAGTTAACATTTGCTTGAAGTAGTTTCAAATTATCAATACCTATCAATCCATGAAATGTATTGTGAAATTTGAATAAATAAAATTTCAGATTTCCAGAAACATTAAATACTTTTGAAATGGGAATGAAAGCACTATGTTTGTGACAAGGTTTTTGAAATACGGTTGACACTATGAAAGGATCATTTTGAATTCTATCGGGGTATAGATTATAAGCTAGATTTGGATCAATAAAAGATTTAGTCGAACCTGTATCGACCAAAAATTTCAAATTATATTCAGGTAGAATTATATAGGGTAATTCCCTAGAATTACTTGAATTTAAAGATATTATCACTGGTTCTACGTTTGATTGATGTCTTGGTTTATCAATTGAAAATTTTCATCAGGATTACATTCAGTATTTTCGAAATTTTCATACTGGCTCTGATTTTCAACTTCAGAATCTTGTGAATAATATTCGACATCATTCGTTTCTGTATTGAAAAGTTCTTCTGAGATAAAGTTTCTTTGTTGAGGTCTACTAGGAAATGAGGGACCTGGTTGATTTCTGTTGAACGTTTGCCTTGTTGAAACAATCATAGGAGTTTGACTGGGAAGATTCCGATTGGGATTGGGCTTGAAAACGTTCTGGTTATTAGTAGGTTGTTTGAAAACTTGAGAATTTCGGAAAAATTTTTGTTGTGGAACATTAGTTCTTGGTTGAATATTTATAGGCTGTGAAGGGAAATTGTTTTGTGGATGGAACTGATTATTTGAAGATCTATCTTGATTAAACGATTGACGATTTTGGAATTGACCGTTTCTTGTATTAGCATTGAAAGAAGTTCTTGGAAAATGAGACTGATTTGAATTTTGATTAGAATTTGATCTTATTTGGCTACTATTTTGTCTTACAGAAACTCTGCTTGAATTGGTTTTGATAATAATTGATATTTTCTTCTTGAATGATGAATTGCAAAGCTTCATTCAAATCAATAGGTCTCATACAACGAATTGTGGTTCCTAAAGGTTCTTTTAATCCAGATAAAAACGTTTTTAAAGCTAATGAATTATATAATTTGCGTTTTAAAACTTTCGAATTTTTGTCTGCTTCATGTGAATCAATATAGCAACAAATCAGATTAAGAATTTGCAAAATTCGATCAAAAAATTGTTGAGGTTTTTCAGCCGGGTATTGTTTCATCATAACCATGTCTCTATTCAAACAGGCTTCATCGCGTTGATCCGCAAAATTCCTATCAGTGTGTCTTTTAAAATATTCCAAGTTGTGACATTTTGAATATTAACTACTAATTTAGCATTTCCTGTTAGTTTATTAATCAAACTATTCAATAGATATGTATTTTGGAAAGAGTTTGGATTTTCGGCATCATAAAAATGAGTAATTAAGCTATCACAAGTGCTCAAATATCTATTAAGTTCATTTGGGTTCCCATCGAATTGTGGAACACAATTTAAATATTCGGGTTTGAAAACATTTGCCGTTTCTGAAGAGTTTGAAATATTCAATTATGGGTTTTGGTTATAAGATGTATTATTACTATTGATTGGAATTGATTGAGAAATTAAATTACTTCGATTTGAAAAAGGGTTAACAAAAACTCGATTGGTTCTTGGATTTGGGCTGGAAATAGAATTGTCTGAGTCAGCTAAAGACAATGATTGAAAAATATTTTCAAGCGACATGAAATCAGAGTACTCACAATAAAAGCAAGATTTTGGCCATCGCTTTCTTACCCACTATAAGGAGTCTGCCCTGGTTCAGCGATTTTGTCTTCACCAAGTGTTTCTTCCTTGCAGAAGGGGACGATGAAGTTCATCTTCTCGAAAACAGCTTCGGTACGGAGTTTTCTGCAGGTTTTCGATTGACTGGGTTTCCTGAAGTTCTAGGAGCCGCTCTGCTTTCAACACCAACTTGTTCTGTTCACAAAGGTTCGACTGCAAATTAATCGTTGAAACGAAAATCACTCGTACGACACGCGTACGAGTGATTTTCGAGTGTACACGCGACAATCCTACCGACTGCGCCAATTAACTATCGACGGCACTAAACTTGCTTTTTAAAAAATACTTTTATTTTTACAAACTTGAAAATGAAAAATTACAGAAATACAAAATATATGAAATTATACGTGTTGTTGGTTTGATGAATAAAATCTGACTGACTCTGCATGCAAAGCTTCGAAGATGTGCGCTCCTGTGAGAACTGTCTTGTCAGCATCTGGAACAGGGTGTTGGTATTGCTAGATCAGCGGGATTGTCCTAAGTGGTGAGATAATTCGCGTCAGCCAATGATTACCTAGTTGTTGTTACTATTGCTGTGATAAGTTGAAGAAGAAAACACAGAATGATAATTATTCGGTTTTATTTACTTGCAAGGTGAAACTTAACGACAGAAATGATGACAAAGAAAACTTAACTCAAGTACCTAAGTTTGAGCATATCAATAACTAACAAATAATTGAAATGAATTACAGTGAAACAAAAACACTAATGAGATTTATGTAATTGTGATTTTCCACCGACAATACTTTGTAGTTGTGGATCAATTTCACTTGTACCAATTGTCAAAAGAGATTTAAGATGCTCATCGGTTAATTGAGATCTGTAAACATTCTTTGTGTACTTCATCTTGGAAAACGTTTTCTCACACAAGTAAGTAGTACCAAAAACAGAAAACAACCCACGAGCAAATTTATGCAAATCATCAAATAGTTCCAGTGGAAGACTCTTATAAATATCCAACAAAGATGAATTTTGATATTTGTTCTTAAGCATATCACTGCACCGTGAATCAATAATTTCCATTTGGACTTCCGGAGTCAGGGTTTCAATGTCAGAATCGGAAGAATTTTGAAAAAACTTGATTTCATTCGCAATGACATCAAAATCTGAAAAACGAGTATCAAAATTTATCTTCAAAGCACTCAAAATGTGTGAAACATTTTTTACGTAATTGTGATTGTAATAGTATTATTTTCTGCCTGAAGGATTTGATATTGGTGTATAAATCAGGGAGAAGCTGATTTTCTCCTTGTAATCTCAAATTCATTTCGTTCATATGATTTGTCAAATCGACATAGAAGGCTAACTTCCACATCCATTCACTATTTTCTAAATCGGCAAAAGGGCGCTGCTTCTCATTTAAAAAAATTTCGACCTCTGCTCGAAGTTCAAAAAAGCGCTTGAGGACTTTTCCGCAACTGAGCCAGCATACGGCAGTATGATATGGTAAATCATTTTCTCCAATCTGTTGAATAAACTCGCGTAATTGTCGGTGATTCAGCCCAGTGGCTGAAGTTAATAACTGATATGACTGGTTTTAGAACTTCAGATGAATGATACAATGTAAGACTAATGGTTTTGAACCACCATCATTTTCTACAGCCTTTGACACAAGTGCAACCACTCCTTCATTTTTACCATACATATTTTTGCCTCCATCAGTTGTTATAGATTTCAAATTTCTCCATCGAAGGTTCTTTTTATTAATGGCATTTTCAACTCCCTCAAAAATATCTGCCCCAGTTGTCGTGCCGTGAATACTATCAATATCAAGAAGTTCTTCATACACTTCATAACTTTTATCTACTCCGCGAAATCAACACCTGAGCAGTATCTGACACATCCGTTGACTCATCCAATGCTAGAGAAAACCATTCATGATGTCCATTTTTGTCAGACAGTTGAGATGATATATTTTCTGCGATGTCTTGCACCCTCCGAGCCACGGTGTTTCCTGACAAACTGACACTTTTAAATAAATTTACTTTTTCAGGGCATATTTCTTCGGCTTCTGCAATCAAGCATTCTTTTGTCATTTCTCCATCGGTGAATGGTTTGCCACGTTTTCCGATTTCAAGAGCCACACGAAAGCTGGCGCGAGTTGCAGACTCTTGTACAGTATTCGCTTTGGTAAACAAAGATTGCTACGATTTGAGTCCGCGTTTCAAAGCTTCCAATTTTTCTTTCCGCAAACTTCCTGTATACTTGTAGTAACTTTGAAGATGTTTCGATTCATAGTGTCGTTTAATGTTATAGTCTTTGAGAACAGCTATGGTTCAATTAGAAATTAACATAGCGCCTTATTATTGGACTTAATCACAAAATACTGAAAGTTACATTTTTCTTGGAACGTTCTGCATTCACTTTCGATTGACGGGTGTTACTTTATTTCACAATAGACAGTTTCGCTTCCTTCGCATTTCCTATGCAGACTAACTCGCGGTTGCGCCGCTAGACTTTTTATATGCAATTATTACTGCCTTTTCTCGAGGTGATCGGAATACACTAACTAGAACCAGAACTTTCTCGAACCAACGCGGTAATTCCAAATATTTAATTACGCCTAATGCCACCTAGCGGGTAGCTGAAAAAGATAGTACATAGTACCACTACTCGCCACTAGATGTCGTTGAGTGTCACAATATACGATAATAATTGAAATGCAAAAAAAGCATAAGTTTGCTTAGGTCACGCACTTTGCGACTATCCTAGTCTAGAAATATAGTTAAGGGCAGAAATTGGTCCTTGGAACAAACTCAAAAAATCATTATGGCTCGAAGGCTTCAAAGTTTGGAGACCCCTGCCCTAGAATATCGGAGAAAGGTTGAAGATTTGTCTCTCTTCTATAGACACATTTGATTCCACCAAGAGCGGTGCATATCAAAAATACGCGACGGTCTGTGATTGCACCTCAAACTTCATTGTCTAAGAACTCGAACTGCGTTTATATAGAACGTTTTTCCAAATGGATTTAACCTCCAGCGATTCAAATCCAATGAGTAATCAATCAATTTATAACTTCTACAATTTTTCATATCATAAAAAACGGTTCCAGTACATTTTTCTAGATATCATTTTGGATCGCACGTAATTTTTTGACCATTGTCTCTATTTTACACCATTTAAAACTCAACTCAACAAAAAATCATTTTCGCTCATTATTATCCACTCTGATTTATATCCGCTAAAAAAACTGTCACATAAACGTAATGGATTCACATCAATGCCTGTTTTTGCCAGATGTGCAGGGAACTTACATGGTTCATTTTCATTCGTGTGATGATAGTGGCGTAAAATCTTTAAAAGTTGGAAGTTGTCTGTGTGGGGGGTACTTTTAGGGATAGTGGGGTGGGTTGATGAATAATGATTTTTTGATTTAGAAGGGAATTCTTTCCAGAGTCTCTTCCAATTCAGTCGTATTTCATATCTAACGTCTGAGATTATACCTTGCGGAGAGCAGATATCAGTTATCAATTCTAGAGGGGTGGCTACTTTCACTGCCACACCTATTTTTCCATTTTCGGCAATACCCGAGTTACTTTTGATCCAAATGATAACAATGTCAATTTCATTACTGAAGCATTTTCTGTCGTTCCTACAACTGAAATCTCATTGTTTTCCTGGCCACAGTATGTACTGAATATAAAACAACATCCTCGTACATAAAGTATAGAAGATACTCAGGAATTACGAACACGTTATATCGAGGTAATTACAGAAACAATTAGGATATTATGCGTTATATAATTCATAGGAGAACAATAGTTGGAAGTGTATAATTATAATATTCGCAGGGAAGTACAGCCAAAAATGATCCGATATTTATTAAGCTACTGCTATTTGTTATCTACAGAGTGGAACTATTATCAGTCAGGTACTAGTAGTAGAAGTTTCTTTATTTATTTATTTATTACACAAAATATATATATATATATATATATATATATATATATATAAAAATATCCTCATTTTACATATGAAAGATAGTAAACAGAATATAAATGCTAAGTACATTGCACTATACAGGGCTTTTCATGATGAGCGTTAATTAGCCGTTTCTGACAAACTATTTAACGGATTAACCTGAAATTTTCACAGTATGCATAAATCAATATGACCTACACGCCTAAAATATTTTAGACGAAGCGGCGTTGTCGCTTCTACTATAAAGTAGCGGCTTCTTTGATTTTTTAAATAGAACACCCCGTATATAATATCATATTATGATTCATTATCACTTTGTCAACAAATTCATATATTATTTTCCTATACCTATCTATTACCGTTTAGAAGATATAAATTAATTTCGATATTTTTTTTATATTTTATTTTTATGAATGCTGATAATCTTGAACTCTCTTGCACTAAAACGATCAAATTTGAAATGGAGTGGAGTGATACTGTGAGGATCTTCACTCCGAGTCATAATTTCATTTGCCTCATTCAGGGTCTTCAAAAAATGCAGATACTTTGATCTATTGAAAAAATGAGTGGAACTCAATTTTTTTCAAATGGAACACCTTGTATATTTCAACATTCTGAGGTCTACATCCAATTTTAGATTAACTTTGTTCGGATAATACTATTTCTATTCTGAACCGTTTTCGAGATAAACTGTTTCAAACGGAAACTGACGTGGTTTTCTTGCTCGTTTTTTTGAATTCATCACTTATTTTGGATATTCAACATTTTTTTATAATTAGTAATATTTCTTTTTGATCCAGTTCTTTAACTTTCTCAGATCAGTCAATTCGAAATTGGTATGTACCTACCTTAGAAAAAGTTACAATTTATATACATTGAGGTATTGGTCTCTAACGTACAACAGTACACATTTATATTTTTTAATAGTGTGCTTTGTAAAAATAAATAAACCAATTATTCAACGTCAGACTTTCGTTGGTGGTTTTGACTGATTGTGATAGCTACCAATTATAATAGATTAATGTCAAGATTAGGTTACAGTAATGAAGATTTCTTGAATTTATTAATAATTTATAGAATTGCAAGTAGAACATGCCGAGTATTTCATGAAAGATATCCACAACTTCCGAAGCCGAATAATAATGTGATAAATCGACTACTAAAAAACTGTAGGTTGAATGGAACCTTCCGTCCAAAAATCATTCGTAAGAAGACTAAAGTGGATGATGATGACAATGGTATAACAGTTTTGGGATACTTTCATGCATTTCCAAACGCTTCTCTGCACGAGGCTGAAAGGGAGATAGGTATACCCTACGTGACAATTTGGCGAATTATTAATCAGCATAAATTGCATCCCTATGAGTTCTACTGTGTCCAACATTTCAAAGAGACTGATTTACCTCGTAGAGTGGAATTCTTTGAATGGTCAAGACTCAAGAGGATGAACATTTCCTTGAAAATATCATATGGACACATGAGGCCAAGTTCACAAAAAATGGAGTTTTCAATAGACACAACAGTCATTATTGGGCGCCAGAAAATCCCCATGTTGTCCACCAAAGGGGTTTTCAAGAAAGATGGCAATTCAATAAATTTTGTGCCATAAAGAATGAGTCACTTTTTTATATCGAGTTTCATGATGATAATTTGAATGCATCAAAATATGAAGATTCACTGAGGAATGGAATTCAAATGATTTTAAATAATAGACCAGGAAGAGAACGTGTATGGTACCAAATGGATGGTGCTCCACCCCATTATTCTCATTCAGTCAGCGAAGCTTTAACCGAAATCTTCGAAGACAGATGGATTGGTAATAATGGACCTTTTCGTTGGCCTCCTAGAACACCAGATGGCAATCCATTAGATTATTTCGTGTGGGGTTTCATTGAAAATATGTTCTACTCTACTCCAATAACAACAATGGAAGATATGAAATCGAGAGTTACAACTGCTTTCAATAGTTTGACTCCAGATTTGATCAGAAGCGCTACACATGACAATCTTTTGAAGAGATTACATGTTTGTTTAAGTAGAGGTGGAGATGTGTTTGAACATATTCTGAAATACACTGACGATTAAATTAACTCATTTATGGGTTAATTTATGGGTTTATTATTTTCAGTTCGTGTTTCAGCGTTAATAAAACTATTGTTTGAAGAGAAGTTTCATTCGATGGTTGAGGAGTATATTGATAATCATCTTTTCATTGTATCATCTGTGACTACTTGAGAAACATCCAACGAAATCTGTTTTACAAAAATGAGTGATGAACAAGGAAACCATGTCAATTTCCGTTTGAAACAGTTTATCTCGAAAACGGTTCAAAATAGAAATAGTATTATCTGAACAGAGTTAATCTAAAATTGGATGTAGAACTCAAAAATGTTGAAATATACAGGGTGTTCCATTTGAAAAAATTTATATCTTCTAAACGGTAATAGATAGGTATAGGGAAATAGTATATGAATTTCTTGACAAAGTGATGATGAATCATAATATGATATTATATACGGGGTGTTCGATTTGAGAAATCAAAGAAGCCGCTACTTTATAGTAGAAGCGACAACGCCGCTTCGTCTGAAATATTTTAGGCGTGTAGGTCACATTGACTTATGCATACTGTGGAATTTTCAGGTTGATCCGTTGAATAGTTTGCCAGAAACGGCTAATTAACGCTCATCATGAAAAGCCTTGTATAGTAATGGATATTAACAAAAAACTAAATGAACAGTATATGAAGAACCGATAACTAATTATAAATAAAAATACAGTTCACATACTCTTTAAATCTAAGAAAAGGTAACCTCAGTTTTTCAATATTGTTGCAATGAGTATTGAAGGATCTGACAATTCTGCATAAAGGAGAGTTTTTTTCTGAATTGGTTTTACTAAATGGGGTTGCAATGAGATCATGGTTTCGCAATTCTCTGCAAGGTGTATTCAATGAAATTTTTGTTATCGACGTAGGACAATCGACACGTTTATTGAATAATTTGTACAGCATTAATATATCTGACATTTTTCTTCTATCTGTAAGAGACGTCTGTCCAGGATTTTTTAGCGAACCCATTTTCAACATATTTTCTAGTACACTAAATTCATTATAAAATATATTTCATTCTATTATAAGCTCGGTGAAGGTCGATTAAGGTTCGTATCTTAGACTATAAATTTATATTACATGCTTTCACAATTTTCATTTCCTCATCATTGTTCACTATTGAACCTAGTTTTGAAAATCATAAACTTGTTAAGCTCACTTCGAATACGAACTTGCAAACAGAACTGATACATTTTAGCTTCTTATGGGAGTTTTTGATTCATATTCATTTTCACCTCTACACTTTTTATTCCAGAGAGCATTGGATAATAGTTATTGAGTAATGGCCAAATATTTTCTTCTCAGGTTTTGCTTGAAAATTCAATATTTCATTAGTACTTATTCTACAATATTATATGGAAAAATATGCTATTTTCAAGCGAGACATGGAAAGAAAATACTTGGTCGTTGGCTCAATAACCATTATCCAATGCTCTCTGGATGAGCCCAATAATAGCCATTGGATTTTAAATTTGCCGCGTTTCGGAAGTTCTTCTTCTGCCCAGCAGATGGCGCGCCGACTCGTCCATAAGTTCTGTTAACGGACAACTA
Source organism: Leptinotarsa decemlineata (assembly GCF_025532065.1). Classification (NCBI taxonomy): domain Eukaryota; kingdom Metazoa; phylum Arthropoda; class Insecta; order Coleoptera; family Chrysomelidae; genus Leptinotarsa; species Leptinotarsa decemlineata. The sequence goes on along the minus strand of NW_027412572.1, from coordinate 2,303,107 downwards.
TAGCACTAGTATATTAGTGTTATATCCTCACTACAGGACATTTCAATCTACAGTGTGTCAATTTAAAAACTTACACTGGGCTATATCTCACAAACGAAAGCTGATATCGAAAAATGCTTGAAACCGTTTCTAGGATAGTAAGGGGGAACTGAAGTGACATGAAAAAGAACTCACCCTTATCAACTCCGTAGGCCCCAACCACCAAAACTCAAAAAGTTTAAATTGCAAACCCATTGAGAAGACTATAAAAATGCTATCCAATGGTATAAATAAAAATTGTACATGGTGAAGCAATAATTGTGAAACTTTGGCTTGAATGGGATATTTAATGAGGTTTTTGTTGAACTACAAATTTATTGAAAATGTCACTTAAGTGAATGTTCAAAGTGGGTTTTGTTGTTTTGTAAACAACAAAGTCAAAGTCTGCACGAACTTTAATATCAGCCGGCTTACTATGACTTTTTTATTTGTAATGCTACCTTCCGGTATCCGTCGATACGTTTTTTGTTAAATGAAAACTTAATTTGCCATTTTTGCTAAACATGTTGGAAAGATCTGTTTTTTTGGATTCTGTCACAGTCAATAATTTTTGGTTTGTTTGAGACTTTTCAATGGCATAAGTTTTCATCATTTGTACGATTTGTACTGTCATTCAGCTGTAGTTGTCACAATGGTTTACAGTATACTTGAGCGCGTGGAGATAATTTTTATATTTGCCTCCCAGAACCAGTGTTATTTAAAAACAGCTCAAATATTTCATGAAAGGCATCCGGACAAAACTGTAAGTCACGTGTACGTCCGCGATTTAGTTGAAAAGTTTAGAGAAACGGGATCAGTGCAAAATAAAAAAAGGAATGTCCCAAGATTACTGAATGAAGGGACCCAAATTGAGGTCCGTGCATCAACACGTCAAGTATCTGCACTTTGAACATTTACTTAATTGACATTTTTAATAAATTTGCAGTTCAACATAAACCTCATTAAATATTCCATTCAGGCAAAAGTTTCACGATTACTGCTTCACCCTGTACAATTATCATGTATACCAACGGATAGCATTTTTTATAGTCTTTTCAATGATGTATCACAAGTAGGGGTTTGCAATTTAAACTTTTTGTGTTTTGGTTGGTGGCGCCTAAGGGGTTGATGCGGGGATATATATATATATATATATATATATATGTATATATATATATATATATATATATATATATATATATATATATATATATATATATATATATATATATATATATATTGATTGATGCAACTAATTTTCCTTTATTTTGAGTATTTCTATATTAAATTCTACAAAAAGGATTTGAAGCTTTATATCTTCTATTAATTATCTGCGAGCGCTTTCGACAGTTGGTAGTACTGTCATCTTCTAGGCACTCCTCAAACTGAACTTGTCATCCTGTCGTCTGCCTCTTTATACGGTCAGAGCGTCTTAACTCAGGTATTTCAGGTACTTTAGGTAAATTTGCCTGTATTTGTTCTGCATCAGGTACTCTTCTTCGTGTTAGATCTTCTCTAGGAATGTGTATGGTTTTGTTTAATATATTGAATGTGAGATCTTGTTGTGTTTTGATTTGTACTTGTTCCTCGATAAGTGATTTATGACTGTTGAATTTATGGATGTTCAAGTTTTCCCAAATGTCCATACGGTTTCCCTTGTTGATTTGTTTTATTAGTTTTATGTTCTCTGGTGGGGGGAAATTATGTTTGTTTTGTATGGCGTGTATTGCAAGGTTTGATTTATATACTGTTGGATTTATGTATGCCTTTTTGTGCTCATTGTACCTGTGGATCAGTTTTTTCTTGGTTTGGCCGATATAGAATTTGTTGCAGTCCGAGCATTGTATACTGTATATCCTGTTTTGGTCTTTGTCTTCTTCTTTTTCATAGTTGTTTAATTTTTTGTGTTATCTTGTATGTGATGTCGATGTTCTGTGGCTTGAAGATGGTTGTTAGTTTTTTGGTTTGGTGTCCTACGTACATAAATGCTGTCCATCGTTGTGTTGTTTTATCTGTTGGGGTGGCTTGATCCTTGTTATGTATTTTTTGTTTGATTCTGTTTTCTAGTTTATCTATTGTCTTTTGGGTGTATTCATTTTCGTTCGCTATTTGGTATATGATTTTCCGTTCTTTGTTTCGGGCTTCATTGCTGAGTAACATTCATATATAGAATGTTAAGGATACCACTCAGCAATGTAGCCCGAACCAAAGAACGGAAAATCATATACCAAATAGCGAACGAAAACGGATACACCCAAAAGACAATAGATAAACTAGAAAACAGAATCAAACAAAAAATACAGAACAAGGATCAAGCTACCCCAATAGACAAAACAACACAACGATGGACAGCATTCACGTACGTAGGACACCAAACCAAAAAACTAACAACCATCTTCAAGCCACTGAACATCGACATCACATACAAGCCGAACACAAAGATAACACAAAAAGTAAACAACTATGAAAAAGAAGATGACAAAGACCAAAACGGGATATACAGTATACAATGCTCGGACTGCAACAAATTCTATATCGGCCAAACCAAGAAAAAACTAATCCAAAGGTACAATGAGCACAAAAAGGCATACATAAATCCAATAGTATATAAATCAAACCTCGCAACACACGCCATACAAAACAAACATAATTTCCCCCCACCAGAGAACATAAAACTAATAAAACAAATCAACAAGGGAAACCGCATGGACATTTGGGAAAACTTGAACATCCATAAATTTAACAGTCATAAATCACTTATGGAGGAACAAGTACAAATCAAAACACAACAAGACCTCACATTCAAAATATTAAATAAAACCATACACATTCCTAGAGAAGATCTAACACAAAGAAGAGTACCTGATGCAGTACAAATACAGGCAAATTTACCTAAAGTACCTGTAATACCTGAGTTGAAACGTTCGGATCGTATAAAGAGGCAGACGACAGGATGACAAGTTCAGTTTGAGGAGTGCCTAGAAGATGACTGTACAACCAGATGTCGAAAGCGCTCGCAGATAATTAATAGAAGATATAAAGCTTCAAATCCTTTTTGTAAAATTCAATATTAAAATACTGAAAATAAAGGAAAATTTGTTGCATCATTCAATATATATATATATATATATATATATATATATATATATATATATATATATATATATATATATATATATATATATATATATATATATATATATATATATATATATATATAGGTGTTCTCCACAGCACATCGAGTGCCTTGGTGAAAACCTATTATGGAAAATGTATTCATATGATTGTGGTGAATCTCTCACTCGTAGTGATAATCTTCATAAGCACCAATTCCAATTCATTGGAGTTTTATCCCAACACCAACAACAGTTTAATCTTTCTCATGAGATAATCACTTGGTGATCGAAACACGTATCGAGGTGCTGAAATAACGGTTCGGTGTTGGGATAAAACTCCAGTAGTATTCATTACTTCACCGAAGGTTCCAAACAGTGCATCACAAAATCGACTTTTGTTTGGATTCTTCATTTTTCTCACTGGTTGCTCAGTGTTCTGCACATTCCTCCACATTCTCACGATACAAATATATAAATGATAAACAATTCAAGTTTTCAAAATATGGGTTATGTCTTCCAACACGTCTCGTCTTCTGAATGCTATGATACCATTTGTATTGCAATCAGCCTCTCCAATTGAGTATGTTATCATTTTTTCCTGACATTCGATATTTTCTTTGAAACTGACAATATCACCACCAAGAGATTTCAAAATTGCCTGAGGAGCACATGTATCCCATTTGAACGTAGTGCCCTTCGATAACAAATAGGCGTCTGCCAGACCTGCAAATCAAAATTCTGAATCAATTACTTTCGTGATTGGTATTATGATAACAATGATAATAATTTTTATTACTTGGTAGAGAGTACAAATTTCGAATCACAATATTTCTATGTATACACGTACAGTGATAAAAAACCTCCAGGAATGAAAACGGTAATAAGATATTGAAATTCTTGATATCTTCCATGAACAGCGTGAATGCGATCGCGCGTAGTTCATGGAAAAGCTGGCTGAGATGATGCACGTATTCTCGTGATATCAGAATTATTGTAACCTAGTTTACTCTAACCTGGTTTATCACTAGCCACCAGGGGGCTAATGATAAACTTGCAACACCCATCCACTTCTTACAAGAACAATTGAACGTTGTGGAGAAACTGAACATACATATGGAAAAAAGGCTTAGTGAACAAGAAGATTTCATAATAGTTTTGAAGCAAATAAACAAATTCGATAAAATGAAACCAGTAGAGACATCTGTGACGAAGGATACCAATGAGGAATATAGTGCTAAAATAATACAATAATACAGTATGATGGGACAATAATACAGTATTGTCCCATCAATCTCACAAAAAACACAGAACGATGTCGATGCCTCGACAAATCCAGACCCTATACAAAAAAGGAAGCAACAAAAAATCACGCTGTCTCAGGTGGAAACAGCTGTTGAGAATGCACTGACCTCTCACAATCCTAACAAAATAAACAGAAAATTAATAATCGGAACGAACAGCACCATGAACACGAGTCGAATCAAAACTATCCCGAAATTTGGATACCTCCATGTGTGCAGGATTCATCCTGACATGAGTGCAACTGATATGGAAAACTTTCTCAAAGAATCGTCACCTGATATACCTTTCAATTGCGAAAAATGGAACAAGACTGAAAATTACATCTCATTCAAAGTATCGTTTCCGTTAGCCCATGTCAAAGAGGTATACAATCCTAACATATGGCCTGAGGGAGCAGCCGTCCAACGCTTCAAATTCAGAAAAACAAATTTTTACAAAACTCAGCAGGATTTCCCAATTCGCAACACCTAGCTGAGGAGACTGAATGCGCCTTACTGCATATAAACAAAGTTTACCGTTCACTCCAAGGAATTCGTTTGTCGGTACGGCTCAGGATTGCATTTTTTGCGATTTCCATAAATCATATCGCCGACAGACGATGTCCGGAAGCCGCCGGCCGCATGACAGTTATACGAGGGCAGTTCCTATTCGTGATATCTACAGGGGACGTTCCGAAGTGAAACTTCGCTTGCTCGATTGTATCAGACAGATAAACAAAGATACGAAAGTAGTTGTTTGTCGATCAACTTCTAGAAACATGATAGATAAACTCATGAATAAATGATCTAAGAAACAGAGCAGAGTGATTTACTGATGAAATGATAAACATACGTTCAGAAAAACATGTTTTATTAACAAAAATAATACAATTATTTAATGTTATATGTTTATAAATGATTTAAAATATTCAATTTTACATTGCATGATTTATGTTTCCTAACAATCTTCATGTCCTGGTTCATGAATTTTAAAGTAAAGTATATCCGAACTCTTGTATATAAAGATATATAATAATCGAAGGGGAATTTTTGACATGGATGTGAGAAAAGAATTTTCGAATATTTTGTTTTCAAATACTGTCCAATTCCCTTCTCACTGCCGATTTTATCAAAATTTACAATGAATATGTTTTCCATCTCTATTACATGGTCAACAATATCTCTTGATGGTACGGTTAATCCACCAAACGATGATTTGTCGGTACTGTAAGCCTCTAGCTTACAGAAAATTACATCTTGATCAAGAAGGTTTTCTGAGGATTTGCTAAAATGTATGCAAATGTCACACGAATGTTGCAAGCCAACTTGACTTTCATTTTTTGAAAATTATTTGGATAAATGTGGTCATTATTAAGTTTAGGAGCCAATTTATATTGTTTAGTTCTATCATAATTATACATTGTTTCTATGTAATGTTTTCTTGTTTCTCTACCCTGAAGTAAAAACTGATAGGAAAACAAATTGTTTCGTGTCGACTTCAGTAAGTGCGGGATATCAAACAAATATACAAGTTTATGATCGTCTATCAGAAATATGGGATTTTCGTCTGTAACATTCAAAGTTTTCACCAACTTCTGAAAATTTGAACCCTGATCGGAAACCACCCCCATGACATTTAGGCCTATACTTTTGCATCTTCGTACCGTTTTGAACAAAATATCTTTCAAATCATCAGAAGTTGCTGATGTCTTATAGAAAAAGTATGCAAGTGGTATTTTCCAATTGCTTGCCAAACCTCTGACCATTACTGTTAGAGCACTACTTGCTATGTCAGTAGAGGTCCCATTCAAACTCGTTTGGAAACCTACTATTTTGTCTCTGGAAATATCATAATAAAGATGAGATTTCAAAGATATTTCGTCTAGGCATAAAATACAATCTCTTTCTTTCTCCTTCATGAGCCCAATCCTGAATTCAATAACACGAAAAATAAAATCGTTGAAGCCTGGTTCAACAATCCAATTTTTCGTGAAACGATGAAGTGTACTTTTTGACGGTAATCTACAAATTGTTGAAAATTTTTTGTACGCTTTCGGACCAAGAAAATAAACAGTCAATGCAAACTGTTTGAATTCGTCACTATACCTGGACCCTTTTGGTGCTTTATTTATCAAAGAAAGCTGTGCTTTCAAGAGCTTACAATATTGCTCAGGATATTTTCGATCCAGAAACTTGAAAACATCATCCAGAGTAATTCCGGTTTCGTCCAGTGCTCTTTTCGATGTTGAAGCTACTGTTTTCTCTAGTGATACAATTTTTTTTCGTAATGCCACTTTTCTTGGAGTTCCCGAAGAAAGTTTAGCAGATGTTTGGCTGCATTCATCTAAAAGAAAGATGTACGTACTTTCAATAATTGTTTTCTTGTCATCGTTTTTGTTTCCGAAGCATATAAAAATAGATCAGGTAAGTATATAATATAACGAAAAGATATTTCACCTCGTGATCCGTTTGAACCTGAGCATCAATGTAAATAAAATCCTTGCTAGTACCGGCAATGGCATCATCATCTGGAAGGTTTAAACAACAAAATTGATATTGTAAATTTCATATGTTAAAAAGTGGAATAAGATTTTTTCATCATTTGAATCTATAAACTTCACTGAACCAACCTTTCTGAGCACCATCTTGAGGCAGACGCAATGAAGGAACAGCATAGCTATGAATACGAGAATTCACAATATCATCGGCTCTAAAATGTAAGCTGCAAATTTTAATTCTATTGTGACTCTGCTCTGGGGTAAGATTAGCATATCTATGATTCCCAATGAAGCCTAATACATTTTTCCAACGTTGACACCTAAAAAAAAATTCAAGTATATCAATCGATAAACTGAACATTTTGAAAAAAGATTGAAATGAGTTTGGATTGGCAAATGCCGGCGGTATATTTCGTTATGAATAATTTTATACAACAAAACCATAAAAGGTATAGATAGGTAAAATAAAAATTAATGGTGAATATATTGAATGCATACCTTTCACTGTACTTTGGGCAGCGGAAAAACGAAATACCTGGGCTTCCCACCGTACTCAGACAACCATCCACTGAGCAATACGTCGACATTTTCACAAAATAAATATTTCGAACTCCGAACGAACACAACACAATCACAATACCAAAGTTTACCGATTCTGTAGTCTTTGACAATACCAAACAATACGGACAACCTTTATATCTCGTGTGCCGACGAGAACTGGTAACTTCAAGCGACACACTGTACTACCTCGGCTGGTAATTACCCGCTGTCGCTAGCGGGCGGCGAGATTTCTCAGATGTCGAAAAATGAGCGAGTGACACGTCTTATAGTATTCTGTAGTCTTTGATATAAATGTGCAATGCATTAGCAACAAACTTACACAACTAGAACATATCAGTACTAATCTCAACCCAGACTTTTTGTGTCTCACCGAACATTGGATGAATGAACTTCAATTACCATATAACCATATTCAGGGTTACACACTAGTAGCTAAATATTGCAGAAAAAACATTTTACATGGCGGTTCTGCTATCTATGCGAAAAATTCTATTGTCTCAGAATGCTGTAAGATAGATATCTCACTTTCTACAGAACAATGTTTTGAATGTTCAGCATTAAGTTATAGAGGTGGGGACTATGCTATTCTATGTATATATAGGCCTCCTCTTTCGGATACTAAAGATTTTCTAAAGAGGCTAGATTCAACTTTCTCAAAAGTTATGAAAAAGTACAAACTCATAATTCTTTGTGGTGATCTGAATATCAACTTTCTGAACACTAACTGCTCAGAAACAAAGTCGCTTTTCGACATACTTGACTCATATGGGCTTATCAACCATATCAACGAACCAACGCGTATCATTACCCGATCCGATAGTATAACTAGTACTACCGAGCTAGATTACGTCTCATCAAACTTAAATAATATCCTGATCATCAAAAACTTAGACCCCGGATTCTCAGATCATCTAGCACAGTACATGCAACGGTCAGTTCATAGGGATTATGTAAGTACTACACCTTTCATAAAAAAAAGAATTTCGAACTCTGACACGGTATCGGAGTTCAGCTACTTATTCAATAAAGAGCCCTTACAACTTCCCGTGTCAAATGACATAGATGTGGTTTTCGGTAGTTTCTGGAATCATTTTTATTGGTGCTTTGAGGTATCTCACCCCCAAAAAAAGTACCCCGCCTGTAAGGGTACAATTCAGAACCGAATGAAATTCAATCTCAGTGAACGGTCTCAAAAAGATATGGATTCATTGAGGCAATTGAACTGGATGAGAAAATTATCGCACGACGAGAATGTAGAAATCAGGTATAAATCTATTCGTAATGAACTTAATGAAAGGATAAAAAAAGAGAAAGGAGAGTTCTATCGGAATATTATAAACGATTCGAACAATAAAACCAAAAAAATTTGGGAATTAGTAAAAATCAAAACTCATCAAAATAATATTACAACAAAAAGTATATCTTTGACTATTGATGATAAAAAAATCTCTGATGAAAGCAAAATATCTAATCTATTTGCGGAATACTTCACAAAAAACTTAGTGGACAAAACTGTTAACATGTCAGATGAGGAAAATATTTGCACAACTTCCTCCTTCAATCCTTTCTCTCTCTTTTTCCAGCCTTTTGATGAGAAAGAAATAAAAAACATAATCTTGGAAATGAAAAATAAAAAATCCACTAGCATGGATGAAGTTCAAATGTCTTTGTTAAAAAACTGCCATGAATTCCTAGCGTCCTATATTGCTGATTTGTTGAACCTCTCTGTAGAATGTGGAAAATTTCCATCAGTCCTAAAAATTTCCAAAACCATTCCTATATTCAAGAGAGGTGATCCAGAAAGTATTGAAAACTACAGGGGTATCTCTATCTTGAATCCAATTTCAAAAATATTTGAAAAGGGCATGTGTATCCGAATAAATGACTTCTTGGCTAAATTCAAATCATTGACAATATGCCAATATGGCTTCCGCGAAGACCTCAGTACGGAAACAGCCACTACTGAACTCGTACAATATATTTATGACCAAATGGATGCCAATAAGTTAGTATATGGATTTTTCTTTGACTTATCCCGAGCCTTTGACACCGTAAACTATGAAATTTTAAAAATCAAGTTAAATTCTCTTGGAATACGTGGTCATATCAACGACTGGCTCATGTCATTCACAAGGGAAAGACAAATGGTAGTGAAAATTGATAACTATACCTCTGAAAAACATGAAATAGAACTTGGAACTCCTCAGGGGAGTGTTCTTGGACCCCTGTTGTTTCTGCTATATGTGGATGACCTTCCCAACTATATAAAGGAGGGAAGGCTATTCATGTATGCAGATGACACAACGATTGTGGTCAGCGGACACACTCCTGATGAAATAATTTCGAAAATCAGAAATGTCATTGAACAGTTCTCCCGATGGTGTTTGGCTAATCACCTATTGGTGAACATTTCAAAAACAAAAAAAATGGAGTTCACAAAAAGACGAGTTGACACAATGGATGTGATGGAATTTGATGGTTACACTGTTAAATGTAGCCAACAAACTCTATTTTTAGGAACTGTTTTAGATTCAAACATTCAATGGAATGAACAAATTAACACAGTCTGTGGCAAGCTCAATAAATCATTTTATGCTATCCATGCCTTGAAAGACACTCTTGACAGACATTCACTCATGAGTGTTTACTTTAGCATGGTGTATTCTACACTTAGCTACAATATTATCTCTTGGGGTCAAGCCAACGAATGGGTGCGTGCTTTCAGGCAACAAAAGAGAATAATAAGATTAATATTCGACTTAGATTTTGGTGAGTCTTATAGAGGAACTTTTAAAAGAAATAAAATTCTGACTACCACTTGCATTTACCTATTTAAAATACTTATATACGTTCATAATAACAAAACAAAGCTTACATCGAATGCTCAAATACATCAGTATAGAACACGAAACAATCATCACTTATATCAATCAAAACTCAATCACACTTACTACAAAAAAGGGTGTTCACCTCTATAATTTATTGCCAAATCACCTAATGCAACTTTCACCAAAAAAGTTCAAGGTGGAATTGAAGAAATTCCTTTCGAATAGATGTTATTATGATCTGAATGAGTATATGAACCATACATGAAAACTGATGAGTCTAATCTTTCAATATGATGTAACAATGTATTTTGTTTCTTGTGATATTTGCGTGATACAATTTTTATTTACTGTACAATATTTCTTATTCTATGTGACGAACCTATACATTGTACAAATGGCACAAAAAGGTAATATATTATCTATCTATCTATCTATCTATTCAGATATGAGGTACCAAAAACGCAACATCACGAGAAATCTCGAGTAAGCCTCGGCAGGAAGTGGGAAGGCTGAATGCTGAAATGAGGCTCTGTTGGGTAGAGAACCACCCATTAATACCAGTGGGGGAGTCTCCCATCGACCTGTTGTGGGTCTATGAGGCGGCCCCTCACCTCGTGGACGTTCTGGGGCTCAATATTGAAGTCTCATCCTGCTGATCCTCCTTTTCCTTCACCAATTCTGTTCCCCTCCTCCTACCACCCCGTATGTGGGAGAGATGTGAATATTGTGAATACTCTGTACAGTAGACCTTACATCTGTTAAGGAGAAATGTATTATAAAGTATTTTTGATATGATAGCAAAACGACTGGTATACAAGGTGTCCCTGGACTTCCTCTTTTCCTCTCGGGAATGTATAGATGGGGTCAAAATATCACCAGTACTTCATATAACTTTTTTTCCTAAAATCCTTCGTTACCAAGTAACGGGCCCTCGAAGTTACAAAATGAAAAATGTTTTTCTTTGATAACTTTTCAAGTGAATATTCAAAATCATCCAAATTTTGGTAATTGACTAAACAAATGAATTCCTTCGATGAGCTTTCATGCAGGAGTCAGTTGTTTTGCTACAAAGTCAGGAACGGACTACCCCCGATGGTCCACACCCCAAAACTTTGAAATGACAGATATTTTTCAATATTTTTCAATAAATTAAGGTTACTTGGACAATTTTATGAATGAAAGTACTCGTGTGGAAAGTCGATCGGAGCAACGAGTCTTGATAAAAATGTAGTTTCACTCGACGACATCAAACCTGCTTGTCCACCATTATTTGAAATGAATAATTATCAAAGCAGAAATAATAATGATAACGTTAATTCAACAACATTTATCCTGAGATGTCTACCATTATTCGAAAATATTAGTTTTTAAGGAAAATGGAAATGATAGGTAAAATGTTCATAACGAATTTTTATAATGCAAACACGTTTAACTAACGAAACTCAAGAGCCTCAAGAGCAAACAGAAATGAAAAATCCGCTACAGAAACTGCTCGATATGACCACCTTCTCTCTCTATACATTTTCTTAGTCTGCGAAGACACCCTCTCTGTACTTGAAATAGCATTCCAGGGTCGTTTCGTATGGCTTCACAATCTAATGTTATTCTGTTCAACAATGCATCTCTTGTGTGAATAGGTGTAGCGTAAACAAGGCTTTTCAGATGCCCCCACAGAAAGAAATCCAATGGATTTAAATCCGGAGACCGCGATGGCCATGAATATGGCCCACCTCTACCAATCCATCTATTGTGGAAAATATGGTTCAGATGGTCACGCACAATCAAACTAAAATGAGGAGGAGCGCCATCATGCATAAACCACATATCTCTTCGGGTTTGCAATGGAACATGTTCCAAAAGTCCATTCAAATCGTTCTGAATGAACTCCAAATAACGTTCTCCATTCAATCGGTCCTGTAGAACGAATGGTCCTATAAGATGGTTTCCTATGATACCAGCCCAAACATTCACGTTGAATTTCCGTTGGTGTTTGGTTTGCAATATCCCATGGGGATTTTCTTCGGCCCATATATGGAGATTATGAGAGTTGATAACTCCATCTCTACTGAAACCTGCTTCATCAGTGAATAAAACTCGATTAATAAAAGTCATATCCTCTCTTTGCCTATCCATGAACCAATTGGCATATTCCAGTCGTGCTGGAAAATCTTGAGGTGTCATGGCATGTACCTTCTGGATGTGAAATGGGTGGAGCAGTTGTTCCCTAATTATTCTATGAATAGTGGACTTGGATGTATGGAACTGTTCTGATAGATTTCTGATGCTCATTGAAGGATCATCAGCGACGGCTTCCAAAATATTTTCCTCCAATACAACGGTACGTACAGTCCTAGGAGCGCCCTCACCACCTCGTTTTGGCAAAACTGTACCTACAATAATATCGAAATAAAACAACGTGCTCAAATTAATTATCAATTATTACATACCTGTCTCCCTAAAGCTGCGATCGACACGCTCGAATGTTTCTCTTGACGGTACCGTTCGATTGGGAAAATGCTCGGAATACAGACGACGAGCTTTTGCAGCATTACAAAATGCTCGTCCATAAAATACATGCATATCTGCATATTCATTGAATGTAAACTGTTCGGCCATATCAAAAAAATTCAAAATATCCTATAGAATATTGACAATACAATGATAGTCATATGACAACGCACTACTCGACAAAACAAAATCGCATTCCAGTTTCTCATTTTTTATCAAAACTTTCTAAAAGGTTTTTTTGTCAACATCTGTGAAAGAAATGGAACATATTATTCCCTGGATATTTTTCACCTGATCATGTGCAGCCGTTTTTGTAGTTCATTCGTTTGCTTTTTATTAGTATAGTAAATATTTTTTCCGATGTGCGTTTTTTCAGCTAAATTTAGATTCGTGTTAAAGAATTTCTCCCATAAAATTATAATTATCAGTGGAACTCAACAGTTTAGCTGTGAAGAAGAATTTGAAACATTCGAATGTTGAGTTTCATGAGATTCAGATAACTGATCAACACGAAACGTGATTATTCCACACGTATTATGTACATACAAAATATGGAATGAATTCGATATTTCATAGTAGAGTAGCTTGTTAGTTTAAAAACACCACGAATCTACAGAACTTGATATTTCTTTTGAAAAAATATCTGCTATCACAATTGTGACTTAAACTTCCATATAGGTACTGTACTTTTTGTTTACGACTTCATTTTAGCATACTTTGTATTATTCCTGTTATAAATGTTGTTGAATTAACGTTATCATTATTATTTCTGCTTTGATAATTATTCATTTCAAATAATGGTGGACGAGCGGGTTTGATGTCGTCGAGTAGAACTACATTTTTATCAAGACTCGTTGCTCCGATCGACTTGCCACACGAGTACTTTTATTCATAAAATTGTCCAAGTAACCTTATTTTGTTGAAAAATATTGAAAAATATCTGTCATTTCAAAGTTTTGGGGTGTGGACCATCGGGGGTAGTCCGTTCCTGACTTTGTAGCAAAACAACTGACTCCTGCATGAAAGCTCATCGACGGAATTCATTTGTTTAGTCAATTACCAAAATTTGGATGATTTTGAATATTCACTTGAAAAGTTATCAAAGAAAAACATTTTTCATTTTGTAACTTCGAGGGCCCGTAACTTGGTTACGAAGACTTTTAGGAAAAAAAGTTATAAGAAGTACTGGTGATATTTTGACCCCATCTATACATTCCCGAGGGGAAAAGAGGAAATCCAGGGACACCCTGTATAGTTATTTGGAAAATTTTTCTTGCCCTTTTTGAGAATAGGCTGAACGCGAGGAATCTTCCAAAAAGAAGGGAAAACCTCTTTCCTGTAAGATAGATCAGCAAAATACTGGTGGGAGTTAATTTGGACACCTTATAAAGGAATAATTTTTCTAGTAAAACTGTGACACCCCGTTACTCGGAAATGAAGCAAGTTATAACAGACGTTCATATGAACTTTTTCCTCGTGAAATATCACCGATGTCATTAGTATAGTAAATTAGTTTTGAGGCATTTTATCTTTGCACCCTATGTATGATCAGGTGCACTTCATCTGTGATTTTAAAGTTCTACTGTAGTTAGATACTGTGTGACTGATATGAACTAGTTTCAGTAATTTTGAAGGTGCCAATTGTTTTGCTGTTTTAATGGGCAAAAACAGAGTCTGTTTTTCCAAATCTGAAGCTGATAGAGAATAATCAAAGAGCGTGAAATATCGAGTTGAGGCAACTCACCATATTACTTTCAGCTGATGACATCTTCCCAAATCTCCATCAATTTTACTCACCTAGTATCACCGCCAAAATTTTATATCCTGCTCCCGATGCTTCGACGAGGTGGAATCCATTTAGCTCCAGTTTTTCTTTGATTCCGATATCTTCGCTACTACTTACACAAACTATGTTTTGCCTCTCTGTCATATTCACTCCACTATTTGTATTGAAGTTTTCCACAGATACACCCCAAATGCACTGCTGGGAATATCTGAAAAGAGATACATGCACACATTGATCGGTACCCAAACATAATATATTTCAAATAATTGGGTGAGGTGAAAATGATACTTCAAAATTTACGCAACACCAACATGCATTGCTAACAGCTGTTTCGACACACTGTGTCATGTTCTGAGAGTTATAAACTAAACTACTATGGGCTGAAGAGACTTGGGCCTAACACATAAAGTCTTGCAGCAGTTGTATCGCCAACAGCACATGCAGGAATAATCTCAGTGAAGAATCCTGCATTGACACCTGTCGGATATAGCTCAACGCCCTTCGTGGTATTAGCCAGTGGAGTAGTTGTTTTCTGATAGGTGTCAGTCCATTAACCTACAGTGTAGGGAGTTGAGACTGGCCTGAATGAATTGTTCTTTTAGATGATTTGAATTA
Organism: Leptinotarsa decemlineata; assembly: GCF_025532065.1. NCBI lineage: Eukaryota > Metazoa > Arthropoda > Insecta > Coleoptera > Chrysomelidae > Leptinotarsa > Leptinotarsa decemlineata. Next base: position 2,287,897 of record NW_027412572.1, on the reverse strand, counting down.
TAGCCAGTCTTCAATGAGTATGCCCACTGACTATATGTGAAAAGTTTTCTTCCATTATACGAGGAATTGGGCAAATTTCGAATATGCAGTTGGTTACCTCGTTCACAGTCAGATGGGGCGATGACAAACCTGTTGTTTGTTGTCTGCTTCAGCCTAATTCGAAGAATGTCACTCTGAAGGAATTCGATTTCCAATTACCGGAAATCATCGACTTTATGTCGATAGTAGACACTACCTTGCGCTGATGAGTGGCCAAACAACTCAAAGGGAAGTAGGGAAGTAGTCGTTTTCTGATAGGGGTCAGTCCAATTAACCTACAGTGCAGGAAGTTCGTTTAGATGATTTGAAGATTACGTTGACGAATAAAGCTAATTTGAAAATTTCCTTGTGTAGCTTTTCCTGCGATGAGTCGCATGTTGATGTTCCAGCGGCCCTGATAACGTTTTTCCATCAATTTAATATGTTGATGGAAACGCTCACCCTGCTCCTCACTAACATCTCCCAAATTTTCCGGGAAGTAATCAAGATGACTGTTCAAGAAGTGGACTTTCAGGCTCATCAAACGTCCTAGTTTCTTAGAATTCTTCAACATGGTAGCTACAATGGTACGATATTCTGGGTATTTTGCATTTCCTAAGAATTTTGTAACAACTTGCTTGAATGACACTTATGCTTCTTTCTCTTGTATGGTCATTGTGGTTTCAAAGTTTACGTCGAACATCATTTTTCGAATGTCGGGTCCTACAAAAATGTCTTCTTCAAGTTTAGCCTCTGAAAAGTTTGGAAATTTCTGACAGAGATACTTGAAGCAAGGTTCATCTTCAGGCAATGCCTTTACAAACTGTTTCATGAGTCCTAACTATATATGTAGAGGTGGTAAGAGAATGTTTCTAGGATCTACAAAGTTTTTGTATAGAATGGGCAACAGGTATATATGCATAAGTGTTACTATTGTGTAATGAAACAGCTTTCAAATTAGTTTTAGAAGAATCAGCTTTCAGTCTCATTTTTTGTATCCAACACTCTTCGATCAGACCTGGAATGTCTGAGCAGTACACTAAATCACCTTCTCGTTCAAAATATTTCGAAAACTGCTGCTCTCTCTTCCTATACACATATATTATGCTAGTTCCAACTGCTAACAATTTTTTTTCTTTTAGTCTAGAACAGAGGTCTCCAAACTACGGCCCGCGGGCCAAATCCGGCCCGCCAGTATCATCAATCCGGCCCGCGACAACCAATGATCACCTAATTGTTGTTACTATTGCTGTGATAAGTTGAAGAAGAAAACACAGAATGATAATTACTCGGTTTCATTTACTTGCAAGGTAAAACTTAAAGACAGAAATGATGACAAAGAAAACTCAACTTAAGTATCTAAGTTTAAGCATATTAATAACTAACAAATAATTGAAATGAATCACAGTAAAACAAAAACACTAATGAGATTTATGTAATTGTGATTTTCCACCGACAATACTTTGTAGTTGTGGATCAATTTTACTTGTACCAATTATCAAAAGAGATTTAAGATGCTCATCGGTTAATTGAGATCTGTAAACATTATTTGTGTACTTCATCTTGGAAAACGTTTTCTCACACAAGTAAGTAGTACCAAAAACAGAAAACAATCCACGAGCAAATTTATTTTGATGAATTTTGATATTTGTTCTTAAGCATATCACTGCACCGTAAATCAATGATTTCCATTTGGACTTCCGGAGCCAGGGTTTCAATGTCAGAATGAAAAGATTTTGAAAAAACTTAATTTCATTCGCAATAACATCAAACTCTGGAAAACAAGTATCAAAATTTATCTTCAACGCACTCAAAGTTTCGATTGCAAAATTGACGGAAAATTCAGTCTCTGTAGTGTGGCTGAATATTTCACATGTTTAGAAATGTGTAAAACATTTTTTACGTAATTGCGATTGAAATAGTATTATTTTCTGCCTGAAGGATTTGATATTGGTGTATAAATCAGGGAGAAGCTGATTTTCTCCTTGCAATCTCAAATTCAGTTCGTTCGTATGATTTGTCAAATCGACATAGAAGGCTAACTTCCACATCCATTCACTATTTTCTAAATCGGCTAAAGGATGCTGCTTCTCCTTTAAAAAAATTTCGATCTCAGCTCGAAGTTCAAAAAAGTGCTTAACGACTTTTCCGCAACTAAGCCAGCGTACGGCAGTATGATATGGTAAATCATTTTCTCTAATCTGTTGAATAAACTCGCGGAATTGTCGGTGATTCAACCCAGTGGATCTGATGAAGTTAACAACTGATATGACTGGTTTTAGAAATTCAGACATATCCAAACATTTTCCGCACAAGGACTGTTGATGAATGATACAATGTGAGACTAATGGTTTTGAACGACCATCATTTTCTTTGACACAAGTGCAACCACTCCTTTATTTTTACCATACATATTTTTACCTCCATCAGTTGTTATAGATTTCAAATTTCTCCATCGAAGGTTCTTTTTATTAATGGCATTTTCAACTCCCTCAAAAATATCTGCCCCAGTTGTCGTGCCGTGAATACTATCAATATCAAGAAGTTCTTCATACACTTCATAGCTTTTATGTACTACGCGAATAAAAATCAACACCTGAACAGTATCTAACACATCCGTTGACTCATCCAATGCTAGAGAAAACCACTCATGATGTCCATGTTTTTCAGACAGTTGAGATGATATATTTTCTGCGATGTCTTGCACCCTCCGAGCTACAGTGTTTGCTGACAAACTGACACTTTTAAATAAATTTACCTTTTCTGGGCATATTTCTTCGGCTACTGCAATCAAGCATTCTTTTATCATTTCTCCATCGGTGAATGGTTTGCCACGTTTTCCGATTTCAAGAGCCACACGAAAGCTGGCGCGAGTTGCAGACTCTTGTTCAGTATTGGCTTTGGTAAACAAAGATTGCTGCGATTTGAGTCCGCGTTTCAAAGCTTCAAATTTTTCCTCCCGCAAAGTTCCTGTATACTTGGAGTAACTTTGAAGATGTTTCGATTCATAGTGTCGTTTAATGTTATAGTCTTTGAGAACAGCTATGGTTTCATTGCAAATTGAACATAGCGCCTTATTTCTGGACTCAATCACAAAATACTGAAAGTTCCATTTTTCTTGGAACGTTCTGCATTCACCGTCGATTTTTCGCTCCTTTTCCATACTAACAAATCACACATAAAAACAATAAGTCAAATCAAAATACTTTTATTGACGGGTGTTACTTTATTTCACAATAGACAGTTTCGCTTCCTTCGCCTTTCCTACGCAGACTATCTCGCAGTTGCGCCGCTAGCCTTTTTATATGCAATTATTACTGCCATCTCGAGGTGATCGGAATACACTAGCTAGAAGCAGAACTTTCTCGAACCAACGCGGTAATTCCAAATATTTAATTACGCCTAATGCCACCTAGCGGGTAGCTGAAAAAGATAGTACATAGTACCACTACTCGCCACTAGATGTCGTTAAGTGCCACAATACACAATAATAATTGAAATGCAAAAAAGCATAAGTTTGCTTAGGTCACGCACTTTGCGACTATCCTAGTCTAGAAATATAGTTAAGGGCAGAAATTGGCCCTTGGAACAAACTGAAAAAATCATTATGGCCCGAAGGCTTCAAAGTTTATAGACCCCTGGTCTAGAACCAAGCAATTTAGCTTTTTCTTTCGTTAACCCAAGATCCCTGACTAAGTCGTTAAGCTCAGTCTGAGTAAACAGTTCAGGCTCTATATTTGCTGTAGCACATTGGAACTCTTCATCATCTTGCTCATCTATATCTGACAGTACATCAGTACTACAAAAGGAGCCATCTACAGTGTGGTTTCTAGGTTCCCTCCATACCATAGAAACAGGGTACTCAAAAGCTTTTTTCTCCTTTTTGACCATTTTCTAAAATCTTCAACACAAACATAACATATCCTATGCGGTCAAAAGCCCTAGAACTATCAAGCGCAACAGCTCTTGATTCTCCATGTTCCTCGATTGCGTTATTCCAAATATGGGTAACCTCTTGATCTTTGTTTCCGAAAACCATATCAATCATCGCTCAAGATGTTGAAGCTTTCCAAATATTTGAGGATATGGTGGTTTACGGCTTCCTCCATGGTTTTTGATAATTGGAAGAATTTTCTTGCCTTTTTTGGGAAAAGGCTAAACACGAGCAATCTTCCAACAAGAAGGAAAAACCCCTGATGCGAGTTCATTTGCGCACTTCAAGAGTACGATGTACGATTGAGTCAAAAAATGTGCAGCAGGTGAAATATAGGATGTTATAAATATATTAAAATCTTGGCAGTACTTGAATTCCGTAAAAATGATTTGTTCAAAGAGAAAATCGTATGTAATTGTTGAGCAGTGGGACGAAGTAGCCCATATCTATGCTACCAGAAATTATTCAAAAAATCCATCAAATAAGCTAAAAACACATATCTTCAGAACAAGAGGACAAATATTCTGAGGAGCAGATGACTTTGAGACTTACTGATAATCGACTTCGTCGAGAAATGGCCTATTGATAACCCCCATAACAGGAACACCAGAAGCCCTATTGAATACTCCTATTAAAACAGTTACACATTTCAGTCCATCCAAGTGAATTTTTCTATCGCATTTTCCGGAGCCACCATGGATGTACTCTGCTGTACAGTCTGAAACAATAATAATCATTCAACTTATTTTTTTGAAAAAAATTGAAAAAGTGCATTTCTAGATCGAATTTAACGAAGAGTTACTATATGCCAAATAGTTTCGGGCCACGGGAACCACTTTTTAAAAAGACTTTATTGTACAGAAGTTACTCTAACAATCGTACTAACAGAACTGACTCCTCCTTCAAGATGGCTAGCTTTTATAAGTTTATTATAACTTAGTCAGCATTTGATGAATAAGCATAAAGGAGGGTTTTATATACATAACTCCTCCATCCCTAAGATGAAAATAATACGTTAACATTATTTTCATCAACATTTTCTAAATGAATATTTTCTTGTTTATTTTTCCTTTTAAAACATTTGAATTTGTTCTTATATTTGGAATATAAAATAAAATATGTAATAAGTATTATAACTATGAATATACAAATATACATTAAAGTATAAGAAGTGCTGTCTTCTTCTAAGGCTTCTAGTCGATGTAATTGGGTTTTTTTCAGCAAGGTCCTGAAGTCGGGTTAGTTCGTCGAGGTTTACTCTTTCAGGAACTTTCATAGGGTTATTCTCAGGATGTAGCTGGATAGTATCTATTTCAGGTAACTGTAGAGGGTTTCCTTGAACGGAAGTGGCGTCGTTGGAATAAACTTCGCCTCTAACAGTGAGGTTACATTTATGTGGGATATGGATCAACTGTGGTTGTCTGATATTTTCGTATCCATGCTCCTTACAATTTTTCTCAATCATGATCTTATCAATGGGAATAATAATCATGTAGGCATCGTTGACAGGTTCTATTATGTCCTGGTCTAATTGAATTTGAATCGTCTGGCATTGATGATCGGTTTTACCAATTAGTAATTTCGGTAAACAATCTTCTTTTGAAATTTGGTTGTCAACATGGTATATGCAGGTATTTTCAATTCTCGTACAGGGTTCATCTTCATAATGATGGTAAGTCGAGTTAAGAATTATATAGGGTTTTAAAGGAACGATAGCTTGGTTGAGTATTGGAATTGGGAACAAATGGAAGTAATCATAAACATTTTCAAGAAGTATCGGAAAATGAATTGCAAATATAATAATTCCATTTTTATAATTAATTTCAATTTTTAGTAATTTATTATACGACTGAATGTTTTTAAAGTTTGGTAAACTGCCTTTGTAAAGGTTTGACATTATCTTTAATAATTCTTCGATATCAGATAATGGTAATATCGTGCTATGAATGATGTTTAATTCTGCAAATAAAATTGAATCTTCAATGTTATTAAGTATTGATAATATAATTTGACAATCTATTATCATTGTATCAAGAGAATTTTGAAGTCTTAAGAATAGCGTGAACTTATTCAAATTTAAGACAATACTTTTTATTTGTTCGTCAATTAATTGTTGGTTTTTAACAATTTGCTGTAAGCTATTCGTAGTTTCGTTCATAAATTTTCTTGTGATAGTTAGGTAATTTTCTAAATCATGGTGAAGCATGTTCTGATTCTTTTCCAAAGTGAAAATTGCTTTATTATATTTTTCTGCATCTTCATCATCTAAAGTACCAAAGAGCCATTTACTTGTTCTGCCTACTATATTAATAAGTGCCCTTTTCGATCGATTATTTTCTTGAGGTTTAATATTGATTAATTTCACTTTGATTGTATCTAGCAAATAATTCAGATGATTATACATGTGGTGTAGTTGTGGGTATAAAGGGTCTTTGATCAAGATAAATTCTGCGATTGTTTTTGTATTATTATTTAAGATGTTTAGGGGAGAATCAAATTGTTTTAAGTCAATGTATTTTATAAACGTATGTTTTTGTGTAGTGGATCTTGCTTTTCCAAGGGAAAAGGGAAGGATAGGGTTATTTATCCTCGTCATTATTATGTCTTGTCCTGTCGTCGCAAGGATTCCGAGAAGTAGAAGGTATAACGTTGTCATCTGAAACAATTTGTTTCTTAATGATTTTTCTTTGTGGCTTTAACTTACTTTTATGGTATTTTGATTTAGAAGTTTCAATTTTGAAGTTACTATCTTCTTTTGGTTGAATTTCCTTATATAAGGGTGATAATTTATTTCGAGGAGTTTCTTTAAGAAAAGTATTTTTATCAATTTCAATTTCTGGGGGATCATTTCTGTTGGAATTTACTTTAGATAGGTTCTTGGCTTTTTCATTGTTTTGTTCTACTATTTCTTTTAATATTTTCATATTTCTTGAATGTTTTTCTATATAGTTTGAGGTTATCTTTTCTAACGTTACATCATAAGGGCTCTGGTGTTCTACATTACCTTTAATAATTTGGAAGGGTGTGAATTTAGTTGCGGAATGGACAGTATTATTATATCCTAGAATCGCATACAACATTTGTTTTGTTATTGGTCGATTAGGAAATTCTAATTTTAAGGTTCGTATTTCCTCAATTAGAGTAGAATGAAAACGTTCTACCGGACTATTACTGTTCGGGTTTTTTGGGGTGATGTAATGCAACATAATTTTATGAAGTTTGCAAAAATCTTCAATCAAGTTATTTTTAAATTCTGTGCCAGAATCGCAAGTTATTTTATTTGGAATACCGTAATGGGATATGAATTTTAATAAACCATCTAAGATGTCTGTCGCATTTAGTTGTATGGGGTATGCTTGTGCAAAGCGCGAAAAGCTGTCAATAATTGTTAGGAATTTTAGTCTATCAAGTGATAGAACATCAACATAAATATGTTCAAACGGGTATTCTCCAATTGGTGTTGGGTTAAATTTTATGACATTAGGGTGCCTTTCGTATTTTGATTTTTGACATGTTACGCATGTATTTACGTAGTTTGTTATGTCTTGAATCATATTAGGCCAATAGTATACTTTTGATAGGGACAGTTTTGTTTCATTTATGCCTCTATGTGTAGTTTTTGTTTCATGATGGTATTTAATTTTTTCTCGTTGTTCATTTTTCTTCAAAATGTCTTTCAATAGTATATTACTTTGAACAAGTTTAAAGGCTGAGTTTCTAAAATGTTTTTGGATTATCGGAATTATTACATTCTTTAATTCCTCTTGAAATATTATACCATAAACAGTATTAGGTTTCAAATATTCTAAAAAGATTTTTACTATATCGTTTTCAATGTTTCTAGTAGATATTACGATTTTTAAACGTGTCTTATCAAAGGGTTTAGTTATACTTACTTTTGGTGAAATTATGTCGTTACTTTGAACTAAGAATATTTGATTTTTAAATTTATTTAATGGTTGCTCTGATATTGGGATTTCTAAAATCGGGTCTTCTTGCGAAGAATGTTGTGTTTCATTTGAGTGTTTTATTTTCGGTTCTTCTTGTTGGGCTGGTACGACTATTATGTCTGAAAGTATTTTAATCTTCTTTTCCTCTGGGAGTTTTTGTTTTTCTTTAGCTGGTTGAAAATGTCCTGTGTGGTAATTTTCGGGTTGGGGTTCTTCTCTTGGTTGATGTTTTTCGACTTCTTCATTGACGAGTTCATCTATTTCTTGCACTATTTTGGCAATTTCATCAATCTCAGGGTTATCGTTTTCATCTACGCAATATTCTGCGAAATCTTCTAAACGATCTTCTTCCGTATCGAAATTTCCTAGTAAAGAATAATTTTCTAATGGATGTAGTTCAATTCTGGATAGGGCATCAGCAACAGAATTCTTTTTTCCTTTTCTATGTATGATGTTATATTCATACTCTTCTAATCTTAGGCGCCATCTTACTAATTTTGAAGAGGGGTCTTTTAAATTGAATAACCATTGGAGTGGTTTATGATCGGTAACAATCGTAAATTTTCTACCAAAAAGATAAGGTCTAAAGTATTTGGTAAAATTGACAATTGCCAATAATTCCTTTTCTATAGTTGAATAATTTTGTTCTGCGGGATTTAAAGTTCTTGAGGCATACGCGATGGGTTTATCTTTACCTAGAGGGCCTTGTGATAACACAGCTCCAATTGCTACGTTAGAAGCATCGGTTGTCAAGATAAAAGGTTTACTAAAATCGGGATGTTGAAGAAGAGGTTCATTAGTTAAAACTTGTTTACATTTTTCGAAGGTTTCTAGGAATTCGGCAGAATGAAGGATTTTCTCTCCTTTTTTTAGACATTGAGTTAGCGGTTTTGTTAATTGCGCGAAATCTTTAATAAATTTTCTATAATATCCTAGCAAACCGAGGAATGATTTAATATCTCTAGCAGTAGTTGGTATGGGAAAATTTTGGATTGCTTTTATTTTATTCGGATTGGGTTTTATACCGTGGGGTGTTACAATATGTCCTAAAAATTCTACATTTTGTTTTAAGAATTCCGATTTGTCCAATTGTACTTTCAATTTAGTTTCTCTTAATACTTTAACGACTTGCTTTAGATTAGAGATGTGTTCCTGAAGGGAGGTCGAAAAAATTATTATATCGTCCATATAGACGAGACATATTTTGTTTCTTAGGTCTTTCAAAACGTAATCCATAACTCGTTGAAACGTCGCTGGAGCGTTCTTTAATCCAAACGGCATTCTGACATATTCGTAATGGCCGTGTTCTACGTTGAAGGCTGTTTTGTCAATAGAATTTTCTTCCATCTCTATTTGGTGAAATCCTGAAGTTAAATCTAGGGTAGTGAAGTAGTTACATTTCCCTAGTTTATCCAGTATGTCCTCGATATTAGGAATGGGGTATCGGTCATCAATCGTTTTTTCGTTCAATTTCCTATAATCAACGACAATTCTCCATTTTTTCTTTCCTGAGGCGTCCGCTTTCTTCGGTACAATCCAAATAGGGCTACTCCAAGATGATGATGATGGTCGTATTATTCCGTCATTCAACATTTTTTCTATTTGTTTATTTACTTCTTCTTTATGGCAATGAGGAAACCGATAGGATTTAGTGTGTACTGGTATTTCGTCTGTCGTTTTAATTTCATGTTTTATTTTGTTTGTGAAAGAAAGTTTAGTATTCTCATCATGAAATATGTCTAAGAATTCTTTGCAAACTGTTAAAATTGCGTTTTTTTTCTTCCGTGTTCATATGGTCGGTCCTAATTTTACTTGTTATATCAGTTATGAAATTATTATTATAATTTTCAGGTAAGGCTTGTTCAATATTATAAAATTCAAATTGTTCTTTATTTATTTGGTTGGATGGGAACGGTTCATTCATTGTTATAGAGATAGTTTTATTAGTTTTATTAAAAATTTCGAAAGTTGCGCGATAATTTTCGGCATAAGTTATTGTTTCAGGTACGTATAATTTATCAATAAATCCCTCTGGAATTATTATTTCTCCTTCACTGATATCGACAGGGTATTTCTTTATTAAAGTTTCATATGGTGGTATTTCGAAAGTAAAAGAAGTTTCGTGAGGCTGTCTATAGTAGAAAGGGATTTGTACAATTTCATTTCTTAAGATTTGATTGCTAAAATCGATATTTAAGTCAAGATTTTTAAGTTCTTTTAAACCTAAAATTCCATCAAAAAATTCATGAAATTGGAATAAAATATATTCCGTTTCATAGTTGCTTTGAAATTCTTCAAAAGCTGGGATAATAGCTTTATATTGAATTTCTTTTTCACCTAATGAAGTTTTTAACTGAGAGGGTTCTCTAAATATTCTGTCTGGATAATATTTTTCTACAATAGATGGTCTTAACATGGAAGTATGACATCCGGTATCAATTAGTAGTTTGATAGGGGGATTTTGGATTTGTATATAAGGTAATCCATTTATAGAGCCTGAATAAAGTTCTATTATACCGTCTTGTTTATCGGAGGCGGTTTGTAAAAATTTTCGTCTTCGTATTCAGTGTTTGAGTTAGTTATTTCAGTCGTTTCTTGGGGAGTAAAGTAATATTAATTTAATTCATCAGTTAATTGATATTGATCTGGAGGGTGTTGGTCTTCAATTGGGTATTGGTCTTCGACAGGGTATTGGTTAATGGGGTAACCTAGTGTCATGTCGTATTCATTGTCATCATTATGGTTGTAAAGTTCTTCACTTATAAAGGTTTGTCTTGGGGGTTGCCTAAAAGATCGGTTATTTGCTGGGTGGTAAGGCATATTTGATCTACTAACCGTAGGATTTCTAGAAGTAGTCGACATTGGTTGAATGATTCTAGTATCAGGTTTATTTGTTGGTTTAAACACATTTTGGGGTGGTCCAAACACTTGTTTATTCGTTAAAAATTTATGTTGAACTTGTTTAGGTTGGATATTTATGGGTTGGCTTGGAAATTGTGGTTTTTGGTTAAATTGTTGATAATTATTAAAAGGTCTATTTGGCATTTGACTAGTAGAAGGTGTAGGATTTCTAAAGTTAGTTTGTTGAAAATTTTGTAAGTGTGAATAATTTTGTACAGGGAAATTACTATAATTTGGTTTTATTTGTTTTGGTGGGTGTTGTTTTTGAACGTTAGTGCTTGAGCGGTTCTGAAAAACCATATTTTGTGTTTGTCTAAAATTTTCATCTTCCAAAACTAAATTCATTGCTTCTTCAAGGCTATCTGGTTTTTGAACAATTACTTTATCTTGTAATCTAATAGTTAAATTTCTCATAAATACTTTCAAAGACTGTGATTGATATTGACGAATATATATCGCTTTAGTCTGTGGGTCTATAGCGGCAATAGAATTAATTTTAAAGATTAATTTACTTCTCAGTACTTGTATTCTTTTCGCAAAATCGAGAGGGTGTTCGTTTCTATTAGGGACAAGTGTAAAAAGTTGTTGTTCAAGGTTATCTAAATTTTGTCTATCACCAAATGTATTTCTTAATTCATTTCTTATTAAAATCCATGTGTTTAATTCTGTTCTTGCACCAATCAATAATTGTGCTCTATCTCTGAGTTTACCAATAATAATACTCAAGATACACTGATTTAGTGTATCGTCAGCGCTATAATATTTATTATGAAATTTGTCAATTGCATTTATAAAAATTTCGAGGGTGTCTGGAGATCCATCATACAAAGGTATGGTGTCAGAATAAATTTTAAATAAAGTATAATTAATTTCGGTGGACATATTTGAAACGGATAGAGAGACAAGCGACTGTACTAAATCTTCAATTTCAAGATCGGTCATGTGTTATTGTCGCGATCTTATCGGAAAAGATTGCTCAGCGAATCTATTCAAGATAAGAGTTTGCTTTCTTCATTTATTCAGAAAAGAATCACGGTAATAATATTGCGAAGTTTATCACAAGAATATTTCTGAAGCGTCGTTGTGTGTGTGTGAAATTAATACTCTCTTTATATCAGCGTATGATATAAATAGATTATTTTCTGTCTATTAAGCATATGATATAAGTAGCAGCAAGTTATTCTTTAGCTTCTTTGTTTTACTATTTAGTGAACACTATGCATTTATTGTTTGCTATGAGTGAGGAAAGAGAAAAATGATTTGAATGTATGAAATTTTTATTCGGCGTTTTTCACTTAATTGCTTCAATTTAAATCAGTATTTAAATTGTCTTTCTTAATCTACGTGACTTCTATAGTCCTGTCACCAATTTCAATTGCTATAAGAGAAAATGATGTCTGTTTTCGTTTTTTGATTATAATAATCACTTTTCCGAAACTTCCACAAATATTTACGATAAAGATTTAAGGAAATTTTGGAATCAGGTAGGAAAACTCGACTTACCTCGATGGTGTGTCAGTATTCTTTCCTGGAGGACTGTAGTAGCTGAGTCTGACGATCCGGTCCTTTTTGTGGGTGGTTGGTGGACGAAGCTGGTTTCTTGTAGTGGACAAACAGTTGGTACTGAAGAAAATTCAGGATCGATTTTCTTCCACTATCCTACAATCGACTGCGCCAATTATAGTTTCGGGCCACGGGAACCACTTTTTAAAAAGACTTTATTGTACAGAAGTTACTCTAACAATCGTACTAACAGAACTGACTCCTCCTTCAAGATGGCTAGCTTTTATAAGTTTATTATAACTTAGTCAGCATTTGATGAATAAGCATAAAGGAGGGTTTTATATACATAACTTGCAACTAGGATAAAGTTAGCGTTTTGCTTATTTTTGACAGATATCTCCTTTATTTAAAAAAACAAGTTCGGTTAATTGTCATCAATTCATGTATACATAACAAACTCATCATGGAGTTTAACTTTTCTGATAAATTTTTACTTATACGGACATTTTTAGAGAGAAATTGAAAATTTGCTATGAAAATTTTAACATGACTGGTGCAAAGTTTCAATCACTTGGCTATTTTCTTAAACAAACGTCAGTACCTTCAATTTTGAAAAAGCAGACACAACTCAAAAACTGCAATAAGTATTAATGAAATTACTAGAGTTGAAATTACATTAAAATTTCAATATTCAGTATTTACAGATTATTTATAAACACTAACTAGGGCGGTAAGGATGCTTAATCACGTTAAATAAAATTTTTAAGTTGGTCTTGACAAACAAAATGCATGCTATGCTAGTGTCAAGTTGTTGATTTATTTGTCTAATTTTTAACAGTTATTGTTGCAATAATGTTATCTTTTCAGGAAAGAATAGAAATAGTTTTAATATGTGGTGAGAATACAACATACCGGCAAGTAGCATACATTTTCAATGAACGGCATCCAGGAAAAAATGTTCAACATACTACTGTGTCAAGGATAACGTCGAAATTCAGAGAAACAGGATCCGTAGCAAATCAATTTAAGAAAAAGCACACTCCAAGTAAATATGATGAGGAAGCCCAACTTAACATTTGTTTAAAAGTTATTGAACACGGGCAAACGAGCATAACCGATATTATAAAAAATACCGATTACAAGAGAGAATGTGTTAGAAAATTTTTATTAAAGAATAAATTTTGGCCTTACAAGCCAAAATTTATAAACACATTAGAAGAACGAGATTTTGATGTCCGTTTGGGGTTTTCATTCTGGTTTCAAGGAGACAGAGAAGAAAATGTAAAGTTTCCGTATAAAATTTCATGGACAGATGAGACAACGTTCTCTTCAAATGGAACGATAAGTTCTCAAAATTGCCGATGGTGGGCCCAAGAAAATCCAAATTTCACAGTTGAATGTGGTAATCAGTATTCCTTTAAAACTAATGTATGGTGTGGGATACTTAACGAACAAATAATTGGGCCATTTTTTTTAAGGGAAAATTTATCATCCGTTGGTTATCTCAACCTTTTAAATAATGAGATTAGTGAAGTTTTGGATAATATGCCTTTAAATATTAAATACGACCTATGGTATCAGCTTGATGGCGCACCAATACATCACACGGTTGCTATAAAACAGTACCTCCAACAAATGTTCAGAGGCAAAGTTATTGGACGTAACTGGAAACATTATTGGCCACCTAGATCACCTGACTTGACACCTTTAGACTTTTTTTGTGAGGTTACATGAAACAAAAAGTGTACCGAAGTAAACCATTTACTGACATACAACGTCTGGAAAATACCATTCGCGAGTGCTGTGCAAATATAAATCCCCGATTTATTAAAAATGCAGTTACAGATGTCAGTAGAAGGACCATAATTTTTATTGAACGTGGAGGACGACATACTGAAATGTAGGCTATAAGTGTTTGACAACCTCATTTAGATCAATAAGTAATTTTTTGTACCCATTTGTATTTTCTATAATATTATTGTTGTTTAAAATTTATAATAATAATAATAGTTTTATCGAAATTATTTGCATTTTTTTTTAGTTGCCTCTGCTTTTTCGAAATCAAAGGTTTGTTTAAGAAAATAGCCAAGTGATTGAAAACTTTGCACCAGTCATGTTGAAAATTTTATAGCAAATTTTTAATTTCTCTCTAAAATGTCCCTATAAGTAAAAATTTATCAGAAAAGTCAAACTCCATGATGAGTTTATTATGTATACATGAATTGATGACAATTAACCGAACTTGTTTTTTAAAATGGAGGGGATATCTATCAAAAATAAGCAAAACGTTAACTTTAGCCTAGTTGCATAAAATTTGGCATATGGATATAAAATTGCCGTAGACATAACTTTTTCAAGTAACTTTTTGTTAAATTCTATCGAGAAATGCACTTTTTCAATTTTTTTCAAAAAAAAAAGTTTGACAAATTTGACAATCTCTGAACGTCAGTGGGTCGCAGTTGGCCGCTTCATTTCAAGTTAAATTTAAATCACAAACAAGTGCCGAAATTAAACTTAATCGAAACTTTTCGAAAAAAAAGTTTCTTATATGGTGCGCACTTTAATGGTGACACTGTTTATGAGGTAAGTATGTTCAAAAAAGTAGATGAATTTTTATTTTTCCAAAAAAATACTCATTCATTCATCAATTTCTATTTAGTCTTCTCCGAAGTAGTCCCCCTCGAATATAATACACCTGTTCCAGCATTTTCCAATCCCCAAAGTATTTCTAATACGTACTTTTAGGTATGTAGTTGAGCTCTCTCAGTGATTCAGTTTTTATCTCTCAATCGTCTCTTCAATCTTGGAAACATAAAAAAGTCACTGGGTGCCAAATCCGGTGAATTCGGAGGCTGAGGCATGACTGCTGTGATGTTTTTGGACAAAAAAATACGAACAAGAAATGACGAGTGAGCAGGTGCATTATCGTGTTTTCTTCGTATTGCAAGCGGCGCTAACTTCAAGATAACACTCATTATTACCCGTACGACCATGTGGCAAGAAATCCTGATGCACCACGCCACCGTAATCGAAGAAAACAGTGAGCAAAACCTTGACTTTTGATCATCCTTGGCGTGCTTTCTTTGGTCTTGGCTCTCCTGGGTTCTTCCATTGGGACGATTGAACTTTAGTTTCAATGTCATAACCATATACTCATAATTCGTCACCCGTTATAACCCTCTCAAGCAAATCTGGTGCGTCGTTGACGTGATTCAACGATTCCAGAGCCATGTTAATGCGACTGTTTTTTTGTTAGTATCCACAATCGTCTTCGGGTTATAACTGGACTTATTTCTCCGAGATCTGACTATTTATAGGTCATTCGAATGCTTTCACCTATCCTCTCTTCCCCTTCTCCGGTTTTAGCGGAAGCTGACTATTTGGCGGGAGTTGGTCCTGTTCTGCTGGATTATAGGTTTCCAATTGAGAGCATTTGATTATGTTGATGAGTCCAAACATGCTCTGCTATTCCTGATTTGCTGGTTTCTCCTTGCTGTGTGTGTTTCTTGTGCTCAGTCAAACTGTAATAGGGTCTACTTACTCGAAAAAAAATCCCAAAAAAGAACGACTGGGACGTCGCAAGAAAGGTTATCACAGCACCGGCAGTTGAATGAGCTATCAAGTCTTTTCAGCCGTTCAAATCTCCTGGAGAGGATGGTATATTTCCAGCTCTTCTTCAAAACGGACTGGAAATAATTTTAGCTATTCTCACAAAATTGTATAGAGCTAGTCTGGCGTGGAACTATATACCACCCAGTTGGTTGGCAGCAAGGGTGGTATATATACTTAAAGTTGGCCGGAGTATGCTTATCAAATCGGCAAATCGACAGATTCAGCATTAAACAACCTCGTTGAGAAAATATCCCAATCCCTTGACAACAAGGAGATTGCGGCTGCTGTATTTCTTGATATTGAAGGAGCATTTGACAATGCACTACCTAATTCTATAGGATTGTCTCTGGCTAGAAAGGGTATAGAATCGACCACAACTGGCGGGATTTATGCCATGCTAGTCAACAGAACTGCAACTTTGACTCTTCAAGGCGAGGCTATCAGGTTCAGGGTCACCAGGGGCTGTCCTCAAGGTGGGGTACCATCTCCCCTTCTGTGGTCGCTCCTGGTGGATAGTCTGCTTGATGCCCTCGACAGAAGAAAACTTGATCTGCAAGCTCATGCAGATGACCTTATCATCCTGGCAAGGTCCATGTCGGGAAGGGTAGCTTGTAATATCCTCCAAAGCGCCTTGGACGTTGTTCACAGTTGGTGCCTGAGGAAGCAGATGTCTGTCAACCCCAGCGAAACTGTGTTAATCCCCTTCACCAAGAGAAGGAAATTGGACGATCTAACGCCACTTTTCCTCAATGGTGTGGTCATTCCATTCGGAACGGAGGTGAAATATCTTGGCATTGTCCTTGATGGAAGACTCACCTGGAACGCTCACTTGGAAAAAGTTTTACACAAAGCCAGACTGTCTCTATGGATATGTCGAAGGATTTGTGGTATAACTTGGGGTTTAGATCCCAAACAAATCCACTGGATTTATGTGATGATTGTCAGACCAATGATCACGTATGGTGCAATTGCTTGGTGGCCAAAGGCTTTACAGAAAACGGCCCGAGCGAAGTTCTCTGGCTATCAGTGGTGCCATCACTACCACACCGTCAGCGGCCATGGAGATCCTTCTAGATCTACCTCCTCTCCACATTTCTGGAAAGAGAAGCTAGATGGACTGCATACAGACTTGTGCACATTGCCAATTGCACAAATCAATTCAATGCAGAGTGCAACAGACTGTTGGTTGACATTGGAAGTCACAGCATTCTAGAAATGACCTCTGACTTTATGCCTCCAACTGTCAACTATGAACTGCCTTATAAAGTACTATTCCCGAGTAGAGAAGTCTGGATCCTGCGGGAGAAGGGTTCCGGGTTTTCCTACAGCTGAAAAAGCAAATGCGCGACTAGAATCAATCGAGTCGCCCCGGAGCGCCAAATATTTTTTGTTTTTGTTTCATAATTTGTATTAATTTTTTTTTCTATCAAATTATTTTGAAAGTATTTCAAACCAACCTATTGGATCTATCCAGACACCCAGTTCAGTCAAGTCGATACAAAAATCTTGTTGAGGTATGGTGGTATTGATTTCGGCCAGTTCTATCTCTTTGTGAACTTCAGCTGCAAGAAGTTCAGCTGCGATACGATCTCCATTCAAAACTTTCTCCAATAAATTTGAGGTTTCCTGCTGAGAAGGCATCACCTCAACACATATCTCTTGACCCAATTGGTTCCTGAAAACATTGTTTTCTTCCCCTTTTATATGACTCGATAGTTCTTGAAACTGAAAAAGTATGAAATATCACAATTATTTATTTACCGTATTTTTGCGTAGTTTTTCTAATTAAAGTGTATCGATTATTAGTGATATCGCAATGTTATTGTATGAGACAAGATAAAAGGCCAATTCAAATTCCATTTATTTCTAGTGCAAATGATAATAATAATAATGAACTGATTAATGCGTGAAGTTGTCATTCTCCGCTCACTGCGCTTGCTCAGGATACATGATTCTCGGACCAAATGATCACCTACCCCACGGTTGTTGTGGTTGTGAAACTATCTTTTGTATTCGTCCTGTATTATGATCATGAAATAAAATGATTTCGTCGAAATCGAATGTTTTTATTATTTTCAACATGCATATATTCTGAAATGGTATATTCCCCCAAAATCTAATAATTTTCTAGGTTTATACCGATTGCTGGTACTTTTTCTGATTCAGCTTATACATACATGCTATGATTTTATTTTGTAACCGTTCTAAAGGTTTCAAATGAGAGGAATTAGCTGTTGCCCAAACTGATGTTGAGTATTGGAGATTCGAATAAATTAAAGAAAAATGAATTGTTTCCAAATATTCAAGAGGGGAAATATCTCTGTTTTTATGAAATATACCTACAAGAGGTACAATTATTTTTCTGAGATGACTGATATCTGAATTCCACGATGAATTTTGATCTAGATATAGACCTAAAATTTTTATTTAAATCAAGAAAAACGTTTTGTAATCTGAATTTATTCTGGATATAATTGTATAGCAAGATTTATCGATATTCAAATGTAACTCATGAGATCCCAACAAGATAGATTAGTTTTCTAGTCTTCTAGAATTGATGACAGTTTTATCATCAGCAAAAAATGAATGATAGAACTAGAAAAATTAATTTTTGTAATTATATTGATATAAATGAGTGATGGAGTCGGACCTAAAACAAAACCTTGTGGAACTCCACACTTGATGGTTTTCAATGAACTTTTTTTTCTCTGTATATAGATGTACTGCTTTCTGTAGCTGAGATAATTATAAAATCATGTGGATACTATAGCAGGGGAGCTCACGATGCAAAATGGGGATTTAATCGAGCTTCAGTGAGACATATTAGGTTGCAAAGCTTACATGATAAGAAAAAAATGTTACATAACATATACCTTCTCATCGGTGGGGCAAGCAGCTATAGATTTTTAAATATGTAAAAAATACTGTTGCATGGACATACTCGAGCGCGTCAGATATTGATACCATCAATGTCCTACGTATTTTTAATAATGTTTGTATGTTAATCTGATCGTTTGCATGATGTGGGTGGTTGTACGTAAGGGTTAAAAGTGAAAAGAAAAAAAAATTAATCGAGCGTGTCAGATTTTCTAAGGGGATGTTAAGTCCAACAAAAAAAAGCTCTCATTCAATAATCTGACGGTTTTGATCTGACGCAAATTCGCGGCCATTATTATAATGTGCAAAAAAAATTCGCCATTTTGAAATACTTAAGCGCGTCAGACTGAGATATATATGGTTCATCTTTATAGATAGATAGATAGATACTTTATTCATGTTGTTACACAAGTGTTTATACATACGTCACATAAAACAGTTACAACAGAAAGTAAAAATATGAAAATTACAGCGAATAATTAAGTTATTTAAAATCCATTACAATCAACACCATTTGTCAGTTGTTGTAGTTGCTAGTCCTTTTAGTCGCTCTGTTGGCATTTATTATATTCCAGGCAGCCTTCTGTTTATTTTTAGATTGATTGATATACTCCGAATTACTTTCAAGTTTATACTGTTTTATTTTATTTTTATATATGCATTTCAGTTTTCTGTATGCTTCCAAGTCTTCTTTATTTTGAGTCGAGTTAGCAATGACTTGTGTTGCCGCTAAAGAGTTTTGTAATTGAACCAGTTCTGAATCAAATTTAAAATTTATTTTTTTAAATTTTTGTTCCTTTACTGTTTTCTCCTTGAAGCATGATTCATAGCAATATGATAGAAAATGTGTAAGATAATTAGCCTTTGAGTTCGCACAAGTCTAATTGTAATACTCTTCGTTATTAAAGTAGTTAACACTATTTACAAACTCCTGTTTATTGTTTTCTGTCATAGGTCTGCATATAATGTATTCATTTTTTATTTTTCCTATATCAAAATTAAAAAATATACCTCGATGATCAGATAAATGTAGTTCTACAACTTGTACATTGTATGTTTCCTTAATATTGATAAAAATATTATCTATTTTTGAACTGCTCTTCGGAGTAACTCTGGTATCTTCATTTACTTTCTCTGTTAGGTTATGGGACGACATAGTATTTCTACAATTGTTTGAGTCACAGTCATTTATATTAAAGTCGATATTGTAATCCCCCACAACAATTATTTGATTATTTATAGACGTGTTGTCTCATAATCTGACGATTATCTAGAGGGATTCGCCTAATCTGACATCAAAATTTTTTTAAATTTTTTTCTAAATCATTGAACCTAAATAATTGAGAAGTTCAGGAAATAGCATGCAAATGAATAAGTGTATATTTTTTAAGTAGAATACTTGTATTCATAAGAAAATAATTTTAAAAAATGCTCAAAAATTTAATTTTTTACAATCAATTCATTGATTGATTAATGAAGAAAAGAGAAGTGAAACTTTTTTTGTTTTTTACCAATTTTATTTTTAACTAACGTTACTGCAGTTTCGTCCTATACGGACGCAGTTACAAATAAAAGTGGTAAAAAACATAGAAAGTTCAATTTCTCTTTTCTTCGTTATGATTTCCTACCACGTAGTAATGGCTACATCTATCAATTAATTGATGGATTAATCATCATCTTCATCACGAACGAGTCTCTGTGATCAGCTGTGATGGCGTCATGACAACATAATTCCGGGTGGGACGGAGTGAGAGAGTAATAGATAGAGAATAAATGAATAGAGAATAGAGGAATAGAAAGTCGGAGAGGGAAATATAGGTATCACACAGCTGCACGCATTAAACTTCATCGACGAATTTTTGTTATTTCGGCTTGCGGAAATCGTCAGATTATATATTTTTCGTTATCCTTGAATTATTTACTTCAAGATAAAAAAAAATTAGCTACGCTCGAGAATGTCGAAATGACGTTATTTTTTTACAACTTTGCTGCCCTCCTCTTTCTTTACGTCACTCTCAAATTGTCAGATTACTGGAATATACACTTTTTAGCAGGTAATTAACTCACCCTACCTTATTCTGACGTGCTCGAGAATTTTTGATAATCATTTTTTTTTACTAGTTTGATCCTTTATCCCTCACAGGCGGCCTCATATATGGGGCTCATATTTGGTGGAGATACTTAATCGGGTACAAAGTATCCCCCTGTATATTAATCTGCCGTGCTAGAGTAAATCCCGAAATCCCCGCTTGGCAATGCCAATTAAGTTGAACTTTTGCAGGAGAATATCATTATCTATTGTATCGAATACTTGATCTGCGAAAACCATATTGTCTACTATAAAGAAAATCGATACATTTTAAATATTCTAATAATCGATTTTTCATCAAATTTTCAATAATTTTTCAATGAATAGAAAGAATGTAAATTGGCCGATAATTACATTGTTCATTAGAATCTCCATTTTTGAATGGAGGTGAAATTTTTGCTATTTTTGACAATTTCAAAAGATGTATCAATAATTTCTTTATGATGGGAATAAATTCATATGTCAGCAGTTTGACAGTTTTCACTGAAATCATATTGAAAACCGAAGACTTATTACAATTCAAATTATTAATAATTTCTTCAATTTCTTCTTCAGTAGAAGGTTTCAAAAACATGGAGATTAGTCGTCTTGTCTCTAAAAAACTTCTACTTTCAGCAATATCTTACAGGTTTCCATATGTTGCGTATCTCTACACTAGCTTGGCTGAATGCGTCGCTGGTCAACATATATGCAGCTTCTTTGAGCTTCGTTTCAAACCAGTGTTTCTCCTGTGGATGGTCTCAGCTTGGAACCATTTGATGTAGTGTATATGCTATTCCCTATTTACTGGTTTCTTTTCGCTGGGTTTCTTTTGTGGTCGGCAATGCGGACTACCAATGACCTCTTAGTTTCACCGATATAGGATTTGCCGCACTCACAGGTTATCCAGTAGATGACATTCTTGGAATTGCAGTCCACATTTGGTGGCCTGGTTGTGGTGAGTCTGCTACGAATGGTGTTTCCGGATCTGATTTACTCGGATCCATTTTTTTTATCCTTTCCGATAATCCTCTGACGTAAGTAAAGGCAAGCACTGGTTGTGACGGCTTCTTCTCCAATCGAAGCTCTTGCTGTCTTCAAGCCAAAGTCTATTCCACCAGCAAATCAGGAATAGCAGAGCATGTTTGGACTCATCAACATAACATCAAGTGGTCCTAAGCTGAGATCGTCCACAGGGAGGAACACTGGTTCAAAATGAGGTTCAGAGAAGCATATGCAGTCCAACGAAGCATTCAGTCAAGCTAGATAAGACGGGATAGATAAAAGCACTCGAGTGACCTATAAATGGTCATTGTCATAAATGGAGGAATAGTCCAGTCATCACCCTAAGACGATTGTGAATACTAACAATCGAAACTTCATGAAATAACTTGGTTAGAAACTATTTTTTGATTTTTCAATATACAGGGTGTTCCTTAAACACATGCTAATATTTGAGGAGGTAATTCTTAGACCCATTTTAGGAAAAAAACGTTCTATGGACGTATGTCCTAAACGCCTTAACTTTTGAGATACAGGGTGGCAAAGTTTTCAAAAATAATCAGTTTTTTAATAATAACTGAGATAATTTTGTAGACATCTTTGGCATATTTGGTACATATGTTCCATGCCTCAAGGCGCATTTTCTGATGTACAATTTTCTTAATTTTCTCTGCCAGTGGCGTACGTACGAGTTTTGAAATGTATATTTTTGGCGAAAAAAATACTACGCCACTGCTTTATCTTGAATTAAAAATTATTTTTAAAATCTCCATACATTTTTGAGCACATTTGATTTGCTGGGTTTTCTTTGTCCGACGCATGGTTTTCGCTCAAAAAATTAAAAATCGCTTTACTTAAGGATAAATTCCTTAAAAATCTGATGCGGTATCGTGCATCGACTAAAAGCAAACTAAGAGATCAGATTAGTTGCAAAATAATTGAGGGTCTAAAAGGTATTTGTTTGTTGTCAGATGCACTGTTCTCAATTAAAATTACGTCATAACGCAGCACTATGGAACGCCGTTTTACTTTTTATTGTCACAAATATTCATTCCTCAATTTATTCAACTAACAATTTATTTGTTTGAATTTAATAGACTCATACATTTGTTCGACACATTAAAAACGATTGTTTGCAAAATTTGTTCTATTTTAAATGACACTTGATTTAAAATGTTACATGAATAAAATTGTTATTTGAATAAAAAAGAGTAATGAAATAACTTGAAGCTTTTATTGATTCCGAAGAAAAATATTGTTTCAGAGTATTGGAAAATGGAACGCCATTTTATTATATATTATGCCAAAAAATAATCTATATACATATAGTTCAACTCAGCAATAAACCAACATTTTAATTCAACAATCAATGGAATGTATTATTCGAGTAAATTTAACAAACGTTTCAATTCCGCATATAATTTTCACCTTTCAATAAAATGTTAGTTATTTAAATGACTGTTGAATTACAATGAAACTTTAAATTCACTGTCTAAAAGTAAGTTTGGGAATAAAATTTCAATGAATATATTTGAATGACTGTCAAAGTTTTTCCATTAAATATTGTTGGTAATAAAAATAGACTTTCGTTTGTCTGAAAATATAGCAAATTAACTTTCCATACTAAATATTTTTCTATGAATAATAAAGATTGTTATATTTCAATTTTATTGAAAGTGTTCAATATTTGCAACATTCACTTTAATGCATTCAATTTAAAATTTAGTTACAACTTTTGTGCAAAACATTCTCAAGCAAGTATCATTTTATTTCATCAGTCTTTTTAAAAAGCTAATTTCTGACAAAAAATTAAATTTTTTGATGATTTAAAAAGTTTGTTGTATTTGAAAGATACATTCAAAACGATTGTTGATAATTTTAATTCGGCGCTGGTATCGAGCGGATTTATCAAGAACTTCAATTGTTACATATGGCAACATGCTAGTTCATTTATAGTACGACAACACGCCGTTCAACCGTGGCGCCGAATAAAAATTATCAACAATCAATTTAATTCATGTATCACTGAAATTCAACAAACAAAATAATTCAGATCATTTCAAAGGAATATTAATAAAAAGTAAAACGGCGTGGCACGCCGGTTTACTTTCTATTGGTATTTTGTGAAGATGAATTGTTTTGACTGTTGCACTTAGGTGATACATGAATTAAATTGATTGTTGATAATTTTTATTCGTCGCTGTGGTCTAACGGATTATTACCGTACTATGACCAACGCCATACATATATACAGTTGAGTAGTTCCATAAAGATACGCCCGACGACAGCGTCGAATAAAAATTATCAACAATCAATTTAATTCATGTATCACTGAAATTCGACAAACAAAATAATTCAGCTCATTTCAAATAAATATTAATAAAAAGCAAAACGGCGTGCCACGCCGTTTTACTTTTTATTATTATTCCTTTGGAAAGAATTGAATTAATTTGTTTGTTGCATTTCAGTGATACATGAATTAAATTGTTTGTTGATAATTTTTATTCGGCGCTGCGGTCGAACGGATTTTGGTCACACTAGTTCCTCTTACAGTTTTCTTGGTTGGTGTCTGTAAAATGTCATCAAGTTTTCGTTAATGTTACTATTCCGTGGTTAGTATATCTTGTTTGATTGTATAGATGGCAAATGTTATGCGACTTTTGAGAAACACATTGTAGACTGTGTCTAACGTAAGATGTCCAGACGTCATAGTTAACGTAAGCACAGCTTATAGTTATAGTCTAATACGCCTAATACCGACACTGACACCAAGAAATAGGTTACCCAACTGAACAGAAATTGATGGTTCAGGTTGTTCATAGTGAAAACATTACAATATTATATTTATCATGAGTGGTTTTAATGTGAAGCGTAGGATTCGTCAAACTATACTAGAGGCAAATAGGTTTTTGGAAGAAGGAAACATATACAATGCAATACAATGCGCTGACGTCGGGCGTATTTTTGCGGAACTACATAACTGCATATAATATGTATGTCATTGGTCATAGTACGGTAATAATCCGTTCGACTGCAGCGCCAAATAAAAATTATCAACAAACAATTTAATTCATGTGTCACTGAAATTCAACAAACAAAATAATTCAGATCATTTCAAAGGAATATTAAAAAAAGTAAAACGGCGTGACACGCCGTTTTACTTTCTATCGGTATTTTGTAAAAATGAATTGTTTTGATTGTTGCTTTTAGGTGATACATGAATTAAATTGATTTTTGATAATTTTCATTCGGCGCTGCGGTCGGACGGAATATTGTGTTACTATCACTAAACTATCATGTTGCCAGATTCAAAAATTCAGCTTCTGCAAGAATCCATTCGACGCTAGCGCCGAATTAAAATTATCAACAATCGTTTCAATTCATGTAACTATGATTATCAACAAACCATTTTATTCATGTTTCACAGAAATTGTAGTGAATTATTCGATAGTTACAAAAAAAGTATATATGACAAACATTTACTTCCAAAAATTTCAAACAATGATTCTATATTATAACTGTTCGCAACTTTTCATCAAACAAATTAATTCATGTGAAATTTTAAATCAAGTGTCATTTAAAATAGAACAAATTTTGGGAACAATCGTTTTTAATGTGTCGAACAAATGCATGAATCAATTAAATTCAAACAAATACATTGTTAGTTGAATAAATTGAGGAATGAATATTTGTGACAATAAAAAGTAAAACAGCGTTCCATACAGCACCGCTTAATAATTTTTGAAAACATAAATTTAGTTATCCTGGAATAAATGACGTGTAGCAGAATTTATTTACTGCACCTCCTGGAAATATGGAGTTTGTGGATATGTGATTTCTTTCAAAAATTAAAAGCAGAAAAAACAGCGTACCCACCATAGCAATAAAAAACGAATTCTCTGTATGTACAAACGTCAGTAGCTAATATTGATGTTGGTTTAAAGTAAGGTGTTGGTGTTAAAAACTGTCACAGCGTGTTTTGATTGATTTTGAAGTGTTATTGAAGTTATTTTGGTAGTCCGCTGTTTTTCTGAATATCAGTAAATATGGTGAATTATACGAATGCGGAAATGGCGCAAATGCATTACGTTCATGGCCTTGCCGATGGTAATGCAACAGAAGCCAGGCGCATTTATCAGGAAAGATATCCTAATCGTGCCTTACCAGATAGCCGAACCTTTCCAAATATTCATCATCGACTTGGGGAAACTGGTAGTTTCAAGAAAGGGACTCCGGAAGGTAGACCTCGTGTAGAACTCCTGAAATTGAAGAAGCGGTGCTGCAAGAAATTGAGGAACATCCTGAGACGAGTACGAGGAAGATCGCTAGAACTCTGGATATTTGTCATCAAATTGTTTGACGTATTTTGGTTGATTTTTTGTTATACCCATACCATATTTCAAGAGTGCAGGCATTACTCCCCAGAGATTTTCCACAGCGTGTGAACTTCAGTCAGTGGTATCTACAAAGTATTGCACTAAATCCGCAGTTTGAGACACAAATTTTGTTCACAGACGAAGCAAATTTTTCTCGGAATGCCATTCAAAATTTCCATAACAATCATGTGTGGGCTGAAGAAAATCCCCATGCAATAACCGAAACCCATTTCCATCACCAATTTTCGGTTATTGAATGGGCAGGAATTATAGGTGATCATCTAATAGGCCCATTTTTTTTACCAGGACGCCTTGATGGTCGTTCTTATTTACACTTTCTCGAAGAAGACTCACCTGGGTTATTGGAAGATGTGCCACTTGCGTTAAGGAATCGAATATGGTACATGCACGATGGCGCCCCTGCCCATTCCAGTGTAATTGTCCGAAACCATTTAAATACAGTTTATCCTAATCGTTGGATATGTCGCGGAGGACCTCAGCAAT
The DNA here is from genome assembly GCF_025532065.1 of Leptinotarsa decemlineata. Lineage (NCBI taxonomy): Eukaryota > Metazoa > Arthropoda > Insecta > Coleoptera > Chrysomelidae > Leptinotarsa > Leptinotarsa decemlineata. Next base: position 2,261,152 of record NW_027412572.1, on the reverse strand, counting down.
GGCCAGCAAGATCCCCCGATCTCAACAGTTTAGATTTTTTTTATGGGGTCACCTTAAAACTCTTGTGTATAAAACTCCCGTTAATACTTTAGAAGATTTAAGAGAGCAAATAGTTGCCTCGTGTGAAACTATACGAAATACGCCGGGAATATTTGAACGGGTGCGTAATTCCATGCGTAGAAGGGCGGAAGCATGCATACTAAGTGCAGGTGGCCACTTTCAACGATTTTTATATCAGTTTTGGTATTATTACTAATTAACAAATTTGTGTTGTTCGTTTAAACTTACTGTCACAAAATAAAATAAAACTCGTTTTTGTGAAAAATTTATTTTTTTGCAGATTATGTTTTCAAATATTATTAGGGAATTGGTAATGCGTTATGAAGCAATTTTCAGATTCTCATTCATTTTAGAATTGATCTAATTTCTCCATTTGCTTTCTGTCGATTTTTATTTTTTTGAGTGAAAATCATGCGTCGGACAAAGAAATACCAAGAGATCAAATTTTCTCAAAAATAAATGAGGATTTCAAAAATGATTTTATTTTGAAAAGAAAGCATTGGCGTAGTACTTTTTCCCCAAAAATATTCAATGCGAAACCCGTAGGGATGCCACTGTTTGAAAAAATACAAAATTTGTGTACATCAGAAAATGCACCTTGAGGCATGGAACATATTTACCAAGTATGCCAAAGATGTCTACAAAATTATCTCAGTTATTATTAAAAAACTGATTATTTTTGAAAACTTTGCCACCCTGTATCTCGAAAGTTAAGGCGTTTAGGACATACGTCCATAGGAAGTTTTTTTCTTAAAATGGGTCTAAGAATTACCTCCTTGAATATTAGCATGTGTTTAAGGAACACCCTGTAGATTTCGAATCATATTATACAATAAAATTCTGAACTACTACATAAGACTGACTTTCAGTAAGGCTTACGTATATCGTAATTCCTTACCGGTTTAATAATCTAGTAGGGAATTACGATAAAATGAAAATTAAAGAAGAATCGACACAGAGTGCGTTTAAAGAACTTTGACAATAAATGTACTTTACTTGACTTCCAATATCGTGTTTAACCATTTCCTGGATGAGAACATCTGCCAAAGTTTTGAAGTCGTCAATGAATCTCGGGTTAGCTTCTTTTTTGGTTTTCCTCTGTACCAATAAATCAAAAAGATGCTCATGCTTTCTACACACCCGCGCTATGTTTGCTGCTTTTTCCGAAGCCAATATCAATGCCTTGAGCAGATCCATGAATTTCTGGAGAGCTGGAAATGAAAACGAATTATTTGTTGAATGAAATGGTATAGATGGTGAACCAAATGGTTTTTCAAAGACAAAACAAGCACTACAGAAAAATCCTTGAGGCGTTCTAAGAGCGGTGCCTTTGCGAAAGAAGCGATTCACGTTGGATCTGAATCGCTGGAGATCAAATTCATCTGGAAAAACTTCTCAGCAAGTTTATTGCATATGAACACAATTCTCCAAATGAAATATTTCTCAAACAGTGGAGTTTGAGCTTAGAATAAGCAGCCACAGTCCGTGGAGTATTTCTGATATGTACCGCTCTTGGTGGAATCAAATGTGCCAAGTCACTGAAACACCTCTGGTGAAAGTATCTATAGTATAACAATCTAGAATTGAAGGTAACTCATAAACAAATTGAACTGAGAGCTAACGGCAACAATGTTAAATATTAGAACTAAATTCTTACCGAGCTCATTTTTACTGTCTATACATCGCCATTGTAAATAATTGAGAAGTAAGATGATTTTATAAAATTTGCCCCCCGTAACAAGATAGCTTCTGCATATCGATAGGATGTACGAGCAAATAGATGAACCAGTTCGTTTGATACTTGGAAACATCGGTAAACTGATCAACACTTCGCAGGTCTGTTATATTTGCGTCCTTAAAATGCCATAACTAGTCATTCGGTTTCTTCATTATCAAGCGTCCTTATCTGCATAGGCATAGTGTGTTCTGTTTCTTGTGTTTTGTATTCATTAAATATATTTTATTATATTCATCAAATAGACTGTTATATTTATTAACTTTAAAATATAAGATAGAGGTGGCCGATACTGGTTTTTCAAAATACATTTTCATAGATTTTTATCACATTCACACTTTATTGTGAGAAAATTAGTTGACCTAGTCATTAAACACAGGTATAAATGTTGGTTAAACTCAGGTATAACTGTCACAGAGTTGTTATTTTAGTATAACTTTACGTTTCTAATATTTGTAACATCACTATATTCAGGAATATTTTATTCAGTGAATAAATATTTCGAATTATATTTTTTATTTTCTGATATTCGTAAAAACGTCAAATATTTCAGTGTATATTGTTTTTGAAATATATTTGTTTATGAATATTATGTATTTTATTACTTGTGTGGATCTTGCATCACTTCTCATGGAAACACCCCCGTATCTTCCGTAATATTTGAGGGTTGACCAAAGTGATATACACTGTCCGCCACTCGCGATGGATCACCCCATTTTTACGGTAAAACATATCAGGGGGCAAAATAGGCTCAAAATTCCTTCCGATTCGTGATCAGGACTACCAACTTACTACGAGTACACTTTTTTTCCTGAAAAAATGTCAGTCCTGAAAAATCGGAATTTGTTTCACTTCTCATGGAAATACCCCCGTATCTTCCGTAATGATTGAAGTAGATTTTTTTTTGGATTTGACATCAAAACATGAACGAAATTTGGTCAAGAGAAACTCGACTTTTGTTTTCAAATAAATAATTTATTTTTTATTTTGTTGTCAGAAAAGTTATTCCTTCTCAATCAGAGAGAAAATGGTAATTTTGTAAGAGGAGCGTAAACATGTAATCAGTGAAATTTTAGGTTGGTTAATGTTAGTTCATATTCTCATTTTCCCATTATTTAAAAAAACAAGGATATTTTGTGGCGAAAAATGTTATGTAGTTCAAAATTCTTTCGAAGTACTACTTTCAAAATCACATTTTCAATTAAAAAACAAAACAATCAATTTCAAATGATTTAACTGTTGACAATTTTATATTTTCATGTCTTCTATGAAATTTCCCTCCAATCGAACACATTTTTCTATGCGCCTTCTATTATTTCCTCCAACTCTTCTCAGTTCTCTAGGTGTGATTTCTCTACACGCTTGTATAATTCTTGCACGGAGATCTTCCTTATTTGTTGGCCTATCCTTATAAACTCTATTTTTCAAGTTTCCCCATAAATAAAAATCCAGTGGAGTTAAATCTGGGGATCGTGGTGGCCATACGACGAGAGGGCTATTAGGTCCTATCCATTTCATAGGTAGATTCCTATTCAACCAAACCCTTGTTATGCCACTATTGTGAACTGGTGAACGATCTAACTGAAAAATTATGCTGAGTCTCACATCCAAAGGTAGTTCTTACAACACATCGGGAAATGCATTTTCGAGAAAATCAACGAATAGTCTGCCGTTTAAATTTTGATCGAAAAAAATGGCCCGATAATATTTTCGTTCAGGATATCACACCACACATTAACTTTCTGAGATATTTGGTCTCTACAATTCACCACCCAATTTGGATTTTGTTCAGCTCAAAACCTCATGTTTTGGGAAGATTCAACACCATTCGTGGTAAAGGTAGCCTCATCACTGTATAATATATACTTTAAAAAATTCCTGTCATTGAGATAATTTCCCAGCATCCATAAACAATACTCCATACGGCGGTGCTCACGAAAAGATTATATATTTTACGTACAATTCCAGGGAGTACAGCTGCCTCTAGCGGGTGACTTCTATTAAATTCAGCGGCCGCTTCACGATAAGACCTCACCCCTTCACCAACAATTAAAACAATTTCAATTTTTGCTTTGACTGACAGACGTGCCATGTTGAACTTTGTCAATCAAATTGAGCTGATATCAGTTAAAATGGGAACTTCAGAAATATTAAAATATGAACAGGAACTCACGAACAGAAAACAACTGGAACACAGGAACAATATTCAACACAAATACAGGAACAATGAACACAATGGGAACAAAAACACGGCAGAAACAACAAGAACAACGGTGATTCAAAGAACAACAATACTAGAAACAACAAATGCAATGAAAACTGATCTGGGGGTTAATACAACAAGATCTTTCAACAATATTGTCAGGTTGACAGTAAATATCAATGAGCAACTGTTTTCCATGGTGATTTCAGGGCACCGCATGATTCAATGAAACTGATGTAATTCAATCCCTTCAAATGATTTCAGACAACGATTCAACAAGTGGGCAAAATAATCTAAATTCTACCTGTTCACCGAGTGCAATTTTTTCTTTAAAAATTACCAGTTGTTTCGGTGTTGCAATGAGTATGAAGATTAATTTTGTTTCGGATGGTAAAATGTTTCCTCAATATTTTGATAAAGGACCCCGCACATTTCTTATGAGAAATGGCTTGCCTTGAATTTTGCCGAAATTTTGATATGTTGTAGTCCTTGATGTGCTGATTGAAAATGTCCACAGCCAAAGCTCAGAATTGTACAGTTTTCGAGATGTGAACCTTTGAATATAGATTTTTTTCCATTTTTTGCGGTTTTTGCTCATCAATCGAGAGCTCTCACTTCTGTTTGGGATAGAATTTGGATGTTCAGCAACCAGAATCAGTTTTACGAATAATCTTCTTCAGTTATAATAGATGCGGCCATCGATAATTTTTCATACACTGCTTCACACTATCTCGATAATCTGAGAATGTGGTGCTGTGACATTTTCCCCAGATAAGCTCAAAATGGATGATAACATCTCACAGATAGAATGAAGAGGTTCAGGTACTGGAGGCGGACTATTTTGCGCCTTAATATGTTTTACCTAAAAATGGGGTGTTCCATCGCGAGTGGCGGACAGTGTATATCACTTTGGCCAACCCCATTCAGGTGGTGGGTTCATTTTGAGCATTTCCATCAGTCCTGAGAGTTTCATCGTTCCACCTCGAATATTACGGAAGATACGGGGGTGTTTCCATAAGAAGTTAGACAAATTCGGATTTTTCATGACTGAAATTTTTTTCAGGAAAAAACTGTATTCGTAGTAAGTTGGTAGTCCTGATCACGAATCTTATGGAATTTTGAGCCTATTCTACCCCCTAATATGTTTTACCGTAAAATTGGGGTGTTCCATCGCGAGTGGCGGACAGTGTATATCACTTTGGCCAACCCCATTCAGGTGGTAGGTGCATTTTGAGCATTTCTATCAGCCCTGAGAGTTTCATAGTTCTACCTCGAATATTACGGAAGATACGGGGGTGTTTCCATAAGAAGTGAGACAAATTCGAATTTTTCAGGACTGAAATTTTTTCAGGAAAAAAGTGTATTCGTAGTAAGTTGGTAGTCTTGATCACGAATCTGAAGGAATTTTGAGCCTATTTTGCCCCCTTATATGTTTTACCGTAAAAATGGGGTGTTCCATCGCGAGTGGCAGACAGTGTATATCACTTTGGCCAACCCCATTCAGGTTTTTCCATGAGAAGTGAGACACACTATATATATATAGATGGATTGGTAAAAAGGGTCCAATTCGGTGGCCGGCTCGTTCCCCAGATTTATCACCGCTTGATTTTTTCCTATGGGGTTATTTAAAAGATATTGTTTTCACTACTCCCCCTTTGAATGTGGATGATCTGAAAATGAAAATTCGACTAGCGTGCAGTGATATTACGCCTGATATTATAAGAGCGACTTGTACGAGAGAAGTGATTCGACGTTTCGAAGCCTGTATAATATCTAATGGGCATCACTTTGAACAATTTTTATGACTTATTTCTAGGTACCTACCATTCTTATGAAATGATTTATCAAGTTATATTATTTACATTGTTATTAATTAAAGATTTGTTTTCGAAATCACCTCTTTCAATTTCGCAATTGTTTCATATTCAAAATGATTCCTGACTGAATTCCACAACTCAAAATTGAAACCATTACTTCGAACACCCAAAATTTTGACTAATTTTCATGTGATCTGATGCAGAGAGAATAATTGTATGAGATATTTTTAAAAATAATAGTCGTTCTCAAGACTTTACATTTTAAGCAATAACTCAACAACGCCGTAACCGAATTTCAAAAACCAAACATGAAATGATATCAGAATTTAACGTAGCATCTGAATATGTAATGATATACAGGGCATTCTATTTTAAAAAATGAAATTTTGGTCTGTAGCACCTACACCAAACACCCTGTATATTTAAAAATTATATCAAAATATAGCTCTCATGAACTCCTTAAACTTTTGTATGAAACATTTTAGTGTATCTCCTTCAACAAACCAGATATTGCATGTCACATAAAATGTGGGACACCCGGTATATATATATATATATATATATATATATATATATATATATATATATATATATATATATATATATATAGAAGAGTAGTTTTTCGGGGATTCGGTCTAATTAGAATAAATATTACTCTTTTTAGCTGCCCGGGCTTTCGCTAATGTTTATTAGCTTTATCGAGGGCTGTAATATAAAAAGGACATAATGAATATACATAAAACATAATAACGGATAAAACAGCATACCTGTGCTATGTGAGTATATTTAATTTGGAAATTTCAATTTCGAAAGAAGTCTTCAACATCAAAATGACAACTTTTTGACATTGAATAATGTCAAATACTTTTTCTAATTTTTTATTGTCGTTCATTATGGTGATTTATAATGTGTTAATATTACAGGATGTATTCAGATTTATATTTTTTGTTAGTAAAAATTAATAAATTTTGCTGAGGTTGTCGATGTCTGTCTTTTTGTTGATATTGTTTTCTTTAATTTTGATTTCAGCCATTTCCAGAAATTGCCTTTCATTTGAATCTGGTTCGAAATGGAGAATTTTGATGTTAGTATAATTGACTGAATGATCATTATCTAGAACGTGTTGTGTGAGAGCACAAGAATTTCGTTTTAAATTTTCACAATTACTTTTATGAAGAGCTATGCGGGTTTTTAAATTGTTTTTTGTTTGACCTATATATATCTTATCACAATTGTTGCAGGGAATTTCGTAAACTACATGTGACTTTTCAAATAACGGATCTTCATCTTTCAATTTTGAATGTAGTTTAGTTAAGGGTTTAACTTTCCTTTGTGAAATTTTTATATTCTGTTCTTGTTTAAATACGTTTAAATAAGCGAAAGATCGGGCAGCTAAAAAGAGTAATATTTATTCTAAGTAGACCGAATCCCCGAAAAACTACTCTTCTATATACGGTCGTCACACTATCATATATATATATATATATATATATATATATATATATATATATATATATATATATATATTATTGAATTATTAAATATATATTATATTAAATTTTACAAAAAGAATTTGAAGTTTTATATCTTCTATTAATTATCTGCGAGCGCTTTCGACAGTTGGTAGTACTGTCATATTCTAGGCACTCTTCAAACTGCAGTTTGAGGAAATAATTAATTCCCATACAAAAATATAACAGTTAATATAAATATAATATTCTCCATATGTGAACGCTTTCATTTTTGCTTACACTAAGCCACAAACAAACACAATTTCAAAGCACTTACCTCCGTTCAGTCAACACAACAATTCGAAATAATCATGCACACACTACCGATTACGTCTTATCATTTCCTGTGTGAATACCATTTCCTAATAATGATGGACGTCAATTAATAGGAATATCGCGACTTTCTGTAAAATTCTCAAAGCCAATTATAACGTCAGAAAACGCTGAACAACACATATTGATTTTGTTTGGGTGAAGACCGGCGCCTACTTGACTAGCATTCGAACTACCGATGACGTACGCGGTGAATAAGTTGAAATTTGAAAGTATTTTCGGTCATAAAACTGAGTCGAGCAACCAGAGCAATATATCAACAAAGTGATCGTTATTTTCATGGGATTTATATAGGGTATTTTTTATAGAGGTGTTGAACTTTAAAATGGAATAAAACAAAGACGAATTTTCAAATTGACATGAAATTCACTTTATTCGAAAGATAATCTTCTGGCATTATAATTCAAATATGACTTCTTAACCCGGCATTACACGCATAATGGTCAAAAACACGGCATTTTTCCTTTTACCACTTGAAATTCGTTAAATAGGACATTTGGCGTACAAAGCTCCACCTATTCCCTCTACATGATATTGACAGTTATTCTTTAGGGCCATTTTTCGCCTCTTCCAAAGCGTTCAGTGTGTACTCGTATCTATTACTGTTATGATCGTGATTGTGGTCGAAAGCACCGTGCGCGTGTACTGGTAAAGCAAGGAAATTTGGAATAGTTTTTGTTCAAGTGAGTATATTATTGTTGTGTTTTTTGAAGATAATATTAGCTCTTTTGCCAGTTTGATTTTTATTTAATGTAAATAACCTGTTTGTTTTTCAATAGGCATCGCATATTCGTGTTTTGACACGTGCTCACAATTCAGAGGTAGAAATATTCTGACATATGTACAATAAGGCATTCTTGTTTCAGAAAAGGAGTTATGAACGAGAACAAGCACATCTACTGGCACTGTATAATGAACTTGAAGATGAGGATGTTTATGGATCTGATGATGGTGAAATCGATGAGGTTGAGATAAATGAGTATGATTCATTATCAGAACAGTCAAACGAGGAAGAAATTGTGCAAAGTGATAAAGAAGCAGGTAATATTGCGATAAATGAAAGACATGCATATATCGGAAAAAACCAACGAAATGTGTGGAACAAATTTCCTGTAGAATCGTTCAACAGAAGGAAAAAACTAGGACAAACTGTAAATCAGGCTTCAGGGGTAATTGGGCCAGCAAAATTAGCAACGACTGCAATAGAAGCTTGGAAATGTTTTTTTCCAGTTATGTCGGAAAAAACAAACCGCATATTATAACTTATTATAATTCTACAAAAAGCGGTATTGATGTCGTGGATGAGATGAAAGGTAGTTACTCTGTGTCTCGTCCAAGTCGTAGATGGCCGCTTACAATATTTTATACACTGCTAAATATTGCTGGAATAAACAGCCAAATTGTGTTTCAGTCAAATACAAACAGAAAATTGCCTAGAAAAATGTTTTTGAAAGAACTGGGTTTGACATTATTACACGATTATTTGGTAAAAAGACAAAACATCGTAACTTTACCAAAATCAATAAAGATCCGAATAAATGAAATTTTGGGTCTGTCTCAAACACAACCACCGCCGAAAACATCCGTTTCTGGAAGGTGCTATTTATGTGGTTATAAAAAAAATAGAAAAACATCAACACAATGCAGGAGCTGTCAGAAATCCATTTGTCGAGAACACACTGTTCCATTGTGTCTAACATGCGCAAAAGGAGGAGAAGTGGAAGAGTCTGATAATTAGTTTTTATTTACTTTTTTTATAGTTTTCAAGTATATTTTATTAAAATTTGCCATTATATTTCTGAAATGTCTGAAAGTCTATATATTTTCCGGTTTATCTTATGAATATTCAGATGCGGTCATTTACACCGTGTAATTATTGCAAAAGTAGGGACGCGTGTAGTGCCGGATTAAAACAGGGCTGAAACCTTCAAAAATAGTGAAAAATAAAAAAAAAATTAGTGGGATGAAACCAACTAGAAAAGGAGCGGAATATGATGAAAATGAAAGGAAAAATAAATTACGGACGATCTGAGTTCGGGAAGTGGAAGAGGGTGAGTCTTTAAGGGTAAAAAATGGTTTATCTCGATTTCCGGAAAAACTACAAGTCTTATGGGAAAAAGTTAAAAGGCAAAGTTGTAGGTAATAAAAAGATTTACAATTTTTACCACAATTTTTTCACATAACCCCAAAATTTTAGTGAAAAATACAAATAACCAAGTTTTTTGCTTTTATTTTTATCTTTTTCACAAAAAAAATTCTACGAAATTTGGTGAAAACTTACGTTTTTAGGCACTTATGATGCATTGTTTGAAACCTTTGGTGCAGTAATGAATATTACTGGAGTTTTTTCCCAATACCAAATCGTTATTTTCAACACCTCGACAAGTGTTTCGATCACCAAGTGATCATCTTCAAAGAGGAAGATTAAAACTAGAAACTAATGCGAGCTAATCCTATTTATGCTATAAAGGTAACCCATACAGGTAAACTATCCAGGCGTACTAACCATACAGGTATACCAACCTAAATTAATTTTACAATTTTGCCTTATCTATTATTTTACAATATATGTTTATATAAAACAATTTTCAGCTATATAAAAATTAATTTCACAATATTGCCTATCCAAATTTATTTTTGCAATGTGTCCTTATGTAGTAATCAGTAAACCCAACAACATTATTTTATTTTAACACCTTCACTGCGATACCAGTTACATGTGTCTGGTAAGCATATTCCCGTTGTAGCGGTACCAGAAATTGAAATTTTCCCATTCCTACGACGTCGATAAAGAAGTAACGCATGAAGATAGAGCGGCGATGTAGATACCTATGTTATTGTGGCGATTTTTAGAATTGCCTGATTCACTTTTCGACCGCCAGATGTCGGGGCCTGGTAACGCACAGGAGTGAAAATTCTGTTCTGGGATTTACCAGACTTGTGTGTCTTGTAATCTTTTTGAGGTTATTTTTCCAAAACTTTCATGGTTCACTCTTTCATATTGAAATAAGATGACAACTAGGGCTAAAAAAATTCTACAGTTAGCTGTTGAACACCATTCAAGTACATTGAAAGTGACGAGTAATGAGAATATAGAACCTGAAGTGCTGACTGATGAATTTTTATCGGAAACAGTAATACCAGAAGTTGCTGAAAATCACAAGTGTGCTCCTAGTCCTTCTCTAGTTGAAAATTCCAACTACGAGGATGTTATTCAAAGTGATACAGATTCCGAAATTGAACCGTTTGCAAATTCTTCAGAAGATGATCTAGATTACGAGCCTAGTGAGACCCTTTCTGATACTAATATTGAATTAGTATCACCAGAGGAACAACAAGACAATGATAGTGATGGTTCAATGGATGGGGATGATGACGGTGTGTTCAACATTTGGTTCATATCATAAGTGTTTCTAATTTATAATATTCATCATTAGGGCTAGAAGATGTATGGACTTCAATCAGGACAGCTCAAAATATAGACATTGTTGAGCATGCCGTTGACTGTACAATAAATATCAGAAATCAAAATAGTTTGACTCCGTTACATGTGTTTAGATCGGTTTAGATCGTTCATTAGTGATGATATCCTAGAGTTGATAGTTGTAGAGACCAATAGATATGCCCAACAAGAGAACTCTCATGTCAAAACGGTAAAGTCAAGACAAAATAAAGATGAAATCCAAAAATTCTTTGGTATGATCATCTCTATAGGTTTAGTCAAACTCTCCAACATGAATTTCACTAGTTCGGACTTCCATTGTCTATTATATAAAATGATTTGAAATCCCTGAAACAAGTAAAAAAGAATAATTAAAAAAGAATAGTTGAAAATAACAATTACATTAAGCAACAATAAACCTGAAATGAAATGATAGTAAAATAACCTACAAGTAAAAATATAATAATTGAATAAATAAAAATTAAAGGAATGCAAAAAGAAAATAATAAAAAAAAAAAAAAAAAAAAAAAAAGTGTAGAGATTCCAAGTCACGTTAGTTCACGACGTTTCGATTGTTGGTATCTACAATCGTCTTCGGGTGATGACTGGACTGATTCCTCCGAGAGATGACTATTTTATAGGTCGTTGAAATACTTTCACTTTCTCTACTTTCCATTTTCCGCTTCACTGATTCCGTGAGAGATGTGAGAGATGACCGATTTGGCGGTCATCTCTCGGAGGAATCAGTCCAGTCATCACCCGAAGACGATTGTAGATACCAACAATCGAAACGTCGTGAACTAACGTGACTTGGAATCTCTACACTTTTTTTTTTTATTTTTTTTTTATTTTTTTTTTATTTTTATTTTTTTATTATTTTCTTTTTGCATTCCTTTAATTTTTATTTATTCAATTATTATATTTTTACTTGTAGGTTATTTCACTATCATTTCATTTCAGGTTTATTGTTGCTTAATATAATTGTTATTTTCAACTATTCTTTTTTAATTATTCTTTTTTACTTGTTTCAGGGATTTCAAATCATTTTATATAATAGACAATGGAAGTCCGAACTAGTGAAATTCATCACGAAACATTGTCAATCACCTTCTCCAACATGAATTTGTACTGATCGAAAAAGCCATAATAGCATAACCAGCAAATCTCAACTCATAAGATGTCAGCCTCACAGCATAAGACCCTGAGGATAACTTTGATTTGAGACTCTTGATATGGTCTTCAATTTTCACATCACTGTCAATGGATAGTCCCAGAAATTTGGTTTGATGGTTCATTCTCAACAGAGATGTTGTCAATTTGTAAATTGCTGATGGAACATTTGAAGCAAAGTACGTTCGTTTTAGAGATATTAAAACTGAGAAGATTTGCGTCATACCATCTTTTTATATTGCTAATATCATGATTCATTACTGTTTCAAGTTCAGAGGGGTGTTGATCATGCCATAAAATTGTAGTGTCGTCAGCGAATAGTGTGAACTCTCCTTTAATAACAATAGATGTCAGATCATTCATGTACAAAAGAAATAATAGTGGACCTAGGACTGAGCCTTGTGGAACTCCACAGTTTATTTTTCCTTCCTCCGAATAATTAGTCGTTTGACTACGCTCAGATAAATAAGATTCAAACCAATTGAGACGTACACCTCTTATACCATACTGTTGTAATTCCACTTCTCGAACTCACATCGCCGGTAATTTATTTCCCCTTTCATTTTCATCATATTCCGCTTCTTCTCTAATGGGTTTCATCCTACTGTTATTTTTTTTTGTTTCAAAAATTATCGACCCTGTTCTATGGCCATCGTATGTCCGAGCCATACAAGTATGACCGCCACGGATGGCTCGGACATACGTAGTCTAATCAGGAGGTCCAATTTTGTCCAAAATTGATAAAAGGTGAAAAAAATAAGTTAAATTACAAATGTATCAATTTTGGCACAGACATCGTAGCTCAAAATGAACTTGAAGCAGCTAATATGTTCAATGAGTTTTTTTATTGACGCGCGTTTCGCCAACAAAGTTAGCATCCTCATGAGAAGAAAATTAATACCTAGTCTAGTCTGGTTGATCCTTATATACTAAAATTTGTTACCTGAGGTTGTATACCTGAAGTCCAATATGGAATTTCTCGGTAATTAACTACCTGCAAGTTCTTAGTAATTATTCTCTTCCTACCAGAAGATCAAAAAGCGGGCTGAACAGTATGGGTCCCTTATCGCCATTCATGCTGTTTTTACATTTTGCTATTTCTAGACTCTCACATGCATCGAGTAGACTGGTGTCATGCACAGGCTTAATCAGTTTCAGACTGTTTTCAGCAATTATGTGGTTCTCGTCTAGAGCATGTTGGGCGACACTGGATTTTTCTATCCTTCCGTATTTCATGTGTGCACAATGCTTCTTGAAGCGGGTTTTAATCGCTCGTCGGCTCTGGCCGATGTATTTGCAATATTGACAACTGATTTCGTAAATCCCCGACCTTTCTGTGTTTTCTACTCTATCTTTTGGATCACCAAGAAGCTGTTGCAATTTATGAGAAGTTTTATATGCAACTTTCATATTTACTTTATCGAATATCTGTTGGAGCCCTCTCGTGTATTGGGGTTCATATGGGATTACTATAAACTTGTTATCACTCTCCTCTTTTTGAAAAGTCGACGATTTACGAAGTGCTTCCCTAAACTTGCATTTTCTAATTATCTTGTCAACTATATCTGGGTTAAAACCGTTTGCTTCAGCCACATACCGAAACACTCTCTTTTCATTGTCGTACTTATCTTTCTTTAAAGGAAAAATTATTAACCTGTGTACCAGAAATTGCAGTGCCGCCATTATGTGTTGTGGACAATGATTCGAGTCATTAGGAATGTATCTGAAAGTGCCAGTGTCTTTCCTGTAAATGTCGTTCTGTTCGTTCCTTATGACCAATACATCTAAAAACGGCAACTTTCGTTCTTTTTTTACTTCATATGTGAATTTTATACTCTTACACCTGTTGTTTAGTGTTGAGAAGACATTCTCGATTCTGGTTATTCTTGTATCCACTACAGCGAATATGTCATCAACATACCTGATCCAGACCGTAGGGAAGTAACTGAGTTCTTTCCCAGCTTCCGTCTCAAACCTACCCATGAATAGGTTCGCTATAAATGGAGACAATGGGTTACCCATAGCCGTTCCTTCACGCTGTTCATAATATGAGCCATTATATTGAAAACAATTTTGATCCATGCAAAGCTTGGTGAGTTGAATGTATTCTTCATTTGATGAATTGTTCGATTTCAGAAGATTCCTCAAACAGGTATATAACCTCAGGTAACAAATTTTAGTATATCGAGTGATCCAACGAAAAGTATGCACCTTGCTTTTCTCCTTTTTTTGTAACTTAACGCAAAAATGCTCGGACAGGTCAATTCTGCTTTTGAGGGGGACACATTTTAGATGTATTTTTCTACCTGTGCCTTCAACCCTCTAGCGAGGGTGAGTAACAACCCTAAAATTTCAAATGGAAAGTGGGGTCGAGTGATATTAAAAAAAAGCAAGATATCAATTTTGTAAAAGCTATGATTTCCTCAACCTTTTTGCAGACGATACTTTAGTAGCATGTTATGGTATCGACCTATATGAAACAGTATCGAGACTAAACTATGTTTTAAACTTATTCGAATCATTTTTGAATACTAATAAGATGAAATTAAATTTAAAGAAAACAAAGGCAATGATCCTAAGTACAAAATAAAAATTGAAAAACGTAAAATACCGACATTCACACATAAAATTAGAAGGTGAAAATCTGGAATGGGTTAAGGAATTTAAATACGTAGGTTTTATGATAGATAATAGACTATGTTTTAAAAGTCACAGCTGTGAAAAAAATATCAAAAAAGCTATTCTTTCTATCTAGGGTATCCCATAACATGTCTCCCTTTTCCATCATAACCATTTATAGGACGATAATACAACCCCACTTTGACTATTGTGCTAGCTTACTGTACCTGTTGGACAAAAACTGTTTAATAACTTAATGACAAAAACTTCAAAATAGGGGTATAAGAATCGTTATACAATGCAATAAATATGTTCCAATTGATTTGATATTAAGAACTTTGAACTAGTATAACGTGAATTAACGCCTGTTTTTCATGACAATGCTGTTCATTTATAAAATAACAAAAAACTCAGTCCTAAGTTATCTTAGTTCATCAATTACATATAATAATGATATTCACACTTATTCTGCAAGAAACGTGAACAATTTCCATATAGCACGAACTCGAAATGTGAGCTCAATGAAAACATTATTATTCAAGGGCTCAAATACATAAAGAAAGATGAATTATGGAAGGCATGTGTGTGAGTGGGTTGTATTGCTTATGTATACTGAGTGTACATGAGTGTAATATGTGCATATTTTAATATTTCAGTATTTTAAAATCTGATGATTGTGACACTACAGGTGTATTTTTATATTTTAGCATTCTTTATTTAGCATTGAGTATTTTTTTTATTATTACTAATTACAAATATTATAAATGTATGTAAATTAGGATGTTCTAATAAAGATTATTATTATACAGGGTGTAACTGAATGAGTGTAAACATTTAAGGAGGTGATTCCTCGTAGAAAAAAGATAGGATCTTTCATATTAAGAAACTTCAATGGAGCATCCCTTGTTAAGATACAGCCCCTTAAAGGGGGTACATAAAATTTGAATAACAATTTTTTTCACAAGCACTGGAAAAGTTACAACATTGAAATCAACCTGACGTTTTGTACTACCAAAAAGACACTTAGCCAGTAATTCATTTGGTTTACCCCATCATTGTAAGGGGTGGAAAACGCAACCCCTAAAATTCATTTCCAATGTAACTTTTTGTCTTATCATTTGTTCACCATTTAAAAATTTATTTCCGATAGCCTGTTTTATTCTAAACAAAAAATGTCTCTCGGGTTTTTTGCCCAAAATAAACCAGTTCGCAGCAAAACATTATTTTACGAACAACTACAGAGATACATCGTCATAAATGCGAACTGGATTTATTGTTATTTTGTAGTTAGAACCTGCATTAAACGATTAAAGGGTAATAAACAAAACTGATTTATTAATAACAAAACACACAACATGTAGAAATCATAGTAAATGTTCAATATGTCTACCTTCAGATATTACGCATGCGTCTAGACGTCGGCGCATTGAGCCACGTATTCGCTCAAATATTTCTGGAGTCTCTCTGATTCCCCTGCACGCATCGATGATGCGGTTACTTAAGTCCTCTACATCGCGAACAGGAGTACGATAAACCAAATGCTGTAAATGGCACCAAATAGAGAAATCGAGAGGATTGAGATCCGGGAATCGAGCGGGCCAGTTCTGTGGTCTTCCTCGTCCTATCCACTGATTTGCATATGTTTCGGTTAAATGCTGACGTGCTACTTGACTAAAATGGGCAGGAGCCTCATCATGCATAAAAACATATCCCTTCTGACGCCCAAAGGAACTTCCTCCAGCAGTACTGGATGCACTTCTTTTAAAAATTGAACGTGTGCCTCACCATTTAATCGAGGAGGTGGAAGATGAGGCCCAATTAAATCATCCCCAATAACTCCGAGCCAACTGTTCTTGATGGTTAGTTTCGACAATAGCGTGAGGGTTTTCATCAAGTCATATGTGGTAATTATGAAAATTAATAATCTTGTCCCGAGAAAAACTACATTCGTCTGTGAATTCTATCATCTTCAGAAAGTCACAATTTCTTCTAATCATTTCCAGCATCCAATTGCAAAATTCAAGACGGTTCGGAAAGTCTCGTACTCGTTTCGTACTCGTTGCAGATGGTAAGGGTATAAGAGTTGTTCCTTTAAAATTCGAAATACCGTCTTATGATCAACATTTAGCTGGAAAGCAGTCTTTCTAGTACTGGTAGTAGGTTGTTCTTCAATCAAATTGAGTACTGCTTCCTCAAGCTGTGGTGTTCATACTTCTCGATGGCGACCACAATCCTTCGTTCTTTTGTCGAATGAACCATATTCTCGTAATCGTTGATGAAGTCGAGCAAATATTCTATGTGAAGGATGCTGCCGTTGAGGATACATTTCAGCATATCTTCTAGAAGCTTTTAACCCATTCCCCTGCGACAAACCGTAAACGTGATGCATATCAGCCATTTCCTCATTTGTGTATGCCATTTTAATAACAAGTGAATTATTAAAGTAACAAATTGAGAACAAAACAACAACACACAATTAGTATTAATTCAATTTCGAAAATTCACAAACTGACAGCGTCATACCAATTTAATTGTCACTATCGACCTACTAGATAGATTAGTTTCGTATTTTCGCATTTATGACGATGTATCTCTGTAGTTGTTCGTAAAATAATTTTTTTGCTGCGAACTGGTTTATTTTTGGCAAAAAACCCGAGAGACATTTTTTGTTTAAAATAAAACAGGCTATCGGAAATAAATTGTTAAATGGTAAACAAATAATGAGACAAACAGTTACATTAGAAATACATTTTAGGGGTTGCGTTTTCCACCCCTCACAACCGTGGGGTAAATCAAATAAATTTCTGGATAAGTATCTTTTTGGTAGTACAAAACGTCAGGTTGATTTCAATATTGTAACTTTTTTAGTGCTTGTGAAAAAAATTGTTATACCAATTTTATGTATCCCCTTTAAGAGGCTGTATCTCAACAAAGGATGCTCCAATGAAGTTTCTTTATATGAAAGATCCTATCTTTTTTCGATGAGGAATCACCTCCTCAAATGTTTCACACTCATTTAGTTACACCCTGTATATGTATACTATGAACTTTTTTTGGTGAATACCACATGTATGGAAAAACAAATCTTTACGACTTTGTATTAGATAACATCAGAAAAATATAAATAACAGGATCAAAATCGTCTCTTTTGAAATAATATATTTGAAAACTGTTCAACAAAATGATTCTATAAATATATTATAAAATTTGTACAGAATAAAAGTGGAAAAAAAATTGATTTCAGCATTTCAATCATAGTCTGTGCGAAACTTGTCCATGGAACTGTAACAGAAAACAATCACTATAGTACATTGGGTATTGTGTGAGAGTAAAGAATTTAAAAAATGCATAGAGGAAGCAACATAGCAACTCAAACAAGTGGCACTACAATTTATACACAAAGTCACTGAGATATTTCTACCCGCTATGCCCATTGAGGACCCGCTAATGAGTCATTAAAATAGTGACTTGCGAAAAAACCTTCAAAAGAGGCGGCGGACGCAGTTTGTCATATTGCGTTAAAGATAGTATTAGCAGGCGTCGGACTGGTGGTATTGATGTCAATTTTTCAATGATATATTCTGTATGATGCGAAATATTGAAATATTGTAAAAACTAATTTTGTTTGAATGTTTTATAAGTATACAAATAGAATAAGTTTCCGCGGTTAGAAATGTGAACATCTCTGGATTTCGGGTTGGACCGCGCTCAAAGTTTTTCATTGATCGACGTTTCGGCTTCGATTTTAAAGCCATTTTCTAGAAGTAGAAAAGTGTGACTGTACTGAGCGAGACTCTTTGGGGTTTTGATGTTCTGGTCTTGAAAACCTTCGAGACGGTATGATTCTCATTGACCCATGTTTCATCCAAATGGAAAATAGATTTACCCAGTGTTCTAACTTTGTTAATTTCAATTATATGGTTTCTTCTCCATTCCACAATCTCTGATTATTCTATTAACATCAATCACATACTAAAAATTGTATGATGATAATATTCACGCTTAGAAACTTATACTACTAGAGTTATATTTTTAATATTATTTTTTATATTAGTTATACAGTGTGACCCATTTTTAATGGAAACACCCCCCTGAAATTTGAAGTTGTAAATCGATTTTAATAATTTTTTTTTAAATGTCAAGTACTGAAAGGTATACCTTGGGACAAAATTTGAAATGTTTATTAAAGTTTCAGGGCATACTACGATATTTTTTCTTAGTCGAAAATCGGGATTTTTTATTAGTGATTATTTTATTGAAAAAATCACAACGCCACTGGATTCAGAGTGCCTCTAAATAGGTGTGACCAAAATTTCATGAAAAAATATTCATCATTAACAAAGTTATGACAACTCAAAAATTCGAAAACTCACACAGCTAACAGTCACAATATATCTTTTTTTTATGATTTCAACAATAAAGTGCCTCCAGATGAAAAAAAACGAATAGCGTAAATATTTTTAATGAAAATAACGGAATTACATTCACACAATTCAACTAACAATGAAGCAAAAAATTTTAATAAACGTAACTAATAACTAATTATTGAAATGTTTCGATTCAGTGAAACAATTAATTCTAACTCATATTCTAGTAGCCTCTACTAATCCACCACGTATTTCGATACATGTGTCGTAGCGCTTACGAATGTTTCTGATTACGTTCCTTAGTTCTTGAGGGCGAATATCTGCACATACCTGTCGAATTCTTGCACAAAGTTCATTTCATCTCTTGAGCGGTTTTTGTAAACCTTTTGTGTGAGAAGTCCCCAGAGAAAAAAGTCCAAAACTGTGAGGTCCGGAGATCTGGGTGGCCACTCTATAAATGGACTACCACGGCCTATCCATTGGTTTGGGAAATGTTCGTTAAGCCATTGCCTCACAGCTCTGGCATAATGAACTGAACACCCATGGAACTGGACAATTAAATTTGATCGTTCATTGATTGGCAGCTCGTGAATAGCATCCCAAAACTCTGTGTTTAAAAATTCTAGAAACCCCTGCGCATTAATGTTTTCCTCAAAAAAGAAAGGATCAATAATTCGTTCGTTCAATATCCCACACCAGACGTTGATTTTTTGGAAATACTGGCTTTAACAGTTTATTACCCAGTTAGGATAGTCCGCTGCCCAATAGCGACAATTCTGTGATGACACTACTCCATTTGTAGTGAAAGTGGCTTCGTCGGTATATAAAATAGTTTTTAGGAAGTTTCTATTGTTTAAATATTCCCTTTGGGCCCATAAACAATATTCCAGGCGTCTTGCTTCGTCGCCTTCTTGAAGTGTGTGTGAAAATTTTGGCTTGAAAGGTTTAATATTCTTCGCCTTGAGACATCTCCGAATAGTTCCTCGTGGAATATTCAAATCTAAAGTGGCATTCCTTATACTGGCATTAGAATTATTTCCGAAATAATCTAAAATGATTTGATCATTCCTGTCATTCCTGTTTCGTCTTTGTACAGGATTACTTTTTAACATCATTTTTGATACTGCACCAGTTTCATTGAATATTTTATTTATTTTATTTACCGTACCACAGCTAATACGAGGACGATCTGGATGTCTCTCATTAAATACTCTACAAACCTCTCTAGCACTTCTAACGTCATCTCCCGAAAGGCGTACAATTTCAATTTTCTCTCTTACGCTCAATCTTGCAGCCATGACACAAAATAATTCGAAGAACTATAAGGTGAATATTGTTGACAATAGTACACTTAAATCTTTCAGAACTAAGATTTAAATTGAAATATTAGATCTTAGTTTTAGTTAATTTGCAAGAAAACTTGAATGTAATTCCGTTATTTTCATTAAAAATATTTACGCTATTTGTTTTTTTTTTCATCTGGCGGTACTTTATTGTTGAAATCATAAAAAAAATATTCTCATGGCTACATCTGTTGATATAGGGTGTTTTTTTGTAACTGTTAGCTGTGTGAGTTTTCGAATTTTTGAGTTGTCATAACTTTGTTAATAATGAATATTTTTTCATGAAATTTTGGTCATACCTATTTAGAGGCACTCTGAATCTAGTGGTGTAGTGATTTTTTCAATAAAAAAATCGCTAATAAAAAATCTCGATTTTCGACTAAGAAAAAATATCGTAGTATGCCCTGAAATTTTAATGAACATTTCAAATTTTGTTCCAAGGTAGACCTTTTAGTACTTGACATTTCAAAAGAAAAATTATCAAAATCGGTTTACAACTTCAAATTTTAGGGGGGTGTTTCCATTAAAAATGGGCCACACTGTATATTAATTAGTTTTGTAGCTCATTAAATTCAATAACAGTCAAAACTGTAATCAATTAATGGAATTTACTTTCAGTAGATTACATATAAGTAAAATAAGTAAACAAATACACAGGTCACTGTTTCAGGAGAAGCTCTGTAACTTTGTACATCTATAAAACGTCACGGTGGCTGGAAATCTGTCTCCGTAGCAGATAGAAGGTAGTTTGGGATTTCTAATGAAATATTGGATTGTCCATCTTTTTCCAAACAAACAAAAATATCTGATAGAATTGTGGAATCAACTCTTCAAGAAATATCTAACGTTTCTGATCAGCTGAACATCTTCGGGAATTTATGTTGGAAGTAAGAGTTTAAACTTCACCATCAATTATAAAAAAACTTTCAATAATTCTAAAATAATAATCAAGAAATTATAATGAAGAAAAGAGAAATGAAACTTTCTATATTTTTTACAACTTTTATTTGTAACTAACGTTACTGAGAAAGTTTCATTCCTCTTTTCTTTATCATGATTTCCTACCACGTAGTAACGGCTACATCCATCAATTTAATGAAATTATGAAACAACAACAAAAATTATTTGGCGCTACGGGGTGACTTCATTGATTCCAGTGGCGCATTTGCTTTTTCAGCTGCAGGAAAACCCGAAAAAACCTGCAGCACATCATCTGAAGATCTTGATCTGCCATTATCCTCTCTCTCTCTCATAAAACAAAATGTAGGGTGTCTCCAGAGGCTTCACTAAATTCACTGCGTCGCCAGTAAACACCTAGTGATACGACTATCGACAAACTCAAATCAGTCCGTTCTGTCTTTAACCAAGGCGTAATAACGACCAGATTCAACGCCAGAACCACAGAGAAGATTATAATAGTGGTCTGCTAGATTGAAGTGTTCATCTATTTCGAATCTTCGTAAGAGTTTGGTGCTTCCGTCAGAGGTTGAGTCATGCTGAAGATTTTCAGGACAAGTGTCTACTGATTCGTAAGGAAAAACATGTTTCACAGAATCTGCATTAGAATCATTTCTCAAGCTGTAATCGATCCTTCCAAGTGATGAAGGGTTTTGTAGAAGGATCGATTCGGTTCTTGCTTCATGAAGCTCTTCCACTGAAAAGGAACCAGAACCACGAGGACTGCAACTCATATTTGGGGGACAAGAATGACCTAAGTCCATTGACCATCAATTATATTATTCCAATAAAAGAAATTGTTTTATGATGACTAATCAATCAATAATTGACTCTGTTGAAAATAAATCCTTCAAAAAGTAATATTTCATGTATATTTTGTGAATTATTTCGGCAGTGAAAAAGTAAACATTTATGCTTCAATAGAGATGCAGAAATGTCAAATTTTTCGACAGTTGTATAAAATTGAAGGTTTCGATTGTGGTAGAGGATAGAGGTGGCATACTTGACATGAAACTAATTTCATTTCCGCCATGAATAAATTATTTTCTAACAGTAAACTCACCTTCTGTTGAAGAGGTTGTTATTGAATTGCACTTTCTCTATTTTCGAACCGAGAAATTTTCTCAACGACATGTCATTTTGAAAGGAGAATTTCGGAAATGTATTGTCATGTTCCACGACAAACTTCAAAAGCACTGTTAACTGCTTCAAACAATTTTTCTCATCGTCCGTGAAAATCTGAAAATCATTTCAAAATACATTATAGGTTCCCATAACAGAAGAAGATGTTTCTTCAAGAAGGTATTCATTGAAAAGTGAGTTTTTGACTTTAAAATATATTGCTCCATTCGGTCTTCTGTTCGTGATCTGTTTTCTTTACTATTTCTATACATTAATAGGGAAGAAGAAAATAAAAACCGTTCCATATCAAAAACTAAATGTTGTAACAGGTTTTCACCTTTCACTATCTGGATAATATAAAAATTGTAATGGAGAACTTAATACATGTGTAGAAAGGGCAAACTGAAAGGAAATCAGCCAAGGAAAAACTGCGTATAAACTTAAAAGTTGTCCATTTCTGGAGACGAAAGCGGATTTTAACTTTCGAAACGTTAAGATAAGTCTTGTATGATTTCCTGGCACTTCTTTGATAGCATAATCAGGGTGGACTAAAAAGCTCTGCTCTTTCTACACGTGTACGACGTCTGTAAAAAAAATGAATGTTCAAATTTCGGGAGCTTCGATTAGCGATTATTTCATTTTTTATGTTGGTACACTCCTCTTGAACATATATGTTCACAATTCCAGATGTTTAGCAGGTTTATTTTGTTGGTGAGAGGCATAAAAATTTTAAAGTGTTTTGCATGTTCGGGGACTTTCGGCTATCGAAAAAATACAACAGATTTCTCGTGAGCACTTGAATTGACAGGGACATACGGTGATTGTACTCTGAGTCAGAAAATAGTTTACAAGTGGTACAACAGAAGGTCGAGAAGATGTAAATAATGACGCTCGCTCTGATAGTCTAATCAACAAGTTCAAAAACATGAGAAATAGAGATAAAGGTCCTAAAAATATGAGCGACAGCTCATTCGATTCGTAATCACCTCTAGAAAACTGTTTTTGAAGGATTTTGGTGCATGTAAAAAATTGCAAGTGTTATTAACAAAATAAGATAAAAAAATGATATTTAGTTTTTCGTTAATAACTCAAAAAAATATTAATATTAAAGCAATTTTAAAAAAATGTCGTTAAAGAGAAGGAAATTTCCGATAAAAAGTCTCGACTCTCGAAACTCTATCTCCATTATTTATAATTTTAATTTGACGTTGAAAATAGGGTTCCGCGCGGCTGTTACGGCATGCGCGCGCTGCCGCTAAAGAGAGTTTATCAAAAGAAATAATTTTTTCATAACATAAAATGTCATTTCAAAAATTTGAAAAAATTCTAGTATCTTCTTAATACTTGAATGAATAGAGTTCCGTAGAAAAAAAAGTTTCATCACCATTTTTAAAAAAGTTATTCAATTGGCAACTAACAAATTTTTTTCCAATCTCCGTTGGCATAAATAATGGTATAAAAGGTATAAATAATTGGCCTATAAATTTTAAACTTGGTGGAGCCTTTTTGATATATATACCTACCTCATACGATCCTGCGATAAAAGTTCATAAAAATTCATCAATTTATTAATTATGATTTTTTACAACTTTGCGAAATGAAATATCTGGAAATTGTTGATAAATTTTTTTTTTCTTTTTCAATTGATATTTAGCTATGTCTGTTTTCACATTGAACAATGGCAGTTATTAACATAGGATATGAATTTTTTTACGTAATTTGTTCAATAAATTGTTTTGAACAAATAGGGAAATTCAATCATTTTGAAATTTTTTTTTGCTATTTTGTTATACAGGGCTTTTCATTATGAGCGTTAATTAGCCGTTTCTGACAAACTATTCAACGGATCAACCTGAAAATTCCACAGTATGCATAAGTCAATATGACCTACACGCCTAAAATATTTTAAACGAAGCGGCGTTGTCGCTTCTACTATAAAGTAGCAGCTTCTTTGATTTTTCAAATGGAACACCCCGTATATAATATCATATTATGATTCATTATCATTTTGTCAACAAATTCATATACTATTTTCCTATACCTATCTATTACCGTTTAGAAGATATAAATTAATTTCGATATTTTTTTACCAAACATGAACTTTTATAAATGCTGATAATCTTGAACTCTCTTGCACTAAAACGATCAAATTTGAAATGAAGTGGAGTGATACTATGAGGATCTTCACTCCGAGTCATATTTTCATTTGCCTCATACAGGGTCTTCAAAAAATGCAGTTACTTTGAGTGGAAATCAATTTTTTCAAATGGAACACCCTGTATATTTCAAAATTTTTGAGCTCTACAACCAATTTTAGATTAACTTTGTTCAGATATACTATTTCTATTTTGAACCGTTTTCGAGATAAACTGTTTCAAACGGAAACTGACGTGCTTTTCTTGCTCGTTTTATTGAATTCATCACTTATTTTGGATATTTAACATTTTTTTTTTATACTTAGTAATATTTCTTTTTGATCCAGTTTTTTAACTGTCTCAAATCAGTCAATTCGAAATTGATATGTACCTACCTTAGAAAAAGTTACAATTTGTATACATTGAGGTATTGGTCTCCAACGTACAACAGTACACATTAATATTTTTTAATAGTGTGCTTTGGAAAAATAAATAAACCAATTATTTAACGTCAGACTTTCGTTGGTGGTTTTGACTGATTGTGATAGCTACCAATTATAATAGAATAATGTCAAGATTAGGTTACAGTAATGAAGATTTCTTGAATTTATTAATAATTTATGGTGAGTGCAATAAAATTGCAAGTAGAACATGCCGAGTATTTCATGAAATATATCCACAACTTCCGAATCCAAATAATAATGTGATAAATCGACTACTAAAAAACTGTAGGTTGAATGGAACCTTCCGTCCAAAAATCATTCGTAAGAAGACTAAAGTGGATGATGATGACAATGGTATAACAGTTTTGGGATACTTTCATGCATTTCCAAATGCTTCTCTGCACGAGGCTGAAAGGGAGATAGCTATACCCTACGTGACAATCTGTCAAATTCTTAATAAATGGCATCCCTATAAGTTCTACTGTGTCCAACATTTGGAAGAGACTGATATACCTCGTAGAGTGGAATTCTTTGAATGGTTACTTGTCAAGACTCAAGAGGATGAACATTTCCTTGACAGATGAGGCCAAGTTCACAAAAAAAGGAGTTTTCAATAGACACATCAGTCATTATTGGGCGCCAGAAAATCCCCATGTTGTCTGCCAAAGGGGTTTTCAAGAAAGATGGCAATTCAATGTATTTTGTGCCATAAAGAATGAGTCAATTCTTTATATCGAGTTTTATGATGATAATTTGAATGCATCAAAATATGAAGATTTACTGAGGAATGGAATTCAAATGATTTTAAATAATAGACCAGGAAGAGAACGTGTATGGTACCAAATGGATGGTGCTCCACCTCATAATTCTCATTCAGTCAGCGAAGCTTCAACCGAAATCTTCGAAGACAGATGGATTGGTAATAATGGACCTTTTCGTTGGCCTCCTAGAACACCAGATGGCAATCCATTAGATTATTTCGTGTGGGGTTTCATTAAAAATATGGTTTACTCTACTCCAATAACAACAATGGATGATATGAAATCGAGAGTTACAACTGCTTTCAATAGTTTGACTCCAGACTTGATCAGAAGCGCTACACATGACAATCTTTTGAAGAGATTACATGTTTGTTTAAGTAGAGGTGGAGATGTGTTTGAACATATTCTGAAATACACTGACGAATAAATTAACTCATTAATTTATGGGTTTATTATTTTCAGTTCGTGTTTCAGCGTTAATAAAACTATTGTTTGAAGAGAAGTTTCATTCAATGGTTGAGGAGTATTTAAATAATTATCTTTTCATTGTATTATCTGTGACTAATTGAGAAACATCAAACGAAATCTGTTTTACAAAAATGAGTGATGAACAAGGAAACCATGTCAATTTCCTTTTGAAACAGTTTATCTCGAAAACGGTTCAGAAATAGTATTATCTGAACATAGTTAATCTAAAATGGGATGTAGAGCTCAAAAATGTTGAAATATACAGGGTGTTCCATTTGAAAAAATTGTGTTCCACTCATTTTTTCATGAGATCAAAGTATCTGCATTTTTTGAAGACCCTGTATGAGGCAAATGAAAATATGACTCGGAGTGAAGATCCTCATAGTATCACTCCACTCCATTTCAAATTTGATCGTTTTATTGCAAGAGAGTTCAAGATTATCAGCATTTATAAAAGTTCATGTTTGGTAAAAAAAATATCGAAATTAATTTATATCTTCTAAACGGTAATAGATAGGTATAGGGAAATAGTATATGAATTTGTTGACAAAGTGATAATGAATCATAATATGATATTATATACGGGGTGTTCCATTTGAAAAATCAAAGAAGCCGCTACCTTATAGTAGAAGCGACAACGCCGCTTCGTCTAAAATATTTTAGGCGTGTAGGTCATATTGACTCATGCATACTGTGGAATTTTCAGGTTGATCCGTTGAATAGTTTGCCAGAAACGGCTAATTAACGCTCATCATGAAAAGCCCTGTATATATAGAGATAATTATGATTAGAGAAAAAAAATTTCCTAATTTTAATTTTCAATTGTTTAAAATCTATTTTTTCAAATTTCGATTGTTTAAACAATCAGTTGAGAAATAATTTTGCTTTTAAAAATTATAATTTACACTTTTAAATAGTCTGACAAAAAAAATTTTTCTATTTATAATTTAATTGTTTGTTAGTTTAACAATTTGTTATATACAAATTTTGACCAACGTTATGTTTTTTTTCTGAAGCTAAACTAATAAACAATTGAATAGTAAATAAATTTTTTTTTGGAAACTATTTAAAAGTGTAAACTATGATTTTAAAAAGAAAAATTATTTCTTAATTAATTATTTAAACAATCGAAATAAAATAAAAAAAAATTCAAAAATGTTGAATTTTTAGCTATTTCATTTTGCAGTAGTTATAAAAAATCATAATTACCAAATTAATACATTTTTATGAACTTCCATCGCAGGATCGTATGAAGTATATATAAAGACAGTGTGTGTCGCCTCTGTTTGGAAAATTATGAAACAGCAGAGCACATACTTTGAGCCTTCCCCGCTGGGGACCGAATCAGCATTTTAGAGTTCGGCAGAGCCACACTCTTACCATCTGACCTGAAAGACCACTCACCATACAAACTAATCGGCTTCGTTAAGAAGCTGTGTTTATTTGGCCGAGTGTGAGTCACAATAAACCCTTATGGGTTGCGGTGGAGGGTCGAATAGACCCACTCACTTTGGCCCTAACCTAACCTAATAAGTACGAAGGAGCGTTTGCTGATTTACTTTATTTACAAAATGGCCCATTTCTGGTTCAGAGTTGAAACACCTAATTCCTTGAATATTCTTTTGCATGAATCACCTTTTTCATTCCTGCAAATTATAGTTTCGGGCCACGGGAACCACTTTTTAAAAAGACTTTATTTAGATTTACAGACTTTATTGTACAGAAGTTACTCTGACAATCGTACTAACAGAACTGACTCTTCTTTCAAGATGGCTAGCTTTTATAAGTTTATTATAACTTAGTCAGCATTTGATGAATAAGCATAAAGGAGGGTTTTATATACATAACTCCTCCATCCCTAAGATGAAAATAATACGTTAACATTATTTTCATCAACATTTTCTAAATGAATATTTTCTTGTTTATTTTTCCTTTTAAAACATTTGAATTTGTTCTTATATTTGGAATATAAAATAAAATATGTAATAAGTATTATAACTATGAATATACAAATATACATTAAAGTATAAGAAGTGCTGTCTTCTTCTAAGGCTTCTAGTCGATGTAATTGGGTTTTTTCAGCAAGGTCCTGAAGTCGGGTTAGTTCGTCGAGGTTTACTCTTTCAGGAACTTTCATAGGGTTATTCTCAGGATGTAGCTGAATAGTATCTATTTCGGGTAACTGTAGAGGGTTTCCTTGAACGGAAGTGGCGTCGTTGGAATAAACTTCGCCTCTAACAGTGAGGTTACATTTATGTGGGATATGGATCAACTGTGGTTGTCTGATATTTTCGTATCCATGCTCCTTACAATTTTTCTCAATCATGATCTTATCAATGGGAATAATAATCATGTAGGCATCGTTGACAGGTTCTATTATGTCCTGGTCTAATTGAATTTGAATCGTTTGGCATTGATGATCGGTTTTACCAATTAGTAATTTCGGTAAACAATCTTCTTTTGAAATTTGGTTGTCAACATGGTATATGCAGGTATTTTCAATTCTCGTACAGGGTTCATCTTCATAATGATGGTAAGTCGAGTTAAGAATTATATAGGGTTTTAAAGGAACGATAGCTTGGTTGAGTATTGGAATTGGGAACAAATGGAAGTAATCATAAACATTTTCAAGAAGTATCGGAAAATGAATTGCAAATATAATAATTCCATTTTTATAATTAATTTCAATTTTTAGTAATTTATTATACGACTGAATGTTTTTAAAGTTTGGTAAACTGCCTTTGTAAAGGTTTGACATTATTTTTAATAATTCTTCGATATCAGATAATGGTAATATCGTGCTATGAATAATGTTTAATTCTGCAAATAAAATTGAATCTTCAATGTTATTAAGTATTGATAATATAATTTGACAATCTATTATCATTGTATCAAGAGAATTTTGAAGTCTTAAGAATAGCGTGAACTTATTCAGATTTAAGACAATACTTTTTATTTGTTCGTCAATTAATTGTTGGTTTTTAACAATCTGCTGTAAGCTATTCGTAGTTTCATTCATAAATTTTCTTGTGATAGTTAGGTAATTTTCTAAATCATGGTGAAGCATGTTCTGATTCTTTTCCAAAGTGAAAATTGCTTTGTTATATTTTTCTGCATCTTCATCATCTAAAGTACCAAAGAGCCATTTACTTGTTCTGCCTACTATATTAATAAGTGCCCTTTTCGATCGATTATTTTCTTGAGGTTCAATATTGATTAATTTCACTTTGATTGTGTCTAGCAAATAATTCAGATGATTATACATGTGGTGTAGTTGTGGGTATAAAGGGTCTTTGATCAAGATAAATTCTGCGATTGTTTTTGTATTATTATTTAAGATGTTTAGGGGAGAATCAAATTGTTTTAAGTCAATGTATTTTATAAACGTATGTTTTTGTGTAGTGGATCTTGCTTTTCCAAGGGAAAAGGGAAGGATAGGGTTATTTATCCTCGTCATTATTATGTCTTGTCCTGTCGTCGCAAGGATTCCGAGAAGTAGAAGGTATAACGTTGTCATCTGAAACAATTTGTTTCTTAATGATTTTTCTTTGTGGCTTTAACTTACTTTTATGGTATTTTGATTTAGAAGTTTCAATTTTGAAGTTACTATCTTTTTTTGGTTGAATTTCCTTATATAAGGGTGATAATTTATTTCGAGGAGTTTCTTTAAGAAAAGTATTTTTATCAATTTCAATTTCTGGGGGATCATTTCTGTTGGAATTTACTTTAGATAGGTTCTTGGCTTTTTCATTGTTTTGTTCTACTATTTCTTTTAATATTTTCATATTTCTTGAATGTTTTTCTATATAGTTTGAGGTTATCTTTTCTAACGTTACATCATAAGGGCTCTGGTGTTCTACATTACCTTTAATAATTTGGAAGGGTGTGAATTTAGTTGCGGAATGGACAGTATTATTATATCCTAGAATCGCATACAACATTTGTTTTGTTATTGGTCGATTAGGAAATTCTAATTTTAAAGTTCGTATTTCTTCAATTAGAGTAGAATGAAAACGTTCTACCGGACTATTACTGTTCGGGTTTTTTGGGGTAATGTAATGCAACATAATTTTATGAAGTTTGCAAAAATCTTCAATCAAGTTATTTTTAAATTCTGTGCCAGAATCGCAGGTTATTTTATTTGGAATACCGTAATGAGATATGAATTTTAATAAACCATCTAAGATGTCTGTCGCATTTAGTTGTATGGGGTATGCTTGTGCAAAGCGCGAAAAGCTGTCAATAATTGTTAGGAATTTTAGTCTATCAAGTGATAGAACATCAACATAAATATGTTCAAACGGGTATTCTCCAATTGGTGTTGGGTTAAATTTTATGACATTAGGGTGCCTTTCGTATTTTGATTTTTGACATGTTACGCATGTATTTACGTAGTTTGTTATATCTTGAATCATATTAGGCCAATAGTATACTTTTGATAGAGACAGTTTTGTTTCATTTATGCCTCTATGTGTAGTTTTTGTTTCATGATGGTATTTAATTTTTTCTTGTTGTTCATTTTTCTTCAAAATGTCTTTCAATAGTATATTACTTTGAACAAGTTTAAAGGCTGAGTTTCTAAAATGTTTTTGGATTATCGGAATTATTACATTCTTTAATTCCTCTTGAAATATTATACCATAAACAGTATTAGGTTTCAAATATTCTAAAAAGATTTTTACTATATCGTTTTCAATGTTTCTAGTAGATATTACGATTTTTAAACGTGTCTTATCAAAGGGTTTAGTTATACTTACTTTTGGTGAAATTATGTCGTTACTTTGAACTAAGAATATTTGATTTTTAAATTTATTTAATGGTTGCTCTGATATTGGGATTTCTAAAATCGGGTCTTCTTGCGAAGAATGTTGTGTTTCATTTGAGTGTTTTATTTTCGGTTCTTCTTGTTGGGCTGGTACGACTATTATGTCTGAAAGTATTTTAATCTTCTTTTCCTCTGGGAGTTTTTGTTTTTCTTTAGCTGGTTGAAAATGTCCTGTGTGGTAATTTTCGGGTTGGGGTTCTTCTCTTGATTGATGTTTTTCGACTTCTTCATTGGCGAGTTCATCTATTTCTTGCACTATTTTGGCAATTTCATCAATCTCAGGGTTATCGTTTTCATCTACGCAATATTCTGCGAAATCTTCTAAACGATCTTCTTCCGTATCGAAATTTCCTAGTAAAGAATAATTTTCTAATGGATGTAGTTCAATTCTGGATAGGGCATCAGCAACAGAATTCTTTTTTCCTTTTCTATGTATGATGTTATATTCATACTCTTCTAATCTTAGGCGCCATCTTACTAATTTTGAAGAGGGGTCTTTTAAATTGAATAACCATTGGAGTGGTTTATGATCGGTAACAATCGTAAATTTTCTACCAAAAAGGTAAGGTCTAAAGTATTTGGTAAAATTGACAATTGCCAATAATTCCTTTTCTATAATTGAATAATTTTGTTCTGCGGAATTTAAAGTTCTTGAGGCATACGCGATGGGTTTATCTTTACCTAGAGGGCCTTGTGATAACACAGCTCCAATTGCTACGTTAGAAGCATCGGTTGTCAAGATAAAAGGTTTACTAAAATCGGGATGTTGAAGAAGAGGTTCATTAGTTAAAACTTGTTTACATTTTTCGAAGGTTTCTAGGAATTCGGCAGAATGAAGGATTTTCTCTCCTTTTTTTAGACATTGAGTTAGCGGTTTTGTTAATTGCGCGAAATCTTTAATAAATTTTCTATAATATCCTAGCAAACCGAGGAATGATTTAATATCTCTAGCAGTAGTTGGTATGGGAAAATTTTGGATTGCTTTTATTTTATTCGGATTGGGTTTTATACCGTGGGGTGTTACAATATGTCCTAAAAATTCTACATTTTGTTTTAAGAATTCCGATTTGTCTAATTGTACTTTCAATTTAGCTTCTCTTAATACTTTAAAGACTTGTTTTAGATTGGAGATGTGTTCCTGAAGGGAGGTCGAAAAAATTATTATATCGTCCATATAGACGAGACATATTTTGTTTCTTAGGTCTTTCAAAACGTAATCCATAACGCGTTGAAACGTCGCTGGAGCGTTCTTTAATCCAAACGGCATTCTGACATATTCGTAATGGCCGTGTTCTACGTTGAAGGCTGTTTTGTCAATAGAATTTTCTTCCATCTCTATTTGGTGAAATCCTGAAGTTAAATCTAGAGTAGTGAAGTAGTTACATTTCCCTAGTTTATCCAGTATGTCCTCGATATTAGGAATGGGGTATCGGTCATCAATCGTTTTTTCGTTCAATTTCCTATAATCAACGACAATTCTCCATTTTTTCTTTCCTGAGGCGTCCGCTTTCTTCGGTACAATCCAAATAGGGCTACTCCAAGATGATGATGATGGTCGTATTATTCCGTCATTCAACATTTTTTCTATTTGTTTATTTACTTCTTCTTTATGGCAATGAGGAAACCGATAGGATTTAGTGTGTACTGGTATTTCGTCTGTCGTTTTAATTTCATGTTTTATTTTGTTTGTGAAAGAAAGTTTAGTATTCTCATCATGAAATATGTCTAAAAATTCTTTGCAAACTGTTAAAATTGCGTTTTTTTCTTCCGTGTTCATATGGTCGGTCCTAATTTTACTTGTTATATCAGTTATGGAATTATTATTATAATTTTCAGGTAAGGCTTGTTCAATATTATAAAATTCAAATTGTTCTTTATTTATTTGGTTGGATGGGAACGGTTCATTCATTGTTATAGAGATAGTTTTATTAGTTTTATTAAAAATTTCGAAAGTTGCGCGATAATTTTTGGCATAAGTTATTGTTTCAGGTACGTATAGTTTATCAATAAATCCCTCTGGAATTATTATTTCTCCTTCACTGATATCGACAGGGTATTTCTTTATTAAAGTTTCATATGGTGGTATTTCGATAGTAAAAGAAGTTTCGTGAGGCTGTCTATAGTAGAAAGGGATTTGTACATTTTCATTTCTTAAGATTTGATTGCTAAAATCGATATTTAAGTCAAGATTTTTAAGTTCTTTTAAACCTAAAATTCCATCAAAAAATTCATGAAATTGGAATAAAATATATTCCGTTTCATAGTTGCTTTGAAATTCTTCAAAAGCTGGGATAATAGCTTTATATTGAATTTCTTTTTCACCTAATGAAGTTTTTAACTGAGAGGGTTCTCTAAATATTCTGTCTGGATAATATTTTTCTACAATAGATGGTCTTAACATGGAAGTATGACATCCGGTATCAATTAGTAGTTTAATAGGGGATTTTGGATTTGTATATAAGGTAATCCATTTATAGAGCCTGAATAAAGTTCTATTATACCGTCTTGTTTATCGGAGGCGGTTTGTAAAAATTTTCGTCTTCGTATTCAGTGTTTGAGTCAGTTATTTCAGTCGTTTCTTGGGGAGTAAAGTAATATTCATTTAATTCATCAGTTAATTGATATTGATCTGGAGGGTGTTGGTCTTCAATTGGGTATTGGTCTTCGACAGGGTATTGGTTAATGGGGTAACCTAGTGTCATGTCGTATTCATGGTCATCATTATGGTTGTAAAGTTCTTCACTTATGAAGGTTTGTCTTGGGGGTTGCCTAAAAGATCGGTTATTTGCTGGGTGGTAAGGCATATTCGATCTACTAACCGTAGGATTTCTAGAAGTAGTCGACATTGGTTGAATGATTCTAGTATCAGGTTTATTTGTTGGTTTAAACACATTTTGGGGTGGTCCAAACACTTGTTTATTCGTTAAAAATTTATGTTGAACTTGTTTAGGTTGGATATTTATGGGTTGGCTTGGAAATTGTGGTTTTTGGTTAAATTGTTGATAATTATTAAAAGGTCTATTTGGCATTTGACTAGTAGAAGGTGTAGGATTTCTAAAGTTAGTTTGTTGAAAATTTTGTAAGTGTGAATAATTCTGTACAGGGAAATTACTATAATTTGGTTTTATTTGTTTTGGTGGGTATTGTTTTTGAACGTTAGTGCTTGAGCGGTTCTGAAAAACCATTTTTTGTGTTTGTCTAAAATTTTCATCTTCCAAAACTAAATTCATTGCTTCTTCAAGGCTATCTGGTTTTTGAACAATTACTTTATCTTGTAATCTAATAGTTAAATTTCTCATAAATACTTTCAAAGACTGTGATTGATATTGACGAATATATATCGCTTTAGTCTGTGGGTCTACAGCGGCAATAGAATTAATTTTAAAGATTAATTTACTTCTCAGTACTTGTATTCTTTTCGCAAAATCGAGGGGGTGTTCGTTTCTATTAGGGACAAGTGTAAAAAGTTGTTGTTCAAGGTTATCTAAATTTTGTCTATCACCAAATGTATTTCTTAATTCATTTCTTATTAAAATCCATGTGTTTAATTCCGTTCTTGCACCAATCAATAATTGTGCTCTATCTCTGAGTTTACCAATAATAATACTCAAGATACACTGATTTAGTGTATCGTCAGCGCTATAATATTTATTATGAAATTTGTCAATTGCATTTATAAAAATTTCGAGGGTGTCTGGAGATCCATCATACAAAGGTATGGTGTCAGAATAAATTTTAAATAAAGTATAATTAATTTCGGTGGACATATTTGAAACGGATAGAGAGACAAGCGACTGTACTAAATCTTCAATTTCAGGTTCGGTCATGTATTATTGTCGCGATCTTATCGGAAAAGATTACTCAGCGAATCTATTCAAGATAAGAGTTTGCTTTCTTCATTTATTCAGAAAAGAATCACGGTAATAATATTGCGAAGTTTATCACAAGAATATTTCTGAAGCGTCGTTGTGTGTGTGTGAAATTGATACTCTCTTTATATCAGCGTATGATATAAATAGATTATTTTCTGTCTATTAAGCATATG
The DNA here is from genome assembly GCF_025532065.1 of Leptinotarsa decemlineata. Lineage (NCBI taxonomy): Eukaryota > Metazoa > Arthropoda > Insecta > Coleoptera > Chrysomelidae > Leptinotarsa > Leptinotarsa decemlineata. Next base: position 2,225,796 of record NW_027412572.1, on the reverse strand, counting down.
ATATAAGTAGCAGCAAGTTATTCTTTAGCTTCTTTGTTTTACTATTTAGTGAACACTATGCATTTATTGTTTGCTATGAGTGAGGAAAGAGAAAAATGATTTGAATGTATGAAATTTTGATTCGGCGTTTTTCACTTAATTGCTTCAATTTAAATCGGTATTTAAATTGTCTTTCTTAATCTACGTGACTTCTATAGTCCTGTCACCAATTTCAATTGCTATAAGAGAAAATGATGTCTGTTTTCGTTTTTTGATTATAATAATCACTTTTCCGAAACTTCCACAAATATTTACGATAAAGATTTAAGGAAATTTTGGAATCAGGTAGGAAAACTCGACTTACCTCGATGGTGTGTCAGTATTCTTTCCTGGAGGACTGTAGTAGCTGAGTCTGACGATCCGGTCCTTTTTGTGGGTGGTTGGTGGACGAAGCTGGTTTTTTGTAGTGGACAAACAGTTGGTACTGAAGAAAATTCAGGATCGATTTTCTTCCACTATCCTACCGACTGCGCCAATTATAGTTTCGGGCCACGGGAACCACTTTTTAAAAAGACTTTATTTAGATTTACAGACTTTATTGTACAGAAGTTACTCTGACAATCGTACTAACAGAACTGACTCTTCTTTCAAGATGGCTAGCTTTTATAAGTTTATTATAACTTAGTCAGCATTTGATGAATAAGCATAAAGGAGGGTTTTATATACATAACTTGCAACTATTAGAATCAACTTCTTCTGAGATATGAAAACATCAGGAAACAATTTGGAGTTAGCCCACAGACACACACCATATTTGAGACAAGAATTTGCTAAGCTATGACAGAGCATGAGTAACTGATTTTTTTGTAGAATAATAGATAATGATAGCCTGTTGATTGCGAAATGGCCTACATTGAAATGTTCATTGTGATGTAGAATCTGAGCTACATTATACAGGGTGATTCGAAAGTACTTTGACAAACTTCAGGAGGTGAGGTGATTCCTCACAATATTCTAATATGAATTGTCCAAATAAATAAATGCCCGGAAACGCTTCGTTTCCAAGATACAGGATGTTGAAGTTTTATTTCTATTTTCGTTTTTTTCAAATAACTTTTGAAATACTGAACTTATTTAAACGAAACTTGGTAATAGGAGGTTTTTGAGGTGTCGAATTCGAACCTGATGTTCTTATTGCTCTTACTCGTAGGGGGCGCCGCCTACACGTCTTTTTCTTTTTTAAATATTCATAACTTTTTTGGGAGTACTTTTAGCACATTTTTCAGTAAAAAAATCGATTCCTCTATCATATCTACGTAAATAAGCTACCCCTGTTACTAGTCGCTGTAAGCAACCGTTTTCTAAATATTTGGACTTGAAAACATCGATTATTTGATAATCGATGCATGTTGAAGTTATTACGAATATTTTGCCTTCAGTTCCAACATTTGCTAGTCTCCACCCTCGTTTGGCAGAAACAGATAGCTTCAAGAGGGCAGCTGATATTATTGGAAGACCACGAACAGTCCGAACCCCAGAATTGGAAGAAGCTGTTTTGAATGTTCTCGAGGAGAATCCAGAAACAAGCACAAGAGTAATTGCTGAAGCTGTCAATTCTACTCAGTCCACAGTTTGGAGAATAATCCACGATCAACAGTTTTATCCATACCATATTCAAAGGGTACAAGCTCTTTTGCCACGAGACTTTCCGTAACGTATTACTATGTGTCAATGGTTTTTGAGAAAATTGGCTGGAAATCCTCAATATTTAAGATATGTACTCTTCACGGACGAGGCAAACTTCTCCCGAAATGCTATCACAAACTTTCATAACAACCATGTTTGGGCTCTCGAAAATCCTCACGCAGTTAGTGAAAGGCATTATCAGTATCAATTTTCTGTAAATGTATGGGCGGCAATAATTGATAATTACTTGATAGGTCCTTTCTTTCTTCCGCTCCGACTGAATGGCGCAACTTACAGACACTTCTTAGAAAATGAATTGCCGGGACTACTTCAGAATGTACCATTAGAAATTCGTATCCGCATGTGGTTAATGAATGATGGGGCTCTGGCCCATTTTAGCGTTATAGCCAGGGAATTCCTCAACACAGTCTATCCAAATCGATGGATTGGTAGGGGTGTAGAAGAACCTAACCAGGCGTGGGCACCAAGGTCCCCAGATCTAAACCCGATAGATTTTTATTTTTGGGGACATTTGAAGTCACTAGTTTATAAGACTCTAGTAGTGAACGAGAAAGATCTAAGAAACCGAATAGTAGACGCCTGTGAAACAATATGAAACACACCAATAATTTTTGAGCGAGTACGAGATTCAATGACTAGACGACTGACTGCCTGTATCTTCGCTGAAGGTGGACACTTACAACAATTTATTTGAATACAATTTAGTTTCGTTCATTTTAGTTTATTCTACATATTCAAAATTTCCTGAAATAAAATGTTGGCATTTCTTGCAAATTTTATTAAAACAAATACTGATTATGCACCCTTGATACAAAAATAACTATTTCGCTTAAAGATGTCATAAAGGAACGTACCCAACAGTAATGACCTCTTTAAACGAGTAAAACGTCAAATTCATTTCCAAAGCATTCTTGTGAAAAAAGCAAAATATTCGTAATAAATTCAACATGCATCGATTATCAAATATTCAGAAAACGGTTGCTTACAGCGATTAGTAACAAGGGTAGCTTATTTACGTAGATATGATAGAGGAATCGATTTTTTTACTGAAAAATGTGCTAAAAGTACGCCCAAAAAAGTTATGAATCTTTAAAAAAGAAAAGGACGTGTAGGTGGCGCCCCCTACGAGTAAGAGCAATAAGAACATCAGGTTCGAATTCGACACCTCAAAAACCTCCTATTACCAAGTTTCGTTTAATTAAGTTCAGTATTTCAAAAGTTATTTGAAAAAAACGAAAATAAAAATAAAACTTCAACATCCTGTATCTTGGAAACGAAGCGTTTCCGGACATTTATTTATTTGGACAATTCATATTAGAATATTGTGAGGAATCACCTCCTGAAGTTTGTCAAAGTACTTTTGAATCACCCTGTATTTAACTACTTACCACTCCGCGAAATAATCCGGGATTCTCCCAATGCAAATTCAAATATTCCTTCCTTGATTCAATAATTTCGTCAAAGAATTTGCCCAGCTTGTCCATTTGTACCTGTTCAAACCGTTCAGCCACTTGAAATGAGAGAAATGGTATAAAACATTATAAACTATGATATCCCTTACGCTAGTTGCACACACACACCGATTTTGGACGGCCGACTTTGTACCGGTCGTCCAAATTCCAATAGTGAAACACATGTGGGAACGGGACCTGGCACACACGCCTACCGGTGATCGTCGCCGGTAAAATACCGGTGAGCAGCCGTCCTTTGCCACTGTATCGCCGGTAAAATACCGGTGAGCAGCCGTCCTTTGCCACTGTATCGCCGGTAGTACCGGGAAGTAGTGGCGTACATGACTAAATACACTCTTACATACTCATCGGTATTTTACCGACCATTCCAGTCTCGAATGCTCGGTGAAATTGTAGTTACTACTCATTAACTTCGTTTTGGTAGTGCGTGCTAATTATGACAACAAAACAACTGATTGTTTGACCGATAAAAATCCGGTGAGTGTGCAAGCACCCGCTACCAATAAAATATCGGTCGATTTTATACTGGCCGTCCGAAATCGGTGTGTGTGCAACTAGCGTTAAGTGTCTTTAGCCTTTAGTTACGAAAACGTATACCGCCAGATGGCAGTGCGATTTCGCCCGATGAAATAAATACAAACTCCTCCCTAATTCTAACTTGACCAGGCCGGGGCATTCCAGGGCCGAACTTTTACACGAAAATTGCAGATTATTTGAAAATTATGAATCTTTTATCAAAATTGATAAATTCAAGATGCGGACGAGATTTGTGATTAGGGCCCGATTTGACTTGCTATAAGGAAGTTTTCGGGGTCAGAGATTATGAATCTTTTGTCAAACTTAACGAATTCAAGATGACGGTTCCAAGATATCGAACGAGATATGTGATTATGGTCCGAATCGATTTGAAATTAGTATGTGGATTTTTTTGGGCTCGTAGAGTATAAATGTATTGTCAAAATTAATGAATTCAAGGTGACGGACAAGTTGTGTTATCCGATTCATGGGGTTTTTGGGATCGCACATTATGAATCTTTAGTTAAAATTAATGAATTCAAGATGACGGCTTCAAGATGTCTGACGAGTATTGTGATTATGGACCAATTCGATTTAAAATTGGTATTTTGTAGTCTCCAGGCGTGATTTTTTTCTATTGAATTTCGGAAATTCAAGAGGGCGGACTAGTTTTGTGATATCTGGTCGGGCTCTATGGAAGACTGGCTTTAAGGTTCGAAGATAGTTATTTTTCTGTTGGAATTCAGAAATTCAAGATGGCAAACGAGTTTTGTTATTAATTGTCAAATTATATATAACGCTGGTATTTTGAGGTTGAAGATAATGAGTTTTTCATCAAATTTATGATTTATAGTCGTGTTCTGTTCAAAATTTATTTTTTCGAAAACATGAGCAGGGTGTTCAGAAAATCAGATGATACTTATGAATAAAAAATTGAGAAATCAAGTATCAGAAAAGATTTTATGATTCATAGTCGGATCCTCAAAAATAATTCATCTAGGGCTCTCCGGGTAAATTACTCATATTCTTCCTCAAAATTAATTCATACTGCCAGATGTATTTTCAAAATTGAATGATTTGAATATAATATTTTGCAGGAAAGGTCAACAGTTTAAATAATATGTCTGATTCCATATAAAGGGTTAGACAATATAAGTCAATACTAATCGTGAATAATTCAATTTCGCTGATGTGTATGCAACTGTTGAAAATAAATGAAATCCAACAATGTTTTTGCTACCAATTTTGATTGTAATCAAATCAAAAATAACGAAATTCGTCCAACATTCCAGAGCCTCCATCTTAGTATTTCTTAATATGAAAATATTATGAAGTTTTGTCCCTAGTAATGAATACCTGTAAAATTTCAAGCCAATCGGAAGATATTAGACTTGCAAGATTTAATACAAACGTATACACACGCAAACATACAGATAGGTAAGTTGAAAACTATCTGGTTATTGTAGAAATTTTAATATTTCAATCTTTCGTTCGGTCAGAATAACTTTATCTTTTCCTATTCCCAATCCGATCCTGTGCTATATTTTACAATGGCTCTATGATACTCTCTCTCTCCCTCACCAGACGTGTGGGAGGAGCTACCTGACGGGCGTGTCATTTAAAAGAAATTCATCTACTATTCTGACTCCAGATTCAAAATTAATAATTAGTTTTCACTAGTCGATGGCTGAAGCAAAACTTTATTAGTTGACTGATAAAATTTGATATTTCCCATTTCGAAAGGCATAATGCAAGGAAATCAAATTCGTATAAATAACACATTCTTATTAAATTAATAACAAAATAGAGGAAACATTAAAAAGAAAAATGAGAAAGTCGTTTTACTGAGAAAATGATAGGCTTCAATACCGAAATGGAATAACACCAAAATATTCGTTAGTTTTGATGTTGGAATTGAAGAAAAATTTCCAAAAATGAGAGAGAGAATACTTTTTATTCATCTGATATTCGAAAAATATTTTTTTTATTATTTTTCCTTTATACACTCATACAATCTTTCCTCAATCAGAATGAGAAAAATCCTTTCTGACTCCTTTTTTTTCAGGAATCAAGACCCTTAACTGGTAACGTGCCGTCTGTGAGACTGCAGCCATTTTTATTTTCGAAGTATTTCTAAAATGTTCTCGCTTTTCTGCGAATCACGCCACCTAATCTATTAGCTATTGGTGCCACACCATTCAACTGGGAGTAAATTTGGGTAAACGAAGTCTGAGAAATATTTAGTATTTAGTTGAGCACAGTCCGTGGGAAGGTACGTTTCTGTTTACGTAAGCATTTCTCTCGACTCAAAATAATGGCGGGTCCGTCAAAACGGGTACGTTATAGGGTAGTCTGGTTCACATGTACTCGATTAAGCTCTTTTTGGTGGCATTTTTCAGCCCTGTCCAAAAATTAGGATCAAGGTGTCATTCGATTCGTATTTTTGCCTAGAAAGTTTAAGGAAAGGTCCGAAAACGCGACGATAAAAATTAAAAAAGTTATAAACAATCAAGTGAAAAAAATGGGGCTTTAGTTTTTTCTTAATATCTCGGAAAATTTTCAAAATTTTGGAAATTTGAAAAAAGATTCGAGATACAGTTTCGGGAGTCAGGACTCCCGAAACTGTATCTCGATTATTTATAATTTTTACAGAGCCCTGAAAATAGAGCCAAAAGCGGGTAGTCTGGCTTCCGCGCACCTTTCGTCGCTCTGACATAACAACAAAAAAAATTATTTAAACATATTAAATGTAAATATTAAGGAATGAAAAAATTCATGTAACGTTGGGATACATCAATAAACAATAATCCGCAGTCAAATAGTTTTTATCCAAATTTTAACGTTCATTATAAATTTGTTAATTAATAACTTTTTCTGAATTGAAAGTTAATATAAAAATCCCTATAATTATTAAACTAAAACTCTGGCATTTTTCCTTTGGTGAAGTTATCCATAATGGGCAAATAAATAGATTACCATTGCCAAAATTGAAAAATTGTCATTTTCTATTTTTATATTGACAATTGAAAATTATAATTTTATATTATTACAGAATTTTTTTTCTAATTTTTTATTGTTTCAATGTCTCATGGCTGAAAACTAATTATTAATATTTTTTTGCTATTGTTAGTAAATTTATTATAAACAAATACATTGTTCATAAGCAATTCGAAATTTTTTTTTGCATTATGTTAATTGAAAAAAATCATGATTTTTAGAAAAAAAAAATGTTTCTTAAAAAAATTTCTTTATTGCTGAAAAATGCGTTTGGTAATTAACAATCGTTTTTTTCAACTAAATATTAAAATTGAAGAACCGTTTTTTAATCATAAATTCCATTGTTCTTTAAGGTTTTGAAAAAACTTTTTTTTTATTATTCTTTTTATTGTTTATTCAACCCTCCAAACCGTAAGCAGATGTTTCTTCCACGTAACAAAAGAATATCGCCTACAGGAATAAACCGGAATTTTAAAATAATTTAAGAATTTGTGCGCATCGGAAATTTGAAGAAGGTTAATGAGTAAACTCATTGAAATTGAATTAACAGAATGACTGATTACTTCATTTAATTTTCTTAAACTCCATACAAATATGACAATAAGTGAATGTTAATGATCCTACAACTACTAAAAGTGCAAATAATAAAATCCTTATGATTTATTTTTACATGACACGAAGTTTATGTTAAAAAGACTTAAAAATTTTTCTTTTTTCAATTAATAACGATCAATAATTAAATGAATAATAGGACTAATAGGACTAATGGGACTAATAGGATAATAGGAATAATAGGACTACAACTTTAGTAAAAGGCTTAAATTGTTAATAAATTCATAATGAACAGAAAAGACTTGAAGCATATTTGTCATAACTGCAATAGTTTAAAAGTTATTATAATTATAGAAGCGAAGGAGCGAATGAGAAAGACAAGTATCAAGGTATCACAATATCAAAAGTTTCATAAAAAATAGAATAAATTTAAAAAAACACATAGTTACTTTTATTATAGAACAAAGTATTGAAAAAAATTTTAAAAAATAATTTTTTTCAAATAAACAATTAGAAAAGAGAATAAAAAAAAAGTTTTTTCAAAACCTTGAAGAACAATAAAATTTATGATTTTCAAAAAAAAAACGGTTCCTTAATTTTAATATTTAATTGCCAAAAACGATTATTAATAAACAAACGCATTTTTTAGCAACAAAGAAACTATTTTTTTTTCTAAAAATCATGATTTTTTTCAATTAACATAATGCAAAAAAAATTTTCGAATTGCTTGTAAACAATGTATTTGTTTATAATAAATTTATTAACAATAGCTGTAGAAAGTTAAAAAAAAATATTAATAATTAGTTTTTAGCCATGAGACATTGAAACAATAAAAAATCAGGAAAAAAAATTTTGTAATGTATTTTTTTTTAATTATAATTTTCAATTCAATATAAAATAGAAAATAACAATTTTTTTTATTTTGGCAAGGGTAATCTATTTTTTTGCCTATTAAGGATAACTTCACCAAAGGTAAAAAATGCCAGGGTTTTAGTTGAACAATTATAGGGATTTTTATATTAACTTTCAATTCAGAAAAAGTTATTAATTAACAAATTTATAATTAACGTTAAAATTGGGATAAAAATTTTTTGACTGCGAATTGTTGTTTATTGATGTATCCCAACATTACATGAATTTTTTCATTCCTTAATATTTACATTTAATATGTTTAAATATTTTTTTTGTTTTTATGTCATAGTGACAAAAAGCGCGCGGAAGCCAGACTACCCGCTTTTGGCTCTATTTTCAGGGCTCTGTAAAAATTATAAATAATCGAGATACAGTTTCGGGAGTCGGGACTTTTTTTACGCAAATTCATTGATTTTCTCAAATATTTTTTCAAATTTCCAAAATTTTGAAAATTTTCCGAGATATCAAGAAAAAAATAAAGCCCCATTTTTTTTCACTTAATTGTTTATAACTTTTGTAATTTTTATCGGCGCGTTTTCGGACGTTTCCTTAAACTTTCTATGCAACAATACGAATCGAATGACACCTTGGTCGTAATTTTTGGACAGGGCTGAAAAACGTTACAAAAAAAAGTACATGTTAACTAGACTAGGGATGAAGATTATGATAACACTCTTTTGTATTGGTATAACGAGACAAATAGTGACTTGTGGTGAAATAGACAATGTTTCTTCGGAGGATGAATTTGAAATTGCCGATCATGACAGTCACAGTGAGTTATCTCAAGGTAGTGATAGTGATGAAAGTGCGGAGGAAGAAGAAACAAATCAAGAAACAACAGGGGGAAACAATGCGCACAAAGTACAAGGTGGATTCGAGTAACTTAAGAGATATTGATGTTATTGAGATGAGAGCTTTCTTTGGCCTTTTGATATATACCTCTGTATTCAACTCAAGCCATGAAAATATCAAGACTCTTTTTGAAAGAGATGGAAGTGGGAGAAACATATTCAGGGCAGTAATGAGTAAAAAACGATTCGCTATAATTTTGTCTGCTCTGAGGTTTGACAATCCAGAGGATAGGGATGAAATAATAAAACAGGACCCATTAGCAGCCATCTCCTTCATATTCAACTCATTTATAAATAATAGCGGAAGTGTCTACGAAATGAGTCAGTCAGCAACCGTTGACGAAATGCTTGTAAACTTTCGAGGCAAAGTTAGATTCAAGATGTATATGCCGATGAAGCCTTGCAAGTATGACATCAAAATAATGGCTCTAACGGATGCTAGAAATTCTTATCTTTTCAATGCATACATATGTGGAAATAAGGTTTTTTCATGAAAATTACCAAATGTTCACTGTCAACAGAATTAGGGCAATTTAAAATGAATAATGAAAGCATACCCAGCGCGCTCTAGATTTCCCACGTCAAAAAACCCGGGTACCAAGTTTTGTGCAAATGACCTATTTTTTTCAAAAGTTGTTTCTAAAAAACGAACAAAAAAATTCAACACCCTGTATCTCCAAAAAGAAGCATTTCAGGACACAAGTCTACGAAGACTTTTTTTAAATTGTTTCAGGAATACGTCACTTGAATATACAGCGTGACTCACGGTCGATGGTAGGTTAGACGTTTCTGGAAAACGCAAAACATGATTTTTCTGAAAATTTCACCTCTCACATTTCCTTACCTGTTCTATCGATCAAAAATATTTTCAGCATTGCGGCGTTGCCACTTCTATCAAAAAGTCCTAGCAATTATATTTTTTTTAATGGAACACCCCGTATATTATTACATTTTTGGAATCGCTCTAGTATTTTGATACTTTTTTGTTGATAATGTCCTATACCTATCTCTATCTGTTTTCGAGATAAAAAATAAATCGTGCTAAATATGGTCCAAAACATAGCCTTAATTGAAATTAAATACATCAGTACTCTCAATTCATGAAAAGTTGATATTTTGATGATAGTTTGGACAAACTCGAAATATTCAAATAACACCAAGTAATCGACTCCATATCATACCGGGCGTGCTAAAATTATTATTATTTTCATTGTGCATAAAAGTAGTCGAAAGTTCATTTTTTCAAATGGAACCCCCTGTATATTACTCGATAAATTGAAGATGGTGAAAAATGCTTCAAAATGATATACATGTCCCTATATCTAAATCGTCAAGTTTTCTTAATAAAGCCGTTTTTGTGGAAAAATAGTTATTCACGTTTTACCTACAAGCGTTGAAAGTGGCATTTTATTTTGTGAGTGGGGATTATTGCAAAACGAGCGTCAGCAAGTGGAGCAAACTCACGAGCAAAATAAAATCACTTTTAACAAAAGTATCATACAAATTTTTTTGTATAACATTACTGCTGATAATATAAAAAATTATAGGGTCCATGGGATTTGAACACACGATCTTTGGATTACAAGGCATATGTTACAACTACATACGCCAACTCACGTTATTTTAAGGAGGATTATTGGTTAGTCATGAAGGACTTTCTACAGTTGGACTGAATACTACTTCGTCATCGTCAGTATTAAAATAATTTCCTTAACTATGGCTCCATGTTAAAAGCGCCTTCAACATTACCAAAACCTGTTACTTCAAATGAGGACAATACTGTTAACGTTTTGGCATATTTTTATGCATATCCAGAAGCTTCCATTCGCATTGCAGAAAAAGATTTAGGTGTATCACATGCTTCAGTACAAAGAATTTTGAAAAATCACGGAATGCATCCGTATAAATTTACCAAAGTTCAAGCTCTAAAAGCAGAAGACTTCGAACGTAGAATGCATTTTTGTGAATCCCTTTTGATTCACACACAGGAAGATCGGGAATTTTTGTCAAAAATAATTTGGAGCGACGAATCAAAATTTACGAGGGACGGTATTTTCAATAGAAGGAATAAACATTTTTGGGCTGATCATAATCCTCATGTTACAAAAGAAATGTCCTTTCAAGAAAAATTTGACCTGAATGTTTTCTGTATTCTGAAGAACAATAAAATTAGCTTTTTTATTTATGAAGACACACTGAATGCAGAGAGATATCTACAAATATTAAGGACGATTGTAACCGATTTTCTTGAAAATTCGCCTTTAGAGGAATATAGGAATTCGTGGTTTCAACTGCCAGCTCATTCCACCCAGGAAAAAATTTCCAGGAAACTTGACGAACTCTTCGACGATCGTTGGTTTAGGCGTTTAGGGCCGTGGGATTGGCCACCGAGATCACCCGATCTCACGCCAGTTGACTTTTTTATGGGGTGTTTTGAAAGAAAGGGTATACAGTACTCCAGTGCCTACCAAAGAAGAATTGCGAAGGCGAATAGTGCGGAGTATTGAAGATCTGGATCCCCAGGAAATTGAAAAAGCAACCACAAGTCGCGTACAAAAAACATTTTGCAAAGAAGAATTGCGAAGGCGAATAGTGCGGAGTATTGAAGATCTGGATCCCCAAGAAATTGAAAAAGCAACCACAAGTCGCGTACAAAAAACATTTTGAAGTGTTTAGAATGTAATGGACAGCATTTTCAGCATTTATTGTGAAAATGTGATATTTTGTTTACAATTTTGTTATTTTGAATCATCCTATTCTGTTATTGTCTGTACTTTCACATGTTTTAGCCCACAAAATCCTACTTTCTACCTAGAAATGACTGATTTTTGGTACAGTTGTTCCCTTTTGAGCCATAGTTAAGGAAATTATTTTGTAACCTTACAAACTTCCTCTCGTTCATTGGTGGTAATTCAGGATACATCTGGTTGAATTTTTTACACGTTCTGACAATGATTTGATCACTTTGCTCATGTGTATAATAAATAATTTCATAAGAACTTCGATTGAATAATCGATATTTGCATTCATTTTGGAAGATGATTCGAAACACCGTCGATAACTCTTTGTAAATTACTTATAAAAGTAACCGAACTGCTATAAGCTTGATAATTCCACTGCTACCTAAATCCAAATTCTAAAAAAAAATTATGTTTCTATAGTCTATTTCAAAAGAGTGTAGAGTAATAAATCATGAAGTGTCATAAAATTTGCCTGAATTTCGTTGTCGTCCATGGGCGTAGGCAAATCTTAGGATTATTAAACTTAATAATTAAAGTAAATTAAAAATTACAGACATAGATAATAATAAAAGGCCATTTTTGGGAAGTAATTTGGTCTAAAACTAAGTACCTACATGTATTTAGGTAAGTAAAATTTCTTAAAAAAAGATTAAGATTAATTTTAGTGGTTCTTGTAAACTTATTTAATATGCAATTTGGGTTCATATACTTGAGCATGATTTCTCAAAAAAGGGTTAACACTTAGTTCCGAGGTGCCATGTCATTATAATAATCCCTTTTTGACCCTGCCCACCAATCATGCAATACCTATTAAACCCAGGTAATTAAGAAAAAGGGTTTAAATATATTGTAATGGTGTCTTAAACATTCGAGTTATAATAGTAATTGTTACTACACCAATTAAACGTACAGTGATATTGTGATATAGAAATAGTGAAAAAGTTATAAAATGGGGACATTTACTCCAAAGAAAAGAAGTGTAAAAAATTCTCCGCTATCTGTTTGCGAAAAAGTTATAATTTTAAATGTATATGATTGCATAAAACACGATCACCCTAGTTTGTCTGTGCAAGAAAGTGTTGAGCGATGTGCCCGAATGACTGGAATTGGACAGTCCACGATTTTTAAATTATTGCGAGAAAGAAAGATATCAGGCCAGGTAAGTCCATGCAAGAGAAAATCAGGAAGACCAATAAAAATCTTAGATGAAGACACCAAATGTGACATTCGAAGAAAAGTTCATTCGTTTTATTTTAAAAAGGAAATACCCACTCTTGAAAAAATATTTATCGAGATAAGCCAAGATAACGATATTCCTTTGATATCCAGAAAACTTTTATGGAAAACTTCAAAAAGTATGAATTTTGCCTGGGAAAAGCACAATCGAAAGGCACTATTACTGGAAAGTGATGAAATTGTTTGCTGGAGACGAAAATATTTGACAACTATAAAGCAGTACCGCAGAGAGCAAAAGAAAATTTTTTATCTTGATGAGACGTGGATAAACGAAGGTTATATAGTCAAAAAAATGTGGCAAGATAAAAATATAACAAGTTCTCGCCAAGCTTTCATAGAAGGCCTTTCGACGGGTATTAAAGTGCCTTCGGGAAAAGGGAAGAGGCTTATAATTGCTCACATTGGAAGCGAAGACGGATTTTTAAAAGAAGGTTTGTTAAGCTTTGAGTCGTGCCGGACGGGAGATTATCATGAGGACATGAATTCGGATGTCTTCGAAGACTACTTCGGGGAAATGTTAAAATTTCTTTCAGCTGATTCGGTCGTGGTTATGGATAATGCAAGCTACCATTCAAGGCGCTTAGAGAAGGTACCAACTTCAGCTTGGAGAAAGCAAGAAATTATTAACTGGCTGTCAAATAAAGGTATTCAGTTTGAGACGAATTCAGTAAAGAAGGAACTACTAGCCATAGTAAAACAACATAAATCTCGCTTCATGAAATATGCCGTAGAAGATGTAGCAGAAAAGTATAAAGTAACTGTGCTGCGCCTACCGCCATATCATTGCGAATTAAATCCTATAGAACTTATATGGGCACAAGTTAAAGGATATGTTGCAAGGCACAATACCACATTTAAAATGAAAGATGTCAAGGTATTGTTTGATCAAGCCATTATGGAAATCACATCAGAAAACTGGCAAAAAGCAATCCAGCATGTTTTAAAAGAGGAAGATAAAATGTGGGAACTGGACAACTTGGTCGATCAGGTGGTTGACCCTATAATTATAACACCAGGGGATGATGACAGTTCTTCGGATGAAGACTATACTGATGTAGAATAATTTAATTGAATTGTAAATATACTGTAGCGGGATAAGCAATCTGGACAGAGACCAGTGTATCAGTGACAGTGACACTTTTGCTTAGGTTAGGGTTTAGAATTAAGGGTAGTCTGAATAATTATTTTCTCGGAAGGTTCTCGAAAATTGTACCTAGTAATCTCTAGAACATTCAATTAGGGTATAAATAGAGTGTTGTTAAACGTTAAGGGAAGTTCACAGTTTTAGTATTGTTCAAGTGTCAAATTGTAATAACGTATCCAGTAAAGTTCTTGTCGTTTTTGTGAATAAATTGATTTAAAGTCCCCACAAGTGTTTCAATACGTAAAGTTCGTTCGTGTGTGTTTGTGAGTATTTCCCGATTTCGGTTCGTATATATTTTATTGTTACATTTTATATTTTTTTAATAACACTGTTCTGCTGTATTAAATTTTTATTTCCTTTAATATAATTTTTATGAATGCATATTCTTTTGGCAATTATCCCACTAGCGCGCCTCTGGCTCAGTATTTATCCGTCGATAACAATGGACAAATCCCTTAAAACAGGGTGATACCTACCTGCTCTTTATGAAACGACATAATTTTGCAATGCGGACTAGGGAAGTGACAGAATTTATTGACGGATCACCCTGTAGCGCTTTTGAATACTTAATGAGATTTTATTACTCTACACTCTTTTGAAATAGACTATAGAAGAAGCGACTTTATTGAGAAAACTTGACGATTTAGGTATAGGGATATCATATATCATCTTGAAGCATTTCTCACCGTCTTTCAATTTACAGAGTAATATACAGGGGGTTTCGTTTGAAAAAATGAACTTTTGACTACTTTTATGCACAATGGAGATTATAGTAATTTAAGCACGCCCTGTATGATATGGAGTCGATTTCTTGGTGTTATTTGAATATTTCGAGTTTGTCCAAACTATCATCAAAATGTCAACTTTTGATGAATTGAGAGTACTGATGTACTTAATTTCAATTAAGGCTATGTTTTGGACCATATTTAGCACAAATTTATTTTTTATCTCGAAAACGGATAGAGATAGGTATAGGACATTATTGACAAAAAAGTATTAAAATACTAGAGCGATTCCAAAAATATATCAATATACGGGGTGTTCCATCAAAAAAAATAAAGTTGCTAGGACTTTTTGATGGAAGTGGCAACGCCGCAATGCTGAAAATATTTTAGATCGATAGAACAGGTAAGGAAATGTGGGAGGTGAAATTTTTAGAAAAATCATGCTTTGCGTTTTCCAGAAACGTCTAACCTACCATCGACCGTGAGTCACGCTGTATAAAAAATATAAAATCTCAACCATAAAGGGCATAAATATGCAAAAAATATGTAATGATGAAGCCATACGTGTCATGTAAATTGTTTCTTGTTTATCCGACAGCTTCTCTGCAATCCTACTAGCGCTCAGCACGCTCAGTAGATTGATATCATTATTTTTGTTAGGTATATTATCCATAATACAACTATCGCTTATGCTTTTTTCTGGAACTGGCGAAGTCTGGGTATGCTTACATGGACCGTTGTCCATAGTGCTAAGCCAATTGAAAGATACTCTCTTCGATTCCATTTTTTCTGCCTGTGTATAAAAAGTATATAAATACTAGTGTGTGAATTATCTTGTTCGGTATTCTTACAAAGAATGGGGTTTCTGTAAAAGATACGGCGTTTGATCTTGTGCCAGATAATGGATGGGTCGTTTTCAAGATTCCAGCATACGACTTCATCGATACACTTCTGTAAACAAATGATCTGAATTCAGTAACGATTTATTTTTCTAAGAAACATACAATGTTCAAAACAGTGTTCAACATTTTCCGAAAACCACAAAACGATGAATCCATACAAAAGGTAGAATGGCGGACCTACTACCCGTATGTCAAATCTTTTCGTAACAATGATGTCATTGAAATCAACAATAATCAATCCGATGCCTATGATGCTGTGTACGATAGCCTGCTATTCATCAGCGGAAGAGTTGAGACGACCAAAGGAGATGGTCGGGTGACCTTTGTGAACAATGCTGGTGGTTTCATGTTTCAGTCTGCTACCTATGAGCAGAATGGTGAAGAATTGGAAGCGGTTCGTGAAGTTGGAATTGTTAGTACTGTCAGAGGCTTCCTCATTAGTGTGAAGTTACCCACAACTTTTCATCCACAGTTTATGACGAAGGACAATTGAACAGGGTTTAGAATGAGATTTGCGAACAGTGTTGCCAGATCGCAAATATTAATAATTTTACCTGTATTTTGATGTTATCATTTTAAAAACACGAAATATTATTGAAACATGTCGAATAAACGAGTCAGCATCCTACATAAACTCATTATATCAGCCAACTGTCCGTATACAAGCAGTCATACCGAAAAAAATGTAAAATAAGAGTAAAATATTATTCAGGAAAAATTCATTTGTACCGAAACATGTAGCGAATGAGAACTGGAAAAATAGTTTCTCGGTAAAAATTTTATGACTTGTAAAAAGTATGTCATTTGAAATATCCTGCGTTAAACAATACCGAATGCCCAGGAAAGACTCATCCAGGAAATATCAAATTTCTCACTGATCAAAAATAGTTTGTTGACGAAAATTTCAGAATTAATTCACCGAAAGTATATCTATCGACGTGCTGAAACAGATTTGCGTACCATTCGTTTCTTGGGTGCGAAAAAAAATAGTTCCATATATTCGGAACTGAATTATTCAAAAAAAGTCAAATTTCTCACTTATCAAAAATAGTTTGTCGATGAAAATTTCAGAATATATTCTTCTAAAGTATATCTATCGACGTGCTGAAACATATTTGCGTACCATACGTTCCTTCGGTGCAAAAAAAAAAGTGTGTATATTCGGAACTGAATTACTTATGAAAGTCAAATTTCTCACTTATCAAAAATAGTTTGTCGATGAAAATTTCAGAATTAATTCAACGAAAGTATATCTATCGACGTGCTAAAATAGATTTGCGTACCATTCGTTTCTTGGGTGCGAAAAAAAATAGTTCCATATATTCGGAACTGAATAACTCAAAAAAAGTAAAATTTCCCGCTTATCAAAAATAGTTTGTCGATGAAAATTTCAGAATATATTCTTCTAAAGTATATCTATCGACGTGCTGAAACAGATTTGCGTACCATTTTTGCGTTCCTTGGGTTCGAAAAAAAAGTTCCGTATATTCGGAACTGAATTACTCATGAAAGTCAAATTTCTCACTTATCAAAAATAGTTTGTCGATGAAAATTCCAGAATATATTCTTCTTGAGTATATCTATCGACGTGCTGAAACAGATTTGTGCACCATACGTTCCTTGGGTGTGAAAAAAAATAGTTCCATATATTCGGAACTGAATTACTCAAAAAAAATCAAATTTCTCACTTATCAAAAATAGTTTGTCTAATAAAATTTCAGAATATATTCTTTGGAAGTATATTTATCGACGTGCCAAAACAGATTTGCGTACCATACGTTCTTTCAGTGCGAAAAATAAAGTTCCGTATATTTGGAACTGTATTAATTACTCGTAAAAGTCAAATTTCTCACTTATCAAAAATAGTTTGTCGATGAAAATTCCAGAATATATCCTTCTAAAGTATATCTATCGACGTGCCCAAACAGATTTGCGTACCATACGTTCCTTCGGTGCGAAAAAAATAGTTCCATATATTCGGAACTGAATAACTCAAAAAAAGTAAAATTTCTCACTTATCAAAAATAGTTTGTCGCACCCAAAGAACGTATGGTACGCAAATTATTTTCAGCACGTCGATAGATATACTTCAGAAGAATATATTCTGAAATTTTCATCGACAAACTATTTTTGATACGTGAGAAATTTTACTTTCTTTGAGTTATTCAGTTCCGAATATATGGAACTATTTTTTTTCACACCCAAGGAACGTATGGTGCACAAATCCGTTTCAGCACGTCGATAGATATACTCAAGAAGAATATATTCTGGAATTTTCATCGACAAACTATTTTTGATAAGTGAGAAATTTGACTTTCATGAGTAATTCAGTTCCGAATATACGGAACTTTTTTTTTCGAACCCAAGGAACGCAAAAATGACAAACTATTTTTGATAAGTGAGAAATTTGATTTTTTTTGAGTAATTCAGTTCCGAATATATTGGAACTATTTTTTTTTCGCACCCAAGGAACGTATGGTACGCAAAACTGTTTCAGCAAGTCGATAGATATACTTCAGAAGAATACATTCTGGAATTCTCATCGACAAACTATTTTTGATAAGTGACAAATTTGACATTTTTTGAATAATTCAGTTCCGAATATATGGAACTATTTTTTTTCGCACCCAAGAAACGAATGGTACGCAAATCTGTTTTAGCACGTCGATAGATATACTTTCGTTGAATTAATTCTGAAATTTTCGTCAACAAACTATTTTTGATCAGTGAGAAATTTGATATTTCGTGGATGAGTCTTTCCTGGGCATTCGGTATTGTTTAACGCAGGATATTTCAAATGACATACTTTTTACAAGTCATAAAATTTTTACCGAGAAACTATTTTTCCAGTTCTCATTCGCTACATGTTTCGGTACAAATGAATTTTTCCTGAATAATAGTTTACTCTTATTTTACATTTTTTTCGGTATGACTGCTTGTATACGGACAGTTGGCTGATATAATGAGTTCATGTAGAATGCCGACTCATTTATTCGACATGTTTCAATAATATATCATGTTTTTAAAATGATAACATCAAAATACAGGTAAAATTATTAATATTTGCAATCTGGCAACACTGTTCGCAAATCTCATTCTAAACCCTGTTCGATTGTCCTTCGTCATAAACTGTAGATGAAAAGTTGTGGGTAACTTCACACTAATGGCTTCCTCACCTACACCGAAGAAGATATCAAGCACTTGGCTATCTCAGGATAGACATCCCAAAAGCCTCGGCATCGTTCAAACTGCATCTTTAACGTTCAACATACTCGTACCCATTAAACATTTCCTGAATATTTTCAATGATTATCAGTGTGTTGTTACGGTAAACACACCATCCGATTAGTACGAGCTGGAGATGATAGCAACTGTTTCAAAATAGATGAGACTTCTGATACGCCGAAGACGAAAGTTAAGCTGAACATTGAAAATATTGAACTCAAAGTTAAACTTTTGAAAGCTATCCAAGCTGACACTCCTATTCTCATACCGTTCAGAAAATGGAGACTCCATATACTACCTGCTCGCACACCAGGTGCCAAAAATGAAATATGGGCCGTCAAGACTTCCTCGTTTCTCGAAAGCCCTCGCTATGTGATTGTATGTTTCCAAAAAGATCGTGATTACACCAAAGCCAACAATGATCCAACAATATTCGACCATTTAAATATCACCAATATAACGTTGACTCTAAACGGTGAGAATTACCAAAAAGAAAATATGCATCTGAATTTTGCGAAAATGATTTTTTTGCAAGCTTATTTCAACTACGCTCAATTCGGCCTTAGCTACAAAATGACTAATCAACATAATTCTCTTATCAATACCGCCGACTCCACACAAAAATCTCTCTTTGCATCTCTCTCTCTCTTTGCCTATTGCATCATTGTGCACGACACTGTCATTGAACACCTCCCACTCAGCGAAATTGTTGAAAAGTGAAATTAATTCAAAGTTTTTTCATCAGTTGAAAGTTGCACGTCGTGAGTACGAACAGAGCATATATATATATATATATATATATATATATATATATATATATATATATATATATATATATATATATATATATATATATATATAGCACACCAGGTGCCAAAAATGAAATATGGGCCGTCAAGACTTCCTCGTTTCTCGAAAGCCCTTGCTATGTGATTGTATGTTTCCAAAAAGATCGTGATTACACCAAAGCCAACAATGATCCAACAATATTCGACCATTTAAATATCACCAATATAACGTTAACTCTAAACGGTGAAAATTACCAAAAACAAAATATGCATCTGAATTTTGCGAAAATGAATTTTTTGCAAGCTTATTTCAACTACGCTCAATTCGGCCTTAGCTACAAAATGACTAATCAACATAATCCTCTTATCAATACCGCCGACTCCACACAAAAATCTCTCTTTGTCATAGATTGTTCCAGAAGGGACGAGAGCATCAAAAGTTCCAGTGTTGATGTGAAGCTTGAAATCGAAACATCTGAAGGATTTCTCCAAAATACACGAGCCTATTGCATCATTGTGCACGACACTGTCATTGAATACCTCCCACTCTGCGAAATTGTTGAAAAGTGAAATTAATTCAAAGTTTTTTCATCAGTTGAAAGTTGCACGTCGTGAGTACGAACAGAGCCTATATATATATATATATATATATATATATATATATATATAGGGCTAAAATTCGTTTCTGGAGATCGATTTCTGCTCGAAATTCAAAAAAGCGCTTAAGGACTTTTCCGCAACTGAGCCAGCGTACGGCAGTATGATATGGTAAATCATTTTCTCCAATCTGTTGAATAAACTCGCGGAATTGTCGGTGATTCAGCCCAGTGGATCTGATGAAGTTAACAACTGATATGGCTGGTTTTAGAACTTCAGACATATCCAAACATTTTCCGCACAAGGACTGTTGATGAATTATACAATGTGAGACTAATGGTTTTGAACCACCATCATTTTCTACAGCCTTTGACACAAGTGCAACCACTCCTTTATTTTTACCATACATATTTTTGCCTCCATCAGTTGTTATGGATTTCAAATTTTTCATCGAAGGTTCCTTTTATCAATGGCATTTTCAACTCCCTTAAAAATATCTGTCCCAGTTGTCGTGCCGTGAATACTATCAATATCAAGAAGTTCTTCATATACTTCATAGCTTTTATCTACTCCGCGAATAAAAATCAACACCTGAGCAGTATCTGACAGATTCGTTGACTCATCCAATGCTAGAGAAAACCACTCATGATGCCCATCTTTGTCAGACAGTTAAGATGATATATTTTCTGCGATATCTTGCACCCTCCGAGCCACGGTGTTTGCTGACAAACTGACACTTTTGAATAAATTTACCTTTTCGGGGCATATTTTTTCGGCTACTGCAATCAAGCATTCTTTTATCATTTCTCCATCGGTGAATGGTTTGCCACGTTTTCCGATTTCAAGAGCCACACGAAAGCTGGCGCGAGTTGCAGACTCTTGTTCAGTATTCGCTTTGGTAAACAAAGATTGCTGCGATTTGAGTCCGCGTTTCAAAGCTTCAAATTTTTCCTTCCGCAAACTTTCTGTATACTTGGAGTAACTTTGAAGATGTTTCGATTCATAGTGTCGTTTATTGTTATAGTCTTTGAGAACAGCTATGGTTTCATGCTATGCTATGGTTTCATTTAACATAACGCCTTATTACTGGACTCAATCACAAAATACTGAAAGTTCCATTTTTCTTGGAACGTTCTGCATTCACTGTCGATTTTCCGCTTCTTTTCCATACTAAAAAATCACACATAAAAACAATAAGTCAAATCAAAATACTTTTATTGACTGGTGTTACTTTATTTCACAATAGACAGTTTCGCTTCCTTCGCCTTTCCTGCGCAGACTAACTCGCAGTTGCGCCGCTAGCCTTTTTATATGCAATTATTACGCCATCTCGAGGTGATCGGAATACACTAGCTAGAACCAGAACTTTCTCGAACCAACGCGGTAATTTCAAATCTTTAATTACGCCTAATGCCACCTAGCGGGTAGCTGAAAAAGATATTACATAGTAACACTACTCGCCACTAGATGTCACGCACTTTGCGACTATCCTAGTCTAGAAATAAAGTCAAGGGCAGAAATTGGCCCTTGAAACAAACTGAAAAAATCATTATGACCCGAAGGCTTCAAAGTTTGGAGACCCCTGTTCTATACTAATAAGCATCCAACTAAACTATCAGCCGATAAAAAGTATGTAGTGTAGTGTAGTGTAGTGTAGTGTAGTGTAGTGTAGTGTAGTGTAGTGTAGTGTAGTGTAGTGTAGTGTAGTGTAGTGTAGTGTAGTGTAGTGTTAGTGTAAGACTAATTTGACGATAGAATTTCAATAGTCAACAATGACTTACTTATCTCTGGGCTCATCTTGCATACAGGGAACAAACTGATCTGATATTATTGATGAGGTATCGTTGATGTGAATGAAATCATTTTCTTTCTCATTCTGGGAAGGGGATCCTTCTGTAGAAGTAGTGGGAATAGAATCCTCACTACTTTCTATCAATTCCAGAACTTCATCGGAATCAATGGTGAAAGTCTCAGGTTCACTGTCTTTTTGCAAAAAACTTTTCACACAATTCGGACATCTTTTGATTCGAGTTTCTGTAGAATATCTGAAAAAATGAAAATGTTGATTCAACTGTTCAAAATGATGTGAAATAGACAATGAAAATTTAATTTTTCTGATTGATTCGGTCGTTACTTGATGAAGATCCATAATAGTAATTCCACAAACTACATCTAATGTTGTGTAGTTTGTGTTTTAGTTTCAAGCAACTTAAACAAAAAAATTTTAATCAAATATTGGACTCTGTACCTTACATGGTGACATGTTCACCATATAGTATACAGCATACGAATTCCATGCAAGCATTTTTTATACGTTGTAACTTCTGCTTGTTATTTTGCGGCAAAAAATTGTAATACACCGAACTAACGATTTGATTTTCACGAACGTTATTTTCAAAAATATATCACATGTAGCTTTTTCGTAGTGGAAGACATACTGAAAGTTAATTCTATTAAACATGGTGTCAATTTGTCAGTAAAAAATGTGGTGAATCGAAAAAACAGGTCAATTTTATTGTCAGGGGAGATACTTTCAAGGACTATTTGCAGCCCTCGTGGTACAAAAGTTTTTGCCCAAACGACGTGCTTTTGAAGATATGATGGGAGTTTCAACCTCTTAAAAGTTCTAGAACAGTGCAGTGGACTCGAGAGTATTCAAAACCATTCCAGAACGTTCCAGTTCCTTCATCTCTATAAGTTGGAAGGTTCACCCTCTAGACAGTTCTAGATTAGTACAGAATATTTGAATGTGTTTAGGAATATTCAACAACAAATCATGTTCAAAATGGCGCAGAATCGTAAACAAAGTAAAGATACTACTCCCCGATATCCATGTAAAAGGTGTCAAAAAGTAGCATAAAGTGGTTATAAGTGTATAAAGTGTAATATACTATCTCATAGTGGTTGTGTTAAACAGCTGAAAAACATTAGATTCATCAACGATAAATCAATTATTTGTTGTGGAATTCCGAACGATGAGGATTATGACCAGGCATTCGGTAGTTCAACTGACCTAACACTAGATGGACCAAGTAAAAGTGAGTCTATAGAAATTGAGTACCCCTCCTACCTTACTTAATTTTCATGAACTTATTTTTCCTGTACTGGGTGGAAAGGGAGATACTTTGAGATAATAAAAAAGAAACAACGACACGCGGTGTTCCCAAGCGGTCACCCATCCAAGTACTAACCGCGCCCGACGTTGCTTGGCTTCAGTGATCGGACGAGAACTGGCATTTTTCAACGTGGTATGGCCGTTGCATGTGAAAATTACATTCTTCAACGCATATAAAACAGCACTACAGAAAAGGAGGGGCTTTTAGGAGAAGCTTTTTTAGTTTGAAAGACGTATTAGTACTTCAATTTCCAATGTTATTTACATTTGGCAATGAACTGATATTAGGTGAAAAATTGTTCACACTATGTTCCAAAGATAAGGTAAATATCCAAATGAAATACGAGTGATAGATTTCGATTCTTGCGCCATCTATCAACATGTGTACAAAGTTGGGCCAAACTCATTTTTCACATCGAGAGTTTTCGACAAAACTATGGCGAATCTGTTTAAACACCAGGGCAAAGAATATAAATCTCATATAAGATCATAGTAAGATTTCAGTGTATCATAAAATTTATAGTTGTGACGATAATTTTGGCTAATGTGCTAGGTGAAAAACAGAATCAAAATTATCCTTTACATCAGTTTTCAAAATCGACTAAGGAAGTGGTTTGCTGTTGCCGTTCCAAAAATTCAAAGTCAAAAAATATATTCAGAAATAAAAAAAAAACAACGACACGCGGTGTTCCCAAGCGGTCACCCATCCAAGTACTAACCGCGCCCGACGTTGCTTGGCTTCAGTGATCGGACGAGAACTGGCATTTTTCAACGTGGTATGGCCGTTGCATGTGAATTTTATACTCTTCACCGAATATAAACAAACGGTTCAGAAAGAGAGGGGTTTTTAGGAGAAGCCTTTTTAGTTTGAAAGACTCATTAGGATAAATAAACATTTTGAGGGCACCCAGCGATTTTGAAAAAAAATTTTGAGTGTACTTACGTATTTTGATGCGTAGATTACGAATCCGAAATAGTCCCAGAGCTGGCTACATAAAACAGGATCGATAAGGTACACGACGTTTGAGTTTGGAAACGGGGGGCCCGTAATTAGTATATCACCAAACGGCATTTCTGGCACTTTGTACAGGTCGGATATGAAAATGCCAGCCGGTTTTCCCGGGCGAAAAAATGGGCTGGAAAACCTCATATGGTACACGAGTGAAAACTCTTGGATCGTGGGGTCCGAACTTCAAATAAGAACGCTGTAATAACGCCAGAAGTTTTGGAGGTCGGAAAAGCCTCGCCAGAAGTGACCGAAAGTGCCGGAAAATTCGTCCGAAAAACCCGATATGGTACACGAGTGAAACCTTATGGAACGTGAGGCCGGACTCTCAACTAGTAGCGGTGTACTAGCGCCAGAAGTTTTGCAGGTCGGGAAACCCTCGCCAGAAGCGACCGAAAGTGCCGGAAAATTCATTCGAAAAACCTCATGTGATACACGCGTCAAACTTTTTTACTTGACTTTTGGGGTCTTAACTAAGAGTGGTGCAATAACGCCAGAAGTTTAGCAGGTCGGAAAACCTCCGAAAAAAATAAGGAAAATCGACGTAATTGTGAAAATGAAAATTTTTCGCTTTCGGCTCAAATGAACATTATTTTTGTTGGCTTCATTGAAACTATCTGTTTGCGCTACCCAAAATTAAAAAAAAATCATCAGAAAACGATGAAAACTCGCATACACGGTATGCAATCTTCTTCCTGTCGATGAATCCGATGCATCAAATAAAAATAAGGCTATAATCAAATGTGACGATACTGATATATTTATAAATTAAAACAAGAAATCAAAATTTCTTTATTATTTGGTGTTTCCGACAATATGAGACTCATTGACGTGACTAGCGTACATGATGAATTAGGAATTCAATTATGCAAGGCACTTCCGGCTTTTCACGCTTTTACGGAGTGCGATTATAACCCGTCTTTCTTTAGGAAGGCCAAGAAAAGACCGTATAATCTATTGTGTAAATCGAGCGCATTTCAGGTCGCATTTGTTAATATGACTGACAAGAATATGGATATTGACAGTGTTTTTTCTGTAATCGGAAATTTTGTATGTCGCATGTACTCCCAAGCTAAAAGCATAGTTACAGTTAATGCAGCTCGAAATGCATTATTTATGGCCAAATTTGATTTTAAAAATACCGACGAATGTTTTGAAAAATTAAGTTCCAAAAGCATTGATTCCACAATGATGCCACTTTGCCAAAGAGAACTGTATCAACATTTCTTGCGAACTCATTATATAGCTTCGGTATGGGGAAACGCGGAACAGGTAATTCCGACAGAACTGACACCTCAAGAATGTGGCTGGAAAAAGGAGAATTCTACCTACGAGTTCCATTGGTTTGATGGTGACCAGTGGCCAGCGACTATTAAGGATGTTATCCTAAATGAAGTCGCAGAAAATGAGGGTACACGATTTCATTTTGTATTTTGATTTATCGATTAACGACAGATTTATCAATTTATTTATTGGTGTTTTCTAGATGAGCCACCTGTATGTGAAGATGAGGAGATGATTAGCGAAAATAATCAATTACGCGAAGAGAGCGATACTGACGAAAGCGATGATGATTTGGAAGACGAGGGGGATGATTACGATAATTGAATGAAAAATTATATCTAATTATGAGTGTTAAATCTACAGTTTCAGAGATCATTTCTTTTTGGTGCTGTAAAACTCTATAATTCATTGCCTGAGCAATTGAAGAGATTCAATATCAGGAAATTCAAATACAAATATAAAAATTATATCTATGATAGTCAGTAATGTCAACTTTTACTTTTTAGACAACAGATCAATTCAATTAAATTATTTATCAACTATCTTTAGAAGGTAATCACAAATTATTATTTTATTTACGGTTATCATTTCGTGGTACCATCACTGTTAATTGCTTTTATTTTTGTATGTTTGCGTGCATTATGGAGTGGTGCTTGTTGGTTGAGTTAGAGTAGCTTTGAGCTAGACTTCGCCAAGGAGTACCAGAATCTCCTGTAAACTATTTTCATTTTCAAATATATCTTTGTATTGTTTTTTTTTGTATTATCAATAAAGCCGATTTTTTTTTTTTTTTTTTTTTTTTTTTTTTTTTTTTTTTTTTTTTTTTTTTTTTACCGTAGTGTGCGCTGGTCAGGCCCTATCCCCCGAAGCCCCGACACATTCGAGAGGGCGCGCCAGCATAATCAACCAATGACCACTCCCCACACCGTGGGGTAAGTGATCATTGGGTCCGAGAATCATGTGCCCTGAGCAAACGCAGTGAGCCAAGAATGACAGCCTTCTGCATCTGTGCGGCTAAGATTTCTGCCTTAGTGCGGCAAGCCGGTATGATTTTTAGATTCGAGAGTAGAGAAGACATCATTCCACCAAGGACTCCAACAATCAGAACGACCATCTTGACAGAGTGATCTGGATAGAGTCTGCGGAGTTCGAAGAGAAAATCTCGATATTTTATCCGTTTTTCCTCCTCTTTTCTGACGACATTCGTCTCGCCAGGAGCTGAAAACTCCACGACAAATATCGTTTTGGTCTGGTGGTCGAGAAGGACTACATCAGGCTTATTAGCTTGTATGAGCCTGAGGGTGGGGAACGAATAGTTCCAATAAATTCGGCACTTCTCGTTCCCCACAACGGATTGTGCCATAAGCAGGGATGGCCACTAACACCCTTGGTTATGGTGAGTTGCGACACCACTTACCCGAGCAACTGGTGCAAAACCGGACCGGCAGCCCAGGCGCACCCGGGAAGGAGAACTCTATTCTCCCTCCGGTGCCGGCCGTGGGTCCACAGGGCTAACCACCCGGTGGACCCAACACTTGGTTCCCAATAATCAAGGAAGGGGCCCCCACAATCGACCCGCTCGGAGGGGTCAGAGGCAAGGTGGTGGGGCCCAAAACGATGATTTGCCTACTGATGACAACCCTGGCAATGAAAACGGACGTTTTGAGTGGACGCATGAGCTAAGAGATAGCCTTATGCATTGCTACGAGAGTAGTGAGCCCGCGCGAAGAGGGTACATGGCGAGATTGCATGCTCTGTGGTGTGAAACACATCCGGAGCATGCCGCCTTTTCCGCCCAAAACCTTAGGGATTACGTATCCTATCTTCGGCGGCAGGGCTATATAGCTCCTTCCCAGCCTGCTAACGAAGTGGTGGAAGTGGCAGTTCTACCACCCGTTGGCACGGCTGGAGAGGAGACTCGCACCATACCACCAATGGAAACGACAATCAGAACACGCAGGGCGCTCCACAGGATTAAGCCGATTTATTGATATTATTATTATTATTATTATTATTCACAATTTCTATATTAATAAATCTTCTTTAATTATATATATTGTTTATACAGCTCAAATCGAATCCTTTTATTATTATATTGCATGCAAAAAAAGTCGGAATGAATTAAAAATGAAATGGGCGCGTTAAATGAGCGAACGCATTTCTGAGAAGCGAGCATCATCTTACCCCAACGTTCTTCTAAGTTTCATGGGGCACCATGAGCCGATAAACATTACTGAATTACTTTTCGCAAAGGTACTACTGTTCCCAGACATTTTAAAAAAAAGTTCATGAAAATCGGTTAACAATTAGCGCTGTAAATAAATTTACAAAAAAAAAATTAGAAGCCCATTTTCGCGGCGGCGGAGTTGGCGGTGGCGGCGCGAACCGGCCGAAAATGAGTAAGCGGCAGAAATCACGCGCGCGAAAAAAAAAGATTGTATTTCAGCGAGTTTTCATCGTTTTCTAATGATTTTTTTTTATTTTGGGTAGCGCAAACAGATAGTTTCAATGAAGCCAACAAAAATAATGTTCATTTAAGCCGAAAGCCCAAAAATTTTCATTTTCACAAGTACGTCGATTTTCCTTATTTTTTTCGGAGGTTTCCCGACCTGCAAAACTTCTGGCGCTATTACACCGCTACTAGTTGAGAGTCCGGCCTCACGTTCCATAAGGTTTCACTCGTGTACCATATCGGGTTTTTCGGACGAATTTTCCGGCACTTTCGGTCACTTCTGGCGAGGCTTTTCCGACCTCCAAAACTTCTGGCGTTATTACAGCGTTCTTATTTGAAGTTCGGACCCCACGATCCAAGAGTTTTCACTCGTGTAGGTACCATATGAGGTTTTCCAGCCCATTTTTTCGCCCGGGAAAACCGGCTGGCATTTTCATATCCGACCTGTACAAAGTGCCAGAAATGCCGTTTGGTGATATACTAATTACGTGCCCCCCGTTTCCAAGCTCAAACGTCGTGTACCTTATCGATCCTGTTTTATGTAGCCAGCTCCCCGACTAAAAGTTACGGCCCTTCAAAGTTCAGAAACTTTTCAGCCTTCTTTTTCACAAGATAAACTATTTAAAAGCACAAGCATTTACCTATTCACTAGGCCGCCTTCTCCCCTTGTTCCTCCTCATTTGACACTTTTCAATTCAACAATCAACATTTTTCTTATGAAAAACAATTTAAAAACGAATGCTTGCATCAGTCGTACCAACTATACCATTAACCTTAAAAACGTAAAATACAGAGATAAATAACCAAAAATCAGCTCCGTTCTTTTTTTAACATTTTTATTGGAAAAATGTTAATTGTTGAAGCGAGTGATAGATTTCGATTCTTGCGCCATCTATCAACATGTGTACAAAGTTGGGCCAAACTCAATTTTCACAACGAGAGTTTTCGACAAAACAATGGCGAATCTGTTCAAACATAAGGGCAAAGAATATAAATCTCATATAAACTCATAAGTAAGATTTCAGTGTATCATAAAATTTATAGTTGTGACAATAATTTTGGCTAATGTGCTAAGTGAAAAACAGAATCAAGATTATCCTTTACCTCGGTTTTCAAAATCGACTAAGGAAATGGTTTGATATTGTTGTTCCAAAAATTCTAATTCAAAAAATATACTCAGAAATAAAAAAAAAACAACGACACGCGGTGTTCCCAAGCGGTCACCCATCCAAGTACTAACCGCGCCCGACGTTGCTTGGCTTCAGTGATCGGACGAGAACTGGCATTTTTCAACGTGGTATGGCCGTTGCATGTGAATAACAAATTCTTCAGCAAATATAAATGAACGGTTCAGAAAGAGAGGGGTTTTTAGGAGAAGCTTTTTTAGTTTGAAAGACTCATTAGGATAAATATTCGTTTTGAGGGCACCCAGCGATTTTTGATGCGTAGATTACGAACCAGGATAAAAAGCGGCGCTCTTCCTCATTTACAAAGTTACAGTCCTTCAAAGTTCAGAAAAGGGCAACTTTTCAGCCTTTTTTTTCACAAGATAAACTATTTAAAAACACAAGCATTTACCTATTCACTAGGCCACCTTCACCACTTGTTCCTCCTTAATTGACACTTTTCAATTCAACAATAAACATTTTATAAAAAACTTAATTTAAAAACGAATGCTTGCATCAGTCGTACCAACTATGCCATTAGAGATAAATAACCAAAAATCAGCTCCGTATATTTTTTAACATTTTGATGGAAAAATGTTGATTGTTGAAGTGAAACGTGTCAAGGAAGGAGAAGTAAGGTGGAAAGGTGACCTAGTGAATAAATGCTTGTGTTTTTAAATAGTTTATCTTGTGAGAAAGAAGGCTGAAAAGTTGCCCTTTTCTGAACTTTGAAGGGCTGTAACTTTGTAAATAAGGAAGAGCGCCGCTTTTTTCTTTCGGATTCGTGATCTACTCATCAAAATACGTAAGTACCTAAACTCGAATTTTTTTTCAAAATCGCCGGGTGTCCTCAAAACGAATATTTACCCTCATTAGTAGTACTTCAATTTCCAACGTTTGGAATTTGGCAAAGAATTGATAGATATTAAATAAAAGATTTTTCACACTTTGGTCCATACATTAAAGATCTAAATGAAATACGAGTGCGAGATTTCGATTCGTGCGCCATCTATCGACATGTGTACAATACAAAGTCGGGCCAAACTCATTTTTCACATCGGGAGTTTTCGTCAAAACAATGGCGAATCTGTTTGAATACCAGTGCAACAAATACAAATCTCATATAAGCTAATGACTACGATTTTACTGCTGTTTGAAAACTTCTAGTTCAAAATTATATAGGTACTTTGGAAGCCGAATCAAATGAAAACAAAGATGCAAGGTGAACTCCTTTTTTCTCTACTGGCTGAAAAAGGAACTAGATTCTGAAAGTAAAATAAGATCAGTTGTTATAAGGATGGAAATCTGAAGAAAATTCACTTTGAAATAAAAAAAAAACAACGACACGCGGTGTTCCCAAGCGGTCACCCATCCAAGTACTAACCGCGCCCGACGTTGCTTGGCTTCAGTGATCGGACGAGAACTGGCATTTTTCAACGTGGTATGGCCGTTGCATGTGAAAGTCACATTCTTCAACGAATATAAAGCAGCACTACAGAAAAGGAAGGGCTTTTAGGAGAAGCTTTTTTTAGTTTGAAGGACTCATTAGTACTTCAATTTTCAATGTTATTTACATTTGTTAATGAATATATATTAAGTGAAAAATTGTTCACACTTTGATCCAAAGATTAGGTGAATATCTAAATAAAATACGAGTGATGGATTTCGATTCTTGCGCCATCTATCAACATGTGTACAAAGTTGGGCCAAACTCATTTTTCACATCGAGAGTTTTCGACAAAACAATGGCGAATCTGTTTAAACACCAGGGCAAAGAATATAAATCTCATATAAGATCATAAGTGAGATTTCAGTGTATCATGAAATTTATAGTTGTGACAATAATTTTGGCTAATGTGCTAAGTGAAAAACAGAATCAAAATTATCCTTTACATCGGTTTTCAAAATCGACTAAGGAAGTGGTTTGATATTGTTGTTCCAAAAATTCTAATTCAAAAATATATTTTCAGAAATGAAAAAACAACGACACGCGGTGTTCCCAAGTGGTCACCCATCCAAGTACTAACCGCGCCCGACGTTGCTTGGCTTCAGTGATCGGACGAGAACTGGCATTTTTCAACGTGGTATGGCCGTTGCATGTGAGTTCTACATTCTTCATCGAATATAAATCAGCAGTACAGAAAATGAAAGGCTTTCAGGAAGAAGCTTTATTTAGTTTTAAAGACTCATTAGTACTTCAATTTTCAATGAAGATTTTTCCCACTTTGGTTCATAAAATTACCGATCTAAATGAAATAATAATAATAATATCGTTTATTATGCATAAAAATACATTTATACACAAAAGAAAAAGGCCATCTTCCACCCCTTCCAAAAATTATACAGTGAGTGTAAGAAAATAATTATAAAAATACTTATTTAATTTCATAACAATGATAGAGAAGAGAAGAAAAATTATAGATCATATTGTTGCTAGTAATTCTTAATATTCCTAACATTATTTTGGTCAACTATACATTGAATTTAAAATTAGCACTGATCAGTAAGCATCTGTGATTTTATTTCTTTCTTAAATTGATGAATATTAGATATGATTTAAAAGGGGTAAAATTTCATTCAGATAAGAGAGGAAAACATCCCTGAAATTTGGAAGTTCAGTGCCTTATGTTGAATGAGTTAATTCTTAAATTGACCATATGTATGTCAGAATTCCTGCTTAATGGACTATATTAATAACTAGGTGTTTCAGTTTGAAGCAACTTGAACAAAAAATGTTTATCAAATATTGGACTCTGTACCTCACATTCAGCTCCTTCATTTTTAACAAAAATGGTGTGACATGTTCACTATATGGTATACAGCATAAGAATCGCATGCAAGCATTTTGTATACGTTGTAACTTCTGCTTGTTATATTGCGGAAAAAAATTGTAATACACCGAACAACAATACTCGATGTAGGATTAAATAAGAGTTTCAACTAACCTGAGTTTCATTTCTTCTGATTACTGATAGGTACTATTTATTAAAACAACGATAAAAATAAAAACAACAATAAAAATTAATTGGCGCTCCAGGGCGATTTCATTGATTCCAGTGGCGCATTTGCTTTTTCAGCTGCAAGGAAAACCCGAAAAAACCTGCAGCACCACATCATCTGAAGATCTTGATCTACCAATGTCCTCTCTCTTATAAAACAAAATATAGGGTGTCTCCAGAGGCTCCAATAGATTCAATGCATCGCCAGAACACTTCGTGACACGACTATCGTCAAACTTAAACCAGTCCGTTTAAAGGTGATTGACAATGTTTCATGATGAATTTCACTAGTTCGGACTTCCATTGTCTACTATATGAAATGATTTGAAATCCCTGGAACAACTAAAGAAGAAGAATTAAAAATGAGATAGCTGAAAATAATAATTATATTAAGCAAAATAAACCTGAAATGAAATAATAGTGAAATAAAATATAAGTAAAAATAGAACAATTGAATAAATAGAAAAAAAGAAATGAAAAAAAAGAAAATAAAAAGTGAAGAGATTCCAAGTCACGTTAGTTCACGACGTTTCGATTGTTAGTATCTACAATCGTCTTCGGGTGATGACTGGACTGATTCCTCCGAGAGATGACTATTTATAGGTCGTTCGAGTACTTTCACTTATCCCCGCTTTCCATTTTCCGCTTCACTGGTTCCGTGGGAGATGACCGTTTTGGCGGGAGTTGGCCATTTTTCGCTTGATGATGGGTTTCCATATGTTGCGTATTTCTACGCTGGCTTGACTGAATACGTTGTTGGACATGTTTGCGGCTTCCTTGAATTTTCTCCTAAACCAATGTTCCTCTCTGTGCAAGATCTCAGCTTGGGACCACTCGATGTTGTGTTGATGGGTCCAAACATGGTCTGCTATTCCTGATTTGCTGGTTTCCCCTCGCTGTGTGTGTTTCTTGTGCTCGGCAATGCGAACATTCAATGGCCTCTTAGTTTCACCAATATAGGATTTTCCGCACTCACAGGGTATCCGGTAAATGCAAGTCTTGGAATCGCAGTCCGCGTTTGGTGGCCTGGTTTTCGTGAGGCTGCTACGGATAGTGTTACCGGATCTGAAGCAGGTTCTGATGTTGTACTTAGAACCAATTCTTCTTATCCTCTCCGATAATCCTCTGATGTAGGGAAGTGCAAGCACTGGTTGTGACGGCTTCTCTTCCTTGCGAGGCTCCTGCTGTCTTCTAGCCAAAGTCTTTTCTACCATCGCTTTGGAGTAGCCACTCCGTTGAAGATCATTTTTGATGATGTCTAGTTCCTTCTCGAGACCTTCCTTCGTATTACAGAGCCCAAAAGCACGGTCTAATAGAGTCTTGATGATTCCTTTTTTAGTCGATTGATGGTGGTTGGATTCGTGGTTCAGATACTGTCCCGTATGAGTGGGTTTTTGGTATACAGATGTTTCCCACTTAGTGTCGGTCCTCTTCACCAAAACGTCTAAGAATGGCAATTCGTTGTTGCCAAAACGGTCATCTCCCGCGGACCCAGTGAAGCGGAAAATGGAAAGCGGGGATAAGTGAAAGTACTCGAACGACCTATAAATAGTCATCTCTCGGAGGAATCAGCCCAGTCATCACCCGAAGACGATTGTAGATACTAACAATCGAAACGTCGTGAACTAACGTGACTTGGAATCTCTTCACTTTTTATTTTCTTTCTTTTTTCATTTCTTTATTTTTTCATTTCTTTATTTTTATTTATTCAATTGTTCTATTTTTACTTGTATTTTATTTCACTATTATTTCATTTCAGGTTTATTTTGGTTAATATAATTATTTTTTTCAGCTATCTCATTTTCAATTCTTCTTTTTTAGTTGTTTCAGGGATTTCAAATCATTTTATATAGTAGACAATGGAAGTCCGAACTAGTGAAATTAAACCAGTCCGTTTCGTCTTTGACCAAGGCGTAATAATGACCAAATTCAACGCCAGAACCACAGTGAACAATGACTGCATGAATATTATAATAGTGGTCTGCTAGGTTAAAATGTTCATCTATTTCGAACCTTCCAAAGAGTTTCTTGCTTCCGTCAGAGTCTTGTTTGAAAATCATTAGTGTTATTATTAGATTGACTGGAGCCTCAGCTATACTTGTTTCCTTATAACAGTCAGTTAGTTTGGCGCATGTTTGGCAATAAAGTCGATCATCACCTGTTGAAAATTCAATTTTTCTACTCCCGTACGTGAATAGTACTTTCACACACCGTTCACGAATCGTAAAATGTAATTTCACGCCCTTGTGCGTGAAATTATTTTTACGCCCTAGGGCGTGAAATAAACCCTTAAGAATAACATGGTACATTCAAGTGTTTTTATTACCAGTGCGTGAAATATACTCATAAAAAATACATTGTAGTCTGTCCATAAGACCTAATACATGAATATTTCGCTGATAGGCGGCCTTAGTGCATCTTTTGTTTAAGAGCAGCAATAAATCATAAATGAACTGTCAAAATAGCTTGATCATTATTGTTGTGAGCTCATTGTTGAGAGTTAATTATTAATATTTTAACATTATATTATAATGGATTCTGATCATTCAGATACACGAAGTACCCCGCCGGATGTTATGGATGCAGCCAATGAGGCTAGTAAGACTTTATTACCCCAAAAATCATTGAGCGTGTATGAAAATACGTATGAGAAATTCATGGCATGGAGGAAAACAAAGAATATCAATTCATTTTCTGAAAACGTAATATTGGCATATTTGTCAGAATTATCCAAGAACTTTAAGGCAGCAACACTTTGGAGTAATTTCTCAATGCTAAAAAGTACCATCAGCATTAAAAAAAACATAAATATTGACTATCCTAAGGTACGTGCTTTTTTAAAAAGGAAGAGTGAGGGATACGTTCCCAAAAAATCCAGAGTTTTGGAGAAAGAACAAATACTGAAGTTTATACAAGAAGCTCCTGACGAAAAATTTTTATTGAGCAAGGTAAGTTTAATGTCTCACGGTAGTATTAAATAAATAGAAAATAATATCTATAAATTAAGTAGATCCTACTAAGTATAGTTGGCCAAATCAGATATATTATCTAAAACTATGTTAATGTGATATCTAACTATGATCTTCTAAATTATTTTAAATTGGGCGTTGAGAATCGCGTTTTCACACATATATTTGTAAATACGAATGGTTCAGCGGTAGTGCGTCGGCCTCGCGCGCCCAAAGACCTGGGTTCGATTTCTGACAGCTATAATCTATTTTCAGTTTCTATATTGTAATTTCTTTTTCTTTTAGGTTATACTAATATTTGGACTTGCTGGAGCTCTTAGAAGAGATGAACTGTATAAACTGAAATTAGATGATATTGAAGATTTAGGTACAATACTCATAGTAAACGTCCATGATACAAAAACCAAAATCTCAAGAAAATTTACCATCACGGAACATCTTGAATTATACCGAAAATATACGGCACTCCGTCCGCAAAAATACGCAGAAAAAAAATTATTTATTAATTATCAAGGTGGAAAATGTACCTGCCAGATCGTTGGTATAAATAAAATTGGTAAAGTTCCTTCGGTAATCGCAAAATACCTAAATTTACCTCATGCTGAACAATATACAGGCCACTGTTTTAGGCGGTCATCCGCCACGTTATTAGTAGAAGCTGGAGGAGATTTGCTTACCTTAAAAAAACATGGAGGTTGGAAATCCTCTGCAGTGGCAGAGCATTATGAAGAAAACTCAATTACTCAGAAAATTGATGTGGCAAATAAAATTTTATCGTCTCAAAATCAAATTTCCTCAGCCCCTATCACCACTACTTCTATCATCTCAACTTCCAAATCAAGAAACACACTAATAGAAAAATCAAATGCTGCAGGTGTAAGTTTTGGAATGGTCACAGGTTCCAATATTACTATTAATAATCATTATTATTCCACATCAGAATGAAAACCAGAAATAATAATCTCAGTATAAGAATTAATTGTTAATTTTATAATATAGGTACTTACTAATTATTCTGAAATTCAATAAAGCTCTTTAAACTAATGGTGCTTAATTTTCTCTGTATGGTCGTAGAAAAAGTATAGTGTGCAACATGTGCGTGAAGACTTCTTTACACTCGCGTTGTTTGCGACACTCGCCTGAGGGCTCGTGTCGCAAATTCCACGCTTGTGTGAAAAAGTCGATTTCACGCACTTGTTACACAATATACTATTTCAGATGATTAAACAATAAGCTTTGCACGGACTGGTTTTTAGTAATATTAGAAAAAGCTAGATGAAGTTCCAGAAATTCCCATTAGTCACATAAGGTCAGGAGTATTGATTTTGCTATTGTTTTGCTCACGAAGAGTATTCAACAAGAACCCCAAGTATTCGGAACAAACCTCTTGTTGTCCTAACGAGCATCTAGTGGTCTTCAAAGACTCTAGGAAATCGGTTGGAGGAAAATATGATACATTCTCACGAAACTGCAGCTGCATGAACAGGTGTTCATGCTGCATGAACAGGTGTTCATGCAGCTGCAGTTTCTCGTTCTTGAAATTCTTCGTCATGAACAACACTTGTAAAATACTATTCATGTAGCAAGTTTTCCCTAAGTTATCCAATCCAATTTTCAGGACAACTCTCTACTGATTCGTAAGGAAGATTGGGGTGGAAATTTTTGTTCATCCCCAGCCACCGCCATAGATTGAGGTGAGCACTTCTGTCCAGCCTCGGGATTGGTTTTCGTTGTGTCTGTTTTGTTTTTGTTTCAATCATGTGTGTTCCTATGAGTAGCAGAGGAAGAGATGGTCACCTCTGGCAGAGCCCCGCATTACCAGAGGTAGGCTGATTACAATGAGGGTAGGCTGGTCCACGGTGACATGTTTCGCAAAGGCTTTTTGGGAGTTTTAGCTCCCCTCACCATAATTATTTCTGCCACTGACCTGGAGTTTGGCGACCCCGTCCGTAAGGCCATATTGGCTTCCCGGACAGGACCCCCAGTTCCCTGGCCGTTCCCCTATCCACCACCTGGGGACGCGCCCGATTGGTAGCCCAACCCACGGAAACTGCTGCTTCCTATTTCAACTTGAAACTATCAAATCACTGAGTAAATACTAGAAGTAACATGATTGATGAAAAAAACTTACTCTTGACGTTCGAAAAGGTAATTAAATTTGAGCCAGTTCCTGTGTGTCTCGTCGTTGCTTGGCATGGCTAACACTAGCTTTGGGCATACTCCTGATACCTTCAAAGTTATGGCTGCTTTGATGTTCGTGTGGAATATAACAACCGAATTGGGGTATTGGTAAAGTTCAGTGTGAGCTGGAAAAAAATCATCAGTCAATCAATTCCTTCTGTTCGAATTTATGAACTCTCAGATGCATATTTTTTGAAATATTCCATTACAACCCGACACCTGAAAAACTAAAAAGGAAGGGGTACATTTTTGGGCGAGATTAATTTTTGGGAATGAAAGGTTTTGGATTTCTACTTCCCCATCTTCATTTTATTTATTTTTATTTATCGGTCAAGTACACTACAGAATTATTCTAAAATCCCAAATGGTACATCAAGAAAGTTTCAATTGTTGAAACCAGTCAAGCATTAGAGTTCAGTTATGAACCCAACAAGTAAAATCCTTAATATTAACTATTGTAATTGCTTGAAAATAAATAAACCTATTTATATTTTATCAGTCCTATATATATACCACAAACTATTAATAAAATAGCAAATGTGTAAACAAACCCTAGAGTCAAGTTATTACTTTATATTAAACATTTTCATTTGTCATTAAGTTCAAATTCAAATAAAAAAGACATGTACGAGTACTATAATAACTTATGATTATTAAAAGAAATAATAAACGACTATTCAGAAGTTTAATGAACAATCTTTTTATTTTATTTATTTTTTATTTTTTATTTATTTCATTTTCATATTTTGTTTGGTACAATTTCTACTATAATAAAAATACATCGTAAACCCAAAGGAAACATAGAACATACCTAAGCAATGAATGCTTGTATCGTAATGTTCCATTCTTCCTTTTGGGTATCTTAATTCAATTTTTTATACACTGCGAGTTTCGAACAATAATAATGATAATATTGATAATATTGAGTAGATGAATTTGAAATTTATCATAAGAATTATTTTATATTAGTTA
Source organism: Leptinotarsa decemlineata (assembly GCF_025532065.1). Taxonomy (NCBI): domain Eukaryota; kingdom Metazoa; phylum Arthropoda; class Insecta; order Coleoptera; family Chrysomelidae; genus Leptinotarsa; species Leptinotarsa decemlineata. Next base: position 2,187,308 of record NW_027412572.1, on the reverse strand, counting down.
GGTTGGTTTGGATAATGGGAAAGAGAAAATAAGAAAGAATAAGTAATAAGTTATAGAGTAATAGAGGAGTGTGTATCAGTTGAAAATTAAATTTAGAGTATTGTTTTCGAGAGTGAAACTTTTAATGTTTTGTTTGTAGTTCGCCATTTTTGTTATTTGCTTTACTTTTAGAGGTAACATATTGTATAGTTTAGGTCCGAAATAGAATATAAATCTTTGTGTATGACTTTTTCTGAATTTGGGTATTCTGATAGATAGATCCTCAACAGATCTTGTATATTTTTCAGCAAGATTTTTTTCGTAGTTCTGTTTGTTTTTGAATATCGACTGAAGGCATTGATAGGAATATAGACCTCTGACATTCAAGATCTCGGAATTTTTATATAGCTGATGTGTTGATAATAACCTAGGTTTCTTCAATATAATTTTCATCAAAGTGTTCTTTGTTGTTTGAAGTCGTTTTATTGTTTTATTATACATTCCACCCCAAGCATTTATACAATATCTCAGGACAGATTCCGCTAGAGATTTATATAATATAAAGATATTTCTTTTATCCAAAATATCTCGTAATTGATGAAAGCTTTTAATTAGCAATCTGAGTCTTTTCACTACGTAGTCAGAGTGCGCGTCCCATCTCAGATGCTGATCTATCATAATACCTAGATATTTTATATTTATCAACCTTTCTATCAATGGACAAGAGCAATTTTGTGTTTCACACCCTGTTTGATGTATACTCAAAGTATTTTTTTCCGGTTGGTCATTTTGTAGTAAAGAGAAAGTTAGAAATTTTGTTTTACTAACATTCAGACTTAGAAGGTTATAATTTAACCATAGCCTTACATCGCTTAATACCTTCTGTGAATCCTTGTATACATTTTCCCCTGTCATCTGCATATGATATGAGATGCCCTTTGAAGTTTTGTATCGTACTTAAACTGTTTATGTAAATTAGAAACAGAATTGGTCCTAGTACTGTTCCTTGGGGAACTCCTATTTTGACTTCCGTAGAACTGCTGAATTGCTTATCGATTTTTATTTTTTGTACTCTATTAGTTAAGTAGTCTTTTAGTAAAAGTAGAGTTGGTTTCCGTATACCATATGTGTATAATTTATTCAGAAGCTTGTCATGTGCTACGGTATCGAAAGCTTTGGCAAGGTCCAGAAAAATCGTCAAACATTTTTGAGAGCTATCCAATGCCATTACGATATTTTCAATCATATCTAATACAGCACTTTCAGTATTAGAGTTTGCTATGAAACCAAATTGACTTTGTATATTACATGATTTTCACAAAAGAAATTCATTAATCTATTTTTAAGTGTAAATTCAAAAATTTTCGCAAAATTATTTGTAACAGAGATGGGCCTTTAATTTTCTACACAATCGCGTTTGCCGGCTTTATGAATAGGAGTCACCGATGAGTCTTTCCACTGTTGTGGTAGTTTTCCTTGTCTATAAGTTCAGTTGATGATGTGTACTAGTGGCTTTATCAGATATTTATGTATAATGAGGATATGCCATCAGGACCTGGTGAACAGCTGTTTTTGAGTTTTGATATCATTTCAATTACTTCGTTTTGCGTTACTAGCTTTAAAAATATTGTTGATTGTATGGTTTGGTCTTCGAGGAAATTGTTAGGTAGAGATCCAACTTTGTCTATTTTTTTAGCCATATCAGAACCTATGCTGGCAAAGTAATCACTGAAAATATTTAATTTTTGATCTAAGCTTGTTACTGGCTCACCGTTTTTGTTTTTTATTTGAATGTTGGAGATGGATTCCTTAATATTTTTTTTATTTGTTACATCTTTGATCAGTTCCGAGGTTTTTTTGCAGTCTCCATTCAAAGAATTGAGTTTATTTCTATAGAAGTCATTTTTTGTCTTTTTGATTAGTGCGTTCAATTTATTTCTATATAAGTTAAATTCTTTTTTAAGCTCTACTGAAGGAGTGCGTGTCAAATTCTTTTTTAGTTTATCTCTCTTTCGAATGGATGTTATAAGTCCTGATGTGATCCATGGTTTAATTCTGTAATGTCTTTTTACGGGTATGTTATGATTATGGGAAGCCAATTCAGTGTAAAATTGGAGTTGTGAAGTAAACCTGTCATAACCTTCCTGGGCATCTGAACACATGATAAAATCTTCTCAGTTATCGCTTTCCAGATATTCATTAAGTTTTATGTAGTTGACTTTCTTTATTGACCTATTAATAATGGTTTGCGTGGGTATATTTTCTTGAAATATTTCTAGATAGGTTGTATAATGATCAGTAAGAGTTGTATGAAATATAACAGGCGTTGTTATTAAATTTTCCAAACCCTTTTTTTTTTTTTAAATATATGATCAAGAATACTTCGTGAATCTTGAGTAACACGGGTGGGCTTGTTGATAAAGGAAAAATAACCATATTGCATGAGAATATTCACATATTCATCAATATATTATGTTGAAGATCTATCCATCAGATTCAAATTTATATCACCCATGAAAATATTTGAATCTCTTTTTCCAAGGGAAGAGAGATAGTTACGCAAGTCATCTATGTAGACTTGTGTGTCAGTTGACGGTAATCTATATGATGCTGTTAGTTCTATACACAGGTTGTGTATAGATATTTCTAGTGATAGTAAGTGTGTTTCTGTAAATTTGACAATTGTAGCTTTTGAGTTTATATTCTCTTTCACGTATACAATAACATCATCATTTTGATTTTTTTTTCGAGTTATTATAATATATTATATATCCTGGTATTTCATAGTCACTAATTGTGTCGATATTCCAAGTTTCAGACAGAACTAAAACATCAGTATATTCGTTTAATTCTTGTAAATATATTAATAGCTCATCAAAATTTGTATTTATACTTCTTATATTGAAATGTGCAATTGATAACACACCCCCCCCTTTGTCCTCTCTTATATCTCCTACAAAATAGTCTTTGATGTGGTTATATTCTAAAGTTTCTATTTCCTCATTCTCATCTAATATTGAGAAATTCTAACATTTCAAGCACTTATGCCTATGGATCGGAAACAATGTCAAATTAGTAAGTATTACAAGAGGTACACTCCCATGCGATATTTTATTTTTATTTAACGAAGCGAAGTTTTAATACGCACATTATAGTATTTGTATATAGATGAATATATTATGTAAGTATATTGATAATTCCAAGAAATATTAAAGATATAAGAAAAGAAAAAAAAAGAAAGAGGAGTTTTTAACTTAATAGTACATACAATATCATTCAGGATACGAAAAGTTTGGTGAAATCTTCTTGTGATTTGATGATTGAAACTTTTCCATTAAAGTTGACGTAGATTTTTCCCGAATCAGTCCATGTGTTTCTCAGAGAAACTTTTTCTATAACTTTGTTGAGAATTCCGACTCTCGTTTTGGTGAGGTCTTCACGGGTAACTACTCTCGTACCTTTTAGCAATCTTTTCTTTGTATAAATCATCTGCTTAATGAAATAATCACTGAGTTTTATGAATATTCCTCGAGGTTTAGTTTCAGATTCCTTTTTCCCTATTCTGTAGCAAGTAATTATGTCAGTATCTTTCAACTTGATAGACATTTTTGAATTTAGGAACTTGATCAATTCTTCTTTCAGGCTTTCCTTCGGTTTCTCTTCATAGTTGAACACACGTATATTTTTTTTTTCATTTCCTGCTCTATGCTGTCGTATTTTCTTTCCATAATTTGTTTTTCAGAGTTCATGGTTTCTATAACGCTGTGTAGATTGGTTATTTTCTCATTGGTATTCTTCCTGAAGTCATTGAACTCGTTTTTCAATTCATAAACATTTTTTTCAATCTCCTTTAGTTTTTGTTCAAGAGAATTTGCGACTGCTTCGGCGACACTATCTGTTATGTTTTTCATGAATGTTTTGTCCTTGAGGAGATTCAATATTGCATCGTTTACAGATGATCTTATTTCTTCTGATAAATCCCTTGTTAAAACCATTTTTGATGGACAAAAATGTGTTATATTTACTATTACGTAAAAATAGAAATGGGTATATAGCACTTCATCAACTATTGATTTTTGCTCGTTTTATGGGAGCGACACAGATATACGTCTACTCACGGCACATTCGAACTCTCTGTCATCTCTTGATGAAGTCGTGTAATTGCAATTTTTTTGAATTTTAAATATGACAAATGAAAAAGATCGAGTTCTGAAAAGTATGTATTGAAATTTTTTTGAAGCCTACAACTTAATGCCATCGAGCCATAGTTAGTCTTGTGAAATCGCAACCCAAATGAAAAAATGCGATTGCTTCTTAAGGATCTTGAGTTAAAAGAAAGGCAAAGGTCATCTGAAATAGTTGAACAATTGTAGTGGAAGTTTATTATTTTATGAAGGAATAGAACCATTGCAAGTTCACGTCTGTACTCAAGTGATAATAAATCTAATACCGACAGCCTCATTTGCGAGGTAAATCCAAAGTAGGGTAGGCCAAGTTTCCAAATTATATATTTAGAGAAGCGATTTTGCACTTTTTCAAGCCTCTCTTTATGACAAGAATAAAGAGAACACCAAATAACACTATTTTATTCCAAAATATTCCGAACCAGTGAAAAGCATAATGTCTTTTTTTTTTTTTTATTTATTCAATCCGCATTCAACCTCAAAGGGTCATTTGCGGTGGAACAATATAATATTTACAATATGTTGGTAATCTTAATATCACTGATATATTGAATCACTTTTCTAAAGTTTGTATTCGAAAGGATGGAGATGTCACTAGGTAGCAGAAGGGCATTTCTGTACTGCTGGTATTGGGGACAGCTAAATAGATGTTGTACAGTTAATGTTGTGTAGCACCAGTTACAATTTGGTGGTGGCTCCTTCTTCAAGATGTGCTGATGTGTGAGTCTGGTATGTCCAATCCTTAGGCGAGTCAGAATAGTCTGATGTTTCCTGCTTAGTCCAGAATAGTTCGGCTTTTCCATGTTCGGATTTAGTTTGTAGAGCATAATGTCTTTATAGCATCATATTCTGTAATATGCCGGGTATTCCTTTTGATGAATCCGAGCATTCTGAATGCTTTATTACAGATATTATTGACATGATCAATAAAGCTTAGATCTTTATCGAAAGTAATTCCCAAATTGCATAAGCTTTTGACAGTTTGAAGAGTTGCATCATTGATGGAGTAGTTTCCAATGACAGGCTGTCTTATTCTATAAAATCTCAACACATAACATTTCTAAATGTTATCTTTTAGACAATTAGTATCACAGTAGGTAAAAAAGCTATCTAGGTCATTTTGAATACATTCAATATCATTGGTACATTGCACTGTTTTGAAAAACTCAAGGTCGTCCGCATACAGAGAGATACTACAGTGTTTAAACACTGATTTACCATCATTAATATAGAGTAGAAATGATATAGGACCAATGTGCGAACCTCGCGGAACCCCTGAAATCACATGAATTGTTTCTGACACACTGTCAGCTATCCTCACATTCTGCGATCTACCGTAAAGGTAGGATTGCATAAATTTCAATTATCTGCCCGTTATTCCAAGATTATTAAGTTTTAAAAATATTAGTTCATGACAAACTGAATCGAAGGCTTTAGCAAGGTCCGTGTAGATAACATCAACTTGGAACCCTTGCTCAAGCTTATTTGTGATGAAGTTTTGATAGACAGCCAAATTTTAATACTTTACCTACCATTTGATAATTCCAGTACATGTAAGTCATCTCGAAAAATAAAAATAAATATTGATTGATTGATTGGAATCGTTCGATAAAAAAAATGGATTCAAAAAATGAACTCTTCAGAAATATGGGAAGATCATGTGACGGAGTAAAATATCTTAGGCAAATCCACTAGCTCCACAGTCAACAACGTCTAGTTAAGCGAATGCAGAAGCAGCTCAATATCAACAAGGCGCCTAGTCCTGATTAAGTGCCCGTCATCGTACTTTAAAGTGCGCAAATGAAGTCGCACCAGTATTTTGTCGAATTTCCAACCTGTTTGTTTTATTCATTATGCTTTCCATTCTGGGATGTGCAATAAACGAAAAATAGGCAATGAACATTTTCCTGCTTGTTGTAAGATTGCTCGCGTCCAGCCTATTCCCAAAGAGGGCAAAAAAAATCTTTCGAATATCTTAGACCAGTCGCTTTGGCTATCAGTGATGTCAAAAATCATGTAAACCACCATATCCTCAGATGTTAACAAATGTAAACCACCATATCCTCAAATATTCGGAAAGCTTCAACATCTTGAGCGTTCACCAATATGGCTTTCAATACATGACAAAAAATATAAAAAATACAAACATAGCTTGGATTGAAGGGTTTATATTTTTAGGAGTGATTAATTTTTTGGGAAAGAAAGTTTTTGGCTTTCTACTACTCCATCTTGATACAAAAAAAGATGAGGGAATCTTCCAAGAAAGGAAGGAAGTAATCAATTTGAAAATAAGTAACTCTATACATGGATGTTTAGATCATGCAAAGAAGTAACTTTCATACACAAACTGAAAGAAAGTTCTCGTGAAACAACTACTTTCATATAAACATTGAATTACACGAAAGAAAAAAAAATCTTTCGAAACAAATACTTCTTCTATATGAACACTGAATTATACAGAAGATATTTTTCTCTACTCAGAAATAAAATTTCTGTTTTCACAGTGTCACCATTAAAGTGCGCACCATATGGGAATTTTTTTTTCGAAAAGTTTCAATGAAGTTTAACTTTGGCACTTGTTTGTGCTTTAAATTTAACTTAAAATGATGCAGCCAACTGCGACCCACTGACGTTCAGTGTTTGTCAAATTCAACTTTTTTTTATTGAAAAAGTGCATTTCTAGATCGAATTTAACAAAAAGTTACTTGAAAAAGTTGTGTCTACGGCAATTTTATATCCATATGCCAAATTTTATGCAACTAGGATAAAGTTAACGTTTTGCTTATTTTTGACAGATATCCCCTTTATTTAAAAAAAAAAGTTCGGTTAATTGTCATCAATTCATGTATACATAACAAACTCATCATGGAGTTTAACTTTTCTGATAAATTTTTACTCATACGGATATTTTTAGAGAGAAATTAAAAATGTGCTATACAAATTTTATCATGACTGGTGCAAAGTTTCAATCACTTGGCTATTTTCTTAAACAAACGTCAGTACCTTCAATTTTGAAAAAGCAGACACAACTCAAAAACTGCAATAAGTATCAATGAAATAACTAGAATTGAAATTACATTAAAATTTCAATATTCAGTATTTACAGATTATTTATGAACACTAACTAGGGCGTAAGGATGCTTAATCACGTTGAATAAAATTTTTAGGTCTTGACAAACAAAATGCATGCTATGGTAGTGTCAATTTGTTGATTCACTTGTCAAATTTCCAACAGTTATTGTTGCAATAATGTTAACTCATCAGGGAAGAATAGAAATAGTTTTAATATGTGGTGAGAATACACCATACCGGCAAGTAGCCAACATTTTTAATGAACGGCATTCAGGAAAAAATGTTCAACATACTACTGTGTCAAGGATAATGTCGAAATTCAGAGAAACAGGATCCGTAGCAAATTAATTTAAGAAAAAGCACTCCCCATGTAAATATGATGAGGAGGCCCAACTTAACATTTGTTCAAAAGTTATAGAACACGGGCAAACGAGCATAACCGATATTATAAAAAATATCGATTACAAGAGAGAAAGTGTTAGAAAAATTTTATTAATGAATAAATTTTTGCCTCACAAGCTAAAATGTATTAACACATTAAAATAACGGTTTCAAGGAGAGAAGAAAATGTAAAGTTTCTGTATAAAATTTTATGGACAGATGAGGCAACGTTCTCTTCAAATGGAACGGTAAGTTCTCAAAATTGCCAATGGTGAGCCCAAGAAAATCCCGATTTCACAGTTGAATGTGGTGATCAGTATTCCTTTAAAATAATGTATAGTGTGGGATACTTAACGACCAAATGATTGGACCATTTTTCTTTAGGGAAAATTTATCATCCGTCTGTTATCTCAACCTTTTAAATAAAGAGGTTAGTGAAGTTTTAGATAATATGCCTTTAAATATTAAATACGACCTATGGTATCAGCTTGATGGCGCACCAATACATCACACGCTTGCAGTAAAACAGTCCCTCCAACAAATGTTCAGAGGCAAAGTTATTGGACGTAACTGGGAACAAATATATATCCCCGATTTATTAAAAATGCAGTTACACATGTCAGTAGAAGGACCATAATTTGTATTGAACGTGGAGGACGACATACTGAAATGTAGGCTATAAGTGTTTGACAACCTCATTCAGATCAATAAGTAATTTTTTGTACCCATTTGTATTCTCTATAATATTATTGTTGTTTAAAATTTATAATTATAATAATAGTTCTATCGAAATTATTTGCATTTTTTTCAGTTGCCTCTGCTTTTTCGAAATCAAAGGTTTGTTTAAGAAAATAGCCAAGTGATTGAAACTTTGCACCAGTCATGTTAAAATTTTTATAGCACATTTTTAATTTCTCTCTAAAAATGTCCTTATAAGTAAAATGTTATCATAAAAGGTAAACTCCATGATGAGTTTGTTATGTATACATGAATTGATGAAAATTAACCGAACTTTTTTTTTAAAATAAAGGGGATATCTGTCAAAAATAAGCAAAACGTTAACTATCCTAGTTGCATAAAATTTGGCTTATGGATATAAAATTGCCGTAGACACAACTTTTTCAAGTAACTTTTTGTTAAATTCGATCTAGAAATGCACTTTTTCAATTTTTTTCAAAAAATAAGTTGAATTTGACAAACACTGAACGTCAGTGGGTCACAGTTGGCCGCATCATTTTAAGTTAAATTCAAAGCACAAACAAGTGCCAAAGTTAAACTTCATTGAAACTTTTGGAAAAAAAAGTTTCCCATATGGTGCGCACTTTAATGGTGATACTGTATGTTATAAGTTTATATGAAAGTAGCTGTTTCAGGAGGACTTTCTTTCAGTTTGTGTAGAGTTACTCATTTTCAAATTGATTACTTCCTTCCTTTCTTTGGAAGATTCCCTCATCCTTTTTTTGTATCAAGATGGAGTAGTAAAAAGCCAAAAAGTTTCCCAAAAAACAAACATAGCAATTTCTCAAATAAAACATACATGACATGAAATATAAAAAATACAGACAGCAATTTCACAAATAAAACATTAAGAAGACAGATGAGTTTAGGTGAACATTATAGATTATCATGGTAAAATTCATGGATCGAATAATAAGCTTTTTTGATTAAAAGATCGTTAACTGTACTTCGAAACTGTTTGATATCTGTGCTATTTTTTAGATTGGTAGGAAGGTGATTATATACTTTAATACTTTCATAAATCAGAGAATGCTGAGTCAAGGTGAATTTTGGAATAGGTAAGTAAAGCATATGGTTCTGTCTAGTGTTGTGACAATTTGTTTCGGGAGTGTACATGCTAGTTTTATTTTTATGAATTAAGCATACTGTTTCCATTATGTATCAACAGGTGACGGTTAATATTTTGTGGCTGATGAATAAAGGCTTGCAGTGATCTCTGGACTCAAAGACCTCTTCTGTAGCTTAAATATCATATTCTGTAACTGTAAACTACAATGGCCCCAGAAAGCTATTCCATAGCGAATATGAGATTCAATCAGTGCAAAGTAAGCCATTCTAGCTGTAGTATACTCTAGTCCATTTGATATCACTCTAATAGCATAACATCCACTAGATACTTTTTTACTCAGATGGAATACATGTTCTTTAAAATTTAATTTATTGTCTATGTGAATGCCTAGGAGTTTAGTATGCTGTTTGTTTTCTATGTAATGGTTATCCAAATCTAAATCGTCTAGTATACATTTGAAAGTAACTAGTTTGTTTTGTTGATGTTGAAGCACAAGGAGTTTGCGTTACACCAGGCTTGAATTTGTTGAATATCTATTTTTATCGTTTTTGATAGCTGATTAATTCCTTCATTACTCCATATAATAGTGGTATCGTCGGCAAATACAGTAAATTGTCCTGCGATGGTAATAGTTATTAGGTCATTTAAGTATATTAAAAATAATACTGGTCCTAAAACAGACCCCTGAGGTACTCCATGTTTTATAATGATGCCCAATAGGCTAAAACAGCTGTTAACCGGTGGCTCTTAAATTGAAATCGAATTGGGAATGATCAGAATAGTAGTACACAGAATAGTAGTACACAAAAAATATGTCACAAAGCGCCCACGCTCTTTTACACGCTTTATATTAGCTCCACTTGTATGTATGTATATATGTATGTTTGCTTGCTTGCTACTCCCAAGCTCGGGATCTGTATTAGATCGACATTATTATTGCTTGATCTATTCGCGGGCAGATGTCGCTGTACTTAACCTCCTTGTATTTCTTGATCTATTCGCGGGCAGATGGCGCTATATGTAACCTACTGTATAGGTTGTTCAAAAGAAAATCAAAATAAAAAATTAATTTCAAGAATAGTAAGTGTTAGCGCAATTCTGTACTAGTAGTTGAAATGTTGAAAGATTAGTGTCCGACCGAAAGTTCGGTTTTGGTTGAGTTTCGGTAAAAAACGGGTTTCGGTTTTGGCAGCAAACCTGCCGAAACTACGACCGAAACTGCATTCGGGAGTTCCCGTGCTGTGATTGGTCACGTTCGGCGCGTTGATTTTCATACAAGTCACGTGCCTAATCATGTCGTGACTTACTTTGTGATTTACTTTGTTACATAAATATTAAGTACCTATTGTGACATTAGGTAACAACTTGAATAGGTGATTTTATGTTTATTATTTTTGAAAAACCATCAATAATATTCAAAAGAAGGATCTTCAAGTATTTTTAAGATGCAATTGATATTTTTCTTAAATAAGGGTTTGTTATGTTGATTATCAATAAGAAAAAATGTTGAAGACTACATAACGTTGTGATTTAAAGATAACAAAATAAAGACTGACTGATTATAATAACATTTTCTTTATTTTTCCCTCAAAATATAATCCTTGTAAGGAAGTTTCGGTTTCGTTTTCGGCCGAAACAACACATAATAGGTTCACAAAAGAAAGACGTACAATACAGGATATAGCAGCCACTAACGGTTTCTCGAGGGGTATTGTAGATGACATAATAAGGAAGAAGAAGTTTAGGTTAAGAATGAACGAAATCTCGACTTTCAGAAAGGACAAAAAAGTAAGATAAATACATCTCAGTTCCATACCACCAATATACGAGGAACTTTGAAAAGATATTCAAGGAACTAGGTATGAAGGTGGTTTTTAAAACAAGTCATACCCTACAGAGCCTTTTGGGAAGTCCAAAAGACAAAGTCGAGAATTCGGAAAAGTCTGGAATTTACCAAATTGAATGTAAGGACTGCGATGCAAAATATTATGGACAGACGAAAAGATTTATTAAATAATAATAATAATAATAATTTATTTAGCCACTGAGGTACAATATGTACATATGGTATGTCAACAGGTACTATTTATACTAAACATATACATTTAAAATATAGCAAGTAAGTAAGATATAAAGTTTAAAATCTCAATGAGTGTTTGTTAGAATACTAAACAAAATAAAACTCAGCTGAAGTTGCCATCCAGATACTCTTGTACATTATAAAAACATTTTTCAATAAAAAATTCCTTAGTACTTTTATAAAAAATATTGTCTGATTTGGAGTTTTTTTAAAAGTTGGGTAGTTTATTATAAAACGTAATAGCACTATACTGGGAAGAGTTTTTAAATTTAGATGTGGTGTGGGCTGGTATTCTCAATAAGCTACCATGCCGCGTGTTATGATTGTGGGATGATGCATTGGTTGCATCATCCCAGATTTTTTCTCGCAAAATTAACACATTTGAGCAGATAAATTGATGGTACCGATAATAGTTGCATTCTGACAAATATCGGTTTACAGCTATCTCTATATTCCATATTGAAAATCAATCTTGCAATACGTTTTTGTGCTACAAATATCCTATTAAAATCTCTACCAGAACCCCAAGACATTATATTGAGTGAAATATGGGAATAAGCCATAGCGAAATAGATTGCCAATAGACCTTGTTGGTCAACACAGTTTTTCATTTGCTTGATCGCAAAATAAGCTTTATTTAGTTTTTTACAGACACTATCGATGTGTTGATCCCAACTTAATGTTTCATCCAAAATTGTTCCTAAAAATTTAACTTCGTTTGCTGCATTGATATTGATATTATCGCACTGAGCTAATTCACTTATGGTACCCCTACTTCTATTATAAAATCTCATCGATACCGACTTTGAGGTATTCAGAACTAAACGATTACGATCACACCAGCTTGTGAACTGGTCTATAATCAGTCTAACTTTTGTTAGCAAATCATCTGTAGTAGGTCCAGAGACTATAATGGTGGTGTCGTCAGCGAACACAGTAAATAGCAATCACTCATATATTCCGACAGATCATTGACAAAAATTAAAAACAATAGGGGACCAAGAACAGAGCCTTGGGGAACCCCCAATCTAACCTCGCGTTCATTAGACATTGAATTTATTTGCTTCACAATTATGCTACGACCACTCAAGTGAGACTTAAACCATAGTACTATGTTATTAGGCAAACCAAGCACACTTAATTTGGTCAACACAAAATTACTTGATACCGTGTCAAAAGCTTTTGACAGGTCAAAAAACACACTGATAATAAAATCATTTTTATCAAGTTTTTCATAAATATGACTGAGAAAACAATAGCTAGCTGTTTCAATAGAGTGATTTTTCCTAAAACTGTGTTGGCAGTTTGATAGCAGGGTATTACATTCCTGATAGCTGATAATTCTGCTAGCCACTAATTTCTCATATAGTTTGGAAAGTTCACAAAGCAGAGAAATTTGTCTGTAGTTATCTATTTCGTCTCTACTACATTTTTTAAACAACGGTTTAATTAGAGCTTTTTTGAATTCATCCGGAAAATATCCTTGGATGAATGATTGATTGAAAAGATAAGTGAGTGGGTCGATTATAGCATCTATTATGCTCTTAATAGTACTCATAGATAGATCATCAACGCCTGATGACTTTTTATTTTTCATTAACTTTAGGGTATCATGGAACAGGATATAAGGAACACATAGCACACTTGAGGTTCATTGTCGGTAGATTCGGATACATTTCATTGAACTTTCTACATGTTCTGCTGATAATTTTGTCTCACTGTCCAAAAATAATAAACAAATTCATAAGAACTTCGTTTGAATAGTTTTGTTCCATCGTTTTGAAGGTATTTGCAACTTCTGAAGTGACGAAAATGTCGATATTATTAGGAGAATGTCACAACGCTACTGTCAAATAGTAATCATGGCCTGCTTACCAAATACCGAATGGAAATACCATTCTGAAGGGACATTTTCACAAATAAATGTTCATAAGTCCGAAACTTGACTAGTTAGGTATAGGTATGATATACATAGAAAGAAAGCAAATTTCAGCAGCTTTCCGAATTTTCAATAATATACGGGGTGTTCCATTTAAAATAATCAAATTTCAGCAACTTTTTCAAGCAAACGAAAAAACTGTATTTTTTACCACCCTGTATTGAAGTAACGGAGATTAGGCTGACGTGTGGGAAGTGTCCAAGTATCACCTAACTCCAAACCAAATTTCGATATCATAGTACTTCTTAACTAAAAGATATCGGCATTTTTAGAAGTCATGATTTTCGAAGAAAAAAATTGAAATTAATTTTTATTTCGAAAACGGTAACAGATAGGTATAGGGAAATATCAAGAAAAGTTGTCGGGCGATTGTTGGAGATTCCAAAAATAATATTATATACAGAGTGTTTCATTTGAAAAATCAAAGTTGCTACTGCTTTCTAATAGAAGCGGCAACATCGCATTGTCGAAAATATTTTAGTTGGCTAGAGAATGTCCGAATATGCCCTCCATTAAATTTTCAAAGTGATCCGTTGTCTGGTTCACCAGAAACGTCTAATGTGCCATCCACCGTGAATCAGCCTGTATAGCTTGTTAAAATAAAATAATGTTGTTGGGTTTACTGATTACTACATAAGGACACATTGCAAAAATAAATATGGATAGGCAATACTGTGAAATCAATTTTTTTATAACTAAAAATTGTTTTATATAAACATATATTGTAAAATGATAGATAACGCAAAATGGTAAAATTAATTTAGGTTGGTATACCTGTATGGTTGGTACGCCTGGATGGTTAACCTGTATGGAATACCTATATAGCATAAATGGGGTTAACTTTGCATTAGTTTCCAGTTTTAATCTTCCTCTTTGAAGATGATCACTTGGTGATCGAAACACGTGTCGTGGTGTTAAAAATAACGATTTGGTGTTGGGAAAAAACCCCAGTAATATTGAAAAATAAAAGACTTGCTCTATTTGGTAAAAATAAATCGAAGAATGAGTTGGGTTGATGTAAATTGAGATTATACGTACCGATTCCATATGAGTTACCGTTAAATTCCGATGTAGAGATGAATTCGCCTTTCCTCATCAATTCTATGAAATGCTCTTTTGAAACGAAAAAGTATTCTCTGCCGCTCACTTCGTTTCCCAGTTTCGGACGAGTAGTATGGCTTCTTCCGAAAACTAACCTGAAAAACTTGTCGATCGCAAAGATTCCTTATCTAATTTAGTTATAATTTCATTAATGTGGGAACAGCATCCAAATCAATTGTTAGAGGAATTTTGTGTATTACTTTCACGTATTCATAGTTTATTTTTTATATCAAAAATATAACTTAGCACGTGATTGCTAATTACACCACTTTTCAAAAAGGGGGATTGAAATCTACAGTGTGATCCACTAAGTGTGCAACAAATGGGAAACTTTTTTATTATCGATTTCTCAGAAAATTTTATTTCTGACAAAAGTTGGTAAATGTTCCAAAACTATACCAAGTGTACCTGAAATGGCTTTATGACAAACATCATACAGGATAGGCCAAAAAATATAAAGTTCGTTCAAGAGTAAAGTAGCCTTATTTCAAAAAATATAGAAACATGTTGAAGAGAAAAGTTGCTTAGAATTGAATGTTATGTTCATATACAAAGTCATGGCCTGCTATTCGATTTTTTTTCTTTTGGAAAATTTTGAATTAACCCCGTATGATACATATTTTTACTATTTTGATTTAATATGTATTTGAAGTAGCCACAATCAATTCGGTTTGGAGTATTTTTTATCAAATTAAAGTGTATTTGTAAAATTTACTTGGATTTGTATTTTTTTAGATGACCGTCAACTGCATGTTTGTTGCAACGATATTTTACAGAACTCTAGAATAAAACAAATACTCTTTTTAACGAGGCAAATAATTTACTAACTATAATGTTCATATGAATAAACTGTCAAAATCTATCACGGATAGCCATGAACATAAAAGAACCAATAAGCGATAGTACAGAAAAATACAGTAGGTAACTTAATAACTTAACAGGTGCTAACAATAAAAATTATCCAAGCGTCTCTGTATGTCCACCTTCTCTTTCGAATATTTCTGCAATTAACTCGTATTGAAGTTTCAAGCTCATCAACATTATTAAAGGGGCGATCTCTGTAGACTTTTTGTTTTAAGTATCCCCATAAGAAATAATCTAGAGGTGTAAGGTCTAGAGAACGAGGAGGCCATCGAGGATCGGTATTTCGTCCTAGCCATTTATTACGAAATGTCCTATTCAGCCACTGAGAAACATTTCTAGTAGAATGGGCAGGACATTCGTCATGTTGGAACCATAACTTTTGCCGTTCTGCTAATACCATATCATCCAAAAACTCTCCTATTTCAGTTTCCAAATAGTGCAAGTACCTGTCACCATTCAAATTATCGCAAAAAAAAACGGACCTAGTAATTTATCATTTTATATACCACACCAATCGTTTGTTTTCTGATAGTATTGATTTTTGTTGTCAATAATAAAATTTGGGTTGACATTTGACCTCCAACTGCAATTTTGTAATGATAGAACCCCATTTTTTGTAAAAGTAGATTTATCTCCAAACAGAATACATCGATGAAAATCTCGTTGTTCTTCTATTTCACTCTGAATCCACATGGAAAAATCATATCTCAAATCATAGTCCCTTTCTTGAAATATACAAATGAATGTAGGTTTGTAAGCATGGTTCTTATGTTTCTTGAGAATACGTTTCACAGAGGTTTTTTTATGCCGGAATCATCACTAATTTCTTGGGTGGACCTTCTAGGATTTTCTACTACTGCTTGAAGTACGTCAAGCTGGTTTTTTTCTGTGCATACAGGTTTCGTACGCTCCGTATTATGTTTATACAGGGCTATTCATGATGAGCGTTAATTAGTCGTTTCTGGCAAACTATTCAACGGATCAACCTGAAAATTCCACAGTATGCATAAGTCAATATGACCTACACGCCTAAAATTTTTTAGACGAAGTGGCGTTGTCGCTTCTACTATAAAGTAGCGGCTTCTTTGATTTTTCAAATGGAACACCCCGTATATAATATCATATTATGATTCATTATATCTTTGTCAACAAATTCATATATTATTTTCCTAGGCCGTTTGGAAACTATTACCGTTTGGAAAGTATAAATTGATTTCAATATTTTTTTTTACCAAACATGAACTTTCATAAATGATGATAATCTTGAACTCTCTTGCACTAAAACGATCAAATTTGAAATGAAGTGGAGTGATACTATGAGGATCTTCACTCCGAGTCATATTTTCATTTGCCTCATACAGGGTCTCCAAAAAATGCAGATACTTTGATCTCATGAAAAAATGAGTGAAACTCAATTTTTTTCAAATGGAACACCCTGTATATTTCAACATTTTTGAGCTCTACATCCAATTTTAGATTAACTTTGTTCAGATTATACAATTTTTACCGTTTTCGAGATAAACTGTTTCAAACGGAAATTGACATGGTTTCCTTGTTCATCACTCATTTTTGTAAAACAGATTTCTTTTGATGTTTCTCAATTAGTCACAGATAATACAACGAAAAGATAATTATTAAAATACTCCTCAACCATCGAATGAAACTTCTCTTCAAACAATAGTTTTATTAACGCTGAAACACGAACTGAAAATAATAAACCCATAAATTAATGAGTTAATTTAATCGTCAGTGTATTTCAGAATATGTTCAAACACATCTCCACCTCTACTTAAACAAACATGTAATCTCTTCAAAAGATTGTCATGTGTAGCGCTTCTGATCATGTCTGGAGTCAAACTATTGAAAGAAGTTGTAACTCTCAATTTCATATCTTCTATTGTTGTTATTGGAGTAGAGTAAAACATATTTTTAATGAAACCCCACACGAAATAATCTAATGGATTGCCATCTGGTGTTCTAGGAGGCCAACGAAACGGTCCATTATTACCAATCCATCTGTCTTCGACGATTTCGGTTAATGCTTCGCTGACTGAATGAGAATTATGGGGTGGAGCACCATCCATTTGGTACCATACACGTTCTCTTCCTGGTCTATTATTTGAAATCATTTGAATTCCATTTCTCAGTAAATCTTCATATTTTGATGCATTCAAATTATCATCATAAAACTCGATATAAAAAATTGACTCACTCTTTATAGCACAAAATACATTGAATTGCCATCTTTCTTGAAAATCCCTTCGGCGGACAACATGGAGATTTTCTGGCACCCAATAATGACTGTTGTGTCTATTGAAAACTCCATTTTTTGTGAACTTGGCCTCATCTGTCCATATGATATTGTCAAGGAAATGTTCATCCTCTTGAGTCTTGACAAGTAACCATGCAAAGAATTCCACTCTACGAGGTAAATCAGTCTCTTTCAAAGTTGGACACAGTAGAACTTATAGGGATGTCATTTATGCTTATTAAGAATTCGACAAATTGTCACGTAGGGTATACCTATCTCCCTTTCAGTCTCGTGCAGAGAAGCATTTGGAAATGCATGAAAGTATCCCAAAACTGTTATACCATTGTCATCATCATCCACTTTAGTCTTTTTACGAATGATTTTTGGACGGAAGGTTCCATTCAACCTACAGTTTTTTAGTAGTCGATTTATCACATTATTATTCGGCTTCGGAAGTTGTGGATATCTTTCATGAAATACTCGGCATGTTCCACTTGCAATTTTATTGCACTCACCATAAATTATTAATAAATTCAAGAAATCTTCATTATACTGTAACCTAATCTTGACATTATTGTATTATAATTGGTAGCTATCACAATCAGTCAGAACCACCAACGAAAGTCTGACGTTAAATAATTGGTTTATTTATTTTTCCAAAGCACACTATTGAAAACTATTAATGTGTACTGTTGTACGTTAGAGACCAATACCTCAATGTATACAAATTGTAACTTTTTCTAAGGTAGGTACATACCAATTTCGAATTGACTGATCTGAGACAGTTAAAAAACTGGATCAAAAAGAAATATTACCAAGTATAAAAAAAAAGTTGAATATGCAAAAAAAGTGATGAATTCAAAAAAACGAGTAAGAAAACCACGTCAGTTTCCGTTTGAAACAGTTTATCTCGAAAACGGTTCAAAATAGAAATAGTATTATCTGAACAAAGTTAATCTAAAATTGGATGTAGAGCTCAAAATTGTGGAAATATACAGGGTGTTCCATTTGAAAAAATTGAGTTCCACTCATTTTTTCATGAGATCAAAGTATCTGCATTTTTTGAAGACCCTGTATGAGGCAAATGAAAATATGACTCGGAGTGAAGATCCTCATAGTATCACTCCACTCCATTTCAAATTTGATCGTTTTAGTGCGAGAGAGTTCAAGATTATCAGCATTTATAAAAGTTCATGTTTGGTAAAAAATATCGAAATTAATTTATATCTCCTGAACGGTAATAGGAAAATAGTATATAAATTCGTTGACAAAGTGATAATGAATCATAATATGATATTATATACGGGGTGTTCCATTTGAAAAATCAAAGAAGCCGCTACTTTATAGTAGAAGCGACAACGCCGCTTCGTCTGAAATATTTTAGGCGTGTAGGTCATATTGATTTATGCATACTGTGAAATTTTCAGGTTGATCCGTTAAATAGTTTGTCAGAAACGGCTAATTAACGCTCATCAAGAAAAGCCCTGTATTCTAGTGAGCCGGTCTGTTTGAAATTCTTTAAAATTCTACTTACACTTGAATAGCAAATTTGTTTGTCTGGATGCCGCTCGTTGAAAATATTTGCAGCTTCGCGCACTGTTTTATAACCATCACCACAGATTAAAACTAATTCTGCCTTTTCAGTTAACGTTGATAATACTGGGCGAGGCATTTTTGATTAAAGACAAATATGAAAATCTTTTACAAGTTTCAAGAAGCCACACTATCAAACTACAGTATTGTTTTAGGGCATATATGTTTTTTGTTCATGGCTATCCGCGATAGATTTTGGATTGTTTTTTTAATAAATGTTCTGGTTGAGGCATTGTTGCAGAGTAAAAAAAATGTATACTTTTATTGACAGTTCATTCATATGAACATTTAGTTAGTGAAGTATTTGCCTCGTTAAAAAGAGTTATTGTTTTATTCTAGAGTTCTGTTAAATATCGTTACAACAAACATGAAGTTGACGGTCACCTAAAAAAAATACAAATCCAAGTAAATTTTACAAATACACTTTAATTTGATAAAAAATACTGCAAACTGATTTGATTGTGGCTACTTCAAATACATATTAAATCAAAATAGTAAAAATATGTATTGAAGCGGTACGATGAAATGATGGTTGCCTACTTCCAGGCCTAATTATTTTGATATATATATATACCAATCGAGTCCAGCGCGAGCGTTTTTGTTTCCTTCCGTAAAAATGCTGGGTGTTATCTTCAAATCGTTCTGTATTCGACCATTTCATTTGGTTGTTCGATGATAGGTGTGACCTCGTGATTTTAGGAACTTACGAAATTCTGTACCAATTTCGACTGGGTTTCTCGTCTGGCACAGGTAATGGTGCATCATCGTTTAAATTGTACACACACCAATTCGAATTTATTTATATTTTATAGTTATCTTGAACATTGACCACTTAAACTGAATCTACTGAAATTCGGCCTAGTTTATTGAACAAAAATACCAGTAATCCGAACCCCGTACTTCCAAAGAAACGGACCAAAAGTCGTTTCGTTACAGTATCATACGGGGGTAATTCAAAATTTTCCAAAAGAAAAAAAATCGAATAGCAGGCCAACACTTCGTATCTGAACATAATTTTTATTCTAAGCAACTTATCTCTTCAACATGTTTCTATTTTTTTAAATAAGGGTACTTTACTCCTGAACGAACTTCATATTTTTTGGCCTATCCTGTATGGTGTTTGTCATAAAGCCATTTCAGATACACTTGGTATAGTTTTGGAACATGCACCAACATTTGTCAAAAATAAAATTTTCTGAGAAATCGATAAAAAAAAATTTTAAGTGACACGAAAATGCCACTTCTGAGTTTCTATGGGCTTCATATTCTTTGCCCATGTATGAAATTTTGCATCCAAACTCTAGACCTACGGCATTCTTGATGCAGATGTTGAGAATAGCAATTTTTCATGACAAGTTCTCTTTAATATGTGTTCTGTGAGTAGATATAAGCTTCTTGAAAAATAAGTGTTCTGTGTTGGTTGGTTGATGTATGTCAAAAGGGTCAATGCAAGAAATATATATCAAGTATTGGGATAATAAACGAATTACAAGGAAATAAACTTGAAGTATCTTTCTCACTTTCAACAAACAGTGATACATACCCAAAAGAAAGCAGTTCTTTCATCAGAAGAAATAATAAGAACGTTCAAGGACTTCGTATAAAGGGTTAGTCTATATTACAAATATACGGAGATCCTATAAGTTTCAGTCTTCCATTCACAGAGGTGCTGTGTCACTTAAAAGTGAAACACTGCTTGACAATGCCAAATTGCTCCTTCAATTTGTGATGTTATTAACAGTTGGCAATAATAATAATAATAATAATTTTTTATTGAGATTTATTGAGATTGATATTGAGTGAAAGATTTTCAACATAACGGTCCATAAATTGGAGATATTAATTAAATTCGAGCGACAGATTTGCATTCTTGCACCATCTATCAATATGTTTACAAAGTTTGGTCAAATTCATATTAAGAAATTGCTTCTACATTTGCATGGACATATAAGCACAAGTCTGATTTTTATTTAAAATTACAATGATTCGGAGTGAATTCATTTTGATAATATGATAGATACGGTGGTTACAAGGTGGTAGAATATCATCATGAAAATTGAGAAACTGCAGTAACGTTAGTCACATACAAAAGTGGTAAAAAAACAGAAACTTTTATTTGTCGATTTTCATGAACCCATTTCCCCTATACTGGGTGAAAAGGGAGGTGGAATCCGAAAGTGAAATAAAGAACTGTTGTTATTATTGATGAAATAATAGAATTTGAAAGATAATTTTCCTTGAAATAAAAAAAAAACAACGACACGCGGTGTTCCCAAGCGGTCACCCATCCAAGTACTAACCGCGCCCGACGTTGCTTGGTTTCAGTGATCGGACGAGAACTGGCATTTTTCAACGTGGTATGGCCGTTGCATGTGAAAGTCACATTCTTCAACGAATATAAAGCAGCACTAATGAAAAGGAAGGACTTAAAACTTCCATAAACACTATCTGGAAGCAGAAATGGCAATCTTCAACTGCCAATAAACTGTACAAAATAAATCCCAACATGGAAATAAAAAATTATGCTGCCCTTAGTCGAAAAAATCAAATAACCTTAAGTCGCCAACAGTTTCGATAATCTTCGAGTGACAGATTATCCACGAAACTGTCTACAGTATTCTCCAAAATATTCAGGTAGCTTCTGGATGTTAATGACTCCTCGTATATCACGTACCTCAATTTGTTGTCCATCAACATGCAGAAGACATTAAAACTAAATTTTTCTTGAAATCCGGCTTCTTTTGTGACGTGAGGATTTTCACTGGACCAATAATGACGATTTTTTCTATTGAAAATCCCTTCTCTCGAAAATTTCGATTCATCAGTCCAAATAATTTTATTTAAAAAAAGTGGATCTTCTTGAATGCGTGTCAACATTTCACAAAATTCTACTCTCTGTTGAGGATCTTGAGGCTTCATTGCTTGAATTTTGGTGAATTTATAATCATGCATTTTATGTCTTCGCAAGATTCTTTGAACCGATGAATATTTTATACCCAAATCTTCTTCAGCACTTCTTATCGATGACTCGGGAAATGCGTGAAAATATGCTAAGACATTAATCTGGTTATCTTCGAAAGTTACGGGTCGAGGCAAGTTTCTTGGTGCTTTTAAAGTTGATCCAAATGCATTGAAATTGTTCTGAATTCGTATAAATTTCTTGAGGTTCATTGGCGGTAGATTCGGATACATTTCATTGAACTTTCTACATGTTCTGCTGATAATTTTGTCACACTGTCCAAAAATAATAAACAAATTCATAAGAACTTCGTTTGAATAGTTTTGTTCCATCGTTTTGAAGGTATTTGCAACTTCTGAAGTGACGAAAATGTCGATATTATTAGGAGAATGTCACAACGCTACTGTCAAATAGTAATCACGGCCTGCTTACCAAATACCGAATGGAAATACCATTCTGAAGGGACATTTTCACAAATAAATGTTCATAAGTCCGAAACTTGACTAGTTAGGTATAGGTATGATGTACATAGAAAGAAAGCAAATTTCAGCAGCTTTCCGAATTTTCAATAATATACAGGGTGTTCCATTTAAAATAATCAAATTTCAGCAACTTTTTCAAGCAAACGAAAAAACTGTATTTTTTTACCACCCTGTATTGAAGTAACGGAGATTAGGCTGACGTGTGGGAAGTGTCCAAGTATCACCTAACTCCAAACCAAATTTCGATATCATAGTACTTCTTAACTAAAAGATATCGGCATTTTTAGAAGTCATGATTTTCGAAGAAAAAAATTGAAATTAATTTTTATTTCGAAAACGGTAACAGATAGGTATAGAGAAATATCAAGAAAAGTTGTCGGGCAATTGTTGGAGATTCCAAAAATAATATTAAATACAGAGTGTTCCATTCGAAAAATCAAAGTTGCTACTGCTTTCTAATAGAAGCGGCAACACCGCATTGTCGAAAATATTTTAGTTGGCTAGAGAATGTCCGAATATGCCCTCCATTAAAATTTCAAAGTGATCCGTTGTCTGGTTCACCAGAAACGTCTAATGTGCCATCCACCGTGAATCAGCCTGTATATATAAGCTAATGACTACGATTTTAGTGTGTCATAAAATAAATATCCGAATTTCACTAGTTCGGACTTCCATTGTCTACTATATAAAATGATTTGAAATCCCTGAAACAAGTAAAAAAGAATAGTTGAAAATAACAATTATATTAAGCAACAATAAACCTGAAATGAAATGATAGTGAAATAACCTACAAGTAAAAATATAATAATTGAATAAATCGGTTTTCAAAGAGAAGTGGATGAATGTTGCTCTTCAAAAATTCTAGTTCAAAAATATATACTTTAGAAGCCGAATCAAATGAAAACAAAGATGCAAGATGAACTCTTTTTTTCTCTACTGGCTGAAAAGGGAACTATATTCTGAAAGCAAAATAAAGTTGTTATTATCACTGATATAGTAGAAATTGAAAGATACTTTTGCTGAAAAAAAACAACGACACGCTGTGTTCCCAATGTGCTAATGTGCTAAGTGAAAAACAGAATCAAAATTATCCTTTACATCGGTTTTCAAAATCGACTAAGGAAGTGGTTTGCTGTTGCCGTTCCAAAAATTCTAATTCAAAATATATACTTAGAAATAAAAAAAAAAACAACGACACGCGGTGTTCCCAAGCGGTCACCCATCCAAGTACTAACCGCGCCCGACGTTGCTTGGCTTCAGTGATCGGACGAGAACTGGCATTTTTCAACGTGGTATGGCCGTTGCATATTGATTTCATATTCTTCACCAAATATAAAAGAACGTAAATAAAAAGAAGGGCTTTCAAGAGAAGGTTTTCAATGTAAAAGGCTAATTAGTACTTCAATTTCCAATGTTATGTATGGCGAATCTGTTCTAAACACCAGGACAAAGAATACAAATGTCATAAAAGCTCGTAAGTACGACTTAGTATATCATCAAATTTATAGTTGTGACAATAATTTTCCCTAATATAGGTACCTATTAAGTGAAGAACATAATCAAAATTTTCGTTTATACATATCGTTCTTCTAAATCGACTAGAAAAGGAGTTTGACGTTGCTGTTTCAAAACTTCTAATTCAAAAATATATACTTTGGAAGTTGAATCGACATTTTGGTTTTTATTTCAAATATAAACAAAGATCCAAAGTGAACTCATTTCAAATCCGCTACTGGGTGAAAATGGGAGGGAGCTTCCGAAAGAAAGAAACTTAGCTACTGTTGCCGAAATTATGATTGGGTTTTGAAAAAAAATGTCAGTAATTATTTTCAAATTACCTGTTTTAAAAAAGTGATATTGTATTGTAATATACCCTACCTGTTTTGCCAGATTCAATCATCTAATTGGGTTTTAACAAGAAATGTCGATGATTATTTTCTAATGAGATTGCTGATCTGAGATTTCACAAACATATGAAATCACTTTGTCGTAGCTCGTATAGTATCTCACGTCAATTCTATCAAAGTAGAGGTATTATGAGTTCCAAATTGAAGTTGAAACTTTGCGATAACCTCATATTGTCTAGATTAGCATATTTTGATATAATCTACGGGCCTGCTTTGATGTGGAAGAACAACTCAGTAGCACTTGTGCTAACTGAATTGAACTTCGCCTTTTGTTATTATATCAGCAACTAGCTCTGTAATTTATTTGTATGTAACTACAGCTGGGAACAATAAAGACGATTATTATTATTATACAAATTGATGTAGAACGCTTACAAAAAATACAAAAAAATTGCATTCGTCTTTCCTATGGTGTGAGAAAATTCGACCATATATATCCCCCAAGTTCGAGGAGTCAGGTTGGTTATCGATTGCTAAAACCTAGCACTTCCACCTACTCGTCAATACAGCACATAAATTCCTCGTTTACAAAAAGCCAAATTATATTTATGAAAGATATAAAACTTTCAAATCTCAGAATAAGTCGAGGACACGAAACCGTCACACTTTTATTATTCCAAAACACTCGACAGCCTGCTTTTCTCGTAATTTTATTTACAACTCTATCAAACAATATAACGCTCTGCCCAGTGAATTTGGACACTGAAGTCTTCTGGATAGATAATATATTCATGTTATGCCTTGCTCATATGGTTTTCCCTTTGTCTCACCTTTGTGTACCTATGTTTTGCTATATATTTTACCTTATTTAAGCTGAATAAATTTTTAATATTCACATTGGAATTTATAACCTTTGTTTTTTTCTTAGTTTCACAAATATTCATGAACTACTCACTTACCAATGTATACTAGGTAATTATTTTTATATTTCTATATAATAAATGCTATTCCCTAGGTTAAATTGTAAAACAGTCTCGGCTGAACTTCACCCTTTCATTGATTTTTCATCTACTTTTTCTTTACAAACAATGTATGTCAATGAATAAAGCCCATTTATTATTTTTATCATCGTAGTATGCGACGGTCAGGCCCTATCCCCCGAAGCCCCGATATATTCGGGAGGTCGCGCCAGCATTATCAACCAATGACCACTCCCCACACCGTGGGGTAAGTGATCATCGGGTCCGAGAATCATGTGCCCTGAGCAAGCGCAGTGAGCCAAGAATGACAGCCTTCTGCATCTGTGCGGCTAAGATTTCTGCCTTAGTGCGGCAAGCCGGTATGATTTTAAGATTCGAGAGTAGAGAGGACAGCATTCCACCAAGGACTCCAATAATCAGAACAACCATCTTGACAGAGTGATCTGGATAGAGTCTGCGGAGTTCGAAGAGAAAATCTCGATATTTTATCCGTTTTTCCTCCTCTTTTCTGACGATATTCGTCTCGCCAGGAGCTGAAAACTCCACGACAAATATCGTTTTGGTCTGGTGGTCGAGAAGGACTACATCAGGCTTATTAGCTTGTATGAGCCTGAGGGTGGGGAACGAATAGTTCCAATAAATTCGGCACTTCTCGTTCCCCACAACGGGGGGTAATATAGATGGTAATATAGCACTCTTAGGGCCGCGTTATGTCGATGGATATAGGCCGAGACCGCATATGCTGGACATGCTGATAGCAAGTGCATTAGGGTTTCGGGCGCCTCGCGGCAGGCCCTGAACCTTGTGTCAGGAACCTCTATACCCATCACGCGACTGCGGTAGACTAAGGTGTTGAAGACACCATCCTGGCAAGCCATGATGAACCTCTCAGTTTCCGACTTCAGCCCACTCGACCTGAGAAAAGGGAAGGTTAGGCGATTTGATAAGCCAAGGTCTCCAATGTTATTGAAGAAGACCCCATGCATTGGCTTATCCTTGTGTCTTCGCAGAAGTAAGGTGATCTCTGCGGCTTTTATCTGAGCTTTTTGCTGAACGGGTTCCAACTCGGTGACAAAGTAGTAGTCACCTCGTTCAGAGTCGAAAACTATACCGAGTTCATCAGCTGCTCGGGCAGCTGCCCTAAAGAGAAATGCTCCAATTCCTGCTTTCTCATGGTCACGGACCATGCAGAGAAGAGGATCCGAACTCCTGACGACTTTACAGGCTGTATCCAGTACCATTCTGTCATATAGACACTCTAAACTCAAAAGTCCACGGCCTCTCTGTTGTCGGGGGAAGTACAACCGTATTTTTACCTTTTTTTTTCACTGTAGTGTGCGCTGGTCAGGCCCTATCCCCCGAAGCCCTGTTTTCCAAGAAGTGATAATGTATTTTAATTATTTTTTATGATCTACTTCTTTGGACAAAATCATTCATCTAGTTGGGTTTTGACAAAAAATGTCAATAAATATTTTCCAACTGCCTGTCTTCCAAGAAGTAATATTATATTATAATCGTTTTTATAACATCTTCTTCTTTTGACAGAATCATTCAACTAATTGCGTTTTGTGCTAAGTGAAAAACAGAATTTGAAATATGGTTTACATCGGTTTTCAAATAGAAGTGGTTTGATGTTGCTGTTTCAAAAATTCTAGTTCATAAATACCTATATACTTTGGGAGTCGAATCGACATTTTGATTTTCATTTCGAATAAAAACAGAGATGCAAGGTGAACTCATTTTCCTCTATTGACTGAAAAGGTAACTAGAATCTGAAAGTAAAATGAAGATCAGTTGTTACTATCACAAAAATTTGAAGAAAATTCATTTTGAAATAAAAAAAAAACAACGACACGCGGTGTTCCCAAGCGGTCACCCATCCAAGTACTAACCGCGCCCGACGTTGCTTGGCTGCAGTGATCGGACGAGAACTGGCATTTTTCAACGTGGTATGGCCGTTGCATGTGAATTTTATATTCTTCAGCAAATATAAACGAACGGTTCAGAAAGAGAGGTGTTTTTAGGAGAAGCTTTTTCAGTTTGAAAGACTCATTACAATAAATATTCGTTTTGAGGGCACCCAGCGATTTTTGACGCGTAGATTACGAATCCGAAAGTTCAGCAACTTTTCAGCCTTCTTTTTCACAAGATAAACTATTTAAAAACACAAGCATTTATTCAGTAGGTCACCTTTACACCTTATTCCTCCTTAATTGACACTTTTTAATTCAAAAATAAACATTTTATAAAAAACTTAATTTAAAAACGAATGCTTGCATCAGTCGTACCAACTATGCCATTAACCTTAAAAACGTAAATTACAAAGATATGTAACCAAAAAGCAGCTCCGTACATTTTTTAACATTTTTATTGGAAAAATGTTGATTGTTGAAGTGAAACGTGTCAATGAAGGGGGAATGAGGTGTAAAGATGACCTAGTGAATAAATGCTTGTGTTTTTAAATAGTTTATCTTATGAAAAAAAGGCTGAAAAGTTGCCTTTGAAGGGCTGTAACTTTGTAAATAAGGAAGAGCGCCGCTTTTTTCTTTCGGATTCGTAATGTACTCATCAAAATACGTAAATAAACTCGAATTTTTTTTCAAAATCGCCGTGTGTCCTCAAAACGAATATTTACAATCATTAGTACTTCAATTTCCAAACGTTTGGAATTTGGCAATGAATTGATAGATATTAAATAAAAGATTTTCCACACTTTGGTCCATACATTAAAGATCGACATGTGTACAATACAAAGTCGTGCCAAACTCATTTTTCACATCGGATGTTTTCGTCAAAACAATGGCGAATCTGTTTGAATACCAGTGCAACAAATACAAATCTCATATAAGCTAATGACTTCGATTTTACTGCTGTTTGAAAACTTCTAGTTCAAAAATATATAGGTACTTTGGAAGCCGAATCAAATGAAAACAAAGATGCAAGGTGAACTCCTTTTTTCTCTACTGGCTGAAAAGGGAACTAGATTCTGAAAGTAAAATAAGATCAGTTGTTATAAGCATGGAAATAGCAGAAATCTGAAGAAAATTCACTTTGAAATAAAAAAAAACAACGACACGCGGTGTTCCCAAGCGGTCACCCATCCAAGTACTAACCGCGCCCGACGTTGCTTGGCTTCAGTGATCGGACGAGAACTGGCATTTTTCAACGTGGTATGGCCGTTGCATGTGTATAGAACATTTTCCAAAAACTATAAATGGACGGTGCAGAAAAGGCTTTCAGAAGAAACTTTTTTAGTTTGAAAGACTCATTAGGATAAATATTCGTTTTGGGGGCACCCAGCGATTTTGAAAAAATTTTTGAGTGTACCTACTTACGAATTTTGATGCGTATATTACGAATCCGAAAGTTACGGCCCTTCAAAGTTCAGAAAAGAGCAACTTTTCAGCCTTCTTTTTCACAAAAACACAAGTATTTATTCACTAGGTCACCTTCACCCCCTGTTCCTGCTTAATTGACACTTTTCAATTCAACAATCAATATTTTTCTTATAAAAAAACTTAATTTAAAAACGAATTCTTTTATCAGTCGTACCAACTATGCCATTAACCTTAAAAACGTAAATTACAAAGATATTAACCAAAAAGCAGCTCCGTACATTTTTTAACACTTTTATTGGAAAAATGTTGATTGTTGAAGTGAAACGTGTCAATGAAGGGGGAATGAGGTGTAAAGGTGACCTAGTGAATAAAAGCTTGTGTTTTTAAATAGTTTATCTTATGAAAAAGAAGGCTGAAAAGTTGCCCTTTTCTGAACTTTGAAGGACTGTAACTTTGTAAATGGGGAAGAGCGCCGCTTTTTTTCCGGGTTCGTAATCTACGCATCAAAATACGTAAGTAAACTCGAAATTTTTTTCAAAATTGCCGGGTGTCCCCGAAACGAATATTTACCCTCATTTGTACTTCAACTTCCAATGTTTGGAATTTGACAATGAATTGATATTAAGTGAAAGATTTTTCATACTTTGGTCCATACACTGAAGATCTAAATGAAATACGAGTGAGAGATTTCGATTCTTGCCCCATCTATCAACATGTGTGCAAAGTTGGGCCAAACTCATTTTTCACATCGGGAGTTTTCGTCAAAACAATGGCAAATCTGTTTGAATACCAGTGCAACGAATACAAATCTCATATAAGCTAATGACTACGATTTTATTGTACCATAAAATTTATAGTTGTGACAATAATTTTCGCTGATATACCTACTAAATGAAGAACATAATCAAAATTTTCGTTTATATCGTCCTTCAAAATCGACTATAGAAATAGTGTGACGTTGCTGTTTCAAAACTAGTTCAAAAATATATACTTTGGAAGCCGAATCTGAAAACAAAGATGCAAGGTGAAGTCCTTTTTTCTCTACTGGCTGAAAAGGGAACTAAACTGTGAAAGTAAAATGAAGATCAGTTGTTAGAATCACGGAAATAGCAGAAATTTGAAGAAAATTCATTTTGAAATAAAAAAAACAACGACACGCGGTGTTCCCAAGCGGTCACCCATCCAAGTACTAACCGCGCCCGACGTTGCTTGGCTTCAGTGATCGGACGAGAACTGGCATTTTTCAACGTGGTATGGCCGTTGCATGTGAAAGTTACATTCTTCAACGAATATAAAACAGCACTACAGAAAAGGAAGGGCTTTTAGGAGCAGCTTTTTTAGGTTGTTAATTCTCGGAATCGATGTTTGTCCTCAATATACGGAGTCAAGTAATATAACCTCCTGATTATCTTTCTATGATTCAGACCTATTATAACGATCGTTTTGAATTTCGGATGTGATTAATAATGTTTATCAAGTCAACAGAAGTTGCTTCAACCAAAATGTTTTATCCCACAAACTAATAGTCCGACAGCTATGAAATTTGTACACGTATCTTTCGAAGGTTAGGGTTAACTGAAAATGATTTGGATTCAACACTAGTATCGCCATCTGTGTTACGAAATTTTCAGCCCACCAGTAGGCTAGACTCCGTACGGTTGAAACATGTTAAAATATTGTTGGCAATGTCCAGACAAAAATTTATGTTGGTAATAGTGTGTAAACGAAAATGGAAAAAAAGAAGAAGACAATAATAAAGTGACTTTTGGTTGTTAGTTATTTTTGACTCAACATTTAAGCCTAAAACTAAAGCAATTAATTGAAAATAAGTAAGAAAAACTAAATATTCGTAACAGGTTATGGGCCCAGTGATGCCAAATATCACTGTTTGTTATAAATTTGTCAAGATTAGTGATTTACAAGACACCTATTGATACGTCGACCAAGCGGTCCATTGTGACAAAGAAACGATGATGTCCAACAATGATGCTGCTCTCATCAATTTTTCAAGACTGTCAAATGCTGAAACATATCAGCACTGGAACGTTGATATGCTGCTTTTATTTAACACTAAGAAATTGTGGATTAATTCATGATTGAAATTTGATTTTGAACTTTCCAAACTCACCGATTCTAACGCGCACTTCAGATGTCAGAGCACCGGGTCAAAGCCCTGAACGGCAAACTCTTTCTAGGCTCAAAAAAAACAAAGGGAGGTTCATTTCTTACCTACTCTTGGAATTCACAAAAGCCATGGCAATATTCTTCTTGCCTGAACATGGAGGTCCAACGAGAACTATGACCTTTGGAGGAGGCTGATCGTAGGGAACGATATGGGCGCCAATGCAAGGTTTGTTTATCTGCTGTAGGAGTAACAGTTCCATTCTGTTTTCTCGTGGGATTTGTGTTGGGTCGGTCTGTTGTTTAGTTCTGACACTTATTTTCGTTTCCGCGGTGATTTCTGTATCATCAAGGTACCGCAATTGTTTCACTTCTCGTATACATACGTTGAAGTAGAATGGGTCGGTGGATATTGGATTGTTGGATAAATCTAGCCTGTAAGATATATTATAATAATGATAATAGCTTTATTGACCAGCAGTAACCCATTTACAGGACAATATAAAGTTTTATTCACAATACTTAACCATAAACGAAAAATAAAATGAACAAAAAAGAAAAATTAATTCTAATTACCTACTTTAAGTACATGTTAGCAATTCTAATGATGTTATGAAGGTTAATAAAGAATAAATCACCATGGACATGAATGCTATTGAAATTTGTGCACATAACATACAGTGTGACCCATTTTTAATGGAAACACCCCCCTAAAATTTTAAGTTGTAAACCGATTTCAATAATTTTTTTTTAATGTCAAGTACTAAAAGGTCTACCTTGGGACAAAATTTGAAATGTTCATTAAAGTTTCAGGTCATACTACGATATTTTTTCTTAGTCGAAAATCGGGATTTTCCATTAGCGATTTTTTTATTGAAAAAATCACTACGCCACTAGATTCAGAGTGCCTCTAAACTCACACAGCTAACAGTCACAAAAAACACCCTATATCAACAGATATAGCCTTGAGAATTTTTTTTTATGATTTCAACAATAAAGTGCCGCCAGATGAAGAAAAAACAAATAGCGTAAATATTTTTAATGAAAATAAAGCGGGTTACATTCAAATTTTCACGCAAATTAACTAAAACTAAGACCTAAGCACAATTTATTTTTTATCTCGAAAACAGACAGAGATAGGTAGGTATAGGGCATTATCAACAAAAAAGTATTGAAATACTAGAGCGATTCCAAAAATGTATTAATATACAGGGTGTTCCATTTAAAAAAATATAATTGCTAGGATTTTTTGATAAAAGTGGCAACGCCGCAATGCTGAAAATATTTTAGATCGATAGAACAGGTAAGGAAATGTGAGAGGTGAAATTTTCAGAAAAACCATGCTTTGCGTTTTCCAGAAACGTCTAACCTACCATCGACCGTAAGTCACGCTGTATATACAGGTGAAGCTAATAGAAAGCGTGTAAAAACTAGAGGTTCGTATTTCAAAAAATGAAGTTAATGATGAAGGCCAACGAACGGAACATTGCAAAGTGGTTTATATCAGACTAGTTGTTGCCCGCGGTTTCGCTCGAGTTTTGGTCGTGGCTTGGCAAAAACCCTTTTTAAAAAGGAGTTGAAAGACTTAGAAATTGGATAGAGGACATTGAGGTTACACGCGTTCCATAACTCTCGCGTAGAATTTGGTGTGTCACATTGAGTTTCGTAACAGACCACTTCAAACCAATCTATATTTTCACTCTCAGTTACTAAAAAAATATGCCAACTGCACTAAGTAATCATGGCTTCGAGAATCGAATTATGTTACCTATAAGAAAAATCGCAAAACTAACACAACTGTCAACGACGTCTGCCTTCACGCGTCTGCCCGCGTTCGGGTCGCGTTCTTGGCGATGGCGCTTCATTGCTTAGACCACCCCTCTACCACCTGCGCATCGTAATGGCTTACTGTGTTGCGTCAAGTTAATTTTATCGTGATAACTTTTGAACGATTCGTCCAATTTTTTGTCCAATTTAACCGTGTATGTATGTGTGTTTCATTTTCATAGGCCAGCCTATAAATATTTTTTGCCTGTGAATTCTTACCTCGTCAAATAAGGAAGACTTCTCAAATGGTATACTTCAAATAGGCTGCTTATTCCATTGTATGACAAATTGAGACTTTCGATAGAACCATTCATCTGTAGAAATTTCAGTGATTTCAATGAATTGTTGGACAGGTCGACATAGCGAATATGATTCAATGTTTGAAATCCTGCGTTTTCATCATTTTCATAGTTAGTGATTTGATTATGGTGCATTTTGAGGGTTTTGATTCCCAATTCGTTCAAGTTCTCTAGTTTTGTTATTAAGTTGTGGGAAATATCTAAATAGTTCAGGTAGCTGAAAAATAAATCAATTGAATGGGCATGAAATGTAGTTTTTGAACATCGTTCAGATACAAACGACAATCCTCAGAAATCAAAGCTTGTGCGAGATGGGGCTCAACGAAATCTCACCTTTCAATATGTGATTCCTAGTACGATAATGAATTGAACTATAAACGAATTTATTTCTAACATTTATTTCCTATGATTTTCAGTAGCTGGTATTCAACTGAACAGCAAATTTAAATAAAATTATCTGTGTAATAGTCTAATCAACAAGTTCAAAAACAGAAAAATAGAGATAAAGGTACTGAAAATATGAGCGATAGCTCATTCGATTCGAATTCACCCCTAGAAAAATGTTTTCGGGAGATTTTGGTGCAGTTGCAATTGTTATTAACAAAATAAGATAAAAAAAATGGTATTTAGTTTTTCGTTAATAACTCAAAAAATATTAATATTTGAGCAATTTTGCAAACAGCTCGTTAAAGAGGAGGAAATTGCCGATAAAAAAGTCCCGACTTCCGAAACTTCATCTCCATTATTTATAATTTTAATTTGACGTTGAAAATAAGGTTCCGCGTGGCTGTTACGGCATGCGTGCGCTGCCGCTAAAGAGAGTTTATCAAAAGAAATAATTTTTTTATAACATAAAATGTCATTTTAAAAATTTGAAAAGAATCTAGTACCTTGTTAATACTTGAATGAATGGAGTCCCGTAAAAAAAGTTTTATCACCATTTTTCAAAAAGTGATTCAATTGTTTACTAACAAATTTTTTCCCAATCTCCGTTGACATAAATAATGGGATA
Source organism: Leptinotarsa decemlineata (assembly GCF_025532065.1). Taxonomy (NCBI): domain Eukaryota; kingdom Metazoa; phylum Arthropoda; class Insecta; order Coleoptera; family Chrysomelidae; genus Leptinotarsa; species Leptinotarsa decemlineata. Next base: position 2,153,192 of record NW_027412572.1, on the reverse strand, counting down.
AAAGGTATAAATAATTGGACTATAAATTTTAAACTTCGTGGAGCCTTTTTGATATATATACTTCATACGATCCTGCGATAAAAGTTCATAAAAATGTATTGCAAAATGAAATATCTAAAAATTGTTTTTAAATTTCAATGTTTGATTGTTCAAAATCATTTTTTAAATAATTAGTTAAGAAATAATTTTGCTTTTAAAAATAATTATTTACTTTTGAATAGTTTGGCAAAAAAATATTTTTAATTATTATTTAATTGTTTATTCGTTTAACAATTTGTTGTAAACAAATATTGACCAACGTTATATTTTTTTTCTGCTTCAGAAAAAAATATAACGTTGGTCAATATTTGTTTATACCGGGTGTCCCACATTTTATGTGACAGGCAATATCTGGTTTGTTGAAGGAGATACACAAAAATGTTTCATACAAAAGTTTCAGGAGTTCATGAGAGCCATATTTTGATATAAGTTTTAAATATACAGGGTGTTTGGTATAGGTGCTACAGACCAAAATTCCATTTTTTAAAATAGAACGCCCTGTATATCATTACATATTCAGATGCTACGTTAAATTCTGATATCATTTCATGTTTGGTTTTTGAAATTCGGTTACGGCGTTGTTGAGTTATTGCACTTTTCCTTAAATATAAAGTTTCAAAAAAACTTATTTACTCGTACACGAATCCAGTCTATATCTTTTATTGAATTGAACTAGACTACTACTGAATACAAACCATTATTCTCACCTCTACGATACCATATCGATATCAGTTGAATATAATATTGAAATTCTTGAGAATGTGACTAACTTGAGGGTGAATTGCTTTATATTGCACAGTTTCATCAAGTAGCTTATGCTTGTTGATGCCATAGTAACAAATGTTGTTGAATTGTATCTACTTGTCAGTTCGATTCAGTGATTCTTTGCAAAACAGTAACTGTGTTCTTCGTGCGAAAACTCCAGTATGCCTTTGGCGTTTAGTCCAAGTGATTGCATTGATATGTTATTAATTTTTGGGGAATGTCAGAAAAACTGCCGTCAAGCACAACGTCTATACCAAGAACGTTTTCCAGACAAACCCATTCCGTCACGAATGACTTTTTCGAGAGTTGTAGAAAAATTGCGAACTGGGTCATTTCCTTCTACTATAAAGCATCGTCATCATACGAGATCTGTTAGAACTGAAGGTTTAGAGATCAATGTGTTGGCTTATATTATTATTCATCCACATGTTTCTATCCGTACTCTTCCAGAAGAAGTCGGTGTGAGTAAATCTAATGTACAGAGAATTCTGAAAGAAAATAAATACCACCCATTCAAAATTCAGTTGGTATAAGGTTTGAAACCCACGGACTTTGAACGACGACTTGAATTCATTGCTTGTATTCAGGTAATATTACATGAAAGTCCTAACATATTCAATCAAATTTTGTGGAGCAATGAATCGCGATTCCACAATAATGGAGTTGTGAATCGACATAACAGTCACCATTGGTCTCAAGAAAATCCCCACTGGGTCCGCGAAAGTAATTTTCAAACTACTTGGGGTATTAATGTATGGTGTGGATTGTTCAATGGCCGCATCATAGGACCTTACTTTTTCAATGAAAATCTCAATGGATTGCGATATTTACATTTTCTAGAAAATGATTTGATCCAGTTGATGGAAGATATTCCCATAGCAGAACGACAAGGAATTTGGTGGCAACAAGATGTTGCTCCTCCTCACAATTCACAGGTTGTTACTGAATATCTGGATAGAACGTACCCAAATAGATGGATTGGTAATAAGGGTCCAATTCGGTGGCCGGCTCGTTCCCCAGATTTATCACCGCTTGCTTTTTCCTATGGGGTTATTTAAAAGATATTGTTTTCACTACTCCCCCTTTGAATGTGGATGATCTGAAAATGAAAATTCGACTAGCGTGCAGTGATATTACGCCTGATATTATAAGAGCGACTTGTACGAGAGAAGTGATTCGACGTTTCGAAGCCTGTATAATATCTAATGAGCATCACTTTGAACAATTTTTATGACTTATTTCTAGGTACCTACCATTCTTATGTAATGATTTATCAAGTTATATTATTTACATTGTTATTAATTAAAGATTTGTTTTCGAATACACCTCTTTCAATTTCGCAATTGTTTCATATTCAAAATGATTCCTGACTGAATTCCACAACTCAAAATTGAAACCATTACTTCGAACACCCAAAATTTTGACTAATTTTCATGTGATCTGATGCAGAGAGAATAATTGTATGAGATATTTTTAAGAATAATAGTCGTTCTCAAGACTTTACATTTTAAGCAATAACTCAACAACGCCGTAACCGAATTTCAAAAACCAAACATGAAATGATATCAGAATTTAACATAGCATCTGAATATGTAATGATATACAGAGCGTTCTATTTTAAAAAATGGAATTTTGGTCTGTAGCACCTACACCAAACACCCTGTATATTTAAAAATTATATCAAAATATAGCTCTCATGAACTCCTAAAACTTTTGTATGAAACATTTTTGTGTATATCCTTCAACAAACCAGATATTGCCTGTCACATAAAATGTGGGACACCCGGTATATATATATATATATATATATATATATATATATATATATATATATATATATATATATATGTATGCTGAACTGGTTTTTCGGGTATTTGATACGGGTATGTGATATTATCTCTAATTTCACCGACGTTTCGACAAAATCTCATTTGTCATTATCTAGGTGTGTTGTTACGTGTTCAGAAGTTTTGTTAACGCTGCTCAACTCACTTCTTACTATACTGGTAAAACGAATACCGTTTTATTGGATTATACAGAAGATACTTTCTCTGTATAATTCAGTATTCATATAGAAGTATTTGTTTTGAAAGAATTATTTTTTGTCGTGTAATTCAATGTTTATATGAAAGTAGCTGTTTCAGGAGGACTTTCTTTCATTTTGTGTGTGAAAGTTACTTCTTTGCATGATCTACACATTCATGTAAAGAGTTTCAAATTGATTACTTCCTTCCTTTCTTTGGAAGATTCTCTCATCCCTTTTTTGTATCAGATGGAGTAGTGGAAAGCCAAAAACTTTCTTTCCCAAAATAACTAAAATGTTGAAGAATTTTTCAAAGCTGTGATTAGGAATCGATGTCAGCTGAAAAAGTGTTATGAAACTGCTACATAACAATTTACTTTTATAGGAAAATAAGTTTTATAAGTTAGTTGCAAAAACGTTTCTGTGATAATTTCCTGACTATTTTATAATGGTTTTTTAATTTTATTTCATAAACGTTTCTATGACAAATGTATGAAACACTTTTATTGCCTACAACTGTATTGTGTTCACCGATCATCTAATATAATCACTTAACATTTTGGAAGTAATTATAAAATACTAATAAAATAAAACTGTTGCAACACCATGGAATTATAAAACAACTTTGCTGGTTGGGTATTTTGTTGTAAAATTTTTCTTTGTCTCTTCATTGTTGAATATAGTACTTTTCAAGTTTAAAAGCCGGCATTTATTTACAAATCTAGCAGAGAAACTACGGCGGGACTAAGACGGGATTGTATGTATCGTAACTCCCGCATTAAAAAATAAATAGGCAAAGTCTCATTTTATACAACTTATATATTGAAGATATACACACCCTAAATTTTGGAGTCCTTTAATTTCTCTTATTTCGTTTCGAGATAGATCCAGATGTGAGATGGACCAGAATTTGCTCAAATCTGGGATTTCAGTTAAATTGTTATCAGTGTAGTCTACATAACTGAGACCAAAAGGAGGTTCAAAATCAAGGATACTAGTGAGGAAATTATGAGACACATTCAAATATCGAAGGAAGGGCATTTTGCCAAGACTCTCCAAACTCCTGAGGTTGTTTTTGGATAAATCCAAGTATTGAATGAAACGAAATTTCTCCAAAGCTGATAAATCTGAAATATCCTAAAAAATTAATACATTCAAATAATAGCAAGATAACATTAAAATTAATAAATTTCTTTAGTGAACATCATGTAATAACACAACAACAATTCGGGTTCATAAACAAATCAAATACCGAAAATACCGTGCTCGACTTCATAGAACAAACAGTATCTATGGGCCTTCAACAAGTTTTTCAAATGTTTTTATCTATGGACTTGGCAAAGGATTTCGATACTGTGTCGCATGAAATTCAACTCGAATAAAAAGAGTGAAAAAAATTATGTTAAAAGTTTTTTTTTAATGTACTGAAAAGTAAAAAGTAATTCGGAAGGTCCTAGGTAGCAGTCATCACAATAATCACCTCAGCAATCTACTGTATTGATCAGATAAAAACCTAATAAAATCCTTGGGCATAGTATTTATACAGTGTGTAACAACGAAAACTTAACATAGCCGTTTTTGAATATAAAAAGTGAGATTTTTGAAAAAAGCTCGGACACGTCGATTTCCAATTAAAGGGGGACACTTTTCAGACTAATCAGATTTTTTGTAGTATGCAACCCCTCGGAGGGGTGCGTCCGACGACCCTTATTTAGATAGGGAAAGTAGGTCGAGTGGCACCTTGTTTTAAAGGTCTTTTGAATACCTTTACATCTCTGTTGAAAGAAAATTTTTGTAACGATTATTTTTCGAGATAATTTGAAGATTTAAAGGTATTTTTATTGAGTTCAACTCTTTTTAAAATAAATCAAATTGTTTTTAAGGTACAATTCACGTTCAGAACTTTCAAAAAAAAAATACATTTTTGCTTTTTATGACAACCTGCTAATACGTGTCCATTTGATTTCGTAAAAAAGTAGGAATTATCTGTTTATTACGAGGAGATTTTTTCGGGGGATGGGGTTGGTTATCACCCTTACATTTTAGGTAAATTGAGTGGCACCTCCTTATGAAGGTTGCCTTTTGACGTGGACATTTTATGTTTCTGATAAAAAAGTGAATCATACTAAAAACTTACCTACACAACGAATACAACATGCTGATTTCCTTGAATGCTGATGACACAGAAAAGTGTAAAAAACTGTTTTAGGCTTAATAAATCCCAATAATTGTTTTTAAAGCACACACAAAAAAAGTAACACCTAATAAGGTTAACTCACATAGGAAATTTAGAGTAAATGTTCAAAATGTGCGCCATTTTGCTCCATGCAACAATAAAGATTTTGTTCGAATTTTGCTTTTACATTATTCAACATCTCAGGAGTTATAGCTCGGCATTCATCAATAATTCTACAACGTAATTGATCCAAATTGACTGGCTGTGTAGCATTAACTTTCGACTTTAAATATCCCCACAAAAAATAGTCCAGTGATGTTAAATCTGGTGATCGTGCTGGCCATTCAATTAGACCTCTTCTGTCAATCCATTGTCCCTCAAAATGATTATTCAAAAAATTTCGAACCTGCTGGGCTTAATAGGGTGGTGCACCGTCTTGTTGAAAATGGATAAATTCATCTTGACATCTTGGATCCTGTTCGATTATTTCAACTATACGAGGTTGTATTGCCTCGTCAAGAAATTGTAAATAAGAATCACCGATTAAATTTCTATCAATGAAAAAATGAACCTATAATATGATTGCCTAATATTCCGGCCCAGACAATCAACTTTTGGGGATGTTGGGTATGTATTTCTGCGTATTGTCTTGGGTTTTCATCCGACCAATAACGGCAATTGTGACGGTTCACGCAACTATTTAAATAAAATGAGCTTTCGTCCGAAAAATAGATGTTATAAAGCAGCTCGGGATTTTGCATTAATCTCTCACTCATGCCCTCACAAAAATCCTGTCTTCGGTCAAAATCATCCTCATTAGGTTCATGAACAAGTTTAATTTTGTAAGGATGGAATTTGTGGTTTTTAAGGATTCTCCATGCGCTCATAGGGCTTATTCCGGCCAATGCTGATAAACCTCTGGTACTTAACCTGAGATTGGCGATGACATGACCAATCACTCCAATCGCATTATCGTCATTCACTACCCTTCTCTGAACATTTCTTTTCTTTTTTAAAATGGAACCTGTCTTCCTGAATTCTGTGACCAAATCCAGAACGTGATTTCTGCTTAGGTGTTTGCCAGGGTTTTGCTCGATAAATAAAATTGATGTTCTATTAGCATTTTGGTCGTTGCCAAAAAATAAAGCAATAACTGAAACCCTTTCAGCAGTAGTGTAAGACATTTTTAAACAAATAACAATACACGACCCGTTTAAACAAAACAATCAAACGATGTACTAATGAAAACTGAAAGAAGAGGAGTGGGTATTGATTTTAAAAAAGGGATTTTATCTAACAAAAAACTGGTAAGAAGAACTGCTCGAATTTTTTTATTTAGGCATACAAGTTAACGAGTGGTCTGTCTAATGTATTATTAACATGGCAATTTAAACTTCAAATTATCTCGAAAACTGATAGTTACAAAAATTTTATTTTAACAGAGTTGTAAAGGTATTCGAAAGACCTTTAAAACAAGGTGCCACTCGACCTACTTTCCCTAACTAAATAAGGGTCGTCGGACGCACCCCTCCGAGGGGGTGCGTACTATAAAAAATCTGATTAGTCTGAAAGGTGTTCCCCTTTAATTAGAAATCGACGTGTCCGAGATTTTTTTAAAAATCTTACTTTTTATATTCAAAAACGGCTCTGTTAACTTTTCGTTATTGCACACTGTATATTATCTCAAAGTACGCGCTACCGTTGGGCGTAGTATATATATATATATATATATATATATATATATATATATATATATATATATATAGATAGATACAGAGATATAGATATTATTGAGTGTGTATGATATAAATCAAAAGGAGGAAATTCGTGGACATGACACTCAAGAAATATGGAGGCAAACCGCGGACACGTGTTTCTGGCTATTGGCCTCATCAGCGCGGTGCAGCCAATTGCAAAGGTGGACAACAACTGGTTACCAAAAATGGAAAAAAAACATCACATATGCACGGTGTCACCAACAGGAGCCAACCGCACATTTGTGGTTTCAATTAGAAGACCCACGTAGGTGATGCCTGGGAATGCTGGGTCTTCTAATTGAAACCACAAATGTGCGGTTGGCTCCTGTTGGTGACACCGTGCATATGTGATGTTTTTTTTCCATTTTTGGTAACCAGTTGTTGTCCACCTTTGCAATTGGCTGCACCGCGCTGATGAGGCCAATAGCCAGAAACACGTGTCCGCGGTTTGCCTCCATATTTCTTGAGTGTCATGTCCACGAATTTCCTCCTTTTGATTTATATATATATAGATATATATATATATATATATATATATATATATATATATATATATATATATATAAGTAAATATATAAGTAGATAAGTACTATTTTGATCATTTCCATATTTATTTCAATTTAAGAGTAATTACACTTCACGATGTAATAACTTACAAATCACTATATTCAATCAAGAGAGGTAAAACTTTAGTAGTAATCTTTTGGAAGTCCAACTTATTCACAGTATCACACCAACACTCAAAACGACCTGTCTAATAGATAGCCGATAGAAAAATAGTCAGGAGGTTGCATTACTTGGCCCCGTATATCAAACTTCGATTAGCTAATGCTAACTTATCACCGCTACTTCAGATCAATCTTTCTTTTACCAGGGTAAAATTCAAATAGTTAGCGATCCCGAGCGTAAGGTACATGAAAGACTTTCCACGTCTCCACCTGGAAAAGAATATGCAACATTATTGTTGGGTACAAACTCACCTCGCTTATCGCTCACCTTGATGTGTTTTCCCTTTGATCCAGAATTTCCGTTGTCCCATTTGAATTCTAGGTTTGATTTGCTGTTTACATTTTGGTGTTCGCCCGTTGACAGAAACTAGACCTTGTACGATGCGCAATCGTTTCGGCTGTCGAAAATATGCGACATTGCCAGGCATCCGAGAGAAATTTTAGCAGAACGGGACGTTTCTTCTCAAATTTGTGTGGATCCAAATCATATTTCAACCGAAACATGATTTTAATGTTCAACTCCCCATCTACAGGTGCAATAAGGCCGAAAATCTTTTATGAGAAAACTCCTAATTAGATCTTTCTTTCATAGGGTTTTTTCCCTCCATCCCCATTTTCCTTGGTTCTAAAAGTTACTGGAGGTGTGCAGTACTTACAGGGTGGACTTTGAGTGCTAGACTGGTTGGTTTCTGACCTAGGCTACAGGGTGGTGCAACCTTTACCTTCTACAGGGTGGTGCAACCTTTACCTTCTACAGGGTGGTGCAACCTTTACATTCTACAGGGTGGTGCAACCTTCACCTTCTACAGGGTGATCTCAGTGGACTGAAGTTACCCAGGTTGTCTCAGACGACAACTCTATTGGACAGGAATCCAAACCTATCGACGCTAGGACACGCAAGTTCTTGATCTTGATCATATATCTATTTGTCTATAATTTGTTTATTAGTGATAGTTAGATAGCTGATTGCTTACCTGAATAATAAGCTTACGGCACGACTATTGCCCAGCTGCCTGCGCATATATGTGTACATGTGCGTGTATATCGATAAATTTTATTGTTTTTATTGCCTTTGTTTACTTCGCTTGGTTGTAACTTTCACTCGACTGAAAATATTGTTTAGAAGCTGTAATAATTATGTAAGTCGTTCGGTGTACTACTTACACATTTAGATATTTGTTGAATTCCGAAACGTCTTTGCTTTCTGTAATCACTTCAGAAATGTTTTTATGTTATTCATATGGGAACAAATTGAATATACCCTACACAGTTTGAAATTATTTGATAGATTTCCGTTAGGAATGTAAGAAATAGGTAGACATTTTACCAAACTCACTAGAGATGAAATATGAATTTCCAAAAACGTGAAAACAGTGAATGCTGTTATTTAAATAGCGAATCATATTCCTTTAAGTATGTTTGTCTGATCATCAGTTACATTTTTTTAATGAAACATTTTATATTTTTCATTGATCCTCTAATAATACTCACGCATGACACTTTTGATACAAAAATTACTATTTCGCTTAAGGATGTCATAAAGGAACGTACCCAACAGTAATGACCTCTTCAAACGAGTAAAACTTCAAATTCATTTCCAAAGCATTCTTGTGAAAAATGCAAAATATTCGTAATAACTTCAACATGCATCGATTATCAAATAATCGACTTGAAGTTTTCAAATCCAAATATTTAGAAAACAGTTGCTTACAGCGACTAGTAACAAGGGGAGCTTATTTACGTAGATATGATGAAGGAATCGATTTTTTTACTGAAAAATGTGCTAGAAGAACGCCCAAAAAGTTATGAAACCTTAATAAAGAAAAAGACGTGTAGATGGCGCCCCCTACGAGTAAGAGTAATAAGAACATCAGGTTCGAATTCGACACCTCAAAAACCTCCTATTACCAAGTTTTGTTTGATTAAGTTCAGTATTTCAAAAGTTATTTGAAAAAAACGAAAATGAAAATAAAACTTCAACATCCTGTATCTTGGAAACGAAGCGTTTCCGGCCATTTATTTATTTGGACAATTCATATTAGAATATTGTGAGGAATCACTTCCTGAAGTTTGTCAAAGTACTTTTGAATCACCCTGTACAAATAGAAGCGTTTCAATGAAAAATGCTTCTCTTCAAAGGAAAACAATTAATTTCTCATACGGAGACATTTAAATAATGTTACAAGTAAACATATCATTCTTTCAAAACCCAAAACAGTTTTGCTTCGAGATTAATTTTGCTCGGACTAAAGAATGCATATTTATTTCTCTTAAGCTAATGTGATTATTTCTATTGAAATGTATGCACAATCTTGGTGGAATATTTTTTTTACTCAAAAGAAGTGTGTTCTGTTTCATTGTGTGTTATCAACTTCTTATAAGAATAATTTGGATTATTGCTAAGAAAGAATGACTACCTTATTGATTATTACGCATTTGCATAATACATATCTATCAGTTTCAGGTGGTTTTTCCGGATATGATAAACTAGCTGCTATCATTCTGTCGGACAATATGCCATTCATTTCTTCTTCCGTGAGATCCAAATCTTCCAATTTTCTCAATTTCACGAAGGGTCGTTTTATATCTGACCATGTGTTACTTTCTTCCTTGGGATACCTTCCACCTTGAAACGAATATGTAATATAATATAACAATAATAACAACGATACAATAGTATATTATGCAACGATCATGTAATGATGGTTATTAAGACACGAGCATTAACCGGGATACGAAACGAGCCGAAGGCGAGTTTTGTATGGTATATGCGAGTGTATTAATAACCATTACATGAGAGTTGCATACGTTATTTTTTCTAAACCCGATAAATAATGAAAAACTATAAATATTATATTTGTATTGAACACATTTACAGTAATTAACTCATATTTTTTTAAAAAAACACAAACCTAATGGTATTATCATGGATATATGAAAACTATAAAGATTCTAATTATATTTATATTGAATATAACAACTGTAATTAATCTGATCTTTTAAAAATATTGGAGTGGATGGTATTCCTTCTATATCGCTGTTTTCAGACATTTTGATAATATAGGTAGGTAATATGAAAACTGATTTTGACAAATAAAGCAATTAGTTACTTAGGTTAGAATCTAGGACAAACAAAGAAACAGGATTCTTGATTAAAAAATTATGGGTTTCTATTGGTTGATAATCTGTATCGTTATGAAAAATCTGTATCATAATAGATATCATTATGAAACGGATTATGGTCATATAAGTGTATTGTTAGAGTACGGGTGTAGAAAAATACAGATACAATACAAATATATGCATGAATAATGAGATGATTCGTGCTTAGTGCCTCTGCCTAAACCATAATGGCTTGTGCCGCAGTATTACCAACACTCTCATCCCTTTAATATGTGAACATACATATGTAATTTTTTTTGTTGTTGATTCAGTAGTGCGGGGGAAAAATAGAATCATACAGTGTTAGTTAAAAAAAGTACTTGAAGATGGCTATGTTGAAAAATATACGCTTTTGAGTCTGCTTTAAATTTATGAAGATTTTTACATTCTTTCAGTTCGTTTGGGAGGCTGTTGTATATTTTTGGGCCAAGATAAAGGATATTTCTTTGAGTGTGAGTTTTGCTGAATCTAGGAACTTTCATTGTGAGATCAGTGGCATATCTTGTGGCTCAAGATTGGTGAGCATATTGTTGAGGTTTCTGTTTAAATGTCCAGATCAACATTTGTAGGATATATAAATTACTAATATTCAAAAGGTTTATTAGTTGATAAAATTCTGATGTGGAGAATCGTCTATCTTTCTTGTATATGATTTTGAGAATGGTGTTTTGAATAATCTGAGTTTTGTTTATAACGTTATAGTCCGTTCATAATTTGTTGATAGCTCACTGCAAGTTTGACCCTCATTAGAGAACTGAAATACAGAGAGGACAGCTAATATGATATAATAACAAAAACCAAACTAAAACTGGCAGTTTAAGATGTTTTCGAGTAACCCACCTTGTATCTGAAGAAATACAATACAGCTATAAAACTTTTAATCCGATTATGTAGGTATTTTGAGTGGAAATGAGTGACCAGTGTCGTAGAGTATATGATTAAAACATTAGTTACTTTAAATAAATAAATATATTAATATTCTTAAACTGTAGGTACTGTAAACTGTATTTTTATTTTAAAAAAATTTCTTTATTTTATTCAAAAATAATAAGTTACTTGCAATTTGTAAAAGATACATTTATTTAATTAATACCTATTTTTAAATGATATAAACTACGATTACTTACAAAACTATTCAAATTCAAAATAAACAAAATCATCTTCGGAATCCGAGTCGTTTGCAGGTTAATAATTAGCGGTTGTGTCTCTACAGTCGCATCAATTATATTGTCAAGATCCCACATTTTTTGTTCTTCTTCTATTGCATGTCTTACTGCATCTCGCCAATTTTGTTCTGTAATATGTTGTAAAGACTCATATAACAATTCACGTACAGCTTGTATTTTATATGACGTATTTTTTCTAGCCACATAGCTTTTCATTTGTGCCCAAATGAGTTCAATTGGATTTAATTCGCAGTGGTAGGGTGGAAATCTAAGGACTGTGATGTTTCGTCTTTCCGCCATTTTGTCAACTACATATTTCTTGAACTTAGATTTGTGTTGCCGGGCAATTTTTAAAAGTTCTGCTTTAACCATTCCATCTTCGTAAGGCAGGGACTTATTCCGCAGCCAGTCAATGATAGCCTGTTTCTTCCACGCAGTCGTTGGAAGTCTTTCAACTAGTCGTGAATGATAAGGTGCATTATCTAATACTATAATTGAGTTTGGTGGTATATGTTCAATCATCTGCTCAAAAGACTCTTCGAAAACATCAGCTGTCATCTCCTCGTGATAGTCTTTTGTGCTTTTGGATTCAAATTCCAACAAACCATGCTTAGCAAATCCTTTTTCACTGCCAATGTGAGAAACTATTAATCTACTGCCTTTACCAGAGGGTGATGAAATACCAGTAGACCAACCTTCCATAAAGGCTTGCCTGGAGCTTGATATATTTTTATCTGTCCAAATTTTTGTGAGAGTATGACCTGCGTTTACCCACGTTTCGTCCTGATAGTAAATTGGCCTTCCTTCAGCCCGAAATTTTCGTTTAGATCTTAGATACTTTCTTCTCCAACATATTATCTCTTCCCGGTCAATCAAAAGTGATTTTCGGTCTGATTTCTCCCACCGGAAATTTGATTCTTTTAAAACTTGCCACAATTTGGTTCGTCCGACATGAGGCAAATCCGGGTCGTCTCTAACTTCTTGTAAAATTTTGTTTAAGTTGGGTATTTCTTTTTTGTAAAAAAATTCGTGAATTTTCCTTCGAATACCATTTTTGGTAAATTCATCAATTTCAATAGATTTTCTCCCCCTCTTTAAGTATTCGTTTGTATTTGGGTTAGCTATACCTTTTTTTTTTCTTTCTGATAGGAACCTATATATTGTTGACTCCCCTACGCCCGTCATGTTGGCACAACTCTTGATTATGTTCTGAACAGTGTTTGTGGGATTCTGAGAAACCAGAGCATCGTGAACGTTCAAAACAATAGTCTTCTCTCTTGGTGAATAGACAGATGATGGTGACGAAGCCATCGCAAGCAATCAAACAAAACAAGCAGGAACGAAAGGTACGTATATGTTTGTAGGAATATGAAAAAAAGTTACTCACGCACTGCACAAAATTCGCAAAATAAATATTAGAGACGTTAATTACTGCCGTAGACGCCGAAACACCAACGAGCCGTAAATTAAATGCGATTAAAAATGTACTAAACCAAAGATTATTTTCGTTCGTAACAACTTCACCCTTTCAAGGCAAGTTTCGAATATAAACTGAAGCTTTATCTTAATGAATAAACACCTCAGGAACCTCCGCCTATGATTTTACGAGTTTTACGACCGTTTTATGACTTGGGCCCTCATTTTGTGCTATCGACAAATTATGAACGGACTATAGTAAATGCGCCCCCCATGCTGTGATGCAGTATCGCAATACTGATTTTATTAATGAATTGTAAACTACGAGTAGAACTTTTCTACTTAATTTGAATTTGTGAATAAGTTTTCCCACTCTGCTAACAAGGTAGTTAATGTGATCATTCCACCTCATGTGCTGGTCCGGTATTACTCATAGATATTTGATTTTTGAGATTTTCCCTATTTTTGGACACTTACAGTTATCATTCCTTTCTGAGCAGCATTCATTATGCAAGAATAAATAATCAAGTTTGGGTTGATCCGGTTCTGTAAATGAAAAAGTAACGAATTTAGTTTTATCAATATTTAATGTTAGTAAGTTCGTGTTTAGTAACTTTTGTATTTTAATGAATTCATATGCAGCAGTGCGATACAACTCTGACCACTCATCGTATGTAAAGATAATGGCGGTGTCATCTGCGTATGATATTATTTTCCCTTGGAGATTTTTCATTTTGCAAATGTCGTTAATATAAATGAGAAAAAGTAATGGACCCAGTACTGTACCCTGAGGAACACCTGTGGTAACTATTGAGGGTTTGCTTAACACATTTTCTATTTTTACTTTTTGAGACCTTCCATTCAGGTAGCTGGTAAATAAATCTAGCACTGGAGCTCACATTCCGTTGTCTGATAACTTGTTAAGCAGTATATGGTGCGATACAGTGTCGAAAGCTTTGGCTAAATCGAGAAAGACAACTAAACATTTTTTTCAAAAATCTAAATTCTTCATTACATTGTTCGTGAGCTCTCGTACTGCATTTTCTGTGCCTCGGTTTTTCCTGAAGTCAAATTGTTTTTCCATAATCACACAGTTTTCACCCAGATAATTCAATAGTTTCTCTTTTAGACAGTATTCGAAAATTTTAGTTTATGGATGAGATGCGTCTATAATTAGTCAGTACGGAACGTTTGCCTGATTTATAGATTGGGGTGATGATCGATTCTTTCCATTGTTTAGGTAGAGTACTGTTATTGAGTGTTAGGTTTATGAGATAAGTAAGAGGCACTAGTAGATGTATGTGAGTGTTTTTGATGACTTTCGAAGTGATGCCATCGGGTCCTGGCGAACAATTATTTTTTAGGTTGAAAATGGCAAGGGTAACCTCGTTTTGGGTGGCTGGAGCTATAGTAAAACCAATAATGATTGAGAGTAAAGCGCGTTGTCATATCTAAATTTTACGTTACCAGTTTATAGCAGAATCAAAATATAGTAAGCAGTAGAGTTGTAGGTTGTGGCAAATTATAGATAATACACAATACTAGTACGATTAAAAGGTATTATTTATGACAAAAATCAGTAATGAGCTTGTAATGAGTGATACTTATACATTTCCTGATTACTGATCAGTTAAAATTCATTATTTTCTGTATAGTGTTAGATATTTATTACAACTAGTGGCAACGCTGTACGCAACGATATTTCTGTCTTTGTCACTTTACCGTATCTTCCATCTCATCGTTGCAGTCCTCACTAATGTACTTGCAGCCATGAGCTGCATGGTTTGTGAATTATACAGCGTGAATTGTACGTTTTACAGTTAAGTTAGTCAGCAATCGACGTGTTGTGATAACAATTGGTGAAAATAATAGTGCTAATGAGTGTTTAAGCGTTACATAATTATATTTCTACACCGTTCTCAAACTACTCAAAAAATGGGAGACATGGTCGGGCCTTCCACGTCGAAAAAGGTAAAACGGTCGGAGTCTCGGTCAGTAAGAGAAAAACAAATTGTACTGCGAGTATTTCACTGTCTTGAAAGAGAATAACCAACCGGGCATTTCTACATCATTAAGTTCCACAATTACAAAAGATAAATTAGTTGATATGTGCTCTGATTATACCGGTGTACCAAAATCATCGATTTACAAAATACTAAGAGAAGCAGAAATTCATGGGGACATACAAACGCCAAAAACTAGTAGCGGACGAAAAAAAATCACAGTTGATGAAGAAGCCAAAACCAGTATACGCAGAACTATTCACAGTTTTTTTTTCAGAAATGAGCTGCCCACACTACAAACAGTTCTGGAGGCACTTAGCGATCATGAATTGGTCCCAAAAATGGGTAAAGAAACTTTTAGGAAACTTGTACACGAAATGAAATTTACGTACGGAAAAGTTGACAGGAAAAGCATTCTCATTGAACGTCAAGAAATAATAGCATGGAGAAGAAACTATCTAAGAAAAATTGACGAATTTCGGAAGCTCAAAAAAAAATTGTACTTCATGGACGAGACATGGGTTAACCAAGGACATACGGTCCTTTTTACTAAATGGCGAATTAATAGTTAAATCTAAGAAAACAGGCGACTATCATGAAGAGATGAATGCGGAGGTGTTTGAAAAATAGTTTGAAGGCATCATTCAACTTGTGGAACCTGGGTCTGTCATCGTCATGGACAATGCCCCATACCATAGTCGACATTCAGAACCATTACCGAAACAATCATGGAAAAAAGCAGCAATTCAAGAATGGTTAATTAATTAGAACATCCAATATAACAAAGATAGTTTAAAGACAAAACTACTTCAGCTAACAAAATTACAAACAGACAAATATAAAAAATTCGCAGTAGATGAAAAGGCGTTAAGTCGTGGAATTACAGTTTTAAGGTTACCACCATACCACTGCGAATTAAACCCAATAGAATTAATCTGGGCGCAAGTAAAAGGATATGTGGCACAAGAAAACAGAACATTTAAATTAGTGGACGTGCAACATCACCTACAAGAAGCTATTCGAACTGTTTCTGCAGAAGACTGGAACAAATGCATGCAGCATGTTTTGAAAGAAGAGCAAAAAATGTGGGACGTAGACAACCGTATTGAACACAATATTGAACCAATCATAATTCACTTTGATGATAGCGGTAGCAACAGTGACGAATCTGAGGTTGAAGATTAGACGAAAATTTGTACATTTACATTTATATTATATTCTATTATCAAAAATTTGTAATTTGTATTTTCTTGTACCCCTGACGATGAGTTTAAGTTACTCGAAAGCTTGAGAATAGTTATAAAGAGTTCACTTATCAATTGCTGCAACCCAATAGTGAAAAAAAGTACATAGATCGCTGTTTAGTTAGTTTCTTTATTTCGTCTGGTATTTCTTTGGCCATTTTTTCACCTACTGTTGTAAAATGGTTGTTAAAGATGTTTGCTTTGTCTTCATTATTTGTAATATCTGTTCCGTTGTTTTATATAGTGACATTATTTAGTATGTTATGTTAAGGTGTTGTATTTGTTGCTTCGTTGATTATCTCCTATGTTTTTTTATAAGTACTGAATTATTGATTTGAACTTCGCCTTTGACGTCAGCCCTAGGATCATTAATGTTCCAAATGTAAAAAAATGTATACGTATCCTAGATTGACAGAATAAAGACGCATTATCATTATCATTATTATTATTATTATTATTGTTATCATTTTCCCACAGTTTCTGTTTTTAGTACTTGTTTTTCATTTCTTTTATCAGTTTGTTCAGTCTGTTTCTGTATTTCTCGTAATTTTCTTTCAGTTCTGGGGTAGGTGTTCTGTTTAGATTTTTTTTTCAATTTTCACGATATTTGATGGAATCTATGAGTCCCAATGTTATCCAGGATTTGAGTTTTTTATGGTAGCTTTATTTGTCCTACTTATTGTACTTTTCTGGATGTTTATATTTATTTAGGAAGGTATCATAACACATGGATCAATAAGTCCCGAGACTAACAATGAAAACAACATTTTTTTTACAAATTTTTTTTTATTCATCAACATAATCTCCTTTTAGGGTGATACAATGGTTCCAACGCTTTCGCTTCAAAATAAGTTTCAGTTTCAGCGATGACCTGCTCATTTGAGCCAAATCTTTTTCCCTGGAGCATTTTTTTAAGATCAGCAAAGAGCCAGTAGTCACTGGGGGCTAAATCTGGTGAGTATGGGGGGTGGGGAAGCAGATCAAAGCCCAATTCGTTTAATTTTGCCATTGTTTTCATCGACCTGTGGCAAGGTGCATTGTCTTGGTGAAAAAGGATTTTTTTTCTCTGCATGTGCGGTCGTTTTTTTGCGATTTCCTCCTTCAAACGTACCAGTAAGTCAATATAATAATCACTGTTGATCGATTTACCTTTTTCGAGGTAGTCAATGAAAATCACGCCATGCGCATCCCAAAAAACTGACGCCATCACTTTGCCAGCTGACTGCTGCGTTTTCGGACGTTTCGGACGGCTTTCGCCAGCTGTGCACCACTCAGATGACTGCCGCTTTGACTCTGGAGTGTAGTGATGTATCCATGTTTCGTCCATGGTCACGTAACGACGCAAGAAATCTTTTTTGTTGCGAGTGAATAGCGATAAACAGCTTTCTGAATCATCGACTCGTTGCTGTTTTTGTTCCATCGAAAGCAATCGCGGCACCCACTTAGAAAAAACCTTTTTCATGCTCAATTTTTCATGAAGGATACTAAATACACTTCCATATGATATCTGTGTCATCTCAGCAATCTCACGGAGCTTCACTTTACGATCTTTCATTACAATTTTTGTCACTTCACTCACATTTTCCGGTGTAACAGCTTCCACAGGTCTACCCGAGCGTTCTGCGTCATTTGTGTCGGTACGACCACGTTTAAACTCGGCAAACCACCGACAAATCATTGCTTTTGATGGACAAGAGTCCGGGTAACATTTTTCAATCCATTCTTTCGCTTGCACGGTGTTTTTACCCATTAAAAAACAATGTTTTATCAGAACACGAAACTCGGTTTTTTCCATTTTTTAAACAAACTACAAAACGACTTTACTCTAACCTCGATAACTCAGCTGTTTCTGGTCCGATCGACTTAAAATTTCGACACGTTTCAAGCAAAGGTTAGTACTCTAGAAAGACGTGGTTACTGGTTTACTAAGAGCGCCATCTCTGGGTTAGTCTCGGGACTTATTGATCCATGTAGTATATGCGTTTTGTATGTCTACATTCTCCGTCATGTTGTCCCATCGTTCTGTTTCAAGGTTATTTAATTTGGCGTTATCGATAACTCTATGTGTATTTTTAGATAATTGTCTTGATTTTGGTTGAACTCGACTATTGCATCTATAGAGTAGTGATCTGTCAGTGTAGTATTTATCACTGTAGGTTTAATTTTTATTTTATTTTTTTATGTTTTGTCAATCTTAGTGAAGAGATGGTCTAAAATGGATTCCGAAACTTCGGTTATGCTTGTACTGACATTAATATACGACAAATAATTATGTTCTATTGAAGTGTTAATATATGAATTTATGTTATTGGAGTCATTATCTCTCAAATTTATGTTTATGTCACCTACAAAAATTTCTACCTGTAGTTTATCTAAGCTACTAAGATACGCCTCTAAATCAGTTATGAATGTATTAATATTCGTTGAAGGAGGTCTAAATGTCGCTGTAATTCCTAGGTGTATATAGTTGATCTTTATTGTGATCCTGAGTAAATTTATTTGAGTGAAACTATGCATAAATACCTCTTTCACTTCTGAATTGTTTTTGGTGTAAACTACAAGCCCATCATTTTTGTTAAATGTTGACTCATTATAGTGTATACTGAAATGGGGAATATGGTAATCATTTATCGATTGTATGTTCCATGTCTCGGAAAGAATGATTATATCGATATTTTTCAGATCGGACTCTATGTATAGATTATTTTTCAGCATAATATACAGGCTGATTCACGGTGGATGGCACATTAGACGTTTCTGGTGAACCAGACAACGTATCACTTTGAAAATTTAATGGAGGGCATATTCGGACATTCTCTAGCCAACTAAAATATTTTCGACAATGCGGTGTTGCCGCTTCTATTAGAAAGCAGTAGCAACTTTGATTTTTCAAATGGAACACTCTGTATATAATATTATTTTTGGAATCTCCAACAATTGCCCGACAACTTTTCTTGATATTTCCCTATACCTATCTGTTACCGTTTTCGAAATAAAAATTAATTTCAATTTTTTTCTTCGAAAATCATGACTTCTAAAAATGCCGATATCTTTTAGTTAAGAAGTACTATGATATCGAAATTTGGTTTGGAGTTAGGTGATACTTGGACACTTCCCACACGTCAGCCTAATCTCCGTTACTTCAATACAGGGTGGTTAAAAAATACAGTTTTTTCGTTTGCTTGAAAAAGTTGCTAAAATTTGAATATTTTAAATGGAACACCCTGTATATTATTAAAAATTCGGAAAGCTGCTGAAATTTGCTTTCTTTCTATGTATATCATACCTATACCTAACTAGTCAAGTTTCGGACTTATGAACATTTATTTGTGCAAATGTCCCTTCAGAATGGTATTTCCATTCGGTATTTGGTAAGCAGGCCATGATTACTATTTGACAGTAGCGTTGTGACATTCTCCTAATAATATCGACATTTTCGTCACTTCAGAAGTTGCAAATACCTTCAAAACGATGGAACAAAACTATTCAAACGAAGTTCTTATGAATTTGTTTATTATTTTTGGACAGTGTGACAAAATTATCAGCAGAACATGTAGAAAGTTCAATGAAATGTATCCGAATCTACCGCCAATGAACCTCAAGAAATTTATACGAATTCAGAACAATTTCAATGCATTTGGATCAACTTTAAAAGTACCAAGAAACTTGCCTCGACCCGTAACTTTCGAAGACAACCAGATTAATGTCTTAGCATATTTTCACGCATTTCCCGAGTCATCGATAAGAAGTGCTGAAGAAGATTTGGGTATAAAATATTCATCGGTTCAAAGAATCTTGCGAAGACATAAAATGCATGATTATAAATTCACCAAAATTCAAGCAATGAAGCCTCAAGATCCTCAACAGAGAGTAGAATTTTGTGAAATGTTGTTGACACGCATTCAAGAAGATCCACTTTTTTTAAATAAAATTATTTGGAAATCGAAATTTTCGAGAGAAGGGATTTTCAATAGAAAAAATCGTCATTATTGGTCCAGTGAAAATCCTCACGTCACAAAAGAAGCCGGATTTCAAGAAAAATTTAGTTTTAATGTCTTCTGCATGTTGATGGACAACAAATTGAGGTACGTGATATACGAGGAGTCATTAACATCCAGAAGCTACCTAAATATTTTGGAGAATACTGTAGACAGTTTCGTGGATAATCTGCCACTCGAAGATTATCGAAACTGTTGGTACCAACTAGACGGAGCTCCTGCACATTGCACAAGAGAAGTGAGCGCAGAACTGGATAGACTATTTGACGATCGGTGGATGAGGCGCTTGGGACCATGGAATTGGCCAGCGAGATCACCCGATCTTAATCCATTAGATTTTTATTTGTGGGGAATGTTTGAAGAAAAAGTTTACAAAATACCCGTGCGTTCGAGAGATGAATTGTTAGAAAGGATTGCCCAAACATTTGAAGATTTGGATCCCAATGAAATCAGATCTGTCACCACGAAAGCAGTCAACACCCGCATTTTAAAGTGCTTGGAAGTGAACGGCCAGCGATTCGAACATATTTTGAAATAATCCACATGATTGTTTTACTTTTTTATAATTATTCATATCAATATTTCCAATTTCAAGTTTCTTGGTGCTTTTTTAAAGTTTATCCAAACATATTGAAATTGTTCTGAATTCGTATAAATTTCTTGAGGTTCATTGGCGATAGATTCGGATACATTTCATTGAACTTTCTACATGTTCTGCTGATAATTTTGTCACACTGTCCAAAAATAATAAACAAATTCATAAGAACTTCGTTTGAATAGTTTTGTTCCATCGTTTTGAAGGTATTTGCAACTTCTGAAGTGACGAAAATGTCGATATTATTAGGAGAATGTCACAACGCTACTGTCAAATAGTAATCATGGCCTGCTTACCAAATACCGAATGGAAATACCATTCTGAAGGGACATTTTCACAAATAAATGTTCATAAGTCCGAAACTTGACTAGTTAGGTATAGGTATAATATACATAGAAAGAAAGCAAATTTCAGCAGCTTTCCGAATTTTCAAATATATATACAGGGTGTTCCATTCAAAATATTCAAATTTCAGCAACTTTTTCAAGCAAACGAAAAAACTGTATTTTTTTACCACCCTGTATTGAAGTAACGGAGATTAGGCTGACGTGTGGGAAGTGTCCAAGTATCACCTAACTCCAAACCAAATTTCGATATCATAGTACTTCTTAACTAAAAGATATCGGCATTTTTAGAAGTCATGATTTTCGAAGAAAAAAATTGACATTAATTTTTATTTCGAAAACGGTAATAGATAGGTATAGGAAAATATCAAGAAAAGTTGTCGGGCAATTGTTGGAGATTCCAAAAATAATATTATATACAGAGTGTTCCATTTGAAAAATCAAAGTTGCTACTGCTTTCTAATAGAAGCGGCAACACCGCATTGTCGAAAATATTTTAGTTGGCTAGAGAATGTCCGAATATGCCCTCCATTAAATTTTCATAGTGATCCGTTGTCTGGTTCACCAGAAACGTCTAATGTGCCATCCACCGTGAATCAGCCTGTATAGTAAATTGGCGTTCCATTTTCCATTACTCTGAAACTTCGGAAACAATAAAAGCTTCAAGTTATTTCATTAGTCTTTTTTATTTAAATAATAATAATAATAATCGACATAACGCGGCCCTAAGAGTGCTATATTACCATCAACGGCACTCTTACGATATTGACGAGGCACCGGTATTGCCCTACGCTCCGGGGGATATTGAATCCGTTATGGGGAACGAGAAGTGCCGAATTTATTGGAAACATTCGTTCCCCACCCTCAGGCTCATACAAGCTAATAAGCCTGATGTAGTCCTTCTCGACCACCAGACCAAAACGATATTTGCCGTGGAGTTTTCAGCTCCTGGCGAGACGAATATCGTCAGAAAAGAGGAGGAAAAACGGATAAAATATCGAGATTTTCTCTTCGAACTCCGCAGACTCTATCCAGATCACTCTGTCAAGATGGTTGTTCTGATTATTGGAGTCCTTGGTGGAATGATGTCTTCTCTACTCTCGAATCTCAAATTCATACCGGCTTGCCACACTAAGGCAGAAATCTTAGCCGCACAGATGCAGAAGGCTGTCATTCTTGGCTCACTGCGCTTACTCAGGGCACATAATTCTCGGACCCAATGATCACTTACCCCACGGTGTGGGAAGTGGTCATTGGTTGATAATGCTGGCGCGCCCTCCCGAATGTATCGGGGCTTCGGGGGATAGGGCCTGACCAGCGCACACTACGGTGAAAAAATATAATAATAATAATACCGTCTTTATTATCTTCTAATACATTCAAATCAAATTAATCATGTACAGTTCATTTATTATAAGAAGACAAAAGGCGAAGTTCAATTTACATGATGACAAGTCATCATTCGAATCATAAACAGTTATTCATGTAACATTTTAAATCAAGTGTCGTTTAAAATAGAACAAATTTTGCGAACAATCGTTTTTAATGTGTCGAACAAATGCGTGAATCAATTAAAATCAAATAAATAAATTGTTAGGTGAAGAAATTGAGGAATGAATGATTGTGACAATAAGAAGTAAAACGGCGTTCCATAAAAAACTGATATTTTTGTTACTTCCAGGATTGAGAATTATAAAAATATTACGAATTATAATTGATTAGGGAGAAATAAGCCTTAAAAGAAGGATTACGGCAATACAAAAATTTCCAAAATGAAAATTACGAATTTTCATTGTGTTAGGTTAGGTTAGGTCCAAGCCATTTATAAAAGAAGTAACGACAGGAGCGTAATTTAAAATTGTTGTCACTGATGATGTGAATTTATTGCTTTATCAATATCTGTAATGAAAAAGACAGATCCGCATTAAAAAAAAATTGATGGTGGCCATGTTGACACAAAAAGTTTTATCGAGTATTTATTATCAAATCCACCTAGTACACTTCTAATACATTTTCTGATATTCTCCGGAATAACAATTCCATTCGAAAAAAAAAACGAAAAACAGCTTTTTCAGTGTAGTATAGTGTCAATTACCGTATACACCGTGTTGTCGCGAAAATATGCCTTAATAGTTTTTGTAAAAAGTGAGGTTAACAACAGTGTGAGTAGTTTAAGATACAATCTATGGTATGACTGTACTTTTTATAGAAGCTAATCTTTTTCTGAGTTCTGGAATGAAAGTTGTTAAGAGCCCAGTTGTTTAATTGCACGTTATTACAATATTTGGCGACGGAAAAACATAATATTTACAACCGGAAAAACAGTATATCATAGCAATTTTTGGAAACTAAGTCGGCTCAACTTTTTTTTATGTTTAGAAAAATCACATGCTGAGTAACTTGAAATTCCTTGGAAGCCATTGAAACGATGGAGGACGGACAAAATTCGACAGGACAGCAACCGATAATTAATGTTATTAATGCTGGAAATGTGTCTGCTTCGTTGGGCATTTTTAAACACGGGGATGACTTTGAAGTTTTTGAGGAGAGGCTTGAGCAATATATCGCAACTAATATGGTTGAGGCAGGCAGACAAGTTGATGTTTTGCTAACATTTTTAAGCGAAGACATATATAAAATTTTGAGAGACTTATGCAGCCTACTGAAACCTAGTCAAAAAACATTAGACGAGCTCATGAACCAACTGAGGGATAATTTCAAGCCGAGGCTCTCTATTTACCGGAAGAGAATTGTTTTTGATGCTTCAAGACAAAGTCAGGAGTCAGTGAATGACTGGTACGTCAAAGTCAAGAACACTTCAAATGCGATTTTGGGCATCAGTTAATGTATCGAGTACAGGAAAAATTAATCTGTGGTATGAGACCTGGACCAATATTGGATAGACTTTGTGAGGAGAAACCAACGAGAAGTTTCAAAGAGCTTTTGGAGACCGCATTAGACAAAGAGGCAACATTGAAAGAACAAAACAAAAGCAGTATTATTGAACTGAATAAGGTACAGAAATTCAGAAGTAATGGGACTGGTTCGGCAACTGAAAGTCAAAATAAGAGGGTGGAGAAGAAGCACAGCACTAGTGAGGTAGTAGAATTGAGATGTAATTTTTGTAATAAAACGAATCATAACTTGAAGATATGTGAGTACAGGAAGTTCACTTGTAGTAATTGTGGTGAAAAAGGACATATATTGGCAGCATGCAAAGAGAAGAAAATAGAGAAAAGTCATTTTGTTGAGGAGGAAGACGAAGTAAAATGCTTTCAGTCATTGTTGACACTTTCTCGAAATGGCCTGAAGTTTTTATAATGGATAATACTGATTCTGAGTCAACTATTACCCGATTTAGAGAATGTTTTTCAAGAGATGGAGTACCGAAGATTGTTGAAACCGATAATGGACCGCAATATACATCAGAAAATTTTTGAAATTTCCTATCGCGAAATGGTGTGAAATTTGTTTCATCACCGCCTGTTCATCCAGCAACCAATGGGTTTGCGGAAAATTCGGTTAAATCTGTAAAAAATGGATTAAGGAAAGCATTATTAGATCCTAAAAATCAAAATTGTTCGTATTCCAAAAACACTTTATTGTGAGATTTTCACTAAATTGTTTTACAAAAACGCAACACGTGTTTCGCCATACAATGGCTTCATCTGGCGTGTCTTTCAACTAATTCTACACATTCCATACTAAATATATATATATAGTTTATGGAGTACCTGAAATCAAAGTACCTGTAAACGAAGTACCTGGATTTTAAGTAGCTGATATTTTACCTGAGTTTCTAACGAATTAAATTACCTGCACTTATGTACCATTTTCACATTTGAAAAAATATATTCAGTAACGGAGAGTTATTGAGTTCTAATTGATCATTCAGTAAATTACCCGAATTCCTGAATCTATTGATTTCTAAACATTCTAGAAGATTAAGTTTCAAACTCTTCTCTTCTAAATGTAACACCTCGTACTCATGATTGAACTCATGTCCTTCTGCTAAAAGATGGTTTGCAAATGTGGAATTGGTCTTTTTATTTACAAAACTACTCCTATGTTCTTTAATTCGTTGGAAAAATGTTCTTCCTGTTTGGCCAATATACAGTTTTGGACAGGAGCCACAAGTCAGCTTATATACTCCTGATCTATCCGACACCAAAGTTTTGTCCTTATTGTTTTTAATAAATTTACTTAGGTTATTATTCGTTCTATAAGCTACGTTTACGCCTTCTTTCTTCAAAAAACGGGCAATATTCCTGTTTGGTTCCCCCACATATGTCAATGTCTTATAACTAACGTTATCGCATCTTGAATATGGGTAGACCAGATCCATGGCTTGCTTTTGTCGTTTTTTGGAAAGAATGGAGTTTACAATATCTACCTTATAACCGTTATTAATCGCGATTTGTTTGATCAAATTCAGTTCTTTCTGGAAATCCCTATCAGACAGTGGAATATTCAATAATCTGTGAAGCATACTATTGAATGCAGCAACTTTATGCTGGTACGGGTGTGTGGAGGAATTATGTATGATAATGTCCGTGTACGATGGTTTGTGGAAAATTGCAAACTCATGTTTATTGTTATTTTTCGTAATGGTTAAGTCCAGGTAATTTATTGAATTATTTACCTCCCTCTCAGTGGTGAATTTTATTGACGGGTGGATGGAATTGGCATATTCAATGAACTTGCCTAATTGCCTATCTGTACCAGTAAAACATACTAAGATATCATCTACGTATCTGTACCAGTACAAAAAATTTAGTGAAAATCTCACAATAAAGTGTTTTTGGAATACGTTAGTTATGGATTTTCATCAAGTATCGGCCGATTCCATCATATATCAAAATTGTTCATTGGAAATGTTACTGTATCGCTACCTTTCCTCATACAGAAATTGTATCCACTCAACTATCAGTTTGACACCAACAAGTATGATTTTCAAAAATAAAATTCATACAAGACTAAATCTATTATTGCCTAAGGATAATCAAAGTTCAAAAAGTGCAGAGAAGCAAATTGAAATCTTTAAAGGAAAGCGCGAAGAAAGTTTTGTGGAGGGGGATACAGTTTGGTGTAGAGATTATAAAAATCCTAATAGAAAAGTTTGGGTAGAATGTGTGATAGATGAAGTTTTAAATAATAGGATTTATTTTTATAAACTTGTCCTTGAAGATTCAATTTGGAAAAGACATCTTAACCAGATTAGACGCAATTTATCGAATAATGAAGACTCTGATTTCGCTTTTGATAGTGATTTAGGTAGTCAGTTACAAGTTTCTACTGAAGAACTAATTTGTAAAAATATAAACCCGAATTTATGTGATAACGACTTGAATTTGCCTTCAACTGTGAATGAAAAATCGGATTTACCTGTACAAAATGAATTAGTTAAGGATAAGGCTAGAGGTAGGAAGAGTCTAAACAATAGTACTTGTGATAGTCCCTTGAAAATTGAATTACCAGTGTCTAAGACACTTTCACCAACTCCTATAATTAAGGATGATAAAGTAAATGTTAATGAGAGACCCAAACGCACTATAAAACCAGTGGTACGACTTAATTTATAAGGGGAGGTACTGTAGTATCGTGTCAATTACCGTATACACCGTGTTGTCGCAAAAATATGCCTTGATAGTTTTTGTAAAAAGTGAGGTTAACAACAGTGTGAGTAGTTTGAGATATAATCTATGGTATGACTGTACTTTTTATAGAAGCGGGTCTTTTTCTGAGTTCTGGAATAAAAGTTGTTCAGAGCCCAGTTATTTAATCGCACGTTATTACATTTAGTTTTTCCCTTATAACTCGGGAAGGGCGAGAGTCCCCGTAAATTTTCTACGACCATTGTATTGTTCCCGATGACAGTTACCTTTTTTCTCATTTAATCGTCTTCGTATCTGTTACCATTCAGAATATAGCAATGTTACCACATGATAAAAGAAACGGCCTGTATTACCATGAATAGCTTTCGCTCGGTATTACAACTCGTTCAACTCATAACTAGAATAATGACTCACTTTCTGATAAATCCGTTGAGGTGACATACGACGAAGTATTCGATTGTTCTTCCTTTATTTCTTTCGACTCTTCATGCTTCACGAATGACGATAGTGCGGCTGGTAAATAGTTGATGAGAGACTCTGTGAATGGAGCTGTTGGCAAAAACGCTTCAGAAAGATCCATTTGAACTCGATGTTATTAATTTTCAACTGTCAACTATGCTACGTCAAAATTATATTTCAATTCATGACAGGCGTTAGACATTTTTGTTTGCGAGCACTTTGGAGATGGAAGAAAGGGTGACTCGAAATTCTGAAATATACAGGGTGT
The DNA here is from genome assembly GCF_025532065.1 of Leptinotarsa decemlineata. Classification (NCBI taxonomy): domain Eukaryota; kingdom Metazoa; phylum Arthropoda; class Insecta; order Coleoptera; family Chrysomelidae; genus Leptinotarsa; species Leptinotarsa decemlineata. The sequence goes on along the minus strand of NW_027412572.1, from coordinate 2,125,434 downwards.
CCCTGGACTTCCTCTTTTCCTCTCGGGAATGTATAGATGGGGTCAAAATATCACCAGTACTTCATATAACTTTTTTTCCTAAAAGTCTTCGTAACCAAGTTACGGGCCCTCGAAGTTACAAAATGAAAAATGTTTTTCTTTGATAACTTTTCAAGTGAATATTCAAAATCATCCAAATTTTGGTAATCGACTAAACAAATGAATTCCGTCGATGAGCTTTCATGCAGGAGTCAGTTGTTTTGCTACAAAGTCAGGAACGGACTACCCCCGATGGTCCACACCCCAAAACTTTGAAATGACAGATATTTTTCAATATTTTTCAACAAAATAAGGTTACTTGGACAATTTTATGAATGAAAGTACTCGTGTGAAAAGTCGATCGGAGCAACGAGTCCTGATAAAAATGTAGTTCTACTCGACGACATCAAACCCGCTCGTCCACCATTATTTGAAATGAATAATTATTTATCAAAGCAGAAATAATAATGATAACGTTAATTCAACAACATTTATAACAGGAATAATACAAAGTATGCTAAAATGAAGTCGTAAACAAAAAGTACAGTACCTATATGGAAGTTTAAGTCACAATTGTGATAGCAGATATTTTTTCAAAAGAAATATCAAGTTCTGTAGATTCGTGGTGTTTTTAAACTAACAAGCTACTCTACTATGAAATATCGAATTCATTCCATATTTTGTATGTACATAATACGTGTGGAATAATCACGTTTCGTGTTGATCAGTTATCTGAATCTCATGAAACTCAACATTCGAATGTTTCAAATTCTTCTTCACAGCTAAACTGTTGAGGAGTTTCACTAGTAATTATAATTTTATGGGAGAAATTCTTTAACACGAATCTAAATTTAGCTGAAAAAACGCACATCGGAAAAAATATTTACTGTACTAATAAAAAGCAAACGAATGAACTACAAAAACGGCTGCACATGATCAGGTGAAAAATATCCAGGGAATAATTATGTTCCATTTCTTTCACAGATGTTGACAAAAAAACCTTTTAGAAAGTTTTGATAAAAAATGAGAAACTGGAATGCGATTTTGTTTTGTTGAGTGGTGCGTTGTCATATGACTATCATTGTATTGTCAATATTCTATAAGATATTTTGAATATTTTTGATATGGCCGAACAGTTCACATTCAATGAATATGCAGATATGCATGTATTTTATGGGCGAGCATTTTGTAATGCTGCAGAAGCTCGTCGTCTGTATTCCGAGCATTTTCCCAATCGAACGGTACCGTCAAGAGAAACATTCGAGCGTGTCGATCGCAGCTTGAGGAAGACAGGTATGTAATAATTGATAATTAATTTGAGCACGTTGTTTTATTTCGATATTATTGTAGGTACAGTTTTGCCAAAACGAGGTGGTGAGGGCGCTCCTAGGACTGTACGTACCGTTGTATTGGAGAAAAATATTTTTGAAGCCGTCGCTGATGATCCTTCAATGAGCATTAGAAATCTATCAGAACAGTTCCATACATCCAAGTCCACTATTCATAGAATAATTAGGGAACAACTGCTCCACACATTTCACATCCAGAAGGTACATGCCATGACACCTCAAGATTTTCCAGCACGACTGGAATATGCCAATTGGTTCATGGATAGGCAAAGAGAGGATATGACTTTTATTAATCGAGTTTAATTCACTGATGAAGCAGGTTTCAGTAGAGATGGAGTTATCAACTCTCATAATCTCCATATATGGGCCGAAGAAAATCCCCATGGGATATTGCAAACCAAACACCAACGGAAATTCAACGTGAATGTTTGGGCTGGTATCATAGGAAACCATCTTATAGGACCATTCGTTCTACAGGACCGATTGAATGGAGAACGTTATTTGGAGTTCATTCAGAACGATTTGAATGGACTTTTGGAACATGTTCCATTGCAAACCCGAAGAGATATGTGGTTTATGCATGATGGCGCTTCTCCTCTTTTTAGTTTGATTGTGCGTGACCATCTGAACCATATTTTCCACAATAGATGGATTGGTAGAGGTGGGCCATATTCATGGCCATCGCGGTCTCCGGATTTAAATCCATTGGATTTCTTTCTGTGGGGGCATCTAAAAAGCCTTGTTTACGCTACACCTATTCACACAAGAGATGCATTGTTGAATAGAATAACATTACATTGTAAAGCCATACGAAACGACCCTGTAATGCTATTTCAAGTACAGAGAGGGTGTCTTCGCAGACTAAGAAAATGTATAGAGAGAGAAGGTGGTCATATCGAGCAGTTTCTGTAGCGGATTCTTCATTTCTGTTTGCTCTTGAGGCTCTTGAGTTTCGTTAGTTAAACGTGTTTGCATTATAAAAATTCGTTATGAACATTTTACCTATCATTTCCATTTTCCTTAAAAACTAATATTTTCGAATAATGATAGACATCTCAGGATAAATGTTGTTGAATTAACGTTATCATTATTATTTCTGCTTTGATAATTATTCATTTCAAATAATGGTGGACGAGCGGGTTTGATGACGTCGAGTGAAACTACATTTTTATCAAGACTCGTTGCTCTGATCGATTTTCCACACGAGTACTTTTATTCATAAAATTGTCCAAGTAACCTTAATTTGTTGAAAAATATTGAAAAATATCTGTCATTTCAAAGTTTTGGGGTGTGGACCATCGGGGGTAGTCCGTTCCTGACTTTGTAGCAAAACAACTGACTCCTGCATGAAAGCTCATCGACGGAATTCATTTGTTTAGTCAATTACCAAAATTTGGATGATTTTGAATATTCACTTGAAAAGTTATCAAAGAAAAATATTTTTCATTTTGTAACTTCGAGGGCCCGTTACTTGGTAACGAAGGTTTTTAGGAAAAAAAGTTATATGAAGTACTGGTGATATTTTGACCCCATCTATACATTCCCGAGAGGAAAAGAGGAAGTCCAGGGACACCCTGTATAAAGTTACTTATTTTCAAATTGTATACTTCCTTCCTTTCTTTGAAAGACTCCCTCATCCTTTTTTTGCATCAAGATAGAGTAGTAAAAAGCCAAATACTTTCTTTCCCAAAAATTTCTGTAAAATCTTGGAAGAGTGAAAGGATCGTAGTTATTTCTTGTCAATACTTCCACCCATTTTTTTCTCATCATTTTATCTTTCAATTCGCTTTCTGTTTTCTTGTGCCTTTCCGCATAATTAAAATCAACACAAGAATGCACCATATTAATATTGAAATATATCTCTAAAACACTTTCAAAACACACACAAACGGAACTCGATGAAAAAACGAATTAAAATTTTCTGTAACTATTCATCCATTTTTTTTCAAATAAAGCCAGCAAACAAATGAATATACAATAATAAGATCGCTCGAATCCACGAACTAAGCATAAAAATGGACAATAATATTTGCCTTGATAACTGATATAGTACAAGTTATATCTAAATATGATTCTAAATAGAATTTAACAAGCTGTATTTTCAAATGGTTTTCGAATGCTCATGAACCCTAATAGAATAAATAAATTATGCATTCATACCACCCACCAAAAATGAAAAATTCAACTTTACTGGTATATTAGCCATATTGTCATCCAGTCAGCCAGCGCCCTCTGTTGTGAATGCGACAATGTGCTCTTTCTAGTGCCAACGGTTTCCACAAATTTCGTATTTTTGTTAAAATAATTTCAAAATGAATGTTGAGCCTAGTTTTGTTAAAGCTGACACTCGACAACTTACCAAGAGACGATTTTGAAATGATCGATGAATTTTACTTGAAAAATTTGCAATACTTTAGTACCAAAATGAAGAATGAAAAATTGAAACGGTAGGTGGTATATTTAGTAGGTCTGAATTGAAGGGGTTATATTTTTAGGAGTGATTAATTTTTGGGAAAGTTTTTGGCTTTCTACTACTCCATCTTGATACAAAAAAAGCATGAGGGAATCTTCCAAGGAAAGGAAGGAAGTAATCAATTTTAAAATAAGTAACTCTATACATGGATGTGGAGATCAAGCAAAGAAGTAACTTTCAGACACAAACTGAAAGAAAGTCCTCCTGAAACTTCCTTTCCTTGGAAGATTCCCTCATCCTTGTTTTTTGTATCAACTTTATTTCTCAAAAATTTAGTAGGTCATTTCAGACTTTGTCTGTTATCGAAGGATGGAAAGTTTTGATTTAATTTTAATTTTAGGGTAAATTTTCGTTTTGTGGACATCCGGCGATTTTGAAAAAAAATTTTGACTGTACTTACGTATTTTGATGCATAGATTACGAATCCGAAAGAAAAAAGCGGCGCTCTCCCTTATTTAAATAGTTACGGCCCTTCAAAGTTCAGAAAAGGGCAACTTTGCAGCCTTCTTTTTCACCAAATAAACTATTTGAAAACACAAGCATTTATTCACTAGGTCACCTTTACACTTTATTCCTCCTTCTTTGACACTTTTCACTTCAATAATCAACATTTTTCTTATAAAAAACTTAATTTAAAAACGAATGCTTCTCCTGGTGACACTCTCATATTTGTAGGTTAGATACTAGTGACATTTCAGAAAAAAGTGGTTGGTATTTGTCGTCACCTACTATTTTAAATTCATAGATTTGAATTTTTAGTTTGACGTGAGAGAAAAATACAAAATGAATTTGAACGAAATTAATAATTTAGTGAAAGTAAGAAATAATTCAATTCTATATTTGGTTCAAGTAGGAGTGTTTGCAGCAACAATACGTTGTACTAATTGCAATGAAGAGTGCAAATTAAATTATGACACTTTATGGTATAGCTGCAATAGAAATCGGATTATGAAAATACCGAAGAAAAAAGCTCAGTACATTTGTTGTAATTTCAAGAAAAGTGCCAAAAACCAATTTACGAGCTAAAGAATGAAGGCAAAAAACACTTGAATTACCTACTTCAGGAATATTGACTGCATCAGTCGTACCAACCATATCATTAACCTTAAGGACATTGTTAGATCAAGATCTTCAGATGATGTGGTGCTGCAGGTTTTTCCGGGTTTTCCTGCAGCTGAAAAAGCAAATGCGCCACTGGAATCAATGAAGTCGCCCCGCAGCGCCAATTAATTTTTATTGTTGTATTTATTTTTTTATCGTTGTTTCAACACATTGTAATAATTTTATAAATATATACTATTCTTAGCTGAAAAAATATTTTTCGGAATGTAAACTAATGACACGGAATTTGCAGCAAAATAGGTACGCGACGAGATCTACCTTTTACAAAAAAAATCTTTAATTAGATAGTTGTAACAGTTGTATTCACACAGAGTTGATAACAATAACAACAAAAATAGCATCTGTCAAATTGGATCATCAGATCTGTGATTGGATATTAAAAACCAATACACTTGGAAACTCTGTACTATACACGATCAATTTTATTGGTCAACAGACACGCGGCCAATTTAAATTCTTGCTTCTCTAATTGTTATTTTTTTTGCAAATATGAAGAGATCCTGAGACCGATTAGGCTTGATGAATTTAATATACCCGTAACTCGATCAGTCTATAAGCAAGCCAGTCTCTCAGAAAAGAGCCATGTGCAATCTTGATAGCCTGTAACATCGAAAAAAGGTTGGAGATTTGCCTCTTTTCTATAGATACTTTCACGGGAGGTGTTCAAGTCACTTGGCAAATTTGATTCCACCAAGAGCGGTACATATTAGAAATACGCGACGGACTGTGGCTGCTCATCATTTTGAGGTTCAACTCAGTACACCTCGAACTTCACTGTTTATAAACTCATTCATGTGGAGAAATACGTTTATATGGAATAAACTTCCTGAGAACGTTTTCCTAAATAGATTTTAACTCCAGCAAATCCATATGAATCGCTACTTTCGCACAAGCACCGCTCTGAGAGTGCCTTAAGGATTTTCCTGTCGTGCTTTTGTGTTTTGTACCTAATAAAAACGTTTTTTAATATATTCAGGTCTGGGGGTTTGCCAAAATTTCCCAAAAAGTCAATTGGTATGGTATGCAGGTGCAAAAATGTTGAGAACCCCTGCTCTGCGACAACAGGAGACGTTCAGGGCAGTGATTGGTCACCAATGAGCTACCCAGGCACTTCCCAAAGGCGAAAACCTAACAAAAATAGACCATTGTTACTGTATGGCGATCAGCGGCTGGTGTTATTCCCTATAACTTTCTGCAACTGAGCCAAAGCATCACAGTAGAGCCAAATTGTGAGGAAATCGACGAAATGTACCGAAAATTACGTCAGCAGCAGCCAGCACTGGTCAGTAGAAGAGTTTTGATCCACGACAACGCTCGTCCGCACGTTTCACAAATCACTGTCCAAAAATTTAATGAATTTAACGAATCGCAAAAGTGCACTGATTCAAATTTCGCTCATTTCGATTGAATTCAATAAGTGTGCACTGAGATATTTACAATTTGAAGTAGACTCACAAAAACGGACAAAACTTTTGAAACAACCTAATACACACATCGGAAAAGTCTAGGGATATTTTTATAACATACTAAATATCATGAAAATAAATGCATGAGGTCGTTTAATTTCGATTAAATTGGTACACTCGACCACCCTGTAGATTTCTATGGGTTGAACAAAGCCTGCAAAAACGGTAACTAATCTTTTATCAAGTTTTTTACAAACTGTAGGTTTTCGGCTGAAATGAATAATCTGAAAGTGTCGAGTTTGTACATTCTATGCAGTTCTTGCTCAGCAATTAAACTGGAAATATTGTGCTTTAACATGGAACGCCATCTCACTCACCATTGGCTGAGATGAATAAAGCTGTAGGGCTTCTTCAAGGTGGCATACGACAAAATGATGTAGCTCTTCGTTTGGGGGTCTCCCAAAGTGTTATCAGTCGATTGTGGCGGCGTTTCCGTGAAACTGGCAGTCCAGCCGAACAACATCTAGGGCGAGGACGCGCTACAACTGCAGTTCAAGACCGATTTTTGGTCTTAACCGCAAGAAGATAACCGACAATCACAGCACCTGAGTTGGTTAACGTGTTGCAGCAGACGCACCAGGTAACCATTGGTCGTGATACTGTCAGAAATCGACTGCATGAAGCAGATCTCCACAACAGAAGGCCACTTAGATGTCCACCTTTGTCGAGAGGCAATCGCGGTAGAAGATTAGAGTGGTGTAAAAGAACATCAAAACTGGGATGCAAATGATTGGGCCACAGTTTTGTTTACAGACGAATCCAGATTTGGATTTCATCCAGATTCTCGTCGAGTAAGACTGTGGAGACGACCTGGAAATAATGAACGTTTGAGACACGTCCAGGAAGTCCACACATACAGAAGTGGTACAGTAATGCTATGGGGCGGAATCATGATCGGCGGCAGAACAGATCTCGTTTTTCCAAATCGCTCCCTCACAGCTCGACAGTACCTCGACACCATTCTTCTACCTATCGTCCGTCCGTTTGCTGGTGCTGTTGGTGAAACTTCCACCTAATGCACGATAATGCTCGTCCTCATGTCGCGCGTCTAGTGACTGACTGGCTCACCAACGAAGGAGTTGATGTATTGCCATGGCCAGTACAATCACCGGACCTGAATCCCATCGAGCATGTGTAGGACATGCTTCAACGAAGAATTACTCCGCATATGGGGAACATTCACACAACGTTTCAATTGAGAGAGCTTTCAATCGCTGAATGGGCAAATGTACCTCAACAAGACATTGACAATCTCATTTTGTCGATGCACGATAGATGTAGGGCCGTAATAAACCAGCGTGGAGGCCATACTTTGTACTGATTCCAATTTTTTTTGTATTATGATTTTTTTCGGGGTGCCAAAGAAGAGCCATATTTTTTTTAGTTTTGCTTATATGCGCACTCAGTATTTTTGACCATTTAATAAATTTTGTTGTAAGTTATATTCGTTTAATAATCATCCGTCAACTTTTTTTCCCTAAAGCGATCTAAAAAAAATTATTGCCATTTTTAAAAATATCCCTAGACTTTTCCGATGTGTGTATATCATCATTCCAAATTGATTAATTGGTCAAATCGAGCATCACAAATGTCAAACTGAAAGGAATTCCCGCTCATTAATAGGAAATCAGAAAATAATCAACTTCCATGAAAGGAAAAGCCATTAATTCTTTCTGAACTAATTGTATACATTCAATTAAATACGATAAGATTGCTTGCTCAACGGTGTTGTTGTAACGAATAATGGGTCCCATATTGAAATTGAATTACAGAACAAATGTCATGAAACAGGGGTGTCTTTCTAGTGAATTTCCACTCGAGATAGGGTCTAGAAGACTAGCTCAATGATAAGAGATGATCAATGGAATGCTAAAGTGTCTTGGTTTCTGCCTTCCTATTTTGGATTTATTTCCGGAATTATCGAATAATTCATCATTATATATTCTTTTTGCCGCATTCAGTAACTTTAGGGTCCTGATTTTATTTTGACGTCCACAACTCTAATCTTATTATCCTTTCTCCTATAAACATTAAAAAAATTTCCAAGGGGCCATACATTCCTTTGTAATGTGTCGTCAATGACGAGTACCGACTTCCTCAAATGTTCCCAATGTTGGTGCAGCTCTATTTGAACAGTGCATAAAAAATGATTTGGCGTGAGGCTATCCGGCTCGAAGGACCAATGTTCCAACTAGTCAGTCCTACTGTGAATTCCTTTGATTTAAAGTCGAAACAAACCAGGAATCAAAACGTTTCAAGTCAATATCTTTATTTTATTACTTTTCAAAATTATTGTCAATGTCAGAATCGTCTTTTTTTTAAACAAAAAACATGATCAATTATTTTAACATACTGAGTGAACAAAGTTTATTCAAAGCAACAACAACAGCTTATATATATATATATATATATATATATATATATATATATATATATATAACACCCATTTGCTTGTTAAAGGTTTCACTTCATCAGGACAGTCCACTAAAGTCCAGGTATTATTTTCCATTAAGGAGTCTAATTCTTCTCTCACTGCATTTATCCATTTGTTCGCATCATCTTGTGGTAAATTATCAATATCTTTATAGTTTTTTGGTACATTTTCTGCTATTGAATCTGTATTTAGTGCCATGTAGATTTCAAAGTCATCTAACCAGAATGGCCTTTTTGTAACTCTTTTCTGATCCACTTCAGACGTAGTTTCTATTGATGGCATTTCATTGATTGACGTTTCATTTTGAATATTTGATAATCTACTTTCAAGATTTCTCGTTTCTTTTTCTGAATTTATAGTCTCTGATTTTACTGGAATTTCATTAACTATTTCTATGGTTTTTTCAGATTTTGTACAATTTGAAATTCCTTTTGCTTGAAATTATTCACTTTTAATTATTTTAAAAATAAAATAAATACAACAATAAAAATCAATTGGCGCTCCGGGGCGACTTCATTGATTCCAGTGGCGCATTTGCTTTTTCAGCTGCAGGAAAACTCGGAAAAACCTGCAGCACCACATCATCTGAAGATCCTGATCTAACAATGTCCTCTCTCTCATAAAACAAAATGTACGGTGTCTCCAGAGGCTCCAATAAATTCAATGCATCGCCAGAACACTTCGTGACACGACTATCGTCAAACTTAAACCAGTCCGTTTCTTCTTTGACCAAGGCGTAATAATGACCAAATTCAACACCAGAACCACAGTGAACAATGACTGCATGAATATTATAACAGTGGTCTGCTAGGTTCAAATGTTCATCTATTTCGAACCTTCCAAAGAGTTTCTTGCTTCCGTCAGAGGTTGAGTCTTGCTTGAAAATCATCAGTGTTATTATTAGATTGACTGGTGCCTGAGCTATACTTGTTTCCTTATAACAGTCAGTTAGTTTGGCGCATGTTTGACAATACAGTCGATCATCACCTGTTAAAAATTCCATTTTCAGATGATTTAACAATAAGCTTTGCACGGACTGGTAATTAGTCGTATTAGGAAAAGCTAGATGAAGTTCCAGAAATTCACATGAGTTTTCACTACTTCTTGAACATTTACCACAAAGTAAACAAGTGAGGATTTTTCCAGCAAAATATTTACAAACACAAGACGAGATGTGTTGTACGGAATCATTCAGTCCAGAGCGGTCAGGAGTATTGATTTTGCTATTATTTTGCCCACGAAGAGTATTCAACAAGAACCCCAAGAATTCGGAACAATCCTCTTGTTGTCCTAACGAGTATCTAGTGGACTTCAAAGACTCCAGGAAATCAGTTGGAGGGAAAGATGATACCTTCTTACGAAACTGCAGCTGCATGAACAGTTGTTTGAGTTTGATGAATAAGCAGGAAACATTCCCGTTCTCGTTCATCATTAAAACTTCGTTCTTGAAATTCTTCGTCATGAACAACACTTGTAAAATGCTATTCATGTAGCAAGTGTTTCCTAAATTATCCAATCCAATTTTCTTCTCTAGATTTTCAGGACAACTCTCTACTGATTCGTAAGGAAGAACACGTTTCACAGAATCTCCATAAGAACCATTTCTCAAGCTGCGATCGATCCTTCCAAGTGAAAAAGGGTTTCGTAGAGGGATCGATTCGGCTCTTGCTTCAAGAAGCGCTTCCACTGAAATGGTACCAGTTCTACGAGGAATGCAACTCATTTTTTGGGGCCAAGAATGAACTGAGTCCAATGACCGCACTTTTGCTTTATTCATTTCATCATTCTGATTCATCATCATCTGATTCATCATCATTCATTCTGATTTTTGAAGTGACCCTTGTATTTGCATTCTGACATTGTATGGCCTCTGACTCCGCATCGGTAGTAATTGAATTTAAATGGTCTGGATTCTAGGTTTTTCTTTTCTCCACTTTTATTAAAGAAGGATGCACTTTGTAGTTCATCACTACTATTTCTATTGTTTATCTTGTTCTCTTCTTCGAATATTCTTCTTTTTACTAAATCCAATGTTAGTTTATCTTCAGATAATGTCTCTAATGCTGTAGTTAAACTATCATGCGGTGATGGTAACGTAATCAATAAATGTGAAACAACCTGAACTTCTTCCAATTTTTCACCTGCCGATTTCAAATGTCTCACAATCTCATCAAATTTTCTCAACCCACAGAGCAATAGATATTCCAGGTATATTTCATGAATATACATTTAAGGATATTATGCTATGAATATGCCATGGATATATATATATATATATATATATATATATATATATATATATATATATATATATATATATATATATATATATATATCTTCTGGAGAATATTCCCTGGAAGTGCTCCTGGCGAACCTTTGATATATTTTAAGAATATTCCTTGGGAATATTCTTGGAATATCTTATAATATTCTTAGAATATCTAAGGTATATTCTATTAAGAATATTCCAGGAATGGAACCAGAGGAATATTCTTAAAATATTCAGGATATTCTTAGTTTATTGTAGGAATATACAATAGAGAAACACCATAGAATATTCTTTAAATATACTTTATGAATATTCTAGGAATATTTGGAATATTCCAAGAATGTGACGAGTAACCGCTATTAGGCATGTATATATTACATTTTGATACAAGATTCACACAAGTAATAAAACACATAATATTCATAAACAAATATATTTTAAAAACAATATACACTGAAATATTTGACGTTTCAACCAATATTAAAAGTAAAAAATCTAATTCAAAATATTTATTCACTGAATAAAATATTCCTGAATACTGTCATATTACAAATATTAGAAATGTATTCAAATTAGGATGTTCCTACTCTCAAACAAATGTATACTAAAAAATATACTAAAATAACAACTCTGTGAATTCATCAGCACTAATTAAAAAATAATAAATATATCATTTCATTGAAGAAGAAAAAGTGTATTACATCAAGAAATAGGTTAGGTTAGGTTTCTCACTTAAAAAAATAAACCCACAAATGAAGTATTTAAAATGAGTGGTATGATGGGTTCTTCAATGAATTTCACTTACTTAAAGTTATCCAAACTTTGCTCACCAGAATAGTTTTCCTTATATTTGTCCAACAATGCATCAGCCAGTGTTTCAATAGTAATACCTGAAACAAAATGTACATTAACGTTCGTTATCACTATTTGAAAGTGGCACAATAACACTGGAATAAAAATCAAATAGATATTTTTCGCATAGGTTACTCATGAACATTTACAATATTTTATGACTTGGAGAGCAACTTGCATTGTCTTGTTGAAAAGTACTCATTACGTTTTCAGTTCCTTGGCGCACCTGCTTGTACCAGGTACCACTCTGTTTCCTTTTGGGCAAATTGATACTATCTTGAAAACGAATGATAAAAATTATGAAAACAAATGATACAAAAGAATGTGTCATTCACTTACTTTTCTCTATTGAAGATACACAACTGAAATCACTCTAGTTCAAACATGTACTTAGTCAAACCAACAAATCCCACACACCAACTCTCCTTGAACCTAAAATGAGGTATAGTAGGTTAATCACCATGACTTTACTATCGATACTATTGCATTTTACTTACTTTTCTTGAAGACTGAATATATGCAACTCTCCTGTTTGAAGATCCAAAATCAAACTATTCGCTGTACTGCAAATTGGACAACCCCAAATTATAAATGGTACACTGAACGTGACAGAATTATACTTTGATAATAACACCAACACACCATGCATTACACACGCGAACCTGCCACGTCAACTGCCATGTTGAATCAAATGTCGAATATAACGCAAATGTACCATGCATTAAGGGGCAGCCGCTTTCACAGAGCTTATTCGACTGTCGCGCGCTACACTTCAATTGACCAATGAGAAACGTTTACTCCAATTCTTCACTTCCCCATTTCTCTGTTTCCAGGATTTTTCGCTTTGTAATTAAATAATTTCAAATACAGAAAGACAAATAGGATGAGAATTAACCAATTTATTGATGCAATTGGTTCATTTATTGGCCCATTCAAATTTTTTTGTCGTTTTCAACAGTTGCTGTTGGAGCAATTCATCCAGAATCTACGCGTTGAGTTCAAAAACTGATTAACACTATCAGGGTTATATACATTAGGTTATGCATTCGATTAAGATCTTCAAATATTTTTGTTTTCAATAATATTGAATTATTTGAATACGTTATTATAAGATAATTCAAAATTCCATTGTATAGAATATTCCAAAATATATCGTGGGGATATATTCTAAGAATATATCATATGGTATATTCGATCGACAATATTCTTAGAATATTCAAGGGAGAATAATCCATTTATAGACATTCTATGCACATTCTTTCGGGAATAATCCTGCCATATTCATTCAAGCATATTCTATGAATATTTGGAATATATACGTTCGTTTTATGATATACAGGGAATATTCCATGAATATCTAGTGCTGTGTGGGAAATGACTTTCCATACCTTCGTTTTCCTCTGATTTTAGCATTAAAAGCTTCTTTCTTAAGTAAATTCTACTGGCAAGTCCTTTTTTTTGATATGTATTTTCTAGTACTTCCCACATTTCTTTCGCAGATTTTTTATCTTTAACGCATTCCAAATGCGAATTAGCTAAACACTTCACAATAATATTCTGACATTTGATGTCCTTTTTCTTCTAGTTAGAGTCTTCCGGCAAGGGAACTGCTTCATTAATCACTTCTTCAACTTCATGTTCTTTGAACAGTAATTCCATTCGAAATTTCCAATGGTCGAAATCTGTACCATCGAACTGACGAATTCCCAACTTATCATCTGAGCCCATAACCTTCTGGAATCAATAACTTTCCTCAGTTAAAGAAAATAAAATGTTTCTTTTGACTTTTATTGACACAAACTATTTTTTTTTTCATACAATAGCAACTATATACAACTAGATAGAATAAAATTATAAATCAACTTAACTGAATGATGTTCTCATATTCATAACTCAACAAAAACATCCCAAGTCGCACCTCCACGTTTCCCATTTGTAAATGACTACTGCGAAGCTTATTATGCCCCCTTCCACATCTAGCATGAAAAGATCGTTTAAGTAGATATTGAAGAGAATTGGACCCAGAACTGTTATAGTGAAAAACATAAAATACACTGTATTAATTACGTTCTCTAGACTCCTGTGGAATATTCACCTCTGTTTCTCAACTGAAAGGATAACAATAGTGACTTGTACCGGGCCTGTCATGATTTGAGGGTTTCAGTGGGACGTAATATCGAGCTGTTTTACTTACTGACAAGTAACCCACAAATAACATTGTACAGATAAAACAGATTATCAGTGAAAAGTCACGCAATACATCGTTTGCCGTTATGAAAATAAAATCTTCTTCACGTTCTTCGTGTCGCTCAGCTCTACTTTGCACCTCCTAGAGTAAAGCTACTGAAAATTTTGAAGTATTCTCCGAAAGGAAAAAATCAATCGGGTATATATGGGAAAAATGTTGAAGAGAGTCCGACCAAGAAGATATACGGGCTCGCAGATACTTGGAAGCCAAAAACTTTCCAGTTTATCCGTCTTTCATGTCAATGAAAATGATTTCATCGTCAAAAATCCCGGCATCGTAGATTCAAGGTAACATACATGATAGATGAATCAAGGGAACAGAGTGTTTGTTGCATGAAATATTGTAGACCGGAGCCCGTAACAGAAATTTTCTGTCTTTTTCAGAAGACATATTTACAGCCACAAGCAACAATATTATGCGTTGAACGAATGTTTTCCCATGTTACACATGCTCAAACATACTCTAGTTTGCATGAAAAAAGAGCTTCTTTGATAAACATTTTACCGTCTGCCATTCATGCGACCGGAAGGCTAGGTACGGAACCCACAAAAAAAATGATTGGCAGACGGTTACATGGTGTTCTGGCTAAAGCATGAATTTTTTATTCAACCAAAAAAATGGTTACCTGAAATCAATTTTTTACCGTCTGCCAAGCACAGCGTAGACTAACAGTAACATGAAATGAATTTTCACAGTACTTACCATGTGTGATCTCTCCAAAGCTTTTGATTGTGTTTCACACGAACTTTTAATAGAAAAACTTACATTCTACGGCATTAGAGGCACGCCGTTGAACCTGTTCAAGTCTTACTTAGAAGGTAGACAACAGTTTGTCCATCTTAACAACAGTTCTGAATCAGAACTGAAAATCATAAAACATGGAGTACCGCAAGGTTCTGTTCTTGGACCCCTGTTGTTTATCATCTACATTAATGACCTATGTTTTCACATGAGGACGAAATGTCAAATTGTCCTATTTGCGGATGATACCTCTTTCATCAGTTCAAACAGCAACATTTCACGTCTTCTTGATAATGCTGAAACCTTGATGACTAAAGCGGAAGCTTGGTTTTCTGCCAATAACCTTCGACTGAATAAAGGGAAGACACAAAACCTCATAATTTCCTGTAATAATCAGATCACGTTAGGTAAGCATTGTAAATTGCTTGGGGTTGTTTTAGATGATCGTTTGAACTGGACTCCTCATGTAGATATATTGAGTAAGAGACTATCCAGTCTCTTATTTTTGCTTAGACAGCTCAGGTACTGCCTCAATTCGAGCATGTTAAAAAATGTTTATTTTGGATTATTTCATTCTGTGATAGGCTATGGTGCGATTCTGTGGGGTAATGCTGTTGATTCCTCAAAAATATTCAGGTTACAAAAACGCGCAATAAGACTATTAGCCGGGGCTAGGTATAGAGACCACTGTCAACCACTGTTCAAAACAATGAGGATTCTACCACTCCCTTGTGTGTATATATACCAAAATTTACTAGAGATCCATTCAGAAAGGCAGAATATACAAAAAGTTTCTGGCCTGCATCATTATACTACCCGGGCTGCCACGGCTGATGATTTAGTATTGCCACGTTACAGGTTGTCCAAATCTGAGAAAAATTCATTAGATTTTAAACTATATAATAAATTGCCCTGCGAATTCAGATCCATGAACGAGAAATTGTAAAAAATTATCTTCTCAAATATTGTTTTTATTATAGAGACGAGTTTATTCAGACAAAAATTCAATTTTGACGTGTATTACCCAATTTATGTGATTGTGATATATTTTATATTGTATACCTGAAGGCTTTTAGATAATGTTATTATATATTCATTCAATATGATATATTAATTGTGATTGACTTGCTATAAACCATATCATGTATGAGTTACATAGTTAAATAAATATCTATCTATCTATATCTACCTATAGGTATTTTTTAATTAACAATTTTTTTACAGTGTCTCTGAACCATTTTTTACCGTATAAAACTTGGTAAGATATAAACTTCAATATTAACAAAACAGAGAAAAATTATTGGCAGACGAATAGACCGTGTTTATACAACTGAAAAATATTTTTTAATTTGTTAAAAAAAGTGATAACTTTCACCGACATTTTACCGTCTGCCGTTGTTTCCTTGCAATATATAATTATTAAGTAGACAAACGGTCAATTGGCAGAATAATTTACCGTGTTTAGATGAGAGTGGTAGACAACTTGTGATGACACAAATGTCAATGTTACTCACATAAATGTCAAATGCCACATAAATCGGCCGTGCTCTTGGCTTTCAGCTTTGCGCTGGTTTACCTGCATTTCATGCCTCAACCGACTGTTATTTTATACCAGCTTTTCATTAAAAAAGTGAGTTACATCGTTTGACGCATCCAATCTACCATCATGTGCTAGAGAGTTACAGCAACAAATTTAAAGAACAGCATATATTTGAATAGAACTAGCCGATACGTGAAAATCCATAAGTAATAAAAAACTAATCAATACAGTTTATTGTATGATTTTCACTATAAAAGGGTTTTACAAAAACCGCGACACGTGTTTCGCTATACAATAGCTTCCTCAAGCATAAACTGTTTATGCTTGAGGAAGCTTTTGAATAGCGAAACACGTGTCAAGTCTTAAGTGACTTGAGTCATACTTAGCAGATCGCACCCAGATGGTCAAAACCAATTCGTACTAAAATGAAGGTAAAATTACTTGCGGCGTCCCACAAGGTTCGGCACTGGGCCTACTTTTATTGTCAATTTACATTAATGATCCCTCTTCTATTAACATCCAAGGAAAATTTACTTTATTTGCTGATGATACCACAATTTTATGTCATGCTCCTAACAACAATGAAATAATTGAGAATGACATCACGAAAGTGAAAGACTGGTTTGACTCAAATCTTTTGAGTTTGAATTTATGAAAAACAAAAGTATTGTCCTATCGTAACCAGATTCCAGCCGTACATCTAAATAATATTCAAATTGACAACGTACTAACTTCTAAATTCCTTGGCTTGTTCATTGACAATAATTTAAAATTCAACACACATGTAGATAATTTGAAATCCAAGCTCCCCTCTGGATATTATGCAATACGAGTAACAACATTTGAGCTCGGATCTGCAGAAGCTAGAATTGTTTTATCATTCCTTTTTTGAATCCCATCTTCGTTATGTGTTTTTTCGGTTTCTACATAGAAAATAAAAGACACTTTATGCATATCTTCACTTCGAAAATATTGACGGTTTTCGAGATATCTAGCATGACAGGTTTTTTTCCAATATTCGTCACTCAGAATATTTGAAATTATAAAGTTGTGCCAAGTTCAATTGAATTTTTTTTTTGGTCAAATATTCTACATTGGTAACTCTCTCAAACGATATATCTGAAATCTACCTGTGATATACAGGGTATGAAAAACCGCTTGCCACACATTGTAGATGAAAATTTGCAGAATCTTCCTTATTTTAACTGGAACACCCTGTATATTATTGATCCATAAGGAGCGCCAACGAAACCTCTAGAAATTTCATTAAGTATTTTCAATGGCTAGGTTCTTAAAAAATCATTTTTTTCGAAAAATGGTCGTTCTTCCTATTTCTACGCCACAAACTCGATGAAAGACTTTTTCCAAAGCAAAATCCATTTAACGACTGAAGAATGTACGAAAGATATCTTGTTTCAATTCTGTACATTATAGCATGTCCTATAGTTTTTTATTTTTTTTTAATGACAACTCTCTATTTTATCGCCATAATATCAATGATTTTTTTACTGTGAAATCCATATGTGACGACTGTGATCGAGATATATGTTATTCTCTAAATAGAACACCGTGCAATTTCTTCATTTGATGAACGGTTTTTGTCAAGTCTTTCTTTAAAATATCGCCCCTTGACTAAAATTACCTGTTGCTAGATGCTAAACAAGTTTTTAATTCCACCGCAAAATGTACGTTCTTCAATAATTACAATAATTTCAATAATCTCGAGATTTGTGCCATATTTTTTCGGTCCAAAAAAACCTAAAGCGAATTAAATAAAACTAAAAGATTTGTTGAAACTGGATGTATCAATTATTCTAAACATGAGCGCATCAAGCCAGCTACATGAAGATAATGAATTGCAAGTTCTTCTTGCTGTTGAAGAAGATCCTAGTAGGAATCAACGATAAATTGGTAAAATAGTGGATATAAGTGAGATATCAGTGCAACGATTTTTGAAGAAACATCGCTTTCATCCATCTCATACTAATGTATGCCGATTTTGAGAAAAGAGTGAGATTTTGCAATTGGGCCATGGGAAAAATTCGTCGAAACAAATATTTTTTCAATAACATTTCATGGTCGGATGAATCGACATTCCAGAAAAATGGAATTGTGAATCGACATAATAACCATTATTATTCAACAGAAAATCCCACTTATTGAGACAGGTGGACTTTCAATATAGGTGGTCGATAAATGTCTGGGGAGGCATCATTGGAGAATATGTAATTGGTCCATACTTTTTTCAGGGACGTATGAATGGAACAATGTATGTGCACCTGCTCTCTATTCGGCAGAAGTGAGAGATCATCTAAATGAAGTATTTCCCAATAAATGTATAGGACGGAATGAGCCTGTACGGTGGCCCGCTAGATCACCAGATTTAACAAAACTGGATTTTTTCTTATGGGGATACATAAAAAATATGGTTTACGTCGAGTCACCGAGCCACCAGCTTCTTCCGAAAATATGCCACTTAGAATAACGAATGCTTTTGGTAGCATTACACCAGCTGTCTTGCGCAGGATAGAACAGTCTTTCAAACATAGACTTCAGCTCTGCATTCAAGAAAATGGAAGACATATCGAATGTATTTTATAAAAGTTTCATTATCAACCTTCATTAAACTCTTCCATTTTTAGTTTTGTAGTTTTGTCAGTTGACAAATTTAAATATCTAGAACTTAAGCCCTGAATTCATGAATATACACCATAACATAAAAAAAAATTGTAATATTAATAATGTTTTTTCATTTAATCTTCCATTTAGAAAAATGTGATAGGTACATACATTTATTTCGTTTGGACACGCTATAATGTACCAAATTGGAACAAGATATATTCTTATCAGTCGTCAAATGGACATCGAAAAAAATGCTTATTTAAGAAAAACTATCAAACCTAGTCAAAGGAAATACTTAATGAAATTTGTAGAGGTTCAGTTGGTTCTCCTTATGGATCAATAATATACAGGATGTTCCATTCAAAATAAGGAAGATTCTGCAAATTTTTATTTACAATATGTGGCAAGCGGTTTTTCATACCCTGTATATCACAGGTCGACTTCAGATATATCGTTTGAGAGAGTTACCACTGTAGAATATTTGACCAAAAAAAAATACAATTGGACTTGGTACAACTTTATGATTTCAAATATTCTTAGTGACGAATATTGGAAAAAAAACCTGTCATGCTAGATATCTCGAAAACGGTCAATATTTACGAAGTGAAGATATGAATAAAGTGTCTTTCATTTTCTATGTAGAAACCTACTTGTCATTAGAGCTGTGTTCACGCTGCTTAATATTGAAAACCAGTAAAATACGCCTTTACGACGATACGTTTCAAAGTTTGAAACAGTCTCTCCATGTCCTGAATTGTTTCAGATATAATCTTTTGTTTCAGTTCAAAGTCTACCAATGATAAAAAGATGACCTGTCAACTGCAGAAGAGCACACCAAAGCACTTTTTACACCACCTTGAGCAATATTGTGATAAAACTACTCTTCATGGTCTTCGCTATGTTGGAGATGCTTCACTTTCTGTTGGAGAACGGTAATTTCTTGTCAAAGAGTTACGTTACAAGATATAAAGTGTCACCATTAAAGTGCGCACCATATGGGAAACTTTTTCGAAAAGTTTCAATGAAGTTTAACTTCGGCACTTGTTTGTGCTTTAAACTTAAAATGATGCGGCCAACTGCGACCCACTGACGTTCAGTGTTTGTCAAATTCAATTTTTTTTTTGAAAAAAATTGAAAAAATGCATTTCTAGACCGAATTTAACAAAAAGTTACTTGAAAAAGTTGTGTCTACGGCAATTTCATATCCATATGCCAAATTTTATGCAACTAGGATGAAGTTAACGTTTTGCTTATTTTTGACAGATTTCCCCTTTATTTTAAAAAACAAGTTCGGTTAATTCTCATCAATTCATGTATACATAACAAACTCATCATGGAGTTTAACTTTTCTGATACATTTTTACTTATACGGACATTTTTAGAGAGAAATTAAAAATGTGCTATAAAAATTTCAACATGACTGCTGCAAAGTTTTAATCACTTGGCTATTTTCTTAAACAAAACTTTGATTTCGAAAAAGCAGAGGCAACTAAAAAAAAGCAAATAATTTCGATAGAACTATTATTATTATTATAAATTTTAAATAACAAAAATATTATAGAAAATACAAATGGGTAGAAAAAATTACTTATTGATCTAAATGAGGTTGTCAAACACGTATAGCCTACATTTCAATATGTCGTCCTCCACGTTCAATACAAATTATGGTCCTTCTACTGACATCTGGAACTGCATTTTTAATAAATCGGGGATTTATATTTGCACAGCACTCGCGAATGGTATTTTCCAGATGTTGTATGTCAGTAAATGGTCTATTTCGGTACACTTTTTGTTTCAGGTAACCCCACAAGAAAAAGTCTAAAGGCGTCAAGTCGGGTGATCTAGGTGGCCAATTATGTTCCCAGTTACGTCCAATAACTTTGCCTATGAACATTTGTTGGAGGGACTGTTTTACAGCAACCGTGTGATATATTGGTGTGCCATCAAGCTGATACCATAGGTCGTATTTAATATTCAAAGGCATATTCTCTAAAACTTCACTAACCTCATTATTTGAAAGGTTGAGATAACCGACGGATGATAAATTTTCCCTAAAGAAAAATGGCCCAATTATTTGGTCGTTAAGTATCCCACACCATACATTAGTTTTGAAGGAATACTGATCAGCACTTTCAACTGTGAAATTGGGATTTTCTTGGGCCCACCATCGGCAATTTTGAAAATTTACCGTTCCATTTGAAGAGAACGTTGCCTCATCTGTCCGTAAAATTTTATACGGAAACTTTACATTTTCTTCTCTCTCTCCTTGAAACCAGAATGAAAACCCCAAACGGACATCAAAATCTCGTACTTTTAATGTGTTAATAAATTTTGGCTTGTAAGGCCAAATTTTGTTCTTTAATAAAATTTTTCTAACACTTTCTCTCTTGTAATCGGTATTTTTTATAATATCGGTTATGCTCGTTTGCCCGTGTTCAATAACTTTTAAACAAATGTTAAGTTGGGCCTCCTCATCATATTTACTTGGAGTGTGCTTTTTCTTTAATTGATTTGCTACGGATCCTGTTTCTCTAAATTTCGACATTATCCTTAACACAGTAGTATGTTGAAAATTTTTTCCTGGATGCCGTTCATTAAAAAAGTTAGCTACTTGCCGGTATGGTGTATTCTCACCACATATTAAAACTATTTCTATTATTTCCTTAATAGACAACATTACTGCAACAATAACTGTTAAAAATTTGACAAGTAAATCAACAACTTGACACTACCATAGCATGCATTTTGTTTGTCAAGACCTACTTAAAAATTTTATTCAACGTGATTAAGCATCCTTACCGCCCTAGTTGGTGTTTATAAATAATCTGTAAATACTAAATATTGAAATTTTAATATAATTTCAACTCTAGTAATTTCATTAATACATATTGCAGTTTTTGAGTTGTGTCTGCTTTTTCAAAATTGAAGGTACTGACGTTTATTTAAGAAAATAGCCAAGTGATTGAAACTTTGCAGCAGTCATGTTAAAATTTTTATAGCAAATTTTTAATTTTTCTCTAAAAAGTTCGTATAAGTAAATATTTATCAGAAAAGTTAAACTCCATGATGAGTTTGTTATGTATACATGAATTGATGACAATTAACCGAACTTGGTTTTTAAAATAATGGGGATATCTGTCAAAAATAAGCAAAACGTTAACTTCATCCTAGTTGCATAAAATTAGGCATATGGATATGAAATTTCCGTAGACACCACTTTTTCAAATAACTTTTTGTTAAATTCGATCTAGAAATGCACTTTTTCAATTTTGTTCAAAAAAAAAGTTGAATTTGACAAACACTGAACGTCAGTGGGTCGCAGTTGGCCGCATCATTTTAAGTTAAATTCAAAGCACAAACAAGTGCCGAAGTTGAACTTCATTGAAACTTTTCGAAAAAAAAGTTTCCCATATGGTGCGCACTTTAATGGTGACACTGTATAAATATTGTTTTTTAGGATTTTCTGGCTAGTTTCGTTCTGTTTTGCAATTGGTTTCGCAGCCTATTATATAACGAATATCTATCATAAATGGAACTCAAGTCCTGTCATAATAAGTTTCAATCCATTTGACGCAGACTTAACTAGCATTCCTTTTCCGGCTGTAACAATATGTAATATGAACCAAGCGAAAAAATCGGAAGTGTTGAAGATCAAAGCTGAAGGGTAAATGACTATAAATCGAATTGGAATGCATGATATTTGAATGATTTTCAGAAGTCCTCTGGAATTGAAACTTTTGAATGATGTTTGTAATGGCAACGAAGAACATATTGTGACACAACCGTACAATTGGTCAACGCTACGAAATTTTTTGATCAGAGTAAGTATAACTTTTCTTTAAGGACAAAACATAAGCATTACAGAAAAATCCTTAAGGCGCTCTTAAAATGGTGCCAGTGCGAAAGTAGTGATTCACATTGGATTTGAATCGCTGGAGATTAAATCCATTTGGAAAAACGTTCATTCTCCATAAACGCCCTTCTCCGAATGGAAGAGTTCTTAAACAGTGAAGTTCGAGGTGTACTGAGTTGAAGCTCGAAACGATAAGCAGCCACAGTCCGTCGCGTATGTCTGATATGTACCGCTCTTGGTGGAATCAAATGTGCCAAGTCACTAGAACACTTCCCGTGAAAGTATATACAGTGTGTCTCACTTCTTATGGAAACACCCCCGTATCTTCCGTAATATTCGAGGTAGACCGATGAAACTCTCAGGACTGATGGAAATGCACAAAATGCACCTACCACCTGAATGGGGTTGGCCAAAGTGATATACACTGTCCGGCACTCGCGATGGAACACCCCATTTTTACGGTAAAACATATTAGGGGGCAAAATAGGCTCAAAATTCGTTCAGATTCGTCATCAGGACTACCAACTTACTACGAATACACTTTTTTCCTGAAAAAATTTCAGTCCTGAAAAATCCGAATTTGTTTCACTTCTCATGGAAACACCCCCGTATCTTCCGTAATAATTGAAGTAGATTTTTTTTGTTTTGACATCAAAACATGAACGAAATTGTTTAAGAGAAACTCGACTTTTGTTTTCACATAAATAATTTATTTTTTATTTTGTTGTCAGGAAAGTTATTCCTTCTCAATAAGAGAGAAAATGGTAATTTTGTAAGAGGAACGGAAACATGTAATCAGTGAGGTTTTAGGATGGTTAATGTTAGTTCATATCCTCATTTTTCCATTATTTGAAAAAAAAACAAAGATATTTTGTGGGAAAAATGTTATGTAGTTCAGAATTCTTTCGAAGTACTACTTTCAAAATCACATTTTCAATTAAAAAACAAAACAATCAATTTCACATGATTTAACTGTTGACAATTTTATATTTTCGTGCCTTCTATGAAATTTCCCTCCAATCGAACACATTTTTCTATGCGCCTTCTATTATTTCCTCCAACTCTTCTCAGTTCTCTAGGTGTGATTTCTCTCCACGCTTGTATAATTCTTGCACGGAGATCTTCCTTATTTGTTGGCCTATCCATATGAATTTTATTTTTTTCAGGTGAACCCATAAATAAAAATCCAGTGGGAATAAATCTGGGGATCGTGGTGGCCATACTACGAGAGGGCTATTGGGTTCTATCCATTTCATAGGTAGATTCCTATTCAAACAAACCCTTGTTATGCCACTATTGTGAACTGGTGAACCATCGAACTTAAAAATCATTCTGTGTCTCACATACAAAGGTAGTTCTTCCAACACATCGGAAAATGCATTTTCGAGAAAATCAACGAATAGTCGTCGGTTTAAATTTTGATCGAAAAAAATGGCCAGATAATATTTTCGTTCAGGATACCACACCACACATTAACGTTCTGAGATATTTGGTCTCCACAATTCACCACCCAATTTGGATTTTGTTCAGCCCAAAACTTCATGTTCTGGGAAGATACAACACCATTCGTGGTAAAGGTAGCCTCATCACTGTATAAGATATACTTTAAACAATTCCTGTCATTGAGATAATTTCCCTGCATCCATAAACAATACTCCATACGGCGGATTTCATCTTCTTCGTGCAAAGTATGTAAAAATTTGGGTTCGAACGCATGCATTTTATGCCTCTTCAAACACCTCCATATTTTACTGCGGTTCATATTGAGTTGAAGCGATAAGTTTCTCAAACTAATTCTAGGATCAGCTTGATGAGCCGCCAATATCGTATCATCATCAATATGATGTTTTACAATTTTTCTGTCCTTTGTTACTTGGCCAGTGCTCACGAATAGATTATATATTCTATGTACAGTTCCAGGGTGTACAGCTTCCTCTAGCGGGTGTCTTCTATTAAATACAGCGGCCGCTTCACCAACAATTAAAACAATTTCAATTTTTGCTTGAAGTGACAGACGTGCCATGTTGAACTTTGTCAATCAAAATGAGCTGATATCAGTTGAAATGGGAACTTCAGAAATATTAAAATATGAACAGGAATTCATGAACAGAAAACAACTGGAGCACAGGAACAATATCCAACACAAATTCAGGAACAATAAACACAATGGGAAAAAAAACACGGCAGAAACAACAGGAACAACGGTGATTCAAAGAACAACAATACTAGAAACAACAAATGCAATGAAAACTGGTCTGGGGTTAATACAACAAGATCTTTCAACAATATTGTCAGGTTGACAGTAAATATCAATGAGCAACTGTTTTCCATGGTGATTTCAGGGCACCGCATGATTCAATGAAACTGATGGAATTCAATCCCTTCAAATGATTTCAGACAACAATTCAGCAAGTAGGTAAAATATTCTAAATTCTACCTGTTCACCGAGTGCGATT
Source organism: Leptinotarsa decemlineata (assembly GCF_025532065.1). NCBI lineage: Eukaryota > Metazoa > Arthropoda > Insecta > Coleoptera > Chrysomelidae > Leptinotarsa > Leptinotarsa decemlineata. The sequence goes on along the minus strand of NW_027412572.1, from coordinate 2,099,991 downwards.
TTTTCTTTAAAAATTAACAGATGTTTCGGTGTTGCAATGAGTATGGAGATTAATTTTGTTTCGGATGGTAAAATGTTTCCTCAATATTTTGATAAAGGACCCTGCACATTTCTTATGAGAAATGGCTTGCCAGTGTACAGTTTTCGGGATGTGAACCTTTGAATATAGATTTTTTCCATTTTTTGCAGTTTTTGCTCATCAATCGAGAGCTCTCACTTCTATTTGGGATAGAATTTGGATGTTCAGCAACCAGAATTAGTTTTACGAATAATCTTCTTCAGTTATAATAGATGCCGCCATCGATAATTTTTCATACACTGCTTCGATAATCTGAGAATGTGGTGTGATATTTTCCTCAGATAGACTCAAAATGGATGATAGCATCTTACAGCATCTGTATCTTTCATACCTGAGAGTACTCTCCAGATAGAATGAAGGGGTTGAGGAATTGGAAGCGAACAATTTTGCGCCGTTATATGTTTTACCTAAAAATGGGGTGTTCCATCGCGGGTGGCGGGCAGTATATATCACTTTGGCCAACCCCATTCAGTTGGTAGGTGCATTTTGAGTATTTCCATCAGTCCTGAGAGTTTCATCGTTCCACCTCGAATATTACGGAAGATACCTCCAAGAAAATATTGAAGCTAGAAGAAAAATGGTATTAAGAATCCAAGAATAAATGGCAATATCAATTATCACAAAACATTAGCACTGGGTGAAAAACATCCACAAAATAAAAAATGATGTCTCAAAAAATAACAAAAGAAACGAGTCCAAACAGGTTTCCTTCCAAGGCCCCTTCCCCGCCGCTACCGCGTTCACGCTTCTTTGTATCTTTCATGTCAGTTCGTTTTTCGCTGTTCATTGTATTGCACGTGTATTTCTGTTATCGATAAGAACTAACGATCGCAGCTCTGAACTGGATTTTGAAACTGTTTTGTGATTCGGATATTTTTAATAATGCCGGCTTATTATACTCTACTGCAATATGCGAATATGCATTTTATTTACCGCGAATGTCGCGGTAATGCAAATGCAGCAGCCCGGTTGTATCGAGAGCGGTATCCAAACGAGGAGAGATATCCGGATTACCGGGTCTTCATTAATGTGAATCGATCCTACACGGAAGGAGTAATTCCTGGAAGACAGGTAAATCGCGATGCAGGAAATATCCTTGGTCCAGATGTTGAAGAAGAGGTTCTGGCTTGCGTGGAAGAGAGTCCAGATATTTCGGTACGTGCGATTGAAAGACAAATCGGAATTCCAAAAACTGTTGTGCATCGCATTTTTCGAGTGCACAGGTACCATCCATACCACTTGCAAAGAGTGCAAACATTACTGCCACGAGATCATGCACCAAGTGTTTTGTTCTGTCAAAAAATGCTGGTCAGACACGCGGCTGATCCTGACTTTTTTAGTAAGATTCTGTGGATTGACGAGAATACGTTTAAAAAAGACAACTTCATGAATATGCACAACTTGCATTGCTGGAGCTTGGCTAATCCACATGCCATCAGAGAAGACCGCTCACAATACCAGTTTAAAATTAATTTGTGGTGCGGAATCAATAATGGCCAAGTAGTAGGACCCATTGAAATACTTGGAGCGTTTAATGGTCAACACTATTTAGAATTACTAAGGGACGAGTTGAATGGCCGTTTAGAAGATGTTCCTCTCGCAACCAGACAAGGCATGTGGCTGCAAAATGATGGCTGTCCTGCACACTACGCCCGGCCTGTAAGGGATTACCTAGAAGAAGAATTTCCTGGCAGATGGATTGGTCGACTTGGACTAATTCTCTGGCCAGCCCGCTCCCCGGATCTAAATCCTATGGATTTTTTATTGGGGGTTCTTCAAAAAAATAATTACTTTAAACCGATAGAAACTGTAGAAAATCTTCGTGATCGTATCAACGGCCCGCCGAAACGTGCAATCGATTACACGAGGCACGATTTGTGACACGCTCTTTTATTCGCAGATGTCGTACCTGTATCCGGGCAGGTGGTGCTCGGTTCGAGCATTTATTGTAAAAGCTTTTAATAAGTTTGCTTACATGATTTATTTGATTTTAATTTTTTAATTACAATACATAGTACTGTATCTACAAAATTATCCCAGAAATAAATTTTCCTTGAAAAATTACGAAGGGTGAAAAAAATTTGTTTTTCTTCTACCTTCAATATTTTGTTATTTTTTGAGACATCATTTTTTATTTTTTGGATGTTTTTCACCCAGTGCTAATGTTTTGTGATAATTGATATTGCCATTTATTCTTGGATTCTTAATACATTTTTTCTTCTAGCTTCAATATTTTCTTGGAGGTCTGATAGAAAGTTAACTATTACACCATTTTGGAATCTCCATTAAATGCGCCAACTTTCTGAAATACTTTTCAGCCAAGCACAGTACATTTTTTTTCACTGTGACTGGTCAAAGTTGACCAAAAAATTTGTTTCATTTCAAAATTTATTTTATTTTATATTTTTTCCAGTTATTTCCAATGATCGCAAGCTTTTGGTATTACTGTCGTGTGCGGATATTATTTAGCTATACAAAATAGTTTTTTTTGTTGTGGATAAGTCATGTTTTTATGACGTAACATTGAAAATACTAAACCGAGTCGCCGATTTTCGAAAAAAAGAAAATTTCCGATATCTCGAAAACGAAAACACTTTTACCAAAACTTTTTTCCTGTTATGAGCTAGTCATGACCACCTCAAGGTTTATCGTCAAGAACCGGGACACCCTGTATATGTATGTATATATATGTATGTGTATATATACTTTTTTTGTTTTATCATCCTTTCTGAAATATTTTTGTTTATATTGTACCATGTGATTGAATGCAAATGAAAATTATTATTAGTATTATTATCGTTACGTATAAAGGTCGGGACATACATAACCGCACCGAGCCCGCACCAACACACGGCCGAGTGTTGGACGTGCTACGGCAAGAAAGAAAAATAAGGTATTTTAACTGTAGGGACACATATCTCCGCACCGCGCCAGCACCGCGGCCGTGCTCGGAGACCGCAGAGAGCCCGCACCGTCACAGGCTAGCTCAGTTTACTTTTTGACGGTGACGGTGCGGCCACGTTCAACATGGAGGGCGAAAAACTGATTGAAGAAGTGCGGAAATTTCCTGTTTTGTACGATCAGAGTGATGTTAAGTATCGGAATACCGAATACAAGGAAAGGATATGGAAAATAATTTCCGAAACACTAAAAGTGCCAGGTATGTTACATGTTTTTATAGTACGTAGTTGGTGTGTCAAATGAATGTACACAGAAAGGTTGAAGTTATTCAAATTTGTAAGGTAAAAGTGCAAACGTTAGTTGGGTGTCTTATATTCTCAGTGCAGCCCTTTCTTGCCACTCTACACTTCCAACAGGAGAGTTGAAGAAGTCTTTGAGTTTATCACGCAAATCAAATGCTGCTCTCGTTGATCCTCCTCGTAGACGGGGTAGGTCTTGAAGACTGCAGGCCCCTCCAGCAATTGTGGTGCTTTCAATATCCTCAGTGTTATCAGTTGATGCTGCCATGTTACTTCCTTCATTTTGTCTTATGAAATTGTAAAGGGTGCAAGCAGCTAGTATTAAAGTTGATATGTTTTCCGGTTTTCCTTGTAACCGCCGAGAGAATATGCGAAACTTCTGTACTAAAATTCCAAACGCATTTTCAGAAATCCTTCTTGCTCTGCTTAGACGATAATTAAATATCCTCTTTTCATCTGTCAAACCTTTTCCTGGGTAAGGTCTCATCATATAATTTTTGAGAGGAAAGCCTTCGTCACCTACAATGACCATTGGCAGTTCAACATTGCTTCCGGGTAGTGTTCTACTGTTAGGAACATTGAGCTGGCCATGCTCCAGAGCTCTACCGAAATTCGAGTTTAAAAAAATTCCTCCATCCGAGTTTTTTCCATAACCTCCCACATCTACTACAATGAAGTTGTAGCATGGGTCAACTAAACCAAGAAGTACAATGGAGTATGTGTGTTTGTAATTCCAGTACAGGCTTCCCGATAACTTCGGAGCTTGAATTGTAACATGCTTCCCATCTAAGGCACCAATACAGTTGGGGAACTGCCACTTTTCCCAGAACTCGGAGGCAACAGTGTTCCATTTTGCTTCATCTGGCACAGGCATGACCTCGTTTAAAATAACGTCCACAATTGCTTTACATGTACTGTGAATGATAGAAGCTACAGTGGATCTTCCCATCCTGTAGCTGAATGAAATAGTCTTGAAAGTATCACCAGTTGCAAGGAACCTGAAAAAAAAGTATTTGTGTTATTAAGACTTATGCAAACATGGTTTTATTTTGTAAAAAAATAAGTATAGGTAAAATCAAGTCCATTCGGATTGACCAAAAAAATTTACTGAAGCTGCTCTGTCCCTTTATTTAGGGGAAGGGGGTTCTACTAAACTATTAAAGAATATTTTTTGTTTCCAGGAGGGCCAGAAGAGTGCAAAAAAAAGTGGGCTTCAATTCGAGACCAGTTCCGTCGGACTCTACAGAAGAGGAAGACAAAATCAGGTCAAGCTGCAGCCAAAAAACAAAAATACAAATATGAAGAAGTATTAGACTTTTTGCTTCCTCATATTATGGGCAGAGAAACCTTGTCGAATGTTCCCTCATGTGAAGAGAAAACGGATGATTCAGAATTGAACCCAAGGATGGAAGAGTCTGAACTTGATCCAGAAAGTGAGGCTGAGAGCCAAAAGGAGGTTTCACAGTGTTCTGGCAATTCTCAAACTATAGTTCAGCCTACTTCTCCAGTTCCTCTAGCTGGGCGCACGCAAGCTACTCCAAGAAAAAAGCACTACTTTGCTAGGCCAGTGAATGTAAAACGAACTGGAGCCAATGTTCAGAAAACTGCTCACGAGTCTCCTTCGAGCCAACTTATGGCGTACATATTAGCTGAAAAAGAAACAGAAAGGAACCAAACAATATGTGCAACCAATCCTCCGCAGCACCCTGTAGATATTTTTCTTGCCAGCTTGGCTCCTACTCTAAAATCTCTGGATCCTATATTGCTGAACCAAGCAAAAACTGCAATATTTGCCACTGTACAGGAGTTTGAGTTGAAGCAATTAAACCGAATAACAACAAACCCGCTTGGGTTGGATATGGCGGACCTGCCCTCATTTGCAACAGCCGCAGGCAGCAGTAGCACCTCACATTCGTCATTAACCAACGAATCTCCTCATGAGAATTCTCCTCATATGGATTGTTCTACATCGTTCTTTGATTTGTAAAAATGTTTACATATTAAAGTATTGGTTTTTTGACAATACATCGTATGTGTTCTTTACCTTTTATTAGACTAATAAAATTTTACAAAATACAGAAAATATAACAGAAAATTTGGTAAATGAGCTGTTTCCAAAATTATTCTGTAATATAATTCTGAATTGTTAAATGATACTGAATTCTGTAATATGAGCTTTTTACAAAACTAACATCTTCAATGATAGCTTATTATAAAACCTGCGGTTGTAAGATCGAACTGCATTTTGATTTATTTTATTACAATACATTGAATTGAATATACATGATATATTTTTTGAGACATTGAGTTTTATCAGTAGGTGATATGGCATACGAATAAGAAACCTGCGTAAAAATGGTAATCATCTTTTAAAAATGAGTATTTGACAAAAAAAAGTTGGCACTAACCTTAAGCACACAGCCAGACGTTCTCTTGGTGGAATACATGTCCTCCAGAAAGTGTCGTTTTTCTTTAGTGTTATTTGCAATTTGTTAAGAAGAAGATAGAAAGTATTTTGTGTCATTCGAAAATATCCGTAGAACTTGATTTCATCATCCATGAGACGGGGAAACAGGGTATTAAATTCTCCTTCAATGGGTCTTGATTTCCATGCACTGTCAACCCAAATCCTCTTTCTTCGTCCCCTCAAAGTTGCCTCTTCATCTCCTTCCTGTAGAGCCAAGGCAATCATTGCCAAATCACTATTTCGAAATTTTGAGAACATGACCGAAACAGACAAAACCACCGCGCTGAGTAGTGTACTAAGATATACTAACGACCGTCACCCGGAACGGTGACGGGCTAGTGTGTTCTCCTACCACCGTCACCAACATTTGTCCGTGTCGCTATCTCTGCTCGGGGAGGACGCGGTGCGGGCTCGGTGCGGTTATGTGTGTCTCGACCTTAATAGGGTGTTTTTTTAGGCGATATTTTTTTCTTGGTCTTACCTGAAAAGTCTTTTTTTTCTATAAATTGTCAGATTTCAGGGATGATCGAGAAAAAAAATCGCCCAAAAATGAAGCACCCTAATATACAGGGTGTCCCTGGACTTCCTCTTTTCCTCTCGGGAATGTATAGATGGGGTCAAAATATCACCAGTACTTCATATAACTTTTTTTCCTAAAAGTCTTCGTAACCAAGTTACGGGCCCTCGAAGTCACAAAATGAAAAATGTTTTTCTTTGATAACTTTTCAAGTGAATATTCAAAATCATCCAAATTTTGGTAATTGACTAAACAAATGAATTCCGTCGATGAGCTTTCATGCAGGAGTCAGTTGTTTTGCTACAAAGTCAGGAATGGACTACCCCCGATGGTCCACACCCCAAAACTTTGAAATGACAGATATTTTTCAATATTTTTCAACAAAATAAGGTTACTTGGACAATTTTACGAATAAAAGTACTCGTGTGGAAAGTCGATCGGAGCAACGAGTCTTGATAAAAATGTAGTTCTACTCGACGACATCAAACCCGCTCGTCCACCATTATTTGAAATGAATAATTATCAAAGCAGAAATAATAATGATAACGTTAATTCAACAACATTTATAACAGGAATAATACAAAGTATGCTAAAATGAAGTCGTAAACAAAAAGTACAGTACCTATATGGAAGTTTAAGTCACAATTGTGATAGCAGATATTTTTTCAAAAGAAATATCAAGTTCTGAAGATTCGTGGTGTTTTTAAACTAACAAGCTACACTACTATGAAATATCGAATTCATTCCATATTTTGTATGTACATAATACGTTTGGAATAATCACGTTTCGTGTTGATCAGTTATCTGAATCTCATGAAACTCAACATTCGAATGTTTCAAATTCTTCTTCACAGCTAAACTGTTGAGGAGTTTCACTGATAATTATAATTTTATGGGAGAAATTCTTTAACACGAATCTAAATTTAGCTGAAAAAACGCACATCGGAAAAAATATTTACTATACTAATAAAAAGCAAACGAATGAACTACAAAAACGGCTGCACATGATCAGGAGAAAAACATCCAGGGAATAATTATGTTCCATTTCTTTCACAGATGTTGACAAAAAAACCTTTTAGAAAGTTTTGATAAAAAATGAGAAACTGGAATGCGATTTTGTTTTGTTGAGTGGTGCGTTGTCATATGACTATCATTGTATTGTCAATATTCTATAGGATATTTTGAATTTTTTTGATATGACCGAACAGTTTACATTCAATGAATATGCAGATATGCATGTATTTTATGGACGAGCATTTTGTAATGCTGCAGAAGCTCGTCGTCTGTATTCCGAGCATTTTCCCAATCGAACGGTACCGTCAAGAGAAACATTCGAGCGTGTCGATCGCAGCTTGAGGGAGACAGGTATGTAATAATTGATAATTAATTTGAGCACGTTGTTTTATTTCGATATTATTGTAGGTACAGTTTTGCCAAAACGAGGTGGTGAGGGCGCTCCTAGGACTGTACGTACCGTTGTATTGGAGGAAAATATTTTGGAAGCCGTCGCTGATGATCCTTCAATGAGCATCAGAAATCTATCAGAACAGTTCCATACATCCAAGTCCACTATTCATAGAATAATTAGGGAACAACTGATCCACCCATTTCACATCCAGAAGGTACATGCCATGACACCTCAAGATTTTCCAGCACGACTGGAATATGCCAATTGGTTTATGGATAGGCAAAGAGAGGATATGACTTTTATTAATCGAGTTTTATTTACTGATGAAGCAGGTTTCAGTAGAGATGGAGTTATCAACTCTCATAATCTCCATATATGGGCCGAAGAAAATCCCCATGGAATATTGCAAACCAAACACCAACTGAAATTCAACGTGAATGTTTGGGCTGGTATCATAGGAAACCATCTTATAGGACCATTCGTTCTACAGGACCGATTGAATGGAGAACGTTATTTGGAGTTCATTCAGAACGATTTGAATGGACTTTTGGAACATGTTCCATTGCAAACCCGAAGAGATATGTGGTTTATGCATGATGGCGCTCCTCCTCATTTTAGTTTGATTGTGCGTGACCATCTGAACCATATTTTCCACAATAGATGGATTGGTAGAGGTGGGCCATATTCATGGCCATCGCGGTCTCCGGATTTAAATCCATTGGATTTCTTTCTGTGGGGGCATCTAAAAAGCCTTGTTTACGCTACACCTATTCACACAAGAGATGCATTGTTGAATAGAATAACATTACATTGTGAAGCCATACGAAACGACCCTGGAATGATATTTCAAGTACAGAGAGGGTGTCTTCGCAGACTAAGAAAATGTATAGAGAGAGAAGGTGGTCATATCGAGCAGTTTCTGTAGCGGATTTTTCATTTCTGTTTGCTCTTGAGGCTCTTGAGTTTCGTTAGTTAAACGTGTTTGCATTATAAAAATTCGTTATGAACATTTTACCTATCATTTCCATTTTCCTTAAAAACTAATATTTTCGAATAATGGTAGACATCTCAGGATAAATGTTGTTGAATTAACGTTATCATTATTATTTCTGCTTTGATAATTATTCATTTCAAATAATGGTGGACGAGCGGGTTTGATGTCGTCGAGTGAAACTACATTTTTATCAAGACTCGTTGCTCCGATCGACTTTCCACACGAGTACTTTTATTCATAAAATTGTCCAAGTAACCTTAATTTGTTGAAAAATATCTGTCATTTCAAAGTTTTGGGGTGTGGACCATCGGGGGTAGTCCGTTCCTGACTTTGTAGCAAAACAACTGACTCCTGCATGAAAGCTCATCGAAGGAATTCATTTGTTTAGTCAATTACCAAAATTTGGATGATTTTGAATATTCACTTGAAAAGTTATCAAAGAAAAACATTTTTCATTTTGTAACTTCGAGGGCCCGTTACTTGGTAACGAAGGATTTTAGGAAAAAAAGTTATATGAAGTACTGGTGATATTTTGACCCCATCTATACATTCCCGAGAGGAAAAGAGGAAGTCCAGGGACACCCTGTATATGTATATACATGTGTAAATTATACAAGTGTACTATGACGATGAAATAATGAATAGTCGATAACTCGTTTCATATCAACATGGCCACAGTCAACTGTTTTTTAAATAAGGACCTGTCTTTTTTATTACAGATATTAATAAAGCAATACTTTCCAATTCAAAGGTATATCACATTTGATATTTGTATAGCGTCTCATTTGAAATAACTACCATCATCCGTGACAACTATTTTAAATTACGATCAGAAGTGGATTTCAATAAACAACTGAATATAATAAAGCAAATAGCCGTCAACAATGATTACGATAGCGGTCTGATACATTATTTATTATCAAAAAAGTTATACAGTCAAGCTTTGAAAGAAGTTTACCCAATTCGAAAAGAAGAGGATAGAAGTTATAGAACCTTAACCTACTTAGACCAACCCACTACAAATATTTCAGATTTTCTGCACAGCAAAGGTGCAAATACTGCTTTCAAAACCAACAACAACTTAGGTATGCACATTAAAAATAACAAAGATAAAAGTTCAGTTCAGAAAAATCAGGAACACAAATATAGTTTTCAGAATGGAACAATTAATTCCACATATGCCAGTCATTTGATCTCAGAGGGACATGAGTTCAACCATGAATACAAACCCCTCCATTTCCAGAAAAAAGGTTGGAAACTTAACCTGTTGGAGAGTATGGAAATAAACAAATTCAAAAACTGTCAGCTTCTTATGAACGATCAAACTGAATTGAATAATTCGCCATTATTGAATCTGTTCATTCGCAGCTAAAAATAGTTAGGTATATTTACAGGTATACCTGACCTTTTCAGGTAGATTCATTATTCAGGTAGACGAATAGGTACTAGGTTATAGTATATAATGGTGTAATTTAGAAGTAAATCTCAATATATGCTTGAAGAAGCTATTGTATAGCGAAACACGTGTCGCGGTTTTTGTAAAACCCTTATAGTGAAAATCATACAATAAACTGTATTGATTAGTTTTTTTTTAATTACGGTCCTGTCGTTACTTCTTTCGTAAATTTTTTCGATTTCTTCAACCCAATAAGTTCGACAGGTAGGTACCCTAACAAAATTGAAATTCGTACTTTTTCGTTTTGGAAATTTTTTTATTGGCGTAATCCTTCTTTCGAGGCTTATTTCTCCCTAATCAATCATAATTCGTAATATTTTTATAATTCTCAATCCTGGAAGTAACGAAAATATCAATTTTTGGTCAAAATTTGACTGTTGTATAATTTGGAATGATCAAACAGCATGCCAATTAATTAACCATCTTAAACGCGTAGGCTTTGCTTGGTTTCCATGGCAGGAAAAATGAATGCGTTGTCATTTGTTGAGAACTGTCAGACGTTAATGAACATATCAATGATGTACTCTGATATGCTATTCAGTTATGTAAAATCAAATAGAAATCCTTTTTTGGCAGTTATGCAAAATCAAATAGAAATCCTTTTTTGGCAAGGAATATGTATATACCTATACCCGAATTGTCGTATTCCTAACATCCAAATGTTTAGACGATTAGAAAGAAATTTGAGGGACTATAGTGCATTTGACAGAAAGAAAACAAGAAAATGTTTGGTTACTGAAAGTGTGAGGAAGCAAATAAATGTTATGGGTAAGTAATTATTACCACATGTAAATCTACACAGTGAAAACATTATTTTTTTTAAATTAAGGATTGGCCAGTTACAAAAATTATGCTAATCAATATTATCCTTCACGAGAAATTGCCCACGAAATGGGGATTTCTGTGAAATCCACCAGAACTATTTTGAAAAAGAATAAATATAAATGCTACAGGATACGCAAAGTTCATCACTTCAATGAAAGGGATTACGGAAGGAGAGTACCATTTGCGAAGTGGTTAAGACGTAGAAATAGGGAAGTTGGAAATATTTGTAAAAAATAATATTGACGGACGAATCAAAATTCACCAACAAAGGTTGGTTTAACAGAAATATCCATTATAGGTGGAATGATACAAATGAACATTTACACAGGGAAATCAATTTCCAAGAAAGGTTCGGAATAAATGATTGGTTGTGAATCGTGGGAACAAACATCTTTAGCCCTTTCTTTTACGATTGTCATTTGAATGGAGAAATATATCTTCATTTTCTATTCAATGAATTCTATGACTACTCAGATGAATTGCCACTGAATATCCGCCATGAAATACAATATTTTCAACAGGACGGCGCTCCTTCCCATAATGCAGCAATAGTAAGAGAACGTTTAGATGCAATATTTCCAAGAAAATATATTGGAAACAATGCATCAATTTAGTGGCCAGCTCGATCCCCAGATCTTACTCCTTTAGATGTTTTCGTCTGGCGATACATAAATGACATTTTTTTTCAACACCAAGTACAGATATCGACCATCTCAAACAAAAACTAAGAGATTCATGTATTAGTATTACACCTATAATGCTAGAAAATTGCCACATAAATTGTCTGGACCGACAATGTGCATTCAACAAAGAGGTCGTCAATTCGAGCATTTAATGTAGATTGCCATGTAGCTTTGATTTACCGTATTGGTTTCATTTTTCCCAAAAGTTCATGATAATATAAATGGTTTTTCTGTTTGATCATTGTCACTGATGATGGCGGTTATTTCAAATGAAACGTTATAAAAATATCAAATGTGATATACCCTTGGATTGTGAATGTATCGCTTTATCAATATCCGTAATGAAAAAGGCAGGTCCGTATTCAAAAAAAGTTGATGGTGGCCATGTCGACACGAAACGTTTTATATTATTACATCGAAAAACAGCATTTTTGGTTTTCCGCGTATGTGTATGGAAATACATCCGAAAAAAGGAGGAAAACGGATGAATTATCGAGGTTTTCTCTTCGAACTCACTCTCATAGTTTACACGGTTGGATAATTTCTCTGCTTCAAAAAAAAAACAATGACTTTATTTTCTGGGGAGTGAAAATTTTTTTCGCAGATCTTTCTGAGAATTCCTCAACTGTTCATCCATGTTTTGGTATAAGTCATTTGAATAGTGGTCATTTCATTATCTGTTATATTTATTCGCAGGTGGGTACTTCCTGTTCTGATATGATGAAAGTTTGCTTATGGTCCAGCCAAAAAAAGGAGTGTGATGAATTATTCAATAATGATTTAACTGACGAAGGACTGTGCTGCTCATTCAACAGACTGCCACCAAAAAATATATTCAGAAATCCGTAAGTTGATTTCAATACTTTTCATAATTTCTTTCAATAAATCATCAATTCTTTGATTCTTTAGAAAAATTGATATTTTCTTCCATTAATCAGATGAATATTAACATAATATTTTCTTTTTTCAGAAATGATATTTCCTTGCTTAATCAAACATACCCCGATAATGTTTATGACTGGAATCCGGAAAAAGGATTCACTGATGAAGATAATGGAGACGAGAATATTGTTCCAAAGAGGCCTCTCGGTGAGTAAAGATTTTATTTTCTTTCAGCGGAATCACTATCCTATAAGTGATCAAATTGATTGTGAACTATCGGCACAACTGATGTCTACTAAGTATAGGAATGTAGACTTTTACGGCTGGCGTCAATGTTTTCGTTGATTTCCGGGTTTTGACGTGGTCTTCTTTGGTTATAATCTCCATACGTTTCATCTGCAACTGCGGCAGTCATCTTCAGTGCTATGGTCGAAGTATACTTCTTGACGTGTCGAGAGTACTTTGACCACGCTTCTTCGGGCATGTCTTTACTGACTGCACTTGAATTTTTTCAAACATCATTGTTGGAATATTCATCAATAAAACACCTTGTTGTTGTTGTAACACACCACTTTATTATAATATATTAAAAGTAGAAAATAATCTCAATTTCTGTCAAAACACTGTATATACATGAAGTCAAAAACGGCCATAATTGAAATATATTATTGACGTCATTATTGTTTACACTATGGTGCAACAGATGGCGTCACGCATAGCATAACGAAAATATAAGAGAATACAATTTATTATTCAACATATTACAACAGTCATCAAGCTCCGTCACGCTGGAACACGCTTTGAAAAAAATCTACCTCTTTTTAGCCTACTTTACCTACAAACGATACTAATAATGTCCTTTTTTTTGTAATCTTATCTGTTTCTGAGAAAGCACTATTGATATTATTCTAACTACGAAGGACGATTAATAATGTGCCAAAAAGTTCTGAAATAGGTTCTTAATCAATTGTAGTTTATTGTAGTAACCACATAATATCAATTTATTTTATATTCTTTTGAAGTATAGTAAAAAAGCTACGATAACAAGACTTTAAAATTAAATCATAAAATAACAATTGTGCTCAAACTTATGGAAAGCCGTTTTACTTTTTATTGTCACAAATATTCATTCCTCAATTTATTCAACTAATAATTTATTTGTTTAAATTTAATTGATTCATGCATTTGTTCGACACATCAAAAACGATTGTTCGCAAAATTTGTTCTATTTTAAATGGCACTTGATTTTAAATGTTACATGAATTAATTTGTTTGATGAAAAGTTGCGAATAGTTATAATATAGATTCATTGTTTGAAATTTTTGAAAATAAATGTTGGTCATATATACTTTTTTTGTAACTATCGAATAATTTACTACAATTTCTGTGAAACATGAATAAAATTGTTTGTTGATAATTATAGTTACATGAATTAAAACGATTGTTGATAATTTTAATTCGGCACTTGCGTCGGGCGGATTCTTGCAGAAGCTGAATTTTTAAATTTGGCAACATGATAGTCTAGTGATAGTAACACAATATTCCGTCCGACCGCAGCACCGAATAAAAATTATCAACAATCAATCTAATTCATGTATCACCTGAAAGCAACAATCAAAACAATTAATTTTTACAAAATACCAATGCCACGCCGTGCCACGCCGTTTGTTGAATTTTAGTGATACAGGAATTGAATTGATTGTTGATAATTTTTATTCGGCGCTGACGTCGGGCATATATATATACACACATCGGAAAAGTCTAAGGATATTTTTATAACATACTAAATATCATAAAAATAAATGCATGAGGTCGTTTAATTTCGATTAAATTGGTACACTGGACCACCCTGTAGATTTCTATGGGTTGAACAAAGCCTACAAAAACGGTAACTAATCTTTCATTAAGTTTTTTACAAACTGTAGGTTTTCGGCTAAAATGAATAATCTGAAAGTGTCGAGTTTGTACATTCTATGCAGTTCTTGCTCAGCAGTTGAACTGGAAATATTGTGCTTTAACATGGAACGCCATCACTCACCATTGGCTGAGATGAATAGAGCTGTAGGGCTTCTTCAAGGTGGCATGCGACAAAATGATGTAGCTCTTCGTTTGGGGGTCTCCCAAAGTGATATCAGTCGATTGTGACGGCGTTTCCGTGAAACTGGCAGTCCAGCCGAATAACATCCAGGGCGAGGACGCGCTACAACTGCAGTTCAAGACCGATTTTTGGTCTTAACCGCAAGAAGACAACCGACAATCACAGCACCTGAGTTGGTTAACGTGTTGCAGCAGACGCACCAGGTAACCATTGGTCGTGATACTGTCAGAAATCGACTGCATGAAGCAGATCTCCACAACAGATGGCCACTTAGATGTCCACCTTTGTCGAGAGGCAATCGCGGTAGAAGATTAGAGTGGTGTCAAGAACATCAAAACTGGGATGCAAATGATTGGGCCACAGTTTTGTTTACAGACGAATCCAGATTTGGATTTCATCCAGATTCTCGTCGAGTAAGACTGTGGAGACGACCTGGAAATAATGAACGTTTGAGACACGTCCAGGAAGTCCACACATACAGAGGTGGTACAGTAATGTTATGGGGCGGAATCATGATCGGCGGCAGAACCGATCTCGTTTTTCCAAATCGCTCCCTCACAGCTCGACAGTACCTCGACACCATTCTTCTACCTATCGTCCGTCCGTTTGCTGGTGCTGTTGGTGAAAACTTCCACCTAATGCACGATAATGCTCGTCCACATGTCGCGCGTCTAGTGACTGGCTGGCTCACCAACGAAGGAGTTGATGTATTGCCATGGCCAGCACAATCACCGGACCTGAATCCCATCGAGCATGTGTGGGACATGCTTCAACGAAGAATTACTCCGCATATGGGGAACATTCACACAACGTTTCAATTGAGAGAGCTTTTAATCGCTGAATGGGCAAATGTACCTCAACAAGACATTGACAATCTCATTTTGTCGATGCACGATAGATGTAGGGCCGTAATAAACTAGCGTGGAGGCCATACTTTGTATTGATTCCAATTTTTTTTGTATTATGATTTTTTTTCGGGGTGCCAAAGAAGAGCCATATTTTTTTTTAGTTTTGCTTATATGCGCACTCAGTATTTTTGACCATTTAATTAATTTTGTTGTAAGTTACATTCGTTTAATAATCACCCGTCAACTTTTTTTCCCTAAAGCGATCTAAAAAAAATTATTGCCATTTTTAAAAATATCCCTAAATAATCACTAGGGTACACAGTCAGACAACAGCACAGACCAACAACACATGAGTGACATGTGTTGTAGGTCTGCCTCAATTCTAAACGAATTGAGTGACATGAGTCACATAACCATCTTTTTATATATTATGCACATGTTCTTCTTCTTCTTATTTTTGACATACATCACAAACACAAGAATATATGTGGGTCCGTGACATAAAACCAAAGAACAAATTTACAGTGCCATCTTAAGATTTGTATCGGTACTAAAAAAGGGATTCAAGGTGAACTAACCTACGTGAACCGTCTAGGGTATATGGTCTGTGGTTACCATTTAACACATCATAAATGAATGAAATGAAATCGAGTACTCAATACATTCGTATTTGTCTTCCCAATTTCAAGTTAGATGTTCATGATTGATAAATTAAAAAAAAAAAACTAATCAATACAGTTTATTGTATGATTTTCACTATAAAAGGGTTTTTACAAAAACGGCGACACGTGTTTTGCTGTACAAAGCATAAACAGTGTATGCTTGAGCGAAACACGTGTCGCGGTTTTTAAAAAACCCTTTATAGTGAAAATCATACAATAAACTGTATTGATTAGTTTTATAATGTGGATTTTCATCAAGTATCGGCCAGTTTTATTCAATGATAAATTTTTCCAAAGCTAATATTCGAAAATATGTTTATGAATTTGAAGATCAAGCTAGATGTACAGGATTAAGAGTTATGCTTTTGAATTCGGAAGTCAGGTTAGATGTTGAGGATGCTTTTATCCAAATAAAGCATTCCAAAATACGTTAGTTTTTACTTTAGGTTACATATGGTTGGAATAGGTTATGTCAGATTAGTTTAGTTAAAAAGTACTCGATTTTATTTCATTCATTTTTGATGTGTTCAATGGTAACTACAAACATCTAATTTCAGCTACAATCAACTCCATGGTTTTTAGTTTGAGGACAATTGTTATTTTATGATTTAAAGTCTTGTTATCGTAGCTTTTTTACTATACTTCAAAAGAATATAAAATAAATTAATATTATGTGGTTACTACAATAAACTACAATCCATTTAGAACATGGATGCACAGACCGCGGCCCGCCGGTCGAATACTGGTGGCCCGCCGACAGCAAAAATAATACTCTCGTACATTCGAAGTATATTTAATTCTATTCCAGAATAAAACCAAAAAAAAATATATTCGGAAAGTAATTTGAATCTCGCGCGCGCGCTATTTGAATCTAGCGCCCAAAAATGCTAAGTCAAGTAACATCGTTTGCCGCCTTTATATAAAGTTCAAAATAGTAGAAGTAGAGAAATCAAGAATTTTCTAGCGCGGTGTGAGCAAGCGAGATAGCAATAGTCGAATTCCGGATTGCTCGCGTAGGTACGTGTAGATACACGAAGCTTCCAGAGTAGCATGCGCGGTATAAAAGCCACGCTAACCGCAGCGACCGACAGTTCGGTTTTAATTTGAGTGAAATGTCAACAGAAAGAAATAAGCGCGAAAATACAAAGCGAAGTAATAAGTGATTGAGAATAAGTGCAGTTTAATAGTGTTTTGGGGAGGCAATAGTTCTAGTGTAGATTTTAACTCGACTAGCCGGTGTCATATATTTTGATCCACATTCAACGTAGATTTCCTGTTAACCCGTCAAGTGCCGTGTATAATTGTGTTGTGAAATCGTAAGTAAAACTCTGTTATTAATAAGTGTTTCCCTACCTATTTAATCAATTTTAATCAAATTTAGCTTTAATGTAGGCCAAATATTAAAATAAAACAAAGAAATTACTATTTTTATCAGAATTTCTCTAACTGTAATAATTACGTCATTATTTCAGATATAAAATCTGTATAAAAATCTTAAAATTTCTGAGGAATTTAATCAATTATTTTTGATTATTTAAAAAAGAATGGGTAATTTAAGTAGATACTGTAGTTGTTTTTAGGTGCTGTGTTAATCCTAGCCAGGATTAGAACGCAACATGAAGAAGCCAGGACCTAGTAAAAAACGTAAGGTTAAAGATGAAAATCGGCAGTTTCAAGAAATTTGAACTGAGAAATACTTTTTTGTATGGTCGCATAATAAAGTCGTTTGTTTAATTTGCAAGAATTCTGTTGCGATTGCAAAGGAATATAATGTAAAAAGGCACTATGAAACGCAGCATCCTTCTTTTACCAAGTTTACAGGCGAATTAAGAAAGCAAAAAATGTTGTATTTAAAACGGAAGCTTATTGGTCGACAAGCTATGTTGACAAAACCCATTCGAAATTCAGAAACAGCTACAGAAGTTGGTTATGAAATTTCTCGAATGATAGCAAAGCGAAGTCGCCCCTTCAATGATGGCGATTTTGTAAAAGAATGCATAGAAATTGCCGCTAAGAAAATGTGTCCACAAGCAGCAAAAAAGTTTGAGAAAATTCAACTGAATCGTATGACTATCCAAAGACGAATTATGTCTTTGTCAGGTAATATTGCGGAACAATTAATTGAAAAAACTAAGATCATTGAATTTTTTTCATTAGCGCTCGACGACTCCACTGATATTAGTTCCACAGCTCAACTTCTCATATTCATACGAGGTGTTACTCAAGATTTTGAAGTCTTAGAAGCGTTATTCGGAATGTGTTCATTGAAAGGTCAAACCAAAGGAGTTGATATACTCAATGTACTTTTGGATGAGTGTTCAAAAACTGATTTGGACTTATCAAAATTATCGGGAGTTGTGACTGACGGTGCTCCTTCGATGATTGGTGTCAATTCCGGGCTAGTTACTTTGCTGAAAAAGCATCTGCAAGGAAAAAACATAAACGCTGAAGATCTCATGCAGTTTCACTGCATTATACACCAAGAAACCCTCTGTTCTGAAAAAATTGAATTTCAAAATGTCATAAAAGTGGTAGTTTCGACTGTAAATTTCATAAAATCACGAGGACTCAATCACAGACAATTCAAACAATTCCTTGATGACATCGAAAGCGAATACGGAGATTTACTTTATTATACAGAAGTAAGGTGGCTAAGCCGTGGATTGACACTGGAACGATTTCTAAATTTAATAGAAGAAATTGGAATATTTCTGGCGGAAAAGCAAAGGGATGTCCCGGAACTTAAAAATCCTGATTGGTTGTGTGATTTGGCTTTTTTAGTTGACATTACAAATCATTTGAATGTCTTGAGCACACGGCTTCAAGGCAAAAAGCAACTGATATCTCAGCTCTACGCTCATGTATCATCCTTTCAATGCAAGCTGACACTTTTCAGATCACAATTGAAATTACAGTCATTTTCCGAATTATAAGAAAATGGCTGAAAAATTCAACAAAACTGCGATTAATTTCAGTTATGTAGAAAAGCTAGATATTTTGATTCAATCTTTTCAAGACAGATTTTCGGAGTTTAAAAAAGTGAAACCTCTGTTGAACATATTCAGCAATCCTTTCACGATTTCAGTTGAAAATGCGCCAGAGTTAGAAATTATCGACATTCAAAACGATCAAGATTTACGCAACAAATTCAACGAAGGAGACTTGCTGAACTTTTACCGCTGCATTGATAAAAATATGTACGAAAAGTTGCGCATAAACGCTCTGAAATGTGCCAGCTTATTTGGTTTTACCTGTATATGTGAACAAACTTTTTCAATACTGAATAATAATAAAACAAAAAATCGAAACCGCCTTGCAAATGAAAGTTTGGAAGCAGTTTTACGTGTTGCTACAAGTAAATTTGAGCCAAATATAAAAAAGATTGTAAGCACTATGCAGTGCCACGCTTCAAATTATTAAATTCTTTCTGAATTTTAATAAATTCACAACACAACAAAGTTTTTGTTTCGGGGTTGAAATTAGATGATTTTAATGTATTTCCACGTGTTAAAACCGAAAGTGACCATAAAAATTATATATTAGCTCTTGTTTTCAAGATATAGTATCATTATATTATATATTTGTATATTGAGTTTTCAACAAATGAAATATTTCATCACCAACAGTTGGTGGTACACATGTTTGTTTACATAACACCCCTCTCATCAGCTGTTCTTAAGTAGTAAACATAACCTATGTTAGTTTGTCAATTGTACGCACGTGGTTGCTATTGAAATTATCGTGTGAAGTTAATTTTTAAATTAATTTAAGTGCAGATCTGAAATGCCTCGAAAGTGTGTGAATTCTGTCGATAGCATTTGCTATATATGTGGTGAAATAACATTTAAGGCTCAGAAACGTAAAATGACACCTATCGTTAAGACAGCCTATGAACATTATTTTGGTGTGAAAGTTGGGGACCAAGATAAATCATGGGCTCCTCATATATGTTGTAATTCTTGTTCCGTCATATTGCGAGAGTGGCTGAAAAATAAAAACCGGGCAATGGCTTTTGCAGTACCTATGGTTTGGCGTGAGCCTACCAGTCATACAGACGACTGTTATTTCTGCTTAACTCCTCCCATTAAGCAAGGTTCATCTATGAAGAAAAGAGGAACGGTTAAATACCCTAATCTCCCATCTGCTCTTCGGCCTGTACCACACTCAGACAATTTGCCAGTCCCTTCTCCACCCCAAAACTATGAAATTTTAGAGGAAGGTGATGAAGACTGTTTAGAAGGAGCAACCCATCCTTCTACATCCTATGACCCTGATTTTGAGGTAAGCGATAGGTCTAGTGATCCGCACAGAATTAGTCAAGCAGAGTTGAGTGAGCTTATAAGAGATCTTCGCTTGTCTAAGGAAAAGGCTGAGCTGTTAGGGTCAAGACTACAACAGTGGAATCTTCTAAAACATGATGTGAAAATATCTCAGTACAGACAGCGTCAAAAAGATTTGCTTCCTTTTTTTGAGAAGAAAGAAAACCTCGTAGTTTGTTCTGATGTTAATGGTTTGATGGACTGCTTGAATTTGGATCACACTCCATCTGAATGGAGACTGTTTATAGACTCTTCAAAACTGAGCTTAAAAGCTGTACTTCTGCATAATGGAAATCAGCTACCCTCTATTCCTATAGGTCATGCAGTTCACATGAAGGAAACGTATATAAATATGAAAACACTTCTCCAATCAATCAAATATGAACAACACAAGTGGCACATCTGTGGTGATCTGAAAGTCATTGCTATACTCCTAGGAATGCAATTAGGGTTCACCAAGTACTGTTGTTTTTTGTGTCTGTGGGACAGTCGGGATAGAAAATCTCACTATAAAAAAATGAACTGGCCTACACGAGACCTAAACCCTAATGAGAAAAATGTAGTTTACGAGCCTCTTGTAGATCCTAAGGATGTTCTCCTTCCCCCATTACATATTAAGTTGGGACTAATGAAAAACTTTGTGAAGGCCATGGACCAGGAAGGACAAGCTTTTAAGTACTTGAGAGCAAAGTTTCCCAGGTTGAGTGATGCTAAAGTCAAGGAAGGCATCTTTATTGGGCCTCAAATCCGTGAAATCGTAAATGATCCTGCTTTTGACATGATTTTAACAGGAAATGAAAAAAGAGCCTGGGAAGCCTTTAAGGGGGTTGTACATGGGTTTTTAGGTAACAAAAGAGATGATAACTTCACAGCATTGGTTAAAGAGCTTCTTCAAGCTTACCACCAACTTGGATGCAACATGTCCTTAAAAATTCATTTTCTTCACTCTCATCTTAATTTCTTCCCACAAAACTGTGGAGCTGTGAGTGACGAACATGGAGAAAGATTCCATCAAGACATTGCCTTAATGGAACAGAGATATCAGGGCCGTTGGAATGAAGCAATGCTTGCAGACTACTGCTGGTCTGTGTGTAGGGATGCTCCAGAAGTGTTTTATAAAAGACAAGCTAAACGACAGCGATCTTACAATGAATCGGATGGACTTAATTGAAATTTGGTGGTACAAACTTCTTTTATTTGTCAAAACACTAAGAATAATGTTTTTTTTTTATTAATTTTGTACCTAAAATATTCTTAAAGAAACATAACAATATTGTTTTATGTACTTTCACTTTTCACGTATAGTATAACTACTCTTTAAGATTAAGTACTGTGTATCTCAAAAACCAGAGCTAATAAAAATTTTTCATTGTTATTTTCGTTTTTATCACCCCAAAATTACTAGAAATTGACTAATTTAGTGTAGGAAACATTCAAAAAATATTTTTTTGTTGTGTTTTTGTTTTATTGTCTTTAATTACCTATACTTCTGGCGGCCGGCCCGCCATCAGTTCATGATTTGCCCGAGTGGTCTCTAGTCTTCATAAGTCTGTGCAACCATGATTTAGAACCTATTTCAGAACTTTTTGACACATTATTACTCGTCCTTCGCAGTTAGAATAATATCAATAGTGCTTTCTCAGTAATCGATAAGACTACAAAAAAAATTGAACATTACTACATTCATTAGTATCGTTTGTAGGTAAAGTAGGCTAAAAAAAGGTAGATTTTTTTCAAAGCGGGTTCCAGCGTGACGGAGCTCAATCAGCTACATACTATTCCCAATCGAGTGACATATTTTCCGGAGGCGGAGAAAAATGTTTGACTTGATAGGCACTTGCGAACAAGACTGAACTGTATTGTTGAGAATTAAGAAATGTTGTAGGGGCTGGATCCCATTTAGGACTCACCGTTGTAATGGATGCTCAAATAGATGAATATTATTGCTCTTCCACCAGTAGTGTTGGATTCAAAGTAAGTTCAAGTCAATACTACATATTGTGACTCTATAAGGGATACGTCATTTCAGATAATACTATCCAATCCAATAGAAACTCCTAAGATGGCTGCCTTCGGATCGCTTTTGGCCACTGGATTAGAAGTAAGGTATTCTATTACCCCTTCCGTTCGAGAGGCTTCTGATAATTTGAGGAATATTCCCCTGAAGAAAAGACAGTGTTATTTTGCTGAAGAAAGGAGATTACAATATTATAGGTAATTTTGAAACTCGATGCGTTCTTTGCTTACAAAGATAGCATCATGAGGAGATGACTAAAACTACTCCTAGTATTGTTATTCACTACCTGATTCAAAGAAATATATGCAGCAACAAGGGTGATGGAGATAATAATCGAGGGTCTTGAACAGTGTTTCCATTTGGGTATTATTCTTTGCGACTTGTCCAAGGCCTTCGATTGTGTTTTCCATGAAAAACTGTTTGGAAAACTCAAATGTTACGGAATCAGGAAGGTGACTTTAGCACTCAAAGAACCCTTCCCAAAAAACTCATTTCAATCATTTGTTTATAGAAACAGTTTCATCGATTCAGAGATGTGAAATTTGGTGTGCCAGAGTGCTCTGTTCTGGAGCCACTGCTATTCATAATATATATGAATGACTTAAGCTAGTGCTCATTCACATATGAAAGTGTTCTATTTGCTGATATACAGTGTGTTACAACGAAAACACAACAACCGTTTTTGAATATAAAAAGTAAGATTTTTAAAAAAAGCTCGGACACGTCGATTTCTAATTAAAGAGGAACACCTTCAGTACGATATATTGTAAATTACCATAGATTCAGTTTTATAAAAAATTATTTCTTTCTTTTACAGATCTTACACACAGACGAACTGTAACCTGGAATGTCAATCCAACTACACTTATGAGATGTGCCTCTGCATACCATATTACCTACCCAGTAAGCAGTTCGTATTTTCAGGAGAATGTTCTAGAATACTCTCCCTCAGATATAATACACTTGTGCCACTTGTGCCAGCGAAGCAGTTCTGGGTCTCTCCAATCTTGGGAACAGAAAATGTCGCTGGAGGGCAAATCTGGTGAATAAGGTGGCTAAGGCACGATTACGGTGTTGTTTTTGAGCCAACCGATATGCCGACATCCTCAGTAACTTTTCTAATAGTGATCCAATAGTGATTCACGACACAAAAAATTTGATGCAAATTCTTTGATCCATTCTGTTGGATAGCAGAAAATCGCCGAACACGTAAAACTCTTCTAACTTTCATGCCTCTCTCCAACAAACTAAGCATGCTAAGGATCATTAATTTCACAGTGCATCTACTTTCTATGAAAAACTTCGAACTTGAAAAAAAAAAATTTTTTCAAAGAAATTTTCTTATTTACGAAAGCGTTGAAGGGCCACACAAAAATATTTTTTTCGATTTGTATAATTCTGACTTTCATCTCAGAATTCTGAGTTGCAAGTCGGAATTCTGACTTGAATCTCAGAATTCTGACTTACAAGTCAGAATTCTGACTTGTATCTCAGAATTCTGACTTGTATCTCAGAATTCTGACTTGTATCTCAGAATTCTGACTTGTATCTCAGAATTCTGACTTGCAAGTCAGAATTCTGACTTGTATCTCAGAATTCTGACTTGCAAGTCAGAATTCTGACTTGTATCTCAGAATTCTGACTTGTATCTCAGAATTCTGACTTGTATCTCAGAATTCTGACTTGTATCTCAGAACAGTAGTTTAATGGAGTGAGATCGGCAGAACACAACTACTGATACTGAATGTATCATTATTATTCCCTGAGATAAAAGTAAGAATACTGACTTGTATCTCAGAATTCTGAATTTGTAGTCGACTAGCTTTATGCCTGTATCGTTGTCCGAGTTTATCTGTTATTCAACAGATAAAACGTCCTACCATAGTGTTTATTGTAGTATTTTGAATCAGTATTTATTACAGTATGTTGTTCTGGGTAGGATGCCAATCATCACTCTCAAAAAAACATTTTGTTCTGTATTTGAGTTTAAAAGTGTAGGTATAAATTAATATTTTTCATTTATACTGTAAACCATTGAATATCTTATTAACAAATGTGCTTTTCGATTATTGATTTCTTAGTGATGCCGATCTAGAAAGCGATATTTTTTGAAAATGAACCAATAAAACTACAATGGAAAATCCTCAAAACATTATGAGGGGGACATGCTGAATAGCCAGTTTAATTTTCATTTACAAGGTGATCAATGGAAAAGTTAACTGTATTAAATTTTTATCTAAGCTATCTTCTAATTTGTTTCTCCAACACCTCAGTCAAATCTAAGTCATAATAGTCCTATTTATCGAATTTGTCGGATTGCCAGTGAATATCTTGTTACAGCAGATTTATTTTTTGACGCAATCTCGATATTCAAAAAAGATATAAATGATACTTTATACAGTGCGAGTCTCTAACATGGAACAAATTCACTAAATCAAAGGTGTTGTTTCTTTCGGAAATATGCTCGGACACGTCGATTAGTATTTTAAAGTGCCCTTATTTTAATGCAACAAAAATTATACAGTGTGTCTTGAATATGAGATATAACGTCATCGATAATTTTTTTTAATGACAACCCTTTTTTTTAATGACTTCAACAAGTTGCACATGCCTGCCAAATTTCATTTTTTTACTCCTTGTCCTTTGAAAGATATTCAACATTATCTGATTCAAAAAAAGAATTCAAAATCAATAGTCTTTCGTTAACAAGTATTCAAAATGTCCATTTACTAACTGACAATACCCTAAACGTAACTGAAACTCGTTTTGAACATTTCTGATTACTTCGCCAGAAATTAGCCTACACTCTTGTCTTATTCCTTCTTTTAAATCCTCAATATTTGCCGGTTTGGTTTTAAAAACTTTGCTCTTCAAGTAACCCCATAAGAAAAAGTCCAAATGTGTTGAATCCGGAGACCTAGGTGGCCATTCATAAGGTTCTCTTCTGCCAATCCATCTGCCTGGATATACATCATTCAGGTACTCACGGACAGGTCTTGCAAAATGAGAAGGCGCGCCGTCCTGTTGAAACCAGATGTTTCTATTTGGCACGTCAGCTTCTATAGGACAAGGGAACAAAATAGCCAAATTCGGAACTAGGTCCTTCTGCAAGAATTCTAAATATCTTGCTCCAGTAAGATTTTCTTGGAAGAAAATCGGTCCTATAACTCGACCACCAACGATCCCTGCCCAAACATTGACTTTTTCTGGATGTTGAGTGTGGCCTTCGCTCATCCAGTGTGGGTTTCTGTCTGCCCAATAACGACAATTTTTACGATTTACCACACCATTCAACAAAAACGTTGATTCGTCAGAAAATATAAGTTTTCTTTATGTACAACATTCCTGTCTAGTAGATCCATCATTTTTTCGCAAAACTGAAGTCTTCTATCTGGATCAGTAAGTTCCTGGAGGATTGTTATTTTATATGGATGAAATTTTGCAGCTACAAGAACTCTTGCCACTGAAGACTGGCTAATTTCGAGTTCCCGAGCTATCTGCCTAGTGGGGACATGGGAATTTTATTCGACAGAGAGAAGAACATTTATTTTGATCTCTTCACTGAGCGCACTCCGACGATGTTCATTTGTTTTTCTTAAATGCCCATTTTTCCAGAATTCTGAGATACAAGTCAGAATTCTGAGATACAAGTCAGAATTCTGAGATACAAGTCAGAATTCTGAGATACAAGTCAGAATTCTGACTTGCAAGTCAGAATTCTGAGATACAAGTCAGAATTCTGAGATACAAGTCAGAATTCTGACTTGCAAGTCAGCATTCTGAGATACAAGTCAGAATTCTGACTTGCAACTCAGAATTCTGAGATACAAGTCAGAATTCTGAGATACAAGTCAGAATTATACAAATCAAAAAAAATATTTTTGTGTGGCCCTTTAACGCTTTCGTACTTATTCATCTGGGTTCCACTAGTTTCATTATCCATTGCTCTCAGGAAAATTCTTGGTTATAATTGTGAGCACCCACACAGTCCAAGCGTGAGGCTTTCATATCAATTGTTTTATTAGGATTACCCCAACTAAAAGTTTCTGGAAAAATTTAACCCCATCGATTCTCGAAAGTAAAAGCATGCCATTAGTATAAATTTCATGATCAACTGTTATGAAACGCAAGTTATATCAGGAAATATTAGTACACCGGTATAACATTACTATGGAACGCCGTTCCATATATTCATTCCTCAATTTATTCAACTAACAATTTATTTGTTTGAATTTAATTGATTCATGCATTTGTTCGACACATTAAAAACGATTGTTCGCAAAATTTGTTCTATTTTAAATGACACTTGATTTAAAATGTTACATGAATTAATTTGTTTGATGAAAAGTTGCGTAGCACGCGTAGCACGCCGTTTTGCTTTTTAATAAAATTCATTTGAAATGAGTTGAATTATTTTGTTTGTTTAATTTCAGTGATACATGAATTAAATTGATTGTTGATAATTTTTATTCGGCGCTGCGATCGGACGCCACGGTTGAACGGCGTTTTGTCGTACTATAAATGAACTAGCATGTGCCATATGTAACACTTGAAATTCTTGATAAATCCGCTCGATACCAGCGCCGATTTAAAATTATCAACAATCGTTTTAAATGTATCTTTCAAATACAATACATTTTTTAAATCATCAAAAAATTTAATTCTTCGTCAGAAATTAGCTTTTTAAAAAGATTGGTGAAATGAAATGATACTTGCTTGAGAATGTTTTGCACAAAAATTGTAATCAAATTTTAAATTGAATGCATCAAAGTGAATGTTGGTAATATTCAACACTTTCAATAAAATTGAAATATAACAATCTTTATTATTCATAGAAAAATATTTAGTATGGAAAGTTAATTTGCTATATTTTCAGACAAACGAAAGTTTATTTTTATTACCAACAATTTTTCATGGGAAAACTTTGACAGTCATTCAAATATATTCATTGAAATTTTATTCCTAAACTTACTTTTAGAAAGTGAATTTAAAATTTCATTATAATTCAACAGTCATATAAATAACTAACATTTTATTCGAAGGTCAAACTTATGTGCGGAATTGGAACGTTTGTTGAATTTTCTCGAATAATACATTCCATTGACTGTTGAATAAAAATGTTTGTTCATTGCTGAGTTGAACTATATGTATATAGATTATTTTTCAGCATAATATATAGTAAATTGGCGTTCAATTTTCCAAAATTCTGAAACTATATTTTTCTTCGGAATCAATAAAAGCTTCAAATTATTTCATTAGTATGTTTTATCCAAATAACATTTTTATTCATGTAACATTTTAAATCAAGTGTCATTTAAAATAGAAAATGTTTTGGGAACAATCGTTTTTAATGTGTCCAACAAATGCATGAATCAATTAAATTCAAACACATAAATTGTTAGGTGAATAAATTGAGTAATGAATATTTGTGACAATAAAAAGTAAAAAGGCGTTCCATACATTATAGATGCATGTTTCCAGACCAGGTCTCTCTCTCTGTATATACAGGCTGTTTTTTTGGATGATACCACTTTTGCTATCTCGGAAACGGTAGGTCATACAAAGACGGTTAAATGGAACAAAAGTTACCTTTTTAGGGATGCAACACAACGGTATTTTCAGATCCACGAAATCATCAACGGTTTGTGAGATATTTAAAAAAAACTGAAAATGACAGATTAATTTTTTTGCTCTATCGCCTCCATTTTCAATAATATCACAAAATGACAACGAAACTTTTTGCTTTATTTCATGTGCTTTATAATCTGAGTGAACCCATTATTCAATGCAACGTTTCGTTGCATTGAAGAAGAATTGAAAGATTGAAAGATTCAATAAGGAGGGCCTGCATCGTTATAACTCCACAGATGTTAGAGAACTGACACAAGCACACTATTTCTAGAGCAAGTATTTGTTTAAGAAATGATGGAAGACAATTTGAACATTTGATGCGATATCGCGTGAGACGGTAATTTAAAAAAATGTAACGAGACATTCCGTTATGGTGTTCATTTTCTATCAGTTATTATTTTGTTACATTTTCTTTCGCAACTGTCTTTTTTTCAATGTGATGTATTAACGATACTATTAACTATGTGTTACAACAATAGTTTGATATTTGATTTCATATTGAAAAAAAAGTTAACTGATGTGGTTCGAGAAGAAACGTCGAGAAATACATATGTTATATGTCAACGAATTTGTAATTATAATGACTACGTAAATGTATAAAAAAATATACAGGTCCGTATTTAAAAAAATATATTGATGATGAAATTCAAAGAACGAAACGATGCATTGAAAAATGAGTTCACCTAGATTGTAAAGCACATGAAATAAAGCGAAAAGTTTTTTGTCATTTTTTGATATTATTGAAAATGGAGACGGTAGAACAAAACAATAAGATCTGTCATTTTCAGTTTTTTGCAAATATCTTAGAAACCGTTGATGATTTTATAGATCTGAAAATACCAGTGTGTTCCATCCCTAAATAGATAACTTTTGTTGTATTTAACCGTCCTTGTGGGATCTACCGTTTCCAAGATAGCAATATTAGTATCAGCTAAAAAATACGGCCTGTATATACAGGGTGTAACTGAATAAGTGTAAAACATTCAAGGAGGTGATTCCCCATCGAAAAAAAGATAGGATCTTTCATATAAAGAAACTTTATTGGAGCATCCCTTGTTAAGATACAGCCCTTTAAAGGGGGTACATAAAATTTGTATAACAGTTTTTTTCACAAGCACTGAAAAAGTTACAATATTGAAATCAACCTGACGTTTTGAAAATTTAAAAATATATTTCCGATAATTTTCATTCTAAACAAAAAATGTCTTTCGGGTTTTTTGCCCAAAATAAACCAGTTCGCTGCAAAAAATTATTATACGAACAACTACAGAGATACATCGTCATAATTGCGAACTGGATTTATTGTTATTTTGTAGTTAGTACCTGCATTAAACGATTGAAGGATAATAAACAAAACTAATTTATTAATAACAAAACACACAACATGTAGAAAACTTAGTAAATGTTCAATATGTCTACCTTCAGACATTACGCATGCGTCTAAACGTCGGTGCATTGAGCCACGTATTCGCTCAAATATTCCTGGAGTCTCTCTGATTACCCTGCACCCATCAATGATGCGGTTTCTTAAGTCCTCTACATCGCGAACAGGAGTACGATAAACCAAATGCTGTGAATGACCCCAAATAGAGAAATCGAGAGGATTGAGATCCAGGGATCGAGCGGACCAGTTCTGTAGTCCTTCTCGACCTATCCACTGATTTGCATATGTTTCAGTTAAATGCTGACGTGTTACTTGACTAAAATGAGCGGGAGCCCCATCATGCATAAAACATAACCCTTCTGACGCCCTCCAGTAGTACTGGATGCACTTCTCTTAAAAATTGAACGTATGCCTCACCATTTAATCGAGGAGGTAGAAAATGAGGCCCAATTGAATCATCCCCAATAACTCCGAGCCACACGTTAAGAGAAAACTGTTCTTGATGGTTAGTTTCGACAATAGCGTGAGGGTTTTCATCAGCCCATATGTGGTAATTATGAAAATTAATAATCTTGTCCCGAGAAAAACTACATTCGTCAGTGAATTCTATCGTCTTCAGAAAGTCACAATTTCTTCTAATCATTTCCAGCATCCAATTGCAAAATTCAAGACGGTTCGGAAAGTCTCGCGGTAACAGTGCTTGTACTCGTTACAGATGGTAAGGGTATAAGAGTTGTTCCTTTAATATTCGAAATACCGTCATATGATCAACATTTAGCTGAAAAGCAATAGTTCTAGTACTGGTAGTAGGCTGTTCTTCAATCAAATTAAGTGCTGCTTCCTCAAGCTGTGGTGTTCTTACTTTTCGATGGCAACCACAATCCTGCGTTCTTTTGTCGAATGAACCACATTCTCGTAATCGTTGATGAAGTCGAGCAAATATTCTATATGAAGGATACTGCCATTGAGGATACATTTCAGCATATCTTCTAGAAGTTTCTAACCCATTCCTCTGCAACAGACCGTAAACGTAATGCATATCAACCATTTCCTCATTTGTATATGCCATTTTTTGCTGCGAACTGGTTTATTTTGGGCAAAAAACCCAAGAGACATTTTTTGTTTAGAATGAAACAGGCTATCGGAAATAAATTTTTAAATGGTAAACAAATAATAAGACAAAAAGTTACATTGGAAATAAATTTTAGGAGATGCGTTTTCCACCCCTTACAATCATGGAGTAAACCAAATAAATTTCTGGCTAAGTGTCTTTTTGGTAGTATAAAACGTCAGGTTAATTTCAACATTGTAACTTTTTTAGTGCTTGTGAAAAAAATTGTTATACAAATTTTATGTACCCCCTCTAAGGGGCTGTATCTTTACAAGGGATGCTCCAATGAAATTTCTTTATATGAAAGATCCTATCTTTTTTTCGATGAGGAATCACCTCCTTGAATGTTTCATACTTATTTAGTTACACCCTGTATTTTGGATGGTCGTTGCTTCCTATCTTCAGGCACAAATAACCTATGCTCCTCCTGTTACGTAACTGGCTGTTACATAACAAAAGCTTCGTCGGGGGACAAAGGCTGTCTTGCAGCTTGCAAGCCTGTGTCCGTAATGGGGTCTATGCATGGATATAAAGTATCGTCTGCTTCCTAAAGATTACTGTTGCGATCCTACTTCCACGTGAACATCCAGTCCTCTCCGGTCTCCAACCGGCGTGAATGGGAGCAGGTATTATATAAATTTATTCCGCTTTAGCACTCTCACGTGAACAAACGGTCCACCCCGGCGTGAATGAGAGTACTATTTATTTTAGTACTTAACACGTTATGTTAACACTAGCCACCAGCAACGAAGGGAGTGATTTTTCAGATGCTGAGAACTGAAAACGGATACCATTTCAGTTTACTACCAGAACGTGAGAGGCCTCCGCATGAAGCATAAGGAATTTTTTCACAGCATACTTTCTAATAGCTGGGATGTGATATGTATGTCAGAAACATGGCTGAAAGATAGTTTTTTGATAACGAATTGAGTGATTCACGCTACCTGGTATTTTGAAATGACAAAAACTACAGTATCTCCAGTGTGAACCGCGGTGGAGGTGTCATATGCTGTTTTAAAGCCAAATTCAAACCAGTACTTATCTCTAAGAGTATGAATACCGATTTTCAGTGGTTTTCTGTCAAAATCTCTATAAAAGATCTCGCCGTCACGATCTGTTGTGTGTACATAACATCGGGAGTGAATTCAACGGTAAATGAATAGTTTTCTGAATCCCTGGAAAATTGTAATGAGCTCAACGCCATCGAAAAGTTGTTGTTAGTGGGTGACTTCAATGTCTCTGAAATAACTAATTCGAAATATAACTTGAGAAACGGTTCATAAAGAGCTAGATTAATCCATTCCATCATGTGTGAGTATGATATACAGGGCTATTCAAATTCGTTTCTGTACATGGAGATCTCGTAAACAATAAGAGATAGAGTGTCGGTTAAATTGTGGCAAAGTTGTGTATTTTAGAGACCTATTCAATGATGTAAAGATATCGAATATAACTCTTTCGGTTCTGGATATATACAGGAAAAACCAAAAAACCCCAAATTATTTTTTTGCCTATATCTTCTTCATTCGCAGACATATCAAAAATCTGTCCACATTTTGCTGTTGGCACTTGATGTGGGCTCTCAGAATATATCCATGAATCTTTTATACAGGGTGTCATCTGACTTGGGCCACCCCCGTCTTTTAATTTTTAAATACGGACCTGTATTTTTTGTTGTAGTTTTTGGATCGTAGACGTTCACTTCATACTGAGAAATTGAATTCAATTTTATATTTCGGAATTTTTCGGTAATATTTGATAATAATTGTGTGAATTATTCCCTTTTAAATTACGGCCCTGGAAATTGGTTGACTGAGTTGAATAAAAACACAATAGCAACTTTCACGTCTCCCTATGTACCGTAGAGTTTTTCGAGAGTTTTTTTTTATTTTCAAGTACCTATTCATATTTTTTCCATTGCTCTGAGCGTTTTCTACAATCTATCAAAATGCTGACCTTCCTTCTGACCTATCGAGTTGAATATAAACTTCTCATATATTACATTTTTTTGAGGGGAGCAATGTTCTTCAAATTTCTTCTTTATTTCTTCAAGGATTTCCTTTCCTCTTCTGTCAATGTAAATGAATTGTAAATGTCCAACCCATCTTCTCCAATCAAGCTTAAAAACACAACTATTTGTTTTTTATCGACCTTTTTTGGGTAATTGTTACCTTCCACAATCTGAAAAAATATAAAAATTATAATGGAGAACTTTATACAAGTGTAGAAGGGCAAACTTTTTAGTTTACCCCGATAAGTTACTGCGTAAAAATCAAAGTATTTTTCACAAAGAAAAATCTTGGTAAATTTTCGTTATGTGGACACCCAGCGATTTTGAAGAAATTTTTTACTGTACTTACGTATTTTGATGCGTAGATTACGAATCCGAAAGAAAAAAGCGGCGCTCTCACTTAAGAAATAATACTTATCTTTTACGTTTCGGAGGCCAAAATCTGCCTCCGTCTTCAGAAATGGATAAAAAAATTCGAATATATACGCAGTTATTCCTTTTTTGAGAGCTTATTTCTTTACTTCTTCGACAGATGTCAAAGAAGTTTTGAAACATGAAATTATGTCAATGTTGTTGATTGACAACTGAAACATTCGATGTAATACAAGGTACTCTCCGATATCACTTTGTTGCCATTTTGCCACTATCCAAAGTTTTCTTCAAGATGGGTAGCCAAGTACGGTCTATTTCTAAGGAGCTATTCGAGATACAGTTCTCTCCAGACATGAGAATATACGCTGATTCTTTTAGCTTACGTCTCTTAGAATGAGGCTCATTGGTAATCTTTCTTGTCCTATTCCATTCCACCCGATGTTCACCGTCTGATTTTAAAATGTGTTCTGATAATTTTGATCCTGTCAATTGTCTATTTTTTATATAATCTCGATGTTCATTCTCACGCACTTTCAATGGTCTTTAGGTTTCACCAATGTAACTTTTACCACAAGAACAAGGTATTTTATAAATACAACTTTTTGTGTTTTCTTCAGTGTTGTTGGGTTTTGTATGTGTAAGTATAGATCTCAGTGTATTTTTTGTTTTGAAAGTAGTTCTAACATCATATCTATTTCCAATTCGTCTTATTTTTTCAGATAGTCTTGGAATGTAAGGTATAACGTTAGTTGTAAAAGGTGTCGTTGGATGTTGAGTCGGTAATTGTTTAGTTGGATGTTGTTGAATTTGTGGAGCTGTTTGTATGTTCGTTTGGTTTTTAATTGACTCTTTATTTTCTATTGAATTTATCGTTGAATTTATGAAAGAATCTGGATAAGCGTTATCTTTCAAAACAGATTTAATTGATGATTTTGATAGGCAAAATTGTTAAATACGACATGTTACTGATAAATAGAAGATTTTTCTTTGTGAAAAATACTTTGATTTTTACGCAGTAACTTATCGGGGTAAACTAAAAAGTTTGCCCTTCTACACTTGTATAAAGTTCTCCATTATAATTTTTATATTTTTTCAGATTGTGGAAGGTAACAATTACCCAAAAAAGGTCGATAAAAAACTGATTTTTTCCTCCACAAAAAATGACTTTCGTTGAATACAACTATCTGCTTCTTGACATCTTTATTTTCCAATTCTGTTGCCGTCATGAACAAATCAAACCTTTGTATGAATTTTTTCCAATTATCAGCTAGGTTACCTTAAATGCACAGGGGCTCAGGTGGTTTAAATAACGATTCCATAGTTCTCCAGTGTTCAATTATACACACTCCAGGGTTCAATCCAATTTACCTGACATCATGTAACATTAATAGCCACGATTAATGTCTTAATACTTTAAGTATCAAAAGTAGTCATTACATTCAATAATTCATGTGGTAATACTACAACTAGCCAGGGCAGTGTTACCAACTACTCTACACAATGTTACCAAATAACTACCATATAATACAATTACTTTATTGAAAGACTCGCTCCACACAAGTATAAACATGAACTCCAAGGGATCTGCGTTGTCGCGGAAAACAAATTCCCTGCCATGAATTCAATATGCTTGTCCTTCCGAACGCTTTTCTTTTAAAGTAGATGAGCGGAGTAGAGAGAAGCTGTTGCCAGATTCCATAATCGACCTGTCCAGTTGAAAATTCTTAAATGAAAAAATGAGTTTCAAATCGTAAACAAATTTTTAGCAACACCTCTATACAGGGTGTTTCCTAAATACGGCGCGAAACTTCAGAGTGATTCGTTAGGTCGTTTTAAGAAAAAAACTGGTACGATGTCCATCCAAAATTTGGGAATCACGGATGAAGAAAATCAGTTTCAAGATATTTATTAAAATCTCTTTCATGAAATCATAAAAAGTAGCTATACAGGATTACGATTCGAAACTTCAGAGGGTGATTCTTTAGGTCGTTTAAGGAAAAATTGTTTCTATGAACACATATCTAGAGTTGCTTCGTTCCTGAGATACAGGGCGTTGATGTTAGGAAAAACGGTATTTATAAAATATATTGAATATGTTCACAACGATTTGGTTGAAATTCACTACAGTTATTTGAAGTAATAAAGCGTTTATGTAACCCTAACTAGATTGAAGTTATTAGGTCCAATGGAGTTATAGTCAGCACCATAGCCAACAATATTGGAGAAATAGTACACCACTGACTTGTTGTTGTAGTATTTTTTTTTGGCCATCAACTGAAAATACAACTTTTTCGTCTCTAGTGTTTTCTTCATATTTAGCTTCGTTTTTAAGAAAAAAAAAATTGAAGCCACTTGGCAAATCATGAGCACCTGCTTTAGAGACAGACCAGCTGCATATCAATGCAAGTCAGAGTTGCCAACTAGCAGTGATTCCATCATGAATAATTCCACTAACGCTGAAATGGCTGACATGCACTTCATTTATGGATCGATAAATGGAAATGGGGAAGAAACACGGGAAATTTACCAGGACAGATATCTTTTCAGAGTAATTCCATGTTCTAAAACATTTAGAACGCTACATGCAAGATTATGTAAAACTGGGAGTTTCAATAATAATGCAGATGGTGGAAAACCAGAAACTGTAACAACGCCTGAACTAGAATAAGCTATACTTGATGTGATAGAAGATGATTCTTCAAATAGTACCAAGAACATGGCACCGCAGCTGGAAGTCAGCCCAAAAACCATATGGACAGTTCTAAAAAAAATCTCCTATACCCATACACATTCAGCTGGTTCAAGCTCTACTGCCTCAGGATTTTCACCCAAGATTAATGTTTTGCAAGTGGATGATTCATACGACGGCACACAATAATAATTTTTTAACCAAATATTTTATTTACAGACGAAGCAAATTTTTCACGAAATGATATCATGAACTTTCACAATGACCATTTTTGGGCCCAACGAAAATCTCAAGGTACCGGTATTTATAAGAGATAACGGTGGTTTCAGTGTTCTTGCTCGTCAGCATCTCGACATTACCTACCCTAATCGCTGGATTGGACGTGCAGGACCCCAAAATTGAAAAATTCGTAGTCCTGATATGAATCTTCTAGATTTTTATTCATGTGGTTAGGAGATTATAAAACTCCTATACATTCGAATTTGAAATTAAATCAAATAAATACCATCCATGACTATAATACAAGACAAGCAAAAAAACTACTAGTTAAATCATATCACTCAAAACTTGGGGGGAAATCAATATTTCATTTAGGAGTTAAAATATATAATAATCTTCCAGAGAAACTAAAAATGAATCGAAAAACAAAATTCAAATCGGAATTGAAAAAGTTTCAGCTTTCTTCCTTTAATTGAAATTCTGATCTCCATATTACATTTTTTTGTTTTTAATTACCATTATAATTCAGAAATGTATATATTTTTATATGTATGTGTGTGTATATGTAAATATGTATGTATATATGTATATTTGTGTTTGTATTTATGTGTATATGTAACTGATATTTAATATTGAAATAATTTATTCAATCATTATTTTAAATTTTATCCCTGTTATACACATTCTTGTTTCTTGGGATCAATAAAGATTATTATTATTATTATTATTAATTTCAATCTAATTCTGACCAAATGAACGGCTTATTACAAAAAACTGTAGCAAATTTCAACCAAATCGGTGTAAGGATATCTATATTTCATTAATACCATTTTTTTTTAACTTCAACGTCCTGTACCTGAAAAACAAAGCAGCTCCGGACATATTATGTTCATAGAAACTTTTTTCTTGAACCGACCCAACAAATAACCCTCAGAAGTTTCGTACCGTACTTAGGAAACACCCTGTATCTGTATTCTGGTTCTCTCTATTGATCCACAAATTCTACTCATGGCATGATAATGATTTTACAACTTTTTCAGGAAACAAATCTATTAAAGCATGTGGAAAGACTGACACGAAATGTGTAAATACGGCAAAGGAAAATTTGGAAAGAAGCTATGGAAATGGGTAAGATAATACCACACAAGCTACAATAATCTTAATGTAAAATGAAGGTCGAAAATTGAAAAAAAAACAAGTACAAAACTCACTGTCAATGAGGTCAGTCATGACACAAATGATGGCCAAAGTTATACAAATGAAACATGTCAATGTTGATGAAGTAATAGAAAATGTCTTGAAATATTGGAAAATAATTGCTTTCTATCTGTTTCTTCGTGTCATCTTCGTTTTCATCAGGTTGGAGCCCAGCTCCCTTACCCTTGTAGCTGAGTTTTTGTCAGAGAGACAAATAGGTTTCGTAACTAAGGAGATGTTGGCGGTATGAAATTCCTCAGACATCAGTACCTCCCTTCACGGTGTACCCCTACCTGGCTGGGGTGGAAGGGATGAAAAAAATTGTTCATCCGTTAACGGGGGACATAGGGGCCTCATTCTACAGTGTCGGGGCCTTTTATATCGGGAGGGGTAGTCTACAACATAATCTATAGCTTCCCCAACTAAAGGATTTTCGTGAGTTTCCGCGCTATCGCGGAACCAGCGAGGTACCAGCGCTCGAGGTCGTCCAATGCACGTTTCTATCTGTTTTTTTTTATTGACTTTTTTGAGTATTTTTCCTCCCAGAATCTGAAAATTATAAAAATTATAGGTACCTATTGTTTCACATTTCAAAACTCCTTTGACATCTATCGAAGAAGTTGAGAAATAAAAAAAATCATCAAAGAAAAAACCGCACATACACTTTGATATTGTCTAAAGTCTATCCAAATCCAAGATAGAGTTAAACAAAACAAAACCGAAGCGTGATGTTCACGTGTTCGCCCAGTGTCAGATGGAAAGGGCAGCGTTCATTGGTGAATTCGCCTTCTTGGTACGAGTTCGGTACCAGCACAGGGTTGTAATCAGTCGTTTGCGTGTTTGTGTGGCGTGCGTTATGGTATATTGTTTAAAATTGTTTTCCAAAATGTCCAGTACAGACACTGCTGATGACACTGTGAGCTATCCTCTGAGTCCAGCCAGGAAACGATCCAAAAAAGGACATTTGAGGGTTGAGATGAAAGAAGTGATTTTAAATGTGTTCAAGAAAGAGATGGAAGAAATTGAGACATCGACTGTCGACGAAGTCGTATCGAAAGTTTCCGATAAAATTGGAGTGTGTTGCGCTTTGATTTACAATACAAATACATATACAAATCAGAATCGTCAAACCATTATAAAATCAATAGATGATGCTGATAAACATGCAATCAGGAGGAAAGTGCATGAGTACTTTTTCAGAAATGAAATACCCACGATAGACAAAGTACTCACAGAAATAAATGAAGATGTTTTATTGTCAAGTTTTAAGCGGTCAACATTCCATAAAGTATTGAAACTTTTGAATTTTGTATGGAAAAAATGAGGGCGCAATAGTTTATTATTGGATAGAGAGGAAATTGTGTTATGGAGGAGAGAGTATTTGACCAAAATTAAATATTATAGGGAACAACAGAGAACAATTTATTATAATTAAACCTGGGTTAATGCTGGTCATACTACCCCTAAAGTATGGGTCGATGAAACTGTGACCTCATCTAGTAGGGCCTTTCTAGATGGACTATCCACCGGATTAACAAATCCATCAGGTAAACTTATATTTATATTAAGACCTGCCTCAATCTCAATATATGAAAAGTAACCCTCGCATCTGTTTTAATTACTTACATACCTCTTCATAATTTCAGGTAAAGGAAAACGGCTTATTATTTATCACATCGGCAATGAGAATGGGTCTGTTGCTGAAGGGCTGTGGTGTTTCGAGTCGAAAAAAACTGGAGATTATCACGAAGAAATGAACGGTGAATCTTTCGAACAGTGGTTTTTCAAAGTTCTACCCCATCTGGAGGATAATGCTGTGATTGTAATGGACAATGCACCTGATCATTCGCGACGGTTAGAGAAGATTCCGACAACGTCTTCAAAGAAGGTTGAAATCCAAAATTGGCTGCGATCTAAGAATATTAGCTTTGAAGATTCAATGTTAAGAGTACAGCTACTAAAAATTGTCAAGGAGCGCAAGCTTGAATACCAAAAATATATAGTCGATGAGATGGCAGCAGGCCAAAACAAAATTGTCCTTCGCCGGCCTCCATAGTGGTATGGAGGTAGGCGAAGCTCAATCCCATCGAGTTAATGTGGGCGGATGTGAAGAATTTTGTAGCGCAGCATAACACCACGTTAAAATTTGCAGATCTCAAAGTACGTTTTGATGAGGCTTTGAAAAGAGTTACAGCGGAGAAATGGGAGAAGTGTGTTCGGCATGTGATATCGGAAGTCGAGACAAAGATGTGGAAGTTTGATAACATAATAGAGGCACAAATCGAGCCACTAATAATTCAGATTGGTGAGGATGACACTACTGATGAAGAGACAAATTCATCCAGTTGAATAATTTTGATTATTATTCCTTTTGATTTTACATCAAATGAAAATTATCAATAAGGAAATAATTACGTCTCTTTTCATATAATGCTTGAGTGCGCTGTGAAAAATCCAATGAAAATCTTTTTATATTACACATATTATCTGCATTTTTCCCGTTAAACTGCAAAACTTCTGCATTTCACTCGTTATTATAAAAAAGTTTTTCTAAGTATGATATAGCATTTGCGATCAACAAGATGTTGGTTCTGAATACGACCCTGGCCAATTCTTGGGATTTTCATTATCACGTGCGTAGGGGATGTCAATGTTTACATCCACTCTATCTTGGACTTGAATTTGCTTTAATTCTGTAGACAGAGGCAGATTTTAACTTCCCAAAAGTTCAGATAAGTATTGTATAATTTCTTAGCTCTTTTTATCGATTGGCAAAATCACTAAATAGGAAAAGTTAATCATAAATAATACATTGATAGATGTAGCCGCTACTACGTGGTAGGAAATCATAATGAAGAAAAGAGAAATGACACTCTCTATGTTTTTTACCACTTTTATTTGTAACTAACGTTACTGCAGTTTCGTTCTATAAGGACATTTTCAAACTTATACATTGAACTCTCTTTAAAATGTCCGTATAGTACGAAACTGCAGTAACGTAAG
Organism: Leptinotarsa decemlineata; assembly: GCF_025532065.1. Taxonomy (NCBI): domain Eukaryota; kingdom Metazoa; phylum Arthropoda; class Insecta; order Coleoptera; family Chrysomelidae; genus Leptinotarsa; species Leptinotarsa decemlineata. Next base: position 2,059,920 of record NW_027412572.1, on the reverse strand, counting down.
TTACAAGTAAAAGTGGTAAAATGCATAGAAAGTTTCATTTCTCTTTTCTTCATCATAAATAATACTTTTTTTGTGAAAAATACTTTGAATTTAAACAGTAAACTGAAAACTTTACCATTCTTACACGTGTATAAAGTTCTACATTACATTCTTCATAGTTTTTCAGAATTTGGAAGGTAAAATGCCCAAAGAAGGTCCTTCTCAAAAAATGACCACTGAATTTTACGAATTTTTTTTTATTTCTGACCGGGATATTATAAGCTTATATCGTCATAGTTACGCTATCAATAAAGAGGGTCATAACTCCCTTGGGACATTATAGATTTCATAATTCTCTCTACCTTTCACAAGTAAAAATAAATAGAAATGAAAACTGAACCATATTTTATTTATTCACGTCATTACAAATAATAAATGTACAATTTTGAAATGTTCCCTGAAAATTACTTCCGCCACTGGAAACAATTTCTTCTTTTGTATGGCTGGAGCTTCTGTTCACTACAGTCGAGGTACCTGCCTCTTCTGATGACAAAGTAGACAACATACGCGCCGTTTTATTTCTCAATTCGATGCTATCCTCCAAATACCCCTCCGCCACCGTGGAACTTTTCCAACCTCCGTGTCTTTTTAAGTTAGTCATAGTTGCTCCTGCATTGGCTAGAGCAGTAGCAGAAGTGCGACGAAGGCAATGTCCCGTATAGGAAGATGAGTTTGGCAATCCTAAATACATTGCGATTTTGCTGGGGATTTTCCCAAACATGTTTTTTCCAATTGGCTAAGATGTACATTTATTTTGTCGGAAGCTCAAAAAAAATCGTTCAATACCTTTAGGACGCAAAGACATATAAAGTCTTAATAAAGGCAAAGCGGAGAACTCTTTTTCATCCACAACTGTAAATTTCTTCGATACACCAGTTTTACTTTCCGGTACGTTCACTACCATAACGGAATCCCGGTCCTCTATATCCGATATCTTCATATTCAAAAGTTCCTGACTTCTGCATCCTCCAAAATAACCCATAATCAAAACAACCTATAACAAAAAAAAAGGAAATAAATACACACAAAAAGGAAAATAAGAAAAAAATTACCTTATGCAATAAATGAATATCATTAGGAGCGTCCTTTAGGAATCTGATAACATCTTTAGGAGATAAAACAGCAGACTTTTTCGGCTTATAACTCTTACTCTTCCGTTTCAAAAAAGCCTGTAGTTCATTGAACTTGGTGATATCTCGTTTCTCATGTATAGTCACCATCGATTTTAGCATTGACCATTTAGTCCATAAAGAATTCGGACTATACGTTTTTGACTGAAACGAATAAACACAATTACTACCAAATCTACCGAAAAACATAGAAAATTCCTTACCAGTTCTTGAAAATATGCCAGAAATGCAGTTTCAGTGACATCTTTTGGCATAACATTTTTCCGTGTCAGCCAGTCCAGATATATCTTGTATTCTTTTTGGTATACGGCTTCACTTTTCGATGGAATTAATGATTCTCTTGCTTGTTCAGCTTTTCTCAAAATATCCTCCATTATATTTGGGGTAGAAAACACGTTTTCACCGCAAACACAGCTTGTTAACAAAGTTCTGTTTATAAACAAGTAACATAGCAACAACCTAGCAACAAGAAAACTCTACTATAATCAACGGTACCTGATTCAAATATACCGGGAAGGTAATGAATTGGTACATTTTTCCGTTTCAAAAATGAACAAAATTTTAATAAAATCGGTCAGAAATAAAATTATCTATGTACCACGGGAATTAATGAGCCTTAATAACCTCAGGCAATTGCTGTCCCTCGGGCCAGGAGCCCTCGGGACGCAAACTTTGCCATCGGTAATTAAGGCCCTCCTAACTCCCTTGATACATAAATAACTATTTTTCTATTCCGTTTGTATTCTAAACATTCGTAATGGAATCCCAAACATATAACCCTTTCATTTAAACAAGATTCCGTTGGCTGGGATCTAACCAAATAAGCGAATGAATGTCATTATGATGTCATCGATGACATAATCAGATCAACTGCTTGACGTTTGTTTATTATTTTAAATCTTAATCCCAGTTTCTTTACCCAATTCTGAAGAAATTTGTCACAGCAGCTCACGTTATCGCCGGAAGTATTCAATTTCTTCCTTAGGATTTCAGTAGTAGGAATCTCAGTTTTTTTCAATGATTTTATTAGATGAACATCTAAAGATTTTGGTAATCCCGTATTACATCGTGTCTTGCGTTTATAAGGTTTGTTTTTAACTATTTTCGTACAGTTGAGAAAGGAATTTCGGTCAAATCTGATGTTGTTTGTAATAGTCTGTTTCCCCCGAAACCAAACTTGAGATGTAGATTCCTATATACATTGAAACATACTCTCCGTGTTTCAGTATTCAAATGCATCCGAATCTTAATCACTGGTATCTCTTTTTCACATTGGAATCACTACACTTTTCATCGCTGTTGTTGCAATTAAACCATCCGCTTGGAGTTTGAAGTCGTAATTTTGAAATTACGAGAATAGAGTCGAGATTTTGAGTTCCAAAAAGTCGTAATTTAGAGTTTGAAGTTGCAATTTCGAGATTTAAATTCGAATTTCGAGTTTCAAAGTCTTAATTTCCAAGAAACAAATAATAAAAATATGTAGCTCCTTTGCTTCCGTAAATTCCGCCCTATTTAGAGCAAAATTAAAACTCAAATGAATATGATGTTCCCAATGATGCGCTGAATTTTCAGGAATTATGCAGAATTAGGAGATTATGAGGCCAGTGACTTTGGCCTTTGATAAAATCCATAAAATCCAAACATAAATACTTGGTTTCGTGGTAAAATTAGAAGGACAAACGTTATACGAGTACCTATATTATTTTCAGTTCAAGTTGTAACTGTCTGCCTGGATGCTTCGAGCTGGTTTTCAAAGAGAATAAATCATACGGAAGACTTTCAGCTGCTTTTAACAACACATGGATCAATACTACTGCAATGAATGAATCTGTGAGAGATTTCACGAAATATTTCACGTAAGTATTGATAACATTGGAATATTTTGCAACATTGTTTCATTCGCACTGAAATAGAAATCGGTAAAGCTGATATTAAGAACCAAAAACTCATAACTACAGTTCCAAAAACATGAGATCTATGCGGAATCTTTCACTCAAGCTGCCGATCTTAAAAAAAACCCACACTCAAATATTTCGGTTTTATCATTGTCCGAAGCTATACAGGCTGATTCACGGTGGATGGCACATTAGACGTTTCTGGTGGACCAGACAACGGATCACTTTGAAAATTTAATGGAGGGCATATTCGGACATTCTCTAGCCAACTAAAATATTTTCGACAATGCGGTGTTGCCGCTTCTATTAGAAAGCAGTAGCAACTTTGATTTTTCAAATGGAACACTCTGTATATAATATTATTTTTGGAATCTCCAACAATTGCCCGACAACTTTTCTTGATAATTCCCTATACCTATCTGTTACCGTTTTCGAAATAAAAATTAATTTCAATTTTTTTCTTCGAAAATCATGACTTCTAAAAATGCCGATATCTTTTAGTAAGAAGTACTATGATATCGAAATTTGGTTTGGAGTTAGGTGATATTCGGACACTTCCCACACGTCAGCCTAATCTCCGTTACTTCAATACAGGGTGGTAAAAAAATACAGTTTTTTCGTTTGCTTGAAAAAGTTGCTGAAATTTGATTATTTTGAATGAAACACCCTGTATATTATTGAAAATTCGGAAAGCTGCTGAAATTTGCTTTCTTTCTATGTATATCATACCTATACCTAACTAGTCAAGTTTCGGACTTATGAACATTTATTTGTGAAAATGTCCCTTCAGAATGGTATTTCCATTCGGTATTTGGTAAGCAGGCCATGATTACTATTTGACAGTAGCGTTGTGACATTCTCCTAATAATATCGACATTTTCGTCACTTCAGAAGTTGCAAATACCTTCAAAACGATGGAACAAAACTATTCAAACGAAGTTCTTATGAATTTGTTTATTATTTTTGGACAGTGTGACAAAATTATCAGCAGAACATGTAGAAAGTTCAATGAAATGTATCCGAATCTACCGCCAATGAACCTCAAGAAATTTATACGAATTCAGAACAATTTCAATATGTTTGGATAAACTTTAAAAAAGCACCAAGAAACTTGAAATTGGAAATATTGATATGAATAATTATAAAAAAGTAAAACAATCATGTGGAATATTTCAAAATATGTTAGAATCGCTGGCCGTTCACTTCCAAGCACTTTAAAATGCGGGTGTTGACTGCTTTCGTGGTGGCAGATCTGATTTCATTGGGATCCAAATCTTCAAATGTTTGGGCAATCCTTTCTAACAATTCATCTCTCGAACGCACGGGTATTTTGTAAACTTTTTCTTTAAACATTCCCCACAAATAAAAATCTAATGGATTAAGATCGGGTGATCTCGCTGGCCAATTCCATGGTCCCAAGCGCCTCATCCACCGATCGTCAAATAATCTATCCAGTTCTGCGCTCACTTCTCTTGTGCAATGTGCAGGAGCTCCGTCTAGTTGGTACCAACAGTTTCGATAATCTTCGAGTGGCAGATTATCCACGAAACTGTCTACAGTATTCTCCAAAATATTCAGGTAGCTTCTGGATGTTAATGACTCCTCGTATATCACGTACCTCAATTTGTTGTCCATCAACATGCAGAAGACATTAAAACTAAATTTTTCTTGAAATTCGGCTTCGTTTGTGACGTGAGGATTTTCACTGGACCAATAATGACGATTTTTTCTATTGAAAATCCCTTCTCTCGAAAATTTCGATTCATCAGTCCAAATAATTTTATTTAAAAAAAGTGGATCTTCTTGAATCCGTGTCAACAACATTTCACAAAATTCTACTCTCTGTTGAGGATCTTGAGGCTTCATTGCTTGAATTTTGGTGAATTTATAATCATGCATTTTATGTCTTCGCAAGATTCTTTGAACCGATGAATATTTTATACCCAAACCTTCTTCAGCACTTCTTATCGATGACTCGGGAAATGCGTGAAAATATGCTAAGACATTAATCTGGTTGTCTTCGAAAGTTACGGGTCGAGGCAAGTTTCTTGGTGCTTTTAAAGTTGATCCAAACATATTGAAATTGTTCTGAATTCGTATAAATTTCTTAAGGTTCATTGGCGGTAGATTCGGATACATTTCATTGAACTTTCTACATGTTCTGCTGATAATTTTGTCACACTGTCCAAAAATAATAAACAAATTCATAAGAACTTCGTTTGAATAGTTTTGTTACATCGTTTTGAAGGTATTTGCAACTTCTGAAGTGACGAAAATGTCGATATTTTTAGGAGAATGTCACAACGCTACTGTCAAATAGTAATCATGGCCTGCTTACCAAATACCGAATGGAAATACCATTCTGAAGGGACATTTTCACAAATAAATGTTCATAAGTCCGAAACTTGACTAGTTAGGTATAGGTATGATATACATAGAAAGAAAGCAAATTTCAGCAGCTTTCCGAATTTTCAATAATATACAGGGTGTTTCATTCAAAATAATCAAATTTCAGCCACTTTTTCAAGCAAACGAAAAAACTGTATTTTTTTACCACCCTGTATTGAAGTAACGGAGATTAGGCTGACGTGTGGGAAGTGTCCAAGTATCACCTAACTCCAAACCAAATTTCGATATCATAGTACTTCTTACTAAAAGATATCGGCATTTTTAGAAGTCATGATTTTCGAAGAAAAAAATTGAAATTAATTTTTATTTTGAAAACGGTAACAGATAGGTATAGGGAAATATCAAGAAAAGTTGTCGGGCAATTGTTGGAGATTCCAAAAATGATATTATATACAGAGTGTTCCATTTGAAAAATCAAAGTTGCTACTGCTTTCTAATAGAAGCGGCAACACCGCATTGTCGAAAACATTTTAGTTGGCTAGAGAATGTCCGAATATGCCCTCCATTAAATTTTCAAAGTGATCCGTTGTCTGGTTCACCAGAAACGTCTAATGTGCCATCCACCGTGAATCAGCCTGTATTTTGAGGCTGTAACAGCATATATGTAGTTTTGTTTAGTCTACCTGATCAAATAGTATAGAAAAATATTTTTCAGAGAAAATATGGCTGTTGGACATTTTTTCTTCCCTGCTTCGAAATTCACAAAGCAAATCAAGAGTGAACTATATGGATTCACGGAAATTCTTTGTAAGTATCTGATTCATTTTCAATGTGATTCGTCACAAAAGAGTGGAATATAAATGGATAGAATATGGGTTTTATATGTTCTGACAAAATTATATTTTTCACAAGCACTTTTCCAACTTATCTAGAAACAAACCATGTAATTGATACTGTTACGATATTTACTTGGGGTTCGTTTATAAAACAACAACACTAATAATACTTAGACAACTTTTATTCACTTAATACACAACTGCTGCACTGATTATAATTCACTTAGAATACTCGCTTGCTTGAGACTTCGAACACTCCCTTACTACTCTCTCTCTCTCTCTCTCTCTCTGCCGAAGGAACTCGCTCTTTCATAGTAAGATCGATGCATCTAGAATTTCTAGAAATTCCATATCCATCGCGATGTTTCGCTCTCAAGATCGACGTTGGAAGTTGGAATTCTTTGATCGGGACTTTTCCAGTTACCGCGCGTGTGACGTCATGCTCAGGTAGAGGTTCCTTCGTCGAATTGGGTGACTGTAGTCAGCTGCGGCGTTAGGGATTTTGTAACAATACCTCTCATGTGCGGAGAATGGTTCGAGGAATTTCGAATTGTGTTGAAGAATTTGATTGTGAAACTGAGGAATTTCATAATTTTTCATTGGCAACGATGTCTTAGAGAGAACGACATTAATCGAAATACACACATACGTATGTCGATTTCAATCTATCAACATAATATTATACTAGAAGCGTGAAATTCTTTAATGTCTCCCCCCTTTTATTTTCTGAACGGGTCAACTAAGAAAATTGAAGTTTGGGATAATGAAATTAATGCATGAATACTTCATTTTGAAGTGAAATTGACAGATGAAATTTTCAAGGTGACCACTGAGCCACTGAAAACAAATTAAATGGAAAAGCGGGTGTAGTGTCACATCGTTTTGAAGCTCCTGACAAATGCTTCACAACCCTAGAATATAATGTCAATATCTTCAACTACTACAAAATGGCGGAACTTTTAATAATTGCCTGAATACATTTGACATTTAACTACATAATATGAGGTAATAAGCTTGAGGTCAGTTCAGAAGATGCTCGAAATGGTTGCTTTGAACTTCTTGACATATGAACAGCCTATCTGATATTTCACGCCGAACATTTTCGAACACAGTAACGTCAACATCTCTACAAATATTTATTATTCTCTGCCGTATATCCAATATTGAAGCGTGGTCAGTTTCGTACACCTTTTGCTTCAAATAGCCCCATAAAAAAATCCAAAGGTCTCAAATCTGGCGAGCGGGCTGGCCATTCTGTAGGACCTCGACGGCCAATCCAACGAACAGGAAAAGTAGTATCCAAATAGTTTCTTACTTGCCTGGAGTGATGTGGTGGTGCTCCATCTTATTGAAATACAATATCCATATCGAATTCATTAGGATTCGCTTCGATCATTTCGGTGATGAGAGGGTCAACAGTAGTTTCCCGCATATTCAATTACAGTTCCTCTGTTAAATTTTGATCAATAAATAGAGGTCCTACAATATGGTTTCCCAATATTCCTATCCAAACGTTAATTTTTTCTGGATATTGGGTATGTGTTTCCCGGAAAACGTGAGGGTTGGTGTCACTCCAATAACGACAATTTTGTCTGTGAACATTGTCGTTGAAAAAATGTACATTCGTCATAGATAGGATGCCTTGCAATGGTTTTCTTCATGATGGTGTACCATTTTAATTTTGTATGGATGATACCTATTCCTCTTCAAAAGTCTCCACACAGTAGAAGGAGACACCTTACAAACATTCGCGATGGAAAAGTAGACTGTTCAGGATTTACTGCCATCTCACCAATTATTATTTGCACTTGCTGTTCTTCAGGAATGGACGGATGACCTGGGGGCTTTTTGGTTATGTACACTACTGGTAGTTGTGAATTTGGATACAAGGTCCCTTAAATATTTTCTACAGATAGGACGATTCGGGAGACGTTCATTGAAAATCATTTCGGTCTCGTAAAAGTTACGCGTGGTACCGTAAATAAAAATCGCTTCAATATTTTCTTCAAATGGACGAGAATTGACCATTTTAGAGATTGTTGACGTGGTACCTTTCTACTAGTAAAACCGAAAACTAAATAAGATTGTTCTAATTGAACAATGATGTTCATTGTTGTACTGACATTTTTTGTCGTTTTTATAAATGAAAAATAAATTAACAAACCTTATCGGGTTGTTGGAATTGCCATATGGCAGATAAAAAGAAATATTGATAATAATGTGTTTGTCACCAGGAAATTATCAAATGTTCCGCCATTTTGTACTAGGTTAAAATGTAGACATTATATTCTAGTGTTGTGAAACATTTGTCAGGAGCTTCAAAATGATGTGTCACAAGACCCCCCTTTCCATTATTTTTCCCTAGATTGGGCCCAATCGCCATCTTGAAAGTTTCATCTGTCAATTTCACTTCAAAATAAAGTATTCATGCATTAATTTCGTTATCTCAAATTTCAATTTTTTGAGTTGTCCCGTTCAAGGAATAAAAAAGAGGGGGCATTAAAGAAATGTATACAACATCAATGTATGAATATGACACCAAAAACATTCTACATTGCGCTTGTTTCTAATTATACCATACCATAGGAAATGTTTGTTTCGGCACAGTATAAAAATAGTCTCAGTAGCGAATTTTTTTGACTCGCATAGCGACTTTCGCCTCTAATTTTCGCTATACAATATCATCCCTGGTCGTTGCCGGTGTTGCCAAGCTCATATCAAATGCTAGTGACGTCACAACTATACTATTTTCACTTGATTCTGAAAAAACTACTGAGAATAAATTGTAATAAATGTGAAACGAGGTACTGTCCTACATATAGTTCTCACCTAAGTGGTTATGCCAATATCAGTGTAAAGGTCCATTGGCGTTGACGTAATGACAAGACACTGACGAGAAGGATCTCCATTACTGATTTATTTTCTGTATACTGTCTCACATTTGACTAGGTATGTAGAAGTGACATATTGTTTTTGTTTCAGCTAATATTGGAGGACTTTTAGGTTTATGTATGGGATTCAGTTTCCTCAGTCTCATGGAAGTGATCTATTTTCTATCACTACGAATTTTGTGTAAACTTTCCCGAGCCCACAGAATAGTGAAAAATTCAGTTTTCGAAGAAGTCTCTTCGAAATATCCCTTCATCAAGTGAACAACTACCATATCATCAGGATAAGCAGTACTTCGGAATCTTCAGAAATTATATATTTGACAACTGGTACGATGTCTATCCAAACTTTGAGAATCAGGGATGAAGAAAATAAGTTTTAACATATTTATTGAAATCTCTTTCATAAAATCATAAAAGTAGCTATCCAGTAATTACGGAAGAAACTTCAAAGGGTCATTCGTTAGGTCGTTTTAAGAAAAAAAAGTTCTTATTAACATATGTCCGGAGTTGCTTCGTTTTTGAGATAAAAGGCATTGAAGTTAAAAAAAAAAAACGGTATTTATAAAATATCATTAATATCCTTACACCGATTAGGTTAAAATTTGCTACACTTATTTGAAGTGATAAGGCGCTCATTTAGCCTTAACTAGATTGAAATTATTGGGTCCGGTTGAGTATCAGTAGGCTCCACAGCCAACAATATTGGGAAAATAAAGTACGTCACTGACTTTTATTCTAGTTTTTTATTTTTTTAAATTAATCAACTAAACATACAACTTTTTTAACGTCTGTGTTTTCTTCATATCTAGCTTCATTTTCCAGAAAACTGAGTATAGCCAAGATAATGATACCACAGCCAGCTATCGAAAGCGCTCGCATATATATATATATATATATATATATATATATATATATATATATATTGAATAAACAAACGGGTATGGACAACATGTTCATACTTACGAAAGTGAGGTTAAAATGAAGTTAACACATAAGTAACAAAGAGGATCCTCATATTTGTATGTCAAGATTAAAATTGGTTGAAAACATGTACTATTCAGTCAGAATTTTGCGATAATATAAAATGATTGCACGACTAATATGAAACAATGAATTTGAAAATTGAACTCAACAGGTAGTCAGACATGATTGACACAAAACATTAAGTTTGACAGAATTTCATGTTCTGACCAATGTATTGCTGCCAATGAGATTTCACAGAACTGTAAAATGATGAATCACAGAGAGTGAAGGTAAGGAGTTTCTGTTCTGAAATTATAAGTATTATCAAATTTATTTTCTTTATTTAAACAAAGGAGATATGTATAAATCAGGCTGAGACTTTCAATATCTGTCCTGGAATTAATAGTATTAGAATTTTTAAATATATGACACATTTCTCAGAAAGTTATTTTTTGAGTATTATTTTCTGAGTCTAAAATTTCAACATTCTCGAAAGAAAAAGCATGATCCAAATTTATGGTGTGATTAGAAAGGGTACATGACGGTTTATTACATCTTATGTCACTCTTGTGGGAAGTGATTCTGTCTTTTAATTTTCTACTCGTTTGTCCAATGTAAATCTTTTCACAACTGGAACATGGGATGGAATAAACCACATTGGATAAATTGATGATATCTTCTTTGTCTTTCAAGTTAGAAAAAAGTGTCTTAATAGTCTTCAGATTTTTGAAAGCTAATTTTACATGCTCAAATTGAATAAAAAATTTTTTGAGATTGTAAAACCTCATTGGCAGCAATGCATTGGTCAGATCAAGAAATTCTGTCAAACTTAATGTTTTGTGTCAATCATGTCTGACTACCTGTTGAGTTCAATTTTAAAATTCATTGTTTCATATTATTCGTGCAATCATCTTATATTATCGCAAAATTCTGACTAAATAGTACATGTTTTCAACCAATTTTAATCTTGACATACAAATATGAGGATCCTCTTTGTTACTCATGTGTTAACTTCATTTTAACCTCACTTTCGTAAGTATGAACACGTTGCGAAACGTCGACATACATATATATATATATATATATATATATATATATATATATATATATATATATATATATATATATATATATATATATATATATATATATATATATATATATATATATATATATATATATATATATATATGTCGACGTTTCGCCATCATCTCAGATGGCATTATCAAGACGAGTTACTGCTTCGCTTCGAGAGGTATATATATATATATATATATATATATATATATATATATATATATATATATATATATATATATATATATATATATATATATGTAAACCGTCATTTGTCAGCCCGTAGAATATACGATGTGAACTCTGGTCAGCCCTCGGAAACGTCGGTCGTCCCGGTTTCGGGCTCACCAACGTTTCCCACTGTATATAGTGTTTTTTGGACATGTTATCATGTGAAATGACGTTTAGCAAATTTTCGGTTGGGCCGACCATTACACCATATACACATAGCTGATACACCACCTACTTTCACAAAACTTCGCCAGGAGGCGTGGCTGTGTAACCGTATACACCTGATGTGAATAGTGTCTTTGTGAGCCCAGGTTTATACGAATACTTTCAATGGATAGCATGTTGGTCAGCCCACAATCGGGCAACGCTGCACTTGTATTTCATGATTCTAACTAGATTGTCGTGGTGCAGAAATTCGATAATAGAAATGGAAAATTTTTTGAGAGATGTAGAATTTTATGAAAAAGTTCCTGTTTTGTATGTTTTTTGTACAAGCGTTCGTGTGCGTGCATCACCCTATATCTATAAGAGCAATTTAGATCAGGAATTGTTTCGCATATAAAAGTTTTATCAGACCTTCGTAACATATTCACTTGTAGAAAAATGCTTGATCTGAACTCATACTTTCCCACATTCGACTACTTACCCGAAATCAGCTTTTTCGGATAACGGTGTCGAGTACGGAAATGTACTGTTTCCGTTCTAGTTAGGATAATAATAATATAATTACTAACAGTGCGTTATTCCATTTAGCTTGTCGAAGCAATTTTAACCTCTGCACTATCTTAGATACAAAAATTTGAATATGTTATAAGTTGAAAATATCAATAAAGTGTTCGGAATCACACGTTAAAATGTAAGACCTCGTTAATCTATGGCTAGTACAAGTTTATGCTTCTGAGGGTTGTCGTTCGTATAGGTGCGACAGACATATTTTAAACCGTTTCCTGTTTGTATTTTCAAATGTAGATTTTCAAATTCTAATTATTTGGCATGGACGCCTCAACAGAAATCGCGTTGTGTAAATCAATTTTAGACATTAAGCAGGAAACTTCGGATTTGACTTTGAAATTGTAGATTTGAAAACCTGACTGCACAAAAATAATCGAAGTGTGACTGAGTAGAAATGAGTAGATGAAAAATGACATTTTTTTCACAAACGAAAAATCTAAAATGTGATGAATGATCTGGTAATGAATTTATTGAGAAATGAATAGTGAATTAACAGAATGTCTACAGTTTCAATAAATTCTATATAAAAATCCGCAGCAGCACTACGTATTTCCGATATATAATTTAGTTCAAAAATTAGGTAAAAATCGCATTAAGTATGTTTTCTATGACGAAACGAAATTCTGAGTGACTAGCATAAGGTAAGATATAATTTGTGAAACAGATATTAGTAATAAGTTTCAATTCTCTTTTTCTTAGCAATAGTTTTTTCGAAAACTCCCTTTCAGTTTTTGGAGGTATGATGTTGTTCAGGTTGAACATAATGAAGTGGAGATTAAACCAATGTTTTTTTATTATGTTGACTGTTCATGACGATGAATACGTCATATCATCATCGATTATAACCTGCAGCAGACATTTCAATCAAAATAAAAAACATTTGGAATATTTCAGCACAGAAAAAATTTGATCAGGTTGAATAAACATTTATTTGAATGGAGTATTATTCTTCAATTTGAGAACTGCTGACAAAAATTGTTCGGTAAACTAATAAACACGTAGTATGAAAAAATAACATAATTTCTAATGAAATGAAACTACAACATGGGTAAAAAAATATCAAATGAAAATTATTAATATTATTTCTTCTTTCTATAACAACAGTAAACGTATTCTTTGATTGCAGCCCAGTTTCTATTTTTTAATAATGATGAATATTTCTTTTTCTTATATTTTAGATACAAATAAGAACTAATTCAATTCTAGCACTTCTTTTTTTTTCGGAGCGAAAAACTTTTTGACTATATTTCGTTTTGCTCCTTAGACCAAGTTTGTTTTTGAGAAGGTTTTATTGTTTTCAAAACTGTGCGTGTCTGATGATCTGAAATGAGATCAGTGTGTTGAAAAACTCTATCAAGATATCAAACGGGTTGAAAATGGATCCAAAAATGAATGATAAAAATAAAAAATGGAAGGACGATACTGAAAAGTGATTTGACTCATTTCCAACCTATACTCAGAGATACGGATGATTCCAAAACAGCTCAAAATATAAATAATTGATTGCATTTAGGGAATTTTTTTCAAAAGGAGCCACGTTCAATATCTCCATAAATAAGACAGTAATGTAAATTTCACGAAACACCTAATTTTTGTGAAATAATATAAGGTATCGCTAAGATGCGTACACACTCCTCTTCAAAATATCAAACAAAATAACCCCATATATGCCATCTATTGGATAAGTGATTTTATCAGGAATTCAACGATGATTTTTCAGGGTTGATTTCTAATTTACTGTGAAGGAGGACCTTGAAGTATAAGTGAACGACTTTTTAGATTAATTGATACAATCTCTCACAAAAACGTATACAACAATTATTTCTATTGTCAAGTTCTTAACAGAAAACAACTTTTGTAGCAATGAATTATATCTGTCGGATTTTCGGCAAAGTTTCTTTACACAAAATACTTCCCAAATACTTTCTAAAACTCACAGCCAAAAATGTTCCACTAAACAGTTTTATAAAAACGCGACACGTGTTTTGCCATACAATGGCTTCTTCGGGCGTATCTTTATCTGCTATATTTTACAAAGTTAATGCTTGGTATACCTAATTTTAAAATTTAAAGTACCTACATTTCAAGTACTTGAGTTTGTAATGGATTAAATGACCTGAGCTTATGTCCCAATCCCCACATTTGAAAAATATTCAGTAACGGTTATTCAATTCTAATTGATCATTTAGTTAGTTACCCGAATTCTTGAATCTATTGATTGCTTGAATCTATTGATTGAATTTCAAACTCTTCTCTTCTAAATATAACATGTCATATTCATGACTGAACTCATGTACTTCTGCTCAAAGGTGGTTTGCAAATGTGAAATTGGTCTTTCTATTCACAAAATTACATCTAAGCTTATAATTCTTTGGAAAATAATCTCCCTGTTTGGCCATTATACAGTTTTGGGCAAGAGCCACAACTCAGCTGATATACTCCTGATCTATCCGATACCGAAGTTTCGTCTTTATTGTTTTCAATAAATGCACTTACACTATTATTCGGACTATTACTATTTCTGTGAGCTAAGTTTACGCAGTCTTTCTTCAAAAAAATATTATTGGTTGGTTCAGCCAAAAATGACAATGTCTCATAACTGACATTATCGCATCTTGAATTTGGGTAGATATGGTCCATGGCTTGCTTTTGTAGTTTTTGTTTGATTTGTTTGATCAAACTCAGCTCTCTCTGGAAATTATTCAATAGTCTATGAAGAATATTATTGAATGCAGCAACTTTATGCTGGTAAGAGTGCATAGAGGAATTATGTATGATAATGTCCGTGTAAGATGGTTTGTGGAAAATTGCAAATTCATGTTCATTGTTATTTTTTGTAATAGTTGAGTCAAGGTAATTAAATGAATTATTTACCTTCCTCTCAGTGGTAAATTTTATTGACGGGTGGATGGAATTGACATATTCAACGAACTTGCCTACTTGCATTTCTGTAATGATTTCATTATTCACTAGTGATAAATGGATATCGTAATGCTTGAAGAAATACATGCATAATGAATATTTAATACAACAGTCCTGAACAAACTGTAACGTCTATTTGATGAAAAAAAATTGATGAGCTTCCGTGAAGTATCATATTTATTCTAATACTTGCTACTTTCTACACACATTCACATCAAATCGATATACCAAATTTGGAACATCCATTCGAACTAAAAATGAAAACACAGGAAAATAATATTTCATTTGAGTTATGAATTGGAAAACAGTGAATTACTTAAAATTAAGTAGATTCTATGATATTTATTTGTAATCGTCATATACCTATATATTCTCTAATTATTCTCTAAGTATACCAAAATATTGGCAAGCCAATTAACAAAATAGCATTAGGACCATTACAAAGATCGTAACGGTTCTCAAAGAGTTTCGCGCCAAAATAGTTAACGCGTGTCAAACAATTGCAGATTTCGTAGGAATACTGAAACGAAATGAATAAAAACACTTTTGTCTGATTACCTATATTTGATTTTATTTATATGACCGTTTTCGGGTTTGACCCCATTACCAAGTATTACCTTACCTATAAATTTCGTCGCCGCTGATATATACCATTATTTTTTGAAGAGAAATTTTGATGATCATAATATCCTCCATTTCATAAATTTATTATCGGATGAAAAGTGCAATTTTCTATACTTCACTGAATTTGACTTCGATGCTAAATTTTCCCGTTTTCATGATGTTTTTCTTCAAGCTTTTGATATATCCTTTCCTAAACAGTTTCAAAAAATTAAACAAAATCAAAATTCAAGTAGACACAAACCATGGATTACTAAGGATATCGTTGAAGAAGGTATATTACTCAGAGATATTTATAATTTGAACAAGAGCCAAACCAATGTACATTTATTGGGTCAATATAAGCAACTCTTAAAAAATCATAGACAAAAAATTGTGCTCTCAAAAAGTCAATACTTTAATAATCAATTCCTCAAGGCTCAACATAAATCTGAAGCTGCCTGGTCTATCATCAGGAAAAATACTATTATAAACGATTCATCTAAGACATTGGCGATGGTGTACTTGTTGACGATGGTCACGGTATATCTCAAGCATTTAGTAGTTATTTTGTCGATTCAGTGGAGTATTTAGTAAAAAATACTGCACCTGGTGGCATTGAAAATCGTTGTGTAAAAACTGAGAGTCTTTTCCTCTATCCAATAGATGAAACTGAACTCGTGGAAATAATTAAATTCGCATATTCGAAAAATTCCAGTGGGGTTGATGAATTGCCAGGCAATGTTTTAATGAAGGCTGCTTTGAAAATAATGGAACCTCTGATTTATCTAATCAATTTATCTTTCTCTGAAGGTATTTTTCCTTCCCGACTTAAGCAAGCAATGGTCGTCCCAGTCTATAAAAAAAGCGATAAGCATGTAATGTCGAACTACAGAGGTATTGCTTTACTATCTCCATTTTCGAAAATATTTGAAGAATCATATCAAAACTTGTGTCCTTTTTAAATAAATACAATATCGTATCTGACAACCAATATGGGTTTCAAGTGGGCTTGTCAACCCAGGATGCCATCCTTTCTCTACATAATCATGTATTATCAAACTTCGACAACGATGAAAAATCACTTAGTGTTCTTTTCGACTTGACACGAGCGTTTGATATCAGTCATCATGGTCTTCTTCTTGATGAACTATTTGGCATGGGCGTTCGTGGTCCAAGTCTGAAATGGATTGAAACCTATTCAAGTGGTCGTACACAGGTTGTTAAAGTTAGGCTTCAGACTGGGTCATTTTTCTCTGAATTTCGAAACGTTGTTACAGGTGTGCCCCAAGGTAGTGTTTTGTTAATGACCTTTCAAAAATTAATCATCCACAGTGCTCTATACAATTTGCTGATGACACATCTTTTACTGTCAGTGGTTCGGAATGTGAAACATTGTCAGTAAGAGCAAATGATGCTGTATTCAACATGCAAAATTATTGTTCTAAGAATGGCTTGATTCTAAATAATCTTAAAAGCAACACCATTTTTTTTACAATTCAGGAAACTGATTGTAGTGTATTGGTTAGGTCTGAGATTAAAAATATTGAACAGGTAAACTATAAAAAATTTTTAGGAGTTTTTATTGATTCCCAACTCAATTGGAATCATCATGTTGATTTCATACTGAAGAAATTAGCGACACATTGTTTCGTTAAATGGAATCTGCGTAATTTTGTGTCTATTGAAATTCTTAAAAGTTACTATTATGCATATATTTACTCTGCCCTCAATTACTGTATTATTTGTTTTGGCAACTGCAATAGAATCAGTGTCTTATTAATTTTCCAGAAAAAAAATTTAGAACAATTTGTTTTAAAAAAAAACTCGATTCCTGTAAACCACTATTTGCAAAGTTGAATATATTAACTGTTACTTGCATGTATATTTTTAATTGCGTAATCTACGTTAAATCAAATCGCTCCAAGTTTTAGAACAGAGATGATACATGTCTTCTTTCGGGCTTCACCCTGAGAAAAAACTATAACATTTTAATTCCTAGTCATAAGTTAGCCAAGGTGACTAATGGACCTCATATCATGTCAAAAAAACTGTACAACAAGCTCCCAATATCCATTAAAAAATAACTAGTGTAAAGCTCTCTAAACAAAAAGTTCGGAAAGTATTATGTGAAAAGGTATTTTATTCGCTTGATGAATTTTTTCAGTCTGATTTGGAATTTTAAATTTTAATTTTTGTATCCCTTTTATGGTCTGAATGTTATGTAATATATCATATAATTATGTTGTTTTATGATTGTGACCTCATTGTAATTGTACTGAGTTATGTGACTTTTTCCATGCCGTCCCTAGGTCTACGGAAATAAAGATTTTTGATTTGATTTGAAGTATTTAAAAAATACTTAATAATGCGGGGTCAAACCCGAAACTGGTGGTACTTAGACAAACTAGTGGTATGAAGGTGATTGACAATGTTTCGTGATGAATTTCACTGGTTCGGACTTCCATTGTCTACTATATTGTCATTGTCATCACCCGAAGACGATTGTAGATACCAACAATCGAAACGTCGTGAACTAACGTGACTTGGAATCTCTACACTTTTTATTTTTTTTTTATTATTTTCTTTTTTTGCATTCTTTCAATTTTTATTTATTCAATTATTATATTTTTACTTGTAGGTTATTTCACTATCATTTCATTTCAGGTTTATTGTTGCTTAATATAATTGTTATTTTCAACTATTCTTTTTAATTATTCTTTTTTACTTGTTTCAGGGATTTCAAATCATTTTATATAGTAGACAATGGAAGTCCGAACCAGTGAAAAACTAGTGGTACTTAGACAAAAGTGTTTTTATTCATTTCATTAAAGTGATCATGAATTACCACAAAATAAACAAGTAATCAATCATACATAATACAGAAACTATATGAAACATAAATAGTCAATAGTAACGGCATCTTTTTCTTTTCCTAATATATTTTTTTCGGTAAACTAACACATAGTTTACCTCTGAAAAACTGGATTTGCCAGGATTTTAAAAACACTTGATATCCTCACGATGAAATCCAATGATACACTGAAATGGATCGCGTTCCTGGTCAGCTCTTCGATGTGGCAGCATTGTAGGGCTGACCAAGATGCTCTTCATATAGCGATTTGTATAACTATGGGCTGACCAACAGCATGGGGCTGACAAACGTTTAAAGGATATGTAAAATTTTTATTTTCAGAAAAAATCTACCCCTCTGATGGGCCTATTAATAAAATCATACCACTGAAGAGTATTCCGAAAAGTATATACCTAAATATATTCGGGAAGTGCTGGGTGGACCAACGCCCCGTTCATATACCGGGCTGACCAATATGCAATGAACAGATATATATATATATATATATATATATATATATATATATATATATATATATATATATATATATATATATATATATATATATATATAAATAAGTAAAACAATATTTGGGAATGCAGCAGGCCAAAACTTAGTGTACTCTTATGTCACAGATTCCAAGCTTTCGACAATCTTTATTATCATCATCAGGGATGCTACAATAAGGATAAAAGACAGTCATATTCATAAAATAATAAGTCAAAAACAAGTTACAGTGTATGTGAGGTTATATGGCAGGTTGAATGAAATATGGACGTAACATATATGAAAAATTACTATGGTGAAACTCAGGACGCTACAGACAAGCAATATATTAGATTTAATGATATATCATTGTATTATCAAGTTAAAAACCTCCTGTTCCTTAAAGAGGAAACCACGTGCATGATTCAAAAAGACATATGACATGTAATCCAATCCAGCATGCGCTGTCTCACCCAATTACGGGGCTCAAAATCGAATTGACATTCGACATCAACAAAATTTTTTGATCTGTGACATAAAACCTTAACCCTGTTGCCAAATGATTTTGGGCAATGTCTGGCTGTAGACACCGCATGTTTAGATTCCATTACACTTTAAAGCTAAAGTAATTTTTTAAACAATATCTGGATGAAAACAATTTGTGAGAAAACTCATCATAATGGATTTTATATTGAACAATAATAATGAAAATGATGATGTATTGTATCTGGAAGATTCAACCTGTGAAAAGAATACCATTAGATGAGATTTGGTGATTTCTCATTTTGTGATTATCCATACAAAGAGTAAATTTCACTCAGGTGATTTATTTATTCATTTATTTTTTATTCATAGAGTTTTGTGAATGTGCTATATGTACCATTTCTAGGAAAAGCCTCTTGGTAGTGTTTTTTCCGGTTGATAAAATTTTATTTGAATTATAATCCATAAAGTGCCCTTGTTTAGAGACATGTTCACTCAAAGCACATCTTTCCAGGTGTAACCTACGGTCACTTTTGTGTGCTATGATTCGATCTTTTAATAATCTAGATGTCTGTCCTATATACTATGTGTCACAATTCATACATGGTATACAGTAAACTACATCCGAACAGTTTTTATAGAGAGTTTTATCTTTTAATTTTGAAAAAAATCCTGTCAATTGTTAAAACATGTTTGTTTGCAATTTTAATATTATTATTGGCAGACTTCAGGATTCTGGATAATCCTGGGTTAATATCTTTAATGTATGGAAGAGATGCATAAAAAATTGAAATTTGACTCAACTCAGGAACCTGCAGTTTCCGATTCTAAACAAAAAATGTCTCTTGGGTTTTTTGCCCAAATTAAACCAGTTCGCAGCAAAAAATTATTTTACGAACAACTACAGAGATATATCGTCATAAATGCGAAAATACGAAACTAAACTATCTAGTAGGTCGCTATTAGCGATAGTGACAATTAAACTGGTATGACGCTGTCAGTTTGTGAATTTTCGAAATTGAATTAATACTAATTGTGTGTTGTTGTTCTGTTCTCAATTTGTTACTTTAATAATTCACTTGTTATTAAAATGGCACACACAAATGAGGAAATGGCTGATATGAATTACGTTTACGGTATGTCGCAGGGGAATGGGTTAGAAGCTTCTAGAAGATATGCTGAAATGTATCCTCAACGGCAGCATCCTTCACATAGAATATTTGCTCGACTTCATCAACGATTACGAGAATATGGTTCATTCGACAAAAGAATGCAGGATTGTGGTCGCCATCGAGAAGTACGAACACCACAGCTTGAGGAAGCAGTACTTAGTTTGATTGAAGAACAACTCACTACCAGTACTAGAAAGATTGCTTCCCATCTAAATGTTGATCATTTGACGGTATTTCGAATTTTAAAGGAACAACTCTTATACCCTTACCATCTGCAACGAGTACAGGCGAGAATTTAGATGCTGGAAATGCTGGAGAAGAAATTGTGACTTTCTGAAGACGATAGAATTTACAGACGAATGTAGTTTTTCTCGGGACAAGATTATTAATTTTCATAATTACCACATATGGGCTGATGAAAACCCTCACGCTATTGTCGAAACTAACCATCAAGAACAGTTTTGTCTTAACGTGTGTCTCGGAGTTATTGGGGATGATTTAATTGGGCCTCATTTTCTACCTCCTCGATTAAATGGTTAGGCATACGTTCAATTTTTAAGAGAAGTGCATCCAGTACTGCTGGAGGAAGTTCCTTTGGGCGTCAGAAGGGATATGTTTTTTGCATGATGGGGCTCCCGCCCATTTTAGTCAAGTAGCACGTCAGCATTTAACTGAAATATATGCAAATCAGTGGATAGGTCAAGGAGGACCACAGAACTGGCCTGCTCGATCCCCGGATCTCAATCCTCTCGATTTCTTTTTTTGGGGCCATTTACAGCATTTAGTTTATCGTACTCATGTTCGCGATAGAGGACCTAAGAAACCGCATCATCGATGCGTGCAGGGTAATCAGAGAGACTCCAGGAATATTTGAGCGAATACGTGGCTCAATGCGCCGACGTCTAGATGCATGCGTAATGTCTGAAGGTAGACATATTGAACATTCACTATGATTTCTACATGTTGTGTGTTTTGTTATTAATAGAGTAGTTTTGTTTATTACCCTTTAATCGTTTAATGCAGGTATTAACTACAAAATAACAATAAATCCAGTTCGCATTTATGACGATGTATCTCTGTAGTTATTCGTAAAATAATTTTTTGCTGCGAACTGGTTTATTTTGGGCAAAAAACCCACGAGACATTTTTTGTTTAGAATGAAACAGGCTATCGGAAATAAATTTTTAAATGGTAAACAAATAATAAGACATAAAGTTACATTGGAAATAAATTTTAGGGGTTGCGTTTTCCACCCCTTACAACCATGGGGTGAACCAAATAAATTACTGGCTAAGTGTCTTTTTGGTAGTACAAAACGTCAGGTTAATTTCAATATTGTAACTTTTTCAGTGCTTGTGAAAAAAAACTGTTATGCAAATTTTATGTACCCCCTTTAAGGGGCTGTATCTTAACAAGGGATGCTCCAATGAAGTCTCTTTATATAAAAGATCCCATCTTTTTTTCGATGAGGAATCACCACCTTAAATGTTTTACACTTATTCAGTTACATCCTGTATATATTATACAGGGTGAGTCATCGAAAACTTGACATGGAGGTTTTGGGTACTAATCTTGCAAATCCTAAAAAACGCTCAGACAGGTCGATTTTTATTGGGAGTGGAACAGTTTTTTCCCCATTTACAACGTCGTCACTTCAACCCCGGAGCAGAGAGGTGAACAACCCTTGGAATTTTAATAGGGAACTGGGGGCGGGTCGCACATCGTTTGAAAGATCTTGGAATTCTCTAAACAACGGTGTAATTTTTTTTAATTTGAACGTTGAAGTTACTTACTTTATTCTCATGTTAGCATATGCTCAAAATGGGCACCTCCAGCTTCCATGCAATAATAGAGATTTTGCTGGAAACGTTCTCAAACATTGTGGAGCATTTCTGGAGTGATTTGGCGACATTCATTTGTGATTCGTTGCCGTAAATCTTCGAGTGATGCAGGAGTACAGTAAATTCTGCTTTTCAAATGACACCATAGAAAGAAATCTAACGGCGACAGGTCTGGTAATCGTGGTGGCCATTCGATAGTGCTCCGCCTCCCAATCCAGTGATCCGGAAAAGTCTCATCTAAATACTGCCCAACAGGCAGAGCATAGTGCGGAGGAGTCGTACTATGCGCACTGAAATATCAACAGGACCTCCCGATAATTGTAGTCATTTTTAATAATATCAGTGAGAAGGGGATTAATATTATATTCCAGAAGCTCCAGATACATTTGTCCGATTAAATTGGCTTCTAAAAACAATGGGCTAACAATATGGTCACCAAAAATTCCAGCCCATACATTTGATTTTTGTGGACATTGAGTATGCACTTCATGAAAAAGTGAGAATTTGAATCAGCCCAATAGCGACAATTATGGCGATCAACTGTGCCATTTAGAAAAAAAGAACTGAAGCAAATTTTGAAAACAAAATGTGGATTTCCACTGCTCGTTCACTAACCAACTCGCAAAATTACAAGCGTCGATCAAAATCATTTTCATTCAGTTCTTGCGTTAATTTGATCTTATAAAGATGCATTTTGTGGGTTTTGGACACATTCTTCCCATGTTGTTGATTGAACAAATCAGCGGCTCTCGCAGCACAACGTCTATTTCCGTTGTACAGTTCAATCAACTCAACCCTTTTTGCAGTTGTGTAAACCATTGTTTCTTTAGTAACACTTTACGGCACTCACTACTGGTAATAATGTAGATATTACTTTTTAACATAAAAATGAGAAATGGGCACAGCATTTTTAACCATTTTTCAATTGTAATAGTCCTCTTATCAGAGAAGAACTAAAAAATTAACAAAAGAGTAGCGAGAGAAACAAATGAAAGAGTTCCAAATACATTCCAACTGAGGAGTGGCGTACAACAATTTGTTGCTATTAACAATATTGAAAAAGTTAATTATCGAAAAGAACTCTTTTTAAATAATTCCAAATTAAAAAAAAAATGTACACCATCGTTTAGAGAATTTCAAGATCTTTCAAACGATGTGCGACTCGCCCCCTATTCCCTATTGAAATTCCAAGGGTTGTTCACCCTTCTGCTCCGACGCAGTAAATGGGGAAAAAACTGTCCCCCTCCCAATAAAAATCAACCTGTCTGAGCGTTTTTTCGGATTTGGAAAATTAGTACCCAAAACCTCCATGTCAAATTTTCGATGGCCCACCCTGTATTATTGTGTTTAAGAACTTCATCACCATCCTTCTACAATTTCACAAACTCTGTCTTTATTACGAGGGCAATACTTGCGATGGTGTCCTTTTTGAGTGCACATATTACAGAAACGGTTTACCACCAAGCACTTACCTTTATCATGTTGTTAGTCACAACATCTACAGAGTGTTCAAAACAGAAGAAGAATTTTCATTTTTCGCGAAACGGCGTATTCATGGGTCTTTTCAAACGGTGGCTGAGGCATGATTATGGTGTTGTTTTTGACTGAAATTGTTTTTCCACAATACCGGACGTGTTCTTCATATTGACCGAACGATCATGTGGCAAAAACTAATGCACTCCGCCACGGTAATTAATGGAAACAATGAGCCAAACATTGACATTCGATCGAACTGGCGTTCTTTTACGGTCTTGGCTTTCCTGGGCTCTTTCATTAGGACGATTGAAGTCATTCAAGAATTCCAGAACGATGCTCATGTGACGAGTGTTTTTGGTCACAATTCAGAAATTTTGAAACGTTTTGCTGCCACACGCTTCATGCCCAAAATTTACGAAAAAATCGCATTGCATGAGCTAACCAATGTGCCGATATTCCCGTCAACTTCTCTAATAGTGATTCGACGATTTGGCTCAACAATTTTCTCCACTTTCTCAACATTTTCATCAGTTTTTGATGTGCTGGGGCGTCCAGGACGAGCGTCGTTATTCGCATCTTTTGTGGAAAGCTTGTAACACTTGAAAACTTTGTCCTGATTCAGAGTACAATCACCGTATGACACTGTCAATATTTAAAGTGCTTTTGGGCACCCAATTCCATTTTGGACACAAAATTTGATGCAAATTCTTTGATCCATTTTTTTCGCTAGAAGGAAATAATAATAATAATATCGTCTTTATTATCATCTGATACATTTAAAGCAAATTAATCATGTACAGTTCATTTATTATAAAAAGATAAAAGGCGAAGTTCAATTTACATGATGACAAGTCATCATTCAACTGCTCTTCCACTCAACCTCAAAAATGTCGCCTAGTATGCAAAGGAATAAACAGAAAGGATTTTTAAATATCTTACAAATATTATGACTATTTATAGATTTATAATAGGTAGGTAGCTATTGGGTGGTTGATAGTTTGAAGATAATGAGAATCGTTTTTTATTTTTACTAAATATATAGAAATTACATCAATTACACTAAGAATCGTTTGAAATTGATATTAAAATGATTGAAGTCATCTCGTTTCATGGGCTCGGGAATGTCATTATAAATTTCACAGATCTGGTAGCTGAAACTCCTTCTAAAGATCTCTGTGCGAAAGGATGGCGGAGTTAGTAAGACGGCGGAGTAAGTAAGACGGCACTTTACTAATAATTATTTTGTGAAACAAAGTTGCAGCATGTAACACTCTCCTGTCGTTCATATTTAACCAGTCGGTACCCTTCAGTTAATGCGATATTCTTTCTCTTCTTCTAATACCAAAAATTAACCGTACGCAGGAATTCTGAACTTTTTGTATCTTTTTCTTGAACTGGTTGGTTAAACATATCAGCATAATTGAATATACAGGGTGTTCCTTAAACACATGCTAATATTTAAGGAGGTAATTCTTAGACCCATTTTGAGAAAAAAACTTCCTATGGACTGTTACGTTGTTCAACGGGGGTGGAAGAGAAATTTGGTTTTGGAATGAAAGTTAAACCCCCCTTCGGTATATTCCAAAACCGTATTGGTAACAAAAATATTTTTTCCGGTCACTGAAAAGTTTACTCAAATGACCACTCGGCTAGCTCAGCAATTTGGGGGTGAGTATGGAGAATAAATCCACCAAAGGGTGCTGTTCTCGATATTTTACAAAAACTTTATTGAATCTTTAACAGGTTTCAAATAACATACAATGACAAATATCAAGAGAGAATATGCAGTGTTTGTATCAACCCAAAGTGGTTTTGAGGGGTATTTCTCAAAGCAGATTAATGTATATATACATATATATAACAGAAATGCTTCCGTGCCTGTGTGATCACACCTGATTCGAGCACGTTACTTAACAGGAAACAAGTTCAATAAATCTATCAATAATAATTCTAATCTAACACTGAATCATTTACAAAACTCAGTAATCACAAATTTGATACAAATCAAAGTTACACTGACTGATAAGGGCAAAATAACAGTTTGATGCAGCACTTCTTATGAAATAGAGGCAGCAAATCGTATTAAGGCAAGACTCTAGTACTCGTAAAGCGTTGAGGATGCTAATGATTACGCAATGTATTGTTAAACAAACTGAATCGGTGTCAAGCACAGCTGCGGCAAGCTTTAGGCATTCATAAAGCTATAATAATTGATCAAGTGTGTTTATATGCCGCGGAATGCAGCAGGATACAGCGGAATGCAACAGGATGCAGCGTGCATGCAAGCTCACGATGGTATTTCCCAGGTTGTGACATGTATTGCATCAGTTAGGCCATAGCAAAAGAAACGGACTCACCAGAATAAATCAAATGAATAATGCTACTGCTACTTATCATGCAGCTCCGTGATGTCCAACTTAAATGCAATATCTAACAATGGCGGCTGGTGGTCTGAAGCGGCCGTTTCGAGAGGCTAGGGCAAAACACCAAATCCGACCTCTTGTCGGGATCCCGTACCAGCAAACTCCTTGTACTCGTACTCGGGATTCTCGAGTCTTTCCCTTATGAAACCCAAAATACTTTGGAATGCAACAATTTCTCCAAATTGTTAACAAAATTAGGAAAAGACCTCTTGTTTCTTCCTCGTCTCCTCGAACCAACCTCCTTTTTTTTCTTTTTATCCCCTCCTCCTATAACCTATTTCCGCCTTTCCATTCCTACTTATTGAAATTCCTCATATAACACTCTTTCTTGCCTTTAGACTTCCTATAATTGATCAAGGTGATTGTTTGAATGTTCATAACGGTCACCTTTTACGTAACACAGCTGCAGCTATTTTATAATTCGCCTGAATCAAATTTTACCGCCAGGAAGTAAACCTGACTAGTTCGGTAGTCGATCTTTCTCGACCGGCTTGCGAACTACGATGGCAGCAAATGACACCTATGACAAAGGCAACATCTAGGTTTTGTTTACTTTTCCAAATGCGTCAATTGAATATCAAAACAGGAATGCCAAGTAAGAATTGACAATTGTAACATATTGGCCTTCCCTCTACACTCATTATTTTCATCTCTTTATATCAATGATGAAGGTGTTTTTACTTTTCTTCCTTTTCTGGAGTACCAAGTTTGTTTATAATAATAAATTCCTTTGAAATGTTCCTAATCAAAGGTAGACAACCAACCCTACTTGGCAGTTGTAGTGTGGGCTGCCTATCTGAACTGATATTAGTGTATTTACATAGAATAAAATAGCCCAATGTTACTTGGCGGGAAACCGGCACGTAACATCCCCCCCCTTACGCGAAGAAAATTTCGCAGAAATTTTTCAGCTGGAAAATAGTCTATTGTTCATCATCTTCAGAAAGGACGCTAAATGTATCTTGAGCTCCATCCGGTTTCAAATCTTTAACGTTCCAGATCCCCTGAGATTTACCCTTAGCATCCTTCAGTTCATAGGCCCATGGCGATACCTTCTTGAGGATCGTGAACGGACCGATAAACCTGGGGGCTAGTTTCGCTGAGAAATATTGTGCAGCATTGGACTGGAAATGTCCCTTTCGCCATACCTTATCCCCCACGTCGTACTGAACGTTACGGTGACGCAAATTATAGTGATTTTCTCCCTTTTTGAAAGCCTTGTCCAGACGCGACCTCACCTCCTTAAATATCCTTTTGAAATGTTCTGACGAATTTTCCAAACTCAAACTAGGTTTGGCATCAGGAAGGTTGTCTATCAAAACATGATCATTGCCATGAAGGCACATTTCTCTCCCGAAATTTACGTAATATGGAGTTTTACCTGTACTTTGGTGAAGGGAAGTACGAATGGCACATGCTACTTTCGGTAGTACCTGGTCCCAGTGTCGATGATTATGTTGAATATATCCACGAAGCATCACCTCAACGGTACGGTGTTGACGCTCACATGGATTACCCTGAGAATGATAAAAGGGGGTCCGAATAGACTTGACTCCATATGCTTCAAGCAGTTTTCCCATCTCGTGACTAATAAATGGCTTTCCGTTATCAGATACTATAGATCGCGGTACTCCAAATAAGAGAAACACATTTTCCTCCAAGAGTTTAACTATGGTTTTTGCATTTGCCAATCGCATCGGAAAGAATAAACAGAATTTTGAAAAATAGTCCGAAATACTCAAAATATAGCAATATCCCGATGTTGACTTCGGCAACGGTCCCACCACATCTACAGATATAGTTTCCCATGGTTTTCGAACAGATGGACGACCTGATAGAAAACCTGCCGGAGCCTTCTGTTCCGGTTTTTGGGCTAGACACACTACACAAGAGTTGATATATCGAACAATATCTGATTTCATTTTAGGCCAGTAATATTTGCAAAGGATTCGCCCATAAGTTTTATGAATGCCGCCGTGACCTGAAGTGGGGTTGTCATGATTTTCTTTCAAGATATTTTTGCGATGACTTTTGGGCACCACTATTTTCCACGAATCTTTGCACCGTTTGTAGACGTAATTATCATCGCATCGCCATAAAGGAAAATTGAGTGGATATTTCGATATTTTATCCCTCATTTTTGAAAGCCAGTTATCTTTTCCGCCTGGGAAAAGATGTGGGTTTTTAGTATCTATCGTATCCACGATAGGCACAGACCGGGACAGAGCATCTGGCACGACGTGGTCTTTGCCCTTTCGATGCTCGATATCAAAGCTGTATTGCTGAAGCTTCACGCTCCATCTGGCTAGTCGCCCTGTAGGATCCTTCAGATCATTAAGCCACTTAAGGGCAAAATGATCCGTGATAACTTTGAAATGTGTGGCTTCGATATAGGGACGGAATTTCTCTATCGCCCAGAGAACGCCAAGACACTCCTTTTCGGTCACACTGAATTTCCTTTCATTTGGAGATAACGAACGACTAATGTAACTTATGACGTTCTCATTTCCATCGGAGTCTTCCTGAGTTAAAACAGCTCCAAGTCCAAAGTCACTGGAATCTGTCTGCACACAAAACGGACGTTCAAAGTCGGGACAAGACATCACGGGGGCTGTAACTAACAGTTCCTTGATTCGGGTGAAAGCATTCTCACATACATCATTCCAGGCAAATTTAATACCTTTCCTCAGTAAATTAGTTAAAGGAGCCACAACCGCGGCAAAATTCGGTATGAAACGACGATACCAACTTGTCATTCCGAGGATTCTTCTGACCTCCTTCACATTCTTCGGTCTTGGAACATTGAGAATGGCTGACACCTTATCTGGATCAACATGGAGACCAAGTTTGTCCACCACATACCCCAGATATTTCAGTTCTGAACGACAGAAGTTACATTTCTCCCTTGATACTTTCAACCCCGCCTTCTTGAGTCTACTAAATACCTCCTCCAAAATTTGTAAATGTTTTTCGAATGTTTGAGTTACTATAACGATGTCGTCGAGGTAGACGAATACAAAGGGTTCCAAATCAGCACCTAAGACTCCATCTATCAACCTTTGCCATGTAGAACTTGAGTTATGCAGGCCCATTGGCATGCGTCTGAACTGGAATAGACCTCGACCCGGAACGGTAAATGCAGTTATTGGTTTGGATTCCTCAGCGAGCGGTACCTGCCAGAAAGCACTCTTTATATCAAGCGAGGTAAGGTAAGCCGCATCTCTGAGCTTATCCAAAGTGCTTGAAATTAAAGGCAGTGGGTAAGCGTCCCGTTCAGTAACCTTATTTACTTTGCGGAAATCTATACAAAATCTATAAGAACCATCCTTCTTTTTGACCATCACGATAGGTGACGCCCATGGTGATGAAGAAGGCTCTACCACACCTTGCCGTAGCATTTCATCTAGCTCTTCATTTACGTGTTTTTGCAAAGCCGGTGATATTGGATAAAATCTCTGCTTGATTGGCTCTGCCTTGGTTCGTATGACGTGACTGACCAGGGAAGTGCAACCAAGTTCCAATGACACATCCTTGAAAATGGATTCTATCAACTTTTCCAGCCGCGTTTTCTGAATATCTGACAGATGCTCGTTACTGGTTATACTAGCAACTCGAACTTCCATTGGACATTCAGAGAAAGTCCAATTGTTATTCCTGAGATCTGGAACTAGACCAAGTTGACGCCAAAAATCCGCTCCCAATATCAATTGATGAGGAAAAGAAGGTACCACAAGTGTTTTCAGGATGATCACCCTATCCAATACTCGAAACGGAATATCATAAGAGCCACTCACCAAGCATTCACCACCGTTTGCCACCGTGCAAACTTGGACCGTAGATGTGTGCATGTTTAAATTCAAGCTTCGTATAACTTCCCAACCTCTCCGACCCAATATTGTACGGGATGATCCGGAATCGAGTAGTCCTACTAAATTGATTCCCAGAATGTTTACATTAAGGTAAGGTCTTTCATCTCCCTGAACATTAGCCAACACGTAATCTAAAATGCATTTAACGTGAGAGGGACTCTCTGAATTGACCGACTGATTGATTCGCGAGTCTACGACGCGGTCTGTTCGCGACCCGATTCCTCGTTTCCCGATTCCCTTTTACATTTGTCACACGTTCTGACAGTTTTGTCTAACGTTCCGCAACGATAACACCTCAGAATTTTAGGTGAATCGCAATCTTTTGCCATGTGACCAAAATGGCCACAATTGAAACACTTTACATTCTGGAATCGCGTACTATGGATTGCTGCCAGTGCTGCTGAACCACTCGCTTCTTCTTGAAACTCCCCGTAGTGGTGATCTCTGTCGTATTCTACATGCACAGCGTCTGTTCGGTACCTTCCAGGATTGTACATGAATTCGGTTTCAGTAACAAGGTTTCTGTTCGTTGGAGGAGGTCTCCAGCGTTGAGTTCGCACATACAACTCTTCTGCCCTTCTGCCTAACTCCAATAATTCAGAAAAATGTAAAATTGGATCCAATGGCAGCCTAGACTGAATGTGGGGCAGCATGCGTTCTCGCATTAACTTGACCCTCTCAGCCTCTCTCGGTTTGGCTGTGAGTTTCCCAAATAAACTTTCCATATTTATCAGGTAAGTTGAGACATCCTCACGTTGACCCTGGGTTCGACTTCGTATGTCATTCCAGATATCCTCATCGTAACTGGAAGACCTATAAAGCCGATTCAAATAGTACGTAACATCATCCCAAGAATTCAGTACTTCAGATGTATTTCTGTACCAGTGTAACGGGGTACCCTTCAGAAGGATAGGTGTATATTTGAGTAATTGAGATTTTGGGATATTACAAGCCACTCTCAGTTCCTCTACACGCTCTATGAAATTGGAAATACTCATATTTTGACCATCAAAACTGAGGTTCCATTTGGATATCGTGTTAAAATGTCGAGCTGACCCATCATCCCCATAAAAGCGGTCATGCTCCAGGTTTTCTTCCGAAAATCTGGGATGACGAAGATGACTCTCGTTTCCTATCCGAAAGTTGTTACCCCAGTCCCTATTGACTCTATTACCTAAATGAAGATTATCTGGCGTCGATCCAGATATATATGGGGGCTTGTTATTCTCGTTTCTGTTCAAAAACAGTTGAGGATTGATATCCCTTGTAGACGGATGATATGCTGAGAACGATACACGACGGTGTAGAGGAGATCCCAATAATGTATCAACCCTGTTGGCGATGTCTTCATCACTACGCTTTGATATAATATCCAACAATGACCGTTGCGACTTGTTAACAATGTTATCGCCTTCGCCCGCATCATTGTGTTCCTTGTGTTGCGGATTGGTTTCTATATTGATGATTTCCTGATCAATCGTATCTAACTTTTCACATAACTCCACGCATCGAGCTATAAGCTCATTTTTCCGCTCCTGAACACCCTCAGCGGCTATTCTACTAAGTCTACCCGAAACGTGTAACAGTCTTGATAGAATGCGCGAACGTTCATTTCTCGCGTTTTCATGATCAAAGTTATCAAGTTGTGTCTGTAGCTCATCTAATTTCTCAACACATTTCGCGATTTCCGTATCAGCATCTAAGTCATAGGAAAAAGAAGGCGTGTAACTGCCCCGTTTTTCTAGATAAATTCGTTGCCTTAACCGCATACGCAATTGATCGACCGTTCCCGATTCTGGTAACGCCCCTCTAACGCGAAGCTCATAGGCTAGTTCATCTGCTCGAAGTCTATTTACTTCCATGTCGATAAAGAAATGACGACAAGAAAAAAAACTCTCAAAGTTATCCTCTTATTCGCTTTGCAGAAGCGACTCTCCCCCTTCCCGAAAGAAAGAAGACCAATAAAAAGAAAAAGAAAAGACAACTCGACTCGAAACACCAACGGAGTTTATTGCTTTTCGATTAAAGTAATATTCAAAAATGAGAAAAAATAATCTTCTCTTGGTATTTATATTACCTTCTAGATGACCTTGTATATGCGTTAGTCTGAGTACTTACTTGTGGACCATCTGTAAGAGTCCGTACCCAAACAAAAAATAAATGCAATGTATAATGTAGAGGGATAGGTATACCAATATGAAATTCCACCCTGTATATTCACCTTATTACAAAGTAAACAAAATCTATCAACAGAAAAAAGTAAAAGACAAGTTATGATTCACAATAACCGACAAACCTGAAAAAACGTAGAATTAAAAAACATTTAAATTCAAAAAACAGACCACGATAAAAAACAATCTTCGCAAAATGTAACGTAGAATGCTTGCCTACACACTGATTTATATAAATAAACACTTGCCAAATACCATTACTTAACCGCACTAACAAGTAAAAAAAAAAACACCCTTCCACTGCGGAGCTAGATGGGCGCCATTTGTTACGTTGTTCAACGGGGGTGGAAGAGAAATTTGGTTTTGGAATGAAAGTTGAACCCCCCTTCGGTATATTCCAAAACCGTATTGGTAACAAAAATATTTTTTCCGGTCACTGAAAAGTTTACTCAAATGACCACTCGGCTAGCTCAGCAATTTGGGGGTGAGTATGGAGAATAAATCCACCAAAGGGTGCTGTTCTCGATATTTTACAAAAACTTTATTGAATCTTTAACAGGTTTCAAATAACATACAATGACAAATATCAAGAGAGAATATGCAGTGTTTGTATCAACCCAAAGTGGTTTTGAGGGGTATTTCTCAAAGCAGATTAATGTATATATACATATATATAACAGAAATGCTTCCGTGCCTGTGTGATCACACCTGATTCGAGCACGTTACTTAACAGGAAACAAGTTCAATAAATCTATCAATAATAATTCTAATCTAACACTGAATCATTTACAAAACTCAGTAATCACAAATTTGATACAAATCAAAGTTACACTGACTGATAAGGGCAAAATAACAGTTTGATGCAGCACTTCTTATGAAATAGAGGCAGCAAATCGTATTAAGGCAAGACTCTAGTACTCGTAAAGCGTTGAGGATGCTAATGATTACGCAATGTATTGTTAAACAAACTGAATCGGTGTCAAGCACAGCTGCGGCAAGCTTTAGGCATTCATAAAGCTATAATAATTGATCAAGTGTGTTTATATGCCGCGGAATGCAGCAGGATACAGCGGAATGCAACAGGATGCAGCGTGCATGCAAGCTCACGATGGTATTTCCCAGGTTGTGACATGTATTGCATCAGTTAGGCCATAGCAAAAGAAACGGACTCACCAGAATAAATCAAATGAATAATGCTACTGCTACTTATCATGCAGCTCCGTGATGTCCAACTTAAATGCAATATCTAACAATGGCGGCTGGTGGTCTGAAGCGGCCGTTTCGAGAGGCTAGGGCAAAACACCAAATCCGACCTCTTGTCGGGATCCCGTACCAGCAAACTCCTTGTACTCGTACTCGGGATTCTCGAGTCTTTCCCTTATGAAACCCAAAATACTTTGGAATGCAACAATTTCTCCAAATTGTTAACAAAATTAGGAAAAGACCTCTTGTTTCTTCCTCGTCTCCTCGAACCAACCTCCTTTTTTTTCTTTTTATCCCCTCCTCCTATAACCTATTTCCGCCTTTCCATTCCTACTTATTGAAATTCCTCATATAACACTCTTTCTTGCCTTTAGACTTCCTATAATTGATCAAGGTGATTGTTTGAATGTTCATAACGGTCACCTTTTACGTAACACAGCTGCAGCTATTTTATAATTCGCCTGAATCAAATTTTACCGCCAGGAAGTAAACCTGACTAGTTCGGTAGTCGATCTTTCTCGACCGGCTTGCGAACTACGATGGCAGCAAATGACACCTATGACAAAGGCAACATCTAGGTTTTGTTTACTTTTCCAAATGCGTCAATTGAATATCAAAACAGGAATG
Organism: Leptinotarsa decemlineata; assembly: GCF_025532065.1. Taxonomy (NCBI): domain Eukaryota; kingdom Metazoa; phylum Arthropoda; class Insecta; order Coleoptera; family Chrysomelidae; genus Leptinotarsa; species Leptinotarsa decemlineata. The sequence continues at coordinate 2,025,650 of NW_027412572.1, read as the reverse complement.
CCAAGTAAGAATTGACAATTGTAACATATTGGCCTTCCCTCTACACTCATTATTTTCATCTCTTTATATCAATGATGAAGGTGTTTTTACTTTTCTTCCTTTTCTGGAGTACCAAGTTTGTTTATAATAATAAATTCCTTTGAAATGTTCCTAATCAAAGGTAGACAACCAACCCTACTTGGCAGTTGTAGTGTGGGCTGCCTATCTGAACTGATATTAGTGTATTTACATAGAATAAAATAGCCCAATGTTACTTGGCGGGAAACCGGCACGTAACAGGACGTATGTTCTAAACGCCTTAACTTTTGCGATACAGGGTGGCAAAGTTTTCAAAAATAATCAGTTTTTTAATAATAACTGAGATAATTTTGTAGACATCTTTGGCATATTTGGTACATATATTCCATGCCTCAAGGCGCATTTTCTGATGTACACAAATTTGTATTTTTTCAAACAGTGGCATCCCTACGGGTTTCGCATTGAATATTTTTGGGAAAAAAGTACTACGCCAATGCTTTCTTTCCAAAATAAGATCATTTTTAAAATCCTCATTTATTTTTGAGAAAATTTGATCTCCTGGTATTTATTTGTCCGACGCATGATTTTCACTCAAAAAAAAAAAAAATAAAAATCGACAGAAAGCAAATTAAGAAATTAGATCAATTCTAAAATGAATGAGAATCTGAAAATTGCTTCATAACGCATTACCAATTCCCTAATAATATTTGAAGACATAATCTGCAAAAAAATCAATTTTTTACAAAAACGAGTTTTATTTTATTTTGTGACAGTAAGTCTAAACGAATAGCACAAATTTGTTAATTAGTAATAATACCAAAACTGATTATAAAAATTGTTGGAAGTGGCCACCTGCACTTAGTATGCATGCTTCCGCCCTTCTACGCATGGAATTACGCACCCGTTCAAATATTCCCGGCGTATTTCGTATAGTTTCACACGAGGCAACTATTCGCTGTCTTAAATCTTCTAAAGTATTAACGGGAGTTTTATACACAAGAGTTTTAAGGTGACCCCATAAAAAAAAATCTAAACTGTTGAGATCGGGGGATCTTGCTGGCCATTGCTGAGGTCTTCCGCGACCTATCCAAGATTAGGATAAACTGTATTTAAATGGTTTCGGACAATTACACTGAAATGAGCAGGGGCGCCATCGTGCATGTACCATATTCGATTCCTTAACGCAAGTGGCACATCTTCCAATAACCCAGGTAAGTCTTCTTCGAGAAAGTGTAAATAAGAACGACCATCAAGGCGTATTGGTAGAAAAAAATGGGCCTATTAGATGATCACCTATAATTCCTGCCCATACATTAACCGAAAATTGGTGTTGGAAATGGGTTTCGGTTATTGCATGGGGATTTTCTTCAGCCCACACATGATTGTTATGGAAATTTTGAATGGCATTCCGAGAAAAATTTGCTTCGTCTGTGAACAAAATTTGTGTCTCAAACTGCGGATTTAGTGCAATACTTTGTAGATACCACTGACTGAAGTTCACACGCTGTGGAAAATCTCTGGGGAGTAATGTCTGCACTCTTGAAATATGGTATGGGTATAACAAAAAATCAACCAAAATACGCCAAACAATTTGATGACAGATATCCAGAGTTCTAGCGATCTTCCTCGTACTCAGGATGTTCCTCAATTTCTTGCAGCACCGCTTCCTCAATTTCAGGAGTTCTTACTACACGAGGTCTACCTTCCGGAGTCCCTTTCTTGAAACTACCAGTTTCCCCAAGTCGACGATGAATATTTGAAAAGGTTCGGCTAACTGGTAAAGCACAATTAGGATATCTTTCCTGATAAATGCGCCTAGCTTCTGTTGCATTACCATCGACAAGGCCATATACGTAATGCATTTGCGCCATTTTCGCATTCGTAAAATTTACCATATTTACTGATATTCAGAAAAACAGCGGACTACCAAAATAACTTCAATAACACTTCAAAATCAATCAAAACGCGCTGTGACAGTTTTTAACACCAACACCTTACTTTAAACCAACATCAATATTAGCTACTGACGTTTGTACATACAGAGAATTCGTTTTTTATTGCTATGGTGGGTACGCTGTTTTTTCTGCTTTTAATCTTTAAAAGAAATCACATATCGACAAACTCCATATTTCCAAGAGGTGCAGTAAATAAATTCTGCTACACGTCATTTATTCCAGGATAACTAAATTTATGTTTTCAAAAATTATTAAGCGATGCTGCGTTATGACGTAATTTTAATTGAGAACAGTGCATCTGACAACAAACAAATACCTTTTAGATCCTCAATTATTTTGCAACAAATCTGATCTCTTAGTTTGCTTTCAGTCGATGCACGATACCGCATCAGATTTTTAAGTAAAGCGATTTTTAATTTTTTGAGCGAAAACCATGCGTGGGACAAAGAAAACCCAGCAAATCAAATGTGCTCAAAAATGTATGGAGATTTTAAAAATAATTTTTCATTCAAGATAAAGCAGTAGCGTAGTAGTTTTTTCGCCAAAAAAATACATTTCAAAACTCGTACGTACGCCACTGGCAGAGAAAATTAAGAAAATTGTACATCAGAAAATGCGCCTTGAGGCATGGAACATATGTACCAAATATGCCAAAGTTGTCTACAAAATTATCTCAGTTATTATTAAAAAAACTGATTATTTTTGAAAACTTTGCTACCCTGTATCTCAAAAGTTAAGGCGTTTAGGACTTTAAGGAACATCCTGTAGATAAAACTAATGATTCGCACAAATTCGCCTTCACCTTCATGGGTAGAAAATTTCGGTGTCCATATATAATTTTAAGGGAATAATACGCACGCCTTATAAACTGATTAACCTGGTTTTCGAATTTCAAGTCCTTATCTAAAATGATGCCCAGGCTTTTGGCTTCTGGGACAACCCCAAGTCTAGGGCCTTTTGGTCCGAAAACAATAACATTGGATTTACTACAATTTATATTTAAGCAGTGATCAGAAGCATTTTTCACGAATAATTTTAAGTCACTATTGAAGCTATAATACAACTGGGTATCGTCTGCATACAAATGTATTTTACAAAATTTTAAACATTTTTGCAAGTTGAGATGTGTAGATAGCAAACAAAAGGGGTCCCAAAATAGAGCCCTGTGGCACTCCACATATCAGCTTTAAGTATTGTGAGCTGTTTTCTTCTATGGTAACCTTTTGTTGACGGTTGGTGATATACGATCTGATTAATGATATAGCATTTTTAGAGAGTCCTATATAGCCAAGAATTAATAACATTAAATCGAAGTTAATAGTATCGAACGCTCTACTAAAATCGCAGAACATGCAAAACACTCTTAACTTTTATGCTTTTCACCAAAAAAGTGAATATGCTAAACAGCTGTAACCGTGAAAATATGTGTGAAACGAGTGTATCAATATATGAAAATAAAAAAATCGAAACTCGTAGTCCGCTTTATTTGAGCATTCACTTTATTTTTTCAACAAACCTCATATACTCAGATAGATATTGGTTTTTTTGTGGAGGGGGAGCAAGTTTTACAGTTACTAACCATAAGATCAGTGTAATATTTATTGTAATTCGTGAAACATTTTTACTGAACAAAGATGATCATTATTATATGAGTAGAGATTCATTGGAAAAAATAAAAAGCTATTCGTCATACAGTATATTTATATAAGAAATAATTTTTACAAATAAAAAGCACGGTTATAACAGGGTTTTTTCTATTGGTTTGTATGATAACTGAACTAATATCAATAAACTTCATCAAATTTGCTCAAAGAATTATACGAGTCCGAGTTTTTGATAGAAATTGTATTTCCGATATTCTGGTACAAATTTCTGATTACATGATCTCTCCAGAACTTGTCAGCTAATAAAATTCAAAAATAAGTCATAATAAAATAAACACATACATAAATTTGATTTCTAAGAAACACTAAAAATGATTTCAAAATTGTTCAGTCATGAGTTACGGAAATTTACCACACAAAGATAGCACCTCAAAAGGAAGAATATTTGTAAAAAAAAATAACGAACCACTATTTGTGTGTGGACTCTCTTCAATGAAAGAGAGACCAAAAAAAGAGTTTTGTCAATATTCATTTCTCCCCTTCTTTGTCACAGAGAAATGAAGCTGACGAAGGTTCTAAATCAAGCAAGCAGCTCATAAAAATTGAGGTCCTCAAGCTGACAAATGTTTTAAATGAAGTATATAGCTCATAAAAATCGAGGTCCTGAAGCTGACAAATGTTTTCAACTAAGCATACAGCTCATAAAAATCGAGGTCCTGAAGCTGACAAACGTTTAAAATGAAGCACATATCTCATAAAGTGGGGGCCTGAAGCTGACAAACGCTTTAAATTAAGCAAATAATTCATACAAATCGAGGCCCTGAAGCTGACAAAGGCTTTAAATTAAACAAATATTTCATACAAATCGAGGCCCTGAAGCTGACAAATGTTTTCAACTAAGCATACAGCTCATAAAAATTGAGGTCCTGAAGCTGACAAAGGTTTTAAATGAAGTATATAGCTCATAAAAATCGAGGTTTTTGAAGCTGACAAACGCTTAAAATGAAGCACATATCTCATAAAGTGGGGGCCCTGAAGCTGACAAAGGCTTTAAATTAAGCGAATAGTTCATACAAATCGAGGCCCTGAAACTAACAAATGTTTTCAACTAAGCATACAGCTCATAAAAATTGAGGTCCTGAAGCTGACAAAGGTTTTAAATTAAGTATATAGCTCATAAAAATCGAGGCCCTGAAGCTGACAAACGTTTAAAATGAAGCAAAGATCTCATAAAGTGGGGGCCCTGAAGCTGACAAAGGCTTTAAATTAAACAAATAGTTCATTCAAATCGAGGCCCTGAAAATGTTTTCAACTAAGCATACAGCTCATAAAAATTAAGGTCCTGAAGCTGACAAAGGTTTTAAATGAAGTATATAGCTCATCGAGGCCCTGAATCTGAAAAAGGTTTTTAACTGAGCAATAGCTCATAAAAATTGAGATCCTGAAGCTGACAAAGATTTTAAATGAAGTACATAGCTCATAAAAATCGAGGTCCTGAAGCTGACCAATGTTTCAAACTAGGCATACAGCTCATAAAAATCGAGGACCTGAAGCTGACAGAGATTTTAAATGAAGCATATAGCTCATACAAATCCAGATTCAGTACCAGACAAAGGTTTTAAATGGATCATGTATCTCATAAAACATCTAAGGCCTGAAGTTGACAAAAGTTTCTAAATGAAGCACGTAACTTATATAATCAAGACTCTTAAGCTGTTAAAGGTTTTGAATAAAGCATATAGGTCATAAAAATCGGGGCCCTGAAGCTGACAAAAGTTTTGAATGAAGCATATAGCTCATAAAAAATCGAGATCCTGAAGCATACAACTCAAAAAAATCGAGAACCTAAAGCTGACAGATTTTAAATGAAGCATATAGCTCATATAAATCTAGATTCAGTAGCAGACAAAGGTTTTAAATGGATCATGTATCTCATAAAACATCTAAGGCCTGAAGTTGACAAAAGTTTCTAAATGAAGCATGTAACTTATATAATCAAGACTCTTAAGCTGTTGAAGGTTTTGAATAAAGCATATAGGTCATAAAAATCGGGGCCCTGAAGCTGACAAAAGTTTTGAATGAAGCATATAGCTCATAAAAAATCGAGATCCTGAAGCATACAACTCAAAAAAATCGAGAACCTAAAGCTGACAGAGATTTTAAATGAAGCATATAGCTCATACAAATCCAGATTCAGTAGCAGACAAAGGTTTTAAATGGATCATGTATCTCATAAAACATCTAAGGCCTGAAGTTGACAAAAGTTTCTAAATGAAGCACGTAACTTATATAATCAAGACTCTTAAGCTGTTAAAGGTTTTGAATAAAGCATATAGGTCATAAAAATCGGGGCCCTGAAGCTGACAAAAGTTTTGAATGAAGCATATAGCTCATAAAAAATCGAGATCCTGAAGCATACAACTCAAAAAAATCGAGAACCTAAAGCTGACAGAGATTTTAAATGAAGCATATAGCTCATACAAATCCAGATTCAGTAGCAGACAAAGGTTTTAAATGGATCATGTATCTCATAAAACATCTAAGGCCTGAAGTTGACAAAAGTTTCTAAATGAAGCACGTAACTTATATAATCAAGAATCTTAAGCTGTTAAAGGTTTTGAATAAAGCATATAGGTCATAAAAATCGGGGCCCTGAAGCTGACAAAAGTTTTGAATGAAGCATATAGCTCATAAAAAATCGAGATCCTGAAGCAAACAACTCAAAAAAATCGAGAACCTAAAGCTGACAGAGATTTTAAATGAAGCATATAGCTCATATAAATCCAGATTCTGAAGCTGTTAAGGTTTAAAATGGGGCATATAGCTCATAACATCTAAGGCCTAAAGTTGACAAAGGTTTTAAATGAAGCATGTAGCTTATATAATCGAGACCTTTAAGCATATAGTTCATAAAAATCGGGACTCTGAAGCTGACAAAAGTTTTGAATGAAGCATATGGCTCATAAAATTTGAGGCTACAAGGTTCATTTCCTTAAATCACCTAGAGGAACTAAAACGTAAATATCTAGTGGTGGTGTATGAGTGCTACAGACGTACTATCAAGTTTGAATAGTCAATCGTTACACATCTGTTGATGTGATGACATGAGTCAATATTTAAAAATAAAAGTACCAATATGATGTGTCGATGAATGTAATTTAAAGTCGATCAAGCACTTCTCTTTGCACTTTCTTCACAACTGGTTCAAGAGTTCCAATGATTGTTAACTGCCAAATGACTTGTACGAACTACTACTGACGCTTATCCACTATTTAAACTACATAACTATATTCACAATTCGTACCCGACTAGAAATCACAAGATAAAAATCACTAAACAATATTATACATACATATTAATATCAACATCATCCGTACTGCTACTGGCAGCAGATCCGCGAATATTCACCTCCAAGTTATCACATGAATGTACCGTTACGCTACGTACGGAGCAGACGTCATCCGATCCGTCACTACCGTTGATACTCTGATAGTCCCCATTGATGCTGTGATGATCAGAGGCGGTGACCAAATTTGCCGCTCCAGACTGTTGGGATATAGAACGGGCAGCTCTTTGGATAGGATTCTCTGATTGGTCCTGGAATGTTCCGCCTTGTGTTCCACGGTTATTAGAATTTATCAGGGGAGTGGTATCGTCACTATCGGAGTCGCTGTCAGAATAATTGTGAGGTTCGTCATGAGCAAATACTTTCCGTTTGCATATTGGACACACTCTTCTATTTTTTGTCAACCATGGATCGATGCACTTGGAGTGGTACACTGGAAAATTAACTGTTATTAGTTTTGAAAATGAGAATAATGACTCTTTTCATTTGCTAGATACTTGAAAAGTCTACTAGAACACCAAATTTCAGGAGTCTTCCTTTTCAGAGCCAACTCTTCCATTATTTTTCAATATCACAACTTTGTAAGAAATTATAATACTCCGTTTCCTAATAGTATAGACCAGTCTTTCTCAAAGTGAGCGATAACGCCTCTTGTGGGCTCTGGAGATCCATAGGGGAGCAATAAAGAACACAGAGAAGTTTGGGGGGCGTTGAAGCGGTTTAGGGGGGGCGATGGCTTTTAACACAAACTTTACCGCTCCTTTACGCATAACGCGCGTTTCCTCGTGTAACGCCATCTAGGGGACTAGACAGTAACTATTTCCTGTCCGATAGTTGTCAAACTGTACAATAGATGGCGGTAAACTTCAATGCGAAGCGAGACGTTTCTAGTCTCCATTCTTGAAGGTACTAGGCCCGCCCGCTGCCTCATATAAAAACGCGTGCCATATCCAGCCAGTAATGTCATTCGACGATATTACGAAAACAAGTGAATTAAGTTAGCGACTAGCTAGGTAAAGTGCTGTACGTGCGGTGGTGAATACTGTGAGTGGTGTCATTAGCAAGTTTTTAATACTCGATTCTTTATTTATACCTTTTTGAAGACAAAATTATGTCGGAAGCCAAAAGAAGAAACGGTAGTATAGCACCGAACATATACAGGGCTTTTCATGATGAGCGTTAATTAGCCGTTTCTGACAAACTATTTAACGAATCAACCTGAAAATTTCACAGTATGCATAAATCAATATGACCTACACGCCTAAAACATTTCTGACGAAGCGGCGTTGTCGCTTCTACTATAAAGTAGCGGCTTCTTTGATTTTTCAAATGGAACACCCCGTATATAATATCATATTATGATTCATTATCACTTTGTCAACAAATTCATATACTATTTCCCTATACCTATCTATTACCGTTTAGAAGATATAAATTAATTTCGATATTTTTTTTACCAAACATGAAGTTTATAAATGCTGATAATCTTGAACTCTCTTGAACTAAAACGATCAAATTTGAAGTGGAGTGGAGTGATACTATGAGGATCTTGACTCCGAGTCATATTTTCATTTGCCTCATACAGGGTCTTCAAAAAATGCAGATACTTTGATCTCATGAAAAAATGAGTGGAACTCGAGTTTTTCAAATGGAACACCCTGTATATTTCAACATTTTTGAGCTCTACATCCAATTTTAGATTAACTTTGTTCAGATAAAACTATTTCTATTTTGAACCGTTTTCGAGATAAACTGTTTCAAACGGAAACTGACATGGTTTTCTTGCTCGTTTTTTTTAATTCATCACTTATTTTGGATATTCAACATTTTTTTTATACCTAGTAATATTTCTTTTTGATCCAGTTTTTTAACTGTCTCAGATCAGTCAATTCGAAATTGGTATGTACCTACCTTAGAAAACGTTACAATTTGTATACATTGAGGTATTGGTCTCTAATGTACAACAGTACACATTAATATTTTTTAATAGTGTGCTTTGGAAAAATAAATAAACCAATTATTTAACGTCAGACTTTCGTTGATGGTTTTGACTGATTGTGAAAGCTACCAATTATTATAGAATAATGTCAAGATTAGGTTACAGCAATGAAGATTTCTTGAATTTATTAATAATTTATGGTGAGTGCAATAGAATTGCAATAGAATTGCACTCAAGATCCTCAACAGAGAGTAGAATTTTGTGAAATGTTGTTGATACGCATTCAAGAAGATCCACTTTTTTAAAATAAAATTATTTGGACTGATGAATCGAAATTTTCGAGAGAAGGGATTTTCAATAGAAAAAATCGTCATTATTGGTCCAGTGAAAATCCTCACGTCACAAAAGAAGCCGGATTTCAAGAAAAATTTAGTTTTAATGTCTTCTGCATGTTGATGGACAACAAATTGAGGTACGTGATATACGAGGAGTCATTAACATCCAGAAGCTACCTGAATATTTTGAAGAATACTGTAGACAGTTTCGTGGATAATCTGCCACTCGAAGATTATCGAAACTGTTGGTACCAAGTAGACGGAGCTCCTGCACATTGCACAAGAGAAGTGAGCGCAGAACTGGATAGACTATTTGACGATCGGTGGATGAGGCGCTTGGGACCATGGAATTGACCAGCGAAATCACCCGATCTTAATCCATTAGATTTTTATTTGTGAGGAATGTTTAAAGAAAAAGTTTACAAAATACCCGTGCGTTCGAGAGATGAATTGTTAGAAAGGATTGCCCAAACATTTGAAGATTTGGATCCCAATGAAATCAGATCTGCCACCACGAAAGCAGTCAACACCCGCATTTTAAAGTGCTTGGAAGTGAACGGCCAGCGATTCGAACATATTTTGAAATATTCCACATGATTGTTTTACTTTTTTATAATTATTCATATCAATATTTCCAATTTCAAGTTTCTTTGTGCTTTTTTAAAGTTTATCCAAACATATTGAAATTGTTCTGAATTCGTATAAATTTCTTGAGGTTCATTGGCGGTAGATTCGGATACATTTCATTGAACTTTCTACATGTTCTGCTGATAATTTTGTCACACTGTCCAAAAATAATAAACAAATTCATAAGAACTTCGTTTGAATAGTTTTGTTCCATCGTTTTGAAGGTATTTGCAACTTCTAAAGTGACGAAAATGTCGATATTATTAGGAGAATGTCACAACGCTACTGTCAAATAGTAATCATGGCCTGCTTACCAAATACCGAATGGAAATACCATTCTGAAGGGACATTTTCACAAATAAATGTTCATAAGTCCGAAACTTGACTAGTTAGGTATAGGTATGATATACATAGAAAGAAAGCAAATTTCAGCAGCTTTCCAAATTTTCAATAATATACAGGGTGTTCCATTTAAAATAATCAAATTTCAGCAACTTTTTCAAGCAAATGAAAAAACTGTATTTTTTTACCACCCTGTATTGAAGTAACGGAGATTAGGCTGACGTGTGGGAAGTGTCCAAGTATCACCTAACTCCAAACCAAATTTAGATATCATAGTACTTCTTAACTAAAAGATATCGGCATTTTTAGAAGTCATGATTTTCGAAGAAAAAAATTGAAATTAATTTTTATTTCGAAAACGGTAACAGATAGGTATAGGGAAATATCAAGAAAAGTTGTCGGGCAATTGTTGGAGATTCCAAAAATAATATTATATACAGAGTGTTCCATTTGAAAAATCAAAGTTGCTACTGCTTTCTAATAGAAGCGGCAACACCGCATTGTCGAAAATATTTTAGTTGGCTAGAGAATGTCCGAATATGCCCTCCATTAAATTTTCAAAGTGATCCGTTGTCTGGTTCACCAGAAACGTCTAATGTGCCATCCACCGTGAATCAGCCTGTATAATACACTGGAAAAATTTTGCGATTGAAATTTCACTGAAGAATATTATATCAGCTGCTTCAGATGGCGCTCTGGCTATGACAGGACGTCACAGAGGCTTCATAGCATACTTAAAAAATAAAATTCCAGTAGTGCTCATTCACAGGCATCATTTGATTGCGAAAAATTTGAGTGAGCGCCTTTCTCAATCACTGCAAAATATCATCAAAGCAGTCAATAAAATCCGAAACACCTCTTTAAATGACAGATTATTTAATATCAGTTTTGTGTTGCCAATGATGAAGATTTCAACCAATTGCTATTTCACACAGAAGTGCGTTGGTTATCAAGAGGTAACTGTCTGACTCGATTTTACTATATATTTGACTCTGTAACAGAGTTCTTGGAACACAAAGACGAAGAATTGCATGACTACCTCATCACTTCAAAGAATGATATTGCGTACTTGACAGGCCTGTATAAATTATTTAATGATGTCAATCTCCAACTTCAAGGTGACGACTTGAATTTGATTAAAACAAAAAATGTCATTGCTGCTTCTGTAGCCAAATTGCTCTTATACAAGAATAATATCGGCAGACGTGAGTTTCGCAATTTCCCTAATTTGTCAGCAGTATCGTTCAACAACGACGACTTGCTTGTTTACTGCCAACATTTGGAGGACCTCCACAGTGATTTCGCAGAACGATTACATGACATTTTAAAATTGGAAATATCGGACTGGGTGTTGGATCCTTTTTCAAATGTCAACACAGCAGGATCACCCCAGCTGGAAGAACAACTCACAGAACTGATAACGAACGAGGAAAAAAAATTAAATTCAAAAATGGATACCAAGAATTTTGGCTACAAAAGCCAATCCCGCAATTGTACCCTGGATTGTGGTCCATCGTTCAACGATTTTTGATAGCGTTTCCATAATCGTATTTATGTCAACGTTGCTGTGGCAACGTTGCTGACTAAAAAGAGAAATCGTTTGCAGTTTACCGAACGCGGTGACTTACGGCTGTTTTTGAGTAAATTTAAACCTGATATTAACAAACTCGTTAAAAATAACATAAATAAAAGTTTTCCTAATATTACAAAATGGTGTTTTACATTACCCTCATCAGAAAGTCTTATTTTCACATGACACACATAATTTAATTATTGAAATAATGACTGCGATTGTGATTCTTAAGATGTAGTAAAGTAAAAAAAATTGGGGGGCGCTAGAAAATAATTATTTCTCGAAGTGGGCGGCAGACAAAATAAGTTTGAGAACCTCTGGTATAGAGTGATAAAGGCTCATTATGAATGCAGAAAGCTAACAGATTACTGATTCATTCTCCACCAGGAAGTGTTTATTCTGCGAGACAGTGTAAAATGTCTGAATATGAGCAGAATATCACTGGAATTTTCCCCAACACCAAACCGTTATTTCAACACCTCGGCACGTGTTTCGATCACTAAGTGATCATCTTCAAGAGAAAGATCTAACTCAGTTGCGTATACCTTACCATATATAGATTTTGAGACAACTTTTAGGATGCCAAAATACAAGTTTATACAATTTCATAACTGGGTATCTCAAATTACTAGGTGAACTTACCAAAATAATTCAATGGAATTATTACAATGTGTTAAAACAACGATAAAAATAAAATAAATACAACAATAAAAATTAATTGGCGCTCAGGGGGGGCTTCATTGATTCCAGTGGCGCATTTGCTTCTTCAGCTGCAGGAAAACCCGGAAAAACCTGCAGCACCACATCATCTGAAGATCTTGATCTAACAATGTCCTCTCTCTCATAAAACAAAATGTAGGGTGTCTCCAGAGGCTCCAATAAATTCAATGCATCGCCAGAACACTTCGTGACACCACTATCGTCAAACTTAAACCAGTCCGTTTTTTCTTTGACCAAGGCGTAATAATGACCACATTCAACGCCAGAACCACAGTGAACAATGACTGCATGAATATTATAACAGTGGTCTGCTAGGTTGAAATGTTCATCTATTTCGAACCTTCCATAGAGTTTCTTGCTTCCGTTAGAGGTTGAGTCTTGTTTGAAAATCATCAGTGTTATTATTAGATTGACTGGTGCCTCAGCTATACTTGTTTCCTTATAACAGTCAGTTATAATTAGATTATAACGGATGAAATTGGCCTAACATCAGCTAAATGAATGATTTACATTCAAAATATTTCTACATCAATCGATTCAAACAAGTTTAAGAACTAAATGTGTTAACTTACCATGATTACAAGGTAAAATTCTAAGTTTTTCTCCTTCAATATAGTCGTCAAGACATATTGCACATGTTTCATATGGGTCACCTTTCTGAAACTTCCTTGTCGGAATTTTATTCAAGGCAGATGTAGGAAGTCTATGCCTTCTTTGTCTTCTTCTATCTTTCAAAAATTTCCATATCTACAAAAAAAATACAAATAAGCCATATTTATTCATTCGAACTATTTTTAGACGTGAATACGTCCTCAAAAACTGCTTTTTTAAGGACAAACCACAAGCACTACAGGAAAATCCTTAAGGCGCTCTAAGAGCGGTGCCTGTGGGAAAGTAGCGATTCACGATAGATTTGAATCGCTGGAGATTAAATTCATTCGGAAAACGTTATCAGGAAGTTTATTCCACTCAAGCACAGTTAACCCGATGACAGAGTTCTCAAACAGTGAAGTTCGAGGTGTACTGAATTGAACCTCAAAACGATGAGCAGCCACAGTCCGTCGTGTATTTCTGATATGCACCGCTCTTGGTGGAACCAAATGTGCCAAGTCACTTGAACACCTCCCGTGAAAGTATCTATAGAAAAGAGACAAATCTCCAACCTTTCTTTGATGTTCCAGACTATCAATGTTGCAAGTGACGTTCGCGTCTCCAATCAGGCGGATGGCCCTTTTTTCGATGAAATCCAACAGCTTCAGGATATGCTTAGGGGCGGAGCTCCATACATGAGAACAATACCCCACTTTAAAATGTTATAAGATATAGCTGAATATACCAATGCGTGACATATTTGAAGAAGTGAGTTAATGAACAACATATTCTTCAGATTAACAAGTATATAGTAGGTAAGTAAGTAGATTCATTCAATTCAGTAATGAGACAAAATACATAGTCGTACAGTGTGACCCATTTTTAATGGAAACACCCTCCTTAAATTTGAAGTTGTAAACCGATTTTAAATTTTTTTTTTTTTGAAATGTCAAGTACTAAAAGGTCTACCTTGGGACAAAATTTGAAATGTTTATTAAAGTTTCAGGGCATACTACGATATTTTATTAGCGATTTTTTTATTGAAAAAATCACTACGCCACTGGATTCAGAGTGTCTCTAAACAGGTGTGACCACAATTTCATGAAAAAATATTAATTATTAACAAAGTTATGACAACTCAAAAATTCGAAAACTCACACAGCTAACAGTCACAAAAAACACCCTATATCAACAGATATAGCCACGAGAATATTTTTTTCATGATTTCAACAATAAAGTGCCGCCTGATGATAAAAAAAAACAAATAGCGTAAATATTTTTAATGAAAATAACGGAATTACATTCAAATTTTCACACAAATTGACTAAAACTAAGACCTCATATTTCAATTTAAATCTTAGTTGCCATGGAAATGATATTACAGTTTGACACTTGTGAAATATTTAAGTGTACTATTGTCAACAATATTCACCTTACAGTTCTTCGAATTATTTTGTGTCATGGCTGCAAGATTGAGCGTAAGAGAGAAAATTGAAATTGTACGCCTTTCGGGAGATGACGTTAGAAGTGCTAGAGAGGTTTGTAGAGTATTTAATGAGAGACATCCAGATCGTCCTCGTATTAGCTGCGGTACGGTAAATGAAATAAATAAAATTTTCAATGAAACTGGTGCAGTATCAAAAATGATGTTAAAAAGTTATCCTGTACAAAGACGAAACAGGAATGACAGGAATGATCAAATAATTTTAGATTATTTCGGAAATAATCCTAATGCCAGTATAAGGAATGTCACTTTAGATTTGAATATTCCACGAGAAATTATTCGGAGATGTCTCAAGGCGAAGAAAATTAAACCTTTCAAGCCAAAATTTTTAAACACACTTCAAGAAGGCGACGAAGCAAGACGCCTGAAATATTGTTTATGGGCCCAAGGAGAATATTTAAACGATAGAAATTTACTAAAAAATATTGTATATACCGACGAAGTAACTTTCACAGAATTGTCGCTATTGGGCAGCGGATAATCCCAACTGGGTAATAAACTGTAAAAGCCAGTATTCCCAAAAAATCAACGTCTGGTGTGGGATATTGAAAGAACAAATTATTGGTCCTTTCTTTTTTGAGGAAAACATTAATGCGCAGAGGTTTCAAGAAATTTTTAAACACAGAGTTTTGGGATGCTTATCACGAGCTGCCAATCAATGAACGATCAAATTTAATTGTCCAGTTAGATGGGTGTTCAGTTTATTATGCCAGAGCTGTGAGGCAATGGCTTAACGAACATTTTCCAAACCGATGGATAGGCCGTGGTAGTCCGTTTATAGAGTGGCCACCCAGATCTCCAGACCTCACAGCTTTGGACTTTTTTCTCTGGGGACTTCTCACACAAAAGTTTTACAAAAACCGCTCAAGAGATAGAAATGAACTTTGTGCAAGAATTCGACAGGCATGTGCAGATATTAGCCCTCAAGAACTAAGGAATGGAATCAGAAACATTCGTAAGCGCTACGACAGATGTATCGAAATACGTGGTGGATTAGTAGAGGCTACTAGAATATGAGTTAGAATTAATTGTTGCACTGAATCGAAACATTTCAATGATTAGTTATCAGTTACGTTTATTGAAATTTTTTGCTTCATTCTTAGTTGAGTTGTGTGAATGTAATTCCGTTATTTTCATTAAAAATATTTACGCTATTTGTTTTTTTTTTTTATCTGGCGGCACTTTATTGTTGAAATCATAAAGAAAATGATATATTGTGACTGTTAGCTGTGTGAGTTTTTGAGTTGTCATAACTTTGTTAATAATGAATATTTTTTCATGAAATTTTGGGCACATCTATTTAGAGGCACTCTGAATCCAGTGGCGTAGTGATTTTTTCATTAAAAAAATCGCTAATAAAAAATCCCGATTTTCGACTAAGAAAAATATCGTAGTATGCCCTGAAACTTTAATAAACATTTCAAATTTTGTCCCAAGGTAGAACTTTTAGTACTTGACATTTAAAAAAAAATTATTAAAATCGATTTACAACTTCAAATTTTAGGGGGGTGTTTCCATTAAAAATGGGTCACACTGTATATGACAAAAGGATAAAAAAATAAAATAAAATAGATGAATAAAGATACATGAAATGTAGATATTATAAAATTCTAATGAAAGTTACGGCTACCTAAGCAAGCTTGTATTGTAGCCAGCAAACTAAATAGTATATTTTCCTATGAACATAGTGAACAGAGTATAGAAAGGAAGAGATAGTAAGAAGAAGATAGAGGACGAGAAACAGAGAGAGAAAGATCTGTCTGTGATGCGCTCTGAAAGACACCTCCAATAATAGATATTTATTATTCAAGTATTAGAAGAAGCATATCATAATCATTGTCAACAAATTTTTTCAACTCTATTTTGAATTTGAGTTTGTTTCTCATACCTTTCAATGATTCAGGTAGAGTGTAGTAAAGTTTGGGTTCCAGATAGGTTATAAATTTTTGATTATGCGTGAGTCTGTATCGTGGAACATTCATGGTATTAACTGAACTGTTACGAGTTTGAAAGCATGCTGTACAAATTTGATTGGAGAATTACCAGTTCATAATAAACTCTGAAAAATGTAAGTTTTTCCAACACCGAATATCCCAGTTTCATCATACAACGACTGGGTACAAGACCTCCGATCTTTTTTCATCGTGATTCTTATTAATGAATTTTTTACGAATGGACTGTTTTTACGGGGCTATTTGAAGCAATAGCATTAATTTCATTATCCCAAGTTTCAATTTTTTGAGTTGACCCTTTCAAAAAATAAAAGGGGGAGGGGGCATTAAAGAAATGCACTGTATAATTTTTATCGCCATTTTTCCTCATCTACTTAGTATGATTTCCGGACGCCAATGCAAGAGACAAAAACGTCAATCATTTCTGAGAATTTACTGCCTACTATTTTGGAATTATTACATAGTTAGTTTTGATATGGATTTTCAACAAGTATCGGCCAATAACATTCAATGATTCATAATGAGACGGAGCAGACCAACAAATCCAAAGTTTCAAGGGTGCTATTCATAACAGAACTTTCTAAAATTTAAAATTTTCTCCAACCTTGAAACATTTTGCAAAACTATCCGTGCTCCGTCTCAAATCTTTTTCAAACAATAGAAACTCAAACTTGTACCCTCCAAAAGAAAACCTCATTAGTCGAATCGAAAAAAAAAATTGACTTACCATGAAAATAATCATTACTATAAAACAAATGCCAACAACAATGGCGAAGGGAATGAGCAGATGGGTCTGAATATTGAAAGGCGATTCTCCAGTAATCACCACATAATATTCATTGTTGGTGAAGTGCAGCAACTCTAATCCAGATCTTTCGCCGACAAATACCGAAGGAATATAAATTCCGCTTCCATTATTAGCCGCCATCGGAATCAATGCGTCCGAACCTACATTGTAAACTATGACAGCGTCGTACTTCGCCATTTGGGCATTTCGAACCTTCTCCTCAAATGAACAGTTCATAATGTCATTGTATCTCGGTACGAGCAAAATCCATTTGCCTATTTCGTTATATATGACCGGAGGTGGTAACAATGATTTGTTACACCCGCTACGAGGTTCAGCTTCCACCAGAATTCCCCGAATTGCTGAAAAATAAATGAGTGGAATCATTTATAGAGAAAAAAAAAACATATTTTCAAACAATTTTTCAGCCCTACTCAAATCAAAGTTTGTTACATTTATTGACGTACAGAGTGGACCAAATTGGACAGTTTTAAAGGGAAACTTCTGTTTTCAAACTAGGTAGATGAAAACTGATTGCTATCTGAGGCTCAAATTTTATGACAAACTCAATAGTGAATTTACGTAGAATTCAATGTCGTAAAAAACTAATTTTTTCAAATGAGATATCAATAGTTATTAATAATATAATAATAATATTCTTTATTGCCATAAAATCAACTGAGGACATAGCACGTCAGGGGTTTTAAAACAATGCTTTAAAATGTATGTACTGTAACGGTTTAAATTTCTGAATTCAGAAGAATCAGTAGAGCCGCCCTCTAGGTTCGTTATTTTAACAGCATATTGCTGGGATGGTGGGTTGTCTAGTAATCAGGAGTAAATAAAACCTAGGAGATTTTCACGGTCAGGATTTAAAAACGATTCAAATTAGTATCTATCGTAAAGCCAACGCAAAAGCAAGGTTCTAGCAAGGGAATGTCCAAAACCTAAAAACATCTAAGGTTTTTTGGACAAGAATAATAAGATCACCTATGAAAGATTCACGACGAGCACTGTCAGACCTTTTATTCATTTTTTTAGTGGTAGAAAAAAGCTTTCAAAGCATATTTATCTGGTAATGGGAGAAATTCTTGAGAAAACCCATAGTTGCATCTAACATGTCATTCTTTGAGATATGAGGAGACACTCTAGAACAGTGGTCGCCAACCTGTCGATCGCGAGCTACCGGTAGCTCGCGGAGGCAATTCTGGTAGCTCTCACAACGATTTTAATTTAAAAAATACAAACTGCAAAAATCAGAGAAGCTTCCGAAAATTCCACAAGAAAATCTAATTGTCATAATATTAAACATAAACAGCGGCAACGTTGCGGTGAGCGATCTGTCACTGACGCCATCAAGCTAGAATCGGCTAGAACCGACCAGCCGGACCAGCGCGTTAGTGTTCGAGAACGATCTGGATTGCTTTGAACGGGATAAATACGCACGGCGCGGCGACATTGCGCTTAATTTAAAACTGAACGCGTAACCAACGTCCAGCGGTTGGGTTAGTAGAGAACAACAAAAATAATATTATGGCAAGCAGTTGTAAGAAGGTAAACACATACCACTTTCATTCGGAATGGGAAGAACAATACTTTTTTACAGAAGTTAAAGATAAAAATGTGTGTTTGTTATGTAATACTTCGGTCTCCGTTGCTAAAAAAGGAAAACATAAACTGTACATTCTAATTTTGAAAAATCATTCCCACTACATTTTGCCGCCAGAAAGGAGAAACTGAAACAGTTGAAAAAGCAGTTAATTGGACAACAATCAATATTTTTAAGAACAGTCGACAAAAATAAGGTTGCAACTGAAGCATTGTACCGTGTGTCCCAGATAATTGCTCAAAAAAAGAAACCTTATGAAGACGGAGAAGTGATAAAACAGGCGTTTTTAGAAGCTGCTGATTTGTTATTTGCCAACTTTAGAAATAAAGACGAGATAGTTTCAGCTATAAATTCTATGCAACTTTCTGCTAATACAGTGATGAGACGTGTAGAAGTAATGAGCAATGATATTTTTTTACAATTAAGAACTGACTTAGATAACTGTGTTTATTTTTCACTTCAACTGGATGAATCAACAGATGTCGTTGACACTGCCCAGATAGCCGTGTTCGTCAGGATGGTTTTTAGTGATTTTACGATTAAAGAAGATCTTTTGAAGTTTATTCCACTGAAAGGACACACTACTGGACATGAGTTGTTTTCTCATTTAAAAAATATTATTTCTTCCGAGAAAATTCCAATATCGAAAATGGTAGGATTGACAACCGATGGCGCTCCAGCTATGGTGGGTTGTGATAAGGGTCTGGTGGCGTTATGTCGTAAAGATGAAACTTTTCCGCAATTTCTCTGTTACCACTGCATTATCCATCAGCAAGCATTATGTGGAAATTTCCTGAAACTAAACAACGTTATGAAACTGGTGGTAAAAATTGTGAACAAGATTAGAGTTCAAGCGTTACAAAGAAGATTATTCAGAACCTTGGCCGATGAAGTTGACTGTCAATACGGGGACCTACTCCTTCACTCTGTCCGATGGTTAAGTAGAGGACGGGTGCTGAAACGTTTTAATGATGTCCTATCTGGCATCGTTCAATTTTTCAAACAACGCGATGAACCGACTCCGGAACTAGAAAATTCAATCTGGCTTAGAGATTTTGGTTTTCTCGTGGACATTACAGAGAAATTAAACGAACTTAATTTGCAGCTTCAGGGGAGAGACAAAGAACTAGCGGAAATGATTTCTGATATATAAGCATTTATCAAAAAGCTGGAGTTTTGGGAACAAAACCTAATTAACAGCGATCCCAAGCATTTTCCTATTCTTTCAGAAAAAATATCTCAAAATCCATTAGAACCCTATGACAACAAATATCATGTAGAAATAATTTCTACCCTGAAGAATAACTTCAAAAATCGTTTTAAGGATTTCAATGAAATGGCTTTAGTAGCGCATTTTGTTGTTTCACCCTTTATGGAAATTGATATCCAACAGTTTGCAACTTGTGTTATGCAGAACTTTGGCGAAGACATCGCTGCAACAGAAATGGAAGTCATTGAGTTTCAAAATGATTTAGCCTTAAAATCGTTAGTCTCAAGTACTGAATGTATCTGGCCTATTGTAAGTAAAGACAAATATTCAGTTCTATGCCGTGTTGCCTTGAAAGTGAAAGCATTATTCATTCAACCTATTTGTGTGAATCTTCTTTTTCCAATATGAAGTTTATTAAGTACAAATATTGCAATCGACTTACAGATGAATATTTGAATAATTGTATACAAATGGTTGCATCAAATTATACTGCAAACATTGAAAAAATTATCGATGAGTCTGAGTGTCAGGCTTCTCATTGAACGTGCTTTTTTATTTTTCAATGTTTATGTTCATGATAGTGCGTTACTTTTTTGTTGTTATTAATAACTATTTTTAAATCATACGTGACATGCCGTTGTGGCTTGATAAAAGTTTGTGTTTATTTTTCAAACACCTTCGTTTGATAGGTAGGAATGTAGCTATGAACAAGTACGTACTAGTAATATTAGTTATTTTGTTATTAGTTTATTATTAGTACCTATGTATTATGTATTACCAGTTAAATAGTAAAATAAATACATATAATGATAAATTAACTGTGGATTATTTCATTTACGTTGCGTTACGTGGCTTCCGTGTGGGTAGCTCGCTGTTTATTCCAAAATTAACAAAGTAGCTCAGCACATTGAAGAGGTTGGCGACCACTGATTTAGTGCATCAATAAGATGCCTTACTTTGGCAAACTTATCGTTTTGAGGCAAGTTATTGTTATCTGCTGCATGCAAATTAGAAGATATTTCAAAAAAACGATTTCTGCGCATAGACTTGGTCACCAGAGGATTATGAACATCTTCGTTTGTTTCCCAATACATTGTTCTTCGTGGTAATGGAGCATATCCACTCAAAAGGAGAATTCCTATGTAGGTGTACATATCGCCAACATCCAACTGAAATCCAGATTTATTTCTTTTCGCAGCATACAAGCATGAGAATCTTACTAAATTTTCAATAATTTCTGGGGTCAAAAATAGTTCAAAAAATCTAAAGGATCACTCTCCCTGGAAACAGTTAGGGGCTGACAAAATTTAAAATCAGTATTGGTTTCATTTTTCTGGAAATCATCTGGTGCTTGCCATTTGAAATCTGCAATTTTTGGCAATGGCAATGTTTGTGAAAAAATTAAGTTTCCAATATTATGATTCACAGGTAAGTTTTTAGAAGTATAGGGTTGAATTGTCTCCTGAATTACTTCTGCGGCTTCTTTGCTTTCTTCTGGGGGGTCGGAATTGTCATAAAAGAACTCTGCTTCAGCACTTAGTTGTGCTGCACAAAGACGGTCCGGATCCCTACAGTCTTCGACTCCTGAATCTTCGGCACTCTCATCACCATCATTAGGTGGTAATATCACAATTCCGTCTGGAATCACATCATCTGCCTCTAAATTCTCTATCTGCTCTAAAAGCTCAGCAGCTGTGAGTGGGCGCTTCCTAAAAAAATAACCAATAAAAATATTGAAGAACTTCTGAGGCCCAAGGGGTCGTTAACGACCCACTAAAAAAAAAACACATGCAGTTTGGCAACCACGCAATCGAAGTTTAATTTCTTATAACCTTACATGTGAGACATCTTTTATAACTGTACTAATTCACCAAAATAAGCAATGAAATACTAAAAAAGGTACTTACCAGTTCCGATATGAAGTCACTGCACGCACAAGAAAAAAATACTATTTTCAACAATTTGTCTGAAGCCAGAAAATCACAAAAACCCTGAAACAAGCGCCCGGCATGCAAAAGGTAAACAACGCTAATATGGAAATAAGTTTTGATCTTTTGTTTATGCAAAAGAAGTTAGGTTTGACAATAAAAATCTGAAGTGTGTCGTTAACGACCCCAGGGTCCTTAATGGGTTAAATTCTACGTAAAAAAGTGCTCGCGGAGGCAATTCTGGTAGCTCTCACAACGATTTTAATTTAAAAAATACAAACTGCAATAATCAGAGAAGCTTCCGAAAATTCCACAAAAAAATCTAATTGTCATAATATTAAACATAAACAGCGGCAACGTTGCGGTGAGCGATCTGCCGCTGACGCCATCAAGCTAGAATCGGCTAGAACCGACCAGCCGGACCAGCGCGTTAGTGTTCGAGAACGATCTGGATTGCTTTGAACGGAATAAATACGCACGGCGCGGCGACATTGCGCTTAGTTTAAAACTGAACGCGTAACCAACGTCCAGCGGTTGGGTTAGTAGAGACAACAAAAATAATATTATGGCAAGCAGTTATAAGAAGGTAAAGACATACCACTTTCATTCGGAATGGGAAGAACAATACTTTTGTACAGAAGTTAAAGATAAAAATGTGTGTTTGTTATGTAATACTTCGGTCTCCGTCCTTAATGGGTTAAATTCTACGTGAAAAAGTGCTTTGGAAATGTTTTCATAGAAACAAGAAATTTTTGCCAGGAAAAAAGTTACAGCAACTCAGAAACGACGACAGATATCGATAAGAGGTTTTCACCATTGAGTTTTTCATAAAATTTGGTCCCAAGACACAGTCATCAGTTTTCATATATCTAGTTTGAAAACAGGTAATCCAATTAAGAGTAACCAAGCGACGACCATATATGATAATATAAAACCAGAGAACAACTCGAGCACTTCGACCGTTACCTCATTATCTTTGATAATGTCTACCACAGTATTAGACGAAACGTCAGGCATATACAGTTGCAGACCACAGCCAAAAAACTCGGAAAATAGCCTTTTAGCACAAAAAACTGAGATGCAACTAAAAATCATTTTATTCAATACTCCACATTACCTCATGGCAAGTTACTTTCGAGAATTAAGATAATAAATAAAGTACATACCTCCATTTGATAACTTCGGTCCAAACTCGGAAGCAGCATCGGCAAATTCTTCGAAGTAAAATTGAGACTCCTACAAATCAATAAAAATATACACAATAATTAGTGGTACAATTGTGACATCAATTATTCTACAAATTTCAAAAGGTGGTTCAATATTTTCCAATTCATAAATTCAAGACAAAATAAACTCCGAGCTCAGATTGATTAAAGCATGATTGAAAGTGTCGGTCGGTAGCCAAGCGGTTCGGCGTGGGTGATTTGTTCACTCACTCGAATTGACTGCCGTGTTGGTCGGTGGTTCAAGCCCTAGTCTGAACGATCGATCTTCACTTGCTATCGTCTAACCCGTGTTAGGAATCACACGTTAAAAGGTAAGACCTCGTTAATCCTTAGCTCGCACAAGTTTCGACTTCTGAGGGTTGTCGTTCGTAGGGGTGCACATCTGGTTAACGGAAAAACAGATTGAAATAATACTACCTGGGCTGAAAAGTTTCGGGTCTAACATATAGATGTCGCTATTTTCATTACATTCACCGTTTCAAAAGAAAGCTGTTGAAATTTCATGATATTCTACTCATAAGTGTGAGAGTTATTGTGCTGAGAGTGACCCTACTTTTGTTATTTTCAAAACAATGGATCAAAAACAATTTTGTTTTTTAATTTTACATTGTTTCTTGATGGTAAAAAATAACATTCAAGTGAAGCAATGGTAGTCTGTCTAATCAACGAGTTCAAAAACATGAAAAATCGAGATAAAGGTTCTAAAAATATGAGCGATAGCTCATTCGATTCGGAATTACCTCTAGAAAAATGTTTTTGAAGGATTTTGGTGCAGGTAAAAAATTGCAATTGTTATTAACAAAAAAAGATTTAAAAAAAATGGTATTTAGTTTTTCGTTAATAACTCAAAAATTATTAATATTAAAGCAATTTTGAAAAAAGCTCGTTAAAGAGGAGGAAATTTCCGATAAAAAAGTCCCGACTACCGAAACTCTATCTCCATTATTTATAATTTTAATTTGATTTTGAAAATAGGGTTCCGCGCGACTGTTACGGCATGCGCGCGCTACCGCTAAAGAGAGTTTATCAAAAGAAATAATTTGTTTATAACATAAAATGTCATTTTAAAAATTTGAAAATATTCTAGTATCTTCTTAACACTTAAATGAATCGAGTCCCGAAAAAAAAAGTTTTATCACCATTTTTCAAAAACGACCGTGAGTCACGCTGTATATCGATATGCAGTTTTCACCACTGAATTTGTTTGAAAACAGGAGTTTCTCTTCAAAAGTGTCCAATTTGGCCTATTCTGTACAATCAGATTTGCACATACATTGAAGATAAAAATCTACTTATTACCAATCGGGTTTCAGATCCTAACATTCATGCGAAACAGGCTTATTTAAGCGAAAACTGATAATTCATGATGATAAGCTCATTGCTAACGTATTTTGGGAACTCGAGAAATAATTGATATTTCAATTCTTTCTAAATTAGAATATTATGGCATAACGGATGCACTGATGCAATGGTTCAAAAGTTATCTATTCGAAAGATTCCAGTTTACTAAAAGCAAACAACGTTTTATCAAATGAAAGGACAGTTAATATCGGAGTCCTGTGTACTAGGTCCTTTTTCATTTATATTACATTTGAATGGCCATCGGTTATATTCCTGATTGTGACGATAGTTAATTTGTTGGTCAAACTGGCTTAAATTGAAAAGGGTATATTTTTAGCAGAGAATACTTTTTGTGAAAGAAGGTTTTGGCTTTTTATTTCTCCATCTTGATACAAACAAATGTGGGAATCTTCCAAAGAAAAGAAGGAAGTTAATTGATGGATGTAGCCGTTACTACGTGGTAGGAAATCATAATGAAGAAAAGAGAACTGAAACTTTCTATGTTTTTTACCACTTTTATTGGTAACTAACGTTACTGCAGTTTCGTCCTATATGGACATTTTCAAACTCATTCATTAAACTAACAATATTCATTACATTAGCCCTTATACAGGGTTTTTCATGAAAAGCGTTAATTAGCCGTTTCTGGCAAACTATTCAACGGATCAACCTGAAAATTCCACAGTATGCATAAGTCAATATGACCTACACGCCTAAAATATTTTAGACGAAGCGGCGTTGTCGCTTCTACTATAAAGTAGCGGCGTTGTTGCTTCTACTATAAAGTAGCGGCTTCTTTGATTTTTCAAATGGAACACCCCGTATATAATATCATATTATGATTCATTATCACTTTGTCAACAAATTCATATACTATTTCCCAATACCTATCTATTACCGTTTAGAAGATATAAATTAATTTCGATATTTTTTTACCAAACATGAACTTTTATAAATGCTGATAATCTCGAACTCTCTTGCACTAAAACGATCAAATTTGAAATGGAGTGGAGTGATACTATGAGGATATTCATTCCGAGTCATATTTTCATTTGCCTCATACAGGGTCTTCAAAAAATGCAGATACTTTGTTCTCATTAAAAAATGAGTGGAACTCAATTTTTTCAAAAGGGACACCCTGTATATTTCAACATTTTTGAGCTCTACATCCAATTTTAGATTAACTTTGTTCAGATAATACTATTTCTATTTTGAACCATTTTCGAGATACACTGTTTCAAACGCAAACTGACATGGTTTCCTTGTTCATCACTCATTTTTGTAAAACAGATTTCGTTTGATGTTTCTCAATTAGTCACAGATAATACAATGAAAAGATAATTATTAAAATACTCCTCAACCATCGAATGAAACTTCTCTTCAAACAATAGTTTTATTAACGCTGAAACACGAACTGAAAATAATAAACCCATAAATTAATGAGTTAATATAATCGTCAGTGTATTTGTTCAAACACATCTCCACCTCTACTTAAACAAACATGTAATCTCTTCAAAAGATTGTCGTGTGTAGCGCTTCTGATCAAGTCTGGAGTCAAACTATTGAAAGCAGTTGTAACTCTCGATTTCATATCTTCCATTGTTGTTATTGGAGTAGAGTAAATCATAATTTTAATGAAATCCCACACGAAATAATCTAATGGATTGCCATCTGGTGTTCTAGGAGGCCAACGAAAAGGTCCATTATTACCAATCCATCTGTCTTCGAATATTTTGGTTAAAGCTTCGTTGACTGAATGAGAATTATGGGGTGGAGCACCATCCATTTGGTACCATACACGTTCTCTTCCTGGTCTATTATTTAAAATCATTTGAATTCCATTCCTCAGTAAATCTTCATATTTTGATGCAATCAAATTATCATCATAAAACTCGATATAAAAAATTGACTCATTCTTTATGGCACAAAATACATTGAATTGCCATCTTTCTTGAAAACCCCTTTGGCGGACAACATGGGGCTTTTCTGGCGCCCAATAATGACTGTTGTGTCTATTGAAAACTTCATTTTTTGTTAACTTGGCCTCATCTATCCATATGATATTGTCAAGGAAATGTTCATCCTCTTGAGTCTTGACAAGTAACCATTCAAAGAATTCCACTCTACGAGGTAAATCAGTCTCTTTCAAATGTTGGACACAGTAGAACTTATAGGGATGCCATTTATGCTTATTAAGAATTCGACAAATTGTCACGTAGGGTATACCTATCTCCCTTTCAGCCTCGTGCAGAGAAGCATTTGGAAATGCATGAAAGTATCCCAAAACTGTTATACCACTTTAGTTTTCTTACGAATGATTTTTGGACGGAAGGTTCCATTCAACCTACAGTTTTTAGTAGTCGATTTATCACATTATTATTCGGCTTCGGAAGTTGTGGATATCTTTCATGAAATACTCGGCATGTTCTACTTGCAATTCTACTGCACTCACCATAAATTATTAATAAATTCAAGTAATTTTCATTACTGTAACCTAATCATCTTGACATTATTCTGTTATAATTGGTAGCTATCACAATCAGTCAAAACCACCACCGAAAGTCTGACGTTAAATAATTGGTTTATTTATTTTTCCAAAGCACACTATTAGAAAATATTAATGTGTACTGTTGTAGGTTAGAGATCAATACCTTAATGTATACAAATTGTAACTTTTTCTAAGGTAGGTACATACCAATTTCGAATGGACTGATCTGAGACAGTTAAAAAACTGGATCTAAAAGAAATATTACTAAGTATAAAAAAAATGTTGAATATCCAAAATAAGTGATGAATTCAAAAAAACGAGCAAGAAAACCATGTCAGTTTCCGTTTGAAACAGTTTATCTCGAAAACGGTTCAAAATAGAAATAGTATTATCTGAACAAAGTTAATCTAAAATTGGATGTAGAGCTCAAAAATGTTGAAATATACAGGGTGTTCCATTTGAAAAAATTGAGTTCCGCTCATTTTTTCATGAGATCAAAGTATCTGGATTTTTTGAAGACCCTGTATGAGGCAAATGAAAATATGACTCGGAGTGAAGATCCTCATAGTATCACTCCACTCCATTTCAAATTAGATCGTTTTAGTGCAAGAGAGTCCAAGATTATCAGCATTTATAAAAGTTCATGTTTGGTAAAAAAAATATCGAAATTAATTTATATCTTCTAAACGGTAATAGATAGGTATAGGGAAATAGTATATGAATTTGTTGACAAAGTGATGATGAATCATAATATGATATTTTATACGGGGTGTTCCATTTGAAAAATCAAAGAAGCCGCTACTTTATAGTAGAAGCTACAACGCCGCTTCGTCTGAAATATTTTAGGCGTGTAGGTCATATTGAGTTATGTATACTGTTAAATTTTCAGGTTGATCCGTTAAAAAGTTTGTCAGAAACGGCTAATTAACGCTCATCATGAAAAGCCCTGTATAGCACCCCTGTAGATAATAATAGAGGTACTTGGCTTAATTGAGTACCTGTATTTTGTGATTACACTAATTTGAAAACTGGTGAGTAAACTAGATGGAGTTGATCATTTAACAGGTTGCACCAGCAATGTTTATGCTTGTGAATTTCCAAGGATTCTAAATAATTGAGTTTGCAACCCTTCCTTGCATAGTGCAAAATTTCCGTATCGTTTAGATTCGGAAACTTGTGGTTGCATGCCAAGGAATGGTTTGAAAACGTAGAATCATTTTTTTCTAGTCTGAAGGACCTTTCATGTTCAGCATACCGTTTTTGGAAATTTCGTTCGCATTGTCCCACATAAACACTATTACACTCCGGACACTTAAGTTTATAAACTCCGGATTTCTCCAACTTGTCCACTTTATCTTTGGCATTGAAAAGGAAATCAGATAACCTGGCATTTGGTCTGAATGCCACTTCCACATTGTTTTTTCTGAAGAAACCCGCAATTATCTCTGTTCTTTTTCCAAAATATGTTAGAGTTACCCATTTCTTGATTTCTGGTTGTTTGACCTAGGGAAATTGATATAATTACACAGATAGGTCGTAATAATGGTTTCAACGCAGATACTATCCAGAAGTTAGTCAGGAAACAAAGCCGGAAATTCACTTACCCTCAGATCAAACAACCAGAAATCAAGAAATGAGTAACGCTAACATATTTTGGAAAAAGAACAGAGATAATTACGGGTTTCTTCTAAAAAAACAATGTGGAAGTGGCATTCAGACCATATGCCAGGTTATCTGATTTCCTTTTCAATGCCAAAGATAAGGTGGACAATTTGGAGAAATCTGGAGTTTATAAGCTCAAGTGTCCGGAGTGTAATAATGTTTATGTGGGACAATGTGGCCGAAATTTCCAAAAACAGTATGCTGAACATGAAAGGTCCTTCAGACTAGCAAAAAATGATTCGACGTTTTCAAACCATTCCTTGGCATACAACCACAAACTCAATTATTTAGAATCCTTGGAAATTTACAAGCATAAACATTGCGGGTGCAACCTGTTAAATGATCAAATCGATTTAGTTTACTCTCCGGTTCTTAAATTGGCACATGAACATTGTAAACTGTAAATTCAGGTACTCAATCAAGCCATGTACCTCTATTAGTACCTAGAAGGGTGGTATAAAAGGACTAATGTAATAAACCATTGTTAGTTTATTGTATAAGTTTGAAAATAACCGTATAGGATGAACCTGCAGTAACGTTAGTTACAAATTTAAGTGGTAAAAAACAGAAAAAATGAAGGAAGCCATTTCAAAATGAAGTACTTTTGAAACAACTACTCTTATGTGAACATTAAATTATTCAAAAAACACACGTTTATACAAAAAAAAATCTGGGAATCTTCCCAGTGGCGGCGCATGAGACATAAATGATCATCATTAAACAAATTAGTGACCTTATGCCTCTGGTTTCCAGGGTGGCACAGTTATACCCTCGAGTATTATTGTTATTATTTTTTTCACAGTAGTGTGCGCTGGTCAGGCCCTATCCCTCGAAGCCCCGATATATTCGGGAGGGCGCGCCAGCATTATCAACCAATGACCTCTCCCCACACCGTGGGGTAAATGATCATTGGATCCGAGAATCATGTGCCCTGAGCAAGCACAGTGAGCCAAGAATGATAGCCTTCTGCATCTAAGATTTCAGCCTTAATGCGGCAGGCCTGTATTATTTTAAGATTCGAGAGTAGAGGACCACCAAGGGACTCCAATAATCAGAACAACCATCTTTTCTGACGATATTCGTCTCGCCAGGAGCTGAAAACTCCACGACAAATATCCTTTTGCTCTGGTGGTCGAGAAGGACCACATCAAGCTTATTAGCTTGTATGAGCCTGAGGGTGGGGAACGGATAGTTCCAATAAATTCGGCACTTCTCGTTCCCCACAACGTATTAAATATCCCCCGGAGCGTAGGGCAACACCGGTGTCTCGTCAATACCGTGAGAGTGCCGTAGATGGTAATATAGCACTCTTAGGGCCGCGTTATGTCGATGGATATAGGCTGAGACCGCATATGCTGGACATGCTGATAGCAAGTGCATTTGGGTCTCGGGCGCCTCGCGGCAAGCCCTGCACCTTGTGTCAGGAACCTCTATACCCATCACGCGACTGCGGTAAACTAAGGTGTTGAAGACACCATCTTGGCAAGCAATTATGTGCATTTCACGATGAATAAAATTAATGTTAATGTTAATTAAAATGAACGACAGCAAATTTTCTGTTTTTTGTTAAATAAAACGTTCAACATTCAATTTCTCAATATCGAATGAACCAATTTCGAAAAAAGTTACAGAGGTAATAGAGGGACAAAAGACCTTTCAAATGATGTATCACTTGACCCGTATGCCATTGAAAAGAAATAGGGGGGGGGGGTAGTTGCTAACCGCAGGAGGGTGAAGTTTCGGGTATGTTTTCCATATCAGAATCAGTTCCCTTAGAAATAAAAATTGACTTGTCCATACCACTGCGTTGCTGACTTTTTTTAATGAAACATTTTATATCGGATTCAATTCTAATGCTCAAGTCATCTTGTGTTAGTGTAATTACCCTGGTCTGGCATTTTATATTATATTATATATTCTGACTAATTCGTGTTTTGTCATATGTCTCCTTTTACACTATTTAGGTTTATATTTTATGTCTGATGCGTTTTTTTGTGTCTATTTTTTAAACTATTAACTAAGATACGCTTTGGTAATGAGAATTTTTGCTCTTAAGATAATGAATATTTCACTCTTTCGCTATTTATATGTCTATTTATATGTCTCGCTGATAAATGACAGTTAATTCGAAGCAAAACATAGTCATTAGATTACTTAAAGTAACTACCCCCTGCAAATTCCCCCTAAGACCTGACAAACTATGCAGAATGTGTCATCAGGGTTCTCTACCACTATTAAAAAGTTTTCAAAGCAGAATGCAGTAGTATTTCATACATAGAAATTTCAGAGTTCGTTTCAACCTCTTGATATATGGTCTTCGAACGAATATTTGAATTATAATCTGTTTGAAAAGGTGGAAATTAGGGTATCATAATTTTTTTTTGTCGTGTGTATATGTAAATATGAATAACTTCACGTAGGTTGTTGATGATGTTTCAGAATTTGTGTAATACCGTCTCCACTTTGCAATTATATATTCATTTTATCCATCCTTCAATTACCAAAACCCTAACTATTTGAGAACTCGACTGAAGGTTAATTCATGTGCCAGTCATAAGTCCTGAGAGGTAAGTTTTAAGTCATGAGAATTCATGTTTTGCATTTGGTTTAACTAAAAACTCCACACTCGTGCATGGATATTACCATTGAAAATGAATGATTCAATAGATTTCAACTTATTATTCATGTGATAAGTTAAATCGGTCCCTGACGTAAAATTAATCTACTGAAAACCATTCCCACCACAACAAAGCACTGTCTCCCAAAGATTATTTTGCTAACTGATGTTGAAAAGTATTTTCAATTTACTATTCACGACCTGTGTCTTATGACTTTAGAGTGGTGTGTGAATCAACCTTGAAATCTGATTTATCTGTCTACTTAAATGCTTCCCAAACAATTATTGAAAAAACTCAGACTTGATTCCTTGATTTCTCTATATGGAGAACTATTATATCCATACTTTGTCTAACCTTTGAATTAACCAAAGGAACCGTTTTTGCCAATCTCGAAGCAATGAGATTACATTTATTAGGTTATTATAGTTAAATGGTTGTGTAGTGAGTGAATAAATACTTATCTCTTAATCATCTCAGGTGACTAATATTTGGTAAGTATACTTCAAAGTTGAAGTAAAAAATATTTGATTTCCGAACACTCGCTGAACAACATCATTATTATCATCATTAACAGTATTAACACTTACGAATTTGATAGCATAAATTTCGGCCAGAGATTCGTTCAGCAAAAGAGAGAGGATAATTCCTAGTAGGCACTTCTTGATCATAGTTGAGCTTTTTACAGACTTCTTCACATTGCCGCGTTTGAAAATTCAGAGATATCGTTAAATGGAAACAAGATGTGCAACTAATTTTTTTTATATTTTCAGAAATAGAATGTCAACATATCATAATAAACAATCTTTAATCTTTGATCTACAAAAATAATCATGACTGTTGACAACACTGTCGATAGTGTCACATACATTGTCCACAGAACAATAAAAGTTTTTGCAATCTATGCAATTGTCAGGAATTTAATTAGATTCGCCATTCTGTTCTTTGCCATTTTTTTTGTTGTATGTAATCTTTGAATACTTGACCACTGAGACCATTGACTCTCAGAAGATTCCTCAAATATTCAATAGTCTTTGGTATAGAGACACTTGGAAACAACGAGTATACATCAAATAATACTGAAATATCTTCATCTCGCCACTTTAAAACTTTCATTTCATCTATGAATGCAAGTGAATTAACAAAACTTCAACGCAATCGTAAGATTGAGAGAGTTTTAAACTGTTTGGTGAGGCATTCATTAATTTTATCAGTATGAGAACTTATGACGGAAACAATTGGTAGCACCGACTTGACATAATTGTGAATTTTTAATAGTAACTTTTAATAGTAACATATTTCAGTAACTGTAGGATTAGAAACTTGTAAACTCCTGTTCATTGTTGGTGCGATTGAATTTTGACACCTCATGAGTGTGTTTTTCCCTTCTTAAACCATCATAAGCAATTGGTTTCTTTGTAATGTATTAGGTTATTTTTGAAGTTTCGCCTGTTTCGATATCGTGTGTTTTTGTAACTCCATATTTCAATAAATCGTAGTATATTCTGATCAATATAGAATGTTGATGTTATTTTTTTCCAAATTTCAGTTTTTGCCGTGTTTTCCGCTTATTACTATATTCGAATTCAAATTAAACCAAAGCGCAGCCGAAACAGCTCCAAAAATCTACCAGGCATTTGGCAATGATAGTATTAATGAATGCACTATTCGACATGGTTTGCGAAATTTCGTTCTTGTCTAACCTTAGCGAAATATTTCGGCCCTGTTATTTTCAATATATTCATGCTTTCATTCTCGCATTTTTCATTCTCATAGATTTTGAAAATGGTAACAACTTATAACATTCATAACCATTAGTGTTGAGACACATAAGAAGTAAGCTCTGACTGGGCTGCAGTACCGTAGAAATTATAATAGAGTAAGTATTATATATATAGTATATACCTATGTGCAGTATTTGTCACAATACAGTACATGTCACTTAATATATTCCGTCCTAGTATCGCTAGTCATAAACCTTCCTTTCTCAAAGGATTTCTCGATTCCTCGTCGCATGATTCAAATACGTTCACTTCATTCATATGTAAATAACAAAAGAACCACGAAAACTGATCTCACCTCAGCGCTCTCTCGCGGCAAAAATTTCCATAGTTGCCCTTATTCCGCATTCTATTGCAGGGTTCCCAACTTAACGGTTTTCTCCCAAATTTAGAGGAAAAAAGTGGGATGAGATTTTTTAGGGATATTGTCAGGGATTTTTATAACTTCAGTTTTTCATAGTACGATTCACATTGCAACGGAACGGTGGATCCTGCATAACATTTCAATCGTTCGCAACAATGTTATTCAATGTTAACATATATGACTCTAAAAAGTCAGAATCTGAAGAAAACGATTTGTTATTTGAAGTTTTACATAATTTATGAATGAATAATATTGAAAAATGTTGTTGAATGATATTATTTATTGATTGTTCTCAATTTATTATTTGTTTAATGATATTTCATCATTTATCAATTATTTTTAATGTATTATTCATGTAAAAATATTTAATTATTTATTCCATGAAAAATATTTTTTAAGGGGAATTCCTAGTAATTGTGCGGATTTTAAAGGTTTTTGATTGAGGCTTTAGGGAGATAAATTTTCAAGAGATGGAAACACTGTAGTA
This sequence comes from Leptinotarsa decemlineata, assembly GCF_025532065.1. NCBI lineage: Eukaryota > Metazoa > Arthropoda > Insecta > Coleoptera > Chrysomelidae > Leptinotarsa > Leptinotarsa decemlineata. Next base: position 1,991,646 of record NW_027412572.1, on the reverse strand, counting down.
TTGGAGCAACACGAGCTTTTAAGCTGTGCTTTGAGATTCAGTCTCTGCATGACGTATCTTTAACCTCAATTTTTAAAAATGTCTTAATTGATAAAAAATGAATAACAATATTGGGAGCTTCAAAAAAGTCAAAATCGATTTACAGATGCCTGTTTAACAAAATGAGTCAAGTAGTTTTGAGAATCAAGCATATTGCTATCATTATAGTTTCCGTCATTGTTGGTAAATTGTCAGAGAAACTCCTAGAAATGTTATTACAAGTTTCTTGGTTTTAGTAATATATGTGTTGGTCAGAATTCTTCATGATGATCATATTCATCATTTCAAGGACTATAAACGAAATGTTGAAGATGAATTAAATCTTCCAGTTGATATCAAACTTGCAACTTCTTTATTAAATGATGCACACCGAAAAATAGAAGCTTTAGAAGAAAAAATATTGTCGCTGGAATCAAGAGTTCCAAAGACTTATCAAGATGTTAAATTTTTAAACTACCTTAATAGAAAGCGAATTCTAGTAGGACTGAAAAAAATGTTCTTTCTCTATAACTATTAATGGAAAGTTTTAGGTAACAGGAGGAGCAGGATTTGTAGGGTCCCATCTAGTAGATAAATTGATGCTGGAGGGACATGAAGTCATTGTAGCTGATAATTTTCATACTGGAAGGAAGAGTAATGTTGAGCAGTGGGTGGGACATGAAAACTTTGAACTCATCCATCACGACATAGTGTATCCAATATATATTGAGGTTGATGAAATATATCATCTTGCTAGTCCAGCAAGTCCTCCACATTATATGCACAATCCTGTAAAAACAATCAAGACCAATACATTAGGTACTATCAATGTTTTAGGTGAGTCTAACTAAAAAAAAATATATATATATAAAGTTTTTTTTTCAAATTGTCCATCATCAAGTATATAGCATTTGAAAAGGTTCAAATTTTGGGCACTTATTGTTATGTGGAAATATTGTCACAGCACAGAACAGAATACAAAGACTTGCTAATAGATATTCCTCTAAAGACACTTTATTTTATATTTTAGTATTAAATTGATTTTAACTGATTTCTTATTTCTACTCTTTTCATAAGAAATCACTTAAAATCAATTTAATACTCTGTTTGAAAAGAAGAATAGAAAAATTAGTACACCCTTCCCTCAAGCAAAAAAATCTCAAACTTCTTAGAGACATATTGATCGAAAATTCCTATCCCAGAAAACTTCCAATAAAATAATTTTCAATACCGGCAGTAATACAAATTCCGATGTAATCAACAGAAATGTATGTAATTATAATAGTTCACCTATCAATTTTTCTTATAAATCTATACCTAATCTTGGAAATTTATCTTCAAATATCATAAAACTTTTTCATATTGAACAAAATATCAAAATATGCCAAAAAAATATTAAAACTATAAAGAATTTGAATACCAAATTGAAAGATAAAACGGATGCTACCAAAAAGTCAAACGAGATTTATAACATTCCTTGTAACAATTGTAATTTGGATTATGTTGAAACAACATCTAGAATTCTTAAAGCTAGAATAACTTCACATAAAAGTGATATAAAGCTTAATAAGAAATCATGTGGATTAGCGCAATATTCTATAGAAACAGGACATAAACCAAATTACTCTAATATCAAAGTTTTACATACAGAAAAAAATATTTCCAAACGCCTTTTTCTTGAAATGGTTGAAATTAATAAGTCTTCTAATTGTATGAATAAGAGAACTGACATTGATAATAATAATAATAATATTTATTTTGAGTCGCTAAGAAAATTTACATTTTATGGACCAGTCAGTTAATAAAATACAAACTACACACAATAATACAAACTACAATTAAATATAACAATTTCAAGTTACAAGAAAATACATTTATCAGTTGCTATTTTAGTAAAATCGTCAATACTATAAAGACAATGCTCAGTCAGTATGTTTTTCAATTTGTACTTAAATATTTTAAACGATAAGTTGCGAAAATGGATGGGTAGGGCATTGAAAAGGTAGGTGTCCACTTTTTGCGTCTTTTGCAACCTCAATTGTGGTTTTATCAGATTGTTCTTTGACCTGGTGTCATGGGCGTGAACATCAGAATGAGCTGAATACTCATTAATATGTTTCCTGACATATAGTAATTTTTCATATACAATGACGGCATATAAAGAGTCATGATCTTACAGCTCATTAAATGTGATTGAGCTGAGTTTCCCCAGGCTAATATACCATAGCGAAGAAGAGAATGAAACAGAGAAAAGTAGGTGGTAAGAGCAGAATCTTGATTGACTACTTCTCGAATTTTTTTTATTGCAAATACACATTTAGCAAGTTTGTTACAGAGACTACTTATGTGTTCAGACCAGTTTAAGTGACTATCGGTTAGAATACCAAGAAATTTGGTGGAAGTATAATTACAGCTGTTGTTTAAGGCTCTCGAATCAAAATTAAGAGTTACAGTTTTTGTTTCATTCAGTAAGAGATCATTTGCAGAGAACCATGTTTTGGCTTGATTCATAATTGCCTCAAGGGCAATTTCGGGATCCTCCCGTCTATCAATACTAGCACTGACTGTAGTATCGTCAGCAAAGAGAACTGTTGCTGTATTATGGTAGGTAATAGAAGACGTCATATCGTTGATATAAATTAGGAAGAGTAATGGTCCCAAAAGTGACCCTTGAGGCACACCCCTCATTATTTCAAGGGGATTACTTCTTACATTATTACATTCAACAGTCTGAGTTCTGTTGCATAAGTAAGAGGAGAATAGGTCAAGCGTGTTTCCCCGAACACCATAATAATTGAGTTTACTTAATAAAGTTGAGTGATCAACACAATCAAATGCTGCTGATAAGTCAGTGAATAATCCTATACAATGTTGATTGTTTTCAAAGCAATTTTCAATAAATTTGGTTAAAGAAAGAATAGCATCAGAAGTTGAAACACCTTTTCTGAATCCAAACTGTTGAGGTATTATTGTATTAAACATATTAAGATAACTGTTTAGGTTACTATAGATTGCTATTTCAAAGATCTTTGAAAACGAAGGTAGTATTGATATTTGTCTGAAATTTATTGATTGAGATGGATCTCCTTTCTTATAAATAGGGATGATTTTAGCTTTTTTTAGTTTAGTAGGAAAGTGACCTTGTGATATACAGCAGTTTATTATATCAGCAAGGGGATCATTAATCCGTAATACACATTTTTTTATAATAAGAATATTTATACCATCAAGATCTTCGGTTTTTTTATTTTTAAGACCGTTTATTATTACTCTCACATCATCTGGAGTGACTGGTTTAATGAATAGAGACTGTGCAGAATTAAGTTTCATATTAGAGAGTAAAGTTTCAGAGTCAATCGGGGATTTAGGTATTTTCTGTATCATTCTGTCAGCATTTTCTACAAAAAAAGAGTTTAACCTGTCTACAGATAAACCTTTTGGGATAAACCTTTTTTGGGTTCTGCCAGCTTCACGATTTATAACTTGCCATACAGCTTTGTTATAATTATAATTCATCCAAGAATTTTTGATTATGAGCTTGTTTAGCTGATATTAATAGAAGATTGTACACTCTTTTGTTATTATTATCAGATGGATATTTTTTACAGTAAGAGTGCAGAAAGAGCAATCTGTTTTTTGCAGCAGTCACTTCAGCTGTAACCCATTTATTAGAAATATTTTTACGTTTTTTATTTGGACCACTGAAGCAAATATAGTAATATAAAAATGTTTCATAAAACGCAATATTAACTTACTGGAACTACATCAAAAACATGATAATAATGAAAATTGTATCAATCAATAACTCTTTCTTAAAGTCAAAGATTATGAAATCATCATACCCATTGAAAAATGACATTTATGTGAAGGTATGACATTTGTCAAACCAAAATACTCCAATAATGTTTAACTTTTTTCGTTGATTTATATGTTCAATCAATTGTTTTTTACTCATTTTTACTGAACGTATGATTTGTAATTTTGTTCATTGGCAAAAAAAATCCACAACTCAATAAATTATAGGCCCTATATATATATATATATATATATATATATATATATATATATATATATATACCGGGTGTCAACGAATCTATTAGACAAGTCATAACTTCTAGACTATTAGGTGTATCAAAACGAGATTTGGTACAGATAAATGGTGTGTGGAGAGGAGAGTTTTCACATATTTTTCACTTTCCGGTCACTTCCGGTTTCAGCGGAAATGGCTCCGGTTCTGAATTTTTAAATGGAACACCCTGTATATTGTAACATTTTTGGATTTCTGAGACAATTCTGGATCAGAAACTGACATTTCCGGAAGTTTTTCAGCCTACTTGATTTTTTCAGAGTCACTTTTGAAATTGCATCTAGGTGGCCATGATCGGACGTAAACTAATCTATGGACCTCAGGTGATATCAGAAAATTGCAATAGCGGAGTTTTAGTGACTAGTGTGTTGAATATGAATGAGACAAGTTTACAAAATAACATTTTCGTGTCTAACTATTATTTTTCAAATGGCGACCATTTTTTGACAAGCACTTTCCGAAAAAAGGATTTTTTGACAAATCTAACGATACTAATTTATTTGCGATTGGATTACAAATAAGAACATAAATTAAATATTACTGAGGAAAATACTCGATACAAATTCATTTACTTTTGTCAAGGGTGCCATGGATAGGAATGATGCATAATATTTTGCGGTTATTTCCATCAAGTCCACTTTGGAGAACAAAACGCTCACCTAGGTTATGACAGTGACATAAGCTTTATGAGCAGAAAGTAGAAGTTTCTCTTGATTTTCGTTAATTTTAGTTTAATTTTTCGTCGGAATAATGTATACTCAAAGTGAAAAAGTGGATATGTTGTTATTGTTTGGAGAATGCCACAGAAATTCAAGGAAAGCTGCTGAGTTGTATGCTCAGAGATATCCCAATCGGCAACACCCATCTCATCAGTATTTTCCCTATGTTGAGAGTCGTTTTAGGCAAGAGGGAAATCGAGACGCAGAACAGAGGTTTGTCATAAATGAGGAGACTGAGATTAACGTTCTTGCTATGGTAGAAGTTGACAAAACGGTTTCTTTAAGAGAAATTAGTAGAGAAATGCAGATAAGTCACGAATCAGCAAGAAAAATACTGAAAAAGCACGGATATCGAGCATTTAAATATCAGTTACATCAACATTTGTATGCTGACGACGGCAATAGAAGAGTAGTATTTTGTGATTGGTTGCTTCAAAATCATAGAGTTAACCCAAATTTTATCAACTTCATTCTATTTTCCGACGAATCACGGTTTACAAATAATGGCATGTTTAATAAGCAGAATTGTCGGTACTGGGCCCAACAAAATCAACATGCAATGAGAGAGGGCAATTTTCAAGAAAGGTTTGGCGTCAATGTCTGGGCTGGTATCGTTGGAAACAGAATAATTGGTCCAATATTGTTTCAAGGTCAGTTAACAGGGGTTAGATACTTGGGTTTTCTTCAAAATGAAATCGAGGATCATCTTAATGATATGCCTTTAGAAGTTTTACGGCAAATTTACTTCCAGCAAGATGGAGCACCACCCCATAATAGCAGAGACGTACTTGATTTTTTAATAGAGCATTTTAATAATAGAGTTATTGCAACCAACGATCCAGTACGGTGGCCTGCCCGCTCACCGGATCTGACTGTGTTAGATTTCTTCATTTGGGGATATGTAAAAGAAAGGGTCTACTATGCAACAGCCCCAGACACTCTCGAAATCTTAGAAGAAAGGATTCAACAGGCATTTAGAAGTATATCGCCTCAAATGTTACAAAACGTGTTGAGAGAAACAATTGAACGAGCTGAAATGTGTCTTGAACAAGGAGGGATGCACTTTGAAAATTTACTATAGTGGAATTTTCAAGAACTTAGGATATTGCAAAAAATCTAAGTGCATCGCTGAAATTATTAGTTAAATTTGTTAAATTTGTTGATCCAATCGCAAATAAATTAGTAACGTTAGATTCGTCAAAAAATCCTTTTTTCGGAAATTGCTTGTCAAAAAATGGTCGCCATTTGAAAAATAATAGTTAGACACGAAAATGTTATTTTGTAAACTTGTCTCATTCATATTCAACACACTAGTCACTAAAACTCCGCTATTGCAATTTTCTGATATCACCTGAGGTCCATAGATTAGTTTACGTCCGATCATGGCCACCTAGATGCAATTTTAAAAGTGACTCTGAAAAAATCAAGTAGGCTGAAAAACTTCCGGAAATGTCAGTTTCTGATCCAGAATTGTCTCAGAAATCCAAAAATGTTACAATATACAGGGTGTTCCATTTAAAAATTCAGAACCGGAGCCATTTCCGCTGAAACCGGAAGTGACCGGAAAGTGAAAAATATGTGAAAACATTCCTCTCCACATACCATTCAACTATACCAAATCTCATTTCAATTCTCCTAATAGTCTAGAAATTATGACTTGTCTAATAGATTCGTTGACACCCGATATATATATATATATATATATATGCTAAAATGGTTTTTCCGAGTATTTGATCCGTGTATGTGATATTATCTCTAATTTCACCGACGTTTCGACTAAATCTCATTTGTCATTATCTAGGTGTGCTGTTACGTGTTCAGAAGTTTTTTGACCCTGCTCAACTCACTTCTTACTATACTGGTAAAATGGTATTCGTTACGTGTTCAGAGATAGAGTGTCCATAAACTCTCTACTACCTACTACTTAAATGTTGTTGACCTCATCTCCCCGTCAAGGTATCGAATATTAAATCTGAAGTTTTCACGGATAGGAATATGCTAAACTGGTTTTTCCGGGTATTTGATCCGTGTATGTGATATTATCTCTAATTTCACCGACGTTTCGTTTATATATATATATATATATATATATATATATATATATATATATATATATATATATATATATATATATATATATATATATCTATATATATTTATATATATATATATATATCTATATATATTTATATATCTGATATATATATATATATATATATATATATATATATATATATATATATATATATATATATATATATATATATATATATATATATCAGGACTGACAATATCAATTATTACGTAATGTCACGAAACACCCTTTCCATTTGGAAAAAAAGTTGATAGCTTCTTTTTGGCGGCAAGTGATGCTGTTTTTTATCAAAAAGTCCGTACTGTATCTTTTATTATGTCATTTAGCTGAAATTTTTTTGTACGTTTGGTTTCATGACAAATTGTATCAATTTCCATAGAATATTATGATATTGGAAATATTGTTGTAAGAATGACTTGGATATTTATTTTTGGTTTCACGTGATTTAGAAAACAATCACTGTTTTCTCGGTGACTCACTCTTTTTCCATATTCAACTATAAAGAATATCCGTTTTTTTTTTTAGGTCTGGCGAGGAGGTTGAATGCTAAAGTCCTCATTGCAAGTACTTCTGAAGTGTACGGAGATCCAGATATCCATCCGCAACCAGAAACATACTGGGGTCATGTCAATCCTATAGGTGAGTTGATGAAGACAAATTCCTTTTCTGAATTGAACATTCTATTTTTTGGAAACGAGTTGAAATATTTATTGAAAACTCGATCCGTATGGGTTGGTTTTCTGTATACTTTCAACTGAACTAACTCAATCTACCTGTTGGTAGTGCTTATATGTGACAATGGAAGTCTTAGAAAGTCGATTAGAACTATTCTCGATGTGATGTGTCACATAGAACGAACGAGAAAAAAAATGGAGTCTTGCATTGTTGGGATATGTACATTATACTAGATTTTTGGATGCTGTGGAAGCTTTAGAAGTAGCAGAGTACAGCATGAGAACTATGTACAAGTCCATTGTATTCCTTTTGAAATTTGCGGAAAATTTAACGAAATAATTTCCCTAAAATTTCTACCCGAAATCAGAGAAGTGTACCAGAAAGTAACAGTGTATGTACCCTTTAGAGAGAGTTTCAGAGTTGGGGATTAGCTTTCTTCATCTCCTGAAGATGCCAACTTGGTTGGTGAAACGCGCGTCAAGAAGATTATTGCATTTCTGGTGCTTGTTTTGGGCACAGTATTCTGCTGCTGCAAGTCAATTATTGTATGCAAGACTGCCATGCTCAATCTAGTGGCATTATTCAATGTTTTCTATCATAAGTTTGAATAGTGAAAAAACAAGAAGTTTATACAAACATCAGCTTTGAAAAATTTTTCAGGTCCGAGGGCATGTTATGACGAAGGAAAGCGGGTATCAGAATCATTGACATATGCTTATGCAAAGCAAGAGAATATGCAAGTTCGTGTAGCAAGAATTTTCAACACGTATGGGCCCCGAATGCATATGAATGATGGGAGAGTAGTGTCCAATTTTATTCTACAAGCTCTTCAAGATGACAAAATAACGGTAATTGAATAACTGTTGAGTTTCAAGACCGATTTGTTTAATGTATAGTTCAAGTAAACGATATAGTGCAACCTACCTTCCAACAGCTCCCCTTTAATAATATAGTTAGGGAGCTAACTAATTTCGTTATTCAATAATCATTTCTGATTATATAACAATCACAATAAATATGTAATATATATATATATATATATATATATATATATATATATATATATTGTTATGAAAAGACTCGAAATACAACAGTGTATGGGAATTTTAAAAACATCATGAAGGAATTCAGATACAAAAATACAGCAAGGACACCCTGTACATAATATATTGAAACCCACAGCTTTGACCGGAAACAAGCAAATAAGAGTGGGAAATTCAAATATTAACATTCTTACATCAAAACACATCGAAATACGAAAAACTGATAACCGATATAGTTTAGAAAAAAATGTCAGATAAAATTAAATTAACATCTGTGATGAAAAAACGAAAAAGGCATAATAAACTAATTGGTATTATTTAGGAATGATGTCAAATTCAAAATTTATTGTTGTGAATCACTTCCTTAGAAATTGACATCAAGTGATGCTTTTGGAAAATATTTATATTTACAAAAGTGAGGTTAACTATTTTTGTACGAAACTATAAAATGAAACTGAGTCTAAATTTAAGAGCCAATGTTAATTTAGTAAAATAATTATTTTTCCTGATAAAGAAGTTGAAAATTTGTATATGTGAAAATTGATGGATGGTAAGTAGGGAAACGAGTTAGATTTTCAATTTTTTTATCAACAACGGGATTCTTCTTGAGGCAACGAAAGAGACGCCACGCTAAATTTGAAATATATAGTATATAAATTAAGAAGTAAAGAGAATAGTAGTCAATACTGATTTGTAATAATAAATTCAGTGAAAAAACCTACCTGTCCAGACAAGTCTAGTAAGATATCCATGAGTTCCAGCTTTGCAGAAATATCACACCACACACACACCAGCATTGGAGGAAAGTAAGGTATTTACCTATACCATTTCTAAATAATATATGCGTATATTAATGAAAATACCCAAGAACTCAACACAACCATAAAAATAGAAGTTTGAGCCAAATATTTAAGTCTGCTGAATTACAGTGATCTGCAATTATAAACTGACATTTACCAAATTTGTTCGGTGTATTCACTTTAAATAGTTCGTTGTAGATTTAGATTTAAGGAATTTTCTCTTTTGGCAATTGATAAATTTATATATTTTTTGAATTCCATATATTTTACTCTTATAATTAAAACTGTACTATATTTTCTAAGATCAATTGTGGCTTTTTCCAAATTTCTTCACAGGTGAAATCTACTAGAAAATTCAAAGTTTGGTAAGTAATTGTTGTGTTTGTGCCTGAATCCACCTGAGAGTTTGAGAAAAATCTCTATACACTGAGGTATAGTATTTAAACTCAACATAAGAGTCTAGCTGATTAAAATTTTCATCAAAAATAATAATAATAATGAAAATTGAAAATTATTAGATTTTTCAAAACCCAAATCAAATTTAAAATCATTTAACAACATCATCATCATATATATATATATATATATATATATATATATATATATATATATATATATATATATATATATATGTATATATATATATATATATATATATATATATATATATATATATATATATATATATATATATATATATATATTAATGAAAATACCCAAGACCTCAACACAACCATAAAAATAGAAGTTTGAACCAAATATTTAAGTCTGCCAAATTACAGTGATCTGCAATTATAAACTGACATTTACCAAATTTGTTCGGAATTATTTTCCAGCAGCTTGACTGCATTAACCTTTCTAGATTTCATATCATTTCTAGAAACATGTGGATTCGTTTTCCGACGGCATTTCAGTTTAGTTTCCCAAATTTCTGCTACCGCAGTTGTCGGTTGATTGGTCAAACCACCACCACTGACATAAAAACTTGGCAAGTTGACTTGGGTGTCACACAAATAGGTGGTTCCACTTATGTTTCGCTTGCGTTTACGCAGCTATTTTCATCAAGTACTTTCTTGGTTTTTTCTCATTTTGTCTTCAATCGAGGACCGCCTGCCCGGTACTGACGATGCCCAATAGGCTGAAACAGCTGTCTACCGGTGGCTCTTAAATTGAAATCAATACGGGAATGATCAAAAAGTACTTACCTATTTATTTTTTGATTTTCATGGAATTATTTTCCAGCAGCTTGACTGCATTAACCTTTCTAGATTTTATATATATATATATATATATATATATATATATATATATATACAGGGTGATAATTGAAAATTCTTCTGAATACTATTTACTCACATACAGTGCGGTCCATATGTATGGAATAAATTCATTTTTAGCGTTATTATGTACTATGTGAAAAAACCTGAAACAGGTCGATTTTTATTTTTAAATTGACAATTTACAGTATGAAAATATTATCCCCCTCCAGTACCCCTTCTGAATTATAAGCACACCCTCGAAAATAGAAGGCAAGAATTCTGTGAATTGATGATGGACAGAATGAACGCAGATTTGCAGTTCATAACCAGAATAGTGTTTTCTGATGAAGCGACGTTTCATTTAAACGGAACAGTTAACAGACAGAACTGTAGATATTGAAGCAGAGAAAATCCTCACTGGATTGCGACTCACACTCAATATCTTAAAAAGTTAACGTTTGGGCTGGTATCATTAACAATAAAATTATTGGCCTTTATTTTTTGAGGGCACTGTTAATGGTGAGGTTTATCTAGATTTTTTGGTTATTTTTTTAGTGCCTACATTACAAATACATTTTCGAACTATTTACTACCAACAAGATGAAGCTCCACCACATTTTGCACGTACAGTTAGAAATTATTTGAACGAGGTTTTTCACAATAGGTGGATTGGAAGACGTGGAACGATCTTATGGCCGGCTAGATTCCCCGATTTGACTCCTCTCGATTACTTCTTATGGGGTTATTTAAAATCTAAAGTATATTTTAGTAGACCAAACAATATTGCTGATTTAAAAGTTAGGATAACGGAAGAAATCAACAAAATAACCCCCGAGGTCATACAAAATGTTGTACGAGAATTCCAAAATCGACTCGGTTATTATCAAGAAGTTAGTGGTGGTCATTTTGAACATTTAATTTAATTGTAAAGTACATTGAAAAATACATTCTAAATATTATGTGGCATTATTATTTTCATTCTATGTAAAGTTTTGTGATATCTAGAGATATTATCAGAATTTCACATCCTAAAAATCAATTTTCTCAGTTATGATTGCACCAAACTCAAAACACTTTATATTGCTGAACAGAGGACTAAAATCCCTTTCCAACAAGGTGCCACACGACCCCCTTTGCTATTTAAAATTTTCGAGGGGGTGCTTATAATTCAGAAGGGGTGCTGGAGGGGGATAATATTTTCATACTGTAAATTGTCAATTTAAGAATAAAAATCGACCTGTTTCAGGTTTTTTTTTTCACATAGTACATAATAACGCTAAAAATGAATTTAATCCATACATATGGACCGCACTGTATATATACAATCAACCGCTTCAAAAACACTACACTAACTTTCTTCGAAAGCTTCTGATAATTTCTCTTCCATCTTCTCTGTTTCACTATCACCGTCGTCATTTAAATCAATAATGAATTTATTTCCACCATTAATATGGGTCCAATCTCCATATAGTCTTTTTCAACTAAAATTATTTTTTTAATCCTTTTCTGCCAGTGTTCTCCGGTAATATTAAATACTCCTTCTTTAATTAACTCTACTACCTTCTTATCAAATTTTGGAAAATTATTTTTATGCCTGATGCTTTGTTTCAATTTTCCCCAAATAAACTCGTTAGGATTGAGAACACAAAAATAGGAGTAAATTCTCAGTATGGTATATCTATACATTTCAGCAATACTCTCAAGGGCATACACTTTTTCAAATGTTTTTGTCAGTATAACTTCAAGAGTAGTTGGCTTTTGAAATAGTGATCTTCTAAATACAAATTGTTATGGTTTAAAAAATTTTGTATTTCATCTTTCCTCGAATTTTCATTCAGTACTTTGATGAGCTGTCGCGAATGATAGGAAGTGTTGTCAAGAACTATTACACTATTTGCATTCAAATTTGGGATCAATGTGTTTTCAAACCATTCCTTAAAAATATTAGCTTCTATGTTCTTATGATAGTCAACATTGCAGTCCTCAAGTTTTTTTCCACATAATTTTCAAAGAATTCGGAACCCATCCTTTACTTCCTTCGCAATGCACAATGATTAGTCACGATCCTTTGTTTGCAGGCATGTTAGGCGTACACAGTCTCGAACCATCAGTCCACCCTTTTGTAACTGTGTCGTGAGTGTCATACCAAGTTTCGTCCAAATAAAAAATTAGCCGTTGTTCTTGTCTATATTTAGTTATTTGTGTTCTAAGTATTTGTTACGAATTTGTGCTTTCCATAACTGCTTGACGTTTGTTTATTATTTTAAATCTAAATTCTAGTTTCTTTATCCAATTCTGAAGAGTGGCATCACAGCAGCTCACATTATGGCCAGAAGTTTACAATTTTTACTTATGATTTCAATTTTTGGTGTCTCATTGCTTTTGTATCAGTTGTTTTTTTTTAATGATTTTATTAGATGAACATCTGAAGGTTTTGGTAATCCTGTATCACATCGAGTCATGCGTTTATAAGATTTGTTTTTGACTATTCAACGTACAGCTGAGAAAAGAATTTTGGTAAAATCTGATGTTGCTTGTAGTAGTTTGTTTCCCTCGAAACCAAACTTATTTTTATATACATTGAAACATACTCTCTGTGTTTCAACTCTTATTCACCGGTATCTCTTTTTCGCATTTTTCACCATCGCTATTGGAATTACTACAGTGGAAAAAGTCTGCGTTGTTATCACACTCGTTATTACTATTAGTACTTGTCCAAGGAAACCACATTTCAAACAGATATCAAAAATTATAAGTAGTTATAACTGCACCAATATCGAATGTCAACACTCAAATCGCGATCAGTTCCTGAACTGAACACGACGGCGATAACCATCCACGCATTCCCTGATTTCTATTCATCATCGTAACATGACTTTTTAAATACGCTGTCTGTTCAAAGAATAACGTAATTTTCATTCATCAATTTCTATTTTGTTCCCTTCAATAAAATTCCTCTCAGAAATACTATACTTGTGTCAGCGTTTCTTCCAATTCTTGAAGCAGTTCTGATATGCACTTTTTGATATGTCCTGGAGCTCTCTCAGCGAGTCGGTTTTCATCTCCTCAACTGTCGCAAAACGCCGTCATATCATGGGTTTCTTCAATCTTGGGAGCAGGAGAAAGTCGCGACGGTCAAATCCGGTGAATACGGTGGCTGAGGCATGATTACGATGTTGTTCTTGGCCAGAAAATCACGAACAAGCAACGACGAGTGAGCAGATGCATTATCGTGATACCATGAATTGTTTTTCCACAATACCGGACGTTTTCTTGGTATTGTTTCTCGCAAGCAGCGCAGACTTCAAGATAATAATCCTTAGATAGATAGATATCCTTTATTAGTTCTTTGTAATAAAAAACCTTTTCAGGTGTAGAACATGTCAATTACAGTAAACATTACAGAAGTAGTTGAATATCATGAGGCAATATCATTAATATTGGTTAAGAATATAAATGGCCACAGATGTATGAGTATTACGGTTGTCACAGTCAATATACTTAATGTAATATTATTATATTAGATACAGAACACGAACATTTACATATATACAGTGTGACCCATTTTTAATGGAAACACCCCCCTAAAATTTGAAGTTGTAAATCGATTTTAATAATTTTTTTTTAAATGTCTAGTACTCAAAGGTCTACCTTGGGACAAAATTTGAAATGTTTATTGATATTTTTTGTTAGTCAAAAATCGGGATTTTTTATTAGCGATTTTTTTATTGAAAAAAATCACTACGCCACTGGATCTAGAGTGCCTCTAAATCGGTGTGACCAAAATTTCATGAAAAAATATTCATTATTAACAAAGTTATGACAACTCAAAAATTCGAAAACTCACACAGCTAACAGTCACAATATATAATTTTTTTATGATTTCAACAATAAAGTGCCGCCAGATGAAAAAAAACAAATAGCGTAAATATTTTTAATGAAAGTAACGGAATTACATTCACACAATTCAACTAACAATGAAGAAAAAAAAATTAATAAACGTAACTAATAACTAATTATTGAAATGTTTCGATTCAGTGCAACAATTAATTCTAACTCATATTCTAGTAGCCTCTACTAATCCACCACGTATTTCGATACATGTGTCGTAGCGCTTACGAATGTTTCTGATTACGTTCCTTAGTTCTTGAGGGCGAATATCTGCATATACCTGTCGAATTCTTGCACAAAGTTCATTTCTATCTCTTGAGCGGTTTTTGTAAACCTTTTGTGTGAGAAGTCCCCAGAGAAAAAAGTCCAAAACTGTTAGGTCTGGAGATCTGGGTGGCCACTCTATAAACGGACTACCACGGCCTATCCATCGGTTTGGAAAATGTTCGTTAAGCCATTGTCTCACAGCTCTGGAATAATGAACTGAACACCTATCCAACTGGACAATTAAATTTGATCTTTCATTGATTGGCAGCTCGTGATAAACATCCCAAAACTCTGTGTTTATAAATTCTAGAAACCTCTACGCATTAATGTTTTCCTCAAAAAAGAAAGGACCAATAATTCGTTCGTTTAATATCCCACACCAGCCGTTGTTTTTTTGGAAATACTGGCTTTTACAGTTTATTACCCAGTTAGGATTATCCGCTGCCCAATAGCGACAATTCTGTGATGACACTACTCCATTTGTAGTGAAAGTGGCTTCGTCGGTATAAAAAATATTTTTTAGGAAATTTCTATTGTTTAAATATTCCCCTTGAGCCCATAAACAATATTCCAGGCGTCTTGCTTCGTCGCCTTCTTGAAGTGTGTGTAAAAATTTTGGCTTGAAAGGTTTAACATTCTTCGCCTTGAGACATCTCCGAATAATTTCTCGTGGAATATTCAAATCTAAAGTGACATTCCTTATACTGGCATTAGGATTATTTCCGAAATAATCTAAAATTATTTGATCATTCCTGTTTCGTCTTTGTACAGGATTACTTTTTAACATCATTTTTGATACTGCACCAGTTTCATTGAAAATTTTATTTATTTCATTTACCGTACCGCAGCTAATACGAGGACGATCTGGATGTCTCTCATTAAATACTCTACAAACCTCTCTAGCACTTCTAACGTCATCTACCGAAAGGCGTACAATTTCAATTTTCTCTCTTACGCTCAATCTTGCAGCCATGACACAAAATAATTCGAAGAACTGTAAGGTGAATATTGTTGACAATAGTACACTTGAATCTTTCACAAGTGTCAAACTGTAATATCATTTCCATGGCAACTAAGATTTAAATTGAAATATGAGGTCTTAGTTTTAATTTATGACATTAAAAATAAAATAAATACAACAATAAAAATTAATTGGCGCTGCGGGGCGACTTCATTGATTCCAGTGGCGCATTTGCTTTTTCAGCTGCAGGAAAACCCGGAAAAACCTGCAGCACCACATCATCTGAAGATCTTGATCCAACAATGTCCTCTCTCTCATAAAACAAAATGTAGGGTGTCTCCAGAGGCTCCAATAAATTTAATGCATCGCCAGAACACTTCGTGACACGACTATCGTCAAACTTGAACCAGTCCGTTTCTTCTTTGACCAAGGCGTAATAATGACCACGTTCAACGCCAGAACCACAGTGAACAATGACTGCATGAATATTATAACAGTGGTCTGCTAGGTTGAAATGTTCATCTATTTCGAACCTTCCAAAGAGTTTCTTGCTTCCGTTAGAGGTTGAGTCTTGTTTGAATATCATCAGTGTTATTATTAGATTGACTGGTGCCTCAGCTATACTTGTTTCCTTATAACAGTCAGTTAGTTTGGCGCATGTTTGACAATACAGTTGATCATCACCTGTTAAAAATTCCATTTTCAGATGATTTAACAATAAGCTTTGCACGGACTGGTAATTAGTCGTATTAGGAAAAGCTAGACGAAGTTCCAGAAATTCACATAAGTTTTCAGTACTTCTTGAACATTTACCACAAAGTAAACAAGTGAGGATTTTTCCAGCAAAAGATTTACAAACACAAGACGAGATGGGTTGTACGGAATCATTCAGTCCAGTGCGGCTGGGAGTATTGATTTTGCTATTGTTTTGCTCACGAAGAGTATTCAACAAGAACCCCAAGAATTCTTAGTTTTAGTTAATTTGCGTGAAACCTTGAATGTAATTCCGTTATTTTCATTAAAAGTATTTACGCTATTTGTTTTTTTTTCCATCTGGCGGCACTTTATTGTTGAAATCATAAAAAAATATTCTCATGGCTATATCTGTTGATATAGGGTGTTTTTTTGTGACTGTTAGCTGTGTGAGTTTCCGAATTTTTGAGTTGTCATAACTTTGTTAATAATGAATATTTTTTCATGAAATTTTGGTCACACCTATTTAGAGGCACTCTGAATCCAGTGGCGTAGTGATTTTTTCAATAAAAAAATCGCTAATAAAAAATCCCGATTTTCGAATAAGAAAAAATATCGTAGTATGCCCTGAAACTTTAATAAACATTTCAAATTTTATCCCAAGGTAGACCTTTTAGTACTTGACATTTAAAAAAAATTATTAATATCGGTTTACAACTTCAAATTTTAGGGGGGTGTTTCCATTAAAAATGGGTCGCACTGTATGTATGGTTTAAAAGAGACTAAACTACATCACAATGCAGAATGATACGACATGAAATATTCAACGCGAACAACATCAGTTTAAATTATCATTGAAGAATTCTTCCAGCGAATATTAAGCTTTGGAGAGGGGCAAAGTTTTCAATTTATTCTTCATGATCATAGAAGGCAAAGTTCTGAGAGATTCAGGTATTTTGTTATAGATATTAATGTTTGAAAAAAGTATATTATTTTGAAGATAGGTCAAATGTGTCTTTATATTCAAAAGGTTATTTTTGTTTCGTGTGTTGTGGGTATGGTTCCTGTCATGAGTCGCAAAAAGAGATATATTTTCTTTGACAAATACCACAGATTCATAAATATAGAGACCTGTTACTGTTGAAGTTTTTTTCTTTACAAATATTTTTTTACAGCTTTCTCTCTGAGAAAGGTTGAATATTTTTTTGAGGCACAGTTTTTGCAATACGAATATTTTTTGTGTATGTGCAGACACTCCCCAGAACATAATGCCATATCTGGTGTGACTCTGAATATAACCATTATATGCTAACATCGCAGCCTCAGTAGATATATTTTGTGTAATTATTTTCAGGGCATAGCATTGACATTTGTGTTGCCACTTTATCTATATGGCTCTTCCAGTCCAGCTTTCAGTTTCAATTATAATTCCAACAAAGGAAACTTGGGTCACTGGTTCTAAAATAGTTACACCATCACTAAAAGTATTAGTTGTGCCGTTTTGGTGAAGGATATGATTTGTGTCTTGTCTTTGTTCAGTTTGAGATTGTGTGATGTAAAGTACTCCTCCGGAATCTTTAGCTTGAAAAAGATATTTGCCTGTATTTTATCGTTTTTAATGAATTGACTCAAATTGTTTGTTCTGTAGGCCGGTGTTTTTCATATTTAAGAATTTATGTGACGAGAAAATTCTCAGAATCGCCAGTAATTTGTTTGAAATTGAAGTTGGTGGATATCCATTCCAGGTTTATGGTTCTGGAGAACAAACGAGATCTTTCCAATATGTTTCTGATCTAGTAGAGGGTTTGGTAGCACTTATGAATTCCAATTATACTGAACCGGTGAATCTAGGAAACCCAGTAGAACAAACTATAAATGGTGAGTATAGTTTTATCACTTTGAAGTAACGATTTATTTATCCAAGAAACATACAATGTTCACAGCAGGGAGAAAAAAAAATAATACTTAAAAAACTAACTAAGTACGGACAGAACTGAAACTTAAATATATATATACAGCGTGACTCACGGTCGATGGTAGTTTAGACGTTTCTGGAAAACGCAAAGCATGATTTTTCTGAAAATTTCACCTCTCACATTTCCTTACCTGTTCTATCGATCTAAAATATTTTCAGCATTGCGGCGTTGCCACTTCCATCAAAAAGTCCTAGCAATTATATTTTTTTCAAATGGAACACCCAGTATATTAATACATTTTTGGAATCCCTCTAGTATTTTAATACTTTTTTGTTAATAATTTCCTATACCTATCTCTATCTGTTTTCGAGATAAAAAATAAATTGTGCTAAATATGGACCAAAACATAGCCTTAATTGAAATTAAGTACATCAGTACTCTCAATTCATGAAAAGTTGATATTTTGATGATAGTTTGGACAAACTCGAAATATTCAAATAACACCAAGAAATCGACTCCATATCATACAGGGCGTGCTAAAATTACTATTATTTCCATTGTGCATAAAAGTAGTCGAAAGTTCATCTTTTCAAATGAAACCCCCTGTATATTACTCGGTAAATTGAAAGATGGGGAAAAATTCTTCAAGATGATATACATGTCCCTATACCTAAATCGTCAAGTTTTCTTAATAAAGCCGTTTTTGTGGAAAAATAGTTATTCACGTTTTACCTACAAGTGTTGAAAGTGGCATTTTATTTTGTGAGTGGGGATTATTGCAAAACGATCATCAGCAAGTGGAGCAAACTCGCGAGCAAAATAAAATCACTTTTAACAAATTTATCATACAAATTTTTTTGTATAACGTTACTGCTGATAATAAAAAAAAATATAGGGTCCATGGGATTTGAACACACGATCTTTGGATTACAAGGCATATGTTACAACTACATATGCCAACTCACGTTATTTTAAGGAGGATTATTGGTTAGTCATGAAGGACTTTCTACAGTTGTACTGAATACTACTTCGTCATCGTCAGTAACTTCACAGGGATTTAATATTACCAATAGCACGAACTGCATGTGTGAACTTTTCTAAATGATTTTTTGGTAGGGGTTCTGATTGAAGTGTTTCTATCAAAGAGATTTTCAATAACAGTTGTACAAAAAATAATTTTTAAAGAATTTGATTTCTAGGTAGCCATGGAAATATCAAGCTTATGACAGTTTGGTGACTTTTATATGTAATTGATAAATGGTTATTGACGGTGTTTCAAAAACTCGCCAAAAATGAATGCAAATATTGATTATTCAAACGAAGTTCTTATGAAATTATTTTTTATACACGGACAGTGTGATCAAATCATTGCCAGAACTTATAGAAAATTCAACCAAATGTATCCTGAATTAACACCAATGAACGAGAGGAAGTTTGTAAGATTACAAAATAATTTCCTTAACTATGGCTCCATGTTAAAAGCGCCTTCAACATTACCAAAACCTGTTACTTCAAATGAGGACAATACTGTTACCGTTTTGGCATATTTTTATGCATATCCAGAAGCTTCCATTCACAGTTCAGAAAAAGATTTAGGTGTATCATATGCTTCAGTACAACGAATTTTGAAAAATCACGGAATGCATCCGTATAAATTTACCAAAGTTCAAGCTCTAAAAGCAGAAGACTTCGAACGTAGAATGTATTTTTGT
This sequence comes from Leptinotarsa decemlineata, assembly GCF_025532065.1. Classification (NCBI taxonomy): domain Eukaryota; kingdom Metazoa; phylum Arthropoda; class Insecta; order Coleoptera; family Chrysomelidae; genus Leptinotarsa; species Leptinotarsa decemlineata. The sequence goes on along the minus strand of NW_027412572.1, from coordinate 1,971,510 downwards.
GAATCCCTTTTGATTCATACACAGAAAGATCGGGAATTTTTGTCAAAAATAATTTGGAGCGACGAATCAAAATTTACGAGGGATGGTATTTTCAATAGAAGGAATAAACATTTTTTGGCTGATCATAATCCTCATGTTACAAAAGAAATGGGTTTTCAAGAAAAATTTGACCTGAATGTTTTCTTCAGTTTAGCTTTTTTATTTATGAAGACACATTGAATGCATAGAGATATCTCCAAATATTAAGGACGACTGTAACCGATTTTCTTGAAAATTTGTCTTTAGAGGAATATAGGAATTCGTGGTTTCAACTAGACGGAGCGCCAGCTCATTCCACCCAGGAAGTTTCCAGGAAACTTGACGAGCTCTTCGACGATCTTTGGTTTAGGCGTTTAGGGCCGTGGGATTGGCCACCGAGATCACCCGATCTCACGCCACTTGACTTTTTTTTATGGGGTGTTTTAAAAGAAAGGGTATACAGTACTCCAGTGCCTACCAAAGAAGAATTGCGACGGCGAATAGTGCGGAGTATTGAAGATCTGGATCCCCAGGAAATTGAAAAAACAACCACAAGTCGCGTACAAAAAAACATTTTAAAGTGTTTATAACGTAATGGACAACATTTTCAGCATTCATTGTGAAAATGTGATATTTTGTTTACAATTTTGTTATTTTGAATCATCCTATTCTGTTATTGTCTGTACTTTCACATGTTTTAGCCCACAAAATCTTACTTTTTACCTAGAAATGACTGATTTTTGGTACAGTTGTTCCCTGGAAACTTTGAGCCATAGTTATGGAAATTATTTTGTAACCTTACAAACTTCCTCTCGTTCATTGCTGTTAATTCTGGATACATTTGGTTGAATTTTTTACACGTTTTGACAATGATTTGATCACTTTGTTCATGTGTATAATAAATAATTTCATAAGAACTTCGTTGGAATAATCGATATTTGCATTCATTTTGGAAGATGATTCGAAACACCGTCGATAACTCTTTGTAAATTACTTATAAAAGTAACCGAACTGCTATAAGCTTGATAATTCCACTGCTACCTAAATCCAAATTCTAAAAAAAAATAATGTTTCTAGAAGAAGCGACTTTATTGAGAAAACTTGACGATTTAGGTATAGGGACATGATATATCATCTTGAAGCATTTTTCACCATCTTTCAATTTACCGAGTAATATACGGGGGGTTTCATTTGAATAGATGAACTTTTGACTACTTTTATGCACAATGGAAATAATAGTAATTTTAGCACGCCCTGTATGATATGGAGTCGACTTCTTGGTGTTATTTGAAAATTTCGAGTTTGTCCAAACTATCATCAAAATATCGACTTTTCATGAATTGAGAGTACTGATGTACTTAATTTCAATTAAGGCTATGTTTTGGACCATATTTAGCACAATTTATTTTTTATCTCGAAAACAGATAGAGATAGGTATAGGACGTTATTAACAAAAAAGTATTAAAATACCAGAGCGATTCCAAAAATGTATTAATATACGGGGTGTTCCATTTAAATAAATAAAGTTGCTAGAACTTTTTGATGGAAGTGGCAACGCCGCAATGCTGAAAATATTTTAAATCGATAGAACAGGTAAAGAAATGTGAGAGGTGAAATTTTCAGAAAAATCATGCTTTGCGTTTTCCAGAAACGTCTAACCTGCCATCGACCGTGAGTCAGGCTGTATACTTCATTCTCTGATGTGTTGAGAGTTGAGACTCTCAAAGAATATTCAATCATCTATTGTTTTTCATGTTTCAGTTCTGATTTATATTTTTTATGGTACACTGTTCGTACTTAGTTTGTATAGTTTTGTTTCTTGGGAAAATAAATCATTACTATTTATTATTTATTTTCCTTTCGTTCACATTGCTCGCTTTTTCATCAGCTTCTACAAGTCAAATTTTTATACGGTGACGATCTCATTTTTTTTTCAGAATTCGCATCTATAATTAAAGAGCTGGTTGGGGGAGATAGTAGAATAATACATGTTAGTGAAGTGGAAGATGATCCTCAAAGAAGGAGACCAGATATATCTAGAGCCAAAAAATACCTAAACTGGGAACCAAAAGTGAATCTCAATGTCGGACTTCAGCGGACTGTCGAATACTTTAGGCAGGAACTGAAAAGGTTCAGACATACGCTAAGAAATAAATTCATAATTGCTGAACATCCCTAACCCAAGTGTGCATATTCATACAGTATTTTCTATGTTTTATGGCTGTTAGTATATTATTGCATATGAATAAAGCAGTATATGTTTATTGGTGTTTTTATTCCATTTGTACAACATAATGTTTCAAAAGTTTTGTCAGTTTCAATGTCATGTGTTTTTGTAGCTCCATATCTCGATAAATATTCATTCTACTATGTCGTTGTATATACTGATCGATAGAAAATGTTTTCCTTTATACATTGATGATGTTCACTTTTTCGCAAATTTGAATTTTTTTTGCCTCTTTTCATCTTTCTTTTTCATCTTTCATCTTACCAACTCTTTAGCGAAAGATTCTCTGGCTACAACTACCTACTTCAATAGAAAATTTACAGGTGAGAACTTACAAGAACTTAGGACACGACTAAGTAATATTGATTGGACTTGTGTAAGTGGACTTACTACAAATAATGCATTTGAGGCCTCCATGAAGGAATTGACTTGGTGTCTTGACGTGTCATGTCCTAAAAATAGGATAAATGTAAAACAAAAACAGAAAGTAAAAAAAAGTTGGGTAACGAGAGATGTTAGGAATGAAAGCAGTCAGTTGAGAGAATTGAACAAAAGAATGATAGATGGAGAAGTGAGTGACGAGATTTACAGAAAGGAAAAAAGAGAATATACAATCTTGATACAAAAAACAAGGATGAGGGAATCTTCCAAGGAAAAGAAGGAAGTAATCGATTTTAAAATAAGTAACTCTATACATGGATGTGTAGATCATGCAAAGAAGTAACTTTCAGACACAAACTGAAAGAAAGTCCTCCTGAAACAGCTACTTTAGAATAAACATTGAATTACACGAAAGAAAAATTATTTCAAAACAAATACTTCTATATGAACACTGAATTATACACAAGATACTTTTCTCTACTCAGTTTGTATTTCAAACATTCGTTGTGGAATAAAAATGAATGGTAATAAATTGCACTTACATGGAACACTGTCACCCTCACTGGTATACACCGATGTTATATATATATATATATATATATATATATATATATATATATATATATATATATATATATATATATATATATATATATATATATATATATATATATATATATGTAACTAATGTTTCCTTTGTTTTCAGTATTTTACTATTAATGTAAGTTACAAAAATGATTTGAAGGTCTATGACTTCTATTTGATTATCTGCGAGCGCTTTCGACGGCTGGTCGTGCTGTCATCTTCTAGGCACTCTTCTATCTGAACGTGTCATCCTGTTGTGTGTCTTTTTATACGGTCTGAACGCCTCAATACAGGTACTTCTGTTGCGTTAGGTAAATTTGCCTGTATTTAGATTACATCAAGTACTATTCTTTGTGTTAAATCTTCTCCAGGTTCTTTGCTTCTAGGAGTGTATATTGATTTGTTTAATATACTGAATATTAGGTCCTGTTGTACTTGTTCCTCGATAAGTGATTTATGACTGTAAAATTTATGGATGTTCAAGTTTTCCCAAATGTCCATGCGGTTTCCCTTATTGACTTGTTTTATGAGTTTTATGTTCTCTGGTGGGGGAAAGTTATGTTTGTTTTGTATAGCGTGTGTTGCGAGGTTTGATTTATATACTATTGGGTTTATGTATGCCTTTTTGTGTTCATCGTACCTTTGGATCAGTTTTTCCTTGGTTTGGCCGATATAGAATTTGTTGCAGTCCGAGCATTGTATACTGTATATCCCGTTTTGGTCTTTGTCTTCTTCTTTTTCATAGTTGTTTATTTTTTGTGTTACCTTCGTGTTCAGCTTGTATGTGATGTTGATGTTCAGTGGTTTGAAGATGTTTGTTAGTTTTTTGGTTTGGTGTCCTACGTACATAAATGCTGTCCATCGTTGTGTTGTTTTGTCTGTTGGGGTGGCTTGATCCTTGTTCTGTATTTTTTGTTTGATTCTGTTTTCTAGTTTATCTATTGTCTTTTGGGTGTATCCGTTTTCGTTCGATATTTGGTATATGATTTTCCGTTCTTTGTTTCGGGCTCCATTGCTGAGTGGTATCCTTAACATTCTATATATGAATGCGTTATATGCAGCCTTTTTTTGTGATGGCGGATGGTTTGAACTTGCGGGTATGGTGGAGCTTGTTTGTGTAGGTTTCCTGTATATTGCAATTTGAAATTGTGTTTTGTTGTGGTTATATCCGATGGTTATGTCCAGGTAGTTGAGTTTCGAGTTATTTTTTTCCTCAATGCTGAAAAATAGTTTTTGATTTATTTCGTTAATTTCTTTTGTTATTGTTCTATTCTTATTCCATTGTTTTGTGATATGTACAGTCCATCGTCAACGTATCTGAACCATTCTCATCTTTCATCATGTGTTTTTATTATTGTTAAGATTTTCCCATCTATGGTTTGCAGGTATATTTCGGATATAATGCTAGATAGTGGGGATACCATCGCTAGTCCATCCAATAAACATTCTGGCAACAATGTTGCCAGAATTTGAGTTCGATGTATCAGTTAATTCAAGCGATATTACACATTAAAAATACAATGTTTCCGCTAAAAAAAATTACAAAATAATTAATATTTTAAAAACGACGAGCGATAGGTAAAGAACATGTTCAACAAAAATAATTTGGATTTTGATGCAGAATTCAAAACTGATATAATACATAGGGTGTTCTATTTGAAATTTCCAAGTTGATGTCTGTTACATGTAGATGTGGCAACACTGCGGTGATGAAAATATTTTCAAACGATAGATCACAGCCACCAACATCGGAATAAAAAATTTGAATTTCTCATTTTCTTTTGTTCTCTAGATACGTCTAATAGATCATCGAATATAGAATACCCTGTATATATGTTATATTTATATATATATATGTAATGTACATATGTAGAATTTCTGTCTGAAAGCAAAGAAATCATGTTAATCCCACACTTAATCGAGAAAGCGCACATAATAACCTTAAGATAAGTGAATAATCAAAACAGACACACAGTCAACAACTCAAGAACACCAAAACTCAACGTATAGATAAAGATACATAAGGAAAATAAACCTATAAGACCAGTTATCAATTTCACCAAAGCACCTTCAAACAAAATATCAAAAATCATAGCAGATGAACTAAAAACAAAATCAGCAGGAAGAATAACCACAGCATCACGAATTCAATGGAACTCACAGACAGAATCTTAATGACAAACGTCAGCACGAACACTAAATTATTCTCATTCGACATAAAAAACATGTACTCCAACATACCAATCAACGAAAGTATAAAAATCATATCAGATAAACTAAAACACCAAAACATAAACAGGACCTACATTAACCCGTAACTGCTACTACCCCACTTTTATACCATTCGTACTAATACCGGGTCCTATAGACCCATATTTCAAAAATAGAAATAAATGTTCAGAAAACAAATTTCATTTATTCAGGTGAAAGAAAATAACAATCACAATATTTCAGACAAACTCAAGTGAAATGAAAATTAATTCAAACAGTCTGGACACACGGTACAGCAACATTTCAGACAAATTGGTTTTTCACATGTTCTACAAACATAGCTAGTTTTTCGGTCTTTTTTGGGGGGGGCAGAGGGCACATCTTTTTCTTTTTCTATTTTTTTGAGTTTCTTCAGCTGTCTGCCGAAATGTGGAATGGATTTTGAAAATATCTGCTGCTCTGTCGCGAATTTGGCGGGAAATGAAATTACATTTAATTCTTGTGTGGACGTGTTGAGAGCAAAGGGCTAATCCAAGTTCCTTCAGATAATTATATCGAGATATTTCTTTTCTTTGGTATAGGATGCGACTGTTCACTCCGGATATATTCAGAATACAATAAAATACTGTAGTGGGCCATCTTCTAGAACGACGAGATGTAGTATACTTGGCACACTTTTCGTCTAATGCATCTACCCCGGCTTTGGTACTATTATAAAACAGTATTATATCAGGTTTTTTTGTGGCAGCATCAATTCGATTGTCATGGTGAATAGAGAATAGCAAAACGACACTTTTATTCTGTTTTGGGACGTAGCTGACAAGAGTAAGATTAGATGTGAAACCAAAAAGGGAGAAACCCACTTTTCTAGCTCTGGATGATAAAAATGCGGCAAGTATTTCGCTTTTATTTTTCTTCATAGGTCCTACATGTCAGGCCTTTTTCTTTCAACTCCCGAGCTGCCTCGATAGATGTATACCAATTATCTGCAGTGAGATTTCGTTTGGAATTGTAGAATGATTCCGTCCTTCGCATAACAACTTGTGTAGGATGAGAAAGTGATTTTTCTTTGCATTGTTTGCTACTTTTTAGTGCATTAATTTCTTTTCCGGTATACACTTCAGCATTGCACATATAATGTGTTTTCGAATCAGCTAAAATCTGAATTTTAATGCCGTACTTTGCCGGTTTGTTTGCCAATGTTAGGAATATTCCAGGAGTGTAGTTAGTTTTTGAATTTTCTACAAATTTTTTGAATATATTGGATACTGGAGCAAGTTTATCTGTTTCACGACGCTCAGCTCGCGTTTCGAAGTCATCAAATCTAATGGCAGCTAAAAGGAATAGAAATCTAGCTAACGTCATGGTACACCGAAAAATGTCTCTACCTGTTCCATCTGTTGCTCGTGGCCAGATTTGAAAGTACCTTGCAAATATAATAGGCCAATAAATGCTTCTATTTCAACTTTATTTGTAGGTTGTATGAAACGGGGATGGAATTTATATCTTGAGGTACGTTTGGTTTTGAATGGACTAATTCACTCTCATGGGATCAATTTTTCTGTTAGTGTTTGTAACAATCTCTGTCAAGATATCATCAGAAATAATCAATCTCCATGCTTGTAATGGAGATTCAGATGAGGGGTTTTCTCGTGCAGGACCTTTTAGACCAGGCAGAATGGTGTGAATATTCTCTGCTCGCTCTCGTCCTCTAACTGGATCTTGTTGTGACCATTTCATACAAGGTTTTGCAGTTTTCTTATCCAATCTTCCATAAAAAAATATTTTTTTACAAATAGTTTCTTCCACTCTATCAACACCAAAATTTTGTTCATTAGTATCCTCGTTTTCACTACCGCTATACTCTGTATTCGCTAGAGTTTTCTTCATTATCGGGTACCCACTCATCATCTTCACTTTCTGTATCATGATCACTGAACAGTTCATGATCAGACTCCCCTTCCTCGCTTTTGTCCCCATCAAGAAGAATAATATTTGTCGCATCCATTTCATCATCAGCTGTTATACATTGGGAGCTGTCCCATCTTCTCCTGTAATTTCTTCATCGGCCCAAAAATCTCCACTTGTTAGTATGTCAGCAAGTTCTTTCTCAGTTAAAAGTTTTTTGTTGTCCATATTCACTGCTAAAAAAAGAATTCCGAAATAATTAAAAATTATAACGAATCTGTAGTTTTTGAGACATAAGTTTCCAACGAATCGAGGATACTCACGTTATGTTCATACAGTGAAATACTCCCCTTATTACTATCACCGGGTCTTTCAGACCCTAACTAGCACGTACTTTGTTAAAAATCGAAAGAATCGATGCGATCTGCATAAAAGTCTAAACAGAACTGAAGTAGACGAGAAGTCACGGATCATCAACTGTCTGCGCTTTTTGGCCGGTAAGGGAGGGGTATGCAAATATATCGCTTGGTCGTACAGACCCGGTAGTAACAGTTGGAATTCATCCTAAATACAATACTCAACCAAAACTATTTCAAATCCGAAGAAAAATTTATAAACAAACGATGGACTAGCGATGGGATACCCACTATCTAGCATTATATCTGAAATAAACCTGCAAACCACAGATGAGAAAATCTTGACAATAACAAAAAGAAAAACACGATGAAAAAGGAGAATGGTTCAGATACGTTGACGATGGCTTGTACATATCACACAAAGGAATAAGAATAGAACAAATAACAAAATAAATCAAAAACTGATTTTCAGCATAGAAGAAAAAAACGACTCGAAACTCAACTACCTGGACATAACTATCGGATATAACCACAACAAGACAAAATTTCAAATGGAAATATACAGGGAACCTACACAAACAAGCTCCATCATACCCGCAAGTTCAAACTACCCATCACACAAAATAGCTGCCTATAACGCATTCATATACAGAATGCTAAGGATACCACTTTGCAATGAAGCCCGAAACAAGGAAAGGAAAATTATATATAACTGATATATTTAAAAAAATTCATTTACATATTCTCACACCTTTAGTACATATATTCAATCTCATATTCCAAACAAACATCGTTCCAGTGCAATTTAAATCATCAGTTGTATCACCCATATATAAATCTGGGGATAAAACTAATATATGTAACTACATACCCATTAGTGTTATCAATAATTTTGGAAAATTATTTGAAAAATGTTTGAAAGATCAGTTAATACACTTTCTAGACTCAAACGATATAATCCACCGACAGCAGTTTGGATTTAGAAATGGTAAGTCTACCACTGATGCAATGTGCTCGGTCATAACAGAAGTAACTGAAAAATTAGATGCTAATAAGAAATGAATCGCAGTGTTTCTTGACTTAGCGAAAGCATTTGATACCGTGAATCATGAAAAGCTCCTCTATATACACTGGAATGTTATGGAGTACGTGGGACAGTATTGAATGTCTTTCGCAGTTATCTCTCAGATAGAACACAAATAGTTAAACTGAATGACACCTTAAGTGATCCAAGAACGATAAAAATAGGAGTACCTCAGGGCACAGTACTTGGACCTATTCTCTTTTTTAACATATATCAACGCATTCTTATCTTCATCAACAAATGCAAAAGTAATATCGTATGCGGATGATACCGTCATGTTGTTTAATGGCAATACATGGACTGAGACAAAAGATTTTCTGCAAAGAGATATGGAAATTGCCAAAAACTGGTTGGATAAGTATCCATTATCCCTGAATGTCAAGAAAACACACTATATTGCATTTTCAACAACAGATGTTAATAGACCCTCCTTCAGTAGTATAAAAATTAAGAACATCAAGGAGGAAATCACAGAGTTGAAAGAAATCAAGTACTTAGGGGTTATAATAGATAAAAACTTAAAATGGAGTAACCATATTGACTATCTAACAAATAAAGTGAGGAAGCTTATATATAAATTTTATCAACTACGAGAGATCCTCTCTAAAAATCTCCTTTTATTAATTTACAACTCACTGGCCGAATCACTCTTTCGTTATGGTATTCTAGTACGGGGAGGAATGTACAAAAATGCTCTACAAAAACTTAATGTCATTCAAAATTATATATTAAAAATAATATATAGGAAAACAAAACGTTATCAGACAACACTAATTTATAATGAAGACGTTGGTGACATAAGGCAATGTCAGAACCATCCTTCACATAACTATACAACCAGAAGTACTAAAAACCATCACTTAAGAATTCCCAACTACAACAAAAATATTGTTCATAGATGTTTAATATATACTTTACCTAAAGCATTCAACCTTCTTCCATCCAGTATAAAAGAAAAAAAAATTCAAGAAATTCAGTGTTCTATCAAAAAAATATATTTTTCATAATTATTACACCTTTCTAAAAATACTGAATAAATAAATTAATGCAACATTTACACTTCTTTGCTGACATACGCTTATGAAGTTTTCATTATGTTTCAATATTATTCCTAAGCCATTTTGTTACAAGACTTATTTGAAATCCGCATATATAATAGAGTTGCACAATACAAGTGTTCAATCACTTAGGTGCCAAACTCAGTAATGTAATCAGAAATTAGTATAGCTAACCAAATCCTCGATTAACTTGCTGAACTATAAAATGTATAGTATATTTCCTAGTAAAAATGTATGGTATATATATGTATGTATATATGTATATATATATATATATATATATATATATATATATATATATATATATATATATATATATATATATATATATAAGTTAATTCTATTCCACAGCAGGAACAGATGCCCAAAAAAAGGGAGAAGAAAGAAACAAAATATCTCGTAGGAACACATTCTGTCGATAAGGATGATGATTTTAGCGGAGGTGAACCGATGCTTTGGTTATATGCCGGACGCTGCAAACCACAGTCTACAACAGACAAGGTAAAGTCATATCTAGAAGAGCGATCTCCTGGGCATGAGTTTGAAGTTACCGAACTGAGTTCTCTTGGAAGATATAAATCTTTTAAAATTGGGGCAGACATGCAACTTCAGGATATTTTATACAATCCATCACATTGGCCGAAAAAGTGATAATAAAGAGATTTCAATTTCGTAAATCTTTTCGACAGCACCGCCCATCAAATGTCTCAAATGACTTCTGATTCGATGCTCAAATTAGTAGACTCATCATTAAAAAATTTTAAAATTATGCATGTAAACTCTCAATGTATTTTAAATAAGACAAACCAAATCGAGGTTATTTTAAAAGATGAGAACCCAGATATTTTATGTGTTTCTGAAACTTGGTGTAGTAGCTTGAATATCAATACTATTTATTTCGAAGGTTATAAAATAGCTTCTCATTTCACTCGACGAAACCATATTCATGGTGGAGTGTTGATTTTGATAAAAAATTCATTAGTTTACAAGAATGAAACAAACCTGGATAACATGTCCTTAGAGTTAGAATATGAAACTTATGCAATTTCTTTTTGTGTAAGTAGTATAAAATACTGTCTAATTTTATTATATAGACCTCCTAAAGGTTGTATGGAAATATTTGTGGATAGTTTGTTCAATGCTCTTGAATATTGTGACAAAAAATTCAATAATATCGTAATATGCGGAGATTTCAATATCAATTATTTATGTGACTCAAACGATAAAACATCTTTGAATGATTTATTACACAGTTTCAATCTTGGAATCAAAAGCCTTGAACCGACCAGAATTTTTACGTACTCAAATGGAAAAACTAGTACTTCAAAAATTGATTATTTCCTCACAAATATTTCAGAGGCAAAATATAATGAAAAAGTTATAAATGTTAATCTTGCAGACCACCTAAGCCTCTCTTTTGAGATTGTGAATTCCCAAATCAAAAGATACGATAATAGAAAAATAATTCATTTCGCGAACATCTGTAATGAAAATCTTGAAAATCTACGACTCTGTCTGGAAAGGGAAAACTTTTATTCAGTTTATGAAACCTCCAATTGTATTCAGTCCGCTTTTGAAGCTTTCGTAAATACTTTGAAATATTGGATTGATATAACATGTCCTACTGTGAAAAAGACCGTTAATCTTGAATCACAGTCGCTTAAAAACCAGTGGGTAACCGAAGAAATAGTTCTCATGGAAAAAAGTCTTAAAAATCTTTTTTGGTTAACTAAAAATGTAGATGATCCAAGAATTAACAAACATTATATAGACTCAAAAAAACTATATATACAAAAAATTAATGAAACAAAATATTCATTTTATCAGAATTCACTTGAAAATAAGAGTCACCATGAAAAACCAAAGAAAATCTGGAATATAGTGAAAAATCAAACAAGTAAAAATAAGGTGAGATTTAATCTTGAATTGTTAGTAAATAATAGAATTGTAAGCGATAAAAGTATAATTGCTAACAGTTTTGGTCTGTATTTTTCTACTGTAGCAAAGGATTTGATCAAGAAACATTTTTCATTTACAACCTTCAACGACTACACAACAATGCATGTAACTGAAACTTTTTATTTTACTCCTGTACACCCAATAGACATTTGTGAAATAATATCTAGCCTGAAAAATACAAATGCTGTGGGAATTGATTGCATTTCTACAAAACTTTTAAAACATATCATGAACTGCATTTGTGAACCTCTAGCATACATGATAAATATTTCAATAGAAACTGGAATATTTCCTCACAAATTGAAAATTGGAACGGTTACGCCGATATTTAAAAAAGGGGATCCAACTATGATTGAGAACTACAGGCCTGTAACAGTCCCAACAGTATTGTGTAAAATTTTCGAAAGGTGTATCTATAATAAAATGCTGGCTTTTCTAGATAGATTTGAAATTATTTCCGAATTTCAACATGATTACTGCCCAGGTAGGTCAACGGAAAGTGCATTTTACACTTTTTTCAAGTATGTCTATGATTCACTTGATAAACGAAAGTATGTTGGTGCCCTTTTCTTTGATTTATCGAAAGCTTTTGACATTATTGATCCAGCTATTATTTGCAGTAAACTATATTCACTTGGCTTCAGAGGTAATTTTCTATCGTGGCTTAAGTCCTACCTGAATCTAAGAAAAATACATGTTAAAATTGATAATTGTCATTCTCAATCGTATGGCATGGATTTAGGAGTTCCTCAAGGATCTATTTTGGGACCTCTAATTTTTTTTACTTTACATTAATGACATGCCAGACTATGTTAGCACGAATTGTATTGTCTTATATGCGGATGATACAACTCTAGCAACTAATGCTGAAAGTCCCGAGGAACTTCAAGATAAACTGAACTTATTGTCATTTGAATTCACGAATTGGTGCAAGAAGAATTCATTAGTAGTTAATTCAAGTAAAACAGTATTGATGCGATTTTACTCTAGAACGACCAGAAAAATTGAAAAATTTGTTGTTAGGGTAGGAAATGAGAACATTGAGTCATCAGATAAAACCAAATTTCTTGGTACCTTGATAGATAGTAATATGGCATGGGAATCAAGTATAGCACAAGTGGGAAAAAAAGTTAATACGGGTTACTTTGCTATTAGACAGTTAAAATCATTATTTAACAGAAAACAGCTGCTCAATGTTTATTTTGCCCTGGTATATTCCCACATTTCCTATAATATAGCTGTATGGGGTTGCTCCACCAAGCTACATAAAATATTTGTTTTCCAGAAAAGAGTTATGTGCTTAATATTCAAATTAGACTACCGGGAGTCATGTAAAACATATTTTATTGAAAATGGAATTATGTGTGTACCATGTATATACATCTACAAGTGCATACTATTTTTTAAGAAATACATACATGATCATCACCGAAATTCTGAAATGCATTCGTACCCAACAAGACATGGTGATTTGATAAGACTTCAACAACATTCAACCTCGTTTTTTGAAAACTGCCCGTCTTTTGCTGGTGCAAAATTTTTTAATAATCTACCTCTCATAATTAGAAGTGAAAAAAGCGATATTATCTTCAAAGCCAAACTTAAAAAGTTTCTGATTAGCGGTTGCTTTTACAGTATTGCTGAATATTTGAGTGAATGTGAGGACTAATAATAGATGCTATGTTAAGTTCTATTTGGCAACTAGTTTATCTATACCTATATGTATGTACGTTTATTTGCGATCATTTATACTTATGTGTATGTATTATCTTTATCGTTGAATTTACACTCATATTTATAATTATATGTATGTATATTTATATTTATGTTTGTATGTATATATTTTATTTTCTATAAGACGTATCCTATATCATTTTTTGTGATCTTAAAGGATGTAATAAATATTATTATTATTATATTATTATTATATATACATATATATATATATATATATATATATATATATATATATATATATATATATATATATATATATGTATATATATCATATCATATTTATTATATTTATTGTATTGTTATCATTTTCAATTGTATAAATTGTATAAAAATTGTATATTGATTTTGAGAATCCTATTGTTACAGTGCTTTTGTATAATATGATTATATTAAATATTAAATTAAATTAAATATAGCAAACAGCCAACGAGAATGGATACACCCAAAAGGCAATAGATAAATTAGAAAATAGAATCAAACAAAAAACAGAGTAAGGATCAAACTACTCCAACAGTTAAAACAACACAACGATGGACTGCATTCACATGCATGCACTAATCCAAAGGTACGACGAGGACAAAAAACATATATAAACTCAATAACATATAAATCAAATCTCGCAACACACGCCATACGAACAAACATAACTGGTGACGAATCATGAGTATACGGTTATGACATCGAAACCAAAGTCCAATCATCCCAATTGAAGAGCCAAGACCAAGTTAGATCAAATGTTAAGGTTTTGCTCACTGTTTTCTTCGATTACCGTGCATCAGTTCTTGCCACATGGTCGTATGCTCTATAAGTAGTATTATATTGAAGTTATGTGCAGCTTGCGAGAGGCAATACAAATAAAACGTCACCTTAATCATGCCTCAGCCACCGCATTTGCCAGATTTGGCCTCCTGCGACTTTTTTCTGTTTCCAAGATTGAAGACACCCATGAAAAGACAGCGTTTCGCGACGTTTGAGGAGATAAAAACTGAATCGCTGGGAAGTAAAGGACATACCAAAAATTGCATATGGAACTGCTTCGAGGATTGAAGAAGGGAGACTACTTTGAAGGGGTGAAATAGGAAATGATGAACGAATACAATTTTTTTTTAGAAAAATGAAGTCACCTTATTTTTTGAACAGACAGCGCATATGCAGAATAAATGAATGAATGGTATTTCATTTTATACATTCTTTTTGGAGGTGATACCTAGCTTTCAAAATAATCACAGCAACATAAATGAAACTCAAAGTTTGGATTTTCATTTCTGTAATTCTTTTATTAGTGAAAATAGTTAACATCTTGCATCTCTCATTTTTCTTTGGATTTGTTTACACTTTCACTTAAACCTACTCATATGAATTTACAATTTCCAATCGAATCATGTATTACCAATATATTAAAATAAATTATTTCAATATCTGAGTCAAATTGATGACCTCAATGATAATCCACTGATTCATTGAAAACTTTTTCGATTTGTAACATTTGAAAATAATTTTTTGAAAAATGACATTATTTTTTTTTGAAAAACGATCCAATGGTTTTGCTACCCAAGGCAGCTTTTGTTCTCGCTTTATCTTTTGCAGACTGAATGGGTTTTTTCGTTACTTTAATTTCGTCCCTGCTGGCTTTCAATTCGCTTAGACAACTGTCTCCTTCTTCAACTTTATTTTTCTTCGGATTTGTGAAAATCATTTCACTTTTTCGTTTGGATCCTTGTTTATTTTCGTTATTTTCTGGGGACAGATCAAGATACCTCAACAACTTCTCACTTAAATCATCCACGAGGTATTCAGATATAATTTCATGTGCAAATCTCAAATAGTCGCCGATATCACATTCTGAAGATTCGATGAATGTTTCCGAAGTTGCTGCTCCTTTCAGAACATTAATATTTTTCTGTTTGATTACTTCTGCAACTCTACTTGTTTTCTTCTTCAACCAGGAAAGTGTTTTTTCTTCGTTGTATTTGTAAGCAAGCAACTCTTCGTCTCCCTGAAATTAATAGAAATAATAGGTGACAGTTTCTATGTTTTTTACGACTCTCTGCAGTTTCGTCCTATATGGACATTGTCAAACTTGAACAATAAACTAACAATGATTCATTACATTCGCTAATATATACCATTCAGGTACTTGACATAGTTATGTATGACATAGTTCAGGTATGACATAGTTACTTTCATTATAGAACAAAGTATTAAAAAAAAAGTGTTTGTAACAATTTTTTTTAATAAGCAATTAAAAAAAAATTGAAAAAAAGTTTTTTCAAAACCTTCAAGAACAATAGAATTTATGATTGAAAAAAATAAAAAACGGTTCCTTAAATTTAATATTCAGTTGCAAAAAACGATTGTTAATTAACAAACGCATTTTTTAGCAACATAGAATTTTTTTTAAGAAACCATTTTTTTTTCTAAAAATCATATTTTTTTTCAGTTAACATAATGCAAAAAAAATTTCGAATTGCTTATAAACAATGTAATTGTTTATAATAAATGTATTAACAATAGCTGTAAAAAAATTTAAAAAATATCATTATAAAATTATAATTGTCAATTGTTAAAAAAAATAGAAAAAAACATTTTTTTTATTTTGGCAACGGTAATCTATTTTTTTGCCTATTAAGGATAACTTCACTAAAGGAAAAAATGCCAGGGTTTTGGTTTAGTAATTATAGGGATTTTTATATTAACTTTCAATTCAGAAAAAGTTATTAATCAACAAATTTATAATTAACGTTAAAATTGGTATAAACATTTTTTGGCTGCGGATTATTGTTTATTGATATATCCCAACATTACATGAATTTTTTCATTCCTTAATATTTACATTTAATATGAATAAATATTTT
Source organism: Leptinotarsa decemlineata (assembly GCF_025532065.1). Taxonomy (NCBI): domain Eukaryota; kingdom Metazoa; phylum Arthropoda; class Insecta; order Coleoptera; family Chrysomelidae; genus Leptinotarsa; species Leptinotarsa decemlineata. Next base: position 1,955,131 of record NW_027412572.1, on the reverse strand, counting down.
TTTTTGTTTTTATGTCAGAGTGACGAAAGGCGCGCGGAAGCCAGACTATCCGCTTTTGGCCCTATTTTCAGGGCTCTGTAAAAATTATAAATAATCGAGATTCAGTTCCGGGAGTCGGGACTTTTTTTACGCAAATTCATTACGCATTTTCAAATCTTTTTTCAAATTTCGTAAATTTTGAAAATTTCCAACATACTGTACAACGAGTGTAAGCCCCTCATTTTAGACATATTAGACCAAGCCAAAGTAGACCATAATATGACTTCCTTTGAAGTTTCAACAGCTTTCGATATGTTCCTGAATCAGAGCTACCTACAGTTCAACAACAAATTCTATAAAGAGGATTCAGGTTTACCAATGGGCTCACCTCTTAGTCCACTTTTAGCAGACATATTTATGAACAACTTGGAGACCACGATAGTAAACTCCGACCTGGGTAAAAAACATATTTATTTTTGGTTATGATATGTAGACGATATTCTTGCCTGTTTCAGAGGTACTACACGACAGCTGAACCAATTTATGACATTGAGAACTTGATAATATACCCATTGGGAGTAACATCATTGAGAACAAAAGTAGCCTAAAATTTTTAGGAGTACATATCAATAGTAAACTAAAATTTGAAGAACATATTTATGCCTTGTATAACAAAATGTCCTCAGAGTAGTCGCAAATGAACTTGGTTTAACAGCAGCTAAGACTGTTTATTTTTCTTTGGTGGAATCTCACTTGAGATATGGAATTCCATTTTGGGGAGTAAGTAGTGGTTATCTACTTCAAAATATTTTAGTTTTGCAAAACAAGATATGTGCAAATCAAAACGTACAGACTCTTGTAGATTAATCTTCAACACTCATGGAATTCTAACAGTGATTTCTATCTTTATAATGGAAACAGTTAGTTTAATTAAAAAATATTCAAACAATTTCAATCTTCACTAATCCATTATGTGACAAGGCAATCCAACAACATCAAGTTGCCAATACCTAGTACATCATTCATAAGAGATTCCATTATCTATAATGGTTGCAAAATGTTCAACCATTTGCCAAAGAATATAACAGAAATAAAATCTTCACAATGCTTCAGGAAAGCTGTGAAAAGTTTTTTAAGTGACAGACCATACTATAATGTACAAGAATTTTATAATGATAATTTAAAAAAAAATATTTTTTTATTCATTTGATATTTACCAGTATCCTGTACGACTTATATGTTTATATATATATATATATATATATATATATATATATATATATATATATATATATATATATATATATATATATATATATATATATATATATATATATATATATATATATATATATATATATATATATATAGATATAATATAATATATAGATATAATAGATTAAGTGAAACTTTGTCCACAAGATCAATCTTATGACAATAAAGTATATTCTCTCTCTCTCTCTTTTTCTCTCTCTCATTCATGAACAATCTCAATAGCAACATTCAGTTCACACTCGAAACACAGATAGAGAAACAAATAAATTTCTTAGACCTGGCCATTTCACACAATAAGAATAGATTCGAGTTCAATGTTTTCAGAAAACCTAGCTATACAGACATCACCATCCCAAGCGATTCTTTCCATCCAGACAGTCATAAATTAGCAGCCTACAATTCAATGCTGCACAGAGCATTCTCACTGCCTTTATCTGCAGACAATCTAGCTAGGGAAATTGAACACAGATAGGTCAAAATAACGGTTTCAACGCAGATACTATCCAGAAGTTAGTCAGGAAACAAAGCCGGAAATTCACTTGCAGATTAATATATCCTCAGGTCAAACAACCAGAAATCAAGAAATGGGTAACGCTAACATATTTTGGAAAAAGAACAGAAATGATCGCGGGTTTCTTCAGAAAAAACAATGTGGAAGTAGCAGACCACATGCTAGGTTATCTCATTTCCTTTTCAATGCCAAAGATAAGGTCGACAAGTTGGAAAAATCTGGAGTTTATAAGCTTAAGTGTCCGCAGTGTAATAGTGTTTATGTGGGACAATGCGGACGAAATTTCCAAAAACGGTATGCTGAACATGAGAGGTCCTGCAGACTAGGAAAAAATGATTCGACGTTTTCAAACCATTCCTTGACATGCAACCACAAGTTTCCAAATCTAAACGATACAGAAATTCTGCACTATGCAAGGAAGGGTTGCAAACTCAATTATTTAGAATCCTTGGAAATTCACAAGCATAAACATTGCGGGTGCAGCCTGTTAAATGACCAAATCGATTTAATTTACTCTCCGGTTTTTAAATTGGCTCATGCACATTGTGAACTGTAAATTCAGGTACTCAATCAAGTACCTGAATGGTATATATTAGCGAATATAATGAATCATTGTTAGTTTATTGTTTAAGTTTGAGAATGTGAGAGTGTAGGACGAAACTGCAGTAACGTTATTTACAAATAAAAGTGGTAAAAAATATAGAAATTTTCATTTCTCTTTTCATCATGATCTCCTACCACGTAGTAACGGCTACATCCATCAATTTATAGAAATAATAGGTTAGGTTAGGTTAGGTTTCGACAGATAGCAATACTGCCAACCTTGTCAAAGATTTTCGAACACATAATTGACGAACAACTAGTGAAATGTTTTGATATGAATAATCTTCTGAGTCTTCATCAATTTAGATTTCGGAAAGGAAAACCGAACTCTGATGCAATACACTTTCTCGCAAATAGTATAAAAGACGCCTTTGATAACCTTTTATTCAACACGGATATTGATGAGCTCAAAAACACTTTTGAGGAAATCAAAAACAGAAATTCTTCTAGTATCGACGAAATATCTGTAAGAATATTAGAAAATCTACCAGACGAAGCATTTCATACTCTAGCAGAAGAAATAAATAAATCCTTTGCTAGTGGTGTTTTTCCGTCATGTTTGAAAACAGCCGTTATAGTGCCAATCCATAAAGGAGGAGAGCTGGAGACTCCTTCAAATTTCAGACCAATAGCTTTACTATCTTTCAAAAGTTATAGAAAAAATTGTAAAAAAAAGATTATTGGCATTCTTGAACCAACATAACATATTATCTACAGTACAATTCGGTTTTCAAACTTCTAAATGCACAAGTGATGCAATTTTCAACTTTTTAAATGAACTGTATGTTGGCCTAAACGATGGAAGAGCTATCGGAGCAGTATTCTGCGATTTTTCAAAAGCATTCGACTGTGTTAATCACAGAGTACTGCTCAAAAAATTATATTGCTCTGGATTCAGAAGAGTGACACTCGACTGGTTTGCAAGCTATCTTTCGAACCGAAATCAGATTGTCAAATTGCTGAATTGTTCCCCTGATATCTCAAAAATAAACTGGGGAGTTCCCCAAGGATCCGTTCTTGGTCCAATTCTTTTCCTTATTTACATTAATGACCTTAGTAAGATTGATATACATGGAACCTTTACCGTGTTTGCAGACGATACCACCATACTATGGCATAGAAGTGATATAGAAATTCTGAAAGAGCGTATCTTTCTAGACTTACAGAAAGTTAAAACCTGGTGTGACTCAAACTATCTTTGCTTCAACGGAAATAAAACCAAAATCCTGACCTTCAAGTTCAATTATGAAAATCTGACCTTGAATGAACAAATCATAAATAACAATACCAGCATAAAATTCTTAGGTATATACATTGATGATGAATTACGATTTGATGACCATGTAAGGACCATAAACAAAAACCTAGCCCCGGGCTGCTATGCAATCAGAGTTATCACTACGGAACTCGGAACAAAGGCAGGCAGAATGGCTTACTTTTCTCTCATTGAATCACACTTAATGTATGGTATTTCGTTCTGGGGTTTTTGCTGTTATCAGCTAATGAGCTCAGTATTTGTCTTACAAAAAAGAGCTCTCAGATATTGATCAAAAGCTAAGTCCAGAGATCACTGTGAACCACTTTTTATAAAACATGGAATTCTGACCCTATACAGTATTTTTATTCTTGAGACAGTGTGCTTGATGCATAAGAAAAAATCCAATATGACAATTGTAAGACCATATAATACTCGTCAAAAAGACGACTTACCCCAACCGCTACCAAAAACGACATTAACCAAACACTCTCTCATATTTGAGAGTAAAAAACTCTTCAATCACCTGACGATGTCAGATGACGATGTCTAACAGTCCTTCTTACAGGTCACTGTTATTTGAATCATCATATGCAGAGATTTGGACTGTCGGAAGACAGTGTGTGTCGCCTCTGTTTGGAAAATGATGAAACAGCAGAGCACATACTTTGTGCCTGCCCCGCTGGGGACCGAATCAGGTTTTTATAGTTCGGCAGAGCCGTACGCTCACCATCTGACCTGAAAGACCACTCCCCATACAAACTAATCAGCTTCGTTAAGAAGCTGGGTTTATATGGCCGACTGAATAGGTGTGAGCCACAATAAACCCTTATGGGTTGCGGTGGAGGGTCGAAAAGATCCACTCACTTTGGACCTAACCTAACTATTCTATTAGTCTATTTTGTAGCTATGGTCATCTTGGATTCCCAATGATACAGAATTTATTAAACTGCATTGTCATCAAAACTAAATGTGTGTACTAAATTTTAGATCAATCTGTCAACAGAAAGGGGGTCAAATTTCAATTACTGAATTTGACCCAAACAAAAAACAAAAATAGAACCGTTTAAAAATACATGACATTAATGTGTGTGTGTGTGGTTTAAATTTTTTGGCTTTGGGAGAACCAATTAGCAAGACTGTTTTAATAAAAAACTATTTGAGAGTAACATTGAATAGTAGCTCAAACATAGATTTTTTTCCCCTCGTTTTTTGCTTCTGAATTTTCATTTCTGTTTGTTTTTGTATTCATTTTTTTCTTTTCTTTTTTGTTTTTGCATTTTTATTTCATTTTTTTGTCTTTTTTCTTTTGAAATAAGTGTTTTTTCTTGATTTGTTTTATATTTTTGTTTTCCTTAATTTTTTTTGCTAATATTTTTCTTTCTTCATTTTATTATTTTATATAGACTTTTTTTTTATTTTTTCAATGCGTTTGTACATAATATGATTCAATTTCTGTTTACATTTGAATATATTGTTGGTAGTACTATAACTATATTTACAATCAATCATTCATACTTTAATTTTGCATCTTATTAGATGATTGTATAATAATTTGTATATACAGGGCTTTTCATGATGAGCGTTAATTAGCCGTTTCTGATAAAGTATTCAACGGATCAACCTGAAAATTTCACAGTATGCATAAATCAATATGACCTACACGCCTAAAATATTTCAGACGAAGCGGCGTTGTCGCTTCTACTATGAAGTAGCAGCTTCTTTGATTTTTCAAATGGAACACCCCGTATATAATATCATATTATGATTCATTATCACTTTGTCAACAAATTCATATACTATTTCCCTATACCTATCTATTACCGTTTAGAAGATATAAATTAATTTCGATATTTTTTTTACCAAACATGAACTTTTATAAATGCTGATAATCTTGAACTCTCTTGCACTAAAACGATCTAATTTGAAATGGAGTGGAGTGATACTATGAGGATCTTCACTCCGAGTCATATTTTCATTTGCCTCATACAGGGTCTTCAAAAAGTGCAGATACTTTGATCTCATGAAAAAATTAGTGGAACTCAATTTTTTCAAATGGAACACCCTGTATATTTCAACATTTTTGAGCTCTACATCCAATTTTAGATTAAACTTTGGTACCTACCTTAGAAAAAGTTACAATTTGTATACATTCAGGTATTGGTCTCTAACCTACCACAGTACACATTAATATTTTTTAATAGTGTGCTTTCGAAAAATAAATAAATCAATTATTTAACGTCAGACTTTCGTTGGTGGTTTTGACTGATTGTGATAGCTACCAATAATAATAGAATAATGTCAAGATTGGGTTACAGTAATAAAGGATTTCTTGAATTTATTAATAATTTATGGTGAGTTCAATAGAATTGCAAGTAGAACATGCCGAGTATTTCATGAATGATATCCACAACTTCTGAAGCCGAATAATAATGTGATAAATCGACTACTAAAAAACTGTAGGTTGAATGGAACCTTCCGTCCAAAAATCATTCGTAAGAAGACTAAAGTGGATGATGATGACAATGGTATAACAGTTTTGGGATACTTTCATGCATTTCCAAATGCTTTTCTGCACGAGGCTGAAAGGGAGATAGGTATACCTTACGTGACAATTTGTCGAATTCTTAATAAGCATAAATGGCATCCCTATAAGTTCAATTGTGTTCAACATTTAAAAGAGACTGATTTACCTCGTAGAGTGGAATTCTTTGAATGGTTACTTGTCAAGACTCAAGAGGATGAACATTTCCTTGACAATATCATATGGACAGATGAGGCCAAGTTCACCAAAAATGGAGTTTTCAATAGACACAACAGTCATTATTGGGCGCCAGAAAATCCCCAGGTTTTCAAGAAAGATGGCAATTCAATGTATTTTGTGCCATGAAAAATGAGTCAATTTTTTATATCGAAGATTTACTGAGGAATGGAATTCAAATGATTTTAAATAATAGACCAGGAAGAGAACGCGTATGGTACCAAATGGATGGTGCTCCACCCCATAATTCTCATTCAGTCAGCGAAGCTTTAACCGAAATCTTAGAAGACAGATGGATTGATAATAATGGACCTTTTCGTTGGCCTCCTAGAAAACCAGATGGCAATCCATTAGATTATTTCGTGTGGGGTTTCATTAAAAATATGGTTTACTCTACTCCAATAACAACAATGGAAGATATGAAATCGAGAGTTACAACTGCTTTCAATAGTTTGACTCCAGACTTGATCAGAAGCGCTACACATGACAATCTTTTGAAGAGATTACATGTTTGTTTAAGTAGAGGTTGAGATTTGTTTGAACATATTCTGAAATACACTGACGATTAAATTATCTCATTAATTTATGGGTTTATTATTTTCAGTTCGTGTTTCAGCGTTAATAAAACTATTGTTTGAAGAGAAGTTTCATTCGATGGTTGAGGAGTATTTTAATAATTATCTTTTCATTGTATTATATGTGACTAATTGAGAAACATCAAACGAAATCTGTTTTACAAAAATGAGTGATGAACAAGGAAAACATGTCAGTTTCCGTTTGAAACAGTTTATCTCGAAAACGGTTCAAAATAGAAATAGTATTATCTGAACAAAGTTAATCTAAAATTGGATGTAGAGCTCAAAAATGTTGAAATATAGAGGGTGTTCCATTTGAAAAAATTGAGTTCCACTCATTTTTTCATGAGATCAAAGTATCTGCATTTTTTGAAGACCCTGTATGAGGCAAATGAAAATATGACTCGCAGTGAAGATCCTCATAGTATCACTCCATTCCATTTCAAATTTGATCGTTTTAGTGCAAGAGACTTCAAGATTATCAGCATTTATAAAAGTTCATGTTTGGTAAAAAAAATATCGAAATTAATTTATATCTTCTAAACGGTAATAGATAGGTATAGGGAAATAGTATATGAATTTGTTGACAGAGTGATAATGAGTCATAAGATGATATTATATACGGGGTGTTCCATTTGAAAAATCAAAGAAGCCGCTACTTTATAGTAGAAACGACAACGCCGCTTCGTCTAAAATATTTTAGGCGTGTAGGTCATATTGACTTATGCATACTGTGGAATTTTCAGGTTGATCCGTTGAATAGTTGGCCAGAAACGGCTAATTAACGCTCATCATGAAAAGCCCTGTATTTCTGTTGTTTGAAGTTAACATACAATTTAAGTTTATTGGAAAAAGGATATTATGAAATTTCAATTCAGAGTAAAGGGTATTTATACTGTGGATGTGGTGTGAACACTCCAACATGATGTGATTGAGATCGCCATAACGTCCACACGAGCATAGGGGATTATCTGTTAATCCAATTTTGAATTTGTAAGCTGGGCAGATAGCGTGATTTGATCTTAAACGGTTTATTGTATTTATGTATTTTCTGTCGCTCTCTATACATGACATTAAAATGCACACGATTTTTGAAACATCTTAATATTTTTCAGAGATTCAAAGTGAATACTATAGAATAGAAATTTTTATTAAAGAAATCACCTTTCTGTCTGATACCAGGTTCAGATATTCCAAACCACTAGACCCCAGCAATCTCTCTGTTTCAGGATACTCATCATCTATCAGCAGTTGTCTCAAGGGAATAGCTCGGGTAGTGCAATGTTTCCGTAAATATGGAAGAACTGAAACATTGAAATTCCACAATAGAGTTTACTGTAACCTACAAAAGTGATATTTCTTTCGAAATTGCAAACAAAAGTTGGGTAAGAGCCTTCTTTCTGGCTATCACTTCTCCATTTTCTTCTCACAGCTCCATATCCAAAAAATTGTGAAGAGGTTTCAAAGGAAGGCAGAAAGCAATCAAGTTTAAAATAGACTCTTTACAGAGATGTGTAGATCAAGTATAACAATTACTTTCAGATATGAACAGGGAGAAAAAGCCCTCTCCAAACAACTAAATTCATATGAACATTGAATTACAGGAGTGAAAAAATTCTTTCGCAACTACCACTTTTATATGAACAAAATAACTTTTTTCTATTGAGTTTGTAATTCAAACATCCTTTAGGGAATTGCATCAGATTTTTCAAAGACAATATACAAGCACTACAGGATAATCCTGGAGGTGCTCTGAGAGCGGTGACTGTGTGAAAGTAGTGATTCACATTGGATGTGAAAGTAGCGATTCACATTGGATTTGAATCGCTGGAGATGAAATTCATTTGGAAAAACGTTCTTAGGAAGTTTATTCCACATAAACGCAGTTCTTCAAATGAAAGAGTTCTTAAACAGTAAAGTTCGAGATGTACTGAGTTGAACCTCAAAACGATGAGCAGCCACAGTCCGTCACTTACATCTGATATGTACGCTCTGGGTGAAATCAAATGTGCCAGGTCACTTGAACACCTCCCGTAGAAGTATCTATAAAAGCCATTCAAATTCAAATTTTTTATTTGGTTCATAACAAAGCTGCAGCTTTAGAACATGTCACAAAATATCATCAATTTAACATGTTCCAAAAGTAAAATATAAAATCTTCAGAAAATACAGTGCAATAAAAATAATAATACAGTACATACATACAATCGTGAACGGCATCTTTGTTCTATGGTCCAGGGAGTGAATGGAAAAAGTCATTAATACCATATAGGGCCATTCAAATACAATTATCCAAATGTTCATCTGTAAGTCGATTGCGATATTTGTTCTTAATAAACTTCATATTGGAAAAATAAGATTCACACAAATAGGTTGAACTGAATAATGCTTTCACTTTCAAGGCAACACGGCATAGAACTGAATATTTGTCTTTACTTACAACAGGCCAGATACATTCAGTACTTGAGACTAACGATTTTAAGGCTAAATCATTTTGAAACTCAATGACTTCCATTTCTGTTGCAGCGATGTCTTCGCCAAAGTTCTGCATAACACAAGTTGCAAACTGTTGGATATCAATTTCCATAAAGGGTGAAACAACAAACTGCGCTACTAAAACCATTTCATTGAAATCCTTAAAACGATTTTTGAAGTTATTCTTCAGGGTAGAAATTATTTCTACATGATATTTGATGTCATAAGGTTCTAATGGATTTTGAGATATTTTTTCTGAAATAGGAAAATGTTTGACATCGCTGTTAATTAGGTTTTGTTCCCAAAACTCATTTTTGATAAATGATTTTATATCAGAAATCATTTCCGCTAGTTCTTTGTCTCTCCCCTGAAGCTGCAAATTAAGTTCGTTTAATTTCTCTGTAATGTCCACGACAAAACCAAAATCTCTAAGCCAGATTGAATTTTCTAGTTCCGGAGTCGGTTCATCGCGTTGTTTGAAAAATTGAACTATGCCAGATGGGACATCATTAAAACGTTTCAGCACCCGTCCTCTACTTAACCATCGGACTTCAGAGTGAAGGAGTAGGTCCCCGTATTGACAGTTAACTTCATCGGCCAAGGTTCTGAATAATCTTCTTTGTAACGCTTAAGCTCTAATCTTGTTCACAATTTTTACCACCAGTTTCATAACGTTTAGTTTCAGGAAATTTCCACATAATGCTTGCTGATGGATAATGCAGTGGTAACAGAGAAATTGCGGAAAAGTTTCATCTTTACGACATAACGCCACCAGACCCTTATCACAACCCACCATAGCTGGAGCGCCATCGGTTGTCAAGCCTACCATTTTCGATATTGGAATTTTCTCGGAAGAAATAATATTTTTTAAATGAGAAAACAACTCATGTCCAGTAGTGTGTCCTTTCAGTGAAATGAACTTCAAAAGATCTTCTTTAATCGTAAAATCACTAAAAACCATCCTGACGAACACGGCCATCTGGGCAGTGTCAACGACACCTGTTGATTCATCCAGTTGAAGTGAAAAATAAACACAGTTACCTAAGTCAGTTCTTAACTGTAAAAAAATATCATTGCTCATTACTTCTACACGTCTCATCACTGTATTAGCAGAAAGTTGCAAAGATTTTATAGCTGAAACTATCTCGTCTTTATTTCTAAAGTTGGCAAATAACGAATCAGCAGCTTCTAAAAACTCCTATTTTATCATTTCCCCGTCTTCATAAGGTTTCTTTTTTGTGCAATTATCTGGGACACACGGTACGATGCTTCGGTTGCAGCCTTATTTTTGTCGACTGTTCTTAAAAATATTGATTGTTGTCCAATTAACTGCTTTTTTAACTGTTTCAGTTTCTCCTTTCTGGCGGCAGAATGTAGTGGGAATGATTTTTCAAAATTAGAATGTATCGTTTTATGATGTCTCTCAATATTTCCTTTTTAGCAACGGAGACCGAAGTATTACATAACAAACACACATTTTTATCTTCAACTTCTGTAAAAAAGTATTGTTCTTTCTATTCCGAATGAAAGTGGTATGTCTTTCTTTACCTTCTTACAACTGCTTGCCATAATATTATTTTTGTTATTCTCTACTAACCCAACCGCTGGACGTTGGTTACGCGTTCAGTTTTAAACTAAGCGCAATGTCGCCGCGCCGTGCGTATTTATCCCGTTCAAAGCAATCCAGATCGTTTTCGAACACTAACGTGCTGGTCCGGCTGGTCGGTTCTAGCCGATTCTAGCTTGATGGCGTCAGCGGCAGATCGCTCACCGCAACGTTGCCGCTGTTTATGTTTAATATTATGACAATTAGATTTTTTTGTGGAATTTACGGAAGCTTCTCTGATTTTTGCAGTTTGTATTTTTTAAATTAAAATCTTTGTGAGAGCTACAGAATTGTCTCCGCGAGCTACCGATAGCTCGCGATCGACAGGTTGACGACCACTGATTTAGACAATAGGTAGAAAATACCTGCAAGAGTGTTAATGTGTCCCCAGTTTGTTTTCCAAAATTCATATTGAAATCTCCACATAACATCATATATTTCCCTCGGCTTCTATAAAAGTCCAAAAGTTCAGTCAGTTGGAATTGGAATATCTGGAATTGGAGTGGAATGGAATTGTCTATTCTGGTACTATTATATCCGGTTCAGAGACATTTATCTTTTTAGAGAAAACCTATGCATGGGTTTTCATGGTACTGAATTTAACCTGGTTACTTCCACCCCAATTCGAAAACACCTCTTGTTTCCCATCAAGATATGCAACCTCCTGTCGCCGCAACCAGATGTCCTGGAATCCAAATGTAATGACGAGAATAAGTCGCTGATATCAATAAAAATATGGTTGGAGATGATATGGATCCCTGGAAACACCCAGGAAACTGGAGAGCCATTCACAAAAATGATTCGACCAGCCATAGCATCGAAGTTAAACCTGCAAACCCTCATGCCACACACGGTCAAAGGCCTTAGAAATATCAAGCGCAACAGCTCTTGACTCTCCATGTTTATCGATTGCATTATTACAAATATGGGTGACATACGATAGAAGGTCACCTGTTGTCTTTGTTTTCAAAAGTCATATTGATGATGACTCAAGATGTTGAAGCCTTCCAAATATTTAAGGATATGGTGGTTTACAACTTCCTCCATGATTTTTGATATAACTGATAGCAAAGCGAGCATAGAATGAACGCGAGGAATCTTCCAAAAAGAAGGAAAAACCCCTTCCTTGTAAGACAGAATGAATATTATTATTAATATTAATCTGAGTAAATCCTCTGCTAATTGCAAAAGCCTCAGCTTCGCGACCTTATTCGTCGTTGATATTTGAAAATATGAGCTATTCTATATTGTGGACATTGAAGTCACCGAATATGGAAACTTTGGCACTGGGATGGAAGTACTTTTCATTTCATGTAGTTCAATATGTATTTGGAAGTAGTGGTTTCGAGAGGGCTTTTTTTCTACCGGTTTGTTTCTGAAAGTAACTTCTATGCTCAGGTTCATTTTGAACTTCCTTCCTTTCTCCTAACTTTCTTCCTTCCTTCTGATGTTTCCCACAATTTATGTTATAAAAAAGGGAAAGTGGACACCAAAAAGTTTTTTTTTCCCAAAAACTAATCTCCCCAAAGAAAATACCTATTTCAATTTAAACAAACAAAATCTTTTTTTGTTACATTTAAATAACCTTGACCACATATGTATATGGAAAACAATATGTATCTTCAAAGAGCAGCAAATCGGACATACAAGGAAAATACACATGGTGTCCCACAAGGATCTGTTTTGGGACCACTCTTATTCACCATATATATTAATGACCTTTTCTTTTACATGTACCCTCATGATATGGTGTCATATGCGGATGATGCTACCTATTTCTCATCCCAAAAAAATATTGATAGTCTCCATACCACTATCAACCAAATTGAAGACAAAGCTGAGATATGGTACAATTATAATAAGCTTAAACTAAATAGACTGAAAACTCAAACCATTATCGTCTCCAGTCAAAATAATATATGAACTGGAAGTTGTGTAAATCTTTTGGGAATCCAACTAGACGACTTGTTAAATTGGTCCACTCATAACGAGAATATATGTAAAAAGATATCGTCCCGTATATTCCTTCTGATGTTCTACTTAACATCTACTATTCTCTGATTCATAGTAGAATTTCTTATGGCATTATTTTATGGGGTAATTCCAGTTCAGCAATACATGTTTTTCGTTTACAAAAAAAAAGCATTGAGAATCATTGCAAATGCTCCAGCATTCGACCACTGCCAACTGTTGTTCATGAAATATAATATTGTGCCTCTGCCATCTTTATATAAATCAAATCAAATCAAAATATACTTTATTGTCTGAAGAACATAATTCTCATTGACAAAGTCGTTTACAAAATAAAAGAACAAAATAACACAACAATCACCTTTAGATATATATCGATATGATAAATAGTGAGGTAGAAAAAGTGATAATAATTATAATTGGACTACGATAGACGCACATCTGAGTCAAAGGAAATTTGATACATTATCCTCGTACTGGTCAACAAAATATGAAATATGAAATATAAAATACAAAATATGAAATATAAGTACATGAAAATAATAAAAATGATCACAATTTTATATACATATATACACATACATACATATACACATATACATACATACACATACACACACATATACATATATAACTCTAAAACACTCAACAACAACATGTGCAATTATACAATGCATGTACATAAAATATTAAAATTGTCACAATAAAAATTTGCTTTGTACGAATATTAACAACAAAGAGGTGTAAATATAAAATGAAGTTCATATAAATATAAATAAAATATAAGTATCACTGAAACAAATTAAATAATAATGTATAACGAAGTCGAATTTCACGCATTAAAAGTTCATACAGTAGAATTCATCTAATGAGTAGAAAGCCTTCGTCAATAGAAGTTTTTTTACGGTACTTTTGAATTGTTTTTTGCTATCTAAAATTTTTATCTCATTTGGTAGGTGATTGAATAATTTTTTACCATTATAAAATATGGAATTTTTTATTTGTGTCGATGTTGGAATTGGTAAGGTTATATTTAGTGCTTGTCTTGTGTTGTATTGAGACAATTCATGAGGTTTGTTTTTAAATTTGCTATGCATGAGACATACTGATTCTAAGATAAAAATACAAGGTAATGTTAAGATTTTATGTTTTATAAAGAGTGGCTTGCAAAAATCCCGGAATTTAGCTTTGCACATATACCTTACTGCTCGTTTTTGCAAAACAAAAATCATATTGAAGACATATCGACTACATGATCCCCAAAAACAGATTCCATATCTCAAATGTGAATCGATTAAAGCATAATACACACTTTTTGCCATATCTATACCAAGTTCCCATGAAATGGTTCTTACAGCGAAACATCCTGATGCCAATTTTCTTCTGAGTTTTTCAATGTGACTTTCGAATTTCAATTTATCATCTATATATAAACCCAGGAATTTTGTTTCCGACATATAACTTATCACCTGATTTCCTATATGAAGTTCTTGAAGATTACATTTGAAAGTTAGGATGTTAGTTTTTGATATATTGAAAGACAACCTATTAGCATCACACCAATCTTTAACTTTTCTAATATCATTCTCAATCATTTGATGCAATTGTGTGCCATTTTTATCATGCCAAAGTATTGTGGTGTCATCTGCAAATTGAGTGAACTCTCCGGAAATATCAATTGAGGCTAGATCATTTATATAGACTAAGAAAAGGGTGGGTCCCAGAACTGATCCTTGAGGTACCCCCCATTTAATTTCTAATTTGTGTGATAAGTTGCCTTGAAGAAATACGCTTTGACTCCGTCCGGATAAATAAGACTCAAACCACTGGATTGCTACATCTCTAAACCCATATTTCTCTAATTTTTGCAACAGAATTTTGTGATTAACACAGTCGAAAGCCTTTGTCAGATCACAGAAAACTGCTGCTGCAACTTCCCTATCATTCAGATTCAGGTAAACGTTTTGAAGAAGGTTGAAAATTGCATCATTTGTTCCTTTCCCTCTTTGAAATCCGAATTGTGTAGAAATAATAGTGTTATGCTTATTCAGAAAGGCCATTATTCTTATATATTTCATTGTTTATTGGAGATACATAAAAATAGCCAAAATTATGAAACACTCTCCATAACCATGAATATAACACCAGATCTGGCTTCTTATTGAAAATACCCAAATTTCGTTTGACAACATCCAAAATGAATTCTTTAAACTTGAATTTATATAATAAAATTCCGTCAAAATTAAGAAGTCTTAATTTTAGTCAGTTCTAAATCAGAATGAAACAATATTTGAAATCTAAATGTTTTTACAGTGTGCAAGAATATTTACAAAATGATTTATGACATTATTATAGTTGTATATAATAATAATATATAAGAAAGCGAAGTTTGTTGTTAATCTTGGTATAGAATTCTTGTTGCAGATTTACGATATTGTTAGCCTTTTTTAAAATTGTATGTTTATGCTATATCTATTATTGATTTATATTTTATATTTTTGTTTTTTTAATATCTAAAAATTTGTTCAGAATTTGTGAGAATTAGACTGTTATATATATATGACCTGCTACAAACATTACGTAATGTAGTTAAATAAACGAAATTATCTATCATAAGATGCGCATCTTGCACAACATTCGATTACGATATTTAAACGCTAGCCGCGAGCATACCGACACAGTCAAGTGGACGTTACAGTGCAGTACGCGAAGTGATTTAGTAAGGCGATAGACATTCACAATAATAGTTGAAGTTTTAGTTGAAATGTTTGTTGTATTTAAAGTATTTAACAATATTAATGAATTCTTATGTCTAGTGACTACATTACTAAAAGATGAAACAATTCTGGTACTTATAAGTAAAAATATGTAAGAAATCTGGTACTTACAAAGAAAATGGTAAGGTAAAGAAAAGCTATAGCCTTTTCAATTGATTTTTAAAGACCTGAATCAACCAAGCTACTTTGAAAAGCATCATAAAACACATAAGTATGGAAAAAGATTTAGGAATGATTTTTTATATCCGATACATAAAAAATCTCTATATGAAAGAAGTACTGTATACAGTGCTATTAAATATTTCAATTCTCTGCCACAGGATATAAGAGACATTGGGTTGGCCAGCGGTTTTCTGAAGTCTGTGAAAGAATTTTTATGCAATATAGAGCCTTATACTATAGATGAATATTTTAACAGTGTATGTTAAATTTTATCTTATCAACTCTATACTTATATGTGTATGTGACGTGTGGTATTCAAATTTTGTATCTTATAAATCTTTTATAATTTTGTTCACTGACGTATTTCTCGGACAATTTATTTCTTTCAACTTTTTTACAAGATTTACATATACTCTGTAGAAATAAATGAATATCTATCTATCTATCTATCTATAGTATGGGTCCCGTATAACCGAACAATATTCAAGAATGGATCTTACGAAAGCACAATATAAAATCTTGTTTGTTTTAATTGAAAAATCAATAGAAATTCCCAACACAAAACCTATCATTTTGAGACTTCTTACCACAATTTCTGATACTTGAAGATTAAAATTATTTTCGCTATCAAATTCAACTCCCAGATCGCGAGTAAATGTTTCTCTTTTAAGAGCTTCGTTATTCAATTTGTATTAGAAGAATATTGGACTTGTAATTTTTTAGCGAATGAAATTATTTGACACTTATCAATGTTTACCTCTAACAAATTATTTCTACACCACATGGAAAAAGCTTTGAGATCTTTTTGAATTAATTCAGCACCTTCCTGGCAAGTAATTGCTCGATAAAGTTTGAGATCACCAGCAAACATAAGAAATTCTGAATATTTGAAAACAAACTCTATGTCCAATACAAACAAGTTGAACAGCAGTGGGCCTATATGGGATCCCTGCGGTACCCCTGATTGGCCGTAGATGATGTATCTCCGTATTTTACAGACAGAGTTCTACCACTTAAGAAGCTATTGATTACTTGCAAAATATTCCAGTCTATAGCAAGCGCTTGAGTTTTAGATATAAGTAGGCCGTTGTTGACTATGTCCAAGGCTTTGGAAAAGTCAGTACAGACAGAGTCAACCTGTAGCCTCCTCTCAAGATTTTCAGTATAAAGAGCAAGATTGGTACAAGTGGATTTACCTTCTGGAGAAATCGTGTTGTTGACAACATTTTTCTTTCTCTCCTTGATCATAAATAAATTTTAAAAAATGCCAGCCTATTATAGTTCAACAACAGCAACTGTACAACTGTTGATTATTCTTTCCTGATGAGAGATGTTCTGATTCAGTATAGATTACTAGAAATTACATGAGATGCTATGCTTGCTATGTGATATTATTGACAATTTCAATCCTTCGATTGAAAAAGTATCAATATGCAATGAATTGATCAAAGTCATTTTTCAATTAGAATCATATTATTACCTAAGAAGATGGGGTCGATAGGTGTGGACAGATGTAACGTTCCATTACTTTTGACAGACTCATCAATAAACCATGATCTTGGGCCATCTGTGAACGTAAAAATTTCTTGCAACGTATTATTCCTTGGTGAGACCAAGAATTTGGCAGAATCATCTGTCTTTGGGTGTCTCAAAGTCACAATAGTAGGAGTTCCAGTTTCACAATTATCGAAATCCAAAGTGTCTTCTGAAAAAAAATAAATAAAATCAAATTCCAACGAATATCAAAGGATTATTATTCGGAAATCTCATATTAATTTTTAAAAAACACCAAAAATAGAATGCATATACAAAAATTACAAAAGTTATGAAATCTATGGTTCAGATTTCAACTACATATCGTGGAAATATGTAAACTAATGTAGACTCTCATATTTCTCACATGATTTATTTTTTATTTCTTTATTTTTTTACAGCATCACCTATTTTTACAGAATAATTAACAAATTCACACATATGTACCTACTATAGCTATCAGCTAGATGCAAGGAAAAATATAAAAAAAATAAAGGCAAAAATAAGCTAATCAAACACAATCTTTTCACAGTGCATACAGGGTGATTCAAAAGTACTTTGACAAACTTCAGGAGGTGATTCCTCACAATATTCTAATATGAATTGTCATAATAAATAAATGTCCGGAAACGCTTCGTTTCCAAGATACAGGATGTTGAAGTTTTATTTTTATTTTCGTTCTTTTCAAATAACTTTTGAAATACTGAACTTAATTAAACGAAACTTGGTAATAGGAGGTTTTTGAGGTGTCGAATTCGAACCTGATGTTCTTATTGCTCTTACTCGTAGGGGGCGCCACCTACACGTCTTTTTCTTTTTTAAATATTCATAACTTTTTTGGGCGTACTTCTAGCACATTTTTCAGTAAAAAAATCGATTCCTCTATCATATCTACGTAAATAAGTTACCCTTGTTACTAGTCGCTGTAAGCAACCGTTTTCTAAATATTTGGACTTGAAAACTTCAAGTCAATTATTTGATAACTGATGCATGTTGAAGTTATTACGAATATTTTGCATTTTTCACAAGAATGCTTTGGAAATAAATTTGACGTTTGTGAGTAGTTTTGGTAATTACATATTTTGTGACAGTTAGACGTTTTGTTGAAGTTTCTGTAAGTAGAAGTAGAAAACACTTATTTTGAAAAAATTGATTATTTAAACAATAATGCTCATTTAGCCGATATGTATTTCGTTTATGGCCTTGCGGATGGCAATGCGCGCGAAGCAAGAAGTATTTACCAGGGGCGATTTCCTAATCGAGTACTGCCTTCAGCTCCAACATTTGCTAGTCTCCACCGTCGTTTGGCAGAAACAGGTAGCTTTAAGAGGGCAGCTGATATTATTGGAAGACCACGAGCAGTCCGAACCCCAGAATTGGAAGAAGCTGTTTTGAACACTCTCGAGGAGAATCCAGAAACAAGCACAAGAGTAATTGCTGAAGCTGTCAATTCTACTCAGTCCACAGTTTGGAGAATTATCCACGATCAACAGTTTTATCCATACCATATTCAAAGGGTACAAGCTCTTTTGCCACGAGACTTTCCTCAACACATTACTATGTGTCAATGGTTTTTGAGAAAATTGGCTGGAAATCCTCAATATTTAAGATATGTACTCTTCACGAACGAGGCAAACTTCTCCCGAAATGCTATCACAAACTTTCATAACAACCATGTTTGGGCTCTCGAAAATCCTCACGCAGTTAGTAAATGGCATTATCAATATCAATTTTCTGTAAATGTATGGGCGGCAATAATTGATAATTACTTGATAGGTCTTTTCTTACTTCCGCTACGACTGAATGGCGCAACTTACAGACACTTTTTAGAAAATGAATTGCCGGGACTACTTCAGAATGTACCATTAGAAATTCGTATCCGCATGTGGTTTATGCATGATGGGGCTCCGGCCCATTTTAGCGTTGTAGCCAGGGAATTCCTTAACACAGTCTATCCAAATCGATGGATTGGTAGGGGTGTAGAAGAACCTAACCAGGCGTGGGCAGCAAGGTCCCCAGATCTAAACCCGATAGATTTTTATTTTTGGGGACATTTGAAGTCACTAGTTTATAAGACTCCAGTAGTGAACGAGGAAGATCTAAGAAACCGAATAGTAGACGCCTGTGAAACAATAAGAAACACACCAATAATTTTTGAGCGGGTACGAGATTCAATGACTAGACGACTGACTGCCTGTATATTCGCTGAAGGTGGACACTTCCAACAATTTATTTGAATACAATTTAGTTTCGTTTATTTTAGTTTATTCTACATATTCAAAATTTCCTGAAATAAAATGTTGACATTTCTTGCAAATTTTATTAAAACAAATACTGATTCTGCACCCTTGATACAAAAATAACTATTTCGCTTAAGGATGTCATAAAGGGACGTACCCAACAGTAATGACCTCTTCAAACGAGTAAAACGTCAAATTCATTTCCAAAGCATTCTTATGAAAAAAGCAAAATATTCGTAATAACTTCAACATGCATCGATTATCAAATAATCGACTTGAAGTTTTCAAGTCCAAATATTTAGAAAACGGTTGCTTACAGCGACTAGTAACAAGGGTAGCTTATTTAAGTAGATATGATAGAGGAATCGATTTTTTTACTGAAAAATATGCTAAAAGTACGCCCAAAAAAGTTAAGAATCTTTAAAAAAGAAAAAGACATGTAGGTGGCGCCCCCTACGAGTAAGAGCAATAAGAACATCAGGTTCGAATTCGACACCTCAAAAACCTCCTATTACCAAGTTTCGTTTAATTAAGTTCAGTATTTCAAAAGTTATTTGAAAAAAACGAAAATAAAAATAAAACTTCAACATCCTGTATCTTGGAAACGAAGCGTTTCCGGACATTTATTTATTTGGACAATTCATATTAGAATATTGTGAGGAATCACCTCCTGAAGTTTGTCAAAGTAATTTTGAATCACCCTGTATATAAATGTATAAACCTAAAAATTTTGTTGTTCCTGTATATTTAATGAAATTTTGATCAAGCATAATCGAATTATTTGAAGTATTAATTAGTATAATATATGAACATTCATTGAAATTAAGCCTCAACTGATGTTCATTAAGCCATATGAGAATTTCATCCAAATCATTCTTCATATAATTTTTGTATTTTTGTAACTGTCTGAAAAATATACAACAGTAGTATCATTAGCAAATAACTCAATTATACCATTCAATTTTGAATTGGCTAGTGAATTAGTATAAATAAGGAAAATAACAGGATCAAGGATGGTTTCTTGGGGTAGGTACACCACAAGTTATATTTTGAAAATGGCTTTTTTCATTACCTATATAAACATACTGTCTTCTATCAAACAAATAATTTTGAAACTATTCAAGATTACCTCTGATTCCAATATTGAATGTTTTTAAAAATATACTATGGTCAACTGAATCAAAATCTTTGCACTAATCGAGGAACAAAAGACAACATTTCTTATTTTCACCAATTTCCATTTGGATTTGCGACACAAAGTCCATTACCGCTCTCTCTGCGAAAACCATATTGACCTTTATATAGAAAGTTATTGTTTTCCAGATAATTCATCAGTTTCTCCAAGATTTTTCCAAGAACTGGAATCACATAAATTGGTCGAAAATTGTTTGAATCTTTTTTTTGCCACTTTTATATATGGGCAAAACCTTTGCAATTTTCATTTTATTTGGAACTATTCCACTTTCGAAGGATTTGGAAATGAT
Organism: Leptinotarsa decemlineata; assembly: GCF_025532065.1. Taxonomy (NCBI): domain Eukaryota; kingdom Metazoa; phylum Arthropoda; class Insecta; order Coleoptera; family Chrysomelidae; genus Leptinotarsa; species Leptinotarsa decemlineata. Next base: position 1,933,924 of record NW_027412572.1, on the reverse strand, counting down.
ATAAAATAAATTTGGCGATACTTCAGTTTTGATTGCCTGCACAATTTTTACAGAAATTTCAACAAATCCACATGCTTTGTTAGGACTCAGTTGATCAATAATATTCTCTATTTCAGATATACAAATGGGTTCAAAAACATAGATGAAACAATTGAAAAGTCATTAGATACTTTTGTTGTAGAAAACCTCTTTTTTTCAAAGATGAAAATATTTCAACCTTTTTCGTCATCGGGAAACATGCTTATAATTCAGTCAATTGGTTCTCGCCAATAGATAACTGCCAACCTTGAGTATCATATTTGTCACTATCAATTGTCGTATTCCGCCATCGGTGTTTCATCTTGCAAGTGGCAAGTGTCTCAATTCGAAACATCAGATGTCCGCCATTGAGGATGACAGTGTTTCATGTCACTGAAATTTTATCTCTTTCATACGCTGTCTGTTCAAAAAATGTGATGATTTTAGTTTTTCTCAAAAAATACTTATTTACTCATAATATTTTGAGACGACAGTAATTTCTAACCTGAGGTATCACAATAGCCTACATGCGTTATTCAAGTAGGTGGCAAATTGTCATTTACTCTTCATGTGGAATATTTACTCGTACAACTTATAGCCTATCATAATTGATATTATTTTGTTGATCGAACTCTTAGGTTTCATAATGTAACTGTTTCAAGTTGTAAATGAAAAGTTTAGTCACAAGAATTTATTTTGGAAAACATTCGTTTCAACTGAAACTTCCCAATGAAAATAAATACTTCTTACGATTTGAATACACCTTCAGAAAATACGTTTAAATGTGGTTTCCATAAAAAGTGACTTCCTTGCCTTAATGAAGTGGCTATTAAGAATTATTCTTTACTCGGTAATGAAGTTCTGAATAGATTATAGTTGGATTAGGCTATTACCATACCTTTCAGCAAAAAAACCCAAGAGTTTGTTGGTTCCTGAAGATTCCTTTTCGGGCAATTTTCTGGAGCAGTCTGCAAGCGACCCATTGAAGATTGTTTATTATGAAATACTGCTATAAATGTAGGACTTCTGGTCTAATTCTTCACTTTCATTCATTCGGAGTGCTCTACGAGTTTTTTGGAAATATCTAATAACAAAATCACCAAACTTTTGCAAATTTGAATTTCCTAACCCTTAAAATAAAACCGCCGAATTTCTTCTTCTTCTACTTCAGTAGCAAAATTTAACATTCATGCCTAAATCACAGAGGAATTACCACAGAACTATATGTGGAAATTACTCATCTGATTGATTGAAGTTGAACCTTCTATTTTGTGGGCTAATTGCCCTATTTTCCGTAGAGTATTAGGACTGGCTCAGACCTTAAGCTCTCTCAATTAAGACATTTCATATGCATCGTAACAAAAATCAGCCTTGGGCCCACTTTAGTGACTTAGAACCTTCAAGGAATGCTTCAACAAATGACAGATGTTTATATGTATCTACAACATTCACCTTTCATCCATGTTTTAATTTCACAGCCCAACAAAAAAATCCTCATTTTACTTTTCGGCTGGAAGATACAACAAACTTTCAATTTATATTTCAATTTTGAAGGTATAATGTATGAACGCTTCCATTGATTTACATTGTGACAACTTTTTTGAAGTGAAAGTAGGGTGTGAAGTATATTCGATGCAAAAAGTACTTCAACTTCTGTGATTATACAGACTGCATGTTCATAAATTGTGTCGTGTGCTCTTTTGTTATTTCCGCCTGAAAGGTACGTAATATATACCAAAAACTATAAAGTCCCAGTTTAGTTCTACAATTTACCCACTTCCAAACATTACCCACTTTCCATCACATAGACATCAAATTACCCGCAAATCGGGTAATTACTCGCACATTGGTAACCCTGCTACAATCATCGACATATCTGACATTGACATATCTAACATCTATGTTAAGGCTAATTCACATTACATCAAATTGCTGAATGACAATAATTATTTTGTGGAGTATATCAAAGTTTTTATCGACCTTTCTAGGTATTTTCAACTCTTACAACCTGAAGAAAAATGTAATTAGAGACTCTATACAGGCGTAGAAAATGCAAACTATTAAAATGTTTTATTAAATAGTCACTTTTATTCAATAATTCTGCCTATCAAGAAAATAAGTGAAAATTAATACAGATACTTATCTTTTAGTTTAGAGGCTAACATCAGTTTCAGTTGATACGTCAAGAAGAATACTTCTACCACGCCACAGTAGATGACTGCCGCAGTTACAGTTGAGACGTTTGAAGATTGTAACCAAAGAAGACCATGGCATAACCCGGAAACCAACCAAAACATTGATGCCAGCCGTGAAAGCCTACATTCCTATACTTTTTATTCAGTTTGAACTCCAAACATTCGTTATGGAATTGAATCAGATATCATTCTCAGGATTGCTACACGCTACAGTATGTGAAAGAGGAAAAATTTCATACATACTGACTTCTTCAATGGTGGACATCGATGCTTCGGAATAAGACACTTGCCTTATTGCCTACACATCACGGTGAATAGTTTCTTCTGGAATTAATTGTTTTTTCCTTTCTTTGGAAAATTCCCACATTTTTATATGAAGATAGAGTAGGCCAACACCTTTCTTTCCCAAGTTGAAAATATTTCGACCTTTTTCGTTGAAAATATGCTTACAAATCAGTCAATTGGTTCTCGCCAAAAGTCATTTCTGTACGTCTATCAATCAGATAACTGCCAACCTCGAGCATCATGTTTATCACTATTAATTGTCGTATTCCGTCATTGAAAATAAGTTTAAATATTTGGATGCAGGGTTCTTCACAAACCCTGGATTTCTATTATAATTTCTTTCTTTCCTTTGGGCAGTGGATTTGCTGTACATACTAGCGCCCTCACCGGTTGAACTTTTTTCCTACTAATGACATTGCGTTTTCAGTTTGACAGGTGACTATGTGAACATTGCGAACGCTACTTTAGATGTCATGTGAACTGTATAGTAGTGTATTTATAGTGCATTGAAGTGAACTATGAGTTTTGATTCTTACATCAATTAAATGTAAATAATCGATCCGATGGACAATGAATATGTTTATGTAAAAATGTATGTGCCATGGAGAGTGCGGTTAACATGAAACGATAATTTATTAAATTCTCCAAGATCTTCTAGTACCGCATTCAGGTTTTGATTGATATTTTTGTTATTGTCTGATTATTTAAGACAAATCGAAAAATCTAAAACGCCAAGTGTACTTAAATAGCAAGGTGGTGCATTTTTCGTATCTTCCCATATTTATATGTAAAAATAGAAACGTCATCCGCCTTCAAAAATTTTTCAGGTACTGCCCTTTAAATCTAAAAATAGGTTAGTTTTTGAAGTATTCAAAACATAGATTTTTCTTACAGGATATTCTTATACAAACGGATACAAATCTTTCACGAATAATAATTTTGTGTGACAACACAATTTTCATGCGCAAAAAACTGAAAGTTATTTCAGAAAAATTCTCTCATTTCTCTTCCCATTGACGTGAAAAGCTGAACAGGATTTTGTGAATATCAGTTTCAATTTGTGGATATAGTTTACTGGAAACAGAGAACACAAAATAGTAATCTAACAATAAATTGGTCAAGAAAAAGAGCATGATAGAATATATTCCTTAGAGCATACACAACCCACATTTGTGATAGTGAGTGTTTGTAACACAATTTCTAATATTTCAAGTAATTTTTGAAATTTCTTCATTACACATTGAATTCATATAAATAGCAGAAGATAATCATCTATATAAGTACATATTATGGGGTTAACTAATTTATCAAATTTATAATTACTTCATCGAAAAACGCTATGAAAACAAAGTGTTTTTTATTTATATTAGACATCAATCTCATTGCTGTATTCAATATTCATTTAAAGAGACATAAGTTGACCATTTTTTGTTAGGCCTATTAGTCACTTACTCATTGAGTCCTCAGTGTCATATTGATAGGTTTATCATAATCCTTTGAAGACACTGAAGAGCTACATATTATTTTCATTTTATAATTGATCTGTCGATTATATATAATCGAAAGTTTGAACGGTCAAACATGGCTAGTCAACACTTTGAATGGTCGAATATAAATTGTAATGATAATGATTGAGTTCAATTCATTTGTTTTTTTTTCTCAAAGACTCAAATACCTCAGTTTGAGAAATATCAAAAAACGTTTGAAAGTCGTCCTCCGAACATAGTAATGATGTCTTTACTGTCTGATGACTCTTGCAATGATTTTTTTGCACATGTACAGGCTTCAATTCTAACGATATGAAATTATTTAATTATACAGCCACTTTGCTTATTAATTTCATTATCATTATTTTTTTTTACCTACTCATGGTATCTATTATACTATACTCATACAGATATATTAATATTGAAGGTTTTTGTGATCTTATAGATTAAGTGTGTACGTCCAAGGTTGGGTTTGAAAGCAGCTTTAATAGCTGAACCCCGCCCATTCATAATTCTTGTTAAACATGCATTTCCAAACCATTGAATATGATGAATAAAGGCATCTTATTATTATTATTAATAAATGACAGATAATCAACGCCAAATAGTATTTTCGATTAAAAATTTAATTCCCTAGTACTTCAAAATGTATTACTCATCCTTCATTATTGTTTGGGTTCTGTTCAATTAATTCTACTTCTATCTTCTTGATAATGCTAAAAATTTGGTCCTAAAGACCCACTTTCCCTGTCAATTCGCAGCAAATTTCAATTTGAATATCTTGAGAAAAATCCATTATTGAAGAACATTATGGTTTTTAAAGTTATTTCAATCATCATTAACTAACAATCACTGCCTGTTAATTAGATATCTATAATTAGTTGCAAGGTTACGAACTGACGAATTTATTTTCAGTTTCAATAAGTATCAAAAATTATTTAATCGATAAATAATCAGCAAAGAGCAAATGTTTGTTCAATAAATATTTGAGACATCTTTAAAACTAGGTACTAAGTGAAAACGAGAAAAAGAGAAGCAATTAACAAGTCGTAATTCTGTAATTAGTCATGCAAGAAAAATCCCAGTAACACCATTATTAGATAGATAAACATTTATTGATTTCTAAAGATCATAATGTCGTTGAGAAAACTACAAAATGCACGACACTTTTTAAACTACTCAAAAAATGCACAGTAAATTCAAATAGACAATTGTTCATATTTATGGATTTGGGGGCAAAATTTTGTCATGTTTTGAATCTAATTTATTAGACCTTGTTTGGAAGGTGAACTTCAAATATATGAAATCAGACAAGATGGAAGTTAAAAGTGGGGCACCTCAGGGATCTGACTTCGGTCCTTTCTCTTTATATTGCATATTAATAAACTTGCTGATATTTCCATAGAAGGTAAATTCACAATCTCTGTTGATGACAGTCTATACTTTGGGATAATAATGTTCATGCATTAAAAACAAATATTGAAAATGACTTGAGAAAAGTGAATCAGTTACAAATTAAATTTTTTTCGAATGCCATTTAGATCATATATTTCTTGAAGAGCAAATCATTGGCTTAGAAGAAGAGAATAAGTTCTTACTTCATATTGACAAGAAATAGAACTTTGGATCGCATATCAGCCAATTGTGTGATAAGCTATCGACAGGCTGCTTTGCCATGAGCTCTATATCCAATTCATTTGGATATCATTCAGCCTAGTTCACTGTTTGTGAATCACACCTGCGTGTTATTCATAGATTCACTTATGACACTCGCATTAGCATTCCAACATATGCCCCACTTTTGAACATATGCGCCACTTTTGAACGTATGCGCCACTTAAGAACGTATGCGCCACTTTTGAACGTATGCGCCACTTTTGAACATATGCGCCACGTTTGAACATATGCGCCACTTTTGTACATATGCGCCACTTTTGAACATATGCGCCACTTTTGTACATATGCGCCACGTTTGTACATCTGCGCCGCTTTTAAATACTGATCTGCGGTCATGAGATTTTCATGTTGTTGAAACAATTAATTCGACACTTTTCAATGAATTCAATATCCCCAAAGCTTGGGGCAACACCGGTGTCTTGTCAATACCGTAAAAGTGCCGTTGGTAGTAGGGCCGCGTTATGTCGATGGGCTGAGACCGAAAAAGCTGGGCATGCTGACAGCAAGTGCATTAGGGTCTCGGGCGCCTCGCGGCAGTCCCTGCACCTTGTTTCAGGAGCCTCTATACCCATCACGCGATTGCGATACACTATGGTGTTGAAGACACCATACTGGTAGGCTATGAACCCCTCAGTTGATTATCATTATTATTATAATTATCATTAAAATATTTTTTTTTGAGATATAAACACACGTTAGAGATGGTGAGATGATCCTCAGAATAATACACCATACATTTAGAAGAGCTGATTGAGCCAAGCCAAAATGTATAAGCTGAGCCATAAGCTGAACCAGTTGGTTTCCAGGTTTTGCCGTGGTGTTCTTTGGTTACAATCTTTAAATATTTCAACTGCAACAATCATCTTCAATGGCGTGGTCGATATGGCTTCGTTTTAGCGCCTTTCAATGTTTTGTGCAAGATCTTTGGTAGACATGTTCTATCTTCCTTTCTGTTGAAGTTCTCTTGGTGTTTGTGTACTTCTATGTCTTCTAAATACATTCTTGTTGAATAATGATTTGGTGTTACTAGCCTCCCGGTATTTAAGAACATGATCTTGTGTTCCCCTTTGCACAGTGCATGTTCGGAGACTGCAGACTTCTTGGTCTGTCCCAATCAGCCTGTGCTCGACTAGGCGGGTACAAATTTTTCTTTTTCGTATGACGATATAAACTTTACCAGTTACCAGTTTGAGTGGATCTCCTTTGTCTTCTGCTGATCTCAGATACTACAATATTTTCTTCAATGGTTTGAAGACGGTGGTTTGAAGACGGTGTTAATTGTGTCCTTCTTTAGAATTAACACTTTCTTCAAACCAACGAAGAAAATATCGGACTATCTGAAATCAGCAAAAGACAGCAGAGATCTACTCACATCAGCGGGAGTTTACAGGATTCCATGAACCTGTGGTAAGTCTATATCAGTCATACGAAAAGAAGCATTGGTATAGTCTATCCATTCCCAATTGGAACGGCAATAAAAATAAGAGCACTACGAGGGGTGTTCATAATCACTGCCCGGCTAATTGGAAATGTATATACTACCAGTGCTTTTATGTTCAAAGCGTCCCTGGTACAGTCATAAACATTTCTTGCCTGTGGCCCCTAGTCGCCCAGATAGTTGGTAAACGTGCTATCAAATGTAGTTGAGGAATAAAGGCTCGGCTGGCTGGACTGGCTGAATACTAATTATTTGGCCGTTTCACAATATTTATTTATCAGTGCCGTGTGTTCGTGGGGTTAGGTGAGGTAGTGAGTGGTTTTGCAAACCGATTTTTGAAAACTTTTTCTAGAGATTAATTACCCTAACACCAAACTGATATTTTTGCACTTGACGCGCGTTTCACTAACAAGGTTAGCATCTTCAGGAAAAGCAAATTGATACTGAATCTAAAGACAAGAGTTAGCTGTTTATATACCTAAAGTTTTTTGGTCCGGTGTGGACTTTGTTAAATGATGATTATCCTAATTGATTTTTCGGTAATTAACTAGTGGAACCACTACCTGCAAATTAATTTGTCAACAATAGATTAAAAAGCGGACAAATTAATTTGCAGGTAGTGGTTCTACTAGTTAATTACCGAAAAATCAATTAGGATAATCATCATTTAACAAACAAAGTCCGCATCGGACCAAAAAACTTCAGGTATATAAATAGCTAACCCTTGTCTTTAGATTCAGTATCAATTTGATTCTCCTGAAGATGCTAACCTTGTTAGCGAAACGCGCGTCGAGTGCAAAAATATTAGTTTGGTGTTAGGGTAATTGATCTCTAAAAAAAGTTTTCAACTTTTACACCAAAGGTTCCAATCTCATCGTTTAAACCGATTTTTGTGAAAATCTTAGTGTTTTTGGGTACTTTCAATATGGCTTTTTGGAGACCCTTTGAAACAAATGATAACATTACGTGTGAGAAATCTGTGTCAATCGACAGGGATCCGGAATTTGAAAAAAAGGATTTACATGTTCAAGTTCAGCGAGTAATTTTAAATATTCATGAATGCTTGAAGAAGGAAAACTGTCACACTTCACAGAATGCTATTGTGAATAGAATATGCGAGTTAACGAAACTATCTCGTTCGACAGTTCTTCGAGTCATTAAAATAGGGGATATCATTGACCATGCAATGAAACGAAAACAAAGGAATAACAAATTCGCAAACGTTGATGGTGCTACAAAAGATGTGATTCGGCGAACAATTTATGGTATATACCAAAAAAATGAAGTACCAACCTTGGAAATGATTTGGTATAAATTACTCGACTATCCCGATTACAATTACAAATCTTTAGAAACTCTACGAGGTGTCTTATTTTCTTGTGGTTTCAAATATAAAAAAATGAACAATCGGATGGTCATAATGGAATCGACACGCATTGTTCAACTCCGACAAGAATATTTGAGGCGAATGAAAAGCTACCGAGAATCCAGCAGAAATATAATCTACCTTGACGAAACTTGGTTTGACACCCATGATGTTGTCAAATATGGCTGGGTAGACGAAACCAAGTATTGTGCTTTGAACACACCTTCTTCAAGGGGAAAACGTGTTATAATTTTGCATGCCGGGAATGAAAGTGGTTTCGTACCTAACGCTTTGCTTCTGTCGGCCAAAAATATAAAAGATTCGTCTGCTGATTACCACGAAGATATGACTGCGGCTTTATTTGAAACCTGGTTCAGTGAGCAGCTTCTCCCGAATATTCCTCCAAACTCGGTTATTGTTATGGATAACGCTTCGTATCATTCTCGGTTATTGACTACAATACCAAACAATAACACAAAAAAAGCAGATATTGTTGATTTCATGCGAAATCATGACATGGAAATACCCGAAAAGATTCCAAAGAAAAAGGTATTACTGGCAACCATGAAACAACGTAATTTCAAAAAAGAGTATATTATTGATTCGATGTGTGAAACACGTGGTATAATTCTCTTACGTTTGCCTCCATACTATTGTGTGTTCAATCCAATTGAAATTGTTTGGGCCACAATGAAAGAAAGCTTGCGGAAATGTTATCAGTCACCGACTTTGAATGCTGTAGTGCTTGACAATATAAGGCCAGTGGTGAATGAAGTAGGTAATAGTGATGTGTGGAAGAACTGTGTTGCCCACGTTATAAAAGAAGAGAACAAATATGTGCAAAGTTCCATAAATCCGATCATTATTCAACCCGATGATGATTCCACCTCATCCGAATATAGCGAAGAAGAATTTTGATTTTTCTAGCAATTTTGTTGGCCTCTTTTATTTTGTAAATATATGTTTGACGAGAATTCGCTGTGATTATTTGTGTTTTCATTGTATTTTAGAGTTTTCGGCTCGGAAATCAACTACCTTAAATTTCGAAGTTTTTCATAATTACCCATGGTGGAAAAATTCAGTTGATATAACTTTTTCATGGGGTGATCAATTCCTATGATTGTAAGAATAAGTAACTGAAAAATTACCACTGAAAAATAATATGCCGACGCCTATGTCGAGACGGGAATTCCTTCTCTGTGCTGTTCCAATTGGTATTGGAAATACTATACCCGCCTAGTCGAGCACAGGCGGAGTTTCCGATTGGGACAGACCGAGAAGAACAGGCACTGTCCGAAGGGGAACACAAGATCCTGTTCGAAAATACCTAGATGCTAGCATTTTCGAATCATTACTTAGCAATAATGTATTTAGAAGCCATAGAAAATACACAAACACCAAGATAACTTCAACAGAAAGGTAGAGAGAACATATCTACTAAAGATCTGGTAAACAGCATTAAAAGGCGTCAAAACGAAGCCAAGTCATGAAAATCGCGCGAGAAGTACGCGCAAACCCGCCATTAGTGAATCAGCAATATAAATGACATGGCAGAAATGAGAGCTTCAGTTTCAGTTGATAAGTCGAAAAGAGTACTTCGACCACACCACTGAAGATGAATGCCGTAGTTGCAGTTGAAACTTTTGGAGATTGTAACCAAAGAAGACCACGGCATAACCCGAAAACCAACCAAAACATTGACGCCAGCCGTGAAAGCCTAAAGATTGTCAAAACTAGGAAGAGACTTGAGAATTTTCTCCTCCCACCTCCCCTTCTACCCCTCCTCTCCCTGTCTCTTCCTCCCCCTATCTACCCTCTCGCTTCCCCTCCCTTTTTCTATCTTTCTCTCCCCCCTCCCCACCTCCTCCTCTCTATCCTCGCTCTCCCCCCTCCCCCCATCTCTCCCCCTCCCCCCATCTCTCCCCCTCCCCCATCTCTCCCCCTCCCCCTCTCTCCTATATATCTCTCTCCCTCCTCCCCCTTGAGCCAAGACTGAAGTCGCTTCCTAGATTTGACAAGCTGTACATTCCTATATCACATTTTACTATCTGATGCCATTTCTCTTAAAATGCTTATAACAGTAGAAGAGTTTGGAACACATTAAATTGATGTGATCCACCCAGGTGAATTTTCTGTGGATACAACTTCCAAGAACTCTATTCTCCCTTTATTCTCCGTAGTTTTTCCATCGATTGTTAGAAAAAAATTCTTATTTGGGATGTCTTTAAAGTATTCAACTACATACCATTATCACTACAGTAATTCACTACTTCTTACTGTTTTTTGAGTATTCCTTCCACAATCTGAATAATAAACAAAGCTAAATCAATAGAGAATCGGATGAAGTGTAATAGATGGCAAACTGCGCAAAAATTACTGCGTAATATAAACCACTGAAGACTCCAATTAGCCAGCATCCATTATACTAATTACGTAAACAATTTTTCTAAACGCATTTCGCTAACACCGAGGAAGCTACGGTGTAACCGAAACGCGTCTTGGCAAGATAGCTTAATAACTTGATAGAATCAACGAAAGTACCATAGAGTAGGGATTTTTAAGGGAATGAAAAATTTTGGAAGCTAAAAATAAAATATTTCAGGTGAGATCAGTCAAACATTTGAAAGATCAAATAAAAGTACCATAGAGTGGGAACTTTTAGAGAAAAAATTCTAAATTTTGGAAGCTAAAAATAAAATCAGGTGAGATAGCTTCAGAATTTCATGATCAACTAAAAGTTCCACGGAGTGGAAATTTTTAAGGAGGAAGATTCTAAATTTTGGAAGTTAAAAATAAAATCATTTTGGTGAGGTAGCTTGAGAATATGAAAGATCATTATAAAAGTACCATACAAGAGTAATATTGAGGGGAAATGTTTTTAATTCTGGAAGCTAAAAATGAAATTTTTAAGGTGACGTAGCTTAAGGATTTGAAAGATCAAACAAAAGTACCATAGAGGACTTTTTAGGAAAAAGATTCTAAATTTTGAAAGCTAAAAATGAAGTTATTCAGGTGAGGTTGCTTGAGAATTTGAAAGAATATAAAAGTACCATACAGAAGAATATTGAGGGGAAATATTCTAAATTTTGGAAGCTGAAAATAAAATATTCTCGGTGAGATCAAATAAAACTTGTAGATTAGCAATTTTTAGGAGAAAGGTTCTGTAAGCTAAAAATGAAATATTTTAGGTGACGTAGGTTGAGGATTTGAAAGATCAAATAAAAGTGCCATTAGAGGACTTTTTAGGGAAAAGATTCTAAATTTTGAAAGCTAAAAATAAAATAATTCAGTTGAGGTAGCTTGGGAATTTGAAAGAATAAACAAATGAAAGTACCATTGTATGGGAATTTTTAGAGGGGAGGATTTGAAAATTTGGAAACTGAAAATTAAATATTTCAGGTGAGGTAGCTTAATAATTTGAAATTTTAAGTAAAAGTATCATAGAGTAGGAATTTTTAGGGGAATATTCTGAATTTAGAAAGCTAAAAATGAACTTTTCAGATGCGAATATTTTGAATTTTGAAAGCAAAAAATAAAATCTTGGGATGAGAAAGAATCATAGAATGTAGATTTTTAGAGAAATTATTTTGAATTCTGTAAGATGAAATAAAATGTTTCAGGCGATCAAAACTTGGGAATTTGGAATATTGAATTGTATTGTAAAAAAGGAAACTTTGGGGAAGAGATTTAAAATTTTGAAAACTAAAAAATTATATTTTCAGGTTAGAGTTTGGAAATTTGAAGTATTAAATAAAAAATAATGTGCAACAAGAAATTGTAAAATTTTATTTTTGATTCATAAAGTTTATTGCATATTATTGCATATTAAAAAAATTGATTTCATATTTTACTGTTGTAAACGAAGAAGGAGATTCGCCCAGAGTAGAATTCAAGAGGTGTTCAAAAAAATTGCAAAAATTATAAACAATTTAGTAAAAAAAGGGGGTTTGGTTTTTTGCAAAAATCTCGGAAAATGTTGAAGATATCCGAAATTTGAAAAAAGATCCTTAAAGAGGAGGAAATTTACTAAAAAAAAGTCCCACCTCCCGGAACTCTGTCACCAATATTTATAATTTTAATTAAAAGACAAACATTATTTTAACCTATTAAATATCATTATATATTGAATAAACGAAAATCCATGGAAAAAAAATTTCCCATAATTATTTTATTAGATATAGTTAATCAACTAATTTTTACTATGTTTTGAATTTACATAAAAACCCTGATAATTTTTAAAGTAAAAACCCCAAATTTCGTTCACTTCTTGGAGCTTTTCTTGAAAGCCTTCAAAAATGATTCCCGTTGGAAATATTGAAAAATTTTGATTTTTCACTTTGTTATTAATAATCAAAGACGTTAAAAAGTGAAAAATTCAATGAAAGCACGAATTTTTTTTTTATATTCAAATTTATTCGTTTTCTTATTATTTAAAGTTACATAAAAATGGTTTTTTATAATTTTTAGCTCTGTTTGTTTAAAAAATTGTTATCAACAACTGTATTGTTTATAAGATATTTGAAATTTTTTTATCAGTGTTGAATATTATGATTTTTTAAAACAAAATAGTTTCTTTAAAAAATTTTCATTGCTTAAAAACGCATTTGTTGGTTAACAATTTTTTTGCTACTAAATGTGAATATTAAGAAACGATTTTTTTTATCAAAATTTCTATTTCTCTTTGATATTTTGAAAAAAACTTTTTTTAATTTATATTTTCTTTATTTATATAATAAACAATTTGTTTTAAACAATTTAATTTTTACGATGAAATACTACAAAAAAAACCAAAAAGAACAATTTGTCACCTTTTGCGTAAAAAAAAGTCTCTATTTTTTAATATTTTTTTTCACAAAAAGTTACACATGGTTGTTTTTGTTCTTTTTGGTAGTATTTAAAAAAAATTATCGTGAAAATTAATTTGTTGGAAACAAAATGTTTATTAAATAACTAAGTGAAATATAAACTTAAAAAAAGTTTTTTTTAGAATACCAAAGAGAAATAGAAATTATGATTAAAAAAAATTGATAATCAACAAATGTGTTTTTAAGCAATGAATTTTTTTAGGAAACGATTTTGTTTTTAAAAATCACAATATTCATTACCGATAAAAATCTCCCCAAAAAATTTCAAATATCTCATAAACAATACATTTGTTAACAATTTTTTAAACAAATAGAGCTGAAAATTATGAGAAATAATTTTAATTTAATTCAATTGAATTTTTCACTTTTTAACGTCTTCGATTATTAATAACAAAGGAGAAAAACAAATTTTTTAAAATTTTTCCAACGGGATTCTTTTTTGAACAAAATTTGAGGTTTTTAGTTTAACAATACCTAATCAGGGTTTTTATGTAAATTTAAAACTTGTAAAAATTAGTTAACCAAATAAAGTATATCAAATAAAGTAATCACGGGATTTTTTTTCCATGGATTTTCGTTTATTCAAGTGTCTAAAAGATATGAGACTTTTTTTTTAAATAATGATATTTAATGGGATCGAATAATGTTTATTGTTCAAAGGTCCGTATCGCCAGCGCGTGCGGGACGCGTATCACCGGCCTCTAAATTAAAATTATAAATATTGGTGATGAATTTTCAGGAGGTGGGCCTTTTTTAGGAAATTTCCTCCTCTTTAAGGATCTCTTTTACACGCTTTATATAATATATTATATTAGCTTAAAATATTTTCTACTTTTTAGTTCGATGTTCTTTAAAAGCGTGTTTTTTATATTTTTTAAACTATACAGTGTGTCTCACTTCTCATTGAAACACCCCCGTATCTTCCGTAATATTCGAGGTAGAAAGATGAAACTCTCAGGACTGATGGAAATGCTAAAAATGAACCCACCAGCTGAATGGGGTTGGCCAAAGTGATATACACTGTCCGCCACTCGCAATGGAACACCCCATTTTTACGGTAAAACATATTAGGGGGCAGAATAGGCTCAAAATTCCTTCAGATTCGTGATGAGGACTACCAACTTACTACGATTGCACTTTTTTCCTGAAAAAAATTAGTCCTAAAAAATCCGAATTTGTCTCACTTTTTATGGAAACACCCCCGTATCTTCCGTAATATTCGAGGTGGAACGATGAAACTCTCAGGACTGATGGAAATGCTCAAAATGAACCCACCACCTGAATGGGGTTGGCCAAAGTGATATACACTATCCGCCACTCGCGATGGAACACCCCATTTTTACGGTAAAACATATTAGGGGGCAAAATAGGCTCAAAATTCCTTCAGATTCGTGATCAGGACTACCAACTTACTACGAATACACTTTTTTTCCTTAAAAAATTTCAGTCCTGAAAAATCCGAATTTGTTTCACTTCTCATGGGAACACCCCCGTATCTTCCGTCTTCCTTTGCACGAAGGAGATGAAATCTACCGTATCGAGTATTGTTTATGGATGCAGGGAAATTATCTCAATGACAGGAATTTTTTAAAGTATATCTTATACAGTGATGAGGCTACTTTTACCACGAATGGTGTTGTATCTTCCCAGAACATGAGATTTTGGGCTGAACAAAATCCAAATTGGGTGGTGAATTGTAGAGACCAAATGTCTCAGAAAGTTAATGTGTGGTGTGGTATCCTGAACGAAAATATTATCGGGCCATTTTTTTTTCGATCAAAATTTAAACGGACGACTATTCGTTGATTTTCTCGAAAATGTATTTTCCGATGTGTTGGAAGAACTACCTTTGGATGTGAGACACAGCATGATTTTTTAGTTAGATGGTTCACCAGTTCACAATAGTGGCATAACAAGGGTTTGGTTGAATAGGAATCTACCTATGGAATGGATAGGACCCAATAGCCCTCTCGTAGTATGGCCACCACGATCCCCAGATTCAACTCCACTGGATTTTTATTTATGGTGAAACTTGAAAAATAAAGTTTATAAGGATAGGCCAACAAAGGAGGAAGATTTCCGTGCAAGAATTATACAAGCGTGAAGAGAAATCACACCTAGAGAACTGAGAAGAGTTGGAGGAAATAATAGAAGGCGTATAGAAAAATGTGTTCGATTGGAGGGAAATTTCATAGTAGGCACGAAAATATAAAATTGTCAACAGTTAAATCATTTGAAATTGATAATTTTGTTTTTTAATTGAAAATGTGATTTTGAAAGTAGTACTTCGAAAGAATTTTGAACTACATAACATTTTTCGCCACAAAATATCCTTGTTTTTTTTTAAATAATGGGAAAATGAGAATATGAACTAACATTAAACATCCCAAAACCTCACTGATTACATGTTTCCGTTCCTCTTACAAAATTACCATTTTCTCTCTTATTGAGAAGGAATAACTTTCCTGACAACAAAATAAAAAATAAATTATTTATGTGAAAACAAAAGTCGAATTTCTCTTAAACAATTTCGTTCATGTTTTGATGTCAAAACCAAAAAAAAATCTACTTCAATTATCACGGAAGATACGGGGGTGTTTCCATGAGAAGTGAAACAAATTCGGGTTCTTCAGGACTGAAATTTTTTCAAGAAAAAAGTGTAATCGTAGTAATTTGGTAGTCCTGATCACGAATCTGAAATAGTTTTGACCCTATTTTGCTCCCTAATATGTTTTACCGTAAAAATGGAGTGTTCCATCGCGAGTGGCGGACAGTGTATATCACTTTGGCCAACCTCATTCAGGTGGTAGGTGCATTTTGAGCATTTCCATCAGTCCTGAGAGTTTCATGGTTCCACCTCGAATATTACGGAAGATACGGGGGTGTTTCCATAAGAAGTGAGACAAATTCGGATTTTTCAGGACTGAAATTTTTTCAGGAAAAAAGTGTAATCGTAGTAAGTTGGTAGTCCTGATCACGAATCTGAAATAGTTTTGACCCTATTTTGCCCCCTAATATGTTTTACCGTAAAAATGGAGTGTTCCATCGCGAGTGGCGGACAGTGTATATCACTTTGGCCAACCCTATTCAGGTGGTAGGTGCATTTTGAGCATTTCCATCAGTCCTGAGAGTTTCATCTTTCTACCTCGAATATTACGGAAGATACGGGGGTGTTACCATGAGAAGTGAGACACACTGTATCTGTTGAAATTTCGTTTATCTTTAATATTTTCCGAGATATTTGCAAAAAACCAAACCCATCCCTTTTTTACTAAATTTAAAGATCATTCCGAATCGAATGAGCCACGGATCATAATTTTCGGTGCCTTTGGACAGAAGTTCCAAAAAAAAAAAGATCTTGTGACCCATGGCTGCAAAAAATACTAAATAACGCAGCGTCTTCAAACTTGAAACATATGCTTTATAGATTGTGTACTTTGTAGTATAGTGATATTTTTCAAATAACCGCCATCTCTAGGTCAGGCCGGGTACTTCTAAAACCACCCTGGTAGTTTGAAATCGATTTTTTCAACACTCTAGGAATTGGAAACCGTTTCTCGAGTGTATTATTATCACGATATTACTACACTGGTTTATTTTGAATAGTCATTTATTTTATTTAGATGGACTTGAATGTTTCCTTACATACAAATGGTGCGGATGAGCAAAATAAAGATTACAAATCGAGGGAACCGGCGAAAAATAGACCTTCATCGTTTAACACTGCATCAGAAAATATTGAAAGTGGTACAGAAAGAGCTTCAGCGTCTGATGAGGAATCGCCACTTTTCTTTGAAAAATTATTCGATCAAAATAGTTCGTTTGTTCAGTGTTATTTGAATAAACATGTTAATAGTTTGCCTTCGAAATTGACGATAAGCTCGAGGCGCCTGTCTCAGTGCCGTGAAGAGGACGAAGAACAAGAAAAGAGAGACTTAGTGCCTTCAAATATGTCAGACAGTGACAAATCGTCCCCAGACCCGTCGAGTGGTTCTAAACTTGCTGTGATAGATACAATAAGTGGGCCAACGCATAAGTTTGTGATAACGAAACCTAACATCGAGGAAAGTCAAAATGAGCCCCCGAAGGAGTTGTCGAAAGCCGCAAAGTTATTTTCAAACAAGAAACAATATTTTCAAGCTAACACAGTTCATGCTATTTCTTCGTGCGACCCCAAGAAACCCTCTGTTCGTACCATTTTCAAGGCGCCACTGCAGAACCTGCATTACGATGCGAAGTTTTTCGATTCCTCTTTGATAGAAATGAAGAGCAGCAGCAGTTCGACTATCGATCAAGGCGGAAGCGCTGAAGATATATGGGTCAAAAGAAAAGACGCTGATTTAAATCGGGTGAGTTTATTTTAATCTAATCCTATCCCGAATAACACATCCCATAGCTATAGCTACATTGACTATACAAAACTTTACAATGTGTTACAAAACGAAAATTGGTTTGATGTTATAAATTGCAATGAATCACAAAAATCCTATGATAACTTTATTACTAAATTTGAAAAACATTTAAAAGACTGCACTACAAGACACATACGTAAAAAAAATCTTCGCACAAACTTAAACCGTGGATTACTGTAGGTTTAATCGAATCTATAGAGATAAACTGAAACTGAAAATGAATAAAAATATGAACCCAGAATTGAGAAATGAATATAAGCGGTATAGAAATGAATTGAGTAAATTATTACGAATTACAAAAAATTACTATTACAGAAATAAATTAAAGGAAAATAGTAAAGATTGCAAAAAAACATGGGAAACAATCAATGAAATAACTAATAGAAATATAAAACAAAAAAATATAGGGGAAATCAAATTAAAAGATAAGATATTTAGGGAAGATGAGGAAAAAGCAAACGTTTTCAATAAATATTTCGCTAGTGTTGGCAGAGAAATGGCTAAAAAAATAAATAAATCTTATAGAATGACCCCACAATTTTTGAACGACAAATCAATAGTAAATTCAATATTTCTCACCCCGGTAAATGATAAAGAAATTATAAACATTATATCAAAATTAAAAAACAATCGTACACCTGGTCCCGATGGAATTAGTTCCAAACTTATAAAAACTCTACACCTGTATTTGGTACAACCCCTTGTCTATATAATCAATTTAATATTCAAAACTGGCAAAATACCACTGCAATGGAAATATTCCATAGTCACTCCCGTTTTTAAATCTGGTGATAAATCCAATCTCAGCAACTATCGACCAATTTCTGTAATAGATAATTTTGCGAAGATATTGGAGCATGCCCTCAAAATTCGCCTACTGGAATTTTTTCAAAAAAAATGAGGTATTAACAGAAAGGCAGTATGGATTCATTAATGGAAGTAATACTGAACTAGCTGTTTTAGATAACTGCTATGCAGTTAGACTAATCTCTAAAGAATTAAGTTTTCCAACTGCTAAAATTGTATATTATTCATTATTTGAATCACACTTAAGATATGGCATTCCATTTTGGGGCAGTTGCTGTAATTTTCTGTTCAATAGCATATTCATTTTACAAAAACGTGCCATTAGATACATGTGTAAAGCTAAATTTAACGACCACTGTAAACCTCTATTTAAATCTCATAAAATTCTAACTGTAGTAGCATTGTATATTTTAGAAACGGTACTCATTGTAAAAAAACATTTGAATAAATTTGGTTCAAATTCTTCACATTACGTAACTCGGCAAAGTAATGACATCAAACTCCCACTGCCTACCACGTCTCTTGTATATGACTCTTTTATCTACAAAGGTGGCAAAATATATAATCACTTACCACTTGCAATAAAAACCATTGGATCCTTCTATAAATTCAAAAGAGCAGTAAAAAATCTATTATTAGACAGAGCCTATTACAGTCTGAATGAATACTTTAGTGAAATACTAGAATAATCCTTTTTTAATTTCCATATGTCGCATAGTGTTGCTCATCTTTTATTATGTATAGTTGTGTAGATTTATATAGTATTAAGTGTGACATGTTACCTTTTATTAACAAGTTTAATTGTTGTTGACATATTTTCTCTGGTATCAGTGCTATGTATATTTTATATTTTTTTTTTTTTTTAATTTTTCAACTTTGTAACCATGATGTTATTCATGAACAATAAAGTACTTTCTCTCTCTCTCTCTCTATTTAAGCAAGCATCGGATGCCTTAGACAATTCAAAAAAGTGTCTTGCAATTTTTCTTGATTTGGCCAAGGCCTTTGATACAATTTCTCATGAAGCACTCTTAAATAAACTGAATTTATATGGAATACGAGGACCGGCAAATAATGTTTTTACAGATTATCTTTCTTGTAGAACCCAGCGGGTCAAAATAGGTAACAATGTTAGTGAACTGGCTAAAATCTCTAGTGGCGTACCTCAAGGTACCGTTTTAGGTCCAATACTATTTTTAGCATATATTAATAGTTTAAGTCGCATAAATAATTTCAAAGGGCACCTCATATCATATGCTGACGATACTGCAATTATCTGTACAGGTGATACATGGCAACAGGTATATAAAGTAGCAGAAGAGTGTTTGGGTAAAATACAAATTTGGTTAAGCAACAATCTTCTCAACCTTAATGTTGAAAAATCGAAATTTATTACTTTCACTCTTCTGAGCAACCACCAACCTGTCCAACAAAAAATTTATTTACATATGCCAAAGTGTTCTGAAACCATTTGTGAATGTCCATATATTGAAAAAGAGTAACTAAACTAAAGTATTTAGGAGTTGTAATGGACCAACATCTGAGATGGGATGAACATTTGCAATATATAGTAAAAAGACTTAGACATCTTAGCTATAAAATGTATGAACTCAGGGATATACTCACAAAAAAAAAGCTTAATTATCTTTTACAAATCTCTTGTTGAGTCAGTTATACGATATTGTATCACAGTGTGGGGTGGAATGTTTGAGAATGTGCTAAATATTGTACAGGTGCTCCAGAATACAGTTTTAAAAATAATGTTGAAAAAAAAACAGACAATTTCATACAGAAAAACTCTAGTCTGAAACTAATCTGCTTGATATAAGAAGTTTGTATGTACACCAGTATCTTATATGGATATACTCAAACAATATCAATTATTCTAAGGCAAATACAAAGTACACCAGAAATGTACATAATTTATCCATTGATATACCCCTTTACAAAAAAAGTCATACCCAACGTTCAGTTTACTATTTCGCTCCAAAACTGTATAAAATGCTTCCCCTTGAAATAAAGATAAATACCACATTTTTAAAGTATAAAAAAAATACAAAAGAATTCATAATTGTAAATAATACTCGTATAAACAGTTTATTCAAACATACCCAATAACCCAGAAATATCACTCAGTACATTTTCTAATCTTCCAATATGTCTTTCAGTGTATGTGTACCTATTTCCAATATTATGTAAACCTAGATGTATAGATAATTATAGGTACTTATTCTCATAAAATATACCAGCTTCCTCTGTCTATTCACTAATACAACTGCAACAGTTATTTAATCTTTTGTTACTTTTGTGCCTGATATATTTTTAAAGTACTTCCACGGGGAGACAGCCGGAAGCATATTACAAGCCACCTGCGCTTAGGCTGCTTTCCTCAAACTCCTAGTGGTCCTAACCATAATATTAATAAATTGTATATTAACATATTCCAAATAAAATTGAATTGAATTGAATTTGGAATGGAATATTGTTACAAATTAATGAATTAACTGTCCTAAACAAATTTATTTCCGACAATATTTCACTAATCACAAACTAATTTATTTATTACAACACTTGGCAACTAACGCCTAATTTATGTCCACTATTTGAATTTCTTGTTTAGCCGCTCGATTCACTTTCTCAACTGCCCTCTTGAGTCGGGAAGATGGGCTTATATCGGTAACGGTCCTTTTTAGAATTCTGTAGTCGGTTCGGTACTAGAATTTTACCGGCGATTCCCGACTGCATTCTTTCGCGGTGATGTCATGTATTTGTTCCATGAGTCGGCCGGCGTACTGATCAGGGGCGGCTTGTTACATTGCCCCCTTCTTAAAGACGTTTCGCCCCGAAATGTCATCGTTGGCCTGTGTCGATACCTGACACAGTCTTCACAGTCTTCATGCTCTTCCGTGGAAGATGGTTACCACATATAATAATAATAATAGTATTTATTTGACTACTTTACATAATACAATATGTTTGTAGCAAGTCATGTTTGGCTTTAAATTCGAAATTTACAAGTTAAAATTTACACAACATTCACAAATTAAAATTTACACAACAATTACATATGTAATTACATATATAATAAACAATCAGCTTGGCAAACGTGGGTTTTCCTGTGCTGAAAGTAACATCAACCTGAAACTTGAATCCAAAACCATTGGGAAGCCCTTAGAAGTAGCTGAAGCATTTGCTGAGCATTTTTCAAAAACCGCCGAATCTCTTATAAATAATCACTTTGGACTAAACTTATCACTGCCTTGCACTACAAGTACTAAGCTTAATATTCTCTATCCATACGAAGACAGTCCGATAACTAAATGTGAGATACATGATACCCTAAAATTAATGAAAAATAAAAAGTCATCAGGCGTTGATGATCTATCTATGAGTACTATTAAGAGCATAATAGATGCTATAATCGACCCACTCACTTATCTTTTCAATCAATCATTCATCCAAGGATATTTTCCTGATGAATTCAAGAAAGCTCTAATTTTACCGTTGTTTAAAAAAGGTAGCAGAGACGAAATAGATAACTACAGACAAATTTCTCTGCTTTGTGAACTTTCCAAACTATATGAAAAACTAGTGGCTAGCAGAATTATCAACTATCTGGAAAGTAATACCCTGCTATCAAACTGCCAACACGGTTTTAGGAAAAATCATTCTATTGAAACAGCTAGCTATTGTTTTCCCAGTCATATTCATGAAAAACTTGATAAAAATGATTTTATTATCAGTGTGTTTTTTGACCTGTCAAAAGCATTTGACACGGTATCAACTAATTTTGTGTTGACCAAATTAAGTGTGCATGGTTTGCCCAAACTATGGTTTAAGTCTTACTTGAGTGGTCGTAGCATAATTGTAAAGCAAATAAATTCAATGTCTAATGAACGCGAGGTTAGATTGGGGGTTCCCCAAGGCTCTGTTCTTGGTCCCCTATTGTTTTTAATTTTTGTCAATGATCTGTCGGAATATATGAGTGATTGCTATTTAACTATGTTCGCTGACGACACCACCATTACCGTCGCTGGACCTACTACAGATGATTTGCTAACAAGAGTTAGACTGATTCACAACACAACAAAAAAATATTTTTTGAATGTTTCCTACACTAAATTAGTCAATTTCTACTAATTTTGGGGTGATAAAAACGAAAATAACAATGAAAAATTTTTATTAGCTCTGGTTTTTGCGATACACAGTACTTAATCTTAAAGAGTAGTTATACTATACGTGAAAAGTGAAAGTACATAAAACAATATTGTTATGTTTCTTTTAGAATATTTTAAGTACAAAATTAATAAAAAAAACATTATTCTTAGTGTTTTGACAAATAAAAGAAGTTTGTACCACCAAATTTCAATTAAGTCCATCCGATTCATTGTAAGATCGCTGTCGTTTAGCTTGTCTTTTATAAAACACTTCTGGAGCATCCCTACACACAGACCAGCAGTAGTCTGCAAGCATTGCTTCATTCCAACGGCCCTGATTTCTCTGTTCCATTAAGGCAATGTCTTGATGGAATCTTTCTCCATGTTCGTCACTCACAGCTCCACAGTTTTGTGGGAAGAAATTAAGATGAGAGTGAAGAAAATGAATTTTTAAGGACATGTTGCATCCAAGTTGGTGGTAAGCTTGAAGAAGCTCTTTAACCAATGCTGTGAAGTTATCATCTCTTTTGTTACCTAAAAACCCATGTACAACCCCCTTAAAGGCTTCCCAGGCTCTTTTTTCATTTCCTGTTAAAATCATGTCAAAAGCAGGATCATTTACGATTTCACGGATTTGAGGCCCAATAAAGATGCCTTCCTTGACTTTAGCATCACTCAACCTGGGAAACTTTGCTCTCAAGTACTTAAAAGCTTGTCCTTCCTGGTCCATGGCCTTCACAAAGTTTTTCATTAGTCCCAACTTAATATGTAATGGGGGAAGGAGAACATCCTTAGGATCTACAAGAGGCTCGTAAACTACATTTTTCTCATTAGGGTTTAGGTCTCGTGTAGGCCAGTTCATTTTTTTATAGTGAGATTTTCTATCCCGACTGTCCCACAGACACAAAAAACAACAGTACTTGGTGAACCCTAATTGCATTCCTAGGAGTATAGCAATGACTCTCAGATCACCACAGATGTGCCACTTGTGTTGTTCATATTTGATTGATTGGAGAAGTGTTTTCATATTTATATACGTTTCCTTCATGTGAACTGCATGACCTATAGGAATAGAGGGTAGCTGATTTCCATTATGCAGAAGTACAGCTTTTAAGCTTAGTTTTGAAGAGTCTATAAACAGTCTCCATTCAGATGGAGTGTGATCCAAATTCAAGCAGTCCATCAAACCATTAACATCAGAACAAACTACGAGGTTTTCTTTTTTCTCAAAAAAAAGGAAGCAAATCTTTTTGACGCTGTCTGTACTGAGATATTTTCACATCATGTTTTAGAAGATTCCACTGTTGTAGTCTTGACCCTAACAGCTCAGCCTTTTCCTTAGACAAGCGAAGATCTCTTATAAGGTCACTCAACTCTGCTTGACTAATTCTGTGCGGATCACTAGACCTATCGCTTACCCTCAAAATCAGGGTCATAGGATGTAGAAGGATGGGTTGCTCCTTCTAAACAGTCTTCATCACCTTCCTCTAAAATTTCATTGTTTTGGGGTGGAGAAGGGACTGGCAAATTGTCTGAGTGTGGTACAGGCCGAAGAGCAGATGGGAGATTAGGGTATTTAACCGTTCCTCTTTTCTTCATAGATAAACCTTTTAATGGGAGGAGTTAAGCAGAAATAACAGTCGTCTGTATGATTGGTAGGCTCACGCCAAACCATAGGTACTGCAAAAGCCATTGCCCGGTTTTTATTTTTCAGCCACTCTCGCAATATGACGGAACAAGAATTACAACATATATGAGGAGCCCATGATTTATCTTGGTCCCCAACTTTCACACCAAAATAATGTTCATAGGCTGTCTTAACGATAGGTGTCATTTTACGTTTCTGAGCCTTAAATGTTATTTCACCACATATATAGCAAAAGCTATCGACAGAATTCACACACTTTCGAGGCATTTCAGATCAGCACTTAAATTAATTTAAAAATCAACTTCACACGATAATTTCAATAGCAACCACGTGCGTACAATTGACAAACTCACATAGGTTATGTGAGGCTACTTAAGAACAGATGATGAGAGGGGTGTTATGTAAACAAACATGTGTACCAACTGTTGGTGATGAAATATTTCATTTGTTGAAAACTCAATATACATATATATATATAATATAATGATACTATATTTTGAAAACAAGAGCTAATATATAATTTTTATGGTCACTTTCGGTTTTAACACGTGGAAATACATTAAAATCATCTAATTTCAACCCCGAAACAAAAACTTTGTTGTGTTGTGATAGACCAGTTCACAAGCTGGTGTGATGTTAATCGTCTAGTTCTGAATACCTCAAAGTCGGTATCGATGAGATTTAATAATAGAATTTGGGGTACCATAAGTGAATTAGCTCAGTGCGATAATATCAATATCAATGCAGCAAACGAAGTTAAATTTTTAGGAACAATTTTGGATGAAACATTAAGTTGGGATCAACATATCGATAGTGTCTGTAAAAAACTAAATAAAGCATATTTTGCGATCAAGCAAATGAAAAACTGTGTTGACCAACAAGGTCTTTTGGCAATCTATTTCGCTATGGCTTATTCCCATATTTCACTCAATATAATGTCTTGGGGTTCTGGTAGAGATTTTAATAGGATATTTGTAGCTAAATTTAAAAACTCTCCCCAGTATAGTGCTATTACGTTTTATAATAAACTACCCAACTTTTTAAAAAACTCCAAATCAGACAATATTTTTTATAAAAGTACTAAGGAATTTTTTATTGAAAAATGTTTTTATAATGTACAAGAGTATCTGGATGGCAACTTCAGCTGAGTTTTATTTTGTTTAGTATTCTAACAAACTCTCATTGAGATTTTAAACTTTATATCTTACTTACTTGCTATATTTTAAATGTATATGTTTAGTATAAATAGTACCTGTTGACATACCTGTTGACATACCATATGTACATATTGTACCTCAGTGGCTAAATAAATTATTATTATTATTATTATTATTTGAAAATCAAAGTCATCGACAGAATAGAAGTAATGCCTCAACAAATAACACAACACAACAAAGTTTTTGTTTCGGGGTTGAAATTAGATGATTTTAATGTATTTCCACGTGTTAAAACCGAAAGTGACCATAAAAATTATATATTAGCTCTTGTTTTCAAGATATAGTATCATTATATTATATATATGTATATTGAGTTTTCAACAAATGAAATATTTCATCACCAACAGTTGATACACATGTTTGTTTACATAACACCCCTCTCATCAGCTGTTCTTAAGTAGTAAACATAACCTATGTGAGTTTGTCAATTGTACGCACGTGGTTGCTATTGAAATTATCGTGTGAAGTTGATTTTTAAATTAATTTAAGTGCTGATCTGAAATGCCTCGAAAGTGTGTGAATTCTGTCGATAGCTTTTGCTATATATGTGGTGAAATAACATTTAAGGCTCAGAAACGTAAAATGACACCTATCGTTAAGACAGCCTATGAACATTATTTTGGTGTGAAAGTTGGGGACCAAGATAAATCATGGGCTCCTCATATATGTTGTAATTCTTGTTCCGTCATATTGCGAGAGTGGCTGAAAAATAAAAACCGGGCAATGGCTTTTGCAGTACCTATGGTTTGGCGTGAGCCTACCAATCATACAGACGACTGTTATTTCTGCTTAACTCCTCCCATTAAGCAAGGTTTATCTATGAAGAAAAGAGGAACGGTTAAATACCCTAATCTCCCATCTGCTCTTCGGCCTGTACCACACTCAGACAATTTGCCAGTCCCTTCTCCACCCCAAAACTATGAAATTTTAGAGGAAGGTGATGAAGACTGTTTAGAAGGAGCAACCCATCCTTCTACATCCTATGACCCTGATTTTGAGGTAAGCGATAGGTCTAGTGATCCGCACAGAATTAGTCAAGCAGAGTTGAGTGACCTTATAAGAGATCTTCACTTGTCTAAGGAAAAGGCTGAGCTGTTAGGGTCAAGACTACAACAGTGGAATCTTCTAAAACATGATGTGAAAATATCTCAGTACAGTCAGCGTCAAAAAGGTTTGCTTCCTTTTTTTGAGAAAAAAGAAAACCTCGTATAAAAGACAAGCTAAACGACATCGATCTTACAATGAATCGGATGGACTTAATTGAAATTTGTTGGTACAAACTTCTTTTATTTGTCAAAACACTAAGAATAATGTTTTTTTTTTTATTAATTTTGTACTTAAAATATTCTAAAAGAAACATAACAATATTGTTTTATGTACTTTCACTTTTCACGTATAGTATAACTACTCTTTAAGATTAAGTACTGTGTATCTCAAAAACCAGAGCTAATAAAAATTTTTCATTGTTATTTTCGTTTTTATCACCCCAAAATTAGTAGAAATTGACTAATTTAGTGTAGGAAACATTCAAAAAATATTTTTTTGTTGTGTTGTGTAATTTTTCAGTTTTCTCTTGTATGTGTTCAGACTGAGTTCTTTGAAATCTTAGGGCAAAATATTGTACAGAGAGTAATCTATGGAATTTTTTTGCGAAAAGTGAACACGAAATCGATTTAATCTAATTTGGTGAGCGTTTCGTGTGTTATGTTCGTGGATAGGACATTGTTTCGTCAAGGACGTTTTCTTCTTATGGATTTCAATCAAGACGAAATATAGAAATAAAGTTGGCAATGGCATAATTCTAAGTTTTTTGAAATATTCTTGACAGTGATCCTTGTATCCAATATTAGCCAGCACTCTCAATGCCTTCTTTTGCATCCTACATATTTGAATGGAATGACATGAATTTCCCCAAAGTTGTACCCCATAACTGATATCTGAGTGAAACAGTGAAAAGTATGAGGTTTTTAATATATTTGCACTAGTGATGTACTTCAATTGGCGAAGAACAAATAGAGAACCCGAGAGTTTTCTCTTCAGTTGAGAAATATGTGCAGACCAGTTAAGTCTATTATCTAATGTAATGCCCAGTAATTTAACTTCATTAGTTTCACAATGAGAGATAATTTGATTATTAGCAGAAGTCTGGATGTATTGTGTTTTCAGACAATTTAGTTTCAGCTTATTAGATAGAAACCACTGGTTAGCACTATTAGATATATCGTCGAGATGAGACTGTAACCCATCATTATTTTTATCCGACAGAATGAAAGTGGTGTCGTCCGCAAAAAGAACCGATTTGAACGGCAACATATGTTTGAACATGTCATTCACATAAATGACAAATAAGAGCGGGCCCAAAACAGACCCTTGCGGAACGCCATGCTTAATAGTTTGAAAGTTTGATAAGGTACCGTTGAGCATCACTGCTTGTTGACGATTAGTTCTTATTGAGTGAAGCGGAATACCTCTAACTCCGTAATAGTTTAATTTTTCCAATAGAATTTCATGTGAGACGCAGTCGAACGCTTTCGACAGGTCACAAAGCATCAACGCTGTGTGATTGCCATGCTCAAGTTCCTCACTCACGCCAGACACGACGTCGTACACTGCATCTATTGTTGAGCGCGACTTTCTGAAACCATATTGTGAGTTACTGAAAAATTTATTACCTTAAAAGTAGGCATAGAGCTGAATCTTAATTATAATTTCAACCAGTTTACTGAATATGGAAATAATACTTATTGGTCTGTAGTTATCGATGGCTTTTTCATCACCTTTTTTAAAAAGGGGCACTACTTTAGAAGACTTTAAGATATCTGGAAAGATACCAGTACATAAGATTAAATGGATCAGTATAGTAAGAGGTTGGATTATTATAGACGAGGTTTCCTTTAGTATTCGACTATTGAGTTCATGGGTATCTGAACATTTGGTGTCCTTCAGTGAATTAATCGCTTCCAAAACTTCTATCTCATGCACGGGTCGGAAGAAAAATGACTTACACGGAGCAGGAAATTTCTTAAAACTTGAAACCTCCTCGTTTGCAACATACGGGAGAGAATTAATGATATTATCAGCAATGTTACTGAAAAAGTTGTTCATCTCATCAGATGATAGTTTGATTGTTGGTTTTAAATCGTATTTATTTCTCTCGAAATTTATTATTTTCCAGCAAGCTTCAGACATCAATTAATGATGTCTTGACCCACTCAAATTTAAACTCGATATACCGCTTCGTTGACACCGTTTGGTTTCCACAGGGTACCTGAGCTTGAGCAACTTCAGTAGGGACCTGCTCTTCTTCTGCAGGTTTTTGTAGACTGCTGTCATATGGCGGAGTGCCAAAAGGAACCTTGATGGCAACCCAATGCTCTGCAACAAAAATTCCACAAGTCAATCTTGTGGAATTTTTGTTGTATATCACCAAATACCTGCAACCGCAACTCTCTTCAGTAAAAATCGCAACGAAAATCTTCCAAGTCCAAAAAGAATAGAAATTCTTCCAAGTTTTCAAGAGCGACTAGTACAAGCTCACGTTCAACACCAACTAACTAACTTTTCCAAGACGTTCACATATTTATAGAAAAAAGACAAACTCTTCCCGTAACGTCATCCGATGCCTCTCGACCAATCACCAGTCGCTTAAATCGTACGATTCGTGTCCACCAAATTCCGATGACTACCAGTGCTGCCGCAACGTCAATTCAAAAAGTACCGAAATTTACAAGAAAATAGTACCCAAAATGTACTGCGCAAGACTAGGCATGGCACATGCGCATAAATCATTTCAGACCAAATGCCAGTAATGCCAAACGTGTAATAATGTTATCCATTTAAATTCGGAAAATATATGGAGTAAACAATTTGCTGGAAACTAAGAAATGTTCCTTAAGAGAAAGATCATAATCAGAACATTTGATAAAAAGGTGTCTTTTTCCTTCTTCAAATTGCTCTTTCACGGTTGCAAATGTGTTTTGTTTTAATTAGGTTTCTGTCACAATAGAATGAACAATACTAAAGACGTTTTCAAGTAGCTAGATTCGAGAATTATTACCTGTCCATATTCCTATTTATTTTGACAAAACAATAAAACCAATTTCTCAAGGTGAGGTGTGAGGTTAGAAGTTGAAACTGCTGTTCTGCTGACTGACTGACAGATGACAGAACCACAGTTCACAGGCACAATACAGAACACAGGATTAAATAATGCAGAGTTATGATGATAGCTCGCAATTTTGACACAAGTACGGTATTTGCTGATCTGGAACTTGAAACACGGAATTGCATTGTTGCCACACATATTGTTGTTATTTTTTACTGTACTCGATGGGAGTCAACGTGAAAATGTAAAAAATTGGGATTATAGTAAATAGTACCGAATAGTCTACATATTGATCCGGGTAGTATCTTCGTATCAAAATCATGGAATAGTACCGAATGCGGTACAATAGTACCTTAACGGCAGCACTGATGACTACGTTTACGACCCTGTTTTTATGCAAGCGGTGTTTGCCATCTCATTTCGTTCATACGTCGTCTCGCTTCCTCAATATGCGTCGTACGATAAACGAAATCAAACAGTCTTCGGCTTTGCTCGGTTATCTTCGGACAATCGCGAAAATGCTAAATTTTCGTTTTCCTTGCTTTCATTTAAAACTCGACGTCCTGAGGCAAAAAGACTCATGCCGTGTCTCGATATTTTCAGTCGTTCTGGCTGAAAAATGCCTTTGAAAAATGTATTATTTTTCAACACTCAAACTCTAATAATAATTGAACCACGATCGCTAGGAACGCGATTGAGGTTTCAATCGAAAGCTGTTAAGAATCTCTATCGATGTTTCTTTGAAGAAAGCTCGATTTCCCTGTCCAAATAACTAAAAAGGCCATTTTCCATAAAATGATTATCCTAACACTTAGGAAACGGTATTTCACATCTTAATTTTCAAAACTAAGTTGAAATATCCTGGAAAAACTAACGTTTTTCCGTATTTTCTTGATATTCACTCTGAGTGAGCGGTCCTTATACTGGAGCTCGCGAAATTCAATTCGTGACAGAATTCCAGCGAATATTCTACCACTTTCGAGGCCTTTCGATTGTCATATATTAACGCTAGCTACGAGCATATCGATATAGTCAAGTGAAGTGTGAAGTTTCGCGGACAGTGCAGTACAGAGCGATCTAACAAGGTGATAGACATTTGAATAATAGTTGAAGTCTTAGTTAAAATATTTGGTTGTATTAACAGTGAAATGAAGTTAATTTTGATTTTGATGATTTTGGTGGTCCTGTTATTCCTCAAGTCTTTAATGATTATTTCATTGACTCTGTAAATTCTCTAATCAATGATTCTGAACCTGCTGTTGAACTTCATTACAATATAAAAACAAACTCTATTTTTCTTCATCCTTTAGACGAAACTGAACTTTTTGATATCATCAAGTCCATATCGTCTAAGAACTCTAGTGGCATTGACGAATTACCAGGAGGAGTATTGTTGTATGTTGCTGAACTAATCATTGAACCACTTACATACCTACTTAATCTCTCTTTCCTTGAGGGTTTATTTCCCTCGTGTTTTAAACATGCTATTGTTGTTCCTGTTCACAAAAAAAAAGCACTTAATCTCCAACTACAGAGGTATTGCATTGCTGTCTTCATTTTCGAAAATTTTCGAAAAATCCTATCTCATCAGACTTGTATCCTTCTGTAAAAAGTATAACCTACTCGCAAAGAGCCAATATGGATTCCAATCTGGTTTATCCACCCAAGATGCGACTCTTTCTCTGGTCAATCATGTTTTATCCAAATTTGAAAATGGCGAAAAATCGATCCGTATTCTATTTGATTTGTCACGTGCATTTGATACCATCAACCATTAACTTCTCCTCGATAAACTTTATGATACTGGAATTCGCGGCCAAAGTCTAAAATGGATTAAGACTTATCTGACTGGCAGATCACTATCTGTTAAGGTTAGGCTCAAATCTGGAATATATCATTCTGAAAATCGTAACATTAACAGGTGTTCCCCAAGGTAGTGTCCTGGGTCCTACTCTCTTTCTCTTATTCGTCAACGACATCTCTAATATTAATCAACAACATTGTACGGTACAGTTTGCTGATGATACGTCCTTCTTATTGAGTTCTTCTTCTTGTGAAGGGTTATCTGACCAGGCTGATATTGCAGTTGCTAATATGCTTAATTACTGCGCCAGAAACGGTCTCGTACTAAATAGCAATAAATTTAATACCATTGTTTTCTCACTTGGAGAAATGGACTGCAGTATATTAGTTAGAGCTAATACTAAATCTATTGTGCAGAAAAAATCAGTAAAATTCTTAGGGTTGAACATTGACTCCCAATTATCCTGGAATGATCATATTGACTCTATTTCTATAAAATTATCCAAGCATTGTTTCGTCATTTGGAATCTCAGAAATTCTGTCCCTATAAATATTTTATTAAGTTACTACTATGCCTATGTTCACTCAAGTTGATTGCTCAAAAAAAGATACTAAGAACCATGTGTTTTAAAAAATATAGTGATTCTTGCAAGCAGTTATTTACTGAGTTACAAATTTTAACTCCATGTACATTTTTAATTGTGTCACTTACATTAAGAATCATTACCATGAGTTTCAGCAAAGGGATACTATCCGCATAGCTGCTGGTTATACTCTCAGGCAAAATTATAATCTGATAGTTCCTGTACACAAATTAACATCTGTATCAAACGGACCTCATGTTATGTCTATAAAAATATTTAATAAACTTCCAACATTCATTAAGAAAATTTCAAATCCCATTAATTTCGAAAATAACGTTAAAAATATTCTCTACAAAAATGCCTTTTATTCACTTGATGATTATTTTCAAACTGATCTGGCTGTTTGACATCACGATTGTTTGCTTGTTAATATTCTACTGTTTATACTATGTTTTTTTTTAATTGTTTTATATAATTATCTCCTACATCTACTATTGATTTAATTTTTTTTATGTATGTTCCATATTTTATCACTTGATATTTTTCAACTCCAATCTTTACTGTGTATATGACGATTTCCATGCTTGTAAAAAAGTCTCAGGAAAAATAAAGTATTGTATTGTACACACATCGGAAAAGTCTAGGAATATTTTTATAACATACTAAATATCATAAAAATAAATGCATGAGGTCGTTTAATTTAGAATAAATTGGTACACTCGAACACCCTGTAGATTTCTATGGGTTGAACAAAGCCTGCAAAAACGGTAACTAATCTTTTATCAAGTTTTTTACAAACCGTAGGTTTTCGGCTAAAATGAATAATCTGAAAGTGTCGAGTTTGTACATTCTATGCAGTTCTTGCTCAGCAATTAAACTGGAAATATTGCGCTTTAACATGGAACGCCATCACTTACCATTGGCTGAGATGAATAGAGCTGTAGGGCTTCTTCAAGGTGGCATGCGACAAAATGATGTAGCTCTTCGTTTGGGGGTCTCCCAAAGTGTTATCAGTCGATTGTGGCGGCGTTTCCGTGAAACTGGCAGTCCAGCCGAATAACATCCAGGGCGAGGACGCGCTACAACTGCAGTTCAAAACCGATTTTTGGTCTTAACCGCAAGAAGACAACCGACAATTACAGCACCTGAGTTGGTTAACGTGTTGCAGCAGACGCACCAGGTAACCAGTGGTCGTGATACTGTCAGAAATCGACTGCATGAAGCAGATCTCCACAATAGAAGGCCACTTTGATGTCCACCTTTGTCGAGAGGCAATTGCGGTAGAAGATTAGAGTGGTGTCAAGAACATCAAAACTGGGATGCAAATGATTGGGCCACAGTTTTGTTTACAGACGAATCCAGATTTGGATTTCATCCAGATTCTCGTCGAGTAAGACTGTGGAGACGACCTGGAAATAATGAACGTTTGAGACACGTCCAGGAAGTCCACACATACAGAGGTGGTACAGTAATGCTATGGGGCGGAATCATGATCGGCGGCAGAACCGATCTCGTTTTTCCAAATCGCTCCCTCACGGCTCGACAGTACCTCGACACCATTCTTCTACCTATCGTCCGTCCGTTTGCTGGTGCTGTTGGTGAAAACTTCCACCTAATGCACGATAATGCTCGTCCACATGTCGCGCGTCTAGTGACTGACTGGCTCACCAACGAAGGAGTTGATGTATTGCCATGGCCAGCACAATCACCGGACCTGAATCCCATCGAGCGTGTGTGGGACATGCTTCAACGAAGAATTACTCCGCATATGGGGAACATTCACACAACGTTTCAATTGAGAGAGCTTTTAATCGCTGAATGGGTAAATGTACCTCAACAAGACATTGACAATCTCATTTTGTCGATGCACGATAGATGTAGGGCCGTAATAAACCATCGTGGAGGCCATACTTTGTACTGATTCCAATTTTTTTTGTATTATGATTTTTTTTCGGGGTGCCAAAGAAGAGCCATATTTTTTTTTTTAGTTTTGCTTATATGCGCACTCAGTATTTTTGACCATTTAATAAATTTTGTTGTAAGTTACATTCGTTTAATAATCACCCGTCAATTTTTTTTTCCTAAAGCGATCTAAAAAAAAATTATTGCCATTTTTAAAAATATCCCTAGACTTTTCCGATGTGTGTATTATTGTACACTGTAGTCCACTATTGGTAAACTCACGGGGAAAACGTAACAGTATTTTTCCAATCATTGTCTCTATTAGTCACAATTTTCAACTTTTGAATTAGACTATGTGTTACAAAACTCAATCCAGACATTAGAAAATTGGTTAGTTCCAAACAAGCTCATGTTTGTCACCAATAGAATACCAAAAAAAAGGTGTGCATTGAAAGCTTATATGTATATTTTTTTGTAATGAAAAACTACAGCAATATCAGTTTTTTTACTTTTCCTCCATATCTCGTGACCCCCATGGACACATTCTGTGACATCCCTGGGGGGATGTCACGGAATGTGCCACTGGAATCAATGAAGTCGCCCCGGAGCGCCAATTAATTTTTATTGTTGTTTTTATTTTATTTTTATCGTTGTTTTAATAAAATGTTCAAAATATAAATAATAAATTGATTTGAAAACTCTGAAAAAACAAATAAAAAATTGATAAGATTAACCAACAATAACAATTTCATTAAACGAAAAACTGAAATTACAAATAAATAACATACAAACAACAACCAAACAAATAAAAATTCAAATATTAATAAAAACTGAAAAATAAAAATTAAAAAATTATTTATCAACAAAAAATTAAGAATAAAAATTAAAAGATTTCAAACCAAGTTGTGTCACGACGTTTCGATTGTTAGTATCCACAATCGTCCTCCAGTTATCACCCGAGGACGGGTGATAACTGGAGGATAACTTCATTTTCTGTTAATAATAATTTTTTAATTTTTATTTTTCAGCTTTTATTAATATTTTAATTTTTATTTGTTTGGTTGTTGTTTGTATGTTATTTATTTGTAATTTCAGTGTTTCGTTTAATAAAATTGTTATTGTCGGTTAATCTTATTAATTTTTTAATTGTTTTTTCAGGGTTTTCAAATCAATTTATATTATATTAGACAATGGAAGTCCGAACTGATGAAATACACCACGAAACATTGTCAACCACCGTCAAACAAACTGATCCATAGTATTACATATTCTGTGTTATTACAATGCCAATTACGTATTTTCTAGGAATCCAAATCGTCCGAAACGCCATCGTTATTTTCAAAAGATGATACCTGTATTCCTCATCAAAAATCTGGAACGTGGTCTTCCGATTCTCAACAAGATTTGCCTCAAGAAGTTTTACGCGATGATAAATTGGACTCTAGAAGAAAAAACGAAAAACATTCTGATCCGACCACTGCCTCGAATTCCGAGTCGAATACGCCAGAATTGAGACATTCAAATAATTCTAGTCCTAGCAAACATGTATTTAGGAATAGGTCGAACTCTGATGCTGGAAAACGAAAAGGCAGTACTTTTATGACGTCCATGAAAAACGCTATGATGGTGAGCCGTTACTTATATTTTATTTATTTATTTGTATATTTATATGGGCAAGCTCATTTAAAGTATAAATGACAATGTTAAATTATAATTAATATAAAATCAGATAAGGTACTGAATTACAAATTGCAACTAAGAATATCTTGAATGGGTAATTATCACCTTGGCATTGAAATGCCTGTATTGTGTTATATTTCTCATTCAGATAAGATTCTACAGGGTGTTCCTTAAACACATGCTAATATTCAAGGAGGTAATTCTTAGACCCATTTTAAGGAAAAAACGTCCTATGGACGTATGTCCTAAACGCCTTAACTTTTGAGATACAGGGTGGCAAAGTTTTCAAAAATAATTAGTTTTTTAATAATAACTGAGATAATTTTGTATACATCTTTGGCATATTTGGTACATATGTTCCATGCCTCAAGGCGCATTTTCTGACGTACAATTTTCTTAATTTTCTCTGCCAGTGGCGTACGTACGAGTTTTGAAATGTATATTTTTGGCGAAAAAAATACTACGCCACTGCTTTATCTTGAATTAAAAATTATTTTTAAAATCTCCATACATTTTTGAGCACATTTGATTTGCTGGGTTTTCTTTGTCCGACGCATGATTTTCGCTCAAAAAATTAAAAATCGCTTTACTTAAGGATAAATTCCTTAAAAATCTGATGCGGTATCGTGCATCGACTGAAAGCAAACTAAGAGATCAGATTTGTTGCAAAATAATTGAGGATCTAAAAGGTATTTGTTTGTTGTCAGATGCACTGTTCTCAATTAAAATTACGTCATAACGCAGCACCGCTTAGTAATTTTTGAAAACATAAATTTACTTATCCTGGAATAAATGACGTGTAGCAGAATTTATTTACTGCACCTCTTGGAAATATGGAGTTTGTCGATATGTGATTTCTTTTAAAGATTAAAAGCAGAAAAAACAGCGTATCCACCATAGCAATAAAAAACGAATTCTCTGTATGTACAAACGTCAGTAGCTAATATTGATGTTGGTTTAAAGTAAGGTGTTGGTGTTAAAAACTGTCACAGCGCGTTTTGATTGATTTTGAAGTGTTATTGAAGTTATTTTGGTAGTCCGCTGTTTTTCTAAATATCAGTAAATATGGTAAATTATACGAATGCGAAAATGGCGCAAATGCATTACGTATATGGCCTTGCCGATGGTAATGCAACAGAAGCCAGGCGCATTTATCAGGAAAGATATCCTAATCGTGCCTTACCAGATAGCCGAACCTTTTCAAATATTCATCGTCGACTTGGGGAAACTGGTAGTTTCAAGAAAGGGACTACGGAAGGTAGACCTCGTGTAGTAAGAACTCCTGAAATTGAGGAAGCGGTGCTGCAAGAAATTGAGGAACATTCTGAGACGAGTACGAGAAAGATCGCTAGAACTCTGGATATTTGTTATCAAATTGTTTGGCGTATTTTGGTTGATTTTTTGTTATACCCATACCATATTTCAAAAGTGCAGGCATCACTCCCCAGAGATTTTCCACAGCGTGTGAACTTCAGTCAGTGGTATCTACAAAGTATTGCACTAAATCCGCAGTTTGAGACACAAATTTTGTTCACAGACGAAGCAAATTTTTCTCGGAATGCCATTCAAAATTTCCATAACAATCATGTGTGGACTGAAGAAAATCCCCATGCAATAACCGAAACCCATTTCCAACACCAATTTTCGGTTAATGTATGGGCAGGAATTATAGGTGATCATCTAATAGGTCCATTTTTTCTACCAGGACGCCTTGATGGTCGTTCTTATTTACACTTTCTCGATGAAGACTCACCTGGGTTATTTGAAGATGTGCCACTTGCGTTAAGGAATCGAATATGGTACATGCACGATGGCGCCCCTGCTCATTTCAGTGTAATTGTCCGAAACCATTTGAATACAGTTTATCCTAATCCTTGGATAGGTCGCGGAGGACCTCAGCAATGGCCAGCAGGATCCCCCGATCTCAACAGTTTAGATTTTTTTTTATGGGGTCACCTTAAAACTCTTGTGTATAAAACTCCCGTTAATACTTTAGAAGATTTAAGAGAGCGAATAGTTGCCTCGTGTGAAACTATACGAAATACGCCGGGAATATTTGAACGGGTGCGTAATTCCATGTGTAGAAGGGCGGAAGCATGCATACTAAGTGCAGGTGGCCACTTCCAACAATTTTTATAATCAGTTTTGGTATTATTACTAATTAACAAATTTGTGCTATTCGTTTAGACTTACTGTCACAAAATAAAATAAAACTCGTTTTTGTAAAAAATTTATTTTTTTGCAAATTATGTTTTCAAATATTATTAGGGAATTGGTAATGCGTTATGAAGCAATTTTCAGATTGTCATTCATTTTAGAATTGATTTAATTTCTTAATTTGCTTTCTGTCGATTTTTATTTTTTTGAGTGAAAATCATGCGTCGTACAAAGAAATACCAGGAGATCAAATTTTCTCAAAAATGAATGAGGATTTTAAAAATGATTTTATTTTGAGAAGAAAGCATTGGCGTAGTACTTTTTCCCCAAAAATATTCAATGCGAAACCCGTAGGGATGCCACTGTTTGAAAAAATACAAATTAGTGTACATCAGAAAATGCGCCTTGAGGCATGGAACATATGTACCAAATATGCCAAAGATGTCTACAAAATTGTCTCAGTTATTATTAAAAAACTGATTATTTTTGAAAACTTTGCCAGCCTGTATCTCAAAAGTTAAGGCGTTTAGGACATACGTCCATAGGAAGTTTTTTTCTTAAAATGGGTCTAAGAATTACCTTCTTAAATATTAGCATGTGTTTAAGGAACACCCTGTGTAAGTATACTAGCAAACCCTGCCACGCGTTGCTGTGGCTAAGGTTTTTTTTATATTACATTGTAGTAAACTATTCAAGAGGAACGGTAGGAAAACATCAGTCACGGGGACCACCATGCTTTTTTACAAAGATGTCATTTGTAAAAAAATATGGCGACCTCCATGACAGATTTTCTACTAACCGTAACCCCTTATTACAATGAAATTATTATTTACCAACGAATACGGAAACGTTAAAACTGGTATAAAAATCCACTGGATTGGGATTTGAAGGGGAAGGACTTTGAACACTATTGATTAAAATTTTCGTACAGTTGATATTAAGCAAAAATCAATACAAAAGAATTAATTTTAAAATTTATTTATATTTTTATTCAATTTTATAACAAATGAGTAAATTACGAAGTTGTTAATAAATAACAGTGACACTTTAACTTATGAATGAGGTAGGTAGGGCAGATAGTCTTAAATCTTAAACAATAATATTTATTATTTTTAATTATAAATACTTTTAATTTAAATTTAATTCAGAACTAATCGGTGCACAATATTTTTGGTTAACCTGTCTTTAGCTAATACAAATAGATTCGACGGTTTCCCACGTGAACATGCAACATATAGTTGCCCATGAGAAAAACATGGATTTTCCAAATCTAAACCACAAATGGACATTGTTTGGCTTTGAGACTTATTTATAGACATGGCAAAAGCTAAACGAATTAGAAACTGTAGCCTTCTGAAAGGTATGGTAGAATCTGACGGTATCATTGGAATACGTGGCTCCAGGACCACTTTTTCTTCAAACTCCCCAGTTAAAATGGTTGCTTCAAGAATATTTCCGGTGATCTTTTTGACGACTAAACGCATACCGTTGCATAATTAAGGTGGATTCAAATTACGTAGGAGAATAATAGGGAAACCAATCTTTAATCGAAGATTATGTGGTGGCATTTCAGTTATATCTAGTGAATTTAAAAATTCGATTGGCAAATTTACACTTTCATTTTATCAACAACAGTATCGATTGATTTAAAAGATATCAGATCGCCTGGTAACAACTGTTGTATCTGGAAGTGGATTTCTTCAACATTGTAGCTTGCATGATACGTTTGTAGGTTTAACATAGCAGCGCCATCTATTGATTACTTACTCAATCCAGTCAAAAGATATGGCCATCTGTGAAAATAGTTTGGAGTTAACAAATAATCGTGAATGTCAAATAATAGACAAATAATTTGCATTAAAATAATATTACGACTATAAAAATTAAGATGTAAGGTATCGTACCTTTCAAGTTGGATCAAACTGCATACGGTGTGCAATTTGATTGAAATCGGTTAAGTAGTTTAGATGTCCATAACGGACAAACAACGTTATACGTAATTTATATATATTAGATTTCATCAACAACAGTATTGATTGATTTAGAAGACATCAGATCGCCTGGTAACAACTGTTGTATCTGGAAGTTGATTTCTTCAACATTGTAGCTTGCATGATACGTTTGTAGGTTTAACATAGCAGCGCCATCTATTGATTACTTACTCAACCCAGTCAAAAGATATAGCCATCTGTTAAAATAGTTTGGAGTTAACAGATAATCGTGAATGTCAAATAATAGACAAATAATTTGCATTAAAATAATATTACGACTATAAAAATTAAGATGTAAGGTATCGTACCTTTCAAGTTGGATCAAACTGCATACGGTGTGCAATTTGATTGAAATCGGTTAAGTAGTTTAGATGTCCATATCGGACAAACAACGTTATACGTAATTTATATATATTAGATTTCATCAACAACAGT
Source organism: Leptinotarsa decemlineata (assembly GCF_025532065.1). Taxonomy (NCBI): domain Eukaryota; kingdom Metazoa; phylum Arthropoda; class Insecta; order Coleoptera; family Chrysomelidae; genus Leptinotarsa; species Leptinotarsa decemlineata. The sequence continues at coordinate 1,893,695 of NW_027412572.1, read as the reverse complement.
ATTGATTGATTTAGAAGACATCAGATCGCCTGGTAACAACTGTTGTATCTGGAAGTGGATTTCTTCAACATTGTAGCTTGCATGATACGTTTGTAGGTTTAACATAGCAGCGCCATCTATTGATTACTTACTCAATCCAGTCAAAAGATATGGCCATCTGTGAAAATAGTTTGGAGTTAACAAATAATCGTGAATGTCAAATAATAGACAAATAATTTGCATTAAAATAATATTACGACTATAGAAATTAAGATGTAAGGTATCGTACCTTTCAAGTTGGATCAAACTGCATACGGTGTGCAATTTGATTGAAATCGGTTAAGTAGTTTAGATGTCCATATCGGACAAACAACGTTATACGTAATTTATATATATTAGATTTCATCAACAACAGTATTGATTGATTTAGAAGACATCAGATCGCCTGGTAACAACTGTTGTATCTGGAAGTTGATTTCTTCAACATTGTAGCTTGCATGATACGTTTGTAGGTTTAACATAGCAGCGCCATCTATTGATTACTTACTCAATCCAGTCAAAAGATATGGCCATCTGTGAAAATAGTTTGGAGTTAACAAATAATCGTGAATGTCAAATAATAGACAAATAATTTGCATTAAAATAATATTACGACTATAGAAATTAAGATGTAAGGTATCGTACCTTTCAAGTTGGATCAAACTGCATACGGTGTGCAATTTGATTGAAATCGGTTAAGTAGTTTAGATGTCCATATCGGACAAACAACGTTATACGTAATTTATATATATTAGATTTCATCAACAACAGTATTGATTGATTTAGAAGACATCAGATCGCCTGGTAACAACTGTTGTATCTGGAAGTTGATTTCTTCAACATTGTAGCTTGCATGATACGTTTGTAGGTTTAACATAGCAGCGCCATCTATTGATTACTTACTCAATCCAGTCAAAAGATATGGCCATCTGTGAAAATAGTTTGGAGTTAACAAATAATCGTGAATGTCAAATAATAGACAAATAATTTGCATTAAAATAATATTACGACTATAGAAATTAAGATGTAAGGTATCGTACCTTTCAAGTTGGATCAAACTGCATACGGTGTGCAATTTGATTGAAATCGGTTAAGTAGTTTAGATGTCCATATCGGACAAACAACGTTATACGTAATTTATATATATTAGATTTCATCAACAACAGTATTGATTGATTTAGAAGACATCAGATCGCCTGGTAACAACTGTTGTATGTGGAAGTTGATTTCTTCAACATTGTAGCTTGCATGATACGTTTGTAGGTTTAACATAGCAGCGCCATCTATTGATTACTTACTCAACCCAGTCAAAAGATATAGCCATCTGTTAAAATAGTTTGGAGTTAACAGATAATCGTGAATGTCAAATAATAGACAAATAATTTGCATTAAAATAATATTACGACTATAAAAATTAAGATGTAAGGTATCGTACCTTTCAAGTTGGATCAAACTGCATACGGTGTGCAATTTGATTGAAATCGGTTAAGTAGTTTAGATGTCCATATCGGACAAACAACGTTATACGTAATTTATATATATTAGATTTCATCAACAACAGTATTGATTGATTTAGAAGACATCAGATCGCCTGGTAACAACTGTTGTATCTGGAAGTAAATTTCGTCAACATTGTAGCTTGCATGATACGTTTGTAGGTTTAACATAGCAGCGCCATCTATTGATTACTTACTCAATCCAGTCAAAAGATATGGCCATCTGTGAAAATAGTTTGGAGTTAACAAATAATCGTGAATGTCAAATAATAGACAAATAATTTGCATTAAAATAATATTACGACTATAGAAATTAAGATGTAAGGTATCGTACCTTTCAAGTTGGATCAAACTGCATACGGTGTGCAATTTGATTGAAATCGGTTAAGTAGTTTAGATGTCCATATCGGACAAACAACGTTATACGTAATTTATATATATTAGATTTCATCAACAACAGTATTGATTGATTTAGAAGACATCAGATCGCCTGGTAACAACTGTTGTATCTGGAAGTAAATTTCGTCAACATTGTAGCTTGCATGATACGTTTGTAGGTTTAACATAGCAGCGCCATCTATTGATTACTTACTCAATCCAGTCAAAAGATATGGCCATCTGTGAAAATAGTTTGGAGTTAACAAATAATCGTGAATGTCAAATAATAGACAAATAATTTGCATTAAAATAATATTACGACTATAGAAATTAAGATGTAAGGTATCGTACCTTTCAAGTTGGATCAAACTGCATACGGTGTGCAATTTGATTGAAATCGGTTAAGTAGTTTAGATGTCCATATCGGACAAACAACGTTATACGTAATTTATATATATTAGATTTCATCAACAACAGTATTGATTGATTTAGAAGACATCAGATCGCCTGGTAACAACTGTTGTATCTGGAAGTAAATTTCGTCAACATTGTAGCTTGCATGATACGTTTGTAGGTTTAACATAGCAGCGCCATCTATTGATTACTTACTCAATCCAGTCAAAAGATATGGCCATCTGTGAAAATAGTTTGGAGTTAACAAATAATCGTGAATGTCAAATAATAGACAAATAATTTGCATTAAAATAATATTACGACTATAGAAATTAAGATGTAAGGTATCATATCTTTCAAGTTGGATCAAACTGCATACGGTGTGCAATTTGATTGAAATCGGTTAAGTAGTTTAGATGTCCATATCGGACAAACAACGTTATACGTAATTTATATATATTAGATTTCATCAACAACAGTATTGATTGATTTAGAAGACATCAGATCGCCTGGTAACAACTGTTGTATCTGGAAGTAAATTTCGTCAACATTGTAGCTTGCATGATACGTTTGTAGGTTTAACATAGCAGCGCCATCTATTGATTACTTACTCAATCCAGTCAAAAGATATGGCCATCTGTGAAAATAGTTTGGAGTTAACAAATAATCGTGAATGTCAAATAATAGACAAATAATTTGCATTAAAATAATATTACGACTATAGAAATTAAGATGTAAGGTATCGTACCTTTCAAGTTGGATCAAACTGCATACGGTGTGCAATTTGATTGAAATCGGTTAAGTAGTTTAGATGTCCATATCGGACAAACAACGTTATACGTAATTTATATATATTAGATTTCATCAACAACAGTATTGATTGATTTAGAAGACATCAGATCGCCTGGTAACAACTGTTGTATCTGGAAGTGGATTTCTTCAACATTGTAGCTTGCATGATACGTTTGTAGGTTTAACATAGCAGCGCCATCTATTGATTACTTACTCAACCCAGTCAAAAGATATAGCCATCTGTTAAAATAGTTTGGAGTTAACAGATAATCGTGAATGTCAAATAATAGACAAATAATTTGCATTAAAATAATATTACGACTATAAAAATTAAGATGTAAGGTATCGTACCTTTCAAGTTGGATCAAACTGCACACGGTGTGCAATTTGATTGAAATCGGTTAAGTAGTTTAGATGTCCATATCGGACAAACAACGTTATACGTAATTTATATATATTAGATTTCATCAACAACAGTATTGATTGATTTAGAAGACATCAGATCGCCTGCTGACAACTTGTATCTGGAAGTTGATTTCGTCAACATTGTAGCTTGTATGATACGTTTGTAGGTTCAACATAGCAGCGCCATCTATTGATTACTTACCCAATCCAGTCAAAAGATATCGCCATCTGTTAAAATAGTTTGGAGTTAACAGATAATCGTGAATGTCAAATAATAGACAAATAATTTGCAATAAAATAATATTAAGACTATAAATTACCATGTAAGCTATCCGTCCATCGCGGACAATATACAGTGTGACCAATTTTTAATGGAAACACCCCCCTAAAATTTGAAGTTGTAAACCGATTTTAATAATTTTTTTTTTAAATGTCAAGTACTGAAAGGTCTACCTTGGGACAAAATTTGAAATGTTTATTAAAGTTTCAGGGCATACTACGATATTTTTTCTTAGTCGAAAATCGGGATTTTTTTATTAGCGATTTTTTTATTGAAAAATCACTACGCCACTGGATTCAGAGTGCCTGTAAACAGGTGTGACCAAAATTTCATGAAAAAATATTCATTATTAACAAAGTTATGATAACTCAAAAATTCGAAAACTCACACAGCTAACAGTCACAAAAAGCACCCTATATCAACAGATATAGCCATGAGAATATTTTTTAATGATTTCAACAATAAAGAGCCGCCAGATGAAAAAAAAACAAATAGCCTAAATATTTTTAATGAAAATAACGGAATTACATTCCAGTTTTCACTCAAATTAACTAAAACTAAGACCTAATATTTCAATTCAAATCTTAGTTGCCATGGAAATGATATTACAGTTTGACACTTGTGAAAGATTTTAGTGTACTATTGTCAACAATATTCTTCACCTTACAGTTCTTGGAATTATTTTGTGTCATGGCTGCAAGATTGAGCGTAAGAGAGAAAATTGAAATTGTACGCCTTTCGGGAGATGACATTAGAATGGCTAGAGAGGTTTGTAGAGTATTTAATGAGAGATATCCAGATCGTCCTCGTATAAGCTGCGGCACGGTAAATGAAATAAATAAAATATTCAATGAAACTGGTGCAGTATCAAAAATGATGTTAAAAAATAATCCTGTACAAAGACGAAACAGGAATGATCAAATCATTTTAGATTATTTCGGAAATAATCCTATTGCCAGTATAAGGAATGCCACTTTAGATTTGAATATTCCACCAGAAACTATTTGGAGATGTCTCAAGGCGAAGAATATTAAACCTTTCAAGCCAAAATTTTTACACACACTTCAAGAAGGCGACGAAGCAAGACGCCTGGAATATTGTTTATGGGCCCAAGGGGAATATTTAAACAATAGAAATTTCCTAAAAAATATTTTACACTACAAATGGAGTAGTGTCATCACAGAATTGTCGCTATTGGGCAGCGGATAATCCTAACTGGGTAATAAATTGTAAAAGCCTGTATTCCCAAAAAATCAACGTCTGGTGTGGGATATGGAACGAACGAATTATTGGTCGTTTTTTTTTGAGGAAAACAATAATGCGCAGAGTTTTCTAGAATTTTTAAACACAGAGTTTTGGGATGCTATTCACGAGCTGCCAATCAATGAACGATCAAATTTAATTGTCCAGTTAGATGGGTGTTCAGTTCATTATGCCAGAGCTGTGAGGCAATGGCTCAACGAACATTTTCCAAACCGATGGATAGGCCGTGGTAGTCCGTTTATAGAGTGGCCACCCAGATCTCCAGACCTCACAGATTTGGACTTTTTTCTCTGGGGACTTCTCACACAAAAGGTTTACAAAAACCGCTCAAGAGATAGAAATGAACTCTATGCAAGAATTCGACAGGTATGTGCAGATATTAGCCCTCAAGAACTAAGGAACGTAATCAGAAACATTCGTAAGCGCTACGACACAAGTATCGAAATACGTGGTGGATTAGTAGAGGCTACTAGAATATGAGTAAGAATTAATTGTTGCACTGAATCGAAACATTTCAATAATTAGTTATAAGTTACGTTTATTAAAATTTTTTGCTTCATTGTTAGTTGAATTGTGTGAATGTAATTCCGTTATTTTCATTAAAAATATTTACGCTATTTGTTTTTTTTTTCATCTGGCGGCACTTTATTGATGAAATCATAAAAAAAATGATATATTGTGACTGTTAGCTGTGTGAGTTTTCGAATTTTTGAGTTGTCATAACTTTGTTAATAATGAATATTTTTTCATGAAATTTTGGTCACACCTATTTAGAGGCACTCTGAATCCAGTGGCGTAGTGATTTTTTTCAATTAAAAAATCGCTAATGAAAAATCCCGATTTTCGACTAAGAAAAAATATCGTAGTATGCCTTGAAACTTTAATAAACATTTCAAATTTTGTCCCAAGGTAGACCTTTTAGTACTTGACATTTAAAAAAAATATATTAAAATCGATTTACAACTCAAAATTTTAGGGGGGCGTTTTCATTAAAAATGGGTCACACTATATATTAGATTTTATGGAAATAATATGACAAAGACAATTAACATTATTGATTTTTTCATTGACTTGATAATTTTCAGCATACTGGACTCATATATGCAAAGAAAGCTCCGAAGGATGGCTCGGCCCACCCTGTTCAGGATGACGATAGTGATACAAGATACTACCACACCATTACAGCAACAGCCTCTACGAGTCGCAGTCCTATGACGAAAGTTATGGATATTTTCAGGAAACCACACAATCCTCCCCCAGTAACGTTACACGAAGAAGAAAAAAAGGAGAAGAGAAAAGATAAGGTAAGAATCTGTTGTTTATAATTACAATTTTTCAATTATCATTTCGATCAAACGAATTTTTTTTTTTGGAGGGAAAAACCCCAAAAAAAAAGGTCGATAAAAATCTTAGCCGCACAGATGCAGAAGGCTGTCATTCTTGGCTCACTGCGTTTACTCAGGGCACATGATTCTCGGACCCAATGATCACTTACCTCACGATTGGTTGATTATGCTGGCGCGCCCTCCCGAATGTATCGGGGCTTCGCGGGATAGGGCCTGACCAGCGTACCCTATGGTGAAAAAAAAATAATAATAATGTTTATTTTCGATAAAACACAAATTACAACACGTTTATAAATTAAAACAATTTTTGAAAACAAACATACTAATCACTGAAGCAAAAATCCTTGTGCGTGATACACGAAAGTATAAGAAAATATATATAAATACAGAGAAGTAAATTTGTAACATAATCTAGGTGGGAAGTCCATATCGAGTAAAGGGTCACAATAAGGCAAATGCGTCAAATTAGTGTAAATGTATCAATTCCGTGTTTCTAAGTCTATATTGGGTAAGTGTGACAATATCGGAACGATTCAGCAAAAGAAAAATAATTTTTAATAACTTTTATTTCATCTGGTAGCAAATTGAATATTTTCGGAGCCAAGAATTCTACGGAACGTTCTTGTATTATATGTATGCTCAATGGATTGGAGAGAAATTCGGTTTTTATTTATAGAAGTTAATATTCTTTGGCAGAATATTTGTCTGATATCAAATATATAGTTTTCGGAATAAAGTAGATCCGATGAATACCTCATGTTTTTTTTAATTATTATTCTCAATATCCACCTTTGTATTACACTCAAACTACTCAAGTTATTTTCTGCCACTCCACCACATCCCAGGATGCCGTAGGATAGCTGAGACTGGACCAGTGCAAAATACAATATTTTGAGGTTTTCCATGTTCAAATAGCCGACCAGATATCTGAATTTGCTTAGCAATCCTCTCAATTTATTCTTTACGCTGGTAATATGCAAGTCCCATCTCATGTGCCTATCTATAATGATTCCGAGATATTTCGTTTCATTTTTTTCCACTACCACCGTATCTTTGTCTATTTCCAAAGGTCCTAGATTAGGTAAATGGTTGGAGTAAATTGTGAACGGTAAGTAGTACGTTTTTACGTTATTTAATGTTAATTTGTTGTATTTAAACCAATCACATATTTTTTGAAAGTCAATTTGGGCCTCAATTTTCAGGTCGGACCAAGATTCTCCCTTGTACATAATGCAAAACTGAAGAGACTTCCCGTTGATCCGATTTTCATCAACGTATTCATATAAACGGTAAATAGAAGTGGTCCTAGAACGGTACCCTGCGGTACTCCATACGTCACGACCCTCGGGCGGCTAAAAACCCCATCAATACTCACCATTTGTTTCCGATCAGACAGATAATCCTTCAACAAATCGAATGCTGGACCTCTTACTCCATAGGACTCGATCTTATGTAGTAATTTTTTGTGACATACGGTGTCAAAAGCTTTCAATAAATCGACGAAAATACATAACAGGGAAATTTTCCTGTCCAGAGAACTATGGATTTCACAAGTTAATAGATAAATCGCATCCTCTGTAGAGCGACTTTCTCTGAAGCCAAATTGATTCTCGGAGAGAATGTTGAATTTTTCAAAGAACTTTGAGATTCTATTTCTCAAGACTTTTTCAAAAACCTTTGAGAAAACGGATGATAATGAAATTGGTCTATAGTTTTCAACACTTTGTTTATTTCCACTTTTGAATAGTGGTTTTATGATGTCAAGTTTCAAACAATCAGGAAATTTTCCTTTTGTAAAACATTTGTTGATGATAAAAATTAGAGGTTTAGATATTTCATAGTTCAGGTGCTTGACGTTTTCAGATCTAATATCATCCCAGCCAGGCGATTTCTTCGGTTTCAGAATTTTGATGATATCAGTTATCTCAGTTTCGGAAGTGGGGGCTAGAAAAAAACTGTTTTCCAAGTAATCGAGAGCTTTAACAAAATTTTCAGCTTCTTTTATGTTTTTTGCATAATTTTTTCTCAAGTCGCTGTAGTACTCGTTGAATTTATCTGCAATATCATTTTTGTTTGTTATAATTTAATCATTTATTTCTATTGAATCAATGTGAGTCTTATACTTCTGTTTCGGACAAATATCATTTACAGCAGTCCAGAGGTCGAAGGAAGAATTTGAGCAGTTTTGAATGAGTTCATCATATATTTCTTTTTTGATTGATTAAAAGCATCACATATTTTGTTCTTGAGATTTCTGTAAGTTTTCTGTTTGTCACTATCATTATTTGGGCCTGCCTGTATCTGTCTGTATATATCATTTTTTCATCTATAAGTTTTATTATACTAGGAATTGGGAATTGGGTTTTTTTATGAAAAGTACCAAAAGTGTACTGTAAAAAAATTAGGGCAATTTGAAATAAATAATGACAGCGTACGCAGCGCCCTCTAGATGTTACATGAAAATTAATACGAAATTATGATTTCCCACGTCAAAAAAACCCCGGGTACCGAATTTCGTGCAAATAACTTATTTTTTGCAAGAGTTATTTTCAAAAAGCAAACAGAATATTCATTTTCAATACCCCGTATCTCCGAAACGAAGCATTTTCGGACACAAGTTCATATTGACTTTTTTTCTTAAAATTGTCTCAGGAATACGTCACTTGAATATTTTAACGTACTTATGTTACACCCTGTATAATGAACATTTGAAACAAAATATACACACATCGAAAAAGTCTAGGGATATTTTTAAAAATGGCAATATTTTTTTTTTAGATCGCTTTAGGGAAAAAAAGTTGACGGGTGATTATTAAACGAATGTAACTTATAACAAAATTTATTAAATGTTCAAAAATACTGAGTGCGCATATAAGCAAAACTAAAAAAAAATAGGGCTCTTCTTTGGCACCCCGAAAAAAAATCATAATACAAAAAAATTGGAATCACTACAAAGTATGGCCTCCACGCTGGTTTATTACGGTCCTACATCTATCGTGCATCGACAAAATGAGATTGTTAATGTCTTGTTGAGGTACATTTGCCCATTCAGCGATTAAAAGCTCTCTAAATTGAAACGTTGTGTGAATGTTCCCCATATGCGGAGTAATTCTTCGTTGAAGCATGTCCCACACATGCTCGATGGGATTCAGGTCCGGTGATTGTGCTGGCCATGGCAATACATCAACTCCTTCGCTGGTGAGCCAGTCAGTCACTAGACGCGCGACATGTGGACGAGCATTATCGTGCATTAGGTGGAAGTTTTCACCAACAGCACCAGCAAACGGACGGACGATAGGTAGAAGAATGGTGTCTAGGTACTGTCGAGCTGTGAGGGAGTGATTTGGAAAAACGAGATCTGTTCTGCCGCCGATCATGATTCCGCCCCATAGCATTACTGTACCACCTCTGTATGTGTGGACTTCCTGAACGTGTCTCAAACGTTCATTATTTCCAGGTCGTCTCCACAGTCTTACTCGACGAGAATCTGGATGAAATCCAAATCTGGATTCGTCTGTAAACAAAACTGTGGCCCAATCATTTGCATCCCAGTTTTGATGTTCTTGACACCACTCTAATCTTCTACCACGATTGCCTCTCCACAAAGGTGGACATCTAAGTGCCCTTCTGTTGTGGAGATCTGCTTCATGCAGTCGATTTCTGACAGTATCACGACCAATGGTTACCTGGTGCATCTGCTGCAACACGTTAACCAACTCAGGTGCTGTGATTGTCGGTTGTCTTCTTGCGGTTAAGACCAAAAATCGGTCTTGAACTGCAGTTGTAGCGCGTCCTCGCCCTGGATGTTGTTCGGCTGGACTGCCAGTTTCACGGAAACGCCGCCACAATCGACTGATAACACTTTGGGAGACCCCCAAACGAAGAGCTACATCATTTTGTCGCATGCCACCTTGAAGAAGCCCTACAGCTCTATTCATCTCAGCCAATGGTGAGTGATGGCGTTCCATGTTAAAGCACAATATTTCCAGTTTAATTGCTGAGCAAGAACTGCATAGAATGTACAAACTCGACACTTTCAGATTATTCATTTTAGCCGAAAACCTACAGTTTGTAAAAAACTTGATTAAAGATTAGTTACCGTTTTTGCAGGCTTTGTTTAACCCATAGAAATCTACAGGGTGGTCGAGTGTACCAATTTAATCGAAATTAAACGACCTCATGCATTTATTTTTATGATATTTAGTATGCTATAAAAATATCCCTAGACTTTTCCGATGTGTGTACATACCTACATACATCTATGTTAGATCATATCACATTAAAGAAACACTAACAAAAAAAAACAAATATAATGAGCTGTCACTAATATACCTCTTTAATGATGACTTAAATTGGTTTATTGAATTAGATTCTTTTACAAATTGTGGTAGTTTATTAAATTCGTTTAGATAAATTTAATATGTTATGTCTCTTATGTTCGATTTCTCAAAAGCTTTTGAGTGCCCATAAAATTAATATTAGAAAAACTTAGTTATCTGGGTATAAGAGGTTTCTTGTTAAAATGGTTTGAGTCTTATCTTTCCCACAGAAGTATTCTCATCAAAGTAGAACAACTGTCAAATGCATGCACTACTTTTCTTGGTGTTCCCCAAGGATCTGTCTTGGGGCCCTTAATTTTTCTCTTTTTTGTAAATGATATTCCCAATCACATTACCGCGGGGAAATTAACAATGTTTGCCGATGACACAACAGTTACAGTCTGTGAAGAAACGCTTGAAGAATTGTACAATAATATAGAAAAAACTCTCAATGAAATGAAACAGTGGTGCCAAAAAAATCGACTCATTTTAAATACGGATAAGACAACCTGCATAAATTTCCATATGAGAAAGCCAGTTACAAAAAAACTTGTTATAAAAAATCTTTAAAAGTAGTGACAGCATCAAGTTTCTTGGGACATGGCTTAACTCAGATGTTGTATCTGCCATTAAGTGTATGAGTAACGTAAATGCCAGGACATGAATTTATTCATCCTTTTTTAGTTGTTGGAGTAAGTTTTCTCTCTTCAAAGGTCTATTCATATTATGACGTCATCGGCCCCTATTAATACTAGTGCCAGTATTGACTTTATGATAAGACAGAATACAAAACATGATAAATAATGTAAATTAAAGCTCTACTCATTATGATAACACAGAATACAAAACATGATGAATAGTATAAATTGAAACTAGACTCATTATTCATCCACAGCATTCGGGGTCCGTTCATCCCCGACCAAAGGCTCCAAGGGATGGTTCAGCTCATCCGGTCAGAGACAGTGGTTCTGATACCCAGTACTACCACACAGTAACTGCAGCCTCCTCCAATCGTAGCCCGATGACTAAGGTCATGGACATTTTTAGAAATCGATCTCATGTCAGTGTTTCACCAGAAGATAAAAGAAGGGTAAGTACTTGTTCGAAAAATTCTTGACTGAAAAAGTGATTATTATTAATAAAACAAAAAAAAAATGTATAATTTAAAAAAAAAAATCAAATCTTATCTTCACTGATTCAGATTGATCTAATGTGAAACTCATATCGCTGTTTATCTTCTTGGTGATTCTTTTGTTTATACATATGTGTGTATATATATGTATATTTGTGTGTACATGTATGTATATGAGTACTTATTGTGTATATACAGTGTCACACATAAAGTCCGCATCAAATGGGATTTTTTTTGTTCATCTCTTCAAGCAACTATTGATATCTCCATTAGGTTGTGCTTTAAAAATGATGCCAAATGACATACATATGACCGATCAAGTGATTTTTCTTCCCTGTCAAATTTGACATTTTTTCCAAAAAATGTTCAGAAAAGCAGTTATTACTCGAAATTTCGAAAATCGGTAAAGAGAAAAGATGATTGTTTTTTAATTTTTTACCCATATACCAATTTATAGCTCTCTAATAAAAATTTAGTTTTTTTACAGTTTTTCGAAAATATGTCATTTGCCGATTTCTCAAATTTAGCCAAACCTCAACAAAGTTAGTGCTTTATGCCTAACTTATCTTTCCAACGCATTTTTATTACCAATTGCAATTCTAAATACAACTTATTTCGCAAAAATTTAAAACACCAGAAAAAATTATGCCAAAAATGATGCAAAGTTTATACAGTTTTTAAAAACAGATAAATATTTCACTTTATTTTCACTTTTTGTGAAATAGCTTGATACATAAGCGTAATTAAAAAACAATATCAATGAAAAGTCAATAATTTATTCTTTACTGCACTTTTCAAACAGTTAAACTTTGATTTACTAATTACGAAAAATTACAACGCAATTAAACTAAGGGAAGGAATTATACGAAAGTAATTTCACATTTACTAAATATCTTTTATGAGATATGAATGAACAAAATTACTTCAGAAATCAATTTAGATTTTGTTGCCTAGAAAACTAAACCGTAAAAAATTCTAACAAACATCTGTTAAAATAAAGTTATAATTTAAATTAAGAACACTAAATCAAATCTAAACATATGCCTAAACCATGTAAATACCAATAGAAATACAAAATAAAAAGACACATTTCGGTGTGCCTTCCACCAAGTTCAATGCAATCAATTGTCCTTTTTAAAACATCTTTAACTGCAATCTTTATACTACGGGGTTTCGTGCTTACAACACATTCTCGAATAACTGCCTCTAAATGGTTTATATCTCGAAAAGGTATTTGCTTATACACCTTTTGTTTTAAGTAACCCCACAAGAAGAAATCTAGTGGGGTTATATCAGGAGATCTAGGCGGCCAAAAGTGTTCCATATTGCGACTGATTACTTTGCCCCTAAATATTTCCAAAAGACGCTATTTAACCACTCTTGTAGTATGAATAGGTGCACCATCACACTGATACCACACAACATTTCTTACTTGAAGGGGCATATTATCCAAAACTTCAGATATTTCGGTATTCACAAAGTGTAGGTAGTCCGCAGAATTTAAATTATGTCTAAAAAAGTATGGTCCTATTATTTGATCGTTTAATATGCCACACCATACATTCGTCTTAAACGAATATTGATTTCGACATTCGATTACGAAATGTGGGTTTTCTTTTGCCCACCACCTGCAGTTTTGCGAGCTCACAACGCCATTTGAAGAGAAGGTCGCTTCATCTGTCCATAAAATTTGATAAGGAAAATGATAATTTTCTTCTTTTTCCCCTTGAAACCAAAAAGAAAAATACAAGTGCATATCGAAGTTCCTTTCTTTTAATGTATTGATAAATTTCTTTTTATAAGGCGTACATTTATTTTTGTGTAAAATACGTCGTACACTCTCTCGGTTAACATCTGTTCTATCTGCAATTTCTTGAATACTTGTTTTTTTATGTTCTACGACATCCAAACATATTTCAAATTCCACTTCTTCAGTATGTCTAGAAGGCTGATGTGCTTTTCTAAAATTACTCTCAACCGAGCCAGTAGATTTAAACTTAGCTATTATCCTACTAACTGTTGACTGATGAATATTTCTTGCAGGATGTCTGGCATTGAAAATATCAGCTACTTGTCGGTGACCGGTATTCTCGCCGCATATTAAAACGATTTCAATGTTCTCTTGAAGATTCAGCATTTTTAACAACACACTAGACAACGAATACACTATTTCAAATCTAAAACTGATAAACACTATTTTGAGTTATTCAACAAATGTCATATGACAATAAAATATTTTGCTTATTCAGTTCAGTTCAATTGTTTCCACAGTACCCTTAGTTTAATTTCGTTGTAATTTTTCGTAATTAGTAAATCAAAGTTTAACTGTTTGAAAAGTGCAGTAAAGAATAAATTATTGACTTTTCATTGATATTGTTTTTTAATTATGCTTATGTATCAAGCTATTTCGCAAAAAGTAGAAATAAAGTGAAATATTTACCTGTTTTTAAAAACTGTATCAACTTTGCATCATTTTTGGCATAATTTTTTCTGGTGTTTTAAATTTTTGCGAAATAAGTTGTATTTAGAAATGCAATTGGTAATAAAAATGCGTTGGAAAGATAAGTTAGGCATAAAGCACTAGCTTTGTTGAGGTTTGGCTAAATTTGAGAAATCGACAAATGTCAAATTTTCGAAAAACTGTAAAAAAACTAAATTTGTACTAGAGAGCTAAAAATTGGTATATGGGTAAAACATTAAAAAAACAATCATCTTTTCTCTTTATCGATTTTCGAAATTTCGAGCAACAACTGCTTTTCTGAACATTTTTTGGAAAAAATGTCAAATTTGACAGGGAAGAAAAATCACTTGATCGGTCATATGCATGTCATGTGGCATCATTTTTAAAGCACAACCTAATGGAGATATCAAAAGTTGCTTGAAGAGACGAACAAAAAAAAATCCCATTTGATGCGGACTTTATGTGTGACACTGTATATATATGTGTGCTAGATTATGTGTATATGGTTATGTGTATGTTTGTTGGATTTGCTTATTATTTGATGGTTAATTGTTAATATTATTTGCTATTTTATAGGTTTATTTTTAATTTCATAAATACCTAGGTCAAGTTGAAAAACAGCACAAGCTGAACTTCGACTTTCATCGATTGTTACACTGTGTTTAATTTGTAATTATTCGATGAATAAAGCCGATTATTATTATTATTATTACTTGCAACAAATTGCATTCTTTCAAATCCTGCAATTCTTTGGAGATACTTTCAATTCGATTCAAAATATAGACAGTTTTCTATGACAGCATAGTATCAGACTGACAACAATACTCTTCATTTTTCTTTAGGCTGAACAATTATGAAAATCTCCAGGTTCATATTTTATTATACAGGGTGTTTCCTAACTACGGTACGAAACTTCAGAGGGTGATTCGTTAGGTCGTTTTAAGTTGTTTTCGTTTCTGAGATACAGGGTGCTTAGAAAAATATCATAAACATCTTTACACCGATTTAGTTGAAATTTGCTACAGTTATTTGAAGTAATAAGGCGCTTATTTAGCCCTAACTGGATTGAAATTATTAGATCCGGTGGAGTCTCAGTGGACACCACAACTAACAATATTGGGAAAAAAAGTACGCCACTGACTTGTTGCAGTAGTATTTTATTTTTTTTATTAATCCACTAAAAATACAACTTTTTCGTGTGTTTTCTTCATATTTACCTTCGTTTTCGAGAAAAAAAAATATCACGAACACCTGCTTTGGAGACCAGCTATACAGCGTGACTCACGGTCGATGGTAGGTTAGACGTTTCTGGAAAACGCAAAGCATGCTTTCTCTGAAAATTCCACCTCTTACATTTCCTTACCTGTTCTATCGATCTAAAATATTTTCAGCATTGCGGCGTTGCCACTTCCATCAAAAAGTCCTAGCAACTTTATTTTTTCAAATGGAACACCCCCTATATTAATACATTTTTGAAATCGCTTTGGTATTTTAATATTTTTTTGTTAATAATGTCCTATACCTATCTCTATCTGTTTTCGAGATAAAAAATAAATTGTGCTAAATATGGTCCAAAACATAGCCTTAATTGAAATTAAGTACATCAGTACTCTCAATTCATGAAAAGTTGATATTTTGATGATAGTTTGGACAAACTCGAAATATTCAAATAACACCAAGAAATCGACTCCATATCATACAGAGCGTGCTAAAATTACTATTATTTCCATTGCGCATAAAAGTAGTCAAAAGTTCATTTTTCCAAATGAAACCCCCTGTATATTACTCGGTAAATTGAAAGATGGTGAAAAATTCTTCGAGATGATATATCATGCCCTATACCTAAATCGTCAAGTTTTCTCAATAAAGTCGCTTCTTCTAGAAACATTATTTTTTTTAGAATTTGGATTTAGGTAGCAGTGGAATTATCAAGCTTATAGCAGTTCGGTTACTTTAAAAAGAATTATCGACGGTGTTTCGAATCATCTTCCAAAATGAATGCAAATATAGATTATTCAAACAAAGTTCTTATGAAATTATTTATTATACACATGAACAAAGTGATCAAATCATTGTCAGAACGTGTAAAGAATTCCACCAAATGTATCCTGAATTAACACCAATGAATGAGAGGAAGTTTGTAAGGTTACAAAATAATTTCCTTAACTATGGCGCAGTTTCCAGGGAACAACTGTACCAAAAATCAGTCATTTCTAGGTAAAAAGTAAAATTTTGTGTTCTAAAACATGTGAAAATACAGACAATAACAGAATAGGATGATTCAAAATAACAAAATTGTAAACAAAATATCACATTTTCAAAATAAATGCTGAAAATGTTGTCCATTACATTCTAAACACTTTAAAATGTTTTTTTGTATGCGACTTGTGGTTGCTTTTTCAATTTCCTGGGGATCCAGATCTTCAATACTCCGCACTATTCGCCGTCGCAATTCTTCTTTGGTAGGCACTGGAGTACTGTATACCCTTTCTTTTAAAACACCCCAAGAAAAAAGTCAAGTGGCGTGAGGTCGGGTGATCTCGGTGGCCAATCCCACGGCCCAAAACGTCTAAACCAACGATCGTCGAATAGTTCGTCAATTTTCCTGGAAACTTCCTGGATGGAATGAGCTGCAGTCGTCCTTAATATTTGGAGATATCTCTCTGCATTCGGTGTGTCTTCATAAATAAAAAAGCTAATTTTATTGTTCTTCAGAATACAGAAAACATTTAGGTCAAATTTTTCTTGAAAACCCATTTCTTTTGTAACATGAGGATTATGATCAGCCCAAAAATGTTTATTCCTTCTAATACCATCCCTCGTAAATTTTGATTCGTCGCTCCAAATTATTTTTGACAAAAATTCCCGATCTTCCTGTGTGTGAATCAAAAGGGATTCACAAAAATGCATTCTACGTTCGAAGTCTTCTGCTTTTAAAGCTTGAACTTTGGTAAATTTATACGGATGCATATCGTGATTTTTCAAAATTCGTTGTACTGAAGCATGTGATACACCTGAATCTTTTTCTACATGCGAATGGAAGCTTCTGGATATGCATAAAAATATGCCAAAACGTTAACTGTATTGTCCTCATTTGAAGTAACAGGTTTTGGTAATGTTGAAGCCGCTTTTAACATGGAGCCATAGTTAAGGAAATTATTTTAATAATGACGATGACGAAGTAGTATTCAGTCCAACTGTAGAAAGTCCTTCATGACTAACCAATAATCCTCCTTAAAATAACGGGAGTTGACGTATGTAGTTGTAACATATGCCTTGTAATCCAAATTGTAATCGTGTGTTCAAATCCCATGGACCCTATAATTTTTTTTATTATCAGCAGTAACGTTATACAAAAAAATTTGTATGATACATTTGTTAAAAGTGATTCTATTTTGCTCGTGAGTTTGCTCCACTTGCTGATGCTCGTTTTGCAATAATCCCCACTCACAAAATAAAATGCCATTTTCAACACTTGTAGGTAAAACTTGAATAACTATTTTTCCACACAAAAACGGCTTTATTAAGAAAAATTGACGATTTAGGTATAGGGACATGTATATCATCTTGAAGCATTTTTCACCATCTTTCAAATTATCGAGTATTATACAGGGGGTTTCATTTGAAAAAATGAACTTTTGACTACTTTTATGCACAATGGAAATAATAGTAAATTTAGCACGCCCTGTATGATATGGAGTCGATTTCTTGGTGTTATTTTAATATTTCAAGTTTGTCCAAACTATCATCAAAATATCAACTTTTCATGAATTGAGAGTACTGATGTACTTAATTTCAATTAAGGCTATGTTTTGGACCATATTCAGCACAATTTATTTTTTATCTCGAAAACAGATAGAGATTAAAATAAAATAAAAATAAAAGTATTAAAATACTAGAGCGACTCCAAAAATGTATTAATATACGGGGTGTTCCATTTAAAAAAATATAATTGCTAGGACTTTTTGATAGAAGTGGCAACGCCGCAATGCTGAAAATATTTTAAATCGATAGAACAGGTAAGGAAATGTGAGAGGTGAAATTTTCAGAAAAATCATGCTTTGCGTTTTCCAGAAACGTCTAACCTACCATCGACCGTGAGTCACGCTGTATATCAGTAAAGGTCAGAGTTGTCAATTACCAGTGATTCCATCATGAATAATTTTACAAACGCTGAAATGGCTGATATGCATTTTGTATATGGATTAACAAATGGAAATTGGGAAGAAGCACAGAGAATTTACCAGGACAGATATCTTTACAGAATAATTCCATGTGCTAAAACATTTAGAAAGCTACATGCAAGATTATGTGAAGCTGGGAGTTTTCATAAAAATGCAGGTGGTGGTAGACCAAAAACTGTAACAAAACCTGAACTAGAAGAAGCTATACTTTACGCCAGGGGTCTACAAACTTTGAATCCTTCGGACCATAATGATTTTTTCAGTTTGTTCCAAGGGCCAATTTCTGCCCTTAACTATATTTCTAGACTAGGATAGTCGCAAAGTGCGTGACGCTTTTTTTGCATTTCAATTATTATTGTGTATTGTGACACTTAACGACATCTAGTGGCGAGTAGTGGTACTATGTACTATCATTTTCAGCTACCCGCTAGGTGGCATTAGGCGTAATTAAATATTTAGAATTACCGCGTTGGTTCGAGAAAGTTCTGGTTCTAGCTAGTGTATTCCGATCACCTCGAGATGGCAGTAATAATTGCATATAAAAAGGCTAGCAGCGCAACTGCGAGTTAGTCTGCGTAGGAAAGGCGAAGGAAGCGAAACTGTCTATTGTGAAATAAAGTAACACCCGTCAATGAAAGTATTTTGATTTAACTTATTGTTTTTATGAGTGATTTGTTAGTATGGAAAAGAAGCAAAAAATCGACAGTGAATGCAGAACGTTCCAAGAAAAATGGAACTTTCAGTATTTTGTGATTGAGTCCAGTAATAAGGCGCTATGTTCAATTTGTAATGAAACACTATGAATCGAAACATCTTCAAAGTTACTTCAAGTATACAGGAAGTTATCTATGGCATGAAGGGAACGCAAGTCTGTCTTCAAACACGTTTGCTTCAATCATTTACCACTTCCTAGGCACCCACGTCCTACCCGAAAGAGATCGCTTTGATAAAATAATTCTGTACAGCGACGGGTGTACATGCCAGAATCGAAATGCTCTTCTTTCTAGTGCTCTTTTTAACCTCGCCAAACAAACAAAAGTAATTATAGAACAAAAATATTTAGATAATGGGCATACACAAATGGAGTGTGACTCAATGCATTCCACTATCGAGAGAAAACTTGAGAAGAAAATTATCAACGTTCCCGCGGATTATCTCGAAGTATGTGAAACTGTCCGTATCAATCCAAAACCCTACACAGTAAAGTACCTGGATCACACTTTTTCAAAAATTTCCAACATGTTCGGATTATCAAGTCTATTCGACGAGGAACAGGCGATCCCACTGTGACTAATATAAGAGCATTTCAGTATGACGAAAATGGCATCATGTATAAAATCTGTTATTCTGAGACCTGGAAACAATTACCATGCAGATTCAACAAGAAAGATTAGAAAATTTGGAATTAAAATGACTTGCCACTGACGTATCCCAATCCTATACCCATAAAAAATGAGAAATTTCAGGATCTCATGAGCCTCAAAGTATCCCTAAAGAAGGAGTATCATGCTTTCTATGATAGTTTACCACATTTGTAGAAGTTCACTATTCTTCAGTTTCAGTTTCAGAGTTGTATGAATAAAGATAACATTCTTGTATACAATTTTCCATTATTATTTCCTTCACAGATATGAAGTAACCCAACTCCACAATAGTACCTACACAGCTCTTGAATATGGCCTCCTGTATTTAATGGAAAACCTTCACTTTATCATTAGAAAAGTCATAACCCTAATAATATCATAGTATTAATCATCACTTGACAGAAAAAAAATCAAGTTTCACTTCATTGAGGAAATGAGAAGTTTTTTGTGTCTCCTATAAAATTTATATTTTTGGAGTTAGGACATTTGCATCTTAGGCCGACGATATGTAGCTGGTCAGTTATTTTTGTTCAATTTATTGATATCTGGTCAATAAAAATGTTGCATTTTTAATATTTTATTATTTAAAGTTCAACATTAATTCAAAATCTTTTTTTTCTTTCAGAAACAACACCATCTTGGTAAGTACACATTTCAGTTAATTACACTTTTCAACAACTTGAAATACGAAACGTCCGTGGTACAACTACCATAATTGGGATTTGTCTTTGACTCACACCTGAGATGGGTTAGGTTAAGTTAGGTCAAAAGTGAGTGGGTGTATTCGACCCTCCACCACAACCCGCAAGGATTTGTTGTGGCTCACACCTATTCACACTCAACCAAATAAACCCAGCTTCTTAACTAAGCCGATTAGTTTGTATGGTGAGTCTCTGCGGAACTCTAAAAACCTGATTTGGTCCCCAGCGGGGCAGGCATAAAGTGCTGTTTCATCATTTTCCAATCAGGCGACACACACTGTCTTCCGACAGTCCGAATCTGTGCATATGATGATTCAGACGACAGTGACCTATGAGGAGGCCTGTTAGAAATCGTAGTTCATCTCTACCTAATCCAACAACCCTCTGGTTTTAACCTTCGAAGGGTGAATGAACGCATTGGAGTGATTGGCAATGTTTCATGATGAATTTCACTAGTTTGGACGTCCATTGTTTACTATATAAAATGATTTGAAATCCCTGAAACAACTAAAAAAGAATAATTGAAAATGAATAGCTGAAAATAACAATTATATTAAGCAAAATAAACTTGAAATGAAATAATAGTGAACTAAACTACAAGTAAAAATAGAACAATTGAATAAATAAAAACAAAATAAAAATAAAGGAATGAAAAAAGAAAATAAAAATAAAAAGTGTACAGATTCCAAGTCACGTTAGTTCACGACGTTTCGATTGTTAGTATCTACAATCGTCTTCGGGTGATGACTGGACTGATTCCTCCGAGAGATGACTATTTATAGAAAGAAAGAAAGAAATAAATTCATTCATTCATGGACCAACTACATGGTATCGAACATGTCAACTTATACTTATAAATATGTAAACAAACAAACATGTAAATATACATTCAATACATATAAACATAGGACCATAAAATACAGATATATGTATAAATAAAAATGTAAAAACGTATAGATGTACAAGTGTAAAAATGTAAGATTAAAACATAAAAGAATAAGATTATTTACACACAGATATCCACAAAAACTCAATCAGCGAAATACTCTTGTAATGTATAATAAGATTTAGCCAATAAGAAATCTTTCAGTGATTTTTTTAATTCGATAGTATTACAGGCCTTCATTAGATTAGGGAGTTTATTATATATTTTTACCCCAGCATAAGTTGGCGATTTTTCAAATGCGGATGTTCTGAGTCATTGTTATTAAATTTGAAGCATTTCTAGTGCAATATTGATGGTGGTAATTGTTTTTTATTAGCTCATTTTCATGCTTTTTAATGTGTAAGCAACTTTTAATAAATATAAATGCAGCAAACTGTCATAATCTTTTTACTCTTAAAAATTTCCCTGCAAGAATCACGTGGCTTTATGTTGAACATCATTCTAACAATTCGTTTTTGAGTAACAAATATCCTATTTATTTCTGTAGCATTTCCCCACAACGTGATGTGAAAAGATAGTGCAGAATATACTAATGCATAATAAACTTGGATAAGTATATTCTCATGAAGTTCATACCTCAATTGCAGAATTGCGAAGTATGATTTGGATAGTTTTTTAGATAAAACTTCAATATGCTCAGACCATGAGAGTGATTTATCAATCATTACAATTTCACTTATCCCCGCTTTCCATTTTTCGCTTCACTGGTTCCGTGGGAGATGACCCTTTGGCGTGAGTTGTCCATTTTTCGCTTGATGATGGGTTTCCATATGTTTCGTATATCTACGCTGGCCTGGCTGAATACGTTGTTGGACAACATGTAAGCGGCTTCCTTGAATTTTCTCCTAAACCATTGTTCCTCTCTGTGCAAGATCTCAGCTTGGGACCACTCGATGTTGTGTTGATGGGTCCAAACATGGTCTGCTATTCCTGATTTGCTGGTTTCCCCTCGCTGTATGTGTTTCTTGTGCTCGGCAATGCGAACATTCAATGGCCTCTTAGTTTCACCAATATAGGATTTTCCGCACCCACAGGGTATCCGGTAAATGCAATTCTTGGAATCGCAGTCCGCGTTTGGTGGCCTGGTTTTCGTGAGGCTGCTGCGGATAGTGTTACCGGATCTGAAGCAGGTTCTGATGTTGTAAATTTTGTAAAATTGATCACATCGAAAAACTGGAGGTAATCCTCTGATGAATTGTATAAAGACTGTCAGATCATGGCCATGAGAAACTTCAACCAAAAACGAGCAGATATTCCTAGACACAATTATAACACACAGAATAAAAAAACAAACTCTCCCACAGGTTAAAACAGAAAACATTCCTGTTTGATCTCTGGTCAACATCTCTTTTTGCTCGTGTTCTCCTGATGTGCTCCTTGTTGAAGATTCCAGTAGTGTAATTAAATTAACATCTTCTAAAAAAAAAAAAAGAAAAAACCCATTTAGCAGGAGCAAGCAGATAAGATAAGAATTTATTGGTCTTCATAATACAATAGTACATAAGTTGAAAAGAGAACAAACATAGTATGTTTTGACACGGTAAACAAAAAATTTACACATTATTTGAATTCACATTTGAAATATAAAAAAAAACTTGCTACAAAGGTGCCATTTCATCAAATTGTTAAATTTTCCACACTGCGCCAAAGACATCATTTATTTTGTAAAATGCTTGGCTTACAAGTGCCTGCTTCACCTCATATATTGAGTATATATTTTGCCGCAAAACGCTTTGGATTGTTTTTCAGTATTCACCGAATTCATTTTAGCTGTTCTAATGACCTCCTTGCTTTTGGTATAGTATTCGTGTATCATTGCCCCAGTAGTGTATTTATGCACGTATAATCTAGCTTCAAGTATATACAGTTTGTAACTAAATAAGTGTAAAACATTTAAGGAGGTGATTCCTCATTAAAAAAAGATAGGATCTTTCATATAATGAACTTTCATTGGAGCATCCCTTGTTAAGATACAGCCCCTTAAAGGGGGTACATAAAATTTGTATAAAATTTTTTTTCACAGGCACTAAAAAACTTACAATATTGAAATTAACCTGACGTTTTGTACTACCAAAAAGACACTTAGCCAGAATTTTATTTGGTTGGTAAATTTTCGTTATGTGGACACCCGGCGATTTTGAAAAAATTTTTGACTGTACTTACGTATTTTGATGCGAAGATTACGAATCCGAAAGAAAAAAGCGGCGCTCTCCCTTATTTAAAAAGTTACGGCCCTTCAAAGTTCAGAAAAGGGCAACTTTTCAGCCTTCTTTTTCACTAAATAAACTATTTAAAAACACAAGCATTTATTCACTAGGTCACCTTTACACCTTATTCCTCCTTCTTTGACACTTTTCACTTCAATAATCAACATTTTTGTTATAAAATTGTTAAAAAATGTACGGAGCTGCTTTTTGGTTACATATCACTGTATTTTACGTTTTTAAGGTTAATGATATGGTTGGTACGACTGATGCAGTTCATATTCCTGAAGTAATTCAAATGTTTTTTACCTTCATTCTTCAGATCGTAAATTGGTTTTTGGTGGTGTATTACGAATTTGAAATAGTAGGCGACGGCAAATACCAACCGCTTTTTTCTGAAATGTCACTAGTAACTAACTTAAAAATAGAATAATGTCACCAGGAGAAGCATTCGTTTTTAAATTAAGTTTTTTATAAGAAAAATGTTGATTATTGAAGTGAAAAGTGTTAAAGAAGGAAGAATAAGGTGTAAAGGTGACCTAGTGAATAAATGCTTGTGTTTTTAAATAGTTTATTTAGTGAAAAAGAAGGCTGAAAAGTTTCCCTTTTCTGAACTTTGAAGGGCCGTAACTTTTCAAATAAGGAAGAGCGCCGCTTTTTTCTTTCGGATTCGTAATCTACGCATCAAAATACGTAAGTACAGTCAAAAATTTTTTCAAAATCGCCGGGTGTCCATATAACGAAAATTTACCCTCATTTTCTACCTCCTCGATTAAATGGTGAGGCATACGTTCAATTTTTAAGAGAAGTGTATCCAGTACCGCTGGAGGAAGTTCCTTTGGGTGTCAGAAGGGATATGTTTTTTATGCATGATGGGGCTCCCGCCCATTTTAATCAAGTAGCACGTCAGCAACTGAAACATATGCAAACCAGTGGATAGGTCGAGGAGGACCACAGAACTGGCCCGCTCGATCCTCGGATCTCAATCCTCTCGATTTCTCTATTTGGGGCCATTTACAGCATTTGGTTTATCGTACTCCTGTTCGCGATGTAGAGGACTTAAGAAACCTCAT
Source organism: Leptinotarsa decemlineata (assembly GCF_025532065.1). Lineage (NCBI taxonomy): Eukaryota > Metazoa > Arthropoda > Insecta > Coleoptera > Chrysomelidae > Leptinotarsa > Leptinotarsa decemlineata. The sequence goes on along the minus strand of NW_027412572.1, from coordinate 1,868,940 downwards.
CATCGATGCATGCACAGTAATCAGAGACTCCAGGAATATTTTAGCGATTACGTGGCTCAATGCGCCGACGTCTAAACGCATGCGTAATGTCTGAAGGTAGATATATTGAACATTTACTATGATTTCCACATGTTTTTGTTTTGTTATTAATAAATTAGTTTTGTTTATTACCCTTTGATCGCTTAATGCAGGTACTAACTACAAAATAACAATAAATCCAGTTCGCATTTATGACGATGTATCTCTGTAGTTGTTCGTAAAATAATTTTTTGCTGCGAACTGGTTTATTTTGGGCAAAAAACCCAAAAGACATTTTTTGTTTAGAACAAAACAGGTTATCGGAAATAAATTTCTAACTGGTAAACAAATGATAAGACAAAAAGTTACATTGGAAATAAATTTTAGGGGTTGCGGTTTCCACCACTTACAATATGCGGTAAACCAAATAAATAACCGGCTAAGTGTCTTTTTGGTAGTACAAAACGTCAGGTTAATTTCAATATTGTAAGTTTTTCAGTGCTTGTGAAAAAATTGTTATACAAATTTTATGTACCGCCTTTAAGGGGCTGTATCTTAACAAGGGGTGCTCCAATGAAGTTTCTTTATATGAAAGATCCTATCTTTTTTTCGATGAGGAATCACCTCCTTAAATGTTTTACCCTTATTCAGTTACACCCTGTATAAACATGGAACAGTGAGAATCTCTGGATCAATGAAAAAAGGTTTTGCATGATGACGGTAGTGTTTGCTCTAACCATCTCTCTAATTATTTTTTTCTGAGATAAAAAAAACTTTATTTGCTGCTGATACTGAACCCCAAAGTAATATTCCATGCTGCAAGCGAGCCTGTATTATACTAAAATACGCAGTTTTGAGAACATCTCTGCTTACCACACTCCTCATTTTCTTTGAGGCGTAACGGCCTTTGGAGAGTTTTTTATTAATTTCAGTGATATGTTTTCCAGTTTAGATTGCGTTCTCTATGAAAACCTAGTTGGTTTTATGTTTGATCAAACTCATCACATTAGAATTGAAATATCTTTCACATTTTTTTGTGTTTCTTTTGTTATTTCTTCTAATATACTAGGATTTCTTGATGTAACTATAAATGAGGAATCACCTGCATAAGGAAATGTGTCCGCAATGCCAAAATATAATGGCAAATCATTTACATACAAAATAAACAGAAGAGGACCTAGCACGGACCCTTGGGGAATTCACGATGAATGTTAGATATTATGTTGTTTTGAATTATATATTGTCTTCTTCCCGTTAGAAAATATTGCAATAGTTTTAACGCTAAACCTCTTATTCCGTATGTTTTCAGCTTATTTAGAAGCATGTCGTGGCAAACACTTTCAAATGCTTTTGACAAATCACATAACACAGCCTGTTAGTTTTTGCTCTAGTACGTAAAGCACACAAGGAATAGGCTTTAAGTCAATCTTCAAAGGAAAAAAAACAGGAAAAACGTAAAAAAAGAGAGAAAAACTCTACTAACCTACTTTGTTTTTGTGGAACTGTAGCTATCGACTTATGCCCGAAGTCAGGCAACATGGAATTCTTTTTTTGAAATTGACTTATGTCATATTTTTTATAATTATGTCAATAATCTTTTTCACCGTTGAGTATTGTTGTAAAGTACAATTATAGTTCGTGAGTTCAATACGCATTCTTATTCAACAGTTCCAACAGGTTATGGGCCCAGATGCGAACTCATGATTTTTCAGTAATCAAAAATTGAGACATTCAGGCATTTTGCAGTGTTCACTCATCGTCGTGTTGGTTTGGTTAGGTGGTTCCTCGTGTTCAAGTAACACATCGCACCAGTTACCATGGCTTTACCGAATTACAGAGTAGAGCCTCTGAACAAAGAAAATTACGACACATGGATTCAATAAGCCCAAGCAGTGCTTATCAAAACGGATGCATGGAAATACGTAAGCGGCGAGGAAGTGTGTCCTGATGAAACTTCTGTAAACGCTGATGCTAGAAAAAATTGGATTAAAAATGATCTTTCAGCCAGATCAGATATTGTTCTAATGGTTTCCTCTCCTGAATTACGTTACATTAAAACTGGCTGTCCCACGTCCAAAAATGTTTGGGACAAGTATAAGGAAATTTACGCCTCCCAGGGTCCTGCAAAAAAGGCTTATTTATTGAAGAAACTCATTTTAAAAAAGATGAACGATAGAGAAAATATGAGGGACCATGTGAACGAATTTTTTGATGTCATAGACAAACTCGCTGAAATGAACATACCCATTCACGATGATTTGCAGGCTATAATGTTACTTTACAGCCTAAGCCCGTCCTTTGAGAATTTTCGTGTGGCAATAGAATCACGTGATACCTTGCCCACGCCAAATCAAATGAAAATTAAATAATTGGAAGAATATGAAGCTCGGAACAAAAATGATCCAGGTACTTCAAGTCAATCAGAAGAAGCCTTTTATGTTAAAAAGAAAGGAAAATTCCGAAATTCTAGAAATTATTCAAAGTTTGGCTCGAACTCAAAATCTCGTTGTGAGAAATGCAACCGAAATAATCATACTACCGAGCAATGTTATGCCAGAACGAAAAGCGAAGAATGCACTTTCCTCACAGAAGTGTGTATGTCATCAGGGCAAAACCGACCAGGCAATTCACTCTACTGGTGCCTTGATTCAGGAAGTACATCCCAGCCCGTTCGAACCAGGAAAACCCAAATTTAAATGTTTTCATTGAGATCCCTCAAAATTCAACTTCAAAAATGACATCAACTCCGGCATTTTCATCTGATCACATCAACAATGAACAAGAATCAGCTGAATCGAGTTTTATAGACACTAGCGATTCATCGTTTGAACCATTATCAGAGAATCCAGGGGAGTCTGATATTCGGGAGGTACCAACTCAACTTGATAATGCTCAGCGCCCACGACGCACTATTCAGAAACCAAGATGGTTAGATGTATATGAAGATCCTGATGAAATTTCAAGCATTATTTATGAAAAGTGTTTTAGTGCCAACATAAATTCAACGGGCTATGTTGGAAGCTTGTGGTAGTAATGATACACTTTGTGAAAAATACTACAACACTTTAATTTGGTTTTCTACAGGTGAAATTACAGTGATAATTTTTAATAATGAAAAAACTAAACTGACTGTTCTTGTCTACAAAATCTCTTCACTAAAAACTGTTATATCATTTTTATTATACTTGGCAACTATGTCGACAAAACAATCTTACCAACAGTGTAATAATGTAAAGATGTTGCATTACCAACCTAAATAATAACTTAAGTTATAAATATTGTAAATAGTCTTTTGATTGTTTTAACCACACGGGCTGGGATGAAGCCATAAAAAATGAAATCATCTCACACTTGAAAAATGACACATGGAAAATAGAACAAAAAACCCAAGGAAAAAATGTCATTGATTGTAAAATAGTTCTCAAAGAAAAATACAAGGCAGATGGAACTTTTGACCGAAAAAAGGCACGTCTTGTAGCAAGAGGCTTCAATCAGCGACCATACATCGATTTTACTTTCACTTATGCCCCAGTTGCCAAACTCAGCTCAGTTCGTTTATTGCTGGCACGAGCTGTTGAAAGTGACATGAAGGTACACCAGCTCGACGTCTCTACCGCCTATTTGAATGGTGATATTGAAGAAAATATTTATATGGAATTACCTCAAGATCTTGAGAAATATTTACAATATATCATGTCAGATGAATCCCTTCCTCGAGACATCATAAAGAAGGCAGAGGAAATGCTTTCAACAATATACAACATACCCAACGGAAACCATTTTTGTCATCTTAATAAGGCAATCTACGGATTGAAACAGGCTGGCAGACAATGGTTCAAAAAATTGGACACAAAGCTCAAGGAAATAGGTTTCACCCCATCAATTGCAGATCCTTGTATCTACACGTCAAATTCAGGAAACGAACTGATAGCCGTTTATGTTGATGATTTGATATATGCTTCGAAAAGTGAGAAAGCATTTGAAATTGTAAGAAATGAATTAACAAAATCATTTGACATGCACGATCTTGGACCCATCAATTACTGTCTTGGAATACAGTTCAAACAGGAAAATGAAAAACTCACAGCCAATCAAACTAAATACATTGAGGATGTTTTGGCCAGGTTCAAGATGGCAGATTGCAAACCTATTGGAACACCAATGGACCTAAAGGCAAAGGAACTTGAAAAAGTAACAGTGAATGAAGCAGAAAATCTTCCCTACCAAAACCTCATTGGCAGCCTCATGTTTCTAGCAGTAGCAACTAGACCTGACATAAGTTATATAGTCAGCTACCTGAGCCAGTTCAATAATAGCTATGGCAAAGAACATTGGGTAGCGGCTAAGAGAGTTCTTTATTTGCAAGGCACAAAAGACTTTATGCTTGTTTTTTCCAAAAGTGGCAAACCCTTATTTGGCTTGAGCGACGCTGATTGGGGATCATGTACAGTTGATGGTTGATCTTATTCTGGCTACTGTTTCATTTATGCAAACGCAGCCGTTAGTTGGTGCTCAAAAAAACAGAGCACAGTGGCGCTAGCCACCGCTCATTCTGAATGCTATGCCCTTACAGAAGCCACCAAGGAGGCTATTCACTTGAAACGTCTAATTGAAGACATGGGAAAAACTCAGGATAAGTTTGCATTATTCTACGATAATCAAGCAGCTGAAAAAATCGTTACTGATCCAATGATGAGCTCTAAATCAAAACACTTGGATATTAAACAACAATTTATTCGTGAAGTTGTCGAGAGAGGAGTCATTTCCTTGCACTATTTATGTACCGAAAGAATGACTGCTGATGTCTTAACTAAACCACTGGCAAATCCGCGTCATCATCAATTAATTCAACAGATGGGATTAATTCAACAGATCCGAAAAAATCTTCGAGACATTCGTCAGGGGGAGTGTGGAACTGTAGCTATCGACTCATGCCCGAAGTCAGGCAACATGGCATTCCTTTTTTGAAATTGACTTATGTCATATTTTTTATAATTATGTCAATAATCTTTTTCGCCGTTGAGTATTGTTGTAAAGTACAATTATAGTTCATGAGTTCAATACGCATTCTTATTCAACAGTTCCAACAGTTTTATTGTGATAAAACTGCTAGTCTCTTTTCTTTTCATGTCAAAGCTTCTTCTCATGTAGCCAGGACGTCCTTTTTTCTCTCTGGAGTAACAAATGTTTGTCTTCTTCAACAGTGTTTTTTAATGCATCCTGATGAGTAATATCAAAAAGGTCATCAAGGGTTGACTTGAAATCTTCTACTTTTTTATATTGAGCTGTGCTTTTAGATCTGTTAGCGTTTTTGTAGTTTTCTCCACTTTTCGTAAAGTTTTTTAAGCTTTACAACACAATCTTTAAAGTGTTTGGTGGGTATATGGAGCTACTAGAACACATGAAATTGAAACGGACTAAAGCTTTTGAAAGAACCAAATATTTTTATTGCATATTCACACAACAAAAGGTCCAATTTAACTATAATTATTTATTATCAAAACTCAGAACATCACAATACAGAATCTGGCCCACGCCATTACCCAACATATTCTTCCCAACACCCCCAACCACAGAACCTCAATTGCTAGTAACCCTCTAGGCACTGTCAATTGTCAGGATCCTGTTAAGGTACATTCACAACGTAGCATATATTACAATGTTGACGAGATTACAAAACACTTCTGTTACTGCATCTTCCTCATTGATTTAGAGATCAATTTTTTCTAGTACAAGTATGTGAAATGAATATATTGATCATCGAATGGGCTGGTCAAAAAGAATAATTAACACAACACTAACATTTAATGCTAACAGCTGTTTCGACACATTGATTCATCTTCTGGGCAAGTTTTTAACAATTTTTGCATAATTTCAGCCAGAATATCCCTCATTCGATAAGAAACAATGGCAGATACATTTGAACAATAAATTGAACTATTTATGCAGGTGTTCGGCAGAAATCTCTCGATCCAGAAAGACGACGGCAATCAATAGGACCCATACCCAATATTCACCGTGCGTCCGATGCATTTTTAGATCCACAACATGCAGCGATGCTCTTCAGAGATTCCCGAGGGGTAAGTCATTGGCATAGGGGCAATCTTGTGCACTATTACGTACTACTCAATCCTCGAATATCTAAAATGAACGAGGATTCAGTTCTTTGTCAATCCCATAGATGGCGTCTTCGGAAGGGGACATGCCATCACCCTTACAGCTTGTCAAATCTAGGAAGTAACTTCAAAGTCTCGGCTTAGGATCTGCCCTAAGATGTTCGTAATCAGTAAATCAAAGTTTAACTGTTTGAAAAGTGCAGTAAAGAATAAATTATTGACTTTTCATTGATATTGTTTTTTAATTATGCTTATGTATCAAGCTATTTCGCAAAAAGTAGAAATAAAGTGAAATATTTATCTGTTTTTAAAAACTGTATCAACTTTGCATCATTTTTGGCATAATTTTTTCTGGTGTTTTAAACTTTTGCGAAATAAGTTGTATTTAGAATTGCAATTGGTAATAAAAATGCGTTGGAAAGATAAGTTAGGCATAAAGCACTAGATTTGTTGAGTTTTGGCTAAATTTGAGAAATCGGCAAATGTCAAATTTTCGAAAAACTGTAAAAAAACTAAATTTGTACTAGAGAGCTAAAAATTGGTATATGGGTAGAAAATTAAAAAACAATCATCTTTTCTCTTTACCGATTTTCGAAATTTCGAGCAATAACTGCTTTTCTGAACATTTTTTGGAAAAAATGTCAAATTTGACAGGGAAGAAAAATCACTTGATCGGTCATATGCATGTCATTTGGCATCATTTTTAAAGCACAACCTAATGGAGATATCAAAAGTTGCTTGAAGAGATGAACAAAAAAAATCCCATTTGATGCGGACTTTATGTGTGACACTTTATATATATATATATATATATATATATATATATATATATATATATATATACCGAGTGTCCCACATTTTATGTGACAGGCAATATCTGGTTTGTTGAAGGAGATACACAAAAATGTTTCATACAAAAGTTTTAGGAGTTCATGAGAGCTATATTTTGATATAATTTTTAAATATACAGGGTGTTTGGTGTAGGTGCTACAGACCAAAATTCCATTTTTTAAAATAGAACGCCCTGTATATCATTACATATTCAGATGCTACGTTAAATTCTGATATCATTTCATGTTTGGTTTTTGAAATTCGGTTACGGCGTTGTTGAGTTATTGCACTTTTCCTTAAATATAAAGTTTCAAAAAAACTTATTTACTCGTACACGAATCCAGTCTATATCTTTTATTAAATTGAACTAGACTACTACTGAATACAAACCATTATTCTCACCTCTACGATACGATATCGATATCAGTTGAATATAATATTGAAATTCTTGAGAATGTGACTAACTTGAGGGTGAATTGCTTTATATTGCACAATTTCATCAAGTAGCTTATGCTTGTTGATGCCATAGTAACAAATGTTGTTGAATTGTATCTACTTGTCAGTTCGATTCAGTGATTCTTTGCAAAACAGTAACTGTGTTCTTTGTGCGAAAACTCCAGTATGCCTTTCGCGTTTAGTCCAAGTGATTGCATTGATATGTTATTAATTTTTGGGGAATGTCAGAAAAACTGCCGTCAAGCACAACGTCTATACCAAGAACGTTTTCCAGACAGACCCATTCCGTCACGAATGACTTTTTCAAGAGTTGTAGAAAAATTGCGAACTGGGTCATTTCCTTCTACTATAAAGCATCGTCATCATACGAGATCTGTTAGAACTGAAGATTTAGAGATCAATGTGTTGGCTTATATTATTATTCATCCACATGTTTCTATCCGTACTCTTGCAGAAGAAGTCGGTGTGAGTAAATCTAATGAACAGAGAATTCTGAAAGAAAATAAATACCACCCATTCAAAATTCAGTTGGTACAAGGTTTGAAACCCACGGACTTTGAACGACGACTTGAATTCATTGCTTGTATTCAGGTAATATTACATGAAAGTCCTAACATATTCGGTCAAATTTTGTGGAGCGATGAATCGCGATTCCGCAATAATGGAATCGACATAACAGTCACTATTGGTCTCAAGAAAATCCCCACTGGGTCCGCGAAAGTAATTTTCAAACTACTTGGGGTATTAATGTATGGTGTGGATTGTTCAATGGCCGCATCATAGGACCTTACTTTTTCAATGAAAATCTCAATGGATTGCGATATTTACATTTTCTAGAAAATGATTTGATCCAGTTGATGGAAGATATTCCCATAGCAGAACGACAAGGAATTTGGTGGCAACAAGATGGTGCTCCTCCTCACAATTCACAGGTTGTTACTGAATATCTGGATAGAACGTACCCAAATAGATGGATTGGTAATAAGGGTCCAATTCGGTGGCCGGCTCGTTCCCCAGATTTATCACCGCTTGATTTTTTCCTATGGGGTTATTTAAAAGATATTGTTTTCACTACTCCGCCTTTGAATGTGGATGATCTGAAAATGAAAATTCGACTAGCGTGCAGTGATATTACGCCTGATATTATAAGAGCGACTTGTACGAGACAAGTAATTCGACGTTTCGAAGCCTGTATAATATCTAATGGGCATCACTTTGAACAATTTTTATGACTCATTTCTAGGTACCTACCATTCTTATGAAATGATTTATCAAGTTATATTATTTACATTGTTATTAATTAAAGATTTGTTTTCGAATACACCTCTTTCAATTTCGCAATTGTTTCATATTCAAAATGATTCCTGACTGAATTCCACAACTCAAAATTGAAACCATTACTTCGAACACCCAAAATTTTGACTAATTTTCATGTGATCTGATGCAGAGAGAATAATTGTATGAGATATTTAAAAAAATAATAGTCGTTCTCAAGACTTTACATTTTAAGCAATAACTCAACAACGCCGTAACCGAATTTCAAAAACCAAACATGAAATGATATCAGAATTTAACGTAGCATCTGAATATGTAATGATATACAGGGCGTTCTATTTTAAAAAATGGAATTTTGGTCTGTAGCACCTACACCAAACACCCTGTATATTTAAAAATTAAATCAAAATATAGCTCTCATGAACTCCTAAAACTTTTGTATGAAACATTTTTGTGTATCTCCTTCAACAAACCAGATATTGCCTGTCACATAAAATGTGGGACACCCGGTATAGAGGTAATATTTCACTTACATGAAATAATAACAGAGAATAAAATAGAATAATCTTTGTTCGTTATTTCATAATAAAAACCTGTTTCCAAATAAAGTAAAACATGTCGGTACAATTACAATAACATACAGGGTGTTTCCTAACTATGGTACGAAACCTCAGATGGTGATTCGTTAGGTCGTTTTAACAAAAAAAGTTCCTGTGAGCGTATGTCCGTAGTTGCTTCGTTTCTGAAATACAAGACGTTGAAAATACCGGTATTTATAAAATATCATAAATATCCTGACACCGATTTGGTCGAAATTTACTACAGTTATTTGAAGTAATAAGGCGTCTATTTAGCACGACCTAGATTGAAACTATTAGGTGCAGTGGAGTCTCAATGGACACTACAGCCAATAATATTGAGAAAAAGAGAACACGGCTGACTTTTTTGTAGTTTTTAATTTTTTTATATTAGGTAGCTGAAAATACAACTTTTTTTGCCACTTGCGTTTACCAATAGTAAATAATGAACAATTTCGACCTTAAAGTTAATGAGCAAAATGTCCACCTTCTGATAAAATACACGACTGCAATCGATTTGTCATTGATTGTCTGACACATTCAAGAATACCTGGAGTATTCCTTATGACATTACAATTGTCTTTTATACGATTCCTCAAGTCATTCACATCTTGTACACAGGAGTTTTATAAAAAAGAGACTTCAAATAACTCCATGAATAGAAATCTAGAGGATTCATATCAGGGCTGCGAGCTGGCCAATTTTGAGGTCCTGCACGTCCAATCCAGCGATTAGCTTAGGTGATGTTGAGATGCCGACTAGCAAGAACACTTAAATGAGCTGGAGCTCCGTCGTGTAGGAGTCCGTGTAGGATCACTTGTTGATCTTGCCGGTAGAAAAAAATGGTCCAGATTCCTACCTGAAAGTTCAGCGACAATTGTTGCTGAAAATGAGTTTCTCTAATAACGTGAGGATTTTCTTCGTCCCAAAAATGCTGATTGTGAAAGTTCATAAAAGCATCTCGTAAAAAATTTGCTTCGTCCGTAAATGAAATATTTGGTAAAATATTACACAACACAACAAAGTTTTTGTTTCGGGGTTGAAATTAGATGATTTTAATGTATTTCCACGTGTTAAAACCGAAAGTGACCATAAAAATTATATATTAGCTCTTGTTTTCAAGGTATAGTATCATTATATTATATATATATATATGTATATTGAGTTTTCAACAAATGAAATATTTCATCACCAACAGTTGGTACACATGTTTGTTTACATAACACCCCTCTCTTCAGCTGTTCTTAAGTAGTAAACATAACCTATGTGAGTTTGTCAATTGTACGCATGTGGTTGCTATTGAAATTATCGTGTGAAGTTGATTTTTAAATTAATTTAAGTGCTGATCTGAAATGCCTCGATGTGAATTCTGTCGATAGCTTTTGCTATATATGTGGTGAAATAACATTTAAGGCTCAGAAACGTAAAATGACACCTATCGTTAAGACAGCCTATGAACATTATTTTGGTGTGAAAGTTGGGGACCAAGATAAATCATGGGCTCCTCATATATGTTGTAATTCTTGTTCCGTCATATTGCGAGAGTGGCTGAAAAATAAAAACCGAACAATGGCTTTTGCAGTACCTATGGTTTGGCGTGAGCCTACCAATCATACAGACGACTGTTATTCCCGCTTAACTCCTCCCATTAAGCAAGGTTTATCTATGAAGAAAAGAGGAACGGTTAAATACCCTAATCTCCCATCTGCTCTTCGGCCTGTACCACACTCAGACAATTTGCCAGTCCCTTCTCCACCCCAAAATTATGAAATTTTAGAGGAAGGTGATGAAGACTGTTTAGAAGGAGCAACCCATCCTTCTACATCCTATGACCCTGATTTTGAGGTAAGCGATAGGTCTAGTGATCCGCACAGAATTAGTCAAGCAGAGTTGAGTGACCTTATAAGAGATCTTCGCTTGTCTAAGGAAAAGGCTGAGCTGTTAGGGTCAAGACTACAACAGTGGAATCTTCTAAAACATGATGTGAAAATATCTCAGTACAGACAGCGTCAAAAAGATTTGCTTCCTTTTTTTGAGAAAAAAGAAAACCTCGTAGTTTGTTCTGATGTTAATGGTTTGATGGACTGCTTGAATTTGGATCACACTCCATCTGAATGGAGACTGTTTATAGACTCTTCAAAACTAAGCTTAAAAGCTGTACTTCTGCATAATGGAAATCAGCTACCCTCTATTCCTATAGGTCATGCAGTTCACATGAAGGAAACGTATATAAATATGAAAACACTTCTCCAATCAATCAAATATGAACAACACAAGTGGCACATCTGTGGTGATCTGAAAGTCATTGCTATACTCCTAGGAATGCAATTAGGGTTCACCAAGTACTGTTGTTTTTTGTGTCTGTGGGACAGTCGGGATAGATATCAGGGCCGTTGGAATGAAGCAATGTTTGCAGACTACTGCTGGTCTGTGTGTAGGGATGCTCCAGAAGTGTTTTATAAAAGACAAGCTAAACGACAGCGATCTTACAATGAATCGGATGGACTTAATTGAAATTTGGTGGTACAAACTTCTTTTATTTGTCGAAACACTAAGAATAATGTTTTTTTATTAATTTTGTACTTAAAATATTCTAAAAGAAACATAACAATATTGTTTTATGTACTTTCACTTTTCACGTATAGTATAACTACTTTTTAAGATTAAGTACTGTGTATCTCAAAAACCAGAGCTAATAAAAATTTTTCATTGTTATTTTCGTTTTTATCACCCCAAAATTAGTAGAAATTGACTAATTTAGTGTAGGAAACATTCAAAAAATATTTTTTTGTTGTGTTGTGTTATTATTGTGTGCCATCGTATGAATCAATCACCTGCAAAACATTAGTCTTGGGTGAACATTCCGAGGCAATAGAGCTTGGACAGGGGGTATAGGAATAGGGGGTTCCTTTTTAGAACTGTCCATACGGTTTTTGGGGTTTCTTCCAGTTATAGCGCAATCTTTCTGGTACTATTTGTAGGCTCGTCTTCCATCCTATCAAGTGTACCTTTTTCCAGTTCAGGTACAGTTTCTGCTCTTCCACCATCTGCATTATTATTAAAACTCCCAGTTTTACATAATCTTGCATGTAGCGTTCTAAATGTTTCAGCACATGGAATTGCTCTGTCAACATATCACTGTCAGCTGGTCTCCAAACCAGGTGTTCGTGATATGCAAAGTGGTTTCATGTTTTTCTCTTTAAAACAAATCTAGATATGAAAAAAATACAAGCGACAAAAAAAGTTGTATTTTAGTAGATCAGTCTAAAAAAAAAAATAAAAAGCTACAAGTCAGTTTAAAATCGGTGTGAGGATCATTCTAATATTTTATAAATGCCGTTTCTATTTACCTTCAACGGCCTGTATCTCAGAAACTCCAGACATATGTTCATAGAAACTTTTTTTCTTAAAACGACCTAACGAATCACTCTCTGAAGTTTCATACCGTAATTGGGAAACACCCTGAATATTAAATAAATTACATTTAATATCTAGTCAGAATTATTTGAAAGGTACACATAATACAAATTTCGCGCAGCGTTTTACCTTTGTTGTAATTTCAATGTGGATTTTTTCAAATAGAAGAATGAAAGTTAACTTGTTTTAATTTTAATAAAAATTCACTGTGTATTTATTTCATTGACACCGGTCTTCTTTTTTTTACAGCTTCCAGCCGTGGACCCCTTTTTAGAAAAAATGAACTTGTCAGATTTGGGTAAGTTTTTTCTGAAACATTTCTTATAATATCGACTTGTATTTCACGATGAACACAATAATTAGACTAATTACCAATTTTCAATTCCTGTCTTGCAGAATATCCCATTGATATTTAGCTTCTTCGGATTTCATTCAATATTATATTTAAAAATGAAACACATTAAAATGAAAACAATATTTAATCTAATCTTGTCTGAACCATGGTCAATATCCTTAACATTAGTAATGATTTTATAATTTATATGCTACCCATTTGTGCAAACTCAGATGGAAACATACCTTTTCATTTTCTGTTTTTACATAATTTGTCCAGAAGTTCTTATCTAAATATATATTTTTTTTTAATTAATATTAACGTGTCTCGGCATCTAATGGCCACTGACGAAACAAACGAAAGCTGGCGCGAGTTGTAGACTCTTGTTCAGTATTCGATTTGGTGAACAAAGATTGCTGCGATTTGAGTCCGCGTTTCAAAGCTTCAAATTTTTCCTTCCACAAACTTCCTGTATACTTGGAGTAACTTTGAAGATGTTTCGATTCATAGTGTCGTTTAATGTTATAGTCTTTGAAAACAGCTATGGTTTCATTATAAATTAAACATAGCGCCTTATTACTGGACTCAATCACTAAATACTGAAAGTTCCGTTTTTCTTGGAACGTTCTGCATTCACTGTAGATTTTTCGCTTCTTTTCCAAACTAACAAATCACACATAAAAACAATAAGTCAAATCAAAATACTTTTATTGACGGGTGTTACACTATTTCACAATAGACAGTTTCGCTTCCTTCGCCTTTCCTACGCAGACTAACTCGCAGTTGCACCGCTAGCCTTTTTATATGCAATTATTACTGCCATCTCGAGGTGATCGGAATACACTAGCTAGAACCAGAACTTTCTCGAACCAACGAGGTAATTCCAAATATTTAATTACGCCTAATGCCACCTAGCGGGCAGCTGAAAAAGATAGTACATAGTACCACTACTCGCCACTAGATGTCGTTAAGTGTCACAATACACAATAATAATTGAAATGCAAAAAAGCGTAAGTTTGCTTAGGTCACGCACTTTGCGACTATCCTAGTCTAGAAATATAGTTAAGGGCAAAAATTGGCCCTTGGAACAAACTGAAAAAATCATTATGGCCCGAAGGCTTTAAAGTTTGGAGACCCCTTGTCTAGATGTTAATGTTATTTAATATTTGTTGTTATTGTTACATAATCAGTAACAAAAAATTGTAAAAATAATAATTGCCAAAAGAAACATTCAATTCCCCATATCATTCCTTGTGAGGTCCAGGGATATGCAATTAGGTCGACTTATTTTTCTTAAAAACTAAGCGAAAAAAATTCAAGAGACAAAAAATTTGTATTTCTAATTGCTTCATCCAAAGAAATAATAAAAATTGCACAAAAGTCAGTGGCGTACATTTTTAAGTCAAAATATTCGTTCAAATCCCGCTAGAGACGCCACTGGACTTAATAAATTGAATCACGTACAGGCTAAATTAGCTCCTGAATGTTATAAATACCATTGCCAAATTACAACAAAATTAGGTAAAGGATATTTAAGATATTCACGAATAACTTTTTTTTATTTTAATTTTAACACCCTGTATCTTGAGAACGAAGGATTTGCGGACCGATGTTTATATGAACATTTCGTCTCGAAATTACCTAAAGAATCGTCTGTTAAATTTATGGTACATACTTAATTAACACCCTGTATATGAGTAATTCTTTAAGGATATTGAAAGTAATAAAGACGATATTATTATTATTATAAACTGGTTCAACAAAGAACATGTAAGTTTAACTATTTTAAATTTATTCACTAAAAGACAAAAACCACAGACTTCCTCATATATTTTACCATTTATTTGTATTACTCGAATATATCATTATTTGTTTTTATAATTTGCAACTGACTCTGAATTTATACAGTGTGTCTCACTTCTCATGGAAACACCCCCGTATCTTCCGTAATATTCGAGGTGGAACGATGAAACTCTCAGGGCTGATAGAAATGCTCAAAATGCACCTACCACCTGAATGAGGTTGGCCAAAATGATATACACTGTCCGGCACTCAAAATGCACCTACCACCTGAATGGCGTTGGCCAAAATGATATACACTGTCCGCCACTCGCGATGGAACACCCCATTTTTACGGTAAAACATATTAAGGGGCAAATAGGCTCAAAATTCCTTCAGATTCGTGATCAGGACTACCAACTTACTACAAATACACTTTTTTCCTGAAAAAATTTCAGTCCTGAAAAATCCGAATTTGTCTCACTTCTTATGGAAACACCCCCGTATCTTCCGTAATATTCGAGGTGGAACGATGAAACTCTCAGGGCTGATAGAAATGCTCAAAATGCACCTACCACCTGAATGAGGTTGGCCAAAATGATATACACTGTCCGGCACTCAAAATGCACCTACCACCTGAATGGCGTTGGCCAAAATGATATACACTGTCCGCCACTCGCGATGGAACACCCCATTTTTACGGTAAAACATATTAGGAGTCAAAATAGGCTCAAAATTCCTTCAGATTCGTGATCAGGACTACCAACTTACTACAAATACACTTTTTTCCTGAAAAAATTTCAGTCCTGAAAAATCCGAATTTGTCTCACTTCTTATGGAAACACCCCCGTATCTTCCGTAATATTCGAGTTAGAACGATGAAACTCTCTGGGCTGATGGAAATGCTCAAAATGCACCTACCACCTGAATGGGGTTGGCCAAAGTGATATACATGGTCCGCCACTCGCGATGGAACACCCCATTTTTAGGTAAAACATATTATGAAGCAAAATAGTTCGCTTCCAATACCTGAACCCCTTCATTCTATCTGGAGAGTACTCTCAGGTATGAAAGATACATATGCTGTGAGATGATATCATCCATTATGAGCCTATTTTGCCCCCTAATATGTTTTACCGTAAAAATGGGGTCCATCGCGAGTGGCGGACAGTGTACAGGATGTTCCTTAAACACATGCTAATATTTAAGGAGATAATTCTTAGACCCATTTTAAGAAAAAAACTTCCTATGGACGTATGTCCTAAACGCCTTAACTTTCGAGATACAGGGTGGCAAAGTTTTCAAAAATAATCAGTTTTTCAATAATAACTGATATAATTTTGTAGACATCTTTGGCATATTTGGTACATATATTACATGCCTCAAGGCGCATTTTCTGATGTACACAAATTTGTATTTTTTCAAACAGTGGCATCCCTACGGGTTTCGCATTGAATATTTTTGGGGAAAAAGTACTACGCCAATGCTTTCTTTTCAAAATAAAATCATTTTTAAAATCCTCATTTATTTTTGAGAAAATTTGATCTCCTGGTATTTCTTTGTCCGACGCATGATTTTCACTCAAAAAAATAAAAATCGACAGAAAGCAAATTAAGAAATTAGATCAATTCTAAAATGAATGAGAATCTGAAAATTGCTTCATAACGCATTACCAATTCCCTAATAATATTTGAAAACATAATCTGCAAAAAAATAAATTTTTCACAAAAACGAGTTTTATTTTATTTTGTGACAGTAAGTCTAAACGAATAGCACAAATTTGTTAATTAGTAATAATACCAAAACTGATTATAAAAATTGTTGGAAGTGGCCACCTGCACTTAGTATGCATGCTTCCGCCCTTCTACGCATGGAATTACGCACCCGTTCAAATATTTCCCGGCGTATTTCGTATAGTTTCACACGAGGCAACTATTCGCTCTCTTAAATCTTCTAAAGTATTAACGGGAGTTTTATACACAAGAGTTTTAAGGTGACCCCATAAAAAAAAATCTAAACTGTTGAGATCGGGGGATCTTGCTGGCCATTGCTGAGGTCCTCCGCGACCTGTCCAACGATTAGGATAAACTGTATTTAAATGGTTTCGGACAATTACACTGAAATGAGCAGGGGCGCCATCGTGCATGTACCATATTCGATTCCTTAACGCAAGTGGCACATCTCCCAAAAACCCAGGTAAGTCTTCTTCGAGAAAGTGTAAATAAGAACGACCATCAAGGCGTCCTGGTAGAAAAAATGGGCCTATTACATGATCACCTATAATTCCTGCCCATACATTAACCGAAAATTGGTGTTGGAAATGGGTTTCGGTTATTGAATGGGGATTTTCTTCAGCCCACACATGATTGTTATGGAAATTTTGAATGGCATTGCGAGAAAAATTTGCTTCGTCTGTGAACAAAATTTGTGTCTCAAACTGCGGATTTAGTGCAATACTTTGTAGATACCACTGACTGAAGTTCACACGCTGTGGAAAATCTCTGGGGAGTAATGCCTGCACTCATGAAATATGGTATGGGTATAACAAAAAATCAACCAAAATACGCCAAACAATTTGATGACAAATATCCAGAGTTCTAGCGATCTTCCTCGTACTCAGGATGTTCCTCAATTTCTTGCAGCACCGCTTCCTCAATTTCAGGAGTTCTTACTACACGAGGTCTACCTTCCGGAGTCCTTTTCTTGAAACTACCAGTTTCCCCAAGTCGACGATGAATATTTGAAAAGGTTTGGCTATCTGGTAAGGCACGATTAGGATATCTTGCCTGATAAATGCGCCTGGCTTCTGTTGCATTACCATCGGCAAGGCCATATACGTAATGCATTTGCGCCATTTCCGCATTTGTATAATTTACCATATTTACTGATATTCAAAAAAACAGCGGACTACCAAAATAACTTCATTTCCAAGAGGTGCAGTAAATAAATTCTGCTACACGTCATTTATTCCAGGATAACTAAATTTATGTTTTCAAAAATTATTAAGCGGTGCTGCGTTATGACGTAATTTTAATTGAGAACAGTGCATCTGACAACAAACAAATACCTTTTAGATCCTCAATTATTTTGCAACAAATCTGATCTCTTAGTTTGCTTTCAGTCGATGCACGATACCGCATCATATTTTTAAGGAATTTATTCCTTAAGTAAAGCGATTTTTAATTTTTTGAGCGAAAACCATGCGTCGGGCAAAGAAAACCTAGCAAATCAAATGTGCTCAAAAATGTATGGAGATTTTAAAAATAATTTTTAATTCAAGATAGAGCAGTGGCGTAGTATTTTTTTCGCCAAAAATATACATTTCAAAACTCGTACGTACGCCACTGGCAGAGAAAATCAAGAAAATTGTACATCAGAAAATGTACCTTGAGGCATGGAACATATGTACCAAATATGCCAAAGATGTCTACAAAATTATCTCAGTTATTATCAAAAAACTGATTATTTTTGAAAACTTTGCCACCCTGTATCTCAAAAGTTAAGGCGTTTAGGACATACGTCTATAGGAGGTTTTTTCCTTAAAATGGGTCTAAGAACTACCTCCTTAAATATTAGCATGTGTTTAAGGAACACCCTGTATATCACTTTGGCCAACCCCATTCAGGTGGTAGGTGCATTTTGAGCATTTCTATCAGTCCTGAGAGTTTCATCGTTCTACCTCGAATATTACGGAAGATACGGGGGTGTTTTCATGAGAAGTGAGACACACTGTATGTTCTACTCTGACGATATTCAGCCTTGCATTCCTCATTGATTTTCTGTTATTTATATAATCATGACATTATTGTTTTTTCATTAACAATTTCATCAATCAAATGAAGTTTCTAATCTTGTAAATAAATGCGATTTGGCTCAATGTACTTTGGCACTGAATGCCGAACGAACGGTAGTCGCCAATAATAACTACACGAGTCTATTTGTACTTCAGTAGAAAATCGTGCTCTCAAAATTGGAGCGTCGTACGTTGTTCGAATGAGACAAAACTGCGGGAAAGAAAATAATGAATTGAATAAATTATGTATTCTTACGTCTGACACCTTTGACGTACAGCTCTATAGGTTTCGATTGAAGAAAAAAAACCACGGTTTCTTCATGGTTATTATTCGTTCATGAACAAAAAAAACTAAAACAATTCTACAAAGTCGACGTAAATGCTCATATCGTTCAGTGTCAAGTATACTCGAGTGCTGTATATCACTTAAGGTTTCGTGCTTCGTGGAAGACTTCAGTGAATTAGTTTTTTGCCTGAATGTTCATGGACTTCGATAAGTAAACATCATTCACGACAAAGTTGGAAAGTTTCAAAAGTTTTGTCGGTTTTACTGTCATGCGTATTCGTAGCTCCATATCTCAATAAATATTTATTCTATTGTGTCGTTCTGTATACGGGTCGATAGAGAATTTTGTAATCTATACGTTGATGCTGTTAATTTTTTTCCAAAATTAATTTTTTGCCTCAGTAATATAGCTGTAGGAGTTCTGGTTCATTCCTTATGGAAAAACACGTGCAAATTTGAGCAGGTTCATTCTGTCGATTTTTCACTTCCACTTTTGCGTCATACAGTCGACCAATCAGAAGGTACCGCGCGTACAGCGGGAAATTCAAATCAGTAGATGAACAAAGACACTACGAGGTCAAAATCCCATGTATTTTCTTATGGAGCTAAATTTTTTTTGAAATTTTCATGACAGCCGATCTGATGTATCACCTCGATACCATCTGCATGTCTCTCTTCATCGATTACGTTACACGAGTCTCTCTCACTCTTACAAATACGCACCTATATAATAATAATGATAATATTTATTTACTATTCAATGAAATTTGCAGTGTTTGAAAACATATAATGATGTATAATACAATTATCAGTAGATTTATCAGTTAGACAAATAAATAAAGAAAACTCACAAAATTATTTGTGACCATTACGCCTGCAATGCAATTTTTTTATCAACAATCAATTGAACACATATTAACATATGTCACACACATATTAACATATGTCACAAAAAGGATTTGAAGCTTTATAACTTCTATTTATTATAATAGGGGAGCCAAGCGGGGATTTCGGGATTAACTAAAGCGCGGCAGATTAATATTAAGGGGGATACCTTGTACCCGGTTAAGTACCTCCACCACGTATGAGCACCATATATAAGGCCGCCTGTGAGGGATAAGGGATCAGATTAGTAAAAAAAACTTGATCATCAGAAATTCTCGAGCGCGTCAGATTAAGGTAGGGTAAGTTAATTACATGCTAAAAAGTGTATATTCTAGTAATCTGACAATTTGAGAGTGACGTAAAGAAAGGGTAGGGCAGCAAAGTTGTGAAAAAATAACGTCAATTCGATATTCTCGAGCGTAGCTAATTTTTTTTATTCTTAATGAAATAATTCAAGGATAACGAAAAATATATAATCTGAGGATTTCCGTAAGCCGAAATAACAAAAATTCGTCGATAAAGTTTAATGCGTGCAGCTGTGTGATATCTATATTTCCCTCTCCGACTATCTATTCCTCTATTCTCTATTCACTTCTTCTCTATCTATTACTCTCTCACTCCGTTCCCACTTAGAATTATGTTGCCATGACGCCATCACAGGTGATCACAGAGACTTGTTCATGATGAAGATGAAGATGATGATTAATTAATCAATTAATTGATAGATGTAGCCATTACTACGTGGTAGGAAATCATAATGAAGAAACGAGAAATTGAACTTTCTATGTTTTTTACCACTTTTATTTGTAACTAACGTTACTGCAGTTTCGTCCTATAAGGACATTTCCAAACTCATACAATATATAAGGACATTTTCAAACTTATACAGTGTATAAGTTTGAAAATGTCCTTATAGGCCGGAACTGCAGTAACGTTAGTAACAAATAAAAGTGGTAAAAAACATAGAAAGTTTCATTTCTCCTTTCTTCATCAATTTATCAATTGATTATGGAAAATTAAATTTTTTTGAGCATTTTTCAAAATTATATTCTCATAAATACAAGTATTCTACTTAAAAAACATACACTTATATTTGCATGTTATTTCCTGAGCTTTTCAATTAATTAAGTTCAATGAATTGAAAAAAAAAATATTGTTTTTGTCAGATTGAGCGAATCCCTCCAGATAATCGTCAGATTATGAGACAGCACGTCTGAAACATAAAGATAAACCACATATATCTTAATCTGACGCGCTTGAGTATTTCAAAATGGTGAATTTATTTGCACATTATAATAATGGCCACGAGTTTGCGTCAGATTGAAATCGTCAGATTATTGAATGAGACCTTTTTTTTGTTGCACATAACACCCCCTTAGAAAATCTACGCACTCGATAATTTTTTTTTCTTTTCACTTTTAACCCTTACTTACAACCACCCACATCATGCAAACGATCAGATTAACATACCAACATTATTGAAAATACGTAGGACATTGATGCTATCAATATCTGACGCGCTCGAGTATGTCCATGCAACAGTATTTTTTTACATATTCAAACATGTATAGCCGCTTCCCCCACCGATGAAAACATTTTTTTTCTTCTTATCATCTAAGCTTTGCAACCTAATATGTCTCAATGACGCTCGAGTAAATCCCCCTTCTGCATCGTGGGCTCCCCTGCTATTATATGCGAGAGCTTTCGATAGCTGGCCTTGCTATCATCTTCTTGGCTCTGATTTGTGAAGAGCCTGAATCCTTTGAATCCGATATTCTCGAGGGTTTCTAGTAAATCCGGATGGCTGACGGTATCAAATGCTTTTGCGAGATCAACGAATCGACAGATGGCGGAGTCTTTAGAATCTAAAGCGTTGTATAGTTTTTTAACGCTATAGCGTCCTGAAACATCAATTCTCCACTAAATCTAAGGATATTTCCCTATCTTCTGCATGACGTCACAATTTCCCTAAAATTCTACGGAAATCAAAAATTGTGGTCAAGTATAGAGAATGAGTCAATTTTAGTCCCGAAAAAACAACCGCCATAAATATCAACAATTTGCAATTACTTCCAGTATCCCCCGTTTGTATCGAGGTTGAGGACAAAGCCTACTACGCGGACGTCCTGGGTTCGATTCTCATACCGATGAACTTTTTTTAATTTAATTTCCCTCAGCTACCGATGACTACGTGACTGGTATGTGAAAAAGGGGCCCGAGGGGTGAGGTGGAGTCCCAAGAAGGGCAAGGTCTTTGAATATATCCGAAACTAATTCCATCCGAAACACACTTACTCCGAGTTGGGTGTTCCACAAGGTTCCAATCGGATGTCATGAAAATTGCAAAAAGTTCAGCTCCTTAAGAAAATACATGGGATTTTGAGCTCGTAGTCTCTTTGTTCATCTACTGATTTGAATTTCCCGCTGTACGCGCGGTACCTTCTGATTGGTCGACGGTATGACGCAAAAGTGGAAGAGTGGCTAAGCCCACTTCACACAGAATGGACGTCTGACAGAGACTAGGCGCGGACGTTTGACCCTTCTGTGTGAACTGGACCTGAGGTCCAAAAATCGCGAGAATGAACCTGCTCAAATTAGCACGTGTTTTTCCATAAGCAATGAGCCAGAACTCCTTTTTTCAGCTTGTTTACTTTAAGATGTCGGACAATTTGTATCAATGAAGTCAAATTGAACCAGAGAGCTGCCTGAACAACCAGACAAATTAAATAGACGCTTGGCATTGATAGTGTTCGCAGTGTTCGACGTTGATTTGCGAAATTTCGTTCCGGAGATTTTAGTTTCGAAAAGGAGTCTCGAAGTGGCAGACCTAGAGTAATTCAGGACGAGGATTTGAGGACCTTGGTGAAGACTGACTTATCACAAACGGTTGTGATGGCGGATGAACTGAGCGTCAGCTCCCATGAGGTTTCTGATGGTTTAAAGTGTATTGGAAAGGTCAAAAATATCGAACGATTTGAACGATCTACAGAAATTGCCACGTTTCAAAGCCTGTTCTTCTTTGCTTTTGCGCAACCAAAACGAACCTTTTTGGACTCGATGGTCACGAGTGACGAGAAGTGGATCTTCTAGGATATCAGGAGACGTTCAGGATAGTGGTTTTGCACCGATGAGCCACTCTGGCACTTCTCAAAGACGAAAACCCGCCAAAAAAGACCAGGGTTACTTAATGGTGGTCGGCTTCACTATCTGCAACCGAGTCAAACCGCCATAGTAGAGTCCTACCGAGTATCGAAGTTCTGTCTCATCCACCATACTCCCCAGATCTCTCGCCAACCGACTACTACCTTTTCAAGCACTTCGATAACTTTCTCAGCGGTGGAACCTTCGCGAATCTGGACCAGGCAAAACTGGCCTTCGTCGACTTCATCGAATCCTGACCACATAACTTTTTATGACGACGGAATTATTTGACTTGTGTTACGTTGGCAAATTCAATAAATATTCACTGAGATATTACAGTTTAAAGTAGACTCATAAAAACAGACAAATCTTTTGAAACGACCAATAATAAACTGATGCACTCACATGTGTTTGGACACATATAATAGTACACTTAACAACGGATTAGACTAACTAAAGGTTTATGAAACTTGTTTGCAGTGTAATATTGAAAAGGACCAGTCATTGTTATCGGCATGCCCTTTGAAAATTCATCGTTTTTATTAAATTCATTCTGGTTTTTTTTCTGTAAGATGAATAAAAATATCGATGATGATTCACAATCGTTTATTTGGCTCAGTTGAATATATTGAAAGAGTGTGACACTTGAACAAAGTAACAACTCAACAATCTAATACACATGTGTCACATGTATACTCGGTAAGGATGATAATAGGTTTTAGTCTCTATTTTCTATTTTTTTTATGATGTGGCATTGAAAAATACACACAACCCTCAATTTTTACTCTTCTATCACCAACCCCTATTTTTCAATAGTCATTTTAATAAATTTAATCATTGTTATTCCCGCCAGGCGTCTACCGGTGCCACTTCTCATTCAGTAAACAGCGCGAAGTAGGGATGAGAACGAACGGTCTCCTGTCTCCCTCACAAAATAAGCCTGCTCTCACTCCCTACACAATTTTCGGCCACTAGTACTGGTTATCCATTGGATACAGTTTGCGATGCCACGGAAGCTGTAAGTTATCCAAGAGAGTTTTTGAACTTATTGGATTTGCCAACTATGCCACCGCATAATCTACAACTGAAGGTTAGATCGCTCCGTAATTTGAATCCACCACTGCGGTGCAACTGCACGCGATTAGTCATTAAAAATAATGAAAAACGTTGTCGAAGCCAGCAATTTAAGTGGCAAGTTCAGAGCTGAAAATATATTTATACCACGAATCTCTATTATACCTACAGATGTGCCAATTCATTTTAAACGTGTGCAATTTCCAAGTGGATTGGCATTTGAAATGACTATCAATAATTCTCAAGGCCAAACGATGTCTGTTTGTGGCTTGGATTTGAGCACACCGTGTTGTTCACACGGACAATTATACGTGGCATGCTCTTGAGTGGGCAAACCCTCCAGTTTGTTTGTGTTAGCTAAACATGGACTAACGAAAAATATTCTACACTATAGCATTAAGGGATTAAATTTATTTGTGTTATTGTTGTGAGTTAATTCTCCGATGACTGGATATTACGGCAACGTAACGCGTATTTATGCTGACTCCTCAGGTAGTTTATAACAATTTTCAATTGAAGGTGATTCATTAGCAACGTGGCACTTGAAGTGACCAACGAATAATCCTCTTACCAACTCTGCAGAGGTGTACCAAAATAATATTTTTATTAATTTAAACACATAGGTAATTACTTAAAAATTGTTATAATAGGTGGCGCTACCTGGTGTCAATGGTAAAACTGATTACATTTTCTTATTATGCCGAATACAGTACTTCAAAAAAAACAGACAAATTTACAAAATTATCATTATGCTCCTTTCATATAGAAAGAGAACTACAAAGCAAAGAAATAATTACCTATGTTATGCTTATGAAGTTTCAGAATCCATTGACTCGTCCGAAGAGGAATCCCCAGTCACACTTGAATCTATTATTATTATTTGATCGAGAACATGTTTGCCATCCCGTCCAATCTCCACATTTTCTCTTCTTCCTTGATCACATGGGCTACAGCATTAGCCCAATCTTCTTTCCGTATCCGTTCCATTGCGAGTTCTAATAAACGTTGGACATCAGAAATTTTATGTCACGTTTTCATGAGCTACGTAACCCTTAATTTGAGCCCAGAATAATTCTATTGGGTTTAACTCGCAATGGTAAGGAGGAAGTCTCAAAATGGTGATGCCTTCAGCACGAGCTATTGTATCCACCACATGCTGGCGATATCTGTCACGATGCTGTTTAATGACACTCATAAGCTCGGCTTTAACCATGTCCTCGGAAAATTGAATTCCTTTTTGTCCTAACCAACTCTGCATGTCTGCTTTTCTGGTGGTCATAGTTCGCAGCTGTTCTACTAATCGGCTGTGATAAGAAGCGTTATCCATTACTATTACCGAATTTGGCTCGACTCGTGAAAGAAGGGATTCAAACCATCCTACAAAGCGTTGGGCGTCCATGTCTTCGTGATAATCCCCCGTTTCTTTTGATAAAAAAAGTTAGTGCACTATCGTCTAAAAAGCCACTCTCGCTACTTATATGGGCGACAATTAGTCGTTGCCCTTTACCCGATGGTCCGCGTAACCCTGTTGATAAACCGTCCACAAATGCTTGATGATAACTAGTTAACTAGTATCTTGCCAGATCCTAGATACTGTGTGACCAGCATTCACCCACGTTTCGTCCAGATAATAAACCTTTTTGTGAGCAGAACGCATTTCTCTAATAGAGCGAAGATATCTCCGTCGCCATGAGACTATATTTCCCTTTCTATTAAGACAGATTTATGGGATCGTTTTGCATACATACATTTTAAATCTTCTTTTATTATTTTCCTTAGCTACTCTTTGGTATAGCGTACAAAATTTTTCTGTTACTCGTCCAATTCAATTTTTTTTCTACCACGACAATGTACTTTTGGATCTTGCACAATCCCAAATTTTCGTACACTCTACATTCCATCTGTTTTTCTTCTAACGACATAAACTTCCGTTTTCTTTGTACAATACTTGGACCTGCTACGGCATCCATCTTAATACTATAAAAATTATAGAATTCAATCATATTATTCAGCTATTTGTCAGTTTTTTACTTACTTCAAAAACTATTTTAAAGTTGATGTATTTTGAAAAACACTTCATTGTGAGATTTTCACTAGAACAGATTAACAAATCCGCAACACGTGTTTTGCTGCACAGTAGCTTTTTCAAGCGTGTTCACTAGCAAACTGAATTCTACATACATTGTTATTTATATATACTTTTTAAAATATTATTATCTACCTAGAACAGTGGTCGCCAACCTGTCGATCGCGAGCTACCGGTAGCTCGCGGAGGCAATTCTGGTAGCTCTCACAACGATTTTAATTTAAAAAAATATAAACTGCAAAAATCAGAGAAGCTTCCGAAAATTCCACAAAAAAAATCTAATTGTCATAATATTTAACATAAACAGCGGCAACGTTGCGGTGAGCGATCTGCCGCTGACGCCATCAAGCTAGAATCGGCTAGAACCGACCAGCCGGACCAGCGCGTTAGTGTTCGAGAACGATCTGGATTGCTTTGAACGGAATAAATACGCACGGCGCGGCGACATTGCGCTTAGTTTAAAACTGAACGCGTAACCAACGTCCAGCGGTTGGGTTAGTAGAGAACAACAAAAATAATATTATGGCAAGCAGTTGTAAGAAGGTAAAGACATACCACTTTCATTCGGAATGGGAAGAACAATACTTTTTTACAGAAGTTAAAGATAAAAATGTGTGTTTGTTATGTAATACTTCGGTCTCCGTTGCTAAAAAAGGAAATATTGAGAGACATCATAAAACTGTACATTCTAATTTTGAAAAATCATTCTCACTACATTCTGCCGCCAGAAAGGAGAAATTGAAACAGTTAAAAAAGCAGTTAATTGGACAACAATCAATATTTTTAAGAACAGTCGACAAAAATAAGGCTGCAACTGAAGAATCGTACCGTGTGTCCCAGATAATTGAACAAAAAAGAAACCTTATGAAGACGGGGAAATGATAAAACAGGCGTTTTTGGAAGCTGCTGATTCGTTATTTGCCAACTTTAGAAATAAAGACGAGATAGTTTCAGCTATAAAATCTATGCAACTTTCTGCTAATACAGTGATGAGACGTGTAGAAGTAATGAGCAATGATATTTTTTTACAGTTAAGAACTGACTTAGATAACTGTGTTTATTTTTCACTTCAACTGGATGAATCAACAGATGTCGTTGACACTGCCCAGATGGCCGTGTTCGTCAGGATGGTTTTTAGTGATTTTACGATTAAAGAAGATCTTTTGAAGTTCATTCCACTGAAAGGACACACTATTGAACATGATTTGTTTTCTCATTTAAAAAATATTATTTCTTCCGAAAATGGTAGGCTTGACAACCGATGGCGCTCCAGCTATGGTGGGTTGTGATAAGGGTCTGGTGGCGTTATGTCGTAAAGATGAAACTTTTCCGCAATTTCTCTGTTACCACTGCATTATCCATCAGCAAGCATTATGTGGATATTTCCTGAAACTAAACAACTTTCTGAAACTGGTGGTAAAAATTGTGAACAAGACTAGAGTTCAAGCGTTACAAAGATTATTCAGAACCTTGGCCGATGAAGTTGACTGTCAATACGGGGACCTACTCCTTCACTCTGAAGTCCGATGGTTAAGTAGAGGACGGGTGCTGAAACGTTTTAATGATGTCCTATCTGGCATAGTTCAATTTTTCAAACAACGCGATGAACCGACTCCGGAACTAGAAAATTCAATCTGGCTTAGAGATTTTGGTTTTCTCGTGGACATTACAGAGAAATTAAACGAACTTAATTTGCAGCTTCAGGGGAGAGACAAAGAACTAGCGGAAATGATTTCTGATATAAAAGCATTTATCAAAAAGCTGGAGTTTTGGGAACAAAACCTAATTAACAGCGATGCCAAGCATTTGTCATTGAGTTTCAAAATGATTTAGCCTTAAAATCGTTAGTCTCAAGTACTGAATGTATCTGGCTTATTGTAAGTAAAGACAAATATTCAGTTCTATGCCGTGTTGCCTTGAAAGTGAAAGCATTATTCAGTTCAACCTATTTGTGTGAATCTTCTTTTTCCAATATGAAGTTTATTAAGAACAAATATCGCAATCGACTTACAGATGAACATTTGGATAATTGTATTCGAATGGCTGCATCAAATTATACTGCAAACAATAAAAAAATTATCGATGAGTCTGAGTGTCAGCCTTCTCATTGAACGTGCTTTTTTATTTTTCAATGTTTATGTTCATGATAGTGCGTTACTTTTTTGTTGTTATTATTAACTATTTTTAAATCATACGTGACATGCCGTTGTGGCTCGATAAAAGTTTGTGTTTATTTTTCAAACACCTTCGTTTGATAGGTAGGAATGTAGCTATGAACAAGTACGTACTAGTAATATTAGTTATTTTGTTATTAGTTTATTATTAGTACCTTGTATTATGTATTACCAGTTAAATAGTAAAATAAATACATATAATGATAAATTAACTGTGGATTATTTCATTTACGTTGCGTTACGTGGCTTCCGTGTAGGTAGCTCGCTGTTTATTACAAAATTAACAAAGTAGCTCAGCACATTAAAGAGGTTGGCGACCACTGACCTAGAAACTAATAATATTCTAGAAACTAATTAATGACAGTTATACCTGAGTTTAACGAACATTCATACCTGAGTTTAATGACTAGGTCAACTAATTATCTCACAATAAAGTGTGAATGTGATGAAAATCTATGATAATGTATTTTGAAAAACAAGTATCGGCCAACTCTATCTTATATTTTAAAGTTAATAAATATAACAGTCTATTTGATAAATATAATAAAATATATCTAATAAATACAAAACAAAGTCACCTTCACAAGGAATAGAACACACTACGCCTATGCAGATGAGGACGCTTGATAATGAAGAAACCGAATTACTAGTTATGGCATTTTAAGGACGCAAATATAATAGACCTGCGAAGTGTTGATCAGTTTACCGATGTTTAAAAGTATTTAACGAACTGGTTCACCTATTCGCTCGTACATCCTATCGATATGCAGAAGCTATCTTGTTACGGGGGGCAAATTTAATAGAATCATCTTACTTTTCAATTATTTATAATGGCGATTCATAGACAATAAAAATGACCCTGGTAAGAATTTAGTTCTAATATTTAACATTGTTGCCGTTAGCTCTCAGTTCAGTTTATATATGAGTTACCTTCAATTGAAAATTATGATACTATAGGTAAATTGTCAATAATATCTGATGACCTTTTTCTATCAGATCTCCTTAGAATGTGATTCGATTGAGATTCACAGCTTCCTCTTTTCTGTTGAAATTATCCGTATATTTGTGGATTTCTAGTACCTCCCGTACCAGTCGCCTATGGTATCCCTGGTCGGGGGTAATGAGTTCCGTGTTCTCAAACATAATTCTTTAGTTTCCTTCACTGAGTGCGTGTTATATCAAAGTCAACTTGTCCGTTTAGCCTAGTCCGCAATTTCTCTCATGCTCCCCCGCTGCTGATTGTGGGTCCCTTTTGACTTCAGCCAGCCTGAGGCTTTGTCGTATCTTCTTAATGGATTTGAAAACAACCGTTTTAATGTTGTGTTTCCCCAAGAGTTTTCCAATTCTGTCCATGACCCTTGAGGTATAAGGTAGATAGATATACCTGTAGAACTCTGCAGTTTCATAGCTTTGTTGATTTCGCGTATACTGTATCCACTGAAGATGTTCCAGATCTTCCTCTAGATGTCTAGTCCACATATTCTCTAATCTCGTTCTGTTAGAGTGGAGAAGACTCTCTTTTGGCTAGTGTGGTGCGGTGCTTCGATAGTGTGTGCAAGTACCTATTCGTGTGCGTAGGTTTTCGGCACAGTAGCACCATATCGTTCGATTAGTACATCTAAGAATGCTATCCGCTGGTCCAGTTCAATCTCCATGGTGAACTTGATGCTTGTGTGTTGAGCGTTCAAGTGGTCTAGGAAAAGGTTCACCCTAGTCAGAAGGGAGGAGTTATCTCCACTCTAATCAAACGGGCTCAGAGAATATGTGGACCAGAGCATCTAGAGGAAGAACTGGAACATCTTCAAGTGACCTTGAGATCGAATGGATACGGTATACCCGAGATCAAAAAAGCCACGAAACTGAAGAGTTCCACGGTTCAGAACGAAGAGAAGGCTCAAGCACGCGCGTATCTACCTTATATCCCCAGGGTCACGGACAGAATTGGAAAAGTCTTGGGAAAACACAACATTAAAACAGTTTTCAAACCCACTAAGAAGGTATTATCACACCCGACTGCGGTTGCAGTATTTCTTGATATTGAAGGAGCATTTAACAAATGCACTACCTAAATCTATATGATTGTCTCTGGCTAGGAAGGGTATAGAATCGACCATAACTGGCTGGATCTATGCCATACTAGTAAACAGAACTGCAACTACGACTCTTCAAGGCGAGGCTATCAGGTTCAGGGTCACCAGGGGCTGCCGTCAAGGTGGGGTAGTATCTCCCCTTCTGTGGTCGCTCCTGGTGGATAGTCTGTTTGATGCCCTCGACAGAAGAAAAGTTGATCTTCAAGCTCATGCAGATGACCTTGTCATCCTGGCAAGGTTCACGTCAGGAAGAAGAGCTTGTAATATCCTCCAAAGCGCGTTAGACGTTGTTCACAGTTGGTGCCTGAGGGAGCAGATGTCTGTCTACCCCTCAGCAAAACTGTGTTAATCCCCTTCACCAAGACAAGAAAATTGGACGATCTAACGCCACTTTCCCTCAATGGTGTGGTCATTCCATTCGGAACGGTGGTGAAATATCTTGGCATTGTCCTTGACAAAAGACTCACTTGAAACGCTCACTTGGAAAAAGTTTTACACAAAGCCAGACTGTAGAGACAGTCTGTAGAGACAGTCTTGCTTTGTCCATAGATATGGACATGTCGAAGGATTTGTGTTAAAACTTGGGGTTTAGGTCCCAAACAAATCAATTGGATTTATGTGATGAATGTCAGACTAATGATCACTTATGGTGCAATTGCTTGGTGGCCGAAGGCTTTACAGAAAACGGCACAAGCGAAGCTCTCTGGCTTACAGAGACAGGCTTGTCAGGCTATCAGTGGTGGCTATCAGGCTATCACACCGTTAGCGGCCATGGAGATCCTTCTAGATCTACCTCCTCTCCACATTTTTCTGGAAAGAGAGGCTAGATGGACTGCATACCGACTTGTGCACATTGCCAATTGCACAAATCAATTCAATGCAGAGTGCAACAGACTGTTGGTTGACATTGGAAGTCACAGCATTCTGGAAATGACCTCTGACTTTATGCCTCCAGCTGTCAACTACGAACTGCCTTATTAAGTACTATTCCCGAGTAGAGAGGACTGGATCCTCCGGGAGAAGGAAATATTAAGAGCAGATAGTTGTTGGTTCACAGATGGATCAAAAACACCTTCCGGTTCTGGTGCAGGTGTTTTCAGTCGCAGACCCAGGACAGAGTTATCTACCTGCCTCCCAGGCCATACTGGCCTTGGAGGCAATGAAGCTGCTGACTCTCTTGCAAAGGAGGGTGCTGCAAGCGGCTTCATCGAACCAGAACATGTCATTGACATCGCTTTGGGCTTTGCCAAAGAAAGATTGAACACCTGGATGGCAAGAAGATTTATGGACTTCTGGCAGAATATTCCAGGATTGGCTCACTCCAAGGCGTTTATTCACACTTCGAAGCTTTATTCCAAACAGTTGTTGGATACAGTAGACGGCAGATCCGTACTCTCACCATCGTTGGATACAGTAGGGATGACGGCAGATCCGTACTCTCACCATCTGACCTGAAAGACCACTCACCATATAAACTAATCGGCTTCGTTAAGAAACTAGGTTTATTTGGCCGAGCTTGAATAGGTGTGAGCCACAATAAACCCTTGTGGGTTGCGGTGGAGGGTTGAATACCAGTTTAGACCTACCACTCAGTTTAGACCTACCTACCTACGTACACCAGATTACCTGAATCAACAGAAACACGCTATACGAAATTTACCTAAGCCAAGTACAGGTATTAGCACGCCAAACTACCTGAGGAGTCAGAATAAATACGCGTTACGTAGCCGTAATATCCAGTCATCCGAGATATTAACTCAAGATGTATAAACCTCTGAAGAAGCTAGCCACTCGAAACGTCAGGAAGAAATTACAAAAATCCACGGCCTTCAACCTGAAGAATATTCACATTGAAAACCTCGGCCGTTTAAAAATTTGTTCACAATCGTACATTTTATTAAGTTGAATATTTTGGAAAACTGTGACGCTTGTGTGACCCGCAATAAGCGGGTCCATTTCAGTTTTTGACTGTGTACTGCAGTTTTTTATCTTTTGTATATATCAATACTGATTATTGTTTTCGAAATGATTTATAAAAATTGATATTACTAACCAGTCATGTACAATGATTTTAGATAATTCCTTCATCAAAAATTGGAGTTGTAATGAGTTATCAAAGCTATTTTCCGTGTTTCTTGGCCGTGTTCAGCAGGTTTTTATGTCTGACGTTTTGTCTACTACTGCGGTAGACATTATCAAAGGCGATGATGTAACGGTCGGCAACGCCGAAACGGTTTCTGCGATTCTCGAGCACTTTGACTGTTACATCAGGCATAAAAACCTGCGTGCCATGGCCAAAAATACCAGGAAACAACCCTGACAAGTTATCTCCGGCCGTGAAAGTTTACATTCTTTGATCAACATTATGGAAGGTGTAGAATATTCTGCAAAAATATGAAACCTTCCTTTCCTCCTAGTCATAGGGGAGCCCAAGCGGAGATTTCAGAATTTAGTAAAGCGCAGCAGATTAATATTCAGGGGGATACCTTGTACTTGGTTAAGTACCTCCACCAAATATGAGCCTCATATATAAGGCCGCCGGTGAAGGATCAGATTAGTAAAAAAAATTGATCATCAGAAATTCTCGAGCGCGTCAGATTAAGGTAGGGTGAGTTGATTACATGCTAAAAAGTGTATATTCCAGTAATCTGACAATTTGAAAGTGACGTAAAGAAAGGGGAAGGCAGCAAAGTGGTAAAAAAGTAACGTCATTTCGACATTCTCGAGCGTAGCTATTTTTTTTAGTTCGAAGGAACTAATTCAAGGGATAACGAAAAATATACAATCTGACGATTTCCGCAACCGAAATAACAAAAATTCGTCAATAAGGTTCAATGCGTGCAGCTATGTGATACCTATATTTCCTTCTCCGCGTTTCTATTCCTCTTTCACTTTTTTTCTATCTATTACTCTCTCACAGCGTCCCCACTCTGAATTCTATTGCCATGACGCCATCACAGCTGATCACAGTGACTCGTTCGTGATGAAGATGATGATTAACAATTAATTATATCAGTTAAGTATTTTATTTAAAAAACATACACTTATTTGTTTGCATGCTATTTCCTGAGCTTTTCAATTAATTAAGTTCAATGATTTAAAGAATTTTTTTTTTGTCAGATTAGGCGAATCCCTCTAGATAATCGTCATATTATGAGACAGCACGTTTAGAACATAAAGATGAACCATATATATCTTAATCTGACGCGCTTGAGTATTTCAAAATGAATTTTTTTTTGAACATTATAATGATGGCCGCGAGTTTGCGTCAGATCGAAATCGTCAGATTATTGAATGAGAGCTTTTTTTGGGTGCACTTAATACCCCCTTAGAAAATCTGACGCGCTCGATTAAATTCTTTTTCTTTTCACTTTTAACCCTTTCGTACAACCACCCGCATCATGCGAACGATCAGATTGACATACGAACATTATTAAAAATACGTAGGACATTGATGCTATCAATATCTGACGCGCTCCAGTATGTCCACGCAATAGTATTTTTTTACATATTTAAAAATCTAAAGCCGCTTCCCCTACCGATGAAAAGGTATATATTATATAACATTTTTTTCTTCTTATCATCTGAGCTTTGCAACCTAATATGTCTCAATGACACTCGGGTAAATCCCCAGTTTAAACAGTTTTGCAAATACATAAATAACAATCTATGTATGATGTGCAGTTTTTATGTCAAGTTTATAGAGTGGAGACGTAAATAGCCCCCACTCCCTCATAACTTTTGAACGGGGCAAGTCGTGCAAAATGAAAAGGGCAATGGTGTGACACCACTCACCGCAGAGAGGGCGGTGTCAACTTTTCTTTCAATAGAAAGGGGAGTCGTGTGACTCTTCTTTCTCTATACAATGATCCTGAATGTTTTGAATTTGAATAATCGGTTGAGAAGTTATGTGTGTATAAATTGGAGACAAGAATGATTCCTTTTTAGAAAAAAATTGTCAGAAATCTATTGAGGAACGTATCGTTTAAGTTCAAGACAAATGAAATGACTGTGTACCAAGGGCATGTCGAAGATTGTTCATTTGCATGTTTATACCAAACACTATACTTTGCTCTTGCCATATGAAGAAGAAGAAGTTTACAGAGTAGAAGAAATCAAGGAGTTTGAGAAAATATCTCAAAGTTACAAAGATTGGCTAGCTGAAGTCCTTCAACAAGGTAAATGGATGTTCCAGTCTGGATGTTATGTAATATCTGGTTGGCAAGTCGCTTGCTTTCAATTCATAGTTTGATAATGCCTCTTCATTTCAACTAATGAGGGTTCAGGTATTATGAAATGAAAGAATGAATATTTATATTATATTTATTACATCCTTCAAGAAATTAAAAAAAATGATATAGGATACGTCTTATAGAAAATAAAATATATACATACAAACATAAATATAAATATACATACATATAATTATAAATATAAGTGTAAATGCAACGATAAAGATAATACATACACATAAGTATAAATGAACGCAAATAAACTTTCCCTTGAAAACACGTGTCGAGGTGTTGAAAACAACGTTGTGGTGTTGGGATAAAACTTCAGTATTCATGAATACACCAAAGGTCCCAAACAGTGCATCACAAGTAAAAAAATGTAGTAACGATCGACACTGAATCGTAATGTTTTTTGTCTATTTAAAAAAAAAAGAATAGATTGCAAAGATCATCGATATCTAGTTGAAAAGCAAACTGACTCGGAACAATTGAATCGACTAAAACTAAGAGGCCTTCTTACAGGTCACTGTCACTGGAAGACAGTTTTTGTCGCCTCTGTTTGGAAAATGATGAAACAGCAGAGCATATACTTTGTGCCTGCCCCGCTGGGGACCGAATCAGATTTTTAGAGTTCGGCAGAGCCGTGCTTTTACCATCTGACCTCCCGTGGGTTGGGCTACCTATCGGGCGTTTCCCCAGGTGGAGGATAGGGGAACGGCCAGGAGACTGGAGGCCCTGTCCGGGAAGCCAATGTTATCTTACCGACGGGGTCGACGGACTCCTGGTCAGTGGCAGAAATAAGTAGGGTGAGGGGAACTGAAAACCCCCAAAAGCCTTTGCAAAACATGCCACCGTGGACCAGCCTACCCAAGCTAAAGTGTAAGGAATCGTGCCGACAGCCGAACTGGCCGCAGGGTGATATGGGGTTACGAACGATCCTCTTGAGGAACCGGGCGAAACCTCATTGTAATCAGCCTACCTCTGATAGTAGGAGTGGCGCCCCTACTGCGCCCCCCCACTCCTCCACTTTTCGTGGTAGCGAGGGAGAAAGAGACGTGTGCGACGTGATCGACGCATAGAAGGATGGAATGAGCATCGAGTAGATTCATTTGATAGATAAGAGAGCGGTGGAATTACAAAAATAACGATATAATATTAATAATGAACAAAAATCGGATTAAAGAAAAAACATGACGTCAATGTGTACAGGGTGTCCCAAAATGCGTCATTAAAAAAAAGTTTGAAAGGCTCTATTGTTTTGGCGTGTGATGTTTCAATGTGTACAGGGTGTCTCATCGTTTGAGAAAAAAACATATACGAGGTGTCTCAAATACGTCAGCGTGGAAAATAACGGTATAATATTAATAATGAACGAAAAATAGGATTAAAGAAAAAAACATGGCTGCCTTACAGGGTGACTCATCATTTAGGAAAAAAACATGTACAGGGTGTTTCAAATACGTCAGCGTGGAAAATAATGATATAATAATAATAATGAATGAAAAATCGGATTAAAGAAAAAAACATGACGTCAATGTGTACAGGGTGTCTCAAAATACGTCATTCAAGGAACATGACGGTTCAACGGGGTTCTATCGTAGAGAAAAAACAAAGATTGCTGTCATAAGGGCACTAAGCGACATATTCGTTAATAATAGTAGCATTGTCATGTACAGCGCGTCAAATGGAAGAAGAAGAAATGCAGAATACATCGACTGAGGAAAAACAAAGATTATGGTCAGAAGGGCACTAAGCGATATATTCGTTAATAATAGTAGCATTGTCATGTAAAGCGCGTCAAATGGAAGAAGAAGAAATGCAGAATACATCGACAGAGGAAAAACAAAGATTACGGTTAGATGGGCACCAAGCCACATTTTCGTTAACCACAACATAGATACCTATGTCGAAGAAATTAAAGTTAGGTAACGAATAGCAATGTCTCGAAGTTTTGGTGAAGAAATTACCTTTTGGCTCCAAAATTCTTCAAGATTAATTCCTGATTCGAATGTATCTTTCCAGTTGCTGTCGTGTAGCATGTCAATTACTTCTTCTTGAATTTCACTAGTTCGGACTTCCATTGTCTACTATATAAAATGATTTGAAATCCCTGAAACAACTAAAAAAGAATAATTAAAAATGAATAGCTGAAAATAACAATTATATTAAGCAAAATAAACCTGAAATGAAATAATAGTGAAATAAACTACAAGTAAAAATAGAACAATTGAGTAAATAAAAACAAAATAAAAATAAAGGAATGAAAAAAGAAAATAAAAATAAAAAGTGTAGAGATTCCAAGTCACGTTAGTTCATAACGTTTCTATTGTTAGTATCTACAATCGTCTTCGGGTGATGACTGGACTGATTTCTCCGAGAGATGACTCTTTATAGGTTGTTCAAATACTTTCACTTATCCCTGCTTTCCATTTTCCGCTTCACTGGTTCCGTGGGAGATGACCGTTTTGGCGGGAGTTGGCCATTTTTCGCTTGATGATGGGTTTCCATATGTTACGTTGCCTGGCTGAATACGTTGTTGGACAACATGTATGCGGCTTCCTTGAATTTTCTCCTAAACCAATGTTCCTCTCTGTGCAAGCTTGGAACCACTCGATTTTGTGTTGATGGGTCCAAACATGGTCTGCTATTCCTGATTTGCTGGTTTCCCCTCGCTGTGTATGTTTCTTGTGCTCGGCAATGCGAACATTCAATGGCCTCTTAGTTTCACCAATATGGGATTTTCCGCACTCACAGGGATCCGGTAAATGCAATTCTTGGAATCGCAGTCCGCGTTTGGTGGCCTGGTTTTCGTGAGGCTGCTACGGATGATGTTACCGGATCTGAAGCAGGTTCTGATGTTGTACTTGGAACCAATTCTTCTTATCCTCTCCGATAATCCTCTGATGTAGAGAAGTGCAAGCACTGGTTGTGACGGCTTCTCTTCCTTGCGAGGCTCCTGCTGTCTTTTAGCCAAAGTCTTTTCTACCATCGCTTTGGAGTAGCCATTCTGTTGAAGATCATTTTTGATGGTGTCTAGTTCCTTCTCGAGACCTTCCTTCGTATTACTGAGCCCAAAAGCAAGGTCTAATAGAGTCTAGATGATTCCTCTTTTAGTCGATTGATGGTGGTTGGATTCGGGGTTCAGATAATGTCCCGTATGTGTGGGTTTTCGGTATACAGATGTTTCCCACTTAGTGTCGGTCCTCTTCACCAAAACGTCTAAGAATGGCAATTTGTTGTGGATTTCCTGCTCCATTGTGAAAGTGGAAGAGGTTAGTTGTTTCAGGGATTTCAAATCATTTTATATAGTAGACAATGGAAGTCCAAACTAGTGAAATTCATCATGAAACATTGTCAATCACCTTCAAACAAATACTTCTTCTTGAACTTCATCAGGCACCTTAGAAACGTTTACAATAAATGGATTTCGGATCAGTTTTTGAATACTTTCATCATCGCGGTCGAGAATTCAATTTTTAAGTTTTTTTAAATGTAATATGTTCTTTTGTATTTCTCCATTAATTTCAGCACTCTGTCCATCAATAATTTGATTAAGCTCATCAAACACAGAAAAGTTATTACTTTCGACCTTGTTGATCCATAGCTCGATTTTAGCCATAAACGCATAGATTTTATCTTCATAAGCAAAAACATTGCTCATGCCTTGCAACTTCAAATTTCCCGACCCTTGCAGTAGAAGGTTTAAGCAAAATAAGCAAAATGTATTTGAAATTTGGACTCGCCGAACTGATCAAACAAATCTTTGTTTTTCTTGTTAGTCAAAATATTTTTACTTCCTCTCTTAGTTCGTACAACCTCATCATGTTTCCTTTGAAAAGCCAACTCACTTCCGTGTGGAAAAGCAGTGTTTCATGTTCAGAGTTCATATCAGAACACAATTGTTTGAAGAGACAAGTATTGAATGCATTCTTTTTAATGAAATTTACTACATTTATAGCTATTTTCATGAATAACGGAGTGCGTCGTAATTGCAAACGGATTTTTTGTTTTCATCAATGCTGCAAGACCAGAGCAAGAACCAAGCATAGCAGGAGCACCTTCCGTACAAAACCCCGCAATCCATGTTTCTCCATATATTGACTCATTGCTTCCATAACACCCTGCGTGTCGACTCATCTAACATATTTATTAGGATGGCTCCGCGGACAGCTTGGGATGCTTCCTGGGACCACCAGTGTTCCGCGGATTACCGGTTAAGAACCACTGGTCTAGGTCTACACCTGCCAATATGAAGGAAATGTCTTATAGTGACCTGTTCACCTTCCTGGGAAGGAGAGGATGGACGATGACCTAGGAGGACAACTCCTCGGGAGGATCTACAATGGGTCACATGTGGCCTAAGTGCTGTGGGTCTCTACATTCACCCTCCCTACTCTGCAGATACTCGTACCAGATACCATCTGCCCTGAAAAAACCAATCGTTAAGAAGCTGTGTGAGGTATTAGAAGGTGTGAGCCACAATAAACCCTTGCGGGTTGCGGTGGAGGGTCGAATAGATCCACTTACCTAACCCTAACCCTCTCACTGAGCTTACTCTTTTCTGAACTCTACTCAATGTTGGCTGCTCTGCTCCAATTTCTTATTTTAAAATCAAATTGAAGTTTTGCTTGTCGATATATTGATTCACTGTTTGGAACCTCTAGAATTTGAAGATACATTCTGTTTCACTTCGTTGTTTTGAAACCGAGATTTCAATAGCGCCTGATAAGATTAACTTGATAAGATAGTTTCCGACGTTCAGTCGTTTTCCTTACCTGTTGAAGTACATATTTGAAGACGTTTTTCGGACATATCACCTAAATCAGTATTGTTGGTAGTGATGGACCATTTGTTGAGTAATAATTTACCCTAAAATTTATGGGATTTCTTTATATAAGGCCGAACGACGGTAATTTTATAAATATTTGAATGGTTAAATCTTTCATGCCTGTGGTTGCAACTTCATGGAAGTTTTAGATGAGAAAGCGCTTAGCAACGCTCTATCGAAACCTACCTGTTGGTTTCGCTATGTTGATGTTGCCTTTGTTATTCGGAGTCACGGGAAACAAGCATCAGAATAGTTTCTACGCCACATCAACTCATCATTCTCGACCATAGAAAAGAAAAACGAAGGAAAGATACCATTTTTGGATGAACAAGTCAACAGAAAAACTGACTGAAAATTAGGTCACACAGTTTATCGTGAACCTAATCGTACTGATCGGTATCTCAGTAAGAATTGAAACTACCATCTCGATCTAGGCTATGATAAACATTAACCTCTGGTAGAAGTCCATTATATCTTAAAGTGGAGTGCAGTAGCTTTGCGAAGAATAAAAACTCGAAAGTCGTCTCCACAATTTAATGTCACCATCAGATGTTAGAGCGGTAAAATCGTCAATCAGTTCATGTTTCGAACCTATATAGGTTCATCATCAGCTAATATTTAAAATTACGGAGAATAAAATATTTTTTTCACTACTAACCTGAGAAATTGCTAGCATTTACTCCATTCCCCTAACGAGAATTAATATTTCTCACCCTTGGTAAATAATAATAATGAAAAAACACCTAAGTAAATAATGAGAACAATTCTATGATTTTAAAGATATTCACAGAAACTTTTGTTAACTTAATTATCAACTAGAAGTAGGAAATTGAACATTGGAACAATAAAACATTTTCTGTTACTTTAGCAACTTTCCTTTCTTCACACCATGTTTTCAGTTGGTTACATGCATTCATGTACAGTTTCTTTGATTTTTCTGGCAATAATTCACTATTTGTACTAGCTGCCACCACTCTAACTTCAGGCGGGGTACACATCATCTCTGAATCATCGTCACTTGAATATTCACCCATTTTTCAACTAATTATATTGACGTTTTACTTATACAGATCTTTTAACTTCTTCAAAATGACATCTAAATTTGAATTAAAACCGCATTTGGCAAACTGACAGCAATAATAATCATTGTACAGTGTTTGGTTGTCATGGAAACGCCGGCAAACGTTTTCATGGCCTAAGTAGATGTTGCGCGCTTATCATCGACATCGCGTATTCAACATGGAAACTGTACCGTTTCAATTTGACATGCAAGAATTCATAGCTGCCTTGGGTTATCATATAACCAAGGAAATTTTTTTCTCACTGTAATGCAGAATTGAGAAATTCTAAGTTCTGAACATACAGAGGGGATGATAGAAGTGGAACATTGAAATATATCAAAAATGCAATGAGATATTTCCTAGATTCATATCAAAATTTGACACGTGCCAAATTTTTACATAAATGAAGCCAATCTAATTAGAAACACGCTCCACTCTACTTGATATTTCGATATATTCAACAAATTGTTAGAAAATGACTAATGCCAAAATTAAAATTGTTAATATATCAATGTTAGTAGTGAAAAAAATTCTATATATACCTCGGCTGAGAAAGCTATTATTTACCTCGAGCATTTACCGAGCATTTTTATATCCCGAGGCGCGTAGCGCCTCGGATAATAGCAAATAATAGCTCACTTCTCACCTTAGGTATATAATATACTATTATTTTATTTTATGATGGAGAAAAAAATTAATTTATATTACTAATGAAACAAATTGTCACCATGACTTATTAATAATGAAAACATTTTTTTTATAGTAGAAAAAAGGAGAAATATGATGTTATGAATTTCCCTGCCTTCTCTAAAATCGATATTGTTACTGCTTCAAAAAAAATTAAGAAATAAACTCACTGCAGGCGTTGACAATGTTCCTAGTCTTGTGATAAAGGACTGTATCGACGTTCTCTCTATACCTCTAATAGGCATATTCAACTTAATTTTAACAACTTGTGCCTTCCCTGGCACAAACAAAGGTGACTCTAGCGATATTACAAACTACAGGGTAATATCAATTTTATGTAACTTTTCTAAACTCTTCGAGATATGTGTGCAAAATGTTATGTACTCCCAAATTCAAAATATTATTTCTCCTACTCAGCATGATTTTGTACAACAAAGATCATGTATCACAAATCTCACATGTTTAAATCAATATCTCTGTACGTCCCTGGACAAGCAAAAACAAGTCGATGTTGTTTAATTAGACTTTCAAAAAGCCTTTGATCAATTAGACCACTACGTTCTCAGCAAATTGAAAAAATTGGGACTCTCTAACCAACTGCTTACTCTAATTGAATAATATCTAGTTAACAGAAAACAATTCATCGAATATGAATCTTTCGAATGGGCTCAGTACGTAGTTACGTCTGGGGTACCACAAGGTTCTAATCTTGGACCTCTTGTATTTTTATTAATGATCTGACAACTTCTTTGAATGTTCCCAACCTATTATTTGCAGACGACCTGAAACTATATTATAAAATCGACGACATTACTGACTGGCAACGTGTACAACATGAATTGGGTGTAATCAAACTTTGGTGGAATCCAATTCACGACTACTATATACTCTGTAATAATAGCGTTTCCTGTAACTGGGTTCTCCTTTTGGAAATAAATCCCTTTTTTTCTAACAGAAATCAAAAACCAGTTTGTAAAGAGTCATGAAATTATAACTGACCAAAATCACTTTCGCTAATATGGAGACCGTAAATTATGCCATTCCACAAGTTTCAGCGTGGAATCAATCAAATTGGACCGAGTTGAACTTGTTTCTGTGAATTAATCCGGTGCCCTCGGTTTGTTATAATTCAACTAAAACTTGTCAACTTGTTCAAAATTGACTAATATTCAAAGGTGTTTTACAGTTCTCAAAAACATTTTTGTTATGTCTCTAGATTTCACAACCTTATTTCTTTTTCAGAGGATGAGACACAGATATTCGTCAAGTTTTTCAAATTCCATAAATGCTATGACCTCATTCCGACTTCAGCAAAGTTGGTAGTTTTTGATACCCAGTTATTGGTCAAGAAAGCCTTCTTCGCTCTCGTTTACAATGGTGAGTAAAATCATTATAGATGTTTTTTCAATCTTCTCTTTATAGAATAATCAATGTTCATTGAGGTTTTTGGGGTTTTAACCTTTCACGATATGAAAGATACACATATTCTGTTGGATAGTTAATCTGTGGGATTATATCTTTTATATAACAGTAGGTAATTACAACACTTAATTTGATAAATGATTATTTCTGGTGAAAGAGATTTTAAAAAAACAATTATACATTGTGGATTTTGAAGGTCACATAAATAACCTATCTAAAAAATGTTTCATCAGGATGCTTTGCAGTCAGAGGATCAGCAAATGAACTGGGCACTACTGTGATAAAAAATGTGTGATGTGGTACAATGGATAAGTTTATTTCTCTGGTTTGTCTGTTCGGAAAATTGAATGGTATAATAGAGAGAACTTCCGGAGAGTCAATTATGCCAGAGATTATTTTGAAGAGATAAACCAATATCATACTCCTGCGATCACTTAGACTGGGTAGTCTCATCCAGTTCATTATTTCATTGTAGTTATATTCACCATCAACTAGACCTAGTTTGTGTGCTATGATTTTCAGAAATTTTCTTTGCACTTTTTCTATTTGTTGAATATACTTGACATAGTATGGGTTCCGAATTATTGTGTTGTATTCAACAATAGATCAGACTAGAGAGCAATATAAAACCTTTATAGTAGAAGGGGAAAATTTGTTGATGATCTTGCAATAAAACCAAGCATATTGAGGGCTCTTTGGGATACATAATTCACATGGTTCTTAAAACAAAGCTTGTTGTCAAATAATATCTCCAAATCGTTACATTCTTGTTTTTTATCCAACACATCATCTTTCCTAGGGATCCATATCGTCTCCATCCCTCCTTTTATTGTATATCAACGACTTATATATAAAGGAGAAATCTCTCCTTTATCTCTTACACAAAAAATCAGACAATTTTTTTCGAATTGCACCCCATTGCAGAAATCATTATTGATTTGTTTAGGGTTTATTAATTTTTATAGCGTTTTCCACATTGAACGTGGATTATGCATATTTCTTCAATTTGGTTATAATAATAACCATTTTTTTTTCTTTTATCAAACTAACAACAGCTTTACGTTTTTGTTTATAATTTTCCCAGTTGGTTGCATTAGAGATACTTTTGAAGATTTTATATGCACTGATTGAGAACGACCTATCAAATAACTGCTTATCCAATCCAACATTTTACCACCAATCCCAATAGCATATAGTTTTTTATCAATAAATTATGAGAGACCCTATCAAAGGCATTGGAAAAGTCCGTATAGATAACATGAACCTGTGCAGATATATTAATGTACTTATATTTGTACATGTAAGCTGGGCTTAATATTGTTCTGTCTACAGTGTGACCCATTTTCAATGGAAACACCCCCCTAAAATTTGAAGTTGTAAATCGATTTTAATATTTTTTTTTAAATGCCAAGTACTAAAAGGTCTACCTTGGGACAAAATTTTAAATGTTTATTAAAGTTTCAGGGCATACTACGATATTTTTTCTTAGTCGAAAATCGGGATTTTTTATTAGCGATTTTTTATTGAAAAAATCACTACGCCACTGGATTCAGAGTGCCTCTAAATAGGTGTGACCAAAATTTCATGAAAAAATATTCATTATTAATAAAGTTATGACAACTCAAAAATTCGAAAACCCACACAGCTAACAGTCACAATATATCATTTTTTAAGATTTCAACAATAAAGTTCCGCCAGATGAAAAAAAAACAAATAGCGTAAATATTTTTAATGAAAATAACGGAATTACATTCACACAATTCAACTAACAACGAAGCAAAACATTTTAATAAACGTAACTAATAACTAATTATTGAAATGTTTCGATTCAGTGCAACAATTAATTCTAACTCATATTCTAGTAGCCTCTACTAATCCACCACGTATTTCGATACAAGCGTCGTAGCGCTTACGAATGTTTCTGATTACGTTCCCTAGTTCTTAAGGGCTAATATCTGCACATACCTGTCGAATTCTTGCACAAAGTTCATTTCTATCTCTTGAGCGGTTTTTGTAAACCTTTTGTGAGAGAAGTCCCCAGAGAAAAAAGTCCAAAACTGTAAGGTCTGGAGATCTGGGTGGCCACTCTATAAACGGACTACCACGGCCTATCCATCGGTTTGGAAAATGTTCGTTAAGCCATTGCCTCACAGCTCTGGCATAATGAACTGAACACCCATCTAACTGGACAATTAAATTTGATCGTTCATTGATTGGCAGCTCGTGAATAGCATCCCAAAACTCTGTGTTTAAAAATTCTAGAA
The DNA here is from genome assembly GCF_025532065.1 of Leptinotarsa decemlineata. Taxonomy (NCBI): domain Eukaryota; kingdom Metazoa; phylum Arthropoda; class Insecta; order Coleoptera; family Chrysomelidae; genus Leptinotarsa; species Leptinotarsa decemlineata. The sequence goes on along the minus strand of NW_027412572.1, from coordinate 1,824,114 downwards.
ACCTCTGCGCATTAATGTTTTCCTCAAAAAAGAAAGGACCAATAATTCGTTCGTTCAATATCCCACACCAGATGTTGATTTTTTGGGAATACTGGCTTTTACAGTGTATTACCTAGTTAGGATTACCCGCTGTCGAATAGCGACAATTCTGTGATGACACTACTCCATTTGTAGTGAAAGTGGCTTCGTCGGTATATAAAATATTTTTTAGGAAAATTCTATTGTTTAAATATTCCCCTTGGGCCCATAAACAATATTCCAGGTGTCTTGCTTCGTCGCCTTCTTGAAGTGTCTGTAAAAATTTTGGCTTGAAAGGTTTAATATTCTTCGCCTTGAGACATCTCCGAATAGTTTCTCGTGGAATATTCAAATCTAAAGTGGCATTCCTGAAGTACTGGCATTAGGATTATTTCCGAAATAATCTAAAATGATTTGATCATTCCTGTCATTCCTGTTTCGTCTTTGTACAGGATTACTTTTCAACATCATTTTTGATACTGCACCAGTTTCATTGAATATTTTATTTATTTTATTTTTATTTTATTTACCGTACCGCAGTTAATACGAGGATGATCTGGATGTCTCTACAAACCTCTCTAGCACTTCTAACGGCATCTCCCGAAAGGCGTACAATTTCAATTTTCTCTCTTACGCTCAATCTTGCAGCCATGACACAAAATAATTCGAAGAACTGTAAGGTGAATATTGTTGACAATAGTACACTTAAATATTTCACGAGTGTCAAACTGTAATATCATTTCCATGGCAACTAAAATTTAAATTGAAATATTAGGTCTTAGTTTTAGTTAATTTGCGTGAAAACTTGAAAGTAATTCTGTTATTTTAATTAAAAATATTTACGCTATTTTTTTTTCATCTGGTGGCACTTTATTGTTGAAATCATAAAAAAAATATTCTCATGGCTATATCTGTTGATATAGGGTGTTTTTTGTAACTGTTAGCTGTGTGAGTTTTCGAATTTTTGAGTTGTCATAACTTCGTTAATAATGAATATTTTTTCATGAAATTTCGGTTACACCTGTTTAGAGGCACTCTGAATCCAGTGGCGTAGTGATTTTTTCAATAAAAAATCGCTAATAAAAAATCCCGATTTTCGACTAAGAAAAAATATCGTAGTATGCCTTGAAACTTTAATAAACATTTCAAATTTTGTCCCAAGGTAGACCTTTTAGTACTTGGCATTTAAAACAAAAATTATTAAAATCGATTTACAACTTCAAATTTTAGGGGGGTGTTTCCATTAAAAATGGGTCACACTGTATTATATACACTGCGCTTGTCTCTAAGCATTGTTTTATAGCTTGTATTTGTTAATTTAATGTCCCATACACACACACGTTTTACTTTACTAGACTTTGCCAATAAGATGTTGAAATCTTGGGTTGATTTGATTTGATTGGTATGTTTCTTGGAAAAATAAATCGTATTTATTATTATCACAGGATATATCGAAGAGAACCTACTTTAAAGTATTGTTGCAGGCGTGAGAGCGGCACCTCTTTGGGACAGTACCAAACAAGAATTTGTTGGGATGTTAACTATAACGGACTTTATACAAATTCTCAGGATGTACTACAAATCACCGACTGTAGCCATGGAAGAGTTGGAGGAACACAAGTTGGACACGTGGCGTCACGTACTGAAAGATAAAAAGCCTTTGATCAATATTGGACCCAATGCGTCATTGTTCGATGCCATTCAAATGCTCATTCAGAACCGCATTCATAGATTGCCAGTGATAGATCAAGAAACAGGAAATGTACTCTACATACTGACTCACAAGCGAATTTTGAGGTTTCTATTTTTATATGTAAGCATTTCTCTATAACTGAAAATGATTGTGTGAATCGTCGTTGTTTCCGTATGCTTGGAGTATAGCCATCTTTTTTCAAATCTATCTAACAGGCGTTACAATACTGAGTAAAAAAAAATTCTGTGTCATGCTTTTATAGTAATTTGAATCCTAACGATTATTACTACCTGTTGAATTCATTACATAAAATATTTATCTCTTTAGGAACACTTCATTAAACTGGAGAATAATGGCCATTGCCATAATAATCTTCTTGAGGGTATTTTTATCATCACTGACCATTTCATCATTGACACAAGACACAAGGTTCGATTAATGCTCTGGCGCGTTATCGTGGAGAAAAAGCCAGTCACCGCTTGACCAGAATCGCGGTCGTTTTCTTCTCACGGCATCACGTATTATTTTCAGAACTTCAACGTAATATTGTTTGTTGATCCTTTGCCTGATAGTTTTTGTTGGTCTAAGTATTGATTTCATGTCGTGTTTCTCTTAGATTCTCCCAATCCGGTCCGTAACATTTGTAACATAAGTGAGAAAAGTTTTTCCCTTGACTAGCCTGTACTATAACAATTTTTAATTGAAGGTGATTCATTAGCAACGTCGCACTTGAAGTGACCAACGGATAATCCTCTTACCAACTCTGCAGAGGCGTACCAAAATAATATTTTTATTTATTTAAACACATAGGTAATTACGTTGAATTTTCTGATTGATTCGGCCGTTACTTGATGAAGATCCATAGTAATTTCACAAACTGCACCTTAACGATTTGATCTCCACAAACTTTATTTGAAAAATATTTCACAACATGTTTCGCTAAGACATTAGCCTGTTCAAATGAGTTATCACTTGAAAAAATTACGCAAAAATTGTTATACAGTGTGACCCATTTTTAATGGAAACACCCCCCTAAAATTTGAAGTTGTAAATCGATTTTAATAGTTTTTTTTTAAATGCCAAGTACTAAATGACAACTCAAAAATTCGAAAACTCACACAGCTAACAGTCACAATATATAATTTTTTTTATGATTTCAACAATAAAGTGCCGCCAGATGAAAATAAAAAACAAATAGCGTAAATATTTTTAACGAAAGTAACGGAATTACATTCACACAATTCAACTAATAATGAAGCAAAAAATTTTAATAAACGTAACTAATAACTAATTATTGAAATGTTTCGATTCAGTGCAACAATTAATTCTAACTCATATTCTAGTAGCCTCTACTAATCCACCACGTATTTCGATACAAGTGTCGTAGCACTTACGAATGTTTCTGATTACGTTCCCTAGTTCTTTAGGGCTAATATCTGCACATACCTGTCGAATTCTTGCACAAAGTTCATTTCTATCTCTTGAGCAGTTATTGTAAACCTTTTGTGTGAGAAGTCCCCAGAGAAAAAAGTCCAAAACTGTGAGGTCTGGAGATCTGGGTGGCCACTCTATAAACGGACTACCACGGCCTATCCATTGGTTTGGGAAATGTTCGTTAAGCCATTGCCTCACAGATCTGGCATAATGAACTGAACACCCATCTAACTGGACAATTAAATTTGGTCGTTCATTTATTGGCAGCTCGTGAATAGCATCCCAAAACTCTGTGTTTCAAAATTCTAGAAACCTCTGCGCATTAATGTTTTCCTCAAAAAAGAAAGGACCAATAATTCGTTCGTTCAATATCCCAACCAGACGTTGATTGTTTGGGAATACTGGCTTTTACAGTTCATTACCCAGTTAGGATTATCCGCTGCCCAATAGCGACAATTCTGTGATGACACTACTCCATTTATAGTGAAAGTGGCTTCGTCGGTATATAAAATATTTTTTAGGAAATTTCTATTGTTTAAATATTCCCCTTGAAGTGTGTATTAAAATTTTGGCTTGAAAGGTTTAATATTCTTTGCCTTGAGACATCTCCGAATAGTTTCTCGTGGAATATTCAAATCTAAAGTGGCATTCCTTATACTGGCATTAGGATTATTTCCGAAATAATCTGAAATGATTTGATCATTCCGGTCATTCCTGTTTCGTCTTTGTACAAGATTACTTTTTAACATCATTTTTTATACTGCACCAGTTTCATTGAATATTTTATTTATTTCATTTATCGTACCGCAGCTAATACGAGGACGATCTGGATGTCTCTGTCTGTTTAAAATCTGTTTAAAATTTGTTTTTCCGTTAACCAGCTGTCGCACCCCTACGAACGACAACCCTCAGAAGCCAAAACTTGTGCGAGCTAAGGATTAACGAGGTCTTACCTTTTACGTGTGAACACGGAACACTCTCCGTGTTCGTGTTAGGAATCACACGTGTGATTCCTAACACTCTCATTAAATACTCTACCAACCTCTCTAGCACTTCTAACGTCATCTCCCGAAAGGCGTACAGTTTCAATTTTCTCTCTTACGCTCAATCTTGTAGCCATGACACAAAATAATTCGAAGAACTGTAGGGTGAATATTGTTGACAATATTCACCCTACAATATTCACAAGTGTCAAACTGTAATATCATTTCCGTGACAACTAAGATTTAAATTTAAATAATAGGTCTTAGTTTTAGTTAATTTGCGTGAAAACTTGAAAGTAATTCCGTTTTTTTCATTAAAAATATTTACGCTATTTGTTTTTTTTTCATCTGGCGGCACTTTATTGTTGAAATCATAAAAAAAATATTCTCATGGCTATATCTGTTGATATAGGGTGTTTTTTGTGATTGTTAGCTGTATGAGTTTTCGAATTGTTGAGTTGTCATAACTTTGTTAATAATGAATATTTTTCCATGAAATTTTGGTCACACCTGTTTAGAGGCACTCTGAATCCAGTGGCGTAGTGATTTTTTCAATAAAAAATCGCTAATAAAAAATCCCGATTTTCGACTAAGAAAAAATATCGTAGTATGCCCTGAAACTTTAATAAACATTTCAAATTTTGTCCCAAGGTAGACCTTTTAGTACTTGACATTTCAAAAAAAAAATATTGAAATCGGTTTACAACTTAAAATTTAAGGAGGGTGTTTCCATTAAAAATGGGTCACACTGTATAACATTTTGAATAACTCATCACCTTCATATTTTCCTGAATTTGTTAGTTTAAATTCAGAAGTGCACAAATATGCCACAAGAAATCATACTAATTTGCATTTATGTAGAACAAATAGGAGAAGTGCCATGAATTCTTTATTTTTCAAAGGGTTTTCTGCATACAATAAATTATCAAATGAAATTAAATCTAGTCCATCATTAAGTATTTTTAAAAAACAGTTATTGAAATCCATCTATAATGCTAGATAGAATAATACTTGGTAAGATAATATTAATAAATATAGTATTTGTATGTTGTTTTCTGCTTTTTATCATTGAATTGGAGCTGCACCTATATTGTAATGTATTTTTCAAACTAAAAATTTTTATTTTCAATTTTGAACCTACATTTTGAGTTTTTTTATATAATTATTTTCAATTTCTATGTTAGTAATATGTTTTATATAATATTCTGTATTAGGATTACCTATTTCAATAAATATATTCTTCTTTTTCTTCTTAAAACGCGCGCCTGCTGCTTTGGGCTTGATAGCCCAACCATATTTATTTTATTTTTTTATATATTTTTTGTACAGATATTTGTCCCTTTTTCAATCCATTTGTACATAGCATGATTGAAAAATTTCTTTTTCAGATTAATGAGTTACCAAAACCAAGCTACATGTATAAACCTTTGAGTGAACTCAAAATAGGTAGTTATGAAGATATTGAAACCGCTTCAGAAGAAACCACAATAATACTAGCACTAAAAAAGTTTGTTGAAAGGAGGGTTTCGGCTTTACCAGTGATAGATTCGGAAGGACGTCTTGTAGATATTTATGCAAAATTTGATGTAATAGTAAGTATAAAATACGAGGGGTAATCAATATAATTATTATACAATTTTTACACTGTAAATTTTATTCAAGACGTGTAGCTTTTTCAGGAGATGAAGGAAACTAATTATTATCTATAAAACTGGTTTCCATTTATATCTAACAGGGTACACTGACATTTTCCGATGCATAATATACAGGCTGATTCACGGTGGATGGCACATTAGACGTTTCTGGTGAACCAGACAACGGATCACTTTGAAAATTTAATGGAGGGCATATTCGGACATTCTCTAGCCAACTAAAATATTTTCGACAATGCGGTGTTGCCGCTTCTATTAGAAAGCAGTAGCAACTTTGATTTTTCAAATGGAACACTGTGTATATAATATTATTTTTGGAATCTCCAACAATTGCCCGACAACTTTTCTTGATATTTCCCTATACCTATCTGTTACCGTTTTCGAAATAAAAATTAATTTAAATTTTTTTCTTCGAAAATCATGACTTCTAAAAATGCCGATATCTTTTAGTTAAGAAGTACTATGATATCGAAATTTGGTTTGGAGTTAGGTGATACTTGGACACTTCCCACACGTCAGCCTAATCTCCGTTACTTCAATACAGGGTGGTAAAAAAATACAGTTTTTTCGGTTGCTTGAAAAAGTTGCTGAAATTTGATTATTTTAAATGGAACACCCTGTATATTATTGAAAATTCGGAAAGCTGCTGAAATTTGCTTTCTTTCTATGTATATCATACCCATACCTAACTAGTCAAGTTTCGGACTTATGAACATTTATTTGTGAAAATGTCCCTTCAGAATGGTATTTCCATTCGGTATTTGGTAAGCAGGCCATGATTACTATTTGACAGTAGCGTTGTGACATTCTCCTAATAATATTGACATTTTCGTCACTTCAGAAGTTGCAATTACCTTCAAAACGATGGAACAAAACTATTCAAACGAAGTTCTTATGAATTTGTTTATTATTTTTGGACAGTATGACAAAATTATCAGCAGAACATGTAGAAAGTTCAATGAAATGTATCCGAATCTACCGCCAATGAACCTCAAGAAATTTATACGAATTCAGAACAATTTCAATATGTTTGGATAAACTTTAAAAAAGCACCAAGAAACTTGAAATATTGATATGAATAATTATAAAAAAGTAAAACAGTCATGTGGAATATTTCAAAATATGTTCGAATCGCTGGCCGTTCACTTCCAAGCACTTTAAAATGCGGGTGGCAGATCTGATTTCATTGGGATCCAAATCTTCAAATGTTTGGGCCATCCTTTCTAACAATTCATCTCTCGAACTCACGGGTATTTTGTAAACTTTTTCTTTAAACATTCCCCACAAATAAAAATCTAATGGATTAAGATCGGGTGATCTCGCTGGCCAATTCCATGGTCCCAAGCGCCTCATCCACCGATCGTCAAATAGTCTATCCAGTTCTGCGCTCACTTCTCTTGTGCAATGTGCAGGAGCTCCGTCTAGTTGGTACCAACAGTTTCGATAATCTTCGAGTGGCAGATTATCCACGAAACTGTCTACAGTATTCTCCAAAATATTCAGGTAGCTTCTGGATGTTAATGACTCCTCGTATATCACGTACCTCAATTTGTTGTCCATCAACATGCAGAAGACATTTAAAACTAAATTTTTCTTGAAATCCGGCTTCTTTTGTGACGTGAGGATTTTCACTGGACCAATAATGACGATTTTTTCTATTGAAAATCCCTTCTCTCGAAAATTTCGATTCATCAGTCCAAATAATTTTATTTAAAAAAAGTGGATCTTCTTGAATGCGTGTCAACAACATTTCACAAAATTCTACTCTCTGTTGAGGATCTTGAGGCTTCATTGCTTGAATTTTGGTGAATTTATAATCATGCACTTTATGTCTTCGCAAGATTCTTTGAACCGATGAATATTTTATACCCAAATCTTCTTCAGCACTTCTTATCGATGACTCGGGAAATGCGTGAAAATATGGTAAGACATTAATCTGGTTGTCTTCGAAAGTTACGGGTCGAGGCAAGTTTCTTGGTGCTTTTAAAGTTGATCCAAATGCATTGAAATTGTTCTGAATTCGTATAAATTTCTTGAGGTTCATTGGCGGTAGATTCGGATACATTTCATTGAACTTTCTACATGTTTTGCTGATAATTTCGTCACACTGTCCAAAAATAATAAACAAATTCATAAGAACTTCGTTTGAATAGTTTTGTTCCATCGTTTTGAAGGTATTTGCAACTTCTGAAGTGACGAAAATGTCGATATTATTAGGAGAATGTCACAACTCTACTGTCAAATAGTAATCATGGTCTGCTTACCAAATACCGAATGGAAATACCATTCTGAAGGGACATTTTCACAAATAAATGTTCATAAGTCCGAAACTTGACTAGTTAGGTATAGGTATGATATACATAGAAAGAAAGCAAATTTCAGCAGCTTTCCGAATTTTCAATAATATACAGGGTGTTCCATTTAAAATAATCAAATTCCAGCAGCTTTTTCAAGCAAACGAAAAAACTGTATTTTTTTACCACCCTGTACTGAAGTAACGGAGATTAGGCTGACGTGTGGGAAGTGTCCAAGTATCACCTAACTCCAAACCAAATTTCGATATCATAGTACTTCTTAACTAAAAGATATCGGCATTTTTAGAAGTCATGATTTTCGAAGAAAAAAATTGAAATTAATTTTTATTTCGAAAACGGTAACATATAGGTATAGGGAAATATCAAGAAAAGTTGTCGGGCAATTGTTGGAGATTCCAAAAATAATATTATATACAGAGTGTTCCATTTGAAAAATCAAAGTTGCTACTGCTTTCTAATAGAAGCGGCAACACCGCATTGTCGAAAATATTTTAGTTGGCTAGAGAATGTCCGAATATGCCCTCCATTAAATTTTCAAAGTGATCCGTTGTCTGGTTCACCAGAAACGTCTAATGTGCCATCCACCGTGAATCAGCCTGTAGTATACTAATAGTATAAACGGGATACCCTTGTATACCCTTGTTTTACAATGTCTATAAAAGCGGGAGTTTTCAAAAATTTATTCTGAATTCCTTCTAGTGACAACTTGTGCACAGTATATGAAGGACTCCATACTATGGAGGCGTATTCCAAATTCGGTGTCACTAAGGAACAAAATAGAATTTTCAAAGTACTAGCCAAAAAGTCCTTACTCAACCTGGATACATTACCTAGAAGTTTGTAAGATTCCAGTGTGATTTCAGTAATACGCGAAGAAAAATATAGTTTGGTATCGAATGTAAAACCAAGATCTTTGACTTCATTTATATTTTTGAGTATTCATAGGTAACAGGTGACAGAGCGATTAAAACAAATGAACTGACAACATGACTTTTGTTAAGATTGAGTGCATTTCCGGTAGGAATTTGCGGGAAATTTTCTCGTGAAAGTTACCGCTTATTCTAACAGAGTGATTCGTAAAATACCAAATAATAGACTGTTTGGATTGGGACATTACTGTTCATAGTTCTCACGCCACACTCTGTTATTTCCAGACGAAAGCATAAAAAATCTAATGTCGTGTAACGATCTCAACAATGTCACACAATTCTCATTTATTCTATGGCCGTTCTACAAGGCGTGTAGCAACACTAGATTTTTCTAGTCTCCGAAATCGGATATGTGCTGTGTGTTCTTCGAAACAAGTTTTAATGGCTTGCTTAGTCAGACCGATATATTTTTTGTCACAGTCCTCACAGCTTATTTCACCCACCAAAAAAAAAACGAGCACAAATCTGATTTCGGAGATGAATAATGTCACTCGGAGAAAGCCCATAGAATTAATGAAAACTGTCTGAAATTAAATTTTACTAGTTCGGACTTCCATTGTCTAATATTATTGGAAACCTACAATCGTAGATTTCCGGCATCACCCGAAGACTTTGCTTGAATTATTTTTATTTTAATTTTTCATTTATTTTCACTTTGTGATCATTTTCACCTGGATTATTTTATTTTATTCGTTTTATTGTATTTTCATTTCACGTTTTATTGCATTTCACGTTTAATTTTAAATTAATTCTCATTTCTTTTTATTTCGTGGTAATTTTCATCTTTTATTTTGATTATTCAATTTTCTTCGTTTTATTGTATTTTCATTTCACATTTTATTGCATTTCACCTTTTATTTTATATTAATTTTAATTTCTTTTACTTCGTGGTCATTTTAATCTTTTATCTTAATTATTTTATTTTATTCCCTTTATTATATTTTTATTTCACGTTTTATTGCATTTCACATTTAATTTTATATTAATTCTCATTTTTTTTATTTCGTGGTCATTTTCATCTTCTATCTTGATTATTTCATTTTATTCGTTTTATTGTATTTTCATTTCACGTTTTATTGCATTTCACGTTTTATTTTATATTAATTTAAATTTCTTTTACTTCGTGGTAATTTTAATTTTTCATCTTAATTATTTTATTTTATTCCCTTTATTATATTTTTATTTCACGTTTTATTGCATTTCACATTTAATTTTATATTAATTCTCTTTTTTTTTATTTCGTGGTCATTTTCATCTTCTATCTTGATTATTTCATTTTATTCGTTTTATTGTATTTTCATTTCACGTTTTATGGCTTATATAGGGTCTTTCATTAAGCGATTTGTCATTGATTGTCTGACACATTCTGAAATACCTGGAGCATTCCTTATGACATTGCAATTGTCAGTTATTCGATTCCTCAAGTCATTTACATCTAGAACAAGTTTCATAAACATGAGCTTTCAGATGGCCCCATAAATAGAAATCTAGAGGATTCATATCAGGACTGCTAGCTGGCCAATTTTAAGGTCCTGCACGTTCAATCCAGCGATTAGCGTAGATGATGTCGAAATGCTGACGAGCAAGAACACTTGAATGAGCTGGAGCCCCGTCGCGCATAAACCTCATGTTGCTTCTCGCAAGCACCGACACTTCTTCAACAAAATGGGTAAATGATCTCGCAAACAGTCCGTATAGGATTCATCTGTTGATCTTGCTGGTGGAAAAAAATGGGCCGATTAAATTCAAATTTGAAATATACTTTATTGTCCGAAGAATACATTCTTATTGACAAAGCCTTGTGTTATATACAGTGTCACCATTGAAGTGCGCACCATATGGGAAACTTTTTTTTTGAAAAGTTTCAATGAAGGTTAGCTTTGGCACTTGTTTGTGCTTTAAATTTAACTTAAAATGATGCGGCCAACTGCGACCCACTGACGTTCAGTGATTGTCAAATTCAACTTTTTTTTTTTTTAAATTGAAAAAGTGCATTTCTAGATCGAATTTAACAAAAAGTTACTTGAAAAAGTTGTGTCTACGGCAAATTTTATCCATATGCCAAATTTTATGCAACTAGGATAAAGTTAACGTTTTGCTTATTTTTGACAGATATCCCCTTTATTTTAAAAAACAAGTTCGGTTAATTGTCATCAATTCATGTATACATAACAAACTCATCATGGAGTTTAACTTTTCTGATACATTTTTACTTATACGGACATTTTTAGAGAGAAATTAAAAATTTGCTATAAAAATTTCAACATGACTGGTGAATCACTTGGCTATTTTCTTAAACAAACCTTTGATTTGGTTGTAGAATTGGCCGCGGTGGTAGTGCGTCCGACTCACGATCGGAAGGTCGTGTGTTCGATTCCCGCCTCGACCAGATATTTTTCTCGAGAGAATTTATCTGGTTGAAGCTGGAATGATTCTGCAACCGTGTTAGGAATCACACGTTAAAAGGTAAGACCTCGTTAGTCCTTGGCTCACACAAGTTTCTCAACCTCTGAGAGTTGTCGTTCGTATGGGGGCGGCAGCTGATTAACGGAAAAACAGATTTTAAACGGTTTTTTTAAACAGATTTCGAAAAAGCAGAGGCATTTAAAAAAAATGCAAATAATTTCAATAGAACTATTACTATTATTATAAATTTTAAACAACAATAATATAGAAAATACAAATGGGTACAAAAAATTACTTATTGATCTAAATGAGGTTGTCAAACACTTATAGCCTACATTTCAGTATGTCGTCCTCCACGTTCAATACAAATTATGGTCCTTCTACTGACATCTGTAACTGCATTTTTAATAAATCGGGGATTTATATTTGCACAGCACTCGCGAATAGTATTTTCCAGATGTTGTATGTCAGTAAATGGTCTACTTTGGTACACTTTTTGTTTCATGTAACCCCACAAGAAAAAGTCTAAAGGCGTCAAGTCGGGTGATTTAGGTGGCCAATAATATTCCCAGTTACGTTCAATAACTTTGCCTCTGAACATTTGTTGGAGGGACTGTTTTACAGCAACCGTGTGATGTATTGGTCCGCCATCAAGCTGATGCCATAGGTCGTATTTAATATTTAAAGGCATATTATCTAAAACTTCACTACCCTCATTATTTAAAAGGTTGAGATAATCGATGGATGATAAATTTTCCCTAAAAAAAAATAGCCCAATTATTTGGTCGTTAAGTATCACACACCATACATTAGTTTTAAAGAAATACTGATCACCACATTCAACTGTGAAATTGGGATTTTCTTGGGCCCACCATCGGCAATTTTGAGAACTTACCGTTCTATTTGAAGAGAACATTGCCTCATCTGTCCCTAAAATTTTATACGGAAACTTTACATTTTCTTCTCTCTCTCCTTGAAACCAGAATGAAAACCCCAAACGGACATCAAAATCTCGTTCTTTTAATGTGTCAATAAATTTTGGCTTGTAAGGCCAAAATTTATTCTTTAATCTAACACTTTCTCGCTTGTAATCGGTATTTTTCAAAATATCGGTTATGCTCGTTTGTCCGTGTTCAATAACTTTTAAACAAATGTTAAGTTGGGCCTCCTCATCATATTTACTTGGAGTGTGCTTTTTCTTAAATTGATTTGCTACGGATCCTGTTTCTCTAAATTTCGACGTTATCCTTGACACAGTAGTATGTTGAACATTTTTTCCTGGATGCCGTTCATTAAAAATGTTAGCATGCATTTTGTTTGTAAAGACCTACTTAAAAATTTTATTCAACGTGATTAAGCATCCTTACCGCCCTAGTTAGAGTTTATAAATAATCTGTAAATACTGAATATTGAAATTTTAATGTAATTTCAACTCTAGTAATTTTTGATTAATACTTATTGCAGTTTTTGACTTGTGTCTGCTTTTTCAAAATTGAAGGTACTGACGTTTGTTTAAGAAAATGGCCAAATGATTGAAACTTTGCACCAGTCTTGTTAAAATTTTTATAGCACATTTTTAGTTTTTCTCTAAAAAGTCCGTATAAGTAAATATTTATCAGAAAACTTAAACTCCATGATGAGTTTGTTATGTATACATGAATTGATGACAATTAACCGAACTTGTTTTTTAAAATAAAGGGGATATCTGTCAAAAATAAGCAAAACGTTAACCTTATCCTAGTCGCATAAAATTTGGCATATGGATAAAATTTGCCGTAGACACAACTTTTTCAAGTAACTTTTTGTTAAATTCGATCTAGAAATGCACTTTTTCAATTTGTTCAAAAAAAAAAGTTGAATTTGACAAACACTGAACGTCAGTGGGTCGCAGTTGGCCGCATCATTTTAAGTTAAATTTAAAGCACAAACAAGTGCCAAAGTTAAACTTCATTGAAAAAAAGTTTTCCATATGGTGCGCACTTTAATGGTGACACTGTATAGACAACATATTAATGAAATTACAAAAATAAAATCACTAAAAGTAAGTGATGATATGAACTGAAAAGAGACATGCTATCAGTGATATCAAAAATCATGGAGAAAATCGTAAACCACCATATCCTCAAATATTTGGAAGGCTTCAACATCTTGAGCAATGGCTTGAGTATGGCTTTCGGCGACATTCTATCGTATGTCACCCATATTTGGAATAACGCAATTGAGAAACATGCAGAGTTAGGAGCTGTTGCGCTTGATATTTCTAAGACCTTTGACCGTGTATGGCATGAGGGTTTGTTGACCAAACTTTGATGCTATGGCTTGTCCGATCATTTCTGTGTATGGCTCTCCAGCTTCCTGGAAGAACATTCCCTGCAAGTGGCCGTCGATGAATATCTCTCGAATACTTTAAGCATCAACGCTGGTGTTCCCCAGGGATCCAAATTGTCTCCAACCATCTTTTTATTGAATATCAACGACTCATTGGAAAAAACTAAGAATCCAATATATGTATTGCTTTGCTGACGACAGCACACTTATCTCGTCATTCCAGTTGGATTCCAGGACATCAGCTACGGAGGCATATTTTTACCGGCAGCAGGAGGTTGCATATAATAATAATAATAATATGCTTCATTATCATAAGACATAATCTTGTAGACAAAGCTTGTGTAGTCCATACTTAAAAAAATATTCATCCAAAGTATGATAGGGTCTATCAGATAGAAATTGTTTGACTAACTTCCTGAATTGGAAGTCATTTATTTTGGCAGATCTTATGTCCATAGGCAAATGATTGTACATTTTTCCACCATTGTATAATATGGAGTCTCTGGTAATGGTTTTTGTTGGCACAGTGAGTTTCAGAGTGTTTCTACAGTTTCGGGTGTTATAATGGGAAGAGGATGCAGCAAAATTTAATATATGCTTATTTATTAAACACAAAGATTCCAGTATAAATAATGCAGTTACCGTTAGAATATTATGTTTTTTGAAGAAGGTTCTACAGGAGTCTCTTGGTTTGAGGTTTCCTATATACCGTATTGCCCTTTTCTGTAAAATTAATAGACTTTTGCTCCCCAAAACGATATTCCGTAGCGTAAGTGAGAATCTATGAGTGCATAGTACGCCATCTTTGCCGTGCTGAACTCCAATTCTTTATAAATCACTCTAACCCCATAAAAGCCAGAGAAGACTTTTCCAGTGTGTTGTTTAACATGATCCACAAATTTTAAATTCTGGTCAATGAAGACGCCTAGAAATTTAGTGTTATTTTTAGATTCCAGCAAAAAAAAGTTCATCAATTGAGCATCTAAATGATAATAAATTTGTTTTAGTTCAATTAAATGATAAAATGTTTGAATCACACCAATCTTTAACTTTTTTCAAGTCGACAGAGATTATTTTGTGCAACTCACAAGTGTTTTTATTGTTCCAAAGTATGGTAGTGTCATCTGCAATTAAGGTGAACTTCCCAGAAATATTGAGCTTGGTGAGATCATTTATATATAATAAGAAGAGAATGGGACCCAACCCATAATCTTGTGGAACTCCAGAATTAATTTCCCTTTTTTTTTGAAAGTTGAGATGTTTTGACCATTTGCGTCCGTCCCATTAAGTAGGAATCGAACCATTTGTGAGTTACTCCTCTGCATCCGTAACGTTGAAGCTTTCTCAGTAGTAGTTTGTGATCAACGCAGTCGAATGCCTTTGACAGGTCACAAAATACTGCGGCAGTCTTTTCACCGACATTTATCACACAATAAACTTTATTCAGAAATGAGAAAATAGCATAGTGCGTATTTTTATTATTCTGGAGCCGAATTTATTTTCACTGATAATGTTATGCTTATTTATGAATCCAAGTAGTCGTTTTTTGACAAGTTTTTCAATGATTTTTGCGATGGTTGGTATGAGAGATATAGGGTGGAGGTTAGAGGGATCATCAGAATCTCCACCCTTATGCAGAGGAATGACCACAGAGGTTTTTAGAAAAAAAGGCAATATGCCTGTTTGAAAGGATAAATTTATCAGTGAAGCCAGTACATTTTGGCCACTAGGAGGAAGGTTTTGTATTATTTTGATCGAAATGTTATCGTAGCCTGCAGTATTTTTGTTTTTAATGTTCATCACGACTTCAATTAATTAATTAATGTTGGTGTCATACAGAGATAGGTTCTCATCCACGCCCAAATTTTCTAGATGTACTAATGGATCATAAGGGCTAGTAATATTTTTACTCATATTTTCTTAATAAGGATCTAAATGTGATTTCGAGTTGGGGTGAAAGTAACCAGATTTTCTCCAAGAAGATAGATGTCTCTGAACCGGATATAATAAGGTCAGGTCAGACAGTTCCACTTTCTGCTTCGATAAGTTTGTCAGGTTTTTTTTTGGTACCTTGGGAGCTGTCTGACTTGTCCATTTAGCCCAAGTCTCCAGGAAACACTGCAACCTCTTGGGCTCATTGCATTTATTCTCCCATCTTCTCATGACACTCATTCCATCAGTCTCGTTCCCTGTACTAGTTTGTACAGGTTTCGTGTTGGATGTTTGTCATATTCTTCTTGACGTAATTTCTTACTTCCATACAGGCTGATTCACGGTGGATGGCACATTAGACGTTTCTGGTGAACCAGACAACGGATCACTTTGAAAATTTAATGGAGGGCATATTCAGACATTCTCTAGCCAACTAAAATATTTTCGACAATGCGGTGTTGCCGCTTCTATTAGAAAGCAGTAGCAACTTTGATTTTTCAAACGGAACACTCTGTATATAATATTATTTTTGGAATCTCCAACAAT
Source organism: Leptinotarsa decemlineata (assembly GCF_025532065.1). Classification (NCBI taxonomy): domain Eukaryota; kingdom Metazoa; phylum Arthropoda; class Insecta; order Coleoptera; family Chrysomelidae; genus Leptinotarsa; species Leptinotarsa decemlineata. The sequence goes on along the minus strand of NW_027412572.1, from coordinate 1,807,878 downwards.
TGCCCGACAACTTTTCTTGATATTTCCCTATACCTATCTGTTACCGTTTTCGAAATAAAAATTAATTTCAATTTTTTTCTTCGAAAATCATGACTTCTAAAAATGCCGATATCTTTTAGTTAAGAAGTACTATGATATCGAAATTTGGTTTTGAGTTAGGTGATACTTGGACACTTCCTACACATCAGCCTAATCTCCGTTACTTCAATACAGGGTGGTAAAAAAATACAGTTTTTTCGTTTACTTGAAAAAGTTGCTGAAATTTGATTATTTTAAATGGAACACCCTGTATATTATTGAAAATTCGGAAAGCTGCTGAAATTTGCTTTCTTTCAATGTATATCATACCTATACCTAACTAGTCAAGTTTCGGACTTATGAACATTTATTTGTGAAAATGTCCCTTCAGAATGGTATTTCCATTCGGTATTTGGTAAGCAGGCCATGATTACTATTTGACAGTAGCGTTGTGACATTCTCCTAATAATATCGACATTTTCGTCACTTCAGAAGTTGCAAATACCTTCAAAACGATGGAACAAAACTATTCAAACGAAGTTCTTATGAATTTGTTTATTATTTTTGGACAGTGTGACAAAATTATCAGCAGAACATGTAGAAAGTTCAATGAAATGTATCCGAATCTACCGCCAATGAACCTCAAGAAATTTATACGAATTCAGAACAATTTCAATATGTTTGGATAAACTTTAAAAAAGCACCAAGAAACTTGAAATTGGAAATATTGATATGAATAATTATAAAAAAGTAAAACAATCATGTGGAATATTTCAAAATATGTTCGAATCGCTGGCCGTTCACTTCCAAGCACTTTAAAATGCGGGTGTTGACTGCTTTCGTGGTGGCAGATCTGATTTCATTGGGATCCAAATCTTCAAATGTTTGGGCAATCCTTTCTAACAATTCATCTCTCGAACTCACGGGTATTTTGTAAACTTTTTCTTTAAACATTCCCCACAAATAAAAATCTAATGGATTAAGATCGGGTGATCTCGCTGGCCAATTCCATGGTCCCAAGCGCCTCATCCACCGATCGTCAAATAGTCTATCCAGTTCTGCGCTCACTTCTCTTGTGCAATGTGCAGGAGCTCCGTCTAGTTGGTACCAACAGTTTCGATAATCTTCGAGTGGCAGATTATCCACGAAACTGTCTCCAAAATATTCAGGTAGCTTCTGGATGTTAATGACTCCTCGTATATCACGTACCTCAATTTGTTGTCCATCAACATGCAGAAGACATTAAAACTAAATTTTTCTTGAAATCCGGCTTCTTTTGTGACGTGAGTATTTTCACTGGACCAATAATGACGATTTTTTCTATTGAAAATCCCTTCTCTCGAAAATTTCGATTCATCAGTCCAAATAATTTTATTTAAAAAAAGTGGATCTTCTTGAATGCGTGTCAACAACATTTCACAAAATTCTACTCTCTGTTGAGTATCTTGAGGCTTCATTGCTTGAATTTTGGTAAATTTATAATTATGCATTTTATGTCTTCGCAAGATTCTTTGAACCAATGAATATTTTATACCCAAATCTTCTTCAGCACTTCTTATCGATGACTCGGGAAATGCGTGAAAATATGCTAAGACATTAATCTGGTTGTCTTCGAAAGTTACGGGTCGAGGCAAGTTTCTTGGTGCTTTTAAAGTTGATCCAAATGCATTGAAATTGTTCTGAATTCGTATAAATTTCTTGAGGTTCATTGGCGGTAGATTCGGATACATTTCATTGAACTTTCTACATGTTCTGCTGATAATTTCGTCACACTGTCCAAAAATAATAAACAAATTCATAAGAACTTCGTTTGAATAGTTTTGTTCCATCGTTTTGAAGGTATTTGCAACTTCTGAAGTGACGAAAATGTCGATATTATTAGGAGAATGTCACAACGCTACTGTCAAATAGTAATCATTGCCTGCTTACCAAATACCGAATGGAAATACCATTCTGAAGGGACATTTTCACAAATAAATGTTCATAAGTCCGAAACTTGACTTGTTAGGTATAGGTATGATATACATAGAAAGAAAGCAAATTTCAGCAGCTTTTCGAATTTTCAATAATATACAGGGTGTTCCATTTAAAATAATCAAATTTCAGCAGCTTTTTCAAGCAAACGAAAAAACTGTATTTTTTTACCACCCTGTATTGAAGTAACGGAGATTAGGCTGACGTGTGGGAAGTGTCCAAGTATCACCTAACTCCAAACCAAATTTCGATATCTCAGTACTTCTTAACTAAAAGATATCGGCATTTTTAGAAGTCATGATTTTCGAAGAAAAAAATTGAAATTAATTTTTATTTCGAAAACGGTAACAGATAGGTATAGGGAAATATCAAAAAAAGTTGTCGGGCAATTGTTGGAGATTCCAAAAATAATATTATATACAGAGTGTTCCATTTGAAAAATCAAAGTTGGTACTGCTTTCTAATAGAAGCGGCAACACCGCATTGTCGAAAATATTTTAGTTGGCTAGAGAATGTCCGAATATGCCCTTCATTAAATTTTCAAAGTGATCCGTTGTCTGGTTCACCAGAAACGTCTAATGTGCCATCCACCATGAATCAGCCTTTATATGAAGCTGATGATCCGCGTCTAGCGCATTCATCAGCTTTATCATTACCTGTGATTCATGAATGCCCTGGCATTCAGTACAAAGTCAATTTGTTCCTGTTTGCAAGTTCATTCAGTTCTTCATGGCATTCCCAGACCAGTTTTGATGTCACTTTCGGGTTTGTCAGGGCCCCTAGTGCGCTCTTGCTGTCTGTTAAAATATTGAGGTCTCAATTTAATAAGCCTTGCACACTGCAAGGTAGCATACACTTCCGCCTGAAAGACGGATGTGTATAGTCCTAGCGGATAGCTGTAGTTTAGTTTTCTATCAGCTCGGTATATTCCAGCTCCCGTTCCATGTTTTGTCTTCGATCATCTGTATACCAGGTGTTTTTTTCAAACATGTTTTCAGGATGACTAATAGTTTTCCACTGTCCACGGCTTATGATTTTGGCCGTGAAGTTTGTGTTAAAAGTGTACTTCGGTGTCATGTGGTCCGTCCACATACTCAATATGTGCTCCCCCACTTGTTCCGAAATTTCTGTTCGGTCCGATCTTTTGTAGTTGTTTTCCAGTCTGAATTTGCCCATCCTGACCTCCCCCATTATCAAAAAGTGTAAAGGAGGTAGATTCAGGAGTGTCTCCAATGCAGCTGTTGGGGTAGTTCTCATTGCTCCCGTCATTCCCAAATATGCAAGTCTTTGCACCTTGCCTAGTTTGTTGATGGTGGTCGCCTGCTTCACCTTTGGCCACCAGACCAGAGATGCGTATGTTATCATGGGTTTAACCACCATAGTGTATAGCCAATATACCATGTCTGGTTTTAGCCCCCATGTTTTTCCACAGGTGCGCCTGGCGAGCATCAGTGCTACCTCCGCTTTCCTCTTTATCCTGTCCAAGTGTTGGTGCCAGGTCAGTTTGGAATCTAGAATTACTCCCAAATATTTAAAATGAACAGTAATATATCTTGGCACAATAATGTCGCTGGAATTGCAAAGGCTGCTTCTCAAAAGCTTTGAACACTGTTCCGAACCAGAAAACTGTACACACCTCAGCAACTCTTGATGCTTTATGAAGCTCAGATCAGAGCTTCTTTGGAGTATTGTTCTCACGTATAGAGCTCTGCCCCCAAATATACCCCAAAGTTGCTGGATTCCATCCAGAAAAAAGCCATCCGCCCGCAACCTTTATACCCAGGAACATCGAAGAAAGGTTTGAGATTTGTCTCTCTTCTATAGATACTTTCACGGGAGGTGTTCAAATTACTTGACACATTTGATTCCACCAAGAGCGGTACATATCAGAAATACGCGACGGACTGTGGCTGCTCATCGTCTCGAGGTTCAACTCATTATACCTCGAACTTCACTGTTCAAAAACTCTTCCATATGGAGAACTGCGTTTATGTGGAATAAACTTCCTGAGAACGTTTCTCCAAATGGATTTAATCTTCAACAATTCATTTCCAATGTGAATCGCTACAAGGATTTTCTTGTAGTGCTTGTGATTGGAAAAACTGCTTATTTGGGATTCATTCTACATCAGAAGTACCAGTTTTACCATGGTTTTAAATTTGAATCTATTTTTTTTCAGAACTTAGCTGCAGAAAAGACTTATAATGATTTGGACGTTTCTCTGAAGAAGGCTAATGAACACAGAAACGAATGGTTTGAGGGGGTGCACAAATGCAAATTGAATGAAACTTTATATTCTATAATGGAGAAAATCATGAAGGCGGAGGTATGTTTATTAAGGTCATTAAAATTCTGAGTTCTGAGTAAATCTGTGATTGATGGATAGGTAAACGGAATTTATTTATCCTTTGTGCTTCATTACATAGATGGGATACGTCAAATAAAATCTTGATTTGATACATATAAAAAAGTAACTACAAATACACACATCTGAAAAGTCTAGGGATATTTTTAAAAATGGTAATAGGTAATTTTTTTTAGATCGCTTTAGGGAAAAAAAAGTTGACGGGTGATTATATTAAACGAATGTAACTTACAACAAAATTTATTAAATGGTCAAAAATACTGAGTGCGCATATAAGCAAAACTAAAAAAAAATATGGCTCTTCTTTGGCACCCCGAAAAAAAATCATAATACAAAAAAAAATGGAATCAGTACAAAGTATTGCCTCCACGCTGGTTTATTACGGCCCTACATCTATCGTGCATCGACAAAATGAGATTGTCAATGTCTTGTTGAGGTACATTTGCCCATTCAGCGATTGAAAGCTCTCTCAATTGAAACGTTGTGTGAATGGTCCCCATATGCGGAGTAATTCTTCGTTGAAGCATGTCCCACGCATGCTCGATGGGATTCAGGTCCGGTGATTGTGCTGGCCATGGCAATACATCAACTCCTTCGTTGGTGAGCCAGTCAGTCACTAGACGCGCGACATGTGGACGAGCATTAACGTGCATTAGGTGGAAGTTTTCACCAACAGCACCAGCAAACGGACGGACGATAGGTAGAAGAATGGTGTCGAGGTACTGTCGAGCTGTGAGGGAGCGATTTGGAAAAACGAGATCGGTTCTGCCGCCGATAATGATTCCGCCCCATAGCATTACTGTACCACCTCTGTATGTGTGGACTTCCTGGACGTGTCTCAAACGTTCATTATTTCTAGGTCATCTCCACAGTCTTACTCGACGAGAATCTGGATGAAATCCAAATCTGGATTCGTCTGTAAACAAAACTGTGGCCCAATCATTTGCATCCCAGTTTTGATGTTCTTGACAACACTCTAATCTTCTACCGCGATTGCCTCTCGACAAAGGTGGACATCTAAGTGGCCTTCTGTTGTGGAGATCTGCTTCATGCAATCGATTTCTGACAGTATCACGACCAATGGTTACCTGGTGCGTCTGCTGCAACACGTTAACCAACTCAGGTGCTGTGATTGTCGGTTGTCTTCTTGCGGTTAAGACCAAAAATCGGTCTTGAACTGCAGTTGTAGTGCGTCCTTGCCCTGGATGTTGTTCGGCTGGACTGCCAGTTTCACGGAAACGCCGCCACAATCGACTGATAACACTTTGGGAGACCCCCAAACAAAGAGCTACATCATTTTGTCGCATGCCACCTTGAAGAAGCCCTACAGCTCTATTCATCTCAGCCAATGATAAGTGATGGCGTTCCATGTTAAAGCACAATATTTCCAGTTTAATTGCTGAGCAAGAACTGCATAGAATGTACAAACTCGACACTTTCAGATTATTCATTTTAGCCGAAAACCTACAGTTTGTAAAAAACTTGATAAAAGATTAGTTACCGTTTTTGCAGGCTTTGTTCAACCCATAGAAATCTACAGGGTGGTTGAGTGTACCAATTTAATCGAATTTATTGCATTTATTTTTATATGCATTTATTTTTATGATATTTAGTATATTATAAAAATATCCCTAGACTTTTCCGATGTGTGTAGTATAGTATGGACAGTGCCTTAATTTCAAAACTTCCCACTCCTAGTACTTCGTTTAGCAGGGAGAATTTGCCGTAGGCAAAAAACACGTCAATTTAGATATCGACGGGGAAGTTTAAAACCAGTGCCAGTGGTATTTTAGATTTAACCCCCTTACCCTAGCTAACCGCACTTAATAATTTTAAATGGCACCCCTATCTTGTAACACATCATTTCAAAGATCTTAGAAATCCTCGCTCAACCCCGTTTAGAAAACTGAAATTGATTGATCCGTTCTCGTAAAATTGGGCAAAAAGAAAATGAATTATAACAAAATGCAAAAATTTATGGAACCGCTACCACTGACTCAATAACGGTATGTTTATGTCTCTTTTTTACACAGAGTTTTTTGCTTTAGCTGAAAGTGAGATAAGGGCACACAGTTGCTTCTTGGCGTCAGTTACAATTAAATGGTGAAAACATTTATCAGAATTAGTTATTCCTGATTTTAAACTGTTTGTCAAGTGGTGTCAGTTGCATTGACGGTAATACAAATCGTAATGGTGTACACTTTACAAGAAAGAAATGAAATTATTTTTATTTATGGTGCTGAAGATAGGTGTGCTCGTAGGACAACCTGGGTTTTTAATGAAAGGCATGCAGGCCAAAATGTGAGTCACCGATATGTTCTAGACCTTGTTACTGCACAGATTGAGATTGTAGGCCAATTCGCCGTTGAGTCTACTACTTCAATTTCGAAAGTCACTGAGTTAGTAAATATTTCAGTTGGTTCTATACACAAAGTTTTAAAACTAAACAAGTTATTTTCTTACAAAATGATTATTCTTCAGCAACTCAGTAAGGAATTTAATAAAAAATATTTGCTTCAGTGATGAATCAACTTGTTTTCTTAATGGCTTTGTAAATAAGCATAACTGTAGATACTGGGATAATAAAAATCCACACTTGTTTCGAGAGGATCATCCGCAATATCCACAAAAAATTAACGTCTGGGCTGGAATTCTGGGAAACGAAATAATGGGCCATATTTTCATTGAAGAAAATTCAACTGGTCAATTGTATTTGAACTTATTGGAAATTGTAATCGATCCACTCATAACACAGTCCTTAGAACGCCAAGTTGATGAAGAAGACAACCCGCTCTTGGATGAACAAAATTTACATTTTCAACAGGACGACGCACCGCCACACTACGCATTGCATGTCCGACAAATGGATTGGCAGAAGAGGCGCTCTAGAATGGCCGGCGAGATCTCCGGATTTAACGCCATTGGATTTCTTTCTCTGGGGTTATTTGAAGACAATGGTATACAAAACTTCCCCGCAGGACATTCAGGATCTAAGACCCAGGATTACTGACACATGCAGATAAATTAATAATGAAACATTTACAAAAGTCCGACAGGAATTCGAGAATAAATTGTACTTTTGCGTAGCTACCAATGGTGAACATTTTGAACACCTAATAAAGTAAGGTAGATTTATTTAATTGCAATAGCTATTCTTTTATTTTTTATTATAATTAATTTTCTTTTTTCTTTATTTTACGACAACGGATCAACCAATTTCAGTTTTCTAAACGGGGTTGAGTGAGAATTTTTAAGATCTTTAAAATTATGTGTTACATGATAGGGGGTCTATTTAAAATTATTAAGTGGGGGTAGCTAGGAGTAAGGAGGTTAAACATAAAATACCACTGGTACTGGTTTCAAACCTACCCCTCGATATCTAAATTGACGTGTTTTTTGCCTATGGCAAATTCTCCCTGCTAAACGAAGTACTAGGGGTGGGAAGTGGGAAGAATGCCTTTACCCAAATTTGTTAGGTTTCGAGATATTAATATTTTTCTGAAAAATTTGACAGTTACAGCACCACTCCGAAAAAATCATAACTCATAGATTTTCTTGGTTTGTAATTGTTTGGAGTGATTTACATTTCAAATATTTCCCAAAATCGAATATATCTTGCCAGAGGTGTATTTTAGGTATAGGACATTCTTCATGAATTTGATATCATTTTTTTCGTAGTATCGAAAAATAATAGAATAGTGTATGGTTTCCATTTGAAAAAATCGTGTTTCATCAGTTTTCTCGATGTTATGTTTTAGGTAGAAATTTCGACCACCCTTTAAATTATTTTCGAAAATTCGATGGACCTGTTCATGACTTGATGCTTAAGGTGTGATTTTGTGAAATTCGACATTTTTAATTGTTACTGTTTATGAGTTATGATTTTTTCGAGAGTGGTGCTGTAACTGTCAAATTTTTCAGAAAAAAATTAATATCTCGAAAACTAACAAATTTGGCCTAAAATGTGCTGAGAAGTTCAAAAATGTAATAAAATGAATAGTGTTCCATTTGAAATAAGGAAGTTGCTCTCAATTTCCGGTATAACGGAAAGAGACCGGAAGTTGAAAATATTTTATTTGAGAAGGCCATTTTGTAAAACCCATTACCACAAAATTTCAAGTGTTTATTTTGAATCGTCCTCCGTATATTCCTAACGAACTCTCGTCGTGAAAGTCCCTGTATACACACATATACACTAATATATACACACAAATACATAACGATCTTAGCTTCACATCAACATTAACCAATTAGACAAGGTAACAGTAAATACATAATAAAATAAAATAAAAACTATTGTAAACAATATTAAATATTTACAATTTCAAGTAAACATTCGTTTAGTGCAGAGCTGTTGCCCGGTGCTTCGCCCGCGCAGAATTTGGTTCATCACATTGAGTTTCGTGACAGACCATTTTGAACAAGTAGTTACAATATTCAATACAATTTTGGAACCCCTATTTTCCCGCTGGAGGGTGGAAATTCCTGATTTCCTTTCTTGATGCTTATTTACGCAATACAAAGAACCTACCTGCATATTTCAAGATTCTAGGTACACTAGCTTCGGCTGCACGTTAATATAAGAGTGTCAGTCAGTCAATAGGTACCCACTTATATAATACTAGCTGTTCCCCGCTGTTTTACCCGCGTTACCATGGGAACTTACGCTTTGTGTTATTCCAAGTCGTGATCTATCTATATACCAACTTATATCTGAATCCGTTGAGGTGTTCAGGCGTGAAAAAGTAAAAAACGTAAATACATACATTACATCCATCCATTCATCCTCATAAACTTTACGCATTTATAATATTAGTAGGAGTAGAATTAGTAGAAGTGATCATCTTCAGGAGAAGATTATGTATTGTTTGACTGACACTCTTATATTAACGTACAGCCGAAGCTAGTGAACCTAGAATCTTGAAATATTCAGGTGGGTTCTTTGTATAGCGTAAATAAGCATCAATAATAATAATAACAATAATAATAATAATCATAGCCTTTAACATTTGATACAATTTCGCATGAGCTCATCTTGCATTTGCTCAGATGCCTTGCGGTACCCGACAACATAGTGAGATGCATTGAACAACTGACACCACTTTGGCGAACTCGCTTCACCATAATCTGGTCAAGCAAGAGTTCAAACGGAGTGGGTCACTTTCAGAAGGGGTGTATTTCAGGGTGATTCCCTCAGCCCCCTTCTATTCTGCATCTCACTATTGCCATTATCCGTTGCGCTCAGAAAGACTCGAGGGTATAACTGTGGCACCCCCGGAAACCGGAGGCACAAGGTCACCCATCTGTTTTATATGGATGATCTTAAACTTTATGCCTCTGGAGAGAAGGACCTCCATCAGTCCTTGAGGGTGGTGGAAGAGTACACGCATGCTATCGGTATGAAATTCGGGATAGACAAATGTGCAATGGTTCATCTCAAAAGAGGACGATGCGGGGACTACGGAGAGGATGTGCAGCTCGTAGATGGAAGCATCTTACACCATCTGGATGCCGGAGAGACGTATACTTACCTCGGGGTGGAACAACGCCACTCACAAGAGGTAACTGCAGTGAAAAACTCTCTCCGCGGCAAGTATCAGCACAAACTTCGACAGATCTGGTCATCGGAACTGTCGGGGAAGAACAAAGTAGCTGCAACAAATATGCTTGCCGTTCCAATATTACTCTACTCGTTTGGAGTAGTGAAGTGGACTCAGGAGGAGCTGTATCAACTCGACGTAAGGACCCGAAAAATGATGCATCTCTATAGGAGTTTGCATCCCAAATCGTCCGTTCCACGGTTGTACATCCCCCGACAACAGGAAGGCCGTGGACTTTTGAGTTTGGAGTGTCTACATGTGACATAATGGTACTGGATACAGCCTGTAAAGTCGTCAGGAGTTCAGATCCCCTTCTCTGCATGGTCTGTGACCATGAGAGCAGGAATTGGAGCATTTCTCTTCAGGGCAGCTGCCCGAGCAGCTGATAAACTCGGTATAGTTTTCGACTCTGAACGAGGTGACCACAACTCTGTCACCGAGTTGGAACCCGTTCAGCAAAAAGCTCAGATAAAAACCGCAGAGATCACCTTACATCTGCAGAGACACAAGGATAAGCCACTGCATGGGGTCTTCTTCAATAACATTGGAGACCTTGGCTTATCAACACGCCTGACGTTTGCTTTTCTCAGGTCGAGTGGGCTGAAGTCGGAAACTGAGGGGTTCATCATGGCTTGCCAGGATGGTGTCTTCAACACCTTAGTCTACCGCAGCCGCGTGATGGGTATAGAGGTTCCTGACACAAGGTGCAGAACCTGCCGCGAGGCGCCCGAGACCCTAGTGCACTCAATATCAGCATGTCCAGCATATGCGGTCTCGGCCTATATCCATCGACATAACGCGGCCTTAAGAGTGCTATATTACCATCTACGGCACTCTTACGGTATTGACGAGACACAGGTTTGCCCTACGCTCCGGGGGATATTGAATCCGTTGTGGAGAACGAGAAGTGCCGAATTTATTGGAACTATTCGTTCCCCACCCTCAGGCTCATACAAGCTAATAAGCCTGATGTAGTCCTTCTCGACCACCAGACCAAAACGATATTTGTCGTGGAGTTTTCAGCTCCTGGCGAGACGAATATCGTCAAAAAAGAGGAGGAAAAACGGATAAAATATCGAGATTTTCTCTTCGAACTCCGCAGACTCTATCCAGATCACTCTGTCAAGATGGTCGCTCTGATTGTTGGAGTCCTTGGTGGAATGATGTCTTCTCTACTCTCGAATCTAAAAATCATACCGGCTTGCCACACTAAGGCAGAAATCTTAGCCGCACAGATGCAGAAGGCTGTCATTCTTGGATCACTGCGCTTGCTCAGGGCACATGATTCTCGGACTCAATGATCACTTACCCCACGGTGTGGGGAGTGGTCATTGGTTGATTATGCTGGCGCGCCCTCCCGAATGTATCGGGGCTTCGGGGGATAGGGCTTGACCAGCGCACACTACGGTGGAAAAAAAATAATCATAGCCTTTAAAAACCATTTACAGGGTTAACCAAGTATGTTGAAAAATGATTATAGATCCTTATAATTACAAAGTTATAATTTGAGAAAATGAATAACAAAATTATAATATAATAAAATAAAATGAAAAAAAAATATACCAGAAAATCAAAAATTGTCCATGAAATACTGAGATGCACTGTCAACAACATATTCTAGGGAATCAAAATTGATATCACACAAATTTGAAATTGAATTGAAATTATTGCAAATGCCAAAGATAGGTGACTTGAGGTACAAATTGGTTCTGGCCAGTCGGCTGTAAAAAGTTTTTGTACTTCTAGTTCTAAAATGAGGCACACAGAAATTTATGAAAGATAACATCTCCATAGCATCAACATTGTTGTGCAGGAATTTATACCGAAAAATTATTCCAGCAAGTTTTCTGCGTGATTCAAGTCTTTCAATGTTGAATGCTATGGTAAGAGATTCATTGGAATATCTCATTGGAATATCCCTATCGGAATAGATACCATAAAATTTGAAGTGAATAAACTTTAGGAAACGACTTTAGGAAACTTTTTCAATTAATGTAATATAGCAATTGTAGAATGGGGACCATAGAACAGATCCATATTCTAATTTTGACCTTATGTAGGCTACATAAAGGGTAAATTGAGCAGATATGTTTGAAAAAGATCTACAATTGTGAACTATGAAGCCATAAACTCTCAATGAAGTCATCTGCAAAAAATAATTTATTACAATCGACATAATTACTGAGGTCATTAATAAATAATAAGAACAGAAGTAGTCCCAGATTCGACCCCAAATGAAGAATTGTAATAGAAAGGGCAAACCAAATTCTACGTGGGTGAATCCACGGGCAACAACTAGTCATTTATATAAAATGAAGGTATGGACCCAAGATGGATCCCTGAGGTATTCCATGGTGCATAGACCTTTCATCTGATAAATTACCATTTACATGTACTACCTATTTTCTAGATGAGAGATAAGACTGGAAGAATGTTAAAGCTGATCCTCTGATACCACACAATCAAGTTTTTCTAGTAGTAAATGATGGTTTACACAGTCAAAAGCTTTTCTCAGATCCCACAATGTTAACTAATAAAATCGAATTTTATTTAAATTTTTTTCTATGTTAGCTTACAAACTTTTCGCTTGTATATTCAATAAAAAGAACAAGAATTAATAGAGTAAAATTAGGTAATATTTGTTGACAAGCTACACCAGATAGTATGATTCAGAAATGGATATGAATAAGCATCAACTGTGCAAAAGAAATGTCTACCACATTGTCAACACAGTGTTGTAGATATTTCAAGTAAAAATGACCTTCCTCCAATTCTCATTCTTGTCTTTATGTTTCATGAAACAAACCGATCTTGAGAAAACAATAAATGCCAAACCTTTTTTTTACAGGTTCATAGGTTAGTTGTCGTCGATGATGATGACAAGGTGATAGGAATACTTTCATTATCTGATTTACTTCTGTATCTGGTGATGAGACCTTCTGACCATGAGAGTGATTCTCCAGAGCACCATGGCTCAGAGGATGCGCAGGTTAGTGAATTTTTTACCAGGGATACTTCAGTGAATCTAATAATCCAAGTTGTAGCAAACTAGTTTACTTCAAATAGCATTCCATGGTTGGCCATACAGGTCGTTTCTTATATCATGTGGTAACATTGCTATATTGTAAACCATGGTTGCACAGACTTATGAAGACTAAGGGCCACTCGGGCAAATCATGAACTGATGGCGGGCCGGCCGCCAGAAGTATAAGTAATTAAAGACAATAAAGAATTGATAATAATTTATCAAAATTCAAAAAGAATTTATTAATTTGAAGCGTGGCACTGCATAGTGCTTACAATCTTTTTTATATTTGGCTCAAATTTACTTGTAGCAACACGTAAAACTGCTTCCAAACTTTCATTTGCAAGGCGGTTTCGATTTTTTGTTTTATTATTATTTAGTATTGAAAAAGTTTGTTCACATATACAGTGTCACCGATAAAGTCCGCATCAAATGGGAAACTTTTTTATTTATCGGTTTATGTGAAATTTGATTTTGGCAGTAGATTTTGCTTAAGAAATGATGTCAAATGGCGTCTACAAAATAGGTCACGTGATTTCCTTAACCTGTCAAAATTGACATTTAAAAAAAGAAACATCGAAAAATGACAGTATTCTTCAAAATATCCAAAAATATCGAAGGATAAAAACATTTTCTTTTGTAATTTTATACCCACACACCAAGTTTCAAACCCATAATAAGTATTTTATATTTTCACTATTTTTCCGCACTCCTGCTTTTTCTACTTATCAAAATTTAAGCACACATGTACTAAATCATTTACTTTAACTAAACTCGTCACCGAATTTCTTTTTTTGTAATATAATAATATTTTAAGAGCCTCTTTGATGTTAAAAACAAATTTTGAAAAATAAAAGTTGTCAAACTTGATGCAAAGTTCATCTAGTTTCAACGGGGCTTTCCAAACTATACAGTACTTGAGTTTTTTAATGAGCAATTGGCCTCACAATATGAATTAGAACAAAACGGAACATTAGGAAACAATATCTTAGTGGAATTTAATCTTAATTAAAAGGAACTGAAAATAAACATGTACCTATACCTAATAGCAAAAAAACATGAAAAAAAGACTCACGACATTAAATACACTACATTTCTGTATGTCTTTCATCGCGTTCTATGCAGATAATTGTCCTTCTTGATACATCTTTTATTGAGTTGCTGATACTCACAGGGTTTATGTTTAAAATAGAGTTTCTAATAACAATTTCTAGGTGATTCACGTCACGAAAAGGTCTTTGTTTATAAACGATTTGTTTTAAGTAACCCCACAAGAAAAAATCTAGTGGGGTTAAATCTGGCGACCTAGGCGGCCATATTTGCTCCATATTTCGCCCAATAACTTTGCCCCTAAACATTTCTAATAGTTTCTCTTTGACTTGTCTTGAACTATGAATAGGAGCCCCGTCACATTGATACCACAGACTGTGTCTTATTTCAACCGGCATATTGTCCACTATATCACTGATCTCAGTATTTAGAAATTGCAAATAATCCTGAGAAGTTAAATTGTGTCTAAAAAAGAATGGTCCCATTACCTGATTATTTAAAACACCGCACCACACATTTGTTTTAAATGAATATTGGTCCCGACATTCTATCACAAAATGAGGATTTTCCTGAGCCCACCACCTACAATTCTGGGAACTGACTACGCCGTTCGATGTAAAGGTAGCTTCGTCGGTCCATAGGATTTTGTAAGGAAATTTTCTGTTTAATTCTACTTCTCCTTGGTACCAGAAAGAGAAATCTAGTCGAACATCGAAATCTGTTTCCTTTAAGGTATTTATAAATTTGGGTTTGTAGGGTTTGAATTTATTTTTATGTAAAATTGCTCTTACACTTTCTCTTTTAACGCCAGTTCTATCTACAATATTGGTAATACTTGATTTTCCCTGTTCAATGACATCCAGGCAGACAGCCAACTGAACCTCATCATTATTGCGTGATGGATTATGACGTTTTTTAAAAGTATTTTCAACTGAACCAGTCAGTTTAAATTTTTTTAAAATCCTACTTACAGCGGATTGCTGTACATGTCTACCAGGATGTCTTGCGTTAAAAATATCAGCCACTTGTCGATGCAATGTGTTTTCACCACAAATTAGCACAATTTCAATTTTTTCTTGTAAAGAAAAAAAAATTATTTTAATTTTCATACATTACATTGAACTAACGGGCATTAATTTATTCAGTGACAGTGACGTTTTCTAAAACACATTATGTAGTTTCATATTTTTTCACAGCCTACCCAGTTTTTTTAAATTAGTGTTGTTAGCGGAGTAGGTAAATGTAAATACTATGAGTTTTTTTCTTTTATTGAATGGGCTTCAAGAATCACGAAATGATGTTTCCTAATGATCCGTTTTGTTCTAATTCATATTGTGAGGCCATTTGCTCATTAAAAAACTCAAGTACTGTATAGTTTTGAAAGTCCCATTGAAACTAGATGAACTTTGCATCAAGTTTGACAACTTTTATTTTTCAAAATTTGTTTTTGACATCAAAGAGGCTCTTAAAATATTATTATATTACAAAAAAAGAAATTCGGTGAGGAGTTTAGTTAAAATAAATGATTTAGTACAGGTGTGCTTAAATTTTGATAAGTAGAAAAAGCAGGAATGCGGAAAAATAGTGAAAATATAAAATACTTATTATGGGTTTGAAACTTGGTGTGTGGGTATAAAATTACAAAAGAAAATGTTTTTATCCTTCGATATTTTTGGATATTTTGAAGAATAATGTCATTTTTCGATGTTTCTTTTTTTAAATGTCAATTTTGACAGGTTAAGGAAATCACGTGACCTATTTTGTAGACGCCATTTTGACATCATTTCTTAAGCAAAATCTACTGCCAAAATCAAATTTCACATAAAACGATAAATAAAAAAGTTTCCCATTTGATGCGGACTTTATCGGTGACACTGTATAGGTAGAACCAAATAAGCTGGCACATTTCAGAGCGTTTATGCGCAACTTTTCGTACATATTTTTATCAATGTAGCGGTAAAAGTTCAGCAAGTCTCCTTGGTTGAATTTGTTGCGTGAATTTCGATCGTTTTGAATGTCGATAATTTCTAACTGCATTGACTCTGGCGCATTTTCAACTGAAATCGTGAAAGGATTGCTGAATCTGTCCAACAGAGGTTTCACTTTTTTAAACTCCGAAAATCTGTCTTGAAAAGATTGAATCAAAATATCTAGCTTTTCTACATAACTGAAATTAATCGCAGTTTTGTTGAATTTTTCAGCCATTTTCTTATAATTCGGAAAATGATTGTAATTTCCAGAATTCAATTGTGATCTGAAAAGTGTCAGCTTGCATTGAAAGGATGATAAATGAGAGTAGAGCTGAGATGTCAGTTGATTTTTGCCTTGAAGCCGTGTGTTCAAGACATTCAAATGATTTGTAATGTCAACTAAAAAAGCCAAATCACACAACCAATCAGTATTTTTAAGTTCCGGGACATCCCTTTGCTTTTCCGCCAAAAATATTCCAATTTCTTCTATCAAATTTAGAAATCGTTCCAGTGTCAATCCACGGCTTAGCCACCTTACTTCTATATAATACAGTAAATCTCCGTATTCGCTTTCGATGTCATCAAGGAATTGTTTGAATTGTCTGTGATTGAGTCCTCGTGATTTTATGAAATTTACAGTCGAAACTACCACTTTCATGACATTTTGAAATTCATTGTTTTTAGAACAGAGGGTTTCTTGGGGTATAATGCAGTGAAACTGCATGAGATCTTCAGCATTTATGTTTTTTCCTTGCAGATGCTTTTTCAGCAAAGTAACGCCCGGAATTGACACCAATCATCGAAGGAGCCCCGTCAGTCGCAACTCCCGGTAATTTTGATAAGTCCAAATCAGTTTTTGAACACTCATCCAAAAGTACATTGAGAATATCAACTCCTTTGGTTTGACCTTTCAATGAACACATTCCGAATAACTCTTCTGAGACTTCAAAATCTTGAGTAACACCTCGTATGAATATGAGAAGTTGAGCTGTGGAACTAATATCAGTGGATTCGTCGAGCGCTAATGAAAAAAATTCAATGATCTTAGTTTTTTCAATTAATTGTTCCGCAATATTACCTGACAAAGACATAATTCGTCTTTGGATAGTCATAAGATTCAGTTGAATTTTCTCAAACTTTTTTGCTGCTTCTGGACACATTTTTCTTAGCGGCAATTTCTATGCATTCTTTTACAAAATCGCCATCATTGAAGGGGCGACTTCGCTTTGCTATCATTCGAGAAATTTCATAACTAACTTCTGTAGCCGTTTCTGAATCTTGAATGGGTTTTGTAAACATAGCTTGCTGACCAATAAGCTCCCGTTTTAAAGACAACATTTTTTGCTTTCTTAATTCGCCTGTAAACTTGGTAAAAGAAGGATGCTGCGTTTCATAGTGCCTTTTTACATTATATTCCTTTGCAATCGCAACAGAATTCTTGCAAATTAAACAAATGACTTTGTTATGCGACCATACAAAGAAGTATTTCTCAGTCCAAATTTCTTGAAACTGCCGATTTTCATCTTTAACCTTACGTTTTTTACTAGGTCCTGGCTTCTCCATGTTGCGTTCTAATCCTGGCTAGGATTAACACAGCACCTAAAAACAATTACAGTATCTACTTAAATTACCCATTCTTTTTTAAATTATCAAAAATAATTGATTAAATTCCTCAGAAATTTTAAGATTTTTATACAGATTTTATATCTGAAATAATGACGTAATTATTACAGTTGGAGAAATTCTAATAAAAATAGTAATTTCTTTGTTTTATTTTAATATTTGGCCAACATTAAAGCTAAATTTGATTAAAATTGATTAAATAGGTAGGGAAACACTAATTAATAACAGAGTTTTACTTACGATTTCATAACACAATTATACACGGCACTTGACGGGTTAACAGGAAATCTACGTTGAATGTGGATCAAAATATATGACACCGGCTAGTCGAGTTAAAATCTACACTTGAACTATTGCCTCCCCAAAACACTATTAAACTGCATTTATTCTCAATCACTTATTACTTCGCTTTGTATTTTCGCGCTTATTTCTTTCTGTTGACATTTCACTCAAATTAAAACCGAACCACAGTATTTCTGTATACAGTAGTTTCACTCAGCGTCGGTCCCTTTGATGTCGGTGTCCAGGAGTTTCATTTTTTATAATGATGACGTATTTGACACTAATGACATTTCTCCCTACTACAATCTCAACCAAAGCGTGTATACACTGCTCAACATAACAACTATTCATATAAACTGCTAAAAAAAAAAACAGTCTATGAAAACCATGTTGGGCACCTGAGAAAATTGTGCAAATGATAATTTTGCATTTGTGTAATATTGAAGTAACCCAGATCATTTGGGCAATGATGAACTAAGTTTCAAGTAGATTTTAAAAATTCATGGAATCGGCAGATGTTCATATTCGAATGTGACAAAATATATTTTCATTTCAACAAGAAAAAAGACAAGATAAATAACGTGTTTTGTTATTCATGAACCATGGTACGAATCCATGCGAAATTTCTTTGTAGTGATTTTTGGGGCCAAATATAGCATATTCATTTATTGATTGGAGAATTCAAGATGGCGGACGAGTTTGCTGATTCGATTATATTAAGGACCAATTATTAAAAATATTCCTAATCGAATTCATCACTCAAGATTAAGGAATCTGTAGAGCCTATTCTTTCTGAATTATGTAGTAACTATTCAGGACTTGAAGAAGTAAAAAAGTAATTAAGTATGTAGTGTTCAATCATACAAAAATAATTTTTTTGTATGTATGTACTAACTATAAATGTATGTGAGAGTTTTCGGAGTCGGAAGTTATGAATTATTTACACTGTAAGATAATAGGTTGTTTTGCTGCTTCCAGCTTTTATCCAAGTAAAAATTGATAATAAAATCACTGACAAGTCCAGATGCATTTTGACTATACCATTATATATGTTTTCCGACAGAAAACAACTACTTCTTTAGCTAATAACTGGACATATATTGACAAATGTTGATATTTGAATCTATACAAGTCTAGATGTCTAATCAACACCGAAAAGTTGCTGCGTAGATTAAAAACAGTTATTCTAAATGAAACATGTCCTATTAGTCAGCAACTTCTTATATAATGTAAATTTGACTATCAAAAATACCTTACGACTGTTAACCTTTCGGAATCCAAGTCGCCTCAGACATAATTGCAAAGATTCTCACTTTGAAGAAACAACTTTGCAAGAGCTCTCTAGGACAAATAGTGGGACTTCGCCTGATTCGAACAAGGAACCAACTGCGAACCGTTTTGAAGTGTTCCTCATCAATGCAGACCATGCTATCACGGTTGTATACACACAGGGACTCGTTATTCCTACTAGAGAGCTCTTGCACAGTATCATGGTTCATGAATAACAAAACTCGTTCTTCATCTTGTCTTTTTTCTTGTTGAAATTAAAGTATATTTTGTCACATCCGATCCCATGAATTTTTAAAATCTACTTGAAACATAGTTCATCATTGTCGAAATGATCTGGGTTACTTGAATATTACACAAATGCAAAATTATCATTTGTACAATTTTCTTAGGTGCCCAACATGGTTTTCATCGACTGTATTTTTTTGAGCAGTTTATATGAATATTTGTTGTGTTGAGCAGTGTTTAAACGCTTTGATTGCGTGCCTGTCTTGAACTCGTCGTTTGCGCAGACCTGAGACTGCAACTCCTGGGTCTGCCTGTAGAAAATTCAAACCAAAAATCACCCGAAGTGGGATTACTGTATATAGTATACTGTGACCGAACTGTCGGTCTGCGGTTAGCGTGGCTTTTATACCGCGCATGCTACTCTGGAAGCTTCGTGTATCTACTCGTACCTACGCGAGCAATCCGGAATTCGGAACTATTGCTATCTCGCTTGCTCACACCGCGCTAGAAAATTCTTGATTTCTCTACTTCTACTATTTTGAACTCTATATAAAGACGGCAAGCGATGTTACTTAGCATTTTTTAGCGCTAGATTCAAATAGCGCGCGCGCGAGATTCAAATTACTTTTAGAACATATTTTTTTTTGGTTTTATTCTGGAATAGAATTAAATATTCTTCGAATGTACGAGAGTATTATTTTTGCTGTCGGCGGGCCACCAGTATTCGACCGGCGGGCCGCATGCGGCCCGCGGGCCGCGGTCTGTGCATCCAAGCACTGCATTGAACATTTATAAAAAAAATCAGAAATAGGAAAGCTGAGTTATGAAATTCCTAGTCCCTAATTTAAACATCAATAACTCTGCTGCCGGTTATTGGAATTCAAAAAGTTGAGGTCATTGTATAGAGAATTTAAATACCTTTCATACAAAATTTCACAAGACCCTCCCTTTCTATATGAAAAAAAAATTTCATCACCCTTTATATAATTTTTTTTGAATATATTTATATTTCTAATTCAAATGGCATGTCAGTGATTGTCTCAACTGAATGATGACATAATTTACAGGACACAGAACAAATTGAAGATAGCGTCTTCACACCTTACCGGGCTATGTCGAAGGAAACAGGGAGTCTGGAAGTTACTGAGGAACTATTTGAAATGGAGGAAGAAAATGAAAGATTATTGCCTTCAACCCATAACAGTTCGTGAAGGGGAGTATTTTTCATAGATAAAACGTTTATAAACCATGAATAGAATTGTGTATATTGTTTTAATATTAATATTAGGAACGATGCGGGTTCACGTCGCTTGTTGAATAAACAAATAAATGAATTAATAATTTTGTCTATTTATTTGTAATCCTACCATCTATAGTAGAACCAATAATGATTGAGAGTAAAGCGCGTTGTCATATCTAAATTTTACGTTACCAGTTTATAGCAGAATCAAAATATAGTAAGCAGTAGAGTTGTAGGTTGTGGCAAATTATAGATAATACTCAATACTAGTACGATTAAAAGGTATTATTTATGACAAAAATCAGTAATGAGCTTGTAATGAGTAATACTTATACATTTCCTGATTACTGATCAGTTAAAATTCATTATTTTCTGTATAGTGTTAGATATTTATTACAACTAGTGGCAACGCTGTACGCAACGATATTTCTGTCTTTGTCACTTTACCGTAACTTCCATCTCATCGTTGCAGTCCTCACTAATGTACTTGCAGCCATGAGCGTATCATTGGTTTGTGAATTATACAGCGTGAATTGTACGTTTTACAGTTAAGTTAGTCAGCAATCGACGTGTTGTGATAACAATTGGTGAAAATAATAGTGCTAATAAGTGTTTAAGCGTTACATAATTATATTTCTACACCGTTCTCAAACTACTCAAAAAATGGGAGACATGGTCGAGCCTTCCACGTCGAAAAAGGTAAAACGGTCGGAGTCTCGGTCAGTAAGAGAAAAACAAATTGTACTGCGAGTATTTCACTGTCTTGAAAGAGGTCATCAGCCACCAAAAGATGATTTTGTGCATATGTGCTGTAATTCTACGTGTGTACCTCTGAATAACCAACCGGGCATTTCTACATCATTAAGTTCCACAATTACAAAAGATAAATTAATTGATATGTGCTCTGATTATACCGGTGTACCAAAATCATCGATTTACAAAATACTAAGAGAAGTAGAAATTCATGGGGACGTACAAACGCCAAAAACTAGTAGCGGACGAAAAAAAATCACAGTTGATGAAGAAGCCAAAACCAGTATACGCAGAACTATTCACAGTTTCTTTTTCAGAAATGAGCTGCCCACACTACAAACAGTTCTGGAGGCACTTCGCGATCATGAATTGGTCCCAAAAATGGGTAAAGAAACTTTTAGGAAACTTGTACACGAAATGAAATTTACGTACGGAAAAGTTGACAGGAAAAGCATTCTCATTGAACGTTAAGAAATAATAGCATGGAGAAGAAACTATCTAAGAAAAATTGATGAATTTCGGAAGCTTAAAAAAAGTTGTACTTCATGGACGAGACATGGGTTAACCAAGGACATACGGTCAAAAAAGTATGGCAGGATGGTAATATAACAAGTGCACGACAAGCCTTTAATGAAGGTTTGTCATTTGGGTTAAAACAGCCATCTGGAAAAGGTAGTCGTCTGAGAGTTACGCATATAGGAAGCGACAGTGGATTTTTACCAAATGGTGAATTAATATTTAAATCTAAGAAAACATGCGACTATCATGAAGAGATGAATGCGGAGGTGTTTGAAAAATGATTTGAAGGCATCATTCAACTTGTGGAACCTGGGTCTGTCATCGTCATGGACAATGCCCCATACCATAGTCGACATTTAGAACCATTACCGAAACAATTATGGAAAAAAGCAGCAATTCAAGAATGGTTAATTAATAAGAACTTCCAATATAACAAAGATAGTTTAAAGGCAGAACTACCTTAGCTAACAAAATTACACACAGACAAATATAAAAAATTCGCAGTGGATGAAATGGCGTTAAGTCGTGGAATTACAGTTTTAAGGTTACCACCATACCACTGCGAATTAAACCCAATAGAATTAATCTGGGCGCAAGTAAAAGGATATGTGGCACGAGAAAACAGAACATTTAAATTAGTGGACGTGCAACATCACCTACAAGAAGCTATTCGAACTGTTTCTGCAGAAGACTGGAAGAAATGCATGCAGCATGTTTCAAAAGAGGAGCAAAAAATGTGGGACGTAGACAAACGTATTGAACACAATATTGAACCAATCATAATTCACTTTGATGATAACGGTAGCAACAGTGACGAATCTGAGGTTGAAGATTAGACGACAATTTGTACATTTACATTTATATTATATTCTATTATCAAAAATTTGTAATTTGTATTTTCTAGTACCCCTGACGATGAGTTTAAGTTACTCGAAAGCTTGAGAATAGTTATAAAGAGTTCACTTATCAATTGCTGCAACCCAATAGTGAAAAAAAGTTATATATGTATATATATATATATATATATATATATATATATATATATATATATATATATATATATATATATGTATATATTTTTTATATAGAGGAAATATGAGAGCCGTTTTAAATACATTTGGAAAACAACCTACAAAAAATGACTGATTCATCAAAAACAATAGTGGCTCGATTATAAGGTCTACAATTTTTTTCACAGTAACTATTGAGATACCATCGGTACCTGCGGAGTTTTTATTTGCCATTGTTTCCAGAGTACCTAGAATTTCTGTCTTTGTGAATGGGGATGTATCGAAGGGATACTGACTTACAGTATTCTTCGAATAGGTACAGGGAAGTAATACATTTTGACCAAAGTGCTCTGAGATGAGCAATTCGGCAGAAGATGGAAAAGGTTTGAGATTTCTTGTGGATTGTTAATTTCCTCCTTTAATTCATTTTTTAGAGTAATAGGTTTGTTTCCAAGTGCCCTTTTTTTATTTCCCAATTCATTATTTATTATTTTCCAAACTTGTTTAGTTTTGTTACTGGATTTCCTGATTTTTGAATCGTAATAGTGGCTTTTTTCTTTTTTTATATTTAATTTGTGTTCTTTAATTTTTTGTTTATACAATTGCATAGCTTGATGGTCCACATTACAGTTAGTGGAAATTAACCAAAACAAATCTCTTAAGGCTTTGCTCTCTTTGACTGAATCATTTGAGGTCATAACAGGTCATTGTCCTTTAAGCGGACAATGACCGATTAGTAACCCTGTAATTATTCTGAGCGGATCCCTACTATATTGAAGTAGTTCTTCGGTTCTTTTCTCGGACGGTTCCCAAATGAAGGTTCTACTGTGTTTGTTGCCAAGTACTTTTGTCCAGTACTCTGTGTGCTTTTTATCGGTCCACGTCCTAATCTGGTTTCGTACCAATGATTTTGGTAACCCTAGAACTGGTTCAGAACCTATATATGAAGTTGATGATCCGCGTCTAGCACATTCATCAGCTTTATCATTACCTGTGATTCCTGAATGTCCTGGCACCCAGTACAAAGTTAATTTGTTCCTGTTTGCAAGTTCATTCAGTTCTTCATGGCATTCCCAGACCAGTTTTGATCTCACCTTCGGGTTTGTCAGAGCTCCTAGTGTCAGAGTTTTTCTATCGAGAAGAGTCGTTTTTGGCAATTGAGAGATCTTCTGAGGGTCAATGGTCTCAGTGGAGAAATAATCGAAGACTACATATTAAGAGTACTATATTACCATCTACGGCACTCTTACGGTATTGACGTATATTGAATCCGTTGTGAGGAACGAGAAATGCCGAATTTATTAGAAGTATTCGTTCCCCACCCTCAGGCTCATACAAGCTAATAAGCCTGATGTAGTCCTTCTCGACCACCAGAGCAAGACGATATTTGTCATGGAGTTTTCAGCTCCTGGCGAGACAAATATCGTCCGAAAAGAGGAGGAAAAACGGATAAAATATCGAGATTTTCTCTACGAACTCCGTAGATTCTATCCAGATCACTCTGTCAAGATGGTTGTTCTGATTATTAGAGTCCTTGGTGGAATGATGTCCTCTCTACTCTGGAATCTTAAAGTCATACCGGCTTGCCGCACTAAGGTAGAAATCTTAGCCGCACAGATGCAGAAAGCTGTCATTCTTGGCTCACTGCGCTTGCCCAGGGCACATGACTCTCGGATCCAATGATCATTTACCCCAAGGTGTGGGGATTGGTCATTGGTTGATAATGCTGGCACGCCCTCTCGAATGTATCGGGGCTTCGGGGGATAGGGCCTGACTAGCGAACACTACGGTGGAAAAAAATAAAGTTTATTTTATTCATAATATACGATTTCAAGTGATGTATTACTAATACATCAGTGAAAATAAAATAAAATAAAATGAACAAGGCACCACGGAAGAAACTTCAAAAGATTTCACTAGTTGGGACTTCCATTGTCTACTATATAAAATGATTTGAAATCCCTGAAACAACTAAAAAAGAAGA
Organism: Leptinotarsa decemlineata; assembly: GCF_025532065.1. NCBI lineage: Eukaryota > Metazoa > Arthropoda > Insecta > Coleoptera > Chrysomelidae > Leptinotarsa > Leptinotarsa decemlineata. The sequence continues at coordinate 1,782,950 of NW_027412572.1, read as the reverse complement.
ATTAAAAATGAATAGCTGAAAATAACATCACCCAAAGACGATTGTAGATAATAACAATCGAAATGTCGTGAACTAACGTGACTTGGAATCTCTCCACTTTTTATTTTCTTTTTTCCTTTCTTTATTTTTATTTATTCAATTGTTCTATTTTTACTTGCATTTTATTTCACTATTATTTCATTTCAGGATTATTTTGCTCAATATAATTGTCATTTTCAGCTATTCTTTTTTCATTCTTCTTTTTTAGTTGTTTGAGGCATTTCAAATCATTTTATATAGTAGACAATGGAAGTCCGAACTAGTGAAAAATAAGTTCAATTCATTCTTAGTGATGTAAACATAAAACAAAGTATTATATTGAATCAATTCGTGCATAGACAGTTGAAAAGTGGAAAGTTAACAGGTAACTGTAGTGTTGTTTCAATTTTACTATCAAATCAAATTTATTATTAATCACAAGTAGTATAAGACGTGTTAAAAATTTGGATTATAGAGACAAAAAGCAAAATTACAGAGTAGAAAGTTAAATGTTAAAATGATAAGTACAAGTATAGGATATTCACGTTAAGAAGAGATAGACGTCATTACAAAGAAATAACGTACAATAACAACCAAACAAATAAAAATTGTAATATTATTAAAAATTGAAAAATTTAAAAATATTATTAACAAAAAATGAAAAAAAATGAGAATTAAAAGATTTCAAACCAAGTTATGTCACAACGTTTCGATTGTTGGTATCCACAATCGTCTTCGAGTGATAAGTGGACTTATTCCTCCGAGATCTGACTATTTATAGGTCATTCGGATGCTTTCACCTATCCTCTCTTTTCTCTTTCCACTTCATTGGTTTTGGCGGGAGATGACCGTTTGGCGGGAGTTGGTCGTTTTTCGCTTGATTAGAGATTTCCATATCTTACGTATCTCTACGCTAGCTTGACTAAATGCTCTGTTGGACAACATATACGCGGCTTCTTTGAATTTTCTTCTAAACCAGTGTTCCTCTTTGTGGATGATTTCAGCTTGAGGCCACTTGATGTTATGTTGATGAGTCCAAACATGCTCTGCTATTCCGGATTTGCTGGTTTCTCCTCGCTGTGTGTGTTTCTTGTGCTCAGCAATGCGAACTTTCAATGACCTCTTAGTTTCACCGATGTATGATTCTCCGCACTCGCAGGGTATCCGGTAAATGCAATTCTTGGAATCGCAGCCTGCGTTTGGTGGCCTGGTTTTCATAAGGCTGCTACGTATAGTGTTGCCAGATCTGAAGCAGGTCCTGATGTTATACTTGGACCCAATCCGTCTTATCCTTTTAGATAATCCTCTGATGTAGGGAAGTACAAGTACTGGTTGTGACGGCTTCTCTAGCAAAGGCCTGTTCTACCATAACTTTGGAGTAACCATTCCGTTGAAGGTCATTTTTGATGATGTCTAGTTCCTTTTCTAGTTCCTTTTCCTTCGTATTACAGAGCCCGAAAGTACGGTCCAGTAGAGTCTTGATAATTCCTCTCTTAGTCGATGGGTGGTGGTTGGCTTTCTGGTTCAGATACTGTCCTGTGTGAGTGGGTTTTCAATATACAGATGTTTCCCATTTAGTGTCGGTCCTCTTCACCAATACGTCTAAGAAAGGCAATTCGTTGTGGATTTCCTTCTCCATTGTGAAAGTGATGGAAGGCCTTACGTTGTTGATGTGCTTCAGGAAAGTGTCTAGTTCTGCGTTCCTATGGTTCCATATTATGAAGGTGTTGTCTACGTATCTCAACCAAACTCGAGGCTTCTTCTGGGCTTCTTCAATGGCCAAAGTTTCAAACCACTCCATAAATAAATTGACTATAACAGGTGAAAGTGGCGATCCCATTGGCAGTCCCTCATCTTGCGTAAATAATTCGTCCTTCAGTTTGAAGTAGCAGTTTCGTACACAGCATCCTAGTAATTCCATGATTACTTGTATCGGTAAGTTTGTTCTATCTTTCAGGTCCCCATCTTCGGATAGCTTCTTTGACAGGAATGTTGGTGTAGAGGCTTTCCACGTCGAAACTGATCAGTTGATCCCGCTCTTTGACTTTGATTTCTCCTAGTAGTTCAACGAACTATCAACGATATTGCCTAGTAGTTCTACGAAATCCCTTGGATTTTTCACAAAATATGATGTTTTACCTTGCAGTGGTTTAATTATTTCAAACGTGAAGAATATACCTCTTGTTAATATAACATATTAAACTGGGGTTAATGAAAAATTTTGTAAAAGCATTAGACAAAGAAGGTGATGTGTTTAAATATCTTAAACACGTTTTTCCACAGCCATTATAATATTAGCCGCAATTTCTTTTTCTTATTTGTTGGCTGGTGTGATTGTTGCAAATTTCAACCAAATCGATGTGGGGATATTTATGATTTTTTATAAATACCGTTTTTTTAAACTTCACCGCCCTGTATCTCAGAAACGAAGCAACTCCGGATCACAACACAACAAAGTTTTTGTTTCGGGGTTGAAATTAGATGATTTTAATGTATTTCCACGTGTTAAAACCGAAAGTGACCATGAAAATTATATATTAGCTCTTGTTTTCAAGATATAGTATCATTATATTATATATATGTATATTGAGTTTTCAACAAATGAAATATTTCATCACCAAAGTTGGTACACATGTTTGTTTACATAACACCCCTCTCATCAGCTGTTCTTAAGTAGTAAACATAACCTATGTGAGTTTGTCAATTGTACGCACGTGGTTGCTATTGAAATTATCGTGTGAAGTTGATTTTTAAATTAATTTAAGTGCTGATCTGAAATGCCTCGAAAGTGTGTGAATTCTGTCGATAGCTTTTGCTATATATGTGGTGAAATAACATTTAAGGCTCAGAAACGTAAAATGACACCTATCGTTAAGACAGCCTATGAACAACATTATTTTGGTGTGAAAGTTGGGGACCAAGATAAATCATGGGCTCCTCATATATGTTGTAATTCATGTTCCGTCATATTGCGAGAGTGGCTGAAAAATAAAAACCGGGCAATGGCTTTTGCAGTACCTATGGTTTGGCGTGAGCCTACCAATCATACAGACGACTGTTATTTCTGCTTAACTCCTCCCATTAAGCAAGGTTTATCTATGAAGAAAAGAGGGACGGTTAAATACCCTAATCTCCCATCTGCTCTTCGGCCTGTACCACACTCAGACAATTTGCCAGTCCCTTCTCCACCCCAAAACTATGAAATTTTAGAGGAAGGTGATGAAGACTGTTTAGAAGGAGCAACCCATCCTTCTACATCCTATGACCCTGATTTTGAGGTAAGCGATAGGTCTAGTGATCCGCACAGAATTAGTCAAGCAGAGTTGAGTGACCTTATAAGAGATCTTCGCTTGTCTAAGGAAAAGGCTGAGCTGTTAGGGTCAAGACTACAACAGTGGAATCTTCTAAAACATGATGTGAAAATATCTCAGTACAGACAGCGTCAAAAAGATTTGCTTCCTTTTTTTGAGAAAAAAGAAAACCTCGTAGTTTGTTCTGATGTTAATGGTTTGATGGACTGCTTGAATTTGGATCACACTCCATCTGAATGGAGACTGTTTATAGACTCTTCAAAACTAAGCTTAAAAGCTGTACTTCTGCATAATGGAAATCAGCTACCCCCTATTCCTATAGGTCATGCAGTTCACATGAAGGAAACGTATATAAATATGAAAATACTTCCCCAATCAATCAAATTAGGGTTCACCAAGTACTGTTGTTTTTTGTGTCTGTGGGACAGTCGGGATAGAAAATCTCACTATAAAAAATGAACTGGCCTACACGAGACCTAAACCCTAATGAGAAAAATGTAGTTTACGAGCCTCTTGTAGATCCTAAGGATGTTCTCCTTCCCCCATTACATATTAAGTTGGGACTAATGAAAAACTTTGTGAAGGCCATGGACCAGGAAGGACAAGCTTTTAAGTACTTGAGAGCAAAGTTTCCCAGGTTGAGTGATGCTAAAGTCAAGGAAGGCATCTTTATTGGGCCTCAAATCCGTGAAATCGTAAATGATCCTGCTTTTGACATGATTTTAACAGGAAATGAAAAAAGAGCCTGGGAAGCCTTTAAGGGGGTTGTACATGGGTTTTTAGGTAACAAAAGAGATGATAACTTCACAGCATTGGTTAAAGAGCTTCTTCAAGCTTACCACCAACTTGGATGCAACATGTCCTTAAAAATTCATTTTCTTCACTCTCATCTTAATTTCTTCCTACAAAACTGTGGAGCTGTGAGTGACGAACATGGAGAAAGATTCCATCAAGACATTGCCTTAATGGAACAGAGATATCAGGGCCGTTGGAATGAAGCAATGCTTGCAGACTACTGCTGATCTGTGTGTAGGGATGCTCCAGAAGTGTTTTATAAAAGACAAGCTAAACGACAGCGATCTTACAATGAATCGGATGGACTTAATTGAAATTTGGTGGTACAAACTTCTTTTATTTGTCAAAACACTAAGAATAATGTTTTTTTTTATTAATTTTGTACTTAAAATATTCTAAAAGAAACATAACAATATTGTTTTATGTACTTTCACTTTTCACGTATAGTATAACTACTCTTTAAGATTAAGTACTGTGTATCTCAAAAACCAGAGCTAATAAAAATTTTTCATTGTTATTTTCGTTTTTATCACCCCAAAATTAGTAGAAATTGACTAATTTAGTGTAGTAAACATTCAAAAAATATTTTTTTGTTGTGTTGTGAATTAGAGCTATTACAATTTGAGGCGAAATTTTATAGTAATTGTCAGGTTTTGAAAACTGAAAAAGTTTGTTTTCCGAAACTTCAATCAATAAAAAAAGCTAAGTATAAATATTCAATTTTTTCAAATCGATTTCTTCAATTTGTAGGTAAACTTTGCGAATACGACAAGTTACTGATTAATTTGACTCTTCAGTGGTTAATATTACGCAGTAACTTTTCGTGATGAACTTTTTGATTTGCTCTTCTTAACGCTTTCACAGATTCTCTTTTGATTTAGCATTGTTTCGGATTTTTCGGAATGTGGAAGGTTATAAACTCGAAAAAACAGTAGAAAGTACCTATTTTTCACCAACTATCATGATTGTTTGAAAATTATGTTTACCCTAACGGTTATTGGTTATACAGTGTGACCCATTTTTAATGGAAACACCCCCCTAAAATTTGAAGTTATATATCGATTTTAATAATTTTTTTTAAATGTCAAGTACTAAAAGGTCTACCTTGGGACAAAATTTGAAATGTTTATTAAAGTTTCAGGGCATACTACGATATTTTTTCTTAGTCAAAAATCGGGATTTTTTATTAGCGATTTTTTTATTGAAAAAAATCACTTAGCCACTGGATTCAGAGTGCCTCTAAACAGGTGTGACCAAAATTTCATGAAAAAATATTCATTATTAACAAAGTTATGACAACTCAAAAATTCGAAAACTTACACAGCTAACAGTTACAAAAAACACCCTATATCAACAAATATAGCCATGATAATATTTTTTTATGATTTCAACAATAAAGTGCCGCCAGATAAAAAAAAAACAAATAGCGTAAATATTTTTAATGAAAATAACGGAATTACATTCAAGTTTTCACACAAATTAACTAAAACTAAGACCTAATATTTCAATTTAAATCTTAGTTGTCATGGAAATGATATTACAGTTTGACATTTATGAAAGATTTTAGTGTACTATTTTCAACAATATTCACCTTACAGCTCTTCGAATTATTTTGTGTCATGGCTGCAAGATTGAGCGTAAGAGAGAAAATTGAAATTGTACGCCTTTCGGGAGATGACGTTAGAAGTGCTAGAGAGGTTTGTAGAGTATTTAATGAGAGACATCCAGATCGTCCTCGTATTAGCTGCGGTACGGTAAATAAAATAAATAAAATATTCAATGAAACTGGTGCAGTATCAAAAATGACATTAAAAAGTAATCCTGTACAAAGACGAAACAGGAATGACAGGAATGATCAAATCATTTTAGATTATTTCGGAAATAATCCTAATGCCAGTATAAGGAACGCCACTTTAGATTTGAAAATTCCACGAGAAACTATTCGGAGATGTCTCAACGCGAAGAATATTAAACCTTTCAAGCCAACATTTTTACACATACTTCAAGAAGGCGACGAAGCAAGACGCCTGGAATATTGTTTATGGGCCCAAGGGGAATATTCAAACAATAGAAATTTCCTAAAAAATATTTTATATACCGACGAAGCCACTTTCACTACAAATGGAGTAGTGTCATCACAGAATTGTTGTTATTGGGCAGCGGATAATCCTAACTGGGTAATAAACTGTAAAAGCCATTATTCCCAAAAAATCAACGTCTGGTGTGGGATATTGAACGAACGAATTATTGGTCCTTTCTTTTTTGAGGAAAACATTAATGAGCAGAGGTTTCTAGAATTTTTAAACACAGAGTTTTGGGACGCTATTCACGAGCTGCCAATCAATGAACGATCAAATTTAATTGTCCAGTTAGATGGGTGTTCAGCTCATTATGCCAGAGCTGTGAGGCAATGGCTTAACGAACATTTTCCAAACCGATGGATAGGCCGTGGTAGTCCGCTTATAGAGTGGCCACCCAGATCTCCAGACCTCACAGTTTTGGACTTTTTTCTCTGGGGACTTCTCACACAAAAGGTTCACAGAAACCGCTCAAGAGATAGAAATGAACTTTGTGCAAGAATTCGACAGGTATGTGCAGATATTAGCCCTTAAGAACTAAGGAACGTAATCAGAAATATTCGTAAGCGCTACGACACAAGTATCGAAATACGTGGTGGATTAGTAGAGACTACTAGAATATGAGTTAGAATTAATTGTTGCACTGAATCGAAACATTTCAATAATTAGTTATTAGTTATGTTTATTAAAATTTTTTGCTTCATTGTTAGTTGAATTGTGTGAATGTAATTCCGTTATTTTCATTAAAAATATTTACGCTATTTGTTTTTTTTTTCATCTGGCGGCACTTTATTGTTGAAATCATAAAAAAATGATATATTGTGACTGTTAGCTGTGTGAGTTTTCGAATTTTTGAGTTATCGTAACTTTGTTAATAATGAATATTTTTTCATGAAATTTTGGTCACATCTAGAGGCACTTGAATCCAGTGGCGTAGTGATTTTTTCAATAAAAAAATCGCTAATAAAAAATCCCAATTTTCGACTAAGAAAAAATATCGTAGTATGCCCTGAAACTTTAATAAACATTTCAAATTTTGTTCCAAGGTAGACCTTTTAGTACTTGACATTTAAAAAAAAATTATTAAAATCGATTTATAACTTCAAATTTTAGGGGGGTGTTTCCATTAGAAATGGGTTACACTGTATATCTCGAATACACATAATTTTATTCACACTTTGAAACCAGATTTCTTCATAATGCAATAATTAATTCTTGACGCCGAAAGATTCTATATTCCCAGGATCCGAAGATCACGACTGCGTGAATAGTTGCACAACGATTAACACGCAAGGATATATCGAAGCGGATTTCAACATGTCTCTGCAGTCCTCCTCTAAACTGATTGAGTTTTTATCTCAACGGAGCTCACCTATCGCAACATGACTAAAATAATTAAGATGTAAGACGTGACCAGCTCGAATAATCTGAGGGTATTGTAAAATAGGCGGAAGAACGTAGAAACCAGTATAATTCAGCCTCAAGACGTGATTTATCGTAGATATTTCATAATGTTTTGTTGAAAATATGAAACATCAGAACACAAGTTCTATCTGGATAATAGCGAGGTACAGTGAATTTCTTGAAGAAGAAAAAACACCTCACCAGTAGGCGGATCAAAAACTATCAACTATCAATTTGTGATATGAATGAAATTCAAACCTGTGAAAAAAATTCAATCGTTCATAACCTTTTTGGCGCGTTAGGGAAAAATGGTAAATTTTACGCGCGCACAGCGTCACAAAAAACCGACACCCTGAAGTTAGCTTCTTCTTCTTATTCTTTGATTTATATGCTTCAATTTTTTTTGTTGGGGGTTAAAATGGACACCGATATGTCTTGGCACCATCATGTCGGTGTAACTGAAAAGGTTGCAGTCAATTTTGAGGATGCCAGGGAGTAAGAAAAACTCTTTGGTATTACGTCAAGTTTTCGGCGAGAAGAACGCATTCAAACGTTTCTTTCTGGAAATGATCCATATACAGAGGGAAAATAATGCAATGAATAAAAAATCCGACTGATAATATTAGTTTCATTTACACATACATACTTAAATGGCACTTTGAAAAGTTAAATAACAATTCACCGAACAATTCTAAAGAATCCACTCAACATTAATTGTTATCATACCAATTATAGTCCATAATTTCGCATTGTAAACACGAAACTGATAGTTCTGTCAAACAACTCATCATGTTCCACGACTTCCACAGCAGAGTACTTGATCGTTATGAACTGTCAGCTTCATGGATAATAAAAAATATTGGGCAGTTATAAATAGACACTGGTCACACATCTATGTGATCACGTTTCTTCGTGATTAACCTGAAACAAATATTCTAAATTGAATCATGCTGTTGTACAATTAAGATTCCAATCTACAATGAAATGTAGATTGAAATCTAAATTAAATCTACTTTTATACTATCTATGTTCTGCATAAGATGACCAATAAGTTTTGATTGTTATGAAGAAACTAGCTTCTCTCAAACTCAAGATAGTGAGTAGTCTCATCCAATCTATGAAAATGTAACTGTGTTGTTAATTTGTTTATAATTTTTTAGTAAGTCCTTAAGAAGGAAATGAACATTTCCGAAAGCTTGACGTAATACCAAAGAGTTTTTCTTACTCCCTGGCATCCTCAAAATTTACTGCAACCTTACAAACAGAAATCACATAGTGGTTTCGAAATTCTCTCTCTCTCTCTCCACTTCATTGGTTTTAGCGAGAGATGACCGTTTGGCGGGAGTTGGCCGTTTTCCGCTAGAAATTTTCTCCTAAACCAGTGTTCCTCCTTGTGGATGATTTAACCATCAAGTCTATTTTTCGAAAAAAAAAAAGAGATCCATCAATCGACTAAGAGAGGAATCATTTAGACTCTAGTAGGCCGTGCTTTCGGGCTCTGTAATACGAAAGAAGATCTCGAGAAGGAACTAGGTATCATCAAAAATGACCTTCAAAGGAATGGTTACTCCAAAGTGATGGTGGAACAGACTGAGGCTAGGGAGCCTCAAGGAAGCCGCCCCAACCAGCACTTGTACTTCCCTACATCAGAGGATTTGTCGGAAAGGATGAGAAGAATTGGGTCCAAGTATAACATCAAAACCTGCTTCAGATCTGGGAACACCATCAGTTGTAGCCTCACGAGAATAAGGCCACTAAAGGCGGACTGCGATTCCAAGAATTGCATTTAGCGGATACCCTGCGAGTGCGGAGAATCATACATCGATAAAAACTAAGAGGCCATTGGAAATTTGCATTGCTGAGCAGAAAAAACACTCACAGCGAGGAGAAACCAGCAAATCAGGAATAGCAGAGCATGTTTGGACTCAACATAACATCAAGTGGTCTCGAGCTGAAATCATCCACAAGGAGGAACACTGGTTCAGGACAAAATTTAAAGAAGCTGCATATACAGTATGTCTCACTTCTTATGGAAACACCCCCGTATATTCCTTAATATTCGAGGTGGAACGATGAAACTCTCAGGACTGATGGAAATGCTCAAAATACACCTACCACATGAATGGGGTTGGCCAAAGTAATACACACTATCCGCCACTCGCGATGAAACACCCCATTTTTAGGTAAAACATATTACGGCGCAAAATAGTTCGTTTCCAAAACTTGAACCCCTTCATTCTATCTGGAGAGTACTCTCAGGTATGAAAGATACAGATGCTGTGAGATGCTATCATCCATTTTGAGCCTATCTGAGGAAAATGTCACAGCACTACATTCTCAGATTATCAGGATAGTGTGAAGCAGTGTATGAAAAATTATCGATGGCAGCATGTATTATAACTGAAGATTATTCGTAAAACTAATTCTGGTAGCTGAACATCCAAATTCTATCCCAACCAGAAGTGAGAGCTCTTGATTGATGAGCAAAAAACTGCAAAAAATTGAAAAAAATCTATATTCAAAGGTTCACATCTCGAAAACTGTACAATTCTGAGCTTTGGCTGTGGACACTTTCAATCAGCACATCAAGAACTACAACATATCAAAATTTCGGCAAAATTCCAGGCAAGCCATTCCTCATAAGAAATGTGCGGGGTCCTTTATCAAAATATTGAGGAAACATTTTACCATCCTAAACAATTAATCTTCATACTCATTGCAACACCGAAACAACTGTTAATTTTTAAAGAAAAAATCGCACTCGGTGAACAGGTAGAATTTAGAATATTTTACCTACTTGCTGAATTGTTGTCTGAAATCATTTGAAGGGATTGAATTCCATCAGTTTCATTGAATCATGCGGTGCCCTGCAATCACCATGGAAAACAGTTGCTCATTGATATTTACTGTCAACCTGACAATATTGTTGAAAGATCTTGTTGTATTAACCCCCAGACCAGTTTTCATTGCATTTGTTGTTTCTAGTATTGTTGTTCTTTGAATCACCGTTGTTCCTGTTGTTTCTGCCGTGTTTTTGATCCCATTGTGTTTATTGTTCCTGTATTTGTGTTGGATATTATTCCTGTGTTCCAGTTGTTTTCTGTTCGTGAGTTCCTGTTCATATTTTAATATTTCTGTAGTTCCCATTTTTACTAATATCAGCTCATTTTGATTGACAAAGTTCAACATGGCACGTCTGTCACTTCTAGCAAAAATTGAAATTGTTTTAATTGTTGGTGAAGCGGCCGCTGAATTTAATAGAAGACACCCGCTAGAGGAAGCTGTACACCCTGGAACTGTACATAAAATGTATAATCTATTCGTGATCACTGGCCAAGTAACAAAGGACAGAAAAATTGTAAAACATTATATTGATGATGATACGATATTGGCGGCTCATCAAGCTGATCCTAGAATTAGTTTGAGAAACTTATCACTTCAACTCAATATGAGCCGCGGTAAAATATGCAAATTTGGTGGTGAGTTGTAGAGACCAAATATCTCAGAAAGTTAATGTGTGGTGTGGTATCCTGAACGAAAATATTATCGAGCCGTTTTTTTCTATCAAAATTTAAACGGACGACTATTCGTTGATTTTCTCGAAAATGAATTTTCCGATGTGTTGGAAGAACTACCTTTGGATGTGAGACACAGCATGATTTTTCAGTTAGATGGTTCACCAGTTCACAATAGTGGTATAACAAGGGTTTGGTTGAATAGGAATCTACCTATGAAATGTATAGGACCCAATAGCCCTCTCGTAGTATGGCCACCACGATCCCCAGATTTAACTCCACTGGATTTTTATTTATGGGGACACTTGAAAAATAAAGTTTATAAGGATAGGCCAACAAATAAGAAAGATCTCCGTGCAAGAATTATACAAGCGTGTAAAGAAATCACACCTAGAGAACTGAGAAGAGTTGGAGGAAATAATAGAGGGCGCTTAGAAAAATGTGTTCGATTGGAGGGAAATTTCATAGAAGGCACGAAAATATAAAATTGTCAACAGTTAAATCATTTGAAATTGATTGTTTTGTTTTTTTATTGAAAATGTGATTTTGAAAGTAGTACTTTGAAAGAATTTTGAACTACATAACATTTTTCGCCACAAAATATCCTGTTTTTTTTTAAATAATGAGAAAATGAGAATATGAACTAACATTAACCATCCTAAAACCTCACTGATTACATGTTTCCGTTCCTCTTACAAAATTACCATTTTCTCTCTTATTGAGAAGGAATAACTTTCCTGACAACAAAATGAAAAATAAATTATTTATGAGAAAACAAAAGTCGAGTTTCTCTTAAACAATTTCGTTCTGATCACGAATCTGAAGGAATTTTGAGCCTATTGTGCCCCCTAATATGTTTTACCGTGAAAATGGGATGTTCCATCGCGAGTGGCGGACAGTGTATATCACTTTGGCCAACCCCATTCAGGTGGTAGGTGCAATTTGAGCATTTTCATCAGTCCTGAGAGTTTCATCGTTCCACCTCGAATATTACGGAAGATACGGGGATGTTTCCATAAAAAGTGAGACAAATTCGGATTTTTCAGGACTGAAATTTTTTCAGGAAAAAAGTGTAATCGTAGTAAGTTGATAGTCCTGATCACGAATCCGAAGGAATGTTGAGCCTATTTTGCCCCCTAATACGTTTTACCGTGAAAATGGGATGTTCCATCGCGAGTGGCGGACAGTGTATATCACTTTGGCCAACCCCATTCAGGTGGTAGGTGCAATTTGAGCATTTTCATCAGTCCTGAGAGTTTCATCGTTCCACCTCGAATATTACGGAAGATACGGGGATGTTTCCATAAAAAGTGAGACAAATTCGGATTTTTCAGGACTGAAATTTTTTCAGGAAAAAAGTGTAATCGTAGTAAGTTGATAGTCCTGATCACGAATCCGAAGGAATGTTGAGCCTATTTTGCCCCCTAATACGTTTTACCGTGAAAATGGGATGTTCCATCGCGAGTGGCGGACAGTGTATATCACTTTGGCCAACCCCATTCAGGTGGTAGGTGCAATTTGAGCATTTTCATCAGTCCTGAGAGTTTCATCGTTCCACCTCGAATATTACGGAAGATACGGGGATGTTTCCATAAAAAGTGAGACAAATTCGGATTTTTCAGGACTGAAATTTTTTCAGGAAAAAAGTGTAATCGTAGTAAGTTGATAGTCCTGATCACGAATCCGAAGGAATGTTGAGCCTATTTTGCCCCCTAATACGTTTTACCGTAAAAATGGGGTGTTCCATCGTGAGTGGCGGACAGTGTATATCACTTTGGCCAACCCCATTCAGGTGGTAGGTGCATTTCGTGGATTTCCATCAGTCCTGAGAATTTCATCGTTCCACCTCGAATATTACGGAAGGCACGGGGTGTTTCCATAAAAAGTGAGACAAATTCGCCGTAATATGTTTTACCGCAAAAATGGGGTGTTCCATCGCGAGTGGCGGACAGTGTATATCATTTTGGCCAATCCCATTCAGGTGGTAGGTGCATTTTGAGCATTTCCATCAGTTCTGAGAGTTTCATCGTTCTACCTCGAATATTACGGGAGATACGGGGGTGTTTCCATGAGAAGTGAGACAAATTCGGATTTTTCAGGACTGAAAGTTTTTCAGGAAAAAAGTGTAATAGTAGTAAGTTGGTAGTCCTGATCACGAATCTGAAGGAATTTTGAGCCTATTTTTCGCCGTAATATGTTTTACCGTAAAAATGGGGTGTTCCATCGCGAGTGGCGGACAGTGTATATCACTTTGACCAACCCCATTCAGGTGGTAGGTGCATTTTGAGCATTTTCATCAGTCCAGAGAGTTTCAATAGAATTTACGATTAAAAAAAACGGTTCCCTAATTTTAATATTTAGTTGCAACGCATTATTTAGCAACAAAGAAATTTTTTTAGGAAACCATTTTTTTTATAAAAATCATGATTTTTTTCAATTAACATAATGCAAAAAAAAAACGAATTGCTTATGAATAAATTTATTAACAATGGCTGTAAAAAATAAAAAAAAAATAATTAGTTTTTAGCCATGAGACATTGGAACGATGAAAAAAAAAATTTTTTCAATAAATTTTTTATAAAATTATAATGTTCAATTGTTAATAAAAAAATATAAAATAACAATTTTTTTATTTTGGCAACGGTAATCTATTTTTTGCCTATTGAGGATAACTTCACCAAAGGAAAAAAATGCTAGGGTTTCAGTTCAATAATTATGTAGATTTTTATATTAACTTTCAATTCAGAAAAAGTTATTAATTAACAAATTTATAATCAACCTTAAAATTGGGATAATTTTTTTTTACTGCGGATTATTGTATATTGATGTATCCCAACATAACATGAATTTTTTCATTCCTTAATATTTACATTCAAAATGTTTAAATAATTTTTTTTGTTTTTATGTCAGAGTGACGAAAGGCGTGCGGAAGCCAGTCTACCCGCTTTTGGCTCTATTTTCAGGGCTCTGTAAAAATTATAAATAATCGAGATACAGTTTCGGGAGTCGTGACTTTTTTTACGCAAATTCATTGATTTTTTCAAATCTTTTTTCAAATTTCCAAAATTTTGAAAATTTTCCGAGATATTAACTTTCTAGGCAAAAATACGAATTGAATGACACCTTGGTCGTAATTTTTGGACAGGGCTGAAAAATGTCACCAAAAAGAGCTAAATCGAGTACATGTGAACCAGACTATAGCATCCGTTTGGCTGAGAATGTTATTGTGTCATAGTGTATGGAGAAAATCAGTTTAGGGTCAAATGTGACACCAAGATCCCTTCGATGATTGGTTATTTGAAGAGGTGTGTTATTTATGCAGTAATCATGAGAAGTAACATTATGTTTAAGGGTGTTTTTTGAGTATTTACATTAGTTTGTATTGAGGGGAAGATTATTTTCGGTACACCAAAGGTACAGAAAGTCAAGGTCTTTTTGTAAGATTGCGTAGTCCTCTTCTGATGTACTGGGCCGAAAGATTTTCAAATCATCTGCAAAAAGTGAGAAATTACTAGAGAGATTATTTCCTATGTCATTAATGAAGAGTGAGAATAAAAGAGGTGCTGAATTGCTTCCTTGAGGGACACCACTGTTTGCAATAATCTACGAATAGGATACGTTCAGTTAAGTATGAGTGAAAAAGGTTTAAGAGTTGGGAATCGAATCCATATTGGTGAAGTTCACTGATAAGAATGTTTGATCCAAATTGTCAAACGCCTTTGAAAAATCTGTGTAGAGAGTATCTGCATTACTTACTGATTGTGTGAAGCACATTAAGTTAGTTATTGTTGATATTTTGCTAAAGAAACCGTGTTGATTGTTTGAAATTAGATTATCAACATCAGGAAAGATTCTGTTGCACAAGCACATCTCAAAAGCCTTTGCAAAGTTGGATAACAGGGTTATAGGTCGGTAGTTTTGATATTGTTTATGGCACCAGCTTTAAAAATTGGGGAAATATTTGATATTTTCCATTTGTTAGGAAAGCATCGTGTATTTATTTAGTGCTAGATAATGACTGCAACAACAGTGCACTTTATCAAAAAGCAAAATTAGTAAAAACTTTATGAGCCGAGAATAACATGATTTCCATGATTTTTTTGGGTCTCCAAAAACAATTCGAATGATCTTCTAGTCAAAAATGAATTTCAGTGAATGCCCTCTTCATTTTTTATCACGTATGTCTCAAACTACTTGTATGTATATGTTTTTCCTCGCTTTGGTATATTCATTTTCTTAAATTCTTCGGATTTTATGTTCGTTACCTATTCTGTGCCAAACCTATTTTCAGATACTAGACCGACGTAAAGTAACTCTGATAGAACGATAGGTATTCTGATTGTTTTGGTCTATTTCTATCGAAACTAGAGTCATTACTTTGCAGTTCCGTTCGGAAATATATATTTAGTCAAATGTTTATTTCGGTTTGTAATTAAGGAAGCCACTGAATAGATGACACAATAAAATTCATGTCATTTGTGGGACGAAATATTCAGTTGCAGCTTGATAATGATGATTATACGGTGCATTTTTTTAATGTCCCTCCCCCTTTTACTTTTTGAACGGGTCAACTCAAAAAAATTGAAATTTGGGATAATGATTTTAATGCATGAATACTTTATTCTGAAGCGAAATTGACAGATGAAACTTTCATGATGGCTACTGGACGCCATCTGGGAAAAAAATGGAACGGGGGTCTTGTGACAAATGATTTTGAAGCTCCTGACGAATATTTCACAACCCTATAGTCCGTTCATAATTTTTCGATAGCACAAAATGAGGACCCAAGTCATAAAACGGTCGTAAAACTCGTAAAATCATAGGCGGAGGTTCCTGAGGTGTTTATTCATTAAATATAAAGCTTCAGTTTATATTCGAAACTTGCCTTGAAAGGGTGAAGTTGTTACGAACGAAAATAATTTTTGGTTTAGTACATTTTTTAATCGCATTTAATTTACGGCTCGTTGGTGTTTCGGCGTCTACGACAGTAATTAACGTTTCTAATATTTATTTTGCAAATTTTGTGCAGTGCGTGAGTAACTTTTTTTCATATTCCTACAAACATATACGTACCTTTCGTTCCTGCTTGTTTTGTTTGATTGCTTGCGATGGCTTCGTCATCATCATCAACATCATCAAGTTTTACACCGGTACTGTTGCGTACAGTCAGTAAGTCTGTCTATTCACCAAGAGAGAAGACTATTGTTTTGAACGTTCACGATGCTCTGGTTTCTCAGAATCCCACAAACACTGTTCAGAACATAATCAAGAGTTGTGCCAACATGACGGGCGTAGGGGAGTCAACAATATATAGGTTCCTATCAGAAAGAAAAAAAAAAGGTATAGCTAACCTAAATACAAACGAATACTTAAAGAGGGGGAGAAAACCTATTGAAAATGATGAATTTGCCAAAAATGGTATTCGAAGGAAAATTCACGAATTTTTTTACAAAAAAGAAATACCCAACTTAAACAAAATTTTACAAGAAGTTAGAGACGACCCGGATTTGCCTCATGTCGGACGAACCAAATTGTGGCAAGTTTTAAAAGAATTAAATTTCCGGTGGGAGAAATCAGACCGTAAATCACTTTTGATTGGCCGGGAAGAGATAATATGTTGGAGAAGAAAGTATCTAAGATCTATACGAAAATTTCAGGCTGAAGGAAGGCCAATTCACTATCAGGACGAAACGTGGGTAAACGCAGGTCATACTCTCACAAAAATTTGGACAGATAAAAATATATCAAGCTCCAGGCAAGCCTTTATGAAAGGTTGGTCTACTGGTATTTCCCCACCCTCTGGTAAAGGCAGTAGATTAATAGTTTCTCACATTGGCAGTGAAAAAGGATTTGCTAAGCATGGTTTGTTGGAATTTGAATCCAAAAGCACAAAAGATTATCACGAGGAGATGACAGCTGATGTTTTCGAAGAGTATTTTGAGCAGATGATTGAACATATACCACCAAACTCAATTATAGTATTAGATAATGCACCTTATCATTCACGACTAGTTGAAAGACTTCCAACGACTGCGTGGAAGAAACAGGATATCATTGACTGGCTGCGGAATAAGTCCCTGCCTTACGAAGATGGAATGGTTAAAGCAGAACTTTTAAAAATTGCCCGGAAACACAAATCTAAGTTCAAGAAATACGTAGTTGACAAAAGACGAAACATCACAGTCCTTAGACTTCCACCCTACCACTGCGAATTAAATCCAATTGAACTCATTTGGGCACAAATGAAAAGCTATGTGGCTAGAAAAAATACGTCATATAAAATACAAGCTGTACGTGAATTGTTATATGAGTCTTTACAACATATTACAGAACAAAATTGGCGAGATGCAGTAAGACATGCAATAGAAGAAGAACAAAAAATGTGGGATCTTGACAATATAATTGATGCGACTGTAGAGACACAACCGCTAATTATTAACCTGCAAGACGACTCGGATTCCGAAGATGATCCTGTTTATTTTGAATTTGAATAGTTTTGTAAGTAATCGTAGTTTATATCATTTAAAAATAGGTATTAATTAAATAAATGTATCTTTTACAAATTGCAAGTAACTTATTATTTTTGAATAAAATAAAGAAATTTTTTTAAAATAAAAATACAGTATACAGTACCTACAGTTTAAAAATATTAATATATTTATTTATTTAAAGTAACTAATGTTTTAATGATATACTCTACGACACTGGTCACTCATTTCCACTCAAAATACCTACATAATCGGATTAAAAGTTTTATAGCTGTATTGTATTTCTTCAGATACAAGGTGGGTTAGTCGAAAACATCTTAAACTGCCAGTTTTAGTTTGGTTTTTGTTATTATATCATATTAGCTGTCCTCTCTGTATTTCAGTTCTCTAATGAGGGTCAAACTTGCAGTGAGCTATCAACAAATTATGAACGGACTATAGAATATGAAGTCAATATCTTCACCTACTACGAAATGGCGGAACATTTAATAATTTCCTGAAGACAAACACATTAATATCTGCCAAATGGCAATTCCAATAACCCGATAAGGTTTGTTTAGTTATTTTTTGTTTAGAAAAACGACAAAAAATGTCAGTGCGACAATGAACATCATTGCTCGATTAGAATATTCTCATTTAGTTTTCGGTTTTAATTAGTAGAAAGGTACCACGTCAACAATCTCTGAAATGGTCAATTCTCGTCCATTGGAAGAAAAAATTGAAGCGATTTTTATTTACGGTGCGACGCGTAACTTTCACGAGACCGAAAGGATTCTCAATGAACGTTTTCGTAATCGTCATCCTATCGGTAGAAAATTTTTGAGGGAACTCGTATCCAAATTCAAACTACCGATAGTGTACCTGCATAACAAAAAGTCCCCATTCAGGTACTTGATTGAGTACCTGAATTTACAGTTCACAATGCGGATATGCCAATTTAAAAACCGGAGAGTAGATTAAATCGATTTGATCATTTAACAGGTTGCACCCGCAATGTTTATGCTTGTGAATTTCCAAGGATTCTAAATAATTGAGTTTGCAACCCTTCCTTGCATAGTGCGGAATTTCCGTATCGTTTAGATTCGGAAACTTGTGGTTGCATGGCAAGGAATGGTTTGAAAACGTCGAATCATTTTTTCCTAGTCTAGAAACTAGGACTAGGACTAGACTAGGATAATTGGTGAAAGTGGCGATCCCTTCAGCAGTCCCTCATCTTGCGTAAACAATTCGTCCTTCAGTTGGAAACACCATTAAGATCTTACCTGCAGATAAGGGAAACGCTACTGTTGTGATGGATACTGATCTCTACGAACAGAAGATCGAAGAGGTGCTTCATAAAGGAAAATACACAAAAATCGTAAGAGATCCTACTGCATCAATTGAAAGGAAGTTGAACCAGACTTTGAAAAAATACCAAGTCTATTTTTCGGAAAAAGAGCGATCATTGCTAACACCACACCATAGTAAGCCACCTCACTTGTATGGACTACCCAAAATCCACAAAAAGGATGTCCCGCTCAGACCGATCATTAGCTCCAGAAATTCAGCCACTCAGAACTTGTCCAGGTTTTTACTACCAATAATTAAACCATTGCAAGGTAAAACATCATCTTTTGTGAAAAATTCAAGGCATTTCGTTCAACTACTAGGGGAAATCGAAGTCAAAGAGCAGAATCAACTGATCAGTTTCGACGTGGAAAGCCTCTACACCAACGTTTCTGTTGAAGAAGCACTTCAAATCATACAGAAAAAGCTACCCGAAGATAGAGACTTGAAAGATAGAACAACCTTACCGATACAAGTAATCATGGAATTACTAGGATGCTGTGTACGAAACTGCTACTTCCAACTGAAGGAAGAATTTTTTACGCAAGATGAGGGACTTTCAATAGGATCGCCACTTTCACCGATTATAGCTAATATATATATGGAGTGGTTTGAAACTCTGGCCATTGAAGAAGCCCACAAGAAGCCCCGAGTCTGGTGGAGATACGTAGACGACACCTTCATAATATGGAACCATGGGAATGCAGAACTAGATATTTTCCTGAAGCACATCAACAACGTAAGTTCTTCCATCACTTTCACAATGGAGAAGGAAGTCCACAACGAATTGCCTTTCTTAGACGTAGTGGTGAAGAGAACCGACACTAAATGGGAAACATCTGTATATAGAAAACCCACTCACACAGGTCAGTATCTGAACCAGAAATACGTGCTTTCGAGCTCTGTAATACAAAGGAAGGTCTCGAAAAAGAAATAGGCATCATCAAAACTGACCTTCAACGGAATAGTTACTCCAGAGTGATGGTAGAACAGGCTTCAGCTAGAAGACGGCAAGAGCTCCACAAGGAAGAGAAGCCGCTACAACCAGCACTTGTACTTCCCTATATCAAAGGATTATCGGAAAGGTTAAGAAGGATTGGGTCCAAGTATAACATCAGAACCTGCTTCAGATCCGGTAACACTATCCGTAGCAGCCTCACGAAAACCAGGCCACCAAACGCGGACTGCGATTCCAAGAATTGCATTTACCGGATACCCTGCGAGTGCGGAGAATCATACATCGGTGAAACAAAGAGACCATCGAAAGTTCGCATTGCTGAGCACAAGAAACACACACAGCGAGGAGAAACCAGCAAATCCGGAACAGCAGAGCATGTTTGGACTCATCAACATAATATCAAATGGGCTCAAGCTAAAATCATCCACAAAGAGGAACACTGGTTTAGGAGAAAATTCAAGGAAGCCGCGTATATGTTGTCCAACAATGCATTTAGTCAAGCTAGCGTAGAGATACGTAACATATGGAAACCTCTTATTAAGCGAAAAACGACAAACTCCCGCCAAACGGTCATCTCCCGTCAAAACCAATGAAGCGGAAAGAGGAAACAGGGGATAGGTGAAAGGTGAAAGCACCCGAATGACCTATAAATAGATCTCGGAAGAATAAGTACAGTTATAACCTGAAGACTATTGTGGATACTAACAATCGAAACGTCATGACGTTACTTGGTTTGGAATTTTTTAATTTTAATTTTTCATTTTTGTTAATAATATATTTTTTAATTTATCAGCTTTTATTAAAATATCAAATTTTTATTCTCTGGTTGTAGCTTGTATGTTATTTCTTTGTAATTTCAGTTTTTTGTTTTAATAAAGTTGTTATTTTCGGTTGATCTTTTTATTTTTTACAGGGATTTCAAATCAATTTATTATAATAATAATAATAATATTTATTTGTAGTTCCATATAAATACAATAATTATTCAATCTATGAAAATCATAAAAAAAAAACTACAAATAACGCTAGAAACAACATGTACCGGAAGAGTACTGTTGATTTTAGTTCTAGCCTTGAAGAAAATAAAACTAAATAATAGAGAGAAGAGAAAAAAAAAGAGGAAGAGAAAACATGTTAAATTTATCACTGAACATTTTTCAGAAGTATAAAATCTATGAAATCAATGGCTTTCTGATTGAGCAGCGATGAGATATTTTTTGTAACAGCACTTAAATGAAGAAACTTTACAAACTTTATATTTTTGTGGAATATTATTATACAAACTATATATATTATAACTGGAGGATCGTCGATACAGAGTGGTTCGATGGGGCGGAGGAGAAAGTAACCCTTTAAACCTCAAATTTAGAGTGTGTATATCGCTACGAAATCTTATTTTGTTATACAAATATGATGGACATTTGTTAATCAATATTTTATGAAAGAGGGAAGCCGAGTGTAAAACACTTCTATTTTCCATAGTTAAGCAATTGGTTTCCTTAAGTTTACATAAAATTCTGTCATATTTTCTAATACCATATATATACCTAAGACATGATTTTTGAACTCTCTCAATTTTTAAAATATCTTTTTTATCCAGGCATGAACTATACACAACATCAAACTATGCAAAATGACTCAACACGAGCGCATTTGTTAATTTTATTTTCAAACTTATTGATAATAAATGACGATGAGGATAAAGCATTTTCAAACTCATGTAACTTCTTTGAACACATTTTGTGATATGTTTTGTAAACGTTAAATTCACGTCCATTTCGATACCTAAATTTCTTGCCACGTTCGTGGGGCATATTACTGTATCACCAATAACAATATTGATATGTCTTTCCACCAAGCTACGATTAGTACCAAAAACGAGCAGATTAGTTTTGTTTGAATCAATTTTGAGGTTATGAGCTTCAGATGCTGAAATAAGACGAGGTAGATCTTCATTCAATTTTTGATTAGCAGTAGCAACGTCATTAGGGTTAAGTGATAGAAATAGTTGAGTGTCATGCGCATACATATGTGAATTACAATGTCTCAAAGCAGAAACTAGATCACAAGTGTATATGCAAAATAATAAGGGTCCAAGTATAGATCCCTGAGGCACTCCAAATTTAATAAATTCACTGCTTGATTTTTCCTTCGAAGTTTCTACAAACTGTGAACGATCTGTAACATAGCTTTTAATTGAATTTATAGCAGGTTCAGAGAACCCGATGAAGTTCAAAATTGCAAATAAAATTGGATCACTAACAGTATCAAAAGCTTTGGAGAAGTCTATAAGTATCAAAGCAGTCGTGTTACCTTTGTCTGCAGCTTCGAAAATATCATCAGTTATTTTCAAGAGAGCAGTTGTACAGCTGTGTTCTTTAAAATCCCGATGTCATCAAAGGGTGATAGTAACAGCAGCTGCAGCAAATGATTTCCGTCGATTCTCTTAAAATTTTTATATGTAAAAAACTGTTCTTCATTTCTATAATTTTCATGATGAATTGCACCGAACACTAAATTATGATCAGAAATTTGAGATGTGTCCTGAGTGCCGTAGTGATTAGCTGTTGCTTCATTGGATACTATAATAACGTCAAGTAAAGTTGAAGTAACATCAATATATTATATTAGACAATGGAAATACGAACTGATGACATATACACATGGTTCGTCACCAGTTATGATCTTTCGAGCAAATCTGGATCGCCTTGACGTCATTAAACAATTCCTGAGTGATGCTCTTGCGACGGTTTTTATGGTCAAAACTCACCAATTTTGAAAAAACTTTGCTGCCACACGCTTTGTGTCTCACCCCTACGAACGACAATCCTCAAAAGTCGAAACTTGTGCGAGCTAAGGATTAACGAGGTCTTACCTTTTAACGTGTGCTCATCGTTTTGTGGTTCAACTCAGTACACTTCGAAATTCACTGTTCAAGAACTCTTTCATTTGAAGAACTACGCTCGAGTGGAATAAACTTTTTCAGAACGTTTTTCCTGGCTTCTCTGAAAAAAAAGGATTCTCTGAAGAAAAGGTCCTTGGCAATTGCTCTTTTGTAATAAATCCGACCTTTCAAGGGATAGGACTAGATGTATATCAGATAGGTAAAAACTTTCATAAAGTTGAAAAAAAATGTTTATTTATATATTATTCAATAATGTATAATGTTCAAAAGAAACAACCAATTGATGAAAAGTCATTGAATTGAGTATTTTTTTTGCCATTTTCCAGTTATTTTCTAAAAATAGCACCTCGGTTACTTTGACAATAAAATTCAGCAATATTTTGTATTTTCTATTCTCTTTTCCGAAACAGTGAAAAATGTATTTCACTAGTTCGGACTTCCATTGTCTACTATATAGAATGATTTGAAATACCTGAAACAACTAAAAAAGAATAATTAAAAATGAATAGCTGAAAATAACAATTATATTAACCAAAATAAACCTGAAATGAAATAATAGTGAAATAAAATACAAGTAAAAATAGAACAATTGAATAAATAAAAATGAAGAAAAGAAAAAAGGAAGAAAATAAAAATAAAAAGTGGAGAGATTCCAAGTCACGTTAGTTCACGACGTTTCGATTGTTAGTATCTACAATCGTCTTCGGATGATGACTGGACTGATTCCTCCGAGAGATGACTATTTATAGGTCGTTCGAGTACTTTCACTTATCCCCGCTTTCCATTTTCCGCTTCACTGGTTCCGTGGGAGATGACCGTTTTGGCGGGAGTTGCCATTTTTCACTTGATAATGGGTTTCCATATGTTGCGTATTTCTACGCTAGCTTGGCTGGATACGTTGTTGGACAACATGTATGCGGCTTCCTTGAATTTTCTCCTAAACCAATGTTCCTCTCTGTGCAAGATCTCAGCTTGGGACCACTCGATGTTGTGTTGATGGGTCCATGGAATTACTAGGATGCTGTGTACGAAACTGTTATTTCTTACCGAAGGACGAATTCTTTACACAAAATGAGTGATTGCCAATGGGATCGCCACTTTCATCAGTCATAGCAGAGGTGGAATTGAAAAATCGGCCGTCGGGGGCGGTAAAGATCCAGCAATATTTTTATTCGAGACTCTGCCACCTTCATATTTTGTTATAGTGGTCATAACTGGAAATAAAGAAATATGGCAGAGGTGGAATTGAAAAACCGGCCGTCGGGGGCGGTACAAATCAAGCAATATTTTTATTCTCTCTGTTACCTTCATATTCTGGTATAGTGTTAATAAATGGAGAAAAAAGAAAAATATTTGTCAATTTCACTCCAAAATATAACAAGCATCAATTTTATTATCCCAAGTTTCAAATATTTCATATGACCCATTCAAAAAATAAAAGGGGGGGAACTTTAAGGAAAAGCACTGTAGAATACAGTACGCAGTGTCTCTTATTTATTATAAATTTGTATTATTTTACCAATAGGCTCACGATTTGAATTTTATTCATATTAATTTTTTGATATTATATTGTGATATAGAGTTCAGTTTGTATTGTTATTGATTTATTATGATTTTGTGTGATGTGTATATCAAATGGCTTTCGTTCTAGATTTTTAAGATACTTTGTGTTTTGAGATTGTTTGGTTGTGAAATTTTGTTTGCGTTGACTTTAATTTATGATATAATTTCATTTTTAGGATGTGATTTATATTTTGTTTTTTTTGAGATTATAATAATATTATAAGTAAGATTATAATTGATATAATTCAGTTTGCATTGCCATTCAGTGGTTATAATTTTGTATTCATTTTGCATGTGCCGGTTTTAATTTCCTATCTGCCATTTCTCTTTGTACTTAATCAATAAACTACAACAAAATATGAAAGTGCCTGAGCCTCTAACAAAAGTATTGCTGGATCTGTGCCACCCCCGACGATCGGTTTTTTGATTTCACCTCTGCCATATTCCTTTATTTGCGGTTGTGACCACTATAACAAAATATGAAGGTGGCATAGACTCTAAATAAAAAATTGCTTGATCTGTACCACCCCCCCGGCTGGTATTTTAATTTCACCTCTGACATATATCTTTATCTACATTTCTTAACACTATATCAAAATATGAAGGTGGCGGAGTCTCTAATAAAAATATTGCTGGATCTGTACCGCCCCCGACGGCCGGTTTTTTGATTTCACCTCTGTCATATTTCTTCATTTCCAGTTGTGACCACTATAACAAAATATGAAGATGGCAGAGTCTCTAATAAAAATATTGGTGGATTTGTACCGCCTCCGACGGCCGGTTTTTTGTCTTCGTCACTGCTATATTTCTTCATTTCCTTTTGTTAACACTATAACGAATATATAGGTGGCAGGTGTAGGATCAAAATGTTGACAGAGGTATACCGCCCCCTGCTCGGATTTTTCATTTAGTTTCCACTATTTTCTATAATTCCCGTCATTTCAAATATTCATGATGCCTTCAAAATACATTTTTCAGTGTTTCGGGAAAGAATAGAAAATACGAAATATTGCTGAACTTTATTGCCAAAGTAACCGAAGTAAAAATAGCGACCTCGGATCATGTCCGGTCTTGGAAAATAATAGATATCCTCTTTAACAAAAAATGGTTGGAGTAAAACTTAAAGATAGTAAGTTTTCCTATGAAATGAATTAAGAATCGAATTTCTAGGATGAATAGTTTTCATTTTATAAGGAAAAAACGGCGATTTTTAGTAAAAAAATCGTTTTTTCCAAATGTAATCTCGATGAGGCACGGGTTAACATCATCCAATTTAAAAATTTCCAAATCTCTAGACAAATAGCAAATATAAGGGGGTCTCGATGACGATTTGAAAATCTCTTTTCTAAAGATAAGTTCTGCTGCACGCAAAAATGTAATAATTATTCTGTACTAGCACATCAGCTGAGGAATCAAGAAAAAAAAACATCACGAACTGATATTGGCTGTAGAAATCACCTAGGCAATAATAATAACTGAAAATGAATAAATATTTTCAATCATAAGGAAATAATAGAAATAAATGATTTTATAACAATACCTTGCATTTCAACTATTATAATCAATGAAATTGCCAAGTATATTTTTTTATTTGTCAATTCAGATCAGATTAACAGTTTTTCTATCTTATATTCAGAGTTCTTTGGTACACCTGCATTACGACGAAAATATTTTGTCACCTAATGTGACCATCCTAATGAGCATCTATCACTTCCCACTACCAGGAAAATAATCTGCACTTATTTATTGATTCTTTGTTATCACCTTCGACTGTATATTTCTAACTGTGCATAGATTAAACCAATTTCAAAAGCATTACAATACGGATTTCTTTAACTTTCTCAAAGGATGTTGCAACAAATTCCTTTATGTCTGGTACATCGATAAATGCAAAGCAAGAAGTGGGTAGTAAACGGAATTGGCAAAGGAAAAAAAATCGATTCGCAATTAATGTACGAAAACAGAACAGAATATGGGTTGAGTATCACGATCAGCTGCCTATTGAATTGCGGTAATTCTGCACAAAATAGTTATGACCTCTGAACCAGACAATTCTAAAAGAGTACCTAGAAAGCAGGTTCACATGATATTGCGGGAGAGAGAGAAGTGAGAAATAAATTGTACTCACTCAAATATTGAATTACGTAATTCAGTCTCGACAATGGATAAATGGGAGTGGTTTTTACAAGGTATGTTCACGTTTTGCTGGGACAGGAATTAGTTTACGAGGGTGGCCTGAGAAGTTACCGACCCTTCGAAGCTACCAGACATTTCAACTCTGCACACTTTCCTAAGCGATGCTTCCATCTCGATAACCCTTTCAAATAGTACTCGTCGTTTTTCTCTGCAAAATAATTGTTCACGAAGGTGATTGCCGAAAATCTCTGTTCTCCGAGCGCAATTTTCAGATGGGGGAACTAAAAGAAGTCGCTTGGGGCTAGATCTGGTAAGTAAGGTGGATGGTCAAGCAGTTCAAACCGTAATTTGTGGATTTTCGCCATGGCAACCGATGAGGTGTGACGCGATGCTTTGTCTGGTGAACTAGGATTTTCTTTCTGCAAAGGTGGCCGTGTGGAAATCTTTCAAAGAAAGAAAACAAACATTTTCAAAATGAACTATTTACAAAGATGTGTGCAGCAAGCGCCAAACGTGATGGTGAGCGATAGCGCAGGTATAGACTCTCCCAACTAAATTACTATTGGATAACGATAAGCCCTTTGCGGTTATAATTAGGGTAGCAAATGAAAACATGACTTCTCTGTAATTTCTTTTCAAATTTTATTCAGTAATATAGCTATTAGTGCAGTTTTGATTGTTAGTATCCACAACCGTCTTCGGGTGATAACTGGACTCTCCACTTCCTCGGTTTTAGCGGGAGCTGACCGTTTAACGGGAGTTGGTCGTGTTCCGCTTGATTAAAGGTTTTCATATGTTGCGTATCTCTATGCTAGCTTGGCTAAATATGTTGTTGAACAACATATATGCTCCTAAACCAGTGTTCCTCTTTGTGAATGATTTCAGTTTTAGTCCACTTGATGTTATGTTGATGAGTCCAAACATGCTCTGCTATACCTGATTTGCTGGTTTCTCGTCGCTGTGTGTGTTTCTTGTGCTCCGCAATGCGAGCCTTCAATGGCCTCTTAGTTTCACCGATGTATGATTCTTCGCACTCGCAGGGTATCCGTAAATGCAATTCTTGGAATCACAATTCGCTTTTGGTAGCCTGGTTTTCGTGAGGCTAATACAAATAGTGTTCCCAGATCTGAAACAGGTTCTAATATTATACTTGGACCCAATTCTTGGACCCGACAATCCTCTGATGTAGGGATGTACAAGTACTGGTTGTAGCGGCTTCTCTTCCTTGTGTAGCTCTTGCTGTCTTCTAGCTAAAGCCCGTTCTACCATCACTCTGGAGTAACCATTCCATTGAGTCTTGATGATTCCTCCCTTAGTCGATTGATGGTGGTTGGATTCCTGGTTCAGATACTGTATCATGGGAATGCGGAACTTGACACCTTCCTGAAGCACATTAAGACGTAAGTCCTTTCATCAATTTCACAATGAATTGCCATTCTTAGACGTATTGGTGAAGACAACCGACACCAAATGGGAAACATCTCTATAGCAAAACGGACAGTATCTGAACCAGGCATTCAACTGCCATCAATCGACTAAGAGAGGAATCATCAAGACTCGAGTAGACCGTGCTTTCGGGTTCTGTAATACGAAGGAAGGTCTCGAGAAGGAACTAGACATCATCAAAAATGACCTTCAACGAAGTGGTTACTCTAAAGTGACGGTCGAACAGATTTTAGCTAGAAGACAGCAAGAGTCTCACAAGGAAGAGAAGCCGCCACAACCAGTTAAGTTGTACTTTCCTACATCAGAGGATTGTTGGAAAGGATAAGAAGGATTGGGTCCAAGTATAACATCAGGACCTGCTTCAGATCTGGGAACACTATCCGTAGCAGCCTCACGAAAACCCTGCCCCCAAACGCGGTCTGCGATTCCAAGAATTGCATTTACCGGATATTCTGCGAGTGCGGAGAATCATACATTGAGGACATTGAAAGTTCGTATTGCCGAGCAAAAGAAACACACACAGCGAGGAGAAACCAGCAAATTATGAATAGCAGAGCATGTTTGGACTCATAAACATAATATCAAGTGGGCTCAAGCTGACATCCACAAGCAGGAACACTGGTTCAAGAGAAAATTCAAAGAAGCCGCATATACAGTTTCACCACTAAACTGCGCACCATATGGGAAACTTTTTTTTCGAAAAGTTTCAATGAAGTTTAACTTCGGCACTTGTTTGTGCTTTAAATTTAACTCAAAATGATGCGGCCAACTGCGACCCACTGACGTTCAGTGTTTGTCAAATTCAACTTTTTTTTTGAAAAAAAATGAAAAAGTGCATTTCTAGATCGAATGTAACAAAAAGTTACTTGAAAAAGTTGTGTCTACGGCAATTTTATATCCATATGCCAAATTTTATGCAACTAGGATAAAGTTAACCTTTTGCTTATTTTTGACAGATATCCCCTTTATTTTAAAAAACAAGTTCGGTTAATTGTCATCAATTCATGTATACATAACAAACTCACCATGGAGTTTAACTTTTCTGATAAATTTTTACTTATACGGACATTTTTAGAGAGAAATTAAAAATGTGCTATAAAAATTTTAACATGACTGGTGCAAAGTTTCAATCACTTGAAACAAACCTTTGATTCCGAAAAAGCAGAGTCAACTAAAAAAAATGCAAATAATTTCGATAGAACTATTATTATTATTATAAATTCTGAACAACAGTAATATTATAGAAAATACAAATGGGTACAAAAAATTACTTATTGATCTAAATGAGGTTGTGAAACACTTATAGCCTACATTTCAGTATGTCGTCCTCCACGTTCAATACAAATTATGGTCCTTCTACTGACATCTGTAACTGCATTTTTAATAAATCGGGGATTTATATTTGCACAGCACTCGCGAATGGTATTTTCCAGATGTTGTATGTCAGTAAATGGTCCACTTCGGTACACTTTTTGTTTCAGGTAACCCCACAAGAAAAAGTCTAAAGGCGTCAAGTCGGGTGATCTAGGTGGCCAATAATGTTCCCAGTTACGTCCAATAACTTTGCCTCTGAACATTTGTTGGAGGGACTGTTTTACAGCAAACGTGTGATGTATTGGTGCTCCATCAAGCTGATACCATAGGTCGTATTTAATATTTAAAGGCATATTATCTAAAACTTCACTAACCTCATTATTTGAAAGGTTGAGATAACCGACGGATGATAAATTTTCCCTAAAGAAAAATGGCCCAATTATTTGGTCGTTAAGTATCCCACACCATACATTAGTTTCAAAGGGATACTGATCACCACATTCAACTGTGAAATTGGGATTTTCTTGGGCCCACCATCGGCAATTTTGAGAACTTACCGTTCCATTTGAAGAGAACGTTGCCTCATCTGTCCATGAAATTTTATACGGAAACTTTACATTTTCTTCTCTGTCTCCTTGAAACCAGAATGAAAACCCCAAACGGACATCAAAATCTTGTTCTTTTAATGTGTTAATAAATTTTGGCTTGTAAGGCCAAAATTTATTCTTTAATAAAATTTTTCTAATACTTTCTCTCTTGTAATCGGTATTTTTTATAATATCGGTTATTCTCGTTTGCCCGTGTTCTATAACTTTTAAGTTATAGAACTGTTAAGTTGGGCCTCCTCATATTTACTTGGAGTGTGCTTTTTCTTAAATTGATTTGCTACAGATCCTGTTTCTCTGAATTTCGACATTATCCTTGACACAGTAGTATGTTGAACATTTTTTCCTGGATGCCGTTCATTAAAAATGTTAGCTACTTGCCGGTATGGTGTATTCTCATCACATATTAAAACTATTTCTATTCTTTCCTGAAGAGACAACATTATTGCAACAATAACTGTTCCATTTGAATATATCTAAATGTACAATTGTTATATTCAGTGTAAAACTTAATACACTAGAATTGCCTTACCACATCGACAACATTATATTGGAAAGAGCCGAGAATATTAGGGATCTAGGAATCTATTTTGATCATCAACTAACTTTCAACTACCATATTAATCATATTATAAATTCAGCTTACTGCGCATACGGTTTTATAATAAGGAACTGCAAAAATTTTCATAATATGCTAACCTTGACCTCTCTGTATTTCAGTCTGGTGAGGCCAAAACTAGAATATGGGTCCATTATATGGAATCCCATGTACCATCAATACACATCATCAATTGATAGAGTCCAAAAGAAGTTTTAAAATTTCTTACTTTTAGAATGACTTGAACTTATCCTCCAAGAAACTGTGATTACCCTGATCTGCTATGCAGATTTGACTTTGTAGCCTTAGAAAAAAGAAGAAATCAGGCATCTGTTTTATTTCTTTATAAGCTATTGAATGGCAAATTGGATTGTCCTGTACTATAATCAGAAATTGATATCTTTGTTCCAAGAATATCTTCTAGGCACATCAATACCTTTTTATGCAAAAGGACACAAACTAACTTAATGTTGAAATCACCAATCAATCTGGTTTTATTTTTATTTATTTATTCTAAATTCGGGACACATACAGGTAAAAGAACCCAAACAAGTATCCACTAAAATACAGATTGTGCTAACTAACTAAACTGGCGTTCAACAGGTAAATGATCTAAATGCTTAATCTAGAACATAAATGATTAAAAATTGAATATTTTCCTTATGTTACTTTTATACATTTGTAAGGACATGGAGAAAACGTCCAAATTGGAACAGTATCTGTTGAATGAGTCTGTAATTCTATTTATTGGAGAGTTTTTCCCCACATTGGTGTTATATGTGGAAGTAGCTAATAAATATTTATTCCTTGTGTTTCTCTGGGGTACATGAAAGGACATCATTGCTATCAACTCAGGTGAGTCAATAAGATTCGTTAAAATTTTATAGCCAAATACTAGATCCGAAGTGATTCTCCGTTGCTCTAGAGGCTGAATGTTATAATAGTTACGGATTTGATTAATACCGTGAGTTACATAGACATTAGTGATTCGGTAATGAAGATGTCTAAAAAACCTATTTTGCAGTCGTTCTAAACGCAATTTGAATGTATTATAGTAAGGATTCCATATAATGCTAGCGAAATTCAACTTGCTATAAACAAATGCATAATAGATAGTTTTAATAGCGGCTTCGTTGTTGAAGTCTCTGCACATTCTATTGAAGAAACCCAGTGTTCTGTTGCTTTTATTTATGACATATTCAACATGGCGATTGAAATTCAATTTTATGTCAAAGTATACTCCAAGGTCCTTGATATATTCTACTCTATTTAATGCAATACTATTCAACAAATACTGAAACAATATGGGTGAATGATTTCTATAAAACGAAATACATGTACATTTTTCCACGTTGAGTTTCAGCTTATTCATATCACAATATATTACAAATCTAGCAAGGTCTTCCTGAATTTTCAAACAGTCTCTTATAGAGGTAATTTTTTAAATATTTTCAAGTCGTCCGCATATAACAAAATATTAGAATAAAGGAAACAAGACTGTATGTCATTTATGAATACTAAAAACAACAGTGGACCCAGGTGTGAGCCCTGAGGTACCCCTGAGGTAACCACGAAGGGCGTCGACTTGAATCCATTGATGCTAACAAGTTGACTACGATTAAATACATAAGAGGATAGCCACCTAAGAAGATCGCCCTGTACACCAATTCCAGCAAGTTTCGACATGAGTATGTTATGATCAACCTTGTCAAGAGCCTTGCTGAAATCAGTATACAGTGAATCAACTTGTTCACGGCTGTCCAGTGCACTCGAGATATATTCGGTGTAAATGACTAAATTTGTTTCGATGGAACGTTTAGCGAAGAAACCATGTTGAATGTCACAGAGTGAGGTCTTTAAACTATAAAATAGTGAATCATAAACTATGCTTTCAAATACTTTACTGAAAATAGAGAGTTTACTTATACCCCGATAGTTATTGACTAGATTTCTACTGCCTGAGTTTTTATATATCGGGACGAGAAGAGCCGTTTTCCAAATCTTTGGGAAGATACCAGACTGAATAGATGTATTGAAAAGTTTACAGAGTGGGTGGCATAAACTGACTGCACAGTTTTTAACAAAATACGATGGATAGCCGTCGATTCCTGCACCTTTATTGACGTCTAATGTGTTCATTTTTCCAAGCACTAATTCAGGAGTGAACTGGATAGAATGAATCAAATTGTTGTTGCTAAGATGCGCGGAGAAATTATAAGATTGTTGATATGGACTATAAACAGAACGAAAGTAGTTGGCAAAAAGTATACAAATATCTTTGGCGTTATCTGCAATGGTATCATTAAAATTCAATTTATTAGGAATACCTACACCATTTCGACAACTTGACACGTATTTCCAAAATTTCTTCGGGCAGACTTTGATATCTGTTTGAATATTATCAATGTATGCTTTGTAATTTTTGAAGATTAGATGT
Organism: Leptinotarsa decemlineata; assembly: GCF_025532065.1. Lineage (NCBI taxonomy): Eukaryota > Metazoa > Arthropoda > Insecta > Coleoptera > Chrysomelidae > Leptinotarsa > Leptinotarsa decemlineata. The sequence goes on along the minus strand of NW_027412572.1, from coordinate 1,750,053 downwards.
GTCGTAATGCGAACAAGCTCTCTACTAACATCGATATTTTTTGTTGCAGTATTTGTGAAATTAAAAATAAGTCTCGTGCGTACCTATAAGTCATTTATGTTTTTTATATCAAATAGTATTAATCCTTCATGTACGTTTTGCTCTGTAAATGAGAAACTGTTGAGCAATAAACGCTATTATTTTTTTTTTCACCGTACTGTGCGTATTATTATTATTTTCATCATAGTGTGCGCTGGTCAGGCCCTATCCCCCGAAGCCCCGATACATTCGGGAGGGCGCGCCAGCATAATCAACCAATGACCACTCCCCACACCGTGGGGTAAGTGATCATTGGGTCCGAGAATCATCTGCCCTGAGCAAACGCAGTGAGCCGAGAATGACAGCCTTCTGCATCTGTGCGGCTAAGATTTCTGCCTTAGTGCGGCAAGCCGGTATGATTTTGAGATTCGAGAGTAGAGAAGACATCATTCCACCAAGGACTCCAATAATCAGAACGACCATCTTGACAGAGTGATCTGGATAGAGTCTGCGGTGTTCGAAGAGAAAATCTCGATATTTTATCCGTTTTTCCTCCTCTTTTCTGACGATATTCGTCTCGCCAGGAGCTGAAAACTCCACGACAAATATCGTTTTGCTCTGGTGGTCGAGAAGGACTACATCAGGCTTATTAGCTTGTATGAGCCTGAGGGTGGGGAACGAATAGTTCCAATAAATTCGGCACTTCTCGTTTCCCACAACGGATTCAATATCCCCCGGAGCGTAGGGCAACACCGGTGTCTCATCAATACCGTAAGAGTGCCGTAGATGGTAATATAGCACTCTTAGGGCCGCGTTATGTCGATGTATATAGGCCGAGACCGCATATGCTGGACATGCTGATAGCAAGTGCATTAGGGTCTCGGGCGCCTCGCGGCAGGCCCTGCACCTTGTGTCAGGAACCTCTATACCCATCACGCGACTGCGGTAGACTAAGGTGTTGAAGACACCATCCTGGCAAGCCATGATGAACCCCTCAGTTTCCGACTTCAGCCCACTCGACCTGAGAAAAGCGAACGTCAGGCGCTTTGATAAGCCAAGGTTCAATGTTATTGAAGAAGACCCCATGCATCGGCTTATTCCTGTGTCTCCGCAGAAGTAAGGTGATCTCTGCGGCTTTTATCTGAGCTTTTTGCTGAACGGGTTCCAACTCGGTGACAGAGTTGTAGTCACCTCGTTCAGAGTCGAAAACTATACCAAGTTCATCAGCTGCTCGAGCAGCTGCCCTAAGGAGAAATGCTCCAATTCCTGCTCTCTCATGGTCACGGACCATGCAGAGAAGGGGATCCGAACTCCTGACGACTTTACAGGCTGTATCCAGTACCATTCTGTCATGTAGACACTCCAAACTCAAAAGTCCACGACTTCCCTGTTGTCGGGGGAAGTACAACCGTGAAACGGACGATTTGGGATGCAAACTCCTATAGAGATGCATCATTTTTCGGGTCCTTACGTCGAGTTGATACAGCTCCTCCCGAGTCCACTTCACTACTCCAAACGAGTAGAGTAATATTGGAACGGCAAGCATATTTGTTGCAGCAACTTTGTTCTTCCTCGACAGTTCCGATGACCAGATCTGTTGAAGTTTGTGCTGATACTTGCCGCGGAGAGAGTTTTTCACTGCATTTACCTCTTGTGAGTGGCGTTGTTCCACCCCGAGGTAAGTATACGTCTCTCCGGCATCCAGATGATGTAGGATGCTTCCATCTACGAGCTGCACATCCTCTCCGTAGTCCCCGCATCGTCCTCTTTTGAGATGAACCATTGCACATTTGTCTATCCCGAATTGCATACCGATAGCATGCGTGTAATCTTCCACCACCCTCAAGGACTGATGGAGATCCTTCTCTCCAGAGGCATAAAGTTTAAGATCATCCATATAAAACAGATGGGTGACCTTGTGCCTCCGGTTTTCGGGGGTGCCACAGTTATTCCCTCGAGTATTTCTGAGCGCAACGGGTAATGGCAATAGTAAGATGCAGAAGAGAAGGGGACTGAGGGAATCACCCTGAAATACACCCCTTCTGAAAGTGACCCACCCTGTTTGGACTCTTGCTTGACCAGATGTTATGGTGAAGCGAGTTCGCCAAAGTGGTATCAGTTGTTCAATGCATCTCACTATGTTATCGTGTACCGCAAGGCATCTGAGCAAATGCAAGATGAGATCATGCGAAACTGTATCAAATACCTTACGGTAATCGATCCAGGCCATAGAGAGGTTACGCTTATATTGTATCGAGTCCTGCGTTACACATCTATCGATGAGCAGGTTCTCTTTACATCCAGCGACTCCTCTCTTCGACCCTCTCTGCTCATATATCCGTTCGAACACTTGGTCAACTGCGGTGAGTATTCGTGTGTATAAGATGCTCGTAAACAACTTATAACACGAATTCAAGCATGTTATCGGTCTGTAATTCTTAGGAATCGACAAATCTCCGCTTTTGGGGATAAGAACGGTCCGCCCCTAGACAAACCAATCCGGAATCGGCTGCTCTCCATCCAGCCATGAGTTGAAAACTCTGGCCAGATGGCGGTGGGTACTTGGTAGTTTTTTCCACCAATAAGTGTTCAGCCCATCTGGGCCTGGAGCAGCAAAGTTCTTGGAACCAACGAGGGCCCTTCGAACGTCATCCGGGGTTATCGGGTTGCGCAGTTCATTGGGCTCAGGCTGTCGAAGCTCTCTGTTGAAAGCTTCGAACTGCGCTAGGGCTGGAGTGTCTAAGTTGAGTGGCTGCGGGTGTTCATAGATATATTTCCAGAAGGATTCCACCTGATGGGCGGTCGGCGGATTATCCACAACACGTGGAGGCTCTTGGAATAAGCGAGAAGGTTTCTCGCGGAACCTAAGGTTTTCCGCGATACTTCTCGCTCGCCTCACTAGTGACTTCTTAGCAGCCACTACCCATTTATCTGATTAGGTTTTGACATAAAATGCTAATGATTATTCTACTCATAAACAACCTATTTTCCTAGAAGTAATATTGTATTGTAATTGTTTTTCGAAGTATACCTGTTTTGCTAGAATTAATCATTCATTTGCATTCTGCATGAAATGCTTAATGATTAACCTACTCATAAGTAACCTGTTTTACTATAAATGATATTGTATCGTTTTCAAAATATACCTGTTTTGCTAGAATTAACCATTTATCCATTTAGGATAATAATCAACCATTCATAAGTTAACTTTCAAATAGAAATAATATTCATAATTACCTGTTTTCTTAGAAGTAATATTGTTATGTACCTATAGTGTGTTGTATAGAAGACTTTGTAGAACGCTTTGATGCACCAGTCCAACTGATGAGACCTCCGTGTGGCGAAACGAGTTTTGAATGAAATTTATTGTGAAAACTGTATTTTCATTGTGTAACGAACGGGTAAGTATATTCATAATCATCAATAAGTGTTCAGCCAATTGGGGTTTGGAATAGAAAACTTTTTCAAAACTCATAAGGAACATGATCACCAATACTGAAGTCTAAAGTTTTGACGTGTAATTCCTAGCATGACTAAAAATATGACTGTACCGAAAGTGCAAGTCGCAATTGACGTTGCTTCAATCAGAAACCAATCGAGTTTTTATTGAGACCCGTTGCCGTTTTCTCGTCAACAGTTAAAATGGTTATTACAATTATTTTAACTAGAAAGGGTTTGTTAGACAAGCAAGATAGTTCTATTAGTTGATTACATACATTTCATTCTCAAGGATTATTAAAAGTTGCGATTTTTATTGGTTTGAATCTGAAAACTATCTTTAAATATAAACGCCTTTGTGTGAATGTGAAACTTGGTACTTGAAGGCATTTTCTGATGGAACATAACTTGCAATTTGAAAGATTGCATCTCGTTAATGCATGCTAAGTGTATATTATGCAAAACATCTTCTAACAAATGCTGCACCTGTATGCATTTCTCAACCAACCTTAGTGACAAGATTTGCATCGAGTGCTAAGAATTGGATTGATCATTACATAAAATAAGTAAATTTTTTTCAAGTAAAACGATTTCGTTGAAAAAAAAAAAAAAGATAATGATGTAGATAATGTTCTAAAAAAATTATTCGGAAGGTCCTAGGTAGCAGTCATCACACCCCTCTCCTCAGCAATCTACGGTTTTATTAGTTTTTCTGCTCTCTCCATTTCAAACTGATCATTACAAGTTTGACAGCAGGTAGTCTCATTTAGAGTAACCGTGTATTCTAAATTAATGGCAGCCACTCCCGTGAGAAATTTAGAAAAATGATGGGATATGTAACATTTACTCTGATAAATATGACCTCATGAATGCATTCAATTGCCCAAATGCCAAAATCAGTGAATTTTCTCTCAAAATTTTCTCTAAAATCGAAATAAAAATCGTATTTTCAGTGAATTTATTGTTCAACAATTTGTGGCTTATAATAAACCTTATATTCGTGAGTCAACAACCATTTGTTAATTATGAGCTGTCATTCAGTATCTCGTGAAAATTCAAAATGAGTGATAACCATTAAGAAATTTGTGCTACCCCACCAGATATTACCGAGCAAGCAAATATTGCGATGAATGATTTGCTGCCAACAAAATCAAAAGAGAAATACGAGGTAAACATTCGTTTTGAAGGCACCCGGCGATTTTGAAAAAAAATGTTTTGAGTGTACTTACGTATTTTGATGCTAAGATTACGAATCCGAAAGAAAAAAGCGGCGCTGTCCCCTATTTACAAAGTTACGGCCCTTCAAAGTTCAGAAAAGGACAACTTTTCAGCCTTCTTTTTCACAAGATAAACTATTTAAAAACACAAGCATTTATTCACTAGGTCACCTTTACACCTTATTTCTCCTTCCTTGACACTTTTCACTTCAACAATCAACATTTTTCCAATAAAAATGTTAAAAAATGTACGGAGCTGCTTTTTGGTTATATATCTCTGTATTTTACGTTTATAAGGTTAATGGCATAGTTGGTACGACTGATGCTATCAATATTCCTAAAGTAATTCAAATGTTTTTTGCCTTCATTCTTTAGATCGTAAATTGGTTTTCCTAATCACTCACGTCAAACTAAAAATCCAAATCTATGAATTTGAAATACTACGCATCGGCAAATACCAACCGCTTTTTTCTGAAATGTCACTAGTAACTAACCTAGAAATAGAAGAATGTCACCAGGAGAACCATTCGTTTTTAAATTGAGGTTTTTATAAGAAAAATGTCGATTGTTGAATTGAAAAGTGTCAATTAAGAAGGAATAAAGTGTGAAGGTGACCTAGTGAATAAATGCTTGTGTTTTTGAATAGTTTATCTTGTGAAAAAGAAGGCTGAAAAGTTGCCCTTTTCTGAACTTTGAAAGACCGTAACTTTGTAAATGAGGGAGAGCGCCGCTTTTTTCTTTCGGGTTCGTAATCTACGCATCAAAATACGTAAGTACTTACACTCAACATTTTTTTTCAAAATCGCTGGGTGCCCTCAAAACGATTATTTACCGAAAGTTCTATGAGTTTGAGAGAGAAGAAAAACATAACTTCGTTTTCCGAAAACGTTCTCGTTTATTTCGAAAATTTAGCAAAAACATTGAAGGGAAAATTGTACTTTTTGGGATATTTACGGATTTTCGCGATTTTTCTGGGATGATACTACGTGATTGTAGGAATTCAGAACACTTTTCATTTTTTGTCTGACTCAATCAGTTTTCGAAATATAGCCTGTCAATGTTTGTATGATGTCATATTTTACCCATTTTATTATTGGCCTCTTCAATCCCGGGAAAAGGAAAAAGTCACAGGGGGGCAAATTTGATGAATACAGTGGCTGAGGCATGGTTAAATTGTTGTTTTTTGCCAAAAAATTACGAACAAGCAATGACGAGTGAACAGGTGCTTTATCGTTATGCAAAAGTCATGAATAATTGGTTTTACACAATACTGTATGAGGTCCAGCTATTAAATAACGAAACTGGTTACGAAAAACGGTTTTACTATAAAACATATTCCACATTCGAATGCTCCCTTTCAATGTAATCCCCTTCCCTTCGCCACACACCTTTCCATAGGTTTTTTTCATTGGTCAAAGCAGTGCTGGAAGTCTTCTTCGGTGAGGGCCATCCGGAGCTCTGCCGTTTTTTGCTTTACCGCTTTCATCGACTCAAATCGGGTCCATTTCAAAGCAGATTTTATCTTTGGAAACAAAAAAAGTCGCACGGTGCCAAATCTGGCGAGTACGGCGCGTGTTCGAGCCAAATACCGCTTCACGATAGCGCGTTATGGGCAGGTGCGTTATCTTGGTGCAGAATCCACGAGTTGTTCTTCCACGAGCCGTTTCTTACGAACTTGTTATCGCAGTGTTGCCAGAACTGACAAATAGTAGGTCTGGTTGACAGTCTACCCTCTGGAAGCCATTCAGTCATTACGATGTCGAAAAAAACGATCAACATTGCCCTGAGTTTTGTTTTGGACATCCTTGCTCTCCCGGCTCTCACTGAAGCGCTTACACCACTCAAAAACACCAGCACGAGATAGAGAATTGTTCCCATAGGCCTCTTACAACAATTGATAGTACTCAGTCGGAGTTTTTTCAATTTAAAGAAAAATGTTGAGATTGATATATGCTTCTGTTTTTCGTCACACATGGTTTTCGGCACGGGGAAAAACACGGTCGTTTCAAACCGCTTCTGCACAAATACTATACTACAGTAAAACCAATAATGATTGAGAGTAAAGCGCGTTGTCATATCTAAATTTTACGTTACCAGTTTATAGCAGAATCAAAATATAGTAAGCAGTAGAGTTGTAGGTTGTGGCAAATTATAGATAATACACAATACTAGTACGATTAAAAGGTATAATTTATGACAAAAATCAGTAATGAGTTTGTAATGAGTATTACTTATACATTTCCTGATTACTGATCAGTTAAAATTCATTATTTTCTGTATAGTGTTAGATATTTATTACAACTAGTGGCAACGCTGTACGCAACGATATTTCTGTCTTTGTCACTTTACCGTAACTTCCATCTCATCGTTGCAGTCCTCACTAATGTACTTGCAGCCATGAGCGTATCATTGGTTTGTGAATTATACAGCGTGAATTGTACGTTTTACAGTTAAGTTAGTCAGCAATCGTCGTGTTGTGATAACAATTGGTGAAAATAATAGTGCTAATAAGTGTTTAAGCGTTACATAATTATATTTCTACACCGTTCTCAAACTACTCAAAAAATGGGAGACATGGTCGGGCCTTCCACGTCGAAAAAGGTAAAACGGTCGGAGTCTCGGTCAGTAAGAGAAAAACAAATTGTACTGCGAGTATTTCACTGTCTTGAAAGAGATCATCAGCCACCAAAAGATGACTTTGTGCATATGTGCTGTAATTGTACGTGTATACCTCAGAATAACCAACCGAGCATTTCTACATCATTAAGTTCCACAATTACAAAAGATAAATTAGTTGATATGTGCTCTGATTATACCGGTGTACCAAAATCATCGATTTACAAAATACTAAGAGGAGCAGAAATTCATGGGGACATACAAACGCCAAAAACTAGTAGCGGACGAAAAAAAATCACAGTTGATGAAGAAGAGTTCACTTATCAATTGCTGCAACCCAATAGTGAAAAAAAAGTTATATATATATATATATATATATATATATATATATATATATATATATATATATATATATATATGTATATATATATATATATATATATATATATATATATATATATATTGTGTTTTTTATTAATATTGGTAATTTATTTGGTACCTACTATAATTACCACAATTATTACTCCGTTTTCATAAGGCCCACCTAATGACTACAACGATTAGGTAAATTACGATATTGCAAAGTTTTAATGAAATAAATGAAAAATGTGTATGAATATTTAAACTAATTGTACTAAGGCAAATCTGGTAGCTCTCACAATGATTTTAATTAAAAAAATACAAACTGCAAAAATCAGAGAAGCTTCCGAAAATTTAACAAAAAAAATCTAATTGTCATAATATTAAACATAAACAGCGGCAACGTTACGGTGAGCGATCTGCCGCTGACGCCATTAAGCTAGAACCGACCAGCCGGACCAGCGCGTTAGTGTTCGAGAACGATCTGGATTGCTTTGAACGGGATAAATACGCACGGCTCGGCGACATTGCGCTTAGTTTAAAACTGAACGCGTAACCATCGTCCAGCGGTTGGGTTAGTAGAGAACAACAAAAAAAATATTATGGCAAGCAGTTGTAAGAAGGTAAAGACATAGCACTTTCATTCGGAATGGGAAGAACAATACTTTTTTACAGAAGTTAAAGATAAAAATATGTGTTTGTTATGTAATACTTCGGTCTCCGTTGCTAAAAAAGGAAATATTGAGAGACATCATAAAACTGTACATTCTAATTTTGAAAAATCATTCCCACTACATTCTGCCGCCAGAAAGGAGAAACTGAAACAGTTAAAAAAGCAGTTAATTGGACAACAATCAATAGTTTTAAGAACAGTCGACAAAAATAAGGCTGCAACTGAAGCATCGTACCGTGTGTCCCAGATAATTGCACAAAAAAAAGAAACCTTATGAAGACGGGGAAATGATAAAACAGGCGTTTTTAGAAGTGCTGATTCGTTATTTGCCAACTTTAGAAATAAAGACGAGATAGTTTCAGCTATAAAATCTATGCAACTTTCTGCTAATACAGAGATGAGACGTGTAGAAGTAATGAGCAATGATATTTTTTCACAGTTAAGAACTGACTTAGATAACTGTGTTTATTTTTCACTTCAACTGGATGAATCAACAGATGTCGTTGACACTGCCCAGATGGTCGTGTTCGTCAGGATGGTTTTTAGTGATTTTACGATTAAAGAAGATCTTTGGAAGTTCATTCCACTGAAAGGACACACTACTGGACATAAGCTGTTTTCTCATTTAAAACATATTATTTCTTCCGAGAAAATTCCAATATCGAAAATGGTAGGCTTGATAACCGATGGCGCTCCAGCTACGGTGGGTTGTGATAAGGGTCTGGTGGCGTTATTTCGTAAAGATGAAACTTTTCCGCAATTTCTCTGTTACCACTGCATTATCCATCAGCAAGCATTATGTGGAAATTTCTTGAAACTAAACAACGTTATGAAACTGGTGGTGAAAATTGTGAACAAGATTAGAGCTCGAACGTTACAAAGAAGATTATTCAGAACCTTGGCCGATGAAGTTGACTGTCAATACGGGGACCTACTCCTTCACTCTGATGTCCGATGGTTAAGTAGAGGACGGGTGCTGAAACGTTTTAATGATGTCCTATCTGGCATAGTTCAATTTGTCAAACAACGCGATGAACCGACTCCGGAACTAGAAAATTCAATCTGGCTTAGAGATTTTGGTTTTCTCGTGGACATTACAGAGAAATTAAACGAACTTAATTTGCAGCTCCAGGGGAGAGACAAAGAACTAGCGGAAATGATTTCTAATATAAAAGCATTCATCAAAAAGCTGGAGTTTTGGGAACAAAACCTAATTAACAGCGATGCCAAGCATTTTCCTATTCTTTCAGAAAGAATATCTCAAAATCCATTAGAACCCTATGACAACAAATATCATGTAGAAATAATTTCTACCCTGAAGAATAACTTCAAAAATCGTTTTAAGGATTTCAATGAAATGGCTTTAGTAGCGCAGTTTGTTGTTTCACCCTTTATGGAAATTGATATCCAACAGTTTGCAATTTGTGTTATGCAGAACTTTGGCGAAGACATCGCTGCAACAGAAATGGAAGTCATTGAGTTTCAAAATGATTTAGCCTTAAAATCGTTAGTCTCAAGTACTGAATGTATCTGGCCTATTGTAAGTAAAGACAAATATTCAGTTCTATGCCGTGTTGCCTTGAAAGTAAAAGCATCATTCAGTTCAACCTATTTGTGTGAATCTTCTTTTTCCAATATGAAGTTTATTAAGAACAAATATCGCAATCGACTTACAGATGAACATTTGGATAATTGTATTCGAATGGCTGCATCAAATTATACTGCAAACATTAAAAAAATTATCGATGAGTCTGAGTGTCAGCCTTCTCATTGAACGTGCTTTTTTATTTTTCAATGTTTATGTTCATGATAGTGCGTTAATTTTTTGTTGTTATTATTAACCATTTTTAAATCATACGTGACATGCCGTTGTGACTAGATAAAAGTTTGTGTTTATTTTTCAAACACCTTCGTTTGATAGGTAGGAATGTAGCTATGAACAAGTACGTACTAGTAATATTAGTTATTTTGTTATTAGTTTATTATTAGTACCTATGTATTATGTATTACCAGTTAAATAGTAAAATAAATACATATAATGATGAATTAACTGTGGATTATTTCATTTACGTTGCGTTACGTGGCTTCCGTGTGGGTAGCTCGCTGTTTATTCCAAAATTAACAAAGTAGCTCAACACATTGAAGAGGTTGACGACCACTGTTCTAACAGCAACGGCCATCCAAAAATTATATCAAATACAGCGATTTGCTTGTTTAAATATCACAGGAGACATGAGAACAACACCAACCGCGGCAAAGAAATTAATTACGGGTCTAGCCCCTCTTGATCTGTACGTTAAGGAGGTTGCGTTAATGGCCATGGTACGATTGCGCACGGCTGGTGTAAACCTCGAAGTAGGAATGGGTCAACTGAGGCTGAGCCTATGGCGAGAAGCGTTCACTGCACAACCTCTGCTGCAGGCAACCAGTGATCCAATTGTACCCAGGTTTGTGTTTAATAAACCCTACAAAATACAAATAAAACAGAACACAGAGTCAGATGCTACAAATGCAATACGCATATATACAGACGGCCCAAAAACCAAAGAAGTATCAGGATGTGGAGTTTACTCCAGATCACTAAGCCTAGGGATTAAGTAGGGAATGGGAAAAATACCAGCGTGGTTCAAACAGAACTGGCTGGTATCTCAATCTCCACAAAAGAATTTCTGGCAAGAACATAACAATATGCACAGATAGTAGACAAGCCCTAATAGCCTTGAACAGATAACGTGTTACCTCAAGGCTAGTACTAGAGTGCCACCAAGCTTTAGTCAAAGCTTTGGTACTTAGATAAAGGACTAAAGGTAATCGCATTGCCGACTCTGCAGCCAAGGAAGCGGCTAGACTAAGAATTATAGGACTTAGTGACATCTACGGCCTGATGACTTCGACAGTTGTGGAACTAGCCAAAGGTCACACCCATGCTCAACCTCTAAAGAGATGTAATCTTGCCAGGATCACCCTGGGCGAGACTGAGAAGCTGACGTTAAAGAAATATCTGACGATGACCAGGAAAAACCTACGCTTAACAGTAGGATTTCTGACTGGCCACTTTCAATTGAGGAAACACCTCCATCTTATGAGGCTAGTAGATACACCTCTATGAAGGATTTGTGAACAGGCAGATGACACTGTCAGGCATGTCCTGTGCGAGTGCCCGGAGTTATCGTCAATAAGAGAGTGTGTGTTCGCTGAGTCTTGGCCTACACCTGCCGATATAAAGGAGATGTCTCCTAGTGACCTGTCCACCTTCCTGGAAAGGACAGGATGGACGATGACCTAGGAGGACAACTTCTCGGGAGGATCTACAATGGGTCACATGTGACCAGTGCTGTGGGCCTACACTCACCCTCCCTACCCTACAAATACAGATATTTTTGAACAGTACTCGTATAAACCGGGCCTCATTAGAAAATATGTTTGATGTAAATTAATTGACCTTCCATTTATTGAAAAAAATTATTGAAATCGGACTGAATATAAGAAAGTTATTGAGAATCAAAATTTGTTAACATTTCAAGGTTGCCATCTTCATGCACATGAGTGTTAAATTCAACTTCTCTACCCTTCATGAAATTCAACTGAAGGATATTTTCAGTTATTTTCATCAATAGTGGAGCGACCAATTCGGCCTAATTTCAAGCTCTGATATCATTTCCCCTTTCAGCATAATTTAGTTCAGATGAATTATATAATCTAGAGATGTAGATATTTCTGAAGTGAAACTACAACAGCGATGAAAGATAAAAGAATGTAGGCGGCGCGGATATTGAATATCCATTGTCTAAGAAATGGGAGGATTTGTAACTGTCAATAAAATAGTTCAGTATGAGAATTGTGCACGTGCCATCGGTAAATGATGTAGATGAATTAAAACTGAAATTTCACCCACTTCCCAACTAGCAATTTCGTATTTTATAATAGTTGCGGAAACATTTCGGAGAAAGAAATTATAAAACTACATTTCTCCCAGAAATGTTTTCAATGTGTTTATAAAACTGCTATAAATAGGAAATTGGCACCGTTTTATGAAACATTATAGTTATTATCAATATTTTGTAAGGCCTTTTACAAACACTAGAAAATAGTTTCATAAACATTTTGGCAGTTACTACAAAATTTGTCTAACACTCTTAAAAAGTAGTTTTGTAAAGACTTCCCTGACTGCACTTTTGCAACATATTTAAGCGATACCTATAAAATAATCAGAGTTTTTTAGTAGTTCCAAGTAGGCGTTATAAAATATAATACAGCCGAAAACGATTACAATAAAATAAAAAAGTGTTAAAAATGTTTTTTTTAATACGCAAGAAGTGATTTTGTATTGGACACTAGGAAAATATAATTGATATGTCACCAACTGAAAACTAAGAAATAGAAAGGTTGAAGCCATTTTAAAATTTCACTTTTGCACTCATAAAACTGTTAAAGACATTGTTTGTGTTTCGAAGATTGATACTTTTACTGCAAATGAAATTTTATTGACAAATATTTAGCCTATTATTAGCAAAATTTAAGCGAGCCACTCATTTATAAATGTTTTCGGTAAAATTATTAATTATACAAAAATTCACTCTGTCGACGTATTAATTTTCTAGTCACAAACTTAACTCACTTTATTCTAAATAATATAATGTTATAATATTTATGTACTTTTCAGCTGTAAATATCACTATATGTGCGGTATTTCATATTTGCAACACTCATCTAATTTCAGTATCCCGGATCGCTATCATTTAAAATGGCGTCGTTCTATAAAATAAATTGGTATCATTAGCAAGCATTTCAACGTATTTTAGCTACTGTGTTACCCCTATAAAACTGTTAAGAAACACTTAGTTCTGGGAGTGACGGTATTGCGGCAGAGTCGGACTACTTTTAAAGCTGTAGGTTTCTACAAAAGGATTTCTCACATACAGTTTGGATAAATATTACCTGTCGGGATGTTTTGGCTAGAAAGTTTCTTTCATCGATTATAAAGGCTAAATGACGGGTTTTAACCATTATAATAACCTTTTCCTGTTTTTCGCAAAAAAAATTGAAGTACTAGGTTAGGTGGGATAGTTTTAAGTGTTTTTTTTTAGTATTTCCAATATACAGGGTGACTCAAAGCTTCCAGAAAGTCTTTTTTATGGAACACCAAGTCATTTCTTCGTATATTTAAAGTACCTCGAACTGAATCTAAAACTATTATATACCCCCCAATAAATGGCCGCCATTGAGTTATTATTTATTTTTATTTATATATTCGGGATAAAAACAGAAAAATCCACTACAGTATCCACACAATGGAATTATTATCAAATTGAAAGTATAACATATATATACACACACACATATATATATATATATATATATATATATATATATATATATATATATATATATATATATATATATATATATATATATATATATATATATATATATATATATATATATATATATATGCATATCATAGTGAATATTACTGGAGTTTTTTTCCCAACACCAAATCGTTATTTTTACACCTCGACACGTGTTTCGATCACCAAGTGATCATCTTCAAGAGGAAGATAATCAGTTTTATTACTACACCAAAGGTTCCAAACAGTATATCACATGTGCATATCATAGTGTCTAAAATTGAGGATGAATTAAAAATATTGAATTTACTTATATACTCAATAAAAATCAAATATTTAGAAGTTGCTGGAGAACTAATTTCCACCACGATATCGATGGTGTCCCACTTGAATAACTAAACAAAAATATTCTTACTAAACTCAACTAAAATTTTGAAGATGTTTTCAAATCTGTGATTAGGAATCGATGTCAGCTGGTTGTTCTTAAATGCTGCATTTTATTCTTGGTGGCAGCAAATATATATTAGCGAAAGCAATTTGATTTTATAACAGTTATATTAGTATTTTTGAATTGTACTTAATATACCATACTATAAAATAGTTGGGAAATTATTATTGAAGTGACAATATGGTAATGAAAATAAAATACTATCTGAAAGCATTCCAATAAAATAATTTCATTGAAACTACAGGAAATAGTTATAAAATAAGCTTGAAATAGTTTTATAACTATCATAAAAATCTCGCAGAAAAGTGTTATAAAACTGCTATATAACAATTCACTTTTATAGGAAAATAAGTTTTATAAGTTAGTTGCAAAAACGTTTCTGTGATAATTTCCTGACTATTTTATAATTGTTTTTTAATTTTATTTCATAAACGTTTCTATGACAAATTTATAAAACACTTTTATTGCCTACAACTGTATTGTGTTCACCGATCATCTAATAAAATCAATCAGCATTTTGGAAGTAATTATAAAATACTAATAAAATAAAACTGTTGCAATACCATGGAATTATAAAACAACTTTGCTGGTTGGGTTTGATATTCTCAAGCATAACAGTTGGGCTGACACGTTCGTAGACTAATATAGGAAAAAAATTGATTAAATTTTATTTTATTATATCCGTTCTGTTTTCTGTTATTCCGTTAATCAGCTGTCGCCCCCATACGAACGACAACTCTCAGAAGTTGAGAAACTTGTGCGAGCTAAGGACTAACGAGGTCTTACCTTTTAACGTGTGATTCCTAACATATAATATACATAATTGCCTTCGGAGGCGATTATAGTTTCGACGAGTACCTCCTCATCGGCGCTGAATTTCTTTCCAGCGAGCATTCACTTGAAGTCTGACAACAGGAAAAAGTCGCTGGAGGCCAGATCTGGAAAATACTGAAAAGCAGTTGAAATTACATTAAAATTGTAATATTCAGTATTTACAGATTATTTATAAACAATAACTAGGGCGGTAAGGATGCTTAATCACGTTGAATAAAATTTTTAAGTAGGTCTTGACAAACAAAATGCATGTTATGGTAGTGTCGAGTTGTTGATTTACTTGTCAAATTTTCAACAGTTATTGTTGCAATAATGTTGTCTCTTCAGGAAAGAATAGAAATAGTTTTAATATGTGGTGAGAAAACACCATACCGGCAAGTAGCTAACATTTTTAATGAACGGCATCCAGGAAAAAATGTTCAACATGCTACTGTGTCAAGGATAATGTTGAAATTCAGAGAAACAGGTTCCGTAGCAAATCAATTTAAGAAAAAGCACACTCCAAGTAAATATGATGATTAGGCCCAACTTAACATTTGTTTAAAAGTTATCGAACACGGACAAACGAGAATAGCCGATATTATAAAAAATACCGATTACAAGAGAGAAAGTGTTAGAAAATTTTTATCAAAAAATAAATTTTGGCCTTACAAGCCAAAATTTATTAACACATTAAAAGAATGAGATTTTGATGTCCGTTTGGGGTTTTCATTCTGGTTTCAAGGAGAGAGAGAAGAAAATGTAAAGTTTCCGTATAAAATTTTATGAACAGATGAGGCAACGTTCTCTTCAAATGGAACGGTAAGTTCTCAAAATTGCCGATAGTGGGCCCAAGAAAATCCCAATTTCACAGTTGAATGTGGTGATCAGTATTCCTTCAAAACTAATGTATGATGTGGGATACTTAACGACCAAATAATTGGGCCATTTTTCTTTAGGGAAAATTTATCATCCTTCGGTTATCTCAACCTTTTAAATAATGAGGTTAGTGAAGTTTTAGATAATTATACTTTAAATATTAAATACGACCTATGGTATCATCTTGATGGCGCACTAATACATCACACGTTTGCTGTAAAACAGTCCCTCCAACAAATGTTTAGAGGCAAAGTCATTGGACGCAACTGGGAACAGTATTGGCCACCTAGATCACTCGACTTGACACCTTTAGAATTTTTCTTGTGGGGTTACCTGAAATAAAAAGTGTACCGAAGTAGACCATTTACTGACATACAACATCTGGAAAATACCATTCGCGAGTGCTGTGCAAATATAAATCCCCGATTTTTTAAAAAAGCAGTTACAGATGTCAGTAGAAGGACCATAATTTGTATTGAACGTGGAGGACGACATACTGAAATGTAGGCTATAAGTGTTTGACAACCTCATTTAGATCAATAGGTAATTTTTTGTACCCATTTGTATTTTCTATAATATTATTGTTGTTTAAAATTTATAATAATAATAATAGTTATATCGAAATTATTTGTTTTTTTTTAGTTGTCTCTGCTTTTTCGAAATCGAAGGTTTGTTTAAGAAAATAGCCAAGTGATTGAAACTTTGCACCAGTCATGTTAAAATTTTCATAGCAAATTTTTTATTTCTCTCTAAAAAAAGGAAGTTTATTCCAAATAACGGCAGTTTTCCAGATTAAAGCGTTCTTAAACACTGAAGTTTGAGGTGTACTGAGTTGAATCTCAAAACGATGAGCAGCCACAGTCCGTCGCGTATTTCTGATATGTACCGTTTTCGGTGGAATCAAATGTGGCAAGTCATTTGAACACCTCCCGTGAAGGTATCTATGAAAAAGAGACAAATCTTCAACCTTTCTTCGATATTCAAGACTATCAAGGTTGCAAGTGACGTTCGCGTCTCCAATCAGGCAATCAGACGTGTGTACAGCTTTCTGATTCGGAATAGTGTTCCAAGCTTTCTGAGTTGAACCTGGTTACTTTCATCCCAATTCAAAATCACCTCTAGATCCTCATCAGAATATGCAACCTCCTGCTGCCGGTAAGATGACGAGTCAAGTGTGCTCTCGTCAGCAAAGCAATATATTGGATTCTTGGTTGTTCCCATTAAGTCGTAAATCTTTCGCCTCTCTGAAACTTATTTACAGTAATCGTCATATTCTCAACTTCAAAATTGAGCGAACGTTGTGTGAATCACTTGTCCTGAGTCACTTTAACTATTGTGATTTCCTTTATGGACCATACCTAACAAAAGTCGATAAGGATAGAATACAAAAAGTGCAAAATAGCTGCGCAAGACTGATTTATGGTATCAGAAAATATGACATACTAGTACTATGTTGCTGTATCGCTGGCGAGTTACAGAAAAATTGATAGCCTAAAAACCTTCTCTATGAAAAATTACTTATACATGTCAAGTTTCATCACAATCGGTTGAGCGATGTAGAAGTTTATCACTTACCAACCAACCAACCAACCAACAAACATCCATTTTTATATAGTAGATTTCACATAAAATTGTTGAATGCAACTGGCTCAATATGTACAATAGAAGAGAGCTCCACATGAGTACCTTCACTCACAAACTTTTAAATGATCCTAACCCTCCAACATTGATCAATAAATTCATTCCTCGATTCAAAATACATTCGCAAAATATCAGATACAAATCTACCCTGACCATGCCTCAGCACAAAACTGCATTTTTTCAAAGGTGTATTGTCTTGAATGTCATCCAAATGTATAATACTCTGCCTGATGAATTCAAATTATATAATATAAATAAGTTCAAATATAAATTAAAGCATCCAGACATATTATTTACTTTCTTATTAGTCAGTGGGCTATGCTTGAAGTCTGACAGTAAACAAATCTAAAGAAATGAACTTTAAACGTTCAAGCCAGTCTCGAATATATCTACACAGTAGGTTGAATGAACTGACGCCTATCAGAAAACAACTACTCCCCTGGATAATACCACGAAGGGCGTTTGATTATATTCGACAGGCGTCAGCGCAGGAATCTTCACAGAAAATATCCTGCATATGCAATTGGCAATACAACTGAAAGAGTCGATCTTCAATTTTGGAACAGGCACACTTGCAGACCGGTTTCGGGCTCATTAGCCACTCATCAGTGCAAGATAGTGGCCATCATCGACCTAATTCTTTCAGAGTATTTCATTCCTCTTCCTAAGTCTCTGTGAACGTTTAAAGTTCATTTCTTTAGATTTATCATTTACTTCATTTCTAGATCATACTTTCATTTCAATTTATCATCATGATCTTTATTGTTAGCTATGTATGCACCCATAATCTACAATTTATAATGATTTTTTTTTAATTTCTAAGTTTTCTATTCAATCAGAGTTTGTCTATAGTTATTTTGAAAATTTTTCTCGCCCTTTTTGGGAATAGGCTGAACGTGAGCAATCTTCCGACAAGAAGTAAAAACCCTTTCTTTGTAAGACAGGTTGAAGAGGCTGCAAAATACTGTTGCGAGCTCATTTGCACACTTTTCAAGTACGATGACGGGCACTTCATCGGGACCAGACGCCTTGTTGATATTAAGCTGTTCCAAAATTTGCGAAAATTACTATAAAAATACATTTTTTGCATCTATCTGGCGTACTAACAAGATTATGGGTGATCAAATGAAAATTGTCACAACCGTACCCAGTCCAGTCTATCACGTAGTTTGAAGAGTGTTGGTAAAGGAAGCTGGCACTCGTAAAGCACTGTTTGGAACCTTTGGTGTAGAAATGGTGTTTTATTTCAACATCAAACCGTTATTTTCAACACCTCGACAGGTGTTTTGATCACCGAGAGATCATAATCACGAGGAACAGGAATTAGTTTAATCTTCCTCTTGAAGATGATCACTTTGTGATTGAAACACCTGTCGAGGTGTTATAAATAACGGTTTGGTTGCAGTAAAACTCCAGTATCACCAAGCGATCATCTTCAAGAGGAAGAATAATCTCCCTGAAGAGGAAGATCAATCTTCTGCTTGAAGATGATCACTTTGATTGATTGAGCTTTGATTGATTGAAATGCGTGTCGAGATGTTGACAATAATGGTTTGATGTTGGAGTAAAACTCCAGTATGACCAAGTGATCTTCATCAAGAGGAGGAATAATCTTTCTCAAGAGGAAAATGAATCTTCTTCTTGAAGAAGATCACTTGGTGATTGAAACACGTGTCGAGGTGTTATAAATATCGGTTTGGTTGCAGTAAAACTCCAGTATCACCAAGCGATCATCTTCAAGAGGAAGAATAATCTCCCTGAAGAGGAAGATCAATCTTCTCCTTGAAGATGATCACTTTGATTGATTGAACTTTGATTGATTGAAATGCGTGTCGAGGTGTTGGCAATAATGGTTTGATGTTGGAGTAAAACTCCAGTATGACCAAGTGATCTTCATCAAGAAGAGGAATAATCTTTCTCAAGAGGAAAATAAATCTTCTTCTTGAAGAAGATCACTTGGTGATTGAAACACGTGTCGAGGTGTTATAAATAACGGTTTGGTTGCAGTAAAACTCCAGTATCACCAAGCGATCATCTTCAAGAGGAAGAATAATCTCCCTGAAAAGGAAGATCAATCTTCTCCTTGAAGATGATCACTTTGATTGATTGAACTTTGATTGATTGAAATGCATGTCGGGGTGTTGACAATAATGGTTTGATGTTGGAGTAAAACTCCAGTATGACCAAGTGATCTTCATCAAGAGGAGGAATAATCTTTCTCAAGAGGAAAATAAATCTTATTCTTGAAGAAGATCACTTGGTGATTGAAACACGTGTCGAGGTGTTATAAATATCGGTTTGGTTGCAGTAAAACTCCAGTATCACCAAGCGATCATCTTCAAGAGGAAGAATAATCTCCCTGAAGAGGAAGATCAATCTTCTCCTTGAAGATGATCACTTTGATTGATTGAAATGCATGTCGCGGTGTTGACAATAATGGTTTGATGTTGGAGTAAAACTCCAGTATGACCAAGTGATCTTCATCAAGAGGAGGAATAATCTTTCTCAAGAGGAAAATAAATATTCTTCTTGAAGAAGATCACTTGGTGATTGAAACACGTGTCGAGGTGTTATAAATAACGGTTTGGTTGCAGTAAAACTCCAGTATCACCAAGCGATCATCTTCAGGAGGAAGAATGATATCCCTGAAGAGGAAGATCAATCTTCTGCTTGAACATGATCACTTTGATTGATTGAACTTTGATTGATTGAAATGCATGTCGAGGTGTTGATAATAATGGTTTGATGTTGGAGTAAAACTCCAGTATGACCAAGTGATCTTCATCAAGAGGAGGAATAATCTTTCTCAAGAGGAAAATAAATCTTATTCTTGAAGAAGATCACTTGGTGATTGAAACACGTGTCGAGGTGTTAAACATACCGGTTTTCTGTTGGGATAAAACTCCAGTAATAATCACCAATAATCCAGATGAAGAAGGGGAAGAAGTTTCAAAATATTTCTCCTATTCATTGAAAACAGAATACATATATTTTTGTTGAAAGTTACTTCTTGAAATGAAATCAGTGTTAACGTACTGATGTATGTTTTCCGTCTGGAAATCGATACGGAAAAGCTTCCCAGCGGCCTATGTCACGGCCGTCGCAACGTCCGTGAAGCGTTCCGCCGGAAATGATATCATAGTTATGACGTCATGACTGTGATGTAATAATGTTATGCCGACGAGCGGGTATAGCGCAAAGGCAGTAACGGAACTGTTGTCGAGTGACGTCACTGCGGCTGTGACGTCAACAAAATCGCGAACAACGGTTTTATAATGGACCGATTGAGACTGAAAGGAATACAGTGTCGATGCTCGGCAAAGACGACAGAGTTGACCATGTGTTCGTCTCACTAGACCGTATGAACGCAATGTAACGGTAACCACAGCCTGAAGTGAGATCATTGTTATGATGTAGCACAATCGAAAGTGAAATGAAGTGAAATCTTGATCGGTCGAAGAGGTGATTCCGAATGAAAAATTTCCCGAGTTTTTCATGACATTTTCTGTGACGGACGTCGATCATAGTGAATGAGATCGCTTTCGATATTCGAAGTGGATTCTCTTAGTGGTCAAGAAGGCGGCGAGCGCTCTTCGGACTCTCCGGAGTTAGAGGACTCCGCAGGTGACTTTTTGTTCGATGTTTGCAGTAGTTTGTGATGTCCGATTTGTAAATTGCATGTGGACTATACATTAGTTTAGAAAAGTTGCGATGCCGTTGCGAGATGCGTCCCGGTCCACCAAAAATCAGGCTTCGTGCTTCAAAATACAAGTTCCAACAGCACTGTAATCTCTCAAGACAAATCACAGATATCAACAATAACTCTCCCGATTATCGCTTCAACTGTACAAATAACTGTATGTACCACTGTTTCAATTTTTTTTTAATTATTTGGGAATAATTTTATATTATCAACTGGAATATTTCGGGTGCCGTGTCACTTTTATTGTTACAAATGTGCGTTCCTCAATTTATTCACCTCACAATTTATTTGATGCATGTATCTGTTTGACACATTGAAAGGATTGTTCAGAGTGTGCCAAATTGGACACTTTTAAAGAAAAACTCCTGTTTTCAAACCAGATAGATCAAAACTGATGGCTGTGTTCGAATTTTATGACAAACTGAACGGTGAAAACCGTAGACATAGACATACTTATTTGACTACGTTCATGTAATTTATATTTGTAACAAGTCATATTACAAATCCAGGGTGTAACTAAATAAGTGTGAAACATTTAAGGAGGTGATTCCTCATCGTAAAAAGATAGGATATTTCATACAAAGAAATTTCATTGGAGCACCTCTTGTTAAGATACAGCCCCTTAAAGGGGGTACATAAAATTTGTATAACAATTTTTTTCACAAGCACTAAAAAATTACTATATTGAAATTAATCTGACGTTTTGTACTACCAAACAGACACTCAGCCAGTAATTTATTGGGTTTACCCCATACTTGTAAGGGGTGGAAACCGCAACCTCTAAAATGTATTTCCAGCGTAACTTTTTGTCTTATTATTTGTTTACCATTTAAAAATTTATTTCCGATAGCTTGTTTCGCTCTAAATAAAAAATGTCTCATGGGTTTTTTGCCCAAAATAAATCAGTTCGCAGCAAAAAAATATTTTAGGAACAACTACAGAGATACATCGTCATAAATGCGAAAATACGAAACTAATCTACCTAGTAGGTCGCTATTAGCGATAGTGACAATTAAATTGATATGACGCTGTCAGTTTGAAAATTTTCGAAATTGAATTAATACTAATTGTTTGTTGTTGTTGTGTTCTTAATTTGTTACTTTAATAATTCACTTGTTATTAAAATGGCATACACAAATGCAGGATTGTGGTCGCCATCGAGAAGTACGAACACCACAGCTTGAGGAAGCAGTACTTAATTTGATTGAAGAACAACCTACTACCAGTACTAGAAAGATTGCTTTCCAACTTAATGTAGATCATATGACGGTATTTCGAATTTTAAAGGAACAACTCTTATACCATTACCATCTGCAACGAGTACAAGCACTGTTACCGCGAGACTTTTTGAACCGTCTTGAATTTTGCAATTGGATGCTGGAAATGATTAGAAGAAATTGTGATGAAAACCCTCACGCTATTGTCGAAACTAACCATCAAGAACAGTTTTCTCTTAACATGTGTCTCGGAGTTATTGGGGATGATTTAATTGGGCCTCATTTTCTACCTCCTCGATTAAATGGTGAGGCATACGTTCAATTTTTGAAAGAAGTGCATTAAGTACTGCTGGAGGAAGTTCCATTGGGCGTCAGAAGGGATATGCTTTTTATGCATGATGGGGCTGCCGCCCATTTTGGTCAAGTAGCACGTCAGCATTTAACCGAAACATATGCAAATCAGTGGATAGGTCGAGGAGGACCACAGAACTGGCCCGCTCGATCCCCGGATCTCAATCCTCTCGATTTCTCTATTTGGGGCCATTTACAGCATTTGGTTTATCGTACTCTCGTTCGCGATGTAGAGGACTTAAGAAACCGCATCATCGATGCGTGCAGGGTAATCAGAGAGACTCCAGGAATACTTGAGCGAACACGTGGCTCAATGCGCCGACGTCTAGTTGCATGCGTAATGTCTGACGGTAGACATATTGAACACTTACTATGATTTCTACATGTTGTGTGTTTTGTTATTACTAAATTAGTTTTGTTTATTACCCTTTAATCGTTTAATGCAGGTACTAAGTACAAAACAACAATAAATCCAGTTCGCATTTATGACGATGTATCTCTGTAGCTGTTCGTAAAATAATTTTTTGCTGCGAACTGGTTTATTTTGGACAAAAAACCCACGACACATTTTTTGTTCACAATGAAACAGGCTATCGAAAATAAATTTTTAATTGGTAAACAAATGATAAGACAAAAAGTTACATTGGAAATACATTTTAGGGGTTGCGTTTTCCACCCCTTACAACCATGGGGTAAACCAAATAAATTACTGGCTAAGTGTCTTTTTGGTAGTACGAAACGTCAGGTCAATTTCAATATTGTAACTTTTTCAGTGCTTGTGCAAAAAATTGTTATACAAATTTTATGTACCCCTTTTTGGGGCTGTATCTTAACAAGGGATGCTCCAATGAAGTTTCTTTATATGAAAGATCCCATCTTTTTTTCGATGAGGAATCACCTCCTTAAATGTTTCACACTTATTCAGTTACACCCTTTATATTGAACCAATGTTATAGTCAAAGTTCTGGAAAACTTAAAAATAAAAAAGTCGTATCGTCTACTTGACGTCAAGTTAGTGAGACACCTTGTATTCGATATCAAGTATTTTTAAAAAAAAATGGGCAAACAAATATTTTTCTCAGCAACTAATTAGCGAATGAATATAATAAACCAATGGTCTAGTCAAAGTTCTGGAAAACTTTATAATAACAAAGTGGTATCGCTAACTTGATATCAAGTTAGCGAGACAACAGGTATTTTTTTTTAAAGGGGCGAAAAAATATTTTCTTTCACAACTAATTAGCAAATAAATAGCGGTAAATTGTGAAATCATTCGTTTTGCAAATTTCGAAAAGTTTCTCGTCAACTTGATATACATCAGAATTCCTACTGTTAAGTGTAGATTTTTCCTGGTCATCGCCAGACATTTCTTCGGCGCCAGCTTCTTAGGGTCGCCAAGGGTGATCCTGGCAAAACTGCATCCTTTTAATTCATCCCATATTTTTAGGGATTGAGCATGGGTGTGACGTTTGGCTAGTTCCACAATTGTCGAAGTCATTAGACCGTAGGTGCCACTGGGTCCTAAAATTCTTAGTCCAGCCACTTCCTTGGCTGAAGAGTCGGCAATGCGATTATCTTTTCTTCTGTCGTGTCGTTTAACTCACCTCAGGATAATGTTATTATCTACCGAGGCTTTGGCTAAATCTTGGTGGCACTCTAGTACTAGCCCTGAGGTAACAAGTTGTCTGTTCAAGGCTAATAGGGATTGTCTGCTTTCAGTGCAGATTGTTATTTTTCTGCCAGAAAATTATTTCCTGGTTATTTCTTTTGTGGCGATTGAGATACCAGCCAGTTCTGTTGAACCACGCTGGTATTTTTTCCCACTTAATCCTTAGGCTCACTGATCTGGAGTACACTCCACATCCTGATCCTTCTTTGGTTTTTGAGCCGTCTGTATACAGGGTGTTCCTTAAACACATGCTAATATTCAAGGAGGTGATTCTTAGACCCATTTTAAGGAAAAAACGTCCTATGGACGTATGTCCTAAACGCCTTAACTTTTGAGATACAGGGTGGCAAAGTTTTCAAAAATAATCAGTTTTTTAATAATAACTGAGATAATTTTGTAGACATCTCTGGCATATTTGGTACATATGTTCCATGCCTCAAGGCGCATTTTCGGATGTACAATTTTCTTAATTTTCTCTGCCAGTGGCGTACGTACGAGTTTTGAAATGTATATTTTTGGCGAAAAAAATACTACGCCACTGCTTTATCTTGAATTAAAAATTATTTTAAAAATCTCCATACATTTTTAAGCACATTTAATTTGCTGGGTTTTCTTTGTCCGACGCATGGTTATCGCTCAAAAAATTAAAAACGCTTTACTTAAGGATAAATTCCTTAAAAATCTGATACGGTATCGTGCATCGACTGAAAGCATACTAAGAGATCAGATTTGTTGCAAAATAATTGAGGATCTAAAAGGTATTTGTTTGTTGTCAGATGCACTGTTCTCAATTAAAATTCCGTCATAACGCAGCACCGCTTAATAATTTTTGAAAACATAAATTCAGTTATCCTGGAATAAATGACGTGTAGCAGAATTTATTTACTGCACCTCTTGGAAATATGGAGTTTGTCGATATGTGATTTCTTTTAAAGATTAAAAGCAGAAAAAACAGCGTACCCACCATAGCAATAAAAAACGAATTCTCTGTATGTATAAACGTCAGTAGTGTTATTGAAGTTATTTTGGTAGTCCGCTGTTTTTCTGAATATCAGTAAATATAGTAAATTATACGAATGCGGAAATGGCGCAAATGTATTACGTATATGGCCTTGCCGATGGTAATGCAACAGAAGCCAGGCGCATTTATCAGGAAAGATATCCTAATCGTGCCTTACCAGATAGCCGAACCTTTTCAAATATTCATCGTCGACTTGGGGAAACTGGTAGTTTCAAGAAAGGGACTCCGGAAGGTAGACCTCGTGTAGTGAGAACTCCTGAAATTGAGGAAGCGGTGCTGCAAGAAATTGAGGAACATCCTGAGACGAGTACGAGGAAGGTCGCTAGAACTCTGGATATTTGTCATCAAATTGTTTGGCGTATTTTGGTTGATTTTTTGTTATACCCATACCATATTTCAAGAGTGCAGGCATTACTCCCCAGAGATTTTCCACAGCGTGTGAACTTCAGTCAGTGGTATCTACAAAGTATTGCACTAAATCCGCAGTTTGAGACACACATTTTGTTCACATACGAAGCAAATATTTACACTTTCTCGAAGAAGACTTACCTGGGTTATTGGAAGATGTGCCACTTGCGTTGAGGAATCGAATATGGTACATGCACGATGCGATGGCGCCCCTGCTCAGTTCAGTGTAATTGTCCGAAACCATTTAAATACAGTTTATCATAATCGTTGGATAGGTCGCGGAGGACCTCAGCAATGGCCAGCAAGATCCCCCGATCTCAACAGCTTAGATTTTTTTTCATGGGGTCACCTTAATACTCATGTGTATAAAACTCCCGTTAATACTTCAGAAGATTTAAGAGAGGGAATAGTTGCCTCGTGTGAAACTATACGAAATACGCCGGGAATATTTGAACGGGTGCGTAATTCCATGCCTAGAAGGGCGGAAGCATGCATACTAAGTGCAGGTGGCCACTTCCAACAATTTTTATAATCAGTTTTGGTATTATTACTAATTAACAAATTGCTATTCGTTTAGACTTACTGTCACAAAATAAAATAAAACTCGTTTTTGTGAAAAATTTATTTTTGTGCAGATTATGTTTTCAAATATTATTAGGGAATTGGAAATGCGTTATGAAGCAATTTTCAGATTCTCATTCATTTCAGAATTGATCTAATTTCTTAATTTGCTTTCTGTCGATTTTTATTTTTTTGAGTGAAAATCATGCGTCGGACAAAGAAATACCAGGAGATCAAATTTTCTCAAAAATAAATGATGATTTTAAAAATGATTTCATTTTGGAAAGAAAGCATTGGCGTAGTACTTTTTCCCCAAATATATTCAATGTGAAACCCGTAGGGATGCCACTGTTTGAAAAAATACAAATTTGTGTACATCAGAAAATGCGCCTTGAGGCATGGAACATATGTACCAAATATGCCAAAGATATCTACAAAATTATCTCAGTTATTATTAAAAAACTGATTATTTTTGAAAACTTTGCCACCCTGTATCTCAAAAGTTAATGCGTTTAGGACATACGTCCATAGGAAGTTTTTTTTTAAATGGAGCTAAGAATCACCTCTTTAAATATTAGCATGTGTTTAAGGAACACCCAGTACATGCACATTGCATTTTTAGCATCTGACTCTGTGTTCTGTTTTATTTGTAATTTGTAGGGTTTATTAAACACAAACCTGAATTCAATTGCTGAGTTCAATCTATCTTTCAGGTCCTCGTCTTAGAATAACTTCCTCTGTATGATTCGAAGTGCTTCTTCGACAGAAACGTTGATGTGAAGGCTTTCCACGTCGAAACTGAATAATTGTTCTTGCTCCGTGACTTCGATTGCCTCTAGTAATTCGACAAAATGCCTTGAATTCTTCACAAAAGACGATATTTTCCTTGTAGTCGCTGTATAATTGAAGTTAAAAATCTGGACAAGTTTTGAGTAGCTGAATTTCTGGAACTAATGATCAGGTCTAAGCGGAACAGAGTAAAGACACGCCCGACGAAGCCAATGTATGACGAAACACATGTTGCGTTTTTGTGAAATTGTGAAACTCAAAATAAGGTATTTTTGAATATGTTAGAGATTTCAAATCATATTATATCATGTTAAACGATGGAAGTCCGAACTAGTAAAATTCAACATTGAATTGTTGGCTGCTAATTCAAGACTGTCAACTTGAATCATTTGGGATTGTAATGTCTCTATAGCTCGGTTTTCTGAATACATTGAACTCAAATTCATTATGGTTATTTGTAATGGTCAGGTCTGAAAAATTAATATGTTTCTCTATCTCTGTTTCAAGTAATATACATATTGGGATAATTTATAAATGTCATAAATTTTTTCAATTTCAATTTCAATTTTTTTTTCAATTTTATTTTCAATTCGATATAACAAGATACTACATAAACAAACATTATTATAACAGTTATCCTTTATTATCCCAAGGGTTCTCCTAAGCATTCGAGGCGCTTGTTTTGTGCATCCCCTTGGAATAATTTAGGATTTTCTTTAGGTAAATAAAATGAATGGTAATTATATTAAAAAAATACAGATATCAAAGAAAATATACATTCTATCTAGTTGAATTCTTGTAGGATATGATAAAATTCACTCAATGAATAATTCTTTTTCCTTTGGGATTATTTTTTTTTTAATTTTACTTTTTTTTTCTTCCTTGTTTCGCCTTCTCTAATTTATGATTCATGATCTGGTTAACTTTTTTTTTTCTCTAATCTTACATTTCACTCTTGCGGAGCGGTTGATGTGGCAAGGATCCATGTCTTTGTTCATATTCATGTGGTTCGTTCATATAAACTCAGATACATACACAAATTACACACGTACAGACATATAATATGTCAATCTTCATCCATATACACAACTGACTTTTAATCAACCATATACCGGGTGTCCCACATTTTATGTGACAGGCAATATCTGGTTTGTTGAAGGAGATACACAAAAATGTTTCATACAAAAGTTTTAGGAGTTCATGAGAGCTATATTTTGATATAATTTTTGAATATACAGGGTGTTTGGTGTAGGTGCTACAGACCAAAATTCTATTTTTTAAAATAGAACGCCCTGTATATCATTACATATTCAGATGCTACGTTAAATTTTGATATCATTTCATGTTTGGTTTTTGAAATTTGGTTATGGCGTTGTTGAGTTATTGCACTTTTCCTAAAATATAAAGTTTCAAAAAAACTTATTTACTCGTACACGAATCCAGTCTATATCTTTTATTAAATTGAACTAGACTACTACTGAATACAAACCATTATTCTCACCTCTACGATACGATATAGATATCAGTTGAATATAATATTGAAATTCTTGAGAATGTGACTAACTTGAGGGTGAATTGCTTTATATTGCACAATTGCGAACTTGTCAGTTCGATTCAGTGATTATTTGCAAAACAGTAACTGTGTTCTTTGTGCGAAAACTCCAGTATGCCTTTCGCGTTTAGTCCAAGTGATTGCATTGATATGTTATTAATTTTTGGGGAATGTCAGAAAAACTGCCGTCAAGCACAACGTCTATACCAAGAACGTTTTCCAGACAGACCCATTCCGTCACGAATGACTTTTTCGAGAGTTGTAGAAAAATTGCGAACTGGGTCATTTCCTTCTACTATAAAGCATCGTCATCATACGAGATCTGTTAGAACTGAAGATTTAGAGATCAATGTGTTGGCTTATATCATTATTCATCCACATGTTTCTATCCGTACTCTTGCAGAAGAAGTCGGTGTGAGTAAATCTAATGTACAGAGAATTCTGAAAGAAAATAAATACCACCCATTCAAAATTCAGTTGGTACAAGGTTTGAAACCCACGGACTTTGAACGACGACTTGAATTCATTGCTTGTATTCAGGTAATATTACATGAAAGTCCTAACATATTCAGTCAAATTTTGTGGAGCGATGAATCGCGATTCCACAATAATGGAGTTGTGAATCGACATAAGAGTCACTATTGGTATCAAGAAAATCCCCACTGGGTCCGCGAAAGTAATTTTCAAACTACTTGGGGTATTAATGTATGGTGTGGATTGTTCAATGGCCGCATCATAGGACCTTACTTTTTCAATGAAAATCTCAATGGATTGCGATATTTACATTTTCTAGAAAATGATTTGATCCAGTTGATGGAAGATATTCCCATAGCAGAACGACAAGGAATTTGGTGGCAACAAGATGGTGCTCCTCCTCACAATTCACAGGTTGTTACTGAATATCTGGATAGAACGTACCCAAATAGATGGATTGGTAATAAGGGTCCAATTCGGTGGCCGGCTCGTTCCCCAGATTTATCACCGCTTGATTTTTTCCTATGGGATTATTTAAAAGATATTGTTTTCACTACTTCCCCTTTGAATGTGGATGATCTGAAAATGAAAATTCGACTAGCGTGCAGTGATATTACGCCTGATATTATAAGAGCGACTTGTACGAGAGAAGTGATTCGACCTTTCGAAGCCTGTATAATATCTAATGGGCATCACTTTGAACAATTTTTATGACTTATTTCTAGGTACCTACCATTCTTATGAAATGATTTATCAAGTTATATTATTTACATTGTTATCAATTAAAAATTTGTTTTCGAATACACCTCTTTCCATTTCGCAATTGTTTCATATTCAAAATGATTCCTGACTGAATTCCACAACTCAAAATTGAAACCATTACTTCGAACACCCAAAATTTTGACTAATTTTCATGTGATCTGATGCCGAGAGAATAATTGTATGAGATATTTTTAAAAATAATAGTCGTTCTCAAGACTTTACATTTTAAGCAATAACTCAACAACGCCGTAACCGAATTTCAAAAACCAAACATGAAATGATATCAGAATTTAACGTAGCATCGGAATATGTAATGATATACAGGGCGTTCTATTTTAAAAAATTGAATTTTGGTCTGTAGCACCTACACCAAATACCCTGTATATTTAAAAATTATATCAAAATATAGCTCTCATGAACTCCTAAAACTTTTGTATGAAACATTTTTGTGTATCTCCTTCAACAAACCAGATATTGCCTGTCACATAAAATGTGGGACACCCGGTATATTTTTCATAGTAACTTCACTAGTGATAGATAGTTAAGGTTGATGAATTGTTTTATACCAGTTTTATATTTGTTAAATGAGAGGTTTTCTTTCAAACTGCGATCTAGTAAATTGTAAAATTTAGGAGCGAAATAGAAAATTGTTCGTTGTGTATGAGTTTTTTTTAACATGGGAATTACTACATTTGAATTTTCGATAGATCTAGTACTTTTTATATTTTCGCTATAGTAAAGATGTTTATTATTAAACATCCATACAGGCTGATTCACGGTGGATGGCACATTAGACGTTTCTGGTGAACCAGACAACGGATCACTTTGAAAATTTAATGGAGGGCATATTCGGACATTCTCTAGCCAACTAAAATATTTTCGACAATGCGGTGTTGCCGCTTCTATTAGAAAGCAGTAGCAACTTTGATTTTTCAAATGGAACACTCTGTATATAATATTATTTTTGGAATCTCCAACAATTGCCCGACAACTTATCTTGATATTTACCTATACCTATCTGTTACCGTTTTCGAAATAAAAATTAATTTCAATTTTTTTCTTCGAAAATCATGACTTCTAAAAATGCCGATATCTTTTAGTTAAGAAGTACTATGATATCGAAATTTGGTTTGGGGTTAGGTGATACTTGGACACTTCTCACACGTCAGCCTAATCTCCGTTACTGCAATACAGGGTGGTAAAAAAATACAGTTTTTTCGTTTGTTTGAAAAAGTTGCTGAAATTTGATTATTTTAAACGGAACACCCTGTATATTATTGAAAATTCGGAAAGCTGCTGAAATTTGCTTTCTTTCTATGTATATCATACCTATACCTAACTAGTCAAGTTTCGGACTTATGAACATTTATTTGTGAAAATGTCCCTTCAGAATGGTATTTCCATTCGGTATTTGGTAAGCAGGCCATGATTACTATTTGACAGTAGCGTTGTGACATTCTCCTAATAATATCGACATTTTCGTCACTTCAGAAGTTGCAAATACCTTCAAAACGATGGAACAAAACTATTCAAACGATGTTCTTATGAATTTGTTTATTATTTTTGGACAGTGTGACAAAATTATCAGCAGAACATGTAGAAAGTTCAATGAAATGTATCCGAATCTACCGCCAATGAACCTCAAGAAATTTATACGAATTCAGAACAATTTCAATGCATTTGGATCAACTTTAAAAGCACCAAGAAAACTTGCCTCGACCCGTAACTTTCGAAGACAACCAGATTAATGTCTTAGCATATTTTCACGCATTTCCCGAGTCATCGATAAGAAGTGCTGAAGAAGATTTGGGTATAAAATATTCATCGGTTCAAAGAATCTTGCGAAGACATAAAATGCATGATTATAAATTCACCAAAATTCAAGCAATGAAGCCTCAACCTCAACAGAGAGTAGAATTTCGTGAAATGTTGTTGACACGCATTCAAGAAGATCCACTTTTTTTAAATAAAATTATTTGGACTGATGAATCAAAATTTTCGAGAGAAGGGATTTTCAATAGAAAAAATCGTCATTATTGGTCCAGCGAAAATTCTCACGTCACAAAAGAAGCCGGATTTCAAGAAAAATTTAGTTTTAATGTCTTCTGCATGTTGATGGACAACAAATTGAGGTACGTGATATACGAGGAGTCATTAACATCCAGAAGCTACCTGAATATTTTGGAGAATACTGTAGACAGTTTCGTGGATAATCTGCCACTCGAAGATTATCGAAACTGTTGGTACCAACTAGACGGAGCTCCTGCACATTGCACAAGAGAAGTGAGCGCAGAACTGGATAGACTATTTGACGATCGGTGGATGAGGCGCTTGGGACCATGGAATTGGCCAGCGAGATCACCCGATCTTAATCCATTAGATTTTTATTTGTGGGGAATGTTTAAAGAAAAAGTTTGCAAAATACCCGTGCGTTCGGGAGATGAATTGTTAGAAAGGATTGCCCAAACATTTGAAGATTTGGATCCCAATGAAATCAGATCTGCCACCACGAAAGCAGTCAACACCCGCATTTTAAAGTGCTTGGAAGTGAACGGCCAGCGATTCGAACATATTTTGAAATATTCCACATGATTGTTTTACTTTTTTATAATTATTCATATCAATATTTCCAATTTCAAGTTTCTTGGTGCTTTTTTAAAGTTTATCCAAACATATTGAAATTGTTCTGAATTCGTATAAATTTCTCGAGGTTCATTGGCGGTAGATTCGGATACATTTCATTGAACTTTCTACATGTTCTGCTGATAATTTTGTCCCACTGTCCAAAAATAATAAACAAATTCATAAGAACTTCGTTTGAATAGTTTTGTTCCATCGTTTTGAAGGTATTTGCAACTTCCGAAGTAACGAAAATGTCGATATTATTAGGAGAATGTCACAACGCTACTGTCAAATAGTAATCATGGCCTGCTTACCAAATACCGAATGGAAATACTATTCTGAAGGGACATTTTCACAAATAAATGTTCATAAGTCCGAAACTTGACTAGTTAGGTATAGGTATGATATACATAGAAAGAAAGCAAATTTCAGCAGCTTCCCGAATTTTCAATAATATACAGGGTGTTTCGTTTAAAATAATCAAATTTCAGCAACTTTTTCAAGCAAACGAAAAAACTGTATTTTTTTACCACCCTGTATTGAAGTAACGGAGATTAGGCTGACGTGTGGGAAGTGTCCAAGTATCACCTAACTCCAAACCAAATTTCGATATCATAGTACTTCTTAACTAAAAGATATCGGCATTTTTAGAAGTCATGATTTTCGAAGAAAAAAATTGAAATTAATTTTTATTTCGAAAACGGTGACAGATAGGTATAGGGAAATATCAAGAAAAGTTGTCGGGCAATTGTTGGAGATTCCAAAAATAATATTATATACAGAGTGTTCCATTTGAAAAATCAAAGTTGCTACTGCTTTCTAATAGAAGCGGCAACACCGCATTGTCGAAAATATTTTAGTTGGCTAGAGAATGTCCGAATATGCCCTCCATCAAATTTTCAAAGTGATCCGTTGTCTGGTTCACCAGAAACGTCCAATGTGCCATCCACCGTGAATCAGCCTGTATAAATACATCTTATGTTGTATAACTTGGTTTCTTTATAGAGCTGTTCTGTTGAGTAGAGTTTTTTTTTCTAAGAATTATTTTGATTATGGTATTTTGCATGGCTTGGAGGCTGTACAGGTTGCAGTCAAATGTGCCACCCCACCCGGAGATACAATACCTAATAACCGATTCTGCTAAAGATCTATATACCGTCATTAAATTTTTAATGTTTAAGATTTCTCTCAAATTATACATTTTGTGAGTGAGCTGGTGGAGTCGCTTTGTAACATATATGGTATGTTCGTCCCACCTCATATGCTGATCCAGAACTACACCAAGATATTTTAATTTTGACTCTTTTTTTATCGAAGGACAATCACATTGCTTCTTTCGTGGAAATTCAGAGGTATGTATTTTTAGGGCAGTGTCCATTGGTTGATCGTTTTTGAGAAGCGTGAAACAAACGAATTGGGTTTTATTCAAATTCAAACTGAGGAGATTGTAGTTCAGCCATATCTGGGTATCCTTCAAACCATTTGCTACTGTTTGATATACTTGTTGCCATGTTTTGCCAGAAAAGATGATCGCCGTTCATACCTCTACCAGAAATTAATACCAATGTCGAAATCTACTATGGTTTAAATTCTCATTTCTCATGACGATCTTCCACAACGTAGTAACGGCTACATCCATCAATCTTATCATTCACGTTTACAAAATAACATTCTCATTCTGGTGCGTTTAAACGTGTTTACTATATATAGCCCTGGAGACGCATTTCTCTTCAAATACTTTCCTGATGTTCAGTTGACGTCACCCGCTTATACAACTGATTCTGTGTGACGTCACAGGGAAAGTATTGATTCGAAACGTCATCATTATTCCTGTCTCTCTCCTCGTTACCACATATTCACTTTCCTCTGTTATCTACTCAAATGCCCCCGAAGTCACCGGTTTCCGAATTATTTTCCGCGTGTCTATCGCCAATAAAAACATATTTCGACAATGTCATTTCCGAACAGTATTTTTACATTCTGACCCAGTATACAGGGTGTTCCGTAAACACATGCTAATATTTAAGGAGGTAATTCTTAGACCCATTTTGAGGAAAAAACGTCCTATGGACGTATGTCCTAAACGCCTTAACTTTTGAGATACAGGGTGGCAAAGTTTTCAAAAATAATCAGTTTTTTAATAATAACTGAGATAATTTTGTAGACATCTTTGGCATATTTGGTACATATGTTTTATGCCTCAAGGCGCATTTTCTGATGTACACAAATTTGTATTTTTTCAACCAGTGGCATCCCAACGGGTTTCGCATTGAATATTTTTTGGGAAAAAGTACTACGCCAATGCTTTCTTTTCAAAATAAAATCATTCTCAAAATCCTCATTTATTTTTGAGAAACTCCCAATCCTCTCAAAAATAAATATTCCAAGACATTTGTCTCTGTCATCAATGACGTCATGTACCCTGCACGGTTTTAGTGATGCCAGTGAACATGGTTACGCTGCTGTTATATATTGTAGATCTGTCGCTTTCGATTGTATTCGAGTACAGCTAATTTGTGCCAAATCGAAAGTTTCTCCTTTGAAAACTCTATCCATTCCGAAACTCGAGCTATGTGCCGCTACCCTTTTATCTGATCTTTTTTCCTTCGTCTTGCCTATTTTTGAAAGGCATTTTCACATTGAAAAAATTCTCGCTTGGTCTGATTCCTTAACAACCCTCTGTTGGATTCGCTCTTCCCCCCACAGGTGGAAAACTTTCGTGAGCAATCGAGTCAGTCGAATCCACGAGATATTACCTCCCGAGATATGGTATTATGTACCATCCGAGCAAAACCCTGCTGACTGTTCCTCTCGTGGACTGTTTCCAGCCCAGATTGTAGAGCATTCCCTATGGTGGGTGGGGCCTTCCTGGCTTCTCGAACATCCTTCATTGTGGCCTTCTTTGTCAATCCCCTCTGAATTAAAGGCTGACTGTCTCACAGAAGAAAGAAAGGTGGCTCTGTTCACCCAAAAGGACGATAATAACGACTTTTTCGACCCATTGTTGCAAAATTCTTCTTCCTTTCCTAAAATACGAAGAATTCTTGGCTATATTCATCGTTTCATTGAAAACTGCCGTGTCCCTCATTCCCAGCGGAATTTCTCGTACCTCACTTACATGGAGACTCACCAAGCATCATTGTCTCTGATTAAATATGTCCAGAGTCAAGTATTCCATTCAGAAATATCCTCACTTCTGAGTGGAAAATTATTACCGAAATCTTTTCGCAAATTAAATCCCTTTCTCGATATCAATGGGATTCTGAGAGTTGGCGGTAGGCTCACTCACTCACAACTTTCATATGATAAGCGTCATCCGATATTACTCCCCAGTCATCACAGACTCACCGATTTGATTATCGAAAGTACCCATCGCCAATATCTTCATCCTGGTTTTCAGATGACTCACTTTCTTCTGCTTCAGAAATCTTGGATTACCTCTGCTAAGAGGTCCATTCGCAAAATACTTTCAAACTGTCTCAGTTGCTGGAGACAAAATCCAATTTCGTTCAGTCCTCCGATGGGCAATCTCCCTTCACTACGTGTTTCTCAGGTTAAACCCTTCTCTTGCGTGGCGGACCTTATGCTATATCTATTGGTAGATACCGAGGTTCAAAAACACAGAAGGCTTACATTTGTCTTTTTGTGTGCTTCGCCACCAAAGCACTACATTTGGAATTAGTAACCGACCTGTCTTCTGAAACATTTTTGGCAGCTCTAAGACGATTCATTTCTCGACGCGGTAGAGTCTCAAAAATATACAGTGACAACGGAACTAATTTTGTTGGAGCATCCCGTATACTCAAAACTTTAAAGGGATTAGCTCATCGGGAGGATATTGAATGGCACTTTATTCCACCTTACGGTCCCCACTTTGGCGGTTTATGGGAGGCGGGAATAAAATCGGTAAAATCACATATATCAAGAGTTGTTGGAGAGCAAATTCTCACGTATGAGGAATTTAACACGCTTCTCATACAAATTGAATCTCTTTTGAATTCGAGACCAATCTGTCCAACAAGTACAGACCCCAATGACATTTCTGTCCTCACTCCAGGTCACTTTCTGACATTGGAGCCATTGAATTCTCCTCCTGATGACGACCTCTCAAATTTGAAGCTTAACCATTTGTCTCGCTGGCAGTTAATTCAGCGCTTGCACCAAGACTTCTGGTCTCGATGGAGTAAAGAATATCTCCATACACTATACCAGCGAGGCAAGTGGACAGATCCAACTGTCAATATTAAAATTGGCACCCTGGTCTTAATAAAGCACGATTCGCTACCACCTTCCCGCTGGCAGCTCGGCTGTGTCTTAGATATTCACCCAGGTACTGACGGTGTAGTACGGGTGGTAACTGTAAAAACCCCTCAAGGAGTGTTTAAGCGATCAGTGGTGAAGATTTGTCCTTTGCCACTATCCGAATCGTTATAGTAAAATGCTTCTGCATTTTAGGTGGGCGGTTATGTTCCGTCTTCACCTTCATTTTTTTTTGTGTTCATATAATTAAGAGATATTGTGTTTGTCTGATTATTTTTTCCCATATTTTTTTTCTCATTATCGTGAGAACGACTGTGCGTTCCATGTTCGGAGAAGGTTGGCTCGCAGAGAAGTGAACAGATACCTTTTTGAATCGGTTGTCAACGGCTCGATAAGTGATCCATCTCGATAATAATAATTTCGCTCTACAAGTGCAAGACTTCGATAATAA
Organism: Leptinotarsa decemlineata; assembly: GCF_025532065.1. Classification (NCBI taxonomy): domain Eukaryota; kingdom Metazoa; phylum Arthropoda; class Insecta; order Coleoptera; family Chrysomelidae; genus Leptinotarsa; species Leptinotarsa decemlineata. The sequence goes on along the minus strand of NW_027412572.1, from coordinate 1,712,762 downwards.
TAGTTATTCATATAAACACTTGTGTTTATGCCCAGTTTCCTCTCTAAGAAAAGGAATTCAATCAACGTTGGATCTGGATGCAGAACGATTCCAAGGTAGGAAAACACAGTCTCGTGTAATAAATTCTCATTATTATTCTCTGGCCATTGAAAGGCAACTTTATAAAACCGGTCAAACACTCTTTGAGATAGCGAACTCCTATTTTTTTTACAGTCCATTTATCAAATACAAAACACAAGTCATACACTAGAGAGCCTTTTGGGAAGTCCAAAAGACAAAGTCGAGGATTCGGAAAAGTCAGGAATTTACGAAATTGAATGTAAGGACTGCGAGGCAAAATATTATGGACAGACAAAAAGATCTATTAAAGTGAGATGTAAGGAACAAATAGCCCACTTAAAGTATGGAAGACCTGAAAAATCAGCAGTCGCCCATCATATTTTGCAATAAAACCATTCCATAAACTTCAGTTCATTAAGATTAGTTAGACAAGTTAACAACAACAGGCACCTAGATGCCTATAAGAGTGTAGAAATAAGTAAACACAACAATATTATGAATAACGATGACGGACCTATACCAGAGAGCATACTATATAGCTTGTTAAAATAATGTTGTTAGTTTTATTGATTACTACATAAGGACACAATGTAAAAATAAATTTAGATAGGCAAATTGGTGAAATTAATTTTTATATAGCTGAAAATTGTTTTATATACAGCAATAACAGTTAAACATATATTGTAAAATACTAGATAAGGCCAAAATGGTGAAATTAATTTAGGTTGGTATACTTGTATGGGTGGTACACCTGGATGGTTTACCTGTATGGGATATCTATTTAGCATAAATAGCGTTAGCTTCGCGTTAGTTACTAGTTTAATCTTCCTCTTTAAAGATGATCACTTGGTGATCGAAACACGTGTCGAGGTGTTAAAAATAACGATTTGGTGTTGGGAAAAAACTTCAGTAATATTCATTGGTCTCACAGTTCTGGTAGTAGTACTCTTTTTGGAAAATTCCCTCTTCTTTTTGAACTTGTTTCAAATTTGGAAAGTGTCAAATAGTTTCAGAAATATCGACAAAAACCGAAATCCTGTTTCTTCAGTCAATTGTTCATTTTTGTAACTTTTGAAAGCGGCACTCGAATGACACCTCGTTCATATTTTTCGGAGGCGGAGAAAAGAGTTTGACCTGAACGGCACTTGTTGGTCAGATTATTTTGCATAACACATCTTCGATAAAAAATATCTGTTAATGATTTCCGAATTATGTCTACATCAGTTTTGAAATTGTATATTTATTCAAATAGTAAATAACTCCCAAGATGTTCTATAACCTCGATTAATATATTTTATAACGCATTTTCAATGTAAATCCGGTTTCAGAGGCTACTAGATGAGATAACTCGTGAATATTTTATGTCTTTTGTCATGGAACCGAATAAAGTTGGAGGTTCTGGGTGGATATGTATTTATGTGTGAATGAAGTGAATGTTTGACATCAACTGTCCATATTTATATTATTGTTTCATTATATAACCAAACATGAATAAGTCTTCAACTACATTAACGCAATACAAGGTGACAATTTGAAAACTTACAATGGCTATAATATTTGAGCAACCAGATAAAATATAGGAAATCGCTGAAAAAAGCTCTCATGATAGGGAGGAGGAAACAAAATGATGTAATAGCTAACTTGTTTTCACTAACCCCCTCGCCAGCTTCCCTTACTTTGTAGTCTTGAATAGCAACCCCCTACTTGTGATGCCTTATTTAGGAGCTCTCAAGAAATGCTCTTCAGTGGTAGCCTATAAAGGTACATTCGATATGGTAAGTTTTGATTTATTGAATAAAATATAAATCATTCAAATTTAAATTTTATATTTTATTATTGAGTTGAGAAATGTTCAAAAAAAAGGTGTTTGAAATATTCGTTTTTGGGAGGTATTTTTATATTGCATTTTTTACTTCGAGACGGGAAACGTTATCCTTTTTACTGATACATTAATACTTACATTTGATTTTTATTTGGATTCGTTGTGAACACGAAACATAATTTTCATTTGCAACAATGGTGTACAACATAACTGAATGTGTGAAAATGATCTTTATTTATGATAGAGAAGATCAGTGACTTTCATTAGTTCGGAATTCCATTGTCTGGTATTATATGAAATGATTTGAGTCCCTGAAGGAACCTCCGAGGTTTAGTGCGAGATGACTGTTTGGCGGGAGTTTGCCATTTTACGCTTGATTATGGGTTTCCATATGTTGCGTATCGCTACGCTAGCTTGACTGAATACATTGTTGGACATGTATGCGGCTTCCTTGAATTTTCTCCTAAACCAATATTCCTCCCTGTCTATGATCTCAGCTTGAGACCACTCCATGTTATGTTGATAGGTCCAAATATGCTCTGCTATTCCCGATTTGCTGGTTTTCCCTCGCTGTGTGTTTCTTGTGTTCGGCAATGCGGACTTTCAATGGCCTCTTAGTTTCACCAATACAGGGCTTTTCATGATGAGCGTTAATTAGCCGTTTCTGGCAAACTATTCAACGGATCAACCTGAAAATTTCACAGTATGCGTAAGTCAGTATGACCTACACGCCTAAAATATTTTAGACGAAGCGCCGTTGTCGCTTCTACTATAAAGTAGCGGCTTCTTTGATTTTTCAAATTGAACACCCCGTACATAATATCTTATTATGATTCATTATCACTTTGTCAACAAATTTATATACTATTTCCCTATACCTATCTATTACCGTTTAGAAGATATAAATTAATTTCGATATTTTTTTTACCAAACATGAACTTTTATAAATGCTGATAATCTTGAACTCTCTTGCACTAAAACGATCAAATTTGAAATGGAGTGGAGTGATACTATGAGGATATTCACTCCGAGTCATATTTTTATTTGCCTCACACAGGGTCTTCAAAAAATGCAGATACTTTGATCTCATGAAAAAATTAGTGGAACTCAATTTTTTCAAATGGAACACCCTGTATATTTCAACATTTTTGAGCTCTACATCCAATTTCAGATTAACTTTGTTCAAATAATACTATTTCTATTTTGAACCGTTTTTGAGATAAACTGTTTCAAACGGAAACTGACGTGGTTTTCTTGCTCGTTTTTTTGAATTCATCACTTATTTTGGATATTCAACATTTTTTTTATACTTAGTAATATTTCTTTTTGATCCAGTTTTTTAACTGTCTCAGATTAGTCAATTCGAAATTGGTATATACCTACCTTAGAAAAAGTTACAATTTGTATACATTGAGGTATTGGTCTCTAACGTACAACAGTACACATTAATATTTTTTAATAGTGTGCTTTGGAAAAATAAATAAACCAATTATTTAACGTCAGACTTTTGTTGGTGGTTTTGACTGATTGTGATAGCTACCGATTATAATAGAATAATGTCAAGATTAGGTTACAGTAATGAAGATTTCTTGAATTTATTAATAATTTATGGTGAGTGCAATATAATTGCAAGTAGAACATGCCGAGTATTTCATGAAAGATATCCACAACTTCCGAAGCCGAACAATAATGTAATAAATCGACTACTAAAAAACTGTAGGTTGAATGGTACCTTTCGTCCAAAAATCATTCGTAAGAAGACTAAAGTGGATAATGATGACAATGGTATGACAGTTTTGGGATACTTTCATGTATTTCCAAATACTTCTCTGCACGAGGATGAAAGGGAGATAGGTATACCCTACGTGACAATTTGTCGAATTCTTAATAAGCATAAATGGCATCCCTATAAGTTCTACTGTGTCCAACATTTGAAAGAGACTGATTTATCTCGTAGAGTGGAATTCTTTGAATGGTTACTTGTCAAGACTCAAGAGGATGAACATTTCCTTGACAATATCATATGGACAGATGAGGCCAAGTTCACAAAAAATGGAGTTTTCGATAGACACAACAGTCATTATTGGGCGCCAGAAAATCCCCATATTGTCCGCCAAAGAGGGTTTTCAAGAAAGATGGAAATTCAATGTATTTTGTGCCATAAAGAATGAGTCAATTTTGTATATCGAGTTTTATGATAATAATTTGAATGCATCAAAATATGAAGATTTACTGAGGAATGGAATTCAAATGATTTTAAATAATAAACCAGGAAGAGAACGTGTATGGTACCAAATGGATGGTGCTCCATCCCATAATTCTCATTCAGTCAGCGAAGCTTTAACCGAAATCTTCGAAGACAGATGGATTGGTAATAATGGACCTTTTCATTGGCCTCCTAGAACATCAGATGACAATCCATTAGATTATTTCGTGTGGGTTTTCATTAAAAATATAGTTAACTCTACTCCAATAACAACAATGGAAGATATGAAACCGAGAGTTACAACTGCTTTCAATAGTTTGACTCCAGACTTGATCAGAAGCGATACACATGACAATCTTTTGAAGAGATTACATGTTTGTTTAAGTAGAGGTGGAGATGTGTTTGAACATATTCTGAAATACACTGACGATTGAATTAACTCATTAATTTATGGGGTTATTATTTTCAGTTCGTGTTTCAGCGTTAATAAAACTATTGTTTGAAGAGAAGTTTCATTCGATGGTTGAGGAGTATTTTAATAATTATCTTTTCATTGTATTATCTGTGACTAATTGAGAAACATCAAACGAAATCTGTTTTACAAAAATGAGTGATGAACAAGGAAACCATGTCAATTTCCGTTTGAAATAGTTTATCTCGAAAACGGTCCAAAATAAAAATAGTATTATCTGAACAAAGTTAATCTAAAATTGGATGTAGAGCTGAAAAATGTTGAAATATATAGGGTGTTCCATTTGGAAAAATTGTGTTCCACTAATTTTTTCATGAGATCAAAGTATCTGCATTTTTTGAAGACCCTGTATGAGGCAAATGAAAATATGACTCGGAGTGAAGATCCTCATAGTATCACTCCGCTCCATTTCAAATTTGATCGTTTTAGTGCATGAGAGTTCAAGATTATCAGCATTTATAAAAGTTCATGTTTGGTAAAAAAAATATCGAAATCAATTTATATCTTCTAAACGGTGATAGATAGGTATAGGGAAATAGTATATGAATTTGTTGACAAAGTGATAATGAATTATAATATGCTATTATATACGGGGTGTTCCATTTGAAAAATCAAAGAAGCCGCTGCTTTACAGTAGAAGCAAGCACTGGTTGTGACAGCTTCTCTTCCTTGCGAGGCTCCTGCTGTCTTCTAGCCAAAGTCTGTTTGGAGTAGCCATTCCGTTGAAGGTCATTTTTGATGATGTCTAGTTCCTTCTTGAGACCTTCCTTCGTATTACAGAGCCTGAAAGCGCGGTCTAATAGAGTCTTGATGATTCCTCTTTTAGCCGATTGATGTTGGTTGGATTCGTGGTTCAGAATTGTCCCGTGTGAGTCGGTTTTCAGTATAGAGATATTTCCCACTTAGTGTCGGTCCTCTTCACCAATACGTCTAAGAATTTTCGGAAAGGATTGACAATTTCATGGGCATTAACATTTAATTTTTGAAGTGAAGAGAACGATGCTGGATCGCTGGAGCTAGCTGTTGGGATTATTCTTTCAGCAATAACGCCTTTTTATAAGAAAGAGATTGATCGATATAACCCTCAGCTGCTCTTGTAGACTTCCATCCCCCGTGCTTCCTAATATTTACTCCTGATTCTGCTAGCAAAGAAGCAGAAGACCTTCCGAAACAGTGACCTGTATATTCCTTCGGTTCCGGGAGGTTCAGAAACTCAGCAATGGTAGAGGGCGTTTTCCCAAACGAGTTTATACCAACTGGGTTGGCATTGCATTTATTATTTGTGTATTTCAGAGGATCTTGAAGTAATTTAGAATTGGGGTGAAAATAACCAAGTTCAATTCAATGTCACAAAAACTCAGGCACCGGTTTTCTCCAGAAAAACATTATCATATCCGAACCGGATATAATAATGCCTCGTCAGTCAATTCCACTTTCAGCTTCGAGAAGTTTGTTGGGAGTTAAAATGGACACCAGTATCTCTTGGCACAATCATGTCGCTGGAATTGCAAAGGCCGTTTCTCAAAAGCTTGGGACACTGTTACTAACTAGAAAACTATACACACGTCAGCAATTTTTGATGCTTCATAAAGCTCAGATCAGACCACTTTTGGAGAATGGGCTTGTTTCATGCTATGGAAAATGATACTGGTTTGCTACAGACTGATCGAGTTATACTTATCAAGCCTAATCGGCCCCAAAATCTATTTATATCTGCAGAAAAAAGAATAATTCGAAAAGCAAGAATTTAAATTGGCCGCGTGTGTGTTGACCAATGAAGTTGATCGTTTCCAGAGCGGAGTTGCCAAGTGTATCGGTTTTTAATATCCAATCACAAATCTGATGATCCAATTTGACAGACGCCATTTTGTTGTTATTGTTGACAACTCAGTGCGAATACAACTGTTACAATTCTCTAATTGAAGAACGTTTTTTTTGTGAAAGGTAGGTCTCGGCGGGTGCCTATTTTGCTGCATATTCCGTGTCATTAGTTTACATTGCGAAAATTATTTTTTCAGCTTATTTTTGGATTAATATGTTCTGGAGTGATTCTATATTTCACTGTACATATTTTTGCTTCTCTTTTCAGTCACCATACTGAGCCTTGGCTGAGATAAAATAAAAATAAAATAAAAAGTTTCCATCCTCCGATAAAAGACAGAGTATGAAATGAATGTCATATAAATTAAAAGGGACCTACTAAATATACCACCTACCGTTTCAATTTTTCATTCTTCATTTCGGTACCAAATGCAAATTTTTCAAGTAAAATTAATCGATCATTTCAAAATCGACTCTTGGTCGGAAATCAGCTTTAACAAAACTAAGCTCAACATTCATTTTGAAATTATTTTAACAAAAATACGAAGTTTGTGGAAACCGTTGGCACTAGAAAGAGCACATTGTCGCATTCACTACAGAGGGCGCTGGCTGACTGGATGACAATATGGCTAATATACCAGTAAAGTTGAATTTCTCAATTTTAGTGGGTGGCATGAATGCATATTTATTTTATTAGGGTTCATGAGCATTCGAAAACCATTTGAAAATACAGCTCGTTTAATTCTATTTACATTCATATTTAGATATAACTCATACTATATCAATTATTTAGGCAAATATTATTGTCCATTTTTATTCTTAATTCGTGAATTCGAGCGATCTTATTATTGTATATTTATTTGTCTGCTGGCTTTTTTCTTAAAAAAATAAATGAATAATTACAGAAAATTTTAGTTGATCGTTCATTTTCTTAGGAAAATGTAGTAAATTGGAGTATATCACAATTTATTGTTTTATTCGGCATTGAAAATGTATGTCATATCGGATCCATTCTGCTTATTTTTGCAAAATTGATTTTCAACTTTTCCTTAGCTGACAGCTCGCTTGAGAACAATTCCTTTTTTCATTGAGTTAAGTTTCAGAGATATATTTGAATATTAATATGGTGCATTCTTGTGCTGATTTTAATTGTGCGCAAAGGCACAAGAAAACAGAAAGCGCATTGGTTTATAGGTGAGTTATTTCATATAATGAGTTTAGGTTCTCAAAGGATAAAATGATGAGAAAAAAAATCGGTGAAAGAATTGAAAAGAAAGAGCTACATCTCTTCTACTCTTCCAAGACATTAAAAAGTGACTATAAATGAAGGGGGAACGAAAATATTTAAATTTAAGACACAGTTTTTCATTTCAACTTCAAGTTTTCTCCACAGAAAGTATTATCTGGAGTTAATGCTGTTGCTGAAAGTATGATACATTTTACTTCATTAAATTTCATCATATGATTAATGGAGCTTTTGTTGGATCAGTTCGAGTTGGAAGATTCAACAGATTACCCAAGCGAGCCTATAACGCTTGAATTTAGTAGCTATATTAGAAAGAGGTAGTATGTAGAAATCGTTTTTTTTTTTGTAATAAATTGCAGTTGTACAGATTGAGGATTGTAGAATAAATTGAATATTTGAAATGATTCTTTAATCCAGTTTGCTATATTTTTTTTATTTTCATAACTGTATATTATTAAATAAAGCATAAAATCATAGTTTAGGTAAATATTTTGTGATCTATCGACTTTGTGTACTGATTTTAGATGTAGAACTTATTTCCGAATATGATTTATCGTGTACATTTTATTTCATGTGGAGGATTTTTCATTAATTGAAACGTTAACAGGTTCATATAGACTTCCATAATTAAATTAATAATTATAGGCTCCGTAAATTTTACAATTTGGCAATTTGGTCAATATAACAAGAAGCGGGAATAGGGTCGTGACGTCACTACCCTACCAAATTCGATTTTTAGTAATTAATTACGTGAAAACTACGGTATTTAGAGAGATGAAACAAAATGCACTGTTTTTCAGTTCAAAATTTCTATCAAGTAAATTGTAAACCAAAACTCATGAAACAAGCCCATTGTTCTCATGTATGGAACTCAGCCCCTACACATACCCTGAAGCTGCTGGATTCTATCCAGAAAAAAGCCATCCGACTGATTGGAGACGAGAACAGCACTTGCAACCTCAATAATAATAATAATAATAATAAACTGAGGGGATCATCATGGCTTGCCAGGATGGTGTCTTCAACACCTCAGACTACCCCAGTCGCGTGATGGGTATAGAGGTTCCTGACACAAGGTGCAGGGCCTGCCGCGAGGCGCCCGAGACCCTAATGCACTTGCTATCAGCGTGTCCAGCATATGCGTTCTCGGCCTATATCCATCGACATAACGCAGCCCTAACAGTGCTATATCACCATCTACGGCACTCTTACGGTATTGACGAGACACCGTTGTTGCCCTACGCTCCGGAGGATATTGAATCCGTTGTGGGGAACGAGAAGTGCCGAATTTATTGGAACTATTCGTTCCCCACCCTCAGGCTCATACAAGCTAATAAGCCTGATGTAGTCCTTCTCGACCACCAGACCAAGACGATATTTGTCGTGGAGTTTTCAGCTCCTGGCGAGATGAATATAGTTAGAAAAGAGGAGGAAAAGCGGATATAATATCGAGATTTTCTCTTCGAACTCCGCAGACTCTGTCCAGATCACTCTGTCAAGATCGTTGTTCTGATTATTGGAGTCCTTGGTGAAATGATGTCCTCTCTACTGTCGAATCTTAAAATCATACCGGCTTGCCGCACTAAGGCAGAAATCTTAGCCGCACAGATACAGAAGGCTGTCATTCTTGGCTCACTGCGCTTGCTCAGGGCACATGATTTTCGGACCCAATGATCACTTACCCCACGGTGTGGGGAGTCGTCATTGGTTGGTAATGCTGGCGCGCCCTCCCGAATGTATCGGGGCTTCGGGGGATAGGGCCTAACCAGCTCATACTACGGTGGAAAAAAATAATAATAATAATAAAAAGGTTTAAATTCACGAATTTATAATATATTGATGTGTGAATAAACAAGTGCAAAAAATAAAATTTGTGATAATAGTGTCTTTGGCATCATAATTGGTAGGTAATAAATATATTGCCATATTCGGTATATTGTCAGTTTCGGATTGCTTCATTTTATTGAATTATAAAACAAGGTATGCTCATTTTCCATTCTCCATAACTTGAGCTAACTTTTATAATAATTAAAGATTGAAATATTCTCAAGGTATTCTGGTATCAACGACCATAATCTGGGCGCGACATAATTTGTATTCCTTTGGCCAATTGTTTTTTCACTTCGAGGAAAAAACAGTTCATCATGTCTTCTCGTTTTGTGAGTATGCTTATGATACTTCAGTACTATTTTTCCTTTTTTTAAAAATACAAGAATTTTTTTACAGAAAAGTTGACGAGTATCCATTATTTGAGTTTCTTTATACATACTTTCAGAAGAATAGCTGATTTTTTAAAAAATCATTTTCAAAATCCATTTCTGTAATACGTTGATTTTGTCTATGAAACATATGCAAATTGTGATTGGCCAATGCGAAATAAACTGTTTTAAGGTGTTTCAGATCTAAAAATGCTTTCGAATATTTGAATTTTGGAAGTATTCCTCGTATTTTATTCGACAGATGCTTCATTTGAAGGTCCCATCTGAACTGCCGATCTATCATTATTCCAAGATATTTTATGGATTGAGCTTCAAAAATTTTCGAGTCTAGACCAACATCAATATCTCCCAAATGTGGCAATCCTGATGAATAGAAACAGAATGGTAGATAACAGCTCTTATTTAAGTTGAGAGTAAGTTTATTGTACTGAAGCCATTTAGCTATGTTAGGACAATTATTCTCTGTTTGAAGGTGGCTGACAATGTTTCGTGGTGTATTTCATCAGTTCGGACTTCCGTTGTCTAATATACTATAATTGATTTGATAACCCTGAAAAAAATGAGAAAATTAAACGAAAATAACAATTTTTTTAAAACAAAAAAATTAAATTACACGGAAATAACATACAAGCTACAACCAGAAAAATAAAAAATTGAAATCTTAATAAAAGCTGAAGATTAAAAAATATTATTAACAAAAATTAAAAATAAAAATTTGAAGATTCCAATTACGTCACGACGTTTCGATTGTTAGTATCCACAATCGTCTTCGGGTGATAACTGGACTTATTCCACCGAGATCTGACTATTTATAGGTCATTCGGGTGCTTTCACCTATCTCCTCTTTCCTCTTTCCGCTCTATTGGTTTTAGTGGGAGATGACCGTTTGGCGGGAGTTGGTCGTTTTTCCGCTTGATAAGAAGTTTCCATATGTTACGTATCTCTACGCTAGCTTGACTAAATGCGTTTTTGGACAACATATACGCGGCTTCCTTGAATTTTCTCCTAAACCAGTGTTTCTCTTTGTTGATGTGGCGGCTTCTCTTCCTTGTGGAGTTCTTGCTGTCTTCTGGCTAAAGCATGTTCTACCATCACTGTAGATGGAAGTACTTGCACTTCCCTACATCAGAGGATTATCGGAAACGATGAGAAGGATTGGGTCCAAGTATAAGATCAGGACCTGCTGCAGATCTGGGAACACTATAAGTAGCAGCCTCACAAAAACCAGGCCACCAAACGCGGACTGCGATTCCAAGAATTGCATTTACCGGATACCCTGCGAGTGCGGAGAATCATACATCGGTGAAACTAAGAGGCCATTGAAAGTTTGCATTGCTGAGCACAAGAAACACTTACAGCGAGGAGAAACCAGCTTGTATGCTATTTCCGTGTAATTTCAGTTTTTGTTTTAATAAAATTGTTATTTTCGGTTATTCTTTTTATTTTTTTCAGGGATTTCAAATCAATTTATATTATATTAGACAATGGAAGACCGAACTGATGAAATACAATTATTCTCTATTTTTTCTTGAAGTTTGTAAGTAACGACAGTATCATCTGCAAAACTAATGATTTCCCCCAAACTATCTATGTTAAAAAGACTATTTATGTATAAAATAAAGAGTACTGGCCCTAGAACAGACCTTTGCGGAAGACCATAAGTTATTTTTCTAGAACTGCAACATACCACATCAATTCGCACCTATTGCGTTCGTTCTGACAGATAATCTTTCAAAATATCATAGGCGTTTCCTCTAATCCCATAACATATCAGTTTATTCAGTAACTTTTGGTGACAAACTGTATCGAAGGCTTTCGAGAGGTCAAGAAAGATACTTATTGTTGTACTAGGGAATCGTAAATTGATGTTGAAAATTAGTGAATAGCATTTTCCGTTGATTCTCCCTCTAGAAAACCAAATTAATTTTCAGACAAAAGGTTGAACTTATTCAGGAAATTTGGAAATTAGTGAGATTAGTACTCCGGACTTAGTACTCCGGAGCGAATATTGTCATGGCATGGAGATTTTTTCAGTTTCAATTTTTTCATCACTGGAATGATCTCTGTTTCATTTGTTGGATTCAAATATAATGTGTTTTCAAGACTGCTTATTCGTTCATTATCGTTACTAATAGAAGGAATTTCATCTGCTAGATTTTTACCCATATCACTATAATAACCATGAAATGTATTGCCAATTTGAAGTTTATCAATTATAAAACCCCCATTCACTGCAAAAATCAATCTTGTGAAATCACATAATATTACGTTGGCCTTTTTGTAACCAACGTAAAATAATGTGATATCACAGGGATTTCTGTGAACGTCATATTACCAAATGAATTTGCTGAAAACTCCTTGGGAATTTACATATTGAGTCATGTGATTTTACCATACAAGTACCGTAATTTTCACAATCTCCTTTGTAATTTTCGACCATAAATGCAGGAATCACATGACTTATTATGAATGTATAATATAGAAATCTATATTCACTTCTAATAGTCATTTGTAGTATCACATAAAATAAACCCCAATTCACGAGAGTTATTATCTATGAATTATATAGTCAGTTGTGAGAAATTCTATCTATACTGTGCGATTGCAGTATGCTAAATTACTTCGAAATAACATATCATTTTCATTGTAATTATTTTACTACGTTTTCAAAACCTAGGAAAAAATTTGGTTAAAAGGGTGATTATAAATTTTACTCTGTACAGTATTGAGAAAAATTGAGAAATTAGGAAATTATGTTCATTCATTAGACAAGTTAAAAATATTCTTTTAATAATTAATATTCCTTTTTTGACAGTATATTTGCCCTGTTCTCAAATTGAGGATCTTGGAAATATGGTTGAAACTGCAACATATAATATATTTCGGAGTACGAAGAAACGATCTGAAATAAGTTACACATGAGATATGTATTATGTAGCATAGAAACGTTTATTAGATTTAATGAAAACATATTCTTATCTTATTGTGATATTTATTTATTCATGAAGTTGAATATTTTTTTTCAAACAGGACATTTTTTTTGGACTTCGATCCTATATCCGGATGTATCTTCAAAAACATTCTTCCAATGAAGTTTCTAAGACCTTTGGGTACTTTCATAATGAAGAACAAAGAGAAAGCTACTTTGGAAGTTTCTAGAAAGCTTTTATATCCGTCTTTAATATTTTTCTTTTCAAATAACACATGGCGAATTGACAGTCCCTCAGACGCTGAAAAAAAATGATTATTTTAAATTTCCATCTCAATGCTGATGAGAGAAACTGCTCAAATCGAAATTCCACAGTTAGAATGAAAACATACAAATGTTACCCCATTACATTTTCTGTGAAAATATTGATGTAAATAATATTTCCTATGGATACGCACTTGAAAGAACACACCAGACATTAATACATCTGTATAACTATATAGATACTTCACTTTGTTTACCTGCATTCCCAAGCACCACACTTTTTATAACTTTACACTTTACTTGGTTTCAAAGGGATTCAAGTCAGCGCGGCGTCCTGAAAATGCAAGGTCACTGATGTACCACGTTTCTTAGAGAGGATTTCACACAAAATATCACGTAAATTGAACTTCACATGAAATCTTATGTGATTTATTTAATTTCACAACGTATTTTTACTCAAGTCTTGATATGATATTATTGATATGATATTCTGTGAATTCCATTATCACGTTTTTTACTGTGTAAAATTGAAGTTACCCTATAAATATTGTGAAAATTACAGTATATATCCATGTTTTTCACAGTTATTTTTAACAGTGTTCCTTGCTTCATTTATTTTGATACCTGTTTCAGGTTTCGTTTTCCCACTGACCTCGTTAATGCACTCCCAGAGAGCTTTTGATCCATTTTGATTTTTTCTATTGATTTTTTACAGTAATATTTTTTGGCATTTTCATTTCCCTATTCAATAGGTCTCTACACATTCTACTTATATTGTTCTTTCACCTCGACATTATTTGGATATTTTGTGGTGCATAAATGGAGATGGTTTTTTTCATCGATTCGATTCAGTAGAGATTTAGTTAACCATTTCTTTTCAAAGGTGTTATGTTTTTTCTTAATTTTAATAGTTCTTGTGTTTTCCCAATATATTGTTTCAGTTTATAAATTATATTTTCTGCCATAATGTTTACCTCATTTTGTAAATATACAAAACTTCAGTGTATTCTTATATGATACTTTATAGCCAAACATCTTGCCCATATTTTCTCATGCAATCTTACCAACTCTTTAGCGAATGATTCTCTGGCTACAACTACCTACTTCAATAGAAAATTTACAGGTGAGAACTTACAAGAACTTAGGACACGACTAAGTAATATTGATTGGACTTGTGTAAATAGACTTACTACAAATAATGCATTTGAGGCCTTTATGAAGGAATTGACTTGGTGTCTTGACGTGTCATGTCCTAAAAATAGGATGAATGTAAAACAAAAACAGAAAGTAAAAAAAAAGTTGGGTAACGAGAGAAGATAAGAATGAAAGCAGTCAGTTGAGAGAATTGCATAAAAGAATGATAGATGGAGAAGTGAGTGACGAGATTTACAGAAGGGAAAAAAGAGAATATACAAATAGATTAAAGAAGTTAAAAACAGGATATCACGCAAATCAAATAGAAACAGCTGAAAACAAACAGAAAGCTACATGGGATATTGTAAATAGTTTCAGAGGGAAAACCAAAATTGACAATGAAAGGAAGATTCATCTTGAAGCAAATGGTATCCGGATCAATGACGGAACAGAAGTTGCCAATAATTTTGCTTGCCACTTTGCCAGAGCAGCCTCGGTAGCTCTGTTAAGACATGTAGGTCAGAACATGTCACTACCACATACGGTCTCGGAATTTAACGAAAACTCAATGTTTTTTGAAGAAGTGCTAGAACCTGAACTAGTTTCAACAATAACCGAACTAAAAAATAAAAAATCGAGTATCCTAAACGATAGATATAACAATAAAAGTTCTGAAATATGTCATTCCATCTATATCTGAAATTCTATTGAATCTTATGAACTACTCTATAATGGAAGGCGTGTTTCCGAGTGTCTTCAAAACAGCCAAAGTTATTCCTATTCATAAAAAGGGTTCACATGAAAATATAGATAACTATCGCCAAATATCATTACTGAGTATTCCATCTAAAGGTATTGAAAAAATAGTAGCAAATAGAATTATTGCGTTTTTCGAAAAATACAAGATTCTAACCGATCATCAACATGGTTTCAGAAAAGCTAGATCAGTTGAGACTGCTATTGCTAGAAAATTCGAGTTTATTTACAATGAAATCGATAAGGGGAAGTACGTAGTTTCAATATTATTTAACTTGGCTGAGGCGTTTGATTCAGTAAATAGTGACATAATGGTTAGTAAGTTATATGACATTGGCATTAGAGGGTTTCTTCTGGAATGGATAAAATCTTTTATGGAAGATAGGAAAATGGTAGTGACTGTGAATAATGCAGTATCTGATATTCAAGATATTACCCTTGGGGTACCACAGGGGTCCATTTTAGGCCCACTGCTTTTCTCCATCTATATAAATGATCTTCCGAAGTATATAAAACAAGGTTTCATTATCTTATTCGCAGATGACACTACCATAACAGTTTCCGGAAATACTGCGGAGGAGCTAGAAAACAACATTAATTCAGTCGTGGATGACATGATTTCTTGGTGTGATAGAAATCAACTAAAACTGAACGGAAGTAGAACAGTACATTTAAGCTTCGCGTTGAGGAAAACAGTGAATCTTAACAGCATCCAACTTTCGGAAACAGCCAAACTCCTTGGTATGTTTATAGATAAAATCTTGTCTTGGGAGCCTTATATCGATCATGTCTGCAAAAAATTGAATCAAGCGTTATTTGCAATACGACAGATCAAAGACGTGCTTAGTTTAGATGGTATCAGGATTGTTTACTATTCATTGGCGTACTCACATATGGCTTAAAATGTATTAATGTGGGGTTCTTCTGTGGGGACAAAACGTGTTTTCATTGTTCAAAAAAGAATAATTAAAACTATCTTTAATATTGCACCCAGGGATAGCTGTAGACCTGCTTTCTGCAAGAACAAGATGCTAACGTTACCTTGTATCTATATACAGTGCTTTTCAGATAAAAGTATCCACCTTTAATAACTTTTGTAATACTGGTATTTAGGAAAAATCCAAAAACACGTCAATTTATGTTGGAAGGGGCAAGCATTATGGCTTATTTAAACTTACTGGAAAAGCCACCCCCTCACCCCTAGCATCATCCCTTTTTTTTTAATTACTTCTCATATTTTTTATGTAAAATTTGGATACTCCTCTTTGAGCTGATTTCAAAAATGTATAATACTTGTAGGTTGAAGTGGTTAGTTTATGAGATAAACAATTTTTCTTTTAATAGCACAAATTTTACTTATTTTTTACTTTCACCTTATTTGCCTGTACTAAAATGGGTTGTACAACAGTTCAAACTTTTTAATCTGTTTAACTGTGCTATTTATTCTACTTCAAAAATTCAAACAACAAAAAACTCTACTTTTTATTAAAGTTTGACATTATCAACTAGAATTTGTAGTCACTATTGATAGTGTACTTTGATACATTATTTATTTTGTTTCGCTGAAATGATTTACTCTTTGCAAGAAAAAACTGAAATTGTAGGTTTATACTATCAAAATAATAATTGTGCAAGAGCTGCTGCTAGAATATTTAACGAATTACATGACGGAAGACATGCAACTCATAAGTATGTGATTCAACTGATGGAGAAATTTACCACAACAGGATCTGTTTGCAATAAAGTGCATAAGCGAGAGGGACTCGTAAATAACGAACCAATCCAAGTGGCAATTTTAGGGCAAGTCAGCTTAGAGGCTCAACAACCCCAATCGTTGTCAACAATAAGTAGAGCGATCGGTGTTTCATCTTCTACAGTTTTCCGAGTTCTACATAAATTAAGTACCACCCATACAAAGTTAAGTTGGTGCACGAGTTGAATGAAGATGATTTTGATCGTCGTCTAGAGTTTTGCGAATCAATGACGCAATTTATCAATAACAATCCACAATTGTTAAACAATATTTGCTTTTCTGATGAATGCTCATTTTCATTAAATGGCTTAGTAAATAGGCATAATTGTAGATATTGGGCTGAAAGTGATCCACATATTATGCGTGAATTCCATACACAACATCCCCAAAAGTTAAACGTTTGGTGTGGTATCCTAGGTGACCACATTGTCGGACCTTTCTTCGTCAACGGAAATTTAAATGGTGAATCATATCTTGAGTTACTCAGGGAAGGGGTTGACCCACGTATTACAACAATAATAGAAAATGATGATAACCTTTCCGAAGACGGAGCTCCCCCATACTATGCTATGCCTGTCCGACAATTTTTAAACGAAACATTCCCCGCTCGTTGGATAGGTAGAAGAGGTCAGATGATGGAGTGGCCACCTAGGTCACCGGATTTAACACCCCTAGACTTCTTTTTCTGGGGGTATTTAAAAACGAAAGTTTATGCTACAAAACCAGAATCTCTGGATGATTTACGAGAGAGGATAGAAAATGAATGTCGACAATTAAATCCAGCCGTATTAAGCAATGTCAGAGAGGCATTTCAAAATAGATTATACCATTGTATGGAAGTGAATGGTACTCATTTTGAACACTTATTGTAACTTCATAATGAATAGCACAGTTAAAAAGATTAAAGAGTTTGAACTGTTGTACAACCCATTTTATTACAGGCAAATAAGGTGAAAGTAAAAAATAAGTAAAATTTGTGCTATTAAAAGAAAAATTGTTTATCTCATAAACTAACCACTTTAACCTACAAGTATTATACATTTTTGAAATCAGCTCAAAGAGTAGTATCCAAATTTTACATAAAAAATATGGGAAGTAATTAAAAAAAAAGGGATGATGCTAGGGGTGAGGGGGTGGCTTTTCCAGTAAGTTTAAATAAGCCATAATGCTTGCCCCTTCCAACATAAATTGACGTGTTTTTGGATTTTTCCTAAATACCAGTATTACAAAAGTTATTAAAGGTGGATACTTTTATCTGAAAAGCACTGTATATATATATATATATATATATATATATATATATATATATATATATATATATATATATATATATATATATATATATATATATATATATAAAGCTCTGCTCCATGTGAAAAATAATGTACCCAGTCTGGGAGATGAATCAATAGTTCATAACTATGCAACACGAAATAGACATTTATTAACCATCCCAAAACATAAAACATCGACATTCAAGGAATCACTTGCATATAATGGCATAACATTATTCAATACATTGTCCCAAGATATTAAAGATTTGCATTTAAAAAACAAATCAAGGAGCTATTAACTAATAGGGAATATTATAGCGTAGAAGAATTCTTAGAACGGGATACACTGTTATCATGAGTATTGCTTTCACTGAATTTCTTTCATCCTAGTTAAAGATAAATTTACTTTATGTATATTTATGTATGTGTATACATATATGTGTGTATGTGTGTTTGTGTTATTTTTTGTATATGTATATAGTTAAGTACCTGTTTCAAGTGTCCGATCTATGTTATACTGTGGACCGTTATTATTGTTTTATATAATTTTCATATTTTTATTTATGACATGTCTTATATCATGTATATGATCGAAAAGACGAATATAGTTATTATTATTATTATTATACATTTCCAGTTCTCTTTGGCCAAGTCTGGAACATCAAAGGAAGGTTGGAGATTTGACTTTCTTCTGTAGATACTTTCAAAGGAAGTTTTCTGGCACATTTGATTCCACCAAGAGCGGTACATATCTGAAATACGCGACGGACTGTGGCTATCCATCGTTTTGAGGTTCAACACAGTACACCTCTAACTTCACCACTGTTTAAGAACTCTTTCATCTGAGAACTTCACCACTGTTTAAGAACTCTTCCTTTGGAAAACTGTATTTATGTGGAATAAACTTCGTGATAACGTTTTTTCAAATGGATTTAATCTCCAACGATTTAAATCCAATGTGAATCGCTACTTTCACACCGACACGGATCTTAGAACGCCTTAAGGATTTTCCTGTAGTGCTTGTGTTTTGTCCTTTAAAAAAAGACAGCGAATATTACGTTTCGTGTTAGCTCTTCGATTTTTTCGAGGTGTTTCGAATTTTTGAAATAATTGTGTGGCAATTTCAACATTCCTACTGAAAAATATTGAAATTCAGTCATCGAATACTTGGTTTTATTCAATTCCGTTAGCTTACATTCGTTTGAATTGTCAAGTCCATAATTACCCACCTTATACTGTGTTCATGGATAGTCACATATTTATCCCAACCGGTTGTTCACTTCAGCAAAAGTAGACGACCTCGTAAGAATGTAAAATAAAAGTGTTGATTTTGATTTATGAAACTGTATTCACGTAGCAA
This sequence comes from Leptinotarsa decemlineata, assembly GCF_025532065.1. Classification (NCBI taxonomy): domain Eukaryota; kingdom Metazoa; phylum Arthropoda; class Insecta; order Coleoptera; family Chrysomelidae; genus Leptinotarsa; species Leptinotarsa decemlineata. The sequence goes on along the minus strand of NW_027412572.1, from coordinate 1,693,446 downwards.
GAAATCGACAGAAATATTAGTATTTTCGTAGTGAGCAATCACAAAGTGGGAAGGTTGTCGATGAATACTAATAATATAATAAATAAAAAAACTTTGCATTAATTGGGAAATTTTGAATGCGTCAATCGCAGTTATTTAATCCAGTCATTTAAGCTTAAATTAGATAAGAATCTCGGAATTCGAGATACCCAGCTGTAAGTCTGTAAATTCTTGTATATTGACACCCTAAAAGTTGTCTCAAAACCTACGTATGGTAGGGTGTAAGCAACTATTAAATTTCAAGGTCAAACGTCACAAAAATCGGTTTTTTGCGCTTTTTTTTGGAAATATCTCATTTCCTATGGGTTTTTTGCTATTTGTATTGATTATCAATATTGTAGAATACAAAATTCTTTACAAATTTTGTTTAAAAAAATGTTTTATACGGTGTACCGTTTTCGAGATAGAGGGCGGAGAGCGCGCGGTCACAGCATCACTTCAGGTCAACCGGTGCCTCCGGTCGAAAACGCGCCATATATAGTTGATGAACTATCGATAAATCAATGATTATAAATATTTGTCAATCTTTATTAACTATTATATTATATTTTATCATTTTCTTCATTCATTAAATCTGCAAGATATGCTCAAGCTGGAAGAAACTATGGATGAGCAAACTTATGAGAACTTCAGAAATGGATTTTTCACAGTGAAACGAACAGAAAAATATAATTCAGGTACATGGACAGATATAGTCATCGAACAAAATCTCATGAAATCCATGAAAACCGAAGGAGGAGTATCTCGTGGTCGAAGTACGAAAGAAAGTGTTTTGTGTAAATGGGTATATGCTATGTACGCCACAAATACTATTTGTGAGGAAATGGAGAAGTTCTGTAATATCTCCTTGGAGTCGATCGAGCAACACGTAGATTCCAGAGACTCAAGAGTGAAAAAAGACAATGCTGACGTAAATATACTATTTGATTGGTTTAAACTCCATGATCCTTTTCCAAATACTACGCAGTTAATATCGATAGCTTCTGGAATTGTTGAAAATGAGCAAATTAACTGCCACAGAGCTTACGAAATTGGATTAGAGTCTATGAAGAAGATCATCGACTTATCATTTAATGAAATAAAGTTTAAACGCTCCGAAAAAGTAATGCCGCTTTCCAGTGTTAACAAATCTGAAAAATAAATGATTGTAAAGTTGCAGTGGATCCATTATTACTCTTCCAAAGAATTACTGTCAGCAAACAATTCGAAAGTAATCTTGAAGAATATCTTCAATATGAATTGAGTCCGTATCCAACAGCTCTATTTGATAATGATGGCATGAGAAAAACAACAAAATCGTCATTGTTTGACAACATGAGCCCAATTGATTTTGTTCTCAATGAAAATAATGTGACGTTCATTATTGATGGCGGATTTCTTCTTCATCATGTTGTATGGAGCAGAGAAGATACTTTTTCTATTATTTTTGATAAATACATGAATTATTTACAAAGGCATTACAGTTCCAAAATAATTGTTGTATTTGACGGATATTCAGACTACAGTAAGAACGTAAAAGCTATGGAGCAGCAGAGAAGACCTGCTGCACTTTCAAAAACGTATGAAGTTTGTTTCGATGAAACAATGGTTGTACCAGTTACTCAAGAAAAATTCTTATCAAATCGAAATAACAAAGATAAGTTCATCAATATGTTAATTGAAAAATTACAAGCTGCAAATATTACTACTAAACAAGCCAGAGATGATGCGGATGTTCTTATTGTTGAAACTGCAATTGAAGAATCAAAGTGTAAAAAAACTGCAGTTATAATAGGACAAGATATTGATTTACTTGTCATTTTAATTGGGCGTACACTGTCTTACGAACAAGAAATTTTCTTTAAAAAAGTTGGGAAAGGTAATGTAAAAACGGAGATATCCTCGACTAAAAGTTTTGATAATTATCCTCATTCTAAAAAACATATTTTATTTCTGCACGCATTAAGTGGTTGTGACACAACTTCTGCGCTTTTTAAAAAGGGAAAAAATCATTTTTAAAAGTTTTTGAGAAACTGACAAATTTGGATGAACTAGCTGCAGCATTTGAGGAAGAAAATTGTTCGGCCCAGAGATTATTAGAGAGTGAAACTCAAACCTTATTGGCAGTCTATAATGCTCCGAAAACTGTAAAAAGTCTCGATCATCTTCGTTATATGCATTACGTCAAGTCTACAAAACTTAATAAACATGTGCAGCTTTCAAATATTCCACCAACAAGTGCAGCTGCTCATCAACATTTCAACCGTGTATATTGTCAAGTTCAAACTTGGTTAGGACATGATTTGGAACCCCAGGTATGGGGTTGGGCAATGCGAAACGATTCTCTGGAGCCTATCATGACAATTTTACCACCTGCTCCAGAAGATTTGCTAAATACAATTTTCTGCAACTGCAAGAGTGGTTGTGGTTCGCGATGCGGATGCAGGAAAGCGGGCTTGCAATGCTCTTTAGCTTGTGGCCAATGTAATGGGCAAGCTTGTCTCAATGCTCTACCATATCAGAGCGACATTAACGAAGATGGAACCTTTGACCCCGAAATCATGGAAGAACTTGAGACAAATGTCATTGAAGACGATAATGAAGACCAGTTTGAAATTTACCAGCAGCCAGAAGACGACGATGAAGAGGAAGAAGATGATTAAAATTATGAATTGTAGTTTTTGTACCCTTTATTCCATTTCTTCACTTTCAATAAAAATAAATGTATTCAATGATATTTTTTAATAAAAAGTTTAATTCATAATTTATTTGTTTTTTTTTCATCATGTAAGAAGTTATAAATATTAATTAGGTTAAAATTCAAATATAATTCCTATATTTTCATTAACAATTCTGCAATTACATGGGCAGGTAAGTGTTGTTAAATAAATTAATACTGAATAAAAAGTGGATAAGTTAGGGAAAAAATGATAAAATATAATATAATAGTTAATAAAAATTGACAAATATTTATAATCATTGAGTTATCAATAGTTCATCAACTATATATGGCGCGTTTTCGACCGGAGGCACCGGTTAACCTGAAGTAATGCTGTGACCGCGCGCTCTCCGCCCTCTATCTCGAAAACGGTTCACCGTAAAAAAATTTTTTTTGAACAAAATTTGTAGAGAATTTTGTATTCTACAATATCGATAATTAATACAAATAGCAAAAAACCCATAGGAAATGAGATATTTCCAAAAAAAGCGTAAAAAAACGATTTTTGTGACCTTTCACCTTGAAATTTAATAGTTGCTTACACCCTAACATATGTAGGTTCTGAGACAACTTTTAGGGTGTCAATATACAAGTATTTACAGACTTACAGCTGGGTATCTCGAATTCCGAGGTGAACTTACTATAATGACTGGACTATATTGGTGTGTTTGAAATTCGTTTGGGCCTGGTTGCGTAGATACTATGAATTTGGTCGGCTCGTGCTTACAATTTTTTTTTGAGAGACTGTACTATTCGTTTCAAAAAATCTACTGACTGTCATTCGCAAACTTGAAAATAGTAACAATTGTATCTAGATACATTGAATCATGAAGTGATAAATTTCGAAATTGGGACCAAACAATCTAGACAACAAGTTGAAAAAAAATGAAAAATGGATATACCGGATGATTCTCTACGGTGGCTCACCCCTATAACTTTTTCATTAGGGGGTGTACTGATTTTAGTAAAAGAAAACACAAATTTTAATGAACTAGAGTCTATAAAAAAGTTATCTGTAGAGTGTCATGTAGAAATCTGTGCAATTTTCTATCGTAAAAATACAACTAAAGTCACTATCATAACCGCATACAGACCACCAAGTGGGGACCCTCGAGTTTTTTTAAATTGTCTATCGCAGGCATTAGCAATAGTGAAGTGCAGATCTAACTTTACTATATTGTGTGGAGATTTCAACATAAATTACCTAGCACCAAAAGATAGTAACAATAAACTACTCAGTGACCTTTTCAAGTCTTATCAACTTTATAGGCCCCACTAGGATTTTTACAAATATAAATGGACACACAGGCCGAACATGCATTGACTACATGACATCTACCTATTCAGATCATTACTATGAATGCAAGTTAAAACAACCAAATATAGCAGACCATCTGTCACATATTCTTACATTTCAGATAAGTAAAAATCACGTTAAGGAAGAAAATAAAAAACAAATAGTTTATAAGCGTTAGTTAAATCCTGAAAATATAAATGAATTCAAAACAAGGCTAAATAGTATAATCTGGTTTCCTTAACTATATGATATGAAGATTGATGTCAGCTTTTCATATTTCTTGGAATTTGTTTCCTGGTGTTTTAATGTCTTATGCCCAGAAAGATGTCTCACTGTAAAAAATCATTCTAAATCCTGGGTTACAAATGATATTATCCAGAAGGGAAAAAATTTGAGAGAAATGTTTAGAAATATCAAAGCTTCTAAGGAAGCAGATGCCAGAAGTTTAACTTTATATCAAAACAGTTTAAAAGAACATAAAAAAAACTTGAAAAAGGCTAAAATCAATTATTTCAACAACAAAATTCTGAATGCAGACAATAAGACCAAAGCAACATGGAACATTATAAATAATGAACTAGGAAGGAAGAGTAGATCATCGAACAAAATTATCAGTATTTTAAAAAATGATCAAGAAATTACAGACCTAAACGAAATAACAGAATTGTTTGCTTACAATTTCTCAAATGCTGCCAAATTTGCAACTGAAAAAAACGTTGGTCAAAATATGTCACTGCCTTGTACAGTCTCAAGGAATCACCATATAATTCATCCTTTCCAAAATGGTCCTATAAGCGAATCTGAGGTGCTAAGCACACTAAAAATATTGAAAAATAAAAAGTCTACTGGATTGGATGAGTTGTCAATAGAAACAAAAAAAAATAATCGATGTGGTGATTATCCCGTTGACTTATTTATTTAATCAGTCTTTTTTGCAAGGATACTTTCCCGAAGAATTCAAAAAGGCATTAGTAATACCTCTTTTCAAAAAAAGGCGATCGCTCGGTAGTAGAAAATTATAGGCAAATCTCTTTGCTCTGCTCACTGTATAAATTATTTGAAAAAATAGTCGCAAATAGGATTACGCATTATTTGGCAGAAAATAATATACTGTGCAAAGATCAACATGGATTCAGAAAGAGTAAATCAATTGAAACTGCAACATATCACTTACTGAATTATACAGGGTGTCCCTGGACTTCCTCTTTTCCTCTCGGGAATGTATAGATGGGGTCAAAATATCACCAGTACTTCATATAACTTTTTTTCCTAAAAGTCTTCGTAACCAAGTTACGGGCCCTCGAAGTTACAAAATGAAAAATGTTTTTCTTTGATAACTTTTCAAGTGAATATTCAAAATCATCCAAATTTTGGTAATTGACTAAACAAATGAATTCCGTCGATGAGCTTTCATGCAGGAGTCAGTTGTTTTGCTACAAAGTCAGGAACGGACTACCCCCGATGGTCCACACCCCAAAACTTTGAAATGACAGATATTTTTCAATATTTTTCAACAAAATAAGGTTACTTGGACAATTTTATGAATAAAAGTACTCGTGTGGAAAGTCGATCGGAGCAACGAGTCTTGATAAAAATGTAGTTCTACTCGACGACATCAAACCCGCTCGTCCACCATTATTTGAAATGAATAATTATCAAAGCAGAAATAATAATGATAACGTTAATTCAACAACATTTATAACAGGAATAATACAAAGTATGCTAAAATGAAGTCGTAAACAAAAAGTACAGTACCTATATGGAAGTTTAAGTCACAATTGTGATAGCAGATATTTTTTCAAAAGAAATATCAAGTTCTGTAGATTCGTGGTGTTTTTAAACTAACAAGCTACTCTACTATGAAATATCGAATTCATTCCATATTTTGTATGTACATAATACGTGTGGAATAATCACGTTTCGTGTTGATCAGTTATCTGAATCTCATGAAACTCAACATTCGAATGTTTCAAATTCTTCTTCACAGCTAAACTGTTGAGGAGTTTCACTGATAATTATAATTTTATGGGAGAAATTCTTTAACACGAATCTAAATTTAGCTGCAAAAACGCACATCGGAAAAAATATTTACTTTACTAATAAAAAGCAAACGAATGAACTACAAAAACGGCTGCACATGATCAGGTGAAAAATATCCAGGGAATAATTATGTTCCATTTCTTTCACAGATGTTGACAAAAAAACCTTTTAGAAAGTTTTGATAAAAAATGAGAAACTGGAATGCGATTTTGTTTTGTTGAGTGGTGCGTTGTCATATGACTATCATTGTATTGTCAATATTCTATAGGATATTTTGAATTTTTTTGATATGGCCGAACAGTTTACATTCAATGAATATGCAGATATGCATGTATTTTATGGACGAGCATTTTGTAATGCTGCAGAAGCTCGTCGTCTGTATTCCGAGCATTTTCCCAATCGAACGGTACCGTCAAGAGAAACATTCGAACGTGTCGATCGCAGCTTGAGGGAGACAGGTATGTAATAATTGATAATTAATTTGAGCACGTTGTTTTATTTCGATATTATTGTAGGTACAGTTTTGCCAAAACAAGGTGGTGAGGGCGCTCCTAGGACTGTACGTACCGTTGTATTGGAGGAAAATATTTTGGAAGCCGTCGCTGATGATCCTTCAATGAGCATCAGAAATCTATCAGAACAGTTCCATACATCCAAGTTCACTATTCATAGAATAATTAGGGAACAACTGCTCCACCCATTTCACATCCAGAAGGTACATGCCATGACACCTCAAGATTTTCCAGCACGACTGGAATATGCCAATTGGTTCATGGATAGGCAAAGAGAGGATATGACTTTTATTAATCGAGTTTTATTCACTGATGAAGCAGGTTTCAGTAGAGATGGAGTTATCAACTCTCATAATCTCCATATATGGGCCGAAGAAAATCCCCATGGGATATTGCAAACCAAACACCAACGGAAATTCAACGTGAATGTTTGGGCTGGTATCATAGGAAATCATCTTATAGGACCATTCGTTCTACAGGACCGATTGAATGGAGAACGTTATTTGGAGTTCATTCAGAACGATTTGAATGGACTTTTGGAACATGTTCCATTGCAAACCCGAAGAGATATGTGGTTTATGCATGATGGCGCTCCTCCTCATTTTAGTTTGATTGTGCGTGACCATCTGAACCATATTTTCCACAATAGATGGATTGGTAGAGGTGGGCCATATTCATGGCCATCGCGGTCTCCGGATTTAAATCCATTGGATTTCTTTCTGTGGGGGCATCTAAAAAGCCTTGTTTACGCTACACCTATTCACACAAGAGATGCATTGTTGAATAGAATAACATTACACTGTGAAGCCATACGAAACGACCCTGGAATGCTATTTCAAGTACAGAGAGGGTGTCTTCGCAGACCAAGAAAATGTATAGAGAGAGAAGGTGGTCATATCGAGCAGTTTCTGTAGCGGATTTTTCATTTCTGTTTGCTCTTGAGGCTCTTGAGTTTCGTTAGTTGAACGTGTTTACATTATAAAAATTCGTTATGAACATTTTACCTATCATTTCCATTTTCCTTAAAAACTAATATTTTCGAATAATGGTAGACATCTCAGGATAAATGTTGTTGAATTAACGTTATCATTATTATTTCTGCTTTGATAATTATTCATTTCAAATAATGGTGGACGAGCGGGTTTGATGTCGTCGAGTGAAACTACATTTTTATCAAGACTCGTTGCTCCGATCGACTTTCCACACGAGTACTTTTATTCATAAAATTGTCCAAGTAACCTTAATTTGTTGAAAAATATTGAAAAATATCTGTCATTTCAAAGTTTTAGGTTGTGGACCATCGGGGGTAGTCCGTTCCTGACTTTGTAGCAAAACAACTGACTCCTGCATGAAAGCTCATCGACGGAATTCATTTGTTTAGTCAATTACCAAAATTTGGATGATTTTGAATATTCACTTGAAAAGTTATCAAAGAAAAACATTTTTCATTTTGTAACTTCAAGGGCCCGTTACTTGGTAACGAAGGATTTTAGGAAAAAAAGTTATATGAAGTACTGGTGATATTTTGACCCCATCTATACATTCCTGAGAGGAAAAGAGGAAGTCCAGGGACACCCTGTATCTACAAAGAAGTGGATTCGAATAATTTTGTAATGTCTTTATTTTTTGATCTAACAAAAGCGTTTGAGACAGTGTCTCCTGAATTTCTAGTTGCAAAACTGACCCAACTTAGGTTCCCGAATAACTTGTTACAATGGATTGAATCTTACCTCAAAGAGCGTACCATGACTGTAAAATGTGAAAATGTTAGATCAAGGTGCAACGACGTTAAGCTTGGAGTGCCACAGGGGTCAGTGCTTGGACCATTGCTTTTTTTGTTGTATGCAAATGATTTGTCAGAATATCTGAAAGATTGCCACCTTACCATGTTTGCGGATAATACCACTATCACAGTTACAGGGGGGAATATTGATGTACTGTTATTGTTTCAAGTTGGAGATGGTCTAATAAATTCAAAGTTTACCTGGAGAAGTAGTAATTTATATGCTCTTTGGTTATTGGTAGTAATAACATATTACTATTCACATCTCGAAACATATTTCTTTCCGGTAATTTCATCTGGAGTTCTGGTCTCTCTTGAGGGATATTCTCGAAATTGAAATTTCTATCGTAAGCCTCTAATCTGAAAACAAAATTGAACTTTAAAACTTGCATGTTTTTGAGGTTAGAATAATGTTCATTGATTATTAGTGAAAAAAACACAAAATATGTGTTTTTTTCTTATTAATATATTTCTTGGGAGCAAATTAGATGCAAAAAACTGCCTTTATAATAAGAGTGTTGTTCAAATATGCCAAATTATGAACCTTTTCACTAGATCAGCTTGCTTCCCTGCAAGCAATTTAAATAAGAAACTTTCAAATAAATCGATAAATTACGGTGGAAACTTTGACAGCTAATGACCAATGTGACAAACAGTCAGCGCACTCTGCCGGATGAGTTTCCCGTAATCATCCCCATTGAATAATTTCAAATACAAAAAGATAAATAGGATGAGAATGAACCGATTCATGGATGCAATTGGTTCATTTATTGGCCCATTCGAATTTTTTTGTCGTTTCCAACAGTTGCAGTTGGAGCAATTCGTCAGAATCTTCGCGTTAAGTTCAAAAAGTTAGGTTATACATTCGCTTAAAATCTTCAAATATTTTTGTTTTTAATAATATTGAATTATTTGAATACGTTATCATAAAATAATTCAAAATTCCAGTAATACATATAATACAATATTACAAAATATACCATATATTTTTTTACTTTGAATCGAATTGTTTATAATTTATGACATTAAAAATAAAATAAATACAACAATAAAAATTAATTGGCGCTCCGGGGCGACTTCATTGATTCCAGTGGCGCATTTGCTTTTTTAGCTACAGGAAAACCCGGAAAAACCTGCAGCACCACATCATCTGAAGATCTTGATCTAACAATGTCCTCTCTCTCATAAAACAAAATGTAGGGTGTCTCCAGAGGCTCCAATAAATTCAATGCATCGCCAGAACACTTCGTGACACGACTATCGTCAAACTTAAACCAGTCCGTTTCTTCTTTGACCAAGGCGTAATAATGACCACATTCAACGCCAGAACCACAGTGAACAATGACTGCATGAATATTATAATAGTGGTCTGCTAGGTTGAAATGTTCATCTATTTCGAACTTTCCAAAGAGTTTCTTGCTTCCGTTAGAGGTTGAGTCTTGTTTGAATATCATCAGTGTTATTATTAGATTGACTGGTGCCTCAGCTATACTTGTTTCCTTATAACAGTCAGTTAGTTTGGCGCATGTTTGACAATACAGTTGATCATCACCTGTTAAAAATTCCATTTTCAGATGATTTATATATTCGATCGACAATATTCCCAGGAGAATAATCCATTTATAGACATTCTACGCACATTCTTTCGGGAATAATCCTGCCATATTCATTCAAGCATATTCTATGAATATTCTAAGGCCTTGCATGTATATATTCCAAGAGTATTCTATGAATATTTGGATTATACAGTGTGTCCAAGATAAGGATCCTAAGCATGGGAATCTCAGTACCTGTTGGAGATACAGCTTAGGTTAAATTAGGAAAAAGTTGTGTTCTTTAAAGCTTATTTACATGCCGTTTAGAAACTTGAAGAATTTTCATGGCCTGCTGAGATATTTGGGAAAAACGAGAATTTGACAATATCAATTTTATTTTTTTCTGACTCTATTTGAAAAGATATCAGAAAACGAATAACACTTTTTCATTGGCACTTTCAAGGTACTACACGATGGTATTTTTAGTTTTTATATCCGACGTTTCGTTTTCAGAAAACCATCAACTTTATTTTTTTAAATAGCCCGAGAAAAAGTACACCCTGTATCTGATTCCATTTTTTATTACGAATTCAACGATGTAACACACGCCATTGTTTTCTTCTTAGTTTAAGGGAAAATTGCATTTTTTCTATTTTTAAAATGTATTTTTAAGAAGGTTAATAATGATTTTTTTAAAGTAATGAAAACAACAAAGAAATTAACGCATTTTTTATTTAATTCAAAGGAGGTGTTCAAACATGTTTCCGTTATTTTCCAAACATAAGTATGATCTTCTAACTGTAGAACTTAAAACATCACGTAACATCTCTGGTGTAATACTGTTAAATGCGACAGTTACACATTCTCGTAACTGCTGTTCAGTTTCAAAAAAATGTTGGTAAACCCGGTTTTTAACAAAACCCCATATGAAGAAGTCCAGAGGAGTTAAGTCAGGGGATCGCGCTGGCCAAGACACTTCACTAAAGGTTCCAATCCACCTTCCAGGAAATCGCTGCGAAAGATACTCTCGAACTTGTCTAGAATTATGTGCAGGAGCACCGTCTTGTTGAAACCAACAGTTATTGACCTGTGCCAGAGGTAAATTATCTAAACAGTCTTCTACATAGTTTTGCAATAAATGATGGTATCGTTCGGCGGTCAAAGAATTATAGTAAAAAAACGGACCTAGTATTTTAGTTCCTAAAATTGCACACCACATACTAAACCCAAAACGTTCTTGATGTCTTGATATTTTCTTTACACGCGGATTTTGCTGAGCCCAGTAATGCGTATTGCGGCGGTTGAAGATACCATTATTAGTGACCATACTTTCGTCGGACCATATTATTTTTGAAGGGAAATTATAATCTTCTTCACACGCGCGTGTATACCATTCGCAAAAATTTCGGCGCCGTTCGAAATCCACTGGTTTAAGTCCTTGGCAAATCCTAAATTTATAGGGGTGATATCTATTTTTACGCAAAATAAATTGAGCTGTGGATTTGGCTACTCCTACATTATTTTCGATTTGCCTAGTTGATATTTCAGGGTTCTCAACAACTGCTTGTAAAACATTATTTTGGGCTTCTTCTGAAGATTCCTTTTTTCGAGATAAAACAGGCTTTTTAAATGAACCATATTCTTTTAAATTTCGATCCAGCTCTAAGTGGACTTACATGGCTGCTTTCTTTCTGGATATGAATTAAGATACATTGCTGCTGTATTTACAGTATTTTTGTGGCACAAAATGTAGCACGTTAGCATGTCAAACTTTTCTTCATGGCTATAATGCTCACCCGGCATATTCGATGATAATAACACAATATTATCTATTCAACAATAAACAATAATAACGACAACAGTAACAATAACTCTTAAAACAACTACTCCACAAACAGGCTAACAACAACGACAATTACTATTTTATCCTGTAATTAAATAATATTTGACAGCCTCGGTGACAGGTATTTACGTCAAAGCATTTGTTTGCAACGCCTACTTAAAGATTTTTTTAAAAATAGAAAAAATGTAATTTTCCTTTAAACTAAAAAGAAAACAATGGCATGTGATACATCGTTGAATTCGTAATAAAAAATGGAATCAGATACAGGCTGTACTTTTGTTTCGGGTCATATAAAAAAATAAAGTTGATGATGGTTTATTGAAAACGAAACGTCGGATATAAAATCTAAAAATACCATCGTGTAGTACCTTAAAAGTGCCAATGAAAAAGTGTTATTCGTTTTTTGATATCTTTTCAAATAAAGTCAGAAAAAAATAAAATTGATATTGTCAAATTCTCGTTTTTCCCAAATATCTCAGCAGGCCATGAAAATTCTTCAAGTTTCTAAACGGCATGTAAATAAGCTTTAAAGAACACAACTTTTTCCTAATTTAACCTAAGCTGTATCTCCAACAGGTACTGAGATTCCCATGCTTAGGATCCTTATCTTGGACACACTGTATACGTTCGTTTTATGACATAGAGGGAATATTCCATGAATATCTGGTGCTGTGTGGAATAGAATCATTGTTAGTTTATTGTTCAAGTTTGAAAATGTTCATATAGGACGAAACTGCAGTAACGTTAGTTACAAATAAAAGTGGTTAAAAACATAGAAATCTCTTTTTATCAAAAACAAAAAAAACTCGAGTTTTTCACACAAGATAAACAAATCTACTGTGTCAAAAGCCTGCTTATTATTTTCTAATGATTTTCACTCCTGCAGTAACACTTTTGGTGTGGCAACTTTAACAGTTGTGAAGACCTATTAATTCTCTGCTGCATGATATCAGATTTTATATTTATACACGACTTTTTCCCACGAAAAACAGATTTATATCAGGAACACCTTTACTTCGGACTATATCTGACTACTGGTTTTCCAATTTCAATTTCAACCTCAAAGAAAGGTAAAGCTTTTTTTTGTGCCTATTTCGGTGAGAATGATGATCAGTCTCAAAATAATGATCAATCTGCATTCTTACATAATATATGATTTTGTCATCATTATGTAAAGATTTGTATATTGCAACTCATCCATCGTTAGCGTTTTCCTTTTCTCAACAACGGCAAAACTATTCCGTTATTTAAAAGATACAGCGTTTAGAAATTGAAAGTGTGAAGCGTTGGTGGACAAAACTTGCATGAGATTCAGAAGACATTAACTGCGAAAGACCGGTTCTTCCGAGTGATAATCATCAGTGGCCTACTGACCGGTATACGAGTATAAGCAACTTCATTAGCGTGTTCAATTTGTGGATACATTCATGTTAGCAATTTCGATCATGAAATGACGTCAGAATATTCGGGCTATTTGTTACATTAATTCACCCACACGACGTTATACTCAAAAAACGAATTTACATACTGATTACTTATCTAGTAATTCGCGATTTGATAACGGATGGTTGTATAGTCTATCCATTCCCAATTGGAACGGCAATAAAAACAAGAGTACAGTCATAAACATTTCTTGGCTGTGACTCCTAGTCGTCCAGATAGATAGATCAATTAGGATAATCATCATTTAACAAACAAAGTCCACATCGGACCAAAAAACTTTAGGTATACAGGGTGTCCCTGGACTTCCTCTTTTCCTCTCGGGAATGTATAGATGGGGTCAAAATATCACCAGTACTTCATATAACTTTTTTTCCTAAAATCCTTCGTTACCAAGTAACGGACCCTCGAAGTTACAAAATGAAAAATGTTTTTCTTTGGTAACTTTTCAAGTGAATATTCAAAATCATCCAAATTTTGGTAATTGACTAAACAAATGAATTCCTTCGATGAGCTTTCATGCAGGAGTCAGTTGTTTTGCTACAAAGTCAGGAACGGACTACCCCCGATGGTCCACACCCCAAAACTTTGAAATGACAGATATTTTTCAATATTTTTCAACAAAATAAGGTTACTTGGACAATTTTATGAATAAAAGTACTCGTGTGGAAAGTCGATCGGAGCAACGAGTCTTGATAAAAATGTAGTTCTACTCGACGACATCAAACCCGGTCGTCCACCATTATTTGAAATGAATAATTATCAAAGCAGAATTAATAATGATAACGTTAATTCAACAACATTTATAACAGGAATAATACAAAGTATACTAAAATGAAGTCGTAAACAAAAAGTACAGTACCTATATGGAAGTTTAAGTCACAATTGTGATAGCAGATATTTTTTCAAAAGAAATATCAAGTTCTGTAGATTCGTGGTGTTTTTAAACTAACAAGCTACTCTTCTATGAAATATCGAATTCATTCCATATTTTGTATGTACATAATACGTGTGGAACAATCACGTTTCGTGTTGATCAGTTATCTGAATCTCATGAAACTCAACATTCGAATGTTTCAAATTCTTCTTCACAGCTACACTGTTGAGGAGTTTCACTGATAATTATAATTTTATGGGAGAAATTCTTTAACACGAATCTAAATTTAGCTGAAAAAACGCACATCGGAAAAAATATTTACTATACTAATAAAAAGCAAACGAATGAACTACAAAAACGGCTGCACATGATCAGGTGAAAAATATCCAGGGAATAATTATGTTCCATTTCTTTCACAGATGTTGACAAAAAAACCTTTTAGAAAGTTTTGATAAAAAATGAGAAACTGGAATGCGATTTTGTTTTGTTGAGTGGTGCGTTGTCATATGACTATCATTGTATTGTCAATATTCTATAGGATATTTTGAATTTTTTTGATATGGCCGAACAGTTTACATTCAATGAATATGCAGATATGCATGTATTTTATGGACGAGCATTTTGTAATGCTGCAGAAGCTCGTCGTCTGTATTCCGAGCATTTTCCCAATCGAACGGTACCGTCAAGAGAAACATTCGAGCATGTCGATCGCAGCTTGAGGGAGACAGGTATGTAATAATTGATAATTAATTTGAGCACGTTGTTTTATTTCGATATTATTGTAGGTACAGTTTTGCCAAAACGAGGTGGTGAGGGCGCTCCTAGGACTGTACGTATCGTTGTATTGGAGGAAAATATTTTGGAAGCCGTCGCTGATGATCCTTCAATGAGCATCAGAAATCTATCAGAACAGTTCCATACATCCAAGTCCACTATTCATAGAATAATTAGGGAACAACTGCTCCACCCATTTCACATCCAGAAGGTACATGCCATGACACCTCAAGATTTTCCAGCACGACTGGAATATGCCAATGGTTCATGGATAGGCAAAGAGAGGATATGACTTTTATTAATCGAGTTTTATTCACTGATGAAGCAGGTTTCAGTAGAGATGGAGTTATCAACTCTCATAATCTCCATATATGGGCCGAAGAAAATCCCCATGGGATATTGCAAACCAAACACCAACGGAAATTCAACGTGAATGTTTGGGCTGGTATCATAGGAAACCATCTTATAGGACCATTCGTTCTACAGGACCGATTGAATGGAGAACGTTATTTGGAGTTCATTCAGAACGATGTGAATGGACTTTTGGAACATGTTCCATTGCAAACCCGAAGAGATATGTGGTTTATGCATGATGGCGCTCCTCCTCATTTTAGTTTGATTGTGCGTGACCATCTGAACCATATTTTCCTCAATAGATGGATTGGTAGAGGTGGGCCATATTCATGGCCATCGCGGTCTCCGGATTTAAATCCATTGGATTTCTTTCTGTGGGTGCATCTATAAAGCCTTGTTTACGCTACACCTATTCACACAAGAGATGCATTGTTGAATAGAATAACATTACATTGTGAAGCCATACGAAACGACCCTGGAATGCTATTTCAAGTACAGAGAGGGTGTCTTCGCAGACTAAGAAAATGTATAGAGAGAGAAGGTGGTCATATCGAGCAGTTTCTGTAGCGGATTTTTCATTTCTGTTTGCTCTTGAGGCTCTTGAGTTTCGTTAGTTAAACGTGTTTGCATTATAAAAATTCGTTATGAACATTTTACCTATCATTTCCATTTTCCTTAAAAACTAATATTTTCGAATAATGGTAGACATCTCAGGATAAATGTTGTTGAATTAACGTTATCATTATTATTTCTGCTTTGATAATTATTCATTTCAAATAATGGTGGACGAGCGGGTTTGATGTCGTCGAGTGAAACTACATTTTTATCAAGACTCGTTACTCCGATCGACTTTCCACACGAGTACTTTTATTCATAAAATTGTCCAAGTAACCTTAATTTGTTGAAAAATATTGAAAAATATCTGTCATTTCAAAGTTTTGGGGTGTGGACCATCAGGGGTAGTCCGTTCCTGACTTTGTAGCAAAACAGCTGACTCCTGCATGAAAGCTCATCGAAGGAATTCATTTGTTTAGTCAATTACCAAAATTTGGATGATTTTGAATATTCACTTGAAAAGTTATCAAAGAAAAACATTTTTCATTTTGTAACTTCGAGGGCCCGTTACTTGGTAACGAAGGATTTTAGGAAAAAAAGTTATATGAAGTACTGGTGATATTTTGACCCCATCTATACATTCCCGAGAGGAAAAGAGGAAGTCCAGGGACACCCTGTATAAACAGCTAACCCTTGTCTTTAGATTCAGTATCAATTTGCTTCTCCTGAAGATGCTAACCTTGTTAGCGAAACGCGCGTCGAGTGAAAAAATATCAGTTTGGTGTTAAGGTAATTGATCTTTAGAAAAAGTTTTCAACTTTTACACCAAAGGTTCCAATCTCATCGTTTAAACCGATTTTTGTGAAAATCTTAGTGTTTTTGGGTACTTTCATCAAAATGGCTTTCTGAAGACCTTTTGAAACAAATGATAATATTACGTGTGAGGAATCTGTGTCAATCGACAGGGATCCGGACTTACATGTTGAAGCTCAGCGAGTAATTTTAAATATTCATGAATGCTTGAAGAAGGAAAACTGTCACACTTCACAGAATGCTATTGTGAATAGAATATGCGAGTTAACGAAACTATCTCGTTTGACAATTCTTTGAGTCATTAAAATAGGGGATGTCATTGACCATGCAATGAAACGAAAACAAAGGAATAAAAAATTCGCAAACGTTGATGGTGCTACAAAAGATGTGATTAGGCGAACCAAAAAAAATGAAGTACAATTACAAATCTTTAGAAACTCAACGAAGTGTCTTATTGTCTTGTGGTTTCAAATATAAAAAATTGAAGAATCGGATGGTCATAATGGAATCGACACGCATTGTTCAACTCTGACAGGAATATTTGAAAAGCTCCAGCAGACATATAATCTACCTCGACGAAACTTGGTTTAACACCCATGATGTTGTCAAATATGGCTGGGTAGACGATACCAAGTATTGTGCTTTGAACACACCTTCTTCAAGGGGAAAACGTGCTATAATTTTGCATGCCGGGAATGAAAGTGGTTTCTTACCTAACGCTTTGCTTCTGTCGGCCAAAAATATGAAAGATTCGTCTGCTTATTACCAGGAAGATATGACTGCGGCTTTATTCGAAACCTGGTTCAGTGAGCAGCTTCTCCCAAATACTTCTCCAAACTAGGTTATTGTTATTTATTTATTTATTTATTTATTTATTTATTTATTTATTTATTTGTATTTATTACCCATACAGTCCATTAAAAACTAATTACATGGATAAACTGTTGGCAAATACACTACAATGATAGCTATCAAATATAGATCTAGATTACTAAACTATTACATACTGATACCAGACTTGTAGGGAGTCCATAACTGCATTGACTGGATTCATCAAATATATGTTTAGTTTGACAGAGTTGAATTCAATATTTGTTCTAAAATTGTTTTACGAAAAACTGATAGAGGTAAGGTCCAATCTAAATCCATAAGTAGATTGAAATTGTTTGCTAATTTAATCATAGCTAAAAGAGGTGCTCTCGATGATGTACATATTGCAGAGGTATTAAACATTGGTGTGGAACGTATACACCGTGAAGGTACATTAAATGGAAGCATATTGAGGATTTCTGGGGAATTTGTTAAATTGTTTATTAATTTATACAGGAATATCATTGATGTATTATAATTAGGCCACACGTGGTACTTTTTAAAATACAAATATCTCAACAGTTTGTTTTGTACTTTTTCCAAACTATTCAGATATGTTTGATATTCACCGGACCAAATAATTCAGGCATATTCTAGTTTAGGCCTGACCAGGGAATAATATAATAATTTAATGGTGTTAATATTGGCAAAATTCGATGTTTGTCTGATAACAAAACCTAAAATACGATTAGCGGACTTAATCATGTTATTAATGTGAGTGGAAAAGTTGAATTGTGAATTATAGGTAACACCAAGATCCTTTATTTCAGTTTTTCTCTCTAGGATCTCTCCCTTCATTTCATATTTAAACAGAATTGGCTCTTTAATACGGGTGATTGAGAGAACAGAACATTTTTTTAAATTGAAATATAATTTATTTCTTAGACTCCAATCCATGGTTTTATCAATATCTCTCTGCAGACCTATACAGTCTCGAACAGTTTTAATATGTCATCTGCAAAAAGTAAGCACTCCGAAAATTCAAGAGTTGAAGACAAATCATTAATAAAAAGTAAAAACAGAAGAGGTCCTAGGTTCGAGCCTTGTGGAACTCCAGAATTAGCCAGAAATTTTCCTGAAGTATTTCCATTATGTTTGACCGTAAAATATCGTTTTTGAAGATAATTCTTCATCAATTCGAGCAAATTTCTGGACAATCCATAGCCACTAAGCTTTTCTAGAAGTAAGTCATGATGCACCTGATCAAATGCCTTTCTGAAGTCCGTAAAAACAATATCCAACTGTGATTTATTTTCTAACGTGTCAAAAACCTTATTACTTAATATCAATAGATTAGTGCTGATTGTTTTTTGTCTCATGAATCCCTGTTATTGTGGTACTATATATTTATGAGTGTAATTGCTGAATTTAATAAAAATGATTTGCTCAAATAGTTTCGCTGGAGCACACATTATGGAAATTGCCCTATAATTTTCCACATCCATTTTGTTTCCCGACTTGTGTATTGGTATTGTTATAGAAGTTTCCCAAGCAGTTGGGAATGAACCAGTTTTAATGATCAAGTTGTAAATATAAATCAATGGAACTTTCAGCCATTCACTACAGCCTTTCAAAATATAAGGAGGAATACCATCTGTACCTTCTGCCTTCTTGGGCTTCAGTTTTTTCATTGCTGCATCAAAGTCAGTCTCGCAAATAGGGTCTATGTTAAATGGTTCATTACAAATTCCTATATCATTATGTTTATCTTTGAAATGCATGTTATAAGTTGCAGGTTCGGAGCAAAAGACTGACGAAAACAATTTTGCAAATACGTCGGCAGTTTTATCTTCATCCACAAATATAGACAAAACTTCCTAGATTTGTATTATTTGACTTTTTTTATTTACAAAACTCCAAAATTCATTCACTTCGGTATGTATACTATCTTCGATTTTTTTATAATAAATCCTCTCTTTTCTAATTATTTTTTTTTATTTGTACCTTAACTCTTTGAATTTATTTTCATAATAAACTGATAGCATTTTCAATTTCCTGTATCTCTCTTTTTCTCTCCTCAGATCCTTTATCTCTTTAGTAAACCAAACTGGATACGAATTGATATTCTTACCGAAACTAATTTTAGGGACACACCTTGCTACCACGTCATTCCACAAGCTATAAAATTTACCTAAAGCCTCTTCAAAATCGATTTCATTAAGAACTGTATGCCACTCGATATCTCTGAAAGTGCGACTCAATTCAAGAAAATCGGCCTTTTTAAAGTTATACCTCGTTTCTAATGGAATATTTGTAAATTCTTTCCTCCCTTCAGAAGAAATAGTGACATTTAGAGCAGGATGGTAATCATCCTCCTTCGGATAACCCTTCGTATTATTATCGGTTATTGACTACAATACCAAAAAATAACACAAAAAAGCAGATTTTGTTGATTCCATGTGAAATCATGACATGGAAATACCCGAAAATATTCCAACGAAAAATGTATTACTGGCGACTATAAAACAACGTAATTTCAAAAAATAGTATATTATTGATTCGATGTGTGAAACACGTGGTCATATTCTCTTACGTTTGCCTCCATACTATTGTGTGTTCAATCCAATTGAAATGGTTTGGGCCACAATGAAAGAAAGCTTGCGGAAATGTAATCATTCACCGACTTTGAATTCTGTAGTGCTTGACAATATAAGGCGAGTGGTGAATGAAGTAGGTAATAGTGATGTGTGGAAGAACTGTGTGGCCCACGTTATGAAAGAAGAGAACAAATATTATGTGCCAAGTTCCATAAATCCAATCGTTATTCAACCCGATGATGGTTCCACCTCATTCGAATATAGCGAAGAAGAATTTTGATTTTTCTAGCAATTTTGTTGGCCTCTATTATTTTGTAAATACAGTGTCACCAATAAAGTCCGCATCAAATGGGAAACTTTTTTATTTATCGTTTTATGTGAAATTTGATTTTGGCAGTAGATTTTGCTTAAGAAATGATGTCAAATGGTGTCTACAAAATAGGTCACGTGATTTCCTGAACCTGTCAAAATTGACATTTAAAAAAAGAAACATCGAAAAATGACATTATTCTTCAAAATATCCAAAAATATCAAAGGATAAAAACATTTTCTTTTGTAATTTTATACCCACACACCAAGTTTCAAACCCATAATAAGTATTTTATATTTTCACTATTTTTCCGCACTCCTGCTTTTTCTACTTATCAAAATTTAAGCACACCTGTACTAAATCATTTATTTTAACTAAACTCGTCACCGAATTTCTTTTTTTGTAATATAATAATATTTTAAGAGCCTCTTTGATGTTAAAAACAAATTTTGAAAAATAAAAGTTGTCAAACTTGATGCAAAGTTCATCTAGTATCAACGGGGCTTTCAAAACTATACAGTACTTGAGTTTTTTAATGAGCAAATGGCCTCACAATATGAATTAGAACAAAACGGAACATTAGGAAACATCATTTCGTGATTATTGAAGCCCATTCAATAAAAGAAAAAAACTCATAGTATTTACATTTACCTACTCCGCTAACAACACTAATTTTAAAAAAACTGGGTAGGCTGTGAAAAAATATGAAACTACATAATGTGTTTTAGAAAACGTCACTGTCACTGAATAAATTAATGCCCGTTAGTTCAATGTAATGTATGATAATTAAAATAATATGTTATCTTTACAAGAAAAAATTGAAATTGTGCTAATTTGTGGTGGAAACACATTGCATCGACAAGTGGCTGATATTTTTAACGCAAGACATCCTGGTAGACATGTATAGCAATCCACTGTAAGTAGGATTTAAAAAAAAATTAAACTGACTGGTTCAGTTGAAAATACTTTTAAAAAACGTCATAATCCATCACGCAATAATGATGAGGTTCAGTTGGCTGTCTGCCTGGATTTTATCGAACAGGGAAAATCAAGTATTACCAATATTGTAGATAGAACTGGCGTTAAAAGAGAAAGCGTAAGAGCAATTTTACATAAAAATAAATTCAAACCCTACAAACCCAAATTCATAAATACCTTAAAGGAAAGAGATTTCGATAATCGACCAGATTTCTCTTTCTGGTACCAAGAAGAAGTAGAATTAAACAGAAAATTTCCTTACAAAATCCTATGGACCGACGAAGCTACCTTCACATCGAACGGCGTAGTCAGTTCCCAGAATTGTAGGTGGTGGGCTCAGGAAAATCCTCATTTTGTGATAGGATGTCGGGACCAATATTCATTTAAAACAAATGTGTGGTGCGGTGTTTTAAATAATCAGGTAATGGGACCATTCTTTTTTAGACACAATTTAACTTCTCAGGATTATTTGCAATTTCTAAATACTGAGATCAGTGATATAGTGGACAATATGCCGGTTGAAATAAGACACAGTCTGTGGTATCAATGTGACGGGGCTCCTATTCATAGTTCAAGACAAGTCAAAGAGAAACTATTAGAAATGTTTAGGGGCAAAGTTATTGGGCGAAATATGGAGCAAATATGGCCGCCTAGATCGCCAGATTTAACCCCACTAGATTTTTTCTTGTGGGGTTACTTAAAACAAATCGTTTATAAACAAAAACCTTTTCGTGACGTGAATCACCTAGAAACTGTTATTAGAAACTCTATTTTAAACATAAACCCTGTGAGTATCAGCAACTCAATAAAAGATGTATCAAGAAGGACAATTATCTGCATAGAACGCGATGGAAGACATACAGAGATGTAGTGTATTTAATGTCGTGAGTCTTTTTTTCGTGTTTTTTGCTATTAGGTATAAGTACATGTTTATTTTCAGTTCCTTTTAATTAAGATTAAATTCCACTGTATTTTTTGTTAAAAAAACAATAAACACTCTAAGATATTGTTTCCTAATGTTCCGTTTTGTTCTAATTCATATTGTGAGGCCATTTGCTCATTAAAAAACTCAAGTAGTGTATAGTTTGGAAAGCCCCGTTGAAACTAGATGAACTTTGCATCAAGTTTCACAACTTTTATTTTTCAAAATTTGTTTTTAACATCAACGAGGCTCTTAAAATATTATTATATTACAAAAAAAGAAATCCGGTGACGACTTTAGTTAAAATAAATGATTTAGTACAGGTGTGCTTAAATTTGGTAAGTAGAAAAAGCAGGAGTGCGGAAAAATAGTGAAAATATAAAATACTTATTATGGGTTTGAAACTTGGTGTGTGGGTATAAAATTACAAAAGAAAATGTTTTTATCCTTTGATATTTTTGGATATTTTGAAGAATAATGTCATTTTTCGATGTTTCTTTTTTTAAATGACAATTTTGACAGGTTAAGGAAATCACGTGACCTAATTTGTAGACGCCATTTGACATCATTTCTTAAGCAAAATCTACTGCCAAAATCAAATTTCACATAAAACGATAAATAACAAAGTTTCCCATTTGATGCGGACTTTATCGGTGACACTGTATATGTTTGACGAGAATTCGGTGTTATTATTTGTATTTTCATTGTATTTTAGAGTTTTCGACTCGGAAATCAACTACATTAAATTTCGAAGTTTTTTATAATCACTCATGGTGGAAAAATTTAGTTGAGATAACTTTTTCATGGGGTGATCAATTGCTATGATTGTAAGAATAAGTAACTGAAAAACTACCACTGAAAAATAATATGCCGACGCCTACGTCGAGGCGGAAATTCCTTCTCTATGCTGTTCCAATTGGTATTGGAAATACTATACAGCGAAAGCACATAGTTGTCATTGTAAATATGAAAATCTTAGTAGGTATGATTTTGATGAATGCATTTGCATATGCAAATGCATTTCATTAGTTCGAACTTCCATTGTCTTATATGATATAAATTGATTTGAAATCCTTAAAAGGATCTGTAAAAAATTAAAAAAGATTAGCTGAAAAGTAACAGCTGTACTAAGCCAAAAAAACTTAAATTACACTTGATAAAGCTACTGTCATTGTCTAAGGATTTATAGTCGGTCAACCACAATGTAAATGTATTGGATGGAGGTTGCCAAAGCCATCTATACATATTTTACTAGAAATTCTGAAACTGTATCCCGTAATGTGTCGCCTTTATCGGAAGGAAAGCAAATCTTTCATTGAATAAAGTGCAAAAAATAATTATGAATGAAATAATGTTGACCTGAATTAAAGTCGAGATATAGTTTGCATTCCGATGTTTGAAATATCAGATTTACTGAAAAATAATAACCAAGTATAGATATTGAGGTATATCGTTTCGAGATAATTCCACTTATCCAATTATCTTGAAATTTGGCAGGGATACATATCATTCGGGTGACAATGCATTAACGACATTTATGTTTATACAATAGAAGAAACATGGAGGTTGAGTTTGGTGAATTGAAAGATTTTTATCAACATTCATGATAGATGAAGAGTTTTGTAATTTAATTCCGATGATTCTATTGAAAATTGGTATTTTGAAGTCAAAGATTATAGTCCGTTCATAATTTGTCGATAGCACAAAATGAGGGCCCAAGTCATAAAACGGTCGTAAAACTCGTAAAATCATAGGCGGAGGTTCCTGAGGTGTTTATTCATTAAATATAAAGCTTCAGTTTATATTAGAAACTTGCCTTGAAAGGGTGAAGTTGTTACGAACGAAAATAATTTTTGGTTTAGTACATTTTTTAATCGCATTTAATTTACGGCTCGTTGGTGTTTCGGCGTCTACGGCAGTAATTAACGTCTCTAATATTTATTTTGCGAATTTTGTGCAGTGCGTGAGTAACTTTTTTTCATATTCCTACAAACATATACGTACCTTTCGTTCCTGCTTGTTTTGTTTGATTGCTTGCGATGGCTTCGTCATCATCATCAACATCATCAAGTTTTACACCGGTACTGTTGCGTACAGTCAGTAAGTCTTTCTATTCACCAAGAGAGAAGACTATTGTTTTGAATGTTCACGATGCTCTGGTTTCTCAGAATCCCACAAACACTGTTCAGAACATAATCAAGAGTTGTGCCAACATGACGGGCGTAGGGAAGTCAACAATATATAGGTTCCTATCAGAAAGAAAAAAAAAAGGTATAGCTAACCCAAATACAAACGAATACTTAAAGAGGGGGAGAAAACCTATTGAAATTGATGAATTTGCCAAAAATGGTATTCGAAGGAAAATTCACGAATTTTTTTACAAAAAAGAAATACCCAACTTGAACAAAATTTTACAAGAAGTTAGAGACGACCCGGATTTGCCTCATGTCGGACGAACCAAATTGTGGCCAGTTTTAAAAGAATTAAATTTCCGGTGGGAGAAATCAGACCGAAAATCACTTTTGATTGACCGGGAAGAGATAATATGTTGGAGAAGAAAGTATCTAAGATCTATACGAAAATTTCGGACTGAAGGAAGGCCAATTTACTATCAGGACGAAACGTGGGTAAACGCAGGTCATACTCTCACAAAAATTTGGACAGATAAAAATATATCAAGCTCCAGGCAAGCCTTTATGGAAGGTTGGTCTACTGGTATTTCCCCACCCTCTGGTAAAGGCGGTAGATTAATAGTTTCTCACATTGGCAGTGAAAAAGGATTTGCTAAGCATGGTTTGTTGGAATTTGAATCCAAAAGCACAAAAGACTATCACGAGGAGACGACAGCTGATGTTTTCGAAGAGTATTTTGAGCAGATGATTGAACATATACCACCAAACTCAATTATAGTATTAGATAATGCACCTTATCATTCACGACTAGTTGAAAGACTTCCAACGACTGCGTGGAAGAAACAATATATCATTGACTGGCTGCGGAATAAGTCCCTGCCTTACGAAGATGGAATGGTTAAAGCAGAACTTTTAAAAATTGCTCGGCAACACAAATCTAAGTTCAAGAAATACGTAGTTGACAAAATGGCGGAAAGACGAAACATCACAGTCCTTAGACTTCCACTCTACCACTCCGAATTAAATCCAATTGAACTCATTTGGGCACAAATGAAAAGCTATGTGGCTAGAAAAAGTACGTCATATAAAATACAAGCTGTACGTGAATTGTTATATGAGTCTTTACAACATATTACAGAACAAAATTGGCGAGATGCAGTAAGACATGCAATAGAAGAAGAACAAAAAATGTGGGATCTTGACAATATAATTGATGCGACTGTAGAGACACAACCGCTAATTATTAACCTGCAAGACGACTCGGATTCCGAAGATGATCCTGTTTATTTTGAATTTGAATAGTTTTGTAAGTAATCGTAGTTTATATCATTTAAAAATAAGTATTAATTAAATAAATGTATCTTTTACAAATTGCAAGTAACTTATTATTTTTGAATAAAATAAAGACATTTTTTTAAAATAAAAATACAGTTTACAGTACCTACAGTTTAAGAATATTAATATATTTATTTATTTAAAGTAACTAATGTTTTAATCATATACTCTACGACACTGGTCACTCATTTCCACTCAAAATACCTACATAATCGGATTAAAAGTTTTATAGCTGTATTGTATTTTTTCAGATACAAGGTGGGTTAGTCGAAAACATCTTAAACTGCCAGTTTTAGTTTGGTTTTTGTTATTATATCATATTAGCTGTCCTCTCTGTATTTCAGTTCTCTAATGAGGGTCAAACTTGCAGTGAGCTATCAACAAATTATGAACGGACTATAGATATTTCTACAAGATTCAAGATGGCGGATGATCTAGGTGATTTATGGTCTGATTCCTTTTAAAATTGGTGTTTTTTGAGCCATGATTTTTTATTACTTTTTTATTGACTCGCTTTCTTGTCTGTTTGCTCTGTACACATCTCGTGAAGTGAAATTTGTTCAACTTCTTGTTGAAATTTGGCAGATGTTCATAATTTCGGTGACAATGGATTATGAAATTTTTGTTACTGAAAAAGAAAACAAAATGGACGTGATATATGATTATGGTCTGATTCTATTAAAAATTGGTGTGTGGGTGTTTTTGGAGCCAGATATTATGAATTAATAGTCAAGATTACTAAAATCAAGATGGCGGCTCCAAGATGGCTACGAGTTTAGTGATTTTGATCCGATTTGATTGAAAACTGATATGTGGGGGTTTTGGGGATCCGGGATTGTGACAACTATCAAATTCAAGATGGCGGACGAGTTTTGTGATTATGGTTAGATTCGATTCAATATTGGTATGTGGGGAATAAACAGGTCGGAGATTAGGAATCTTTTGTAAAAATTGAATTAAATAGAAATTCAATGACATTTTTGGTTGTTGACAACCCCAAAATCTCGGTCTGCGACCGCGCCTGTTCAAAAGATGTACTCACCAGAAAGCATTCGTAACATATTTATGATGCAGAATGGCTTCCCACTATACACAGACCTCCATTATATTTTTGTCTATCAAAATATATTTCCCCTTTCAATCAGTCATCTCAATGAAAATAAATCTTTACTTTAAGACTTTTCCAATTTTTTAATGATTTCTATTCCTGAATGTTTAATATTCAATATGAATGCCTTTCAAAAGAAATATTCTCAATTAGAATTAGAAATTTTTCGTCATAGTTTTTTTAATAAAAAAAAAAAATGTATTATGTGTGTGGGTGAGTTTGCTCCACTTGCTGACGCTCTTTTTGCAATAATCCCCACTCACAAAATAAAATGCCACTTTCAACACTTGTAGGTAAAACTTGAATAACTATTTTTCCATAAAAACGGCTTTATTGAGAAAATTCGACGATTTAGGTATAGGGACATGATATATCATCTTGAAGCATTTTTCACCATCTTTCAATTTACCGAGTAATATACAGGGGTTTTATTTGAAAAAATGAACTTTCGACTACTTTTATGCACAATGGAAATAATAGTAATTTTAGCACGCCCTGTATGATATGGAGTCGATTTCTTGGTGTTATTTGAATATTTCGAGTTTGTCCAAACTATCATCAAAATATCAACTTTTCATGAATTGAGAGTACTGATGTACTTAATTTCAATTAAGGCTATGTTTTGGACCATATTTAGCACAATTTATTTTTTATCTCGAAAACAGATAGAGATAGGTATAGGACATTATTAACAAAAAAATATTAAAATACTAAAGCGATTCCAAAAATGAATTAATATACGGGGTGTTCCATTTAAAAAAATATAATTGCTACGACTTTTTGATAGAAGTAGCAACGCCGCAATGCTGAAAATATTTTAGATCGATATAACAGGTGAGGAAATGTGAGAGGTGAAATTTTCAGAAAATTCATGCTTCGCGTTTTCCAGAAACGTCTAACTTACCATCGACCGTGAGTCACGCTGTATATGCTGTCGCGGACTTCTATTTAGTATTATTTAAGATAAACAATCTCACGGTACATTACATTATTTGCATGTATAATCGAAGTAAATGATATTGTGAACATTTAAAGTTGACGGCACTCTCAAAGGCCAAAAAAACCAATACATAGAAATGAACCGGCTACGAAATGGTCCACGTGGACTGCAGAATTGGCTGTTCGTATTGGATGATTTTTACTAACCGAGTTTTATGATTGGCTGATCGCGATTTGAGTGTTGAAATTCGATATTGGTGCAGTTATAATTAGGTACATAAAATTTTTGTTATCTGTTTAAAATGTGGCGTGTTTGGACAAGTACTAATAGTAATAATGAGTGTGATAACAACGCAGAGTCTTTCCAGTGTAGTGATTCCAATAGCGATGGTGAACAATGCGAAAAAGAGATATCAGTGAATAAGATTCGCATGCATTTGACTATTGAAACACAGCAGAGGGTATGTTTCAATGGATATAAGAATCTACATCACAACTATCACAAGCAAGACGCGATGTGATACAGGATTATCGAAACCTTCAGATGTTCATGTGATAAAATCATTGAAAAAACAATATACGACTGTTACAAAAGCAATGAGATTCCTACAACAGAAATCATAAGGAAGAAATAGAATACTTCCGGCCATAACGTGAGCTGCTGTGACAAAACTCTTCAGAATTGGATAAAGAAACTAGGATTAAGATTTAAGATAATTAACAAACGTCAAGCAGTTATGGAAAGTAGAAGAATAGTGGAATTGCTTAACAAATACTTTTCTATTTGGACGAAACTTGGTATGACACTCACGACACAGTTACGAAAGAGTGCACTGATGGATCGAGAATGTGTACGCCTAACATGCCTGCATTGTGCATTGCGGAGGAAGTGAAGGATGGGTTCCGAATTCTTTGAAATTGTGTGGAAAAAAACTTGAGGACTGCAAAGTTGATTATCATAGAAACATGAAAGCTAATATTTTCTAGGAGTGGTTAGAAAACACATTGATCCCAAATTTCGATGCGAATAGTGTAATAGTTCTTGACAACGCTTCCTATCATTCGCGACAGTTCATCAAAGTACCGAATAAAAATTCGAGGAAAGACGAAATACAAAGTTTTT
Organism: Leptinotarsa decemlineata; assembly: GCF_025532065.1. Classification (NCBI taxonomy): domain Eukaryota; kingdom Metazoa; phylum Arthropoda; class Insecta; order Coleoptera; family Chrysomelidae; genus Leptinotarsa; species Leptinotarsa decemlineata. The sequence goes on along the minus strand of NW_027412572.1, from coordinate 1,664,632 downwards.
TAATGGATAACAATTGGTATTTTGAAGATAACTACACCAAAAACCAACTACTTGAAGTTTTACAGTCAAAAACATTTGAAAAAGTGTATGCCCTTAAGAGAATCGACACACAATACTGAGACTTTCCCCTATTTTAGTGTTTTCAATCCCATCGAGTTGATTTGGGGAAAATTGAAACAAAACATCAAGCGTAAAAATAACTTTCCAAAATTTGATAAGGAGATAATAGAGCTAATTAAAGAAAAAGTATCTAATATTATCGAAAAAGACTGGCAGAAAAAGATTATAACAGTAATTTTAGTCGAAAAAAACTATATGGAGATTGAACACTCCTATATTGATAGTGGAAATAAATTTATTATTGATTTGAATAACAACAGTGATAGTGAAACAGAGAATATGGAAGAGGAATTATCAGAAGCTTTCGAAGAAAGTTAGTGAAGTGTTTTTGAAGCGATCAATTGTATATACAGCGTGACTCACAGTCGATGGTAGGTTAGACGTTTCTGGAAAACGCAAAGCATGATTTTTCTGAAAATTTCACCTCTCACATTTCCTTACCTGTTCTATCGATCTGAAATATTTTCAGCATTGCGGCGTTGCCACTTCCATAAAAAAGTTCTAACAACTTTATTTTTTTAAATAGAACACCCCATATATTAATACATTTTTGGAATTGTTCTAGTATTTTAATACTTTTTTGTTAATAATGTCCTATACCTATCTCTATCTGTTTTTGAGATAAAAAATAAATTGTGCTAAATATGGTCCAAAACATAGCCTTAATTGAAATTAAGTACATCAGTACTCTCAACTCATGAAAAGTTGATATTTTGATGATAGTTTGGGGACAAACTCGAAATATTCAAATAACACCAAGAAATATGATGGAATCGGCCGATACTTGATGAAAATCCATAACTAACGTATTCCAAAAACACTTTATTGTGAGATTTTCACTAAATTGTTTTACAAAAACGCAACACGTGTTTCGCCATACAATGGCTTCATCTGGCGTGTCTTTCAACACCAAGAAATCGACTCCATATCATACAGGGCGTGCTAAATTTACTATTATTTCCATTGTGCATAAAAGTAGTCGAAAGTTCATTTTTCCAAATGAAACCCCCTGTATATTACTCGGTAAATTGAAAGATGGTAAAAAATGCTTCAAAATGATAAATCATGTCCCTATACCTAAATTGTCAAGTTTTCTCAATAAAGTCGCTTCTTCTAGAAACATTATTTTTTTTAGAATTTGGATTTAGGTAGCAGTGGAATTATCAAGCTTATAGCAGTTCGGTTACTTTTATAAGTATTTTAGAAAGAGTTATCGACGGTGTTTCGAATCATCTTCCAAAATGAATGCAAATATCGATTATTCAAACGAAGATCTTATGAATTTATTTATTATACACATGAACAAAGTGATCAAATCATTGTCAGAAGGTGTAAAAAATTCAACCAAATGTATCCCGAATTAACACCAATGAACGAGAGAAAGTTTGTAAAGTTACAAAATAATTCCCTTAACTATGGCTCAAAGTTTCCAGGGAACAACTGTACCAAAAATCAGTCATTTCTAGGTAAAAAGTAAGATTTTGTGGGCTAAAACATGTGAAAGTACAGACAATAACAGAATAGGATGATTCAGAATAACAAAATTGTAAACAAAATATCACATTTTCACAATAAATGCTGAAAATGTTGTCCATTACATTCTAAACACTTTAAAATGTTTTTGTACGCGACTTGTGGTTGCTTTTTCAATTTCCTTGGGATCCAGATCTTCAATACTCCGCACTATTCGCTGTCGCAATTCTTCTTTGGTAGGCACTGGAGTACTGTATACCCTTTCTTTCAAAACACCCCATAAAAAAGTCAAGTGGCGTGAGATCGGGTGATCTCGGTGGCCAATCTCACGACCCTAAACGCCTAAACCAACGATCGTCGAAGAGTTTGTCAAGTTTCCTGGAAACTTCCTGGGTGGAATGAGCTGGCGCTCCGACCAGTTGAAACCACGAATTCCTATATTCCTCTAAAGGCAAATTTTCAAGAAAGTCGGTTACAGTCGTCCTTAATATTTGGAGATATCTCTCTGCATTCAGTGTGTCTTCATAAATAAAAAAGCTAATTTTATTGTTCTTCAGAATACAGAAAACATTCAGGTCAAATTTTTCTTGAAAACCCATTTCTTTTGTAACATGAGGATTATGATCAGCCCAAAAATGTTTAATCCTTCTATTGAAAATACCATCCCTCGTAAATTTTGATTCGTCGCTCCAAATTATTTTTGACAAAAATTCCCGATCTTCCTGTGTATGAATCAAAAGGGATTCACAAAAATGCATTCTACGTTCGAAGTCTTCTGCTTTTAGAGCTTGAACTTTGGTAAATTTATACGGATGCATTCCGTGATTTTTCAACATTCGTTGTACTGAAGCATGTGATACACCTAAATCTTTTTCTGCACTGCGAATGGAAGCTTCTGGATATGCATAAAAATATGCCAAAACGTTAACAGTAACAGGTTTTGGTAATGTTGAAGGCGCTTTTAACATGGAGCCATAGTTAAGGAAATTATTTTGTAATCTTACAAACTTCCTCTCGTTCATTGGTGTTAATTCAGGGTACATTTGGTTGAATTTTCTACAAGTTCTGGCAATGATTTGATCACATTGTTCATGTGTATAATAAATAATTTCATAAGAACTTCGTTTGAATAATCGATGTTTGCATTCATTTTGGAAGATGATTCGAAACACCGTCGATAATTCTTTGCAAATTACTTATAAAAGTAACCGAACTACTATAAACTTGATAATTCCACTGCTACCTAAATGCAAATTCTAAAAAAAATTATGTTTCTAGAAGAAGTGACTTTATTGAGAAAACTTGACGATTTAGGTATAGGGACATGATATATCATCTTGAAGCATTTTTCGCCATCTTTCAATTTACCGAGTAATATACAGGGGATTTCATTTGAAAAAATCAACTTTTGACTACTTTTATGCACAATGGAAATAATAGTAATTTTAGCACGTCCTGTATGATATGGAGTCGATTTCTTGGTGTTATTTAAATATTTCGAGTTTGTTCAAACTATCATCATAATATCAACTTTTCATGAATTGAGAGTACTGATGTACTTAATTTCAATTAAGGCTATGTTTTTGACCATATTTAGCACAATTTTTTTTTATCTCGAAAACAGATAGAGATAGGTATAGGACATTATTAACAAAAAAGTATTAAAATACCAGAGCGATTCCAAAAATGTATTAATATACGGAGTGTTCCATTTAAAAAATATAATTGCTGGGACTTTTTGATGGAAGTGGCAACGCAGCAATGCTGAAAATATTTTAGATCGATAGAAAAGGTAAGGAAATGGGAGAGGTGAAATTTTCAGAAAAATCATGCTCTGCGTTTTCCAGAAACGTCTAACCTACCATCGACCGTGAGTCACGCTGTATATGTGAGTAAGTGTAAGTAGTATTTAGAAGTACCTATTTTCAATTATCACCCTGTATATGTATACATATTGTATTGTGATTCTTATATAATCAGAAATGATTATTAAATAACGAAATTAGTTAGCTCCCTAACTATATTATTGAAGGGGAGCTGTTGGAAAGTAGGTTGAACTATATCGTTTACTTGAACTATAACTCCAACGGTATATGCAGCTCACGCAATAATTTTTCCGACTTACTTAATACTTATCATTATATTATGACCAAAATCAGACTAAACCTTTGTAAATTGAAGCCCATATGTAATTCTGATGTATAAGCTGTATTTATACAAAGTTTTATCTAAATCCGTTCAGTCGTTTAGGCGTGAAAGGGCCAAAAACATACATATTTATATTAATCCATCTTCACAAACTGGATGGATCTTACCATATTTCAACATGATTGTTTCTGGGAGAAGTACTAACGACATACTTCGAAACAGATCCAGAAAAAATAGTATCGATTTTCTTTCTCCAGTTGTATATAAGCATGTCCACAATCTAAAAACAGATACAACGTCAAAACAAGACGTGACTGAAAACATTTCAAAGCCAGGAAGTCGCAGAATGTGTATAAAAATATAATTGTTTATTGGAAAAACTGTTGCAAGGAAAGTCATACTGTGAAATTAAGTAAAACTAATGAATGCAAATTTCATCTAAAACCATACACTATTTTAGAATTGCATAACAAGTTCTGATAGTTTTTCCGAATGATTCGTGATATCCAAACTTTTTAATTTCAGTAAACAGTTCAATTTAAATAACAAATGACCTACCTGGTAGGGGCATCTAGCAGTCATTAGTTGTACAGACATCGAAGGGGAATTTAAGTTATACAGATTTCTTCCGCAACGTAATAGTACAAACTATACAGTCCGTTTTTATTAGTTGATCTCGCTATTACTCGGAAACGGTAAAACATACGAGGTTGGTTGAGTCAGACAAAAGTTTTCTATTTTAAGGAACTAGAATAATTTTTTTTCAGACCGAGAACATCAGTGGTTGTCTTAAAAACTATCGTCATAAACCAGAACTGTTGAATTTCGTTTTTTGGCTCTACCGCCCCCATTTCGAAGTATTCAAAAAAAGGCAAAGTAATCCTCAAAACTCTTTCATATTTGTTATAATCTTATATAAACCAATTTGCAATGCGACGTTTCGTTCATCAGCTTTCCTCATCAATGTTATATTTTTAAATACGGACCTATAGTTATTTACTGTACTGTAATAACAAATTCAGCCACGTGTTTCCCGAGGTTTGTTTCCGGAAAAACATCATCAATATTAGTGTAGTCTGAAAAAGGTACAAACCAAACCTCGACACGTGTTTCGATCACCAAGTTATCATCTTCAAGAGGACGATCAAACTGATCTCCCTCTTTACCAGCTTTTTTATCGTCAGTCAATAGTGTTTCTGATATTATCGATTCCATCCTTCCTTCCATATTTATCAATACCAAAGACATTTCTTGTGATGAAGGTGAATCACTTTGGGACCATGGGACCGACCCCTTCTGAACATTATATGTGATAAACTTCTAAAATCTGCAAGGGTATACGATAAGGCTCATTTGAAAGCAGCAATGATCAAGGAATCGGATGCTTGCCTGAATGCTTTACCTGTTGCATCTCTTGGAACACTGAATTTCACTAGTTTGGACTTCCATTGTCTACTATATAAAATGATTTGAAATCCCTGAAACAAGTAAAAAAGAATAATTAAAAAAGAATAGCTGAAGATAACAATTATATCAAGCAAACACTAAACCTGAAATGAAGTGATAGTGAAATAACCTACAAGTAAAAATATAATAATTGAATAAATAAAAATTAAAGGAATGAAAAAAGAAAATAATAAAAAAGTGTAGAGATTCCAAGTCACGTTAGTTCACGACGTTTCGATTGTTGGTATCTACAATCGTCTTCGGGTGATGAGTGGACTGATTCCTCCGAGAGATGACTATTTATAGGTCGTTGAAATACTTTCACTTTCTCTGCTTTCCATTTTCCTCTTCACTGATTTCGTGAGAGATGACCGTTTTGGCGGGAGTTAGCCATTTTTCGTTTGATGATGGGTTTCCATATGTTTCGTATTTCTACGCTGGCCTGGCTGAATACGTTGTTGGACAACATGTATGCGGCTTCCTTAAATTTTCTCCTAAACCAATGTTCCTCTCTGTGCAAGATCTCAGCTTGGGACCACTCGATGTTGTGTTGATGGTCTGCTATTCCTGATTTGCTGGTTTCTCCTCGCTGTGTGTGCTTCTTGTGCTCGGCAATGCGAACATTCAATGGCCTCTTAGTTTCACCAATATAGGATTTTCCGCACTCACAGGGTATCCGGTAAATGCAATTCTTGGAATCGCAGTCCGCGTTTGGGGGCCTGGTTTTCGTGAGGCTGCTACGGATAGTGTTGCCCGATCTGAAGCAAGTTCTGATGTTGTACTTGGAACCAATTCTTCTTATCCTCTCCGATAATCCTCTGATGTAGGGAAGTGCAAGCACTGGTTGTGACGGGTTCTCTTCCTTGCGAGGCTCCTGCTGTCTTTCAGCCAAAGTCTTCTCTACCATCGCTTTGGAGTATCCATTCCGCTGAAGATCATTTTTGATGATATCTAGTTCCTTCTCGAGACCTTCCTTTGTATTACAGAGCCCAAAAGCACGGTCTAATAGAGTCTTGATGATTCCTCTTTTTGTCCATTGATGGTGGTTGGATTCGTGGTTCAGATACTGTCCCGTATGAGTGGGTTTTCGGTATACAGATGTTTCCCACTTAGTTTCGGTCCTCTTCACCAAAACGTCTAAGAATGGCAATTCGTTGTGAATTTCCTTCTCCATTGTGAAAGTGGGGTCCCGTACGGGACCCCACTGCATCAATCGAAAGGAAATTGTACCAGATTTTGAAAAAACACCAAGTCTATTTTTCGGACAAGGAAAGATCATGGCTAACACCACACCACAGTAAGCCCCCTCACTTGTATGGTCTACCCAAAATCCACAAGAAGGACGTTCCGCTTAGACCGATCATCAGCTCCAGAGATTCGGCTACTCAAAACTTGTCTAGATTTTTACTTCCCTTAATACAACCATTACAAGGAAAAACATCGTCTTTTGTGAAGAATTCAAGGCATTTTTCGAACTACTAGGGTCAATTGAGGTTACACAAGAAGATCAACTAATTAGTTTCGACGTGGAAAGCCTTTACACCAACGTTCCGGCCGAAGAAGCACTCCAAATCATACAGAGAAAGCTATCCGAAAACGAGAACCTGAAAGAGAGAACGAATATACCTATAGAAGTAATTATGGAATTACTAGGATGCTGTGTACGAAACTGTTATTTCCAACTGAAGGACGAATTCTTTACACAAGATGAGGGACTGCCAATGGGATCGCCACTTTCACCAGTCATAGCCAACATGTCTGGTTGAGATATGTTGACGACACCTTCATAATATGGAACCATGGGAATACTGAACTAGACGCCTTCCTGAAACACATCAACAGCGTGAGACCTTCCATCACTTTCACAATGGAGAAGGAAATCCACAACGAATTGCCATTCTTAGACGTTTTGGTGAAGAGGACCGACACTTAGTGGGAAACATCTGTATACAGAAAACCCACTCATACGGGACAGTATCTGAACCACGAATCCAACCACCATCAATCGACAAAAAGAGGAATCATCAAGACTCTATTAGACCGTGCTTTTGGGCTCTGTAAGGCAAAGGAAGGTCTCGAGAAGGAACTAGACATTATCAAAAATGATCTTCAGCGGAATGGATACTCCAAAGCGATGGTAGAGAAGACTTTGGCTAAAAAACAGCAGGAGCCTCGCAAGGAAGAGAAGCCGTCACAACCAGTGCTTGCACTTCCCTACATCAGAGGATTATCGGAGAGGATAAGAAGAATTGGTTCCAAGTACAACATCAGAACCTGTTTCAGATCCGGTAACACTATCCGTAGCAGCCTCACGAAAACCAGGCCCCCAAACGCGGACTGCGATTCCAAGAATTACATTTACCGGATACCCTGTGAGTGCGGAAAATCCTATATTGGTGAAACTAAGAGGCCATTGAATGTTCGCATTGCCGAGCACAAGAAGCACACACAGCGAGGAGAAACCAGCAAATCAGGAATAGCAGACCATGTTTGGACCCATCAACACAACATCGAGTGGTCCCAAGCTGAGATCTTGCACAGAGAGGAACATTGGTTTAGGAGAAAATTTAAGGAAGCCGCATACATGTTGTCCAACAACGTATTCAGCCAGGCCAGCGTAGAAATACGAAACATATGGAAACCCATCATCAAACGAAAAATGGCCAACTCCCGCCAAAACGATCATCTCTCACGGAATCAGTGAAGCGGAATATGGAAAGCAGAGAAAGTGAAAGTATTTCAACGACCTATAAATAGTCATCTCTCGGAGGAATCAGTCCAGTTATTACCCGAAGACGATTGTAGATACCAACAATCGAAACGTCGTGAACTAACGTGACTTGGAATTTCTACACTTTTTTATTATTTTCTTTTTTCATTCCTTTAATTTTTATTGATTCGATTATTATATTTTTACTTGTAGGTTATTTCACTATCATTTCATTTCAGGTTTATTGTTTGCTTAATATAATTGTTATCTTCAGCTATTCTTTTTTAATTATTCTTTTTTACTTGTTTCAGGGATTTCAAATCATTTTATATAGTAGACAATGGAAGTCCGAACTAGTGAAATTCATCACGAAACATTGTCAATCACCTTCAAACAAATCTTGGCAGTAGAACTCAGGATGGGTTTATCTATTTGTGTGCCACATACTTGTGTTTGCGGTAGTGTAGTTGATGAGAAAGGTAGGTACATATGGTTTGAGTTGCAGGAGAAGTGCAGGGCATACATGAAACGGGCTATGGTGTCAGCGGATGTCCCTACAATTCTGGAACCCTCAGGTACCAGTCGAGATGATGGTAAACGACCAGATGGTATGTCTCTCATACCATGGAAATGCGGTAAACCTGTCGTATGGAATTCGTGTTTATAGCCCGGAGTCTCTGCTATTCGTTCATGAACTTGAAAGGAGAATGGGGCAAGCAACGAAAGATTACCGTTCTATCACTTTTTTAATAGCAAGAATTAGTATTGCTATTCATCGTGGTGATGCTGCTTCGGTCCTTAGAAACTATTCCTCCTTCACATAATTCTGATGAGATAATGTATTTCCCTCATTTCAGTACGGAACTAAAATCTCTTCGAAACAAGCCGAGATATGTGTATTATCATCTGATGCAGATTCTGTGGAACATGTTCTTCCTTACGAATTAGTAGACAGAAAATCGGATTAGATAAATTAGGAAACACTTGCTACATGAATAGCATTTTGCAAGAGTTGTTCATAACGAAGAATTTCAAGAATGAATTCTTAACAGTGAATGACAATGTTCCCTATTTATTTACCAAACTCAAACACCTGTTCATGAAGCTGCAGTTTCATAACAATGTATCATTTTTCCCACCAACCGATTTCCTGGAATTTCTGAAGTCCACAAGATACTCCTTAGGATTGTTCCGAATTCTTTGGGTTCTTGTTGAATACTCTTCGTGAGCAGGAAAATATCAAAATCAATACCCCTGACTGCTCTGGATTGAATGATTCCGTACAGATTTTTAAACAGTCCATCTTGTCCTATGTTTGTAGATTTTTTGTTGGAAAAATCCTCACTTGGTTACTTTGTAGTACATGTTCAAAAAATAGCGAAAACGTATGTGACTTCCTGGAACTTCAACTAGTGTTTTCTAATATGACATAACCAGTCCGTGCGAAGCTTATTGTTAAATCATCTGCAAATGGAACTCAACTGTATTGCCAAATATGCGCTAAACCGACTATTATGAGACAACAAGTATAGCTGAAGCACGAGTCAATCATCTTCAAACATGACTTATCCTCTAACGGAAGCACCAATTCAAAACTGGAGTCTTGGTTTTTCCAATATGTCGTTGATCGACTCAAACTGTTTGACAAAATTTCACGATGCCTCCTCTTCCTATTATTCCCCTGCAATTGCATCCTTGTCCCAACCTGGTGGATAATTCTTTTTATTGGCAGGGGCAAATTTGTAAGCTAAACCTCTCACCCCTCTTTTTTGTCAAACCATATTGCATTTTCGCCACTTTTTGAATATATTCTACGAGACTTTTTTCTTCTTTATTGGAAAAGACTTGTTTGATGGCGTTATTCGCAGGGTATTTATAGTTAGCGCCTCCACTTTCTTATGTGAAAAATTTTCACTGCATCCCTATATGAAATTTTCTTTTTTGGATCAAAGGAGTTGACAGCTTCTACAGCCTTATGTAAGGATCCTCGACCAGATATTGTTTTTTACCTTCTTGACTACGCGGCGTACTAGGTACAACAGTTTCCCCTATGAATTTCTGAGGATTCCTAATAATTGAGTTTTGCAACCCTTCCTTGCAGAGTGCAAAATTTCCGTATCGTTCAGATTCGAGAACTTGTGGTTGCATCCCAAGGAATGGTTTAAAAACGTCGAATCATTTTAACCTAGTCTGGAAGATCTTTCATTGTTTTGAGAAATTTCAACCACATTGTCCCACATAAACACTACTAAACTCCGGACACTTGAGCTTATAAACTCCAGTTTTCTCCAACTTGTCCACTTTGGCATTGAAAAGGAAATCAGATAACCTGGCATGTGGTCTGAATGCCACTTCCACATTGTTTTTCCTACAGAAACCCGTAATTATCTCTGTTATTTTACCAACTTTAACATATTTTGGTACAAAAAAATCTGTTTAAAATCTGTTTTTCCGTTAGTTGTCGCACCCATACGAACGAAAACTCTCAGAAGTTGAGAAACTTGTGCGAGTTAAGAACTTACTCAATTATTTGGAATATTCGGAAATTTATAAGCATAAATATTGCGGGTGCAACCTGTTAAATGATCAAATCGCATTAGTTTACTCACCGGTTTTCAAATTAGCATATCCACATTATCACTAGCAAAAAAAATACAGGAATAAGGTAATCAATCATTTTTAGTTAAATATATAAGTTTGAAAATGTCCTTATAGGACGAAACTGCAGTAACGTTAGTTACAAATGAAAGTGGTAAAAAACAAAGAAAGTTTCAATTCTCATTTTTTCATTAACATTTTTCAACTTTTAATAAAAGATCAAATCCGATGTGCCATTAGACAACATAGAATCTCTAAACCAGTGGTCGCCAACCTGCCGATGGCGAGCTACCGGTAGCTCGCGGAGGCAATTCTGGTAGCTTTCACAACGATTTTAATTTAAAAAATATAAACTGCAAAAATCAGAGAAGCTTCCGAAAATTTCACAAAAAAATCTAATTGTCATAATATTGAACATAAACAGCGGCAACGTTGCGGTGAGCGATCTGCCGCTGACGCCATCAAGCTAGAATCGGCTAGAACCGACCAGCCGGACCAGCGCGTTAGTGTTCGAGAACGATCTGGATTGCTTTGAACAGGATAAATACGCATGGCGCGGCGACATTGCGCTTAGTTTAAAACTGAACGCGTAACCAACGTCCAGCGGTTGGGTTAGTAGAGAACAACAAAAATAATATTATGGCAAGCAGTTGTAAGAAGGTGAAGACATACCACTTTAATTCGGAATGGGAAGAACAATACTTTTTTACAGAAGTTAAAGATAAAAATGTGTGTTTGTTATGTAATACTTCAGTCTTCGTTGCTAAAAAAGGAAATATTGAGAGACATCATAAAACGGTACATTCTAATTTTGAAAAATCATTCCCACTACATTCTGCCGCCAGAAAGGAGAAACTGAAACAGTTAAGAAAGCAGTTAATTGGACAACAATCAATATTTTTAAGAACAGTCGACAAAAATAAGGCTTCAACTGAAGCATCGTACCGTGTGTCCCAGATAATTACTCAAAAAAAGAAACCTTATGAAGACGGGGAAATGATAAAACAGGCGTTTTTAGAAGCTGCTGATTCGTTATTTGCCAACTTTAGAAATGAAGACGAGATAGTTTCAGCTATAAAATCTATGCAACTTTCTGCTAATACAGTGATGAGACGTGTAGAAGTAATGAGCAATGATATTTTTTTACAGTTAAGAACTGACTTAGATAACTGTGTTTATTTTTCACTTCAACTGGATGAATCAACAGATGTCGTTGACACTGCCCAGATGATGGCCGTGTTCGTCGGGATGGTTTTTAGTAATTTTACGATTAAAGAAGATCTTTTGAAGTTCATTCCACTGAAAGGACACACTACTGGACATGAGTTGTTTTCTTATTTAAAAAATATTATTTCTTCCGAGAAAATTCCAATATCGAAAATGGTAGGCTTGACAACCGATGGCGCTCCAGCTATGGGGGGTTGTGATAAGGGTCTGGTGGCGTTATGTCGTAAAGATGAAACTTTTCCGCAATTTCTCTGTTACCACTGCATTATCCATCAGCAAGCATTATGTGGAAATTTCCTGAAACTAAATAACGTTATGAAACTGGTGGTAAAAATTTTGAACAAGATTAGAGCTAAAGCGTTGCAAAGAAGATTATTCAGAACCTTGGCCGATGAAGTTGACTGTCAATACGGGGACCTACTCCTTCACTCTGAAGTCCGATGGTTAAGTAGAGGATGAGTGCTGAAACGTTTTAATGATGTCCTATCTGGCATAGTTCAATTTTTCAAACAACGCGATGAACCGACTCCGGAACTAGAAAATTCAATCTGGCTTAGAGATTTTGGTTTTCTCGTGGACATTACAGGGAAAATAAACGAACTTGATTTGCAGCTTCAGGGGAGAGACAAAGAACTAGCGGAAATGATTTCTGATATAAAAGTATTTATCAAAAAGCTGGAGTTTTGGGAACAAAACCTAATTAACAGCGATGCCGAGCATTTTCCTATTCTTTCAGAAAAAATATCTCAAAATCCATTAGAACCCTATGACAACAAATATCATTTAGAAATAATTTCTACCCTGAAGAATAACTTCAAAAATCGTTTTAAGGATTTCAATGAAATGGCTTTAGTAGCGCAGTTTGTTGTTTCACCCTTTATGGAAATTGATATCCAACAGTTTGCAACTTTTGTTATGCAGAACTTTGACGAAGACATCGCTGCAACAGAAATGGAAGTCATTGAGTTTCAAAATGATTTAGCCTTAAAATCGTTAGTCTCAAGTACTGAATGTATCTGGCCTATTGTAAGTAAAGACAAATATTCAGTTCTATGCCGTGTTGCCTTGAAAGTGAAAGCATTATTCAGTTCAACCTATTTGTGTGAATCTTCTTTTTCCAATATGAAGTTTATTAAGAACAAATATCGCAATCGACTTACAGATGAACATTTGGATAATTGTATTCGAATGGCTGCATCAAATTATACTGCAAACATTAAAAAAATTATCGATGAGTCTGAGTGTCAGCCTTCTCATTGAACGTGCTTTTTTATTTTTCAATGTTTATGTTCATGATAATGCGTTACTTTTTTGTTGTTATTATTAACTATTTTTAAATCATACGTGACATGGCGTTGTGGCTGTATAAAAGTTTGTGTTTATTTTTCAAACACCTTCGTTTGATAGGTAGGAATGTAGCTATGAACAAGTACCTACTAGTAATATTAGTTATTTTGTTATTAGTTTATTATTAGTACCTGTGTATTATGTATTACCTGTTAAATAGTAAAATAAATACATATAATGATAAATTAACTGTGGATTATTTCATTTACGTTGCGTTACGTGGCTTCCGTGTGGGTAGCTCGCTGTTTATTCCAAAATTAACAAAGTAGCTCAACACACTGAAGAGGTTGGCGACCACTGCTCTAAGCTCGTCTAATTCATTTTACAATCACATCTGAACCCTGTAGTTTTAATTTGCTAAAGTTATGGAAGTTATGGGACAAAACTTTTGGAACACCCTCCATTGTTTTAGGTAGATAAAATCTAGACGTCCGTCTTCTATAGATCTTCATTTCAGTTTGAGTGTCATGTTTGATGTATTTCTGGCTCTCCCTTGTATTTCAGGGAGATGAATGACATTCAAATATCAAAATGATGTCCCAATCGATTACGAGTAGTGATAATCTATTGATAGTAAGATGAATATATGAACATACGATGTGAACAGCAAATGGTTCAATTCTTATGCGCAGGCGGTGGTTTGAATAATTCTTACGTGAAGTAAACGAGGAATTTGCAAGCAGTGTGAATCGACGACAATCGACCGATGATCTAAGGACACAACTTTCACAAATTCATCTGAATTCAAGTATGCAGATAAATGTTTCGGTGAAGAGTAAAGGTGGTAGTAGAATCCATAAGAATAACATCTTACAGGTTACGACGCAGTTGGCTAGAAGAATATAAACCTAACAGAAATTACGTTATTACGTTGCCATGGGATGTACCAAGTGTCCCAAATTGACGACACAAATACTCCAGAAGTGCAATATTTTGACAAAATGTTAACGACAGAGGTATTCAAGCTCGTAATATGTTCATTTCCCTATTTTCCGGGTACCTCAAACTCAAAATGTCGGCTGGTATTATGTCAAATATTATTATTATTATTAGGATACAGAGGTTCATGTTTCTCTAAAACAGAAGAGGTTGACATCTGAGAAAGCAACACCGTCGTTTACAGCGTGGTCCAATCGCTTTCCGTAGCGGAAGAATGAGATCCCGGATCCCGACCTTGCGGTTTGCAAGACCGGGAAGGAGGCTAAGATCACGTCAGCGGAACAATACCCGTCTCATATCCAATATGTAATGGAGATAAGGGCAACCAACAGGCTTTTCACGCCCGCAGTGCGTCGAATAGCCGCCAAACTACGACGTATCCATCACACTTTGAGTCGAGGCGTGCTACTGACCACCAAACAGCACTGTCTTAATAGATTACGAAAGCTAGTGGCTGCTAAAAAGTCACTAGTAAGGTGAGCGAGGAGTATAGCGAAAAACCTCAGGTTCCGCGAGAAACCTTCCCGCTTATTCCAAGAGCTCCACGTCTTGTGGATAATCCGCCGACCGCTGATCAGGTAGAATCCTTCAGGAAGCCCTTGTGAGTTCCAAGAAATTTGCTGCTCCAGGCCCAGATGGGCTGAATACTTATTGGTGGAAAAACTAACAAGCACCCACCGCTATCTTGCCAGAGTTTCCAACTCATGGCTGGACGGAGAGCAGCCGATACCGGATTGGTTTGTCGAGGGACGGACTGTTCCCATCCCCAAAAGCGGAGATTCTTAAGAATTACTGATAACTTGCTTAAATTCGTGTTAAGTTGTTTACGAGCATCTTATACACACGAATACTCACCGTAGTTGACCGAGTGTTAGAACGGATGTATGACTCGATACAGTAGAAGCGTAACCTTCCTATGGCTGGGATCGATTACTGCAAGGCATTTAATACAACATCGCATGTACTCATTTCGAATTTGCTCAGATGCCTTGCGGTACCTGACAAAATAGTGAGATGCATTGAACAACTGATACAACTCTTCCGAACTCGCTTCACGATAACATCTGGCCAAGCCAGAGTCCAAACAGGATGGGTCACTTTCAGAAGGAATATATTTCACGGCGATTCCCTCAGTCCATTTCTCTTCTGCATCTCGCTATTGCTCTAAGCGCAATAGCGAGGGTAAAACTGTGGCACCCTCGGGAGCCGGATGCACAAATTTTATATGGGTGATCTTGAACTACATCGATCTGTCTCGAATTTCATACCGTTAGCAAGCGTGTACTCTTCCACCATCCTCAAGGACTGATGGAGATCATTTTCTCCAAAGGCGAGACAGGCAAATGTGCAACGGTTCATCTCAAAAGAGGACGATGCGTGGACTGCGGAGAGGATGTGCAGCTCGTAGATGGAAGCATTCTACACCATATGGATGCCGGAGAGACGTATACTTACCTCGGGGTGGAACAACGCCACTCACAAGAGGTAACCGCAGTGAAAAACTCTCTCCGCGGCAAGTATCAGCACAAACTTCGACAGATCTGGTCATCGGAGCTGTCGGGGAAGAACAAAGTTGCTGCAACGAATATAATTGACGTTCCAATCTTACTCTACTCGTTTGGAGTAATGAAGTGGACTCGGGAGGAGCTGTATCAACTCGACGTAAATACCAGAAAAAGACTGCACCTCCATAGAAGTTTGCATTCCAAATCATTTCACGGTTGTATTTCCCTCGACAACAAGGAGGCCGTGTACTTTTGAGTTTGGAGTGTCTTCATGACAGATCGGTAGTGAATGGAGCCTATGAAGTCGTCAGGAGTTCAGACCTACATGGAATCCATGGTCCGCGAGCGTGAAAGAGCAAGCATTGAAGCGTTTCTCTTTAGGGCAGCTGCCCAAAGCAGCTGATGAACTCGGTTTAGTTTTCGACACTGAACGAAACGATCACAACTCTGTTACCGAGTTGTAACCCTTTCAACAAAAGACCCATATAAAAGCCGTGAGATCACTTCACTTCTGCGGCAGCACAAGGATAAGCCAATGCATGGAGTCTTTTTCAACAACATTGAAGACCTTGGCTTTGGAAAACGTCTGATCTTCGCTTACCTCAGGTCGAGTGGACTCAAGTCGGAAACTGAGGGGTTCATCATGGCTTGCCAGGATGGTGTCTTCAACACCTTAGTCTACCGCAGTCGCGTGATGGGTATAGAGGTTCCTGACATAAGGTGCAGGGCCTGCCGCGAAGCGCCCAAAACCCTAATGCACTTGCTCTTAGCATGTCCAGCATATGCGGTCTCGGCATATATCCATCGACATAACGCGGCCCTTAGAATGCTATATAACCATCTACGGCACTCTTACGGTATTGACGAGACACCGGTGTTGCCCTACGCTCCGGGGGATATTGAATCCGTAGTGGGGAACAAGAAGTGGCAGATTTATTGAAATTATTCGTTCCCCACCCTCAGGCTCATACAAGCTAATAAGCCTGATGTAGTCCCTCTCGATCACCAGAGCAAAACGATATTTGTCGTAAAGTTTTCAGCTCCTGACGAGACGAATATCGTCCGAAAAGAGGAGTACAGTGTCACCGATAAAGTCCGCATCAAATGGGAAACTTTTTTATTTATCGTTTTATGTGAAATTTGATTTTGGCAGTAGATTTTGCTTAAGAAATGATGTCAAATGGCGTCTACAAAATAGGTCACGTGATTTCCTTAACCTGTCAAAATTGACATTTAAAAAAAGAAACATCGAAAAATGACATTATTCTTCAAAATATCCAAAAATATCAAAGGATAAAAACATTTTCTTTTGTAATTTTATACACACACCAAGTTTCAAACCCATAATAAGTATTTTATATTTTCACTATTTTTCCGCATTCCTGCTTTTTCTACTTATCAAAATTTAAGCACACCTGTACTAAATCATTTATTTTAACTAAACTCGTCACCGAATTTCTTTTTTTGTAATATAATAATATTTCAAGAGCCTCTTTGATGTTAAAAACAAATTTTGAAAAATAAAAGTTGTCAAACTTGATGCAAAGTTCATCTAGTTTCAACGGGGCTTTCTAAACTATACAGGACTTGAGTTTTTTAATGAGCAAATGGCCTCACAATATGAATTAGAACAAAACGGAACATTAGGAAACAATATCTTAGAGTGTTTATTGTTTTTTTAACAAAAAATACAGTGGAATTTAATCTTAATTAAAAGGAACAGAAAATAAACATGTACCTATACCTAATAGCAAAAAAACACGAAAAAAAGACTCACGACATTAAATACACTACATTTCTGTATGTCTTCCATCGCGTTCTATGCAGATAATTGTCCTTCTTGATACATCTTTTATTGAGTTGCTGATACTCACAGGATTTATGTTTAAAATAGAGTTTCTAATAACAGTTTCATATTTTTTCACAGCCTACCCAGTTTTTTTAAATTAGTGTTGTTAGCGGAGTAGGTAAATGTAAATACTATGAGTTTTTTTCTTTTACTGAATGGGCTTCAAGAATCACGAAATGATGTTTCCTAATGTTCCGTTTTGTTCTAATTCATATTGTGAGGCCATTTGCTCATTAAAAAACTCAAGTACTGTATAGTTTTGAAAGACCCGTTGAAACTAGATGAACTTTGCATCAAGTTTGACAACTTTTATTTTTCAAAATTTGTTTTTAACATCAAAGAGGCTCTTAAAATATTATTATATTACAAAAAAAGAAATTCGGTGACGAGTTTAGTTAAAATAAATGATTTAGTACAGGTGTGCTTAAATTTTGATAAGTAGAAAAAGCAGGAATGCGGAAAAATAGTGAAAATATAAAATACTTATTATGGGTTTGAAACTTGGTGTGTGGGTATAAAATTACAAAAGAAAATGTTTTTATCCTTTGATATTTTTGGATATTTTGAAGAATAATGTCATTTTTTGATGTTTCTTTTTTTAAATGTCAATTTTGACAGGTTACGGAAATCACGTGACCTATTTTGTAGACGCCATTTGACATCATTTCTTAAGCAAAATCTACTGCCAAAATCAAATTTCACATAAAACGATAAATAAAAAAGTTTCCCATTTGATGCGGACTTTATCGGTGACACTGTATAAACGGATGAAATATCGAAATTTTCTCTTGGAACTCCGCAGAGTCTATTCAGACCACTCTGTCGAGATTGTTCGTCTGATTATTGAAGTCCTTGGTGGAATGATGCCCTGTCTACTCTCGAATCTCAAAATCATTCTAGCTTACCGCACCAAAGTAGAAATCTTGACCCGGAAATGCAGAAGGCTGTCATTCTGCGGTTACTCAGGGCACATGTTTCTGGGGCCCAATGATCACTTACCCTACGGGGTGGTCACTGGTTTTTGGTTGATAATGTTGGCACGCCCTACCCGAATGTATCGGGGCTTCGTGGGATAGGGCTCGACCAGCGCACACTTTGATAATAATAATAATTGCCTTTATTTCTCACATAAATTGTGCACTGCATATTGTTGACCATGAGCTGATAACAGGAGAAAAATTCGGAATTCATTTCATTTGGAGACAAGACCTCCATTGAAATGTATCATGAATTTTTCTCTTGAGTTGTCATGTGACAAATAGTCTAGTTTACAAATTGAAAATGGTAAAGTTAAGCGAAATATTGTCAACTAATAAGTACCTACCTAGCTTTTTCAATAATTCACTTTAAGATTTTTCCCAACGAGAATCATTATTTTATAATATTCAGAACAACCCTTTATTTTTGAAGATTTTTAATTAATATTCCATTGTTGAAAAAAAAATTAGTGACGTACCTACTCGCTTCAGATGCCGGCGTAAAATTAAAATTATGAATTATACAGGCCGTTTCTTTTATCATGTGGTAACATTGCTATATTCTAAACCGTGTCAGATACGAAGACGATTAAATGGGAAAAATGGTAACTGTCATCGGGAACGATACAGTGGTCCAAGTAAATTTACGGGTAATCTCGCCCGTCTCGAGTTATACGGGAAAAACCAACATTGCTGTTTTTTGTTTTTTTTTTCAAATGCATTTGTTATTTCGGAGAATATCAAAAAAATGGAAAAAGAAAATGTTATTTTATTCGAAGTGAACTATGACGATGTGATAATAAATATTCGATAAAACGTTTCGTGTCAACATGGATACCATCAACTTTTTTTTAATAAGGACCTTTCTTTTTATTACAGATATTGATACAGCGATAAATTCACAATCCAAAGGTATATCACATTTGATATTTTTATTGCGTTTCATTTGAAATAACCACCATCGTCAGTGACAACAATCGAACAGAAAATAAATTCATTTTATCATGAACTTTTGGGAAAAATGAAACCAATACGAAAAATCAAAGCTACATGGCAACCTACATTAAATGCTCGAATTGGCAACCTCTTTGTTGAATGTACATAAGTTGTCGGTCCAGAGAGTTTCTGTGGCAATTTTCTAGTACTAGTAATACATGCATCTCTTATTTTTTGTTTGAGATGGTCGATATCTGTACTTGCTGTTGAAAAAACTTTATCCTTTATGTATCCCCAGACAAAAAATCTAAAGGAGTAAGATTTGGGGATCGAGTTGGCAAGTTAATTGGTTCATTTTTTCAATCCATTTTTTTGGGAATAATGCATCTGAATGTTTCCTTACGATTGCTGCATTTTGTGGAGGAGCGCCGTCCTGTTGAAAATATTGTATTTCATGGCGGATATTCAGTGGCAATTCATCTAAGTAGCCATCGAATTCATTGAATAGAAAATGAAGATACATTTCACTATTCAAATGATCATAAAAAAAAGGCCAAGGATGTTTGTTCCCACAATTCCCAACCAAAAATTCATTCCGAACCTTTCTTGCAAATTGGTGTCCCTATGTATGTAAATGTTAATTTGTTTCATAACACCTATAATGGATATTTCTGTTGAACCAACCATTATTAGTGAATTTTGATTCGTCCGTCCATATTATTTTTTCACAAATATTTCCAACTTCCCCTTTTTCTACGTCTCAATCCTGTAGCATTTATATTTGTTCTTTTTTAAAATATTTCTGGTGGATTTTACAGAAATCCGCATTTCGTGGGCAATTTCTCGTGAAGAACAATCTTGATTAGCATAATTTTTGTAACTGGCCAAACCTAATAAAAAAAGGATGTTTTCACTGTGTACATTTTTATGTGGTAATAATTACTTACCCATAACATTTATTTGATTCCTCCGACTTCCAGTAACCACACATTTTCTTGTTTTATTTCAGTCAAATGCACCATAGTCCTTCAAATTTCTTTGTAATCGTCTAAACATTTGGATGTTCGGAATACGACGATTCGGGTATGGCTCAACATACATACATTTCGGCCATAGAAACCAAGCAAAGTCTAATAGCGGGGAGCCCATGATGCAAAATGGGGATTTACTTGAGCGTCATTGAGATATATTAGGTTGCAAAACTTAGATGATAAGAAAAAAAATATTATATAATATATACCTTTTCATCGGTGGGGGAAGCGGCTATAGATTTTTAAATATGTAAAAAAATACGGTTGCATGGATATACTCGAGCGCGTCAGATATTGATATCATCAATGTCCTGCGTATTTTTAATAATGTTGGTATGTTAATTTGATCGTTTGCTTGATGTGAGTGGTTGTACGTAAGGGTTAAAAGTGGAAAGAAAAAAAAATCAATCGAGCGCGTGAGATTTTGTAAAGGGGTGTTAAGTGCAACAAAAAAGGTCTTATCCAATAATCTGACGATTTCGATCTGACGCAAACTCGCGGTCATTATTATAATGTGCAGAAAAAAATCGTCATTTTGAAATACTCAAGCGCGTCAGATTAAGATATACAGGGTGTCCCTGGACTTCCTCTTTTCCTCTCGGGAATGTATAGATGGGGTCAAAATATCACCAATACTTCATATAACTTTTTTTCCTAAAATCCTTCGTTACCAAGTAACGGGCCCTCGAAGTTACAAAATGAAAAATGTTTTTCTTTGATAACTTTTCAAGTGAATATTCAAAATCATCCAAATTTTGGTAATTGACTAAACAAATGAATTCCATCGATGAGCTTTCATGCAGGAGTCAGTTGTTTTGCTACAAAGTCAGGAACAGACTACCCCCGATGGTCCACACCCCAAAACTTTGAAATGACAGATATTTTTCAATATTTTTCAACAAATTAAGGTTACTTGGACAATTTTATGAATAAAAGTACTCGTGTGGAAAGTCGATCGGAGCAACGAGTCTTGATAAAAATGTAGTTTCACTCGACGACATCAAACCCGCTCGTCCACCATTATTTGAAATGAATAATTATCAAAGCAGAAATAATAATGATAACGTTGATTCAACAACATTTATCCTGAGATGTCTACCATTATTCGAAAATATTAGTTTTTAAGGAAAATGGAAATGATAGGTAAAATGTTCATAACGAATTTTTATAATGCAAACACGTTTAACTAACGAAACTCAAGAGCCTCAAGAGCAAACAGAAATGAAAAATCCGCTACAGAAACTGCTCGATATGACCACCTTCTCTCTCTATACATTTTCTTAGTCTTCGAAGACACCCTCTCTGTACTTGAAATAGCATTCCAGGGTCGTTTCGTATGGCTTCACAATGTAATGTTATTCTATTCAACAATGCATCTCTTGTGTGAATAGGTGTAGCGTAAACAAGGCTTTTTAGATGCCCCCACAGAAAGAAATCCAATGGATTTAAATCCGGAGACCGCGATGGCCATGAATATGGCCCACCTCTACCAATCCATCTATTGTGGAAAATATGGTTCAGATGGTCACGCACAATCAAACTAAAATGAGGAGGAGCGCCATCATGCATAAACCACATATCTCTTCAGGTTTGCAATGGAACATGTTCCAAAAGTCCATTCAAATCGTTCTGAATGAACTCCAAATAACGTTCTCCATTCAATCGGTCCTGTAGAACGAATGGTCCTATAAGATGGTTTCCTATGATACCAGCCCAAACATTCACGTTGAATTTCCGTTGGTGTTTGGTTTGCAATATCCCATGGGGATTTTCTTCGGCCCATATATGGAGATTATGAGAGTTGATAACTCCATCTCTACTGAAACCTGCTTCATCAGTGAATAAAACTCGATTAATAAAAGTCATATCCTCTCTTTGCCTATCCATGAACCAATTGGCATATTCCAGTCGTGCTGGAAAATCTTGAGGTGTCATGGCATGTACCTTCTGGATGTGAAATGAGTGGAGCAGTTGTTCCCTAATTATTCTATGAATAGTGGACTTGGATGTATGGAACTGTTCTGATAGATTTCTGATGCTCATTGAAGGATCATCAGCGACGGCTTCCAAAATATTTTTCTCCAATACAACGGTACGTACAGTCCTAGGAGCGCCCTCACCACCTCGTTTTGGCAAAACTGTACCTACAATAATATCGAAATAAAACAACGTGCTCAAATTAATTATCAATTATTACATACCTGTCTCCCTCAAGCTGCGATCGACACGCTCGAATGTTTCTCTTGACGGTACCGTTCGATTGGGAAAATGCTCGGAATACAGACGACGAGCTTCTGCAGCATTACAAAATGCTCGTCCATAAAATACATGCATATCTGCATATTCATTGAATGTAAACTGTTCGGCCATATCAAAAAAATTCAAAATATCCTATAGAATATTGACAATACAATGATAGTCATATGACAACGCACCACTCAACAAAACAAAATCGCATTCCAGTTTCTCATTTTTTATCAAAACATTATGGAACATAATTATTCCCTGGATATTTTTCACCTGATCATGTGCAGCCGTTTTTGTAGTTCATTCGTTTGCTTTTTATTAGTATAGTAAATATTTTTTCCGATGTGCGTTTTTTCAGCTAAATTTAGATTCGTGTTAAAGAATTTCTCCCATAAAATTATAATTATCAGTGAAACTCCTCAACAGTTTAGCTGTGAAGAAGAATTTGAAACATTCGAATGTTGAGTTTCATGAGATTCAGATAACTGATCAACACGAAACGTGATTATTCCACACGTATTATGTACATACAAAATATGGAATGAATTCGATATTTCATAGTAGAGTAGCTTGTTAGTTTAAAAACACCACGAATCTACAGAACTTGATATTTCTTTTGAAAAAATATCTGCTATCACAATTGTGACTTAAACTTCCATATAGGTACTGTACTTTTTGTTTACGACTTCATTTTAGCATACTTTGTATTATTCCTGTTATAAATGTTGTTGAATTAACGTTATCATTATTATTTCTGCTTTGATAATTATTCATTTCAAATAATGGTGGACGAGCGGGTTTGATGCCGTCGAGTAGAACTACATTTTTATCAAGACTCGTTGCTCCGATCGACTTTCCACACGAGTACTTTTATTCATAAAATTGTCCAAGTAACCTTATTTTGTTGAAAAATATTGAAAAATATCTGTCATTTCAAAGTTTTGGGGTGTGGACCATCGGGGGTAGTCCGTTCCTGACTTTGTAGCAAAACAACTGACTCCTGCATGAAAGCTCATCGACGGAATTCATTTGTTTAGTCAATTACCAAAATTTGGATGATTTTGAATATTCACTTGAAAAGTTATCAAAGAAAAACATTTTTCATTTTGTAACTTCGAGGGCCCGTAACTTGGTTACGAAGACTTTTAGGAAAAAAAGTTATATGAAGTACTGGTAATATTTTGACCCCATCTATACATTCCCGAGAGGAAAAGAGGAAGTCCAGGGACACCCTGTATATGGTTCATCTTTATGTTTTAGACGTGCTGTCTCATAATCTGACGACTATCTAGAGGGATTCGCTTAATCTGACAAAAACAATTTTTTTTTAATTTTTTTTCAATTCATTGAACTCAATTAATTAATAGAGAATATTTATTTATTTATTTATTTATTGATTATACGTTTGACATATAAGTATGTATAGGATTTGTCCAGCAATGAAGAACACATGAAAACGCAGTGTCCGTATCAATATAAAAACACTCATAATATACATACACAATATGAAACACATTACAAAGGAAAACTATTTTATGATATAAACAATTCGTCTAGGTTATAAAAACAACTATCAATTGAGTACTTCTCCAGATTTCGTGTAAATTCATAAATTTTATTGAGCTCCTTAATGTCTTTCGATAACTTATTAAAGATATTTGGGCCCATCACACAAGGTGAATTAGAAGTAACCTTATATTTACAATACTGTATGTGGAAGTTATATTTTTGACGAGTATTTCTACTATGTATGATTTCATTGGTGATAAATTTATGTATGTTTTTAAAGACAAAAGTTGACAATTCGAATATATACATGCTGACAAGAGTTAAAATGTTAAATTGTCTAAATAAACTTCTGCATGAGGTCCTTTTTGAGGCTTTGGCCATTATTCATCAAATATACTTCTGCGCAACGAATACATTTGATATCGAAGTCGAGTTACCCCACGTACAAATGCCATGTCTCAGTCTGGAAGCTTCTTGAGCATGGTATAGTGCCAAAAGTTGCTGATCTGTCAAGATATCTATTAGGTTCCTAAAGAGATAACCTAATGAGTTAATTTTACTTGTTAAATTCGAACAGTGTTGTTTCCATAGAATAGAGGAATAGAAACTTGGAGAGGAAAATATAGGAATCACACAGCTGCAGGCATTAAACTTTATCGACGAATTTTTGTTATTTCGGCTTGCGGAAATCGTCAGATTATATATTTTTCGTTATCATTGAATTATTTCCTTCAAAATAAAAAAAAATAGCTACCCTCGAGAATGTCGAAATGACGTTATTTTTTTAAAACTTTGCTGCCCTCCGCTTTCTTTACGTCACTCTCAGATTGTCAGATTACTGGAATATACACTTTTTAGCAGGTTAATAACTCACCCTACCTTAATCTGACGAACTCGAGAATTTCTGAAGATCAATCTTTTTTTACTAATCTGATACTTCATCTCTTACAGGCGGCCTTATATATGGGGCTCATATTTGGTGGAGGTACTCAGCCGGGTACAAGGTATCCCCCTGTATATTGATCTGCCGCGCTTTAGTAAATCCCGAAATCCTCGCTTCGGCTCCCCTATTACTACGCGTTTAAGATGGTACATGAATTGAGATGCTATTTTAATATACCAAATCAAGCAACAATCGAATTTTGACCGAAAACTGATATTTTCGTTACGTCCAGGATTGAGAATTATAAAAATTTCACGAATTATAATTGATTAGGATGAAATATGCCTTGAAAGAAGGATTACGGCAATACAAAAATTTACAAAACGGAAAAGAACGAATTTTCATTGTGTTAGGATACCTACCCGTCGATTTATTGGGGTGTCTGAATTATATTTTGAAGAAATCGAAATAATAACGACAGGACCGTGATTTAAAATTGTTGTCACTGATGATGGTGGTTATTTCAAGTGAAACGCTATTTAAATATCAAATGTGATATACCCGTGAATTGTTAATTTATCGCTTTATGAATTTCTGTAATAAAAAAGACAGGTCCGTATTTAAAACAAGAAGCTGATGGTGGTCATGCTGACACGAAACGTTTTATCGAATACTTATTATCACATCATCGTAGTAAACTTCAGATACAATAACATATTACTTTTCCATGTCTTGACCCACATAGCAATAGATATTCCAGGTATATTTCATGAATATACATTTAAGGATATTGTATTATGCTATGAATATGCCATGGATATACATATCTTTTGGAGAATATTCCCTGGAAGTGCTCCTGGCGAACCTTTGATATATTTTAAGAATATTCCTTGGGAATATTCTTGGAATATCTTATAATATTCTTAGAATATCTAAGGCATATTCTATTAAGAATATTCCAGGAATGGAACCCGAGGAATATTCATAAAATATTCAGGATATTCTTAGTTTATTGTAGGAATATACAATAGAGAAACACCATAGAATATTCTATAAATATATTTTATGAATATTCTAGGAATATTTGGAATATTCCAAGAATGTGACGAGTAACCGCTATTAGGCATGTATATATTGCATTTTGATACAATATTCACACAAGTAATAAAACACATAATATTCATAAACAAATATATTTTAAAAACAATATACACTGAAATATTTGACGTTTCAACCAATATTAAAAATAAAAAATCTAATTCAAAATATTTATTCACTGAATAAAATATTCCTGAATACTGTCATATTACAAATATTAGAAATGTATTCAAATTAGGATATTCCTACTCTCAAACAAATGTAAACTAAAAAATATACTAAAATAACAACTCTGTGAATTCATCAGCACTAATTAAAAAATAATAAATATATCATTTCATTGAAAAAAAAAAGTGTATTACATCAAGAAATAGGTTAGGTTAGGTTTCTCACTTAGAAAAATAAACCCACAAATGAAGTATTTAAAATGAGTGGTATGATGGGTTCTTCAATGAATTTCACTTACTTAAAGTTATTCAAACTTTGCTCACCAGAATAGTTTTCCTTATATTTGTCCAACAATGCATCAGCCAGTGTTTCAATAGTAATACCTGGAACAAAATGTACATTAACGTTCATTATCAATATTTGAAAGTGGCACAATAAAACTGGAATAAAAATCAAATAGATATTTTTCGCATAGGTTACTCATGAACATTTACAACATTTTATGACTTGGAGAGCAGCTTGCATTGTCTTGTTGAAAAGTAATCATTACGTTTTCAGTTCCTTGGCGCACCTGCCTGTACCAGGTACCAGGTACCACTCTGTTTCCTTTTGGGCAAATTGATACTATCTTGAAAACGAGTGATAAAAATTATGAAAACAAATGATACAAAAGAATGTGTTATTCACTTACTTTTCTCTATTGAAGATACACAACTGAAATCACTCTAGTTCAAACATGTACTTAGTCAAACCAACAAATCCCACACACCAACTCTCCTCGAACCTAAAATGAGGTATAGTAGGTTAATCACCATGACTTTACTATCGATATTTTTGCATTTTACTTACTTTTCTTGAAGACTGAATAGATGCAACTCTCCTGTTTGAAGATCCAAAATCAAACTATTCGCTGTACTGCAAATTGGACAACCCCAAATTATAAATGGTACACTGAACGTGACAGAATTATACTTTGATAATAACACCAACACATCATGCATTACACACGCGAACCTGCCACGTCAACCGCCATGTTGAATCAAATGTCGAATTTAACGCAAACGCAAATGTACCATGCATTAAGGGACAGCCGCTTTCACAGAGCTTATTCGACTGTCGCGCGCTACACTTCAATTGACCAATGAGAAACGTTTACTCCAATTATTCACTTCCCCATTTCTCTGTTTCCAGGATTTTTCGCTTTGTAATTAAATAATTTCAAATACAAAAAGACAAATAGGATGAGAATTAACCAAATTATTGATGCAGTTGGTTCATTTATTGGCCCATTCAAATTTTTTTGTCGTTTCCAACAGTTGCTGTTGGAGCAATTCATCCAGAATCTTTGCGTTGAGTTCAAAAACTGGTTAACACTATCAGGGTTATATACATTAGGTTATGCATTCGATTAAGATCTTCAAATATTTTTGTTTTTAATAATATTGAATTTTTGGATACGTTATTATAAGATAATTCAAAATTCCATTGTATAGAATATTCCAAAATATACCGTGGGGATATATTCTAAGAATATATCATATGGTATATTCGATCGACAATATTCTTAGAATATTCAAGGGAGAATAATCCATTTATAGACATTCTATGCACATTCTTTCGGGAATGATCCTGCCATATTCACTCAAGAATATTCTATGAATATTTGGAATATATACGTTCGTTTTATGATATACAGGGAATATTCCATGAATATCTAGTGCTGTGTGGGGATATCCTACGAAATAACAATTCCATTTTAAAAAAACGAAAAACATATTTTGTTTTCCACGTATAACTCGAGAAGGGCGAGAGTCGCCGTAAATTTTCTTTAACCATTGTTTCCGATGACAGCTTTTTTCCCATTTAATCGTCTTCGTATCTGTTACGGTTTAGAATATAGCAATGTTACCACATGATAAAAGAAACAGCCTGTAGAGATAGTGTTTTGGAAGGTGTTACTTTTTTTTGTAAATTTCCTTTTTTCAAGGTTTTTTTCAAATTATATGATTCTTTATAGTTTTTGAAATTTATGCAAAAACCTGAATTAACTTCTTTTCAATTCTTGCAATTCGTATGTGCTTAAAAACGGTTTCAGCACATTTTTCTAGATATCACGTATTTTTCCGGCCATTATCTCTATTTTTAACCATTTTCAACTTATGAACTAGACTAAAATAAAGACTTGGGTTTTCGTTTACTTGTATCCCAATCTTACACGGAAACTGCCATAATTCATGAACAATTCAAAAAGATAGTGGTTGATTTTGGTACATGTCTTTATGTACTGATGATTGGATAACTGAAATTTTAGCATAACAAGCACGTAGGATAAAATTCATTTGAGAAATCATCATTGCTCGCTAAATGAGCGATTGCCTGTCATAATACATATTATAATCAATAGAACAAACAATATGTTTTTCGCATAATTCCCAAATCAACTTTAGAATGCTGTTCAACGGAGCTCTACTTGTCACGGACCATAACGTTCCTTTGGCGTCCTGATTGCCTGGGGCTGTAAATATCACTAATTCTGATCCCTAGAGATCGACTCTTCATATTCGTCATCAGTTCAAACTCCACCCCCAGTCCTATATAAAACAAGCGTCAGCTTTGAAAATCTATTATTTACTCGATGTTACAAAACGTGCTATTCAAAATAAGTTCGAGTGCTTTGTGTATGTACGAATATATACGATATATTTGTTCATAAAAGACGAATGATTCAAGGATTTATAGATATTGGTAGGTTCAATTCAATTTCAATTCGTTTATTACCTTTTTTGTCGTGAAAAATATACCTTTGGGAAGCTAAATACACTCATTAGAATGAATGAATCGAAGAGTTTTGTATTAGAGTGTATAATTGTATAAATTAATGGATGTAGCCGTTACTACGTGGTAGGAAATCATAATTAAGAAGAGAGAATTGAAACTTTTTATGTTTTTTACCACTTTTATTTGTAACTAACGTTACTACTGCAGTTTCGTCTTATAAGGACATTTTCAAACTTATACATCAAACTCAGTTCAATGTATGAGTTAAACTCTGTTTAATGTATAAGTTAAACTCAGTTCAATGTATAAGTTTGAAAATGTCCGTATAGGACGACACTGCAGTAAAGTTAGTTACAAATAAAAGTGATAAAAAACAGAAAATTTCAATTCTCTTTTCTTATATATAATTGTAAATTCTTATTGCAAATTCCATTCGACTGTCGTCATCATCAGTGTTCACCTGGAAGTAAGTAATCTTATTGAAAAAAGGTTTTTTTGTGAAAATTTTAAAATTATTTTTTTTTTAAATTTTCAGGTTATGAATTTAGAAAATTTTTGGTGATTACTTACTCGTCAGGCAAGATTCGATTTGTATAAAACTAATTAGCCTAATAACCAACGAAATAAATTAGGCTAATTAGTTTTATATAAATCAAATCTTACAAATGTACTATGTTTTCTAATTGATTCGGCCGTTACTTGATGAAGAACCATAGTAATTTCATAAACATCGACTCACGAATCTCCACAAACTTTATTTGAAAAATATATCACGACATGTTTCCCTAACACAGTAGCTTCTTCAACAGTGATTTGAATACTACAAATTGCTTCTTACGCTAATATTTATATACCACACATAACTATATTGGGGCTACCTCTATCAAATTACCTTAACCTCTACAATTCTCATACACCTGAGGTTAGTACCTCTTCATTTATGATTACCTGAAGCATATTACCACACTTCTACACCAATAATAATACTTCACCGGTTTTTAAGAAAACAAGTTCAATAATAGTGATCTATTCAAATCCAGTTGGTCACTCATTAGATTGTTTGAATTTTTAAGTTTATTAATTTCCATTGCTTCCAAATGATTCAGTTTCAAACCTTTATTTTCTATGTGCAAAATTTCGAACTCTCCATTAAAGATATGTTTTTCAGCTAAAAGATGATTTGAATATGTTGAACTTGTTTTCTTATTTACATAGCTCATATAATGTTCCTTGATTCGATTCCTAAATGTTCTGCCAGTTTGATTAATATATACCATGTTCCACACTTTGATTTATATACTCCTGATTTCTTGAATTTGGATGTTTTGTCTTTATTATTTTCAACTGAATTTTCCAACGTATTACTTGTTCTATATGCAACTTTAACATCTCGTTTCCTCAAAAATGAAGCTACTTTTCCTGTTGTTTTTTCCAAAATACGTTAAAGCTCTATAATTTTGATTTTGATTATCTAACTTATCAATAGGAAAAACGTCTCGAATCGCTTTTGCGTAGACTTAAAACTTAATATCATCAAGCAAATTGCAGTAAACAATGGGTTTAAAGCCGAATTAATAAGCAAAATACTTTCCAAAAAAGTCTACGCAATTGAATAACAATTATAAAATTGTTATAAACTATAATTTCTATTTAGTGAATAAATATTAACTTCAATGTATAAATGGTGAGAATTACTGAAATAATTTTTTTTTCATTTCTGAGTTGGTGATAACAATACTGTTTGCTTATTAGCATCCCGAAAATGCTTTCTATGCATTGCTACAATTTGCAGTAAGTATTGTTTTTGTTCCCCATTATAAGTTAAATTCCGTACCTTTTTTCAAAATGTTAGGCATGTTCCATTGATCTGAATGTAATTTTTAGGAATTCAGTAACAAGTTGAAATCGCTCAAATAGAACTATCGAATTTTTCTATGCGAAATCGCACAAATTTTCAGTCATGAAGGAATCAAGCTTGACTTGTTATACTAAGACGTTTCTGTAGTTTCGCTATGGTTTTTATTCATTCAATTTTCAATTCAATTTTATTTGGAATATGTTAATATACAATTTATAAATATTATGGTTAGGACCACTAGGAGTTTTAGGAAAGCAGCCTAAGCGCAGGTGGCTTGTAATGTGCTTCCGTCTTTAAAAATATATCAGGCACAAAAGTAATAAAAAATTAAATAACTGTTGCAGTTGTATTAGTGAATAGACAGAGGAAGCTGGTATATTTTATGAGAATAAGTACCTATAATTATCTATACATCTAGGTTTACATAATATTAGAAATAGGTACACATAAACTGAAAGACACATTGGAAGATTAGAAAATGTACTGAGTGATATTTCTGGGTTATTGTTTGAATAAACTGTTTATACGGATATTATTTACAATTATGAATTCTTTTGTATTTTTTTTATACTTTAAAAATGTGGTATTTATCTTTATTTCAAGGGGAAGCATGTTATACAGTTTTGGAGCGAAATAGTAGACTGAACGTTGGGTATGACTTTTTTGTAAAGGGGTATATCAATGGATAAATTATGTACATTTCTGGTGTACTTTGTATTTGCCTTAGAATAATTGATATTGTTTGAGTATATCCATATAAGGCACTGGTGTGCATACAAACTTCTCATATCAAGCAGATTAGTTTCAGAATAGAGTTTTTCTGTATCAAATTGTCTGTTTCTTTTTTCAACATTATTTTTAAAACTGTATTCTGGAGCACCTGTACAATATTTAGCACATTCTCGAACATTCCACCCCACACTGTGATACAATACTGTATAACTGACTCAACAAGAGATTTGTAAACAATAATTAAGCTTTTTTTGTGAGTATATTCCTGAGTTCATACATTTTATAGCTAAGATGTCTAAGTCTTTTTACTATATATTGCAAATGTTCATCCCATCTCAGATGTTGGTCCATTACAACTCCTAAAAACTTTAGTTTAGTTACTTTTTCAATATATGGACATTCACAAATGGTTTCAGAACACTTTGGCATATGTAAATAAATTTTTTGTTGGACAGGTTGGTGGTTGCTCAGAAGAGTGAAAGTAATAAATTTCGATTTTTCAACATTAAGGTTGAGAAGATTGTTGCTTAACCAAATTTGTATTTTACCCAAACACTCTTCTGCTACTTTATATACCTGTTGCCATGTATCACCTGTACAGATAATTGCAGTATCGTCAGCATATGATATGAGGTGCCCTTTGAAATTATTTATGCGACTTAAACTATTAATATATGCTAAAAATAGTATTGGGCCTAAAGCGGTACCTTGAGGTACGCCACTAGGTACGCCAGTTCACTAACATTGTTACCTATTTTGACCCGTTGGGTTCTACAAGAAATATAATCTGTAAAAACATTATTTGCTGGTCCTCGTATTACATATACCGGGTGTCAACGAATCTATTAGACAAGTCATAACTTCTAGACTATTAGGTGTATCAAAACGAGATTTGGTACAGATAAATGGTATGTGGAGAGGAGAGTTTTCACATATTTTTCACTTTCCGGTCACTTCCGGTTTCAGCGGAAATGGCTCCGGTTCTGAATTTTTAAATGGAACACCCTGTATATTGTAACATTTTTGGATTTCTGAGACAATTCTGGATCAGAAACTGACATTTTGGGAAGTTTTTCAGCCTACTTGATTTTTTCAGAGTCACTTTTAAAATTGCATCTAGGTGGCCATGATCGGACGTAAACTAATCTATGGACCTCAGGTGATATCAGAAAATTGCAATAGCGGAGTTTTAGTGACTAGTGTGTTGAATATGAATGAGACAAGTTTACAAAATAACATTTTCGTGTCTAACTATTATTTTTCAAATGGCGACCATTTTTTGACAAGCACAAATCTAACGATACTAATTTATTTGCGATTGGATTACAAATAAGAACATAAATTAAATATTCCCTGAGGAAAATACTCGATACAAATTCATTTACTTTTGTCAAGGGTGCCATGGATAGGAATGATGCATAATATTTTGCGGTTATTTCCATCAAGTCCACTTTGGAGAACAAAACGCTCACCTAGGTTATGACAGTGACATAAGCTTTATGAGCAGAAAGTAGAAGTTTCTCTTGATTTTCGTTAATTTTAGTTTAATTTTTCGTCGTATACTCAAAGTGAAAAAGTGGATATGTTGTTATTGTTTGGAGAATGCCACAGAAATTCAAGGAAAGCTGCTGAGTTGTATGCTCAGAGATATCCCAATCGGCAACACCCATCTCATCAGTATTTTCCCTATGTTGAGAGTCGTTTTAGGCAAGAGGGAAATCGAGACGCAGAACAGAGGTTTGTCATAAATGAGGAGACTGAGATTAACGTTCTTGCTATGGTAGAAGTTGACAAAACGGTTTCTTTAAGAGAAATTAGTAGAGAAATGCAGATAAGTCACGAATCAGCAAGAAAAATACTGAAAAAGCACGGATATCGAGCATTCAAATATCAGTTACATCAACATTTGTATGCTGACGACGGCAATAGAAGAGTAGTATTTTGTGATTGGTTGCTTCAAAATCATAGAGTTAACCCAAATTTTATCAACTTCATTCTATTTCCGACGAATCACGGTTTACAAATAATGGCATGTTTAATAAGCAGAATTGTCGGTACTGGGCCCAACAAAATCAACATGCAATGAGAGAGGGCAATTTTCAAGAAAGGTTTGGCGTCAATGTCTGGGCTGGTATCGTTGGAAACAGAATAATTGGTCCAATATTGTTTCAAGGTCAGTTAACAGGGGTTAGATACTTGGGTTTTCTTCAAAATGAAATCGAGGATCATCTTAATGATATGCCTTCAGAAGTTTTACGGCAAATTTACTTTCAGCAAGATGGAGCACCACCCCATAATAGCAGAGACATACTTGATTTTTTAATAGAGCATTTTAATAATAGAGTTATTGCAACCAACGGTCCAGTACGGTGGCCTGCCCGCTCACCGGATCTGACTGTGTTAGATTTCTTCATTTGGGGATATGTAAAAGAAAGGGTCTATTATGCAACAGCCCCAGCCACTCTCGAAATCTTAGAAGAAAGGATTCAACAGGCATTTAGAAGTATATCGCCTCAAATGTTACAAAACGTGTTGAGAGAAACAATTGAACGAGCTGAAATGTGTCTTGAACAAGGAGGGATGCACTTTGAAAATTTACTATAGTGGAATTTTCAAGAACTTAGGATATTGCAAAAAATCTAAGTGCATCGCTGAAATTATTAGTTAAATCTGTTAAATTTGTTGATCCAATCACAAATAAATTAGTAACGTTAGATTCGTCAAAAAATCCTTTTTTCGGAAATTGCTTGTCAAAAAATGGTCGCCATTTGAAAAATAATAGTTAGACACGAAAATGTTATTTTGTAAACTTGTCTCATTCATATTCAACACACTAGTCACTAAAACTCCGCTATTGCAATTTTCTGATATCACCTGAGGTCCATAGATTAGTTTACGTCAGTTTCTGATCCAGAATTGTCTCAGAAATCCAAAAATGTTACAATATACAGGGTGTTCCGTTTGAAAATTCAGAACCGGAGCCATTTCCGCTGAAACCGAAAGTGACCGGAAAGTGAAAAATATGTGAAAACATTCCTCTCCACATACCATTCAACTATACCAAATCTCATTTCAATTCTCCTAATAGTCTAGAAATTATGACTTGTCTAATAGATTCGTTGACACCCGGTATATAGAACAATTTTCAGCTATATAAAATTAGTTTCACAATATTTCCTATCTAAATATATTTACAATGTGTCTTTTTGTAGTAATCAGTAAACCCAACAATATTATTTCAACAAGCTATGTAGTATGCTATTTGGTATAGGTCCGTTATCGTTATTCATAATATTATTGTTTACTTATTTCTACACTCTCATAGACAACTACCATTTCTTGACGTTTTGGAAATGAGGAGCAAAAATGGAGGGTTAGAATACGATATATTTAGAAAAGAAACAAGCACGTACAGGTATATTCCTGACAGTTCACATCACTGTGGACAGCACAAACGTGCTGGGTTGAATTTTTTAGTGCATCGTCTTTTGACTTTCCCTCTAACACATGATAGGTTCACAAAAGAAAGACGTACAATACAGGAAATAGCAGCCACTAACGGTTTCCCGAGGGGTATTGTAGATGACATAATTAGGAAAAAGAAGTTTAGGTTAAGAATGAACGAAATCTCGACTTTCAGAAAGGACAAAAACCAAGATAAATACATCTCAGTTCCATACCACCAATATACGAAGAACTTTAGAAAGATTTTCAAGGAACTAGGTATGAAGGTGGTTTTTAAAACAAGTCATACACTGCAGAGCCTTTTGGGAAGTCCAAAAGAGAAAGTTGAGAATTCGGAAAAGTCTGGAATTTACGAAATTGAATGTAAGGACTGCGATGCAAAATATTATGGACAGACAAAAAGATCTATTAAAGTGAGATATAAGGAACACATAGCACACTTAAAATATGGAAGACCTGAAAAATCAGCAGTGTCCCATCATATTTTGCAACAAAACCATTCCATAGACTTCAGTTCTTTAAGATTAGTTAGACAAGTTAGACAAAACTATTCAAACGAAGTTCTTATGAATTTGTTTATTATTTTTGGACAGTGTGACAAAATTATCAGCAGAACATGTAGAAAGTTCAATGAAATGTATCCGAATCTACCGCCAATGAACCTCAAGAAATTTATACGAATTCAGAACAATTTCAATATGTTTGGATAAATTTTAAAAAAGCAACAAGAAACTTGAAATTGGAAATATTGATATGAATAATTATAAAAAAGTAAAACAATCATGTGGAATATTTCAAAATATGTTCGAATCGCTGGCCGTTCACTTCCAAGCACTTTAAAATGCGGGTGTTGACTGCAGATCTGCGGGTGGTGGCAGATCTGATTTCGTTGGGATCCAAATCTTCAAATGTTTGGGCAATCCTTTCTAACAATTCATCTCTCGAACGCACGGGTATTTTGTAAACTTTTTCTTTATACATTCCCCACTAATAAAAATCTAATGGATTAAGATCGGGTGATCTCGCTGGCCAATTCCATGGTCCCAAGCGCCTCATCCACCGATCTTCAAATAGTCTATCCAGTTCTGCGCTCACTTCTCTTGTGCAATGTGCAGGAGCTCCGTCTAGTTGGTACCAACAGTTTCGATAATCTTCGAGTGGCAGATTATCCACGAAACTGTCTACAGTATTCTCCAAAATATTCAGGTAGCTTCTGGATGTTAATGACTCCTCGTATATCACGTACCTCAATTTGTTGTCTATCAACATGCAGAAGACATTAAAACTAAATTTTTCTTGAAATCCGGCTTCTTTTGTGACGTGAGGATTTTCACTGGACCAATAATGACGATTTTTTCTATTGAAAGTCCCTTCTCTCGAAAATTTCGATTCGTCAGTCCAAATAATTTTATTTAAAAAAAGTGGATCTTCTTGAATGCGTGTCAACAACATTTCACAAAATTCTACTCTCTGTTGAGGATCTTGAGGCTTCATTGCTTGAATTTTAGTGAATTTATAATCATGCATTTTATGTCTTCGCAAGATTCTTTGAACCGATGAATATTTCATACCCAAATCTTCTTCAGCACTTTTTATCGATGACTCGGGAAATGCGTGAAAATATGCTGACATTAATCTGGTTGTCTTCGAAAGTTACGGGTCGAGGCAAGTTTCTTGGTGCTTTTAAAGTTGATCCAAATGCATTGAAATTGTTCTGAATTCGTTTAAATTTCTTGAGGTTCATTGGCGGTAGATTCGGATACATTTCATTGAACTTTCTACATGTTCTGCTTATAATTTTGTCACACTGTCCAAAAATAATAAACAAATTCATAAAAACTTCGTTTGAATAGTTTTGTTCCATCGTTTTGAAGGTATTTGCAACTTCTGAAGTGACGAAAATGTCGATATTATTAGGAGAATGTCACAACGCTATTGTCAAATAGTAATCATGGCCTGCTTACCAAATACCGAATGGAAATACCATTCTGAAGGAACATTTTCACAAATAAATGTTCATAAGTCCGAAACTTGACTAGTTAGGTATAGGTATGATATACATAGAAAGGAAGCAAATTTCAGCAGCTTTCCGAATTTTCAATAATATACAGGGTGTTTCATTTAAAATAATCAAATTTCAGCAACTTTTTCAAGCAAACGAAAAACTGTATTTTTTTACCACCCTGTATTGAAGTAACGGAGATTAGGCTGACGTGTGGGAAGTGTCCAAGTATTACCTAACTCCAAACCAAATTTCGATATCATAGTACTTCTTAACTAAAAGATATCGGCATTTTTAGAAGTCATGATTTTCGAAGAAAAAAATTGAAATTAATTTTTATTTCGAAAACGGTAACAGATAGGTATAGGGAAATATCAAGAAAAGTTGTCGGGCAATTGTTGGAGATTCCAAAAATAATATTATATACAGAGTGTTCCATTTGAAAAATCAAAGTTGCTACTGCTTTCTAATAGAAGCGGCAACACCGCATTGTCGAAAATATTTTAGTTGGCTAGAGAATGTCCGAATATGCCCTCCATTAAATTTTCAAAGTGATCCGTTGTCTGGTTCACCAGAAATGTCTAATGTGCCATCCACCGTGAATCAGCCTGTATATAGAACAATTTTCAGCTATATAAAATTAGTTTCACAATATTGCCTATCTAAATATATTTACAATGTGTCTTTTTGTAGTAATCAGTAAACCCAACAATATTATTTCAACAAGCTATATAGTATGCTATTTGGTATAGGTCCGTTATCGTTATTCATAATATTATTATGTTTACTTATTTCTACACTCTCATAGACAACTACCATTTCTTGACGTTTTGGTAATGAGGAGCAAAAATGGAGGGTTAGAATACGATATATTTAGAAAAGAAACAAGCACGTACAGGTATATTCCTGACAGTTCACATCACCGTGGACAGCACAGACGTGCTGGGTTGAATTTTTTGGTGCATCGTCTTTTGACTTTCCCTCTAACACATGATAGGTTCACAAAAGAAAAACGTACAATACAGGAAATAGCAGCCACTAACGGTTTCCCGAGGGGTATTGTAGATGACATAATTAGGAAAAAGAAGTTTAGGTTAAGAATGAACGAAATCTCGACTTTCAGAAAGGACAAAAACCAAGATAAATACATCTCAGTTCCATACCACCAATATACGAAGAACTTTAGAAAGATTTTCAAGGAACTAGGTATGAAGGTGGTTTTTAAAACAAGTCATACACTGCAGACCCTTTTGGGAAGTCCAAAAGACAAAGTCGAGAATTCGGAAAAGTCTGGAATTTACGAAATTGAATGTAAGGACTGCGATGCAAAATATTATGGACAGACAAAAAGATCTATTAAAGTGAGATATAAGGAACACATAGCACACTTAAAATATGGAAGACCTGAAAAATCAGCAGTCGCCCATCATATTTTGCAACAAAACCATTCCATAGACTTCATTTCTTTAAGATTAGTTAGACAAGTTAACAACAACAGGCAACTAGATGCCTATGAGAGTGTAGAAATAAGTAAACATAATAATATTATGAATAACGATCACGGACCTATACCAAAGAGCATACTATATAGCTTGTTGAAATAATATTGTTGGGTTTACTGATTACTACAAAAAGACACATTGTAAATATATTTAGATAGGCAATATTGTGAAACTAATTCTATATAGCTGAAAATTGTTCTATATATAGCTGTAACATTTAAACATACATAAGGGCATATTGTAAATAATAGAAAGGCCAATTGTAAAATTAATTTAGGGTGGTACACTTGTATGGGTGGTATTACTGATTACCTACCTGTATGATGTACCTGATTAGTATAAGTAGCTTTAGTTTTGAGTAGTTGTTAGTTTTATCTTCCTCTTGAAGATGATCACTTGGTGATCGAAACACGTGTCGAGGTGTAAAATAACGATTTGGTGTTGGGAAAAAAAACTCCAGTAAAGTTCAACTTAGATTAGTTTACGTTATCACTTCTCTCGGGCGTTGCGAGACGCACACGTTTTTTTTTATTTGATTCAGTTTCTCCTCTATATATTCGTTTCTGAGTATTTCACACTGTGAAAAACATATCCCCTCCATCGCACTAAGGCCTCGAAAACATCTGACGAAGTTTTTTTTTTGTTACAGACAAACTCTTGGTTCAAGGTGACGTGAGCAGTACGCCATTTGTGGCTGTGAGCGCGCAGCCATCCACAACTACTAGCCCTCAGTCAAGCATGCTTTTACTCCAAACACAGGTGAGGACCAAGTCATCATCCAATCATTTCAATTTTTATGACAAATATATACGAATAATGTGTCAAAGCTCTAGGGTCTTTCAATCAAGCCATACCTACTTTTCAATTTGAGCAAATCTACTGGCTGGACAATTTGCGTCACATTCCACAGTCGATTTCCTGGGAAAGGCACCGCCCACTATTCCCACACTATAGTTCCTTCAGTATTGTCTGAGAGTAAAAGAATTTCAAGAATGCAAACATGTTTCTATATCAAAGAAAGCAACATGGTCGTCTCAAGCAAATAGCACTGCAATTCACCCACAAAATCATTGAGATATGTCTACACTCTATATCCCTTGAGGACGCCGCTAACGAGCCATCAAAATGGGGATATGCGACAAAGAACGCGAAAACACCAACAAAGAATGTGAACATACCGCCAAAAGAACCGCTCGATTTTTTTTTCTGATATTACGTTTAAGATAATAATAATAGGCGTCGGACTGGGGATATTAATATAAATTTTCCATTGATATATTCTGTATGATCAGAAAATAATTAAAATATGCTAAAAACTAATTATGTTTGAATATTTTATTTTGGGAAGGACAATTTATATTTGAAATAGTTTTTTAATATTTAGAATTGTTAAGATGGATAAAGTATTCGAAACATCACCACATAAGTATACAAATAGAATAGATTTCCGCGGTTAGAAATTTGAACATCTGATTTCGAGTTGATACGCGTTAAAAATTTTGCGTTGTTCAACGTTTCGGCTTCGACTTTTACATTTTCAGGAAGTAGAAAAGTATGGCTGCACTAAGAGATACACTTTATATATTCTTGTTGGTTTGGAAATGAAGATTCATATTCCTCATTGGATTTCATAGATTTTTATACTTACTTCGAATAAGACATTGCGATAATTTTAATCTGAAAAAAGTTTACAGATTCGTTGAGTGATTCTTCACTGAACGAATCAGTTTCATTAGGATTGATGACAACTGGAATAATTTTTTCTGATAATGAGTCTATGCGATCATCCAGATCCCACATCTCTGCTTCGATTCTGATTGTTTTGTTGATACATTTTTTGCCAAGCTTTTTGGTCGACTGTTTCCAGAGCACTGTATAGGTCTTTCTTTACTTCACACAGCTTGAAGGTCTCATTATTCCTTGCGATGAATCCTTTAACTTGAACCCAAACCAACTCTATTGGATTCAATTCACAGTGATAAGGCGGCAACCGAAGAACCGACATTCCTTTAGTCTTCGCCATCTCATTGGTGACATACCTGACGAATTTTGACTTATGACGTTTAGCCAAGTTGAGGAGCCCCGCTTTTAACATGGTCGATTCAAAAGGAACAGTTTTCATTTGTAACCACTCAGTAATATCTGCTTTCTTCCAACACGACGTCGGCAGCTTCTCGACTCGTCTACTGTGGTAACTTGCGTTATCAATTACTATTACGGATCTCTGCGGAAGTTTTACAAGTATGTTTTCAAACCATTCTTCGTGGCATCCATTTCTTGATGATAATCCCCATTTTTCTTCGATTCAAACACCATCAATCCGTCTTTCACTAATCCTTCACTGCTGCCTATGTGAGTGATGATAAGACGACGACCTTTTTCAACTGAAATTTTCATACCAGGCTTGTCTTCCATTTTTAATGTTCTGATCTTGCCAAACCTTCGAAACGGTATGACCCTCATTGACCCATGTTTCATACAAATAAAAAAT
Organism: Leptinotarsa decemlineata; assembly: GCF_025532065.1. NCBI lineage: Eukaryota > Metazoa > Arthropoda > Insecta > Coleoptera > Chrysomelidae > Leptinotarsa > Leptinotarsa decemlineata. Next base: position 1,623,593 of record NW_027412572.1, on the reverse strand, counting down.
AGATTTATCTAGTGCTCTGGCTTTCTTTATTTCTCTTGAATACAGAAAAACCAGTTCAGCATATTCCTACCCGTGAAAACTTCAGATTTCATATTTGATACCTTAACGGGGAGATGAGGTCAACTAAGAAGAAGAAGAACTCAGGTAAAACTCAACAACATACAAGTAGTAGGTAGTAGAGAGTTTAGGAACCTCTAGCTCTGAACACGTAACGAATACCATTTTACAAGTATAGTAAGAAGTGAGTTGAGCAGGGTCAACAAACTTCTGAACACGTAACAGCACACCTAGATAATGACAAATGAGATTTTGTCGAAACGTCGGTGAAATTAGAGATAATATCACATACACGGATCAAATACCCGGAAAAACCAGTTCAGCATATTCCTATCCATGAAAGGTTAATGCAGACAATCTGCTGGAAAATGATTCCATGAAAATCAAAAAACAAATAGATAAGTACTTTTTGATCATTCCCATATTGATTTCAATTTAAGAGCCACCGGTAGACAGCTGTTTCAGCCTATTGGGCATCGTCAGTACCAAGTTGACTTGGGTGTCACACCAATAGGTGGTTCCACTTATAATTCGCTTGCGTTTACGCAGCTATTTTTATCAAGTACTTTCTTGGTTTTTTCTCATTTTGTCTTCAATCGAGGTCCGCCTGCCCGGTACTGTCCAATAGGCTGAAACAGCTGTATACCGGTGGCTCTTAAATTGAAATCAATATGAGAATGATCAAAAAGTACTTATCTATTTGTTTTTTGATTTTCATGGAATTATTTTCCAGCAGATTGACTGCATTCTAGATTATATATATATATATATATATATATATATATATATATATATATATATATATATATTATATATATATATATATATATATATATATATATATATATATATATATATAATATTCAATTTTACAAAAAGGATTTGAAGCTTTATTGATTATCTGCAAGCGCTTTCGACTGCTGGTCGTACTGTCATCTTCTAAGCACTCCTCAAACTGAACCTGTCATCCTGTCGTCTGCCTCTTTATACGGTCAGAGCGTCTCAACTCAGGTATTTCAGTTACTTTAGGTAAATTTGTCTGTATTTGTACTGCATCAGGTACTCTTCTTTGTGTTAGATCTTCTCTAGGAATGTGTATGGTTTTGTTTAATATATTGAATGTGAGGTCTTGTTGTGTTTTGATTTGTACTTGTTCCTCGATAAGTGATTTATGACTGTTAAATTTATGGATGTTCAAGTTTTTCCAAATGTCCATGCGGTTTCCCTTGTTGACTTGTTTTATGAGTTTTATGTTCTCTGGTGGGGGGAAATTATGTTTGTTTTGTTTGACGTGTGTTGCGAGGTTTGATTTATATACTATTGGATTTATGTATGCCTTTTTGTGCTCATTGTACTTTTGGATCAGTTTTTTCTTGGTTTGGCCGATACAGAATTTATTGCAGTCCGAGCATTGTATACTGTATATCCCGTTTTGGTCTTTGTCTTCTTCTTTTTCATAGTTGTTAATTTTTTGTGTTATCTTGGCTTGTATGTTATGTTGATGTTCAGTGGTTTGAAGACGTTTGTTAGTTTTTTCGTTTAGTATCCTACGTACGTAAATTCTGTCCATTGTTGTGTTGTTTTGTCTGTTGGGGTGGCTTTATCCTTGTTCTGTATTTTTTGTTTGATTATGTTTTTTAGTTTATCTATTGTCTTTTGGGTGTATCCGTTTTCGTTCGCTATTTGGTATATGACTTTCCGTTCTTTGTTTCGGACTTCATTGCTAAGTGGTATCCTTAACATTCTGTATAAGAATGCGTTATAGGCAGCCATTTTGTGTGATGGTGGATGGTTTGAACTTGCGGGTATGGTGGAGCTTATTTGTGTAGGTTTCCTGTATATTGCCATTTGAAATTTTGTTTTGTTGTAGTTATATCCGATGGTTATGTCCAGGTAGTTAAGTTTTGAGTTGTGTTCTTCCTCAATGCTGAAACATAGTTTTTGATTCATTTCGTTAATTTCTTTTTTTATTTGATATATTCTTATTCCATTGTTTTGTGATATGTACAGTCCATCGTCAACGTATCTGAACCATTCTCCTTTTTCATCATGTGTTTTTATTATTGTTAAGATTTTCTCATCTATGGTTTGCAGGTATATTTCGGATACAATGCTAGATAGTGGGGATCCATCTGTTTGTTTATAAATTTTCCCTTCAGATTCGAAATAATTTCAATTGAGTATTGTATTTAGACTGTGTTCCATTTGGTTAATGTAGGTTTTGTCTATGTTTTGGTGTTTTAGTTTCTCAGATATGACGGGTTGACATTTGTCGTAGAGATTCTGTCTGTGAGTTCCATTGAATTTTTGATGCTGTGGTCGTTGTTCCTGTTGATTTTGTTTTTCAGTTCGTCGGCTATGATTTTTGAAATTTTGTATGAAGGTGTTTTGGTGAAATTGATTATAGGTTTATTTTCCTTATGTATCTTTATCTGTGCGTTGAGTTTTGGTGCTTTTGGGTTGTTGACTGTGTATCTGTTTAATGCTTTGTTGTTAAAGATCTGTTTGTTGGATTTTATTAGGCTATTAATTTTTCTTTCATATTTTGTGGTTGGATCGTAATTCATCGTGCTAAAATCGTTTTCCGTTATATATTTGTTCACTTTCATACTTAATTCCTGTTTTCCAATAATAACTGTGGCGTCACTTTTGTCGGTTTTAACTGATGTGAGGTTGTTGGAAAAAAAACATTAAAATATATATATATATATATATATATATATATATATATATATATATATATATATATATATCGCCATACAATCAGTGATATTAAAAATCATGGAAAAAGTCGTAAACTACCATATCCTTCAACATCTTAAGCGATCATCAATATGACTTTCGGAAACAAAGATCAACAGGCGACCTTTTATATCATATGTCAACCATATTTGGAAACCTAGATTCCCACCTAGCTGAAAATCATTAAGATTATCCAAAATATGATTTGAAATGAAATATGAAAGTTGTCCATCTTTCCCCTATATGGAAAAAAATTTATTCAAGGTCTAAGGTCAAAAAAATTAGTTTTTCGCGATTTTCAGCAAAACGGTAAGTTTTTCATCATACCTAGTCGTAACTTTCAAATTCTTCTTCTTGTTCTTCTTCTCAATCTTGTTTGTCTTGTTCTTGTTCTTCTTCATCTTCATCCTGAGTACATGTAAAATGCGTTAATAGCGATGTATCGCATGTCGCCTCGTTGGAATTCAACGGATCCTCCACTGTCGGTGATTCAATATTAGAGAGCACGACCGGCCTTGACAAGGTGTACATTCCAAAGAACAAAACAGTCTGGCTTTTTTGCAACCACATTTAGCACTGCCCCCCTTTTTGCAGTTGCAAAAAATTGTGTTCAGCAGTTTTTTCCGGCGCAGGTGGAAGTAAAGTATGGACCGGTTTGTAATAAATTGTTGACCAACTTCCAACCCCAGTCTGTAGGGTCTAGCTGATAACCAAGCTACACTTGAATTTGGTACTATACTCGAAAAAGGTGTTCATGAGCAGCAACTGAGGTTGAAGGAAGACAAGGTGACTGTACTTGTTTTTTACTTTTAACGAAACCTGCATATCTATACTTATCTAAACAGCTAGTTTTTTTAGGAGCTCCGTACATAGAAAGGAGAAAGCGAATGCCGTTAGTGATAATTTCTTGTCGAGTTGAATTACTATTTTTGAAAACTTCAGCACATTGAACAACATTTTGCTTTTCAAACAGTTTGAAAACTGTTATTTTGCCCCTCCTGTAAAATACAGATGTCGTATCACAGCCAGTTATTGCGTGTAAAAATAGTACATGATTTTGACACTTTGCAAAAGTAAATAAGCTTTTTGATGAATATATTTCCGATTGATGTTGAGCTTTCCCTGGTTTTGAAAAGAAAATAGTTTCAGTTGGAGTTCGAGCAGTGAATAATACGAGTAAGTCTACATCTTCACCAACAACAATAGTTGTATTTGTCAAATTGAATTGCTCTATTGCTGTTTCAATTTTATCAATACATCAGCATCATTATTAGCTCGTTTTACCAATATATTTTCAGCAGTCAATTTTTCTTTCAACATTGAAATGAACCCAGCCTTGTTGTGAGTATTTGTAAAAAATTTTTGTTGAATGGTTGGAACTGTCATATTTTCATCAAATAAAATATCAATTATGTAGATGTTGCTAAAGTTTGACGACGTTGTTCTGCAGCTTTGGTATTTCTCATGCAATAATTATAGCCATCAAATACGACAGTAACTTTGGAACCAAAATGTCGACGTACGTACCTACCCTAACTACGCACAAAATTGAACAGGGGACAGATGTGGTCTCAAGGTTACAATGGCGTATAAATTAAGGGAATAGGTTTCATTTTACTTGATATTCTTATAGTTATAACATATGTATACAAGGATGCGCAAAAGTCCGGAATAAAATCAATATCTTTTTTAACCAGTATTTTAGGAAAAAACGCTGAAACACGTCAGTTGATTTCACGTTGTAGGCATTTTTTGGCAATAAAATGATATATTTTTTTTCAACCCCGTAGCTGCAACCCTCCCCAACTTTTTTTTTAATGCAAGCCTATGTCGTGTATGGGCTCATTGAAAAGCTCGTAAAAAATGGAATCTGACCATACCCCTTATTTTTTTTACTCATGCGGTTACCACGAAATGAGAAAAAACTCTTTTAAAACAAAAAAAGTTTGAAATACCTACTTAGTGCTATCTACGTGTGAATTAACGTTGCAAAAAACAAATGAGTGGTGATGATGTACATTGTTCAACAATTGCTAAGGATCACCAGTACCTACTTTCGAAAAGTTTACATATTTTAAGAACAGACCAACCAGGCCAGGCACCACAACAAATTTTATTGATTTATGTGTAAAACTGATAACGTAATGTAGCATCAACATTCTGTGGATTTTGTTTTTTCACCAAAAACTTACACATAAAATTAGTTCCATCCCAAGCAATTGTTGAGCAGTGTACCTCAAAAAGAGAAAAAGGTTGTTGCATTTTTTGTACCAAAATGAATGCCCTGATAAGAACTATTGCCTTGGCACAGTTTTAAAATTGGCATTTCTGGGTGAAATTGAAAATAATATATGTTTATTTTATTGATTGGGTACCTTCAAAGTGTTCTTCTTTAATTTGATAAACAAAAATGTTATTGTCAGAGAGGCAGCGTATCGAAATCTTGATATTGTTGGGATGTGGGGATAAAATGCAGAGTCAAAGTGACGTGTGTACTTTATTTAATGCAAAATATTTGGAAAATCGCATTTCCCAGGCTACTGTGAGTAAGATCTTACACACATTTGAAGAACATGGTACAGTGAAGGACTTGCCCAGAAGTGGCCGGTCACATGTTTTAGACGAAGATCAGAAATTGGACATTGCCGTATCTCTGCAGGAAGATCCACATTTGTCAACGGTTTCATTAGCCCAAAACAATCCTGCGTCTAGACGTACGATTGGGAGGTTTTTGAAAACAGAAAAATACCACCCATATAAGGTATATCATGTCCAAGAGCTCTTGGAAGATGACTATGACAGGCGTTTGCAATTTTGTGAGGAAATAATGAGGCGATGTGACGAGAATAATGGGTTTCCACTCAACATACTCTTTTCGGATGAAGCTACTTTTTATTTACATGGAGTAGTTAACAGGCACAACTATCGATTCTGGAGTCAGGAAAACCCTCACTGGATATGCGAAGCTCGTACGCAGCGTCCTCAGAAAGTAAATGTATGGGCAGGCAGCATCAACAACAGAATATTAGGGCCATACTTTTTTGAGGGTAACCTTACAGCTGCACGCTACTTAGATTTTTTACGCTTTGAATTAGTCCCTGCTTTAGCTGTTGTGTTTCCCAATGAAGCAGATCCAGATATCCCCACTGAAACACTTTGGTTCCAACAGGACGGCGCTCCCCCACATTTTGGTATTAATGTGAGAGAATATCTCGATGACATATTTGCAGGACGCTGGATTGGATGACGTGGTACAAATGAATGGCCGCCAAGATCCCCAGACTTAACGCCATTAGATTATTTTTATTGGGGATTTATGAAAGACAAGGCTAATATTGAAGATCTAAAAAGCAGAATTAGAGTGGAATCACATAACATACCGACTGAGGCCATTCGGAATTCCGTAGACGGGTTTTACCATCGCCTAGGAGCCTGCCAAGTAGAGGGTGGAGGCCAATTTCAGCATCTGTTACGTTAATTCACCCGTAGGTAGCACTAAGTTAGGTATTTCCCAACTAGCAATTTCGTATTTTATAATAGTTGCGGAAACGTTTCGGAGAAACAAATTATAAAACTACATTTCTTCCAGAAATGTTTTCAATGTGTTCATAAAACTGCTATAAATAGGAAATTGGCACCGTTTTATAAAACATTATAGTTATTATCAATATTTTGTAAGGCCTTTTACAAACACTACAAAACATTTTAGCAGTTACTATAAAATTTGTCTAACACTCTTGAAAAGTAGTTTTGTGAAGACTTCCCTTACTGCACTTTTGCAACATATTTAAGCGATACCTATAAAAAAATCAGAAGACAGTTTTATAAGAGCTTTTTAGTAGTTCCAAGTAGGCGTTATAAAATATAATACAGCCGTAAACGATAACAATATAATAAAAAAGTGTTGAAAATGTTTTCTTGAAGACGCAACAAGTAATTTTGTATTGGACACTAGGAAAATAGAATTGATATGTCACCAACTAAAATTAAGGATGAATTAAAAATATTGAATTTACTTATGGGGTACCTATACTCAATAAAAATCAAATATTTAGAAGTTGCTAAAGAACTAATTTTCACCACGATATCGATGGTGTCCCACTAGAATAACTAAACAAAAATATTCTTACTAAACATCACTAAAATTTTCAAGATTTTTTCAAAGCTGTGATTGGGAATCGATATCAGTTGGTTGTTCTTAAATGCTGCATTTTATTCTTGGTGGCAGCAAATATATATTAGCAAAAGCAATTTGATTTTATAATAGTGTTTTTGAATTATAGTTAATATACCATACTATAGAATAGTTGGGAAATTATCATTGAAGTGACAATATGGTAATGAAAATAAAATAAAATCTGAAAGCATTCCAATAAAATAATTTCATGAAAGCTACAGGAAACAGTTATAAAATAAGCTTGAAATAGTTTTATAACTACCACAAAAATCTCGCAGAAAAGTGTTATAAAACTGCTACATAACAATTTACTTTTATAGGAAAATAAGTTTTATAAGTTAGTTGCAAAAACGTTTCTGTGATAATTTCCTAACTATTTTATAATGGTTTTTTAATTTTATTTCATAAACTTTTCCATGATAAATGTATAAAAAACTTTTATTGCCTACAACTCTATTGTGTTCACCGATCATCTAATATAATCAATTAGCATTTTGGATGTAATTATAAAATACTAATAAAATAAAACTGTTGCAACACCATGGAATTATAAAACAACTTTGCTGGTTGGGTTGTAGCTTTTCGAAAGAGTTTTTTCTCATTTCATTGTAATCACAAAAAAAAATAAAGGGTATGGTCAGAATCTATTTTATACGAGCTTTTCAATGAGCCCATACGCGACATAGGTTTGCATTAAAAAAAAAAGTTGGGGAGGGTTACAGCTAAGGGGTTGGAAAAAAAATCATTTTATTGTCGAAAAATGCGTACAGCGGGAAATCAGTTGATGTGTTTCAGCTTTTTTTTCCTAAAATACTGGTTAAAAAGATATTGATTTTATTCCGGACTTTTACGCACCCCTATATTTTATATCTCAAAAACGGTGGCTCGTAGGAAAAAAGTATTGATACATTTTTCGTAGATAGTTTTCTGATCTACAATTTTTGTCTGAAGTATTTTTATGCTGAAACTTACCGTTTTGCTGAAAATCGCCTCCGCTTCCTGAACGTTCCCTGCAAGTGGCCGTTCCTCAGGAATCTTCACCGGCAGCAGGGGGTTGCATATCTTAATGAGGATCTAGTGATTTCGTGATTTCGAATGAGGACCGAATTTATTAAGGTCAAAATGCTTTTCCCTATTGTACTTCCTGATAAAAGATGGAGGCACATCTAAACTAAAGTTACCGGACTGACTCATGCCCGCAGTCGGGCATGAGTCAGTCCGGACTTCTCATGGGAGAAGTCGTATCTGCATAAAGTTTGGGTCGGTGTATGACAAAGAAAGTATTAGGAAAAAGGAATACAAACTTTCGTTGGCAATTTTACGTTTTCGGGTACACGGCTGGAATTATCTAACAGACTGATAACATATTTCTACACGTCTACTGCACATCTTAAGGGAGGGGCTTCTCACCGGCCGTGACTCAGTCCGGCAGCTGTAGATTTGCCAAGCTGTAGCCCTTCTTAGAAGTGCAAAGACGTGACTGGGAATGGTTGATCATCTTGATTTGAATCAGGTTGGAGACTGGCTCCCTTGCCCTCTTTCAACGTGTGTTCGTCAGGATTACGAATGTTTCTAGAATGGGAATGGTTTGTTGCGGAATATAATTTCATTACCTCTGTGCCGCCCTGGCCCTGTGACTAGGAAATGAACTTGGATAACAACAATACAGGAAATCAATCGCTACACAACTTCCCTGCTCATAACCCCTCCTCCGCCTGATACCCATGTTGTCATTCGTCGGTTGTAACTCCGCCTATTTCGGCCACTTTTAATAATACAATATCTGAGAATACCTACCACCGAGAAGCGACATTAACGTCGGATCCTTTGATGTTCGGTGTCCCAACTCCGAACTGAAGATTTTGAGTGGTAAACAACCTGGTTCACTGAGAAAAATGACCTCTCAGCGATATACACTAATAAAAATACACACATCGGAAAAGTCTAGGGATATTTTTAAAAATGGCAATAATTTTTTTTAGATCGCTTTAGGGAAAAAAAGTTGACGGGTGATTATTAAACGAATGTAACTTACAACAAAATTTATTAAATGGTCAAAAATACTGAGTGCGCATATAAGCAAAACTAAAAAAAAATATGGCTCTTCTTTGGCACCCCGAAAAAAAATCATAATACAAAAAAAATTGGAATCAGTACAAAGTATGGCCTCCACGCTGGTTTATTACGGCCCTACATCTATCGTGCATCGACAAAATGAGATTGTCAATGTCTTGTTGAGGTACATTTGCCCATTCAGCGATTAAAAGCTCTCTCAATTGAAACGTTGTGTGAATGTTCCCCATATGCGGAGTAATTCTTCGTTGAAGCATGTCCCACACATGCTCGATGGGATTCAGGTCCGGTGATTGTGCTGGGTATAGCAATACATCAACTTCTTCGTTGATGAGCCAGTCAGTCACTAGACGCGCGACATGTGGACGAGCATTATCGTGCATTAGGTGGAAGTTTTCACCAACAGGACCAGCAAACGGACGGACGATAGGTAGAAGAATGGTGTCGAGTACTTTCGAGCTGTGAGGGAGCGATTTGGAAACGAAACGAAATAGGTTCTGCCGCCGATCATGATTCCGCCCCATAGCATTACTGTACCACCTCTGTATGTGTGGACTTCCTGGACGTGTCTCAAACGTTCATTATTTCCAGGTCGTCTCCACAGTCTGACTCGACGAGAATCTGGATGAAATCCAAATCTGGATTCGTCTGTAAACAAAACTGTGGCCCAATCATTTGCATCCCAGTTTTGATGTTCTTGACACCACTCTAATATTCAACCGCGATTGCCTCTCGACAAAGGTGGACACCTAAGTGGCCTTCTGTTGTGGAGATCTGCTTCATGCAGTCGATTTCTGACAGTATCACGACCAATGGTTACCTGGTGCGTCTGCTGCAACACGTTAACCAACTCAGGTGGTGTGATTGTCGGTTGTCTTCTTGCGGTTAAGACCGAAAATCGGTCTTGAACTGCAGTTATAGCGCGTCCTCGCCCTGGATGTTGTTCGGCTGGACTGCCAGTTTCACGGAAACGCCGCCACAATCGACTGATAACACTTTGGGAGACCCCCAAACGAAGATCTACATCATTTTGTCGCATGCCACCTGAAAGAAGCCCTACAGCTCTATTCATCTCAGCCAATGGTAAGTGATGGCGTTCCATGTTAAAGCACAATATTTCCAGTTTAATTGCTGAGCAAGAATTGCATAGAATGTACAAACTCGACACTTTCAGATTATTCATTTTAGCCGAAAACCTACAGTTTGTAAAAGATTAGTTAAGGTTTTTGCAGGCTTTGTTCAACCCATAGAAATCTATAGGGTGGTCGAGTGTACCAATTTAATCGAAATTAAACGACCTCATGCATTTATTTTGATGATATTTAGTATGTTATAAAAATATCCCTAGACTTTTCCGATGTATATATATATATATATATATATATATATATATATATATATATATATATATATATATATATATATATACAGTGTGACCCATTTAAAATGGAACCACCCCTGTAGAATGTGCATTTTTCAATCAATCTCAATTTTTTTTTTATTGAAATATTAAGCATGAAAAACTGTATCTTGACACTAACTTTTACAATTTTAGTTTCATTTCCAAGGCACTCTATGGTTTTTTTTGTTTGTCAAAAACGGCAAAAGTTTATTAGGCAATTTTTGTTTTCAAATTTGACTACACCACTGGATTCGTAGTCGTTATAAATCAAAACTGTCAAATTTTCATTAAAAAATATTTGTTAACAACGAAGTTACAACAACTTCAATTTTGGAAACAAAGTATTTGTTTGTAATTTTTATTCAGATTATAGACATATTTGAGATCTGACAACACTGTCATCACCAAGTAGAACACCAGTGAATTTGTACAGTGAAAATCCGAAGTCAACAGCTCAATGCGTTCTACAGTTATAACTCCTGAAAATATGGTAATGTGAGAGATTTGTGGTGCAAGCGTTTTGTAATAAAAATCTGACTACGCCACTGGATTTGTGGATAATATTCCCTTAAAATCATTCATTTGAGTGTAGGTTACGAGAAGTGAAAATTAAAATAAAAATTGAATAATTGAATAACAGAAAATTAAAAGTTCATTTTCAAGTTACGCAGTAGTAGACCAAGTTCAGAATCTCATGTCATGGGATCTCCCAATTGCGCTTTTACCAAATCTTGATAGAATCTTGAAATATTAATGGTTGTACTTGTAAACTTTTTGGAAGTTTCCCAATAATAAATAATAGTACTTTTGTAACAGCGCACCTGGAAAATCACATTTTATGAGATTCTGAACTTACTCTACCTTCTTCTATAGCTGATGAAAACAAAATGTATACAAACAAGTTTCAAAGTATTTATTCAACAATTAATTGCCATTAAGAAAAAACTGATACTAAAATAAACATTGATTTAAAACTAAACATTCAAATTTTTGTGGCTTCTACCAAACCTCCATTAAGTTCAATACATTTATCGTATCTCTTCCGAATATTGTTTACACTATTTCTTATTTGTTGAACTGTAATTTCGGCACAAGCTTGTCGTATCCTTTGCATGAGTTCAGCTCGATTCGTTGGTCTTGTTCTGTATACTTTTTGTGTCAGAATACCCCACAGAAAAAAGTCTAATATTGTTAGATCAGGTGATCTAGGTGGCCATTCAATTAAGTCACTACCTCGTCCTATCCAATGATTTGGAAACTGGTTATTTAGCCACTCTTTAACAATCCTCGAATTGTGCACGGAACAGCCGTCGAGCTGAAAATATAAATTTACTTGTTCCGCAAGAGGCATTTCATCTATTTCGTCCGATAATTGGTTATTTAGAAATTCCAAAAAATTTTGCCCGTTTATGTTTACATCAAAAAAATATGGACCTATTATTCTATTTTGTACTATACCACACCAAACGTTAACTTTTTCGGAATATTGACTTTTACAATTTATGATCCAGTGCGGATTTTCCGTAGCCCAATACCGAGCATTTTGCGATGAAACTACCCCATTGGTGCTGAAAGAAGCTTCATCACTAAACATTATGCAGTTTAAAAAATTTCCTGTATTCAGGTACTCGCCTTGTGCCCACAAACAAATTTCCATACGTTTCACTTCATCACCTGCCTTTAAAGAGTGAAGAAATTTAGGTTTAAATGCTCTCATTTTGTTTTGTTTAAGACATCGTCGAATAGTCTCTCTCGGTAAGTTTAAATCCAAACTGGCGACTCGTAAACTTCTGTTTGGGTGGTTTCTAAAATAATCTAAAACAGCACCTTCGTTTAAATTTCTTCTTCGGTGATTATTTTTTAAAATATGTTTGCTGACTGCACCGGTTTCTTTAAATGTTTTGTTAATTTTACTGACGGTGCTTCTGTCAATGGGAAGTCGATTTGGATGTCTGTGATTAAATATCCTAGCTGCTTCTCTTTCACTATGATAATTGTCCCCAGAAATTCTCACAATTTCAATTCTTTCTTCTAATGATAATTGCAAAGCCATTATTAAATGCACGTAACTAACAACTATTATTTTATTTATGATTAACTGTCAAAATCACAGCCTACTGTTGATTTATTATAGAACCTTTGCATAATGAGTTCAGCTTCCTCAAATTATTGATATCTCCTCTAAAAGATTGTTTTAGCTGAGTTATGAAGAATTTACAGGGAACAATTTTTGTCCTGCTCTCTGTTTTATTATTGAATAAATGATTTCCATGCTTTAAATCAATTTGATTTTAGCGGCTATGCGGAAGAATGTACTAAGTACTGCATAACTTGAAAATGAATTTTTAATTTTCTGTTATTCTAGAATACACTTCTCGTAACCTACACTCAAATGAATGATTTTAAGGGAATATTATCCACAAATCCAGTGGCGTAGTCAGATTTTTATTACAAAACGCTTGCACCACAAATCTCTCACATTACCATATTTTCAGGAGTTATAACTGTAGAACGCATTGAGCTGTTGACTTCGGATTTTCACTGTACAAATTCACTAGTGTTCTACTTGGTGATGACAGTGTTGTCAGATCTCAAATATGTCTATAATCTGAATAAAAATTACAAACAAATACTTTGTTTCCAAAATTGAAGTTGTTGTAACTTCGTTGTTAACAAATATTTTTTAATGAAAATTTGACAGTTTTGATATATAACGACTACGAATCCAGTGGTGTAGTCAAAGTTGAAAACAAAAAATGCCTAATAAACTTTTGCCGTTTTTGACAAACAAAAAAAACCATAGAGTGCCTTGGAAATGAAACTAAAATTGTGAAAGTTAGTGTCAAGATACAGTTTTTCATGCTTAATATTTCAATAAAAAAAAATTGAGATTCTACCATATATATATATATATATATATATATATATATATATATATATATATATATATATATATATATATATATATATATATATATATATATATATATATGGTAGAATATGATGTGTTGTTTTTCCGGGTGTTCATCCGTTGTGTACTATTCGATAGTCGACGTTTCGCCATCATCTCAGATGGCATTATCAAGACGAGTTACTGCTTCGCTTCGTTACACCTCTCGAAGTTCGTTACACCTCTTGAAAAAGATCGCTCGCCAGACGCTACAGATGCAGGCAATATCAGAAGAATTCTTAGTGAAATGCTTAAGTTTGGAAGGGTGGAGATTGAATTGTTTTCAAATATATATTGTAAAATACACAAACCTACAAAATGGTTTTTTAAAAAGATCGATAGCATAAAAACTAAGCGAGTCATTAATAAAAAACTAATTATTTTTTTAAACTCGAACAGGGTCTTTGACTTTTTGACTATATTTATGTGCTTCCCTAGAGCCTTTATTATGTCAGATAGAAAAAAATATTTCATGCTTATATTTGTTTGCTATTTGGACTATTGAAAATAAATTATATTTCTTCTAATTGTTTCCATGGCTTTCTCTGCAATTTATTTAAGCTAATATAACTTAAAAATTTAAAAACAGCTCACCCAAATGCCAAAATTATATCAACATATATATTTTTCAAATCAGAGAAAAGGGTTTTGATTTTAGCGCATAATATACAGGGTGTTTTATTAATGTGGATGCTGCTTATATTTTTTTATTTTCGATGCGATTTTGTTTTTATCTGATAACTTCAAAAGATAATATAGGAGAAAAACCTACAACTTCTGCTTAAAACATTTTTTTTCTATCTAACATAATAAAGGCTCTAGGAAGCACGTAAATGTAATCAAAGACCCTGTACATGACATTTCAATTAATAAAAAGATATTTGGGTAAACAAAAAATAATTATAACCAGTATCCTATAAAGGGTAAATGTTGATAGTATAAATTAAAGTAGGGACCACTTACCATTTTATAAAAATCGAACCGTTGAAATTGGAGTCAGCAGGTATTCAGCACTTAATTTTTTAGAAAAAAAGTAGTAAACAATAATAAAAAAATAAAAATAAACAAAATAAAAATAACTTTAAATGTAATAATTAATAGGATAACTTATTTTTATGTACTTGTTGCACGGTCCAGTGAACTAACCGGTTTAAAAACGCCTCTGGCTGACTGACTGACTGAATCGTTTTATTTAAAAAATTTTACAGGTTTTTGGTAATCTTTTGTGTGTGTGTTTGTGTAGGACGCCTCTGGCGATGCATCATCTCTTTTATAGCGCTCCGGGCATTGTTCATGTCTAAACAGGAAAAATCACCGCCTGACATGTTCTCGCAACATAGGAATCGGCAGTAACTGGATGATATACTAATAAAATTTCGTGTGTATTTATACCTAATCCTATTTAATTTCTCAACTTTTATTTTGAAACTGATTTTTGTTTTGTTTTTTTTTAAATTATTGCAATTTTTGACTCTGGATTTTGGCGCCCCTAAAGATAGTGTACATAACAAAAAGCCCCCAGGCCATGCCTGGAAAACGTTCATTGAAAATCCTTTCGGTCTCGTGAAAATTACGCGTCGCACCGTAAATGAAAATCGCTTCAATATTTTCTTCCAATGGAAGATAATTAACCGTTTTAGAGATTGTTGGCGTGGTACCTTTCTACTAGTAAAACCGAAAACTAAATAAGAATATTTTAACTGAAGAATGATGATCATTGTCGTACTGACATTTTTGTCGTTTTCATAACCAAAAAATAACTCAACAAACCTTATCGGGTTGTTGGAATTGGCATAAGTATAGCAGATAAAAAATAATTTTTCAAGAAATATCGATATTAATGTGTTTGTCTTCAGGAAATTATTAAATGTTCCGCCATTTTGTAGGAGGTGAAGATATTGACTTCATATTCTAGGGTTTTGAAGTATTCGTCAGAAGCTTCAAAATTATGTGTCACAAAGACCCCCTTTCCATTTAATTTTTTTCCCAGATGGCGCCCATTCGCCATCTTGAAAGTTTCATCTGTCAATTTTATTTCAAAATAAAGTAATAATGCATTAATTTCATTATCCCAAATTTCAATTTCTTGAGTTCACCCGTTCAAAAAATAAAAGGGAGGGGACCTTAAAGAAATGCACTGTAGATCCAGATGAAATGAAAATTAATGGTTTCAGTTGAGCTAAACATATAAAAAAATCATGATTAGGTGTTCTTGCTCGTCAGCATCTCGACATCACCTACTCTCATAGCTGGATTGGACGTGCAGGACCTTAACTTTGGCCAGCTCGAAGTCCTGATATGAACGCTCTAGATTTATTTTTCTGGAGTCATCTGAAATATCTTTTTTATAAAAGTCCTGTACTATAATTTTGTTAGAAGTGCCGTTACTTGTAAGAGGCAACATGTGAATCATGCACGACGGGACTCCAGCTCATTTTAGTGTTCTTGCTCGTCAGCATCTCGACATCACCTACTCTCATAGCTGGATTGGACGTGCAGGACCTTAACTTTGGCCAGCTCGAAGTCCTGACATGAACGCTCTAGATTTATTTTTCTGGAGTCATCTGAAATATCTTTTTTATAAAAGTCCTGTACTATAATTTTGTGAGAAGTGCCGTTACTTGTAAGAGGCAACATGTGAATCATGCACGACGGGACTCCAGCTCATTTTAGTGTTCTTGCTCGTCAGCATCTCGACATCACCTACTCTCATAGCTGGATTGGACGTGCAGGACCTTAACTTTGGCCAGCTCGAAGTCCTGACATGAACGCTCTAGATTTATTTTTCTGGAGTCATCTGAAATATCTTTTTTATAAAAGTCCTGTACTATAATTTTGTGAGAAGTGCCGTTACTTGTAAGAGGCAACATGTGAATCATGCACGACGGGACTCCAGCTCATTTTAGTGTTCTTGCTCGTCAGCATCTCGACATCATCTACTCTCATAGCTGGATTGGACGTGCAGGACCTTAACTTTGGCCAGCTCGAAGTCCTGACATGAACGCTCTAGATTTATTTTTCTGGAGTCATCTGAAATATCTTTTTTATAAAAGTCCTGTACTATAATTTTGTTAGAAGTGCCGTTACTTGTAAGAGGCGACATATGAATCATGCACGACGGGGCTCCAGCTCATTTTAGTGTTCTTGCTCGTCAGCATCTCGACATCACCTACCCTCATAGCTGGATTGGACGTGCAGGACCTTAACTTTGGCCAGCTCGAAGTCCTGATATGAACGCTCTAGATTTATTTTTCCGGAGTCATCTGAAATATCTTTTTTATAAAAGTCCTGTACTATAATTTTGTGGAAGTGCCGTTACTTGTAAGAGGCAACATGTGAATCATGCACGACGGGACTCCAGCTCATTTTAGTGTTCTTGCTCGTCAGCATCTCGACATCATCTACTCTCATAGCTGGATTGGACGTGCAGGACCTTAACTTTGGCCAGCTCGAAGTCCTGACATGAACGCTCTACATTTATTTTCCTGGAGTCATCTGAAATATCTTTTTTATAAAAGTCCTGTACTATAATTTTGTTAGAAGTGCCGTTACTTGTAAGAGGCGACATATGAATCATGCACGACGGGGCTCCAGCTCATTTTAGTGTTCTTGCTCGTCAGCATCTCGACATCACCTACCCTCATAGCTGGATTGGACGTGCAGGACCTTAACTTTGGCCAGCTCGAAGTCCTGATATGAACGCTCTAGATTTATTTTTCCGGAGTCATCTGAAATATCTTTTTTATAAAAGTCCTGTACTATAATTTTGTTAGAAGTGCCGTTACTTGTAAGAGGCAACATGTGAATCATGCACGACGGGACTCCAGCTCATTTTAGTGTTCTTGCTCGTCAGCATCTCGACATCACCTACTCTCATAGCTGGATTGGACGTGCAGGACCTTAACTTTGGCCAGCTCGAAGTCCTGATATGAACGCTCTAGATTTATTTTTCTGGAGTCATCTGAAATATCTTTTTTATAAAAGTCCTGTACTATAATTTTGTTAGAAGTGCCGTTACTTGTAAGAGGCAACATGTGAATCATGCACGACGGGACTCCAGCTCATTTTAGTGTTCTTGCTCGTCAGCATCTCGACATCACCTACTCTCATAGCTGGATTGGACGTGCAGGACCTTAACTTTGGCCAGCTCGAAGTCCTGACATGAACGCTCTAGATTTATTTTTCTGGAGTCATCTGAAATATATTTTTTATAAAAGTCCTGTACTATAATTTTGTTAGAAGTGCCGTTACTTGTAAGAGGCAACATGTGAATCATGCACGACGGGACTCCAGCTCATTTTAGTGTTCTTGCTCGTCAGCATCTCGACATCACCTACCCTTACAGCTGGATTGGACGTGCAGGCCTTCAAATTTGGCCAGCTCGAAGTCCTGATATGAAAGCTCCAGATTTATTTTTCTGGAGTCATCTGAAATATCTTTTTTATATAAGTCCTGTACTATATGTGAATGACTTGAGGAATCGAATAATTGACAATTGCAATGTCATAAGGCATACTCCAGGTATTTATGAACGTGTCAGACAATCAATGACAAATCGATTGCAGTCGTGTGTTTCATCAGTAGGAGGATATTTAGCTCATTTACTTTAAGGTCGAAATTGTTTATTATTTACTTTTGGTTTTTATTTTATGTTGTCTATGGATGGTTTTTGGAATTTTTATTTTCAGTAACGAAGCTTGGAATGAAGAAAACACAAGCGACAATAAAGTTGTATTTTTACTATCCTGATCTGAAAAAAGAATAAAAAAATTTCAAAAAAAAGTCAGTGGCGTTCTTTTTTCTCAATATTGTTGGCTGTGATGCCCACTGAAACCCCACTGGACCCAATAATTTCAATCTAGTTCGGGCTAAATAGCGCCTTATTACTTCAAATAACTATAGCCAAATCGGTCCAAGGATATTTATGCTATTTTATAAATATCGTTTTTTTAAACTTCAACGCCCTGTATCTCAGAAACGAAGCGACTCCGGACATACAGTGTCACCATTAAAGTACGCACCATATGGGAAATTTTTTTTCGAAAAGTTTCAATGACGTTTAACTTCGGCACTTGTTTGTGCTTTAAATTTAACTTGAAATGATGCGGCCAACTGCGATCCACTGACGTTCAGTGTTTGTCAAATTCAATTTTTTTTTTGAAAAAAATTGAAAAAGTGCATTTCTAGATCGAATTTAATAAAAAGTTACTTGAAAAAGTTGTGTCTACGGCAATTTTATATCCATATGCAAAATTTTATGCAACTAGGATAAAGTTAACGTTTTGCTTATTTTTGACAGATATCCCCTTTATTTTAAAAAACAAGTTCGGTTAATTGTCATCAATTCATGTAAACATAACAAACTCATCATGGAGTTTAACTTTTCTGGTACATTTTTACTTATACGGACAGTTTTAGAGAGAAATTAAAAATGTGCTATAAAAAGTTTAACATGACTGGTGCAAAGTTTCAATCATTTGGCTATTTTCTTAAACAAACGTCAGTACCTTCAATTTTGAAAAAGCAGACACAACTCAAAAACTGCCATAAGTATTAATAAAATAACTAGAGTTGAAATTACATTAAAATTTCAATATTCAGTATTTACAGATTATTTATAAACACTAACTAGGACGGTAAGGATGCTTAATCACGTTGAATAACATTTTTAAGTAGGTCTTTACAAACAAAATGCATGCGAACATTTTTAATGAACGGCATCCAGGAAAAAATGTTCAACATACTACTGTGTCAAGGATAATGTCGAAATTCAGAGAAACAGGATCCGTAGCAAATCAATTGAAGAAAAAGCACACTCCAAGTAAATATGATGAGGAGGCCCAACTTAACATTTGTTTAAAAGTTACTGAAAACGGGCAAACGAGCATAACCGATATTATAAAAAATACCGATTGCAAGAGAGAAAGTGTTAGAAAATTTTTATTGAAGAATAAATTTTGGCCTTACAAGCCAAAATTTATTAACACATTGAAAGAACGAGAATTTGATGTCCGTTTGGGGTTTTCATTCTGGTTTTAAGGAGAGAGAAAAGAAAATGTAAAGTTTCCGTATAAAATTTTATGAACAGATGAGGCAACGTTCTCTTCAAATGGAACGGTAAGTTCTCAAAATTGCCGATGGTGGGAAGAAAATCCCAATTCCACAGTTGAATGTGGTTGAATTGGGCCATTTTTCTTAAGGGAAAATTCATCATCCGTCGGTTATCTCAACCTTTCAAATAATGAGGTTAGTGAAGTTTTAGATAATATGCCTTTGAATATTAAATACGACCTATGGTATCAGCTTGATGGCGCACCAATACATCACACGGTTGCTGTAAAACAGTCCCTCCAACAAATGTCCAGAGGTAAAGTTATTGGACGTAACTGGGAACATTATTGGCCACCTAGATCACCCTACTTGACACCTTTAGACTTTTTCTTGTGGGGTTACCTGAAACAAAAAGTGTACCGAAGTAGACCATTTACTGACATACAACATCTGGAAAATACCATTCGCGAGTGCTGTGCAAATATAAATCCCCGATTTATTAAAAATGCAGTTACAGATGTCAGTAGAAGGACCATAATTTGTATTGAACGTGGAGGACGACATACTGAAATGTAGGCTATAAGTGTTTGATAACCTCATTCAGATCAATAAGTAATTTTTTGTACCCATTTGTATTTTCTATAATATAATTGTTTGAAATTTATAATAATAATAATAGTTATATCGAAATTATTTGCATAAAATTTGGCATACGGATATAAAATTGCCGTAGACACAACTTTTTCAAGTAACTTTTTGTTAAATTCTATCTAGAAATGCACTCTTTCAATAAAAAAAAAAGTTGAATTCGACAGTCACTGAACGTCAGTGGGTCGCAGTTGGCCGCATCATTTTAAGGTAAATTGTAAGCACAAACAAGTGCCGAAGTTAAACTTCATTGAAACTTTTCGAAAAAAAGTTTCCCATAAGGTGCGCACTTTAATGGTGACACTGTATGTTCATTGGAACTTTTTTTCTTAAAACGATCTAACGAATCACCCTCTGAAGTTTCGTACCGTAGCTATGAAACACCCTGTATATACTTTTGAGTTAGGTATTTGACCAATCAAATGTTTTGTAAAATTATTAAAAAAGTCACTAAAAATTGAAGGTGTCTCATACCTTAGGTAAGCATATTTTTTCTGTTTATTTTTCGATTCAGAAATGACCAGCCAACTTTCAACTGATTCTCACAGTTGGGAATTTTTTCCTGATAGCAATATTTTTGTTGACTGAATTATTATACCGGGTGATTATATACGGTGGCTCACCCCTATAACTTTTTTATTATTGGAGATGAAAAAAACGAAATTTGGGGGTTGTGTATTCTATTTCAATTTACATTTTTTGACATGTTTACTTGCTTTGCCATATTTCCGGTTTGACCGGAAACGACTCCAACTTTCGATTTCTAAATGGGACATCCTATATATTTTTACTTATTTCGATTGATAATGTCATTCTCGATCGAAATAAGTGAAAATACATTAGAGAATCACTAGGTATGCTCTATTTTTTTGGTTGTAAATAGGTATAAGGTTAGCATAACTTTTTGTAGGTCAAAAAGGTCTTTTAATTTTTCACTACACATTTTCATTTCCTAGGTTCAGCATTTTCACTTTCCACTGCTCAAGTAACAAAGAATAAAACTGAGTTTTCACTCTCACATTATGTACACCCTACAATCAACTTACATTATTTCAAGAAAGTCCATATTAGTGATTGCAAATAGATCAAATCGTGTTGTCATCTAGTTACACTCGACTATCTGATTTTTCATCAAATGAAAAAAACTTTGCATAATCCACCTCCTTGAACAAGATGATCGAACTCCATAACTGATCATCCAGTGTGTTCAGCTATCCACGATAACTTCCTGATTTATAATTAGCCATCAATCGATCTTGATCGAGTGAGCGGCCTATTTATGGATGGACGTCTGAAGTGTCAATTTGTTTCAGGCCTCGTTTGGTTCAAGCAGTTTTGCCGATCTGCTGAATGCACCGTTCGCAGATGATTCAAGTGCCGTTCTACCCTCTGAGGAACTCAACCCTTTCGTAGACGTTGCCCTACATTCACAGTCTCCTTCGCCAGTACCATTACCTAGTTTTCAAGAGACATATTCAGTTCGTTACCAGCCACCGTTCAAGATGGACGAGGAGAGTTTCAATATTTCCTATCACCACTCGCCCTCCACTTCCCATCACTATGAGTGTCAACGAATACCATACACGCCGGCTGCCAACCCGTACTACCCTCCTCCTCAGAGCTGCATGCCAACCAGCTTTGATACCACTCTATCTCAAGAACCGTTCTCTCTTTCCTCCTATAAGTCTGCAACTGCAGATTTGAATGTGAGCACTGCGAAACAAAGACGAGCTTCGCTACCACTACAGAGATCGGAAAGCACGAGCAGTAGTGAAAGTCCCAAGCTGAGGATTGGCCCAGCGCTGTCGGCGTGTTCTTCGGCAGCTAGCAGTCCAGGTGGCGCAGCGGAACAGCAGGCGAGTAGTTCAAAAACGCCATCGTCGCCTTCGCAACTTTGTGCCGTGTGCGGTGATACAGCAGCCTGTCAACATTACGGAGTGAGAACCTGTGAGGGGTGCAAAGGATTCTTCAAAAGAACTGTTCAGAAAGGATCCAAGTACGTTTGTTTAGCTGACAAAGCTTGCCCTGTAGATAAACGGCGGAGGAATCGTTGCCAGTTCTGTAGATTTCAAAAGTGTCTGGCAGTGGGTATGGTTAAAGAAGTGGTTCGAACGGATTCCCTCAAAGGGAGACGGGGACGACTGCCGTCCAAACCCAAATCGCCGCAAGAATCCCCTCCCAGTCCGCCAGTTTCTCTAATAACTGCGTTGGTGAGAGCGTATGTAGATACGACACCAGATCTCTCCAATTTGGATTACTCGCAATATCTAGAACCATCTTCGGTGGAGCCAGCCATTTCGGAAGCAGAAAAAATTCAACAGTTTTATACCTTACTAACGACGTCAGTTGATGTTGTCAGGAACTTTGCTGACAAAATACCTGGATTCCTGGACCTGCTTCCCGAAGACAGAGATCTACTTTTCCAGTCTGCCTCGTTAGAATTATTCGTGCTGAGGTTATCCTATCGGACCCATCCTAATGACACCAAGTTGACTTTCTGTAACGGAGTTGTCTTGGATATGCAGCAGTGTCAAAGATCGTTTGGTGACTGGATGAATGGTATCATGGAGTTCTGCACTGGACTGCACGCGATGGATATTGATATCTCCGCCTTCTCCTGCTTATGTGCCCTTACCTTAATTACAGGTGAGTTTTCAATTTCAATCAGGTTTTCTAAACTGCTAGTTTATTACAGTATGTTACAATTACTCGGGGTCAAAGGTCAACGATTATGGACATACAGGATTGCTTACTTTTGCGATTTTGTTAGGCATGTCACGTGATCTCGTGACGTAATAGTGGTAACTCTAGATTGATTCGGTACTGCACTTTTAAATTAAAATAAACAAATTTCATGTAAATCCCTTATTAAAATATATTTTTTAATTTATATAGGTTTGAATACTTAATAAAAATGGATTAATACTAAGTAAAAATTTTTCTTTTATGGATGATAGGGCGAGCTACTTTGCTCTTTTTAAAAGTAAGAGGTTTCATCAGTTTTTTTTTATTTCAGTGAAAACTGTAACTCCCCCAAAAATTTTGTAATGAACTTTGTTTTAGATAAAAGTATTATCTAAAAAAAATTCCATAACTTTTTGTTCCATCTTTTATAATAAACGCTTAATAATCAAAAATATACAGGGTGTTGCTCAAACACATGCTAATATTTAAGGAGGTAATTCTTAGACCCATTTTAAGAAAAAAACGTCCTATGGACGTATGTCCTAAACGCCTTAACTTTTGAGCTACAGGGTGGCAAAGTTTTCAAAAATAATCAGTTTTTTAATAATAACTGAGATAACTTTGTAGACATCTTTGGCATATTTGGTACATATGTTCCATGCCTCAAGGCGCATTTTCTGATGTACAATTTTCTTAATTTTCTCTGCCAGTGGCGTACGTACGAGTTTTGAAATGTATATTTTTGGCGAAAAAAATACTACGCCACTGCTTTATCTTGAATTAAAAATTATTTTTAAAATCTCCATACATTTTTGAGCACATTTAATTTGCTGGGTTTTCTTTGTCCGACGCATGGTTTTCGCACAAAAAATTAAAAATCGCTTTACTTAAGGATAAATTCCTTAAAAATCTGATGCGGTATCGTGCATCGACTGAAAGCAAACTAAGAGATCAGATTTGTTGCAAAATAATTGAGGATCTAAAAGGTATTTGTTTGTTGTCAGATGCACTGTTCTCAATTAAAATTACGTCATAACGCAGCACCGCTTAATAATTTTTGAAAACATAAATTTAGTTATCCTGGAATAAATGACGTGTAGCAGAATTTATTTACTGCACCTCTTGGAAATATGGAGTTTGTCGATATGTGATTTCTTTTAAAGATTAAAAGCAGAAAAAACCGCGTACCCACCATAGCAATAAAAAACGAATTCTCGGTATGTACAAACGTCAGTAGCTAATATTGATGTTGGTTTAAAGTAAGGTGTTGGTGTTAAAAACTGTCACAGCGCGTTTTGATTGATTTTGAAGTGTTATTGAAGTTATTTTGGTAGTCCGCTGTTTTTCTGAATATCAGTAAATATGGTAAATTATACGAATGCGGAAATGGCGCAAATGCATTACGTATATGGCCTTGCCGATGGTAATGCAACAGAAGCCAGGCACATTTATCAGGAAAGATATCCTAATCGTGCCTTACCAGATAGCCGAACCTTTTCAAATATTCATCGTCGACTTGGGGAAACTGGTAGTTTCAAGAAAGGAACTCCGGAAGGTAGACCTCGTGTAGTAAGAACTTCTGAAATTGAGGAAGCGGTGCTGCAAGAAATTGAGGAACATCCTGAGACGAGTACGAGGAAGATCGCTAGAACTCTGGATATTTGTCATCAAATTGTTTGGCGTATTTTGGTTGATTTTTTGTTATACCCATACCATATTTCAAGAGTGCAGGCTTTACTCCCCAGAGATTTTCCACAGCGTGTGAACTTCAGTCAGTGGTATCTACAAAGTATTGCACTAAATCCGCAGTTTGAGACAATAATTTTGTTCACAGACGAAGCAATTTTTTCTCGGAATGCCATTCAGAATTTCCATAACAATCATGTGTGGGCTGAAGAAAATCCCCATGCAATAACCGAAACCCATTTCCAACACCAATTTTCGGTTAATGTATGGGCAGGAATTATAGGTGATCATCTAATAGGCCCATTTTTTCTACCAGGACACCTTGATGGTCGTTCTTATTTATACTTTTTCGAAGAAGACTTACCTGGGTTATTGGAAGATGTGCCACTTGCGTTAAGGAATCGAATATGGTACATGCACGATGGCGCGCCTGCTCATTTCAGTGTAATTGTCCGAAACCACTTAAATACAGTTTATCCTAATCGTTGGATAGGTCGCGGAGGACCTCAGCAATGGCCAGCAAGATCCCCCGATCTCAACAGTTTAGACTTTTTTTTATGGGGTCACCTTAAAATTCTTGTGTATAAAACTCCCGTTAATACTTTAGGAGATTTAAGAGAGCGAATAGTTGCCTCGTGTGAAACTATACGAAATACGCCGGGAATATTTGAACGGGTGCGTAATTCCATGCGTAGAAGGGCGGAAGCATGCATACTAAGTGCAGGTGGCCACTTCCAACAATTTTTATAATCAGTTTTGGTATCATTACTAACTAACAAATTTGTGCTATTCGTTTAGACTTACAGTCACAAAATAAAATAAAACTCGTTTTTGTGAAAAATTTATTTTTTTGCAGATTATGTTTTCAAATATTATTAGGGAATTGGTAATGCGTTATGAAGCAATTTTTAGATTCTCATTCATTTTAGAATTGATCTAATTTCTTGATTTGCTTTCTGTCGATTTTTATTTTTTTGAGTGAAAATTATGCGTCGGACAAAGAAATACCAGGAGATCAAATTTTCTCAAAAATAAATGAAGATTTTAAAAATGATTTTATTTTGAAAAGAAAGCATTGGCGTAGTACTTTTTCCCCAAAAATATTCAATGCGAAACCCGTAGGGATGCCACTGTTTGAAAAAATACAAATTTGTGTACATCAGAAAATGCGCCTTGAGGCATGGAACATATGTACCAAATATTCCAAAGATGTCTACAAAATTATCTCAGTTATTATTAAAAAACTGATTATTTTTGAAAACTTTGCCACCCTGTATCTCAAAAGTTAAGGCGTTTAGGACATACGTCCATAGGACGTTTTTTCCTTAAAATGGGTCTAAGAATTACCTCCTTAAATATTAGCATGTGTTTAAGGAACACCCTGTATAAGTAATAAATTGTTCATAGGTGTATAACTTTTGTTATTTATCTGACAGAAAATACATGATACGGTTTTTATTTTTTATCAAGAAAATGAGAAATTCAGATACAATAATTTAACTTAAACTTTGTTCCATAAATGATGAAATTGATAAATCTACAATTTAATATATTATAATACTACATAAGAGCAAAAAGAAACTAACTTTATCCACTAAATATATTTGAATTAATTTTTTTTGCATGAATGTTGAAAAATAAATTTAAAGGTGTACAACTTTTATTATTTATCTGACAGAAAATACATGATACGGTTTTTATTTTTTATCAAGAAAATGAGAAATTCAGATACAACAATTCAACTTAAACTTTGTTTCATAAATGATGAAATTGATAAATCTACAATTTAATATATTATAATACTACATAAGAGCAAAAAGAAACTAACTTTATCCACTAAATATATTTGAATTAATTTTGTTTGCATGAATGTTGAAAAATAAATTTAAAGGTGTACAACTTTTATTATTTATCTGACAGAAAATACATGATACGGTTTTTATTTTTTATCAAGAAAATGAGAAATTCAGATACAATAATTTAACTTAAACTTTGTTTCATAAATGATGAAATTGATAAATCTACAATTTAATATATTATAATACTACATAAGAGCAAAAAGAAACCACATTGTCCACTAAATATATTTGAATTAATTTTTTTTGCATGAATGTTGAAAAATAAATTTAAAGGTGTACAACTTTTATTATTTATCTGACAGAAAATACATGATACGGTTTTTATTTTTTATCAAGAAAATGAGAAATTCAGATACAATAATTTAACTTAAACTTTGTTTCGTAAATGATGAAATTGATAAATCTACAATTTAATATATTATAATACTACATAAGAGCAAAAAGAAACCACATTGTCCACTAAATATATTTGAATTAATTTTTTTTGCATGAATGTTGAAAAATAAATTTAAAGGTGTACAACTTTTATTATTTATCTGACAGAAAATACATGATACGGTTTTTATTTTTTATCAAGAAAATGAGAAATTCAGATACAATAATTTAACTTAAACTTTGTTTCATAAATGATGAAATTGATAAATCTACAATTTAATATATTATAATACTACATAAGAGCAAAAAGAAACCACATTGTCCACTAAATATATTTGAATTAATTTTTTTTGCATGAATGTTGAAAAATAAATTTAAAGGTGTACAACTTTTATTATTTATCTGACAGAAAATACATGATACGGTTTTTATTTTTTATCAAGAAAATGAGAAATTCAGATACAATAATTTAACTTAAACTTTGTTTCGTAAATGATGAAATTGATAAATCTACAATTTAATATATTATAATACTACATAAGAGCAAAAAGAAACCACATTGTCCACTAAATATATTTGAATTAATTTTTTTTGCATGAATGTTGAAAAATAAATTTAAAGGTGTACAACTTTTATTATTTATCTGACAGAAAATACATGATACGGTTTTTATTTTTTATCAAGAAAATGAGAAATTCAGATACAATAATTTAACTTAAACTTTGTTTCATAAATGATGAAATTGATAAATCTACAATTTAATATATTATAATACTACATAAGAGCAAAAAGAAACCACATTGTCCACTAAATATATTTGAATTAATTTTTTTTGCATGAATGTTGAAAAATAAATTTAAAGGTGTACAACTTTTATTATTTATCTGACAGAAAATACATGATACGGTTTTTATTTTTTATCAAGAAAATGAGAAATTCAGATACAATAATTTAACTTAAACTTTGTTTCATAAATGATGAAATTGATAAATCTACAATTTAATATATTATAATACTACATAAGAGCAAAAAGAAACCACATTGTCCACTAAATATATTTGAATTAATTTTTTTTGCATGAATGTTGAAAAATAAATTTAAAGGTGTACAACTTTTATTATTTATCTGACAGAAAATACATGATACGGTTTTTATTTTTTATCAAGAAAATGAGAAATTCAGATACAATAATTTAACTTAAACTTTGTTTCGTAAATGATGAAATTGATAAATCTACAATTTAATATATTATAATACTACATAAGAGCAAAAAGAAACCACATTGTCCACTAAATATATTTGAATTAATTTTTTTTGCATGAATGTTGAAAAATAAATTTAAAGGTGTACAACTTTTATTATTTATCTGACAGAAAATACATGATACGGTTTTTATTTTTTATCAAGAAAATGAGAAATTCAGATACAATAATTTAACTTAAACTTTGTTTCATAAATGATGAAATTGATAAATCTACAATTTAATATATTATAATACTACATAAGAGCAAAAAGAAACCACATTGTCCACTAAATATATTTGAATTAATTTTTTTTGCATGAATGTTGAAAAATAAATTTAAAGGTGTACAACTTTTATTATTTATCTGACAGAAAATACATGATACGGTTTTTATTTTTTATCAAGAAAATGAGAAATTCAGATACAATAATTTAACTTAAACTTTGTTTCGTAAATGATGAAATTGATAAATCTACAATTTAATATATTATAATACTACATAAGAGCAAAAAGAAACCACATTGTCCACTAAATATATTTGAATTAATTTTTTTTGCATGAATGTTGAAAAATAAATTTAAAGGTGTACAACTTTTATTATTTATCTGACAGAAAATACATGATACGGTTTTTATTTTTTATCAAGAAAATGAGAAATTCAGATACAATAATTTAACTTAAACTTTGTTTCGTAAATGATGAAATTGATAAATCTACAATTTAATATATTATAATACTACATAAGAGCAAAAAGAAACCACATTGTCCACTAAATATATTTGAATTAATTTTTTTTGCATGAATGTTGAAAAATAAATTTAAAGGTGTACAACTTTTATTATTTATCTGACAGAAAATACATGATACGGTTTTTATTTTTTATCAAGAAAATGAGAAATTCAGATACAATAATTTAACTTAAACTTTGTTTCATAAATGATGAAATTGATAAATCTACAATTTAATATATTATAATACTACATAAGAGCAAAAAGAAACTACTTTGTCCACTAAATATATTTGAATTAATTTTTTTTGCATGAATGTTGAAAAATAAATTTGAAGGTGTACAACTTTTATTATTTATCTGGCAGAAAATACATGATACGGTTTTTATTTTTTATCAAGAAAATGAGAAATTCAGATACAATAATTTAACTTAAACTTTGTTTCATAAATGATGAAATTGATAAATCTACAATTTAATATATTATAATACTACATAAGAGCAAAAAGAAACTAACTTTATCCAATAAATATATTTGAATTAATTTTTTTTGTATAAATGTTGAAAAATAAATTTAAAGGTGTACAACTTTTATTATTTATCTGGCAGAAAATACATGATACGGTTTTTATTTTTTATTAAGAAAATGAGGAATTTAGATACCTAGAATAATTTAACTTGAACTTTGTTCCATAAATGATGAAATTGATAAATCTACAATTGAATATGTTATAATACTACATTAGAGCAAAAAGGAACTACTTTATCCACTAAATATATTTGAATTATTTTTTTTGCATGAATGTAGATAAATAAATTTAAAGGACTAATGTTTTACTTTATTTAATTTTCGATTTTTTTTCTATTATCAGAATTGTTTAAAATTTTTTTCAAGTGACCTATTTTCGTCGGTCTTTAGGTTATTATATTTCATTCTGATAATTGTCCTCAGTTTGCAAAATTCAAAAATAATATTCAAAGGAAAGTCTTCCCTTTTTGCAATTTTTCTGAGAGTTTTTACAACTCCTGGCCCCTTTCTAAATCCATTCAAATGATGTTTTTCGAAAAGCTTGTTCCACTTTTTAATTTATTCTAACCAATTATCTGTGGGTTTAATAGGACCTCCCAATGAAAGTTGCTGGACCCAAGAAGGTAATTATAATTATGATCTTCTACTTTTATAAGTATAATCGCGCAAACCAGGTAGATCATTTTTATGCTTTTTAGCAAAGTATCCAACAATATATTCCAAAGAGTCTTCTGTTATTTTAGGTGAAAATGAGCTCTGCAATTTGATCCTATTGTCTGCTCTAAAATCGTGTCTGCGTTAATTTCAATTTCACCTTTTTCATGAATTTTGGAGTAATATTTTCTTCTATTGTAGAATTTTTTCCCAGAATGACTATTCTGATTCGGTAAATTGCTTCCAATGGATTAGGATGTTCATTTGGACCACGGCTTCTAATTTGAGAAAATCCATTTTTGAGAGTGAATTTACCCCCTCTTTTGCAGCGACGAATACATTCTTTTTGCGAAGTTGTGGAAACCGTATCCTTAGCAATAGGAAAAGAATGAAATATTACATCAGTAATACCACTTTTCTTTAAAGTCAACTGATTGCTTTTGCAAGTTTTAACTAAAAATTACAAGGTTATTTAATGGTTAGACAATTATTGCTATTACTTAAAAAAATGTTAATATTTCCAATTTTTACCTTAATTTAATTTAAAAATGTTCAAAAAAAAGTTCCACAATGGCAAAAAACAGATGTCAAAACGGAAGAAAATAACAGAGTCTTATATGGCGTCTACTCGTTACACCAGTTTAAAAAATGTCCAAAAAATGTTAAAATAACACACAGTCTTATGGCAGCTACTAAAACTGTCACCAGTGTTACGTCACATTTGCTCGGCGCTTGTTTAACGTGGCGATATACAGTGTCACCATTAAAGTGCGCGCCATATGGGAAACTTTTTTTTCGAAAAGTTTCAATGAAGTTTAACTTCGGCACTTGTTTGTGCTTTAAATTTAATTTAAAATGATGTGGCCAACTGCGACCCACTGACGTTCAGTGTTTGTCAAATTCAACTTTTTTTTTTGGAAAAAATTGAAAAAGTGCATTTCTAGATCGAATTTAACAAAAAGTTACTTGAAAAAGTTGTGTCTACGCCAATTTTATATCCATATGCCAAATTTTAAGCAACTAGGATAAAGTTAACGTTTTGCTTATTTTTGACAGATATCCCCTTTATTTAAAAAAAAAAAGTTCGGTTAATTGTCATCAATTCATGTATACATCACAAACTCATCATGGAGTTTAACTCTTCTGATACCTTTTTACTTATACGGACATTTTTAGAGAGAAATTAAAAATTTGCTATAAAAATTTTAACATGACTGGTGCAAAGTTTCAATCACTTGGCTATTCTTAAACAAACCTTTGATTTCGAAAAAGCAGAGGCAACTAAAAAAAATGCAAATAATTTCGATAGAACTATTATTATTATTATTATAAATTTGAAACAACAATATATTATAGAAAATACAAATGGGTACAAAAAATTACTTATTGATCTAAATGAGGTTGTCAAACACTAATAGTGTACATTTCAGTACACGTTCAATACAAATTATGGTCCTTCTACTGACACCTGTAGGTAACTGATTTTCAATAAATCGGGGATTTATATTTGCACAGCACTCGCGAATGGTATTTTCCAGATGTTGTATGTCAGTAAATGGTCTACTTCGGTACACTTTTTGTTTCAGGTAACCTCAGGTAAACCTCATTATTCAAAAGGTTTAGATAACCGATGGATGATAAATTTTCCCTAAAGAAAAATGGCCCAATTATTTGGTCGTTAAGTTTCCCACACCATACATTAGTTTTAAAGGAATACTGATCAACACATTCAACTGTGAAATTGGGATTTTCTTGGGCCCACCATCGGCAATTTTGAGAACTTACCGTTCCATTTGAAGAGAACTTTGCCTCATCTGTCCATAAACTTTTATACAGAAACTTTACATTTTCTTCTCTCTCTCTCCTTGAAACCAGAATGAAAACCCCAAACGAACATCAAAATCTCGTTCTTTTAATGTGTTAATAAATTTTGGCTTGTAAGGCCAAAATTTATTCTTTAATAAAATTTTTCTAACACTTTCTCTCTTGTAATCGGTATTTTTTATAATATCGGTTATGCTCGTTTGCCCGTTTTCAATAACTTTTAAACAAATATTAAGTTGGGCCTCCTCTCCATATTTACTTGGAGTGTGCTTTTTCTTAAATTGATTTGCTACGGATCCTGTTTCTCTGAATTTCGACATTATCCTTGACACAGTAGTATGTTGAACATTTTTTCCTGGATGCCGTTCATTAAAAATGTTAGCTACTTGCCGGTATGGTGTATTCTCACTACATATCAAAACTATTTCTATTATTTTCTGAAGAGACAACATTATTGCAACAATAACTGTTAAAAATTTGACAAGTAAATCAACAACTTGACACTACCACAGCATGCATTTTGTTTGTCAAGACCTTCTTAAAAATTTTATTAAACGTGATTAAGCATCCTTACCGCCCTAGTTAGTGTTTATAAATAATCTGTAAATACTGAATATTGAAATTTGAATGTAATTTCAACTCTAGTAATTTTATTAATATTTATTGCAGTTTTTGAGTTGTGTCTGCTTTTTCAAAATTGAAGGTACTGACGTTTGTTTAAGAAAATAGCCAAGAGATTGAAACTTTGCACCAGCCTTGTTAAAATTTTTATAGCACATTTTTAATTTTTCTCTAAAAAGTCCGTATAAGTAAACATTTATCAGAAAAGTTAAACTCCATGATGAGTTTGTTATGTATACATGAATTGATGACAATTAACCGAACTTGTTTTTTAAAATGAAGGGGATATCTGTCAAAAATAAGCAAAACGCTAACTTTATCCTAGTTGCATAAAATTTGGCATGTGGATATAAAATTGCCGTAGACACAACTTTTTCAAGTAACTTTTTGTTAAATTTGATCTAGAAATGCACTTTTTCAATTTAAAAAAAAAGTTGACCTTGACAAACACTGAACGTCAGTGGGTCGCAGTTGGCCGCATCATTCTAAGTTAAATTTAAAGCACAAACAAGTGCCGAAGTTAAACTTCATTGAAACTTTTCGAAAAAAAAGTTTCCCATATGGTGCACAGTTTAATGGTGACACTGTATACATTGACACATATTCTTTGTGTTTTAATATTCATATGCATCCGAATCTTATTCACTGGTATCTTTTTTTCGCATTGTTCACCATCGCTATTGGAATCACTACGCTGGAAAAACTCTGCGTTGTTATCACATTCGTTATTACTATTATTACTTGTCCAAGGACGCCACATTTTAAACAAATAACAAACATTTTGAGTAATTATAATTTCTCCAATATCGAATTTCAACACTCAAATCACGATCAGTTCCTGAAGTGAACATTGACAACAGAACTGCTACCATCCTCGCATTCTATTAGTCACTGTAACATGACTTCAAATTTAATTTTATGACTCTTCAGCCAATCATAAAACACGGTTAGTAAAAATTATCCAATACGAACCGCCAATTCTTCGGTCCACGTGGACTAATTCGTACCGGCATTATTCCTTTGTATTGTTTTTTTTGCCTTTGGGTTCGCCGATAGCTTTGAGATTACTATATCGGTTACTTCGACTATACGTGAATAGACTTTTCCAGATACCCAATGCACTACTCGTTTTCCCCCCACCTCTCTAGGGCGTCCAATAGGCGCGTAGTCTCGTAATTTAATAGCTGGACCTCATAGAAATTAATGAATATAAATAAAACATTTTTGAGGAAAATTAAAATCGACCCCATTTTTTGAACAGACAGCATATTCACATTCGAAAAACTGAAAAGACTCACATTTCGTTTCGTAATAAGTTCAGCCTTCTCAAATGAAGGAAGGTATGGCCCGTTACTAGTGAAATTGCATCTAAAGATAACGACCAAGAAGAACTAGAAACACACCCACTACACGTTTCACAACTTGGAATAATAACAATAGAGATCGATCAAACACACCCATTCAACGTTCTGAGAAGAAATTACTTTAAACAGGCAGGTTACTTCAATCTTTCTAGCTATGTAACAAAAATAAATGGCTGGCGAAAATATTGCACGAGTGTTATGAAATTCTAGAACATCTACGAACTATAAAGCAGCCTTTGTAAAGAGTATATTTATCAAAATCTGACGATTCTAGAGTGACGTAGGGGAGATTTTGATAAATGTACTATTTTTACGTCGAAATTAAGACACCATACTCAATTTAACGCATTCGAATATTTCTGAGCAGGGCAAGTAGGCTACCCTACTTGCCCTGCTCTCAGTTAATATACAGGGTGTTCCTTAAACACATGCTAATATTTAAGGAGGTAATTCTTAGACCCATTTTGAAGAAAAAACGTCCTATGGACGTATGTCCTAAACGACTTAACTTTTGAGATACAGGGTGGCAAAGTTTTCAAAAATAATCAGTTTTTTAATAATAACTGAGATAATTTTGTAGACATCTTTAGCATATTTGGTACATATGTTCCATGCCTCAAGGCGCATTTTCTGATGTACAATTTTCTTAATTTTCTCTGCCAGTGGCGTACGTACGAGTTTTGAAATGTATATTTTTGGCGAAAAAAATACTACGCCACTGCTTTATCTTGAATTAAAAATTATTTTTGAAATCTCCATACATTTCTGAGCACATTTGATTTGTTGGGTTTTCTTTGTCCGACGCATGGTTTTCGCTCAAAAAATTAAAAATCGCTTTACTTAAGGATAAATTTCTTAAAAATCTGATGCGGTGTCGTGCATCGACTGAAAGCAAACTAAGAGATCAGATTTGTTGCAAAATAATTGAGGATCTAAAAGGTATTTGTTTGTTGTCAGATGCACTGTTCTCAATTAAAATTACGTCATAACGCAGCACCGCTTAATAATTTTTGAAAACATAAATTTAGTTATCCTGGAATAAAAGACGTGTAGCAGAATTTATTTACTGCAACTCTTGGAAATATGGAGTTTGTCGATATGTGATTTCTTTTAAAGATTAAAAGCAGAAAAAACAGTGTACCCACCATAGCAATAAAAAACGAATTCTCTGTATGTACAAACGTCAGTAGCTAATATTGATGTTGGTTTAAAGTAAGGTGTTGGTGTTAAAAACTGCCACAGCGCGTTTTGATTGATTTTGAAGTGTTATTGAAGTTATTTTGGTAGTCCGCTGTTTTTCTGAATATCAGTAGATATGGTAAATTATACGAATGCAGAAATGGCGCAAATGCATTACGTATATGGCCTTGCCAATGGTAATGCAACAGAAGCCAGGCGCATTTATCAGGAAAGATATCCTAATCGTGCCTTACCAGATAGCCAAACCTTTTCAAATATTCATCGTCGACTTATGGAAACTGGTAGTTTCAAGAAAATGACTCCGGAAGGTAGACCTCGTGTAGAAAGAACTCCTGAAATTAAGGAAGCGGTGCTGCAAGAAATTGAGGAACATCCTGAGACGAGTACGAGGAAGATCGCTAGAACTCTGGATATTTGTCATCAAATTGTTTGGCGTATAATGGTTGATTTTTTGTTATACCCATACCATATTTCAAGAGTGCAGGCATTACTCCCCAGAGATTTTCCACAGCGTGTGAACTTCAGTCAGTGGTATCTACAAAGTATTGCAGTAAATCCGCAGTTTGAGACACAAATTTTGTTCACAGACGAAGCAAATTTTTCTCGGAATGCCATTCAAAATTTCCATAACAATCATGTGTGGGCTGAAGAAAATCCCCATGCAATAACCGAAACCCATTTCCAACACCAATTTTCGGTAAATGTATGGGCAGGAATTATAGGTGATCATCTAATAGGCCCATTTTTTCTACCAGGACGCCTTGATGGTCGTTCTTATTTACACTTTCTCGAAGAAGACTTACCTGGGTTATTGGAAGATGTGCCACTTGCGTTAAGGAATCGAATATGGTACATGCACGATGGCGCCCCTGCTCATTTCAGTGTAATTGTCCGAAACCATTTAAATACAGTTTATCCTAATCGTTGGATAGGTCGCGGAGGACCTCAGCAATGGCCAGCAAGATCCCCCGATCTCAACAGTTTAGATTTTTTTTATGCCTTAAAACTCTTGTGTATAAAACTGCCGTTAATACTTCAGAAGATTTAAGAGAGCGAATGTTTTCAAATATTATTAGGGATTTGGTAATGCGTTGTGAAGCAATTTTCAGATTCTCATTCATTTTAGAATTGATCTAATTTCTTAATTTGCTTTCTGTCGATTTTTATTTTTTTAAGTGAAAATCATGCGTCGGACAAAGAAATACCAGGAGATCAAATTTTCTCAAAAATAAATGAGGATTTCAAAAATGATTTTATTTTGAAAAGAAAGCATTGGTGTAGTACTTTTTCCCCACAAAAATTCAATGCGAAACCCGTAGGGATGCCACTGTTTGAAAAAATGCAAATTTGTGTACATCAGAAAATGCGCCTTGAGGCATGGAACATATGTACCAAATATGCCAAAGATGTCTGCAAAATTATCTCAGTTATTATTAAAAAACTGATTATTTTTGAAAACTTTGCCACCCTGTATCTCAAAAGTTAAAGCATTTAGGACATACGTCCATTGGAAGTTTTTTCCTTAAAATGGGTCTAAGAATCACCTCCTTAAATATTAGCATGTGTTTAAGGAACACCCTGTATGTTTGACGGCTTCAACAGGATGCACGGTATCCCCTCCTAGGTATGTTTATCTGTCGCGCTCGATTAAATCCGAAATCCCCTCTTGGGCTCCCCTACTATTGAAACAGTCTTATCATTACAATGAAACCAATTTATTAGATGTATATAACTGATAAAAATTGTGCCTCTTGCAACCGATATTGAATTGCAATGACATAAGGTGAAGGTAGTCCGGTCAAATTAGAAAAAAAAAGAGTTAAGGTACCTAAATTCCCATCAAGCTGAAAGTCAGTAAGATTGTTTAAAATATGATTAAAAATAAAATTTGAAAGTTACCCATCTTTCCCCTATATGGAAAAAAATGTATTGAAGGTCAAAGTCAAAAAAATTGATTTTTCGCGATTTTCAGTAAAACGGTGAGTTTTATCATAAAAATACTTCAGACAAAAATTGTAGACCATGAA
This sequence comes from Leptinotarsa decemlineata, assembly GCF_025532065.1. Classification (NCBI taxonomy): domain Eukaryota; kingdom Metazoa; phylum Arthropoda; class Insecta; order Coleoptera; family Chrysomelidae; genus Leptinotarsa; species Leptinotarsa decemlineata. The sequence goes on along the minus strand of NW_027412572.1, from coordinate 1,586,699 downwards.
ATTATCTACAAAAAATGTATCGATACTTTTTTTCCTACGAACCACCGTTTTTGAGATATAACGATTCAAAAAGTTGTAATCGTAATAATATGCATGAGTACGGAAATATAGTCATCAAGACGCTTATCTACTTTTGCAAAATGTCAAAATCATGTACTATTTTTACACGCAATAACTGGCTGTGATACGACATCTGTATTTTACAGGAGGGGTAAAATAACAGTTTTCAAACTGTTTGAAAAGCAAAATGTTGTTCAATGTGCTGAAGTTTTTAAAAATAGTAATTCAACTCGACAAGAAATTATCACTAAAGGTATTCGCTTTCTTCTTTTTATGTACGGAGCTCCTAAAAAAAACTACCTGCTTAGATAAGCAAAGATATGCATGTTTCGCTAAAAATACCAAAAATAAAAAAGCAAGTACAATTACCTTGTCTTCCTTCAACCTCAGTTGCTGCTCATCAACACCTTTTTCAGTATATTACCAACTTCAACTGTGGCTTGGTTATCAGCTAGACCCTATAGACTGGGGTTAGAAGTTGGTCAACAATTCATTAGAACCAGCCTAAACTTCACTTCCACCTGGGCCGGAGAAACTGCTGAATACAATTTTTTGCAGCTGCAAAAAGTGGTGCAGTGCTAAATGTGGTTGTAAATAAGCCGGACTCTTTTGTTCTCTGGCATGTACACATTGTCAAGGCCGGTCGTGCTCTCTAATATTGAATCCCCGACAGTGGAGGATCCGTTTGATTCCAACGAGGCGACATGCGATACATCGCTATTAACGCAGTTTACATGTACTCAGGATGAAGATGAAGAACAAGAACAAAAAGAAGAAGAAGAACAAGAACAAAAAGAAGAAGAACAAGACGAACAAAAAGAAGAAGACTCGGGCGTTTAAATTTCACTACTTTTTTTTACCTTTAATTGCTTTTATCTTTTCAATCTCTGCTAATATTCATTATTTTGCAATAGTTTCAAATTAAACAGGATCACAACAGATCCGTGGAATTGGCCAACTGGGAAAACCACGTTGAAAAAAACACGCTAAGTATACTACCTCATAGGTGGCGTGGAAACGTGTGCATATTATGACAATTACAACTTTTACAACTTTTTGAATCGTTATATCTCAAAAACAGTGGCTCGTAGGAAAAAAAGTATTGAAACATTTTTTGTAGACAATTTTATGATCTACATTTCTTGTGGAGAGTATTTTTATGATAAAACTCACCATTTTGCTGAAAGTCGCGAAAAACTATTTTTTTTGACCTTTGCCCTTGAAATAAATCTAAATTGACCGGACTAAGCGTCACGCTCAGTTACTGAATTAACAGTCCGGAAATCAACATAGATAGATAAATTTACTCATTCAGACAATTCTTCAAAGGGTTGTGTCAGAATAGTTAAATCAGTGAAAATAAAATAAAGAAGAACATTTAATTAACTTTATTAAATTTTTTGATTAAAAATTCGTCTATTCTATAATAACAATTGTTTAACAAAGATACCTTGAACTGTTTCTTGAAGTTGTTTAATGAAGTACAATTCTTTATTGTAGATAGTAAAACATTTTGTATGTGCTATTAGGCTTTTGGTTAGTGGAAAATATTTGTTTGAAGGTGATTGACAATGTTTCATGATGAATTTCACTAGTTCGGACTTCCATTGTCTACTATATAAAATGATTTGAAATCCCTGAAACAACTAAAAAAGAATAATTAAAAATGAATAGCTGAAAATAACAATTATATTGAGCAAAATAAACCTGAAATGAAATAATAATGATATAAACTACAAGTAAAAATAGAACAATTGAGTAAATAAAAACAAAATAAAAATAAATGAATGAAAAAAGAAAAAAAAAATTAAAAGTGTAGAGATTCCAAGTCAAGTTAGTTCACGACGTTTCGATTGTTAGTATCTACAATCGTCTTCGGGTGATGACTGGACTGATTCCTCCGAGAGATGACTATTTATAGGTCGTTCGAGTACTTTCACTTATCCCCGCTTTCCATTTTCCGCTTCACTAGTTCCGTGGGAGATGACCGTTTTGGCGGGACTTGGCCATTTTTCGCTTGATGATGGGTTTCCATATGTTGCGTATTTCTACGCTGGCTTGGCTGAATACGTTGTTGGACAACATGTATGCGGCTTCCTTAAATTTTCTCCTAAACCAATGTTCCTCTCTGTGCTAGATCTCAGTTTGGGACCACTCGATGTTGTGCACAACATGGAGTGGAACAGAGAGGAACAACAGGAGAAAATTCAAGGAAGCCGCATACATGGAAACCCACCATCAAGCGAAAAATGGCCAACTCCCGCCAAAACGGTCATCTCACACGGAACCAGTGAAGCGGAAAATGGAAAGCAGGGATAAGTGAAAGTACTCGAACGACCTATAAATAGTCATCTCTTGGAGGAATCAGTCCAGTCATCACCCGAAGACGATTGTAGATACTAACAATCGAAACGTCGTGAACTAACGTGACTTGGAATCTCTACACTTTTTATTTTTATTTTCTTTTTCCATTCCTTTATTTTTATTTTGTTTTTATTCACTCAATTGTTCTATTTTTACTTGTAGTTTATTTCACTATTATTTCATTTCAGGTTTATTTTGCTTAATATAATTGTTATTTTCAGCTATTCATTTTTAATTATTCTTTTTTAGTTGTTTCAGGGATTTCAAATCATTTTATATAGTAGACAATGGAAGTCCGAACTAGTGAAATTTATAATGGAAAATATAGTAAATTTCTATGTCGAGTATTGACAATATGATAATTATTCAAGTCCAAAAAAATATTTTTTTTTTAAACATAAACACAGATCTCAAAGATATATATTCCAGAGAGTGTTACTATTTCAAATTTATTCAAAGACAGTGTTACATGACCCTGTTTTGATTGGTTTTCCGATTTTGCCATGGTCTTCTTGGACTACAATCTTCAAACGTTTCACCGTAACTGCCGCAGTCATCTTCATGACTATGTTAAACTGACTCCTACCATATTACGAATTATATTTTTGTGCTACAAACAAGTTCTTTGCATTCGTTGTTCAACCCCAGAAAGGCCCCCAGAGTCTAGACCCTACCTGTTTTCGTTTCATTGTCGTTTCGATAACGGAGTATTTGAAGGTGGCCTCAGAAGTACCCGGCCCAACCAAGAATACGGAAAATAGTCATTAACTGCCTACATCACTTCTTCATCGTTGGAAAGTCTTTGACCACCGAGCCACTTTTTCAAATTTGGGAACAGAAAATAATCCGATTGGGGCTAAATCTGGCGAATAAGGTGCATGAGGGAGCAATTCAAACTTTAATTCGGTAACTTTGGTCATTGCGATAATGGATATATATATATATATATATATATATATATATATATATATATATATATATATATATATATATATATTCAAAAAAGACTTCCGTTGGAAAAATTTTAAAAAATTTGATTTTCCACTTTGTTATTAATGTAATCAAAGATATTAAAAACTGTAAAATTTAATTAAAGCAATGAAAAACAATGTTTCTTTCAATATTCAAATTTATTCGTATTCTTATTATTTAAAGTTAAATAAAAATGATTTTTCATAATTTTTTTATTATAAACAAATGTATTGTTAATAAGATATTTAAAATTTTTTGGGCGGATTTTTATCAGTGATGAAAATTATGATTTCTAAAAACAAAATCGTTTCTTTAGAAAAATGTTAATGCTTGAAAACGCGTTTGTTGATCAACAATTTCTTTGCTACCAAATATGAATATTATGGAACGATTTTTTAAATCATAATTTCTATTTCTCTTTGATATTCTGGAAAAAAAATTAATTTTATATATTTTTCATTTATTTCATAAACAATTTGTTTTAAACAAATTAATATTTACGATATATTTCTTTAAATACTACAAAAAAACAAAAACAACCATGTGTCACTTTTTGTGTAAAAAAATCTCTATTTTTTCAATATTTTTCTTTTTTTACACAAAAAGTGACACATGGTTGTTTTTGTTTGTTTTGGTAGCATATAAAAAAATGTCTATCCTAAAAATTAATTCCTTTAAAACAAATTGTTTATTAAATGAATAAAGAAAATATAATAAAAAAAAGTTTTTTTCAGAACATCAAAGAGAAATAGAAATTGTTAAAAAAAATCCGTAATATTTATATTTAGTAGCAAAAAAATTGTTAATCACAAATGCGTTTTAAGCAATGAAAAAAATTTTTTGTAAACGATTCTGTTTTTAAAAATCATAATAATCATCACTGATGAAAATCCTCCCAAAAAAATTTCAAATATCTTATAAACAATACATTTGTTTATAACAATTTTTCAAACAAATAGAGCTAAAAGTTATGAAAAATTATTTTTATGTTACTTTGAATAGTAAGAATACGAATAAATTTGAATATTGAAAAAAAAATTTTTTCATTGCTTTCATTGAATTTTTACTTTTTAACGTCTTTGATTATTAATAACTAAGTGGAATCTTTTTTGAAGGCTTTCAAGAAACGCTCCAAGAATTGAACTAAATGAGGTTTTTAGTTTAAAAATTATCAGGGTGTTTATGTAAATTTAAAACTTGTAAAAACTGGTTAATGAGTTATATTATTGAGTATATTAAGTATATCTAATAAAATGATCACGGGAAAAAAAATTTCCCATGGATTTTTGTTTATTCAAGTATCTAGATTTTTAGGGATGTGAATTTTTTTCTTAATAATGATATCACAACACAACAAAGTTTTTGTTTCGGGGTTGAAATTAGATGATTTTAATGTATTTCCACGTGTTAAAACCGAAAGTGACCATAAAAATTATATATTAGCTCTTGTTTTCAAGATATAGAAAAGAGGAACGGTTAAATACCCTAATCTCCCATCTGCTCTTCGGCCTGTACCACACTCAGACAATTTGCCAGTCCCTTCTCCACCCCAAAACTATGAAATTTTAGAGGAAGGTGATGAAGACTGTTTAGAAGGAGCAACCCATCCTTCTACATCCTATGACCCTGATTTTGAGGTAAGCGATAGGTCTAGTGATCCGCACAGAATTAGTCAAGCAGAGTTGAGTGACCTTATAAGAGATCTTCGCTTGTCTAAGGAAAAGGCTGAGCTGTTAGGGTCAAGACTACAACAGTGGCATCTTCTAAAACATGATGTGAAAATATCTCAGTACAGACAGCGTCAAAAAGATTTGTTTCCTTTTTTTGAGAAAAAAGAAAACCTCGTAGTTTGTTCTGATGTTAATGGTTTGATGGACTGCTTGAATTTGGATCACACTCCATCTGAATGGAGACTGTTTATAGACTCTTCAAAACTAAGCTTAAAAGCTGTACTTCTGCATAATGGAAATCAGCTACCCTCTATTCCTATAGGTCATGCAGTTCACATGAAGGAAACGTATATAAATATGAAAACACTTCTCCAATCAATCAAATATGAACAACACAAGTGGCACATCTGTGGTGATCTGAAAGTCATTGCTATACTCCTAGGAATGCAATTAGGGTTCACCAAGTACTGTTGTTTTTTGTGTCTGTGGGACAGTCGGGATAGAAAATCTCACTATAAAAAAATGAACTGGCCTACACGAGACCTAAACCCTAATGAGAAAAATGTAGTTTACGAGCCTCTTGTAGATCCTAAGGATGTTCTCCTTCCCCCATTACATATTAAGTTGGGACTAATGAAAAACTTTGTGAAGGCCATGGACCAGGAAGGACAAGCTTTTAAGTACTTGAGAACAAAGTTTCCCAGGTTGAGTGATGCTAAAGTCAAGGAAGGCATCTTTATTGGGCCTCAAATCCGTGAAATCGTAAATGATCCTGCTTTTGACATGATTTTAACAGGAAATGAAAAAAGAGCCTGGGAAGCCTTTAAGGGGGTTGTACATGGGTTTTTAGGTAACAAAAGAGATGATAACTTCACAGCATTGGTTAAAGAGCTTCTTCAAGCTTACCACCAACTTGGATGCAACATGTCCTTAAAAATTCATTTTCATCACTCTCATCTTAATTTCTTCCCACAAAACTGTGGAGCTGTGAGTGACGAACATGGAGAAAGATTCCATCAAGACATTGCCTTAATGGAACAGAGATATCAGGGCCGTTGGAATGAAGCAATGCTTGCAGACTACTGCTGGTCTGTGTGTAGGGATGCTCCAGAAGTGTTTTATAAAAGACAAGCTAAACGACAGCGATCTTACAATGAATCGGATGGACTTAATTGAAATTTGGTGGTACAAACTTCTTTTATTTGTCAAAACACTAAGAATAATATTTTTTTTTATTATTTTGTACTTAAAATATTCTAAAAGAAACATAACAATATTGTTTTATGTACTTTCACTTTTCACGTATAGTATAACTACTCTTTAAGATTAAGTACTGTGTATCTCAAAAACCAGAGCTAATAAAAATTTTTCATTGTTATTTTCGTTTTTATCACCCCAAAATTAGTAGAAATTGACTAATTTAGTGTAGGAAACATTCAAAAAATATTTTTTTGTTGTGTTGTGAATGGGTTGGCGCGTGAGGGACGCTTATCGCCCGCTTTTAGCGCTATATTCGCCTCTAAATTAAAATTATAAATATTGCTGATAGAGTTCCGGAAGGCGGGACTTTTTTTTTAAAGAAATTTCCTCTTCTTCAAGGATCTTTTTTCAAATTTCGGATATCTTTAATATTTCCCGAGATATTTGCGAAAAACCAAATTCCCCCCCTTTTTTTACTAAATTGTTTATAACTTTTGCAATTTTTTCGACCCCCTCTTGAAATTTTTCATAAAGTTGCTAAAGGTCATTTCAAATCAGATGAGCCCTGGATCATAATTTTCGGTGCCCTTGGACAGAAGTTCCAAAAAAAAGAATCTTGTGACCCCCGACTAATGACCTTGCCTTAAGATGAAAGGGTCTTCGCCTTGTTTGGTGCCGGTTTTGAGTCCACTGTTTTGATTGTTCTTTTGTCTCGGATGTAAACAACTACCGCCATCTTTAGGCCAGGCCTGGTACTTCCGGGACCGCTTTCGTAGTAGGGGAGAGGGGGGACATTGGGACGCTACAAATATAATTAGCTATGTAGAGCTTGGCTTTCGATATATTGATCAAATAATTTTATGATGTTTACATTTATAAGTGTACTGTCTATCACCATAGGCTTAGCGCTTATCCACTAATAGATAAATCAGATTTTGAGATTTTACCAAGTATTCAAAATGTCCCGATGTGCCCCTTGGACAAAAACAAATTTCTTTATTAAAAAAGTTTTGAGTCATATTCACTTGGTGAAAAAAGGTGGTACGATCTAACATAAATCGTATAAACAGTAAAATAAAAATAAAAAATACATTAAACAACATTTTCATTTGATTTAGTTGACATTATAGGCGCGGAAGTCAACTTGAAACCGTTTTATTGAACTAGACCTTGCAGTTGTTTCAGACGTTCTTGGCTTAGGTAGTTTTAGTTCCACTTGTTCCAATTCTATTAGGTCCTTATCAGGTACTTGGGGTAAGATAAATCCAATTCCTGTCTTCCTGAGAAAATTCATGAAATATTTTCCGTCGACAATTTCTTCCACTTCTCCTACATAATATTTTTGGGTTTTCTTCGTGCAATACTTAACCAGCAAAAAGTCACCGACTTTGATATTTGGCATCCCAGATTCAGGATCTATGATAGCTTCTACATCTTGCATGAATTCTTCGTCAGAATTTTCACGGTCCATTTCACTCAAACAGTCAGATTCATCATCAGCATAGCTCACTTTCTCTCCGGAATCATCTGAATCATTCGCTTGTTGCTCAACATTATCAAATAGGTTATGTTTAACTTGCTTCTTCTTTTGCTTAGCTATTTTTTTTCTTCCAGTCTATCTTTTTCTGGCGTCTCTGTTAGAATTCGTGATTTTCCGGGCTGTCTTCCTTTTGAATTTGATATCTTTCTCTCTGCTTTGGGATAGGGCCGTATTATGTCTGGAGATATGACATCCGACTGTAATGAAGTTGATGAAGTGCTACTGACCAACACAGATGTTGATGGTGCGTCTGTTGCTACTGGATCCCTTGTATCTGTTACAGATGCAGCAACGAAATCATCTTCCTTAAAAATACCTCTATCAAATGGCACAATCCCGGTTTTTCTAAACCCGGAACATATGTTGGCCAGAGTGAAAGCTTTCTGATACGCTTTTTCTGTCAATTCTGCGATTTCATATATAGATACCCTTTTGCCAGGATGGTTTACTAACCAATCACTGAAAGCTTGCTTCAAATATGTTTTAAATGGGCCATATAACGCAACGTCAAGAGGCTGAAGGCGGTGCGTACAATGTGGGGGAAACGTAACGAAAATGATTCCGTTCTCCCTACAATATAAAATAGTTTCAAGACTGGTGTGAGACTCATGGTTGTCCAAAACAATCAATATTGGTTCATTTTTCGTACATTTTGTATGCTTTTGTATGTGTTTAATCAGATCCAAGAAAAATATAGATGTCATCCATCCTGACCCTGACTTGTTAGCTAATCCAAGACTTCCTGTAGGCGCTGCTTTTATAAAAACATCCTTGAATTTGGCTCTTGGGAACACATAAACAGGAGGAATTGTTTCCAACTCCACTTATTATAGCGCAAAATGTAACAAGCTCTCCCCGTTCGGCGGATACTGCCTGACCAACTTGTTTTGTGCCAGTTTTGGCAATAACTTTTGGAGCATCTAAAACAGTGGCAACACCTGTTTCAGCCAAATTGTAGATTAGTTCTGGTGTAATCTTATACTTTTCTAAAGCTCTCTGTAAATTATCGAAAAATTCCTTCACATTTGTTTCATTAAATGCCGAGACTCTTGCCATACTGGTATTTTCTGCCTTCCTCAATGACAAAATTGGATACCTCTTCATGAATGATTTCATCCAATCCTTTCCAGCGGATAACGAGTTATTCCAGCTCGGCGGATACTTCACATTTAGTTTTTTGGCATAATCATATGCCAGCTTTTGAGCTTGTGTATATGTGAGACCATAATTCATTTTCGAACTCTGGATAAAATATTTGGCCAGTTGTTCTTCTTGAGCAGATGTAAAAACTTATTGAGACGAATACTTTGACTGGAATGGTGATGCAAATGATATTGGATCATCTGAATCTTGTCTGTCAGGAGCGTCATGGTCTCGGCCAGGATTTTCGAAACGTCGTCTCTTTATTTTTTTCAGTCTGTTACCCAGGGTCGATTTCGTCAAATTGTAGGTTGTGGCTGCAGTTCTTATTGTAAGTCTTCCTTGCAAAACATCTTCGACAGCGGCCATTATGTTTTTCTCTGATATATCAGAACGATTGGTCTTCCTCTTGTAAGTCCTTACCATGTTGATGCCTGAAAAAAAATGCAGTCAATTCCCACATTTTTCTCTGGGGCAGATTGGGACAGTGTCTATATGTGCCCCCGACTAGATGTCCCAATCTGCCCCAATCATTCTTATAAACAAAATGGGTTTATATAAATAACTAAAATAAACAATAACATCAGCACTTACAGACATAATGAGCATAAACAATTCCACTTACCTTCAGAATTTCAACAGAGTTAATTCTAGCATCCACTTGAAAAATATTCGATCTCAAACGATTTCTGATTTATTTACCACGCCGGACATGTACACGTAACAAACTGTAACTATAGTCTATTTCAAAAGAGTGTAGAGTAATAAAATCTCATTAAGTATTCAAAAGCGCTACAGGGTGATCCGTCAATAAATTCTGTCACTTCCCTAGTCCGCATTGCAAAATTATGTCCTTTCATAAAGAGCAGGTAGGTATCACCCTGTTTTAAGGGATTTGTCCATTGTTATCGACGGATAAATACTGAGCCAGAGGCGCGCTAGTGGGATAATTGCCAAAAGAATATGCATTCATAAAAAGTATATTAAAGGAAATAAAAATTTAATACAGCAGAACAGTGTTATTAAAAAAATATAAAATGTAACAATAAAATATATACGAACCGAAATCGGGAAATACTCACAAACACACACGAACGAACTTTACGTATTGAAACACTTGTGGGGACTTTAAATCAATTTATTCACAAAAACGACAAGAACTTTACTGGATACGTTATTACAATTTGACACTTGAACAATACTAAAACTGTGAACTTCCCTTAACGTTTAACAACACTCTATTTATACCCTAATTGAATGTTCTAGAGATTACTAGGTACAATTTTCGAGAACCTTCCGAGAAAATAATTATTCAGACTACCCTTAATTCTAAACCCTAACCTAAGCAAAAGTGTCACTGTCACTGATACACTGGTCTCTGTCCAGATTGTTTATCCCGCTACAGTATATTTACAATTCAATTAAATTATTCTACATCAGTATAGTCTTCATCCGAAGAACTGTCATCATCCCCTGGTGTTATAATTATAGGGTCAACCACCTGATCGACCAAGTTGTCCAGTTCCCACATTGTATCTTCCTCTTTTAAAACATGCTGGATTGCTTTTTGCCAGTTTTCTGATGTGATTTCCATAATGGCTTGATCAAACAATACCTTGACATCTTTCATTTTAAATGTGGTATTGTGCCTTGCAACATATCCTTTAACTTGTGCCCATATAAGTTCTATAGGATTTAATTCGCAATGATATGGCGGTAGGCGCAGCACAGTTACTTTATACTTTTCTGCTACATCTTCTACGGCATATTTCATGAAGCGAGATTTATGTTGTTTTACTATGGCTAGTAGTTCCTTCTTTACTGAATTCGTCTCAAACTGAATACCTTTATTTGACAGCCAGTTAATAATTTCTTGCTTTCTCCAAGCTGAAGTTGGTACCTTCTCTAAGCGCCTTGAATGGTAGCTTGCATTATCCATAACCACGACCGAATCAGCTGAAAGAAATTTTAACATTTCCCCGAAGTAGTCTTCGAAGACATCCGAATTCATGTCCTCATGATAATCTCCCGTCCGGCACGACTCAAAGCTTAACAAACCTTCTTTTAAAAATCCGTCTTCGCTTCCAATGTGAGCAATTATAAGCCTCTTCCCTTTTCCCGAAGGCACTTTAATACCCGTCGAAAGGCCTTCTATGAAAGCTTGGCGAGAACTTGTTATATTTTTATCTTGCCACATTTTTTTGACTATATAACCTTCGTTTATCCACGTCTCATCAAGATAAAAAATTTTCTTTTGCTCTCTGCGGTACTGCTTTATAGTTGTCAAATATTTTCGTCTCCAGCAAACAATTTCATCACTTTCCAGTAATAGTGCCTTTCGATTGTGCTTTTCCCAGGCAAAATTCATACTTTTTAAAGTTTTCCATAAAAGTTTTCTGGATATCAAAGGAATATCGTTATCTTGGCTTATCTCGATAAATATTTTTTCAAGAGTGGGTATTTCCTTTTTAAAATAAAACGAATGAACTTTTCTTCGAATGTCACATTTGGTGTCTTCATCTAAGATTTTTATTGGTCTTCCTGTATTTCTCTTGCATGGACTTACCTGGCCTGATATCTTTCTTTCTCGCAATGATTTAAAAATCGTGGACTGTCCAATTCCAGTCATTCGGGCACATCGCTCAACACTTTCTTGCACAGACAAACTAGGGTGATCGTGTTTTATGCAATCATATACATTTAAAATTATAACTTTTTCGCAAACAGATAGCGGAGAATTTTTTACACTTCTTTTCTTTGGAGTAAATGTCCCCATTTTATAACTTTTTCACTATTTCTATATCACAATATCACTGTACGTTTAATTGGTGTAGTAACAATTACTATTATAACTCGAATGTTTAAGACACCATTACAATATATTTAAACCCTTTTTCTTAATTACCTGGGTTTAATAGGTATTGCATGATTGGTGGGCAGGGTCAAAAAGGGATTATTATAATGACATGGCACCTCGGAACTAAGTGTTAACCCTTTTTTGAGAAATCATGCTCAAGTATATGAACCCAAATTGCATATTAAATAAGTTTACAAGAACCACTAAAATTAATCTTAATCTTTTTTTAAGAAATTTTACTTACCTAAATACATGTAGGTACTTAGTTTTAGACCAAATTACTTCCCAAAAATGGCCTTTTATTATTATCTATGTCTGTAATTTTTAATTTACTTTAATTATTAAGTTTAATAATCCTAAGATTTGCCTACGCCCATGGACGACAACGAAATTCAGGCAAATTTTATGACACTTCATGATTTATTACTCTACACTCTTTTGAAATAGACTATAGGTACTGAGTCGCTTGACGCTTTCGAAACTTTTCTACAATAAAAAAGTTACGTGGTGCGCTCTAACGATAAGCATTACAACTCAACTTTATGCTTAATGGCGCAAACATTTGAAATGTCCATATGTGCCCCGTGTCCCAATGTACCCCCCTCTCCCCTACTCAAGGGATAACCTCAATAAAACAGCTATGCCAATGCTTTGGATAAATTGTAAACAAATTATAACTGTTTATATTAGTTACGACTATCTAAAATTTGAGTTATTATAACTTCTTTCATATTTGCAGAACGTCACGGTTTGAAAGAACCCCATAGAGTGGAGCAGCTCCAAATGCGGATAATTTCGTCACTCAGAGACCATGTAACGTATAATGCAGAAGCTCAAAGGAAGCCACATTATTTCAGCAGGCTTCTAGGAAAACTTCCAGAACTGAGGTCGCTCAGTCTTCAAGGTCTCCAAAGAATTTTCTATTTGAAACTGGAAGATTTGGTACCTGCGCCACCACTAATAGAAAAAATGTTCGTTGCCAGTTTACCGTTCTGAATGGTACTCGTTTTTTGTATCAACTTTACTGTAGAAACGTGATAAAAGTCTTTATGTGATCCATTGTAATTATAGTACATTTAGTTTTAAGAAAGGTCGAATATTCCAAAACGTAATGATATGATTTGATTAATTCAAATCATGAAAATATTTCTGAAATTTTCTGGTCATTTTTTGATATTAGAAATAGATTTTATCGATTTTTACTGTTTGCTTCTAGAATTGCTCAGAAGGGGTGTGGAAGCTCGATAATGTATTCGTTTCCGTTCAAATAAAAGTATTTGCCTTTTGATACACGCACTTGCGATATATTATTTAAGTTAAACGCTTGCTAAGTTCGTTCAAAGTACAGTTACTTTCAAGACACTAGCTGACATTATCACTTCTGATCTCTAGAAACTCTCGGGTGGTCCTGTTACCTTAAGTAAGAAACTATAATTTTAATGAAATAAATATTTCCTATTTGTTATTTTTTTTCTCTTTTTATTGATATAAAACATCCATAGCCGCACGTAAAACTGATTGATGGCGTGGCGACGGGTCGCCATGCGCAAGCGAATGTGCGATTCTCTTCCCACTGGTTCGGCGTTACGGTATTTCTCTTCTCACACTGAGCTCGTATACTACAGGCTGATTCACGGTGGATGGCACATTAGACGTTTCTGGTGAACCAGACAACGGATTACTTTGAAAATTTAATGGAGGGCATATTCGGACATTCTCTAGCCAACTAAAATATTTTCGACAATGCGGTGTTGCCGCTTCTATTAGAAAGCAGTAGCAACTTTGATTTTTCAAATGGAACACTCTGTATATAATATTATTTTTGGAATCTCCAACAATTGCCCGACAACTTTTCTTGATATTTCCCTATACCTATCTGTTACCGTTTTCGAAATAAAAATTAATTTCAATTTTTTTCTTCGAAAATCATGACTTCTAAAAATGCCGATATCTTTTAGTTAAGAAGTACTATGATATCGAAATTTGGTATGGAGTTAGGTGATACTTGGACACTTCCCACACGTCAGCCTAATCTCCGTTACTTCAACACAGGGTGGTAAAAAATACAGTTTTTTCGTTTGCTTGAAAAAGTTGCTGAAATTTGATTATTTTAAATAAAACACCCTGTATATTATTGAAAATTCGGAAAGCTGCTGAAATTTGCTTTCTTTCTATGTATATCATACCTATACCTAACTAGTCAAGTTTCGGACTTATGAACATTTATTTGTGAAAATGTCCCTTCAGAATGGTATTTCCATTCGGTATTTGGTAAGCAGGCCATGATTACTATTTGATAGTAGCGATGTGGCATTCTCCTAATAATATCGACATTTTCGTCACTTCAGAAGTTGCAAATACCTTCAAAACGATGGAACAAAACTATTCAAACGAAGTTCTTATGAATTTGTTTATTATTTTTGGACAGTGTGACAAAATTATCAGCAGAACATGTAGAAAGTTCAATGAAATGTATCCGAATCTACCGCCAATGAACCTCAAGAAATTTATACGAATTCAGAACAATTTCAATGCATTTGGATCAACTTTAAAAGCACCAAGAAACTTGCCTCGACCCGTAACTTTCGAAGACAACCAGATTAATGTCTTAGCATATTTTCACGCATTTCCCGAGTCATCGATAAGAAGTGCTGAAGAAGATTTGGGTATAAAATATTCATCGGTTCAAAGAATCTTGCGAAGACATAAAATGCATGATTATAAATTCACCAAAATTCAAGCAATGAAGCCTCAAGATCCTCAACAGAGAGTAGAATTTTGTGAAATGTTGTTGACACGCATTCAAGAAGATCCACTTTTTTTAAATAAAATTATTTGGACTGATGAATCGAAATTTTCGAGAGAAGGGATTTTCAATAGAAAAAATCGTCATTATTGGTCCAGTGAAAATCCTCACGTCACAAAAGAAGCCGGATTTCAAGAAAAATTTAGTTTTAATGTCTTCTGCATGTTGATGGACAACAAATTGAGGTACGTGATATACGAGGAGTCATTAACATCCAGAAGCTACCTGAATATTTTGGAGAATACTGTAGACAGTTTCGTGGATAATCTGCCACTCGAAGATTATCGAAACTGTTGGTACCAACTAGACGGAGCTCCTGCACATTGCACAAGAGAAGTGAGCGCAGAACTGGATAGACTATTTGACGATCGGTGGATGAGGCGCTTGGGGCCATGGAATTGGCCAGCGAGATCACCCGATCTTAATCCATTAGATTTTTATTTGTGGGGAATGTTTAAAGAAAAAGTTTACAAAATACCCGTGCGTTCGAGAGATGAATTGTTAGAAAGGATTGCCCAAACATTTGAAGATTTGGATCCCAATGAAATCAGATCTGCCACCACGAAAGCAGTCAACACCCGCATTTTAAAGTGCTTGGAAGTGAAAGGCCAGCGATTCGAACATATTTTGAAATATTCCACATGATTGTTTTACTTTTTTATAATTATTCATATCAATATTTCCAATTTCAAGTTTCTTGGTGCTTTTTTAAAGTTTATCCGAACATATTGAAATTGTTCTGAATTCGTATAAATTTCTTGAGGTTCATTGGCGGTAGATTCGGATACATTTCATTGAACTTTCTACATGTTCTGCTGATAATTTTGTCACACTGTCCAAAAATAATAAACAAATTCATAAGAACTTCGTTTGAATAGTTTTGTTCCATCGTTTTGAAGGTATTTGCAACTTCTGAAGTGACGAAAATGTCGATATTATTAGGAGAATGTCACAACGCTACTGTCAAATAGTAATCATGGCCTGCTTACCAAATACCGAATGGAAATACCATTCTGAAGGGACATTTTCACAAATAAATGTTCATAAGTCCGAAACTTGACTAGTTAGGTATAGGTATGATATACATAGAAAGAAAGCAAATTTCAGCAGCTTTCCGAATTTTCAATAATATACAGGGTGTTCCATTTAAAATAATCAAATTTCAGCAACTTTTTCAAGCAAACGAAAAAACTGTATTTTTTTACCACCCTGTATTGAAGTAACGGAGATTAGGCTGACGTGTGGGAAGTGTCCAAGTATCACCTAACTCCAAACCAAATTTCGATATTATAGTACTTCTTAACTAAAAGATATCGGCATTTTTAAGAAGTCATGATTTTCGAAGAAAAAAATTGAAATTAATTTTTATTTCGAAAACGGTAACAGATAGGTATAGGGAAATATCAAGAAAAGTTGTCGGGCAATTATTGGAGATTCCAAAAATAATATTATATACAGAGTGTTCCATTTGAAAAATCAAAGTTGCTACTGCTTTCTAATAAAAGCGGCAACACCGCATTGTCGAAAATATTTTAGTTGGCTAGAGAATGTCCGAATATGCCCTCCATTAAATTTTCAAAGTGATCCGTTGTCTGGTTCACCAGAAACGTCTAATGTGCCATCCACCGTGAATCAGCCTGTATAGTATACATAACCTGTGTTTTTCTAAATCATAGGTTCTCAAACTTATTTTGTTTACCTCCCACTTCGAGAATTATTTATTTTATAGTGACCCCCAAATTTTTTTATTTTACTACATCTTACTTAATAGCCACTTCCTCCAACGTATTTTAAGGGGCACTTGAGGCTAAGTAGCCCTTAAATTGGATTTTCCTCTTGCACCAACGTTAAGGACTCCTTAATACCTTCCTTAAGTCCCCGCTTTCAAGTCCAGAATATCGATCACTTAAGGAGTTCCTTAACAATTTTGTGAGGTTATGTTTATTTATGAAGTGTTTTCAAAAATGAAATATTTTGATGATGACATAGATGATAGAGAAACAGTAGAACTTATGGAATATGGTTTTCCTTGGTTTTCCGCCTTCGGCGTCGGGATGTTACCAAATAACGTGCTTTCGAAAACTGTGATAAAATTATTTCGTTAGTTATCAATGTCCTTGGGATATTATAGCTGATAACTAACGCACTTCTGTGTGAAACAGCATTCGGTTGAAATCTTCATCATTAGCAACACAAAGCTGGTTAAATAATCTGTCATTTAAAGAGATGTTTCGGATTTTATTGACTACTCTGATGATATATTGCACTGATTGAGAGAGGCGCTCACTCAAATTGTTCGCAACCAAATGTTGCCTATAATGATGCAATGTACATCGGGCACATCTGGAATTTTATTTTTTGCGTACGCTACGAAGCCCTTGTGATGTCCTCTCATAATAGGAGCGCCATCCGTAGCAGCTGATATAATATTCTTCAGTGGAATTTCTTTCTCATAAGAAAATTTTTCCAATGTATTATATATGGTTTCTCCTTTTGTATCCGTTTCTAAATTTCTGGCAAATAGTATTTCTTGATATATTTTCTCATTTTTAATAAACCTCACGTATGACAACAATGCTTCATTGGTTGGTAAAGTGGACTCATCTAACTGAATTGAGAAGTCTTCAGATGATTGCATAATGACTATTCACTGTTTTCAGCCATCTCATCAATTCGTGTTTGCACGGAACTATTGCTTAAAGAAATTTTTCGGATATCTGCCGCTGATTTATGGATCACAGTAGTTATCACTTCTTTCATTGCCAGTAAAATTAAATCCTCTCCAATAGTGTGAGGTATACCTGTTTGATAAATTAGCAAAAAGATATTGTAGGAAGCTCGGAGTCCGTCGTTGTCTTGCTTAGAAGCTGCAGAAATTTTTTTTTTGCGTTAGTTAAACCCAACCAGTTTTCTGTGTATTTTCAAAATGTCGGCGGTATGAGAACAAAAATATTAGAATTTCAACAAAGTGTTATGTGTTCTAACTATGATATTATAATTTTAATAGAAACATGGCTTAATAGAGACTTTTCGGATAGTGAACTGGGTTTAAAAGGTTTCAACATATCTAATATATAAAAATGGATGTTTGTTGGTTGGTTGGTAAGTGATAAACGTCTACATCGCTCAACCGATCGTCATGAAACTTGACATGTATCAGTAATTTTTCATGGAGAATGTTTTTTGGCTATCAATTTTTCTGTTACTCGCCACTAGATGGCGCTGTAGAACAATTTTTTGGACAGCACTGTTCTATAACCCTACGCACGCCTGAGTTCGTTGATTCTGATTCTGTCAAAACATTGGAACAGCAGCGATACAGCAACATAGTACTAATTAGTACTACAACTACCAAATTCTACGCGGGCGAAGCCGCGGGCAACAACTAGTATATATTAGATAGAGACCAAACAGATAGCGATAAAAAAAAGAGGAGGAATACTAATAGCCACTAGAGAATCTTTAATAACTGAGTTAATCGACATATCTCCTGACAATATAGAACATCTGTATGTTAAATTATCAAAAAAATAAAAAATAGATTAACCTAGTGCTCTGGCTTTCTTTATTTCTCTTTAATAATCTACTAATCTACAATCTCTGATTTTCCTATCAACATGCTCTTTCTATCTTGCTTTCCAAAAGTGAAATTCAGCTCATGTAATATCTTCCATATTCGACTTCTTTTTATATCAGGAAAAAAACTGTCTTCACGAATAACTGACAAAACTTTATTTAATGTAAGTATTTCGTTTTTTATGTAAAAAGAGTGTAATGTTCTCCTGATAGAATTCTTCACTTTCTACCAGTGGATACTTTCAGCTCGAAAAAGTTGTTGTTTTCCTTGAGAATTCTAAAAATTGTCGATCTATTGACACCAGTCATACTCGGGCATTTTTGCACTTCTTCTATGAATTATATACATTCATAACAATTGTTTTTTCATTTATATTTAATGGTGACAATTTCAGACGCTTCACGATTCCCGAACAAATAGCTTCCATGTTGTATAGCTGTTTATGCAACGCGCTCTAGGAGTAAACTGAAGAATATCACGAATAACCCCGCTAAAAAGCCAAGTCGATCTTTATTGATGGGTGCCATATATCTGTTGGCAGTATAATTCAAAGGAATATCTATTTATACCGCCTTCAAAAAAACAATGTTTTTTCAACCCCAATACAGTACGCCTATGGCACTAAAATATATAGATATACTGCTTTAGTCTCTCTCATTTCTGAACAGATTATAGTTCTTTTTCGAGCTTTCCTTTGTATTACAGAGCCCGAAAGCACCGTCTACTAGAGTCTTTGATGATTCCTCTTTGAATCAATTGATGGCGGTTGGATTCATGGTTCAGATACTGTCCCGTGTGAGTGGGTTTTCCATTTAGTGTCGCTCCTCTTCACCAATACGTCTAAGAACGGCACTTCGTGGTGGACTTCCTTCTCCATTGTGAAAGTGATGGAGGACCGCAGCTAAATGGGAAACATCTGCATATCGAAAACCCGCTTATACGGGACAGTATCTGAACCAGGAATACAACCACCATCAATCGACTAAGAGAGGAATCATCAAGACTCTACTAGACCGTGCTTTCGGGCTCTGCAATACAAAGGAAGGTTTCAAAAAGGAACTAGGCATCATCAAAAATGACCTTCAACGGAATGGTTACTCCAGAGTGATGGTAGAACAGGCTTTAGCTGTAAGACAGCAAGAGCTCCACAAGGAATAGAAGCCGCCACAACCAGTACTTCTACTGGTTGTGGCGGCAGAGGATTTTCGGAAAGGATAAGAAGGATAGGGTACAAGTATAACATCAGAACCTGCTTCAGATATGGGAACACTATCCGTAGCAGTCTCACAAAAACCAGGTCACCAAACGCGGGCTGCGATTCCAAGAATTGCAATTACCGAATACCCTGTGAGTGCGGAGAATCATACATCGGTGAAACTAAGAGGCCATTGAAAGTTCGCATCGCCGAGCACAAGAAACACTTACTTAGAGGAGAAACCAGCAAATCCGGAATAACAGATCATGTTTGGATTCATCAACATAACATCAAGTGGGCTCAAGCTGAAATCATCCACAAAGAGGAATACTGATGTAGGAGAAAATTCAAAGAAGCCGCGTATATGTTGTCCAACAACGCATTCAATCAAGCTAGCGTAGATATACTTAACATATGGAAACCTCTAATCAAGCGGAACACGACCAACTCCTGCCAAACGGTCAGCTCCCGCTAAAAACCGATGAAGCGGAGAGAGGTAAGAGGGGATAGGTGAAAGCACTCGAATGACATAAATAGTCCGATCTCGAAGGAATAAGTCTAGTTTTTGGAATACTTCGATCCTGGGAGTGACGAGCTTTGGCGAGTCACTCGCAGGCTCAAGGGGAAGAAGACTGCTCTCTCACCCATTCACGGAGAGCGCGGAGTGTGCTACACCCCCGCCGACAAAGCGCTAGCCTTTGCTGACACGATGGAACGTCAGTTTCAACTTAACGTTGACGACGACATCGACCGCGATATGCTGTTGGAAGACCGGGTTCACCGACTCCTCAGGGAAGATAACGACGACGACATCCGTCCAGCTTCTGTGGAAGAACTGACGGGATACATCAGGGCCGCAAAGGCCAAGAAAGCTCCGGGGGTCGACTCAATAACTAATAAGTTGTTGAAGAGGCTCCCGGAAAATTGCGTCGAATGTTTACTGAACATTATAAACAGTTCGTTGGCCCCCAGACACTTCCTCAGAAGGTGGAAGCATGCGATCGTCGTCATGATCCCAAAACAGGGTCTGCACCCGCTGTTCCCACAGAACTATCGCCCGATCAGTCTACTCTCGTCGGCGGCTAAGGTGGCTGAAAGAGTTGTTCTTCATAGGCTCAGCAAAGAAGTTGAGGACCGAAATGTTCTGCCTGACGAACAATTTGGCTTCAGGAGAGAACACTCCACTGAGTTACAGGCGCTAAGGCTGGTCGAAAACACCATCAAAGAGCTCAACAAAAAGTACACATAGTGCTACTCGACATCATAATAGACCGTAGGCTCACTTGGAACTAGGGATCGACCGATACCGATATTTATATCGGCCATCGGTGATATCGGCCTCATTGGCCGATTATCGTATCGGCCGATATCAAAAGCCGATAGACCGATATATTTTCTTATTGGGAAAAAAATCAATTTGAAAAATGAACGAAAAAAATACACTTCCATCAGAAATATATCTTTATTGCCAATAAAAAGTATGTAACATAAAATCAACTAAATTCTTTGACTAGTAATTAAAAATTAATAAAATAAAACCCTATGCGGATTGCAACTATAAGGTAAAATTATTTCACCTTACTAAAATACAAAAATAACTGATTAATACTGATAATTTAGTTTTGGTAGGTTGTGATGCAAAAACAATAAGCTTTCTGCCCTATCAGGTGTTAGCCTGCTACGTTTTGCATCATAAATATTACCAGCTTCAGAGAAAACTTGTTTGCTGGGGACACTTCCAGCTGGTGCAGATAGGTATATGGCACCCTGCGGAAAAAGATTGGGAAATCTTAATTTATTGTCGTTCCACCACTGAACGGGATTTTTATTTCTGGAAATTATTGGATGACTTTGATATAATTTAATTTCATCATCCAGTACCTCAACAAAAGCAGACCTTTGTTTTCGTTTTCTCTTCGAACGTCCTGATGTGCCTTCACCAGCAAAATGTTCGTAAGATTCCCAAAATAAATCATGCACAGACTCCCTTTCCATAGCTAGCAATTTTACTAGTGGCATATTGTCCTCCCCATCACTTTCACCATCCGTAATAGTTTCGATAATGCCGCTGCCTCCCTCATGAACAGTAATTTTTCTTTTTAATATTTCATAGATTGGTCCGCCTTCATTGTCAAAAAAACTGTTCTTGAAACGTGGAACCAACAACGTGGCCAGCGTAAAACTTTCTTCAGTAAAAATATGGTCGAATCGTTTTTCCAAGTTTTTTTGTAGATCACTCCTCAATGTGTCTACACCAGAAAATATGGCACTTTTTGAACGGTTGCTCAAGTACGAATCTTATGTTTTAACTAGGGGTATCACCTCTGATATGCAACACTCCCTGTTACTTGAGAGTTTAGTTATTTCCTCAAAGGGTTGTAAAAGGTTGATAAGCTTTTGAACCAAATCCCATTGGTGGAATGTTAGGTCTGTCAAATCTGGATTATCCAAGATATAAATACTGATAACTTTTTTTTGTTCTAGTAATCGTTCCAGCATGTAATAGGTTGAGTTCCATCTGGTTTGTATATCTTGGATAAGTTTTTTTGTTGGGACATTCATTTGTTCTTGTAGCTTTTTGAGTTTATCACAAGCAGTTGCAGAGTGATTGAAGGTGTCACCTGTATGGGTGCCTGGAAAACCTCTACAAGCTAGAACAAATGACTCTCAGTGACTAGATACATTTTTATTCCAAAAATGAGCCGTCAATGATATAAAAGAACAATTGTTGTGTTGACAAGTCCATATATCTGATGTTAGAGACATTTTTCCGATCATCTCATCATCTATTATTTTCTGTACACGAGATTTGCACTTTTGAAAAATGTCTGGCACTACAGTTTCACGCAAATATTTGTCTGATGGTATGGAATATAAAGGAAATCCTTTTTTTGATAAGCGTGTAAAACCAGTATCCGAACAAATGGAAAATGGTTGATTGTCGGTAGCTATCATTTCACCAATTAATTTACGAATTTCCTTAGCCTTTTCCGAATTTATATCCCATTGTCGAATATTTTCAAATGCAGTTTTAATACTTATTTGTGGTTTTTGTTGACGAAGTTGAATTCTGATATTAGACTGATTCGATGTAGATGGGGCACAATTTCCAGTTTCTGTTTCTAAGCTCGCAACTTTACCTAAAAAGGTAGTGGAAAGATTTACATACACATATTTTTTTTTACAAGTTTTTGCTACATACCTGAATCAGTTATCTGACTATATTCTACTGGGTGGTTTTTCAACAGATGGTATTTCATATTAGAAGTGTTGGCCGTTTTTCCTTTGCCACCCAATGAAACAGATTTTTGGCAGATTTTGCAAATTGCACTTTCGTTTTTCTCATCCTTTCCTAATATTTTTTCAAAATATTGCCATAAAGGTCTTGTTTTTGGCATTTTGATTTTGTCACAACATACAATAATAATAAATAATTCCACCGCTCAGTTTACTTCTTACTTCAAACAAACACTATAATAATAATATACTTTAAAAATAGTTAAACAGTAAACACTTTGGCCTCTACTTTATTCTATACTTCGAACACAACTAAAATAAGGCACAACTTAAAATTATCATGAAACGACAGAAGACAAATACAAGTTAGGACCTGCAGAAACGTGCGACGACGGTAGCGCAACACGTGCATTCAGCAATACGGAGAAATTTCCAAACGAGACAGTACAGTTTTAGGAAGGAATATTTTTTGGAAAATTCTGATTTCAAAATGATAAAGGACGAAATGGAAGTATTGCTGGAGCTGAAATGAAGTAAAGTTCTACCCACATAGCTGTATATGTGATATTCTCATTAAATGCGTGAACGCTCATTTTGAGTGCCTTATCACTGGATATATTACGACGGATGCGAATTATGGATGTACATGTTTTTACGGTTTCAGCTATGTTAGTACAACTGTACGAACCACGATGGAAAAAAATTAACGGCCGATAGACCGATATATCGCTATTTGAAATATCGGTATCGGCTAAAATTTCTATATCGGTCGATCACTACTTGGAACCCGCACATAATGTGCGTCAAATTAAAGATCGTGGGTCGGATAGCACGTCTGTACCCTCTGATCAACAGATGATCAAAAATGAGTGTTAAAAACAAGATTACCATCTATAATACGATGTTCAAGCCTGTTCATGTATGCTTCAGGCGTCTGGGGACAAGCGGCTACGTATAACATATCCATCCTGGAGAGATTACAAATTAAGTTGACACAGATGATTGTGAATGCTCCCCCATTCGTGGGAAATGAAGCCATCCGCAGAGATTTGCAACTGCCTTCCATTCAGCAGTCCAGGAATCGGCGAGTTTTTGTTAACGCGGAAACTCACGAAAATCCTTTAGTTAGAGAAGCTATAGATTATGCTGTAGACGACCCCTCCCGATATAAAAGGCCCCGACACTCTGTTGAATAAGGCCCCTGTGTCCTCCGTTAAAAGATGAACAATTTCTTCATCCAACCCACCCCAGCCAGGTAGGGGTACACCGTGAAGGGCGGTACTGATGTCTGAGGATATTCATGCCGCCATACCATCAACACTCACCATCAGTTATGACCCGCTTGTCTTTCTGGCAAACATCAGTCCAAAGGGTATGGGAGCCAGGCTTCACCCTGTCTGATATCAAGACAACGTGCAGGGGGTATAGGTCTAGATATAACCCGAAGACGGTTGTGGATACTAACAATAGAAATGTCGTAACGTAACTTGGTTTTGGAATCTTATACTTTTATGTTTTCAGCTCGTGTTAATAGTTCAATTTTTTTTTGGTTGTTGCTTGCATGGTATTTCATTGTAATTTCAGTTTTTTGTTAAATAAAATTGTTATTTTTCCAGCTAATCTTCTCAATTTTTTACAGATCCTTTGAGGGATTTCACATCAATTTATATTATATTAGACAATAGAAGTTCGAACTGATGAAATACACCACGAAACATTTTCAACTACCTTTAAACAAACTATTGTCTTTTTTAATAAAAAAATATTAAAAATTATACATTTTTACATCAACTGTGTCCCACTTTGAGTTTCGGTAAATAACTTTTTAGCTTACTTCTCCATCATCAGACAAAAAAATGTTGTAAACTTTATATCTTTATAAAGAGTTTTCATTATAGTTTTCTTTTTTCTTTCTTTGGAAGCTTCCTACATTTTCTGTTCAATGATGGAGGAGTAGAAATCCGAAAGAGCTTGTGAAACAAGTTTTTGGACTTCAACTTCTTGATACAAGAAATGTGGGAATCTTCCAAAGAAAGAGAGTAATTAATTTAAAAAATTAACTGTATACAAAGATGTGTAGATCATGCAAACAAGTGACTTTCAGACACAAACTGGAAGAAAAAGGCCTCTTGAAACAGCCTTTTTTCATATAAGCATTAAATTACTATGGCTGGGTTTTAATCAAATGAGTGAATAAATGTTATTTACGTACTGTCATCGATGACATGGGTGGATTCAACTAATTCTGTGACAAAAAGTCATAATTATGAGCAAATCGAGTGTTTTTTTCTTATAATTTTATCCATATACCGGGTGTCAACGAATCTATTAGACAAGTCATAATTTCTAGACTATTAGGAGAATTGAAATGAGATTTGGTATAGTTGAATGGTATGTGGAGAGGAATGTTTTCACATATTTTTCACTTTCCGGTCACTTCCGGTTTCAGCGGAAATGGCTCCGGTTCTGAATTTTTAAATGGAACACCCTGTATATTGTAACATTTTTGGATTTCTGAGACAATTCTGGATCAGAAACTGACATTTCCGGAAGTTTTTCAGCCTACTTGATTTTTTCAGAGTCACTTTTAAAATTGCATCTAGGTGGCCATGATCGGACGTAAACTAATCTATGGACCTCAGGTGATATCAGAAAATTGCAATAGCGGAGTTTTAGTGACTAGTGTGTTGAATATGAATGAGACAAGTTTACAAAATAACATTTTCGTGTCTAACTATTATTTTTCAAATGGCGACCATTTTTTGACAAGCAATTTCCGAAAAAAGGATTTTTTGACGAATCTAACGTTACTAATTTATTTGCGATTGGATCAACAAATTTAACTAATAATTTCAGCGATGCACTTAGATTTTTTGCAATATCCTAAGTTCATGAAAATTCCACTATAGTAAATTTTCAAAGTGCATCCCTCCTTGTTCAAGACACATATCAGCTCGTTCAATTGTTTCTCTAAACACGTTTTGTAACATTTGAGGCGATATACTTCTAAATGCCTGTTGAATCCTTTCTTCTAAGATTTCGAGAGTGGCTGGGGCTGTTGCATAATAGACCCTTTCTTTTACATATCCCCAAATGAAGAAATCTAACACAGTCAGATCCGGTGAGCGGACAGGCCACCGTACTGGACCGTTGGTTGCAATAACTCTATTATTAAAATGCTCTATTAAAAAATCAAGTACGTCTCTGCTATTATGGGGTGGTGCTCCATCTTGCTGGAAGTAAATTTGCCGTAAAACTTCTAAAGGCATATCATTAAGATGATCCTCGATTTCATTTTGAAGAAAACCCAAGTATCTAACCCCTGTTAACTGACCTCGAAACAATATTGGACCAATTATTCTGTTTCCAACGATACCAGCCCAGACATTGACGCCAAACCTTTCTTGAAAATTGCCCTCTCTCATTGCATGTTGATTTTGTTGGGCCCAGTACCGACAATTCTGCTTATTAAACATGCTATTATTTGTAAACCGTGATTCGTCGGAAAATAGAATGTAGTTGATAAAATGTGGGTTAACTCTATGATTTTGAAGCAACCAATCACAAAATACTACTCTTCTATTGCCGTCGTCAGCATACAAATGTTGATGTAACTGATATTTAAATGCTCGATATCCGTGCTTTTTCAATATTTTTCTTGCTGATTCGTGACTTATCTGCATTTCTCTACTAATTTCTCTTGAAGAAACCGTTTTGTCAACTTCTACCATAGCAAGAACGTTAATCTCAGTCTCCTCATTTATGACAAACCTCTGTTCTGCGTCTCGATTTCCCTCTTGCCTAAAACGACTCTCAACATAGGGAAAATACTGATGAGATGGGTGTTGCCGATTGGGATATCTCTGAGCATACAACTCAGCAGCTTTCCTTGAATTTCTGTGGCATTCTCCAAACAATAACAACATATCCACTTTTTCACTTTGAGTATACATTATTTCAACGAAAAATTAAACTAAAATTAACGAAAATCAAGAGAAACTTCTACTTTCTGCTCATAAAGCTTATGTCACTGTCATAAGCTAGGTGAGCGTTTTGTTCTTCAAAGTGGACTTGATGGAAATAACCGCAAAATATTATGCATCATTCCTATCCATGGCACCCTTGACAAAAGTAAATGAATTTGTATCGAGTATTTTCCTCAGTAATATTTAATTTATGTTCTTATTTGTAATCCAATCGCAAATAAATTAGTATCGTTAGATTTCGGAAGGTGCTTGTCAAAAAATGGTCGCCATTTGAAAAATAATAGTTAGACACGAAAATGTTATTTTGTAAACTTGTCTCATTCATATTCAACACACTAGTCACTAAAACTCCGCTATTGCAATTTTCTGATATCACCTGAGGTCCATAGATTAGTTTACGTCTGATCGTGGCCACCTAGATGCAATTTTAAAAGTGACTCTGAAAAAATCAAGTAGGCTGAAAAACTTCCGGAAATGTCAGTTTCTGATCCAGAATTGTCTCAGAAATCCAAAAATGTTACAATATACAGGGTGTTCTGGCTCTCAACGGATTCAGGCCTCCGGTTTATCGATTCATCTCCATTTGTGAAACCGTAAATCATTCTGTACTTACCAGCGGATATGCAGGGTATATACCTCTGTTTGTAGAAAAAAATCTTTATTTCAATCATTTTACATTACTTAAAAAGTGAACTGACGCACCAAGCGCAATTGAAAGAGCATCACTTCATTTTTCAGTCTTGAGTTGGTGCGCAATAGAACAGACACTATATACAAGCGTTCATTAGCTATAATCGTCACAAGAAGTTTGTAGTTCGTACACAGCACAGATCAACAGCACCAATGATTTTGTGGACTCCCAAAATTTGATGCTAACAACTGATTTCTTGATGTGCGACAGCAGTGTTAGCAAAACTGGCCATGGAAAATCCGAAATATAAGTTGACGTTTTTGGAATTTTGATGGAAGAGATGACAATTCATTGATGGCGCCACTGACATCTTACTGTTGACATCCTTCTACGTTTTACGGGCTCAAACAGAATCTGAAAAATAATAAATAAATCAACGCTTTCTTCAACTGAAAGGGAACATGATGCATAACTTCTTTGCTATTCATTCACTGTACTCCGCAATATAAAAAGTTAACTTTTTAATTTATAAAGAATGAGTAGTTGATTTATGCCGACCAGAGGTCCTCTCCCCACCACCTGACCTTGAAACGACCTTGGACCAAGTCACTAGTTATGTGATTATGAAAACAATCAATGTGAAACGGAAACTTTACCTTCAGTCATTCCAATATTAGCAATTGCTCGAATTTTCACATAAATATCGATATAAATAAGAATTAGAATATTCCTGTTAGTACTTATTTTCTGTTTGAAATTTTGTTCTACACAGAAATATAATAAAGAAATGTGTCGCATCGATATGTTATACTACACGTGTAAACAACACGTTCGAAAACATCTCGCCTACAGCTCGTCCTAGAATTTTGTCTACTTGCCATAAAAACAAAACAGTTTTTTCCGGCCTCGTCACGTAAATTACTATTTTATATTATTTTATTAATGTATTCATTACTGTACTCATTTCTTGATAAGTTACGGAGTGTTTTTTAATTTTCCTCAAAAAATATTAATTTATTCATTAATTTCCATTTTGAGCATGGAAAGAAGGATCAATAATTACCATTCCAAAGCCGAATACAGAACATTCAGAGACCTGCAAATACAGACCCATTACTCTTCTTTCAGTGTTAGGAATAAACTTTAAGAAAATCATCACATATCAACTCAGTGAACATATCAATATACCAATGTATCAATTTGGTTTTAGAGAAAATAGAAATACAACCCACCCTATAGTAATTGTAACATCTAACGTACAAACAGCACACATGACCAACCTACACTCTGCGGCGCTATTTTCGGATATCAATAAAGCTTTTGACGGCGTTTGGTATGAAGGAATGTTATATAAACTTCACGAATTGAACACCCCTATCCAACTTCTCTATATAATTAAACAATATTTT
Organism: Leptinotarsa decemlineata; assembly: GCF_025532065.1. NCBI lineage: Eukaryota > Metazoa > Arthropoda > Insecta > Coleoptera > Chrysomelidae > Leptinotarsa > Leptinotarsa decemlineata. Next base: position 1,558,055 of record NW_027412572.1, on the reverse strand, counting down.
GAGAACAGAACCCTCACCGTCAAAGTCAGAAATTCATTCTCCAAAAAATTTGCTCCCCACAATGCTCTCCGTTATCTCCAATTCTCTATAATACAGGGTGTTTCAGAATTCGACGGACAAACTTATACCACGTCATTCCTCTTGCAAAATGATGAAAAATGAGGTAGGACATGTGTGTCCGGAAATGAGCCGTTTCAGAAATACAGGGCGTTGAAGTTGCAAAATAAAAAGACCCTTTTCGTCGTAGCTCCCGGAATAAAAGGAATAAATTAATGAAACTCAGCAAATCGATTACGAGCTAGAATGTGCTTCCTCCAGTGGTATGTTTGCTTCAGTATCAGTAGCCAGTGGCGTTCCAGCGGGGTAATAGCTTATATTTCCCCCCTTATTTTTTACGCCACTGACTTTATATCCACAACCGTCTTTTTTTTTAATTCCTTGATCAATTTTACGTAAAAACCTAATAAACATTCACTATGAAAAAACCAGTAGTTTTCGAGAAAAATTGAGTTGAACTGATACGTGCATTCTTATATGGGAATAATCGATTAAAATAATCGAAATTCCAAAACCAAAATTATTTGAACTCTTTTATGATTTTACCATTAATTTAGCGCTTGCAAGTGATGGTAATTATTGTGGGTTTTCTATCATCGTACCAATTTTTGTTATGTTTAGCATATTGTAATGACAAAGCATAACTCTTGAGGCTTATTTTCGTGCTTGTCAATAGATTTCATTGTTGAAATGTTTTCATTGTTCTCAGATCTTCTAGTGACTTTGTGATCTGAAAAAAAGTGACCCCAAATAAAATTTGCGATCATTCGGAATCTCGACTGAGTTAGGCTCCAATAATCCTAAAATAACACCATTATTCTGGATTTTGGGAAAATTATTTTTGTTCACAATTATCCTGTCTTTCCCATTCGTGAAATCACACTTCTCTTTGTAGAATCGTAAATATCTTGAAGAATATTCATTAATAAGAAAATGAAAAACATTCTCAAAGTATACAGTGTTTTCAAATTTTCACAGATGAAGCCGAAAAACAAAATTTTACCAGTAGACTCTAATTATACGCCTGAAAAAAAGAAATGTATTTGGAAGAAGTCAATTTATTTGAATAACCATCTGATAAGATCTTCGCTAACTCTAGTCAGTAAATGAAGAAATGGAAGTTGTCTATTTACAGCTAATTACATAACTCTTAGTTGAATGTCGGTACTCATAATTCATCTTTGAGTAGAAATATCATGTTCAAAATATACCTTCTCTACACATATTTTAGATAATGTGATAAGAAACAATACTGTTGAAATTCTAGAACAGTGAGTCATAAACACGAATTTCTTTTTGAAATTTACATTGAAAATTCAAATGTGCTTTTGAATAATAATGAGAACATCTGATGAATAATCAATAGGGTAATTGTTCGAAATTTTTTCCGTCAACACTTATACACGATCTGCAACGGCGCAACATAGAAAATCGCACTTTTTCAAAAATGTTTCTAAATTTTCGGCAATCGTTATCGATGCAGCTTGAATGCGGGCGACTAATTCTTCTTGGCTTTTTGACCCCATGACTTCATATGACCCCAAAGAAAATAGTCAACAGGATTCAAATCTTGTGATCTGGCAGGCCATTTGTGGGGTCCACCTCGACCAATCCAATTGTCACCGAATTTCCGATTTAGGTACTCTCTAGCAGCTAACGAAAAATGAACAGAAGCACTGTCGTGCTGAAACCACATTCCATTCCGGATATTCAGAGGAACATTTTCTAACAATTCAGGCAATACTTCTCCCAAGAAAGTGCTATAATTGTCCCCATTCAAATTATCTGGTAAAAGATAAGGACCAACTAAACGGTTTTATACTATTCCTGCCCAAACATTCAATGAAAATTTTGTTTGATGGCCATGAGGATGAATAGCAAAATGATTTTCCTCGGCCCAAATATGGCTATTGCGAGAATTGAAAATACCTTCCCTTGTGAATTTTGCCTCATCAGTGTATAACACTTGCTTGATAAATTCCGGATTATTTCTCCACATACTTAAAAACCATCGAGAAAATTCAATTCAATCTGGATAGTCCTCTGGTTTCAGTGCCTGAACTTTTCTCAGTCGATATGGGTATAACTGCTGTTCATGCAAAGTCCTCCAAACAGATGATGAAGACACATGCAGCACTCTAGCTATAGATCTACTACTTTCAGACGGATGTTCAGCAGCATAGTTCAATATCTCCTCTTCTGTGATATAATTTCTTACAGTTCTCTGTATACCTGCATTCCTTCTGGTAATTAAAAAACTTCCTGTTTCCCTGAGTCTTCTGTCCACGTTTTCGAACGTTTTCCAATTAGGAATTCTATTTCTTCCAGGAAAATTTTCACGATACATTCTTTGTGCCAACCTTCCATTTCGTCCCGATTTTCCATAAATAAGGTGCATGTCCGCTAACTCTTCGAATGTAAAATTCATTTTTATTATACGAAATACACAATCAAACACTTTCTGACAGCTACGTTAACTTGGAACTGTCATACGAATCTCATTTCATTTCCACAGCCCCCTAACAAATTTATTGTTGTCAATGAATGAAGTAATCCTCATTGCTTAGGTGGATCAAAGATTGTTATAAGTCACGTGAATGTATTCTGAAACTATTTAACCAGTGGCTGAAGAACTCGAGAATATCGGTACAGTTATCTAACAAAACTATAATAGATATGCCCAGGAAACATTGTAGATGGCTAAGGTTGAAACAAGTAATGGTATTTTGGTTAATCGATAAAACTTGGATTTTTACCCAGTGAGAGAAGATAGTTCGATAAAACATTCTGAGTTCAGTTTTGCCAACTATTCGTAATTGTCTTTGAAAATCGTTTGGATGGAACATTTTATTAAAAAATAAATCTCGAGGTAAAGCCATTCAGTAGGTCTGCGGGCTCACAACATATCTGCAAAAAAAGTTGGTAAAATGGTAGAAAATCCGCAATATGTTGCCGAAGTGAATAATTTTTCAAGCACACAATGAATGGTAGAATGATGAAAGAGTTCAAATAATTTCGGTTTTGGAATTTCGATTATTTTACTCGATTATTAATATTCCCATATGAGAATGCACCTATCAGTTCAACTGAATTTTTCTCGAAAACTACTGGTTTTTTCATAGTGAATGTTTATTTGGTTTTTACGTAAAATTGATCAAGGAATTCAAAAAAAAAGACGGTTGTGGATATAAAGTCAGTGGCGTAAAAAATAAGGGGGGAAATATAAGCTATTACCCCGCTGGAACGCCACTGGCTACTGATACTGAAGCAAACATACCACTGGAGGAAGCACATTCTAGCTCGTAATCGATTTGCTGAGTTTCATTAATTTATTCCTTTTAGTCCGGGAGCTACGACGAAAAGGGTCTTTTTATTTTGCAACTTCAACGCCCTGTATTTCTGAAACGGCTCATTTCCGGACACACATGCCCTACCTCATTTTTCATCGTTTTGCAAGAGGAATGACGTGGTATAAGTTTGTCCGTCGAATTCTGAAACACCCTGTATATACTGCCATGAAATATACAATCACAACTTTGAAGACAAGAATGAATTTTCTGAAAACCTTTACATTTTACAGTATGCAGATAGCACTGCCTTAGTTTCAAACAACCGCACGCTAGCACTCACACTCACTATAGAGGAATGCAAAATCACGTCGACAGGACAACGCTTTGGTTCAATAATTGAAGATTGGGACCAAACCCGGAAAAATCACAATTTATCATTTTTGATCACAACCTTTCAGAGACGCTACCAACAATAAACATCAACAACGAAATGGTACGAAGCAGGCAATCAGTAAAATACTTGGGAGTTAACATTGACCACAAAATCAGCTTGAACAGCCATACAAAAATGATTAAAAAGAAATGCGTCAATAGAGGAAAACACTTCTGGAGTCTGACATTTAAAAAAAGAAGAATCAACCCTAAAACTGCAACTAAAAATATATAAAATGATCTGTCGTTCATTTCTCGAATATGCACATGTAATTTATTCAAGTTGCCTTAATCCTGCATTAAAAAATCTCCAAACAGCTGAAACATCTACACTAAGGAGTATTAGCAAAATGCGTCACCCTCAGAACATACTACACAATCTCTCAAACGCACTACTTTATAGAACTACAAAAGTGAAACCTATAAAGGAGAGACTATCAGACCCAGGAATCCGCTTTGCCAAAAATGAAACTAACTTGGAGACCCTATAGGCATTATGTAGGGAAAGAGCTGAAAGACAACCATCCAAATTCAAATATCCGAAAAAAACTATTTGGGAAAACATCAAATCACTCTCATAATTCATAATTATTTTTGGCAGAAATATAATGTACTTAAATCTATTATGCAAGCATATATAAAAATCACTGCAAATATTTAAAAATTGTACACTGGCTGAAGGACTTATTGATTGCAGCGCATAACTTCAAGATAATGCTCTGATGATGTCAACTTGGTTAACGAAGATGCTGCTTGATGTCTTTCTGACATGATGGATCACACGTTGAAACGTTAGACCCTCGTTACCGTTTCTTTTTCTCAAACGAAAATGCTGCTCAGTGCCCTTCTGGCATGTTGGATCGCACGTTGAAACGTTAGACCCTGCTAATCGCCGTTGACGACGTCATTTTTCCCACGCTTAATTTCAAAAAACCGGCAACGCCTCATAAGCCACATCGCCCCCATAAACGACGTTTTATTTTACATCCGACAACACCGAACTGTTTGCGCTGCCAAACGTTTGTTATCTCTGAAACGGATCAGCTCGATACCATCTCCAGACCCCTCTCACTTCGACACACACGCTCTTATGAAAACCCATCCTCTCGCTCTGACACACACATTCTTATGCAAAAATAAATTTGAGGACAAAACTTATTCTCTCATTGAGACATTTTTGAAGGAAATATCCCAGTTAGTTGCTGTTGGTGAGAGCATGAGTGAGTATATGAAAAATAATTGTGGCGTAACACAGGGATCCGTTTTGGGACCCCTGTTGTATACACTGATGGTCACTGAGGCAGGTCGGGCTTGACGGAAGATATTTCACGTTCGCCGATGACACAGTCCTTTTGTACAGTGGATATGATTTACATTTACTGGAGAACACAGTTAATGAAGATCTCTCGAAATACTCAAATTGGCTTGCACATAATAAACTTAAGGTGAATTCTGCAAAAACCGTTTACATGCTATTTAAACAAAAAAATAGAATTTGTGGAGATGTTGAATCAAGAATAAATAACTTACCCTAAATGAATGTTGCAAAAACCAAGTATTTAGGACTCATAATAGATGATAAGTTAAACTGGTCAGGACACATACTACATATTAATGATAAAATTGTACCAATGTTAGGAGCTCTATATAGGTGTTCCAGTTACTTGAGCTTCAGTAATAGACACTTACTTTACAATGCATATATATTGGCAAATCTTAGGTATCTGTTAATCATATGGGATAATTGTGGCATTACTAATTTCAAAAAAATTCAAACGATACAAAATATGCTACAAGACAAATCAATAAAAAATTTATTTCAAATTCCATTTCGAACCCACACAAATGATTTATTCTCACAGACTGAACTACACTCACTACTACTTAAACTTGAGCAATGCAAGAAAATATATAAAATGAAAAACAGAAGAACCAAAAGCAACAACGATCTACTAGTCAACAACCAGTTTTATGAGAATAATACAAGGGGTAGAAATGACTTACACCTGAGAATGGTAAGAACCAACAAAGGATTATAAAAATAAAAATCCAGCATGTATAGCTTTGAAATATAACAATCAAGAAATTGAAGATCAACATACGGTTGCAGATTTGTTTGCTAGGCATTTCTCTTCAGCGGCTGCAACAGCAATTTCGGATCATTTTGGATGTAACTTAATTCTACCATGTACTTTTGCCAAGAATATTGTCGTTCAAAATGAATTCGATCTCTCAGAAATTTCACCGCTTGAAGTTTTGAAAACTTTAGATAATATGAGGTACAAAAATTCAGCTGGTATTGATATGTCTATTGTTACTGTAAAGTAAATTATTGATATAATTATTGAACCATTAGTTTTTTTGCTTAACCAGTCCTTTTATGGGGGTTTTTTCCCAGATGAATTGAAGAGGGCTCTTGACTTTCCACTGCACAAAAAAGGTCGGAAAACAGAAATTGACAATTATAGGCAGATTTCGTTGATTTCATCCCTTTCAAAACTCTTTGAGAAAATAATAGGTAATAGAATTTTGATGTACATTGAACAAAATGACCTATTCTGCAATAATCAACATGGTTTTAGGAAGAGTAAATCAATTGAATCTGCATCTTATCACCTATTGAACTATATTTATGCACAAGTGGATAATAATAACCTAGTTTTTTCACTTTTTTTAGATCTATCAAAAGCATTTGATACTGTTTCTTCCTAATTTCTATTGAAAAAATTACTAGTAATGGGCTTTCCCAATAATGTGTTGTGTTGGATAGAATCGTACATGGAAAACCGTAGTTTGGTGGTTAAATGTAATGGAATTACATCAGTTCCTTATGATGTGAAACTAGGTGTTCCACAAGGATCTGTTCTGGGTCCATTACTATTCTTGACTTTTATCAATGACTTGCCTGAATTCATATCAGATTGTCACATAACTATGTACGCTGACGATACTACAATCACTGTTTCTGGAAAAAATGAGAATGAATTATCGATGAAAATTAATTTAGTTATTGACGAATTCAGTAGTTGGTGTCAACGTAACAAACTGATTTTAAATAAATCTAAGTCAGTGCTGATGAAAACATTTGTTAGGAAGGATTTCTGTTGTAATTTAGTCACTTTGAATGACATAAAAATATCAAAAGAAGTTGATTTTATTGGAACTATTTTAGATGAGAATCTCACCTGTAGAAGTCACATACAAAAAGTGTGCAGTAAACTCAATTCCGCTTATTATTCGATCAAACAGATAAAACATTGTTTAGATAGGTTTGGTTTACTAAATGTTTACTTTGCGAATGCATACTCCCACATTAATTTCAACATAATGGCTTGGGGATGTGCAAAGGAATTTTCTAGAGTTTTCATCTCTCAAAAACAACTGATAAGATTGATATTCAACCTGGGGTACCAAGAAAGTTGTAGACCCGTTTTCAAAAGAGAACGCTTGTTGACTGCACCCGCAATTTATATAATGAAATGTGTCATTTTTGTGCACTGGAACCTTGACTTGTATATAACGAACTTGAGCATTCACGGTCGTGATACTCGATATGCTACTGCTCTGAGGGTCCCTTCACATAAGGGTGGTCATTTCAAAAAATCTCCATTATATAATGCCATAAATTTTTATAACAGACTGCCACTTTCTATAAAGAGATTGAATTCTTCAATTTTGTTCAGTAAGAAAGTTAAAAAGTTATTACTGGACAAATGTTACTAGAGTCATAAGGATATTTAGAGGATTCTTTCACCGAAGGATAATAAGATATATAATTGTTCTAAATTTTCACTTGCTGTTTTGAGTTTCAGTGTTCTGACTGGCGATTTTATCGTTTTTTTTTTGATATGTGTGAACATGTTTGTAAATATATGTATATATGTAAATATATACATATGTATATTTATTTGACTACGGCAAGCAAAATTGCCACATTTTTTTCATTTTTTAATTAGCATTTTATATATCTATATGTACCTATACCTTTGTATATGCAAATATTAATTTTTACTCAAGCTTTGATCCCATAATTTTATTCATAAGTGACGTACTGTTTTTTGTAAATAATCATTGACCTACCATATATACGCTATGTATCACAAATTTAATTTAATTTAATATTTTCTCAAAATCAATATACAATTTTTATACAATTTATACAATTGAAAATGATAACAATACAATAAATATGATAAATATGATATGATATATACACACACACATATGCATATATATATATATATATATATATATATATATATATATATATATATATATATATATATATATATATATATATATATATATATATATATATATATATATATATACACACACACACACACATATATGCATACATACATATACCATACATTTTTACTAGGAAATATAATATACATTTTATAGTTCAGCAAGTTAATCGAGGATTTGGTTAGCTATACTAATTTCTGATTACATTACTGAGTTTGGCACCTAAGAGATTGAACACTTGTATTGTGCAACTCTATTATATATGCGGATTTCAAATAGGTCTTGTAACAAAATGGCTTAGGAATAATATTAAAACATAATGAAAACTTCATGAGCGTATGTCAGCAAAGAAGTGTAAATGTTGCATTAATTTATTTATTCAGTATTTTTAGAAAGGTGTAATAATTATGAAAAATATATTTTTTTGATAGAACACTGAATTTCTTGAATTTTTTTTCTTTTATACTGGATGGAACAAGGTTGAATGCTTTAGGTAAAGTATATATTAAACATCTATGAACAATATTTTTGTTGCAGTTGGGAATTCTTAAGTGATGGTTTGTAGTACTTCTGGTTGTATAGTTATGTGAAGGATGGTTCTGACATTGCTTGTATTTGTAGGCATATATACATAGGCTATGAAAATATAGAGATCTTATGTCACCAACGTCTTCATTATAAAGTAGTGTTGTCTGATAAAGTTTTGTTTTCCTATATATTATTTTTAATATATAATTTTGAATGACATTTAGTTTTTGTAGAGCATTTTTGTACATTCCTCCCCATACTAGAATACCATAACGAAAGAGTGATTCGGCCAGTGATTTGTAAATTAATAAAAGGAGATTTTTAGAGAGGATATCTCGTAGTTGATAAAATTTATATATAAGCTTCCTCACTTTATTTGTTAGATAGTGAATATGGTTACTCCATTTTAAGTTTTTATCAATTATAACCCCTAAGTACTTGATTTCTTTCAACTCTGTGATTTCCTCCTTGATGTTTTTAATTTTTATACTACTGAAGGAGGGTCTATTAACATCTGTTGTTGAGAATGCAATATAATGTGTTTTCTTGACATTCAGGGATAATTGGTACTTATCCAACCAGTTTTTGGCAATTTCCATATCTCTTTGCAGAAAATCTTTTGTCTCAGTCCACGTATTGCCATTAAACAATACGTGGTGAATGAATATTATTATTATTATTATACAACCCTTTTACGCAGGCTATAAAAGTCTTCAATGAATTACCTGTCCATATACGTGACTTGCCGGGCTATAGTTGATTCATCAATAGTTTAAAAGAACGTCTGAGCCTCGAGACACATGTCTGATGCGTTACTACTATGAGCTTTGTAGTGGTTTACTAGTTTTTGTGTTTCACTTGTCATATTGAACGTTTGTGAATCTCGAGACTAGCATTTTTGCTGATTAGGGAGCATAACAACATATTTTATATTTATAGTGTCTTAACTATGTTGAACTGTACGCTGTTGTTATAAAAAAAAAAAAAAAAAACGTAGCTCGCGATATTTGAAAATTCACCTTATTTTTTCAACAGACCTCGTACATATGATTGTGGTAAATTTGTAAATAAAGGTGTGGACTCGTGAATAAATGCAAATAAAATATTGTGGCAAAACGTTCCTCATCACATTACCGAAGAAAAAAAAAAAAAAAATTCAAAACGGCTTACCAACTAGCAGCAGCAGCTGTAGTAGAACTAGCAGCTTTGAGTTTTCTCAGCTCTTTAGTAGCCCACGTCGCTAACGTCTTTGTCCTAGTGATTCTGCTGCGTCTTCCTTGCGCAAGCATTTCGTTGATAGACTCCAGATCCAACAACTGAACCATCGGAGCCCCGAAAGCAGTGCACAAGTCTCCTACGATGCCGGCAGCTACAGCAACTGTACCATCAGAGTGTTCGTTATCTTGCGCAACCACAGTGATGAATTGCACAATGAATGGAATGTGTGGTTCAAGAATCATAACGTCTGGGTTCGGAACTGGGCCATCACCTTTGAGTCCTTGTATTATTCCCGTGTAAGCGTCCAATACTCCCTCCCTCAAATCATTGAGGTAATCAATCATATCGAAATCGTTTCTATCGACGTGCGCCTGAGAAGCCTGAGCAAGAGTTGATAGAACGACGTCCAGATACTTCTTGAATTCCGGTCCAATGCTGAGAACCATATCTCCGAATACGGACAGTATCTGGGGTTTGACGCTGCGATGGACAGATTGGTCGCCTAAATTTTCTAGAAGCAGTGTCATTATTTCATCACAGTATGGCAGAACTTTGAGTTTGAGGGCTCTGAAAATATCGCCAGTTAAGCCCACGGCTGTGCCACACACTTGATATTCCTGGTGGTTCTTCAATCCAAGATAGAGGAATGGTTTGAAAGCATCCATGTACTTTATGAATCCTTCACCCAGTACTTCAACTAAAGTGGAGACAGCCATTAAAGCATCTTCTTGAACTCCTGTAAAGAAATATTTCAATTTAGAGTTTATTCAAAGGTGAAAACAGACTTTACAAAGCATAATAATAATTAGGTAGGCTAAAAAGTTCGTAGGCCACCAGAGAGATGGCGCTACTAGTATTGAATCCATATGATTTTCGGTTAACCCTAACCCTTTATAAAATTATAAATTTTTTCGCAAGTAATGTGACGTCTTACGCGGTAAAGATAAAGCCAGGCCTTCTTTGGTACACCGATATCATTTTCCATTTCATTTTGTCCATAGACCTTTGGAGTTTGACGTTTCCTTTTATACAGGGTGTCCCTGGACTTCCTCTTTTCCTCTCGGGAATGTATAGATGGGGTCAAAATATCACCAGTACTTCATATAACTTTTTTTCCTAAAAGTCTTCGTAACCAAGTAACGGGCCCTCGAAGTTACAAAATGAAAAATGTTTTTCTTTGATAACTTTTCAAGTGAATATTCAAAATCATCCAAATTTTGGTAATTGACTAAACAAATGAATTCCGTCGATGAGCTTTCATGCAGGAGTCAGTTGTTTTGCTACAAAGTCAGGAACGGACTACCCCCGATGGTCCACACCCCAAAACTTTGAAATGACAGATATTTTTCAATATTTTTCAACAAAATAAGGTTACTTGGACAATTTTATGAATAAAAGTACTCGTGTGGAAAGTCGATCGGAGCAACGAGTCTTGATAAAAATGTAGTTCTACTCGACGACATCAAACCCGCTCGTCCACCATTATTTGAAATGAATAACTATCAAAGCAGAAATAATAATGATAACGTTAATTCAACAACATTTATAACAGGAATAATACGAAGTATGCTAAAATGAAGTCGTAAACAAAAAGTACAGTACCTATATGGAAGTTTAAGTCACAATTGTGATAGCAGATATTTTTTAACACGAATCTAAATTCAGCTGAAAAAACGCACATTGGAAAAAATATTTACTATACTAATAAAAAGCAAACGAATGAACTACAAAAACGGCTGCACATGATCAGGTGAAAAATATCCAGGAAATAATTATGTTCCATTTCTTTCACAGATGTTGACAAAAAAACCTTTTAGAAAGTTTTGATAAAAAATGAGAAACTGGAATGCGATTTTGTTTTGTTGAGTGGTGCGTTGTCATATGACTATCATTGTATTGTCAATATTCTATAGGATATTTTGAATTTTTTTGATATGGCCGAACAGTTTACATTCAATGAATATGCAGATATGCATGTATTTTATGGGCGAGCATTTTGTAATGCTGCAGAAGCTCGTCGTCTGTATTCCGAGCATTTTCCCAATCGAACGGTACCGTCAAGAGAAACATTCGAGCGTGTCGATCGCAGCTTGAGGGAGACAGGTATGTAATAATTGATAATTAATTTGAGCACGTTGTTTTATTTCGATATTATTGTAGGTACAGTTTTGCCAAAACGAGGTGGTGAGGGCGCTCCTAGGACTGTACGTACCGTTGTATTGGAGGAAAATATTTTGGAAGCCGTCGCTGATGATCCTTCAATGAGCATCAGAAATCTATCAGAACAGTTCCATACATCCAAGTCCACTATTCATAGAATAATTAGGGGACAACTGCTCCACCCATTTCACATCCAGAAGGTACATGCCATGACACCTCAAGATTTTCCAGCACGACTGGAATATGCCAATTGGTTCATGGATAGGCAAAGAGAGGATATGACTTTTATTAATCGAGTTTTATTCACTGATGAAGCAGGTTTCAGTAGAGATGGAGTTATCAACTCTCATAATCTCCATATATGGGCCGAAGAAAATCCCCATGGGATATTGCAAACCAAACACCAACGGAAATTCAACGTGAATGTTTGGGCTGGTATCATAGGAAACCATCTTATAGGACCATTCGTTCTACAGGACCGATTGAATGGAGAACGTTATTTGGAGTTCATTCAGAACGATTTGAATGGACTTTTGGAACATGTTCCATTGCAAACCCGAAGAGATATGTGGTTTATGCATAATGGCGCTCCTCCTCATTTTAGTTTGATTGTGCGTGACCATCTGAACCATATTTTCCACAATACATGGATTGGTAGAGGTGGGCCATATTCATGGCCATCGCGGTCTCCGGATTTAAATCCATTGGATTTCTTTCTGTGGGGGCATCTAAAAAGCCTTGTTTACGCTACACCTATTCACACAAGAGATGCATTGTTGAATAGAATAACATTACATTGTGAAGCCATACGAAACGACCCTGGAATGCTATTTCAAGTACAGAGAGGGTGTCTTCGCAGACTAAGAAAATATATAGAGAGAGAAGGTGGTCATATCGAGCAGTTTCCGTAGCGGATTTTTCATTTCTGTTTGCTCTTGAGGCTCTTGAGTTTCGTTAGTTAAACGTGTTTGCATTATAAAAATTCGTTATGAACATTTTACCTATCATTTCCATTTTCCTTAAAAACTAATATTTTTCGAATAATGGTAGACATCTCAGGATAAATGTTGTTGAATTAACGTTATCATTATTATTTCTGCTTTGATAATTATTCATTTCAAATAATGGTGGACGAGCGGGTTTGATGTCGTCGAGTGAAACTACATTTTTATCAAGACTCGTTGCTCCGATCGACTTTCCACACGAGTACTTTTATTCATAAAATTGTCCAAGTAACCTTAATTTGTTGAAAAATATTGAAAAATATCTGTCATTTCAAAGTTTTGGGGTGTGGACCATCGGGGGTAGTCCGTTCCTGACTTTGTAGCAAAACAACTGACTCCTGCATGAAAGCTCATCGAAGGAATTCATTTGTTTAGTCAATTACCAAAATTTGGATGATTTTGAATATTCACTTGAAAAGTTATCAAAGAAAAACATTTTTCATTTTGTAACTTCGAGGGCCCGTTACTTGGTAACGAAGGATTTTAGGAAAAAAAGTTATATGAAGTACTGGTGATATTTTGACCCCTTCTATACATTCCCGAGAGGAAAAGAGGAAGTCCAGGGACACCCTGTATATTATTTTTTTGAACCCGTCTTCATCTTGAATGTCGCTCTGGATATGGATAAGTTCTTCCATAATTTGTCTTTGCGCGTTAATCAATTCAGTTTCTTCCCCGCTCTTTTTCTGCAAATCTTCGACATTAGATTCCTTTTGTTTTGGTTCTATTTGTGCTTTAGGCGCCATCTTTTGATTATCGGACCGAGGTTCGGATAAGGGGTGCCACATGTTGTTGAGTAGTGGTGTTTGAGCTGTTACCTGTCGATTCAATTACAGATTTCTTCTTTGGCTCCAATTTCTCATTTTGGATAAATGCGATTTTTTGTTTTAACAGATAGTTGTTTTCTTTCAGTACTTGGTTTTTGTCCTCCATTTCACTAATTAGTTCTTGCATCATTTCTTGATCAAATTTACTTGAAATTTTGTTCTTTATCTCCTTAATTATATCATTTTTCTTTTTCAATTCAGTGTTTAATTTAGTCATTTCATCCTTTAGGCCTTTATTTTCTTCTTTTGAGCCATTGAATTCAGAATATAACCTCATCATTAATAGGTTATCATTCTGATTTATATTTGTTATTTCATTAGCTAGGGTGGTTCTACAACAGTCTTTACGTTCAGCACATGCTTCATGGTACACTTTGTCACACTTTTCACATTTCATAACTTTTTTTACTGCACTTTTGTTACAATAACTGCAGAGCAGTTTATTGACATCATTGTCCTCCATATTGAGGTTCACTCCAATCGATATTAATGTGTTTGTCTTCAGGAAATTATTAAATGTTCCGCCATTTCGTAGTACGTGAAGATATTGACTTCATATTCTAGAGTTGTGAAGTATTCGTCAGGAGCTTTAAAATGATGTATCACAAGACCCTTTCCATTTAATTTTTTTTCCAGATGGCGCCCAGTCGTCATTTTGAAAGTGTCATCTGTCAATTTCACTTCAAAATAAAGTATTCATGCATTGATTTCATTATACCAAATTTAAATTTTTTGAGTTGACCCGTAAATGAGAGAGGGGGGGACATTAAAGAAATGCACTGTAGGGTCAATCCATATCAAGTGATCAAAATTAAAAATAAAATTTTCCTTCGTGTTTTTATTTCACTATAGTTTTTGGTTTAATGAATTATCACATAAAACAAAATAAAAATTTGGAGGAAAATTTTTTTATCTCTTTTGGTTTTTCCAAAATTTTTCTCCAAAATTTGGAAAAAACTTATTTTTGCGTGTGTACAAATTTACGTTTTGATTAATATCTCTTGATTGGATTAAGATAGAAAGGTAAAATAAAAGCCATTCGGTTCAGAATTGAATTAGCTTTAATTTGATATACAACATGATAGTATTCAAAACATTTAATATTTTCAACTTAAAAACTCAAAATTTCAAAACCAAATTCAAAAAATGCATATGATTGAAAATTTTCAAAAAAATACTGTATATTCCTCATGTTATTACTAAGATGTACACAAAATTTTAGGTTGGTATCTTAATGGGATCATACCCAAAACTGAAATTGTTTATATTAAAACGCACAATGTTCAAGATTCAAGAGCAAATTCCAAAAAACGCATATGATGAAAAATTTTCTTTAAAAATACCATGAACTTCTGATACTATCTTTAGGTTGTGATCCAAATTTTAAGGTGGGATCATTATGGGATCATATTAAAGTAAATTAAAATACATCAGAGTCCAATGGTATAGATATGCGTAAATTAGTTTAGTTGAACAAATGTCAAAATTATGTAATGGCAATAAAAATCTAACAGTTTATAAAATTCGAATTTTACATGTAAACACTATAAATATAACAGGCGTACATATGAAATAGTTAATGACTATGTACCGGTACTGAATGAGCTGATGATTAGATGCTGGTGAATCGCAGTCTTGAAGTTAGGCTCTTTGTAGCTGCAACTGCTTCGTTTTGAGAAATCACATATGTCCTTCCTGTAGCTGTTTTGGGATTCACTTTAATTAATATCTGGCTTATTTTCACTTTCAAGATATCAGGTTTGTGTGGAAAAACAAATGAGGGAGCAGGGCCAGAAGGATGTAAAAATGTCAAATCTACATCTTCACTGTTGTTGTCTTTTGATAAAACACTTGCCAGCCACCAACGCCTATCATACTCACATGTGACATAACCTGAAACTTCATCCAATGTCAATGATTTACAACCTTACACAATTCCTTGTATGCTTGATTCATCACTTGAGGAAAATATTTTACACTTTAATTCAGTCAAACTTAGAGGAATGAAAGTGTGAAATTGTTGAGTACCTTTAATAGTTTCAGCTTCTTTTATACGGTATTTCAACAAAGATTCTTCCTCTGAATACTCCAAGTTTGAGCAATATTCGAATTTAATACTGGTAATGTTTTCTTCACTCCATTGAAATAGTTGCAGAGGAGTCATAATATGTTTGTCGTAGGGTCTCTGTAAGCTTGCTTTTGCAGCAAGCCGTTTGACTGTCCCTCCCAGTCCGTCACAGGTTCCTTTGCCATGGGCAGTTGCGAAAAAATGCCACTCTGTTTTGATTCCAAAATCTTGTTCATGACTGCAGATATTAATAAAGTTTTTTCGATTCTTGTATTGCGCTGCAGATCCATCTGAGAAATAATAAATCTTTTTCAAACTAGGTAGAACATTACTTTTCAAAAATGATATCAATTTTCTTTGAAATAAATGGACAGCTATCGAGTCATGAATCAAGCATTCTGAAATAATTACAAAGCTTGTGTATTTGATTTCTTCCTTTTCATTGTAATACACAGCAAAAGGGTGCACAGTAGCTTGATCATTGTTCTAGTGGAAGGACTGTGCCTCGTCTTGCACTACGAAAGAATAGTTTTCTGAAAAGTCCAAACTTACAACTGCTTCATTTTCTTGGATTTGTTCTTTTAAGTCTTTGTAGTACTTGGATTGCTGTGTAGATATAAATGAATGTTTCTTTAGTGCAACAAGTTGTTCGCAAAAACTCTATGAATTCTTCCACAGTCTTGCAAAATGTCTCGAATGTGCATCTGTCAACAGAAACCCATTGTTTGTATGTGATTGCTTCTATCATACCTTCATCAAAGTGATTCAGAAGTACTTTTTTCAGATTTGAAACTCCTGGACATGTTTCACATTTGTTGAGGTAGCAGTCAGTGGTTTTTTCTTGGCACATTATTTGTGACATACATTGTTTGTAATCTCCAAGATCACTAGCTTCATCAATCTTCACCTCTTTTAGTTTTCCTCCGACAATCATGAGTTTGACATTCTGGTGCGTTGTGCATACGCATACAGAGTGGGTTCCATTCCCTCCAGCCAAGATACAATTCTTCGGTCTTAACTCTGCAAACTTTGAAAAGCCAATTTTTGCAGCAGATTCAGTTTTTTTGAATAGTTCATAAGATTCTTTTAAATTCATTAAAACCAGTCTCTTTTGCACATGTTCCTTCTTTCCATTTACTATCATTGCAACAAAATCTTTCCTACCTGGCATAAGTCGACTCACATCATCCGAGTTGTAAAAATCTCTTACTTTATCCACTACAATCTGGTCTAAAGTTTTTCCTGGCTTTGGATCTGGACAACACATTATTCCCTTCTCCTTAACGAGCGATTTAGCTTTTCGGGCCATCCTGTTACTGACACCGAACTCAGTTTCAACTTTTTTTACAGTCCAACTTTTAGGTAATGTTGTGAGGATCAAGAATTTTTCAGTATTTTTTGTAGTTTTCTGGAATTTTTCTTTTAATTGCACAATCATTTCCGAATCCGGATCAACTGGCTCATCATTCTCAGGGAAGCTTGTATCTCCTACCAACTCGTTAGTGACCTTTTTAGTGACTTTTTCTACTTTTTTTCTGCAGTAACCAGGTGAGTGCAACCTTTTCTTTGTAATAGGCGATTCTTCAATAATTGAAAGAGATTTGTTTAAATATTCTAAAGACAAATCAGGGTCAGTAAAGTTTGGATCCATTTGGGAAGATGATGGTTTATTTAACGCTACAGTATCTAAATAATTTTTTTCTCTTAATAGCTGCTTACGACAACTGTCACAAATTTTCATCCCTGGCCTTACCACACGATTTATTTCAAACATCCATCCTTGTACAGGTCTCAGACTTTTTATAACTTTATGATTAGATTTTTCAAATGGATTACAACAATAAATTGTTGTAAACCTTGTATCAGATTTGTTGTGTATCATTTCCATCTTAGGTGTGGCATTAATTAACAACTAATTAATTCATAGTTACTAATAATTATTAAGAATTAAAACTGTAAAACTTAATATTCACTTTACTTTCACAATCACAACTCACTCCTCACTAGTGCATAAGAATACTGACTGCTGTAACTGAAGTACAACTTGAATGGCAGAGAGTTCCTGTCTCTACAAGTTAAGTTCATGTAGAGACATGAAAAGATCTCCCACACTCCTCTGACTCATCCCACATTGTTTTACAACAAACAAATAAATAATCACATTTATCAGTAAATTTGTTTTCTGTGGATCTGAAACTAAGGGCCTATTCTAAATAAAAATTAGTTTGTAATAAATGACATTGAACAAAAGTAATATTGCTGTAAAGATATTCAGATAATTTAAATTATGCAGACTGATTTTATATAAAAGTATAACACACTGTAATTAGGCCTAATGGTTAATAATATTTGATTACAATTAAAATCACCTATTAATAAAATCTGTTTAGTAACAAGCATTAAGAGTTCCATAAATCACAAAAAAGTCAAGTTTGATTTAAACAATCTTGAACACTGTGCGTTTTAATATAAACAATTTCAGTTTTGGATATGATTCCATTAAGATCCCAACCTGAAATTTTGTATACATCTTAGTAATAACATGAGGAATATACAGTATTTTTTTGAAAATTTTCAATCATATGCATTTTTTGGAATTTGGTTTTGAAATTTTGAGTTTAAGTTGAAAATATTAAATGTTTTGAATACTATCATGTTGTATATCAAATTAAAGCTAATTCAATTCTAAACAGAATTTCTTTTATTTTACCTTTCTATCTTAATCCAATCAAGAGATATTAATTAAAACGTAAATTCGTGTAAGTACGAAAACGTTTTTTTTCTAAACTTTGGAATAAGATTTTGAAAAAACTAAAAGAGATATATTTTTTTCTTTTTCATATTTAAATTTCCTTTTCACCGGTGTAACTAATGTAACAATATCAACCCAGAAAAAAATTGTGAGGTAATTGGGATTTGATCACTTGATATGGATTGACCCTGTATATACATTTGTCAAAATAATTGTGAATGGTTTTGCCCCTTGAAATTAATAAAAAAAAAACAGTTGTAAATAGGTTGCAGGATAGATGAAAATAATATAAGAGGAGGAAATACCTCCTTGTGTGTGGCAAACAAATGAAACGAACTTACCTCCATTTTTACAAGAATTTGAATTGAACATGGTCAACATTGCTGTCATGATCGCATCAGATATTTGTGGTGCATCTTCAGGAGTGACCTTCCTGAGAACCGACTGCAGAGTTCCGCACAAAAGAGACTGGAGATCGTTGAACTGCGACCTGTCATTGTGACTACTTATATGCGTTTCCATCTGGAGCACTTGCTGCAGCCGCTCCAGAATCACCATCGTAGTTTTCTGTACGGTGACGTAGCAGTCTTTCGGAGAATTCTTCACCATTTCCATCAGCGCCTCGTAGGCAGCTGGTCTGAGATTGGCCTGAGCGCCGTCCGGCCGGTCCGTAGTCTCAAGAAGTCTCTGAATGATGAACTCAAAGTACTGAGAGAGAATGTATGTGTCTGGCGTTCCCATTTCGTCGCTAACATCGGCGTTATCGTACGCCGCCTCGACCAAACCAGAGAAAGCCCAGCATACGTTAGCGGCGACCCGGGGTTCGGCCTTGAGACCGGTTATCAAACTTTCCAGAAGAGGTTTCAAATATGTTTCGTTTATGGCTGCTTCTGGTATTATTTCGCATATTCTACCGAATGTCCATGCGGCTGTGTCTCTCACAATAACGCTATTGTCGTACATGAGCTCTATCAAAGTCGGCATGGCTTGCTCGACTAACGGCTTCAAAGTCGTGCTTTCCAATCCGCCGAGGATGGACCCGAAGGCCATCAGCGAAGCATCCCTGAATCTCCAATTATCGGATTTGATGTTGTCTTTGATGAAAGGCAGAACGTGGGGAACGATCTCATCTTCGCAACATGTGGCGAGAAGCATCAAACAAACTCCTGCTGCTTTACTCGGATTCCAATCGTCTTCATCATCAAGTTCTTCTTGTTTGGTGAGTTTCTGAAGCAGGATGGGAACGATGTACTGTAAGGCTCCCTTTGCATAATGTCTTGAAACTCTGGAACGAAATCAATAGGAAATTTTAGTTTCCTTCATCAGGACAATCGAAATGAGGTGAAATACAAAATATATACTGAAGGGGGGTATACTTTTAGGAGATATTATTTTTGAGAAAGATTTTGGCTTTCTACTTTTTTATGTCTATACAAAGAAATGTGGGAATGTTCCAAGAAAAGGAAGAAAGCAAAAACTTCAAAATAAACTGTTCACCAAGATGTGTAGATCATGCAAACTGAAAGAAAGAGCAAAGCCCTCTTATGTTTGACAGTGTTCTGTTATGAGTGAAATTTCACATCTTTCATGTACACTCACAGACAAAAATATTGCATATTTTATTTGAAGCCTTGATTTTATGTTTATAGCATGCAAATAGCAATTTATGAGAAGTGATATCACGGGCAATGTCATTTATAAATAGTATGAATAATAACAGCCCAAGATTAGACCCTTGTGGGACACCCGAACTCGCTACAAAGCAGGAGGATATTATACCATCATATTCAACATAACTACGTCGGTCGGATAAATATGATTTCAGGAGCAACTGAATATTAGATGATATGCCAAAATTTGACAGTTTCTTTAGCAGCTGTTGATGTCGTACTCGATCAAATGCTTTGCCGAAGTCCGTATAGATGACGTCAACTTGACGCTTATTATCAAGTACATCAAAGACAAATTGAGTGAAAACACAGAGATTAGTTTCAGTACTACGAACCTCGATAAATCCATTTTGAAACATTGACAGCGAAGAACGGATAAGGTTATAAATGTCTGATAGTTTAATTTCCAGTATTTTGAAAAAAACTGATATTGACGTAATTGGCTAGTAAACATTTGATACCTTTCCAGGCTTGAATACAGAGCAAACTTTTGACAATTATTACCATATTCTTTATGTATATCGGCTTACTAGATCACTTTGAGTACCGCACTGTATCTTCCACTTGACTGACTCGATATGCTCGCGGTTGGCGTTTATATATCGTAATCGAATGCACTAGAAAATTTCGCTGAAATCGATAGCATTATTCTCGCTGCTTCTAGAGTGGCGGGGAATCATCGTACATTCGCGCGCTCTTAGCTACGTCACCATTGGTTTATGGCTACCAGTGGCGGCTGGGGAAAAGAAATTAACATTAAAAAAAATCTTGAAATGAAATATGCAATATTTTTGTTTGAGAGTGTATATTGTAGCAACATTGTTTACAATGCATGGAATTTCAACTGTGACTTCATTGTTTGTTCTTGTATCAGTATGCCTTGTACACAAGAACAAAGATACCTTTACTTCTCAGCCTCACCTCACACCAATTAGAGACTCCTCCATCAAGTAGTCAAATAAGAACTCAATTATATATAATGGAGTGAAAGTACAAGTTATCCAAAAGTTTAACAGAATGTGTCACGCTACTATCTTTTAGGAGAAATTCAAAGACAATTCTTGTCAAAAAGGACTATACATTAGATCAATTTTTGTTTATTCTCTTTGTATCGTCTTTTATACATGTTATTTATTTACTGAATTTTATTTTTACCTGTGTAAAAGCTTACAATTTAACGAAAAACTGTTTCGAGTATGTGCTAATGTGTGTATATACAGTGTGTAACAGCCAAATGGAATAAATTCATTATTTCGGTTACTGTACATATTCAAAGAAAATCCCGAAACACGTCAAATGTAAATTATAATTTGATATTGATGTAATGAAATGTAGAATACGAAAATGAACTATAGATGTTAACGAAGTATATGTTCAAAATGTTCACCCCGAACGTCTTGGCAACATCCTAATCTCAAAACTGTCTTCTAACATTATTTAACATATCAGACGTGACCGACCTAACCGCAAGTTATTCGTTCTTTTAAGTCATTCAAATCTGACGATTTAGTTTTTTACACATTGCTCTTTGAGACATATCCCCATAAAAGAAATCTAATGATGAAAGATCAGGTGATCGCGCTGGCCATTCAATCAATATTAGATAGATAGATAGATAAAATTTATTTGTTCAGGATAAAAATACAGTACCCCTGAAGGCATAGAACATGTCAGTATAAATATAAACATATATCACAATAATATTAGGTTAAAAGAGGAAGGAAAGATGTACAGTACATAAACTGCACAAAAATATATGCATACATATAAAAATATTAATACATGTAGATATAGGCTCTTACGAGTCCATGATTGTAGTAAAAGCAGTCAAATAGATCAAATGATAATAGTATCATTAAAAATGCTTTTAATTTTATTTTTAATGTTGTTTTATCGAATTCCCTCACTGTAAGAGGGAGTTTGTTGTAAACTGTTATTAGAGTATGCGGTACGTTTTTTTCAATAAATGAGAAGTTTGGAGTATTACAGGTCAAGTCTGACTTATTTCTTGTAGAGTATATGTGTGTATTTTTAGAGTTTGGTGTTTTTCTTAATAAATAGTATAGTATCAAGAATGTACTGGCTGTATAAGGTTAGTATTTTATTTTTTATAAATAAGGGTTTACAACTATCAGTTTGTTTATGATTAAATATAATTCTAAGGCATCGCTTTTGCATCTTAAATATCTTGGGGACATCTGTCGAAGCACCCCAGAATATTAAACCGTACTTGATCCTTGAGTTAACTTGTGCATAGTAAACACACATAGCAGCGATTATATCTATTGATCTTGTTAGTACTCTTAGAGCATAGCAGTATTTTGCAATATTTTGTATCATTGAGGTTAGGTGAGATTTCCAGTCCAATCTAAGATCAAGCTCAATTCCCAAGAACTTTGTACTTTTGCAAGCTGATATTGTTGATCTACCATCTGAGGTTGAGTATTCACATGCAGTTGATTGTTGGGAAAACTTTATTACTTGTGTTTTGTTTATATTCAACTTTAAGTGATTATGTGTGAACCAATCTTCCAATGTATTCAGTGCTTCAAACACGCTTCTGTCTAATTCTTCAATACTAGGTTCCTTGATTACTACACTTGTGTCATCTGCAAACAGCACAGTGTTGAAATCAATAGCATTTGCTAGCTCATTGGTATACAAAATATATAGCAACGGCCCTGAGATTGATACTTGCGGAACTCCTCTCAAGATTGTTAATTCGTCTGACTGTATGTTTTCGTTAGTGAGGTGGCATTTTTCAACAACTCTTTGTGTTCTATTTTGCAAGTATGATTTTATTAAATCGGCTGAGATTCCCCCGATTCCATAGGCATTAAGCTTGCCTATTAGTATATTATGGTCGACACTGTCAAAAGCTTTTGACAGATCTAGACAAATCATTAAAGTGTGTTTTCTTTCATTTTGACTGTTTAGCACTGTGCACAAGGCTTGATAAATCGCTCGTGTAGTAGATTTGCCTCTTCGGAAGCCATTTTTGGGTGTCACTCAATAACTCAAACTTATAAGGCGATTATATAGGGTTTTTTCGAATATTTTACTAATGGTCGATAGTAGAGCTATTGGTCTATAATTTGCAATTTGATTTCCATCACCTTTTTTGAAAATTGCTTCTATGTGAGCAATTTTCAATTCATTGGGAAATATGCCATTACTAAGCATCATGTTGACAATCAATATTAAGGTTTTTGAGAGTTCTTGCGCAGTGAATTTCAGTAGTTTTACAGGAATTTCATCATAGCCGACAGATCTGATGTTTTTTAGAGATAGTATTATGCTATAAATTTCACTTTCAGTTGTTGGTGTAAGAAATAGAGAATCGAAATAGAATAGAGCTATTGATCTATAATTTTCAATTTGATTTCTATCACCTTTTTTGAAAATTGCTTTTATGTGAGCAATTTTCAATTTATTGGGAAATATGCCATTACTAAGCATCATGCTGACAATCAATATTAAGGCTTTTGAAAGTTCTTGCGCAGTGAATTTCAGTAGTTTTACAGGAATTTCATCATAGCCGACAGATCTGATGTTTTTTAGAGATAGTATTATGCTATAAATTTCACTTTCAGTTGTTGGTGTAAGAAATAGAGAATAGAAATAGAATAGAGCTATTGGTCTATAATTTTCAATTTGATTTCTATCACCTTTTTTGAAAATTGCTTTTATGTGAGCAATTTTCAATTTATTGAAATATGCCATTACTAAGCATCATGTTGACAATCAATGTTAAGGGTTTTGAAAGTTCTTGCGCAGTGAATTTCATCATAGCCGACAAATCTGATGTTTTTTAGAGATAGTATTATGCTATAAATTTCACTTTCAGTTGTTGGTGTAAGAAATAGAGTTTGGTTCGCTGATGGTAAGCTAGCAGGATTATTTATTTTATTGTTTGCTGGTTTGGAAAGGAGACTAGCAGGGTTATTTAATTTTGGATTCGCAGGTTCCGAGCATTGATTTATGTAAACACTATTTACTTTATCTAGAACCAGTTTTTTATTTCCGTTTTCTGTATCTAGGTTTCTTAAATTCGCCTCCTTATCCACCGATTGGGAAATGTATCAAGGTATTGTCAGACTTAGTAAGGTGGTGGTGCTTCATCCTGCTGAAACAATATCGTATTCACTGGAACTTGAGGATATAAATTTGCTAAACTTGGAATCACATCATTTTGAAGTAGTGCCAAATAATTATCGCAATTCAAGTTGCCCTCAATGAAAAAAGGACCAACAATATGGTTTCCTACAATCCCTGCCCAAACATCAACCCTTTGAGGGTATTGCGTGTGTTCTTCTCTCATCCAGTGAGGATTTTCCGTTGACCAGTAGCGGCAATATTGGCGATTAGTATGACCGTTAAGAGCCAAAGTACACTCATCAGAAAACATAACGTCTTCTAATTGGATGATATTATTTTCCAACATGTCCATCATTTGCTCACAAATTAAGTTCTTTTATCAAAATCGTCTTCTGTAAGCTCCTGAGTGGGTATCATTTTATAGGGATGCATTTTATTTTCTTTTAATATGTTTACTATCGATGTATGGCTAACATTGAATGTAGTGGATGCCTGTCTACTCGATGTTTGTGGGTTTTCCTCAAACTCAAGCAGCACGTCTAATTTGAGTTCATCACTCATTGCATTGGCAGCTGCTTTTTTATCTGCTTCACATTACCAAGCTCGCGAAACTGCTTCTCTATTTTGCTTATTGTTCCTTGAGATATGGGCGATAAATTAGGAAATTTCTCATTAAATAGGCGAGCTACTTTCTGTTGTGTTAGGGTTTCATCTCCGTAACCAATCATTTGTAAAACTGTTATTTTATGCATTTTCATTAATCTAACCATTTGTCAGTCTTGAAGTTAACGAACTTTGACAAGGCGTTTTAAACTGACGTTGCCACGGAAATTATTTACAGTTTTTTAAAGGATACACCTAAAAAGAACATTGCTATGGTTTTTGTTTACTTTCTTATTATCAATATCTCAACATGAAATAAGTTTTTGAGTATATTGCAATGACTTTAGAGTGTATTTTATCGAATTTCGGTAACTACATGATTTTAATTTATTTTCATCTTAATTGTTGCAATAAACTTGAAAGCGATAAAATTTTTGAATAGAGAATGAAGAGACCTCACAAGCGATATATCACTGAGGAAGCAGTTTCTCAGATCGCTATGGATATTCATATAGGATTTACGGAAAATAAAACCACTACAGCATCATTTTTAGACATTCAAGCAGCCTATGATAATGTTCAATTGAAATTACTTTTTGAAAAACTTGTAGAAACCAAAATCCCAAAAAATATTTGTTACCTTCTGGTTATATTGTTTTCAGAAAGACAAATATATTTGAAAATCGGCGAAACTATTTCTATTCCTCGTAAAACATCTTTGGGAATACCCCAAGGAAGCATTCCGAGTCATCTTCTGTATATATTATATACAAGAGATTCAGAAAAATGTATTGAAACAGACTCTCAGATAATACAATATGCAGATGACATTTACACACAAAATTTGTCTTTTGAAAAGTCACTTGAAAACTTGGCGAGAGAGATGGAAAATGTAAATAAGTGGAGGGACAAAAACGGATTGATGATTGCGGAAAAAAAGTCAGAGATTTGCATATTCACCAGAAAAAGAATACAATTTTCATCTCATACAAAATCTGGACCGTGGGTCCTACCAATTCGACCGTCAGTCAAATACTTGGGTATTATCCTAGATAAATCTCTGACATGGAAACACCATATAACTCAAATTCGACAGAAAGCAGAAAAAGGTATTAATATCCTTAGAACCTTTTGTGGAACATAATGGGGTGCAGATCCAAATATATAAATGTCTGAGAATATGTCTGAGGAATCTTCCGTCAACGCCAATATCAGTTATGGAAGCCGAAGCTAAGGAACCTCCATTAGACTTAAGAAGACAACTGCTCAGTAACAAATTTGTGACAAGAATCAAAGCAAAATCTTCAAATTTGATTCCCAAACTTCATCAACTTACAATTTTCACACTCACTCATCGATACTGGCAGAAAAAGAAAACGAATTTGTTGGTAGAAAGTTTCACCAGATCGTCTTCTTATGACAAAACGATCTACAAAACCTATAACTTTCCATACTATACAGAAGATTACGACATAATATCCCACGATTTTAAAGTACATTATATGGAAAGAAATAATATAAGTTGTGAGGGAGAGTTTTCAGGAATAATCAAGAGGCTGTGGCCAAATGCTGATTATATCTACACAGATGGATCAAAAATATCAGAGAAAACAGGCTTCGCATTCTATCGTTCAAATACAAAATATTTTGAAATGTATATACTTCCCAATGAAGCATCCATCTACACTGCAGAGTTAATAATAATAATAATCTCTTTATTTATTCAGATTGATTTGTATAACCACAAGAGCAGAAGTACAAATGAAAAAGAGGAAAACGTCAATGTACAATATTGAAAAGAAATAAAACTATACCTGAAGTGATGCTGTGACCGCGTGCTCTCCGCCCTCTATCTCGAAAACGGTTCACCGTATAAAAAATTTTTTTAAACAAAATTTGTAGAGAATTTTGTATTCTACAATATTGATAATAAATACAAATATCAAAAAACCCATAGGAAATGAGATATTTCCAAAAAAAGCGCAAAAAACCGATTTTTGTGACCTTTGACCTTGAAATTTAATAGTTGCTTACACCCTACCATATGTAGGTTTTGAGACAACTTTTAGGGTGTCAATATACAAGTATTTACAGACTTACAGCTGGGTATCTCGAATTCCGAGATTCTTACCTAATTTAAGCTTAAATGACTGGATTATACTTTTTTTCTTAGTGAAACCATGTTGTGAGGGCGATAACAAGTTATTTGCTATGAAATAGAATTCCAATTGTTCTTTTATGTTAATTTCATAAAGTTCAGAGATACTTGAAAGAATACTAATTGCTGTATAGTTATCCATATTGTTAGGATCACCTTTTTTAAAAATAGGAGATACACTAGCAAGTTTAAGATTGGTAGGAAAGATCCCTTTTGAGGTTGAGAGATTAATTAAAAAGGTCAGATTAGAGTTTCAAATTGATTACTTCCTTCCTTTCTTTGGAAGATTCTCTCATCCCTTTTTTTGTATCAGATGGAGTAGTAGAAAGCCAAAAACTATCTTTCCCAAAAAATTGAATCATATTATATTCAAACGAATTGAAAAAATGAAAAAAAAATCCATATAAAATAATAAAAAGAAGAAAAAAAAATAATAAAAAAAAGATGGAAAACAAAAATATAAAACAAATAAAAAAACTTTTTTAAAAAGAAGACAAAAAATGAAATAAAAATTAAAAAAGAAAAAGAAAAGAAAAAAAAATAAATAGAAAAACAAACAGAAATGAAAATTCAAAAGCAAAAAACGAGGGAAAAAAATATATGTTTGAGCCACTATTCAATGTTACTTTCAAATAGTTTTTTATTAAAACAGTCTTGCTAATTGGTTCTCCCAAAGCCAAAAAATTTAAACCACACACACACACACATATCACAAGCCTAAACTTTCCGTATAAAAAATTGGGGGTTGTACCTGTCATTCGACGGGCGGTTGAAGATAGGGGTAGCATTTTTCCGTTGAAGTATGTCAAATTATAATTTGAAGTGTTTCGGAATTTTGTCAAGATATGTAATGTAACCGAAATAATGAATGTATTCCATTTGGCTATTACACAATGTATGTTTGAATTGAAGGGGTTAGATTTTTAGGAGTGATTAATTTTTTGGGAAAGAAAGTTTTTGGCTTTCTACTACTCCATCTGATACAAAAAAGGGATGAGAGAATCTTCCAAAGAAAGGAAGCAAGTAATCAATTTGAAACTCTATACATGAATGTGTAGATCATGTATCATACTTCCTTCCTTTCTTTGGAAGATTCTCTCATCCCTTTTTTTTGTATCAGATGGAGTAGTAGAAAGCCAAAAACTTTCTTTCCCAAAAAATTAATCACTCCTAAAAATATAACCCCTTCAATTCAAATAAGATTCCTCTTGGATGGGATTAAATCAAATAAGTGAATGAATGTCATTATGATGTCATCGATGACATAAGCAGATCAAGCTTATTCCGTGACATTCAAAATCGTAATTCATGAATGAAGTGTGTGTATTTTCTATAATGTTATCCAATTTGGTACTGAAGAGCCTTAAGGCAAGTGTCTTAAGGCGAAACATGGGTGTATACCTGTGAGGGTGACAGTGTTCCATGTAAGTGCAATTTAATACCATTCATTTAAAGTAGAACTCATGTGAATGATATCTGATTCTTATTCCACAACAAATGTTTGAAATGCAAACTGAGTAGAGAAAAGTATCTTCTGTATAATTCAGTGTTCATATAGAAGTATTTGTTTCGAAAGAATTATTTTCTTTTGTGTAATTCAATGTTTATATGAAAGTAGCTGTTTCAGGAGGACTTTCTGTCAGTTTGTGACTGAAAGTTACTTCTTTGCATGATCTACACATTCATGTATAGAGTTTCAAATTGATTACTTCCTTCCTTTCTTTGGAAGATTCTCTCATCCCTTTTTTTGTATCAGATGGAGTAGTAGAAAGCCAAAAACTTTCTTTCCCAAAAAATTGAATCATATTATATTCAAACGCATTGAAAAAATGAAAAAAAATCCATATAAAATAATAAAAAGAAAAAAAAAGTAATAAAACAAAAAGATGGAAAACAAAAATATAAAACAAATAAAAAACTTATTTAAAAAGAAGAAAGACAAAAAAATGAAATAAAAATTAAAAAAGAAAAAGAAAAGAAAAAAAAAGAAAAAATAAATAGAAAAACAAACAGAAATGAAAACTCAAAAGCAAAAAACGAGGAAAAAAAAATGTTTGAGCCACTATTCAATGTTACTTTCAAATAGTTTTTTATTAAAACAGTCTGGCTAATTGGTTCTCCCAAAGCCAAAAAATTTAAACCACACACACATATCACAAGCCTAAACTTTCCGTTTAAAAAATTGGGGGTTGAAGATAGGGGTAGCATTTTTCCGTTGAAGTATGTCAAATTATAATTTGAATTTGACGTGTTAAGATATATAATGTAACCGAAATAAAGAATTTATTCCATTTGGCTATTACACAATGTATGTGTATCATGATTATACATACCTAATAACTTATTAATATTATATATCTCTCGCTGAATCAATTAAAAGTAGGTAAAAGGATAGCATAGGAAAAATTTTTATTCATTATTCTCAGTTGTTCCCAGATAGGTAAATTATTCACGACACAGAATTGGTTCAAACAGAATTGTGACGCCTGAAGATGCTATCTTATAGCGAAACACGTGTCACGGTTTTGTAAACTATCAAGTGAATATCTCACATCAAAGGGTGGTTTTCGAATACGTTAGAAAATAAAGTCTTTAAAGTCACTTTCAATGTGTTGTGCCACATATCTGAACTTACCTAGCTGGAGGCCTTCCCGCTTCAGTAGCCTCGGAATCTTCAATCGCGAGATCTACTTCCTCGTCACTCACGTTCGACCAGAATTCAATGCCCTGTAAAGCCACGGCATCGTTTTCGGATTTCATCGCTTCCAGCGTGATCGGAAAGAGCGCCGGAGCCATGTAAGGTTCCATGTGCTGATAGTACAACGACATTATCTTAACCAAGCATTGGAGGGCGGCGACTTTTATTTGAGACTCGGGAGACTGAGTTGCCTCACACACAACTTCCATTATATAATTCCTCTCGGTAGGTTGGTCAAAGTTGGCTTTGGTGAATTCCAGAGAGTTGAGCAGAGCTTGCGTTGCGGCCAAACGTACGTGATTGCTCGGTTCGGTGGCTCTCATTCCGTGAACGATGGCAGTTAATATATCATTCGATTGGGTTACGAGTACATCAGAATCAATCTCCTGGCAAATGTAGCCGATGGCCTCCAGGGTAGCTTCTTTCTGCATTTCTGTAGAGTTTCCTTGGCATACATTGCTGACCAGATTTGCTATTAAATCTGGCCATTGCCTCTGAGGCAATTCTGTTACCGCAATATAGGCTACGCATTGTGCTGCAGAAGAGGGTCTATTAGTTTCTGTACCTAAGGCTCCAACAACCTGAAAAAAAAATACAATTGAAAACAAAAATTCATAACAGCACTTTCAGAAAGAGGTGTACAAGGTTTTCTTAATGACAGGCAAATATTCAACAGTGTAAAGTATATACGAAGTCGATTCGAATGGCACAAAAAGTGAATAGTTACAGAACGTCGGCAGTTTCTTTATATGGCACGGGCGGCGTGGTATAATACGGGGTATGGCATATTCCCAACAGGATTAAAAACCTCCATTGTGAAGCCAATCTTCACAATGGCCATGCAATGGCCATATCGAGTGGTCCAACGAAAAGTAATAATAATAATAATAATAATAGAATTTATTCATCAATCAAAGGTTATACAAGGCATTATACATACACATACATAACACTTATCAGACTAGTCAAGAAAGAAAAGAAGGTAATCTACAAATAAGTTGTTAATCGGAAACAAACCAGATAAATTGTACATACAATAGTCAGTCTTACAATTATGAGATATCACGAATTATAAAAGTCTTCAACATTATAAAATACTTTTTCAAGAAGAAAGTTTTTCAATTTATTTTTGAATAGAATGTCATTCAGATTCACGTCTATCAAATCTCTTATTTTATTGAAACACTTGATACCAATATGCTTTGGTGAATTTTCACAGACTGATAACCTTGAATAGGGTTGTCGAAGTTTTTCTTTATTCCTAGTATTATACATATGAGTGTCTTCATTCCTCATTAGTTATTTTTGGTTACGTTTTATGTACATAATCAGTTCAAGAATATATAAACATGGAAGGGTTAGTATTTGAAGATTCTTGAATAAAGGTTTACATGTTGTGGTTGGATGAGCATGACAAATCGTTCTTATTATCCTTTTTTGAGATAAAAATGCCCTTTCAAAGTGACAAGACGACCCCCAGAAGATCACGCCATATTGTAGAGTAGACTGTACCATTCCAAAATAACATAGTCTCAAGATGTCTGCTGATACAGTATCTCGCAGATTTTTTATTATATAGCATGTAGTGCTTAGTTTCGAACATACAGTATTTATGTGTGCTTCCCATGCACCTTGCTTTTCTCCTTTTTTTGTAACTCAACGCAAAAATGCTCGGACAGGTCAATTTCGCTTTTGAGGGGGACACATTTTAGATGTATTTTTCTACCTGTGCCTTCAACCCCCTAGCGAGGGTGAGTAACAACCCTAAAATTTTGAATGGAAAGTGGGTTCGAGTGATATATCGCTTGAAAGGGCACAAAAATCTCTTTCCAATGATACCTAACTTGTTGTATTTACTTGAATGGTTATAAAAAAAGCAAGAACATTTACTCGTTATTTTTGGTGTTAATGAAAATGCGGAAAAAACGGCATTTTACTTTTACTTTTTACTCCTACAAACACAATATTGAATTGTAATTAAAAGTAAGAGAGATAAAACTACAGTAACAAAATAAGCTTAAGAACTACTAACTAAAATGAAACAAAACAGTAAATATAAAAGGAAACAAAAAAGAAATCGAATAAATTATTACAATTTTTAAAATGTATACAAGTACCTATAAATTAAGTTACCCAATACCTAGAAATTAATCCGGCTGTGAGAAAAAGTAGGCCCTTAACTCTTTGGCATTTGTTTTAGTAAAAAGATCCACGGTGCTATTTTCAGTTAAAATGTTGCAATGATTTAGCATACGGGTGATTGGCGAGTTATCAGAAAGGCCGATAAAGAATATTCTCTTGTCCTGTCTACGCAGGTTTACCTTAGGCACCAACAATTTTACATAGTTGACCAGAGATGATCCCTTGTACTTTACATTATTAATTATATAGTATACAATGTAATGCACGTCTGCTCTGTAAAGTAACAATGTTAAATTCCTTGAGCATGCTTCTGTAAGATACCATAATGGGATAGCAGCCATAAATTTTGACATAAAGATATCTAAGAAATCTTTTTTGAACAAATCTGCGTTGGTCTCTCCCTGTGGTGACCAAATAACAGAAGCATACTCAAGATGAGGTCTAACTAGAGCATTAAATAACTTTACAATACACCCAACATCTCTAAAGCTTTTTGTATTTCTAATAACAAAACCAAGAATCTTATAGGCTTTGTTGACAATATATTCATAGTGAGTGTTGAATTTGAGGTTACTTTGAAAATAAACACCTAAGTCCTTACACTCAGACTTACGCATAAGTGGAACATTTTCTACTTTGTAAGAAGCAGAAATATAGTTAATTTTCCTTGTGAATGTTATAACTGAGCACTTATCGATATTTAACATTTTGTTACTTTCAAACCACCTGCAAACTGAATCAAGATCTTCCTGCAATTTCATGCAGTCTTCTAGACACGTTATTAGCTTAAACAGCTTAAAATCATCTGCGAATATAAGGCAAAATGAGTGTAAAATGCAGTGAGCTAGGTCATTAATGAAAATTATGAAAAGAAGTGGGCCCAAGTTGCTACCCTGTGGCAC
This sequence comes from Leptinotarsa decemlineata, assembly GCF_025532065.1. Lineage (NCBI taxonomy): Eukaryota > Metazoa > Arthropoda > Insecta > Coleoptera > Chrysomelidae > Leptinotarsa > Leptinotarsa decemlineata. The sequence goes on along the minus strand of NW_027412572.1, from coordinate 1,525,197 downwards.
CCCAGATGTTACAGAAAACCTGTCAGATAATGACTGCCCCACCCTGACTTGCTGATATCTGTCAAGCAAATAATATTTTATAAATTGCAGAGCTGCCTCAGAAAATCCAAGATCACCAAGTTTCTTTAATAGTATGTTATGATTAACTTTATCAAATGCCTTTGCACAATCAGTCTTAATTGAATCAAGTTGCTCCTTTTTATTAATAGCTTCAGCAGCAGATTGAGTGAATAAAAAAAGGTTCGTAGCTGTAGATCGATCTGGGAGAAAACCGTGTTGTTGTTCTGCAAATTTAAATTTAAAATGAGTGTAGATGTCATCATAGATGATTGTTTCGAAAATTTTAGCCAATGTATTCGTAATACTTATTGGCCTGTAGTTTTTAACTTGATTTTTGTCACCAGATTCAAAAATTGGTGTAACAATTGACATTTTCAAAGCAGAAGGAAACACTTTACATTTAAGAGATTCATTAAATAGATAAGTTAGAAGTTGCACAAGAAAGTCAATACATCCCTTATAAATGTATGGAGGAATATTGTCCACACCATAGCATTTTTTTGGTTTTAATTTCTTGGTACTGTTTCTGACTGTATCCTCAGAGATATTTGAAAAAGTAAAATGCCCTGTCGGGCCCCAGACATAATCGTTATCAGAGGGCTCATAGACTGAACTAAAATATTGCGCAAAGGCATCTGCTATACCCTTTAGCTCTATTTTTGGCATATTCTCATAATGCATTACCTGAGGAATGCCACTTTGCTTATTTTTAGACTTAATAAAGGACCAAAAACTGCTAGGATCTATACTAGCATTATCCTCTACAAAACGCTGATAATTCAGATACTCAAGCCTAGTTTGGACTTTGATCTCTTTCCGGAGAGTGCTGTACTCATGTTGTAAGTGTGGACATGTATTATTTCGATTTTTCTTATGTAGATTATTTTTTAGCCTGATTTTTCTTATTAAATCGGTTGAGAAATAGTTGGGATAATTGGATTTGTCATTAGAAGACCTAACTAGTTTTTTTGGAATAGCTACATCAATGCAAGAAATCACTACTACATTCACTACTACATTCCTCAATTTCTCTCGTGCCTTTTTTGGTTCAAATAACAACAGCAGATAAGTGTATAAAAAGAATTTAGGCAAATGTTCATCGATTCAGTTCGATTGCTTTTGAAATTATTTCAACTTTACTGTAAAAATGGTTTATTCCATTCCTGAACGAGTTGAAATTGTTAAACTTTATTATCAACATAATAGTTGTGCTAGACTTACTGCTCGCCTCTTTAATAACAGTCATCCCGGGAAAAATGTGAATGATTCGTACGTTGCCAAGTTAGTCCAAAAGTTTGTCGATACCGGATCTGTCTGTAATGTGAAACACCAGCCACGGAAACCGATCAGAAATGAAGCAGTGGAAGTCGCTGTTTTGGGACATGTTGAATTGGATCATACTCAAACTACCCGTCAGCTTGCTGCAGCCTCAGGTGTCTCCCATTCGTCCATAATACGGATATTAAAAGCCTATAAATTTCATCCGTACAAAATTAAATTGGTACAGGAACTCAATGAAGATGACCCTGATAGAAGGCTGCAATTTTGTCAACAACTGAGCCAGCTACTAAATGATGATCCGCACCTATCATTCAACACGTGCTTTTCCAATGAGAGTACATTTTTTTTGAATGGAGCTGTGAATAGGCATAATTGCCGTTACTGGGATGACAGTAACCCACACTTATTCCGAGAGGTCCATACCCAGTACCCTCAAAAAATCAATGTCTGGTATGGCATATTAGTTAGTCATATCGTAGGGCCACTTTTTATTCCTGGGAATTTAACTGGTGAGGTCTACCTGAACATGCTTGAAGATACAATTGATCCTCTCATAACAGAAATAATTGAAAATGACCAAAATCATAATGATGATCGGCTTCATTTCCAGCAAGATTGAGCACCTCCTCACTATGTTGCTCCGGTAAGAGAATTTTTAGATGACCGGTTTCCTGGACGGTGGATTGGAAGGAGAGGCCCCATCGAATGGCCTGCCAGGTCACCTGATTTATCGCCTTTAGACTTTTTCCTTTGGGGACACTTGAAAAATAAATGTTTTGCTACGCAGCCCGAGTCCATAGAAGATCTTCGCCAACGAATTCCAGCAGAGTGCAGAAGTATAACACCTGATATGCTACAGAATGTTAGGAATAGATTTGAACAAAATCTGTATTATTGTATGGAAGCAAATGGGTCATATTTTTAGCACTTGCTGAAGTAGGATTCTACCAAGTCAATTACACATTTCAAAGTAGTGTAAATACAACAAATTAGGTATCATTGGAAAGAGAATTTTGTGCCCTTTCAAATGATATATCGCTCGACCCCACTTTCCATTTAAAATTTTAGGGTTGTTACTCACCCTCGCTAGGGGGTTGAAGGCACAGGTAGAAAAATACATCTAAAATGTGTCCCCCTCAAAAGCAAAATTGACCTGTCCGAGCATTTTTGCGTTAAGTTACAAAAAAAAAGGAGAAAAGTAAGGTGCATACTTTTCGTTGGACCACTCTGTATATCAATTCACACAAAATATAATGAACATGATGGAAGAAAAATTGATAGCTCCCGGGATGTTTTTGGATTTATCCAAAGCATGTTAATAAAATTAGAAAGATATGAAATTGGAGGTTCAGATCGCCTTCAATCCGTAGAAATAAAACGAAATGGAATAGTCTATGAATCCGACATCCATCCCACAGCCGTGGGAATTCCGCAGGGGAGCATTGCCGGCCCTCTTTTGTTCGCCATTTGTTTGAACGACTTATGTAATCTAAACCTAAACCAACGTCAGTTCAAAACTATCTTTGCAGATGACACAAGTCCGTTATCAGGTGGTGAAACCTTCCCAGAGATGATGGTATATATTACAGATCTATTCAACAAAACTAAGAACTGGTTCAATAAAAATAAACTGGAACTAAACGACTGGAAGACACATATTTTTTTTAGAATAAAGACAACATTGATTATCCAGTTAGGGTGGACCTTCAAAACTCCTCTTTTGAAATGTTCCACAACACCAAATTTTCAGGAATCCACATAGACGAGGACATGAATTGGACTTCTCATATTGATAACCTCGCAAACAAACTAAGTGGAATATCGTACGGAATCGGTTGCTCGATACAGAATTATTTTTTAGGGTAGTAATCAAAATATCGAAAAAATCTTCATAGTTCAAAAAAGAGAAATCAACAACTTAAATTATAACCAAACTTGCAGAACAGTATTCAAATCCACCAATATAATGACAATCCAAAAGATTATTCTATTGTTCCATGGTTTTCATTTATAAAATATTAAATAAAATGACCCCACCATACTTGCTATGAATGTGACAACAGTCACATTCATATAAATAGGACAAATACAAGAAATAGTATGAACAGTTCATTTTTTAAAGGTTTTGTCCAATTCAATGATTTACCTGATTCAATTAAATCTACTCTATTATTAAAGATTTTCAAAAGGGAACTGTTAAAATATATTCATGATGGAAATTGAAAAATTCCTTTTTGTTCAGTTCAAATTATGTATGTGTAAATAAAGTTGTATTATTTATATAAATTGTTGATTATATTATATTTTAAGTTAGCTAACCTGTATATTAGGAAATCCTAATTCAATAAATACATTCAAATTCATAATAATAATCAGCCATTTCTTCATTTCAAGAGGAAGACCAAACTCTTGAAGATGATCACTTGGTGATCGAAACACGTGTCGAGGTGTTAAAATAACGGTTTGGTGTTGGGAAAAATCTTGTATGACCCTCATAACTGTTGTATCGACCCCAAAGCCAACTATATTGAATAATGAAATCAAATTTAATAAGAATTTTTTTTCTATATTAACCTACGAATTTTTCAGCTCAACTGTTATGTAATCTGCAAGATGATACAGAAACGAAATACTATTATTCTGCATCGGCCCCCTTATCATTGCAAACTTAATCCCATTGAACTCGATTGTAAAGGGTTTTGTGCAAGAAAAAACACATTCAAAATGAAAGATGTCAGGAGTTCTTAAAAAATATTGATTCCAAAAAATAGCAAAAAATGTATTGAACATGACATACAAAAACAGATTAACATATGAAAATCACATCATTCAGTTGAGGAAACTGTAGAACCTTCAATAATAAAATTCGACAAAGAATAATCTGATGATGAGGCAACATAATTTTTGTTTATACTTAATATCTTCCTAAATAAACAAGCTTATTCATCATTATGTAAATAGTTTAGATTGAAATGTAGTAACAATATTGACTGTACATAAACAAACAAACATATTCATTAGTTTATAAAGTATTTTTGAATAAATACCCAAATACACGCCAATGCAGGTAATAAAACTACCTGAAAGGTCCTAAAGTCTTTTGTTTAATCCATATATTAATACTGCATATAGAACAAGTAATACGTTGGGAAAGTTAGTAAAAAATAATAAAGACGAAACATCCAAATTCGAGAAATCAGGAGTATACAAATTAAAGTGTGGAACGTGCCCTAAGATATATATCGGTCAAACTGGCAGGACATTTAGGAATCGAATCCAGGAACATCATACGATCTATGTCAATAAGAAAACAAATTCAACATATTCAACAATTATTATTATTATTATTATTGATGTAGATGTGAGGCAATATGCTTCAGGTAATCATAATTGAACAGGTACGTTATGTAGAGGTTCAGGTAATTTCTTAGAGGTAGTCTCAATTATGGTTACCTGTAGTATATAAATAGTAATGTAAGGATAATTTGATGTACAAATCACTTGAAAAAGCTAATGTCTTAGCGAAACATGTTGTGATATATTTTTCAAATAAAGTTTGTGGAGATCAAATCGTTGAGGTGTAGTTTTTGACATTACTATGGATATTCACCAAGTAACGGCCGAGTCAATCAGAAAATCCAAATGGAATAAACCTCACTGGGGCAAAAATGTTGAACTTTGGCATTACTTAATCTTTTTTTAATGAAAATCCCCCATTTCTTGGGGAAAAGCAAACCAAAAATGTTGATAGGTTGCTTCAACGCAGCAAAAAAGAACTACTCGAAAAAAATTATAGATAAAAATGCGAATAGCTCAAAAGGGCTTTGGGGGTGTGTTAATAATATTTGAAATAAAACTCGAAACGAAACCAAAATAGAAAAAATCAAACTGGAAAATGGAAAAATAGTACAGAACAATAAACAAATCGCTGATAGTTTCAATTACCATTACAGTACAATAGGAAAAAAAATTAGCTGATGGAATTTCAGTACCTCACAATTTCAATGAATCTGAAATACTCTGCAAGACACCATGTATCTGTATCTTCGCGACACTGATGAAAATGAGGTTCATAAGGTAATCATGGAATTAAAACTTAATAAATCACCAGGTCCCGATAACATCCGTTCGGAAACACTGAAGGATATATCTAATGAAATCAAAAAACCTCTGGCTTACTTGATGAATAGACGCTTTGATACAGGGTGTTTTCCAAGAATCCTCAAAATTGGAATTATCAAGCCACTCTACAAGAGTGGAGATAAATTGAACATAATCAACTACAGACCGATTTCACTCATCTCAAATTTGGCGAAAATAATTGAAAAAATAATAATAATCTTTCTTTATTTCAGAAATAGGTTTTCCTAATATACAATAAAAAAAAAATAGGAAAAGAGAACAGAAAAAGTAACTAATATATGCTATTCAGTAATTTTAAAACTATTACAAGTAACAATAAATAGTTCTATCGCTCCGTGCTATTATTTTACAAATAATATTCATTATTTCTACTTAGTAATGCTAGTTATATAGGTAACATTAGAAGATTTATACCGAAACAATTCAAATATTTCACAATCAAAACTAACATATAAAACATAGATTTACAACTTTATCCAAATGTAAGTTATGTTTCTTTTATATATTTTAACAAATGTCTTTTGAAGACATTTATTGATAAACAGTCTTTTACGTCAGTTGGTAGGTCATTAAATTTAATGAAGCCTTTAAAAAATACTGAATTCATACTACTTTTAAAATTTGTTCTGACAATATGTAGATTGCAGTTATTGCGAGTATAGTGTTCATGGATTTCATAATTGTAGTTGACCATATTCATGAAATAAGAAGGAGACAAATTATTTATTATCTTATAAATAAATATCATTGCGAAGTACAGTAACCTTTGTGATACGGGCAGCCACTGAAGGGTGGATAACATTGAATTTATTGGTGTGTATCTATTACATCTCAGAATAATTCTCATGCCTCTATTTTGCAATTTCTGCAGTTGATTAATTTTATTTAAGTTCATAGAGTATATGATTGATGCACAATAGTCAAAATGAGGCAGAATAATTGCTTTATAAACTGTTATTTTAGTGGCTGTTGATAAATTACTAGCAATTCTTGAAAATAAGTATAATTTTTTTGAAATTTTTTTATGAACATAGTCGAAATGGCTATCAAAAGAAAGTGTATTGTCGAGTTGGACTCCTAAGTATTTTATATTTGTGACGATCTCAATTTTCTTGTTATCAATATTTATGTCTAAATTATTTATCCCAATTTTGTTGTATTTAAATTTATTAGTAATTATCATGGCTTTGGTTTTAGTTACATTTAATTTCAATTTATTGATATCGAGATATCTTTTAACACTGACTAAGATGGAATTCATTTTGTGAATAGCTTTATCCAAGTCTGTATCACTACATGCTAATAATGTATCATCTGCGAACAGATTTATGAATTCACAGTCCACAAATAAGTTAATATCATTAAGATATATTATGAAAAGCAGTGGACCTAAAACACTACCTTGAGGAACACCCTTGTCATTTGTGATTTCATTTGAAAATGTATTGTTAATTCTTACCCTCTGCTTTAGACAAATAATCATAAAAACAATTGAAGGTCTGACCGCCTACACCATATCTCTTGAGCCTAGCAAGAAGAATATTTCTATCAATTGTCTCAAAAGCCCTTTTCAAATCGAGAAACACAGAAACAACATATTTGTTGTGCTCTAGTTCATTATTAAATTTACCTAATGACAACTGGAGTGCTGACTCACAGGAATGGTTTTTTCGAAACCCTGACTGTCTTTCGAATAAGATTTGATTGTCATTGATAAATTCCAACAATTGGTTATAAACAGTAATTTCTAAAATTTTTTCTAAGGCTGGTAGTGTATTAATAGGTCTGAATTCATCAGCTTTTATAGTATTACTGATTTTTTGGATTGGAATAATAGTACTGGTTTTAAGTCCCTGTGGAATTTTTCCCGTTCGTAAAGAAGTATTAATAAAATTAAGTATAGCATGACCAGCCGTTTCAAATATTTGTTTAAGTATTTTACAACTTAGTATTTCATGAATACTGTGTTTATTATCCAAAGAATTAATAATTTCTCTCAACTCCTTTAAAGTGATTGCTCTAAATTTTTTAAATGGTCTGTATAGGTTGTGATCTAGGTTTGACCATAACTCTTGGGTTTCAATGCTATCCGTTATTAGATTAACACTATTAACAAAATATTCATTGAACTCTTGGGCAATTTCAGTTTCATTTTTTATTACTCGTAGAACACGTCCGAAACGCCAGACTATTCTGGTAAAGGTAAAATACTCAAAATGAGACTTCTGAGCTTCTTGAACAAACATAACATCATTTCTAGCTTTCAGTTCGGATTCAGAGAAGGAAAGTCAACAGAAGATTCGATCAATTATCTTACAAGTAATATTTATAATGCATTTGGACAAAAAAAACCTTTCACATATAGTCAGTGGGCATATCTTCAGTCTTCAAGTATGCCCACTGACTATATGTGAAAGTTTTCTTTCCTTATACGAGGAATTGGGCAAATTTCGGATATGCAATTGATTATCTCGTTCACAGGCAGATGGGCGTATGCTTCAGCTTAGTTCGAGGAATGATACTCTGACGGAATTCGATTTTCAATTATCGGAAATCATCGACTTTATGTTGATGATATACACTACCTTGCACTGACGAGTAGCCAAACAGCCCGAAACCGGTCTGCAAGTGTGTACCAATGATTGAAAATCTATTGCGGCAGTTATGTCGCCAAGAGCATATGCAGGAATAACTTCTGTGAAGAATCCTGCACTGACACCTGTCGGATATAATCCAACGCCCTTCGTGGTATTTGCCAGGGGAGTAGTTGTTTTCTGATAGGTGTCAGTCCATTAACCTACTGTGTGGGGAGTTGAGACTGGCCTGAACGAATTGTTCTTAGATAATTTGAAAAAAAAAACCTGCCTTATGTATCTTTGTCGACCTTTCAAAAGCATTTGATACGGTTATTCATGAAAAGCTTTTGAACAAACTAGAATGCTATGGGATAAGAGGAAATATTCATAAAATCTTGGAAAGTTACTTATCAGATCGCGAACAAAAAGTTGACATATGTGGTACTCCCAGTGATCCTCTGACTGTTACATATGGCGTACCTCAAGGAACAGTGCTGGGTCCTCTTCTATTCATAATCAATCAATCAATTTATTCATTGTAAATGAAACATTACAACGTCGTTATTTCCTTAGTATTAAAATTAAAATACATATACACAGAGATGCACAGATCAAAATAAAATAAATAAATATATACAAAATTATCATACACATGTAAACCTACAAGAGATGTAGTACATGTATTATTCATTTATAAAATCTTCTATTGAATAGAAACATTTTTCTATTAGGACATTTTTCAGCCAGATGGAGAATTCATTCGAGTGTTTCTTTTTTGCAAAGTCTGGAATTTTATTATATAATTTTGCGCCCCAATAATCGCATCCTTGCTGTGTTTTCTTCAATCGATGAAGAGGAACTTGCAGTAAATCTTTATTTCTGGTATCATAAGAATGATTGATGTATATGATGTATATGAACAGCATTTTACACCTTGATAACAAGGGAAAAATAATAAGTTTTGCAGATGACACTGCAATATCATATGAATCTGATACTTGGGTGAATTTAAAAACGAAAGCTGAAACTAATTTTAGAAAAATAGATAAGTGGTTTAGGTGTAACCAATTAACTCTGATTTTAGATAAAACAAAGTACTTATCATTCACTTCTTATTCCAATCACTTACCCAATATGGGTTCATTACGATTCGGAAATAACTCAGAAATTCCAGAAGTAAACTCCATCAAATACTTAGGCATTGTGATAGACAGATATCTGAGATGGGATTTTCAAATTGAAAATATAGTAGGAAAACTGAGAGGTCTTTTATTTAAATTCAAATACTTGAAAGAATTTTTAGATATTAATCATTTGAAAACATTATACTATGCTCTGGTACAGTCACATATATCTTACGGTATAATTAGCTGGGGAGATGTTGATGACTGTCACTTGGAAATGCTCAATGTTATTCAGAAATGGATACTGAAAATTATCCTTGGAAGAAGAGCTACATACTCCAGTGAAAAATTATTTAAAGAGGCCAATGTATTTGACGTAAGGCAGGCTTACTGCATCAACTTATCAGTTAATGTGAAAAACAATAAAATTCAACTTGAATCTGTCGATCACAATTATAGTACCAGGAACAAACAAAACAAGATACCTAAATCAGAAAAAGCAATTGGACAACGATGTTCAGATTACCCCGGACCTCGCCTACATAATATGCTACCAGAGTATATAAAAAAATTAAATAGTTCTATTATGTACAAAAAATTTATAAAAAGCTGGATTCTGCGTTCCGGAAGGTCACTGTTTCATGATTTTGTCAACCAAACTTTCAAAAAGTAATTACAGTTAAAACACCAACCGTTTGTATATAATAGCATGCATACACGCAAAGCTGACAACAAACAGACTATAAGAGAATACCTGAATATGACAAAGCCCAAATATGACTTACATATGTTATTTACTATAAGTATTCGAAAGGAGGAATATAATAAAATATAAAATAAATAATTATTTACAATTCCATTTATACATTCACTATAGTAAAACCAATAATGATTGAGAGTAAAGCGCGTTGTCATATCTAAATTTTACGTTACCAGTTTATAGCAGAATCAAAATATAGTAAGCAGTAGAGTTGTAGGTTGTGGCAAATTATAGATAATACACAATACTAGTACGATTAAAAGGTATTATTTATGACAAAAATCAGTAATGAGCTTGTAATGAGTAATACTTATACATTTCCTGATTACTGATCAGTTAAAATTCATTATTTTCTGTATAGTGTTAGATATTTATTACAACTAGTGGCAACGCTGTACGCAACGATATTTCTGTCTTTGTCACTTTACCGTAACTTCCATCTCATCGTTGCAGTCCTCACTAATGTACTTGCAGCCATGAGCGTATCATTGGTTTGTGAATTATACAGCGTGAATTGTACGTTTTACAGTTAAGTTAGTCAGCAATCGACGTGTTGTGAGAACAATTGGTGAAAATAATAGTGCTAATAAGTGTTTAAGCGTTACATAATTATATTTCTACACCGTTCTCAAACTACTCAAAAAATGGGAGACATGGTCGGGCCTTCCACGTCGAAAAAGGTAAAACGGTCGGAGTCTCGGTCAGTAAGAGAAAAACAAATTGTACTGCGAGTATTTCACTGTCTTGAAAGAGATCATCAGCCACCAAAAGATGACTTTGTGCATATGTGCTGTAATTCTACGTGTGTACCTCCGAATAACCAACCGGGCATTTCTACATCATTAAGTTCCACAATTACAAAAGATAAATTAGTTGATATGTGCTCTGATTATACCGGTGTACCAAAATCATCGATTTACAAAATATTAAGAGAAGCAGAAATTCATGGGGATGTACAAACGCCAAAAACTAGTAGCGGACGAAAAAAAATCACAGTTGATGAAGAAGCCAAAACCAGTATACGCAGAACTATTCACAGTTTCTTTTTCAGAAATGAGCTGCCCACACTACAAACAGTTCTGGAGGCACTTAGCGATCATGAATTGGTCCCAAAAATGGGTAAAGAAACTTTTAGGAAACTTGTACAAGAAATGAAATTTACGTACGGAAAAGTTGACAGGAAAAGCATTCTCATTGAACGTCAAGAAATAATAGCATGGAAAAGAAACTATCTAAGAAAAATTGACGAATTTCGGCGGAGGTGTTTGAAAAATGGTTTGAAGGCATCATTCAACTTGTGGAACCTGGGTCTGTCATCGTCATGGACAATGCCCCATACCATAGTCGACATTTAGAACCATTACCGAAACAATCATGGAAAAAAGCAGCAATTCAAGAATGGTTAATTAATAAGAACATCCAATATAACAAAGATAGTTCAAAGGAAGAACTACTTCAGCTAACAAAATTACACACAGACAAATATAAAAAATTCGCAGTGGATGAAATGGCGTTGAGTCGTGGAATTACAGTTTTAAGGTTACCACCATACCACTGCGAATTAAACCCAATAGAATTAATCTGGGCGCAAGTAAAAGGATATGTGGCACGAGAAAACAACATTTAAATTAGTGGACGTGCAACATCACCTAAAAGAAGCTATTCGAACTGTTTCTGCAGAAGACTGGAAGAAATGCATGCAGCATGTTTTAAAAGAAGAGCAAAAAATGTGGGACGTAGACAACCGTATTGAACACAATATTGAACCAATCATAATGATAGCGGTAGCAACAGTGACGAATCTGAGGTTGAAGATTAGACGAAAATTTGTACATTTACATTTATATTATATTCTACTATCAAAAATTTGTATTTTCTAGTACCCCTGATGATGAGTTTAAGTTACTCGAAAGCTTGAGAATAGTTATAAAGAGTTCACTTATCAATTGCTGCAACCCAATAGTGAAAAAAATTAATATTGTTAATTTATTTGGTACCTACTATAATTACCACGATTATTACTCCGTTTTCATAAGGCCCACCTAATGACTACAACGATTAGGTAAATTACGATATTGTAAAGTTTTAATGAAATAAATAAAAAATGTGTATGAATATTTTTACTAATTGTACTAAGAATTTTTCTTTCATTCTTAACCCTCTCAAAAATTAATAAGCACGCCCCCGATTTGCTATCAACTGGGCTTACTTCTACTCTCAATCATTATTGGTTTTAGTATAGTTGTAATTTCTTTCAACAAGATTATGTACTTATGTGCTCCAAAATATTTATACCACTTTTTTGTCATTGTATACTATAGTGTTATACTTTTTAGTTTCAAGTTTAATATCACATACAAGCGATAGTTTTATACTGAAGCTTCGTGATTTTTTCCTGTTTATTCACTTAAAATACATTTACTTCAATTATTGTAAAATTTTGAGCTTTCATGAATCAACATTATTATTATTATATATCTTCACTCGTCTCTGAAAGCACTAAGGCTTGCAAAATTCAGGTCCACTATTAAAAAGTCTCTCCTCCAACACTGTTTTTATAACATTGAGGTATGTATTATTATTATTATTTATTATTTGTTCAATTACAATGAAGTAAAATGCCCAGATGAGCGTAGAACATGTCAGTGTAATAAATATACAGTTAAAAACATTTAAAAATTAAAATCAATTAAATGTGAGACATTTTAGCAGGTAAAATCTGAAGGGATGGTATCTTTAAAATATTCATCAGTTGAGTAGTATGCTCTATTTAGAAGAAAGTTTTTAAGTTTATTTTTGAGTGTTGTTTTAGAGAGGCTTTTTAGTGCATTTGGAAGTTTGTTATAATTTTTATTAGAGTATACGGTATATTTTTCTGAATAAAAGTAAAATTAGGAATATTAGTAACCAAATCTGCTTTATTTCTTGTTGGGTAGATGTGTGCTTTATCAAAGTCGTTAAAAAGCTTTGGATTGCTTTTAATAAACATTATGCTGTCAAGAATATACTGACTGTATAGGGTCAGTACTTTCTTTTCTATGAATAAAGGTTTACAGCTATCAGTTTGTTTGGATTTATAAATAATTCTAAGGCAACGTTTTTGAAGTGAAAAAATTTTTTTAACGTTCACAGATGCACCCCAAAAAATTAAGCCGTATTTAAGTCTTGAGTGGACTTGTGCATAATAGACAGACATTGACGCTTGAACATTTATTGTTTTAGTGATGACTCTTAGGGTATAGCAATGCCTTGCAACATTTTCTGACAAAGTATCCAGATGAGATTTCCAATCTAGTCTAAAATCTAGCTCAATTCCCAGGAATTTTGAACTTTTACTAGTTGTTATTGTTGATTTACCATCCGAAAAAGTATAATCATTTTCAGCTGACTGTGAGAATTTGATTGCCTGTGTTTTATTAGGGTTCAGCTTTAGGTGATTTTGTGCAAACCAAGCTTCCAGGGTACTTAAAGCATCGAACATATTTCTTTCTAAGTCATCTCCATTTTGTTCTTCAAGGATAACGGTTGTGTCATCAGCAAATTGTATAGTGTTTAAGTTGTTGTCCATTTGTAGTTCATTGGTATAGAGAATGTACAGCAATGGACCTAGAATTGATCCTTGTGGTACCCCTCTAATTATTGTTAGTTCATCAGACCTTATAACCTCATTTGTGATGTGACATTTTTCGACCACGTACTGTTTTCTATTATATAAGTATGATTCTATCAAGTTAGCTGAGGTTCCCCTGATTCCATAAGCCTCAAGTTTATTTAGCAATGTTTCTTGTTGTTTTGACTATTTATGACTGAACATAAAGCTTGATAAATTGCTCTTGTTGTCGATTTACCCTTTCGAAAACCGTTTTGTGTATCACTTAATAGTTCGAATGTTTCAAGGTAGGATATAAGGCGATTATATATGATCCTTTCAAAAATCTTACTAATATTTGATAGTGATGCTATAGGTCTGTAATTTTTTATTTGATCCTTGTCACCCTTTTTGAAGATTGCTTTTATATGAGCTATTTTTAATTTGTCAGGAAATATTCCTTTATTAAGCATCATGTTTATAATAATTGTTAGGGGTGTTGATAGTTCACGTGCAACATATTTCAAGAGTTTTACCGGGATTTCGTCATAGCCAACCGATTTTAGATTTTTTTAGTGACATTATTGTAGAGATTACTTCATGTTCAGTTATCGGTGCAAGAAATAGGGTTATATTTATTGGATGTTAACTTGTATGTTCATTTGTTGTCATGACGATAGACTTAGAACATTGATTTATATAGAAGCTATTTACTTTGTTTAAGATTTATTGATGTGGCAAGGTTTTTTAACTTGTGAAAGACCTCATTAAATACTCAGTCTGTTGATTTTATATTTATGGTTTCAATTAACCTAAAATCTTCATTTTTATTTTTTTTGTGGATTATTTCACCATTGTAACTCTGAACATAGATTTCTGTATTCGTTACTTGCCATAAATATACTACAGCGTCCTTCGTAGTATTAGCCGGGGGAGTAGTTGTTTTCTGATAAGTTTCAGTCCATTAACCAACAGCGTAAGTAAGTTGAGACTGGCCTGAACGAATAGTTCTAGGTAATTTGATACTATAGTATGTAAAATGGTCAAATAAAGTACTCTACCCGACTTTATCAAATGAAGATGTGGCAAATCAGAATGGAACCACAAAATTTTGTTTGCACAGCGTTTTGCATTTATAATGATCATTTATTTATTTTTTTCAAAGCATTGTTGATTCTTACAAAATAATCAACAAATTCATACATATATGTACTAGACGTATCAGCTAGGCATAAGTAAAAAAGATAAAAAAAAAGAATGGACATTTAATTACAATATTTTCAGTCTTTTTTAAATGATTTCTAAGAAAAATTAAAAAGTTCCAAATCCACATTGAGAGTGTCATTCTGATCATAGTTGGCATGATAAAAGGACACTTTGAAGATTTCTGTATTTCTTGTTCTCTTGGCTATTGGTACCGTTGATTATTTTGTGAATTAGTCTAAGATCTGATTCTAATCTTCTATGAGCCAGAGTATTCAAGTTAAGAATGTCCAATATAATTTTATGGTCATATTCACCGATATGATATCCCAGTTTGTATGCAGAGTACCTTAAAAACTTGTTTTGAAAACTTTTAAGCATATTAATATCCACATGATATGAAGGACGCCAAATTGTGAAATTGTAATCGATTAATAATCTAACAATTACACAATATGTATATGATATTTTTTTTAAAGAAAGATATTTCCTCTGCTGATCTAAGATAAGATATTTATTGACCTTTAAAAATTCCAAAAATGTTTATGAGATAAATTCCCAACATAATTGTGTAGGTACGTCAAGACTAAGGTGTTGTAATACATATAAAAATGTATATAAAATTTGTAAAGCTATTTACAGCTATATATATATATATATATATATATATATATATATATATATATACACATCGGAAAAGTCTAGGGATATTTTTAAAAATGGCAATAATTTTTTTTTAGATCGCTTTAGGGAAAAAAAAGTTGACGGGTGATTATTAAACGAATGTAACTTACAATAAAATTTATTAAATGGTCAAAAATACTGAGTGCGCATATAAGCAAAACTAAAAAAAAAAATTGCTCTTCTTTGGCACCCCGAAAAAAAATCATAATACAAAAAAAATTGGAATCAGTACAAAGTATGGCCTCCACGCTGGTTTATTACGGCCCTACATCTATCGTGCATCGACAAAATGAGATTGTCAATGTCTTGTTGAGGTACATTTGCCCATTCAGCGATTAAAAGCTCTCTCAATTGAAACGTTGTGTGAATGTTCCCCATATGCGGAGTAATTCTTCGTTGGAGCATGTCCCACACATGCTCGATGGGATTCAGGTCCGGTGATTGTGCTGGCCATGGCAATACATCAACTCCTTCGTTGGTGAGCCAGTCAGTCACTAGACACGCGACATGTGGACGAGCATTATCGTGCATTAGGTGGAAGTTTTCACCAACAGCACCAGCAAACGGAAGGACGATAGGTAGAAGAATGGTGTCGAGGTACTGTCGAGCTGTGAGGGAGCGATTTGGAAAAACGAGATCGGTTCTGCCGCCGATCATAATTCCGCCCCATAGCATTACTGTATGTGTGGACTTCCTTCATTCAGACGTTCATTATTTCCAGGTCGTCTCCACAGTCTTACTCGACGAGAATCTGGATGAAATCCAAATCTGGATTCGTCTGTAAACAAAACTGTGGCCCAATCATTTGCATCCCAGTTTTGATGTTCTTGACACCACTCTAATCTTCTACCGCGATTGCCTCTCCACAAAGGTGGACATCTAAGTGGCCTTCTGTTGTGGAGATCTGCTTCATGCAGTCGATTTCTGACAGTATCACGACCAATGGTTACCTGGTGCGTCTGCTGCAACACGTTAACCAACTCAGGTGCTGTGATTGTCGGTTGTCTTCTTGCGGTTAAGACCAAAAATCTGTCTTGAACTGCAGTTGTAGCGCGTCCTCGCCCTGGATGTTGTTCGGCTGAACTGCCAGTTTCACGGAAACGCCGCCACAATCGACTGATAACACTTTGGGAGACCCCCAAACGAAGAGCTACATCATTTTGTCGCATGCCACCTTGAAGAAGCCCTACAGTTCTATTCATCTCAGCCAATGGTAAGTGATGGCATTCCATGTTAAAGCACAATATTTCCAGTTTAATTGCTGAGCAAGAACTGCATAGAATGTACAAACTCGACACTTTCAGATTATTCGTTTGAGCCGAAAACCTACAGTTTGTAAAAAACTTGATAAAAGATTAGTTACCGTTTTTGCAGGCTTTGTTCAACCCATAGAAATCTACAGGGTGGTCGAGTGTACCAATTTAATCGAAATTAAACGACCTCATGCATTTATTTTTATGATATTTAGTATGTTATAAAAATATCCCTAGACTTTTCCAATGTATATATATATATATATATACACACTTCTGTACTGTCATCTTCTAGGCACTTCTCAAACTGAACTTGTCATCCTGTCGTCTGTACGGTCAGAACGTCTCAACTCAGGTATTTCAGGTACAGGTAAATTTGCCTGTATTTGTACTGCATCAGGTACTATTCTTTGTGTTAAATCTTCTCTAGAAATATGTATGGTTTTGTTTAATATTTCAATATTTTGAATGTGAGGTCTTGCTGTCAAAACAAAACAAAGATATCAGGCTACCCAAGATGTAAAATCAAAACACAGCCAAAGAAACGGAGTTGCTTCCCATAAAAATATATAAAACTTTGCCCAGTGAGTGGAAAGACCATCATATAAAAGAATTGAAGTTCAAAGTAAAAAAAATCACTTGTCACCCGAACTTTCTATAAGATTGATGAGGTATTCAATTGTCAGTGGTCCTAATATATGTATATGTGAGTATGTGTGTATATATATATGTGTATTTATATTGTGAGTCATAACTATTGAACTGTGAGATTTTTCCTTATGTAATGTATGTATATTTTTTTATATTTTCAGTATGACGTACCTAAGCAAATTTTGTTATTGCAGATATTTTCAAATGTAACTGAAATTGTAATTTGAGGTAAATAAAGTTTCTTTCTTTCTTTATGCCAGACAGACTAACTCCCATCATCAATAAATACAAACTCGTACCAGACCAGCAGCGTGGTTTTCGAAAGGAAAAATCCACAACAACTAATTGCAACAGTTGACTTTTATAATGATGTATCGTCCGAGATCAACAAAAGAAACTTTCCTGTTGGAATTTTTTGCAACTTAAGTAGGGCTTTTGGCTGTATTCCTCATAAGGCACTGCTACAAAAACTTTGGTTTTGTGGCATACGAGGAATTGCAGCCAAATGGTTCGAATCATATATTTCCAATAGAAGTCACTTTGTCCAAATTTGTTTCAAAAAAGTTGACGGATCTATTAGTAAGCAGTGCTGAGATACCTCGCAACTGGAGCTGGGAGTGCAACAGGGTAGCGTTTTGGCCCCAATACTATTTTCTTCATTCACTGCTGACATAGTGGAATTTTTACCTGAGTATAACATCACGCTGACAGGAATCCATCAGTTACTTTTTACTATTAGGAAACATATCATTGCATGTAACATTGACAAAAACTAACAGCAGAACTTGGAACCTTATACTTGGGTTTTTCAGATAACCTACCTTCTCCTTGAAAACAAACCTCAAAATTAAAAGCCTGGGTAACCTACAGATTGAGGTCTTACCTTTTAGCTTGTGATTTCTAGCATATGCAGTAGAAATTGAAAATGCCAATCATTCACAAAATTTCTCAAATGATTGATTTAGAAGTACCTCTACAGATGATTATTATTTGTAGTAGTACACAAGATTTTAAGTAGTATATAAGAGTGGAAGAGACATTTAAAAGATGAGAATTTTAATGTTTTTGTCCTTTTTTTTATAAGAAACAGCATCAACCATTACAGATTATTAGTGGTGGTACACATGAACGTTTTGAAATTCATAAATGTTTCAACATAAGTGAAACATAAAAAAATCCATCTTCATTGCAAAATACAGTAAATACTAACTTCAGTTCTGAAAAAGGCAAAAGTGGGTTTATGCAACACACCGAGACTAAATTAAGAGTTCGGCCATAACAAATCGAAGCGAACGTTAATGGAAACTTGACGAAGACTAATAAGATCTAAGCCTAGAAAGTTGGCCAACAATAAAAATTATTTAAAGAGTATTGAACATTTTTTGTGTTTATATGGAATTATTTTTTCATAGTATACTAAAATATCCAATGAAGAATCATTGTGGTTATGTTAACAAGTGCATAAACCGGACACTTTTCTTAGGTATAGTCTTAGTTACCAATTATTAGGTTTGGTTGCATAAACCCCCTAGAAACCAAGTGAAATAACTTATATCATTGGGGCAAAAATTTTGAACTTTGGTACTACTCACATTTTTTTTAATATAATTCCTGATTTCTTCAGGAAAGGCTAACCAGCGATGCTGATAGGTTGTTTTAACAGATGGATCCTTGGAAGTTAATTGATTTTTGAGTTGCAAACCAGCTGCCATGCGAGCCACAGGGCTATTACCTCCATGTCTCAAGATATCAGATAAAGTTTTTATGAACTCTAACAAGTTGGTAGCCGCGGCTTGTTCCAGAAAAGATGAAGCTTGTTCTAGCTCAGTTTTATCTAGAACATAAAATTAATGTTTATAATAACTGTTATCTCGATATATGTGATCCACATCATGAAAATTGAATAAAGACAACAAAGCGATGGATGTGATAATAGGCATAATGTCCTACCGGGAGAAACTGTTTTTTCCAGAATCTGAATGAGTTGAAGAGTTTCTTGATGCATCGTGGAATAATTATTTCTTCTTATTTGGCAATTTAGAAGCTTTAGGTTTTTTGTTACCACTTTCTAGAAATCAGCCGGCATCAGGATCTTACCACACCACAAACCACATGTAATTTCAGTAATTTTACTGGACACTGGACGATTGCCGACAAGAATGTCAAATTCAGAGTTGTCATCGCGGGATTCGTTCTGTACTTATTTGACGACCAAAAAAATGTACTATTGTATAATTTTTCAATGTTGCCAATAGAAAGGGTCCGTGATTCCTAATCTCCTAAAAAGCTGTAAAACAAATTCATTTAAAACTCTCATTATAAAATATGAAAAATATGAAGATGAGTTGAAATAATTATGTTCAAAAAATTTGACAGAAAATCGACAGTGAGTATGGAGTAGATTATAACATAAAAAACGTTGTTAAGTAGTTTTTAAATATTCGTTTATTTTTTTTGTCTCTTTTTCGTCATTGATTTCCATCATTTCATCTTGATTTTTCAATATTTATAACCATTAATGTTAGGAAAATAAGAATTCAGCTGTGATTAAGTCAATACCTTCCATCTTATGTAAAAGAGTTGGTTCTCAACCTTCCTTCTTCAAAAGATTTATCAACTTGACGTCACATGATTCAAATAAATTCATTATATTTTTTAACGAAATAACGACGAGAACTGACCTCACGACCCTCAGCGAACTCTCGCGGCAAGATATTTGTAGTCGCTTTTATTTCCACATTTGAAAGATTCATAATGGGGAGAATGTCAAAGTCGACGACATCTAGTTTTTTTTTCGATCTTCAAACTCAAAAAAACCATTAATTTTTACTATAAGAATCTTCAGTCACAAAAGGCGACTTTTTTTTTCAAATTTAAAAACTCATCTGAGCATTTGAATATTAGTTGAAAGGTTGTCACTTCAATTACTATTGGATATCCTCATGCCAAATCACAATCTATTGAGTTTTCATAATTGGTGCATTCCAATTATCTTGCTAGTGTTCTCAACAGTTTTCAATTATATTTTGACAGCTTATGTCAAACTACTTTTGACTAACTGAACTCTTCAGTGGTTATATTTCGCAGAAATTTTTCGGAAAAACTCTTCAGTTTGCCTTCATTACACTTCAACATCAGATTCTCTATTGATTTAGTTTTGTTTATTTTCCAGATTGCGGAAAGTTATATACTGTAAAACAGTCAAGAAGAATTAATTCATCTACAAAAAGTCTTTTGAAGGATATTCTTTTGATTTGTTTCAATAAATAGTTGAATTTATCTCTAAATTCTCCAAATTTCAGAACCAAAATGAAATATCGAGTGGTAACCCTGATTAGTTGTTTCACCAGTGATGATTAGCAGATTAGCGGTTCATTCAGCGATGAATAATTTGCATTATTAAACAACCAAAGAAGAACTAATATGTGTCCTATGGACCCAAAAACAAAATCAATGTCATTCTTGGCATCACTGAATTTGTGTCCATTATTTTAAATTAGTTCTTCTCCAGCAAATGGCGTCATATGGAATTTTAGTGGTTCAGTTCAGAATAATTTTCAAGCGTTAATTGGTGGCCGGGTTGCATATTTTGATTGGAAGCTGTTATAAATGGAATTACTGAAATTCATTATAAGTATCCTATTTGTTTTGATCGATGACATCGACAGTTATGACGGAAAACATAATAATCACCAATGAAATGTGAAAGCTGGCCACTATTATTCTCAACAAATATGAAATATCCGACATTTTCTCTTCTTTGTGGAACATACATGTGTGATGTGTGGTTCATGAACACGGATCCACACCCACACAATGAAACTTTTTCATTTAATACGTTATGATTTTGATTAATTATTGATACATCCAAACGATTAGCAAATACAATATTCTATTAGGACATTTGTTTGTCGGAAAAACATTTGAGGGTAACATTCATTTCCAACTTCATTTCAGAAGTTTGTATTTGAGTACCATTTCACTGCAATAATTTTGTTACACTGTTTACATAACCTCAACTTCAACTGTTTAATACAATATATTGAACACGCCAGAAGAAACATTTGCCGTTTCGTGAACTGTTTATAGTTGAAAATCTCACATTAGAGTGTAAGTAAAATATACACCTTAAAATAAATTTTAATCAAGTGTCGTCCAATCCCATTACACATTTCAGTATATGTCAAATCAGCGTCCGTTTGGGTGGACAACTAATCGTGACTATGACACAGAACCACTACAGAATTCTACTAATCGGAGAATTTCCTGCGTCAGTTGCAATTTTGCTCCTGTGTTTGGAAGTAGAAACTCGTGACAGCTGTGTACACTGTTCATTTACATTTGATTTTTGTGTCAAAATTTCTCTCGATCATCATCGTGATTATATGGAAGCTATGATCGGCGACACTGATTTTTTGATATTTCTTATTATAGAAAGCAAACTCAATACTTTTAAATCTTCCAACCTTGGGAGCCAAGTTCCAACTGTCGTGAGAAACTCGTGTTTATTTCTACCTTAATCACAGAATTCTACAATTCTGTGCCTTAATGCTGGATGCATCATGAACATAGAAATCTGATTCATATTTGGGAAATAAAAAATCATCAACCTTATACGTCAATATTTAGCTATCGGAATGGGAGTCGGAATGAGTAGTCGAATTACAATTCGTTAAAAAACTTTATTCACTTTCACTTGACAATGCAATGAGTTGTGCTACCACTTGTTGATTCTGTCATATTACAAAGTAATATTGTTGATGGGATTTTTTTTGGTTTCCTGAAAGAAAGCAATTACCATCATTGTTGAAAGTTTATTTAGAACTTAATTGCTTCATTCTTTGAATTTCACTAGTTCGGACTTCCATTGTCTAAACTGATTTGAAATCCCTGAAACAACTAAAAAAGAAGAATTAAAAGTGAATAGATGAAAATAACAATTATATTAAGCAAAATTTTTAAATGAAATAATAGTGAAATAAAATACAAGTAAAATAGAACAATTGAACGAAAATAAATAAAAATAAAGAAATGGAAAAAGAAAATAAAAAGTTGAGAGATTCCAAGTCACGTTAGTTCACGACGTTTCGATTGTTAGTATCTACAATCGTCTTCGGGTGATGACTGGACTGATTCCTTCGAGAGATGACTATTTATAGGTCGTTCGAGTACTTTCACTTATCCCCGCTTTCCATTTTCCGCTTCACTGGTTCCGTAGGAGATGACCGTTTTGGTGGGAGTTGGCCATTTTTCGCTTCATGATGGGTTTCCATATGTTGCGTATTTCTACGCTGGCTTGGCTGAATACGTTGTTGGATGACAATACTAACAATCGAAATGTCGTGAACTAACGTGACTTGAAATCTCTCAACTTTTTATTTTTTCATTTTCTTTTTTCATTTCTTCATTTTTATTTATTTTTGTTCAATTGTTCTATTTTACTTGTATTTAATTTCACTCTTATTTCATTTAAGGTTTATTTTGCTTAATATAATTGTTATTTTCAGCTATTCATTTTTAATTCTTCTTTTTTAGTTGTTTCAGGGATTTCAAATCATTTTATATAGTAGACAATGGAAGTCCGAACTAGTGAAATTCATCATGAAACATTGTCAATCACCTTCAAACAAATGCTTCATTCTTTCCTTCGAAAGTTCCATATATTTTCTTGTATGGAGGTGGAGAAGTGGAAGCCACAAAGCTAATTTCCCTAGAAACTGAATAACCTGTGTTAAAACTATCTCCTTTTTGGTTTTGAAATGGAATATTTCACGATTCTGTCATTTTGTTTATTGTGTTATTATGTCCATTTATTTTGTTTCATGAGCGAAGAGTTAATAGACAACAGTGAAAATTTTTTTTGTTGATTCACGAAACATAATTTTGAACTATGTATAAATGCAGGATGTGAAGTCTGCAACTACCAAAAATTACAAGGCCTGTAAAAAATATAAGTACAAAAGGATTGTTCTGGTTGTAACATTTGAAAATGTTTGGAAACTGCGCATGACGTGATGTGTAGAAGCAAAAAATCCCAATCAGTCCGAGAAACCCATTAAAAAATATTAAAAAATTTTATTATATACTATATTAACGTCATGGAAACATTGAATTTTCTCGAAGTAATGTTGTATTTTCAAGATGAATAATGTTGTATACATGTTTATACTCTGCTTATGATTATGTAAGTACCGTCTCCAATGCTGTCAAGTTGTTTAAAAATCTGTTTAAAATCTGTTTTTCCGTTAATCAGCTGTCGCCCCCATACGAACGTCAACTCTCAGAAGTTGAGAAACTTGTGCGAGCTAAGGACTAACGAGGTCTTACCTTTTAACGTGTGATTCCTAACACGGTTGCAGAATCATTCCAGCTTCAACCAGATAAATTCTCTCGAGAAAAATATCTGGTCGAAGCGGGAATCGAACGAACGACCTTCCGATCGTGAGTCGGACGTACTACCACCGCGGCCAATTCCATTTCTACATTTTTAAAACATCAGCCGTGCGTTCCACTAAGCGTTCACAACGCCTAAAATACTCTTTCAGGCGTTCCACATGGCGACCGCGATCGTTGTGGTCGTGGCGAAAACGTCATTAATGACGTCATTACTTATGCTCACGCCTAGCTCACGACGATCCATCTCAAGAGGTGGGTCGATGTGGGCGTTTTGAGAAACTGAGCGCAATTTTTGAAACTAAAAGCAGCAAACATGGCGACAACAACAATATCGTTCTATTGTGCCGAACGAGATACTGTTGTGGATCTCGAACTTTCTCCTGCAGATGATGAACGTGCGTTAACAGGTAAATATTATTGTTAAATGATTCTCATTAAGCATAATTGCAGTTTATAATTTATCACAATTTATATATTTTCATCATTTGTCAATAACATAAGCTAAATTGATGAATCAACAACTCTAATTATCAATAAAAATATATTTGTCAAAAGGAACTTATTTTGATTTCAGATACAGTTTTTGCTACAAAATTATTAACAAAATCCTTCAATCAACAATCTGGACCATCGACATCGACTAATGTTGAAAACGACCTTTCTTTATCTAATGATGCTTTTAACAATAATTCTAGTAATGAAGAATGTCTTGATACTGAGGATACAGGTGATCTCAACTCTGAAACTCACGAAAGTGAAGGTATACTGGAAAAATAATAAATTATACAATAATCTTGATGTTCACGTTGAATGTGTGACGATGTCAGTTACATATGAGTAAAATTTTCAAAATCTATAGTGTATTAAGTGATAAAAAATAATTTACCTGAAATGACTTTTGAATTCTTCATCTGAATAACGAGTAATTACATTATCGTAATCAATAATACGTGGTCTAAGTTTTCGTTTTTCACGATTATATTTTTGTAAAATTGTATTCCATTCTTCATCTGAGCTGGACGAACTAGTACTTTGTGGAGCATTATTTCGACGCACCAACAAATTTCCAACTGCCGCCGTGAAAGGCATTTTTATTATATACGAACATAAATTAGTTAAATACTCCTTTAAAATTAAAGTATATACATAATTTTTGTTTAATAAATCATGTTAACCAACAATTAATAGAACTTATTGATACCACTTACAAATTGTAACATAACCTTATCAACTTTTTGTTTTGTTTTTTTAAACGCGCCATGTGTATTATTTAAATGAACGCTCAAAACGCTCCAAAATCCATTCCACTTGAGTTAATGATTATGACGCCCAGAACCAAGTGGAACGGCAAAAACCGTGGTCGTGAGCGTGGTCGTTGTGAGTGCTTAGTGGAACGCACTGCAGATAGACATTTTCTCAGAGTACCAAAAGACAATAGAGACGCCTTTTCCATCCTTTTATTGAAGGCAGCATAACTTTGTTTATTTACGGGAAGTAAGTTGGACCATAAAACAATGGCGGTTGGTTTAGTTGATAATCGGAGGGACATCATATATTTATAATATAAATCATTTCAGGTGAAAATGTATCTGTTCAAATAGTTCCTACAAGAAATCTGATTTATTATTAATGATTATGAAAATGAGGCCAGTTTTTCTACCACCTACTAGATTTTTATTTATGTATCGCTTCATAATAAAGCGCATGATTTACTGGGTTGAAATTAAATTATTTCAAATAAACTATTTCATAACAATGATAAATTTTGATTTCAAAAGTAATGAACTTTGCCCCATGGAATCAGATGGGAATTTGTGATTTATTCTCAGATTTGATAAACAAGCGGTACGAATTGTGAGGTCCGATATAAAGAATTTTCGATTAGAAATCATGAATATTTATAATTACGATTGAGGTTTGATATTATTATGTGATTTCATTCAAAATTGGTATCTAGGGGTCTTTGTGGACCGAAATTATAAAAGGATATATTTTTGATGTTTTTAATGATCATTTTTTGATCTTATTCTTATAAATGAAGTTTTTTAAACTAGGTTTATATTATTTCATTATTTGACATATCCTAACGAGAAAAAGGTTAGAAAAATGACAACTGTCATTTTTTATTGAATATTGTCTATATGCAACGCGAGAGCCTCGTGCAAAGAAAAAAAAACAAAACGGAAATCATATTCTTTGTGTGACGTAAGTTAGTTGTTAAGTGAACAATAACAGATTTAACACCGGTTGCACAAGATTAACTTTTAGTATACAAACTGAACATTGAGCAGAAACCTTTTTAGTCTGTTGATCACAGAATGAATATGACCTATAGCCTATAGCACATATGAAAAACATATTTTTCAAGTTTGAATACAGTTTTATTTATTTTCGTAATTATAGAATTCGTCAGCATGAATTATTGAAAAAAAAAACAACATAATGTCGGTCCACAAAGACCCCTGGATATCAATTTTGAATGAAATCACTTAATAATATCAAACCGTACATAAGTAGGTGGTAGAAAAACTGGCCTCATTTCCATAGTCATTAATAATAAATCAGATTTCCTGTTTGAACTATTTGAACAGAATACATTTTCACCTGAAATGATTTATTTTATAAATATATAATATTCCTCCGATTAATAACTAAATCAACCGCGTATTTCATCAGTTTCGACTTCCATTGTCTAATATAATATAAATTGATTTGAAATCCCTGAAAAAATAAAAAATTTAACCGAAAATAACAATTTTACTAAAACAAAAAACTGAAATTACAAGGAAATAACAAAAATGAAAAATAAAAATTAAAAGATTCCAAACCAAGTTACGTCACGACGTTTCGATTGTTAGTATCCACAATCGTCTTCGGATGATAACTGGACTTATTCCTCCGAGATCTGACTATTTATAGGTCATTCGTGTGCTTTCACCTATCCCCTCTTTCCTCTTAATTTGTTTTAGCGGGAGATGACCGTTTGGCGGGAGTTGGTCGTTTTTCTCTTGATAAGAGATATGTTACGTATCTCTACGCTAGTTTGACTAAATGCGTTGTTGGACAACATATACGCGGCTTCCTTGAATTTTCTCCTAAACCAGTGTTCCTCTTTGTGGATGATTTCAGCTTGAGCCCATTTGATATTATGTTGATGAGTCCAAACATGCTCTGCTATTCCGTTCAGAAATCCAACCACCATCAATCGACTAAAAGAGAAATCATCAAGACTCTACTAGACCGTGCTTTTGAGCTCTGTAATACAAAGGAAGGTTTCGAAAAAGAAATAGGTATCACCTTCAACGGAATGGTTACTCCAGAGTGATGGTAGAACATGCTTTAGCTAGAAGACAGCAAGAGCTCCACAAGGAAGAGAAGCTGCCACAACCAGTACTTGTACTTCCCTACATCGGAAAGGATAAGAAGGATTGGGTCCAAGTAAAACATCAGGACCTGCTTCAGATCTCGGAACACTATCCGTAGCAGCCTCACAAAAACCAGGCCACCAAACGCGGACTGCGAGTCCAAGAATTGCATTTACCGGATAACTTGCGAGTGCGGAGAATCATACATCGGTGAAACTAAGTTCGCATTGCTGAGCACAAGAAACACAGACAGCGAGGAGAAACCAGCAAATCCGGAATAGCAGAGCATGTTTGGACTCATCAACATAATATCAAATGGGCTCAAGCTGAAATCATCCGCAAAGAGGAATACTGGTTTAGGAGAAAATTTAAGGAAGCCGCGTATATGTTGTCCAACAACGCATTTAGTCAAGCTAGCGTAGGGATACGTAACATATGGAAACCTCTAATCAAGCAAAAAACGACCAACTCCCGCCAAACGGTCATCTCCCGCTTAAACCAATGAAGCAGAAAGAGGAAAGAGGAGAAAGGTGAAAGCACCCGAATGACCTATAAATGGTCAGATCTTGGAGGAATAAGTTCAGTCATCACCCGGAGACGATTGTGGATACTAACAATCGAAACGTCGTGATGTAACTTGGTTTGGAATCTTTTAATTTTCATTTCTGTTAATATTTTTTAATTCTTAGTTTTTATTGCAATTTCAATTATTTATTTTCTGGTTGTAGCTTGTAATTTCAGTTTTTTGTTTAAATAAAATTGTTATTTTCGGTTAATCTTTTTATTTTTTTCAGAGATTTCAAATCAATTTATATTATATTAGACAATGGAAGTCCGAACTGATGAAATACACAACGAAACATTGTCAACCACTTTCAAACAAAAATAAATCAACCGCCACTGTTTTATGGTCCAACTTACTTGAAACAACGATAAAAATAAAATAAAAACAACAATAAATATTAACCCTGCGTCAGACATGTGGACTTTTGTAACATTTGTAGACACGTGGGGTGTGTGAGACCCCAATATGATTTTTCTGTTGAAATTAACATTTTTTTTGAATTGCAACATAGTTGTTATGAGAATTCTATACTGTAATATCCCTTTTTGCAATAAAATAATTTTCGATTTACCAAAACGAGCAATGAATCGTTATATTCCGTCTTTACCAAAACAATGGGTTCTTTTAATGGAAAAAAATATAGATTTACTCGCAGAAGTCTTTTGCACATAAAACGACTAAATACATATAAAATTGAATTTCACTAGTTCGGACTTCCATTGTCTACTATATAAAATAATTTGAAATCCCTGAAACAAGTAAAAAAGAATAATTAAAAAAGAATAGTTGAAAATAACAATTATATTAAGCGACAATAAACCTGAAATGAAATGATAGTGAAATAACCTACAAGTAAAAATATAATAATTGAATAAATAAAAATTAAAGGAATGAAAAAAGAAAATAATAAAAAATAAAAAAGTGTAGACATTCCAAGTCACGTTAGTTCACGACGTTTCGATTGTTGGTATCTACAATCGTCTTCTGGTGATGACTGGACTGATTCCTCCGAGAGATGACTATTTATAGGTCGTTGAAATACTTTCACTTATCCCTGCTTTCCATTTTCCGCTTCACTGATTCCGTGAGAGATGACCGTTTTGGCGGGAGTTGGCCATTTTTCGTTTGATGATGGGTTTCCATATTTGGCGTATTTCTACGCTGGCCTGGCTGAATAGGTACGTTGTTGGACAACATGTATGCGGAAGTTGTACCAGATTTTGAAAAAACACCAAGTCTATTTTTCGGACAAGGAAAGATCATGGCTAACACCGCACCACAGTAAGCCCCCTCACTTGTATGGTCTACCCAAAATGCACAAGAAGGACGTTCCGCTTAGACCGATCATCAGCTCCAGAGATTCGGCTACTCAAAACTTGTCTAGATTTTTACTTCCCTTAATACAACCATTACAAGGAAAAACATCGTCTTTTGTGAAGAATTCAAGGCATTTTGTCGAACTACTAGGGTCAATTGAGGTTACACAGGAAGATCAACTAATTAGTTTCGACGTGGAAAGCCTTTACACCAACGTTCCAGTCGGAGAAGCACTCCAAATCATACAGAGAAAGCTATCCGAACACGGGAACCTGAAAAAGAGAACGAATCTACCTATAGAAGTAATTATGGAATTACTAGGATGCTGTGTACGAAACTGTTATTCCCAACTGAAGGACGAATTCTTTACACAAGATGAGGGACTGCCAATGGGATCGCCACTTTCACCAGTCATAGCCAACATATATATGGAGTGGTTTGAAACTCTGGCCATTGAAGAAGCCCACAAGAAACCTCGAGTCTGGTTGAGATATGTTGACGACACCTTCATGATATGGAACCATGGGAATATTGAACTAGACGCCTTTCTGAAACACATCAACAGCGTGAGACCTTCCATCACTTTCACAATGGAGAAGGAAATCCACAACGAATTGCCATTCTTAGACGTTTTGGTGAAGAGGACCGACACTAAGTGGGAAACATCTGTATACCGAAAACCCACTCATACGGGACAGTATCTGAACCACGAATCCAACCACTATCAATCGACAAAAAGAGGAATCATCAAGACTCTATTAGACCGTGCTTTTGGGCTCTGTAATACAAAGGAAGGTCTCGAGAAGGAACTAGACATCATCAAAAATGATCTTCAGCGGAATGGATACTCCAAAGCGATGATAGAAAAGACTTTGGCTAAGAGACAGCAGGAGCCTCGCAAGAAAGAGACGCCGTCACAACCAGTGCTTGCACTTCCCTACATCAGAGGATTATCGGAGAGGATAAGAAGAATTGGTTCCAAGTACAACATTAGAACCTGTTTCAGATCCGGTAACACTATCCGTAGCAGCCTCACGAAAACCAGGCCCCCAAACGCGGACTGCGATTCCAAGAAATGCATTTACCGGATACCCTGTGAGTGCGGAAAATCCTATATTGGTGAAACTAAGAGGCCATTGAATGTTCGCATTGCCGATAACAAGAAGCACACACAGCGAGGAGAAACCAGCAAATCAGGAATAGCAGACCATGTTTGGACCCATCAACACAACATCGAGTGGTCCCAAGCTGAGATCTTGCACAGAGAGGAACATTGGTTCAGGAGAAAATTTAAGGAATCCGCATATATGTTGTCCAACAACGTATTCAGCCAGGCCAGCGTAGATATACGAAACATATGGAAACCCATCATCAAACGAAAAATGACCAACTCCCGCCAAAACGGTCATCTCTCACGGAATCAGTGGAGCGGAAAATGGAAAGTAGAGAAAGTGAAAGTATTTCAACGACCTATAAAATAGTCATCTCTCGGAGGAATCAGTCCAGTCATCACCCGAAGACGATTGTAGATACCAACAATCGAAACGTCGTGAATTAACGTGACTTGGAATCTCTACACTTTTTTATTTTTTATTATTTTCTTTTTTCATTCCTTTAATTTTTATTTATTCAATTATTATATTTTTACTTGTAGGTTATTTCACTATCATTTCATTTCAGGTTTATTGTCGCTTAATATAATTGTTATTTTCAACTATTCTTTTTTAATTATTCTTTTTTACTTGTTTCAGGGATTTCAAATCATTTTATATAGTAGACAATGGAAGTCCGAACTAGTGAAATTCATCACGAAACATTGTCAATCACCTTCAAACAAACATATAAAATTGCTGGTTCAAACAGATGATAAATCATCATAAAATGGAAATGAAAAAAAATATTGAAAATCATAAAAAGTTACAGTTCATCAACGTTTGCCATTTCTACGCAAGATTTGCAGTACATTTCTGCATGGTCCAGACATAGGAATTTATTGCATTTGTTACAAATGTATTTCGACCACGGGCACGATGGCAATCTTGAGACCTTGACCATTTTGTTTAAGTCTTTTGGATGGAGGTTCCACAGTTTCGCCTTTGATCTTCGAAATTTGGATAGTTACTAACGATGCTAACATTATCGCTCGATTCATCACCATCAGATTCGTCAATTTCATCATCACTTCCTATTTCATCCCATAAGGACTGAAGACGGGCCAGATTTCGCTCACAATCACTAATTTTTATCGAATAATTTGAAAAACTACTCGATTTGGTTTTTTTTGAATGCGCACAATTTTGAAACGTATAGAGACATGTGGGGTTTCGAGCACCCAGTCGATTTATAACAGGTCTAATTCAAACATACGTCAAACGACAACTGATTTGAGATGTGAATATGACAGTGGAGACTACATGCGGAAGCTACTAAATATATCCGACGCTGGGGCGCCAATTTCGAAAAGTTATATGGAATTTTCTACGGCTGGGGTATGTCACACCCCACGTGTCGGACGCAGGGTTGATTACTTCAAATGTAAACAAATTCTCCATAACCTCTCATTACCCGCCATCCCCCCTCGCTATAAGTTGTACAGAAAAGGATAGTCCGATACTCGCTTCAAAATACATGTATCGTATTGGTACAGGCACCGTATAGGCATGGCAACTATGTCATATTATTACTCTGAGGACATTTTGAATCATTCGTTTCAGAAATGTATCAAATAGCTCAAGAGATTTGAAAAATAATAACATAATGAGCTTGAGATATTGATTCAACTATCTTTAAAACAACTCTCAGTTGTTGATTAAACATTGATACAGTATAATTGTTATTTATCTGTTTCCCAACACCAAACCGATGACGATCGAATAACACTTTCGCGTTGTGATATCTTGATTGTTTCAAATAAGGGCATCATTGACAACTCACTAAATCACTTCCTTCATGAACTTTATTTATCAATAAAGGTTAACAATAACAACAATGATTTTATACAATAGCTTAAAACCATCATGATGGCTAATTGACAACTGAATTCTTGCGGTGTTGCCGTTTCGACTGAGTATATGACTGATAATTAATTTGTGCTGTACGTAGTAACCATCTCACCAATTATTTTCACTTGCTGTTCTTCCGAAATGGACGGATGACCTGGGGAATTTTTGTCATGTACACTACCGGTAGTTGTGAATTTGGTTCCCTCAAATATTTTCTACAGATAGGACGATTCGGAAAACGTTCTTCGAAAATCCTTTCGGTCTCGTGAAAGTTATGACCATTTTAGAGATTGTTGGCGTAGTATCTTTCTATTAGTAAAACCGAAAAATAAATGAGAGTATTCTAACTGAACAATGATGTTCGTTGTCGTACTGACATTTTTTGTGGACAAAAAATAACCTAACAAACCTTATCGGGTTGTTGGAATTGCCTTATGACAGATAAAAGGGAATATTTCCAGAAATATCGATATTAATGTGTTTGTCTTCAGGAAATCATTGAATGTTCCGCCATTTTGTAGTAGGTGAAGATTTTGACTTCATATTGTAGGGTTATGAAGTATTTTTCAGGAACTTCAAAATGATGCCTCACAAAACCCCCTCTCCTTTTAGTTTTTTTTCCCAGATGGCGCCCTGTCGCCATCTTGAAAGTTTCATTTGTCAATTTTGCTTCAAAATAAAGTATTCATGCATTAATTTCATTATCGCAAATTTTTTGAGTTGACCCATTTGAAAAATAAAAGGAGGGGGACATTTAAGTTATACACTGTATGTTCGATACAAGTGTACCAACACAAAAAAAATGTACGTAGCCCGTGAAATTTTAATATACACCATATTTTTTCAACAGCCACGTATATGTCAAACAAACATTTTCTCAATCTTCCACCAATCTTTTCACGATGAAAAGAAAAAATTATACTTCAATCTGTCTTGCACAAAAAATATAATAACCTTTCATACATGCTTTACTTTACCAGAGACAACTCTTGACTACTAAAGAGACATTCCATCAATATGGAAGTGGGCTCCTTTTCATGACAGATGAAAAGCAAACATCTTCAAATTGATGTATAAGAAGAACTTTGAATGAATCTGTTGTTGGTTCGATCAAAAGTTTCCTCGGAAACATGCAATTCAAAAAGCTTACACACTCCTCAGTCCTACTTGTTGAGTAGAAATACGTTCGACAATGTATGTCATTAGTACGAAACATACGGAGCACGTCACAATTATGTCATGTGAAAGAAATAGTGAAAACTCCACCTCGTTCAACATAATAAAATAATAAAAGACGGAACTTCGTATTACAAATGTACCAGTTTCGACTAATCCTGTTTTCGGGAGAACGTGCTGACGGAAAGAGTAACAAAATGTTCATTGAATATTACTGAAGTTCTTAAAAGCCTCTGTAATGTATGAGTTGTTTTGAATATAACCTTCATACCTAGTTCCTTGAAAATCTTTACAAAGTTCTTCGTGTATTGGTGGTATGGAACTGAGATATATTTACCTTGGTTTTCGTCGTCAATAAAACATCTTCCTCTTGAAGATGATCACATGGTGATCGAAACACGTGTCGAGGTGTTAAAAATAACGGTTTCGTGTTGAGATAAAACTCCAGAGTAATATCCAAACCATGTTTTACTTGAGTTTAATTTTCAGATTTAACCAGTTATTGTCACCACAGAAGACCATAGTGTAATCTGCAGAACTGAAAATTGTTCTGTTCTAAGTTTTCTGGGGATGTCTTGAATTTATTGGAGCCTCTGGAGACATCCTAAATTTTATGTTTCATGAAAGAGAGGATATTTGCAGATCAAGATCTTCAGATGATGTGTTGCTGCAGGTTTTTCCGGGTTTTCCTGCAGCTGAAAAAGCAAATGCGCCACTGAAATCAATGAAGTCGCCCCGGAGCGCCAATCAATGTTTATTGTTGTTTCACGATTTCATGATTTGCATTACCCTCTTCATTACCATTACAATATATTTTAGTCTCTACATATACAAGGTGTTTCAAATTCGATCCTCACCATTGGGATCTCGGAAACTATGAGAGATACGAAGATGGTTGAATCAGGGCAAAAATGCGCATTTACCTGACTAACAATATGCCGTTGAGAAAGTTCTGAAATTCCGAGTAAAGCAGGAGATATCCGGAAAAAAGAGAAATTTCGGAAAAGGATTTTCATTTTTTCTGTCTTTATTTTTCGAAGGATTCGAAAATAAATTGCATTTACACATTGCCACTTTTTTCTTGCTACATAATGGTATTTTCAGATTTGGTATCCGACGTTTTGTCTTCCGACCACCATCATCAACTTTATTTTTTTTCCACGGGCGCTATATTAGATTTTTTCTGTTTTGAATAGAACCAGATTTCACCTTTTCAATGATGCATCATAAGTTATCATCCTTTTTCGAAATATTGAAGATATTGAAAAAAAAATTCGAAAAATGGCTTTCACGAATGAAGAAAAAAGAGATATGATACAAATTTATTACAAATACGATAGAAACAGTGTTAGGACATCGGAAATGTATTTAAACTTGTATCCCGCAAGACGACAACCACATTGAACTATTTTTGAGTTATTGGATCAAAATCTCAACAAGTTTGGTTAATTTGAAAAGCCGAGGAAAAAATACGGAGATATCATGAAACAGGAAACCAAAGAAAATTTGATGAATGCGGTATGTATGAGGTAAGTTAGACATTGTGTCCTTTTCAATAAAAATTAATAATTCGCAGATAGACATGAACCCGGGAAAATCTACACGTTAAATTTCCTCCTAAATATATATTTGTCATATAAGTGCTTGGAGTGATCTGGAAAAAAGCGGTTCAGAATGTTAAAAAATACACATATCTCAAAAATTGCATATATATATATATATATATATATATATATATATATATATATATATATATATATGTATATATATATTTATAACATACTAAACATCATAAAAATAAATGCATGAGGTCGTTTAATTTCGATTAAATTGGTACACTCGACCACCCTGTAGGGTTGAACAAAGCCTGCAAAAACGGTAACTAATCTTTTATCAAGTTTTTTACAAACTGTAGGTTTTCGGCTAAAATGAATAATCTGAAAGTGCCGAGTTTGTACATTCTATGCGGTTCTTGCTCAGCAATTAAACTGGAAATATTGTGTTTTAACATGGAATGCCATCACTTACCATTGGCTGAGATGAATAGAGCTGTAGGGCTTCTTCAAGGTGGCATGCGACAAAATGATGTAGCTCTTCGTTCGGGGGTCTCCCAAAGTGTTATCAGTCGATTGTGGCGGCGTTTCCGTGAAACTGGCAGTCCAGCCGAACAACATCCAGGGCGAGGACGCGCTACAACTGCAGTTCAAGACCGATTTTTGGTCTTATCCGCAAGAAGACAACCGACAATCACAGCACCTGAGTTGGTTAACGTGTTGCAGCAGACGCACCAGGTAACCGTTGGTCGTGATACTGTCAGAAATCGACTGCATGAAGCAGATCTCCACAACAGAAGGCCACTTAGATGTCCACCTTTGTCGAGAGGCAATCGCGGTAGAAGATTAGAGTGGTGTCAAGAACATCAAAACTGGGATGCAAATGATTGGGCCACAGTTTTGTTTACAGACGAATCTGGATTTCATCTAGATTCTCGTCGAGTAAGACTGTGGAGACGAACTGGAAATAATGAACGTTTGAGACACGTCCAGGAAGTCCACACATACAGAGGTGGTACAGTAATGCTATGGGGCGGAATCGTGATCGGCGGCAGAACCGATCTCGTTTTTCCAAATCGCTCCCTCACAGCTCGACAGTACCTCGACACCATTCTTCTACCTATCGTCCGTCCGTTTGCTGGTGCTGTTGGTGAAAACTTCCACCTAATGCACGATAATGCTCGTCCACATGTCGCGCGTCTAGTGACTGACTGGCTCACCAACGAAGGAGTTGATGTATTGCCATGACCAGCACAATCACCGGACCTGAATCCCATCGAGCATGTGTGGGACATGCTTCAACGAAGAATTACTCCGCATATGGGGAACATTCACACACGTTTCAATTGAGAGAGCTTTTAATCGCTGAATGGGCAAATGTACCTCAACAAGACATTGACAATCTCATTTTGTCGATGCACGATAGATGTAGGGCCGTAATAAACCAGCGTGGAGGCCATACTTTGTACTGATTCCAATTTTTTTTGTATTATGATTTTTTTTCGGGGTGCCAAAGAAGAGCCATAGTTTTTTTTTCAGTTTTGCTTATATGCGCACTCAGTATTTTTGACCATTTAATAAATTTTGTTGTAAGATACATTCGTTTAATAATCACCCGTCAACTTTTTTTTCCCTAAAGCGATCTAAAAAAAAATTTTTGCCATTTTAAAAAATATCCCTAGACTTTTCCGATGTGTGTATATATATATATATATATATATATATATATATATACGACAGTACGACAGCTGGTCGTACTGTCATCCTCTAGGTACTCCTCAAACTGAACTTGTCATCCTGTCGTCTGCCTCTTTATACAGTCCGAACGTCTCAACTCAGGTATTTCAGGTACTTTAGGTGAATTTGCCTGTATTTGTACTGCATCAGGTATTATTCTTTGTGTTAGATCTTCACTAGGAATGTGTATGGTTTTGTTTAATATATTGAATGTGAGGTCTTGTTGTGTTTGTGCATACATAAATCCAATAGTGTATAAATCAAACCTCGCAACACACGCCATACAAAACAAACATAATTTTCCCTCACCAGAGAACATAAAACTCATAAAACAAGTCAACAAGGGAAACCGCATGGACATTTGGGAAAACTTGAACATCCATAAATTTAACAGTGATAAATCACTTATCGAGGAACAAGTAGAAATCAAAACACAATCAAGTATACCGGTGGCTCTTAGATTGGAATGAATATGGGAATGATCAGAAAGTACTTATCTATTTATCTTTTGACATTCATCGAATTGTTTTCCAGCAGCTTGACTGCATTAACCTTTATCGATTTCATATCATTTCTAGAAACATATAGATTCGTTTTCCGATGGCATTTCAGGTTCGCTTCCCAAATTTCTGCTACCGCATTTGTCGGTCAAACCACCAACACTGACATAAAAACTTGGCAAGTTGACTTGGGTGTCACACCAATAGGTGGTTCCACTTATGTTTCACTTGCGTTTACGCAGCTATTTTTATCAAGTACTTTTCTGGTTTTTCACATATTGTCTTCATCAGTTCAAAGGGTAAGGGAGCCAGGCTCCAACCTGACTAAATTCAAGATGACTTCCACATATTGTCTTCAATCGAGGACCGCCTGCTCGGTACTGACGATCCCCAATAGGCTGAAACAGCTGTCTACCGGTGGCACTTAGATTGAAATCAATATGGGAATGAACTAGACGCCTTCCTGAAACACATCAACAGCGTGGATTATCGGAGAGGATAAGAAGAATTGGTTCCAAGTACAACATCAGAACATGTTTCAGATCCGGTAACACTATCCGTAGCAACCTCACGAAAACCAGGCCCCCAAACGCGGACTGCGATTCCAAGAATTGCATTTACCGGATACCCTGTGAGTGCAGAAAATCCTATATTGGTGAAACTAAGAGGCCATTGAATGTTCGCATTGCCGAGCACAAGAAGCACACACAGCAGGGGAAACCAGCAAATCAGGAATAGCAGACCATGTTTGGACCCATCAACACAACATTGAGTGGTCCCAAGCTGAGATCTTGCACAGAGAGGAACATTGGTTTAGGAGAAAATTCAAGGAAGCCGCATACATGTTGTCCAACAACGTATTCAGCCAGGCTAGCGTAGAAATACGCCAAATATGGAAACCCATCATCAAACGAAAAATGGCCAACTCCCGCCAAAACGGTCATCTCTCACGGAATCAGTGAAGCGGAAAATGGAAAGCAGGGATAAGTGAAAGTATTTCAACGACCTATAAATAGTCATCTCTCGGAGGAATCAGTCCAGTCATCACCAGAAGACGATTGTAGATACTAACAATCGAAACGTCGTGAACTAACGTGACTTGGAATCTCTACACTTTTCATTATTTTCTTTTTTCATTCCTTTATTTTCATTTATTCAATTGTTATATTTTTACTTGTAGGTTATTTCACTATTATTTCATTTCAGGTTTATTTTTGCTTAATATAATTGTTATTTTCAGCTATTCATTTTTAATTATTCTTTTTCAGTTGTTTCGGGGATTTCAAATCATTTTATATAGTAGACAATGGAAGTCCAAACTAGTGAAATCCACCTTTTGGTGTCGTGCATCACGACCGGTGGTGGTATTGCGGGGTTAGTTTGTTTCGTGTTCGGATTCGTTTCCGAACTCGTTGGTGTTGGCCGAATTTGCTCGTCTCCGCTTTGTCTGGGAGAATTGGAGATCGTAATTCTTTCACAGTATTTCATTCCTCTTCCTAAGTTGGAGCGGAACAACAAAATGTCACTCCATCTAGTGGACGAGGTACTAACCAACTGCATATCCAAAATTTTCCCGATTCCTCTAAATAAGGAAGAAAAACTTTCTTATTAGTCAGTGGGCTATGCTTGAAGTTTGGCAGTAAACAAATCTAAAGAAATGAACTTCAAACGTTCAAGTCAGTCCCGGATATACCTACACAGTAGATTGAATGGACTGACGCCTATCAGAAGACAACTACTCCCTTAGATAATACCACGAAGGGCGTTGAATTATATCCGACAGGCGTCAGTGCAGGAATCTACACAGAAAATTTCCTGCATATGCAATTGGCGATACATCTGAAAGAGTCGACCTTCAATTTTGGAACGGGCACACTTGCAGACCGGTTTCGGGCTCATTAGCCACTCATCAGTGCAAGATAGTGGTCAACATCGACCTAAAGTCATTGATATTCCATAATTGGAAATCCCCCCATGCCCCCTTCCGGGTTGAGTGCCCTAAAGTAGAAGCTTCCCCCCAGCTATTTAGCGAGGAGAACCTACTACCCCACTCCATCCACCCCCGCTTTCCGAGTAGTCCTCAACTTGCTGATGGGCACTTCAGCAAGATTGACATCAGACCTCTTTTGGTCGAAAGTCAGCCTTAAGGTGCTTTTACTTTCTTATCTAATCGTTGTTTTATCTGACTATTCCTAACTGAATTTAAGCATGGGGCCCACAAAAAGAAACTGAAGTTTGCATATCTGACGACGCTAAATTGATATCAGTGTTCTTCAAAGTTTTTATTTTTCAGCATGGTACTGGATATTGAATATGGCTGCCATGGTGGAAATATCATACTATATCCAAGACATGGTGACGACAATCAACAGTTCTACATCAATTCTGACGGGACAATTGTATCAGCTGGTGACAGACAGAAGGTTTTGCAAATGGTTAGAGGAAAAGTGGTAGTGTGACCAGTGAACAATTCGAGGAATGTTGATCACATTTTCAACATCGAATAACTATTTTAATATGTCACCTCACAAACCACAAGAGGAGACTAAATCATCTGTCGGTAACAAATAAGACAGATGGGTATCCGCGGCTAAGCTAAGCAGTGGAGACGGGAGTGGGTTAAACAACTTAGCAAATTTCAAATAGATCTTAATGGGCGCCAGGTAAATTCAATCCTCCAGATACCCTAAGTAACTCACAATATCAATAACTTACCAATTAATATTGGAAATAAAACATAAAGATCTCCAATATGATTTATTCAGTAATCCTAACTTACATGGATTAACCAACAACGCTTCTAAGACCACAATGCGATATTCACACTATTACGCGATGTTCAAATGTCAATACAAGAACGCGGTGTATATAACCATGAATTCAATCAGCCATAAATTACGGTAGTAACGACGCTCAAAAGAAAACTACAATACGTCGAGTAAAACAACCACGAAAATTGAGTAGGTGAAATCGTAAATACTGGTATCAGTAGGTAAGACAATCTCGTTTGCGTCGCGTGAGCTCAGGCGTAGGCGCATCGGTGTCAACAAGCAATCGTGAAAGGAAGAAATTACCTCAATTTCCGTTTCACAAATGCATCACTATATCAATCAGGTATAAATAAACAAACACTATATCAACAGGTATCAATAAACAGAAGGGCAAACAATCATTTAAATAACTCAGTATAGCACAAATATTCAAATAAATCAATTATAACTTGCGTGCTCCTTTTGGGCCACCCGGTATATGGTGTTAGGCTACCCCGTGGTCCGACGGAAGTGGATCACCCTGTAGTACGGCGGAGATGGATCACCCTGTAGCACCACCAAGATGGGCACAACAAGCTGGACCAGAAATGGATCACCAAATAAGACCCAAGAAGAAAATAGGAAAAAAACCCTTAAAGAACAAAAATTCTCAATCAGAATCAGATAAAACAAGGTGAGATTCAACCCCCATTCAATAGGGACTAGTTGACTAATCGATACCCCTGGTATATTGAGTGCCCTGTATAACCATATAACCCGTAAAAAAAATCAAGAAAATTGAATGAGTGTTGAAACCTCTCTTCAATACTAATATTCAGTTGAGATATAACGATGGAATCAGAAATTACTAAAATCATTTAAAACACATTTAATGGTAAAATTCTTACCCTGGCCAAGGGGTTTTTTATACGTTTCTTCGTGTGCGGTGCTCTGCACGGAAGTCCTACTGGGACTTGATGAGTGACTAAGGGCCTTCTGTTTCTTATGAATCTAGAGACGAGAAACGAAGGTTGTAGAATTGAAGAGGTGATATCATAGCTAATACCACATGAGAGATGCGACAGTGATTCAGACATACCTAATTTCGGAAATCCTTCCACCTGGCACGAGTTCAGTAACCACCACAAATCCTCAAAAGAGCTTAAGTTTCAGACTGCAAATATCCACACAAAAATGACCAATCAGTTTTCCACTATACAATCCTGACTTGTAGAAATAATCCCCGTGAAGGATGGCACAAATACAACCATATATATCCTACAATCAGTCTGATGGTACGCTTGAACTCCGAACCAAGCTCATCGAAGGCCAACTTCCGAATTCCAAGAGACTGCCACATCTGACAGCTAACCAGTTGTTGCCACAGTGCGTCCAACCTACACTACAAGCACCAAGGGGGCGCTGTGCACAACATCATACATCTATCAATTCCTCCACAGCCACTTGAGACAATATCAACAAGTCCATGACCCATCAAAACTCCTTCTCAAAGCAATGCAACCCTAAAACAACCCTTGACAAATTGAGTAACCTATCAATCCCCCACCCGTGAACAACTGTAGAAATAGTTCGGTGTAAGTCGTCGGAACGACACTACGAAAGTTCGGCAGATGTCAACCAACAGCTGTCTCTTAACCTTGTTATCGAATGTTTACAAAAATATTGTTCCAACCTATTTTCAACTATTTACCAATCCTTATTCATGCGATGGAATAGTAATAGTAATAATAGAATAGTAAGTCGCCACATCCTTCCCTTTCAGTACAAATATTTGAGCATTTGTATTATGCAGAATATTTACCGAAAATATCAAACAGTATTCAGAAACCCAGAGCTAACTAATATTGTTTTTCAGGCGATATGGCTCTAATATGTAAGTAAACCTTCTGGAAGTGATGAATAACAATCTATGCAAGAAATATTCTCGGAAAGGTATAGAGAATAAGGCAGGCAACGGCTGAAAAATGATAGGTGGGGTAACTGAGAAACAAACAATAACAACTATTTCAACCTAGCGCGGAATTTCATTCTCCTATTGCCAACGTCGATTGGCAATAGGAGAATGCGTAAGTACTGGTCAAAGCAGTTAGTCAGGGAGCATTCATATATTCTTGTACATTTCAGGTGTGGTTTTCTATGGAACGGAAGATTCCCATTACTATGATGTTAAATCAATAAAATCTACTTGTAACTTAATTACATTGTTAATATCCTTTGAATAAAGATCTTAAAAGGTAACGTAGTGTTTTGAAAGGTCACATAAGAGCAGTTTGATCTGGTGCCAAATTGAAACGTAACAAATAATGGAATAACTTATTATTATGATATTTCCACGTTTTTTCACTTAAATTATCATTTAAGATTGATACACTTCTACGTGCATTTAAAACAGTTCCTGGAATAGGTTTCACCACTTCGACTTGGATATCTCCAAAACATGAAGTGTTTTCTCTCGTTTAATCGTTTTAGAGCCTGTTTTTCCCACAGGTAGAAACACAAATGTCCGAATTCGTAGATGGGGGCTTTGCGGGAATTACTTTCTGCGTGCTCAGCAAAGCATTTGATCGTGTTTTAGCCACTTTGAAGGGCTGTGAAATTTTTTGGTTTATTTTAAGTTTAAAAATTACTATGATATGAACATATTCAATACCTGTCAAACAAAAATATAAAAAAATCTTTCTCTCTCAGAAATTCACAGTATGTTGCATATCACGAAACTTATAATAATAATAATAATGGGCCTATATCCACTACAGCACTCTTACGGCATTGACGAGACACCGGTGTTGCCCTACGCTCCGGGGGATATCGAATCCGTAGGGCTGAATTTAATGGAACTATTCGTTTCCAACCCTTAGGCTCATACAAGCTAACAAGCCTGAGGTAGTCCATCTCGACCACCAGAGCAAGACGATATTTCTCGTGGAGTTTTCAGCTCCTGGCAAGACGAATATCGTCCGAAAAGAGGAGGAAAAACGGATGAAATATCGAGATTTCTTCAAACTCCAAAGATTCTATTCAGGTCACTTTGTCAAGGTGGTTGTTCTGATTATTGGAGTCCTTGGTGGAATGATGTCCTCTCTAATCTCGAATCTTAAAGTCATACCGGCTTGCCGCACTAAGGCAGAAATCTTAGCCGGACAGATGCAAAAGGCTGTCATTCTTGGCTCACTGTGGTTGGAAATCGTAATTCTTTCATGTTACCAACTCCACTATATAGTTCAGTAATCGACGAATCAGGTTAGGACAAAGGACGAACAATAGGTGGGCGGAGCCTATGCGCGCGCCCCGCGGATGGATAAATATGGAGCGTTTCGCAGGCTAGAGAGACTGAGCGATTTTGGATACTCAAAACCAATGGTAAGATTAATTCAGTCTTTTCTAGCTGACAGGCGATGTCGCTGCAAAGTAGGAGACGAATTATCAACAGTTCGACTAGTGGAGGCAGGAGTCCCGCAAGGTGAGGTCCTTTCACCACACCTCTACTCCGTATACACGGCAGACGTGCCCAAGCCAGAGAACAACTTTAACAAGTTGGCACTCTACGCGGACGACACAGCCCTGCTGGCGAAATCTAGGAGCCAAGCACTCGTTACGAGATACCTACAACAGCAGGCAGACAGATTAGAGGAGTGGGCTAACCTGTGGAAGATCAGTATCAACCCTGACAAGACTCAGGCGATACTGTTCACCCGCAGGTTCGTACAACCGGAAGGTAACGTCATCTTCAACGGACAAGAGATTCCGTGGACAAACAAAGCGACATATCTCGGGGTCATCCTAGACAAGAAACTAACATTCTAGGACCACGTACAGCAGAGAATAGGAATGGCCAAACAGGCCAGAAGACGCCTGGCGCCGATCATAGGAAGAAGTAGCAACATGGCACTGAAAGTCAAGCTACTGATGATCAGAACGATTCTAATGCCAATAATACTGTATGCATGCACTGCCTGGGGCCAGTGTGCGCAGACATACAGAAAGAAGATCCAAGCATTTATGAATACGAGCGTAAGGGCCGCCGTAACTGCACCTTACTATATACCAAACAGATTCATATACAGAGATCTAGACCTGGACACGCAATATGTGGACGTGTATATGAGAGAACATGCAGAAAGCACGTTCGATAGAATCAGATCGCACTTGAATCCAGCGTTTCGCGATCTACACGATGCGTTGAACATGGATGACCCCAGGTTCCGAGAAAGGGACAAACATCCAAAGCCGACGAAACAAAACCAGAGACCGCCCCCACGAGTCGCCGTCAGGCGGCTCCGGCAAGTATAGTATTCTAGAGTGTACTAACAATATATTCTTTTTCAGCAAAACCGCGATTTCACTTTTGAAATCACATTCTCTCAGCTTCACTGAGAAACGCCCGACTACCATAACTCTGGCCGCCGTTAGTTTTGGGGACCCCCATGCAAAAATTCAGTTAGGAATACCGCGACAAACAAGAGCCAAATAATTATTAAAACGCGAAGTTAGAAATAAAAGCACCTAAAGGCTGGTTTCCAACCAAAAGAGGTTAGATTTCAATCTTGCTGAAGTGCCTAGCAGCTGGATTGAGGACCGTTTCCTTAAGAAACGGGGGTGGAAGGAAAGGGTCGCCAGGTCCAAACCTGCGGAAATGATTCCATAAGGAGGGAGCTTGCGACCTGGGCACACAACCCGGGAGGGGGCATGGGGGGGGCTAGAGAGACTCAGTCTGAGACTCGGGCTCTGACTTAATAGAGTAAACTTCGCGAGAGAGTATCATTAGCATATGACTATAATATTGGAAGTTGGTTTAATAGTTAGAAACATTGTAAAAGAAAGTCTACGGCTGCAAGTTTCTTTTTCAGAGATTAGGGAAGTACAAACAAATCCCCAAAATACTTCCCTAAGTGGATTCGTTTATCAATCAAAGCTAAAAATTGCCTTTTTCAAGGCAAAGGCGATAAAAAAATTGCAAAGGAGAACATCTAGAGGTATTGGATGTGTGTATACCATTTCTACGTGGGCGCTGCTGTGATACTATAATAGGACGACGTAGTTCTGTGAGTCGTCCTGTTCAGGACTATACTGAGGAGACAACGTATACCAG
Organism: Leptinotarsa decemlineata; assembly: GCF_025532065.1. Taxonomy (NCBI): domain Eukaryota; kingdom Metazoa; phylum Arthropoda; class Insecta; order Coleoptera; family Chrysomelidae; genus Leptinotarsa; species Leptinotarsa decemlineata. The sequence continues at coordinate 1,480,402 of NW_027412572.1, read as the reverse complement.
GAGCTGCAGATAGTAATAAAACCTGAACTTTTCAGTTCAAACCTGTCCTTTTCAAGACTTTTTCAATAAACGAATTCGATTCCAACGCTTCGTTATCAAGGGACCAACTAGCCGGCCTCCTTCGACGTATTCGACCTACCCAGGCCCGAATACATCTGGAGGTACGCCGACCCAGTACAACTACGGAGTAACTCACGTGAGTTGCTCCATTGCACTGCTGTCTGGGGGTTTAAAACCGCCCGTGTGCCTCCAGAGGCCGTTCTCATCTTCGGGGACAGGGATTTTAGGTAGGTCAAGGCGCGAAGTGTGTGTCGGTTAGGGATTAGGGATCGTAGGGAACCCTCTGGCCCGGCCTAGTGCCATCGTGGTGGCCAGCTGTACCCCTGCGGCGCAATTAGCTTAGTTGAAAGTGGGGAATCTAATAATCCAGCCGAACTGTTGGTTTTAATCGTATGGTGATGGAAAAGGAGCCACGTGAAACTGAGATGCTGGAGCCAAGTTTCCTTTTTGAAGGAGGCTCGACAGATAGATCATCTTAAGTTGGAGCGAAACAACAAAATGTCACTCCATCTAGTGGACGAGGTACTAACCAACTGCATATCCGAAATTTGCCCGATTCCTCTGAAATAGGAAGAAAAACTTTCTTATTAGTCAGTGGGCTATGCTTGGAGACTGGCAGTAAACAAATCTAAAGAAATGAACTTTAAACGTTCAAGCCAGTCTCGAATATACCTACACAGTAGGTTGAATGGATATTAGAAAACAACTACTTCCCTGGCTAATACACGCCCACATTCGCCAGATTTGAGCGATAACTGGCTGTTCGAAGACCTCGAAAAAATGCTAAATGGTAAGAATTTTTACGAAATGGTCATTGCTGAAACTGAGGCAACCGTTCTACAAAAATGGTATTGAAATGTTAGAGCAGCGCTGTAATGATCGTATAGCTCTTGAAGGAAACAATGTTGATGAATAAAGTCAATTTTGAACAAAAAAAAAACGCAATTTCTCTCTCACGCCTGGGTCTTTTCAGCCTAGGTGTTAAATGTGATTAGTAAGTTTCAAACACAGGGAAGGCATGAAAGGAATTATCAAACGTTATTTTATCATGGAAACCCCATTATGTATATACTTCAAATTCTATTGCTCTCCATAATATCGATTGTAGATTTGCGCAAGTCTGGAGACTAGAAAGGACGTCGGTGAACACACAGCATCCTGGACCAGCCCGGGCGATGCGGCAGTCATATATTTCTCGTCTGCGCGCTTGAAACCATCATGTAATATTTTCATTTTGAAAACGGTAACTTGTGGTAACATCGATAAAATAATAGTGTCCTCATCACGGAAGTGGAGTCAAGACATATGCATGAAGATATAATGAGATAAAAGGTAAACAATTCAGTTTTTGTATTCTAATGATATGCACATTTATTGTTTTCTGTGAGATGCAATGGATTTTCGAAAATTCTCCACCGAGACTCTCAGAAGATATGAAACTATAACAAGAAATGGGAACAGACAAACAATTTTTGTTCACAAAACTGAACTGGATGAGTTTTCAGTTTTTTTTTGTTGATTTTCATCCATATTTATTATGATAAAATATACTTTCATAATTTCCACTGTATACAGTGTGTAAAAGCTAAATGGAATAAATTCATTTCGGTTATTGTACATTTAAAAAAAAACTCAAAACACGTCGACTTTAAATTATAATTTGACATACTTCAACGGAAAAATGCTACCCCTACCTTCAACCCCCGTCTAATGACAGGTACAACCCCCAATTTTTTAAATAGGAAGTAAAAACTTGTAATATATCGTTTCTATTCAAAAATATTATCGCTATCAACTGTATTGCAACAATTAAGATAAAATAAATTAAAATCAACCAAACCAAAATTCGATAAAATATACACTCAAAACTTATTGAAATATACTCAAAACTTATTTTATGTTGAGGTATTGATAATAAGAAAGTGAGCAAAAACCATGGCAATGTTTTTTTCAGATGGTATCCTTTGAAAAACTGTAAATAATTTCCGTGGCAACGTTATTTTAAACCGCCTTGTCCACTTGTTTTATATGTTACAACATTAGTTGTTAGTATTTTAATTTAAGTTCAAAGTTCGTTAACTTTAAGTCTGATAAATAGTTAGATTAACGAGAATGCATAAAATTATAGTTTTACAAATGATTGGTTATGGAGATGAAACACAAACACAACAGGAAGTAGCTCGCCTATTTCATTGGAAATTTCCTAATTCACCACCCATATCTCAAGGAACAATAAACGAAAAAAATAAGGAATGAACTCAAATTAGATGTGATGCTTGAGTTTGGGAAAAACCCACATACATCGAGTAGACAGGCATCCATTACATTCAATGTTAGCCATACATCGATTGTAAACATATTAAAAGGAAATAAAATGCAGTCCTATAAAATAATACCTGCTCAGGAACTCATGGACGACGATTTTTAAAGAAGAACAAATTTTTTTGAGCAAATGATAGACATGTTGGATAACAATATCATCCAATAAGAAGACGTTATGTTTTCTGATGAGTGTACTTCGTCTCTTAACGGTCATGCTAATCGGCAAAAATTCCGCTACTGGTCTAAGGAGAATACACGCAATCCCCTTAAAAGGTTAATGTTTGGACAGGAATTGCAGGAAACCATATCATTGGTTTCTTTTTTTTGCTGTTTTTGCACTACTTCAAAACGATGTCATTCCAAATTTAGCAAATTTATATCCTGAATCAGGAAGTCGCAAGGAAGAGAAGCCGTCACAACCAGTGCTTGCACTTCCCTACATCAGAGGATTATCGGAGAGGATAAGAAGAATTGGTTCCAAGTACAACATTATTTCAACACCTATAAATAGTCATCTCTCGGAGGAATAAGTCCAGTGACCACCCGAAGAGGATTGTTGATACTAAAAATCGAAACGTCGTGAACTAACGTGGCTTAGAATCTCTCAACTTTTTATTTTTATTTTCTTTTTCATTTCTTTATTTTTATTTTTTGTTCAATTGTTCTATTTTCACTTGTACCTTATTTCACTATTATTTCAGTTCAGGGTTTTTTGCTTAATATAAGATATTTTCAGCTATTCATTTTTAATTATCCTTTTTTTGTTGTTTCAGGGACTTCATATCATTTTATATAAGTAGACAATGGAAGTCCGAACTAGTGAAATACATTTGAATTGTTTCGGGATTTTATTTATACAGTGTGACCCATTTTTAATGGAAACACCCCCCTAAAATTTGAAGTTGTAGATCGATTTTAATAACGCCACTGGATTCAGAGTGCCTCTAAATAGGTGTGACCAAATTTTCATGAAAAAATATTTATTATTAACAAAGTTACGACAACTCAAAAATTCGAAAACTCACACAGCTAACAGTCACAATATATCATTTTTTTATGATTCTAACAATAAAGTGCCGCCAGACGATAAAAAAAAACAAATAGGGTGAATATTTTCAATGATAATAACGGAATTACATTCACACAACTCAACTAACAATGAAGCAAAAAATTTTAATAAACGTAACTAATAACTAATTATTGAAATGTTTCGATTCAGTGCAACAATTAATTCTAACTCATATTCTAGTAGCCTCTACTAATCCACCACGTATTTCGATACAAGTGTCGTAACGCTTACGATTGTTTCTGATTACGTTCCTTAGTTCTTGAGGGCTAATATCTGCACATACCTGTCGAATTCTTGCACAAAGTTCATTTCTATCGCTTGAGCGGTTTTTGTGAAACTTTTGTGTGAGAAGTCCCCAGAGAAAAAGGTCCAAAACTGTGAGGTCTGGAGATCTGGTTGGGCACTCTATAAACGGACTACCACGGCCTATCTATCGGTTTGTAAAATGTTCGTTAAGCCATTGCCTCACAGCTCTGGCATAATGAACTGAACACCCATCTAACTGGACAATTAAATTTGATCGTTCATTGATTGGCAGCTGGTGAATAGCATCCCAAAACTCTGTGTTTAAAAATTCTAGAAACCTCTGCGCATTAATGTTTTCTTCAAAAAAGATAGGACCAATAATTCGTTCGTTCAATATCCCACACCAGACGTTGATTTTTTGGGAATACTGGCTTTTACAGTTTATTACCCAGTTAGGATTATCCGCTGCCCAATAGCGACAATTCTGTGATGACACTACTCCATTTGTAGTAAAAGTGGCTTCGTCGGTATATAAAATATTTTTTAGGAAATTTCTATTGTTTAAATATTCCCCTTGGGCCCATAAACAATATTCCAAGCGTCTTGCTTCGTCGCCTTCTTGAAGTCTGTGTACAAATTTTGGCTTGAAAGGTTTAATATTCTTCGCCTTGAGACATCTCCGAATAGTTTCTCATGGAATATTCAAATCTAAAGTGGCATTCCTTATACTGGCATTAGGATTATTTCCGAAATAATCTAAAATGATTTGATCATTCCTGTCATTCCTGTTTCGTCTTTGTACAGGATTACTTTTTAACATCATTTTTGATACTGCACCAGTTTCATTGAATATTTTATTTATTTTATTTACCGTACCGCAGCTTATACGAGGACGATCTGGATGTCTCTCATTAAATACTCTACAAACCTCTCTAGCACTTCTAACGTCATCTCCCGAAAGGCGTACAATTTCAGTTTTCTCTCTTACGCTCAATCTTGCAGCCATGACACAAAATAATTCGGAGAACTGTATGGTGAATATGATTGACAATAGTACACTTAAATCTTTCACAAGTGTCAAACTGTAATATCATTTCCATGGCAACTAAGATTTAAATTGAAATATTAGGTCTTAGTTTTAGTTAATTTGCGTGAAAACTTGAATGTAATTCCATTATTTCCATTAAAAATATTTACGTTGAAATCGTAAAAAAATATTCTCTTGGCTATATCTGTTGATATAGGGTGTTTTTTGTGACTGTTAGCTGTGTGAGTTTTCGAATTTTTGAGTTGTCATAACTTTGTTAATAATGAATATTTTTCCATGAAATTTTAGCCACACCTGTTAAAGGCACTCTGAATCCAGTGGCGTAGTGAATTTTTCAATATAAAAACGCTAATGAAAAATCCCGATTTTCGACTAAGAAAAAATATCGTAGTATGCCCTGAAACTTTAATAAACATTTCAAATTTTGTCCCAAGGTAGATCTTTCAGTACTTGACATTTCAAAAAAAAATTATTGAAATCGGTTCACAACTTCAAATTTTAGGGGGGTGTTTCCATTAAAAATGGGTCACACTGGATATGTACAGTAAACGAAATAATGGATTTATTCTATTTGGCTTTCACACACTGTATAATAAAAATCGATTCGAAATTAGAAAGCATTACGAGAATCCTGTGAGATATAGATAGACAATGTTTATTTTGAATATTTTTTGAAAAACCTCTAGTACATTGACATACATGGCAATGCCATGTTGGGATATGAAGTTTCCGATTCATATTATTATACTTGCCAGATAAAAAAAAATGGTCGTTAAAATAACGGGGCTGAATAAATCAATTCATCTTCATAAACGAAGACTGTCAGAATAACAGTTCGTTAGCATAATGGATGATATCAAAAATCAGATTATCGTTTTGTCATTTTTGAATTTTACAAAATACCGAGGAACTTATTTGAAGGCGATTGAAGCAGAAAAAAGAAAGCAGAGCTACATTTTTTACCTTCATTACAAGAATCGAATCAAATCGAATCATTTATCATTCAGAAGATTTGCAATAACATGTATTGAATTTGTGAATATATCTGAAACTTCACTCATGCAGAGAGGAGTGTGTCAAATTGGAAACTTTTGAAGGGAAACTCCCGTTTTCCAACTGGATAGATGAAAACTGATGACTGTGTCAAATTCATTGACAAACTCAATTGTGGTAACCACATATCGAAAAAAATTGTTAGTAGTACCAAAGTTTACCGAATACTATAAGTTGGTTCACTCCAAGGAATTCGTTTGTCGGTACGGCTCAGGATTGCATTTTTTGCGATTTCCATAAATCATATCGCCGACAGACGATGTCTGGAAGCCGCCGGCCGCATGACAGTTATACGAGGGCAGTTCCTATTCGCGATATCTACAGGGGACGTTCCGAAGTTGAAACTTCGCTTGCTCGATTGTATCAGACAGATAAACAAAGATACGAAAGTAGTTGTTTGTCGATCAACTTCTAGAAACATGATAGATAAACTCATGAATAAATGATCTAAGAAACAGATCAGAGTGATTTTCTGATGAAATGATAAACATACATTCAGAAAAACATGTTTTATTAACAAAAATAATACAATTATATAATGTTATATGTTTATAAATGATTTAAAATATTCAATTTTACATTGCATGATTTATGTTTTCTAACAATCTTCATGTCCTGGTTCATGAATTTTAAAGTAAAGTATATCCGAACTCTTGTATATAAAGATATATAATAATCGAAGAGGAATTTTTGACATGGATGTGAGAAAAAAATTTTCGAATATTTTGTTTTCAAATACTGTCCAATTCCCTTCTCACTGCCGATTTTATCAAAATTTTCAATGAATATGTTTTCCATCTCTATTACATGGCCAACAATATCTCTTGATGGGAACTTGGGAAGCCAACGTGACTTTCATTTTTTGAAAATTATTTCGATAAATGTGGTCATTATTAAGTTTAAGAGCCAATTTATATTGTTTAGTTCTATCATAATTATACATTGTTTCTATGTAATGTTTTCTTGTTTCTCCACCCTGAAGTAAAAACTGATAGGAAAACAAATTGTTTCGTGTCGACTTCAGTAAGTGCGGGATATCAAACAAATATACAAGTTTATGATCGTCTATCAGAAATATGGGATTTTCGTCTGTAACATTCAAAGTTTTCACCAACTTCTGAAAATTTGAACCCTGATCGGAAACCACCCCCATGATATTTAGGCCTATACTTTTGCATCTTCGTACCGTTTTGAACAAAATATCTTTCAAATCATCAGAAGTTGCTGATGTCTTATAGAAAAAGTATGCAAGTGGTATTTTCCAATTGCTTGCCAAACCTCTGACCATTACTGTTAGAGCACTACTTGCTATGTCAGTAGAGGTCCCATTCAAACTTGTTTGGAAACCTACTATTTTGTCTCTGGAAATATCATAATAAAGATGAGATTTCAAAGATATTTCGTCTAGGCATAAAATACAATATCTTTCTTTCTCCTTCATGAGCCCAATCCTGAATTCAATAACACGAAAAATAAAATCGTTGAAGCCTGGTTCAACAATCCAATTTTTCGTGAAACGATGAAGTGTACTTTTTGACGGTAATCTACAAATTGTTGAACATTTTTTGTATGCTTTCGGACCAAGAAAATAAACAGTCAATGCAAACTGTTTGAATTCGTCACTATACCTGGATCCTTTTGGTGCTTTATTTATCAAAGAAAGCTGTGCTTTCAAGAGCTTACAATATTGCTCAGGATATTTTCGATCCAGAAACTTGAAAACATCATCCAGAGTAATTCCGGTTTCGTCCAGTGCTCTTTTTGATGTTGAAGCTACTGTTTTCTCTAGTGATACAATTTTTTTTCGTAATGCCACTTTTCTTGGAGTTCCCGAAGAGAGTTTAGCAGATGTTTGGCTGCATTCATCTAAAAGAAAGATGTACGTACTTTCAATAATTGTTTTCTTGTCATCGTTTTTTTTTCCGAAGCATATAAAAATAGATCAGGTAAGTATATAATATAACGAAAAGATATTTCACCTCGTGATCCTAATTGATCCGTTTGAACCTGAGCATCAATGTAAATAAAATCCTTGCTAGTACCGGCAATGGCATCATCATCTGGAAGGTTTAAACAACAAAATTGATATTGTAAATTTCATATGTTAAAAAGTGGAATAAGATTTTTTCATCATTTGAATCTATAAACTTCACTGAACCAACCTTTCTGAGAACCATCTTGAGGCAGACGCAATGAAGGAACATCATAGCTATGAATACGAGAATTCACAATATCATCGGCTCTAAAATGTAAGCTGCAAATTTTAATTCTATTGTGACTCTGCTCTGGGGTAAGAGTAGCATATCTATGATTCCCAATGAAGCCTAATACATTTTTCCAACGTTGACACCTAAAAAAAAATTCAAGTATATCAATCGATAAACTGAACATTTTGAAAAAAGATTGAAATGAGTTTGGATTGGCAAATGCCGGCGGTATATTTCGTTATGAATAATTTTATACAACAAAACCATAAAAGGTATAGATAGGTAAAATAAAAATTAATGGTGAATATATTGAATGCATACCTTTCACTGTACTTTGGGCAGCGGAAAAACGAAATACCTGGGCTTCCCACCGTACTCAGTCAACCATCCACTGAGCAATACGTCGACATTTTCACAAAATAAATATTTCGAACTCCGAACGAACACAACACTATCACAATACCAAAGTTTACCGATTCTGTAGTCTTTGACAATACCAAACAATACGGACAACCTTTATATCTCGTGTGCCGACGAGAACTGGTAACTTCAAGCGACACACTGTACTACCTCGGCTGGTAATTACCCGCTGTCGCTAGCGGGCGGTGAGATTTCTCAGATGTCGAAGAATGAGCGAGTGACACGTCTTATAGTATTCTGTAGTCTTTGGTAGTACCTATCAAATGCTGCGAAAGCTTTTCACAGCAGTAATGAAAACGAATGTGTACTATATGATGGAACCGGTCGACACTTGATGAAAATCCATAACTAACGTATTCTAAATAACACTTCATTGTGTGATTTTCACTAGACAGTTTTACAAAAACGCAACACTTGTTTCGCCATACGATGGCTTCCTCGGGCGTGTCTTAATAACTAATTCTACATAACATAACATTAAATGCTATATATACCTTATTTTACAATTTGAAGTACCTGAATTTCAAGTACCCGATTTACCTAAGTTTGTAATGAATTTAATTACCTGAGCTTATGTTCCATTTTCCACATTTGAAAACATATTCAGTAACGGAGGGTTATTTAATTCTAATTGATCATTCAGTAAATTACCCGAATTCTTCAAGAGAAATAGTTTTATCTTCTTCTTGAAGATGATCACTTGGTGATCGAAACACGTGTCGAGGTGTAAAAAAAACGATTTGGTGTTGGGAAAAAACTCCAGTAATATCCATTACTACACCAAAGGTTCTAAACAGTATCTCATAAGTAGAGAATTCAACCCCAAACATTCAGTGACCAACGCTGTTGATGGTTCAAGCAACGAACAAAATGGGGGTTTTGTATTGCATAATACATGTTATCCCGATTCACAGTTCCATTTTTATGAAAAGTCGCGTCATCAGAAAATAACACGAAATCAAAAAAGTAATTTTCCTGATCAATCTTTTCTGAGCCCCATCGGCAAAATTGAACACGTTTTCCAAAATCTCTTCCTCTCAACTCTTGCATCAATTGCATGTGGCAAGGATGAAGTTTGCTGGTTTGAGAAATCCCAATTCCCTGCACACGTCTCGGGTACTCACATGGGGCTTTTCAACAAGGTGAAAAGCAATTTTAAATGTATACTCTTCATTTGTTACAGGGCAGACACGTTCGAACTTCTCGTGATTGACATTACCAGTTCTTCCAAATATTGTTTTTAGAGCCTGAAATGCCATTTTATCTGGTTGTCTACTTTCGGGGAACTTCTCTTTGCAAATCCTTGATGCAAGGAGGCAGTTTCCGTCCCTTTACTCTAGAGCAGGGGTCTCCAAACTTTGAAGCCTTCGGGCCATAATGATTTTTTCAGTTTGTTCCAAGGGTCAATTTCTGTCCTTAACTATATTTCTAGACTAGGATAGTCGCAAAGTGCGTGACCTAAGCAAACTTACGCTTTTTTGCATTTCAATTATTATTGTGTATTGTGACACTTAACGACATCTAGTGGCGAGTAGTGGTACTATGTACTATCTTTTTCAGCTACCCGCTAGGTGGCATTAGGCGTAATTAAATATTTGGAATTACCGCACATCAATACTTTTTTATGCGAAAGGGCACAAATTAACTTAATGTTGAAATCACCAATCAATCTGTTGTGTCGTAATGCGAACAAGCTCTCTACTAACATCGATATTTTTTGTTGTAGTATTTGTGAAATTAAAAATAAGTCTAGGTACGCACGAGATTTATGTTTTTTATATCAAATAGTATTGATCTTATATCAAATAGAGTTTTTCTCGTTAAATGGGAGTATTGGGCAATAAACGCTATTATTATTATTAATAATTTCATTTTCAATTGATTTGATATCCAGTCCTTAAATACAAGTTTCGAAGATTGTTAGGAGCAACTTGGAAAATAGAAATAATAGGATGTCAGATCTACCTGGTATTTCTCTTAGAAATGACATCCTTTCATTTTAATAGCTTCTTTCCACTTAGATGTCGCAGGCTTTCTGACTGCTAAGAATTTGCTGGAATGTATTGATCGTAAAGTTCCACAACTCTTCCTTTCATTTTCAAATTCTCCCAGTCGTTATATTCTCCTTTCTTTAGAATATCTCCCAACTTTCGCCCGAAAAAGGGTCACTTGTCATTGTCGATAGATATTTCTAGTTTTTACAAACATATGATAGCTGCATCATTGAAGGATGTTATTTTGTCAAGTATACTGAAATTTCACAATAGTAGGCATTGCATTCTTAAAAATATTATTGCCTCAAAACGAAACCATTGTTGTTAGGTTGTGATTCTATAAATGTTATCATCTTCTATTTAAATCATACACATGCAGCAAATGCTCATAGCATTGAAGAAACTGCCAGCTGATGAAATTATTCAATAATTCTTGAATGAATATGAAAATTTGAATTATATTCTGCAAATAAAACGTTAGGTACACAGAGTTGCTTGTGGGGCGGTTAAAAGAACGGCAGATTCAATTTGGCATAAAATAATATAAGAAAAGCAGGTATTATAATCTTAAAAATATATTTTACCCAAAGATACATATTGTCTGGTTCACATGTACTCGATTTAGCTCTTTTTGATGACATTTTTCAGCCTTGTCCAAAAATTACGACCAAGGTGTCATTCGATTCGTATTTTTGCCTATAGTCCGTCCATAATTTGTTGATAGCTCACTGCAAGTTTGACCCTCATTAGAGAACTGAAATACAGAGAGGACAGCTAATATGATATAATAACAAAAACCAAACTAAAACTGGCAGTTTAAGATATTTTCGACTAACCCACCTTGTATCTGAAAAAATATAATACAGCTATAAAACTTTTAATCCGATTATGTACGTATTTTGAGTGGAAATGAGTCACCAGTGTCGTAGAGTATATGATTAAAACATTAGTTACTTTGAATAAATAAATATATTAATATTCTTAAACTGTAGGTACTGTAAACTGTATTTTTATTTTAAAAAAATTTCTTTATTTTATTCAAAAATAATAAGTTACTTGCAATTTGTAAAAGATACATTTATTTAATTAATACCTATTTTTAAATGATATAAACTACGATTACTTACAAAACTATTCAAATTCAAAATAAACAGGATCATCTTCGGAATCCGAGTCGTCTTGCAGGTTAATAATTAGCGGTTGTGTCTCTACAGTCGCATCAATTATATTGTCAAGATCCCACATTTTTTGTTCTTCTTCTATTGCATGTCTTACTGCATCTCGCCAATTTTGTTCTGTAATATGTTGTAAAGACTCATATAACAATTCACGTACAGCTTGTATTTTATATGACGTATTTTTTCTAGCCACATAGCTTTTCATTTGTGCCCAAATGAGTTCAATTGGATTTAATTCGCAGTGGTAGGGTGGAAGTCTAAGGACTGTGATGTTTCGTCTTTCCGCCATTTTGTCAACTACGTATTTCTTGAACTTAGATTTGTGTTGCCGGGCAATTTTTAAAAGTTCTGCTTTAACCATTCCATCTTCGTAAGGCAGGGACTTATTCCGCAGCCAGTCAATGATATCCTGTTTCTTCCACGCAGTCGTTGGAAGTCTTTCAACTAGTCGTGAATGATAAGGTGCATTATCTAATACTATAATTGAGTTTGGTGGTATATGTTCAATCATCTGCTCAACATACTCTTCGAAAACATCAGCTGTCATCTCCTCGTGATAGTCTTTTGTGCTTTTGGATTCAAATTCCAACAAACCATGCTTAGCAAATCCTTTTTCACTGCCAATGTGAAAAACTAATAATCTACTGCCTTTACCAGAGGGTGGGGAAATACCAGTAGACCAACTTTCCATAAAGGCTTGCTTGGAGCTTGATATATTTTTATCTGTGCAAATTTTTGTGAGAGTATAACCTGCGTTTACTCACGTTTTACTATCAGGACGTTTCGTCCTGATAGTAAATTGGCCTTCCTTCAGCCCGAAATTTTCGTATAGATCTTAGATACTTTCTTCTCCAACATATTATCTCTTCACGGTCAATCAAAAGTGATTTTCGGTCTGATTTCTCCCACCGGAAATTTAATTCTTTTAAAATTGCCACAATTTGGTTCGTCCGACATGAGGCAAATCCGGGTCGTCTCTAACTTCTTGTAAAATTTTGTTCAAGTTGGGTATTTCTTTTTTGAAAAAAAATTCGTGAATTTTCCTTCGAATACCATTTTTGGCAAATTCATCAATTTCAATAGGTTTTCTCCCCCTCTTTAAGTATTCGTTTGTATTTGGGTTAGCTATACCTTTTTTTTTTCTTTCTGATAGGAACCTATATATTGTTGACTCCCCTACGCCCGTCATGTTGGCACAACTCTTGATTATGTTCTGAACAGTGTTTGTGGGATTCTGAGAAACCAGAGCATCGTGAACGTTCAAAACAATAGTCTTCTCTCTTGGTGAATAGACAAACTTACTGACTGTACGCAACAGTACCAGTGTAAAACTTGATGATGTTGATGATGATGACGAAGTAATCGCAAGCAATCAAACAAAACAAGCAGGAACGAAAGGTACGTATATGTTTGTAGGAATATGAAAAAAAGTTACTCACGCACTGCACAAAATTCGCAAAATAAATATTAGAGACGTTAATTACTGCCGTAGACGCCGAAACACCAACGAGCCGTAAATTAAATGCGATTAAAAAATGTACTAAACCAAAAATTATTTTCGTTCGTAACAACTTCACCCTTTCAAGGCAAGTTTCGAATATAAACTGAAGCTTTATATTCAATGAATAAACACCTCAGGAACCTCCGCCTATGATTTTACGAGTTTTATGACCGTTTTATGACTTGGGCCCTCATTTTGTGCTATCGACAAATTATGAACGGACTATAGAAAGTTTAAGGAAAGGTCCGAAATATCTCGGAAAATTTTCAAAATTTTGGAAATTTGAAAAAAGATTTGAAAAGATCAATGAATTTGCGTAAAAAAAGTCCCGACTCCCGAAACTGTATCTCGATTATTTATAATTTTTACAAAGCCCTGAAAATAGAGCCAAAAGCGGGTAGTCCGGCTTCCGCGCGCCTTTCGTCACTCTGACATAAAAACAAAAAAAATTATTTAAACATATTAAATGTAAATATTAAGGAATGAAAAAATTCATGTAATGTTGGGATACATCAATAAACAATAATCCGTAGTCAAAAATTTTTTATCCCAATTTTAACGTTGATTATAAATTTGTTATGTTTGTTTAAAGGTGATTGACAATGTTTCATGATGAATTTCACTAGTTCGGACTTCCATTGTCTACTATATAAAATTATTTGAAATTCCTGAAACAACTAAAAAAGAAGAATTGAGTATGAATAGCTGAAAATAACAATTATATTAACCAAAATAAACCTGAAATGAAGTTATTACATTAAATTCAATAAAAAGAAAAAATTATCTATCAAAGACATTTATTTTTAAAGCATTAGGAATAACACTTCTGTCCTTTTTTTTTTGTGTACGGCAAGTAATGTGCTTGCTCGTAAGAGCCATGGGTTGAATCAGACAGATAAGTATTAATATGTACAATAAAATGATACCAAGGGCGCCAAGTAGTTTCTTGTGCACCGACTAGCCTAAACCTGAAATGAAACTACTAAACAATCCAGGGTAAATTTTCGTTATGTGGACACCCGGCGATTTTGAAAAAATTTTTGACTGTACTTACGTATTTTGATGTGTAGATTACGAAACCGAAAGAAAAAAGCGGCGCTCTTCCTTATTTAAAAAGTTACGGCCCTTCAAAGTTCAGAAAAGGACAACTTTTCAGCCTTCTTTTTCACTAAATAAACTATTCAAAAACACAAGCATTTATTCACTAGGCCACCTTTACACCTTATTCCTCCTTCTTTAACACTTTTCACTTCAATAATCAACATTTTTCTTATAAAAAACTTAATTTAAAAACGAATGCTTCTCCTGGTGACATTATTCTATTTTTAGGTTAATTACTAGTGACATTTCAGAAAAAAGCGGTTGGTATTTGCCGTCGCCTACTATTTCAAATTCGTAATACACCACCAAAAACCAATTTACGATCTAAAGAATGAAGGTGAAAAACATTTGAATTATTTCAGGAATATGGACTGCATCAGTCGTACCAACCATATCATTAACCTTAAAAACGTAAAATACAGTGATATGTAACCAAAAAGCAGCTCCGTACATTTTTTAACATTTTTATAAGAAAAATGTCGATTATTGAAATGAAAAGTGTTAAAGAAGGAGAAATAAGGTGTAAAGGTGACCTAGTGAATAAATGCTTGTGTTTTTAAATAGTTTATTTAGTGAAAAAGAAGGCTGAAAAGTTGCCCTTTTCTGAACTTTGAAGGGCCGTAACTTTTCAAATGAGGGAGAGCGCCGCTTTTTTCTTTCGGATTCGTAATCTACGCATCAAAATACGTAAGTACAGTCAAAAATTTTTTCAAAATCGCCGGGCGTCCACATAACATACATTTACCCAATCCAGATACGCGAAAACAATAAGGTGGAATACGACAAAGGAACAAGAATAAAAACGTTGAATGTTGCTTCCCTGTTGAACAGATTTATTCTTCACTCATACTACAAACTAAACGCTTATACGAAGGCGAAGACAAAACTACTCGGAAACACCTATTCAGCGAGGTTCATTGCTTTCGTAAACAATAATGCCAGGATCCCGCAAAAACAACACCATAAATAAAACTTCTAATCGGTACTTATCTAGCTGCTAGTGATGTGTAGATTCCTATGGCCCGCTACTACGCAAATTCGTGAAAAGCTCTTAATTCCACGTCCACACGGTCGAAATAGGAACACCATCATCCATATGATTTCGGAAAATTTGCGGTTTAATCGCTACGTACAAGGCAATAAAGTTCAAAAAGGTCTGACCCCATCCACTTCAACGTGTTCTCAAAGGTAGCACCGTCCGGGCGAAATTTCGATTTACCATATCAGAGAAAAACATCTAAAAAAAAGGCATTCTCGTAAATAATTGATTTCGCGATACATCCGCGCCAAAATAAAATAGTGAGTGACAAAACTATACGCTTACCTCCCAATGCTCGACTGTCCTAACATTGCCGGAGATGTTTTTAAACGGTCCGGAAGAAATAATTCATTCGATAAAATTCATCCCAATCGATAATAAGGATATCAAAGATCGCTCCACAGCAGAATTACCCAATCACAATATCACAACAAGGCACGGCAGGTTTATATCCGTCAAAAGACGTAATTTTATATTCGAGAGATATACGGAGAGACCTCCGAGAGATGACTATTTATAGGTCGTTCGAGTACTTCCACTCATCCCCGCTTTCCATTTTCCGTTTCACTGGTTCCGTGGGAGATGACCGTTTTGGCGGGAGTTGGCCACACACAGCGAGGGGAAACCAGCAAATCAGGAATAGCAGACCATTTTTGGACCCATCAACACAACATCGAGTGGTCCCAAGCTGAGATCTTTCACAGAGAGGAACATTGGTTCAGGAGAAAATTCAAGGAAGCCGCATACATGTTGCCCAACAACGTATTCAGCCAAGCCAGCGTAGAAATATGCAACATATGGAAACCCATCATCAAGCGAAAAATGGCCAACTCCCGCCAAAACGGTTATCTCCCACGGAACTAGTGAAGCGGAAAATGGAAAGCGGGGATAAGTGAAAGTACTCGAACGACCTATAAATAGTCATCTTTCGGAGGAATCAGTCCAGTCATCACCCGAAGACGATTGTAGATACTAACAAACGAAACGTCGTGAACTAACGTGACTTGGAATCTCTCCACTTTTTATTTTTATGTTTATTTTCTCTTTTCATTTCTTTATTTTTATTTACTCAATTGTTCTATTTTTACTTGTATTTTATTTCACTATTATTTTATTTCAGGTTTATTTTGCTTAATATAATTGTTATTTTCAGCTATTCATACTCAATTCTTCTTTTTTAGTTGTTTCACGGATTTCAAATCATTTTATATAGTAGACAATGGAAGTCTGAACTAGTGAAATAAATTTGTTAATTAATAACATTTTCTGAATTGAAAGTTGATATAAAAATCCCTATAATTATTAAACTAAAACATTGGCATTTTTTTCCTTTGGTGAAGTTATCCTTAATAGGCAACAAAATAGATTACCGTTGCCAAAATAAAAAAAATTGTTATTCTCTATTGTTTTATTGACAATTGAAAATTATAATATTATAAAAAATACATTACAAATTTTTTTTTTTAAATTTTCTATTGCTTCAAAGTCTCATGGCTGAAAACTAATTAATAATATTTTTTTAAAATTTTTTACAGCTATTGTTGATAAATGTATTATAAACAAATACATTGTTTATAAGAAATTCGAATATTTTTTTTTTGCATTACGTTAATTGAAAAAAATCATGATTTTTAGAAAAAAAATGGTTTCTTAAAAAAAATTTTTTGTTGCTAAAAAATGCGTTTGTTAATTAACAATCGTTTTTTGCAACTAAACATTAAAATTTAGGGACCGTTTTGTTTTTAAATCATAAATTTTATTGTTCGTTGAGGTTTTGAAAAACTTGAAAAACTACGCACTCTACATATCATCACAAATACACACAAATTACTATTAACAAATAAACCTGATCATTTATATAATAGACTTGTTAGTTTTTCCCAGACTAACAGCTATTATACTCGAAATGGTTCTGTCTTGGTCATTTCCAAACACAACTCGGCACTTTTTACTCGTGGTTTTTCCTATATTTCCGCTAAACTGTCTAATAAGTTGTCCAGTGACTTCAGACTTCACACGATAATGACATTTAAAAAACGCTTGAAACTTCTTCTTAAATCTCGGTAATTGGTGCTCTGTATGTCGATTTTTGCATAACCCTTGTTATTATTCATTTTAATCAAGCTTTTATTATTGTGTTTATTATTGTATTGGTTAATTTATCTTCCATTCTATACTTCTTATCATTATAGTATTTTATTGTATACTTTTGTAAGGTTGATTTGAAAAACAGCTTATGCTGATAATCCGCCTGTTCATCTAATTTATTTTTGATGAATAAAGTCGATTTATTATTATTATTATTTTCACCGTAGTGTGCACTGGTCAGGCCCTATCTCCCGAAGCCCCGATACATTCGGGAGGGCGCGCCAGCATTATCAACCAATGACCACTCCCCACACCGTGGGGTAAGAAATCATTGGGTCCGAGAATCATGTGCCCTGAGCAAACGCAGTGAGCCAAGAATGACAGCCTTCTGCATCTGTGCGGCTAAGATTTCTGCCTTAGTGCGGCAAGCCGGTATGATTTTGAGATTCGAGAGTAGATAAGACATCATTCCACCAAGGACTCCAATAATCAGAACAACCATCTTGACAGAGTGATCTG
Organism: Leptinotarsa decemlineata; assembly: GCF_025532065.1. NCBI lineage: Eukaryota > Metazoa > Arthropoda > Insecta > Coleoptera > Chrysomelidae > Leptinotarsa > Leptinotarsa decemlineata. Next base: position 1,462,557 of record NW_027412572.1, on the reverse strand, counting down.
GATAGAGTCTGCGGAGTTCGAAGAGAAAATCTCGATATTTTATCCGTTTTTCCTCCTCTTTTCTGACGATATTCGTCTCGCCAGGAGCTGAAAACTCCACGACAAATATCGTTTTGGTCTGGTGGTCGAGAAGGACTACATCAGGCTTATTAGCTTGTATGAGCCTGAGGGTGGGGAACGAATAGTTCCAATAAATTCGGCACTTCTCGTTTCCCACAACGGATTCAATATCCCCCGGAGCGTAGGGCAACACCGGTGTCTCGTCAATACCGTAAGAGTGCCGTAGATGATAATATAGCACACTTAGGGCCGCGTTATGTCGGTGGATATAGGCCGAGACCGCATATGCTGAACATGCTGATAGCAAGTGCATTAGGGTCTCGGGCGCCTCGCGGCAGGCCCTGCACCTTGTGTCAGGAACCTCTATACCCATCACGCGACTGCGGTAGACTAATGTGTTGGCAAGCCATGATGAACCCCTCAGTTTCCGACTTCAGCCCACTCGACCTGAGAAAAGCGAACATCAGGCGCTTTGATAAGCCAAGGTCTTCAATGTTATTGAAGAAGACCCCATGCATCGGCTTATCCCTGTGTCTCCGCAGAAGTAAGGTGATCTCTGCGGCTTTTATCTGAGCTTTTTGCTGAAAGGGTTCCAACTCGGTGACAGAGTTGTAGTCACCTCGTTCAGATTCGAATACTATACCGAGTTCATCAGCTGCTCGAGAAGCTGCCCTAAAGAGAAATGCTCCAATTCCTGCTCTCTCATGGTCACGGACCATGCAGAGAAGGGGATCCGAACTCCTAACGACTTTACAGGCTGTATCCAGTACCATTCTGTCATGTAAAGTGTCATGTAGACACTTTACGTCGAGTTGATACAGCTCCTCCCGAGTCCACTTCACTACCCCAAACGAGTAGAGTAAGATTGGAACGCCAAGCATATTTGTTGCAGCTACTTTGTTCTTCCCCGACAGTTCCGATGACCAGATCTGTCAAAGTTTGTGCTGATACTTGCCACGGAGAGAGTTTTTCACTTCAGTTACCTCTTGCGAGTGGCGTTGTTCTACCCCGAGGTAAGTATACGTCTCTCCGGCATCCAGATGATGTAGGATGCTTCCATCTACGAGCTGCACATCCTCTCCGTAGTCCCCGCATCGTCCTCTTTTGAGATGAACCATTGCACATTTGTCTATCCCGAGTTTCATACCGATAGCATGCGTATACTCTTCCACCACCCTCAAGGACTGATAGAGATCCTTCTCTCCAGAGGCATGAAGTTTAAGATCATCCATATAAAACAGATGGGTGACCTTGTGCCTCCGGTTTATGGGGGTGCCACAGTTATACCCTCGAGTATTTCTGAGCGCAAAGGATAATGGCAATAGTGAGATGCAGAAGAGAAGGGGACTGAGGGAATCACCCTGAAATACACCCCTTCTGAAAGTGACCCACCCTGTTTGGACTCTTGCTTGACCAGACGTTATGGTGAAGCAAGTTCGCCAAAGTGGTATCAGTTGTTCAATGCATCTGACTATGTTATCGGGTACCGCAAGGCATCTGAGCAAATGCAAGATGAGCTCATGCGAAATTGTATCAAATGCCTCACGGTAATCGATCCAGGCCATAGAGAGGTTACGCTTATATTGTATCGAGTCCTGCGTTACACATCTATCGATGAGCAGGTTCTCTTTACATCCAGCGACTCCTCTCTTCGACCCTTTCTGCTCATATATCCGTTCGAACACTCGGTCAACTGCGGTGAGTATTCGTGTGTATAAGATGCTTGTAAACAACTTATAACACGAATTCAAGCTTGTTATCGGTCTGTAATTCTTAGGAATCGACAAATCTCCGCTTTTGGGGATGAGAACGGTCCGCCCCTCGACAAACCAATCCGGAATCGGCTGCTCTCCGTCCAGTCATGAGTTGAAAACTCTGGCCAGATGGCGGTGGGTACTTGGTAGTTTTTTCCACCAATAAGTGTTCAGCCCATCTGGGCCTGGAGCAGCAAAGTTCTTGGAACCAACAAGGGCCCTTCGAACGTCATCCGGGGTTATCGGGTTGCGCAGTTCATTGAGCTCAGGCTGTCGAAGCTCTCTGTTGAAAGCTTCGAACTGCGCTAGGGCTGGAGTGTCTAAGTTGAGTGGCTGCGGGTGTTCATAGATATCCTTCCAGAATGATTCCACCTGATCAGCGGTCGGCGGATTATCCACAACACGTGGAGGCTCTTGGAATAAGCGAGAAGGTTTCTCGCGGAACCTAAGGTTTTCCGCGATACTTCTCGCTCGCCTCACTAGTGACTTCTTAGCAGCCACTATCATTCGTATCCTATCAAGGCAATGCAGTGGTGGTCAGCAGCACGCCTTGGCTTAAAGTGTGATGGATACGTCGTAGATTGGCGGCTATTCGCCGCACTGCGGGCGTGAAAGGCCTGTTGGCAGCCCTGTAATCCATCATTATGTTAAAATGTATAATCACTTACCGTGACATTTTAGAAATAGCTACGGTAGTATTGACAGCTTCAGAAAATACACAAAAAAACTTCTCGCGAGCAGACCCTATTATAGTTTTCAAGAATTTTACAATGACAACTTCCAGTGAAATTGTAATTTATTGCGGGTACTGTACATACTCGATTAGACTGTTAAATTATAAGTCGTAAAATTGACAAAATGTTCAAATAACATTTTATGATTGATATTTTATTTATTCATTGACACTTATTCTATTGATTTAAATGTATAATTGATAAATGTATATGTTCATATACTGCTTGTTTATATAAACATTTTATTTTTATTCTATTTCATTTACATTTTACATAATTGTGTGTATTTTGCCTAAATTTTTTTTTCTGTACATGTATATTCTACTTTGTCAACAAAACAAGAGTTTTTTCGAAAATAAAGTATATTTTGATTGATCGATTGATTGATTAATCTATTTCATCGCATCCCAAGAGAACAATTTCCATGCTGATGGAATTAGTGGTGTTACGTTGGCAATAGTGCACTGATTCAAATTTCGATCAAATTGAATAAATATTACAGTTTAAAGCAGACTCATAAAACCTGACAAAACTATTGAAACAACCTAACAGATGAGTGGGTAGCATTTTCGTGAGTGGAGTTGCTGATGGGTTATTTTCATTCGAACGATCGGTCGGATATTTTCGAAATTACGAACTGAAATGAAAAGGCATTATTTTTTATGGCCAGTGGGGTTTCTTTTCCAGACTTTTACGTATTTCACGAAATTCTCCTGAAACTTCGTTTCTCATATAAATTTTACGAATCAATTACTTTTTAAAATAATTTAATGGATGAACTTTTATTTGTGAAATTATAAAACAACAATGAAAATTAATTGGCGCTCCGGGGCGATTTCATTGATTACAGTGGCGCATTTGCTTTTGCAGCTGCAGGAAAGCCCGGAAAAACCTGCAGTGACACATGATCTGAAGATTTTGATCTGCCAATGTTCTCTTTCTCTTATAAAACAAAATGAAGTGGCGAAGTGTCACCTATGGGTGTTTTTCAACTTAACCATGAAAATACAATATTAAATTACAATTTTCTTTATTATCTTAGCTATAATATCTACGATTAATATAATTTTATTGTAGAATAATTTTGCTGTCTGAGATCTATCAAATTGATGAGTACCTTAAATTCATAAAGTGATTGACTGGTCATTATCCGTTCTGTAGATGCAGAGTTCGACATTTGTTAATCACATTGAGCTGATAATAGGGATTTCAACTTTTTTTTGAAGTTCATCATAGTATATGTACTGTAATCATGCGGAAGTTGATTATAGAACTTACAGGCGTTGTACGTGAAAGATCGCTGAAAAATGGAGGTTTTATGTTTGTACATTGTCAGTAAACCCGAGTTACGAGTGTTATAATCACTCAGATTCCCTATTTTAATTAGTTTGTCATATGGATATGTTGGTGTTCTATATTTCAGTACTTTATGAGTCATATTTAATAGATGTAATTTTCTCATATCTAACAATTTCAGTTTTCACATTCCCCGATATTTATGACTTATGTGCTCATTTTCACGTATTCCGAAGGAAAGTCTAATACAAGAGTTCTGTAGTTTTTGAAGTCGACTGTCAACACTCAGAAGAGCGGGCCCATAAATGTAGTCAGTTTCGATAATATGAGGGATTGACATACACGAATTTTCAGAGCGGAACTCATGAATTGTCTACTTGTATAAAGTTGTTTGAGTGTATTATATGAACCTCGGCAAAGTTGATTGACATGTTTTGTGAACCTCACTTCATTGTCTAACCAGAGTCCGAGATTTTTTGTTTCATTTTTTATGGGAATTTTTCCCATGTGCATGATGGAAATAAAAGTAATTGTGGCACGCCCTGTATGATATGGAGTCGATTTCTTGGTATTGATTGAATACTTCGACTTTGTCAAAACTTTCATCAAAATGTTAACTTTTCATGAATTGAAGGTATTGATGGAGTTAAGTTCAAAAAAGGCTATGTTGTGGTCTAGCCCAAATTATTTTTTATCTCGAAAACCGATAGAGATAGATATAGGACATTATCAAAGAAAAAGTATTATAATGAGTGGACGATTCTAAAAATGTGTTAATATACGGGGGTGTCCCTTGGAAATAATAAAGTTGCTAGGAGTTTTTGATAGAAACGGTAACGCCGCAATGCTGAAAATATTATAGATCGATAGAACAAGTAAGGAAATGTAAGATACGACATTTTTAGATAAATCCTAGGCTGCGTTTATCATTAACGTCCAAATACCATCGGCCGCGAGTAACGCTGTATACAGGGTGTTTCAAATTTGATCCTTACCATTGGGATCTCGGAAACTATGAGAGATACGAAGATAGTTGAATTAGAGCAAAGTTGCGCATTAACCTGATTAACAATATACCGTGGAGAAAGTTCTGAAATTTCGAGTATATCCGGAGACATCCGGAAAAAACAGAAATTTTGGAAAATGGTAATTTTTTCTGGCTTTGTTTTCCGAAGAATTTGAAAATAAATCAACCTTCCACATCGCCACTTTTTTCCTGCTTCATAACGATGTTTTGACATTTGTTATCCAACGTTTCGTCTTCCGGCCACCATCATCAACTTTATTTCTTCTTATGGACGCTCCATTGGATTCTTTCTATTATGAATAGAAACAGATTTCATCTTTTCAATGATGTATTATAAGTTATCATTCTTTCTCGAAGAATTGGAAATATTGAAAAAAAATAATTCTTATCATAATAGGCTTTGACTTTGATGTTTCTAAATTCGACTTTCAATTTATTACACTCAATGACATTTTTTTATTGTACAAATTATTGAATTTTTGGCGGAAAATGGCTTTCACGAATGAAGAAAAAAAGAGATATGATATAAATTTATCAGAAATACGATAGAAACAGAGTTAGGACATCGGAAATGTATTTGAACTTTCATCCCGAAAGACGACAATCACATCGAACTATGTTCAAGTTATTGGATAAAAAACTCACCGAGTTTGATTCATGGACCAGGAAACTGAAGAAAATTTGATAAATGAGGTATGTATGTGGTAAGTTAGACATTGTGTCCTTTTCAATTAAAATTTATAATTTGCAGATAAACATGAACACGGAGAAATCTCCACGTCAAATTTCCTCCGAAATGAATATTTATCATACAAGTGCTTAGAGACATTATAAAATACACATATCTCAAAAATTGTATCCTGGTGATCCCGAAAGGCAATATGAATTTTGTAATTGGCTAAAAAGAAAACCTGATTTTCCTGTTTTCCTGGAAAATGTAATTTGGACATATGAAAGCACTTTTACGAATTGTGGGATATTCAACCGAAATAACGAACACATTTGGAGCACAAACAACCCCAGGCAGTTCCGAGAAACTCGACCTCAAGTGCGATTTAGTATTAACGTGTGGACAGGAATTTACAAAGATATAATTTTGAGTCCTCATTTATTTGACGGAATTCTGAATGGAGAAACCTATCACCAGTTTTTAATGTCGATTTTCGAAGACTATTCGGATGATTTACCTTTGGTTAACTATAACAACATTTGGTTTCAACATGATGTTGCTCCACCGCACACTACCAGACGAGTATTTCATTACCTGACTGAAAGGTTTGGTGATGAATGGATAAGGAATAATGAGCCGGTGAGGTGGCCTGCAAGGTCTCCAGACTTAAGTGTTACAGAATGGATACATTCTTATGGGGTACACTGAAAAATAGAGTTTATGGTCAGAGGGGCTATCCAAATATTGAGGACCTCCAACACAGCATTGTTAGAGGGTTTGGAAGATTGAGAAGGAGGAAAATTAATCGTGCAGTGAATGATATTCGAAGAAGGTCACAGTTGTGTTATTATGAATAAGGCCAGCATTTGGAGCATTTGCTGTGATTTACTTTTGTCTTTATATTTTAGTTAATTATTGTTATTTTTTCCAAGTTCTATCTTCATTGAAAAAGACACAATGCCTATTTTACCTCATATCCACCTCATTTATCAAATTTCGATTGTTGATTCCGTCTCTGTATTTTTTCATTGGCTTTTCAAACGAACAAAACTCGATGAGATTTTGATTCAATAACTTGAACATAGTTCGATGTGGTTGTGGTCTTTCTGGATACAATGACAGACAGAACAGGCTACATGACAGAATGGTACTGGATACAGCCTGTAAAGTCGTCAGGAGCTCGGATCCCCTTCTCTGCATGGTCCGTGACCATGAGAGAGCAGGAATTGGAGCATTTCTCCTTAGGGCAGCTGCCCGAGCAGCTGGTGAACTCGGTATAGTTTCGGACTCTGAACGAGGTGACTACAACTCCGTCACCGAGTTGGAACCCGTTCAGCAAAAACCTCAGATAAAAGCCGCAGAGATCACCTTACTCCTGCGGAAACACTAGGATAAGCCAATGCATGGAGTCTTCTTCAATAACATTGGAGACCTTGGCTTATCAAAGCGCCTGACGTTCGCTTTTCTCAGGTCGAGTGGGCTGAAGTCGGAAACTGAGGGATTCATCATGACTTGCCAGGATGGTGTCTTCAACACCTTAGTCTACCGCAGTCGCGTGATGGGTATAGAGGTTCCTGACACACGGTACAGGGCCTGCCGCGAGGCGCCTGAGACCCTAGTGCATTTGCTATCAGCATGTTCAACATATGCGGTCTCGGCCTATATCCATCGACAAAACGCGGCCCTGAGATTGCTATATTACCATCTACGGCACTCTTACGGTATTGACGAGATACCGGTGTTGCCCTACGCTCCGGGGGATATTGAATTCGTTGTGGGGAACGAGAAGTGCCGAATTTATTGGAACTATTCGTTTCCCACTCTCAGGCTCATACAAGCTAATAAGCCTAATGTAGTCCTTCTCGGCCACCAGACCAAAACAATATTTGTCGTGAAGTTTTCAGCTGGCGCGCCCTCCCGAATGTATTGGGGCTTCGGGGGATAGGGCCTGACCAGCGCACACTACGGTGAAATAATAATAATAATAGCATTTATTAAAATTTAGTTAAAAACCATTTACAGGGTTAACTAATTATGTCAAAAAAACCATATCTATCCTTATAATTACGAGGTTACAATTTGAGAAAATGAATGAATATTATAATATAACAAAATAAAATAGGAAAAAAAATAGATTTCCGATGTCCTAACATTGTTTCTGTCGTATATGTAATAAATTTGTATCATATCTCTTTTTTCTTCATTCGTGAAAGCCATTTTTCTGCAGAAATTCAATGACTTGTACAATAACAAAATATCATTGAGTGTAACAAATTGAAAGTTAAATTTAAAAACATCAAAGTCAAAGCCTATTATGATAAGAAATAATTTTTTCAATACCTCCAATTTTTCAGAATGATAACTTATGATACATCATTGAAAAGGTAAAATCTGGTTCTATTCAAAACAGAAAAAATCCAATGTAGCGCCCATAAAAAAAGTTGATGATGATATATTGGAAGGCGAAACGTCGTATAGTAAATCCGAAAACATCACTATATAGTAGGAAAAAAGTGACAATTTGGAAGTGTAATTTATTTTCGAATCCTTTGAAAAATAAGCCAGAAAAAAAAAAGAAAACCATTTTCCGAAATTTCTTTTTTTTTTCGGATATCTCCGGATATTCTAGGAATTTCAGAACTTCCTCAACGGCATATTGTTAGTCATGTAAATGCGCAACTTTGCCTCGATTTAACCATCTTCGTATCTCTCATAGTATCCGAGATCCCAATGGTGAGGATCGAATTTGAAACACCCTGTATTGTACCAGGTCTGATGTTACGAGTTTTGTGGATTTTTTCAAAAAATCTTTATTGGCAAGAGGTCGGCAGGTTGAATTTTTCTAAAAAGTTTGACAGTTGCTCATGCATGCATCTCTCCAATACTGTCGAAATTGGACTGAGAAAAGGGATGCCCTTTAATTATCAACATTTTCACTTCACATCAACAAATTACTTCATTTCAGTACTCTAATATTTTTTCCTTTAGTATTTTTATTTGCCCTAAAATTTCAGAAACAAGAAGGATGTGCAGTGTTGATGTATTTTTGAGTTCTTAAATATTGGTTTGTACCTTTTTGGTGTATTTTTGAGTTCTTAAATATTGGTTTGTACCTTTTTGAGACTACAAAAATATTGATAATGTTTTTTCGGAGACAAACGTCTAGTAGTCTAATCAACAAGTTCAAAAACATGAAAAATTGAGATAAAGGGCCTAAAAATATGAGCGATAGCTCATCAGATTCGGACTTACCTCTAGAAAAATGTTTTTGAAGGATTTTGGTGCAGGTAAAAAATTGCAATTGTTATTAACAAAATGAGATTAAAAAAAATTGTATTTAGTTTTTCGTTAATAACTCAAAAAATATTGATATTTAAGCAATTTTGAAAAAAGCTCGTTGAAGAGGAGGAAATTTCCGATAAAAAAGTCTCGACTCCCGAAACTTCATCTCCATTATCTATAATTTTAATTTGACGTTAAAAATAGGGTTCCGCGCGGCTGTTACGGCATGCGCGCTCTGCCGCTAATGAGAGTTTATCAAAAGAAATAATTTTTTTATAACATAAAATGTCATTTTAAAAATTTGAAAAAAAACAGTATCTTTTTAACACTAGAATGAATCGAGTCCCGTATAAAAAAAAGTTTTATCACCATTTTTCAAAAAGTTATTCATTTGTTAACTAAAAAATTTTTTCCCAAGCCCGTTGGCATAAATAATGGAATAAAAGGTATAAATAATTGGCCTTCAAATTTTGAACTTCGTGGAGCCCTTTTGATATATATATATATATATATATATATATATATATATATATATATATATATATATATATATAATATATATATATAATATATATATATATATATATATATATATATATATATATATATATATATATATATATATATATATACATATATATATATATACTTCATAGGATCCTGCGATAAAAGTTCATAAAAATGTATTAATTTGTTGATTATGATTTTTTATAACTATTGCAGAATGAAATATCTAAAAATTATTGATAAACATTTTTTTTCAATTGATATTTAGCTATGTCTGTTTTCACATTGAACAATGGCAGTTATTAACATAGGATATGAATTTCTTACGTAATTTTTTCATTAAATTGTTTTAAACAAATAGAGAAATTCAATATTTCCAAAACTTTTATTTTACTATTCCGTTGTCTAGAGATAATCATGATTTGAAAAAAAAAGTTTTCCTAATTTTAATTTTTAACTGTTTAAAATCGATTTTTTCATATTTAGATTGTTTAAATAATTAGTCAAGAAATAATTTTGCTTTCAAAATCATTATTTACACTTTTGAATAGTTTGGCAAAAAAATTGTCATTATTCAATTATTTATTAGTTTAACAATTTGTTATAAACAAATATTGACCAACGTCTTATTTTTTTCTGAAGCAGAAAAAAATGATAAAAATAGCTTCGTATAAAAAAGTGCATGAAAATTACCGTATCGTATGATATTAGAAAGTATTATAATGAATAAAGAAATTTTTTTTATGACGCTTTTTTATATACAGGGTGTCCCTGGACTTCCTCTTTTCCTCTCGGGAATGTATAGATGGAGTCAAAATATTACCATTACTTCATATAACTTTTTTTCCTAAAATCCTTCGTTACCAAGTAACGGGCCCTCGAAGTTACAAAATGAAAAATGTTTTTCTTTGATAACTTTTCAAGTGAATATTCAAAATCATTCAAATTTTGGTAATTGACTGAACAAATGAATTCCTTCGATGAGCTTCCATGCAGGAGTCAGCATGGACATTTACACAAGAGATGCATTGTTGAATAGAATAACATTACATTGTGAAGCCATACGAAACGACCCTGGAATGCTATTTCAAGTACAGAGAGGGTGTCTTCGCAGACTAAGAAAATGTATAGAGAGAGAAGGTGGTCATATCGAGCAGTTTCTGTAGCGGATATTTCATTTCTGTTTGCTCTTGAGGCTCTTGAGTTTCGTTAGTTAAACGTGTTTGCATTATAAAAATTCGTTATGAACATTTTACCTATCATTTCCATTTTCTTTAAAAACTAATATTTTCGAATAATGGTAGACATCTCAGGATAAATGTTGTTGAATTAACGTTATCATTATTATTTCTGCTTTGATAATTATTCATTTCAAATAATGGTGGACGAGCGGGTTTGATGTCGTCGAGTAGAACTACATTTTTATCAAGACTCGTTGCTCCGATCGACTTTCCACACGAGTACTTTTATTCATAAAATTGTCCAAGTAACCTTATTTTGTTGAAAAATATTGAAAAATATCTGTCATTTCAAAGTTTTGGGGTGTGGACCATCGGGGGTAGTCCGTTCCTGACTTTGTAGCAAAACAATTGACTCCTGCATGAAAGCTCATCGACGGAATTCATTTGTTTAGTCAATTACCAAAATTTGGATGATTTTGAATATTCACTTGAAAAGTTATCAAAGAAAAACATTTTTCATTTTGTAACTTCGAGGGCCCGTAACTTGGTTACGAAGACTTTTAGGAAAAAAAGTTATATGAAGTACTGGTGAAATTTTGACCCCATCTATATATTCCCGAAAGGAAAAGAGGAAGTCCAGGGACACCCTGTATAGCTGTTTTTATAATTTTTTTCTGCTTCAGAAAAAAATATAACGTGTTGGTCAATATTTATTTATAACAAATTTTTTTGACACACTATTCAGAAGTATAGATTATGATTTTAAAAAACAAAATTATTTTCTCACTAATCTTTTAAACAATCGAAATATAGAAAAATCGATTTCAAACAATTAAAAATAAATATTAGAAAAAAAATTTCCCAAAAAAATCTTAATTATCTCTCGACAACAAAATAAAAAAAAATTTCAAAAATATTGAATTTCTCTATTTGTTTAAAGCAGTTTAATAAACAAATTTCGTAAAAAATTCATATCCCATATTAATAACTGCCATTGTTTAATGTTAAAACAGACATAGCTAAATATCAATTGAAAAAAAAATTTATCAATAATTTTTAGATATTTCATTTTGCAATAGTTATAAAAAATCATAATTAACAAATTAAATAATTTTTATGAAATTTTATCGCAGGATCATATGAAGTATATATATCAAAAGGGCTCCACGAAGTTTAAAATCTATAGGCCAATTGTTTATACTTTTTATCTCATTATTTATGCCAACGGAGATTGGGAAAAATTTTGTTAGTTAACAATTGAATAACTTTTTGAAAAAAGATGATAAAATTTTGTTTCTGCGGGACTCGATTCATTCAAGTGTTAAGATAATACTAGATTTTTTGGAATTTTTAAAATGACATTTTATGTTATAAAAAAATTATTTCTTTCAATAAACTCTCTTTAGCGGCAGCGCGCGCATGCCGTAACAGCCGCGCGGAACCCTGTTTCCAACGTCAAATTAAAATTATAAATAATGGATATAGAGTTTCGGGAGTCGAGACTTTTTTATCGAAAATTTCCTCCTCTTCAACGAGCTTTTTTTAAAATTGCTTAAATATTAATATTTTATGAGTCATTAACGAAAAACTAAATACCATTTTTTTTAAAATCTTATTTTGTTCATAACAATTGCAATTTTTTAGCTGCACCAAAATCCTTCAAAAACATTTTTCTAGAGGTGATTCCCAATCCAATGAGCTATCGCTCATATTTTTAGAACCTATATCTCTATTTTTTATGTTTTGGAACTTGATGATTAGACTATAGAAAAACATGTTTTGAATTACACAGCTATAGAAAGCGATGAAATGAAAAATCATATGAATTTAATACTATCACTGATAGAGTTGTTGATTTACTGCAAGTAAGGCATCAGTGAATCCATACTATTATTATTGTTCTGTGCGTATTGGAAAATACTCTAAAAAAAAAAATTTATATTTCAGATAATCATGTCGCCACAAAGTTCTCTTGACGATCAGCAGGAGGGTGCGTATATATACTAAATGTCGGTTGTGACGTCATGCGTATATCGGACACAACAAGAGTGTTGAGAAATGTGAATACGCTCACGACGATATTTTGTGTGATGTGGATTATCATAATCATAATTTCGCCGGAGGTATCAGAAGCAGGGGTTTCCTTTTTAGTGCATAAATATAGTACGCGAATTGTGAGGACTAAATACGGACCACTTAGGGGCATCATGATCCACATACATCCTTCTGTAGAGGCCTTCCTAGGGGTGCCGTATGCAACACCGCCAGTTGGGAGTTTGAGGTGAGTAGGAACATTGTGAATGATAACTTGGGCACGATTCGATTTTTTCTAGACAACATTGGTTCGACTATGTGTAAATAACACTTTATTATGAGATTATCTCGCAACAGTTTACAAAAGCGCGTGTCTCAGTATACAATCATTCATTTCTAACAGATTCATTTCCGCCGTTCTTAAAAACCTCGATCGTAATCCCTCTTTACAAAGATGGTGATCTAGAGGATCCTTCGAACTATCGCCCAATTCCTCTTATTCCGTCGTTAGCAAAAATTATTGAAAAACAGGTGAAAATACGTTTAACAGAACATTTCAACTTCGGTGATATAATAAGCTCCAAACAATTTAGATTTCAGTTAAACAAAAATACTCATGATGCCATATTTTCATTTTTATATGAAGTGTATAGTAACATTGATAGACGGAGATTACAGCAGCAGTCTTTTGCGATTTCTCTAAAGCAGGGGTCTCCAAACTTTGAAGCCTTCGGGCCATAATGATTTTTTCAGTTTGTTCCAAGGGCCAATTTCTGCCCTTAACTATATTTCTAGACTAGAATAGTCGCAAAGTACGTGTCCTAAGCAAACTTACGCTTTTTTTGCATTTCAATTATTATTGTGTATTGTGACACTTGACGACATCTAGTGGCGAGTAGTGGTACTATGTACTCTCTTTTTCAGCTACCCGCTAGGTGGCATTAGGCGTAATTAAATATTTGGAATTACCGCGTTGGTTCGAGAAAGTTCTAGTTCTAGCTAGTGTATTCCGATCACCTCGAGATGGCAGTAATAATTGCATATAAAAAGGCTAGCGGCGCAACTGCGAGTTCGCACTAGTCGAACTTCACACCCATATATCCCAAAATATCAACGCTTCTTTTTGCACCATTGCAATCTCCCTAGACATCCAAAAGGCTTTCGACAAGGTCTGGCACGCGGGCCTGATCTGGAAGCTTATCCAAATCAATCTGCCTCATCACTTTATCCGACTAGTTGCATCCTATTTATCCAACCGACTTATCCGCGTCAAAGTCGGTGAAGCTCTATCCACCCCTTTCTTCCCAAAAGCCGGAGTCCCCCAGGGATCAGTCCTCGCCCCTTCACTATTCCTCATCTATGCACATGATGTTCCCACAACCCACAAAATCCTCCAATACGCCGACGACACCATCCTATACTCCTCCGCCCCCAACACTCGCCGCATGCAAATTCAAGCCCAAAATATGATCGACCATTTCGAGCAGTGGTGCAACAAATGGCGTATCAAAATCAACCCCACAAAAACCCAAACAATCCTCTTCCGACATCCTAACACCTCTACCCGTCCCAAACTAAATCCGGACAACTTGAATCTCAGACTTTTGGGGGAAAACCTCTTACTCCAGGACTCGGTTTCCTACTTGGGGGTCACCTTCACGAGGACCCTCAACTGGGAAATCGACCTGAGAGAGACACTGGACAAAGTCCGGAAGAGAGCTAACCTTCTAAAAGCTCTGAGAGGAAAACTTGGGGGATGCGACAGTAGAACTCTGCTTCACACCTATAATACCTTTATAAGACCAGTCCTCGACTGCAAAGCAATGATATACTGTACGCTTCCTCCAAGACTGTCCAACCGCATCCTTACGACTGAACGACGAATACTACGCAACATACACAACCTGCACTACCGATACCCTTCCCTACACTTATACAACCTCATAAATACTACACCAATCGACCAAAGATTTCAAGAACTCCGAGGACGATATGCGACCAGGACGATGAGCAGCAACAACACCGATGCTATCGATACGCTCACATCGCCATGGATCCCCCGTGGAGGATCCCGAAGGAAACCTAGGAAAAAGCTCCCCTTTCCCCCAGCCAGACTCCTGGGAGCGATGGAAGACCCACCGGAGCCGATCCAGGACATCCTAGAGGATTTCCCACTGGTATACAGATAGCGGACACCTGACAGCAGCGCCCCGGAAAGTACCGAAAACCTAAACACGCAAAACCCCGGCCCAAAAACCCGTACCAAGTCACAACATCTGGACCACCGACCACCGCAATGAACCCGGACTACCACATGGATCAACATAAAAACCAACTAAGAAAACTGGAACACAAAAACAACATAACACAAACACCAACATAAAACACAAAACACACATAACTTACTCACCCTGAAGAGGCATAAGCCTATAGCAGGGCCCTACACAAACACATACACACACAAAATTGTAAAAACTGTAAATAATTTGTAAATATACGATTTTCATTCATTCATTCATTCAACTGCGAGTTAGTCTGCGCAGGAAAGGCGAAGGAAGCTAAACTGTCTATTGTAAAATAAAGTAACACCCGTCAATAAACGTATTTTGATTTGACTTATTGTTTTTATGTGTAATTTGTTAGTATGGAAAAGAAGCGAAAAATCGACAGTGAATGCAAAACGTTCCAAGAAAAATGGAACTTTCAGTATTTTGTGATTGAGTCCAGTAATAAGGCGCTATGTTTAATTTGTAATGAAACCATAGCTGTTCTCAAAGACTATAACATTAAACGACACAATGAATCGAAACATCTTCAAAGTTACTCCAAGTATACAGGAAGTTTGCGGAAGGAAAAATTTGAAACTTTGAAACGCGGACTCAAATCGCAGCAATTTTTGTTTACCAAAGCGAATACTAAACAAAAGTCTGCAACTCGCGCCAGCTTTCGTGTGGCTTTCGAAATCGGAAAATGTGGCAAACCATTCACCGATGAAGAAATTATAAAAGAATGTTTGATTGCAGTAGCCGAAAAAATATGCCCCGAAAAGGTAAATTTATTTAAAAGTGTCAGTTTGTCAGCAAACACCGTGGCTCGGAGGGTGCAGGACATCGCAGAAAATATATCATCTCAACTATCTGACAAAAATGAAGAACTTCTTGATATTGATATTATTCACGGCACGACAACTGGGGCAGATATTTTTAAGGGAGTTGAAAATGCCAATAATTAAAAGAACCTTCGATGGAGAAATTTGAAATCTATAACAACTGATGGAGGCAAAAGTATGTAGGTAAAAATAAAGGAGTGGTTGCACTTGTGTCAAAGGCTGTAGAAAATGATGGTGGTTCAAAACCATTAGTCTTACATTGTATCATTCATCAACAGTCCTTGTGCGGAAAATGTTTGGATATGTCTGAAGTTCTAAAACCAGTCATATCAGTTGTTAACTTCATCAGATCCACTGGGCTGAATAACCGACAATTTCGCGAGTTTATTCAACAGATTGAAGAAAATGATTTACCATATCATACTGCCGTACGCTGGCTTAGTTGCGGAAAAGTCCTTAAGGCGCTTTTTTGAACTTCGAGCAGAGATCGAAATTTTTTTAAATGAGGAGCAACGCCCTTTTGCCGATTTAGAAAATAGTGAATGGATGTGGAAGTTAGCCTTCTATGTCGATTTGACAAATCATATGAACGAACTGAATTTGAGATTGCAAGGAGAAAATCAGCTTCTCCCTGATTTATACACCAATATCAAATCCTTCAGGCAGAAAATAATACTATTTCAATCGCAATTAAATGTTTCACACATTTTGAAACATGTGAAATATTCAGCCACACTACAGAGACTGAATTTTGATACTCGTTTTTCAGATTTTGATGTCATTGCGAATGAAATTAAGCTTTTTCAAAATCCTTCTGATTCTGACATTGAAACCCTGGCTCCGGAAGTCCAAATGGAAATTATTGATTTACGGTGCAGTGATATGCTTAAGAACAAATATCAAAACTCATCTTTGTTGGAATTTTATAAGTCTTCTACTGGAACAATTTGATAATTTGCATACATTTGCTCGGGGGTTGTTTTCTGTTTTTGGTACTACTTACTTGTGTGAGAAAACGTTTTCCAATATGAAGTACACAAAGAATGTTTACAGATCTCAAATAACCGATGAGCATCTTAAATCTCTTTTGATAATTGGTACAAGTAAAATTGATCCACAACTACAAAGTATTGTCGGTGGAAAATCACAATTACATAAATATCATTAGTGTTTTTGTTTTACTTTGATTCATTTCAATTATTTGTTAGTTATTTTTGTCATCATTTCTGTCGTTAAGTTTTACCTTGCAAGTAAATAAAACCGAGTGATTATCAGTCTGTGTTTTCTTCTTCAACTTATCACAGCAATAGTAACAACAATTAGTTAATCATTGGCTGTCGCGGGCCAGATTGATGACAGTAAATTATTGGCTGTCGCGGACCGGATTGATGACACTGGCGGGCCGGATTTGGCCCGCGGGCCGTAGTTTGGAGACCCTTGCTCTAAAGCATTTGACTGTGTTAATCACGAGATTCTGCTCAGGAAACTTCATCTCTATGGTATGAGGGTATTACTGATAAATGGTTTGCATCTTATAATATTAATAATGATAACATTTATTTGTAGTTCCATATAAATACGATAAATATACAATCTATAAAAATAATAAAAAAACTACCTTAGTTGATCTTAGTTCTATCCTTGAAGAAAAGAAAACTAAACGAGAGAAAAAACAAGGAATAAAGAAAAGAAAAAAAAGGAAGGAGAGAGAGGAAAGAGAGAGAGAGAGAAAACATGTTAAATTCATTACTGAAAATTTTTCAGAAGTATAAAATCTATGAAATCGGGTAGAACTCAAAGGATTAAATATACAACAGTATCTGATGTTTCTGACATATCTAACGGAGTACCACAAGACTCAGTACTCGGACCTACCCTATTTTTACTCTATATCAATGACTTGACTACCATTGATATAGAGAGAAAATTTACTTCATTCGCCGACGACACTACAATATTATGGCGCAATACCAACAATATAATGCCATTTGCTCTGATATTTCTAAACTTTCAGATCGGTGTGAGGCAAATTCATTAGCTTTCAATGTCTCAAAAACCAAAGTTTTATCCTTCAATTGCATTATTGATGATATTCCTCTAGCTTCGAATTCGAATGTGATTGAGAACACGTCATGCAACTAATTTCTTGGGATATTAATTGTTAATAAGTTGAAATTTGAAGACCACATTCTATCTCTTAACAAAAAACTTTCATCTGGATGTTATGCTGTGAAAATAACTTCTAACGAACTAGGACTAACTGCAGCTAAAACTATCTATTATTCATTAGTAGAATCACATCTAAGATATGGGATCCATTTCTGGGGGGTAAGTAATCAAACTCGACTCGAGTCGATTTTTATTCTGCAGAGAAGGTCATTAAGATTTATCTGTAGAGTCATGCGGCGAGATTTTTGTAGAACTTTGTTTGTAGCAAACAAAATTTTATCACTGTATGCTCTATTCATTTTAGAAACAGTTTGTTTAGTGCATAAACATAGAACAGAACTTCCCTCTATTGTCTCTCATTACACCACATGCCAGACCCTGAATTTGAGTGTTCCCATACCTAACACTACTTTCATAAAAAATTCTATATTGTATAATGGTCTCAAGATATATGATCATCTTCCTAACTACCTGAAATGCGTAGTAAACTGTACTGAATTTCGAAAATCCACACAGGATTTTTTTTTTATATATATATATATATATATATATATATATATATATATATATATATATATATATATATATATATATATATATATATATAAATCAAAAGGAGGAAATTCGTGGACATGACACTCAAGAAATATGGAGGCAAACCGCGGACACGTGTTTCTGGCTATTGGCCTCATCAGCGCGGTGCAGCCAATTGCAAAGGTGGACAACAACTGGTTGTTGTCCACGAATTTCCTCCTTTTGATTTATATCATACACACTCAATAATATCTATATCTCTGTATATATATATATATATATATATATATATATATATATATATATATATATATATATATATATATATATATATATATATTTATTTCAATAATAAATTCTACAAAAAGGATTTGAAGCTTTATATCTTCTATTAATTATCTGCGAGCGCTTTCGACAGTTGGTAGTACTGTCATCATCTGGCACTCCTCAAACTGAACTGGTCATCCTGTTGTCTGTCTCTTTATACGGTCAGAGCGTCTTAACTCAGGTATTCCAGGTACTTTAGGTAAATTTGCCTGTATTTGTTCTGCATCAGGTACTCTTCTTTGTGTTAGATCTTCTCTAGGAATGTGTATGATTTTGTTTAATATATTGAATGTGAGATCTTGTTGTGTTTTGATTTGTACTTGTTCCTCGATAAGTGATTTATGACTGTTGAATTTATGGATGCTCAAGTTTTCCCAAATGTCCATGCGGATTCCCCTGTTGATTTGTTTTATTAGTTTTATGTTCTCTGGTGGGGGGAAATTATGTTTGTTTTGTATGGCGTGTGTTGCAAGGTTTGATTTATATACTGTTGGATTTATGTATACCTTTTTGTGCTCATTGTACCTTTGGGTCAGTTTTCTCTTGGTTTGGCCGATATAGAATTTGTTGCAGTCCGAGCGAGCATTGTATACTGTATATCCCGTTTTGGTCTTTGTCTTCTTCTTTTTCATAGTTGTTTATTTTTTGTGTTATCTTCGTGTTCGGCTTGTATGTGATGTTGATGTTCAGTGGTTTGAAGATGTTTGTTAGTTTCTTGGTTTGGTGTCCTACGTACGTAAATGCTGTCCATCGTTGTGTTGTTTTGTCTGTTGGGGTAGCTTGATCCTTGTTCTGTATTTTTCGTTTGATTCTGTTTTCTAGTTTATCTATTGTCTTTTGGGTGTATCCGTTTTCGTTCGCTATTTGGTATATGATTTTCCGTTCTTTGTTTCGGGCTTCATTGCTGAGTGGTATCTTTAACATAAAACTCATAAAACAAGTTAACAAGGGAAACCGCATGGACATTTGGAAAACTTGAACATCCATAAATTTAACAGTGATAAATCACTTATCGAGGAACAAGTACAAATCAAAACACAACAAGATCTCACATTCAATATATTAAACAAAACCATACACATTCCTAGAGAAGATCTAACACGAATAAGAGTACCTGATGCAGAACAAATACAGGCAAATTACCTAAAGTACCTGAAATACCTGAGTTAAGACGCTCTGACCGTATAAAGAGACAGACAACAGGATGACCAGTTCAGTTTGAGGAGTGACAAGAAGATGACAGTACTACCAACTGTCGAAAGCGCTCGCAGATAATTAATAGAAGATATAAAGCTTCAAATCCTTTTTGTAAAATTTAATATTGAAATACTCAAAATAAAGAAAAATTAGTTGCATCAATCAAAAAAAAATTATATATATATACAGGGTGTCCCTGGACTTCCTCTTTTCCTCTCGGGAATGTATAGATGGGGTCAAAATATCACCAGTACTTCGTATAACTTTTTTTCCTAAAAGTCTTCGTAACCAAGTTACGGGCCCTCGAAGTTACAAAATGAAAAATGTTTTTCTTTGATAACTTTTCAAGTGAATATTCAAAATC
Organism: Leptinotarsa decemlineata; assembly: GCF_025532065.1. Lineage (NCBI taxonomy): Eukaryota > Metazoa > Arthropoda > Insecta > Coleoptera > Chrysomelidae > Leptinotarsa > Leptinotarsa decemlineata. Next base: position 1,442,312 of record NW_027412572.1, on the reverse strand, counting down.
ATCCAAATTTTGGTAATTGACTAAACAAATGAATTCCGTCGATGAGCTTTCATGCAGGAGTCAGTTGTTTTGCTACAAAGTCAGGAACGGACTACCCCCGATGGTCCACACCCCAAAACTTTGAAATGACAGATATTTTTCAATATTTTTCAACAAAATAAGGTTACTTGGACAATTTTATGAATAAAAGTACTCGTGTGGAAAGTCGATCGGAGCAACGAGTCTTGATAAAAATGTAGTTCTACTCGACGACATCAAACCCGCTCGTCCACCATTATTTGAAATGAATAATTATCAAAGCAGAAATAATAATGATAACGTTAATTCAACAACATTTATAACAGGAATAATACAAAGTATGCTGAAATGAAGTCGATAACAAAAAGTACAGTACCTATATGAAAGTTTAAGTCACAATTGTGATAGCAGATATTTTTTCAAAAGAAATATCAAGTTCTGTAGATTCGTGGTGTTTTCAAACTAACAAGCTACTCTACTATGAAATATCGAATTCATTCCATATTTTGTATGTACATAATACGTGTGGAATAATCACGTTTCGTGTTGATCAGTTATCTGAATCTCATGAAACTCAACATTCGAATGTTTCAAATTCTTCTTCACAGCTAAACTGTTGAGGAGTTTCACTGATAATTATAATTTTATGGGAGAAATTCTTTAACACGAATCTAAATTTAGCTGAAAAAACGCACATGGGAAAAAATATTTACTATACTAATAAAAAGCAAACGAATGAACTACAAAAACGGCTGCACATGATCAGGTGAAAAATATCCAGGGAATAATATTTCTTTCACAGATGTTGACAAAAAAACCTTTTAGAAAGTTTTGATGAAAAATGAGAAACTGGAATGCCATTTTGTTTTGTTGAGTGGTGCGTTGTCATATGACTATCATTGTATTGTCAATATTCTATAGGATATTTTGAATTTTTTTGATATGGCCGAACAGTTTACATTCAATGAATATGCAGATATGCATGTATTTTATGGACGAGCATTTTGTAATGCTGCAGAAGCTCGTCGTCTGTATTCCGAGCATTTTTCCAATCGAACGGTACCGTCAAGAGAAACATTCGAGCGTGTCGATCGCAGCTTGAGGGAGACAGGTATGTAATAATTGATAATTAATTTGAGCACGTTGTTTTATTTCGATATTATTGTAGGTACAGTTTTGCCAAAACGTGGTGGTGACTGGTGACTCCTAGGACTGTACGTACCGTTGTATTGGAGGAAAATATTTTGGAAGCCGTCGCTGATGATCCTTCAATGAGCATCAGAAATCTATCAGAACAGTTCCATACATCCAAGTCCATTATTCATAGAATAATTAGGGAACAACTGCTCCACCCATTTCACATCCAGAAGGTACATGCCATGACACCTCAAGATATTCCAGCACGACTGGAATATGCCAATTGGTTCATGGATAGGCAAAGAGAGGATATGACTTTTATTAATCGAGTTTTATTCACTGATGAAGCAGGTTTCAGTAGAGATGGAGTTATCAACTCTCATAATCTCCATATATGGGCCGAAGAAAATCCCCATGGGATATTGCAAACCAAACACCAACGGAAATTCAACGTGAATGTTTGGGCTGGTATCATAGGAAACCATCTTATAGGACCATTCGTTCTACAGGACCGATTGAATGGAGAACGTTATTTGGAGTTCATTCAGAACGATTTGAATGGACTTTTGGAACATGTTCCATTGCAAACCCGAAGAGATATGTGGTTTATGCATGATGGCGCTCCTCCTCATTTTAGTATGATTGTGCGTGACCATCTGAACCATATTTTCCAAAATAGATGGATTGGTGGAGGTGGGCCATATTCATGGCCATCGCGGTCTCCGGATTTAAATCCATTGGATTTCTTTCTGTGGGGGCATCTAAAAAGCCTTGTTTACGCTACACCTATTCACACAAGAGATGCATTGTTGAATAGAATAACATTACATTGTGAAGCCATACGAAACGACCCTGGAATGCTATTTCAAGTACAGAGAGGGTGTCTTTGCAGACTAAGAAAATGTATAGAGAGAGAAGGTGGTCATATCAAGTAGTTTCTGTAGCGGATTTTTCATTTCTGTTTGCTCTTGAGGCTCTTGAGTTTCGTTAGTTAAACGTGTTTGCATTATAAAAATTCGTTATGAACATATTACCTATCATTTCCATTTTCCTTAAAAACTAATATTTTCGAATAATGGTAGACATCTCAGGATAAATGTTGTTGAATTAACGTTATCATTATTATTTCTGCTTTGATAATTATTCATTTCAAATAATGGTGGATGAGCGGGTTTGATGTCGTCGAGTGAAACTACATTTTTATCAAGACTCGTTGCTCCGATCGACTTTCCACACGAGTACTTTTATTCATAAAATTGTCCAAGTAACCTTAATTTGTTGAAAAATATTGAAAAATATCTTTCATTTCAAAGTTTTGGGGTGTGGATCATCGGGGGTAGTCCGTTCCTGACTTTGTAGCAAAACAACTGACTCCTGCATGAAAGCTCATCGAAGGAATTCATTTGTTCAGTCAATTACCAAAATTTGGATGATTTTGAATATTCACTTGAAAAGTTATCAAAGAAAAACATTTTTCATTTTGTAACTTCGAGGGCCCGTTACTTGGTAACGAAGGATTTTAGGAAAAAAGTTATATGAAGTACTGGTGATATTTTGACCCCATCTATACATTCCCGAGAGGAAAAGAGGAAGTCCAGGGATACCCTGTATATATGCTTATGTTTATGACGACTGATGGAAATTTGTAGCTTTGTCAATAAGACATAATGTTCTTTGGCCAACAAAGCATATTATTATCATTATTACGTATGCCCACTCACTTTATGTGAACACAATTATTACTATACTTGACTCCTGAAATTGTGAACGTGTGCTTTATTTCACTGAATTTGGTGAAAGCTACTCCCATTCAAAATCTGGCAGTAGTCCTGAATGTTTTTTAGTCGAAGGGCCAAGGATATGCATTTAAAACCGAGCGTCGTCCCCATATAAAAGACAAAGGGATTTCCTAGATGAGAATGAAAACGAAAAATTGTGTCGCTTATTCGGAGAAGATGACGCTGCGAACGATGCCACATTGGCCACAATGCTAAAAGTGTCCTTATGAAGGACTCGGCTGTGATGAAAGAATGAGGTTTTGAAGTAACTGCGGAGGGGTCTGATAATGATTGCAGAGAGTTCATTCACTCAAGAACGCTACAGAACACTTCACTGTTTTTCTGTTGTACAGACGAATTAATTTAGGAAGAGGATATGCAACTGAATGACATTCAAATACGTTCAGAGTCAAAAAAAGTTTATAAAACCGCGAAACGTGATTCGCCATACGATAGCATTTTTTCAGACGTCAAAATACTGTGTACAGAATGGGCCAAATTGGACACTTTTAAAGGAAAACTACTGTTTTTAAACTAGATAGATGAAAACTGATGTCTGTGTCTTAGGGTCAAATTTTATGACAAACTCAATGGTGGAAACCGCATATCGATATCTATACATCATTTCTCAGTTACAGCATGTTTTTTGAGGATGTGCATTCTCGAAAATTTGCTGTAAGTTTTTTCCTGTTAAAATTTGTCTGTGTCTATGAAAACATTCACAAAGCACTTTTTCACCTAATGGTGTGAAAAACCTTTTTTACAAATGGGATATCTATAAAAAAAACTATTCAATACAGTTTATTGTATGATTATCACTATAAAGGGTTTTACAAAAACCGCGACACGTGTTTCGCTATACAATAGCTTCTTCAAGCGTAAGCTAAAAGTTCCTTCTGAATTACAATTATTTCATACTCTAACACAGGGGTCTCCAAACTTTGAAGCCTTCGGGCCATAATGATTTTTTCAGTTAGTTACAAGGGCCAATTTCTGCCCTTAACTATATTTCTAGACTAGGATAGTCGCAAAGTGCGTGACCTAAGCAAACTTATGCTTTTTTGCATTTCAATTATTGTGTATTGTGACACTTAACGACATCTACTGGCGAGTAGTGGTACTATGTACTATCTTTTTCAGCTACCCGCTAGATGGCATTAGGCGTAATTAAATATTTGGAATTACCGCGTTGATTCGAGAAAGTTCTGGTTCTAGCTAGTGTATTCCGATCACCTCGAGATGGCAGTAATAATTGCATATACAAAGGCTAGCGGCGCAACTGCGAGTTAGTCTGCGTAGGAAAGGCGAAGGAAGCGAAACTGTCTATTGTGAAATAAAGTAACACTCGTCAATAAAAGTATTTTTATTTGACTTATTGTTTTTATGTGTGATTTGTTAGTATGGAAAAGAAGAGAAAAATCGACAGAGAATGCAGAACGTTCCAAGAAAAATGGAACTTTCAGTATTTTGTAATTGAGTCCAGTAATAAGGCGATATGTTTAATTCATAATGAGACCATAGCTGCTCTCAAAGACTATAACATTAAACGACACTATGAATCGAAACATCTTCAAAGTTACTCCAAGTATACAGGAAGTTTGCGGAAGGAAAAATTTGAAGCTTTGAAACGCGGACTCAAATCGCAGCAATCTTTGTTTACCAAAGCGAATACTGAACAAGAGTCTGCAACTCGCGCCAGCTTTCGTGTGGCTCTTGGAATCGGAAAACGTGGCAAACCATTCACCGATGGAGAAATGATAAAAGAATGCTTGATTGCAGTAGCCGACGAAATATGCCCCGAAAAGGTAAATTCATTTAAAAGTGTCAGTTTGTCAGCAAACACCGTGGCTCGGAGGTTGCAAGACATCGCAGAAAATATATCATCTCAACTGTCTGACAAAAATGGACATCATGAGTGGTTTTCTCTAGCATTGGATGAGTCAACGGATGTGTCAGATACTGCTCAGGTGTCGATTTTTATTCGCGGAGTAGATAAAAGCTATGAAGTGTATGAAGAACTTCTTGATATTGATAGTATTCACGGCACGACAACTGGGGCAGATATTTTCAAGGGAGTTGAAAATGCCATTAATAATAAGAACCTTCGGTGGAGAAATTTGAAATCTATAACAACTGATGGAGGCAAAAATATGTATGGTAAAAATAAAGGAGTGGTTGCACTTGTGTCAAAGGCTGTAGAAAATGATGGTGGTTCAAAACCATTAGTCTTACATTGTATCTTTCATCAACAGTCCTTGTGCGGAAAATGTTTGGATATGTCTGAAGTTCTAAAACCAGTCATATCAGTTGTTAACTTCATCAGATCCACTGGGCTGAATCATCGACAATTCCGCGAGTTTATTCAACAGATTGGAGAAAATGATTTACCATATCATACTGCGGTACGCTGGCTTAGTTGCGGAAAAGTCCTCAAGCGCTTTTTTGAACTTCGAGCAGAGATCGAGATTTTTTTAAATGAGAAGCAGCGCCCTTTTGCCGATTTAGAAAATAGTGAATGGATGTAGAAGTTAGCCTTCTATGTCGATTTGACAAATCATATGAACGAACTGAATTGGAGATTGCAAGGAGAAAATCAGCTTCTCCCTGATTTATACACCAATATTGAATCCTTCGGGCAGAAAATAATACTATTTCAATCGCAATTACGTGAAAAATATTTCACACATTTTGAAACATGTGAAATATTCAGCCACACTACAGAGACTGAATTTCCCTCAACTTTGCAATCGAAACTTTGAGTGCTTTGAAGATAAATTTTGATACTCGTTTTTCAGATTTTGATGTCATTGCGAATGAAATTAAACTTTTTCAAAATCCTTTTGATTCTGACATTGAAACCCTGGCTCCGGAAGTCCAAATGGAAATTATTGATTTACGGTGCAGTGATATGCTTAAGAACGAATATCAAAATTCATTTTTGTTGGAATTTTATAAGAGTCTACCACTGGAACAATTTGATAATTTGCATAAATTTGCTCATGGGTTGTTTTCTGTTTTTGGTACTACTTACTTGTGTGAGAAAACGTTTTCCAAGATGAAGTACACAAATAATGTTTACAGATCTCAATTAACCGATGAGCATCTTAAATCTCTTTTGATAATTGGTACAAGTAAAATTGATCCACAACTACAAAGTATTGTCGATGGAAAATCACAATTACATAAATCTCATCAGTGTTTTTGTGTTACTGTGATTCATTTCAATTATTTTTTAGTTATTAATATTTTAAAACTCAGATACTTGAGTTAAGTTTTCTTCGTCATCATTTCTGTCGTTAAGTTTTACCTTGCAAGTAAATAAAACCGAGTGATTATCATTCCGTGTTTTCTTCTTCAACTTATCTCAGCAATAGTAACAACAATCAGGTAATCATTGGCTGTCGCGGGCCAGATTGATGACAGTAAATCATTGGCTGTCGCGGGCCGGATTGATGACACTGGCGGGCCGGATTTGGTCCGCGGGCCGTAGTTTGGAGACCCCTGGTATAGATGATCGATTTCTAAATCAAGCCATTTTTCTTTGGCGAATTTTTGGACTTTATCAGCAACTGAAGACTTAATAGGAATATTTACGTTAACAAAATTTGGAAAAAACTATTTAATTGTATCTATATCTACTGTTCATAATTAAACTTCCTTGAGAATTGAATAATTATGTTTTGTTTATTGCCATTTGGTCGAAAATAATAAAATATTTTCAACACGCTACTTGGTGAACATCATCTTTTAATACTTTTGATAACCATTGAAAATGTCGCTTTTAATGACAGTTGTATAAAAAATTTGTTACTATTTTTCCACTTCAGTAAATTTTTTTCATTTTTTCCAGATATATGCCTCCAGTAACACCTTCAATATGGAAGACTACCCGCCTTGCAGATCGTTTCAGTGACGTTTGCCCACAAAATTTACCCGATATCAGTAACCGATCAGAAGCATTATTGGAGTTCCCTAAAAATCGGTTGCTTTATTTGGAGAAGATTTTGCCTCTCCTTGCCAATCAAAGTGAAGACTGTCTCTACCTCAACCTTTATGTGCCAAGAACTGGTGAGTCACGGAAATATTCACTATTCATTTTTTTCACATTCATTTTTTCATTTCCGTACAGTATACAGGGCGTTTCCTAAGCAAGGCACGAAACTTCAGACGATGATTTGTCAGGTCGTTTTAAAAAAAAAACGTTCCTATGAACATTTGTCCGGAGTTACTTCGTTTCTGAGGTACAGGGTGTTGAATTTTAAAGAAGGACATTGCCAGAACACTTGGTGACACGATTATCGTCAAACATAAACCAGTCCGTTTCGTCTTTGACCAGTGATAAAGAAAATATTTCTAGAAAATGAATAATAATTCAAATATCGAACAACCAAAGCCATAGACAGGGTCAAAGCACAGAATAATTGTTTACTATTCTGTGGTCAAAACTGTAACTTGTACTGTAACAAAACTGTAACAGTACAACATGAAGCAAAGTCAACTACATCATCGTAGTAATTAAAAGTGTTGAGAATTCAATTTCTTCTTATTCTGATCATGTCATTATTCGAATCTTTGAGGAAATAAAAGTTAGTATTTTATTTTTCGAGAATATGGTTGAGAATATGGTTGACTCGTCACAGAATTAAACATGACATATATCTCAACAGAGTAATTCCATGTGATGAAGCATTTAGAATGCTACATGCAAGATTATGTTAAACTGGGAGTTCTAATGAAAATGCAGGTAGTGAAAGACCAGAAACTGTAACATCGCCTGAAGTAGAAGAAGCTATACTTGATGCGATAGAAGAAGATCCTTCAGTTCTAAATAACTGTAGCAAAGTTCAACCAGAAAGGTTGAAACATTCAAGGAGGTGATTCCTCATCTGGAGCATTCCTTGTCAAGATACAGCTCCTTAAAGGGGGTACATAAAATTTGTATAACAATTATTTTCACAAGCACTGAAAAAGTTACGATATTGAAATTGACCTGACGTTTTGTACTACCAAAAAGCCAGTATAGTCTAGTTCACATGTACTTTTTTTTGTAACATTTTTCAGCTCTGTCCAAAAATTACGACCAAGGTGTCATTCGATTCGTATTTTTGCCTGAAAAGTTTGAGGAAAGGTCCGAAAAAGCGCCGAAACAAAAGTTATAAACAATTAAGTGAAAAAAAATGGGTCTTTAGTTTTTTCTTAATATCTCGGAAAATATTCAAAATTTTGGAAATTTGAAAATAGTTTTGAAAAGATCAATGAATTTGCGTAAAAAAAGTCCCTACTCCCGAAACTGTATCCCGATTATTTATAATTTTTACAGAGCCCTGAAAATAGAGCCAAAAGCGGGTAGTCTGACTTCCACCCGACTTTTGTCACTCTGACATAAAAACAAAAAAAAATATTTAAACATATTAAATGTAAATATTAAGGAATGAAAAAATTCATGTAATGTTGGGATACATCAATAAACAATAATCCGCAGGCAAAAAATTTTTATCCCAATTTTAACGTTAATTATAAATTTGTTAATTAATAACTTTTTCTGAATTGAAAGTTGATATAAAAATCTCTATAATTATTAAACTAAAACCCTGGCATTTTTTTCCTTTGGAGTTTTTTTGCATATCAAGTTATCCTTGATATGCAAAAAAAATAGATTATCGTTGCCAAAATACAAAAATTGTTATTTTCTTTTTTTTTATTGACAATTGAAAATTATAATTTTATAAAGAATACATTACAAATTTTTTTTTTCAATTTTTTTATTATTTCGAAGTCTCATGGCTAAAAACTAATTGATGATATTTTTTTCAAATTTTTTATTGATGTATCCCAACATTACATGAATTTTTTCATTCCTTAATATTTACATTTAATATGTTTAAATATTTTTTTTTGTTTTTATGTCAGAGTGACGGAAGGCGCGCGGAAGCCAGACTACCCGCTTTTGGCTCTATTCTCAGGGCTCTGTAAAAATTATAAATAATCCGGATACAGTTTCGGGAGTAGGGACTTTTTTTACGCAGATTCATTGATCTTTTCAAATCTATTTTCAAATTTCCAAAATTTTTAAAATTTTCCGAGATATTAGGAAAAAACTAAAGCCCCATTTTTTCACTTAATTGTTTATAACTTTTGTAATTTTTATCGGCGCGTTTTCGGATCTTTCCTTAAACTTTCTAGGCAAAAATACGAATCGAATGACACCTTGGTCGTAATTTTTGGACAGGGCTGAAAAATGTCACCAAAAAGAGCTAAATCGAGTACATGTGAAACAGACTAGTAATTTATTTGGTTTATCCCATGGTTGTAAGTGGTGGAAAACGCAACCCCTAAAATTTATTTCCAATGTAACTTTTTTGTCTTATCATTTGTTTGCCATTTAAAAATTTATTTCCGATAGCCTGTTTCATTCTAAACAACAAATGTACCTTGGGTTTTTTTACCCAAAACAAACCAGTTCGCAGCAAAAAATTATTTTACGAACAACTACAGAGATACATCGTCATAAATGCGAACTGGATTTTTTGTTGACCGATTGAATGATAATAAACAAAACTAATTTATTAATAACAAAACACACAACATGTAGAAATCATAGTAAATGTTCAATATGTCTACCTTCAGACATTACGCATGCGTCTAGATGTCGGCGCATTGAGCCACGTATTCGCTCAAATATTCTTGGAATCTCTCTGATTACCCTGCACGCATCGATGATGCGGTTTCTTAAGCCCTCTACATCGCGAACAGGAGTACGATAAACCAAATGCTGTAAATGGCCCCAAATAGAGGAATCGAGAGGATTGAGATCCGGGGATCGAGCGGGCCACTTCTGTGATCCTCCTCGACCTATCCACCGATTTGCATATGTTTATGTTTCAGAGGAACTTCCTCCAGCAATACTGGATGCACTTTTCTTTCTTTTTTTCTTGAAAATTGAACGTATACTTCACCATTTAATCGAGGAGGTAGAAAATGACGCTCAATTAAACCATCCCCAATAATTCCGAGCCACACTTTAAGAGAAAAATGTTCTTGATGGTTAGTTTCGACAATAGCGTGAGGGGTTTTTACCAGCCCATATGTGGTAATTATGAAAATTAATAATCTTGTTTCGAAAAAAACTGCATTCGTCTGTGAATTCTATCGTTTTCAGAAAGTCACAATTTCTTCTAATCATTTCCAGCATCCAATTACAAAATTCAAGACGTTTCGGAAAGTCTCGAAGTAACAGTACCTGTACTCGTTGCAGATAGTAAGGGTATGAGAGTTGTTCCTTTAAAATTCGAAATACCATCATATGATCAACATTTAGCTGGAAAGCAATCTTTCTAGTACTGGTAGTAGGTTGTTAGTAGGTAGTAGGATGAAGTCGAGCAAATGAAAGCAAATGAAGGATGCTGCCGTTAAGAATACATTTCAGAATATCTTCTAGAAGCTTCTAACCCATTCCCCTGCGACAGACCGTAAACGTAATGCATATCAGCCATTTCCTCAATAACAAGTGAATTATTAAAGCAACAAATTAAGAACAGAACAACAACCCACAATCAGTATTAATTCAATTTCGAAAATTCACAAACTGACAGCGTGATACCAATTTAATTGTCACTATCGCTAATAGCGACCTATTAGATAGATTAGTTTCGTATTTTCGTATTAATGACGATGTATCTCTGCAGTGGTTCATAAAATAATTTTTTGCTGCAAACTGGTTTATTTTGGGCAAAAAAGCCACGAGACATTTTTTTTTCAGAATGAAACAGGCTATCGGAAATGGATTTTTGAACGGTGAATAAATAATAAGACAAAAAGTTACACTGGAAATAAATTTTAGGGGTTGCGTTTTCCACCCCTTACAACCATGGGGTAAACCAAATAAATTTCTGGCTAAGTGTCTTTTTGGTAGTACAAAACGTCAGGTCAATTTCAATATTGTAACTTTTTTAGTGCTCGTGAAAAAAATTGTTATATAAATTTTATGTACCCCCTTTAAGGGGCTGTATCTTAACAAGAGATGCTCCAATGAAGTTTTTTTACATGAAAGATCCTATCTTTCTGTCGATGAGGAATCACCCCCTTGAATATTTTACACTAATTCAGTTACACCCTGTATAGATACCGTTTTTGTAACTTCAACGTCAAAAACTCGTGAACTGAATTGAACTATATGGATTCCAAACGGAAAATATTGCTGTTCGTGCAGATTGAATACCTTCTATGAATTGTCGCCAACTTGTGGAGATGCTCCAGCATAATATATGAGTAAGTGTCTTCAATTCCGTAGTGCATTGCAGTGTTTGAAGTAGCAGTCTGCAAGCAGTGCGGAAGTGAGGATTCGGCTCATCCCTTCGTATGTGGATATCATCTGATTCCTATTCCTATCACAAAATTTGAGCCAGTCGATATTGTGCACATTGAAGGCACCGAATATGGAAATTTCGGCACTAGGATGATTGATTTGCCGAACGTCGATGGTGTTTGCAAGTAGTAGTAGTAGTGCTCTATATTGTGTATCGCCAGGTGATCGATGAACGCAGCGTATGAATTTGGTGATCTTCTGTGATATCATTTTGAACCACATAACATCAAAGTTTCGGGGTACCAGCATTTCCGCTCGTTGACAGGAGAAATCGCTTCTGATGAAAAAAGATGTTCCAAAGTTACGTCTGAATCAGGAATGGAAATCGTAGCCGGGATATAGAAAATTGACGGGGTTTGTTGAAGCACTGACTTTGGTTTCTGCGAGTGCAAGAATATGAGGACTTTTTGATTGCAGATATTGGTGCACTGAGGTTATATTTGAGTTGAGTCCTCTGATGTTGCAGAAATCGATTTTGAAGTTGCTAGTGGGCCTCTCAGCAACTGCAATTACCATGCTATTTCCCTGTTGACTGATGTTAGGAAGAATAACTCCTGCAGGATGATGCCCTCGAGTCAGCCCCCACCCGAAGATCCGATTGGGGAGCTATTTTACCTCTGGAGTATTTTGACCCTAGGAGCGACATCATGCAATTTTTCCTTATATAGTCTAATAAACAAGTTCAAAAACATGAAAAATAGATGTAAAAGTCCTAAAAATATGAGCGATAGCTCATTCGATTCGGAATCACCTCTAGAAAAATGTTTTCGAAGGATTTTGGGGCAGGTGAAATATTGCAATTGTTATTAACAAAATAAGAGTAAAAAAAAGGTATTTAGTTTTTCGTTAGTAACTCAAAAAATATTAATATTCAAGCAATTTCGAAAGAAGCTCGTTGAAGAGGAGGAAATTTCCGATAAAAAAGTCGCGACTCCCGAAACTTCATCTCCATTATTTATAATTTTAATTCGACGTTGAAAATAGGGTTCCGCGCGATAATTCTGCTTTCAAAAATCATATTTTACACTTTTGAATAGTTTGGCAAAAAAAATTTTTAAATTTATTATTCAGTTGTTTATTAGTTTAACAATTTGTTATAAACAAATATTGACCAACGTTATATTTTCTTCTGAAGCAGAAATAAATTATAAAAACAGCTATATATGGAAAAGTGCCTTGAACATTTTTGTTTATTCATTATATATCAGCTATAAGGAGTCAGGTAAACGTAATTTTATGGCTTTAAATTTTTTTTTATTATATATCAGGTATAAGGAGTCAGGTAAACGAAGTTTTATGGCACTTTTTCATATATAGCTGTTTTTATAATTTTTTTTGCTTCAGAAAAAAAAATATAACGTTGATCAATATTTGTCTATAACAAATTGTTAAACTAATAAACAATTGAATGATAAATAAAAACTTTTTTTTGCAAAACTATTTAGAAGTGTAAATTATGATTTTTAAAAGCAGAATAATTTCTTAACTAATCATTTAAACAATCGAAATATAAAAAAATCGATTTTAAACAATTGAAAATTGAAAGTGAGAAAAACCTTTTTTTTAATCATGATATTATCTTTAAACAACAAAATAGCAAAAAATTTTTTCAAAAATATTGAATTTCTCTATTTGTTTAAAACAATTTAATAAACAAATTACGTAAAAAGTTCATATCCTATGTTAATAACTGCCATTGTTTGATGTGAAAACAGACATAGCTAAATATCAATTGAAAAAAAAATTTCATCAACAATTTTTAGATATTTCATTTTGCAATAGTTATAAGAAATCATAATTAACAAATTGATAAATTTTTATGAACTTCTATCGCATGAAATATATATATATATATATATATATATATATATATATATATATATATATATATATATATATATCAAAAGGACACCACGAAGTTTAAAATTTATAGGCCAATTATTTATACCTTTTATCTCACCTTTTCCATGTGGTGTAGAAATAATTTGTTAGAGGTGAACATTGATAAGTATCAAATCAGTACATTCGCTAAAATTAGAAATCCAATATTCTTTGAATATACATTGAATAATATAGCTCTTGAAAAAGAAACATTTATTCGCGATCTAGGAGTTAAATTTAATTTTAAAATTAATTTTAATCTTTAAGTATTAGAAATTGGGGCAAAAAGTCTCAAGATACTGGATTTTCTTTTGAAAATTTCTACTGGCTTTTCAATTAAAACAAAGAAGATTTTATATTGTGCTTCCATTCTTGAATATTGTTCGGTTATATGGGACCCATAGTATGATGTAAATATCGATTTGATTGAGAATGTTCAAAGGGAATTATTAAGGAATTGTGCTTTAAACTTTGGTATTCAACGAAATTGGAAGGTAGGAGAATTTCAATGAACTTGAGTTTTCTCTTCAAATCAATAAATAGTGAGATAAACTGATCAGAACTACTTCAACTAGTAACTTTTCATATCAAACAAAAAGATACGAGAAATCCTGTGGCCGGGAAATCAATATCATAATAACTTATATCTGTTAAATGTCACTTCAGATCTTTAAAAATCAATTGAAAAGGCTATACCGTTTTCGAAGCTTTTATTTACCTTACCATTTGCTTTGTAAGTACCAGATTCGTTACATCTTTTTTCTTGTAAGTACCAGAATTTTTTCATATTTTAGGAATGTAGTCACTAGACATAAGGATTCATTAATATTTTGTATTTCACACTTTGCTTTGTAAAATTGTAAATTGTTATGTAGACATGAGCATTCAAAAATATTTTTCAGTTCCCCACACTCTATTAAATATGTTTTTGTAAATTGGCTTCGCCGTTGGATAAATAAATACCGTATATTGCTGAGGAGAGTGGTGTGATAACTGCTACCTAGGACCCCCCGAATTATTTTTTAGCTTTTAATGCATTATCTACATCTTCATCATCTCTTTCAATGAAACCGTTCAATATGAAACTTCTCTAGGTACTTATTTTCCTGTCATTCGCGTAAATTATAGTGGATTGGTTCATGATTTGACAACCGTTTCCATTTTGTTAGACTCTTTCAGTTTGCTATCGTGCCATTTTATTTCCATATCAATTATGAAAAAAATGTGTGTTCTCCAAAATCCAAAGCATAACCAGAGGATTAACTTCATTCATGTCTTTCATTCATCTACTGTAAATGATTCACAACACAACAAAAAAATATTTTTTGAATGTTTTCTACACTAAATTAGTCAATTTCTACTAATTTTGGGGTGATAAAAACGAAAATAACAATGAAAAATTTTTATTAGCTCTGGTTTTTGAGATACACAGTACTTAATCTTAAAGAGTAGTTATACTATACGTGAAAAGTGAAAGTACATAAAATAATATTGTTATGTTTCTTTTAGAATATTTTAAGTACAAAATTATTAAAAAAAACATTATTCTTAGTGTTTTGACAAATAAAAGAAGTTTGTACCACCAAATTTCAATTAAGTCCATCCGATTCATTGTAAGATCGCTGTCGTTTAGCTTGTCTTTTATAAAACACTTCTGGAGCATCCCTACACACAGACCAGCAGTAATCTGCAAGCATTGCTTCATTCCAACGGCCCTGATATCTCTGTTCCATTAAGGCAATGTCTTGATGGAATCTTTCTCCATGTTCGTCACTCACAGCTCCACAGTTTTGTGGGAAGAAATTAAGATGAGAGTGAAGAAAATGAATTTTTAAGGACATGTTGCATCCAAGTTGGTGGTAAGCTTGAAGAAGCTCTTTAACCAATGCTGTGCAGTTATTATCTCTTTTGTTACCTAAAAACCCATGTACAACCCCCTTAAAGGCTTCCCAGGCTCTTTTTTCATTTCCTGTTAAAATCATGTCAAAAGCAGGATCATTTACGATTTCACGGATTTGAGGCCCAATAAAGATGCCTTCCTTGACTTTAGCATCACTCAACCTGGGAAACTTTGCTCTCAAGTACTTAAAAGCTTGTCCTTCCTGGTCCATGGCCTTCACAAAGTTTTTCATTAGTCCCAACTTAATATGTAATGGGGGAAGGAGAACATCCTTAGGATCTACAAGAGGCTCGTAAACTACATTTTTCTCATTAGGGTTTAGGTCTCGTGCAGGCCAGTTCATTTTTTTATAGTGAGATTTTCTATCCCGACTGTCCCACAGACACAAAAAACAACAGTACTTGGTGAACCCTAAATGCATTCCTAGGAGTATAGCAATGACTTTCAGATCACCACAGATGTGCCACTTGTGTTGTTCATATTCGATTGATTGGAGAAGTGTATTCATATTTATATACGTTTCCTTCATGTGAACTGCATGGCCTATAGGAATAGAAGGTAGCTGATTTCCATTATGCAGAAGTACAGCTTTTAAGCTTAGTTTTGAAGAGTCTATAAACAGTCTCCATTCAGATGGAGTGTGATCCAAATTCAAGCAGTCCATCAAACCAATAACATCAGAACAAACTACGAGGTTTTCTTTTTTCTCAAAAAAAGGAAGCAAATCTTTTTGACGCTGTCTGTACTGAGATATTTTCACATCATGTTTTAGAAGATTCCACTGTTGTAGTCTTGACCCTAACAGCTCAGCCTTTTCCTTAGACAAGCGAAGATTTCTTATAAGGTCACTCAACTCTGCTTGACTAATTCTGTGTGGATCACTAGACCTATCGCTTACCTCAAAATCAGGGTCATAGGATGTAGAAGGATGGGTTGCTCCTTCTAAACAGTCTTCATCACCTTCCTCTGGCAAATTG
Organism: Leptinotarsa decemlineata; assembly: GCF_025532065.1. Classification (NCBI taxonomy): domain Eukaryota; kingdom Metazoa; phylum Arthropoda; class Insecta; order Coleoptera; family Chrysomelidae; genus Leptinotarsa; species Leptinotarsa decemlineata. The sequence continues at coordinate 1,426,256 of NW_027412572.1, read as the reverse complement.
TCTGAGTGTGGTACAGGCCGAAGAGCAGATGGGAGATTAGGGTATTTAACCGTTCCTCTTTTCTTCATAGATAAACCTTGCTTAATGGGAGGAGTTAAGCAGAAATAACAGTCGTTTGTATGATTGGTAGGCTCACGCCAAACCATAGGTACTGCAAAAGCCATTGCCGGTTTTTATTTTTCAGCCACTCTCGCAATATGACGGAACAAGAATTACAACATATATGAGGAGCCCATGATTTATCTTGGTCCCCAACTTTCACACCAAAATAATGTTGTTCATAGGCTGTCTTAACGATAGGTGTCATTTTACGTTTTTGAGCCTTAAATGTTATTTCACCACATATATAGCAAAAGCTATCGACAGAATTCACACACTTTTGAGGCATTTCAGATCAGCACTTGAATTAATTTAAAAATTAACTTCACACGATAATTTCAATAGCAACCACGTGCGTACAATTGACAAACTCACATAGGTTATGTTTACTACTTAAGAACAGCTGATGAGAGGGGTGTTATGTAAACAAACATGTGTACCAACTGTTGGTGATGAAATATTTAATTTGTTGAAAACTCAATATACATATATATATATAATATAATGATACTATAACTTTCGGTTTTAACACGTGGAAATACATTAAAATCATCTAATTTCAACCCCGAAACCAAAACTTTGTTGTGTTGTGATCGGTTAACTGTGTTTTGTTAGTTTTCATTATTGTTATCATTAACAAATATGTTTGGAACCTTTGGTGTAGTAATGAATTTTACTACCAATACAAAACCGTTATTTCAACACCTCGACTAGTGTTTCGATGACCAAGTGATAATCTTCAAGAGGAAGAATGTGTACAAATTAATAATTCATGTATGATATTGTAGGTGACTGAAGTGTTTTATTTTAGCCAATGGAGGTGAAGAACCTAATCCTCTGCCTTGCTTAGTTTTCGTTCATGGGGAAAGCTATGAATGGAATAGTGGTAATATCTATGACGGGAGTATTTTGGCATCAACAGGAAAAATTATAGTAGTCACAATAAATTTCAGGCTGGGAGTTCTAGGTAAGACAATTTTTATTATCAGAGTCATATATGAGGTTGTGAGAGAAGTACACAGGGTGTCAATTTGAAAACTTCCCACCCTTAATATTTTCCTTCCAGTAAATAATATGAGGAATCGAAAAAACAGGTCAATTTTATAGTGAACAACCTCTAGAAGGGGTAGATGTTACGCTTAGAATTTTAAAATGGGAAGGAGGTCATGTGGCACATTATTTTGATTGCCGTTCAATTCTGCTTCCAATGATACCCTGAAGTTTAATTTTTTGATGAGCAGTTTCCGGAAAAAGCGTTCTAATCTTACATATGTGCTTAGAATTTCACTGATGCATTATTGTATTGACTCTGTTTAATAAAAATGGTTAGAAGAGTAGGTGGCGCTATTTTTTTATTTGTTGTTTATTGTCTTTTTACAAAATGAAATTTAATTGGCATGAAAGACATTTCAAACATAAAATCTATTTATGCTCATCTATAAATTGTTCAAAATGTCGAAGTGTCGTCCATTTTGCAGAAATGAAGTCTGTTTTTGAATCCCCCTCCAACATTACGGAAAACTCAACTAGGAATTGATTGGCATGCTGCTGTAATTCGAATCAAATCAAATTTATTTCAATTTTTCAGTACAAATATGTGAAATTTAGTCATTAACATATTATGTCATTTTACAGTACATGCTTACATAATTCAAACAAAAATTATTTATGAAAAGAGAAATGAAAATTTCTATGTTTTTTACCACTTTTATTTGTAACTAACGTTACACCAGCCGTGTGCAATCGTACCATGGCCATTAACACAACCTCCTTAACGTACAGGTCCAGAGGGGTCAGACCCGTGATTAATTCCATTGCCGCGGTTGGTGTTGTTCTCATGGCTCCTGTGATGTTTAAACAAGCCAGTCGCTGTATTTGGTATAATTTTTGGATGGCCGTTGCTTGTGGAACTTTAGGTCCCCATGCAATGGCTTCATACGTTAACATAGGTCTTATTATTGCAGTGTAGATCCAGGCGACTACACGGTGTGAAAGACCCCATGCGCGTCCCACTGTCCTCCGACATTGCTCATAAGCCACGTATGCTCTTTTTGCTCTACTCTGTAGATGAGAGTTCCATGTTAGCTTCTTGTCGAGGATAATACCAAGGTATTTCACCTCTTCAGAGAAGTTGAGTTGGCTTTTGAAGATTTCGGGAGGTTTTAAGCTCGTTAAACTTAACTTCTTTTCCTGGTGAAAAGGACCATCTCAGTCTTCTTGGGATTGATCGACAGTGAGTGTTCCTTACACCATGTTTCTATCAATTTGAGCCCATTCTGCGCTCTATCGCACAGTGTGTTTACAAATTTGCCGGTCTGCAACTATGTCATCTGCTTATGCAATTGTGTAGAATCCATTTTTGTTAAGGTGATTAATTAGGATATCCAGAACTATGTTCCAGAGAAGGGGTGATAAGACCCCTCCCTGTGGACATCCCCTCATTACCAGTCCTTTTACTGTGATGTCTTCTACATTAATACTTATTGCTCTGCTAGAGAGCATCTGGAGTATCCATTCTCCTACTACCAAACGCTCCCTCAATATCTATGAATATACCTAGGGTGGATTCTTTGTTATCCAATGATCTCTCGATTCTGCCAACCACATGGTGAAGGGCCGAATCAGTAGACCTTCCCGGGGTATATGCATGCTGATTTGGATGAAGTGGGTTGTTAACAAGTACTTCATCTCTTATATACCGCTCACATAGTCCCTCCATGGTTTTTAAGAAAAACGATGTGAGACTAATTGGTCGGAATGCTTTTGGTAGGGTGTAGTCCATCCTACCTGGTTTGGGTATAAATACTACTCTTACCTCTCTCCACTTACTGGGAATATACCTCAGAGCTAGAGAGGCTCTGAATATTCCAACCAGGTGTGGCATAAGAGTGTCCAGTCCCCACTGAAGTAGGGCTGGTCTTATACCGTCTCTGAGCATATAAAACTCATTATACAATAGAAGCCTCAGTCTTTTCATGACATTTGCAACGTGGTCGTCCCATCTAATGTGTTGGTCGTTAATAACTCCCGAATACTTAACCGATGATGTTTTATCTATCGACGAACAGCTACATGTAGTTTTATCATTGCATAGTGGCTTGTGTATTTTTAGGGTATCGAACTGAGTACTAAATACGAGTACTAAGTGAGAATGTCATGATGTTGGTCTCACTAATGTTCAAGCTCAGCAGGTTATTATTCAGCCAAACGAGTATTTTTCTAAGTTCGTTTTCGGCAGTTTTGTAGACGTCATTTCAGGTTTCGCATCTGAAAATCAACGCTGTGTCATCTGCATAACAAATAATGTGCCCACGGAAACTACTGATTTGTTATACGCTGTTGATGTATATCAAGAACAGAATTGGGCCCAAAACTGTACCCTGAGGTACACCAACAGATATATTTGCTGAACTGCTGAGTTCCTCCCCTATCTTAACCTTCTGTGTTCTCCGTGACAAATAATTCTGCATCAATTTCAAAATTTGCCCTCGTATTCCATTCCCAAAGAGTTTTCCCAACAAGACATCATGTGACACGGTGTCAAAAGCTTTAGCTAAATCGAGAAAAACAACCAAACATTTTGATGATTCATCCATTATTTTTATTGTATGTTCCATAAAGTCTAAAACAGCGTTTTCACTATTCGAGTTTTGAATGAATCTAAAAAGTCTGTCGGTTATAACATGGTGCTTGTTAACAAATTCTTCACCGATTGTTCAAAAATTTTTGCAAAATTATGTATCACAGAGATTGGTCTATAATTTTTTATTTCGTAAACGGGTATAACTCTTGACTCTTTCCATTGGTTGGGTAGATTCCCATTTATGTAGCATAAATTTATCAAATGGACAAACGGTTTCAAAATATGTATATGTATGTTTTTGATGAGTTTGGAGGTGATTCCATCTGACCCTGGTGCACTATTATTTTTGAGTCTACCTATAGACAAGATTATCTTATTTTCATCAATGGGTTGAAGGAACATTGTGGAAGCAATTGATGGTTCTTTTAAAAAATTGTTTGGTAAATCACATCTGTCAATTTGGTTAGCCATGTTGAGTCCTATTTTTATGAAATAGTCATTAAAATAATCAACTTTTGATTTATTTTCAGTTATGGGGATACCATTTTCTCCAGCAATAGTAATGTTTTCTATTTGGTTTCTATTTGCTTTGGTATTGGATATTTCATTTATGATTTTCCATGTTTGCTTACAATCTCCATTGCCTTCATCTAGTTTATTTTTGAAATATTGGTTTTTAGTCGTTCTGATTAATTTGTTGACCATATTTCTATAATTTTTATATTGCTGCTCAAGGTCGTGACAATAAATTTTTAGTAGATTCTTTTTGAGGTACTCTCTTTTTTTGATAGAATTATCCAAACCTGCCGTTATCCATGGTTTTAATTTTTGGTTTTTATTATTATTCACTATTACAGTCTTTGTTGTTTTTTTTGGGAAAGAAAGTTTTTGGCTCTATACTACTCCATCTGTTTTTGTTGCTTCTCAAATATTTTTCACAAATTTTTAATAAAAAATCATAACATTTCTGTGTCTACTTGCAAGATAAAATATCATTCCGCTGTTCTTTTTCTAGAATTAATTTTAGCTCGTCATATTTTAATCTAGTTCACATGTACTTTTTTTGTAAAATTTTTAAGCCCTGTCCAAAAATTACGACCAAGGTGTCATTCGATTCGTATTTTTGCCTAGAAAGTTTGAGGAGAGGTCCGAAAACGCGCCGATAAAAATTACAAAAGTTATAAACAATTAGGTGAAAAAAAAATGGGGCTTTAGTTTTTTTTTAATATCTCGGAAAATTTTCAAAATTTTGGAAATTTGAAAAAAGATTTGAAAAGATCAATGAATTTTTGTAAAAATAGTCCCGACTCCCGAAACTGTATCTCGATTATTTATAATTTTTATAGAGCCCTGAAAATAGAGCCAAAAGCGGGTAGTCTGGCTTCCGCGCGTTTCGTCACTCCTGACATAAAAAAATATTTAAACATATTAAATGTGAATATTAAGGAATGGAAAAATTCATGTAATATCGGGATACATCAATGAACAATAATCCGCAGTCAAAATCCCAATTTTAACGTTAATTATAAATTTGTTGATTAATAACTTTTTCTGAATTGAAAGTCAATATAAAAATTCCTATAATTATTAAACTAAACCCCTGGCATTTTTTTCCTTTGGTGAAGTTATCCTTAATAGGTAAAAAAATAGATTACCGTTGCCAAAATGAAAAAATTGTTATTTTCTATTTTTTTATTGACAATTGAAAATTATAATTTTATAAAAAATACATTACAAAATATTTTTTTTCTAATTTTTTATTATTTCAATGTCTCATGGCTAAAAAATGATCAACAATATTTTTTTAAAATTTTTACAGCTATTGTTGATAAATTTATTATGAACAAATACATTGTTTATAAGCAATTCGAATTTTTTTTTGCATAATGTTAATTGAAAAAAAACATGATTTTTAGAAAAACAATGGTTTCTTAAAAAAAATTCTTTGTTGCTAAAAAATGCGTTTTTTAAATATTAAAGTTAAGGAACCCTTTTTTTTAATCTTTAATTCTATTGTTCTTTAAGGTTTTGAAGAAACTTTTTTTAATTCTTTTTTTAATTGTTTATTTAAAAAAATACTTTAAACAAATTATTATTTTTTTTCAAACTTTGTTCTATAATAAAAGTAACTGTGTTTTTTTTTTCATTCTATTTTTTATAAAATTTTAATATTGTGATACCTTGATGCTCCGAGTAATTGATTTTTTCTAAAACTAATTTGACATTTTCATATTCTCCTTTGAGTTTTGTAGAATGGGCAATTGGAATTGATGCAAATTCATTTCCATTATGCAGTAAGACGCATTTTAAACTTCTTTTACATCTATCAATAAAAAGACGCCACTCAGTAGGTTTGTATTCTTTCAAACCCATGTCCAGAAGCAGCTTCGCAATATTATTACAGTATACCAATCCTTCATTTTCATAAAAAAATTGTAATAGCTCACTTTCTCGCGTTCTGTATGTTGTAATTGTAACTGTCGGTGCCAATAAAATTTTTTCTTTCAATCTTGAAGCTAACAGTTCTGATCCTTGTTTTGATAAATATAGATCACGTATTAAATCACTGAGTTCATTTTGAGAAAACAACTTTAGCGTAGATGTTTCACCCTCCCATTCACTTCCACTAGTAGACTGATTCGATTTCTGTGAATTTGGCACCATCATTGTTTCTGAGGGCATGCGAATCACTTTTGGAACATAAATAGGCCGAGGGAGATTTTCACTGTGTAAAACAGGACATTTTGTAGACTGTAAGTCTGGATATCTCCACGTTTGATTTCGATTAAAACCTTTAGTATCTACTACGCAAAAGTAACAATCATTGAAATGATTCTTAGGCTGCATCCAGATCATAGGAATACCAAAGTCTAATCCAAAACGTTCTCCTTTTTTCCACAACCGCAAAGAGTCAACGCAAGACTTACAAACTTTATTAGGAACCCATGATTTGTCTAATTTGTCCATTTTGAAACCGAAATATTCAGCATAAGTTTCCTTAACAAAGTCAGTGATATTTCTATTTTGTTTTTTTGATATATAAATACCACAAATATAACAGAATGAATCACTACTATATTTGCACTTCCTTTGTGACAAACTCATGTTTAAAAAGACAAGATAAATATATTAGAACGGACACTCAACAATTGAAACAAAATATTAACATATAACAACTTATCCAGATTTGCGTGTTAGTACTTCAATATTATCAAATAACTGAGTTCTCCGCTGTTTTGTAGAACAAGGAGCCCGAGAAGTGGGGATCACGTGATGATTGTACGCGCAAAAAAGTTGCGCAGAAGCCTAATCATGACTGAGAAAATAAATTCATTTTACTAGCAAGCCGATTATTATTAAAAATACAAGATACGTAAAAATCATAAGAAATAGAGCACATTCAGTACTTTCATAAATATATTCGTGATTTAGGCACTCGAAAACATAAAAATTTGCAAAAATATCCAGGGCAACACAAAAAATGTTTTTTTTGTAGAGCTGTGTTATTAGGAGATTGCATTTTTATGGATGGCATGGTTATTTTAACGAAAGTAGAAAAATGGTCTGTGATGTTACTATGAATAACTGCTGATTTGCAATTGACAACATTATCAATGTGGTTGTTTTTTTTAATAAAAATATGGTCCATTAATGAAGTTGATTCTCTACATACTCTTGTCGGTACGTTAATGTAGGATATAAATCCATTTTCTGACATGATATTCTGATAGTTATTAGTATCGTTATCAGTTATTAGTGTCGTCTTTTAAGTTCTTCAATATCAGAAGGTTGCTGTCCTGATGGAAATGTAACAGATTTCTCCTCCTAGGAGGTAAAGTGTCACTTGAATATCCAAATTTTCATTTTGGATGGTTTCCGGGTTTTGTCGTGCTCTTCTTTGGTCATAATCTCCAAATGTTTCGACTGCAACTGCGGCAGTCTTCGTCAGTGACGTGGTCAAAGTACTTTTCTTGACGTTTCAACTGAAACTCAAAATTTTTGTTCTCTGAATGACACATTTCGAAATAATAAAGAGGTCATGCAAGTTAAGAGAACTTTTTTGAAAAATATACGTCAGAAATTTGAATAAACTCTGTTGCAGGTTTTCTCAAAACAGGAAGCAAAGGAAGTGCTCAGGGAAATTTTGGTTTGATGGATCTAATAGCAGGATTACATTGGTTGAGGGAAAATCTCTCAGCTTTTGGTGGTGATCCTCAACGAATCACCCTCGTGGGACACGGAACTGGTGCAGCACTTGTGAACTTTGTTGCCGTATCTCCTGTAGCCAAAGGTATGAAAAAACATTGGCTCGCAAAATCCACCAACTATTCATCTAATAGACAGTTCGTATAAAAGAAAATAAAAGTTTAATTTTCGGTTACGGTTTATTTCTAGTAATTTTTTGTGAATTACATAATATGAAACAAGTCATTTTTCTGGACAAAATGATGATAATAATAGTTTTTATTATTACCCATAACATGTTTAGAAAATAGTTAGATTTTTGATAATGTGCTCATGAGGATAATAAAGGGCAAAGTTCAATTCGGAAGCAAGGAATGTTATGCTGTTGCTTTTCCACTTAACCCCAAAAATACCTTCCTTTACAAAAAAATTAAATAAATGAAACTAATCACAACTAAATACACTCCGATACAAATATTATTCATATTTCATAATGTTTTTTTTTACCAGCAGCTAGTTTGAAACGAAAATTCTCAAGGTTATTTGTGTTGAATAAATACTGTTTAAATACCAGAAAACTAAACATAATATGCTCTGTTATCAAAGAATAACATCTTATTGACAAAGGGTGTATATATATATATATATATATATATATATATATATATATATATATATGTAAATGTAAATTGAATTAAATTAATAACATTTGACAAATGTATAAAAATAATCACTACCATATAAAATTGGAACAAATACAAACAGTCACTTGTTTGAAATTTAAAATATAACAAACTATCGAAGAACATTGTCAAGTACATCTATACGCAGATGATATACAGTTATATTTGTTTTCTCATAACACCGATACAGAAAGTTGCGTGGCCAATTTAAGCAAAGATTTGCGAACACCATTCTTATACTCGTAGAATCATGGACTGATAATCATGGTTCAATCAGCAAGTACAAAAACATAAAAAATAGAAATAAAGGTCCTAAAAATATGAGCGATAGCTCATTCGATATGGAGTCACCTCTAGAAAAATGTTTTTGAAGGATTTTGGTGCAGGTGAAAAATTGCAATTGTTATCAACAAAATAAGATAAAAAAATGGTATTTAGTTTTTCGTTAATAACTCGAAAAATATTAATATTTGAGCAATATTGAAAAAAGCTCGTTGAAGAGGAGGAATTTTTTAAAGCATTTCACTTTATAAATTTGAAAAAATCCCGCAGAAAAAAAGTTTCACCACCATTTTTCAAAGTGTTTACCAACAAATTTTTTCCCAATCTCCGTTGGCATAAATAATTGGCCTATGAATTTTGAACTTCGTGGAGCTCTTTTGATATATATACTTCATACGATCCTGCAAAATGAAATATCTAAAAATTGTTGATAATTTTTTTTCTCAATTGATATTTAGCTATGTCTGTTTTCACATCAAACAATGGCAGTTATTAACACAGGATATAAATTTTTACGTAATTTGTTTATCAAATTGTTTTAAACAAATAGGTAGAGAAATTCAATATTCTTGAAACATTTTTTGAAACAAATTTTGCTCTTGAAAATAATAATTCACACTTTTAAGTATTTTGGCAAAATTATTTTTTTCATTCATTATTTAATTGTTTATTAGTTTAACGATTTGTTATAACCAAATATTGACCAACGTTATATTTTTTCATGAAGCATAAAGAATTATTAAAACAGCTGTTGATAAAAAATGTGCCTATTTTTTTTATTATAATATAATTTTTTATGGCACTTTTTTATATACAGCTGTTTTTATAATTTTTTTGTGCTTCAGAAACAAAAGATAACGTTGGTCAATATTTGTTTACAACAAATTGTTGAACATGAATTTTTTATTTTTATTTATTATAATATAATTTTTATTATGGCACTTTTTTATGTGAATTTAATTGTAAAAATTTTCAATACAAAAAAATATTTTATTTCGTCTTAATTAAATAAAAACAACAATAAAAATTAATTGGCGCTCCGGGGCGACTTCATTGATTCCAGTGGCGCATTTGCTTTTTCAGCTGCAGGAAAACCCGGAAAAACCTGCAGCACCTCGTAATCTGAAGATCTTGAACTAACAATGTACTCTATTTTATAAAACAAAATGTAGGGTGTCTCCAAAGGCTCTAATTAATACAAGATATCTCCAGAATATTTAGTGACACGACTATCGTCAAACTTGAACCAGTCCGTTTCGTCTTTGACCAAGGCGTAATAATGACCAAATTCAACGCCAGAACCACAGTGAACAATGACCGCATGAATATTATAACAGTGGTTTGCTAGATGAAATAAAATATTTTTTTGTACTCTTTCATATATAGCTGTTTTTATAATTATTTTCTGCTTCAGAAAAAAATAAAACGTTGATCAATATTTGTTAATAACAAATTTTTAAACTAATAAATAATTAATTAATAACTGATTTTTTTCTGCCAAACTATTTAAAAGTGTAAATTATGATTTTTGAGAGCAAAATTATTTCTCAACTAATTATTTTAATAATCAAAATATAAAAAAATCGATTTTTAACAATTAAAAATCAAAATAAAAAAAAAATTAAAATCATAATTATCTCTAGACAATAAAATTGCAGAAAAAATTTTTCAAAAATATTGAATTTCTCTATTTGTTTAAAACAATTTAATAAACAAACTACGTAAAAAATTCATATCCTATGTTAATAACTGCCATTGTTTAATGTAAAAACAGACATACCTAAATATCAATTGAAAAAAAATGTTTATCAACAATTTTTATACACAGTGTGACCCATTTATAATGGAAACACCCCCCTAGAATTTGAAGTTGTAAACCGATTTTATTAATTCTCTTTTTTTGAAATGTCAAGTACTAAAAATTTAAAAAAATTGAAATGTTTATTAAAGTTTCAGGGCATACTACGATATTTTTTTCTTAGTCGATTTTTCATTAGCGATTTTTTTATTGAAAAAATCACTACGCCACTGGATTCAGAGTGCCTCTAAACAGGTGTGACCAAAATTTCATGAAAAAATATTAATTATTAACAAAGTTATGACAACTCAAAAATTCGAAAACTCACACAGCTAACAGTCACAATATATCATTTTTTTATGATTTCAACAATAAAGTGCCGCCAGTGGCGTGGCTTCAGATCCATTACAATATGGTCAATTTGAGAATCAACTCATTCAACTTACCTATGCACAGTTCTTCCAAATTTCAAGGATGTTTTTCTTATATAGTCCCTTCTTATCTGAATGAAATTTCACTCCTTTTAAATCATAATATTCAACGTCTGGTAGTGAAATGAAATTGTTAAATTGACCAAAATCATGATCAGAGTTATTAGCAACTATATGATCTTTTTTTTTCTCTCCTCTATCATTATTATGATAGTAAAAAAGTATATAGAATAAAGAAAATACTTTTGTCTAGTTTCTACTGTGTTTATTTATTCGTTACACAGTAGAAACTAGACAAAAGTATTTTCTTTATTCTATATTCAACATGAATTTCTACAAAATAAATAAGTCATCAATCGAACGGGTAATTAAGTATGTTTTTAATAATTTTTTTATACTCACTGCATAATTTTTGGGAGGGATGGACGATAGCCTTTGGCTAACCATTTTCCTTTTATGTATAAATGTATTTTTTTATGCATGATAAACGATATTATTATTATATGATATCAAAGTGTATAGTTTTATTCATTTATTCATTTTATTCATTTATTTCATACACTATTCTACAGGATGAACCCAATTACATAATAGGGTCAATAGTGGCATTCACAAATAATATGTAGTTACATTATATAATTTCTGAATTTATATAAATAAATGTTTGTTGATTTGTATAACCTGGCGGTTGAATATATCTAAGACACGACTAGAGGTATCGCACATTGTATAAATTGGAGATTTTTTCATATATTTGTTCGCGGAGTCTACTTATCCACAAGATATTCTTCCAAACTATGAGTTCTATCGGAAAGAACTGTGAATTTGAATAAAGTCGGAGACTAGCTCCATCAAAATAAGAATCAAGCTTATTTCAACGAAAACATTATATTCGTTTTAACCATTACTTACAAACTGAAATTCTCTTTCAGAACTTCTTCACCGTGTGATCTTATTGAGTGGGTCCAGTCTGAGTCCTTGGGCCCTACAGAAAGAACCATTATCAGTGAAGAGGAGTGTAGCTGAACACACCGGATGTCATGGAGATTTACATGAAGATGATCTGGCACCTTGTTTGAGACTGAAGCCTTTGAATCTTCTGTTGAACGTGAAATTGGAAACTCCACGTTTTTTGACAGGTTAAATATTTCTTTGAGTTCTGAGAATCAGCTTTTATGGTGTATTTCATCAGTTCGGACTTCCATTGTCTAATCCTTTCGATTTTTTCAGGGTTATCAAATCAATTCATATTATATTAGACCAGTGGTCGCCAACCTGTCGATCGCGAGCTACCGGTAGCTCGCGGAGGCAATTCTGGTAGCTCTCACAATTATTTTAATTTAAAAAATACAAACTGCAAAAATCAGAGAAGCTTCCGAAAATTCCACAAAAAAAATCTAATTGTCATAATATTAAACATAAACAGCGGCAACGTTGCGGTGAGCGATCTGCCGCTGACGCCATCGGCTAGAACCGACCAGCCGGACCAGCGCGTTAGTGTTCGAGAACGATCTGGAATGCTTTGAACGGGATAAATACGCACGGCGCGGCGACATTGCGCTTAGTTTAAAACTGAACGCGTAACCAACGTCCAGCGGTTGGGTTAGTAGAGAACAACAAAAATAATATTATGGCAAGCAGTTGTAAGAAGGTGAAGACATACCACTTTCATTCGGAATGGGAAGAACAATACTTTTTTACAGAAGTTAAAGATAAAAATGTGTGTTTGTTTTGTAATACTTCGGTCTCCGTTGCTAAAAAAGGAAATATTGAGAGACATCATAAAACTGTACATTCTAATTCTGAAAAATCATTCCTACTACATTCTGCCGCTAGAAAGGAGAAACTGAAACAGTTAAAAAACATGCCGTTGTGGCTGGATAAAAGTTTGTGTTTATTTTTCAAACACCTTCGTTTGATAGGTAGGAATGTAGCTATGAACAAGTACGTACTAGTAATATTAGTTATTTTGTTATTAGTTTATTATTAGTACCTACGTATTATGTATTACCAGTTAAATAGTAAAATAAATACATATAATGATGAATTAACTGTGGATTATTTCATTTACGTTGCGTTACGTGGCTTCCGTGTGGGTAGCTCGCTGTTTATTCCAAAATTAACAAAGTAGCTCAACACATTGAAGAGGTTGGCGACCACTGTATTAGACAATAGAAGTCCGAACTGACGAAATAATCAACTTTTATTTTGAATGCAATTGATTACGAATACATATCCAAAAAGAAAGGTGGGAGAATTGAGTTATATGAATGAACTTGTCAGATGAAAAAAAGTACCTAAGCCAAGTAACGCCTGAGTCAATCCTTTTTTGATATATCTTATAAAATATTCAAACTTTCCATGATTATAATTATTCAATTTCCACACTACAAATATTATTCAAGACTTTCACGACATGGTACAGCTTGTCGAAACTAGGAAGCGACTTGAGAATTATATCTCTCTCTTTTTTCTCACAGTCTCCTAACGCATCTCATGATCTCAGCAAATAATTTTTGATTTATTCTTTGACCACATGATGGATGGTAGATTGAATCACAGTTTCATCATTAGCTACGACTTTTTTACAATACCAGTGGAATGGAAGTATTATACAACTGAAAAATTAAAATACCAAGTAAAACAATCATTGCTATTGAATCCACTATATTATACAAGGTGATTCAAAAGTACTTTGACAAACTTCAGGAGGTGATTCCTCACAATATTCTAATATGAATTGTCCAAATAAATAAATGTCCGGAAACGCTTCGTTTCCAACATACAGGATGTTGAAGTTTTATTTTTATTTTCGTTATTTTCAAATAACTTTTGAAATACTGAACTTAATTAAACGAAACTTGGTAATAGGAGGTTTTTGAGGTGTCGAATTCGAACCTGATGTTCTTATTGCTCTTACCCGTAGGGGGCGCCACCTACACGTCTTTTTATTTCGTTAAAGATTCATAACTTTTTTGGACGTACTTCTAGCACATTTTTCAGTAAAAAAGTCGATTCCTCTATCATATCTACGTAAATAAGCTACCCTTGATACTAGTCGCTGTAAGCAACCGTTTTCTAAATATTTGGACTTGAAAACTTCAAGTCGATTATTTGATAATCGATGTATGTTGAAGTTGTTACGAATACTTTGCTTTTTTCACAAGAATGCTTTGGAAATGAATTTGACGTTTTACTCGTTTGAAGAGGTTATTACTGTTGGGTACGTTCCTTTATGACATCCTTAAGCGAAATAGTTATTTTTGTATCAAGGGTGCATAATCAGTATTTGTTTTGCAAGAAATGTCAACATTTTATTTCAGGAAATTTTTAATATATCGAATAAACTAAAATAAACGAAACTAAATTGTATTCAAATAAATTGTTGGAAGTGTCCACCTTCAGCGAAGATACAGGCAGTCAGTCGTCTAGTCACTGAATCTCGTACCCGCTCAAAAATTATTGGTGTGTTTCTTATTGTTTCACAGGCGTCTACTATTCGGTTTCTTAGATCTTCCTCGTTCACCACTGGAGTCTTATAAACTAGTAACTTCAAATGTCCCCAAAAATAAAAATCTATCGGGTTTAGATCTGGGGACCTTGGTGCTCACGCCTGGTTAGGTTCTTCTACACCCCTACCGATCCATCGATTTGGATAGACTATGTTAAGGAATTCCCTGGCCACAACGCTAAAATGGGCCGGAGCCCTATCATGCATAAACCACATGCGGATACGAATTCCTTATAGTACATTCTGAAGTAGTCCCGGCAATTCATTTTCTAAAAAGTGTCTGTAAGTTGCGCCATTCAGTCGGAGCGGAAGAAAGAAAGGACCTTTCAAGTAATTATCAATTATTGCCGCCCATACATTTACAGAAAATTGATACTGATAATGCCTTTCACTAACTGCGTGCGGATTTTCGAGAGCCCAAACATGGTTGTTATGAAAGTTTGTGAAAAATGCAAAATATCCGTAATAACTTCAACATGCATCGATTATCAAATAATCGACTTGAAGTTTTCAAGTTCAAATATTTAGAAAACGATTGCTTACAGCGACTAGTAACAAGGGTAGCTTATTTACGTAGGTATGATAGAGGAATAGGGTAGAAATAACTGAATATTATTTCAAAATGTGTTATAATTACAAATTTCTTTCGCGATTTTGGAGCCACCATTGATTGTTGCATTGAAAAACAATTCATGATTTCCGACCCTGAAAACCACTACTTATCAATTTTGAATCAAAACGACCATAATTGCAAATCTTGTCCGCCATTGTGAAGCCGCCATGTTGTTTTTTCCTCTAGGAAAACTTCATAATGCGTTGTAACCGAATTTATGTCAAATTAGCTTGCGAATTATCATAATTTGGAATACGGAACAGTTTTTTTTCGCAAGAAGGCGCCAAAATCGAAAGTTAGGTAGCTAAAATTGACATGGCTGAATTCCTTATGAAATTACCTTTTTAACGATGTGTCAAACTTACTACTTTCTCTATTCAAATTGATTGGGTGATAGTCACCGAGGGGAGGGGGAAGAGGTATGACAGTTGAGTTTATGATAGGAAGATGTCCTCCTTGGAGAACAAATCGACGTGTTTTTGCATTTTTTTCAGAACACATGTGTTTTGAAGATATTCGATCTGTTTCGTTTTCGGTGCCCCACCCTGTATTACCCCACGAACACACGGCACCGATGAAGAAATATTGTGAAACGGACAAAATATTAGTATTCAGCCAGTCCAGCTAGCCGAGCCTTTATTCCTCAACTACATTTGATAGCACGTTTACTAATTATCTGGGCGACTAGGGGCCACAGACAAGAAATGTTTATGACTGTACTCTGATTTTTATCGCCGTTCCAATTGGGAGTGGATTGACTATATAATCGGGTACTTATCTTTGTGTAATTTGATCAACGATAAATTTGCCAAGCTGTAACTAAATTCGTTATCATAAATAATAATCGAGTATCGGCCAACTTCCTCACTTATCAAAAATTAGAAAGAATTTCATCAGTTCGGACTTCCATTGTCTGATATTATATAAAATGTTTTGAAATCCATGAAAGGACTGAAAAAAAGAAGAATCAAAAAATTAAAGAAGGAGAATTAAAAATGGATAGCTGAAAATAACAATTATAAATTATATTGAGCAAAAAAACCTTAAATGAAATGACAGTGAAATGAAATACAAGTGAAAATAGAACAGTTGGACAAAAAATAAAAAGCTAAGAGATTCCAAGCCGAGTGACTTCACAACGTTTCGATTGTTAGTATCCACAATCGTCTTCGAGTGATGACTGGACTGATTCCTCCGAGAGATGACTATTTATGGGTCATTTGAGTACTCTCACTTATCTCTGCTTTCCTTTTTCCGCTTCACTGCTTTCGCTTGATTATAGGTTTTCGTATGTTATGTATCTCTACGCCAGCTTAGCTGAATACATTGTTGGACAACATGTATGCGGCTTCTTTGAATTTCCTCTTATACCAATGTTCCTCTCTGTGTATGATCCCAGCTTGGGGCCACTCGATGTTATGTTGATGGGTCTAAATATGCTCGGCTATTCCTGATTTGTTGGTTTCCCCTCGCTGTGTGTGTTTCTTGTGCTCGGCAATGGCGTCTTAGTATCACCGATATAGGATTTTCCCCACTCACAGGGTATCCGGTAAATGCAATTATTGGACTCGCAGTTCCGGATCTGAAGCAGGTTCTGATGTACTTCGATCCAATTCTTCGTATTTTTTCCGATAATCCTCTGATGTAGGAAAGTGCAAGCACTGGTTGTGATGGCTCATCTTCCTTGCGATGCCCTGCTGTATTTTAGCCAAAGTCTGTTCCAACATCGCTATGGAGTAGCAATTCCGTTGAAGATCATTTTTGATGATGTCTAGTTTCTTCTTGAGACCTTCCTTCGTATTACAGAGCCCGAAAGCACGGTCTAATAAAGTCTTGATGATTCCTCTTTTAGTCGATTGATGGTGGTTTAGATACCCACCCACCCACCGTGTGGGTGGGTTTCCGATATAGGGGAAAGGGGGGCACATTCAACCAGTTTTTAAAAATTGACATTTAGTAAAGTAAGTACTTGTATGTTGTCTTTGTTGTCCTAGTCTAATGAAGTATTGACCATTTGGTTGCCATTGCTAAGAATAGTATGTTTCTAAATCTATCATTTACTATGAAAATTTGCAATTTAAGAAATGTCTGCAAATGGTTGATAGTGCCCCTTCGGTGAGGTACATTCAACCACTGTCAGGGGCAGTTTAAACCAAGACGTCAGTAAAATGATAACTCATATATTTATGCATAATAACTCTATTTGTCAACTTAAAATACATTCTTAAGCTCGCATGGAGACCACAAGACAAAGACATAATAAATAACGCCATTTACTTCACATTATAAGAGGATAAGTTGATGTTGAAAGTCAGTAAAGAAGAGGTTTTTGCAGTTTTAGCTGAATTGGGTTTCGGTAACTTTAAAATAAGATCACGGCGGTCAACTGTAGATATGTCATCAACTAGAGGGTAATGCAATTTGTAATCTGGTACCTTTCGACGTAAATATTTAATTTGAAATTCATTGAGGTTTGAACTTTCTATGACTTTTCCTACGTAATAAGATACAGGCATTTTCAGAGGAAACTTCACCAAAACAAAGTCGTTTTTATTAATATCATCATCATCTGTTATGAGATGCACATTTTCTTCATCACTAAAATCATCAGAAATTTCCTCCGATTCTAGAACAATGGATTCGTCAGAATCTGAACTACTTGTGCTCATTTTCCTGGTGAGTTTTGTTGCAATCTTTGCCTTTTTATTTTCTGGAAACACTTGCTTCAGCAGCCGTTTTTGGTTTCGTTCACACTGAATTTGTTTTCGCCTTTCTCTTTCCCTAAGACTAAAAAATTCACACAATTGATAAATTCTTTTAACTTTCATGAAAAAATCCACCATAAAACGAGAAATGAAAATACCCTTGATAATTTTCTCTTGAACTTTGAGACGGATGCACTCACGAGAGTATGGGATCCGGGCCTATCCGACCATAACATCGTAAATATGAAATTAATGCTAAGCAGTGATAATGGACGTAATAGCAACAAAATATATTACAGATCCTACAAAATGAAAAAAATAAATTTAATTTTTTCCAGAAATTAGATATGCAGAATTGGGATTTCGTTGATTGTAATGAATGGAGTATAAACAAAAAATTTTTGAAATTTATTGACATACTCAAGTCATGTATGGAAAATTGTTTTCCTCTCAAACAAAAAAATAATAACAAACAAAGCAGTAAAAAATACTGGTACACAAATGAGCTCCAAACCATGAAAAATCAATTACAGCTCGTATCAGAACTATGCCAAATTTCTAATGATATGCATATAAAAAATCTAAAAAAAGAATATCAAAAAGTATACAAACAAAAACTCAATATTACAAAAAGAGAGTTTAATAACAGGAAAATAAAGGATTCGAATAATATTAATAAAACGTGTTGGGATATAATAAATGAAGAGAGGGGCAAAACAAAAAAACAGACAGAAATCAAACTAAACGAAAATGAGATAAATGACTTCTTCATTAACAAAGCAGACGATATATATCACAGTATAGTACAAACCCAATCACATGTAACTTCTCCATTGCCAGGAAATTTTAGCTGTTTCCCAAACTTTGAATTTAGGGAAGTAACCTTTAATGAAACTAGAAATATAATAAATAAAATGAAAAATAAAACTAGTGCTGACCATTATGAACTGAATATCTTTTTAATAAAAATAATCAAAAATATCATAATCTTACCCTTAACAAAGTTGATAAACGAAGCAATAAAATCAGGAATTTTTCCTGATTGCCTTAAAATTACTAAAGTGATCCCCATACCGAAAGAAAAAAATGCCGAAGAATTATGTAAACTGAGACCCATCTCAATACTTCCCGTAATCGGCAAAATATTTGAAGCAGCTCTGAAATTGCAGTTAGTAGAACACCTTGAGGTACATAACATAATGCAGCTGGTAGATAAAATCGTCGTAGGATTTCAGAAATGTGTCCACACAGGAACAGTGTTCTGCGATCTTCAGGCGGCATTCGATTGTGTGTCACATGAAATTCTGCTTAAAAAATTGGAGACGTTCAAATTTGAGGAAAACTCAATTAACCTTGTTAGATCATACCTATCGGAACATAGACAATACGTTTTTTTGAATAATAAGGCATCTGATACCAAAGAAATAAAAAACGGAGTCTACCAAGGTTCGGTTTTGGGACCAGTTCTGAAGATGACTCTGAGATTACGCAATTTGCTGACGACACGTCATTAACGCTCCAAAACACAAATTACGAGGCTATAGTTAAAGAAATGAAAGTAGCAGAATCGAATGCTAATAGATGGCTGACAAATAATAAATCAAAATTGAATACAAATAAAACGCAAAATTACTTTTTTACACACAAACAACTGCCTATAGACCAAAATGAATCGATTAAATTTCTTGGATTCCAAATGGATCCAAAGCTCTCTTGAGAAAAACATGTAGATTTTATTTGCAAAAAATTGGCAACGAGCATTTATATTATAAGAAGTTTAATGGGCATCTCATCTATTGAAACCATTATCACTGCTTATCATTCACTTTTTATGTCCCATGTATCTTATGGTCTAGTACACTGGGGGCACTCGCCTCATGCAAAAAGAGTGTTTGGACTGCAAAGAAAAGTTTTTCGAGTTATCTTCAAACTGGGTTATCAAGAAGACGTTAAAACAACATTTATTAATAATAAATTATTTACATTACCTTCTCTTTACGTCTATTCATGTATAAATTATGTAAAAAAAATCCTCACTTATACCTGAATCAAAACGATTTTCATTCACATAACACCAGACAAGCACAACAGATTAAAATTGAATTCACAAGACTAAATCACTGCCGTTTTTCGAAAAATTAATATGGTCCTATTTTATTTAACAAACTACCAGAAGATATAAAAAACTTAAATACAGCCTCGTTTACAAATTATATGAAGAATATCTGCCTGGAAAACGCTTTTTATAGTATCGACGAATTTTTATCATTTGACTTCAACACCAACTAATATTTTGAATTTACAATATACGTAGACAGTGATATTTATATTGAAATTGTTCACATCTCATTTCCTTATTTGTTTATTTATTCATTTAGTATTTTTATGATATATGATATTTGACAAAACCTTATAATACTATTGTATTTTTTTTATGGCGAATGAAGGATATTCTACTCTTCTTCATATTCTTCTCAATTCCTTCCAGACGATTTTTTTCTGGCGTAGTGGTGAAAATTCTAGACTTTCCTTTTCTACTGTTCGTCTTCTTCGTCTTCTTTATAGTAGCTCGGGGAAAGGGCCTAACAATTTCTGGAGTAATAACGTTCCTAGAGACTGAAGGTTCGTCTAAAAAAATATAAATATTAATTTTATGTGTAATAATCGATCACCTTCTTTATGTAAGCACCTTCTTTGTTCTTGCAGCTTGATAAAACAATCTTTATAGGTGTAGATGGCGGTGAAGTAAATGAACTTGAAGGACCTGTTTTTTTAGGCACGGTTATGCTGGATATTGGTAGATTACCTGCATGGATTTTTAAGATAGAATAATTAGCATGCGTCACTTTAAAAGATGACTTACATTGCGGTAGTGAATTTCCTGATTCTGGTCCAGGCTGTTTGTCTGCTGGTGTGTCGTCTATCCGATGCTGGGGAAAAGGATCGTCTTCTTCAATGTAATTCGCATAACTTGGAAGAAACTCATCATCTCGAAAGGCTAATCGGTTAAAAGGCCACATACCTGGTTTTTCAAATGACTTGGTTATATTTTTTTGAGTAAAGGCATTTTGAAAAGCTATTTTTGTAAGATGGGCAATCTCTCTTATTGTTATAGTTTTTCCTAGGTTGGAGGTCATCCAGTCGTTGAAGGCAACTGAGCAAAAGGATTTGGATGGTCCGTACACTACCACATCTAGCGGTTGAAGCTTGTGCGATGTATGCGGGGGAAATGAGAGCATGACTATACCATTGTCACGGCAGAAGTTTATTGCTTTTACGGTTGTATGCGACTCATGATTGTCCAGCAACAGGAGTATTTTATTTTCGATTGAACAGTGTGTGTGATTTCTAATATGTTCCAAAACGCATAGGAACAAATCACCTGTCATCCAACCTGACGACCTGACAACCTACGCTAGACGTAGGAGCATTAATCAAATAGTCATCTGGTTTGCGTATCCTTGGAAAAACATACACTGGAGGTAGCGCGATACCTAGTGCATTTATTATTCCTACAAATGTTGTTAGTTCTCCTCTATCAGCGGAAACAGTCTGGCTTACTTGCTTTTCGCCCTTGGTTGAAACAATTCCAACAGTGTTTAAGACGGTGGCTACTCCAGTTTCATCCATGTTGTAAATCTGTCCGGGAGTGAAATTGAATTTAGTTAATACTGATGTATAATTTTCGAAAAATTCTGATACGCTTCTTCTGTTGAAACCGGTGGCCCGTGCCAGACTTGTGCTTTCTGGTTTTCTCAAAGTTATTTTCTGTTTGTTTCTTTTCATAAAACATTTAAGCCATTCTATTCCGGCTATTCTATTCGGGTAAAGCAGATGCGTAATCGAATACCAATACTCTAAATTTGTTTATATGTTAACCCATAGTTCATATCTGAACATGTCTGGATATACTTCACTAATTCTATTTCCTGGTTATTTGTAAACACCTGAGACACACTATATTTGCCGGAATAAATACTTTGTTTACATCAGAATCACTTTCGTTGCCGGAGTCTTCATTGAATAGGGTTGCCAAACGCTCTTGTGAGTATTTTTTCTTCAATTTGCAAATTCTGGAATGAAGTGTATCCCTACTCAAATTAAAATTTCTACTAGCTACCCTTTCCGACATTCTGTTATGTATCACTTCTTTAATTGCATTTCTCATGTCATTTTCATTTATTTCTGTCCTGTTTGTCTTCCTCTTATACCTGCGCACCATCTAAAATCAAATGTTCACTCACTCAGCTCAGTTAGGTTTATTAGGATTTTCTGTAGCATAAATATAAACCAGGGGCACATTCAACCATTGGTTGAAGGTGCCTCACCATGAGGTGATTGAATGTGCCTCCTGACCTTTGTTTCAGAAATAACATGCGGCTTTTAGAATTCTAGTATTTCTAGGTTAGAATCGCTAAGAAAACATTAATATCTAGTTTTCATAATACCATAAACTTTAACACAAATTTATAAAATTCAACAACAAAAAACTTACCTTTATTACCCCAAAATTCTACTTAATTTATTTTCTCGTGTAGAAATCACATACTAGCTACCAAACTTCACAGACAGTGTCAGTGGGTATAGCCGAGTAAATGGGATTTTTTTCGGCGCTAAATTCGAATAATTAAATGATTTTGAGGAGATGGTTGAATGTACCCCCCTTTCCCCTACAGGTGTTTTCCACCTAGTGTCGGTCCTCTTCACCAATACCTCTAAGAATCGCAATTCGTTGTAGACTTCCTTCTCCATTGTGAAAGTGATGGAAGGTCTAACGCTGTTGATGTGTTTCAGGAAGGCGTCTAGTTCAGTATTTCCATGGTTCCATATTATGAAGGTGTCGTCAACGTATCTCGACCATACAAGATGTTTCTTGTGGGCTTCTTCAATGACCAGAGTTTCAAACCGCTCCATATATATGTTGGCTTTGACTGGTGAATGTAGCGATCCAATTGGCAGTCCCTCTTCTTGTGTAAAGAATTCGTCCTTCAGTTGGAAATAACAGTTTCGTACACAACATCCTAGCAATTCCATAATTACTTCTATAGTAAATTCGTTCTATCTGTCAGGTCCACGTCTTCGGTTATCTTCCTCTGTTGGATTTGGAGTGCTTCTTCGACCGGAACGTTGGTGTAAAGGCTTTCCACGTCGAAAATGAATAGTTGATCTTCCATTACAAGGAAAAACATCGTATTTTGTGAAGAATTTACGAATTCTTCACACAACAAGAGGGACTACCAATGGGATCTCCACTTCCACCAGTCATAGCCAACATATATATGGAGCGGTTTGAAACTCTGGCCATTGAAGAAGCCCACATGGAATCTCTTAACTTTTTATTTTTTGTCCAATTGTTCTATTTTTACTTGTATTTTATTTCACAATTATTTGATTCCAGAGTTTTTTGCTTAATATAATTGTTATTTTCAGCTATTCATTTTAAATTCTTCTTCTTTAATTTTTCAATTCTTCTTTTTTCAGTTCTTTCAGGGATTCCAAGTTATTTTATATAAGTAGGTGCGGCCAATAAGGCCTAGCTAAGCGGAAATTCAAATAAATCAAAGACTGTTTAAACAAATCAGTAAATTTTAATGTTTGTTAAACATTTATGTCAATCACTATTAATTAAAAACGAAAAACAGCAACTTCTGCCATGAACATAGTTAAAATTAAACATTTTAAAAAACACTGTCTTTAGGCTTTATTAAACTATGGTAGTATATTAAGGCCTATGGCTTTAAACAAGGGTGAGTGGCGGGGTGATCACTGTCTCTCTCTTATAGGTGTTTGACAGTCCCCCCGGTGCAGACCACACGGCACTCACCCAGTAAAGTTATCGGTCAACCACCCTATCCCGCATCTGCGGGCAACAGGCGTTGGCCGATTTCAAGCTAGATGTGTGGGAGAGGTGTCTCGCAAGAGCCCTCGGCGGCTACTCATCCAACGCTGGAAAGGTAGCTTTCCTAACATGAGTGCCCCTTGGGGTAACGTAAGGGTATGCGGTGCAGACCACACGGCGTACACCCAAAAGTTGTTGATGAACCGCCCTATCCCGCACCTACACGGGTAATGGGCGCGACATCTTCGACATATGATGTGTGGTAGAGGATGCTCGTGAGAGTCCTCGACGGTTACTCATCAAACGTTGGAAAGGGAACTTTCCTAACATGAGTTCAAGGGGGGAGGTGAGTGCCCGCTCGCGGCTGGAGGCTAGTGAGCCTCATCTCCAACTGGCGTTGGCCTCTTAGGGGCAGCGGCTCCGCTAGCGGGTAAAGGGATACAGGGCTGCGGTAATCCATTCATGGGTGCATTGCAGCCCCATTATGAGGCACTGGACGGCTTACGCTGTTCCGTGATCCTCGCCTGCTTCTGTACGGATCCAAGCGTTCGAGGTGTCGGGGCTTGCGGTCCTTCCGGGCTCTAGTATCCGAGTCTAGCCTTGGAGGGCACCAAGGCAGACGCTTGAGGTGTCGGAACCCGGTTGGACGGAGCTACTAGTATCCGAGCTTAGGACCCCGGCCGGCCACTTCCGGGACCATATTCCCAATTGATTTGGCATGGCTGGCGGGGGCAGGTGTGCGACGCGAGCACTCTCTGGCGAAAGAAGAGCTTAGTTAACTTGTACGAACGTTCGGTCGAACGCTGCCGATGGTCCTGTCTCTTGGTTAGCCACACTAAGTAGATGTAAGGAAGCAATTCCGGGTTCGGTGAGCGGGAGGAAGCCCTGCGAAATCCTGTTGGTGTGGGGTGAGGGGCGGTACCCGCAAGGATTTCCCGAAAATTCACCCCTCCACGCCCGATCGCATCCAACGCCAGGGTACGTCTGGGGGGCCTAACCGGCCCCCCAGGCCCCCCGGTGCGGTCGTAACTATGACTCTCCGACCGATTACAAAAATAAATGAAATAATCTTCTTATATTTGGTAATTGAGATCCATAAAATAATAGTAATACGATAATCACAGTAAAGACTTAAAAATAACATTTTTTCTTTAATTAGGCACAATCTGGACACTCAAAATCATCATCATCCTCCCCTGTTAAACCAACGCACTCCTCGTGGTACCACTTGCTGCATTTGCAACACATCCTCATAGCAGTCTCTTGCTCCTGTTTACATGCGTGACAGTACCAACTTTCTCTATTCTCTTTCCTGCTCTTTGCTCCTTTTGTGCTTTTCATTTTTGAGGTCTTTTTTTCTATTTTGTTTTTATCAAACAGGTCTTTGGTAACTGGAGTTCCTCTATAATTGATGGCTTTTCTTCTGACTGTTGGTGTCTTTTCGGTATTTTTAGCTGTTGTAGGCAGGAGTTGCTTAAATGATGCTCTTTTCACTTGAGCGAGGGGTACATTATCCTCATCGTCAGAACTGGAACTACCGTAAACCATTCTGTAAAACATTTCAGATGATTTTTTTGGGGTATTATCAATTATTTGTTCTTGCATGGACGTCGATGTCTGGGGTGTCTCGGAAGCTGTTGGCCTAGATGGGACGTGAGGTGGCAAATTTTCTACATCTACAACGTCTGGTACAGGAGCTGGAGCTTCTGACAATACAGATGGAGCAAAGGCTGTTTCAGGAATAGCGTGCGGATTAAATGGATACAAACCAGTCGCTCTAAAACCACTTGTTATGTTACTATGTGTCATACATTTAGACCAGACAGTAGTAAGTATAATATTGAAGCGTGCCTTGGTAAGCTTTTTGTCTGGATTTTGTTCCTTGAATAATAAAACTTCTGAATCCCAGTGGTGTTCAAATGATCGATAGACAGCTTTGTCAAGTGGTTGCAGTTCATGGGTTGTATTGGAAGGTAAGCAGTACAATGCTATGTCGAGTGAATCTGCAACTTCCACGATGGATAGATCTAAGTGACAAGCTGCCCCGTCAAATAGTAAGAGGCACTTTCCTGGAGTTTTGTAGCGGGCTAGGTGCTTCAAAAACTCTTTAAACAGTTCATTTGTCATATAACCTTTTGCAGATTTTTCTACTAATGATCCCGGTGGTAAATTATCATATAACTCAGGCTTCAAACGTTTGCCTTTAAAAATTATCATTGGTGGTATGCTAGTACCAAGTGCGTTCACACAACCGGCGATGGTGACACTTTCGGCGTGTTCTGAAGACTGTAAATGAACTCTTTTGGCTCCCTTCTGTGCCAAAACAGTCTGCTGGTGGTGAATCGTTAGGCGGCAGCCCTTCTCATCCATGTTGTAAATCTTCTCAGGGCGAGTTCTGAGATCCAATTTATCATAAACTTCGTTCAGTCTCTGGAAATGATCATCTACGATAAATTTATTAAGCTTTTGAACCCTGGCCGGGTTCATAAACTGAGCCTTTCGACGTGATATCTCCGGATGTCTCTTCATAAACGCCCTAAACCAATCCTTACCAGCAACTTTAGCTTGTTGATTGAAGGGATGATTGATGGCATTCGTCTCGCAAAATTTAAAGACTAACCGGCGGAGAATCTCTGGAGTAACAGGTGATCCTATTGCAGCAAACCTCACAATTCTACTCACAAGCTCAGCTTCCTGTTCTTCATTAAGTAAAAGTTTTCGGCCCAAGGTTTTTTTTAACTGGCGGTCTGGAGGTGGTTTCGTATAGTTCTTCTGGGTACTTTGTACCTTTCAGCAGCTTTGTACGTACTCAACCGTCCACATTGTACTGCTCTGACTGCTGCCACCAGATCATCTTCAGACCACAATGCTCGCTTGGAAGGCATTGTGATTATGAGGTTTGCCTGAAAACCATAAATCAATTAAAAACAGTTGTTATTTCATTTCTAAAGGTCTTAAATAAACAGTAAAATAGTCACTCGATGATATTAATAAAGGAGGATAATAAGGCCTATGGTCAAATTTTATAGGCCTTATTAACAACCAACCACATTGTCAAGAAAAGTTTAAAATATTATTATTCTGTCTAATTTATACTATTTTGTACAATACAGGTCTTTAAAACATTAACTAATAGAAAAGTTAACTATAAATTAATGTGGAAAAGTGTAAAAATGAAAAAAATACTTACGTTTGGTTCGACCGTTATATTATAAATCGAGACGTGTGTCCGCCGGCCACAATGAGCGATGTCGCAGCACGCGAGCTTGCGAGTCGTAACAGGTTTGGGGCGCCATCTAGGATGGTTTGCTACCTATGACTGTGATTTCGCTTAGCGGGAACCATTTAAAGTTGTGTTGGCCGCACCTACCTTACTATCAGACAATGGAAGTCCGAACTAATAAAATTCATCGTAAAACATTGTCAATCACCTTCACACAAAAACTGGAAACCTTCCAGAAATGTTTCCAATGTTTCAGTATGATTTATGTTTTTCCAGGATTCGCACCGTTCACTGATGGAACTATTCTCGTGAACCCAACAAGTGCTCCATCCACTTCCAGCTCAAGTACGATTGCCACGTCAGCTGGCTTCGAGATGGCAGATTTTCCAGAAAGAGACCTCCTCTTCAGCCTGACCAGTACAGAATCATATCTGGATCTGAACGCGCAGGATCTGGAATTCGGATTCAACGAAACGAAACGAGATCGGATTCTGAGGACGTACGTGAGAAACTCGTATAGTTATCACTTGAATGAAATATTTTCCACTCTGAAGAATGAGTACACCGACTGGGAGAAGCCCTCACAGAATCCATTGAATGTCAGAGACACAACTCTTGAAGTGTTGAGTGACGGCCACACTGCATCGCCGTTGTTGAGGATAGGTTACTTACACACCATGGGTGGGGGAAAGTCATTTTTTCTACATTTCCAGCATCATGGTGGTGATCGCGATCTTCCGATGGTGAGTTGCGTTGCTAGAAATAATTCACAATTGAGATGTTGTTTCATAGACTAATAATAATAATGATAATATAAGTTTATTCATGACATTTTATAATGTAAACATCGGAGGTAATAAACAAACTTCTGAATAAACTGATAATAACCTTGAGCAGTGAAACTTGTGCCAAGGTAAGTCATAAAAAAAGACATTTCTCTATAAATACAATCTCACATATATTCATATGTAAAGTATATGAACACATACAGTGCATTGCATTTAAAACCCTGAATAACTTTTGGTACAACGATTTGCAGGAAAAATAAAAAAACACGTCAACCTTAGTATACAGGGGGACACATTTTGACATATTCACATTTGACCTAAATTCCCCTATCGTACCCCCAGAGCACGTCACCATTTTTTTTAATGAATCGATTGTTTTGCATCATCAGATGTTCCATGATGGACATATTTCAATCGCCGGTTTCGATGATTCCCACATTGATTTCAATTTAAGAGCCACCGGTAGACAGCTGTTTCAGCCTATTGGGCATCGTCAGTACAGGGCAGGCGGTCCTCGATTGAAGACAAAATGAGAAAAAACCAAGAAAGTACTTGATAAAAATAGCTGCGTAAACGCAAGCGAAACATAAGTGGAACCACCTATTGGTGTGACACCCAAGTCAACTTGCCAAGTTTTTATGTCAGTGTTGGTGGTTTGACCAATCAACCGACATCTGCGGTAGCAGAAATTTGGGAAGCTAACCTGAAATGCCATCGAAAAACGAATCCACATGTTTCTAGAAATGGTATGAAATCTAGAAAAAATTTGTCGGTTGATTGGTCAAACCACCAACACTGACATAAAAAACTTGGCAAGTTGACTTGGGTGTCACACCAATAGGTGGTTCCACTTATGTTTCGCTTGCGTTTACGCAGCTATTTTTATCAGGTACTTTTTTGGTTTTGCTCATTTTGTCTTCAATCGAGGACCGCCTGCCCGGTACTGACGATGCCCAATAGGCTAAAACAGCTGTCTACCGGTGGCTCTTAAATTCAAATCAATATGGGAATGATCAAAAAGTACATATCTATTTATTTTTTGATTTTCATGGAATTATTTTCCAGCAGCTTGACTGCATTAACCTTTCTAGATTTTTATATATATATAAATATATATATATATATATATATATATATATATATATATATATATATATATATATATATATATATATATTTTTGATTGATGCGACTAATTTTCCTTTATTTTGAGTATTTCAATAATAAATTCTACAAAAAGGATTTGAAGCTTTATATCTTCTATTAATTATCTGCGAGCGCTTTCGACAGTTGGTAGTACTGTCATCTTCTAGGTAGGCACTCCTCAAACTGAACTGGTCATCCTGTTGTCTGCCTCTTTATACGGTCAGAGCGTCTTAACTCAGGTATTTCAGGTACTTTAGGTAAATTTGCCTGTATTTGTACTGCATCAGGTACTCTTCTTTGTGTTAGATCTTCTCTAGGAATGTGTATGGTTTCGTTTAATATATTGAATGTGAGGTCTTGTTGTGTTTTGATTTGTACTTGTTCCTCGGTAAGTGATTTCTGACTGTGAAATTAATGGATGTTCAAGTTTTCCCAAATGTCCATGCGGTTTCCTTTGTTGACTTGTTTTATGAGTCTTATGTTTGTTTTGTATGGCGTGTTTTGCGAGGTATGATTTATATACTATTGGATTTATATATGCCTTTTTGTGCTCATTGTACCTTTGGATAAGTTTTTTCTTGGTTTGACCGATATAGAACTTGTTGCAGTCCGAGCATTGTATATTGTATATCCCGTTTTGGTCTTTGTCTTCTTCTTCATAGTTGTTCATTTTTTGTGTTATCTTCGTGTTCGGCTTGTATGTGATGTTGATGTTCAGTGGTTTGAAGATGTTTGTTAGTTTTTTGGTTTGGTGTCCTACGTACGTAAATACTGTCCATCGTTGTGTTGTTTTGTCTGTTGGGGTGGCTTGATCCTTGTTCTGTATTTTTTGTTTGATTCTGTTTTCTAGTTTATCTATTGTCTTTTGGGTGTATCCGTTTTCGTTCGCTATTTGGTATATGACTTTCCGTTCTTTGTTTCGGGCTTCATTGCTGAGTGGTATCCTTAACATTCTATACATGAATGCGTTATATGTAGCCATTTTGTGTGATGGTGGATGGTTTGAACTTGCGGGTATGGTGGAGCTTGTTTGTGTAGGTTTCCTGTATATTGCCATTTGAAATTATGTTTTGTTGTGGTTATATCCTATGGTTATGTCCAGGTAGTTTTGAGTTGTGTTCTTCCTCAATGCTGAAACATAGTTTTTGATTAATTTCGTTAATTTCTTTTTTTATTTGATCTATTCTTATTCCATTGTTTTGTGATATGTACAGTCCATCGTCAACGTATCTGAACCATTTTCCTTTTTCATCATGTGTTTTCTTTGTTAAGATTTTCTCATCTATGGTTTGCAGGTATATTTCGGATATGCTAGATAGTGGGGATCCCATCGCTAGTCCATCTGTTTGTTTATAAATTTTCCCTTCAGATTCGAAATAATTTTGATTTTGATTTTGAAGTATTGTATTTAGACTGTGTTCCATTCGGTTGATGTAGGTTTTGTCTATGTTTTGGTGTTTTAGTTTCTCAGATATGATGTTTATACTTTCGTTGACTGGTATGTTGGAGTACATGTTTTTTATGTCGAACGAGAACAGTTTAGTACCTGAAATTCCTGAGTTGAGACGTTCGGACCGTATAAAGAGGCAGACGACAAGAAGACAAGTTCAGTTTGGGGAGTGCCTAGAAGATGACAGTACGACCAGCTGTCGTACTGTCGTACGACAGCTGTCATCTTTTACGTTTGATACGTAACATATGGAAACCTCTTATCAAGCGAAAAACGACCAACTCCCCCCAAACGGTCATCTCTCGATAAAACCCATGAAGCGGAAAGAGGAAAGAGGGGATAGGTAAAAGGTGAAAGCACCCGAATGACCTATAAATAGTCAGATCTCGGAGGAGTAAGTCCAGTTATCACCGAAGACGATTGTGGATACTAACAATCTAAACGTCGTGACGTAACTTGGTTTGGAATCTTTTAATTTTTATTTTTCATTTTTGTTAATAATATTTTTTAATTTTCAGCTTTTATCGATATTTCAATTTTTTATTTTCTGGTTGTAGCTTGTATGTTATTTCCTTGTAATTTCAGTTTTTTGTTTTAATAAAATTGTTATTTTCGGTTAATCTTTTTATTTTTTTCAGGGATTTCAAATCAATTTATATTGTATTAGACAATGGAAGTCCGAATTGATGAGATAAAGGAAAATTAGTTGCATCATCCAAAATATATATATATATATATATATATATATATATATATATATATATATATATATATATATATATTTATTTATATATAATAATTGTTAAACCGTAAACCGTTGAAATATACTACAGTATATTTCTAATGAGATTTCTTGAAAAACCTGTTGAAAAAATCGTTTAAATTCAACGATTGATTGCACTAGATTCAATTCACGACTATCAAAGTCTTCCAAAATAAATTAATAATGTTGAATTTGTTTTCGGGTCGACAGTTGAAAAAAATTATTGAAAGTAAAATGATTACTGATGCTTTTTCAATCTGTTGGTTTCAGAGACTTGGTAGTGTTCGAGGAGACGAGATCCCGTACATTTTTGGGTTACCCCTCAGCGGAAGTGGGACATATAATCACAACGATGTTTACATTTCGAAAACACTAATTAATTATATCAGCAATTTCGTTGTAAATGGGTAAGTTGAAAAATTATCTTATTATTTTCAAAATAATTCTAGTATTATAAGCTGTCCACTGTTTCCGGGTTTATTAGCCGTGATCAGTCGTACTTTTCGTACCAAGTGTTTTGAAAGCTCCGATTTGTTGATTTCCCCACCCCACCGATAGTAACAAGACGTTTACTTAAATCTGGACAAGGTCGCTTCACTTCTTCAACTATGTATAATTTATCGTCATAGGAATGACTTGAAAAATTCTGCTCATTTACTAAAATATTAACAAGATCACAAGTATTGCGAATGTTTACATTTACCTGGGGAAGTTGTGACGCTGTGCTAGGTCCCGCTATATCCATTTTTCGGTAATAAGTAATGTAATATTTTAGAAAAACCACCGAGATTCACTGCTCACCGAACCGAAAACTATCTATTATAATAAAAAAGTGTGCACTGTCACTGTGCACTTTTAACCCTCAACTCAAACTCAACCTGTTAATCTAAAAATAGCATTACTAGCATTAGACGCCCCCTCCCCGAAAGACCATCGGTCAGTTTTCGTTAATTTTCGTGTCGCCTACAAGGCTTGCCTCTGAAAACCAAGTTTTTACGCACATTTTAAAGCTATTTATAGATTCGGCTGTGTCATACAGAACAATTGTAATACGCTAGACAAAGAAATGCAGAGGCAAGCCTCTATCCATATACCACCTAAAGCAGAAATGAGATGGATGATATTTATAGTGAAACGCGGTAATTGACGGCGGACGGCGGCAGGACCGTATTTTACTAATTTAATAAAAATTCTAATTGATAAAATAATGAATGCAAATAGTAAAATAATATAAATTTGTGATTTATTCAATTTGCAAATTATTGGTGGGGCACTGCCTCATCTGCCTCATAGGAGAAGCCGCCACTGCTGAAAATGTTCCAAATCGTCCCGTTACTTACATTTAAAGTATTTGCAATTTTTGAGTAGAAGTACCCGGATCTTCTTCTATCGTGGCCAGCGCATTATCTTCTACTTCTACCGTTCTTAGTGTCATTGGCCTTCCTGATCCTACATTCCGCTTCAATGCTCATGTTTCACGAAGTCGTTGATGTATACTTTGGAAGGCTTTTCTATTAGGCACATTACGATTAGGAAATCGTTCACGGTACAACCGCCTAGCTTCCGATGAATTGCCATCAGCAAGTCCATAAATGAAATGCATGTCAGCCATATCTGCTTTTCTACTGCCATTCATGATAGAGGACTTCACTAACAAGACTTCAAATATTAAACACAGAAAATGCACGTCGAAGAGACGAAGTCAATGATACACATACAATCGACAATTAAAATTACAAAAATTGTTATGGTCGAAATTCTTTTTCACCCCGTATCTTCATAAGAAAGCGCCTGATCAAAAATCATCAGAAGACAAAATATCTTTATAATAGTTCAAGGAGGTCTCTCAATTTTTTAGGGGGATGTTCAATAAACATCCTGTATAGATGATTCAAACACGATATTTTATGAATAATCCCAAACTTTCTGGCCGGGAAATAATATTTAATGTATTTTATTCAAAATCAAAGTTCATTTTGGTGCTGTGAAATGAAACAATACGTAACTGAACAAACAAACAACAATTGACTTTACTATTGTTTCTAGAGATCCAAATGGTGCTGTTTCCAATAATTCCCAGATCGGAGTCAGAGTTTCGCAAATAGAAAAAGAACGAGAGGTCAGCTTGCCGTTTTGGGATACTTATGACGTCATCAACCAGTTTTATTTGGAAATAGGTGAGACATTCATATCGAACTGTAGATTTTATCATATTTGGAGATAACTTTTGTAACGCTGAATCAAAAATAATTTTTCTGTTTGAAGATGGAGACGTGGAAAGCTAAAATCTTCCCAAAAATGCATCTTCCAGATTCTGAAAAAACGTAGAAATTGTAATGAAAAACTTCACACAGTAACTCGTTTGCTTTTTACAATGAGAAAACAGTGTATAGTCTAATCAACAAGTTCAAAAACATGAAAAATAGAGATAAAGGTCCTAAAAATATAAGCGATAGATCATTCGATTCGGAATCACCTCTGGAAAAATGTTTTTGAAGGATTTCGGTGCAGGTGAAAAATTGCAATTGTTATTTACAAAATAAGATAAAAAAAATGGTATTTAGTTTTTCGTTAGTAACTCAAAGAATATTATTATGTAAACAATTTTGAAAAAAGCTTGTTAAAGAGGAGGAAATTTCCGATAAAAAAGTCTCGACTCCTGAAACTCTATCTCCATTATTTATAATTTTAATTTGACGTTGAAAATAGGGTTCCGCGCGGATGTTACGGCATGCGCGCGCTGCCGCTAAAGAGAGTTTATCAAAAGAAATAATTTTTTTATATAACATAAAATGACATGTCAAAAATTTGAAAAAAATTTAGTAGCTTCTTAACACTTGAGTGAATCGAGTTCCGTGGAAAAAAAAGTTTTATCACCATTTTTCAAAAAGTTATTCAGTTGTTAACTAACAAATTTTTTCTCAATCTCCTCTCGCATAAATAATGGGATAAAAAATATAAATGATTGGCCTATAAAATTTAAACTTCATGGAGCCCTTTTGATATATATATATATATATATATATATATATATATATATATATATATATATATATATATATATATATATATATATATATTTGCTAATTATGATTTTTTATAACTACTGCAAAATGAAATATTCAAAAATTGTTGATAATTTTTTTTTTCAATTGATATTTAGCTATGTCTGTTTTCACATTGAACAATGGCAGTTAACATAGGATATGAATTTTTTACGTAGTTTGTTTATTAAATTGTTTTAATCAAATAGACAAATTCAATATTTTTGAAATTTTTTTTTGCTATTTTGTTGTCTAGAGATAATTATGATTTAAAATTTTTTTTTTTTCAATTTTAATTTTTAATTGTTTAAAATCGATTTTTTTATATTTTGATTGTTTAAATAATTAGTTAAGAAATGATTTTGCTTTTGAAAATTACAATTTACACTTTTAAATAGTTTGGCAAAACATTTTTTTTATTTATCATTTAATTTTTTATTAGTTCAACAATTTGTTATATACAAATATAGACCAACGTTATTTTTTTCTGAAGCAGGAAAAAATTATAAAAACAGCTATATATAAAAAAGTCCATGAAAAATTACCGTATAGTATGATATTAGAAAGTATTATAATAAATAAGAAAAAAATTATGGCACTTTTTTATATATAGCTGTTTTTATAATTTTTTTCTGCTTCAGAAAAAATTAAAAAAACAGAAAATACATTACGCATGCGTCTAGACGTCGGCGCATTGAGCGACGTATTCGCTCAAATATTCCTGGAGTCCCTCTGATTACCCTGCACGCATCGATGATGCGGTTTCTTAAGTCCTCTACATCGCGAACAGAAGTTCGATAAACCAAATGCTGTTACTGGCTCAATCCCCGGATTGAGATCCGGGGATCGAGCGGGCCAGTTCTGGGGTCCTCCTCGACCTATCCACTGATTTGCATATGTTTCAGTAAAATGCTGACGTGCTACTGACTAAAATGGGCGGAAGCCCCATCATGCACAAAAAACATATCCCTTCTGACGCTCAAAGAAACTTCCTCCCAGCAGTACTTGCACTTCTCTTAAAAGTTGAACGTATGCCTCACCATTTAATCGAGGAGGTAGAAAATGAGGACCAATTGAATCATCCCCAATAACTCCGAGCCACACGTTAAGAGAAAACTGTTCTTGATGGTTAGTTTCGACAATAGCGAGAGGGTTTTCATCAGCCCATATGTGGTAATTATGAAAATTAATAATCTTGTCCCGAGAAAAACTACATTCGTCTGTGAATTCTATCGTCGTCACAATTTCTTCTAATCATTTCCAGCATCCAATTGCAAAATTCAAGACGGTTCGGTAAGTCTCGCGGTAACAGTGCCTGTACTCGTTGCAGATGGTAAGGGTATAAGAGTTGTTCCTTTAAAATTCGAAATAACGTCTTATGATCAACATTCAGCTGGAAAGCAATCTTTCTAGTACTGGTATTAGGTTGTTCTTCAATCAAATTAAGTACTGCTTCCTCAAGCTGTGGTGTTCGTACTTCTCGATGGCGACCACAATCCTGCGTTCTTTTGTCGAATGAACCATATTCTCGTAATCGTTGATGAAGTCGAGCAAATATTCTATGTGAAGGATGCTGCCGTTGAGGATACATTTCAGCATATCTTCTAGAAGCTTCTAACCCATTCCCCTGCGACAGACCGTAAACGTAATGCATATCAGCCATTTCCTCATTTGTGTATGCCATTTTAATAACAAGTGAATTATTAAAGTAACAAATTAAGAACAGAACAACAACACACAATTAGTATTGATTCGAAAATTCACAAACAGACAGCGTCATACCAATTTAATTGTCACTATCGCTAATAGCGACCTACTAGATAGATTAGTTTCGTATTTTCGCATTTATGGCGATTTATCTCTGTAGTTGTTCGTGAAATAATTTTTTGCTGCGAACTGGTTTATTTTGCGCAAAAAACCCAGGAGACATTTTTTGTTTAGAATGAAACAGGCTATCGGAAATAAATTTTTGAATGGTTAACAAATAATGAGACAAAAAGTTACATCGGGAATAAATTTTAGGGGTTGCGTTTTCCACCCCCTACAACCATGGGGTAAACCATGTGAATTTCTGGCCAAGTGTCTTTTTGGTAGTAATTTCAATATTGTAACTTTTTTAGTGCTTGTGGAAAAAATTGTTATACAAATTTTATGTACCCCCTTTAAGGGGCTGTATCTTCACAAGGGATACTCCAATGAAGTTTCTTTATATGAAAGATCCTATCTTTTTTTCGATGAGGAATCACCTCCTTGAATGTTTTACACTTATTTAGTTACACCCTGTATGAATTGCTCACATGTTCACATTTAATTTCGAAATGAAACGTCAGGAATATTCCGAATTTCTTTGATGGCGCATTTCATTAGTTCTGACTTCCATTGTCTAATATAAAATAAATTGATTTGAAAACTCTGAAAGAATCAGTAAAAAATTAAAAAGGTTAGCTGAAAAATAACAATTATATTAAGCAAAAACAAAACTGAATTCTCAATGAAATAAAATACAAGCAACAACCAAAAAATAAAAAATTGAACTATCAACCGCTTCATCGGTTTTAGCGGAAGCTGACCGTTTGGCGGGAGTTGGTCGTGTTCCGCTTGATTAGAGGTTTCCATGTGTTGCGTATCTCTACGCTAGCTTGGCTGAATGCTTCATTGGACAACATATATGCGGCATATTTGAATTCATCAATATAACATCAAGTGGGCTCAAGTTGAAATCATACACAAAGAGGAACACTGGTTCAGGAGAAAATTCAAAGAAGCTGCATATATGTTGTCTAACAACGCATTTAGTCAAACTAGCGTAGAGATACGCAACATATGGAAACCTCTAATCAAGCGGGACACGACCAACTCCCGCCAAACGGTCAGCTTCCGTTAAAACCAATGAAGCGGAGTGAGGGAAGAGGGGATAGGTGAAAGCACTGGAATGAAATATAAATAGTCAAATCTCTGAGAGATAAGTCCAGT
This sequence comes from Leptinotarsa decemlineata, assembly GCF_025532065.1. Lineage (NCBI taxonomy): Eukaryota > Metazoa > Arthropoda > Insecta > Coleoptera > Chrysomelidae > Leptinotarsa > Leptinotarsa decemlineata. The sequence goes on along the minus strand of NW_027412572.1, from coordinate 1,389,140 downwards.
TATTACCCGAAGATGATTGTGGATACTAACAATCAAAACGTCGTGAAGTAACTTGGTTTGGAATCTATTAATTTTTAATTTTCATTTCTTGTTAATGATTTTTAAATTTTTTCGTCTCGTTTTTCTGTATTTTATTGTGATTTCAGTTTTGTTTTTGCTTAATATAATTATTGTTATTTTTCAGCTAAACTCTTTTTTAATTATTTACAGATAATTTCGGAGATTTCAAATCAATTTATATCATATTAGACAATGGAAGTTCAAAATAATGAAATGTTTCGGATTTCGTTCTATGTATATATTTATTTCAAAATGTTTCATTTCTATATCATAACATTCACTTGTCTTCATCATTTTTGAGAGCTATAAATCCATAAATTATCACAGGAAGCCGGGCTGTAAAAAAAGACCATTATAGGGGACATAAAATGTCACTTTGGTTGAATCTAATTCCACAACTCCATAGACCTGGCGAAGGAGACGAAATCTCTATGAGGCATCATCATTTTCAAGAAGAAGATGAACGGTACTATGATGGTGAGTTTTTCAATGTAATATAGTTATGGTAGAGAATCTATTTTACAATTTGAATTTTCACATACTGTAAAATGAGATGTTAGAATAAATTGGAAAAATTGAACAATAAAAATAATTCATTATTTTTAGTCAGTGGGATATGCTTGAAGACTGGCAGTAAACGAATTTAAAGCAAATGAACTTTAAACGTTCAGGCCAGTCTCCATATACCTACACAGTAGGTTTAATGGACTGACGCCTATCAGAAAACAACTACTCCCCTGGCTGTGTGATTCTGTGAAGATTCCTGCACTGACGCCTGTCGGATATAATCCAACGCCCTTCGTGGTAATAGCCAGGGGAGTAGTTGTTTTCTGATAGGCGCCAGTCCATTAAACCTACTGTGTAGGTATATCCGAGACTGGCTTGAACGTTTATAGTTCATTTCTTTAGATTTAAAAATACACACATCGGAAAAGTCTAGGGATATTTTTAAAAATGGCAATAATTTTTTTTAGATCACTTTAGGGAAAAAAAAGTTGACGGGTGATTATTAAACAAATGTAACCTACAACAAAATTTATTAAATGGTCAAAAATACTGAGTGCGCATATAAGCAAAACTAAAAAAAAATATGGCTCTTCTTTGGCACCCCGAAAAAAAATCATAATACAAAAAAATTGGAATCAGTACAAAGTATGGCCTACACGCTGGTTTATTACGGCCCTACATCTATCGTGCATCGACAAAATGAGATTGTCAATGTCTTGTTGAGGTACATTTGCCCATTCAGCGATTGAAAGCTCTCTCAATTGAAACATTGTGTGAATGTCCCCATATGCGGAGTAATTCTTCGTTGAAGCATGTCCCACACATGCTCGATGGGATTCAGGTCCGGTGATTGTGCTGGCCATGGCAATACATCAACTCCTTCGTTGGTGAGCCAGTCAGTCACTAGACGCGCGACATGTGGACGAGCATTATCGTGCATTAGGTGGAAGTTTTCACCAACAGCACCAGCAAACGGACGGACGATAGGTAGAAGAATGGTGTCGAGGTACTGTCGAGCTGTGAGGGAGCGATTTGGAAAAACAAGATCATGATTCCGCCCCATAGCATTACTGTACCACCTCTGTATATGTGGACTTCCTGGACGTGTCTCAAACGTTCATTATTTCCAGGTCGTCTCCACAGTCTTACTCGACGAGAATCTGGATGAATTCCAAATCTGGATTCGTCTGTAAACAAAACTGTGGCCCAATCATTTGCATCCCAGTTTTGATGTTCTTGACACCACTCTAATCTTCTACCGCGATTGCCTCTCGACAAAGGTGGACATCTAAGTGGCCTTCTGTTGTGGTGATCTGCTTCATACAGTCGATTTCTGACAGTATCACGACCAATGGTTACCTGGTGCGTCTGCTGCAACACGTTAACCAACTCAGGTGCTGTGATTGTCGGTTGTCTTCTTGCGGTTAAGACCAAAAATCGGTCTTGAACTGCAGTTGTAGCGCGTCCTCGCCCTGGATGTTGTTCGGCTGGACTGCCAGTTTCACGGAAACGCCGCCACAATCGACTGATAACACTTTGGGAAACCCCCAAACGAAGAGCTACATCATTTTGTCGCATGCCACCTTGAAGAAGCCCTACAGCTCTATTCATCTCAGCCAATGGAAAGTGATGGCGTTTCATGTTAAAGCACAATATTTCCAGTTTAATTGCTGAGCAAGAACTGCATAGAATGTACAAACTCGACACTTTCAGATTATTCATTTTAGCCGAAAACCTACAGTTTGTAAAAAACTTGATAAAATATTAGTTACCGTTTTTGCAGGCTTTGTTCAACCCATAGAAATCTACAGGGTGGTCGAGTGTACCAATTTAATCGAAATTAAACGACCTCGTGCATTTATTTTTATGATATTTAGTATGTTATAAAAATATCCCTAGACTTTTCCGATGTGTGTTTTTCTGAAATATCCTGCACAACAGACAAACAGTGATCATTCTCTCCGATCGTACAATATCAGAAGACAGGTGCAGCATACTCTCCAAAGGCAAAAAAAAAACGGGTTTTCCGTTTCAAAAAGTTGATTTCTATCTGTTTGAAAATGTTTCACATATAGTCAGTGGCATACTTGAAGACTGGCTATAAATCAAATTATCTAAGAACAATTCGTGTGAAAGTTTTCTTTCCTTATACGAGGAATTGGGCAAATTTCGGATATGCAGTTGGTTACCTCGTTCACAGGCAGATGGGGCGACGACAAACCTGTTGTTTGTTGTAGGCTTCAGCTTAGTTCGAAGAATGATACTCTGACGGAATTCGATTTTCAATTATCGGAAATCATCGACTTTATGTTGATGATATATACTACCTTGCACTGACGAGTGGCCAAACAGCCCGAAACCGGTCTGCAAGTGTGTTCCAATAATTGAAAATCTATTGCGGCAGTTGTGTCGCCAACAGCATATGCAGGAATAACTTCTGTGAAGGATCCTGCACTGACACTTGTCGGATATAATCCAACGCCCTTCGTGGTATTAGCCTGGGGAGTAGTTGTTTTCTGATAGGTGTCAGTCCATTAACCTAGTGTGTAGGGAGTTGAGACTGGCCTGAACGAATTGTTCTTAGATAATTTATTTGAAAATGAATGAAACTTGACAGGTTTTACCGGGCACTCTATACATTATTTCCGAAAGTTGAGTCTCCAAAAATTATCATAGAGATATTCCTAAAAAAATCCACTTAATTGCTGTAGACATGCGGGTGGTAAATTAAAAAAATATTGTCTGCAAAAAATGTTTTTCTGGAATAACTTGGCAATGCCGTATTGGAAATTCGAAAATAAAAATTCCTCGGAGAGCTAAAAAATTTGTAATCAAGTGACGTATTCATGTACTGGGTGTTCTGTTTAAAATAATATAACTTTGATTGGCCATATTCGGCTAAATCACCCAGTATGCAGGAAAATAACTTTGAAAGATAGTATTTATCGATATGAGTGCAAAAAAAATTTGAGCAGTTCGGAAAATTATTCCCTCTGATAGCAATGGTCCGAGAGATTCTTGTTGACTCACCTTGTACATCTGATTCCGTTGCTAGATTGATTCAAATCCTGGCAATGTCATTCAACACTGTTGATCGTATTTAACTATTTGCAGTATTCTAGAATGTCAAAATTGGAAGTGTTGCTCATAATATTTCACAAGGTTATTTAAGTTAACGAAATGCGCCTTCAGTATCTAATTTGAATATATCGACTGAAAAACATAAATGTCTATACTTGAAATGATTTTTTCTGTGATTCTGGAAAGATATTATTCCAGTCTCTGATTATTTTTGAACGATTCCCAAGGTTTCTAGATGCTTGCGATTCGGTTCAGTGTGAATTTATTTATGTTGATATTGTCTGATATTGTGACTTAAAGTAAAATTATTTGAAGATTGGTAGAATTCAGCGTAGATTTCGAAACATTTTGTGGATTCACTTGAAGAAATGCATAATGACCTGAAACTACATTCATTACATCTTTAAATCAGATAATAACAAGTTGATCTTTATAAATCATATTTTTTAGGACCCGTTCGACCACAGTATAAAGAAAAACCCCATTTCGTCCATGTTGTTGCTCTCCCTCCTCCTGAGCCGTCAACTATATCGAGTTTATCAGGAAATATTTTGCCCGTGCCTCTTCCACCAAAATCGGATACGGCCCTACAGGTATTGGTTCGTATATACTGTTTTGATTTTCTGCGTGTAGTTAACTATTTCTTTATTTCATTTTCACTAATTACATAGACGACTTATTCATTATTGACTGATATTCTCTACCGAGAGAATACAAAAATACAACCTTGTGTAACCCCAGGGATCCATATTGTCTCAAACCCTCTTTTTATTGTATATTTATTTATTTATTTATTACACAAATAGGGATATACACAGAATAAATCCAAAAAATATCCTCATTTTACATGTGAAAGATAGTGAGTAAACAAAATATAAATGCTAAGTACATTACACTATATAGTAATGAATATTAACAAAAAACTAAATGAACAGTAAATGAAGAACCGATAACTAATTATAAATATCTTAGACGTTTTGGTGAAGAGGACCGACACTAAGTGGGAAACATCTGTATACCGAAAACCCACTCATACGGGACAGTATCTGAACCACGAATCCAACCACCATCAATCGACTAAAAGAGGAATCATCAAGACTCTATTAGACCGTGCTTTTGGGCTCTGTAATACGAAGGAAGGTCTCGAGAAGGAACTAGACATCATTAAAAATGATCTTCAACGGAATGGCTACTCCAAAGCGATGATAGAAGAGACTTTGGCTGAAAGACAGCAGGAGCCTCGCAAGGAAGAGAAGCCGTCACAACCAGTGCTTGCACTTCCCTACATCAGAAGATTATCGGAGGAGATAAAAAGAATTGGTTCCAAGTACAACATCAGAACCTGCTTCAAATCCGGTAATACTATCCGTAGTAGGCTCACGAAAACCAGGCCACCAAACGCGGACTGCGATTTCAAGAATTGCATTTACCGGATACCCTGTGAGTGCAAAAAATCCTATATTGGTGAAACTAAGAGGCCATCGAATGTTCGCATTTTCGAGCACAAGAAACACACACAGCGAGGGGAAACCAGCAAATCAGGAATAGCAGACCATGTTTGGACCCATCAACACAACATCGAGTGGTCCCAAGCTGAGATCTTGCACAGAGGGAACATTGGTTTAGGAGAAAATTCAAGGAAGCCGCATACATGTTGTCCAACAACGTATTCAGCCAAGCCAGCGTAGAAATACGCAACATATGGAAACCCATCATCAATCGAAAAATGGCCAACTCCCGCCAAAACGGTCATCTCCCACGGAACCAGTGAAGCGGAAAATGGAAAGCGGGGATAAGTGAAAGTACTCGAATGACCTATAAATAGTCATCTCTCGGAGGAATCAGTCCAGTCATCACCCGAAGACCCCCTCGGAGGGGTGCGTCCAACGACCCTTATTTAGATAGAGAAAGTAGGTCAAGTGGCACCTTGTTTTAAAGATCTTTCGAATACGTTTACATCTCTGTTGAGAGAAAATTTTTGTAACGATTAGTTTTCGAGATAATTTGAAGATTGAAAGGTATTTTTATTGAGTTCAACTCTTTTTAAAATGAATCAAATTGTTTTTAAGGTACAATTTGCGTTCAGAACTTTCATAAAAAAATGAATTTTTGCTTTTTATGACAACCTGCTAATACGTGTCCATTTGATTTCGTGAAAAAGTAAGAATTATTTGTTTATTACGAGGAGATTTTTTCGGGGGATGGGGTTGGTTACCACCCTTACATTTTAGGTAAATTGAGTGGCACCTCCTTATGAAGGTTGCCTTTTGACGTGGATATTTTATGCTTCTGATAAAAAAGTGAATCATACTAAAAACTTACCTACACAACGAATACAACCTGCTGATTTCCTTGAATGCTGATGACACAGAAAAGTTTAAAAAACTGCTTTAGCGTTAATAACTCCCAATAATTGTTTTTGAAGCAAACACAAAAAAAGTAACACCTAATAAGGGTAACTCACATAGGAACTTTAGAGTAAATGTTCAAAATGTGCGCCATTTTGCTCCATGCAACAATGAAGATTTTGTTCGAATTTCGCTCTTATATTATTCAACATCTCAGGAGTTATAGCTCGGCATTCATCAATAATTCTACGACGTAATTCATCTAAATTGGCTGGCTGTGTAGCATAAACTTCAGACTTCAAATATCCCCACAAAAAGTAGTCCAGTGGTGTTAAATCTGGTGATCGTGCTGGCCATTCAATTGGACCTCTTCTGCCAATCCATTGTCTTTCAAAATGATAATTCAAAAAATTTCGAACCTGCTGGGCATAATGGGGTGGTGCACCGTCTTGTTGAAAATGGATAAATTCATCTTGTCATCTTGGATCCTGTTCGATTATTTCAACTATACGAGATTGTATTGCCTCTTCAAGAAGTTGTAAATAAGAATCACCGGTTAAATTTCCATCAATGAAAAATGGACCTATAATATGATTGCCTAATATTCCGGCCCAGACATTCAACTTTTGGGGATGTTGAGTATGTACTTCTGCGTATTGTTTTTGGTTTTCATCCGACCAATAACGGCAATTGTGACGGTTCACGCAACCATTTAAATAAAATGAGCTTTCGTCCGAAAAACAGATGTTATAAAGCAGCTCGGGATTTTGTATCAATCTCTCACTCATGCCCTCACAAAACTCCTGTCTTCGGTCAAAATCATCCTCATTGAGTTCATGAACAAGTTCAATTTTTAAAGGATGGAATTTGTGGTTTTTAAGGATTCTCCATGCGCTCATATGGCTTATTCCGGCCATTGCTGATAAACCTCTGGTACTTAATATTTTCATTCGATGGAGCACATTGATAAACTCATTTGTGTATTCATTCATTTTATTTTTTACAGGCCACAACTACAGAATGCCCTCCTGATAACACAATTGTCCTGCCAAGTCTGAACAAGAATCCAAACAATCTTTTGAGAAAACTGGCCTCAAGTCATTTCCAAAGTTATACGACCGCACTCACCGTAACTATTGGAGTGGGATGTTTCCTACTATTATTGAACATTATCATATTTGCTGGAATATATCATCAAAGGGATAGAGGAAAAAGTGAACAGAAGCAAAAAGAAGAGCAAGAAAAAGCAGGTGTGGTCTAATAATTCTACCTTCGTTCGAAAACGTTGACTCGTTTTATTTGTAACTTCCTGTATGTTGCTTTCACAAACTCATTGTAAATTTGTCTACAGAACACAACTCTTTCAACAACACGATTTTGTTTAGAAAATAACGCCAACATTGAAATGTCCATTAAGTAATGACGGGTATTTATTTATTTTATTTATTTATTTATTTCATACACTATTCTACAGGATGAACCCAATTACAGAATAGGGAGTAACAGTGGCATTTACAAGTATGTACTTACATAATTCAATTTGTAAATCTATATTCAATTGTAAAATCTAAAAATTAACATATTCTTGTTTACCTATGTTACGTTTTGCCCGTGGGTTTGACAATAATTGGCTACAATTTACAATTGAACTCCACTTTATTCCACTGCTACACTGACAATACAACACAAACACTTCAACTGAAACTTCAGACTAATAATTAAATGTATAACGCCTCATAAGATCACTTCGCCCTGCCCTTTCAACTAGAATTCTCCCATCTGCGTGTTGGGTGTGCTTATATATCGCGATGGAAGTTTCTGGAAGCCAAAAGGGAAGCCTCTCGTAGCGGCGCGATATCCAGAGTCATCGACAGGGGCAAGTCAAGTTGAGCGCGAACTTGGCCAAGTCAGAGTCGATTGACGAAGGTCAGCGGCGGCCGGCGTTATTTTGTTCCAGGGATGATTTACAGCAATATTTTTATCTCCATTGAAGTTTCACGGTTCAAAAATATGGACTGAAAAAACTTGATTTATTTATGTTGAGTAATGTCAAGAGGACTCCAATTTTATACAGTGTGTCCAAGAAAAGGATCCTAAGCATGGTAATCTCAGTACCTGTTGGAGATACAGCTTAGGTTAAATTAGGAAAAAGTTGTGTTCTTTAAAGCTTATTTACATGCCGTTTAGAAACTTGAAGAATTTTCATGGCCTGCTGAGATATTTGGGAAAAACGAGAATTTGACAATATCAATTTTATTTTTTTCTGACTTTATTTGGAAAGATATCAAAAAACGAATAACACTTTTTCATTGGCACTTTCAAGGTACTACACGATGGTATTTTTAGTTTTTATATCCGACGTTTTGTTTTCAAAAAACCATCATCAACTTTATTTTTTCAAATAGCCCGAAAAAAAAGTACACCCTGTATCTGATTACATTTTTTATTACGAATTCAACGATGTAACACATGCCATTGTTTTCTTTTTAGTTTAAGGGAAAATTGCATTTTTTCTATTTTTAAAATGTATTTTTAAGTAGGTTAATAATGATTTTTTTAAAGTAATGAAAACAACAAAGAAATTAACGCATTTTTTATTTAATTCAAAGGAGGTGTTCAAACAGGTTTCCGTTATTTTCCAAACATAAGTATGATCTTCTAACTGTAGAACTTAAAACATCACGTAACATCTCTGGTGTAATACTGTTAAATGCGACAGTTACACATTCTCGAAACTGCTGTTCGATTTCAAAAGAATTTTGGTAAACCCGGTTTTTAACAAAACCCCATATGAAGAAGTCCAGAGGAGTTAAGTTAGGGGATCGCGCTGGCCAAGACACTTCACTAAAGGTTCCAATCCAGGAAATCGCTGCGAAAGATACTCTCGAACTTGTCTAGAATTATGTGCAGGAGCACCGTCTTGTTGAAACCAACAGTTATTGACCTGTGCCAGAGGTAAATTATCTAAACAGTCTTCTACATAGTTTTGCAATAAATGATGGTATCGTTCGGCGGTCAAAGAATTATAGTAAAAAAACGGACGTAGTATTTTAGTTCCTAAAATTGCACACCACATATTAAACCCAAAACGTTCTTGATGTCTTGATATTTTCTTAACACGCGGATTTTGCTGAGCCCAGTAATGCGTATTGCGGCGGTTGAAGATACCATTATTAGTGACCATACTTTCGTCGGACCATATTATTTTTGAAGGGAAATTATAATCTTCTTCACACGCGCGTGTATACCATTCGCAAAAATTTCGGCGCCGTTCGAAATCCCCTGGTTTAAGTCCTTGGCAAATCCTAAATTTATAAGGGTGATATCTATTTTCACGCAAAATAAATTGAGCTGTGGATTTGGCTACTCCTACATTATTTTCGATTTGCCTAGTTGATATTTCAGGGTTCTCAACAACTGCTTGTAAAACATTATTTTGGGCTTCTTCTGAAGATTCCTTTATTCGAGATAAAACAGACTTTTTAAATGAACCATATTCTTTTAAATTTCGAACAACAACTCGACAAACAGGCTAACAACAACGACAATTACTATTTTATCGTGTGATTAAATAATATTTGACAGGCTCGGTGACAGGTATTTACGTCAAAGCATTTGTTTGCAACGCCTACTTAAAGATTTTTTTAAAAATAGAAAAAATTTAATTTTCCTTCAAACTAAAAAGAAAACAATGGCATGTGATACATCGTTGAATTCGTAATAAAAAATGGAATCAGATACAGGGTGTACTTTTGTTTCGGGTCATATAAAAAAATAAAGTTGATGATGGTTTCTTGAAAACGAAACGTCGGATATAAAATCTAAAAATACCATCGTGTAGTACCTTAAAAGTGTCAATGAAAAAGTGTAATTCGTTTTTTGATATCTTTTCAAATAAAGTCAGAAAAAAATAAAATTGATATTGTCAAATTCTCGTTTTTCCCAAATATCTCAGCAGGCCATGAAAATTCTTCAAGTTTCTAAACGGCATGTAAATAAGCTTTATAGAACACAACTTTTTCCTAATTTAACCTAAGCTGTATCTCCAACAGGTACTGAGATTCCCATGCTTAGGATCCTTATCTTGGACACACTGTATAGAGTAGTATTGGATATCACTTTTCTAGTAGAATGAGGTAGTGAACCTGTCAATTTCATTGCTATGTTCGTTTTTGAATTGATAAATAATTTCATGAAATAGGTATTCCGAATTTCAGCAATGAGGTAAAAAATGAGGTTCACTGATTTCTCTAGTACAGTTTCATCCTCAAAGTATGAACCATACGGAAAACTTATTTATCAAGTAAATTGATGGATGTAGCCGTTACTACGTGGGAGATCATAATGAAAAGAGAAATGAAAATTTCTGTTTTTTTACCACTTTTAATTGTAACTAACGTTACTGCAGTTTCGTCCTATATGGACATTCTCCAACTAATACAATAAACTAACAATGATTCATTACGTTCGCCAATATATACCATTCAGGTACTTGATTGAGTACCTGAATTTACAGTTCATAATGCGGATGTGCCAATTGAAAAACCGGAGAGTAAATTGAATCGATTTGATCATTCAACAGGTTGCACCCGCAATGTTTATGCTTGTAAATTTCCAAGGATTCTAAATGATTGAGTTTGTATCCCTTTCTTCCATTGTGCATAATTTCCGTATCGTTTAGATTCGGAAACTTGTGGTTGCATGCCAAGAGGTTCGTTCCAACCAGCGTCAGAAACAGTTTCTGACAGTCAGGATTCTGCGCAGTAATGTGATTGCGTTCCAACGTGAGTTTCCAACCATTAGTAAACTATCAGTTTTCTGTTCCATCCAAGATTCAAACCTGTTCGAAATCTATCAGAATGGTTTGAGGATTATCTTCTAACCATCAATCTGACGCATGCGTATTCCGTATTACTGTTTCTGTTTTATGTTCATGCAACTTACAAACAACATAACCTGCAAAAATTGTTATAAAATAAATTATGTATTTGCTGGCGCAGGAAAAATTAGGAATTATTTAAGTGAACCTAAAATATGAACATCTTTAATTACACAAATTAATTATTGCGGTGACCTCCCAGTTCCATGTTGATTAGTATAGAGATATAAAATACTGCAACCTTCTTTTACTCTCCGAAAATACACTTGATTAGATTTATTTTTAAAGAATTGAAGGGGTTATATTTTTAGGAGTGACATTCGTTGTGGAATGTTTGAAATACAAACTGAGTAGAGAAAAGTATTTTCTGTTTAATTCAGTGTTCATATAGAAGTACTTGTTTCGAAATAATTTTTTTTTCTTTCGTGTAATTCAATGTTTATATGAAAGTAGCTGTTTCAGGAGGACATTCTTTCAGTTTGTGTCTGAAAGTTACTTCATTGCATGATCTACACATCCATGTATAGAGTTATTTATTTTCAAATTGATTACTTCCTTCCTTTCTTTGGAAGATTCCCTCATCCCCTTTTTTTGTATCAAGATGGAGTAGTAGAAATCCAAAAACTTTCTTTCCCAAATTATTTTTAAAGGTTATGTTGAAATTCCATGCCGAACTTCAGTTGAACTATCAGCTGTTCCAATCAGAAATTTCAAATTAATCAGAAACCAATATTTACCAGACATGCGCGTTGACAACGATTTACAAACAGTTGGAAATCTCTTTGTGACTCAAGGTTGGAACGAACCTAAGGAATGGTTTGAAAACGTCGAATCATTTTTTGCTAGTCTGAAGGACCTTTCATGTTCAGCATTCTGTTTTTGGAAATTTCGGCCACGATGTCCCACATAAACACTTTTACACTCCGGACACTTAAGCTTATAAACTCCAGATTGTTCCAACTTTTCGACCTCATCTTTGGCATTGAAAAGGAAATGAGATAACCTGGCATGTGGTCTGAATGCTACTTCGACATTGTTCTTTAAGAAGAAACCTGCGATGATTTCTGTTCTTTTTCCAAAATATGTTAACGTTACCCATTTCTTGATTTCTGGTTGTTCCACCTGAGGATATATCAATCTGTGAGTGAATTTCCGGCTTTGTTTCCTCCTGACTAACTTCTGGATAGTATCTGCGTTCTGCGTTGAAACCATTATTATGATCTATCTGTGCAATTCTATCAATTTCCCTAGCTAGATTGTCTGCAGACAAAAGCAGTGCGAATTCTCTGCGCAACATTGAGTTGCAGGCTGCTAATTTATGTCTGTTTGGATGGAAAGGATCGCTTGGGATGGTGATGTCTGTATAGCTAGGTTTTCAGAAAACATTGAACTCGAATTTATTCTGATTGTGTATAATGGCCACGTCTAAGAAATTTATCTGTTTCTCCATCTCTGTTTATGACATTCATGAACAATCTCAATAGCAACATTTAGTTCACACTCGGAACCATAATACCAAAAATATCCTTGAAATGTAGACGAGGGGTTGAACCAAAACTTGGGAGATAACCAACCAGAACAGAAACCGTGACAATTCCCTGGGTGAAAATAAATCCTTCGTGTACAACATCCCTATAAATGTTTTTTTTTATAGAAACTGTCCTATATTGTCGCTAGCAAGAGAATGAAAAGAAAAGTAGGAAAACTCACCTTCTGTGAAGGGTTTTATCTTGTAGCAAAACAGGCGTTGGCGTGGTACAAAGTATTCAAACACCAAATTGTCGTAAACGTTCAATATATGCCTCTATCAAAAGCCAGGACGTAGTGGTTGATAATAAGATGGGTAGGACAAAATATCCACTAAGGATCATTCAACAAATTCAGGATTCGTCAGCCGAACAAAACCAGAAACGCCTGTAAGGCAGACACCTGTCGTTTTCGCGAAATACAGGGCTTTTCATAATGAGCGTTAATTAGCCGTTTCTGACAAACTCAATATGACCTACACGCCTGAAATATTTCAGACGAAGCGGCGTTGTCGCTTCTACTATAAAGTAGCGGCTTCTTTGATTTCTCAAATGGAACACCCCGTATATAATATCATATTATGATTCATTATCACTTTGTCAACAAATTCATATACTATTTCCTTTTACCTATCTATTACCGTTTAGAAGATATAAATTAATTTCGATATTTTTTTTACCAAACATGAACTTTTATAAATGCTGATAATCTTGAACTCCCTCTCTGCGAGTCATATTTTCATTTGCCTCATACAGGGTCTTCAAAAAATGCAGATACTTTGATCTCATGAAAAAATGAGTGGAACTCAATTTTTTCAAATGGAACACTCTGTATATTTCAACATTTTTGAGCTCTACATCCAATTTTAGATTAACTTTGTTCAGATAATACTATTTCTATTTCGAACCGTTTTCGAAATAAATTGTTTCAAACGGAAACTGACGTGGTTTTCTTGCTCGTTTTTTTGAATTCATCACTTATTTTGGATATTCAACATTTTTTTTATACTAAGTAATATTTCTTCAGTTTTTTAACTGTCTCAGGTCAGTCAATTCGAAATTGGTATGTATCTACCTTATAAAAAGTTACAATTTGTATCCATTGAGGTATTGGTCTCTAACGTACAACAGTACACATTAATATTTTTTAATAGTGTGCTTTGGAAAAATGAATAAACCAATTATTTAACGTCAGACTTTCGTTGGTGGTTTTGACTGATTGTGATAGCTAACAATTATAATAGAATTATGTCAAGATTAGGTTACAGTAATGAAGATTTCTCTATTTTATTATTAATTTATGGTGAGTGCAATGGAATTGCAAGTAGAACATGCCGAGTATTTTATGAAAGATATCCACAACTTCCGAAGCCGAATAATAATGTAATAAATCGACTACTAAAAAACTGTAGGTTGAATGGAACCTTCCGTCCAAAAATCATTCGTGAGAAGACTGAAGTGGGTGATGATGACAATGGTATAACAGCATTTCCAAATGCTTCTCTGCACGAGGCTGAAAGGGAGATAGGTATACCCTACGTGACAATTTGTCGAATTCTTAATAAGCATAAATGGCATCCCTATAAGTTCTACTGTGTCCAACATTTGAAAGAGACTGATTTACCTCGTAGAGTGGAATTCTTTGAATGGTTACTTGTCAAGATTCAAGAGGATGAACATTTCCTTGACAATATCATATGGACAGATGAGGCCAAGTTCACAAAAAATGGAGTTTTCAATAGACACAACAGTCGTTATTGGGCGCCAGAAAATCCTCATGTTGTCCGCCAAAGGGGTTTTCAAGAAAGATGGCAATTCAATGTATTTTGTGCCATAAAGAATGAGTAAAATTTTTATATCGAGTTTTATGATGATAATTTGAATGCATCAAAATATGAACATTTATTGAGGAATGGAATTCAAATGATTTTAAATAATAGACCAGAAAGAGAACGTGTATGGTACCAGATGGATGGTTCTCCACCCCATAATTCTCATTCAGTCAGCGAAGCTTTAACCGAAATCTTCGAAGACAGATGGATTGGTAATAATGGACCTTTTCGTTGGCCTCCTAGAACACCAGATGGCAATCCATTAGATTATTTCGTGTGGGGTTTCATTAAAAATATGGTTTACTCTACTCCAATAACAACAATGGAAGATATGAAATCGAGAGTTACAACTGCTTTCAATAGTTTGACTCCAGACTTGATCAGAAGCGATACACATGACAATCTTTTGAAGAGATTACATGTTTGTTTAAGTAGAGGTGGAGGTGTGTTTGAACATATTCTGAAATACACTGACGATTAAATTGACTCATTAATTTATGGGTTTATTATTTTCAGTTCGTGTTTCAGCGTTAATAAAACTATTATTTGAAGAGAAGTTTCATTCGATGGTTGAGGAGTATAGGAGTATTTAAATAATTATCTTTTTATTGTATTATCTGTGACTAATTGAGAAACATCAAATGAAATCTGTCTTACAAAAATGAGTGATGAACAAGGAAACCATGTCAATTTCCGTTTGAAACAGTTTATCTCGAGAACGGTTCAAAATAGGAATAGTATTATCTGAACAAAGTTAATCTAAAATTGGATGTAGAGTTCAAAAATGTTGAAATATACAGGGTGTTTCATTTGAAAAAATTGAGTTCCACTCATTTCTTCATGAGATCAAAGTGTGCATTTTTTGAAGACCCTGTATGAGGCAAATGAAAATATAACTCGGAGTGAAGATCCTCTTAGTATCACTACACTCCATTTCGAATTTGATCGTTTTAGTGCAAGAGAGTTCAAGATTATCAGCATTTATAAAAGTTCATGTTTGGTAAAGGAAATATTGAAATTAATTTATATCTTCTAAACGGTAATAGATAGGTAAAGGGAAATAGTATATGAATTTCTTGACAAAGTGATAATGAATCATAATATGATATTATATACGGGGTGTTCCATTTGAAAAATCAAAGAAGCCGCTACTTCATAGTAGAAGCGACAACGCCGCTTCGTCTAAAATATGTTTGGCGTGTAGGTCATATTGACTTATGCATACTGTGAAATTTCCAGGTTGATCCGTTGAATAGTTTGTCAGAAACGGGTAATTAACGCTCATCATGAAAAGCCCTGTATACCATCCTAACTGATCAGAAAACAATTTCTTTTCTTCTTCTTCTTCTTTTCTGAAGATAGGGTACTAGCGTTTTGCCCTATCAATATTTGCATGTTCCATGCATGAAGGACCAATCTGAACAGAATAAAGTAATGGTATGTTTGGTTGTAACTGGTCAGACACCCCCTAAAGCTAAATTGGCCACACTGACGAAAAATGAAACAGTTGACAGTCAAAATATCATCAAACAGCTGACAATTAAAATTAAACAGAAAATACCAACTCGAAGACACGCCTTGTGAAACTCATTCATAACCAAAACATTTGAGATTAGCGATGGGACTTTTATAAGGTGTCTATGAATGAGGTTAGACAACCAACTTTACATATCTTTATTTGTTATTTTCACGTTCGCTGAGGGTAGGTCACCACATAGTGGAATCCATGTTGCTCTGAAACTTTTTTATTTATTTACAAAATAAAGCGGCGAAAATTTACATGCTACTATTTTTATTATATATTTCTTCATTTCCAAGAAACTACAATGGTTTATACAGGAAATTATTCTTACATGAATATACACACATCGGAAAAGTCTAGGGATATTTTTATAACATACTAAATATCATAAAAATAAATGATTGAGGTCGTTTAATTTCGATTAAATTGGTACACTCGACCACCCTGTAGATTTCTATGGGTTGAACAAAGCCTGCAATAACGGTAACTAATCTTTTATCGAGTTTTTTACAAACTGTAGGTTTTCGGCTAAAATGAAAAATCGGAAAGTGTCGAGTTTGTACATTCTATGCAGTTCTTGCTCAGCAATTAAACTGGAAATATTGTGCTTTAACATGGAACGCCATCACTTACCATTGGCTGAGATGAATAGAGCTGTAGGGCTTCTTCAAGGTGGCATGCGACAAAATGATGTAGCTCTTCGTTTGGGGGTCTCCCAAAGTGTTATCAGTCGATTGTGGCGGCGTTTCTGTGAAACTGGCAGTTCAGCCGAACAATATCCAGGGCGAGGACGCGCTACTACTGCAGTTTAAGACCGATTTTTGGTCTTAACCGCAAGAAGACAACCGACAATCACAGCACCTGAGTTGGTTAACGTGTTGCAGCAGACGCACCAGGTAACCATTGGTCGTGATACTGTCACAAATCGACTGCATGAAGCAGATCTCCACAACAGAAGGCCACTTAGATGTCCACCTTTGTCGAGAGGCAATCGCGGTAGAAGATTAGAGTGGTGTCAAGAACATCAAAACTGGGATGCAAATGATTGGGCCACAGTTTTGTTTACAGACGAATCCAGATTTGGATTTCATCCAGATTCTCGTCGAGTAAAACTGTGGAGACGACCTGGAAATGATGAACGTTTGAGACACGTCCAGGAAGTCCACACATACAGAGGTGGTACAGTAATGCTATGGGGCGGAATCATGATCGGCGGCAGAACCGATCTCGTTTTTCCAAATCGCTCCCTCACAGCTCGACAGTACCTCGACACCATTCTTCTACCTATCGTCCGTCCGTTTGCTGGTGCTGTTGGTGAAAACTTCCACCTAATGCACGATAATGCTCGTCCACATGTCGCGCGTCTAGTGACTGACTGGCTCACCAACGAAGGAGTTGATGTATTGCCATGGCCAGCACAATCACCGGACCTGAATCCCTTCGAGCATGTGTGGGACATGCTTCAACGAAGAATTACTCCGCATATGGGGAACATTCACACAACGTTTCAATTGAGAGAGCTTTTAATCGCTGAATGGGCAAATGTACCTCAACAAGACATTGACAATCTCATTTTGTCGATGCACGATAGATGTAGGGCCGTAATAAACCAGCGTGGAGGCCATACTTTGTACTGATTCCAATTTTTTTTGTATTACGATTTTTTTCGGAGTGCCAAAGAAGAGCCATATTTTTTTTAGTTTTGCTTATATGCGCACTCAGTATTTTTGACCATTTAATAAATTTTGTTGTAAGTTACATTCGTTTAATAATCACCCGTCAACTTTTTTTTCCCTAAAGCGATCTAAAAAAAAATATTGCCATTTTTAAAAATATCCCTAGACTTTTCCGATGTGTGTATAACTTCAAAGGCAGCTATTTCAAAATTGATCTGAATAAAGCAGTGTTAAGTTGGCTGCTAAAGCAATTACTTAGCAAAAACAATTAAAATGATATTTCAGTTAAAACACTTAAAACTAGTTAATGATATATTATTTATAGGGAGTTGCAGCAGTTCCTCGATGGATTGTTATGAAAAAGGCTTATCTTCTGATGAAACACCTATATTCAGCTACGAAAAAAGTTGCCGAGTGACTTTCGACCACCAGAAGTGTGAAAAACCGCACAGTTGCAACAACAGAATACAAACAGGAAGCGAAATCACAGAGATTCCACTTCAACAATTCAAATCTTCTCCTCCGCCCGCCAAGAGGACAAACGACTCTCAAACTCATCCACCTGATGTGACCAATTCTACCAAGACCTGTAATTCCACCACACCCTCTTCGGCCCCTCGAATACCCCAGTGTGAGGAGAGAACCAATCAAATCGGAATACTCCGGCCAGCTGGTATGCCGCCAACACCGGGAACTGTCAAAAAGCGTGTTCAAATTCATGAAATATCTGTATGAATATAATTGTGTATCTGTGGATGAAAAGAAAACTATCTGTGAATACAATCTTAATACACTTTCATCAGAAGGAAGTGCCAGAACAGTGATAACATCAATGAATCGGGCAATTCTGTCGAAATCAATATTCTTGTCGAAACATGAGACGAGTACAAATTTGTGATGTCTATGTGAAGTGTTTGTGTGTATCTAATATTTATATAATGTTATTTTATGAACAGAAATAAAATCATTATTGTTTATAAAAACTATGTGTCGTATTTGATAATAATTATTGGGGAAGTGGTTCCAAAGTGGGTCCAAACTTTTATCTAAATATTAATAGTAGAGAATACAAATCCTGACCACAAGAGGGCGATGACAGTACGATGTCAGTATTTAATGTGAGTTGGTGAGTAATGGTGAAAACTGGGTAGCTAGCAGTCGCTGACTAGCAGACACAGAAGATCTTTATACAGGGCTTTTCATGAAGAGCGTTAATTAGCCGTTTCTGACAAACTATTCAACGGATCAACCTGAAAATTTCACAGTATGCATAAGTCAATATGACCTACACGCCTAAAATATTTCAGACGAAGCGGCGTTGTCGCTTCTACTATAAAGTAGCGGCTTCTTTGATTTTTCAAATGGAACACCCCTTATATAATATCATATTATGATTCATTATCACTTTGTCAACAAATTCATATACAATTTCCCTATACCTATCTATTACCGTTTAGAAGATATAAATTAATTTCGATATTTTTTTCACCAAACATGAACTTTTATAAATGCCGATAATCTTGGACTCTCTTGCACTAAAACGATCAAATTTGAAATGGAGTGTAGTGATACTATGAAGATCTTTACTTCGAGTCATATTTTCATTTGCCTCATACAGGGTCTACAAAAAATGCAGATACTTTGATCTCATGAAAAAATGAGCGGAACTCAATTTTTTCAAATGGAACACCCTGTATATTTCAACATTTTTGAGCTCTACATCCAATTTTAGATTAATTTTGCTCAGATAATACTATTTCTATTTTGAACCGTTTTCGAGATAAACTGTTTCAAACGGAAACTGACGTGGTTTTCTTGCTCGTTTTTTTGAATTCATCACTTATTTTGCATATTCAACATTTTTTTTATACTTAGTAATATTTCTTTTTGATCCAGTTTTTTAACTGTCTCAGATCAGTCAATTCGAAATTGGTATGTACCTACCTTAGAAAAAGTTACAATTTGTATACATTAAGGTATTGGTCTCTAACGTACAACAGTACACATTAATATTTTTGGAAAAATAAATAAACCAATTATTTAACGACAGACTTTCGTTGGTGGTTTCGACTGATTGTGATAGCTACCAATTATAATAGAATAATGTCAAGATTAGGTTACAGTAATGAAGATTTCTTGAATTTATTAATAATATATGGTGAGTGCAATAGAATTGCAAGTAGAACATGCCGAGTATTTCATGAAAGATATCCACAACTTCCGAAGCCGAATAATAATGTGATAAATCGACCACTAAAAACTGTAGGTTGAATGGAACCTTCCGTAAGAGTCCGTAAGAGGACTAAAGTGGATGATGATGACAATAGTATAACAGTTTTGGGATACTTTCATGCATTTCCAAATGCTTCTCTGCACGAGGCTGAAAGGGAAATAGGTATAACTTTTTGTAGAATTAAATATTGAAATACTCAAAATATAGAAAAATTATTTGCATCAATCAAAATATATATATATATATATATATATATATATATATATATATATATATATATATATATATATATATGTATATATATATATATATAAATATATATATATATATATATATATATATATATATATATATATATATATATATTTATATATATATATACCGGGTGAACCACATTTTATGTGACAGGCAACATCTGGTTTGTTGAAGGAGATACACAAAAATGTTTCATACAAAAGTTTTAGGAGTTCATGAGAGCTATATTTTGATATAATTTCTAAATATACAGGGTGTTTGATGTAGGTGCTACAGACCAAAATTCCATTTTTTAAAATAGAACGCCCTGTATATCATTACATATTCAGATGCTACGTTGAGTTCTGATATCATTTCATGTTTGGTTTTTGAAATTCGGTTACGGCGTTGTTGAGTTATTGCTTAAAATGTAAAGTCTTGAGAACGACTATTATTTTTGAAAATATCTCATACAATTATTCTCTCCGCATCAGATCACATGAAAATTAGTCAAAATTTTGGGTGTTCGAAGTAATGGTTTCAATTTTGAGTTGTGGAATTCAGTCAGGAATCA
Organism: Leptinotarsa decemlineata; assembly: GCF_025532065.1. NCBI lineage: Eukaryota > Metazoa > Arthropoda > Insecta > Coleoptera > Chrysomelidae > Leptinotarsa > Leptinotarsa decemlineata. Next base: position 1,368,668 of record NW_027412572.1, on the reverse strand, counting down.
TTTTGAATATGAAACAATTACGAAATTGAAAGAGGTGTATTCGAAAACAAATCTTTAATTAATAACAATGTAAATAATATAACTTGATAAATCATTTCATAAGAATGGTAGGTACCTAGAAATAAGTCATAAAAATTGTTCAAAGTGATGCCCATTATTAGATATTATACAGGCTTCGAAACGTCGAATCACTTCTCTCGTACAAGTCGCTCTTATAATATCAGGCGTAATATCACTGCACGCTAGTCGAATTTTCATTTTCAGATCATCCACATTCAAAGGGGGAGTAGTGAAAACAATATCTTTTAAATAACCCCATAGGAAAAAATCAAGCGGTGATAAATCTGGGGATCGAGCCGGCCACCGAATTGGACCCTTATTACCAATCCATCTATTTGGGTACGTTCTATCCAGATATTCAGTAACAATCTGTGAATTGTGAGGAGGAGCACCATCTTGTTGCCACCAAATTCCTTGTCGTTCTGCTATGGGAATATCTTCCATCAACTGGATCAAATCATTTTCTAGAAAATGTAAATATCGCAATCCATTGAGATTTTCATTGAAAAAGTAAGGTCCTATGATGCGGCCATTGAACAATCCACACCATACATTAATACCCCAAGTAGTTTGAAAATTACTTTCGCGGACCCAGTGGGGATTTTCTTGAGACCAATAGTGACTGTTATGTCGATTCACAACTCCGTTATTGTGGAATCGCGATTCATCGCTCTACAAAATTTGACTGAATATGTTAGGACTTTCATGTAATATTACCTGAATACAAGCAATGAATTCAAGTCGTCGTTCAAAGTCCGTGGGTTTCAAACCTTGTACCAACTGAATTTTGAATGGGTGGTATTTATTTTCTTTCAGAATTCTCTGTACATTAGATTTACTCACACCGACTTCTTCTGCAAGAGTACGGATAGAAACATGTGGATGAATGATAATATAAGCCAACACATTGATCTCTAAATCTTCAGTTCTAACAGATCTCGTATGATGACGATGCTTTATAGTAGAAGGAAATGACCCAGTTCGCAATTTTTCTACAACTCTCGAAAAAGTCATTCGTGACGGAATGGGTCTGTCTGGAAAACGTTCTTGGTATAGACGTTGTGCTTGACGGCAGTTTTTCTGACATTCCCCAAAAATTAATAACATATCAATGCAATCACTTGGACTAAACGCGAAAGGCATACTGGAGTTTTCGCACAAAGAACACAGTTACTGTTTTGCAAAGAATCACTGAATCGAACTGACAAGTAGATACAATTCAACAACATTTGTTACTATGGCATCAACAAGCATAAGCTACTTGATGAAATTGTGCAATATAAAGCAATTCACCCTCAAGTTAGTCACATTCTCAAGAATTTCAATATTATATTCAACTGATATCGATATCGTATCCTAGAGGTGAGAATAATGGTTTGTATTCAGTAGTAGTCTAGTTCAATTTGATAAAAGATATAGACTGGATTCGTGTACGAGTGAATAAGTTTTTTTGAAACTTCATATTTAAGGAAAAGTGCAATAACTCAACAACGCCGTAACCGAATTTCAAAAACCAAACATGAAATGATATCAGAATTCAACGTAGCATCTGAATATGTGATGATATACAGGGCGTTCCATTTAAGAAAATGGAATTTTGGTCTGTAGCACCTACACCAAACACCCTGTATATTTAAAAATTATATCAAAATATAGCTCTCATGAACTCCTGAAACTTTTGTATGAAACATATATATATATATATATATATATATATATATATATATATATATATATATATATATATATATATATATATATATAGAATCGAGAAAGGTTAATGCAGTCAAGCTGCTGGAAAATAATTCCATGAAAATCAAAATATGAATAGATGAGTACTTTATGATCATTCCCATATTGATTTCAATTTAAGAGCCACCGGTAGACAGCTGTTTCAGCCTATTGGGCATCGTCAGTACCGGGCAGGCGGTCCTCGATTGAAGACAAAATGTGAAAAACCAGAAAAGTACTTGATAAAAATAGCTTCGTAAACGCAAGCGAAACATAAGTGGAACCACCTATTGGTGTGACACCCAAGTCAACTTGACAAGTTTTTATGTCAGTGTTGGTGGTTGGTGACTGTGGCAGCGTACCGACACCACTGCTTTGGAATGAATCATGGAAAGATTGGATAATCAAAGGCGACTGGGGGAGTATGAATGAAGCACCGAGCGAGTGAAGATCTCGGGGATTAAGTTGGGATTTTGGTTGTTAGTTTTGGGAAGTGAATAAAGTGTTAAGTGAAGTGTTGCCTTATCATTACACACCGTGGGTCAGCACAACTGGCGACAGAGGTAAATACTAATTCCATTTAATGAAGTACAGGCAAAGAAAAAGTGATATGGAAATATTCGGTATTCAAAATCGCAAGAAAGCTATTTCTATAGGGACGGTTGTTTGTTTAACAAAGACTAACGTATATTTACTGAGTGGATTCATCGGAATTATTTTATGCACATTAAAAACAAGATATACACTCAGAAATATCAATCATGGGAAACAAATGCTTTTAGTCAGTTTTTTTTTCTTCTCATTTTCTGAATTCAAGACAGCAATAAAGCCAACGTAAAAGCATCTGTTATACATTATTTATCAACCAAGTGATGGCATGCGAGGGGTGATGAACATATTGTTTACATTTAATTGTATGTTTATTACAGTACTGAATTCAATTTGAAGAGTGTTACATCCAATTGTAACTAGTCTACAAGTTAAAATCGAGCTGGAAAGTGTTACATTTGATTGTAACTCGTCCACAAACCAAATTGGAGTTGGAGAGTGTTACATTCAATTGTAAGTCGTCCACAAATCAAAAGCGAGTTGGAGAGTGTTACATTCAATTGTAACTCGTCCACAAATCAAATTCAAGTTGGAGAGTGTTACATTCAATTGTAACTCGTCCACAAATCGAAATAGAGTTGGAGAGTGTTACATTCAATTGTAACTCGTCCACAAATCAAATTCAAGTTGGAGAGTGTTACATTCAATTGTAACTCGTCCACAAATCGAAATCGAGTTAAAGAGTGTTACATTCAATTGTAACTTGTCCACAAATCAAATTCAAGTGGAGAGTGTTATATTTGATTGTAACTTGCCCATGTTGAAGAACGTATTATACAGGAGAATCGTTTTGGGTTACAGCATAGCAATATGTCAGATCAGTCCGGAATCAGGCCATTTCTGTGCGATACTATTGAGAAAGCTTCCATCAGAACGGAATGGCAGAAGTGGGTAAGGGCTTTCCAGTTGTATCTGGATTCTGAAAATATTCAGAATAGCTCCAGGAAAAGAAACAAACTATTGCATCTGGGAGGAGTTCAATTACAAGAAGTAGCTTATAACATACCTGGGGCAGTTGCTGAGCACAATGAGGATGGAAATAATGATGTGTTCAAAATATTGGTGGATGCCTTGACAAAATATTTCTCGCCACTTCAAAATTCAACCTTCGAAAGACATACCTTCAGGAACATCAAACCCGGGGAGGGGGAGACCCTCAATAAATTCCTCATTCGATTGAGACAGCAGGCGACGAAATGTTCTTTTGGGAACACGGCAGATGAAGCAACGGAGATAAACATCAAGGACAAAATAATCGACCACTGGGCTCCTTTGGAACTAAAAAAGAAACTTTTAGAGAAGGAAAGAACATTGGAGGAAATTATTGACCTTTGTCAAGTCCACGAGCAAATAACAGACCAATCTAGAGCCATGGACGCTGGCACGATAAATTTGCCGGGTACGTCTGTCAACAAGATATCGGTACGTGACCAAGGAATACAGGAATGTTTCCGTTGCAGGGGAAACCACCTTGGGACAAGTTCCAATTGCCCAGCAAAGAACTCAAGGTGTCACAAATGTGACCTCGTAGGTCACTTCGCAAGCAAATGCAAGACGAAGCAGAGGAAAAGGCCTTACAGTGGGGGTAATAACGGATTCAAAAGAAAAAGGGGAACATCATCACGTGTGAATTACCTAGATCAGCAAACGTCTGATGAGGAAAACCAGCGTGAGGGGAATAACCCTAGGAGTTATGAATGTTTCAAAATCGACAACGTTAGACACCCTAAAAGCCTATTTAAACAGGATGAGCTAATTGAATGTAAAGTGGGAGGAGTGTCGATAACCCTCCTCATAGACTCTGGTTCGAAGGCAAATATTATTAATGGACGTGATTGGAAACTACTCACAAACAAAAAAGCAGTTGTCTGAAATATTGATTTCCAAACAAGGAACACCCTCAAATCGTACGCAGCACAACAATCTTTGGAAATTCAACTTCAGTTTCAAACAACGGTAGGCACAACGGATAAACGGGAAATAGTTACTTCTTTCTTTGTAGTTGATAGAGGAGAAATGTCAATCTTGGGAAAAGATGCAGCTAAACGGCTGGGCGTGTTGAGGTTGGGACTAGGTGTGAATCAAATAGAGCATATATTACCTTTTCCAAAAATAAGGAATGTAAAAGTATCACTGACTATTGACAAATCGGTAAAACCAGTACAACAGCCACTAAGACGCGTGCCTGTTACAGTTGAAGCACTAGTGGAAACTAAACTTAAAGAAGCTCTACAACGTGACATCATCGAGTCCGTAGAAGGACATAGCCCATGGATCTCACCCATTGTCATAACTTACAAGTCGAACGGTGACATCAGACTTTGTGTAGATATGCGCAGAGCAAATCGAGCGATTCTTCGAGAAAATTACCCGTTGCCGGTATTCGATTCCATCATGACAAAACTTCGAAATGCCAAGTATTTCTCGCGGTTGGACTTAGAATGGGCCTACCACCAGATCGAACTTGATGAAGAAAGTCGTCCCATTACAACATTCATAACACATAAGGGAATGTTCAGATATAAGCGTCTGATGTTTGGGGTCACATCAGCGCCTGAAATTTTCCAGAGGATTTTTGAAAATGTATTATCCAAATGCGAAAATTGTATCAATTATCTTGATGATATTATCGTTTATGGAATTACGGAACAGGAACACGACTTCGTTCTAAATAAGGTTATGGAGACGTTCCGGGAAAATAACGTATTGTTGAACAAAACAAAATGCATCACGAAGGTTCAGCAGCTACATTTCCTAGGACATAAATTATCACATAAAGGAATAGATGCGGACCAAAATAAGATCAAAGCGATATTACAATTCAGACCCCCTTCGTCAAAAGAAGAAGTACGCAGCTTCTTAGGACTGGTTACTTATCTTGGAAAATTCATACCAGATTTAGCGACTACAACTGAACCACTCCGGCAACTCACTAGGCGGGATACCAAATTTATTTGGTCGAAGGAGCATCACAGTAATTTCGAAAAACTCAAAAAAGCCTTGACGAGGCCTCCTACTCTGAGTTATTTCGATCCATTGAAGAGAACCCGATTAATAGCGGATGCCAGTCCTTTCGCATTAGGTGCAGTGCTTCTCCAATTCGAAGGTGACATACCAAGAGTTGTTTCATTCGCAAGCAAGGGTCTATCGGACACGGAACGCCGCTACTCTCAGACGGAGAAAGAAAGTCTCGCGTTGGTTTGGGCGGTCGAACGATTCTATTATTTTTTAACAGGCCTAGAATTTGAATTGGTTACCGACCACAAACCACTAGAAGCGATATTCAAACCGACATCGAAGCCTCCAGCTCGCATTGAACGCTCGGTACTACGACTACAGTCTTTTAGATTTAAAATCATTTACCAAGCAGGAAAAGAAAACATCGCGGACTCCGTTTCAAGACTATGTCAGGTAAATAATATGGGAACGACCGATGAAGAAAGTGACCACCATATATTCTCAATTATCGAACAGAGCACCCCAAGGGCAATGTCAATTACAGAAATCACAGCGGAAAGTCTGATAGATCCAGAGTTAGCAGACGCAGTGAACAAAGTCAAGGATGATAGCTGGGAATCGGCGGATAAGAATGTTTTTTTCCCTTTCCGTTTTGAATTGACTACCCTCGGACCAATTCTCCTCAGGAACAATAAAATCGTTATACCAGCGTCGAAGAGGCCCCAAGTACTTAATCTGGCACATGAAGGCCACCCAGGTGAAACAATTATGAAACGTCGACTTAGGGCCAAGGTATGGTGGCCCTTAATTGACAAGCAGGTCGAACAATTTGTGAAACGATGCAGGGATTGTCTGTTGGTTAGCCGACCTGAAAAACCCCCACCAATGACTCGGCACATGTTCCCTAACGGTCCCTGGGAATACCTGGCCATTGATCTCATGGGACCGCTACCGAACCAAGAACAAGTTCTGGTTGTAATTGATTATTTCTCACGATACCAAAGCGTTAAGTTTCTGAAAACAACAACGTCTGCTGTTATTATCAATCATCTAGAAGAAATATTTTGTCAACTTGGAATCCCGAAGTCCATTCGAGCAGACAATGGTAGACAGTTCTCTAGTAAGGAATTTCAGAAGTTTTGCGAAGAAAACAATATCCAGCTAGAACACACACCACCGTATTGGCCACAAGCTAATGGAGAAGTTGAGAACATGAATAAATCCTTGCTCAAAAGGTTACAAATAAGTTATAATAATAGACGAGACTATAAAAGCGAAATCAGGAAATTTATCATGATGCATAATGTAACTCCCCATGGAACAACTGGGAAATCACCGTCGGAATTGATATTCAACAGGAGGATAAGGGACAAAATCCCTTCGGTAATTGACCTCGTTGGAGAAGAAATCGACCAAGAAGCCCAGGATAATGACTTGATCAACAAAGAAAAAGGTAAAAGGAAAGAAGATGGAAGACGGCAAGCAAAGAATAGTGACATAAAAATAGGGGACAAGGTTGTTACACAAAATATGGTGATTCCTCATAAGCTCACTTCCAGGTACAATCCCATAGAATACGTAGTTACACAACGGGTTGGAAATGAAGTAACCCTTGTTGGAGATGGGAAGACAATGAAACGGCATGTACACCACGTAAAAAAGATTCCTTCGGATGAAAATGCTGAAACAGGAAGTATACACACCACCTCATGAACTTTCAATAATACTAATTATATATTTATGATTTTCAGCCACCGGACAAGATGAAAGGCCGGAACAAATGACTACCGCCAACAGTGAGCCCGGACAACTAGAGCCACCAAACGGTCATCCACTAGTCCAGCAGTTACCCCCTAGGATAGAGCCATTGAAGCTGATGAAAAGGGACGGAATGTGGCAGCGTACCGACACCACTGCTTTGGAATGAATCATGGAAAGATTGGATAATCAAAGGCGACTGGGGGAGTATGAATGAAGCACCGAGCGAGTGAAGATCTCGGGGATTAAGTTGGGATTTTGGTTGTTAGTTTTGGGAAGTGAATAAAGTGTTAAGTGAAGTGTTGCCTTATCATTACACACCGTGGGTCAGCACAGTGACCAATCAACTATTCTTATTTTGATTTTCATGGAATTATTCTCCAGCAGCTTGACTGCATTAACCTTTCTCGATTCACTATCATTTCTAGAAACATGTGGATTCGTTTTCCGATGGCATTTCAAGTTAGCTTCCCAAATTTCTGCTACCGCAGTTGTCGGTTGATTGGTTTTTCTGGGTATTTAATCCGTGAATGTGATATTATTTCTAATTTCACCGACGTTTCGACAAAATCTCATTTGTCATCATCTAGGTGTGCTGTTACGTGTTCAGAAGTTAGTTGACCCTGCTCGATTCACTTTTTCCTATATTGGTAAACTGGTATTCGTTACGTGTTCAGAGATATATATATATATATATATATATATATATATATATATATATATATATATATATATATATATATATATATATATATATATATATATATATATATATATATATATATATATATATATATATATATATATATATATATATACTGCTGTAGTCTCTCACGCTTGCGGCTGATTTTTGTCAGAAGGACAAATGGGTTTAAGACTGAGAGGTGGTAGCGGATGAGAGTATGATAAGTATTCCATACATTACACATCAATCACTGTTATTTATCTAGTTTTTTCTGCAATAGTGTGAAAACAATGTTGTCATGAATCTATTATCACTCATGGTGGAACATTTCTATACAAATATGGCAGTTGTTATTTTCTAATGAAAACAACATGTGATAATGTAGATATTGTATTGTGAACTGGATAATTATTGATTTTGTAAACACATGAATATCTGTAATTTGATTTCATGGTTTCAGAATTGTTTTTGAAACCAATTATATCTCATAAAAGTGAAGGTTATCATGTGTGAAAGATGAAATATTCATTTTGACCAATTTTGCAAATTCTAGCGTCACTTTTTATTCAAGTAATAATGATATAACCCCAGAGAGCCATATTGTCTACAACCGTTTTTTTATTGTAAATCTACGACTTATTGGGAAAAACAAAGGATCCAATATACAGGTAGTTTATTTTATCATGTGGTAACATTGCTATATTCTGAATGAAATAATATAATACAATATAATAAAAAAAATAAAATTCCTTTTTTAAAGAAATATGTTGACGATTTCATCTGTGCAATACCTTATGACAAATCTAATGAAATTCTTGATGTTGTCAATAGATATGATAAAAAGTTACAATTCACTATCGAAATAGGAAATAATCAGACCCTTCCTTTTCTTGATACAAGAGTTATTCCTAAAACTGATAATTCCTTGATTACAGATTGGTATGTCAAACCTACTAATTCAGGAAGATGTATCAATTACTATTCCTTTCACAAAAAATCAGTTAAAATTAATTTAATACTCTGTTTGAAAAAAAGAATAGAAAAATTAGTACATCCTTCCCTCAAGCAAAAAAATCTCAGATTTCGTAGAGACATATTGATCGATAATTCTTATCCCAGAAAACTTCTTAATAAAAAAATTTTCAATACTGGCAGTAATACTAATTCTGATGTAATTAACAGAAATGTATGTAATGATAGTTCACCTATCAATATTTCTTATAAATCTATACCTAACCTTCAAATATCATAAAACTTTTTCATAATGAACAAAATATCAAAATATATGCCAAAATATGCCAAAAAAATATTAAAACTATAAAGAATTTGAATACTAAATTGAAAGATGAAGCTGATACAACAAAAAAATTCAAATGTGATTTATAACATTCCTTGTAACAATTGTAACTTGAATTATATTGGAACAACATCTAGAATTCTTAGTGATAGAGTAACTTCACATAAAAGTGATATAAAGCTCGATAAAAAATCATGTGCATTAGCACAACACTCTATAGAAACAGGACATGAACCAAATTACTCTAATATCAAAGTTTCACATACAGAAAAAAATATTTCCACACGCCTTTTTCTTGAAAAGGTGGAAATTAATAAGTCTTCTGATTGCATGAATAAGAAATCTGACATTAATAATCTCAGCAGTATATATAGTAATTTACTAGAACTACATCAAAAACATAATAGTAATGAAAGATGTATCAATCAATAACTCTTTCTTTACAGTAAAAAATTATCAAATCATCATACCCATTGGAAAATGACATTTATGTGAAGGTATGACATTTGTCAAACCCACAAAAAAATCGTATACATGTTAACTTTTACGTCAATTTATATCTTCAATTTATTGTTTTTCACTCATTTTTACTGTAAGTATGATTTGTAATGTTATTCAAAGGCGAAAATATTCAAAAATCATTAAATTATAGGCCCTGAAGCCCTGAATATATATATATATATATATATATATATATATATATATATATATATATATATAAAATCTAGAAAGGTTAATGCAGTCAAGCTGCTGGAAAATAATTCCATGAAAATCAAAAAATAAATAGATAAGTGGTTACACTTATGTTTCGCTTGCGTTTACGCAGCTATTTATATCAAGTACTTTCTTGGTTTTTTCTCATTTTGTCTTCAATCGCGGACCGCCTGCCCGGTACTGACGATGCCCAATAGGCTGAAACAGCTGTATACCGGTGGCTCTTAAATTGAAATCAATATGGGAATGATCAAAGAGTACTTATCTATTTATTTTATATATATATATATATATATATATATATATATAAATACAAATAGAGATTTTATCAAGTGTGCATGATATAAATCAAAAATGAAAAATTCGTGGATACAACACTCCAAACAGGGGGGCAAACCGCGGACACGTGTTTCTGGCTATTGGCCTCATCAGCGCGGTGCAGCCAAGTGTGAAGATGGGCAACACTTGTTTGCCGAAAGCAGGAAACAACACAAACGCACAGAGTCAACAACAGGAGCCAACCGCACATTTGTGGTTCCAGTTAGAAAACCCGGAAGTCACGCAGGTAGCTATAGCTGTCTACGTGGTCGTGTTAGATGTAGCCTGGGAATTCTAGGTTTTCTAACTGGAACCACAAATGTGAGGTTGGCTCCTGTTGTTGACTCTGTGCGTTTGTGTTGTTTCCTGCTTTCGGCAAACAAGTGTTGCCCATCTTCACACTTGGCTGCACCGCGCTGATGAGGCCAATAGCCAGAAACACGTGTCCGCAGTTTGCCCCCCTGTTTGGAGTGTTGTATCCACGAATTTTTCATTTTTGATATATATATATATATATATATATATATATATATATATATAATAAAAATTTCTAAACAATTTTTATTGAAACAACGATAAAAATAAAATAAACACAACAATAAAAATTAATTGGCGCTCTGGGGCGACTTCATTGATTCAAGTGGCGCATTTGCTTTTTCAGCTGCACGAAAACCCGGAAAAACCTGCAGCACCACATCATCTGAAGATCTTGATCTAACAATGTCCTCTCTCTCATAAAACAAAATGTAGGGTGTCTCCAGAGGCTCCAATAAATTCAATGCATCGCCAGAACACTTCGTGACACGACTATCGTCAAACTTAAACCAGTCCGTTTCTTCTTTGACCAAGGCGTAATAATGACCAAATTCAACGCCAGAACCACAGTGAACAATGAATGCATGAATATTATAACAGTGGTCTGCTAGTTTGAAATGTTCATCTATTTCGAACCCTCCAAAGAGTTTCTTGCTTCCGTTAGAGGTTGAGTCTTGTTTGAAAATTATCAGTGTTATTATTAGATTGACTGGTGCCTCAGATATACTTGTTTCCTTATAACAGTCAGTTAGATTGGCGCATGTTTGACAATACAGTCGATCATCACCTGTTAAAAATTCCATTTTCAGATGATTTAACAATAAGCTTTGCACGGACTGGTAATTAGTCGTATTAGGAAAAGCTAGATGAAGTTCCAGAAATTCACATAAGTTTTCGGTACTTCTTGAACATTTACCACAAAGTAAACAAGTGAGGATTTTTCCAGCAAAAGATTTACAAACACAAGACGAGATGGGTTGTACGGAATCATTCAGTCCAGAGCGGTCAGGAGTATTGATTTTGCTATTGTTTTGCTCACGAAGAGTATTCAACAAGAACCCCAAGAATTCGGAAAAAAAAATCTTGAAAATTGAATAATCATGTTTTGTTCATTGCTATTTGGTCGAAAAAAATCGCGTTGAAAATATTTTTAACACGTTACTTCGGAAACATCATCTTTTAATACTCTTGACAACCACTGAAAATGTCTCTTTTAATGACAGTTGTACAAAAAAATGTTTTTTCTTTCTACTCATCCATCATCATCCAAAAAATGTAGGAATCTTCCAAACGTCGGAAAACACCAATACTTTCAAAATAGATTATGAAAAGAAGTAACTTTCCGACACATCTTATCTAATAACTTATTTGAAATTGATTGCTTCCTTCCTTTCTTTGGAAGATTCCCATATTTTTTGTATTAAGATGGTGTAGTAGAAAGCCAAAAACATTCTTTCCCAAAAATTAATCACTCCTAAAAATATAACCCTTTCAATTTTAATTATTTTTGTTTACGTAGAAATGAATCTTATTCATAGGTTCTCGAATTAATTAACTGATTTTAGTGAATCATTTGATTTTTTCAAAACTACCAATATCAAGTTATTCTTTGAATGTTTTCGTCATTTATTGATCTCATCAATCTCTAATTCATATTAAATCTGTCCACGGTCAGTTGCTTGTAACTGTATTAATCCAATACATCGCAGAGGCATTTGACAATGTGTGACGTAAACCAATTGACAATCGGGAGAAGTATCATGTGCAGGTATACCTAAATACATATAATCAGAACGGTGGCCAGGTACAGTAGAAAGAAGTAATTAGAAACTCGGCTGTTACGAATATTTTGCCAGCGAAATAGTATTGACGACACTTGTTTGTGATCATAGAACTACGAGTGTTTATTAAAAACTCTTCTTGGTTGCCGGCTTTTTCCAAAAATCAAGGTGAGTATTATTTATATTAATTACGTTTTGTCGTTGTGATTGAGTTGAATAGTTTCGCGAACGATACTGTCCTGTTCTAAGAAAGTAACAATTGGCAGGAATTAAAACATAGAATCGAAAATGACTTTTCCAAGATAATTAAATGACTGTATTATAGATTGCTGTAGATTAATTTCGGAAAAACCAATTACTAACTTTTCAGCAGCAATGAAACTTATTCACCGCACTTCAATCAAATTTCTATCGGTAAAAACTCCACCATTATGTCAGCAGATAAAACTAATTATCTTGATAAGCACTTCAAATGGAACTCACTTATATATTATCTAGTGAAAGAACTTCGATGTATTCTATATAGATTCAGGCAGACATTCTATTCTCAAAATTCTTTATCAAAGTTTAATAGAATCACACTTAAACTATGGAATAGTCGGACGGAAAGGAGTTTCTAAAACCGATTTAAAGCCACTTGAAGTAATGCAAAAACGTTTCCTAAGAACAGTGCTTTTCAAAAGCAACAGATACGCGAGTGACGCTATCTATGAAGAGTCTGAGATTTTTGATAAGTATTCTTTTACCACATCGCTACAACTCAGTTCTTCAATAGGACTGAACTTATTGAACCTTCTCATAGACTATACTACGAGACAAAAAAATGATTATTCAGTACCTTTCGCTTCGAAATCAATAGGCCAGAAATGCTATCAATATTTAGCACCAAAAGTATTTAATCTCCTTTCCGAAACACTGCAAAACGAAACGTCAACATTCAGATTCAAAAAAGATTTAAAACTATTTATAAAATTATCGCCTCGTCATTATATACGGTCAATAATTGAAAATTGAAAGTAATTTCAGATATTCATAATGTTATTCTAAGTACACTTAGTACCTGTATATCGGTATATTCGAGTATTTTGAAATCCTAAAAGTTCATATTTTTTATCTCCATATTTATTATTTAACATTTTACATGTTCACACTTTTATACAGGGTGTTCCTTAAACACATGCTAATATTCAAGGAGGTAATTCTTAGACCCATTTTAAGAAAAAAACTTTCTATGAACGTATGTCCTAAACGCCTTAACTTTTGAGATACAGGGTGGCAAAGTTTTCAAAAATAATCAGTTTTTTAATAATAACTGAGATAATTTTGTAGACATCTTTGGCATATTTGGTACATTTGTCCCATGCCTCAAGACGCATTTTCTGATGTACACAAATTTGTATTTTTTCAAACAGTGGCATCCCTACAGGTTTCGCATTGAATACTTTTGGGGAAAAAGTACTACGCCAATGCTTTCTTTTCAAAATAAAATCATTTTTAAAATCCTCATTTAATTTTGAGAAAATTTGATTTCCTGGTATTTCTTTGTCCGACGCATGATTTTCACTAAAAAAATAAAAATCGACAGAAAGCAAATTAAGAAATTAGATCAATTCTGAAATGAATGAGAATCTGAAAATTGCTTCATAACGCATTACCAATTCCCTAATAATATTTGAAAACATAATCTGCAAAATAATAAATTTTTCACAAAAACGAGTTTTATTTTATTTTGTGACAGCGAGTCTAAACGAATAGCACAAATCTGTTAATCAGTAATAATACCAAAACTTATTATAAAAATTGTTGGAAGTGGCCACCTGCACTTAGTATGCATGCTTCCGCCCTTCTACGCATGGAATTACGCACCCGTTCAAATATTCCCGGCGTATTTCGTATAGTTTCATACGAGGCAACTATTCGCTCTCTTAAATCTTCTAAAGTATTAACGGGAGTTTTATACACGAAAGTTTTAAGGTGACCCCATAAAAAAAAAATCTAAACTGTTGAGATCGGGGGATCTTGCTGGCCATTGCTGAGGTCCTCCGCGACTTATCCAACGATTAGGATAAACTGTATTTAAATGGTTTCGGACAATTACACTGAAATGAGCAGGGGCGCCATCGTGCATGTACCATATTCGATTCCTTAACGCAAGTGGCACATCTTCCAATAACCCAGGTAAGTCTTCTTCGAGAAAGTGTACATAAGAACGACCATCAAGGCGTCCTGGTAGAATAAATGGGCCTATTAGATGATCACCTATAATTCCTGCTCATACATTAACCGAAAATTGGTGTTGGAAATGGGTTTCGGTTATTGCATGGGGATTTTCTTCAGCCCACACATGATTGTTATGGAAATTTTGAATGGCATTCCGAGAAAAATTTGCTTCGTCTGTGAACATAATTTGTGTCTCAAACTGCGGATTTAGTGCAATACTTTGTAGATACCACTGACTGAAGTTCACACGCTGTGGAAAATCTCTGGGGAATAATGCCTGCACTCTTGAAATATGGTATGGGTATAACAAAAAATCAACCAAAATACGCTAAACAATTTGATGACAAATATCCAGAGTTCTAGCGATCTTCCTCGTACTCGTCTCAGGATGTTCCTCAATTTCTTGCAGCACCGCTTCCTCAATTTCAGGAATTCGTACTACACGAGGTCTACCTTCCGGAGTCCCTTTCTTGAAACTACCAGTTTTCCCAAGTCGACGATGAATATTTGAAAAGGTTCGGCTATCTGGTAAGGCACGATTAGGATATCTTTCCTGATAAATGCGCCTGGCTTCTGTTGCATTACCATCGGCAAGGCCATATACGTAATGCATTTGCGTCATTTCCGCATTCGTATAATTTACCATATTTACTGATATTCAGGAAAACAGCGGACTACCAAAATAACTTCAATAACACTTCAAAATCAATCAAAACGCGCTGTGACAGTTTTTAACACCAACACCTTACTTTAAACCAACATCAATATCAGCTACTGACGAATGTACATACAGAGAATTCGTTTTTTATTGCTATGGTGGGTACGCTGTTTTTTCTGCTTTTAATCTTTAAAAGAAATCACATATCGACAAACTCCATATTTCCAAGAGGTGCAGTAAATAAATTCTGCTACACGTCATTTATTCCAGGATAACTAAATTTATTTATTTATTATTAAGCGGTGCTGCGTTATGACGTAATTTTAATTGAGAACAGTGCATCTGACAACAAACAAATACCTTTTAGATCCTCAATTATTTTGCAACAAATCTGATCTCTTAGTTTGCTTTCAGTCGATGCACGATACCGCATCAGATTTTTAAGGAATTTATCCTTGAGTAAAGCGATTTTTAATTTTTTGAGCGAAAACCATGCGTCGGACAAAGAAAACCCTACAAATCAAATGTGCTCAAAAATGTATGGAGATTTTAAAAATAATTTTTTAATTCAAAATAAAGCAGTGGCGTAGTATTTTTTTTGCCAAAAATATACATTTCAAAACTCGTATGTACGCCACTGGCAGAGAAAATTAAGAAAATTGTACATCAGAAAATGCGCCTTGAGGCATGGAACATATGTACCAAATATGCCAAAGATGTCTACAAAATTATCTCAGTTATTATTAAAAAACTGATTATTTTTGAAAACTTTGCCAACCTGTATCTCAAAAGTTAAGGCGTTTAGGACATACGTCCATAGGACGTTTTTTCCTTAAAATAGGTCTAAGAATTACCTCCTTAAATATTAGCATGTGTTTAAGGAACACCCTGTATAGTATGGGATATACGTTTAGATTATTGTTGAATAGACATATTCTTAGTAAACAATTAAATATTGTCTAGATTATTGTGAAAAAAAAATCTGAAAGTTATAAACAATTAAAGACCCTAAAAAGCAGTGTTCGGTTTTGTTGTTTATAGTTCGTAAACTATAAATATTTTTGAATTTAAAAAAAAAGTTCCGACTACCGAAACGCGCCATTTTTAGGTTGCGCGCAAGGCCTCTAAGCGAGTACGTAACTTGAAAATAATTTTTTTAAGGTACTTGAAGTGAATAGAAAAATTTGAATAATTTGCGATATAATCTAAATAACATAGAGAGCTGATTCCCATAGGAATTTTTCATTAAAGTTATTTTTTCAATAATATAGACAACTGTTAATCAACAAAATTTTCTAAAACTTTCTTTATCGTTCAAAGTAAAATAAATATTTGAATAATTACCGTAACATTTTTTCGCTTCGTGAAGCTCTTCTTAGATCCATACAAGAGAAGATTGCATGATAAAAGATTCGAAAATTTCAACACTTTGTTTATAATATTTCTTTTAAATAAACAAAAAAAGAAAAAACACAATAATGTTGTAACCATTTTTTTCATTCATTATCATTTCATCGTTTTTATGTACATAAGAGATATTTATGAAGTGAAACAAATGATTTTTGTCTTCATTTGTTTATAAATTTTTTATTAACAAATAGACTATTTCAATATTAAAAAAAAAATGTCACAACTCTATAGAGAACTGTCAATTATAATTTTTTGAAAAACAAATTTGTTTAATAATAATATTTAATCATTTTTAATCGGTTTTTTATATATCTACTGTTTAAATTATTAGTTGAGATATTTTTTTCAAAATCATAATTAACAGTTGAATACAAATCAACAAAATAAAAAAAATCCATTGACAATTTCATTGTTCAATAATTTAATAATTTGTTATAAATAAATTCTCAACTTAGCTTTATTTTTTCTTGAGATTTGTAAAAATAACAAAAACAACCACGAGCATAAAAATACCGAATTTTTTTTTCCATTATTTATTCAATTTTGAAAATACAAGTGCTGCAAAAGTTGCAGCAGCTGATCCATTTGTTGACTTTAATGCTTATATAACTTTTAAACTGTTAGAGATACGACAATAAACATTCAGGTCATTTTTCATACGTGAATTTTATTGATGGACATCTATTATTTAAAAAGGAAACAAAGTCCTCGATATTCAATTTTTTGGTATCGAATACCGCGAAAATATCATCCACATACCTTAGCCAAATCCTAGGAAAATACTTTGACTTTTCTTTAGTTTCCATTTCGAATCTGCTCATGAACAGGTCTGCCAGGTAGGGGGACAAGGGATTTCCCATGGCCGTTCCTTCCTGTTGTTCATAAAAGCAACCTTCTACCTGGAAACGATTTTGTTTCATACACAAATTGGTAAGAGAAAACGAATTCATCGATTTCGTTGTTATTGAAATTATTTTTCTCTAGTAATTCCCTAAGTAATTCACTAAGGAATTTGAAACCTTGTCTATTGCGGAACCAAGTTTTAGTATAGAAAACTCTTTAGAGTTTATACAACATACAAAAAACATGGTTCTGCAAGAAGGTGAGATTTTGGTTTCTTTTGATGTTAGTTCATTATTTCCTAGCGTCCCAATTCCACAGACCCTGCAATACCTCAGGAAATTACTGGAGAAAAATAATTTCAATAACAACGAAATCGATGAATTCGTTTCTCTTACCAATTTGTGTATGAAACAAAATTTTTTCCAGGTAGAAGGTTTTATGAACAACAGGAAGGAACGGCCATGGAAAATCCCTTGTTCTCCTACCTGGCAGACCTGTTCATGAGCAGATTCGAAATGGAAACTAAAGAAAAGTCAAAGTATTTTCCTAGGATTTGGCTAAGGTATGTGGATGATATTTTCGCGGTATTCGACACCAAAAAATCGAATATCGAGGACTTTGTTTCCTTTTTAAATAATAGATGTCCATCAATAAAATTCACGTATGAATTAGAAAATAAGGGACAACTACCATTTCTTGACGTTTTGGTAATGAGGAGCAAAGATGGAGGGTTAGAATACGATATATTTAGAAAAGAAACAAGCACATACAGGTATATTCCTGACAGTTCACATCACTGTGGACAGCACAAACGTGCTGGGTTGAATTTTTTAGTGCATCGTCTTTTGACTTTCCCTCTAACACATGATAGGTTCACAAAAAAAAACCTACAATACAGGAAATAGCAGCCACTAACGGTTTCCCGAGGGGTATTGTAGATGACATAATTAGAAAAAAGAAGTTTAGGTTAAGAATGAACGAAATCTCGACTTTCAGAAAGGACAAAAACCAAGATGAATACATCTCAGTTCCATACCACCAATATACGAAGAACTTTGGAAAGATTTCCAAGGAACTAGCTATGAAGGTGGTTTTAAAACAAGTCATACACTGCAGAGCCTTTTGGGAAGTCCAGAAGACAAGGTCGAGAATTCGGAAAAGTCTGGAATTTACGAAATTGAATGTAAGGACTGCGATGCAAAATATTATGGACAGACAAAAAGATCTATTAAAGTGAGATATAAGGAACACATAGCACACTTAAAATATGGAAGACCTGAAAAATCAGCAGTCGCCCATCATATTTTGCAACAAAACCATTCCATAGACTTCAGTTCTTTAAGATTAGTTAGACAAGTTAACAACAACAGGCAACTAGATGCCAATGAGAGTGTAGAAATAAGTAAACATAATAATATTATGAATAACGATAACGGACCAATACCAAATAGCATACTATATAGCTTGTTGTAATAATATTGTTGGGTTTACTGATTACTACAAAAAGACACATTGTAAATAAATTTAGATAGGCAATATTGTGAAACTAATTTTATATAGCTGAAAATTGTTCTATAAATAGCTGTAACATTTAAACATACATAAGGACATATTGTAAAATAATAGAAAGGCCAATTGTAAAATTAATTTAGGGGGGTACACTTGTATGGTTGGTATTACTGATTACCTACCTGTATGATGTACCTGAATAGCATAAGTAGCTTTAGTTCTGAGTAGTTTCTAGTTTTATCTTCCTCTTGAAGATGATCACTTGGTGATCGAAACACGTGTCGACGTGTAAAAATAACGATTTGGTGTTGGGAAAAAACCCCAGTAATATTTATCTGCATCTTCTATAGCTTGACAAGTCTTCAGATTACTATGTTTTTTCAAATGAATTATCAAATACATTACAAATCTCGTCTTGTTTTTAATATTAGATAAAAAAAGGCTCATTATTTCTTGGAACTACCATGCCATAATTGTATACTTGATTTTATTGTTAGTAATTTTAGTAAAGTACTCTCGAATAATTTATTTCTATATACTCATGGTGTATATGCCCACACACAAGTAGTACCTACTGCTTGCGTGGTTTATTCTTGTAATGCTGAATTTTTTAAATTATAATCTGTAATTATTTTTCTTGTGTGAATAAATATCATTATTATTATTATGAGTATTTTGGAATAACACTCGAGTTAACTTTCCATTCCATTAAAAATTCTGTACAAAATGCTATTCATAGTCAATAATAATCATTCATATAATTTATCAAAAAAGAAACAAAAGGAGAAACAAAACTTGCCAATGTTTTTTTTACCACTTTTATTTGTAACTAATGTAACAATTACAATTTCAATTATTTGAAAATGTTCTTATAGGACGAAACTACAGAAACAACATTAGTGACGTATAAAAGTGGTAAACAAACATAGAAAGTTCCAATTCTCTCTATTTCATTATGATCTCCTACCACATAATAACGGCTACATCCATCAATTCCCTTGTATTCGAACATTTTTGAAAGGCATATGTTACGGTTTCATAATCACCGGAAAATATGCAGCAAACCTCAAAAAAGAATTCAATTTTGCTGGAGAATGTCGAGTCAACAAATTATTTAGGGGTCTTCATTTTGAACAACGTAGCTGGAAAAACCATTGTAATTTCTTAGTCAGAAAGTTGAAATCAATTCGCTACCTATTCAGGAACTCAAGAACTCGGATCATACAAATTTATTTGTATACGGATACGACGGATATACGGAAACTAATGGCTATGACTGAGAATCAAACTTCATGACAAACTCAATGGTAGAACCTCATATCGATATCAGTTATCGTTTCTGAGTTACAGCATTTTTTTGGAAAATGTGAATTTTCGAAAAGTTGCTGTAACTTTTTTCTTGCCGAAAATTCCTTCTTTCCATGGAAACATTTCCAAAGCACTTTTCTACGTAGAATTCAGTGGTGTGAAAAATATATTTTTTCAAAATGGGATATTAACAGGTGGATCTTCAACACCATTTCCAAAATTTTTGTAGTCACGGAAGTTATTCTATCATCCATGGATGCATATATTCCTTTTTTAATGAAACGACCTTCTAACGACAAACCGTGGTTCAACAAACATTGCTAGCAAGCTGTCGCCTCCAAAATCCTAGTGCCAAAAACCGAACTAGGTTTGTTAATGCTAATTACTAAAACAAGCGGATGGTTCAATCAACTGCAACAACAGCCATAGAAAAAGCAAATCTACTGGCTAAACAATTTACGTCCCACTCCAGAGTCCCCGCCCAAGCGGGGATTTCGGGATTTACTAAAACGTGGCAGATAAATATACAGGGGGATACCTGGTACCCTGTTGAGTACCTCCACCAAATATGATCCTCATACATAAGGCCGCCCGTGAAGGATAAATGATCAGATTAGTAAAAAAAAATTGATCATCTGAAATTCTCGAGCGCGTCAGATTAAGGTAGGGTGAGTTAATTACATGTTAAAAAGTGCATATTCCAGTAATCTGACAATTTGAGAGTGACGTAAAAAAAGGGGAGGGCAGCAAAGTTGTAAAAAATAACGTCATTTCGACATTCTCGAGCGTAGCTATTTTTTTTTTGAAGGAAATAATTCAAGGATAACGAAAAATATATAATCTGACGATTTCCGCAAGCCAAAATAACAAAAATTCGTGGATAAAGTTCAATGCGTGCAGCTGTGTGATACATATATTTCTCTCTCCGAGTTTCTATTCCTCTTTCACTTTTTCTCTATCTATTAATCTCTCACTCCGTCCCCACTCTGAATTCTGTTGTCATGATGCCATCACAGCTGATCACGGAGACTCGTTCGTGATAAAGATGAAGATGATGATCAATCAATCAATTGATTATAAAGAATTAAACTATTTTGAGCTTTTTTTCAAAATTATTTTCCTATTAATACAAGTATTCTACCTAAAAAACATACACTTATTTATTTGCATGCTAATTTCTGCACTCTTCAATTAATTAATTTCAATGATTGGAAAAAATTAAAAAAATATATTTTTTTGTCAGATTAAGCGAATCCCTCTAGATAAGCGTCAGATTAAGTGACAGCACGTCTAGAACATAAAGATGAACCATATATATCTTAATCTGACGCGCTTGAGTATTTCAAAATGACCAATTCTTTTTTGCACATTATAATAATGGCCGCGAGTTTGCGTCAGATCGAAATCGTCAGATTTTATTGAATGAGAGTTTTTTTTGTTTGTTCTTAACACCCCCTCAGAAAATCTGACGCGCTCGATTACATTTTTTTCCTTTTCACTTTCAACCCTTACGTACAACCACCCGCATCATGCAGACGATTAGATTAACATACGAACATTATTAAAAATACGTAGGACGCGCTCGAGTATGTCCATGCAACAGTATTTTTTACATATTTAAAAATATATAGCCGCTTTCCCCACCGATGAAAAGGTATATATTATATAAAATTTTTTTCTTCTCATCATCTAAGCTTCGCAACCTAATATGTCTCTATGACACTCGAGTAAATCCCCATTTTGTATCGTGGGCTCCACTACTATAAGGCACCACCCACTATTCCCACACTAAAGTCTATCCAAATCCAAGATAGAGTGAAACAAAACAAAACCGAAGCGTGATGTTCACGTGATCGCCCAGTGTCAGATGGAAAGGGCAGCGTTCATTGGTGAATTCGCCTTCTTGGTACGAGTTCGGTACCAGCACAGGGTTGTGATCAGTCGTTTGTGTGGCGTGCGTTATAGGATATTGTTTAAAATTGTTTTCCAAGATGTCCAGTACAGACACTGCTGATGACACTGTGAGCTATCCTCTGAGTCCAGCCAGGAAACGATCCAAAAAAGGCCAATTGAGTGTTGAGATGAAAGAAGTGATTTTAAATGTGTTCAAGAAAGAGATGGAAGAAATTGAGACATCGACTGTCGACGAAGTCGTATCGAAAGTTTCCGATAAAATTGGAGTGTGTTGCGCTTCGATTTACAATGATTTACGGAAATGTAAACAAAATCATACATTTTACAAATCGAATACAAATCAGAATCGTCAAACCATTATAAAATCAATAGATGATGCTGAGAAACATGCAATCAGGAGGAAAGTGCATGAGTACTTTTTCAGAAATGAAATACCCACGATAGACAAAGTACTCGGAGAAATAAATGAAGATGTTTCATTGCCAAGTTTCAAGCGATCAACATTCCATAAAGTATTGAAACATTTGAATTTTGTATGGAAAAACGAGGGCGCAATAGTTTATTATTGGATAGAGAGGAAATTGTGTTATGCAGGAGAGAGTATTTAACCAAAATTGAATATTATAGGGAACAACAGAGAACAATTTATTGTATGGATGAAACCTGGGTTAATGGTGGTCATACTACTCCTAAAGTATGAGTCGATGAAACTGTGATCTCATCTAGGAGGGCCTTTCTAGATGGACTATCCACCGGATTAACGAATCCATCAGGTGAACTTATATTTATATTAAGACCTGCCTCAATCTCAATATATAAAAAGTAACCTTCGTATTTGTTTTATTTACTTACATACCTCTTCATAATTTCAGGTAAAGGAAAACGGCTTATTATTTGTCACATCGGCAATGAGAATGGGTTTGTTGCTGAAGGGCTGTGGTGTTTAAAGTCGAAGAAAACTGGAGATTATCACGAAGAAATGAACGGTGAATCTTTCGAACAGTGGTTTTCCAGAGTTCTACCCCATCTGGAGGATAATGCTGTGATTGTAATGAACAATGCACCTCATCATTCGCGACGGTTAGAGAAGATTCCGACAACGTCTTCAAAGAAGGTTGAAATCAAAAATTGGCTGCGATCAAAGAATATCAGCTTTGAAGACTCAATGCTAAGAGTACAGCTACTAAAAATTGTCAAGGAGCGCAAGCTTGAATACCAAAAATATATAGTCGATGAGATGGCAGCAGGCCAAAACAAAATTATCCTTCGCCTGCCTCTATACCACTGCGAGCTCAATCCCATCGAGTTAATATGGGCGGATGTGAAGAATTTTGTAGCTCAGCATAACACCACGTTCAAATTTGCAGATCTCAAAGTACTCTTAGATGAGGCTTTGAAAAGAGTCACAGCGGAGAAATGGGAGAAGTGTGTTCGGCATGTGATGTCGGAAGTCGAGACAAAGATGTGGAAGCTTGATAACATAATAGAGGCACAAATCGAGCCACTGATAATTCAGATTGGTGAGGATGACACTACTGATGAAGAGACAAATTCACCCAGTTGAATAATTTTGATTAATATTCCTTTTGAATTTACATAAAATGAAAATTATCAATAAAAAAATAATTACGTCTCTTTTCATATAATGCTTGAGTGCGCTGTGAAAAATCCAATGAAAATATTTTTATATTACACATAGTTTCTGCATTTTTCCCGTTGAACTGCAAAACTTGTGCATTTCTCTCGTTATTATAAAAAAGTTTTCCTGAGTATGATATAGCATTTGCGATCAACAAGATGTTGGTTCTGAATACTACCCTGGCCAATTCTTGGGATTTTCAATATCACGTGTGTAAGGCATGTCAATGTTTACATCCACTCTATCTTGGATTTGAATTTGCTTTAGTATCCACAGAGCCGTAAATTAGTTTTCGACAGCGTCTAGCAGGCAAATTCTGAAATAGCTCAATATCAACAAGGCGTCTGGTCCTGATGAAGTATCCGTCATCGTACTGAAAAAGTGGGCAAATGAACGCGCACCAGTATTTTGCAGACTTGTCAACCTATCTTGAAAATATTTACGAAGTAGATACTCACTTTTATTTTCTATGTATTCACTTTTATATTCTTATGCTTTATAGTTTTCATATTCTTATATTTACATTTATGTGTGTGTTAGCTTAGGAATCACACGTTAAAAGGTAATACCTCGTTAGTCCTTAGCTCGCACAAGTTTCTCAACTTCTGAGAGTTGTCGTTCCTATGGGGGCGACAGCAGATTTACGGAGAAACAGATTTTAAACAGATTTTTTTAAACAGATGTCTTGCATGAGAATATTCATTATTATTATTATTTATTTCAATATGTAGCATATATATTTTTACTTTCTGACTACTTTTCCACTCCAAAATTCTGAAATCGTAACACTTTGTCAATGAGATTTTATCTTCGACAATAAGTACATTTCTATTCGATTTGATCTGTCCGGCTGAGATTTCTGCCTTAGTGCGGCAAGCCGAAAATATTTTGAGATTCGAGAGTAGAGAGGACATCATTCTTCCAAGGACTCCCATAATTAGAACAACCATCTTATTATTATTATCATTATTATTATGACTGACTGTAAGAAACTCGATGAGTTTACCTCTCTTATTGAATTAACGATGCCTTTTTATCATTATTGTGTCTCTGTAAAATCACTAACAAATCCGCACACGTGTTTCTGTGTTACTGGCCACCATCAGTTTCATGTAGCCAAGTGAAATAATGAACAGGAATCTAACAATGGAAGCTTGTATTTCTTTTGCACATAAATATATTATTTGAGTGCTAAAGCAAGTAATATAAGTAATATCTTTTTTTCAGTTGCTTTCAATTCAAACTGCTAATTGATAGATCAGTCACGTCGGGAGAAAGTAAAATTTCCATTGTGTTGCCCTCCTTATGTCCGTAGAAACAGTTGTTGAACTGAATAAAAATGTGAGTTGATGCACATTTCAATCAATTCATCAATGAGACTTTAAAAAATATTTCTCGAAAATTATATCGTTTTCTGTATAGCATCCGCCCCGGCCCCGCATGGGTGCCATGATAATACTAAATATACAGAGTGGTCCAACGAAAAGTATGCACCTTGCTTTTCTCCTTTTTTCGTAACTTAACGCAAAAATGCTTGGATAGGTCAATTTTGCTTTTGAGGGGGACACTTTTAGATGTGTGCCTTCAACCCCTTAGCGAGGGTGAGTAACAACCCTAAAATTTTAAACGGAAAGTGGGGTCGAGTGATATATCATTTGAAAGGGCACAAAATCATCTTCCAATGATACCTAATTTGTTGTATTTCTCTCAAACATGTAGGTATTATGAAGAAAAACAACTACAACCCTGTACTTTGAAATGTGTAATTGACTTAGTAGAAACCTACTTCAGCAAGTGCTGAATATGTGACCCATTTGCTTCCATACAATAATACAGATTTCGTTCAAATCTATTCCTAACATTCTGTAGCATATCAGGTGTTATACTTCTGCACTCTGCTGTAATTCGTTGGCGAAGATCTTCTATGGACTCGGGCTGCGTAGCAAAACATTTATTTTTCAAGTGTCCCCAAAGGAAAAAGTCTAAAGGCGATAAATCAGGTGACTTGGCAGGCCATTCGATGGGGCCTCTCCTTCCAATCCACCGTCCAGGAAACCGGTCATCTAAAAACTCTCTTACCGGAGCAACATAGTCAGGAGGTGCTCCATCTTGCTGGAAATGAAGCCGATCATCATTATGATTTTGGTCATTTTCAATTATTTCTGTTATGAGAGGATCAATGATATCTTCAAGCATGTTCAGGTAGACCTCATCAGTGAAATTCCCAGGAAAAGTGGCCCTACGATATGACTACCTAATATGTCACACCAGACATTGATTTATTAAGCGTACTGGGTATGGACCTCTCGGAATAAGTGTGGGTTACTGTCATCCCAGTAACGGCAATTATGCCTATTCACAGCTCCATTCAAAAAAATGTACTCTCATCGGAAAAGCACGTGTTGAATGATAGGTGCGGATCATCAATTAGTAGCTGGCTCAGTTGTTCACAAAATTGCAGCCTTCTATCAGGATCATCTTCATTGAGTTCCTGTACTAATTTAATTTTGTACGGATGAAACTTATAGGCTTTTAATATCCGTATTATGGACGAACGGGAGACACCTAAGGCTGCAGCAAGCTGACGGGTACTTTGATTTTGATCCAATTCAACATGACCTAAAACAGCGAATTCCACTGCTTCATTTCTGATCGGTTTCCGTGTCTGGTGTTTCACATTACAGACAAATCCGGTATCGACAAACTTTTGGACTAACTTGGCAACGTAAGAATCATTCACATTCTTTGCGGGATGACTGTTATTAAAGAAGCGAGCCGTAAGTCTAGCACAACTATTATGTTGATAATAAAGTTTAACAATTTCAACTCGTTCAGGAATGGAATAAACCATTTTTACAGTAAAGTTGAAATAATTTCAAAAGAAACCGAACTGAATCAATGAACGTTTGCCTAAATTCTTTTTGTACACTTATCTGCTGTTGTTATTTGAACCAAAAAACGCACGAGAGAAATTGAGGAATGTAGTAGTGATAAAAATGCCGTTTTTTTCCGCATTTTCATCAACACCAAAAATATCGAGTAAATGTTCTTCCTTTTTTTATAACTATTCGAGTAAATACAACAAATTAGGTATCATTGAAACGAGAATTTTGTGCACTTTCAAATGATATATCACTCGACCCCACTTTCCATTTAAAATTTTAGGGTTGTTACTCACCCTCGCTAGGGGGTTGAAGGCACAGGTAGAAAAATACATCTAAAATGTGTCCCCCTCGAAAGCAAAATTGACCTATCTGAGCATTTTTGCGTTAAGTTACAAAAAAAGGAGAAAAGCAAGGTGCATACTTTTCGTTGGACCACTCGATACATGTAAACGCGTACGATCATGAAGTGCTATAGGGCGAAGCACGGCCTTCAATGCGATATTTATATGCACTTGCCGCCGGCCCTTCAGTTGGTACCACCGCAACCGCTATGCCCCTGCATTTTAAATCTGTAATATCTTTGAAAATATCTATCTGAATTATACAGTGTATCAAGTTTAAAACTTACAATGGACTATATCACACGAACGAAAGCTGATATCGAGAAATGCTTGAAACCGTTTCTAGGATAGTAGGGGGTTACTGAAGTGACATGAAAGAGAACTCGGGGGTGGGTTCTCTTTCAACCCCTTAGCCTCACCCATCAAAGCTCAAAAAGTTCAAATTGCAAACCCCTACTTGTGATACATCATTGAAAAGACTATAAAAAATGCTATCCAATGATATGAATGATAATTTTACAGGGTGAAGTAATAATTATGAAACTTTGGCATAAATGGAATATTCAATGAGGCTTTTGTTGAACTGCAAATTCATCAAAAATATCAATTAAGTAAATATTCAAAGTGGGTTCCGTTATTTTGTAAACAAGCATACAGTCTATTTTCAAATTCTGCACAAACTTTGGTAAATTTTGTTCTAGTAATGGCGTGATATGCTTGCGTAATTCTTTCTTGCAATTTCCCAAGTGACGCAGGTTGACTTTTATAAACAACTGACTTGGAGTGACTCCACAGAAATAAGTCAGGTGAGGCCAAGTCTGATGACCTCGGTGGCCACTCAATGGGACCCCTCCTTCCAATCCATTTGTTCGGATAAATAGTATCCAACCAGTGCCTAACTGGAGCTGCATAGTGAGGAGGTTGCTCCATCTAGTTGGAAGTGCAGCAAATCTTCGTCTACAGCTAAGTTGCCTTCGTCGTCCCTTTGGTTCTCTAATTCATGCACAATTAAAGGATCGATGGTGTTTTTCCGCATATCGAGATAAATGTCGCCACTTAAATTGCCTGGTATTAACAAGGGACCAATTATAGCATCTAGTCTGGTTCACGTGTACTCGATTTAGCTCTTTTCGGTGACTCAGAATCTCACAAACACTGTTCAGAACATAATCAAGAGTTGTGCCAACATGACGGGCGTAGGGGAGTCAACAATATATAGGTTCCTATCAGAAAGAAAAAATAAAGGTATAGCTAACCCAAATACAAACGAATACTTAAAGAGGGGGAGAAAACCTAATGATATTGATGAATTTGCCAAAAATGGTATTCGAAGGAAAATTCACGAATTTTTTTACAAAAAAGAAATACCCAACTTAAACAAAATTTTACAAGAAGTTAGAGACGACCCGGATTTGCCTCATGTCGGACGAACCAAATTGTGGTAAGTTTTAAAAGAATTAAATTTCCGGTGGGAGAAATCAGACCGAAAATCACTTTTGATTGACCGGGAAGAGATAATATGTTGGAGAAGAAAGTATCTAAGATCTATACGAAAATTTCGGGCTGAAGGAAGGCCAATTTACTATCAGGACAAAACGTGGGTGAACGCAGGTCATACTCCCACAAAAATTTGGACAGATAAAAATATATCAAGCTCCAGGCAAGCCTTTATGGAAGGTTGGTCTACTGGTATTTCCCCACCCTCTGGTAAAGGCAGTAGATTAATAGTTTCTCACATTGGCAGTGAAAAAGGATTTGCTAAGCATGGTTTGTTGGAATTTGAATCCAAAAGCACAAAAGACTATCACGAGGATATGACAGCTGATGTTTTCGAAGAGTATTTTGAGCAGATGATTGAACATATACCACCAAACTCAATTATAGTTTCAGATAATGCACCTTATCATTCACGACTAGTTGAAAGACTTCTAACGACTGCGTGGAAGAAACAGGATATCATTGACTGGCTGCGGAATAAGTCCCTGCCTTACGAAGATGGAATGGTTAAAGCAGAACTTTTAAAAATTGCCCGGCAACACAAATCTAAGTTCAAGAAATACGTAGTTGACAAAATGGCGGAAAGACGAAACATCACAGTCCTTAGACTTCCACCCTACCACTGCGAATTAAATCCAATTGAACTCATTTGGGCACAAATGAAAAGCTATGTGGCTAGAAAAAATACGTCATATAAAATACAAGCTGTACGTGAATTGTTATATGAGTCTTTACAACATATTACAGAACAAAATTGGCGAGATGCAGTAAGACATGCAATGGAAGAAGAACAAAAAATGTGGGATCTTGACAATATAATTGATGCGACTGTAGAGACACAACCGCTAATTATTAACCTGCAAGACGACTCGGATTCCGAAGATGATCCTGTTTGTTTTGAATTTGAATAGTTTTGTAAGTAATCGTAGTTTATATCATTTTAAAATAGGTATTAATTAAATAAATGTATCTTTTACAAATTGCAAGTAACTTATTATTTTTGAATAAAATAAAGAAATGTTTTTAAAATAAAAATACAGTTTACAGTACCTACAGTTTAAGAATATTAATATATTTGTTTATTTAAAGTAACTAATGTTTTAATCATATACTCTACGACACTGGTCACTCATTTCCACTCAAAATACCTACATAATCGGATTAAAAGTTTTATAGCTGTATTGTATTTCTTCAGATACAAGGTGGGTTAGTCGAAAACATCTTAAACTGCCAGTTTTAGTTTGGTTTTTGTTATTATATCATATTAGCTGTCCTCTCTGTATGTCAGTTCTCTTATGAGGGTCAAACTTGCAGTGAGCTATCAACAAATTATGAACGGACTATAGAAAGTTTGAGGAAATGTCCGAAAACGCGCCGATAAAAATTACAAAAGTTATAAACAATTAAGTGAAAAAAAATGGGTTTTTAGTTTTTCTTAATATCTCGGATAATTTTCAAAATTTTGAAAATTTGAAAAAAAATTTGAAAAGATCAATGAATTTACATAAAAAAAGTCTCGACTCTCGAAACTGTATCTCGATTATTTATAATTTTTACACAGCCCTGAGAATAGAGCCAAAAGCGGGTAGTCTGGCTTCTGCACGCCTTCCGTCACTCTGACATAAATACAAAAAAAAATTATTTAAACATATTAAATGTAAATATTGAGGAATGAAAAAATCCATGTAATGTTGGGATACATCAATAAACAATAATCCGCAGTGAAAAATTTGTATCCCAATTTCAACGTTAATTATAAATTTGTTTATTGATAACTTTTTCTGAATTGAAAGTAAATATAAAAAATCCCTATAATTATTAAACTAAAACCCTGACATTTTTTTCCTTTGGTGAAGTTATCCTTAATAGGCAAAGAAATAGATTACCGTTACCAAAATAAAAAAATAGTAGTTTTCAATTTTTTTATTGACAATTGAAAATTATAATTTTATAAAAAATACATTACAATTTTTTTTTTAATTTTTAATTGTTTCTCTGTGTCATGGCTGAAAACTAATTATTAACATTTTTTTCAACTTTTTACAGCTATTGTTAATGAATTTATTATGAACAAATACATTGTTCATAAGCAATTCGAAAACTTTTTTTTGCATTATGTTAATTGAAGAAAATTATGATTTTTAGAAAAAAAATGGTTCCTTGAAAAAATGTGTTGCTAAAAATGCGTTTGTTAATTAACAATCGTTTTTGCAACTAAATATTAAAATTAAGGAGACGTTTTTTTTTAAATCATAAATTCTATTGTTCTTCAAGGTTTTGAAAAAACTTTTTTTTCATTCTTGTTTTTATTGTTTATTTAAAAAAATTGTTATAAATAAATAATTTTTTTAATTTTTTTTTTAATACTTCGTTCTATAATAAAAGTAACCATGTGTTTTTTTTTAATTTATTCTATTTTCTATAAAACTTTTAATATTGTGATACCTTGATACTTGTTTTTTCATTCACTCTTCCGCTTTTATAATTATAATAACTTTCAAACTATTGCAGGTACGCTCAGTTGTCTCAAACAAACCAAAAATTATTGACTCAAATGATAAGTTTCGACGGACACTTATCATTTGAAATAATAGTCCGGGAGGTAGCATTACAAATAAAAAAGTCATAGTAAGCCGGCTGATATTAAAGTTCGTGCAGACTTTGACAATAGGCTGTATTATTGAATTGACGGATGTAGCCGTTACTACGTGATAGAAGATCATAATGAAGAAAAGAGAAATGAAACTTTCTATGTTTATTACCACTTTTATTTGTAACTAACGTTACTGCAGTTTCGTCCTATACGGACATTTTCAAACTTATACAATAAAAAAACTGTATTATTGTTTACAAAACAACGGAACCCACTTTGAACATTTACTTAATTGACATTTTTAATAAATTTGTAGTTCAACAAAAACCTCAGTAAATATTCTATTTAAGCCAAAGTTTCACAATTATTGCTTCATCCTGTACAATTATTATTTATAACATTGGAGAGCATTTTTTATAGTCTTTTCAATGATGCATCACAAGTAGGGATTTGCAATTTGAACTTTTTGAGTTTTGGTGGGTGGGGCCTAGGGGGTTGATGGGGATGAGTTCTCTTTCATGTCACTTTAGTTCTCCCTTACTATCCTAGTAACGGTTTCAGGAATTTTTCGATATCAGCTTTCGTTCGTGAGATTTAGCCCATTGTAAGTTTTCAAATTGACACAGTGTATGCTGTGAAGGGCTATATTAATCTATATTAAATGCATAATTGATTCAAGGTACCTAATTGGTTATGGATTATTGCTGTATTGCTTGAAATCGCTTCGTAAATAATCCATTATTTTTCGAGGATGAAAAATGGTTGATGTGGGTTATCCTTCAGAGATAGACATATACCACCTGGGACTTTTTTTGTAGATCTTTCAGAAGTATACAATACTGTAGTATATACTTATGATGCACTGTTTGGAACCTTTGGTGTAGTAATGAATATTACTGGAGTTTTTTCCCAACACCAAATCGTTATTTTTAACACCTCGACACCTGTTTCGATCACCAAGTGATCATAATCAAAGAGGAAGATTTAATCTTCCTCTTCGATCGAAACACGTGTCGAGGAGTTAAAAATAACGATTTGGTGTTGGGGCAAAACTCCAGTAATACTGTAGTATATTATTTTGATACAACTCTTGAGGTTCAGCCTGCGTTTGCAATATAAGCGTAAAAAATGTGTTCATTAGAAACCTCCAAAATTATGTGTTTCTCTACTTTAGTATGCATGTTATATACATATAAACCTTCCTCTTGAATAACTCCACCTATTGAGAAACCCGCATCAAAATCCGATCAGTTTAATATATGCCTGTATGACCCTATTTCCAATGGAATCAGGGTTTACAACCACCTATTGACAAAAATCGATCAGGAGGTATCCTACTTCAGATTCAAAAAAACGCTAAGTTCAAATTTCT
The DNA here is from genome assembly GCF_025532065.1 of Leptinotarsa decemlineata. Classification (NCBI taxonomy): domain Eukaryota; kingdom Metazoa; phylum Arthropoda; class Insecta; order Coleoptera; family Chrysomelidae; genus Leptinotarsa; species Leptinotarsa decemlineata. The sequence goes on along the minus strand of NW_027412572.1, from coordinate 1,336,253 downwards.
TTTGACTTGTTTAATGCCTTTTAGGTCTTCGAAACCAATGAAGATTATTATTATTATTACTATTATTTTTTCACCGTAGTGTGCGCTGGTCAGGCCCTATCCCCCAAAGCCCCGATACATTTGGGAGGGCGCGCCAGCATTATCAACCAATTACCACTCCCCACACCGTGGGGTAAGTGATCATTGGGTCCGAGAATCATGTGCCTTGAGCAAGCGCAGTAAGCCAAGAATGACAGCCTTCTGCATCTGTGCAGGCTGTATCCAGCACCATTCTGTCATGTAGACACTCCAAACTCAAAAGTCCACGGCCTCCCTGTTTGTCGGGAGAAGTACAACCGTGGAACGGACGATTTGAAATGCAGACTCCTATTGAGATGCATCATTTTTCGGGTCTTTATGTCGAGTTGATACAGCTCCTCCCGAGTTCACGTCACTACTCCAAATGAGAAGGGTAAGATTGAAACGGCAAGCATATTTGTTGCAGCTACTTTGTTCTTCCCCGACAGTTCCGATGACCAGATCTGTCGAAGTTTGTGCTGATACTTGCCGCGGAGAGAGTTTTTCACTGCTGTTACCTCTTGTGAGTGGCGTTGTTCCACCCCGAGTTAGGTATACGTCTCTCCGGCATCCAGATGGTGTAGGATGCTTCCATTTACGAGCGGCACATCCTCTCCGTAGTCCCCGCATCGTCCTCTTTGGAGATGAAACATTGCACATTTGTCTATCCCGAATTCCATACCGATAGCATGCGTGTACTCTTCCACCACCCTCAAGGACTGATGGAGATCCTTCTCTCCAGAGGCATAAAGTTCAAGATCATCCATATAAAATAGATGGGTGACCTTGTGCCTCCGGTTTTCGGGGGTGCCACAGTTATATCCTCGAGTATTTCTGAGCGCAACGGATAATGGCAATAGTAAGATGCAGAAGAGAAGGGGACTGATGAGGAAATCACCCTGAAATATATCCCTTCTGAAAGTGACCCACCCGGTTTGGACTCTTGCTTGACCAGATGTTATGGTGAAGCGAGTTCGCCAAAGTGGAATCAGTTGTTCAATGCATCTCACTACGTTGTCGGGTACCGCAAGGCATCTGAGCAAATGCAAGATGAGCTCATGCGAAATTGTATTAAATGTTTTACGATAATCGATCCAGGTTATAGAGAGGTTACGCTCATATTGTATCGAGTCCTGCGTTACACATCTATCGATGAGCAAGTTCTCTTTACATCCAGCGACTCCTCTCTTCGACCCTCTCTGCTCATATATCCGTTTGAACACTCGGTCAACTGCGGTGAGTATTCGTGTGTATAAGATGCTTGTAAACAACTTATAACACGAATTCAAGCATGTTATCGGTCTGTAATTCTTAGGAATCGACAAATCTCCGTTTTTGGGGATGAGAACGGTCCGCCCCTCGACAAACCAATCCGGAATCGGCTGCTCTCCGTCCAGCCATAAGTTGAAAACTCTGGTCAGATGGCGGTGGGTACTTGGTAGTTTTTTCCACCAATAAGTGTTCAGCCCATCTGGGCCTGGAGCAGCAAAGTTCTTGGAACCAACAAGGGCTCTTCGAACATCATCCGGGGTTATCGGGTTGCGCAGTTCATTGAGCTCAGGCTGTCGAAGCTCTCTGTTGAAAGCTTCGAACTGCGCTAGGGCTGGAGTGTTTAAGTTGAGTGGCTGCGGGTGTTCATAGATATCCTTCCAGAAGGATTCCACCTGATCAGCAGTCGGCGGATTATCCACAACACGTGGAGGCTCTTGGAATAAGCGAGAAGGTTTCTCGCGGAACCTAAGATTTTCCGCGATACTTCTCGCTCGCCTCACTAGTGACTTCTTAGCAGCCACAAGCATTTGTATCCTATCAAGGCAATGCTGTTTGGTGGTCAACAGCACGCCTTGGCGTGTTATCATTATTATTATTATTATTTTTTCACCGTAGTGGGCGTTGGGCAGGACCTATCCCCCGCAGCCCCGATACATTCGGGAGGGCACGCCAGCATAATCAACCAATGACCACTCCCCACACCGTGAGATAAGTGATCATTGGGTCCGAGAATCATGTGCCCTGAGCAAACGCAGTGAGCCAAGAATGACAGCCTTCTGCATCTGTGCGGCTAAGATATCTGCCTTAGTGCGGCAAGCCGGTATGATTTTGAGATTCGAGAGTAGAGAAGACATCATTCCACCAAGGACTCCAATAATCAGAACGACCATCTTGTCAGAGTGATCTGGATAGAGTCTGCGGAGTTCGAAGAGAAAATCTCGATATTTTATCCGTTTTTCCTCCTCTTTTCTGACGATATTCGTTTCGCCAGGAGCTGAAAACTCCACGACAAATATCGTTTTGGTCTGGTGGTCGAGAAGGACTACGTCAGGCTTATTAGCTTGTATGAGCCTGAGGGTGGGGAACGAATAGTTCCAATAAATTCGGCACTTCTCGTTCCCCACTACGGATTCAATATCCCCCGGAGCGTAGGGCAACACCGGTGTCTCGTCAATACCGTAAGAGTGCCGTAGATGGTAATATAGCACTCTTAGGGCCGCGTTATGTCGATGTATATAGGCCGAGACCGCATATGCTGGACATGCTGATACAAGTGCATTAGGGTCTCGGGCGCCTCGCGGCAGGCCCTGCACCTTGTATCAGGAACCTCTATACCCATCACGTGACTGCGGGAGACTGAGGTGTTGAAGACACCATCCTGGCAAGCCATGATGAACCCCTCAGTTTCCGACTTCAGCCCACTCGACCTGAGAAAAGCGAACGTCAGGCGCTTTGATAAGCCAAGGTCTTCAATGTTATTGAAGAAGACCCCATGCATAGGCTTATCCTTGTGTCTCCGCAGAAGTAAGGTGATCTCTGAGGCTTTTATCTGAGCTTTTTGCTGAACGGGTTCCCACTCGGTGACAGAGTTGTAGTCACCTCGTTCAGAGTCGAAAACTATACCGAGTTCATCAGCTGCTCGAGCAGCTGCCCTAAAGAGAAATGCTCCAATTCCTGCTCTCTCATGGTCACGGACCATGCAGAGAAGGGGATCCGAACTCCTGACGACTTTACAGGCTGTATCCAGTACCATTCTGTCATGTAGACACTCCAAACTCAAAAGTCCACGACCTCCCTGTTGTCGGGGGAAGTACAACCGTGGAACGGACGATTTGGGATGCAAACTCCTATTATTATTATTATTATTATTATATGTGGTTTCACCATCGAGTTTGTCATAAAATTTGACCCTCAGACACATTAGTTTTCTACTATCTAGTTTGAAAACAGGAATTCGCCTTAAAAGTGTCCAATTTGGCCTAATTTGTACCACTTGTTGACATTTTTCAGATTCAGAGTACAGTAACAGTCAATGGTTCAGAAGTTTTTAAGCACTTGATTCCATTTTTTACACAAAATTTGATGCGAAATCTTCTATCCAATATTTTCGATAGCAGAACTCATGAATCCATGAGCTAATTAAATAATTTGTAGTCAGAAGTTGTCAAAGTACGTAAAGAACTTTGTAACATCATAAAATAAATCTCTTGAAATCAATCCCATTAACTGTTTGAACATGAGTGTGTCTAATCATTCCAATGTATTTACTGTAATGCTAGACACTCATACATGACCTTGAATCGCTGGCCAGGAATGATTTTGGATAAATTAGCAAGTTCAATCACGACATTGATCGACAATGAACCACTCATAAATAACCGAACAATCATACATGTGAGAGTAGCGACCTACCGTGGAATTTTTTTTAGATAAGGTGATTTGTTAGTCCAGGCGTCTCAGTCAGCTCGCCACGGAATTTGGGATAGCGAGCTATAAACTCGTATAAATTTGTAATTCGACATTCTGAGTGTTGTCTCGAAACCTACATATGATGGGGTGTACGAGACTATCAAAATCTAAAGTCAATGGTGACAAAAAATATATCGTTTCCTATGAGGACAATTTTAGCACCTTTGAAGCAGGTGCTAAAATTGTCGTGATAAGAACCAGGAATTCGTTACGCATTGTCCGACCCCATCCCTGGGGTTCCAAATCAAGCCCTAACCAAGTTTGAACTCGATAATGGACACTATTGAAATGTTGGTGATCTGCAGCACTTGTTGGTGGAATATTTGATAACTGCACATATTGTCATATATTCGAATATTACAAAAAAATAATAAAAATACATACCAATCGAGGTTGGGTTTAAAAGCAGCGCTCATAGCTGAACTTCGCCTATTCATCATTTTTTTGACTTTTATTCAATTCGACTTCTTATTGTGATGAATAAGAACATATTATTATTATTTTTATTTATTTTTTCACCGTAAATGTGCGCTGGTCAGGCCCTATCCCCCTATTACTATTATTATAACAGGTAATAATTCCTTGGCCGAAAGCAACACATCAACAACAGAGGCGGACTACCTGAATCAACATAAAGACAACCTATGAACTAGAAATCACCAGTCATTACCCAACTAGCAATTTTATGTTTTATAATGGTTGTGAAAACGTTTCGGAGAAACAAATTATAGAAGTGTATTTCCCCCAGAAATATTTTCAAAGTGTTTATAGAACAGCTATGAATAGGAAATTGGCACTGTTTTATAAAACATTATAGGCGTTTTGTAAGGCCTTTTTCAAACACTACAAAACAGATTTGTGAACATTTCGGCAGTTACTATAAAATTTTTCTAACACTTTTGAAAAGTAGTTTCGTAAAGAATCTTATAAAATAATTGAAATACAATTTTATGAAAGTTTTTTTAAGTTATTTCAAGAGGGCGTTACAAAATATAATGCAGGCGCAAGAAGTAATTTTGTTTTGGACACTAGGAAAATATAATAGATATGTCGCCAACTGAAAAGTAATAAATAGTAAGGTTGGGGTCATTTTGATAATTCCACGATGGTATTTATAAAACTGGTAAAGACATTGTTTGTGCTTCAAAGATTGATATTTACACTGCGAATGAAATTTTATTGACAAATATATAGCCTATTATTAGTAAAATTCAAGCGCGTCACTCTTTTAATGAAATTTTTGGAAAAAATTATCAATTAAACAAAAATTCACTCTGTTGACGTATTAATTTTTTAGTTGCAAATCAACTCAAGTTTTTCTAAATAATATAATCTTATAATATCTATGTACTTTTCATCTGAAAATATTACTATATGTGCAGTATCTCATATTTTCAACTCATCTAATGTCAGTATTACGTATTGCTATCATTCCAAAATGGCGTCGTTCTGTAAAATAATTTGCAATCAATAGCAAGAGTTTGAATGTATTTTAGCTTTTATGTTACCCCTTTAAAACTATTAAGAAACACTTAATTCTATCGTGACTATTTTATAACGTATTTATAACTTTATTTTATAAACGTTTCTAAGACAAATTTATAAAACACTTTTATTGCCTATAACTGTATTATATAGGGTGTAACTGGATAAGTGTAAAACATTCGAGAAAGTGATTCCTCATCGAAAAAAAGATAGGATCTTTCATATAAAGAAACTTCATTGGAGCATCCCTTGTTAAGTTACAGCCCCTTAAAGGGGGTACATGAAATTTGTATAACAATTTTCTTCACAAGCACTGAAAAAGTTACAATATTGAAATTAACCTGACATTTTGTACTAGCAAAAAGACACTTAGCCAGTAATTTATTTGGTTTACCCCATGGTTGTAAGGGGTGGAAAACGCAACCTCTAAAATGTAATTCCAATGTAGCTTTTTATCTTATCATTTGTTTACCATTTGAAAATTCATTTCCGATAATCTGTTTTATTCTAAACCAAAAATGTCTCTTGGGTTTTTTGCCCAAAATAAACCAGTTCGCAGCAAAAAATTATTTTACGAACAACTACAGAGATACATCGTCATAAATGCGAACGAGATTTATTGTTATTTTGTAGTTAGTACCTGCATTAAACGATTAAAGGGTAATAAACAATAACACCAATTCATCAATAACAAAACACACAACATGTAGAAATCATAATAAATGTTCAATATGTCTACCTTCCGACATTACGCATGTGTGTAGACGTCGGCGCATTGAGCCACGTATTCGCTCAAATATTTCTGGAGTCTCTCTGATTACCCTGCACGCATTGATGAGGCAGTTTCTTAAGTCCTCTACATCGCGAACAGGAGAACGATAAACCAAATGCTGTAAATGGTCCCAAATAGAGAAATCGAGAGGATTGAGATACGGGGATCGAACGGGCCAGTTCTGTGGTCCTCCTCGATCTATCCACTGATTTGCATATGTTTCAGTTAAATGCTGACGTGCTACTTGACTAAAATGGGCGGGAGCCCCATCATGCATAAAAAACATATCCCTTCTGACGCCCAAAGGAACTTCCTTCAGCAGTACTGGATGCACTTCTCTTAAAAATTGAACGTATGCCTCACCATTTAATCGAGGAGGTAGAAAATGAGGCCCAATTAAATCATTCCTAATAACTCCAAGCGCCACACGTTGAGAGAAAACTGTTCTTGATGGTTAGTTTCGACAATAGCGTGTGGGTTTTCATCAGCCCATATGTGGTAATTATGAAAATTATTAATCTTGTCCCGAGAAAAACTACATTCGTCTGTGAATTCTATCGTCTTCAGAAAGTCACAATTTCTTCTAATCATTTCCAGCATCCAATAGCAAAATTCAAGACGGTTTGACAAGTCTCGCAGTAACAGTGCCTGTACTCGTTGCAGATGGTAAGGGTATGAGAGTTGTTCCTTTGAAATTCAAAATACCGTCATATGATCAACATTTAGCTGGAAAGCAATCTTTCTAGTACTGGTAGTAGGTTTTTCTTCAATCAAATTAAGTACTGCTTCCTCAAGCTGTAGTGTTCGTACTTCTAGATGGCGACCACAATCCTGCGTTCTTTTGTCGAATGAACCATATTCTCGTAATCGTTGAGGAAGTCGAGTAAATATTTTATGTGAAGGATGCTGCCGTTGAGGATACATTTCAGCATATCTTCTAGAAGCTTTCAACCCATTTCCCTGCGACAGACCGTAAACGTAATGCATATCAGCCATTTTCTCATTTGTGTATGCCATTTTAATAACAAGTGAATTATTAAAGTAACAGATTACGAGCAGAACAACAACACACAATTAGAATTAATTCAAAGTCGAAAATTCACAAACTGACAGCGTCATACCAATTTAATTGTCACTATCGCTAATAGCGACCTACGAGATAGATTAGTTTCGTATTTTCGCATTTATGACGATGTATCGCTGTAGTTGTTCCTAAAATATTTTTTTGCTGCGAACTGGTTCATTTTGGGCAAAAAACCCAAAGGACATTTTTTGTTTAGAATAAAACAGGCTATCGGAAATAAATTTTTATATGGTGAACAAATAATAATAAAAAAAGTTACATCAGAAATAAATTTTACGGGTTGCGTTTTCCACCCCTTACAACCATGGGGTAAACCAAATAAATTTCTGGCTAAGTGTCTTTTTGGTAGTATAAAACGTCAGAACAATTTCAATATTGTAACTTCTTTAGTGCTTGTGAAAAGAAATATACAAATTTTATGTACCCCCTTTGAGGGGCTGTATCTAAACAAGGGATGCTCCAATGAAATTTCTTTATATGAAAGATCCTATCTTTTTTTCGATGAGGAATCACCTCCTCGAATGTTTCACACTTATTCAGTTACACCCTGTATTCACGGCTCGTCTAATATAATCAATTAGCATTTTGGAAGTAATTATAAAATACCAACAAAATAAAACTGTTGCAGCACCATGAAATTATAAAACAACTTTACTGGTTGGGTAGTTTTGAGGTTCAACTCAGTACACCTCGAACTTAAGAAATCTTCCGTTTGGAGACCTGCGTTCATGCGAAATAAACTTTATGAAAACGTTTTTCCAAATGGATTTAATCTCCAGCGATTCAAATCCAATGCGAATCTCTACTTTGGCACCGCTTTCAGGGCGCCTCTGTCATTTTCCTGTAGTGCTCGTGTTTTATCTTCAAAAAAGCCAATTTCACATACAGTTTCGAAATAATACTGCTGAGTAAGGTGAAAATCAGAATCTAAGAATTCTTCTCTTATAATTTCCTCCACGTTCAGTTCTGATTTCGTTGTATAGAAATACATTATTATATTATTTTCCCCAAGCACCTCATCACTGATAGCAAGCCGAATAAATCATTTGTTGTTTTGAAAATATCAACTTAATTTATTTTCGATTTTTGCGGTGCGGTTTCTTCACATCTACTCTGATAAAATACATCAGAAGCGTGTACACGCCATAACCTGGATGTGCTAATTGTCGATGAGCGATAAATATGTACTCGTGATTGCAGAATCAATATTGTGTAGAGATATCTTTGTTATCGAATTCCTATTTACACAATATGTAATCTGATGCTTATTTTAACAATTAGAATCCAGCGTGTACACGCCGTAGACTACTTTCTCGCGGTGCCTGAAGAAATTATCATAGTTAGCATATTTTTGCGAAGTGTTCACGTTGGAAATGATGTTTTTATACACTCTCAGTGGTATGATTTAGGACAATATTGCATTCAATTTCAATAATTTGTGAGAGTTTGATTCAGGTGAGATTTTTTTAACACAGAAATTTCGAATATTATTGTTTGTTTTACAAGAAATCATATGATAATTTCCAATTTCAATTATATTTTCATCTCCGTATTTGTATAAAATGTGTCATTTTGCAAATAAAGTACCCCAAGTACTATATTTCGGCTCCTTCAAAAAATTAAAGAATATGACTATACTGATTCATGTGACAAGTTCGGTTTTTTGCACGAAGAGACAATGTGGAAGTCCTAGAATGTGCGAGTTCAAAAAAACTGTGTTCAGAATTGTTGCGTACACTTTTTTTTGTAAACTGGTAGAGTAACAAATCGATGAGACACATTACTTCATTACTTTTCTTTGCAAAAGAATTTCTAACATTTCAATTCTTGTTACAAAGTGAATTCAATTTGTTTAAAATGGTTTGTGAATATTTATACAGCAGTAGACTATAATAAACTTAGGACGCATATTCAGACTACAAAAAAAAGTCTAAGCAAAAAAAAAGGAAAATATGGATTACAAACGGAATAATAAATTCAATAAACACTAGAGACCGCATGTTTTAAGAGTATCTACGCAACCCAAATGATGACAGTTTGAAAAGGAAGTACAAACTCTATCGAAATAAATTAAACAGTACTATAAAAAAGGCACGAATTACTTTTTACCGGAATGATATTGAAAAATATAAAAGTGATAACTCAAAATTGTGGGAAACTGTTGGAGAAATTTGTGGGAAAAAAGGCCAATAAATAAAATAACACATATAAATATAGAAGGAAGATCCACGGATAATATTCCCGAAATTGCTGATAATTTTAATGATAATTACATCAATATAGGCAAAAAATTAGCAAGAGAAATAAAAGTCGATCCAAATTATAAATGTCCGAGAAGAAATATCAATAATCATATGTCAATGTTTTTATTTCCTACTGATTCCACCGAAATAAAAAATATAATTCTATCATTGAAAAACAGAAAAGCGGTGGGGGTCGATGGAATAAAGGCTGAACTTTTGAAAAACACAATTCCATTCATATCCGAACCATTAGTTTATTTAATGAATGAATCTTTCATAGACGGTATTTTTCCATCCGCGCTGAAATTGACACAAGTGATACCAATTTATAAAAACGCCGATAAAAATGAACCTATAAACTATCGACCAATATCACTGATCACTTCTGTAGCCAAAATTTTCGAAAAAATTATAAAAATACGACTATCGTCCTATCTCAAAAAATATAACATTCTTTCCTGTAGACAATATGGTTTTCGAGAAGGTGTGTCGACCCAAGATGCTGTCCTAGACCTAACAACTGAAATGTATTCTGCTATGGATAACAATAAGGCATCTCTATGTGTCTTCATAGACGTGTCAAAGGCTTTTGACACAGTTAGCCACCCACTCCTTCTTAAATCACTTGAAAACATAGGTATAAGAGGAACAACACTAAAGCTGTTTCAGAGTTACCTGCTAAACAGAAAGCAATACGTAAAAATTGGAAACCACAAAAGTCAATACAAGAATATTGAATATGGTGTGCCTCAGGGAACTACCCTGGGCCCAATTCTTTTCAATATTTACCTTAATGACTTATTCTCAGTACCAACAATAGGAAAAATTTTCACATATGATGATGACACAGCCATTTTTTATGAGGACACTACCTGGTCTTCCCTGAAAAATAAACTCCTCACAATGAATTTCAGCAGAACGTACTACCTACCAATTTATGCTTCTGCGCGCTCCTCACCATCTTTTACTTTCCTCAATGTGTCCAGCTTGTTCAATATCACACCTCACACTCAAATGGGAATCCCACATAATCTATGTAATGAAAAAACTCCAATTTCTAATGCATCGTTTCAAGGTCCTAAGAGACATATTAGACAACAAAACACTCAACACGTTATATTTCGCTCTCATCCAAACGCGTATAACTTACGGGATACTGGCATGGGGATCAGCTGGAAAGACTACTATGAATAAACTGATAATAACACAAAAAAGAATCCTTAAAATAATTTTCAACAAAAATAGGAATCACCCAACAGATGTTCTTTATCACGAAACAAATATATTTGATCCAGTGCAGCTCTTCTTTCTGATTACTAATATAAAATGCTTCAAATCGAAACAAAAACACCCCAGGATAGAACACGAATACAACACTCGAACAAAACAACTCAACTTCAAAATGCCGTTTATGAACAAAGTTGTAGGACAAAAAAGCTACAGCTACCTCAGCCTCAAATTTTTTAATTCTCTACCCAATCAAATAAAAAGTTCAAAAAACCAAAATGAATTTAAAAAACGATTAAATGACTACATTACCAGTTTGCCACGTACAGAGATACATAAAATAGTGTATTGATAATATTTCTGTGTCTATACATATATAGTTATTAACCTCAAATAGTGTTCCGTTATTATATAAATATATCTTTAAATCGAAAAACAAACTGATCATATGTATGTGTATATGTGTAAGTATGTATATATGTGTATATGTGTGTATGTGTGTGTATATATATATATATATATATATATATATATATATATATGTATATATGTTTATATATGTATTTTAGCTAATGTAAGTGTGAATAAGGATATATCTAGGGTTGAATATGAATGTAGTATTTTTATTATTTTATTAGTTTTCTTTAAGTGATTTTAACTTTGATTGTAATTTTCACAGTCACACACAAACTGGAAACAGTTTATGTGACTTCTTAGTTTATTAACTTAACTTGTTTTTACTATGTCTATATTCTATATGTTATATTGTACCTGAAGTTAATAAATAATAATAATAATAATATTTAAGAGCTTTTGGTTGAAGGCAGAACAAGAAGGTAAAATTTCATTAGTTCGGACTTCCATTGTCTAATATTATATGAAATGACCAGAAATCCCTTTCACAATGGAGAAAGAAGTCAACAACGAATTGCCATTCTTGGACGTATTGATGAAGAGGGTTGACACTACCTGGGAAATATCTGTATACCGAATACCCACTCACACGGGACAATATCTGAACCAGAAATCCAACCACCATCAATCGACTAAGAGAGGAACCATCAAGACTCTACTAGACCGTGCTTTCGAGCTCTGTAATACAAAGGAAGGTCTCGAAAAGAAACTAGGCATCATCAAAAATGACCTTCAACGAAATGGTTACTCCAGAGTAATGGTAGAACAGGCCTTAGCTAGAAGACAGCAAGAGCTCCACAAGCAGTATTTGTACTTCCCACATCAGAAGATCATCGATAAGGATAGGAAGGATTGGGTCCAAGTATAACATGAGGACATGCTTCAGATCCATAGCAGCCTCACGACTTCCATTGTCTAATATTATATGAAATGATCTGAAATCCATTTGACAATGGAGAAAGAAGTCCACGACGAATTGCCATTCTTGGACGTATTGATGTAGAGGGCCGACACTAACTGGGAAACATCTGTATACCGAATACCCACTCACACGGGGTATCTCAACCACAAATCCAACCACCATCAATCGACTAAGAGAGCTCTTTTAGTCGAAGCCGTCACAAGCAGTGCTTTCACTTCTCTATATCAGAGGATCAGATGTCGTACTTGGATCTAAGTACGACATCTGATGCCTGTTGGCCGAAGGCTTTACAGAAAACGGCCCAGGCGAAGTTCTCTGGTTAACAGAGATGGGTTTGACCGGCCATTAGTGTCGCTATCAGTACCATACTGTCAGCGGCCATGGAGATCCTTCTAGATCTACCTCCTCTCCATATTTTTCTGAAGAGGAAGGCTAAATGGACTACATATAGACTTGTGCACATTGCCAATCGCACAAATCAATTTAATGCAGAGTGCAACAGATTGTTGGTTGACACTTCGATTGTCAACTATGAACTTTCCTATAAAGTACTGTTCTCAAGTAGAGAGGACTGGACCCTCCGGGAGAAGGAAATATTAAGAGCAGAGAGTTGTTGGTTCACAGGTGGATCAAAAATACCTTCCGGTTCTGGTGCAGGTGTTTTCATTAGCAAATCCAGGACAGAGATATTAACCTGTCTAGAAACCTATTCGACAGTATTTCAAACTGAAATTTACGCTATTGAATTGTGTCCGGAGAGATCGGAAGAATCCAACCTCATACACAAGTCAATAAAAATATTCTCGGACAGTCAAGCGGAGTTGCAAGCTCTTGGCTTCTACCGAGCAACGTCTGAATTAGTAGCAAATTGCCAAAACCGACTCTTCCCGATAGGAAGACTTAACAGATTGTTTCTGATCTGGATTCCTTGCCATACTCGCCTGGAAGGCAATGAGGCTGCTGACTCCCTTGCAAGGAGGGTGCTGCACACAGCTTCATAGCACCAGAACCTGTCAATGGCATCGCTTTGAGATTTGCCAAACAAAGATTGAATACCTGGATGTCAAGAAGATTTATGGACTGTCGGTAGACAGTGTGTGTCGCTTCTGTTTGGAAAATGATGGAACAGTAGATCACATACTTTATGCCTGCCCCGCTGAGGACCGAATCAAGTATTTAGAGTTGGGCAGAGCCGTACTGTTACCATCCCAACCAGCAAAGTTGTTTTATAATTCCACAGTGTTGCAACAGTTTTATTTTATCAATATTTTATAATTACTTCCAAAATGCTAATTGATTGTATTAGATGATTGGTGAACACAATACAGTTGTAGGCAGTAAAAGTGTTTTATAAAATTATCATCGAAACGTTTATGAAATAAAATTAAAAAACCATTATAAAATAGTCAGGAAATTATCACAGAAAAGTTTTTACAACTAAGTTATTTTCCTATAAAAGTAAATTGTTATGTAGCAGTTTCTGCGAGACTGAAATTATTTAATTAGAATGCTTTCAGACACTATTTTATTTTCATTACCATATTGTCACTTCAGTGATAATATCCCAATTATTTTATAGTATGGTAAATTCACTACAATTCAAAAACACTAATATAACTGTTATAAAATCAAATCGCTTTCGAAAATATATATTTGCTGCCACCAAGAATAAAATGCAGCATTTAAGAACAACAAGCTGACATCGATTCCTAATCACAGCTTTGAAAAAATCAAAATTTTAGTTGTGTTCAGTAAGAATATTTTCAATTAGTTATTCAAATGGGACACCATCGATATCGTGGTGGAAATTAGTTCTTCAGCAACTTCTAAATATTTGATTTTTATTGAGTATAGGTACCCCATAAGTAAATTCAATATTTTCAAGGCATTGGGTTTAGTAACTCAACCTTATTATTCACAATTCGGAGGACTGTAAAATACAAAGGGGTTGCACTTTCAACTTTCAGTTTTTAGTTATCTATTTAGAAAACCTGAATAATTTGTTCTGAGTGAAGCAGTTTCACTCAGCAGAGTCACCAAACTGTCGTTTATTAGCAAAAATGTTGCCAACTAACTTATAAACAATCACAATAGTTGTGTACCAACAGCAGAGCCACAGCGGAGCAGAAAGGCAAACAAATATCAACAGGGCCGTATTCTTAGTATTCTGTGTAAAAATCCATCAAAATAACGGGATGCTTAGTTGTGTTTCGAAAAAATATTTCATATAGAAATGAGTTGGATGGGAGTTCAGTTTTAGCAGCTAAACCATACAAGGTGATTCACGGAATTTTATCAATTTGGGAGTATCTAGGTTTCCGATAATTTTGTGATTTGAGCGTATGCGTTCGCGTTCAAATTCGATTGTATAGGTTCGCAACCCGCTTTCTATAATTAATTCGTGACAGTATTCGTATCCATATACTTAGGTATTCATAGTGTAAATGTCTTTGATGTTGGGATGTTGACTGGTTGACGTATGATTAATTTTTTTGGCGGGTTCGAATACTGTATTTGTAACAAATATTTTTTTATAATTTTTTGTTTAATGAAAGAAGGAATAATGGTTGGTTTGGGCTAGTTTGGTTTTGTTTCAGTTATTTCAGAAAATCCATCTATTGAAAAAAATACGGTTGGAAATCTTAATAGTGGATCTAGAACGGTTTGGTGTTAGGAGAAAACTCCAGTAATATAAGGTAACACTCTTGCAAAATACTTCCATATCTTTAATACATCGTAGCTTACGGCCAAAAAAATATTAAAAACTCATTTTTATAAATTATAATTCATTGATACATTTTGTCAGTAACTAATAATCAGTTTTTATTGTTACTGTATTCAATTCTAATTCATCCTTAATTTTAGACACTATGATATGCATATATTAGTGAATTAATTTATACTTTCAATTTGATAATAGTTCCATTGTGTGGATACTGTAGTGGATTTTTCTGTTTGTATCCCGAATATATAAATAAAAATAAATGATAACTCAATGGCGGCCATTTTGAGCATTTATTGAGGGTTCGAGGTGCTTCAAATAGACGAAGAAATGACTTGGTGTTCCATAAAAAAACTTTCTGAAAGCTTTTTGAGTCGCCCTGTATATAGGAAATACTAAAAAAAAAACACTTCAAACTATCCTACCTAACCTAGTGCTTCAATTTTTTTCTTGCTAAAAACAGGAAAAGGTTATTATAATGGTTAAAACCCGTCGGTTAGCCTTTATAATTGATGAAAGAAACTTTTTACCCAAAGCATCAAAGACAAATGATATTTATCCAAACTATATGTGAGAAATCTTTCATTCATACAAGCACTTTTGTAGAAACCAGAAGCTTTAAAAGTAGTCCGACTCTGCCGCAATACCATCACTCCCAGAACTAAGTGTTTCTTAACAGTTTTATAGGGGTAACATAATGGCTAAAATACGTTGAAGTGCTTGCTACTGATACCAAATTATTTTATAGAACGACGCCATTTTAAATGATAGCGATCCGGGATACTGAAATTAGATGAGTTGAAAATATGAAATACCACACATATAGTGATATTTACAGCTGAAAAGTACATATAAATATCATAACATTCTATTATTTTAAATAAAGTGAGTTAAGTTTGCGACCAGAAAATTAATACGTCGACAGAGTGAATTTTTGTATAATTAATAATTTTACCGCTCAAATTTTGCTAATATTAGGCTACATATTTGTCAATAAAATTTCATTTGCAGTAAAAATAACAATCTTCGAAACACAAACAATATCTTCAACAGTTTTATAAGTACAGAAGTGAAATATTAAAATGGCTTCAACCTTTCTATTTGTTAGTTTTCAGTTGGTGACATATCTATTATATTTTTCCTAGTGTCTAATACAAAATTACTTCTTGCGTCTTCAAGAAAACATTTTTAACACTTTTTTATTTTATTGTTATCGTTTTCGGCTGCATTATATTTTATAACGCCTACTTGGAACTACTAAAAAACTCTTATAAAATTGTCTTCTGATTATTTTATAATTATCGCTTGCATATGTTACAAAAATGCAGTAAGGGAAGTCTTTATAAAACTACTTTTTAAGAGTGTTAGACAAATTTTATAGTAACTGCCAAAATGTTTATAAAACTGTTTTGTGGTGTTTATAAAAGGCCTTACAAAATATGGATAATGACTATACTGTTTTATGGAACAGTGCCAATTTCCTATTTATAGCAGTTTCATAAACACTTTGGAAACATTTCATTCGGTCGAGTGTTAATAGGTCTGAGCCACAATAAACCTTTGCGGGTTGCGGTGGAGATCGAATAGACCCACTCACTTTGGACCTAACCTAACCTAAGTACAACATCAGACCCTGCTTCAGATCCGGAAAGACTATCCGTAGCAACCTCACAAAAACCAGGCCACCAAAAGCGGACGGTCATCACAAAGAATTTCATTTACCGGCTACTCTGATTTTTATTTCTTTTTAATTATTCAATTTTCAATTGTTGCTTGTATTTTGTTCCATTGCAATTTTCATTTCAGGTTCATTTTTGTAATTTCACTGATTCTTTTAGGGATTTCAATTCATTTCATATCATATTAGATAATGAAAGTCCGAAATAATGAAATTCGATAGAATATTTTTTCAAAAATATTCAGTGGTTTATATTTTTTTTAATTTTCTATTTTACGATGAAAAGTTATGAAAGTGAAGTTGCAGACAATTCAATTTGCCATAACATTTTCTGTAGGGTTGCTGGTTTACGAGATACAGTGCAAAAACCCTTTGCATCTCTTTTTGCAAGATGTCGATTCCACATATTTGAACTTAAGCTTAAACTTACACCATTGCGTATAAAAAAACTGAAGTTGCCCTCTCTGAAAAGCGCACGCTAAGGCCTGAAAAATGTAACGTTTCAATGGACTATAGCGTTATTGCCACTGCAGTTGATCTGTTACTTCTCTGTCTACTTGAACAAATTTCTATTTTATTGCAGCTCAAACACCAGCTCACTTATCCCGTTACTGAATTCAACGGATATTTTTAGTTATGAGTAGGAAAGTGAGTATTGTTGAAGGACCACACGGCCATGATAATCCCTGCTTTGAGACACCAAGCAGAAAAATATCTTCCACTTCCGATCACGCAGAAATTGGACCTGTCAGAAAAAAAAGTATACTTCATAAAACTAGTGGCACAGAAATCGGTATTAACCACGGAAGGGTGGGTGAGTAAAACTCGACTACTACAATATTTTATTTCCGATACAATTCAATACTATAGTCTTTATAAACTCAACCATTGAATAAGTCTAGCCTGCTTCAAAAATGAAGCGTTTCATTTTATGGCCAATAATTTGCAATTGAAATCAGTAAAAAATAATTGAGTCAGAGGACACCTCTGGGACACGTTTCTTCGTGAAAAACAATTTGTTGAGTATCAATGTATGTACAGAGTGGGCCAAATTGGACACTTTCAAAGGGAACCTCCTGTTTTCAAACTACATACATGAAAACTAATTGTTGTGTCTGAGGGGCAAATTTTATGACAAACTTAATTGTGAAAATCGCATATCGATATCTATCATTGTTCCTAAGTTACAGCATATTTATTGAGGAAATTTTATGTTCTTACATCTTTAGATATTAACAATCTACATTTATACATTTTGAAATTCATATTTATGTGTCTCTTGATATTACTATTTCACATTTATACATTTTATATATTTGCAAATTTTGATGTTTACCTACATTTCACATTTTTATATCTCCAATTTTACAACGTTCATTGATAGATTAGCTGACTTGCTCATGCAACAAAGTTATACCTTTTATGAGCAACAAACCAATCTATTTGCTGAATTAGATTTAATAATTGTTATCGTAATTTTATACAGGGCTATTCTAATTCGTTTCTGTACATGGGGATCTCGTAAACGATAAGAGATAGAGTGTCGGTTAAATTATGGCAAAGTTGTGTATTTTAGAGACCTATTCAATGATATGAAGAAATCGAATAAAGCTATTTTGGTTCTGGAGATATACAGGAAAAACAAAAAAATCCAAAATTATTGTTTTGCCTATATCTTCTTTATTCGCAGACATATTGAAAATATGTTCACATTTTGCTATTGGCACTTGGTATGGACTCTCAGAATATATCCATGAATCTTTTGTACAGGGTGTCATCTGACTTGGGTCACCCCCATCTTTGAATGTTTAAATACGGACCTGTATTTTTGTTGTAGTTTTTGGATCGTAGACGTTCACTTCATACTGAGAAATTGAATTCAATTTTATATTTCGGGATTTTTCGGAAATATTCGATTATAATTGTGTGAATTATTCCCTTTTAAATTACGGCCCTGGAAATTGGTTGACTGTTTTGAATGATAGATGATAGATATCGACATGCGGTTTTCACCATTGAGTTTGACATAAAATTTGACCTCCAGACAGAGCCATCAGTTTCCATATATCTGGTTTGAAAACAAGAGTTTTCCTTTACAAGTGTTCAATTTGGCTCACTCTGTACGTGGACTGTATTTTCTGTGACAATAACTTGTATATTGTCCTTTGCTGTGATTTTGGTAAATAATGAGAGCAGATATTCTGAATTGAACCGAATTTTGCTTACCCTGAAAATTTTAGTGACTTTTTTCAAATAATGTAGGTTTCCAAAACACCCAAATCATGCTTCAGTTGGACGGTTTGTCGAGCATTCGCACGACTCATTTCTTCTCTCGCAGGGAGGGCAACATACTTACAACTAGAAGCAAGCACAGTAAAATCACTGTCTGAAATACGCGTTAACAAATGCTCTATTGTTTGCGACTTTTGGTAAATTTTCGTTTTGAGGACACCCGGCGATTTTGAAAAAATGTTCGCGTGTACTTACGTATTTTGATGCGTAGATTACGAATCCGAAAGAAAAAATCGACGTTCTCTCTTATTTACAAAGTTACGGCCCTTCAAAGTTCTGAAAAGGGCAACTTTTCAGCCTTCTTTTTCACAAAATAAACTATTTAAATTAAAAACACAAACATCTATTCACTAGGTCACCTTTACACCTTATTCCTCCTTCTTTGACACTTTTCACTTCAATAATCAACATTTTCCTTAAAAAAAACTTAATTTAAAAAGAAATGCTTCTCCTGGTGGCATTATTCTATTTTAAGGTTAGTTACTAGTGACATTTCAGAAAAAAGCGGTTGGTATTTGCCGCCGCCTACTATTTCAAATTCGTAATACACCACCAAAAACCAATTTACGATCTAAAGAATGAAGGTAAAAAGCATTTGAATTATTTCAAGAATATGGACTGCATCAGTCGTACCAACCATGCCATTAACCTTAAAAACGTAAAATACAGAGATATGTAACCAAAACCAAGGTCCGTACATTTTTTAACATTTTTATTGGAAAAATGTTTATTATTGAAGTGAAAAATGTCAAAGAAGGAGGAATAAGGTGTAAAGGTGACCTAGTAAATAGATGTTTGTGTTTTTGAATAGTTTATTTCGTGAAAAAGAAGGCTGAAAAGTTGCCCTTTTCAGAACTTTGAAGGCCGTAACTTTGTTAATAAGGGAGAGCGCCGCTTTTTTCTTTCGGATTCGTAATCTACGCATATAGTGTGATCAATATGATAGATTCAATTTTACCACCCTCCTTTCCATCGGATAACAATTTGAGCGAGACCGAACAACTATGGATCTCACGAACTAATCTAGAAGTACCAAGAACCAGAAAAAATCTTCAACAAACCTGGGATAGTCCTCTTGTAAGAAATGCCTTGAATAATTTGTTAGACTTGGCTAAATCTCCTATAGATAAGGCACGTATAAAAGCAGTGTCGTCAAAACATGCAGGTGCTTGGTTGGATGCCTTACCAGTTTCATCCCTTGGTACATTTTCAGACAATGAATCTTTTAGAGTTGCTGTAGGTCTTCGACTAGGTTCCAATATTTCTGTTCAACACAAATGCAAGTGTGGAGTGGAAGTAGACACCCGAGGATATCATGGATTGAGTTGTAGATATAGCGCCGGGCGCTTTTCCCGTCATCAAGCTGTAAATGATGTCATCAAACGTGCCTAAGGTTCGGCAAATATACCTTCCATCTTAGAACCCCCAGGCACTTGCAGCGATGATGGGAAACGACCAGATGGCATGACTCTCATTCCTTGGCGGAAAGGATAACCGGTTGTCTGGGATTTCACATGCGTCGATACTTTGGCTCCTTGTCACGTTCCTTCGACTTCTGTATACAGCGATGCAGCAGCTTCATCAGCGGAATTGTCAAAAACACGGAAATACAATTATTTGGAAGATAATTTCATTTTTTATGCAATTGGAATCAAAACATTTGGTACCTCAGGCCCCCAAGCATTGGAATTCATTCGTGAAATCGGCATTAGGATATCCAAAGAAACGAATGACCCAAGAGCTACCTCTTTCTTGATTCAAAGAATTAGCATTCTGATCCAAAGAGAAAATGCAGCTTCATGTTTAGGTACAATTCCTCAATCAAAAACTCTAAGTGAATTATCAATGTTTCCCATGAACAAAATATATCGGCATGTACAGACAGTGCAAGAACTGGAGTTGTGCAGTTTGGTGGAAGACTCGCAGCAAAACCGTCAAGATTTGACAGAAAAGAAAGTGGGAACTCTAAATGAGGCTGGGTTTGGTCCTCTGGCTGAGCCCTCAAAAGAACTAATATCTAATTCAGTTTTGTGCAGTTTTTCTTCGAATTCCTTATCCTACCAGTCCAATGAAGGGGTGAATCATCCTATCCGTGTTTACTCAGAAGAAGATAGTAGTGGCAAACGTAGTTGCAACAATAGATCAGTGATACATTCCTCAATCAAAACTCTTGGGTTCAATGGTTTAAAAAATCTTGGAAACACCTGTTTCGTGAACAGTATAATCCAATGTTTATCAAACACGGGATGGTTGCTGGAATACCTAAAAAAGAATGCATACATGGAAGATATCAATACTAGTATTTCTAGTATGAAAGGTGTTTCAATCAAATCGCTCGCAGAATATATCAAGGAATTATGGTCAGAAGATTCATCTGATAGAGTAATTAACACAGTCTACTTCAAAAATCAGATTCAAAGATTTGCCCCTAGATACATGGGTTCTGCCCATCAAGACGCCCACGAATTTTTTTGATATCTTTCAGAAGGTTTACATGAGGATCTCAACAAAATTACTGAGAAACCGGAACCGTCTTAACTGAGATTGACGAAAAATTGAGCGATTACGGAAAAGCACAAGAGTCCTGGCAGAGATATTTGAATATGAACAACTCCACGATTGTAGACTATTTCGTTGGTCAATTAAAATCCACTATGAAGTGCACACACTGTGTACACTCATCAGTAATCTTTGATCCTTTCTGGGATTTGTCCCTTCCCATACCACAAGGATCTGGCCAAGTGAGTTTGTCACATTGCTTGGATTCTTTCACAAGAGAGGAAACTCTGGATGGAGATGAAAAACCAATGTGTTCGGGGTGCAAGCAAAGGAGAAAATGTACAAAGTCCTTATCGATCTATAAGTTTCCCCGTATTTTAGTAATTCATTTTAAAAGATTCTTTCCGACGGAAAGGTTCAGAGGCAAATTGAATGTTTCCATTGACTTTTCTTCAGATGGATTAGATATGAGCAGTTATGCAGCAGACAATGTTGCTCCTTGTCGTTATAATCTATATGCACTTTCAAATCACAGTGGAACTACTTACAGCGGGCATTACACAGCATATTGCAGACACCCATATAGTGGCACGTGGCATGAATACAACGATTCACACGTGTTCCCAATTTCGCCAAAATCACTTGTGAGCAATGAGGCATATGTCCTCTTTTATGAACAGGAGGGAACGAAGCAGCACCTTTGATGTGATTTTTTTTTCTTCTTTCCTTTTTTTTTATAATCTTAGTTCTTTGAATTGATTTGTATTTCATGATTGTTCCAAATTTCATTATTAATTGAATAAAACTTAGATAAATCTACGCAACAAAATAGTAAGTACACGCAAAAATTTGTTAAAAATCGCCGGGTGTGCTTGAAACGAAAATTTACCCGACTTTTTAATAAATATGATTATTGAATCTAGTTAAAACACTTTTTCTAAAATTTTTTCCAAACCAGACCAAAAATGCTGTCTCTCTGGTCTTTTAAAAGTGTTTTTGATAAATTTATTTCACGGCAAATTGCAATTATCAATATTCAATAAATAGTAGTGAATTTTTTTTTAGAGCAAGGAAAACAAGTGAATGGAGAAATATATAAGAAGCATTCAGTTTCAGAATCAGTTCATTCTAAAATTAAATATTCTGAAAGTGAGGAGGAGAGGTGAGTATAGTTTTTTTATCTAAAAAGTAAAACCTGAGATTACGATAATTCACAGAATAAGAAACACACGATTTTTACATTGATCATTTTTTTTATTGAAAATTCCTTCTCTTGGAAATTTCGATTCATCAGTCCAAACAATTCTGTTAAAAAAATGAACCTTTTTGAATATGTATTAACAACATTTCATAAAATTCAAATGCTAAATGCATTTGTCTTCGCAAGATTTTTGAATCGATATAAATTTTATACCCAAATTTTCTTCAGCACTTCTTATCGATGACTCAAAAAATGCATGAAAATATGTTGAGCCATAAATCTGGTTGTCTTCGTGAGTTACAAATCGTGGCAAGTTTCTTGATCCTTCTGAAGTTGATCCACATGCTCTGCAGTTTATACAGGCCAAACCGGTAGAAATGTTGACGTAAGACTGCGTGAACACGTCTGTTTGGACCAAAAATCTGTAATGTACGAACATCTTTAAGAATCAAATCACAAGATAAATGCAGATAACCTTGTAGTGCCCTACAATTTCCTTCAAATGGAGTATGCTAGGTGTTGCTAGGAGATGTGTTTGTTTAGATGATTTTGTTTAGAAAATAAAATAAGGAATCAATAAAAACTTCAGTCAAAAACGTTTTTTAAAAGTAGTTTAAAAACTACAATTGGTGACCCCAAGAAGTGAATAGTTCTTACGCATTTGATAAAACCATGGTCAAGTTACTTCAAAACCTTTCGCGAGAGCAGATAGTTAACCTGCTTCAATATTTCAATGTCAATCCTGGTGGAACTGTTCCTGACATGAAAATAATGCTGGAGGCTGAAATTCTTAAGGAATATCCTGGAATGATAAATTCCCAAGACTTTGATTTCACAGAACTTCTTTGCAAAATCAGTAATCGGGAAAAATCTAAGGAATCTCAAGCAGAAGGTAGTGTTATTGAAAAGGTGAACAAGCTAGAGATTCTTTGTAATAAGCTGATAGAAAATCTCGAAAATAATAATAGGAGAATGGAAGGCATAGAAAAACTTATTCAACAAATGAGTAGAGAGTCTACACCTATACTTAATCCAGCAGTTACTACGCCTTCAACTTCCACAGAAAAAGATCGTTGTTCTATCAGTCAAACTAGTCCAGACTACAGCATGGAGCCAGAAACTGAATTCAATCGTGCAAAATCTGTCACTGTCCTTCAAAACGGTTTGGTTTTGGAGGACGGGAGGGGTGCTCGTAGTCCAGCCGGGTGCGCTGGACGTCACCTTCCCACACTCCAAGTACCTCGGCATTGGCGGAGGCGTGCATAGCTACACCGACCCCGCCGGTTACCGTGGTTACCGTTTCTTCTCGCCGAGACGGCCGGCAGGCCTCCCAGACCTGAATCCCAGGGATTTCGGGACTCAGCTTCTGTCTGAGCTCGACGGGAGGCTGTTTCGATGCTCCGACTAGTTCGTTGAATGCCTCGATTTGTTTGAGCAACCTCGCCCGCCATGAAGGCATCCTCAAGGCCCAGCTGCCTTCAGGATGCCCCCCTGGCATTCCACCTCCCCCTAGCACTTCCGCTAGGGCCTCAGTTGCACCTTCACGAGAGATGTAAGGCGCTCCTGTGCACCGAACATCTCCCTCCCAGGCACCGCTAAGGGTTTGGACCTGGAGGCGTCGCGACGCCTGGCGTCGGACGACCTGTCCTGCTCCTCCGCTTCCACGTTTTACGCCCGCCGGCGACCCGTCGAAGACACATCCCTCGTCGGAGTACCCATCCTCCAGGTACTCGTCCCTGAAGATGTCCTCTTCACTTCCGAAACCCTCCTGGTTTCGGCCTTTCCGCGTTTAACGCCCGCCGGCGACTCCTCTTCATTTCCGAAATACTCCGTATTTCGGAAAACGTTTCTGCGTTTAACGCCCGCCGGCGATCCAGATTTGAATCCTCTTGACCAAATCTCAGCTCCATTTCTGCGTTTAACGCCCGCCGGCGATTCCTCCCTGAAGAGTCCCACGTTGCACTCGAAACTTTCCTCGTCTCGAGTGTGTCGGCTGCTCCTGCATGAACTCTTGTCTGAGGTTGACAATGGCTTTGTAACCTCGAAATTGGTCAGTGGTACAGGATGGCTGTACACCCTGTACATGTTCACTTTAGGTGTCTCTACATAAGTAGCTAACACCTCTCGTTGCCTGAAAGCATTGAAACTTTCAGACAGAATTGTCCTTTCTGGAGGGATTCCATCCTCCATCTTTTTCATCTCTGATCTTAGTGTATCGGGTTTTCTTGCTGCTTTCATCATTGCGCGGAGCCCTAACTGGGGCGCGCTCTGAGTCTGCGAAGTTTTTCCCTTATTGGGACGCTTCTCGAGTAACATTCCCTGATGTTCTCTAGCAAAAGTCTCGTTGTCCATCTTCCTCGTGTTTGGGGTATTTAATGCCCTAAATCGATTTAAAACAATTTGACTGCACGATAATTTATCGCGATTTGAGGACTGAGTCCTTTGAGAAGTTTCGTTCTCTCTAACTAAACGACTTGCAACGGAACCGAAAGTGCCACGGTTTTGTCGCTCTGCGACCACGGAAGAGGTACTAGTGTCCTCATTGACAGATGTGTTTCGGATAGCATGAGACATCCTTAGACTAGATGTCTCAGCTGGAGTTCTGGGAATACTACGTCCCGCGAACACAGATTCCATGGGGATTTCTCGTTGCTCTGTAGAAGTCGCACAAGGGCAACTAAAATTGTCTAATTGAGGAATAATTCGGTCGAAGGGTTTGACCACGCGATTTTGCACTGTCGTATCCCTTGCAAGTTGCGCTCGCGCGTGTTGTGCCCTAGTCTGCATTTCGTGTTTCAAAAATCCCTACAATGACTCTGACTTGGAAATAGGCAGAGGAAAGGATTCACGGAAAGCTAAGACTTAAGTTCACTCTTGGTTCGCGAAAACTAATTCCCTAGCCAAGGCCTACAGAGTGAACTGAGCTAATAAATAAGGATCGCGGAGCCTAACTGTTGAACCGCACCCTAGGATGAGGGTCGTCCGCAGGAAATGTGGAAAAAAGGTTTCGAAGTCCTGGAAGGTCCCAACGGTAACGTTGAGTCGACAGCCCAGAGGCTAGTCTAATGATGGCTTGACTCCCCCGAGTTTAATCTCTGAACACCTCGATCGTTTAACACCGCTAGGTGACCGGGTGGAATGAGACCGGGCAACTTTAGTGGAGACCTACTCTTCCTTTGTAGGATTTTGGACAGCTTCCCCTGGCGTGCCGTAAGGAACCGCAACTCTGAAACGAAAAAAAGTTCGGCCAGCAATCCGCCCAGATCTGAGTCCACTTGACTCCGGGAAGCCGCTACTCCTAGTCTGCTCCAGCCAAGTCCAACACTACGACTGTACACGAAGGAAACCTCTGAAACGACTTCTAGAAAAATCCTCCTGTAAATCCCTATCCGAAAATTATCTCTATTGAGTCCTAAGGAGGACTAGAGATCGAATTCTTTTGAAGTCCCTACAAAATCGGAAAAATCCTCCAAGAAAAATCCTCGATGTCCAGATCTAAGTCCAATTGACTTTCCTCGTACTCCCGAATTAGGTCCAATTGACTTCCTGGTCCAATACTCAAGTGTCTCTATTCAGTTCTGAAAAGAACCAGAGACTACGAATTCATTTATTTAAAAAAACCTCCTGAAAATCGAAAAAGTATTTCTCTATTTGGATCTGAAAAGATCCAGAGAAATTATACGAATTCTATTTGATCCTGTCACCTGAAAATCGGAAAAAAAATTAGCGAATTCATTTAGTTCTAAAAAGAACTAGAAAAACCAACGAATTCTCTCAGTTCCATAAAGAACTACAAAAACTCGATGAATCCTTTGAAATATCCACGAAGAATATCCAATAATCCAATCGTAATAATCGCTTTCAAATGCTAGCCAAGGAATATCTCAATCGCCAGTCAAATATCGCAAGTATAGAAGTCTTTCCAAATATCGATATTACGTATTCTCAATCTGAAAAGTATCTGAACGAATAACCCCCCCATGCCCCTCCCGGGTTGTGTGCCCAGGTCGCAAGCTCCCTCCTTACGGAAATGCTTCCGCAGGTTTGGACCTGGCGACCCTTTCCTTCCACCCCCGTTTCTTAAGGAAACGGTCCTCAATCCAGCTGCTGGCACTTCAGCAAGATTGATGTCTAACCTCTTTTGGTTGGAAACCAGCCTTTAGGTGCTTTTATTTCCCTATCTAACTTCTCGGTTTAAATATCATTTTCCTGTAAGAGAGTATATGGTTAATACACTTAAGATTTTTATACTTGCCTGAGCCGCCTGACGGCGACTCGTGGGGGCGGTCTCTGATTTTGTCTGGTCGGCCTTGGATGTTTGTCCCTTTCTCGGAACCTGGGGTCACCCATATTCAACGCATCGTGTAGATCGCGAAACGCTGGATTTGAGTGCGATCTGATTCTATCGAACATGCTTTCTGCATGTTCTCTCATATACACGTCCACATACTGCGTGTCCAGTCCTAGATCTCTGTATATGAATCTGTTAGGGATGTAATACGGAGCATTTACGGCGGCCCTTACGCTCGTGTTCATAAATGCTTGGATCTTCTTTCTGTATGTCTGCGCGCACTGGCCCCAGGCAGTGCATGCATACAGAATTATCGGCATCAGGATCGTTCTGATCATCAGTAGCTTGACTTTCAGTGCCATGTTACTACTTCTTCCTATGATCGGCGCCAGGCGTCTTCTGGCCTGTTTGGCCATTCCAATTCTCTGTTGTACGTGTTCCTGGAATGTTAGCTTCTTGTCTAGGATGACCCCGAGATATGTTGCTTTGTTTGTCCACGGAATCTCTTGTCCGTTGAAGATGACGTTGCCTTCCGGTTGTACGAACCTGCGGGTGAACAGTATCGCCTGACTCTTGTCAGGGTTGATACTGATCTTCCACAGGTTAGCCCACTCCTGAACGAATAATGCAAAACTCTGCATATTTATATGTTTGTGGACGAGCTCCAATCGGCCAATCATATCCCTCACAAAATCACATCCACTTCGATCGACTGAAAAATCAATAATCACGCCATGCCCACCAGCCAATCAAAAGCCGGCTAGCCGGTGACCTGATTTTGCCCTGGGGCGAGATCGTTGCAAACAACTTGCCTAACGGAAAGTTTAACGGAAATTTGCGATTTTCAAATTTCAACTTCATATTCGAATAGTATTCAACAATTCGAAACGAAACTACTGATGAAATTTTTTCGATATCTCTATTCCTTCTGGCTGTAAAATGCATTTGAAAGTACAAGTGTAAGATTTGGTCGAAGCTTTCGGAACTCGATTCCTCCGATACTTCTAATTCCAAATCCGACAAAAATCTAAATAAAATCTGAACCAGTCACGCTACAGAAATCATTCTGGTATCAAACGAAAGCTAATTAAAAGTTCTATCGATGTCTCTTAGAAGAAAACATGATTTCCCTATCTAGCTAAGTGAAAACGGCATTTCCCTGAAACTGACCGCTTTTCGCCAAATAAAATAAACGAATGCTATTCATCTTGCAAAAGATTTCCTAACACTCAGGAGATGATATTTCAATGCTGAGTAACCTATACTGAGCTGAAAATATCATAAAAACATAATTTTTCCATTTTCCAAGTTTCCTCAGAGTGTGCGGAGCTCTTGCACTGAGGCTCGGGAAACAAAGCAAACAGTTTTGTTTCACGACATCACTTTACCATCCTTCTGGAAGACTGAACCCGAACTGTGGTTCAATACCGTAGAAACAATTTTTAACCTAAATAGCATACATTCCAATAAAATCAAATTTGGAAAGATACTGACAGTTTTAGATTGCAGTATTGTTGAAGAAAATTCAAATCTTTTTTCAATACAGCACAAAAATTCTTCAGATTCATATGAACTACTAAAAAGTCAACTCATTAGAATGTATCAAATATCAGACGAAGAAAAAATGACGAAGTTATTCAGTGAGTGTCAACTTGGAGACAGAAAACCTAGTCAGCTCTATCGGCAAATGAAGGATCTTGCCTCAGGACAAATGACTCCAAATTTCATCTCATTATCTTGGCTGAAGAAACTTCCAAACACAGTGGAACAACTTATCCGGACGTTTTACGAAAAACTTCCTGAGGAAGAACTGAGGTCAAAAAGAAAATCGCTTAGAAAATAAAATTGAGCAACTTATTCAAAAACTTGATGAATCTCGTACCAGAAGACGCAGCCCAGTTTTTGAAGGAGAACGGTCTAAGTCAAGATCAAGATTCAGATCAAAATCAAGGAATAAATCAAAATTCCAAGATTCAAACTCTAACGATGAACTATGTTATTACCAAAGACTCTTCAAAAATTCAGCTAGAAAATATATCCAACCTTGTACTTTCGTCAAAATATCTTCGGAAAACCTATAGGCCAATCGTTAATGACGACTAGCGAAAATGGCCCGAATGAAAGTCGTCTCATAATTTTCGATCCTGAGTCCAAGATAAAATATTTAATTGACACAGGTGCTGAAATATCATTAATACCAAAGTTAGATCACCATCTACCAGTCTTAAATAAAACACTATGTGCTGCTAATGGATCTAAAATAAAAACTTATGGAGAAATATTACTGACATTAACGTTAGGATTGAAAAGACAATTCAACTGGAAGTTTATCAGAGCAGATGTTGATAGAGCCATAATTGGAGCAGATTTTTTGAAGAATTTTGGATTGACAGTCAATTTATTAAATGGAATTTTGGTTGATACTAAAACAAATTCAATGAGCAATGGTGAAATATTATTTGTTAATAAATGTTTCAGTATTGAAACAATAAACACTAATTGCCCTTATCGCAGACTTTTAATTGATTTTCCTAATTTGACAAGTAGATGTCTAAATAAATCGAAAGAAAAAACAAATATTGTACATCAAATAATAACCAAAGGACAACCCACACACTTCAAAGTTCGCAGACTTAATCCCCAAAAACTGGATGCTGCTAAGAAAGATTTCAAATATTTGATGGAACAGGGAATAATTCGGCCTTCTAAAAGCCCATGGGCCAGTCCTTTACACATGGTACGAAAATCAAATGGAGACTGGAGACCATGTGGGGATTACAGGTCATTGAATTCTAAAACTGTCCCAGATAGGTATCCCATACCAAATATTAAAGACTCCACCTTTCATTTGGAGGACAAAAAGATATTTTCAAAAACTGACTTAGTCAAGGCACTTCACCAAATTCCGATGGCTCCAGAGGATATCGAGAAAACTGCCATAATTACACCCTTTGGACTTTATGAATATCTCTTTATGCCGTTTGGGCTAAAAAATGCAGCGCAGACGTACCAATGATATGTCCATCAAATAACAAAAGATTTTTATTCTTGCTTCCCCTATCTGGATGACTTCTTAATTGCTTCAGTGGATGAAATGTACAACATCATTTGTTGTTATAGACCTCCAAGTGCAAAATACGAAGAACTTGAAACTCAATTAGTTAGAATTATGGATAAGTATTATAAACCTGCTGTTAAATTTATCATTTGTGGTGACTTCAATTTAGATTATTTGAAATTAGGAAGTAACTATGTGAACTTTTCTAATGCTTTGCTTCAGTATAACTTCCGTAACTCAGTTTTTTGGCCAACCAGAGTGACGGACACAATAATCTCTTCTATTGATCATATATACTTGAATTTTCCGAATAAGGGATATACATGTGTACTCGATTTTCCATTTTCAGACCATAAAATGATCTTGTCCGACATCGATTTTGGCATCACAGAGTCCCAAGTTGTAAAGTCCTTTTATGGACGTTCATATAACGAACAGGCACTACAGGCTTTCAGACTCGATCTTCAGCAAGAGGATTGGTCGCAATTGTACAATATTATTGACTGTAATTCTGCATTTAATTATTTCCACGACATATTTCTTCACCACTTCAATATAGAATTTCCTTTATTGCTGCGTTTCAAAAAACATAAAACTAGAGACTGGGTGACCCCAGAGGTGGAATGCTCTAGCTTGAGATTGAGGGAATACTTCAACCTTCAAAAAATGTATCCGGAACTTGAAAAATCATATTCGACTATGAAAAAGATGCACAAATTGCTCGTAAAAAACACCAAAAAACAATTCTATCAAGCTAGAATTGAGTCTAGTAGTAATTTATCAAAAGAAACATGGAAAATGGTATCTGAATTACAAGGTTCAATATTTAACAATATGTCAAATTTTGAAATCACTACGTCTAGCGGTGTTGTAACTAAAGACCCCAACATTATTGCAAACGAATTCAATTCTTTTTTTATAGAAACTCCTCGGAAATTGGTCGAAGATTTAGACGTGACAACGTATAATACTGGCTCTCTGGTGAATGAATCATCCTCAAGATTTTAGTTATACCCGTTTAGTGAGAGTGAATTTTTTGAACTAATGATGAAGAAGCTGAATAATAAAAAGTCGTCAGGGAACGATGACGTTCCGGCATTCATGCTCAAAAATACGCTGGACATATTAGTAAAACCTCTTGTTTTTCTCATCAATTTAAGTTTTTGTTCTGGTGTATTCCCTGAAAGATTGAAAATAGGCAAAGTCGTACCTATTCACAAAAAAAATAATAAACAGTTGATGAATAACTACAGACCCGTAACAGTAACATCAGTTTTTTCAAAATTTTTTGAGCACTGTTTTCTAAATAGATTTTTAAGATATCTTGACAGAAATGACATTACTTCGGATACGCAGCATGGGTTTCGAAGTGGAAAATCCACTAATACCGCGATTCAATCCATATATGACAATTTAGCTGATAGCATAGATGCTGGCGAGTGCCCTGTTGGGATTTTTTGCGATCTCAGCAGGGCATTTGACTGCGTCAATCCTCAGGTACTATCAAGAAAGTTACATGAGCTGGGTTTTGGGGAAATTTGGAATAATTGGATCGATTCATTTATGTTTGGCAGAAGCCAATATGTAACCATCACCAATGTAATTAATGGTAAAAAAAGAATAATGAACTCTCAACGGATACCTCTATCACTCGGAGTACCACAAGGTTCAGTCTTGGGACCTGTACTATTCCGAGTATATATAGATAAAATTGACGAATCTGTTCCTGATGCAAAGTGTGTGAAATTTGCTGATGACGTTGCCACGATTGTAACAGGCTCCGACCAAACAAGTATACAACGAAAATGCGAGCAAACAATGAGATCATTGAACTGGTGGTTTTTCAGTAATTCGCTTGTTTTCAATCCAAATAAAACAGTAATTATTCAATTTTGTAATTATCAAAAAATTCTTGACCCACTATATATTGATGTGAATAATCAGCTGCTTCCATTGTCAAAAAGTACTAAGTTTTTGGGTGTTGAAATTGACAAAAATCTTAATTTTAAAGTACATTGTGATAGCCTTATACCAAAATAGCATTCAAGCTACGAAATCTTAGCTATATTCTCAGTCTAGATCAACTAAAAATTATATACTATGCTGAAGTGGAGTCGAGATTGCGCTATGGTGTACGTTTCTGGGGTTGGTCAACCAACGCAGGTAAACTTTTTTTGGCTCAAAAAAACATCTTCAGAAGTATCACTGGTATAAGTTACATGGAGTCCTGTGAACCTTTTTTCAAGAAATTACAAATACTGACTTTACCCTGCTTGTACATAATGGAAATTTGTGTCTACGTTTTTCAAAATAAAAGTCAATTTCCTTTAATAGGCTCTACTCATACAATTAACACTAGGCCAAAAAAAATATATCAAGTTCCTCTAGCTCGAGGGCGGATTGCTCTTAAAGGTCCTAATGTTGCAGGTCCTCGTTTGTTCAATATTTTACCAACTGAAATAAAAGAAAGCAAAACATTAGAGATGTTCAAAACAAAGATTAAAATTTTTTCAGTTCTGAATGCGTATTACATTGTTGATGATTATTTAACGTAAGTGTATGTGTGGTGTGTGCATGCGTTTTTGTGTGCGCTTCTAGTTTTAGTGTAGTAGTTTATAATTTTAGCTTTACTGACTATTCCTAATACAATTACTTATGAAATTGTCGAACAGGAAAATAAAGGATTTGATTTGATGAAAATGAGCACAAAGCACATCTGAATCTTTTGTTTGAAAGATTACAAAATCATGGAATTACCATTAATGTGGGTGGATAAAAGTGAATTTGGCAAGGAAGCTATAGAGTTTTTAGGATACTTAGTCACAAAAGATGGAATAAAACCAACTGATGAAAAAATTCAAGGAATTATAGAATACAAAAAGCCAGAAGATATTAAT
Organism: Leptinotarsa decemlineata; assembly: GCF_025532065.1. Taxonomy (NCBI): domain Eukaryota; kingdom Metazoa; phylum Arthropoda; class Insecta; order Coleoptera; family Chrysomelidae; genus Leptinotarsa; species Leptinotarsa decemlineata. Next base: position 1,303,670 of record NW_027412572.1, on the reverse strand, counting down.
GGACTGAGGCGATTTCTTGGTATGGTCAATTTTTACCGAACATCTATACCCAAATCAGCTGAAATTCAAGCACCCTTCAATTAATTCCTGAAAGGAAATCCAAAGAAAAATGAAAAACTCTGTTGGACCATGTCACAAGAGAAAGCTTTCTTGAAAATGAAAGAGGCAATAACTAACGCAGCTTTATTAGTCCACCCATCGATGACTAGTCCATTAGCCTTGATGGTTGATGCTTCAAATGAATCCATTGGAGCAGCAGTTAATCAGTTCGAAGAAAATATTTGGAAACCTCTGGGATTCTTTTCTCAGAAACTCAAATGTTCTCAGACAAAATACAGTACTTATGACCGGGAATTTTACGAAGCTATCAAATATTTTCGAAATATGTTAGAAGGTCGAGAATTTGTCATTTATACTGATCACAAACCAATCACTTTTGCCTTCGAAAAAAATAGCGAAACTTTGTCACCAAGACAAATTCGTTATTTAGATTATATAAGCCAGTTTTCAACAGTTTTCAGTAGGATTTTTAAATAATTATTCCATTGAAAATATAATCGAATGCTCTGCAATATCAATCAATAAAAAATGTTGCGTGGTGAATATATATAGGTCACCAGGCGGTGATCTACACATTTTTTATAATCAGCTATCCCAGCTACTAACGAAGGCATTCAGCTCTTTCACTTATTTGATGCTCTGTGGAGATCTTAACATCGATATGAAAGGAAGAAAAATTGAATCGAGAATCCTAACTGATATTTTCAGCTCCTTCGGAATGTCACTAATTACACTAGAATTTTTACTATCAATAACAAAACTAGTTTTTCATGTATTAATGTTGTTGTTACTAGTCACCCTGAACTAACCAAAGTAATTAACTTTGATCCAGGTCTATCTGACCATCACGCTCAAATAACTGATATTACTCTTCATATTGATATTGAGAATAAAATTGAAATAGAAAACCTGTACTATACCTACCGTAGCTTCGATGACGCCTCTGTAAATGAATTCTGTTTTCACCTTGAGAAGACAATGCGCAATATGCCATCCACTAACATGAGCAATGTAGATGAGACCTACGAACTCTTCTTAGGAAATTTTTCATGGTGCTTTGATTTAGCCTTCTCAAAAAAAAGGAAGGTAGCTAAAAATCGAAACTTTTCGGATAAAATAATCTTATCAGACAAATTGAAAAAGGACTTAGAAAATCTAAAACACTTAGACTGGTTAAGGAAAAGAGCTGATGATATTGAAATTGAAACTCACTATATAAAAATGAAAAAAGAAGTGGATAAAAATATTAAAAAAGAAAAACGCGAATTCTACGACAACAAAATAAAAAAATCCAGCAATAAATCCAAAGCAATCTGGACTATCACAAATAATTTTACAGGGTAATCCAAAAAACAGAAACAATTAGAAATCTCTTATGAAGGTCATTTAACCACGGATCCAAAGATTATCGCAGATCTATTTGGCAACTACCTATCCACTGTTATTGAAAAAAAAATGACTGAACATTTCGGAAATAATCGAAAATATCGAAGTCGTGCACAACCTCCAACAGCATAAGTAATTCTCTTGTATTCATATCGGCCACTAAAGAGGAAGTTGAAGAAGTTATCGCTAACTTACCTAATAAAAAATCTACTGGATTAGATGAAATCCCGGTTGATATAATAAAAAAGTGTGCTTGTATTATATCACAATACCTTGCTGACATTATAAACCTATCAGTGAATTCAGGCAATTTTCCTAGTGTTCTGAAATCGGCTGCCATCATTCCCATATTCAAAAAAGGTGATACGAGCAACATAGAGAACTACGGCCCAATTGCTCTCCTGAGCATATTTTCCAAAATCATTGAAAAAATCATTTGCAAAAGAATTACAGATTTCTTCACAAAGCATAAAATACTTACTGATTGCCAGCATGGTTTCCGCCCTGGCCTATCTACCGAAATAGCCATAACAGAACTTGTCCAACACATTAATGATCTGATGGACAAAAATGAGTATGTAGTTGTCATATCGTTTGACCTAACGCGGGCATTCGACACGGTTAATCGTAATTTCGTCTCCGAAAAAATCAACAACCTAGGTCTACGTGGCCCAGTGAACGACTGGATAACGTCCTTTCTTGAAGATCGGAAGATCATCGTGAGAATCGGTGAAACCAAATCGAAGGAATACGATTTAGATCTTGGAACACCGCAGGGAAGTGTCATGGGTCCCTTGATCTTCCTCACCTATGTAAATGACTTGCCTCATAACATAAAGGACGGTAGAGTTTTCATGTATGCTGATGACACCTCTATTGTGGTGTCTGACACTGATCGCCAAAGACTACAGCAGAAAACTGACTCAGTTTTGAAAGATTTTGCGGATTGCTGTATGCAGAATACACTAATAATGAATCAAAGTAAGACAGTAATAATTCAGTTTCACACAAAACATGGAATACCTTCTAATTTCATCTTCGAAGTCAATAATAATATTGTTGAAACCTCCACTTCCTCTAAATTCTTAGGAACGCTTATAGATTGTAACCTAACATGGGAAGATCAAATACAAATAGTATGTAAAAAAATCAACAAAAGCTTTTATATTCTGGCAACACTAAGAAATATTTTGAACACAGATTCATTATTACATGTTTACTATGCATTTGTGTATTCCGCAATTTCCTACAATATTATAGTATGGGGTCAGGCATCAGAAATAACAAGAATTTTTGTTGCTCAGAAAAGAATTATAAGGCTTATCTTTAACATTATTAGTCGCCAATCATGCAGACAGGTTTTCAAAACTAAACGGATCCTCACGGTGACATCAATTTATTTAATGAAACTATTATCATATATTTTCAATAACAAACATTCATTTCCCATTAATAGTGATTCACATTCTTACAATACCAGAAATAAAAATGATATCAAATTGAACAAGCCCAAACACTCCTATTACAAAAAATCTCCCATCAATGCAGGCTGCCGTTTTTTTAACTGTCTTCCGAAAGAAATAAAATACGCGGGATCCCTGGCGGTTTTTTAGTATAGACTTAGGGAACTCCTTATCAGAGAATGTTTCTATACTGTTGAGGAATTTGAATTATACTTTTCAATTTTGAGATGATATCGAAGTGTATTTTACATGTACTATGTTAGTCATCATTGTGCTTGTTTCGTCCTGTTTGTCAATTAAAACTTAATGACACTGTTTTTGACTTATCCTATCTATTGTTAACAATAGTTGAAAGGAATAATAAATATTTTATTTTTATTTATTTTATTTTATTTTGATATTCGGTATATTTCTGGGAGTCAAAACATAGTAGCTGATGCCTTATCAAGGATTTCTACTATCAGTTTAGAGAACACAGTCGATTATGGAATATGGGAAAAAGAACAAGCAAATGATGCCCAACTACAAGATTTGCTAGAAGGAAATACTTCATTAGTGTTGAAGAAAATGGAAATTCCTGGTACTAATTTCAACATAATTTGTGATATTTCAACCAATAATATCAGACCATATGTTCCTGAACCTTTTAGAAGAGAGTGAAATTCATCATGAAACATTGTCAATCACCTTCAAACAAACTTTTATTTATATGACATTCATTTCAGACTTTGTATTTTATCGAAGGATGGAAAGTTTTGATGAAATTTTCATTTTAGCTCGGCCAAAATAGTAATTCAATCCAAAAATAAGCTGAAAAAATATTTTCCGGAATGTAAATTAATGACACGGAATATGCAGCAAAATTGGCACCTGCCAAGACCTACCTTTCACAAAAAAAAGTTCTTCAATTAGATATTTGTACCAGTTGTTTTCACACCGAGTTGACAACAATAACAGCAAGAATGGCGTCTGTCAAATTGGATCATCAGATCTGTAATTGGATATTCAAAACCAATACACTTGGCAACTCCGCTCTAGACACGATCAACTTCATTGGTCAACACACACGCGGCCAATTTAAATTCTTGCTTTTCGAATTGTTCTTTTTTCTGCAAATATGAAGAGATCTTGGGACCGATTAGACTTGATAAGTATAATACATATACCCCTAGCCCCTACCCCTAATTCTAGCAAAGGAGTCAAATCAGCAAATTGACGAAATTTCTGTTATCAAAAATTTATCTGTAGAATCTCATATTGAAATGTGTGCGGTTTGTTTGAGAATTGATGGTAAAAAAATTTGCGTAATAACTGTGTATAGGCCACCCGATGGCGACATAAATATTTTTATCAATTGCTCGACCCAGGCCATTAGCACGGCTACGGATCGTTCAGATTATTTGATATTGTGTGGAGATTTTAATATAGATTTTCTCAAGTCATCAGACAAAGATACGAAACTTCTTAAATATATTTTTGATTGCTACCTTCTAGAACACCACTATATGGGCCCAACTAGAATTTTTACTTATAGGAATGGTCATACTAGTTCTACTTGTATCGACTACTTGGTCACTACCCTACCTAATGATACTTTCAAATGTGAATTGATTCAGTCAAATGTAGCTGACCACTTAGGCCAACTTTTGACTTACTCTTTGAGAAGTGTTGCCATTGAGGATGGGGACATGTGTGTCAAAAGTGTAGCGAATCGTCAACTGTATCCCGAAAACATTATGGAGCTTCGAACATATCTGATGTCTGTCGACTGGATAGAATTATACTACCAGGATGTGACAACTTGTTTTTCTTATTTTCTGGACCAGATTTCATGATGCTTCAATGTCTCGTGCCCTATCAAAAATATAAAACTCAAACAACAAATTTTCAAGCCATGGATAACAAATGATATTATCATACGAGAAGGAAAAACATTAAAAGATATATTCTGGCTTATTTCTTCTAGTAACACTGTAGACCCTGATATGATGCATAGTTATAGGGCAAAACTAAAAAATCACAGATTAAAAATCAAACAAGGAAAGACCAACTATTATAATGCAAAAATATATAACTCCAACAATAAAACTAAACAAGTATGGACTATCATAAATAATGAACTTGGGAAAACAACTAAAAATAAAAATCCAGCATGTATAGCTTTGAAATATAAGAATCAAGAAATTGAAGATCAACATACGGTTGCAGATTTGTTTGCTAGGCATTTCTCTTCAGCGGCTGCAACAGCAATTTCGGATAATTCTGAATGTAACTTAATTCTACCATGTACTTTTGCCAAGAATATTGTCGTTCAAAATGAATTCGATCTCTCAGAAATTTCACCGCTTGAAGTTTTGAAAACTTTAGATAATATGAGGAACAAAAATTCAGCTGGTATTGATGATATGTCTATTGTTACTGTAAAGCAAATTATTGATATAATTATTGAACCATTAGTTTTTTTGCTTAACCAGTCCTTTTATGGGGGTTTTTTCCCAGATGAATTGAAGAGGGCTCTTGTCTTTCCACTGCACAAAAAAGGTCGGATAACAGAAATTGACAATTATAGGCAGATTTCGTTGATTTCATTCTTTTCAAAACTCTTTGAGAAAATGATTAGTAATAGAATTTTGATATACAGGCTGATTCACGGTGGATGGCACATTAGACGTTTCTGGTGAACCAGACAACGGATCACTTTGAAAATTTAATGAAGAGCATATTCGGACATTCTCTAGCCAACTAAAATATTTTCGATAATGCGGTGTTGCCGCTTCTATTAGAAAGCAGTAGCAACTTTGATTTTTCAAATAGAACACTCTGTATATAATATTATTTTTGGAATTTCCAACAATTGCCCGACAACTTTTTTTGATATTTTCCTATACCTATCTGTTACCGTTCTCGAAATAAAAATTAATTTCAATTTTTTTCTTCGAAAATCATGACTTCTAAAAATGCCGATATCTTTTAGTTAAGAAGTACTATGATATCGAAATTTGGTTTGGAGTTAGGTGATACTTGGACACTTCCCACACGTCAGCCTAATCTCCGTTACTTCAATACAGAGTGGTAAAAAAATACAGTTTTTTCGTTTGCTTGAAAAAGTTGCTGAAATTTGATTATTTTAAATGGAACACCCTGTGTATTATTGAAAATTCGGAAAGCTGCTGAAATTTGCTTTCTTTCTATGTATATCATACCTATACCTAACTAGTCAAGTTTCGGACTTATAAACATTTATTTGTGAAAATGTCCCTTCAGAATGGTATTTCCATTCGGTATTTGGTAAGCAGGCCATGATTACTATTTGACAGTAGCGTTGTGACATTCTCCTAATAATATCGACATTTTCGTCAATTCAGAAGTTGCAAATACCTTCAAAACGATGGAACAAAACTATTCAAACGAAGTTCTTATGAATTTGTTTATTATTTTTGGACAGTGTGACAAAATTATCAGCAGAACATGTAGAAAGTTCAATGAAATGTATCCGAATCTACCGCCAATGAACCTCAAGAAATTTATACGAATTCAGAACAATTTCAATGCATTTGGATCAACTTTAAAAGCACCAAGAAACTTGCCTCGACCCGTAACTTTCGAAGACAACCAGATTAATGTCTTAGCATATTTTCACGCATTTCCCGAGTCATCGATAAGAAGTGCTGAAGAAGATTTGGGTATAAAATATTCATCGGTTCAAAGAATCTTGCGAAGACATAAAATGCATGATTATAAATTCACCAAAATTCAAGCAATGAAGCCTCAAGATCCTCAACAGAGAGTAGAATTTTGTGAAATGTTGTTGACACGCATTCAAGAAGATCCACTTTTTTTAAATACAATTATTTGGACTGATGAAACGAAATTTTCGAGAGAAGGGATTTTCAATAGAAAAAATCATCATTATTGGTCCAGTGAAAATCCTCACGTCACAAAAGAAGCCGGATTTCAAGAAAAATTTAGTAAAATATGTCTTCTGCATGTTGATGGACAACAAATTGAGGTACGTGATATACGAGGAGTCATTAACATCCAGAAGCTACCTGAATATTTTGGAGAATACTGTAGACAGTTTCGTGGATAATCTGCCACTCGAAGATTATCGAAACTGTTGGTACCAACTAGACGGAGCTCCTGCACATTGCACAGGAGAAGTGAGCGCAGAACTGGATAGACTATTTGACGATCGGTGGATGAGGCGCTTGGGACCATGGAATTGGCCAGCGAGATCACCCGATCTTAATCCATTAGATTTTTATTTGTGGGGAATGTTTAAAGAAAAAGTTTACAAAATACCCGTGCGTTCGAGAGATGAATTGTTAGAAAGGATTGCCCAAACATTTGAAGATTTGGATCCCAATGAAATCAGATCTGCCACCACGAAAGCAGTCAACACCCGCATTTTAAAGTGCTTGGAAGTGAACGGCCAGCGATTCGAACATATTTTGAAATATTCCACATGATTGTTTTACTTTTTTATAATTATTCATATCAATATTTCCAATTTCAAGTTTCTTGGTGCTTTTTTAAAGTTAATCCAAACATATTGAAATTGTTCTGAATTCGTATAAATTTCTTGAGGTTCATTGGCGGTAGATTCGAATACATTTCATTGAACTTTCTACATGCTCTGCTGATAATTTTGTCACACTGTCCAAAAATAATAAACAAATTCATAAGAACTTCGTTTGAATAGTTTTGTTCCATCGTTTTGAAGGTATTTGCAACTTCTGAAGTGACGAAAATGTCGATATTATTAGGAGAATGTCACAACGCTACTGTCAAATAGTAATCATGGCCTGCTTACCAAATACCGAATGGAAATACCATTCTGAAGGGACATTTTCACAAATAAATGTTCATAAGTCCGAAACTTGACTAGTTAGGTATAGGTATGATATACATAGAAAGAAAGCAAATTTCAGCAGCTTTCCGAATTTTCAATGATATACAGGGTGTTCCATTTAAAATAATCAAATTTCAGCAACTTTTTCAAGCAAACGAAAAAACTGTATTTTTTTACCACCCTGTATTGAAGTAACGGAGATTAGGCTGACGTGTGGGAAGTGTCCAAGTATCACCTAACTCCAAACCAAATTTCGATATCATAGTACTTCTTAACTAAAAGGTATCGGCATTTTTAGAAGTCATGATTTTCGAAGAAAAAAATTGAAATTAATTTTTATTTCGAAAACGGTAACAGATAGGTTTAGGGAAATATCAAAAAAAGTTGTCGGGCAATTGTTGGAGATTCCAAAAATAATATTGTATACAGAGTGTTCCATTTGAAAAATCAAAGTTGCTACTGCTTTCTAATAGAAGCGGCAACACCGCATTGTCGAAAATATTTTAGTTGGCTAGAGAATGTCCGAATATGCCCTTCATTAAATTTTCAAAGTGATCCGTTGTCTGGTTCACCAGAAACGTCTAATGTGCCATCCACCGTGAATCAGCCTGTATATTGAACAAAATGACCTATTCTGCAATAATTAACATGGTTTTAGGAAGAGTAAATCAATTGAATCTGCATCTTTATCAACTATTGAACTATATTTATGCACAAGTGGATAATAATAACCTGGTTTTTTCACTTTTTTCAGATCTTTCAAAAGCATTCGATACTGTTTCTTCCAAATTTCTATTGAAAAAATTACTAGTAATGGGCTTTCCCAATAATGTGTTGTGTTGGATAGAATCGTACATGGAAAACCGTAGTTTGGTGGTTAAATGTAATGGAATTACATCAGTGCCTTATGATGTGAAACTAGGTGTTCCACAAGGGTCTGTTCTGGGTCCATTGTTATTCTTGACTTTCATCAATGACTTGCCTGAATTCATATCAGATTGTCACATAACTATATACGCTGACGATACTACAATCACTGTTTCTGGAAAAAATGAGAATGAATTATCGATGAAAATTAATTTAGTTATTGACGAATTCAGTAGTTGGTGTCAACGTAACAAACTGAGTTTGAATAAATTTAAGTCAGTGCTGATGAAAACATTTGTTAGGAGGGATTTCTGTTGTAATTGAGTCACTTTGAATGACATAAAAATATCAAAAGAAGTTGATTTTCTTGGAACTATTTTAGATGAGAATCTCACCTGAAGAAGTCACATACAAAAAGTGTGCAGTAAACTCAATTCCGCTTATTATTCGATCAAACAGTTGAAACATTGTTTAGATAGGTTTGGTTTACTAAATGTTTACTTTGCGAATGCATACTCCCACATTAGTTTCAACATAATGGCTTGGGGATGTGCAAAGGAATTTTCTAGAGTTTTCATCTCTCAAAAACGACTGATAAAATTGATATTCAACCTGGGGTACCAAGAAAGTTGTAGACCCGTTTTCAAAAGAGAACGCTTGTTGACTGCACCCGCAATTTATATAATGAAATGTGTCATTTTTGTGCACTGGAACCTTGACTTGTATATAAAGAACTTGATCATTCACGATCGTGATACTCGCCATGCTACTTCTCTGAGGGTCCCTTCGCATAAGGATGGTCATTTCAAAAAATCTCCATTATATAATGCCATAAATTTTTATAACAGACTGCCACTTTCTATAAAGAGATTGAATTCTTCAACTTTGTTCAGTAAGAAAGTAAAAAACTTATTACTGGACAAATGTTACTACAGTCATAAGGAATATTTAGAGGATTCTTTCATAGAAGGATAATAAGATATATAATCGTTCTAAATTTTCACTTGCTGTTTTGCTTTAGTTTCAGGGTTCTGACTGGCGATTTTATCGTTTTTTTTTTAAATATGTGTGTACATGTTTGTAAATATATGTATATATGTAAATATATACATATGTATATTTATTTGACTACGGCAAGCAAAATTGCCACATTTTTAATTAGCATTTTATATATCTATATGTACCTATACCTTTGTATATGCAAATATTAATTTTTATTCAAGCTTTGATTCCATAATTTTATTCATGTACTGTGACGTACTGTTTTTTGTAAATAATCATTGACCTACCATATACAGTGTCACCGAGAAAGTCCGCATCAAATGGGAAACTTTTTTATTTATCGTTTTATGTGAAATTTGATTTTGGCAGTAGATGTTGCTTAAGAAATGATGTCAAATGGCGTCTACAAAATAGGTCACGTGATTTCCTTAACCTGTCAAAATTGACATTTAAAAAAAGAAACATCGAAAAATGACATTATTCTTCAAAATATCCAAAAATATCAAAGGATAAAAACATTTTCGTTTGTAATTTTATACCCACACACTAAGTTTCAAACCCATAATAAGTATTTTATATTTTCACTATTTTTCCGCATTCCTGCTTTTTCTACTTATCAAAATTTAAGCACACCTGTACTAAATCATTTATTTTGACTAAACTCGTCACCGAATTTCTTTTTTTGTTATATAATAATATTTTAAGAGCCTCTTTGATGTTAAAAACAAATTTTGAAAAAAGTTGTCAAACTTGATGCAAAGTTCATCTAGTTTCAACGGGGCTTTCCAAACTATACAGTACTTGAATTTTTTAATGAGCAAATGGCCTCACAATATGAATTAGAACAAAACGGAACATTAGAAAACAATATCTTAGAGTGTTTATTGTTTTTTTAACAAAAAATACAGTGGAATTTATTCTTAATTAAAAGGAACTGAAAATAAACATGTACCTATACCTAATAGCAAAAAAACACGAAAAAAAGACTCACGACATTAAATACACTACATTTCTGTATGTCTTCCATCGCGTTCTATGCAGATAATTGTCCTTCTTGATACATCTTTTATTGAGTTGCTGATACTCACAGGGTTTATGTTTAAAATAGAGTTTCTAATAACAGTTTCTAGGTGATTCACGTCACGAAAAGGTCTTTGTTTATAAACGATTTGTTTTAAGTAACCCCACAAGAAAAAATCTAGTGGGGTTAAATCTGGCGACCTAGGCGGCCATATTTCCTCCATATTTCGCCCAATAACTTTGCCCCTAAACATTTCTAATAGTTTCTCTTTGACTTGTCTTGAACTATGAATAGGAGCCCCGTCACATTGATACCACAGACTGTGTCCTATTTCAACCGGCATATTGTCCACTATATCACTGATCTCAGTATTTAGAAATTGCAAATAATCCTGAAAAGTTAAATTGTGTCTAAAAAAGTATGGTCCCATTACCTGATTATTTAAAACACCGCACCACACATTTGTTTTAAATGAATATTGGTCCCGACATTCTATCACAAAATGAGGATTTTCCTGAGCCCACCACCTACAATTCTGGGAACTGACTACGCCGTTCGATGTGAAGGTAGCTTCGTCGGTCCATAGGATTTTGTAAGGAAATTTTCTGTTTAATTCTACTTCTCCTTGGTACCAGAAAGAGAAATCTAGTCGAACATCGAAATCTCTTTCCTTTAAGGTATTTATAAATTTGGGTTTGTAGGGTTTGAATTTATTTTCATGTAAAATTGCTCTTACGCTTTCTCTTTTAACGCCAGTTCTATCTATAATATTGGTAATACTTGATTTTCCCTGTTCGATAACATCCAGGCAGACAGCCAACTGAACCTCATCATTATTGCGTGATGGATTATGACGTTTTTTAAAAGTATTTTCAACTGAACCAGTCAGTTTGAATTTTTTTAAAACCCTACTTACACTGGATTGCTGTACATGTCTACCAGGATGTCTTGCGTTAAAAATATCAGCCACTTGTCGATGCAATGTGTTTTCACCACAAATTAGCACAATTTCATTTTTTTCTTGTAAAGATAACATATTATTTTAATTTTCATACATTACATTGAACTAACGGGCATTAATTTATTCAGTGACAGTGACGTTTTCTAAAACACATTATGTAGTTTCATATTTTTTCACAGACTACCCAGTTTTTTTGAATTAGTGTTGTTAGCGGAGTAGGTAAATGTAAATACTATGAGTTTTTTTCTTTTATTGAATGGGCTTCAAGAATCACGAAATGATGTTTCCTAATGTTCCGTTTTGTTCTAATTCATATTGTGAGGCCATTTGCTCATTAAAAAACTCAAGTACTGTATAGTTTTGAAAGCCCCGTTGAAACAAAAATGAACTTTGCATCAAGTTTCACAACTTTTATTTTTCAAAATTTGTTTTTAACATCAAAGAGGCTCTTAAAATATTATTATATTACAAAAAAAGAAATTCGGTGACGAGTTTAGTTAAAATAAATGATTTAGTACAGGTGTGCTTAAATTTTGATTAGTAGAAAAAGCAGGAGTGCGGAAAAATAGTGAAAATATAAAATACTTATTATGGGTTTGAAACTTGGTGTGTTGGTATAAAATTACAAAAGAAAATGTTTTTATCCTTTGATATTTTTGGATATTTTGAAGAATAATGTCATTTTTCGATGTTTCTTTTTTTAATGTCAATTTTGACAGGTTAAGGAAATCACGTGACCTATTTTGTAGACGCCATTTGACATCATTTCTTTAGCAAAATCTACTGCCAAAATCAAATTTCACATAAAACGATAAATAAAAAAGTTTCCCATTTGATGCAGACTTTATCGGTGACACTGTATAATGACATAAATGTTTATAACAGACTGCCACTTTCTATAAAGAGGTTGAATTCTTCAACTTTGTTCAGTAAGAAAATTAAAAACTTATTACTGGACAAATGTTACTACAGTCATAAGGAATATTTAGAGGATTCTTTCACAGAAGGATAATAAGATGTATAATCGTTCTAAATATTCACTTGCTGTTTTGCTTTAGTTTCAGTGTTCTGACTGGCGATTTTATCGTTTTTTTTTAAATATGTGTGTACATGTTTGTAAATATATGTATATATGTAAATATATACATATGTATATTTACTTGACTACGGCAAGCAAAATTGCCATATTTTTTATTCATTTTTTAATTAGCATTTTATATATCTATATGTACCTATACCTTTGTATATGCAAATATTAATTTTTATTCAAGCTTTGATTTCATAATTTTATTCATGTACTGTGACGTACTGTTTTTTGTAAATAATCATTGACCTACCATATATACGCTATGTATCACAAATGGTGAATAAATATTATTATTATTAACTCGATCAGTCTATAAGCAAAGCAGTATCAATTTCTATAGCATGAAACAAACCATTATCTTCAGCTTTTATGTTGTTTATATTGACCTGTCCAAAATGTATACCATGTGTACCTAAAAAGATGAAATAATTTGCCATCCACCGTGAATCAGCCTGTATAACAATGAAGTGCAATAAATATAAGATACCTACATTTCATTTCCGTTGAATATCCGATTAATTTCTGATTCAGATTTTCTATTTTCGTTTGTTTTATTTTCTAGATCTTGGTGGTACTCCTTCTGCCTGAAGTGTCGATCAAAGAAAGAAGAAGTTCCTTCATGGCAACCTGATTTCTGGCCTAAGTTATGCCCCCAACCGTTTTGTTTGACGTACAGACAATTCACACGAATCATATCACTGAACCTCATAGGGCTTTTGTCGTGGTGCATTCTCTATGCTATCGTTGGAGATATTGCTGCACCACCAGATGGAAAACTTTTCCAACTCATACTTCTTACTATCAGCGCACATATAGGAGGATGGCTCATCAGTTTGACGACACTTCCGTCACTCATTGGAATGCTTTTCACCGGTGTTTTGTTACAAAATATCGGTGTCGTGAATATTGACGAATCGTTTTCCGAAATTTGCAAACAGCTGAGGTGAGTTCATCATGTTGTAATCGAGAATTTCAAAGAACACGTCAATTTAAATATCTAGGTAGACTAATTCTGATATGAGAATCATACCTGAAACTTCACTCCAGTCAGCAACTTCGCTGACGCTTATTTTATCGAGGAAATCAATAGGCCTTGTCATCACAAATTTTTTTGTGCTCATGCGTCAGTATCAGCCATCTTTTTCGTACTGTTTCTTGTAAACAACCATGTTGAAGAGTCCGCAACTCATGTTTTGAAAATTATAAAAAATTGTAGAAAAAAATTTGTATACTCCATTATAATTATGTTATATATACGAAAAGGAACAACAAAACGGTGTTGTTATGGAGTATGTAAAAGTGATACACGATACAAATCATTGAAAACCAACACGTACTAGTGATATACTGTTTGGAACCTTTGGTGTAGTAATGAATATTACTGGAGTTTTTTCCCAACACCAAATCGTTATTTTTACACCTCGACACGTGTTTCGATCACCAAGTTATCATCTTCAAGAGGAAGATAAAACTAGAAACTACTCAAAACTAAAGCTATTTATGCTATTGAGGTACATCATACAGGTAGGTAATCAGTAATACCACCCATACAAGTGTACCACCCTAAATTAATTTTACAATTGGCCTTTCTATTTTTTACAATATGTCCTTATGTATGTTTAAATGTTACAGCTATATATAGAACAATTTTCAGCTATATAAAATTAGTTTCACAATATTGCCTATCTAAATATATTTACAATGGGTCTTTTTGTAGTAATCAGTAAACCCAACAATATTATTTCAACAAGCTATATAGTATGCTATTTGGTATTGGTCCGTTGTCGTTATTCATAATATTATTATGTTTACTTATTTCCACACTCTCATAGGCATCTAGTTGCCTGTTGTTATTAACTTGTCTAACTAATCTTAAAGAACTGAAGTCTATGGAATGGTTTTGTTGCAAAATATGATGGGCGACTGCTGATTTTTCAGGTCTTCCATATTTTAAGTGTGCTATATCTCACTTTGATAGATCTTTTTGTCTGTCCATAATATTTTGTGTCGCAGTCCTTACATTCAATTTAGTAAATTCCAGACTTTTCCGAATTCTCGACTTTGTCTTTTGGACTTCCCAAAAGGTTCTGCAGTGTATGCCTTGTTTTAAAAACCATCTTCATACCTAGTTCCTTGAAAATCTTTCCAAAGTTCTTCGTATATTGGTGGTATGGAACTGAGATGTATTTATCTTGGTTTTTGTCCTTTCTGAAAGTCGAGATTTCGTTCATTCTTAACCTAAATTTCTTTTTCCTAATTATGTCATCTAATTATGTCATCTAGGAAAATACTTTGACTTTCCTTTAGTTTCCATTTTCCTAGGATTTGGCTAAGGTATGTGGATGATATTTTCGCGGTATTCGATAGCAAAAAATCGAATATCGAGGACTTTGTTTCCTTTTCAAATAATAGATATCTATCAATAAAATTCACGTATGGAGTAGAAAATAAGGGACAACCACCATTTCTTGACGTTTTGGTAATGAGGAGCAAAGATAGAGGGTTAGAATACGATATATTTAGAAAAGAAACAAGCACGTACAGGTATATTCCTGACAGTTCACATCACTGTGGACAGCACAAACGTGCTGGGTTGAATTTTTTGGTGCATCGTCTTTTGACTTTCCCTCTAACACATGATAGGTTCACAAAAGAAAAACGTACAATACAGGAAATAGCAGCCACTAACGGGTTCCCGAGGGGTATTGTAGATGACATAATTAGGAAAAAGAAGTTTAGGTTAAGAATGAACGAAATCTCGACTTTCAGAAAGGACAAAAACCAAGATAAATACATCTCAGTTCCATACCACCAATATACGAAGAACTTTGGAAAGATTTTCAAGGAAATAGGTATGAAGGTGGTTTTTAAAACAAGTCATACACTGCAGAACCTTTTGTTAAGTCCAAAAGACAAAGTCGAGAATTCGGAAAAGTCTGGAATTTACGAAATTGAATGTAAGGACTGCGACGCAAAATATTATGGACAGACAAAAAGCTCTATCAAAGTGAGATATAAGGAACACATAGCACACTTAATATATAGAAGACCTGAAGAATCAGCAGTCGCCCATCATATTTTGCAACAAAACCATTCCATAGACTTCAGTTCTTTAAGATTAGTTAGACAAGTTAATAACAACAGGCAACTAGATGCCTATGAGAGTGTGGAAATAAGTAAACATAATAATATCATGAATAATGACAACGGACCAATACCAAATAGCATACTATATAGCTTGTTGAAATAATATTGTTGTGTTTACTGATTACTACAAAAAGACACATTGTAAATATATTTAGATAGGCAATATTGTGAAACTAATTTTATATAGCTGAAAATTGTTCTATATATAGCTGTAACATTTAAACATACATAAGAACATATTGTAAAAAATAGAAAGGCCAATTGTAAAATTAATTTAGGGTGGTACACTTGTATGGGTGGTATTACTGATTACCTACCTGTATGATGTACCTGATTAGTATAAGTAGCTTTAGTTTTGAGTAGTTATTAGTTTTATCTTCCTCTTGGAGATGATCACTTGGTGATCGAAACACGTGTCGAGGTGTAAAAATAACGATTTGGTGTTGGGAAAAAACTCCAGTAATATTCAACACGTACTAGTTTATAAATTTTCTAAAGCCTTGTCTTGAATATCGCAAAAAAATAATCAAATCTTATTATTCATGCATTTTATTAAAACAACGATAAAAATAAAATAAAAATTAATTGGCGCTCCGGGGCGACTTCATTGATTCCAGTGGCGCATTTGCTTTTTCAGCTGCAGGAAAACCCGAAAAAACCTGCAGCACCACATCATCTGAAGATCTAACAATGTCCTCTCTCTTATAAAACAAAATGTAGGGTGTCTCCAGAGGCTCCAATAAATTCAATGCATCACCAGAACACTTCGTGACACGACTATCGTCAAACTTAAACCAGTCCGTTTCTTCTTTGACCAAGGCGTAATAATGACCAAATTCAACGCCAGAACCACAGTGAACAATGAATCTGTATGTTTCAGTCGTGCTGTCTCATAATCTGAGGATTATCTAGAGTGATTCGCTTAATCTGACGGAAACAATTTTTTTTTATTTTTGTTTTTAATCCATCGAACTTAATTAATTGAAAATCTCAGAAAATAGCATGCAAATGAATGAGTGTATGTTTTTTAAGTAGAATACTTATTTTTATTTGTATATACAGGCTGATTCATGGTGGATGGCACATTAGACGTTTCTGGTGAACCAGACAACGGATCACTTTGAAAATTTGATGGAGGGCATATTCGGATATTCTCTAGCCAAATAAAATATTTTCGACAATGCGGTGTTGCCGCTTCTATTAGAAAGCAGTAGCAACTTTGATTTTTCAAATGGAACACTCTGTATATAATATTATTTTTGGAATTTCCAACAATTACCCGACAACTTTTCTTGATATTTTCCTATACCTATCTGTTACCGTTTTCGAAATAAAAATTAATTTCAATTTTTTTCTTCGAAAATCATGACTTCTAAAAATGCCGATATCTTTTAGTTAAGAAGTACTATGATATCGAAATTTGGTTTGGAGTTAGGTGATACTTGGACACTTTCCACACGTCAGCCTAATCTCCGTTACTTCAATACAGGGTGGTAAAAAAATACAGTTTTTTCGTTTGCTTGAAAAAGTTGCTGAAATTTGATTATTTTAAATGGAACACCCTGTATATTATTGAAAATTCGGAAAGCTGCTGAAATTTGCTTTCTTTCTATGTATATCATACCTATACCTAACTAGTCAAGTTTCGGACTTATGAACATTTATTTGTGAAAATGTCCCTTCAGAATGGTATTTCCATTCGGTATTTGGTAAGCAGGCCATGATTACTATTTGACAGTAGCGTTGTGACATTCTCCTGATAATATCGACATTTTCGTCACTTCAGAAGTTGCAAATACCTTCAAAACGATGGAACAAAACTATTCAAACGAAGTTCTTATGAATTTGTTTATTATTTTTGGACAGTGTGACAAAATTATCAGCAGAACATGTAGAAAGTTCAATGAAATGTATCCGAATCTACCGCCAATGAACCTCAAGAAATTTATACGAATTCAGAACAATTTCAATATGTTTGGATAAACTTTAAAAAAGCACCAAGAAACTTAAAATTGGAAATATTGATATGAATAATTATAAAAAAGTAAAACAATCATGTGGAATATTTCAAAATATGTTCGAATCGCTGGCCGTTCACTTCCAAGCACTTTAAAATGCGGGTGTTGACTGCTTTCGTGGTGGCAGATCTGATTTCATTGGGATCCAAATCTTCAAATGGTTGGGCAATCCTTTCTAACAATTCATCTCTCGAACGCACGGGTATTTTGTGAACTTTTTCTTCAAACATTCCCCACAAATGAAAATCTAATGGATTAAGATCGGGTGATCTCGCTGGCCAATTCCATGGTCCCAAGCACCTCATCCATCGATCGTCAAATAGTCTATCCAGTTCTGCGCTCACTTCTCTTGTGCAATGTGCAGGAGCTGCGTCTAGTTGGTACCAACAGTTTCGATAATCTTCGAGTGGCAGATTATCCACGAAACTGTCTACAGTATTCTCCAAAATATTCAGGTAGCTTCTGGATGTTAATGACTCCTCGTATATCACGTACCTCAATTTGTTGTCCATCAACATGCAGAAGACATTAAAACTAAATTTTTCTTGGAATCCGGCTTCTTTTGTGACGTGAGGATTTTCACTGGACCAATAATGACGATTTTTTCTATTGAAAATCCCTTCTCTCGAAAATTTCGGTTCATCAGTCCAAATAATTTTATTTAAAAAAAGTGGATCTTCTTGAATGCGTGTCAACAACATTTCACAAAATTCTACTCTCTGTTGAGGATCTTGAGGCTTCATTGCTTGAATTTTGGTGAATTTATAATCATGCATTTTATGTCTTCGCAAGATTCTTTGAACCGATGAATATTTTATACCCAAATCTTCTTCAGCACTTCTTATCGATGAAAATATGCGGGAAATGCGTGAAAATATGCTAAGACATTAATCTGGTTGTCTTCGAAAGTTACGGGTCGAGGCAAGTTTCTTGGTGCTTTTAAAGTTGATCCAAATGCATTGAAATTGTTCTGAATTCGTATAAATTTCTTGAGGTTCATTGGCGGTAGATTCGGATACATTTCATTGAACTTTCTACATGTTCTGCTGATAATTTTGTCACACTGTCCAAAAATAATAAACAAATTCATAAGAACTTCGTTTGAATAGTTTTGTTCCATCGTTTTGAAGGTATTTGCAACTTCTGAAGTGACGAAAATGTCGATATTATTAGGAGAATGTCACAACGCTACTGTCAAATAGTAATCATGGCCTGCTTACCAAATACCGAATGGAAATACCATTCTGAAGGGACATTTTCACAAATAAATGTTCATAAGTCCGAAACTTGACCAGTTAGGTATAGGTATGATATGCATAGAGAGAAAGCAAATTTCAGCAGCTTTCCGAATTTTCAATAATATACAGGGTGTTCCATTCAAAATAATAAAATTTTAGCAACTTTTTCAAGCAAACGAAAAAACTGTATTTTTTTACCACCCTGTATTGAAGTAACTGAGATTAGGCTGACGTGTGGGAAGTATCCAAGTATCACCTAACTCCAAACCAAATTTCGATATCATAGTACTTCTTAACTGAAAGATATCGGTATTTTTAGAAGTCATGATTTTCGAAGAAAAAAATTGAAATTAATTTTTATTTCGAAAACGGTAACAGATAGGTATAGGGAAATATTGAGAAAAGTTGTCGGGCAATTGTTGGAGATTCCAAAAATAATATTATATACAGAGTGTTTCATTTGAAAAATCAAAGTTGCTACTGCTTTCTAATAAAAGCGGCAACACCGCATTGTCGAAAATATTTTAGTTGGCTAGAGAATGTCCGAATATGCCTTGCATTAAATTTTCAAAGTGATCTGTTGTCTGGTTCACCAGAAACGTCTAATGTGCCATCCACCGTGAATCAGCCTGTATAGTATTAATTTTCATATAGTATTAATAAGAAAATAATTCAAAAAATGCTCAAAGAATTTAATTGTTCTTAATCAATTGATTAATCAATGATGAAAAGAGAAATTAAACTTTCTACGTTTTTTACCACTTCAATTTGTAACTAACATCACTGCAGTTTCGTCCTATAAGGACATTTTCAAACTTATACAAATATATAAGGATATTTTCGAACTCATACAATATATAAGTTTGAAAATATCCTTATAGGACGAACTGACGTTATTTTTTTTACAACTTTCCTGCCCTCCCCTTTCATTACGTCACTCTCAAATTGTCAGATTACTGGAATATACACGTTTTAGCAGGTAATTAACTCACCCTACCTCAATCTGACGCGCTCGAGAATTTCTGATGATCATGTTTTTTTACTATTGTGATCCTTCATCCCTCACAGGCAGCCTTATATATGGGGCTCATATTTGGTGGAGGTACTTAACCGGGTACAAGGTGTCCCCCTGTATATTAGTCTGCCGCGCTTTAGTAAATCCCGAAATCCCCGCTTGGGCTCCCCTATTATTCACCATACAAGTTAGTTGTGGTCATAATGTTGAAACGGCGCAAAGATATATATTGGTTACCACTTATGTCAAAATATTTTTTATATTCACTGTTTCTAGAAGAATCAAGTACTGTAACATCTTTTTCATTTTCAGGAATGTTGCGCTGGTCATAATTTTGATTCGCGCCGGTCTAGACTTGGACCCCAAAGCAATACGCAAACTCAAGTTCACTGTTATGAAGTTGGGTATAATACCTTGGTCCTTAGAAACTCTTCTGATCACCACATTATCGGTATTTTCATTAGGCCTTCCGTGGAGTTATGGAATTCTCTTAGGTAAGACACAAAATATATCCACGAACCGATTCCATATAGTCCCAAACATAAAAAATTTAAAAGATTCAAATCCAGTGAAGAATAGTTTTTTCGAAACTATGTATAAAAGTGGATTTCATAATGATACTCAGAATTATCGAGCAGTTTGCAACCCATCTGAATTACCCAAATTGTTAGATGGTCTATCTGATAACAGAAAAGCTATTATGGGATTGTAGACATGCAATTATGAATCAGCAACATAGATTCAGTCGTGGTAGATCTACCACGATCTACCACGTGGTAGATCTACCACGACTGAATCTGTTCATTCATCAACACTTTATGATAAATGCATTTAAAAATTAATACCATGTTGAATCTATTAACACAGACTCTTCAAATGCATCCAACTGAGTAAATCACAATTTATTGGCGTACAAGCTAAACGCTTTGCGTATATGATGTATACATCACACTTTATGTCAAAGCGTGCGAATGCTAGTGGCTGCTAAGAAATCACTAGTGAGGTTCCGCGAGAAACCTTCTCGCTTATTTCAAGAGCCTCCACGTATTGTGGATGATCCGCTGACCGCTGATCAGGTGGAATCCTTCTGGAAGGATACCTATGAACACCCGCAGACACTAAACGTAGACACTCCAGCCATAGCGCAGTTCGAAGCTTTCAACAGAGAGCTACAACAGCCTGAGCTCAATGAACTGCGCAACCCGATAACCCTGGATGATATTCAAAGAGCCATTGTGAGTTCCAAGAATTTTGCTGCTCCAGGGCCAGATGGACTGTTACTGGAAAAAACTAACAAGCACCCACCGTCATCTGGCCAGAGTTTTCAACCCATGGATGGATGGAAAACAGCCGATTCCGGATTGGTTTGTCAAGGGGCGGACCGTTCTCATCCCCAAAAGCAAAGATTTGTCGATTAATAAAAATTACAGACCGATAACAAGCTGTTTACAAGCATGTTATACACACGAATACTCACCGCAGTTGACCGAGTGTTTGAACGGATATATGAGCAGAGAGGGTCGAAGAGAGGAAGGAGTCGCTGGATATGAAGAGAATCTGCTGATCGATAGATATGTAACGCAGGACTCAATACAATATAAGCGTTACCTCTGACCTCGATCGATAACCGTGAGGCATACATACAATATCGCATGAGCTCATCTTGCATTTGCTCGAATGCTTTGCGGTACCCGACAAAACAGTGAGATGCATTGAACAACTGATACTACTTTGGATAACTCGCATCTGGTCAAGCGAGAGTCCAAACAGGGTGAGTCACTTTCAGAAGGGGAGTATTTCAGGGTAATTAGCTCAGTCCCCTTCTGCATCTCACCATTGCCATTGTCTGTTATACTCGAGGGTATAACTGTGGCACCCCCGGAAACCGAAGGCACAAGGTCACCCATCTGTTTTATATTGATGATCTTAAACTTTATGCCTATGGAGAGAAGGATCTCCATCTGTCTTTGAGGGTGGTGGAAGAGTACACGCATGCTATCGGTATCAAATTCGGGATAGACAAATGTGCAATGGTCCATCTCAAAAGAGGACGATTCGGAGACTATGGAGAGGATGTACAGCTCGTAGATGGAAGCATCCTACACCATTTGGATGCCGAAGAGATGGAACGAGGTGGAACAACGCCTCTCACGAGAGATAACAGCAGTGAAGAACTCTCTCCGCGGCAAGTAACAGCACAAACTTCGACAGTTGCTGCAACAAATATGCTTGCCGTTCCAATCTTACTCTACTCGTTTGGAGTAGTGAAGTGGACTCGGGAGGAGCAGTATCAACTCGACGTAAAAACCCGAAAAATGATGCATCTTTTCAGGAATTTGCATCACAAATCGTCTGTTCCACGGTTGTTTTTTCCCCGAGAACAGGGAGGCCGTTGACTTATGAATTTGGAGTGGCTAGATGCCAGAATGGTACTGTAAAGTCGTCAGGAGTTCGTATCCCGTTCTCTGCATTGTCCGTGACCATGAAAGCGCAGGAATTGAAGCATTTCTCTTTGGGATAACTGCCCGAGTAGCTGATGAGCTCGGTTTAGTTTTTGACACTGAACGAGGTGATCACAACTCTGTCACCCAGTTGGAACCCGTTCAGTAAAAGCTCATATAAAAGCCGCAGAGGTCACCTCACTTCTGCGAAAAAACACGAGGATAAGCCAATGCATGTCGTAGTCTTAAATAACATTGAATACCTTCAGGTCGAGTGGGCTGAATTTGAAAACATGAAATTATCACAGAAACGTCTTGCAACTAACTTATGAAACTCATTTTCCTATTAAAGTGAATTGTTATGTAGCAGTTTTATAACACTTTTCTGGGAGATTATTATGATAGTTATAAAAGTATTTCAAGCTTATTTTATAACTGATTCCTGTAGTTTCAATGAAATAATTTTATTGGAATGCTTTCAGATACTATTTCATTTTCATTACCATAATCACTTAAATGATAATTTTCCAAATATTTTATAGTATGGTTCATTAACTACGATTCAAAAACACTAATATAACTGTTATAAAATCAAATTGCTTTTGCTAATATATATTTGCTGTCACCAAGAATAAAATGCAGCATTTAAGAACAACCAGCTGACATCGATTCCAAATCACAGCTTTGAAAAATTCTTCAAAATTTTAGTTATGTTAAGTAAGAATATTTTTGTTTTGTTATTCTAGTGGGACCACATCGATATCGTGGTGGAAATAAGTTCTTCAGCCACTTATAAATATTTGATTTTTATTGAGTATAGGTACCCCATGAGTAAATTCAATATTTTTAATTCATCCCTAATTCTAGACACTATGATATGCATATATATGTATGTGTTTATATATGTTATACTTTCAATTTGATAATAATTCCATTGTGAGGATACTGTAGTGGATTTTTCTGTTTATATCCCGAATATTTGAATAAAAATGAATAATAACTCAAAGGCGGCCATTTTGAACATTTATTGGGGGTATATAATAGTTTTAGATTCAGTTCGAGGTGCTTCAAATAGACGAAGAAATGACTTGGTGTTCCATAAAAAACTTTCTGGAAGCTTTGAGTCCCCTGTATATTGGAAATACTAAAAAAACACTTGAAACTATCTCACTTAACCTAGTGTTTTGATTTTTTTGCGAAAAACAGGAAAATGTTATAATGGTTAAAACCCGTCGTTTAGCCTTTATAATCGATGAAAGAAACTTTTTAGCCACAACATTCCGACAGATAATATTTATCCAAACTGTATGTGAGAAATCCTCCATTCATACAAGCACCTTTGTAGAAACCTAGAGCTTTAAAAAAAGTCCGACTCTGCCGCAATACCATCACTCCCAGAACTAAGTGTTTCTCAACAGTTTTACAGGGGTAACATAGTAGCTAAAATACATTGAAATGCTTGCTACTGAAACCAATTCATTTTATAGAACGACGCCATTTTAAATGATAGCGATCCGGGATACTGAAATTAAATGAGTTGAAAATATGAAATACCGCACATATAGTGATATATACAGCTGAAAAATACATAAATATTATAACATTATATTATTTGGAATGAAGTGAGTTGAGTTTGTGACTAGAAAATTAATACCTCGACAGAATGAATTGTTGTATAATTAATAATTTTACCGAAAACATTTGTAAATGAGTGGCGCGCTTAAATGTTGCTAATAATAGGCTATATATTTGTCAATAAAATTTTATTTGCAGTAAAAATATCAGTCTTCGAAACACAAACAATGTCTTCAACAATTGTATGAGTGCAAAAGTGAAATTTTAAAATGGCTTCAACCTTTCTATTTCTCAATTTTCAGTTGGTGACATATCAATTGTATTTTCCTAGTCTCCAATACAACATTACTTCTTGCGTCTTCAAGAAAACATTTTTAAAACTTTTTCAATTTATTGTTATCGTTTTTGGCTGTATTATATTTTGTAATGCCTACTTGGAACTACTAAAACACTCTTGTAAAATTGTCTTCTGACAATATTCGCTTGAATATGTTGCAAAAGTGCAGTAAGGGAAGTCTTTACAAAACTATTTTTTAAGAGTGTTAGACAAATTTTATAGTAACTGCCAAAATGTTTATAAAATTGTTTCGTAGTGTTACGTAGTGTAAGGCCTTACAAAATATTGCTAATAACTATAATGTTTTATAAAACGGTGCCAATTTCCTATTTATATCAGTTTTATAAACACATTGAAAACATTTCTGGGAGTAATGCAGTTTTATAATTTGTTTCTCCGAAACGTTGCAGCAACTATTATAAAATACGAAATTGCTGGTTGGGTTGTCTATGTTACTTCTAGAGCAGGGGTTCCCAACCGGTGGTACGTGTACCCCCGGGAACGTTTCAGGTGGTACGCGTGAGTGATGTGAGCAACATGCTGTTAATAGCAAACATGACTCAGCTCACGGGTCGCTAGAAAAACGAATTATTACATTGGAATTTATAATTCCTGTGGGTCTTTGAAAGGATTGTCTTTTACTTTCCCTCGGCATTACAGGTTCGTTGTGGGTGTTGTATTTACTAATTCTAATATCGTATGAGAAAACTACTATGAAACGATTTCTGACGTCCCCTTCTACTTCAAAGAATTGTGCTAAAAAATCTAAATCACCGGCCAATCGTGAATACGATGAGAGCTACTCACAGTACGGTTTTATAGTGAAACCAGGGACTGAAACCAGTGATATTTCTATTTCTCAATGTGTTGTATGTCTTGAAACACTTTGGAACCAATCCATGAAGCCTTCTTCACTGGTGCGACACCAAAATACTGAGCATCCTGATTTGATTGGCAAGCCCATTGAATTAAAAAAAAAATTTAAAAAAAAACCCAATGTTTGACGAAGTTTGTCAATACTAATACTAACTTGATAAAGGCGTCATACCTTGCTGGTTTGAGAATTGCAAAACATGGAAAGCCTCACACAATAGGTGAGACACTTTTACTGCCGGCCTCTGTGGATATGGTTCAAGTCATGTTAGGAGAAAAGGAAGTAAAAGACATTGAAGAAATACCACTGTCAAATAACACAATTTTGGCCTTACAAGCCAAAATTTATCAACACATTAAAAGAACGAGATTTTGATGTCCGTTTGGGGTTTTCAGTCTGGTTTCAAGGAGAGAGAGAAGAAAATGTAAAGTTTCCGTATGACATTTTATGAACAGATCAGGACAGGCAACGTTCTTTTCAAATGGAACGATAAGTTTTCAAAATTGCCGATGGTGGGCCCAAGAAAATCCCAATTTCACAGTTGAATGTGGTGATCAGTATTCCTTCAAAACTAATGTATGGTGTGGGATACTTAACGACCAAATAATTGGGCCATTTTTCTTTAGGGAAAATTTATCATCCGTCGGTTATCTCAACCTTTTAAATAATGAGGTTAGTGGAGTTTTAAATAATATACCTTCAAATATCAAATACGACTTATGGTATCAGCTAGATGGCGCACCAATACATCACACGGTTGCTGTAAAACAGTCCCTCCAACAAATGTTCAGAGGCAAAGTTATTGGACGTAACTGGAAAAATTATTGGCCACCTAGATCACCCGACGTGACGCCTTTAGACTTTTTCTTGTGGGGTTGCCTGAAACAAAAAGTGTACCGAAGTAGACCATTTAATGACATACAACATCTGGAAAACAACATTCGCGAGTGCTGTGCAAATATAAATCCCCGATTTATTAAAAATGCAGTTACAGATGTCAGTAGAAGGACCATAATTTGTATTGAACGTGGAGAACGACATACTGAAATGTAGGCTATAAGTGTTTGGCAACCTCATTTAGATCAATAAGTAATTTTTGTACCCATTTGTATTTTCTATAATATTATTGTTGTTTAAAATTCATAATAATGATAATAGTTCTATCGAAATTATTTGCTTTTTTTTGCCTCTGCTTTCTCGAAATCAAAGGTTTGTTTAAGAAAATAGCCAAGTGATTGAAACTTTGCACCAGTCATGTTATAATTTTTATAGCAAATTTTTAATTTCTTTCTAAAAATGTCCGTATAAGTAAAAATGTATCAGAAAAGTTAAACTCCATGATGAGTTCGTTATGTATACATGAATTGATGACAATTAATCGAACTTGTTTTTTAAAATAAAGGGGATATCTGTCAAAAATAAGCAAAACGTTAACTTTATCCTAGTTGCATAAAATTGAGCATATGGATATAAAATTGCCGTAGACAAATTTTTCAAGTAACTTTCTGTTAAATTCGATCTTGAAATGCACTTTTTCAATTTTTTCCAAAAAAAAGTTGAATTTGACAAACACTGAACGTAAGTGGGTCGCAGTTGGCCACATCATTTTGAGTTGAATTTAAAGCACAAACAAGTGCCGAAGTTAATCTACATTGAAACTTTTCGAAAAAATAGTTTCCCATATGGTGCGCACTTTAATGGTGACACTGTATATGTGAATCTGTTAATTATTTTGCGATGCCGTATATAAATAAATGAATGAATGTAAAAAAAATTGTAACAAATAATAATAGCGATGTAAAATTAGTTATACCATATTATTGGAATTGGCATGGAAACTACCTATCAGGATCTTACAAGAGAGGAAAGAGAGAAAATTGTTTTGATGACAATAGTATATTATGCAACGATCATGTAATGATGGTTATTAAGACACGAGCATTAACCGGGATACGAAACGAGCCGAAGGCGAGTTTTGTATGGTATATGCGAGTGTATTAATAACCATTACATGAGAGTTGCATACGCTATTTTTTCTAAACCCGATAAATAATGAAAAACTATAAATATTATATTTGTATTGAACACATTTACAGTAATTAACTCATATTTTTTTAAAAAAACACAAACTTAATGGTATTATCATGGATATATGAAAACTATAAAGATTCTAATTATATTTATATTCAATATAACAACTGTAATTAATCTGATCTTTTAAAAATATTGGAGTCGATGGTATTTCTTCTATATCGCTGTTTTCAGACATTTTGATAATATAGGTAGGTAGTATGAAAACTGATTTTGACAAATAAAGCAATTAGTTACTTAGGTTAGAATCTAGGACAAACAAAGGAACAGGATTCTTGATTGAAAAATTATGGGTTTCTATTGGTTGATAATCTGTATCGTTATGAAAAATCTGTATCATAATGGATATCATTATGAAACGGATTATGGTCATATAAGTGTATTGTTAGAGTACGGGTGTAGAAAAACGAACATTATGATATTCAAATTATGCAAAAATCATTGATCACGTTCACTGTTCTAATTATTACTTTACAGGATCTATCGTGTCTGCAGTTTCTCCAGCAGTTGTAGTTCCTTGCCTATTCAGGCTCAGGATCAAGGGGTATGGTGTTGCCAAAGGAATTCCTTCTCTCATTATTGCAGTTTCTGGAATCGACGACGCCTTTTCTGTTGCTTTTTTTGGAATCATAAAGGGAATAGTGTTCTCTGACAGCTCTTTGGCAAATTTGATAATTCAGGGACCGGTATCTATTATTGGAGGTGAGTTATCATCATTTCATATCCACAGCAACTATATCAGATTTGGATTTTCAAAGAATCTGGATACAATAATGATAATTGTAATGATAAAAAAAATGATGGGGTGGTGGAAGAACATATGCATCCTATCGGTGTAAGGTTCGGGATAGATAAATGTACAACGGTCCATCTCGATAATGGACGATGCGGGACCAAAGAGCGAATGTGCGGCTCGTAAATAATAATAATAATAATAATAGACTTCATTACCCAACAGTTCAAAACCATTTATAGGGTTAAATAAGTATGTTAAAAAACTAATTTAGGTCCTTATAATTAATTACAGAGTAACAATTTGAAAAAAAGAACGACAAAATTATAATATTATGAAATAAAAAAAACTATACCGGAAAATTGAAAATTCTCCATGATATATTGAGATGCATTGTCAACAATATATTCTAGGGAATCAAAATTGATATCACACGAATTTAAAATTGAATTGAAATTATTGCAAATGCTTGAGATATGTGACTTGAGGTACAAATTGGTTTTGGCCAGTCGGCTGTAAAAAGCTTTTGTACTTCTAGTTCTAAAATGAGGCGCACAAAAATTTATAAGAGATAACACCTCCATAGCATCCACATTGTTGTGCAGTAATTCATACAGAATGATTATTCCAGCAAGTTTTCTGCCTAATTCAACACTTTCAGCATTGAATGTTATAGTGAGAGATTCATATGAAATACCACAGAGGTATCTATTGTATGCAGATTTAGTTCAATTTTCCTCTTGAAGATGATCACATGGTGATTGAAACACTTGTCGAGCATTCCGACCAATTAGTCTCACATCGTTTTTCTTAAAAACCATGGAGAGGCTATGTGAGCGGTATGTAAGAGATGAAGTACTTGTTAACAACCCACTTCATCCAAATCAGCATGCATATACCCCGGGAAGGTCTACTGATTCGGCCCTTCACCATGTGGTTGGCAGAATCGAGAGATCATTGGACAACAAAGAATCCACCCTGGGTATATTCATAGATATCGAGGGAGCGTTCGATAAAACAACCTTTCCAACAATTACCCAGCAACTACACTCCAGGAATGTACCCCTGGTAGTAGGAGAATGGATACTCCAGATGCTCTCTAGCAGAGCAATAAGTAGAATGTAGAAGACATCACAGTGAAAGGACTGGTCATGAGGAGATGTCCACGGGGAGGGGTCTTATCACCCCTTCTCTGGAACATAGTTCTGAATACCCTAATAAATCACAAAAATGGATTCTACACAATTGCATACGCAGATGACATAGTTATCTTGCAGACCGGCAAATTTGTAAACACACTGCGCGGTAGAGCGCAGGATGGGCTCAAATTATTAGAAACATGGTGCAAGGAACACTCACTGTCGATCAATCCCAAGAACACTGAGATGGTCTTTTTCACCAGGAAAAGAAGTTTAACGGGCTTAAAACCTCCCGAAATCTTCAAAAGCAAACTAAACATCTCTGAAGAGGTGAAATACCTTGGTACTATCCTCGACAAGAAGCTAACATGGAACTCTCATCTACATAGTAGAGAAAAAAGAGCATACGTGGCTTATGAGCAATGTCGGAGGACAGTGGGACGCGCATAGGGTCTTTCACCCCGTGTGGTCACCTGGATCTACACTGCAATAATAAGACCTATGTTAACGTATGGCGCCATTGCATGGGGACCGAAAGTTCTACAAGCAACGGCCATCCAAAAATTATATCAAATACAGCGAATGGCCTGTTTAAACATCACAGGAGCCATGAGAACAACACCAACGGCGGCAATGGAATTAATCACAGGTCTGACCCCTCTGGATCTGTACGTTAAGGAGGTTGCGTTAATGGCCATGGTACGATTGCGCACGGCTGGTGTAAACCTCGAAGTAGGAATGGGTCAATTGAGGCTGGGCCTATGGCGGGAAGCGCTCACTGCGCAACCTCTGCTGCAGGCAACAAGTGATGCAATTGAACCCAAGTTTGTGTTTAATAAACCCTACAAAATAAAAATTAATCAGAACACAGAGTCAGATGCTACAAATGCAATACGGATTTATACAGACGGCTCAAAAACCAAAGAAGGCTCAGGATGCAGAGTGTACTCCAGGTCACTAAGCCTAAGGATTAAGTGGGGAATGGGAAGAAATACCAGCGTGGTCCGAACAGAACTGGCTGGTATCTCAATCGCCACAAAAGAAATAACCAAGAAAGGAATTTCTGGAAGAAACATAACAATCTGCACTGATAGCAGACAAGCACTATTAGCCTTGAACAGACAGCGTGTTACCTCAGGGCTAGTACTAGAGTGCCACCAAGATTTAGCCAAAGCCTCGGTAGATAATAACATTATCCTGAGGTGGGTTAAAGGGCACGACAAGAGTAAAGGTAATCGCATTGCCGACTCTTTAGCCAAGGAAGCGGCTGGACTAAGAATTTTGGGACCCAGTGGCACCCACGGCCTGATGACTTCGACAATTGCGGAACTAGTCACATGTTACATCCATGCTTAAGACTCAAGGAGATGGGATGAAATCAAAGGATGTAATCTTACCAGGATCACCTTGGGCGACCCTGGGAAGCTGGCGCCGAAGAAATATCTGGCGATAACCAGGAAAAATCTACGCCTTACAGTAGGATTTCTGACTGGCCACTGTCAACTAAGGAAACACTTCCATAATATGGGAATAGTTCACACATCCTCTATGCAGGATGTGTGAACAGGAAGATGAGATTGTCAGGCATGTCCTGTGCGAGTGCCCGGAGTTATCGTCAATAAGAGAGTGTGTGTTCGGCGAGTCTTGGCCTACACCTGCCGATATAAAGGAGATGTCTCCCAGCGACCTGTCCACCTTCCTGGAAAGGACAGAATGGACGATGACCTAGGGGGACAACTCCTAGAGAGGATGTACAATGGGTCACATGTGGCCTAAGTGCTATGGCATTACACTCACCCTCCCTACTCTACAGATACAGAATGGGAACCATTATGAGAAAACACATATAAATCATTTCTTTATTGATATCATAAGCACCACTGGCTTTGGTTTCCATACTATTGATGATCTTTCAAATTTGATTCACACAAAAGCAACATGTGCCAAAACATACTCATGATATCTACGTCATCATTAATGAAATGATAATCCCTTTGTTTTCAGGTATCGGATTTGGAGTTTTATGGGGAATTATTTGTAATTATTCTCCAGAACGTAATGATCCCTTTCTCATCCCACTACGAATAATTTTACTCTTAGTTGGAGGACTGGTTGCAGTTTTCGGGAGTGATGTGCTTGGATACGGAGGAGCTGGACCATTGGGCTGCGTTATAGCTGCATTCACATCCCTTGTCTGTTGGTCAAGGCAAGGATGGGACATAGAAGATAATCCTGCTGCTACAGCATTTGAAATATTCTGGATGATATTCGAACCCATTCTGTTTGGAATAACCGGGGCATCAGTAAAACTGAACCAGTTGGAAGGAAATGTGGTTCTTATAAGTGTGGGGATGCTTATCGCTTCCACTATATTGAGGATCATCTGCACAATCTTAGTTGGAATAGGATGCGAACTCAACCTGAAAGAAAAAATATTCGTGGCAATTGCTTGGATGGCAAAAGCAACAGTACAGGTAAAATCATCATCATTACTTTATTGGTTTTGGATATTCGATATATCAAAAATACCAACGATTACTGGAGATAAAAAAGTAATAGTTACAGTGTATGTCATTACTTTCTACCCCAAAATGGTAGAATGAAAACCCAGTGTTTCCATATTATTCTCAAAATGCTAAGGTTAGGAATATTTCTGTTGAAATAAATGTATGCGACGATGTTAAACTTTTTTATGAAGGTTGATCTTTTTTGCAACTGTCTTTTTTGAAGAACGATTGATATGAGATATAAGAGGTCTGTTTCATCAGTTCGAACTTCCATTGTCTAATATAATATGAAGTGATTTGATAACTCTGAAAAAATAAAAGATTAAGCGAAAATAACAATATTATTGAACAAAAAACTGAAATTACAAAGAAATATCATACAAGCAACAACCAAAAAAATTTAAAATTGAAATAATAATAGAAGCTGAAAATTAAAAAATATTATTAACAAAAAAAAAATTAAAAATAAAAATTAAAAAATTCAAAACAAGTTAAGTTACGACGTTTCGATTGTAAGTATCCACAATCGTCTTCGGGTGATAACTGAACTTATTTCTTCGAGATCTGACTGTTAATAGGTCGTTCGAGTGCTTTCACCTCTTCCCTCTCTCCGCTTCATCGGTTTTAGCGAAAGCTGACCGTTTGACTGAAGTTGGTCGTGTTCCGTTTGATCAGAGTTTCCATATGTTGCGTATCGTTAATTATTTCAGAAGTGTATACTTGGTTTCTCTAAAATTGATATAATTACTGCTTCAAAAAATTATGAAATAAACTCACTAATAAGCATATTCAACTTAATTCTATCAACTTGTGCCTTCCCTGAGCAGTGGAAAACGGCTTGAATTCGTCCGATATTAAAAAAAGGCAACTCTAGCGATACCACAAACTACAAGGCAATTTCAATTTTATGTAACTTTTCTAAACTCTTCGTACTCCCATATTCAAAAAGTTATTTCTCCTACTCAGCATGGTTTCGTACAACAAAGATCTTGTACGACAAATCTTGCATGTTTAAATCAATATCTCTGTACGTACCTGGCCAAGCAAAAACAATTCGATGTTGTTTATTTAGACTTTCAAAAAGCCTTCGATCAAATAGACCATTACGTTCTTCTCAGCAAATTGACAAAATTGGGACTCTCTAACCAACTGCTTACTCTAATTGAATCATATCTAGTTAACAGAAAATAATTCGTCGAATATGAGTCTTTCAAATCGGCCCAGTACGTAGTCACATCTGGGGTACCACAAGGTTCTAATCTTGGACCTCTTTTATTTTTAATTTTTTCTCTTAATGACTTGGCAACCTCTTTGAATATTCCTAGCCTACTATTTGCAGACGACCTGAAAGTATCTTATAAAATCGACGACTTTACTGACTGCCAACGTATACAACATGGATTAGATGTAATCAAACCTGTGTGTAATAGTAATCGTCCACAATTGAACGTATCCAAATGTGAAATAAATCTATCAACAACAAAAAAGCGAACTTCAATGTACGATTATTCAATCAACAAATCTACAATCAACCGCGTACATGAGATAAAAGATCTTGGTATAACATACGACAGTTAATTAACATTTACAACACATATAAGGAATATGACTGCTGATGCAAATAGGATGCTTGGATTCATTTACAGAAATGGCAAGAACTACAAAAGTATTGCCACCTCAAAATTGCTATATTTTGCGTATGCCAGATCTAAGTTAGAGTGTGGCTCTTTGTTATGGAATCCGGTTTACGACTTCCAAAAAACATCATTGGAGAGCGTGCAAAGGAAGTTTCTAAAATACTTATGTCTAAAAGTTGATGGTCAATACCCCACGAGAGGCATCGATCATAACATTTTGTTGGCACGATTTGATATGACATCTTTGGAAAATAGGAGAGTTATCCTTGGTATAAAATTATCGCATAAATTACTCAACAACAATATTGACAGTACGGTTGTTTTACCCGAGATCAATTTCTTGGTACCATGAAGTGAAGGTCGACACCATCTGAAATTCTATTGCGAAGCATCACGCACAAATATTATGCTACGATCACCATTGAATTTCATGTGCAGTAACACTACGATATATGTATGCTGTATCCACAGCATACATATCCAAGTGGTATCTTGTATCCACAATCATTTTTAATAATACTATAAATGAATTTTTTGTCAGTACTGTTACATTGCATAATTTGTAACTTTTTGTGTTGTATACTCAATTTTTCATTCCTCTTTGAAATTCTACTTATGATGCACTGTTTGGAACCTTTGGTGAAGTAATGAATTTTACTGGAGTTTTTTCCCTAACACCAAATCTTTATTTTTAACACCGCGACACGTGTTTCGATCACCAAGTGATCATCTTCAAAGAGGAAGATTGAAACTAAGGACTAGTGCGAGCTAATCCTATTTATGCTATAAAGGTAACTCATACAGGTGAACCATCCAGGCATACCAACCTGAATTGATTTTACAATTTTGTCTTATCTATTATTTTACAATATTTGTTTATATAAAACAATTTTCAGCTATATAAAATTAATTTCACAATATTGCCTATCCAAATTTATTTTTTCAATGTATCCTTATGTAGTAATTGGTAAACCCAACAATATTATTTTATTTCAACAAGCTATATAGTATGCTCTTTGGTATAGGGCCGTCATCGTTATTCATAATATTATTGTGTTTACTTATTTCTACACTCTCATAGGCATCTAGTTGCCTGTTGTTGTTAACTCGTCTAACTAATCTCAATGAACTGAAGTCTATGGAATGGTTTCGTTGCAAAATATGATGGGCGACTGCTGATTTTTAAGGTCTTCCATATTTCAAGTGTGCTATGTGTTCCTTATATCTTACTTTAATAGATCTTTTTGTGTGTCCTTACATTCAATTTCGTAAATTCTTTGTCTTTTGGACTTCCCAAAAGACTCTGTAGTGTATGATTTGTTTTGAAAACCATCTTCATACCTAATTCCTTGAAAATCTTTCTAAAGTTCCTCGTATATTGGTGGTATGGAACTGAGATGTATTTATCTTGGTTTTTGTCCTTTCTGAAAGTCGAGATTTCGTTCATTCTTAACCTAAACTTCTTTTTCCTTATTATGTCATCTACAATACCCCTCGAGAAATCATTAGTGGCTGCTGTTTCCTGTATTGTACGTCTTTCTTTTTTGAACCTATCATGTGTTAGAGGGAAAGTCAAAATACGATGCACTAAAAAATTCAACACAGCACGTTTGTGCTGTCCACAGTGATGTGAACTGTCAGGAATATACCTGTACGTGCTTGTTTCTTTTCTGAATATATCGTATTCTAACCCTCCATATTGGCTCCTCATTACCAAAACGTCAAGAAATGGTAGTTGTCCATTATTTTCTAACTCATATGTGAATTTTATTGATGGACATCTATTATTTAAAATGGAAACAAAGTCGTCAATATTTCATTTTTTGGTATCGAATATCGCGAAAATATCATTCACATACCTAAGCCATATCCTAGGAAAATACTTCGACTTTTTTTGGTTTCTATTTCGAATCTGCTCTAGAACAGGTCTGCCAGGTAGGGGGACAAGGGGTTTCCCATGGCCGTTCCTTCCTGTTGTTCATAAAAGAAACCTTCTACCTGGAACCGATTTCGTTTCATACACAAATTAGTAAGAGAAACGAATTCATCGATTTCGTTATTATTGAAATTATTTTTCTCTTGTAATTCCCTGAGGTATTGCAAGGTCTGTGGAATTGGGACGCTAGGAAATAAGGAACTAAAATCAAAAGAAACCAAAATCTCACCTTCTTGCAGAACCACGTGTATGTTGTATGAACTCTAAAGAGTTTTTTATACTAAAACCTAGTTCCGCAATAGACAAGGTTTCAAACTCTTTAGTGAGCCACTTTGCTATTTGGTAGGTAGGAGCTCCAATAGCTGACACAATAGCATTGATTTTCCCGGTTTGTGGATTTTTGGGAGGTAATATAGTTTTGACACCGTTGGGTTGGAAACTTGTAACTTCCGTTTCAGTAGAGGGGTAAGTATGTTGTCGCATTTCTTAAGGACGTCTTTTACTCATATTCCTTAAGAAATGCGACAACATACTTACCCCTCAACTGAAACGAAAGTTACAAGTTTCCAACCCAACGGTGTCGAAACTATATTGCCTCCCAAAAATCCACAAACCGGGAAAATCAATGCTATTGTGTCAGCTATTGGAGCTCCTACCTACCAAATAGCAAAGTGGCTCACTAAGGAATTTGAAACCTTGTCTATTGCGGAACCAGGTTTAAGTATAAAAAACTCTTTAGAGTTCATACAACATACAAAAAACGTGGTTCTTCAAGAAGGTGAGATTTTGGTTTCTTTTGATGTAAGTTCCTTATTTCCTAGCGTCCCAATTCCACAGACCTTGCCATACCTCAGGGAATTACTAGAGAAAAATAATTTCAATAATAACGAAATCGATGAATTCGTTTCTCTTACTAATTTGTGTATGAAACCAAATCGGTTCCAGGTAGAAGGTTGCTTTTATAAACAACAGGAAGGAACCACCATGAGAAACCCCTTGTCCCCCTACCTGGCAGACCTGTTCATGAGCAGATTCGAAATGGAAACCGAAGAAAAGTCGAAGTATTTTCCTAGGATTTGGCTAAGGTATGTGGATGATATTTTCGCGATATTCGATACAATAAAACCGAATATTGACGACTTTGTTTCCATTTTAAATAATAGATGTCCATCAATAAAATTCACATATGAGTTAGAAAATAATGGACAACTACCATTTCTTGACGTTTTGGTAATGAGGAGCCAATATGGAGGGTTAGAATACGATATATTTAGAAAAGAAACAAGCACGAACAGGTATATTCCTGACAGTTCACATCACTGTGGACAGCACAAACGTGCTGGGTTGAATTTTTTAGTGCATCGTCTTTTGACTTTCCCTCTAACACATGATAGGTTCACAAAAGAAAGACGTACAATACAGAAAACAGCAGACACTAACGGTTTCTCGAGGGGTATTGTAGATGACATAATAAGGAAAAAGAAGCTTAGGTTAGGAATGAACGAAATCTTGACTTTCAGAAAGGACAAAACCCAAGATAAATACATCTCAGTTCCATACCACCAATATACGAGAAACTTTGGAAAGATTTCCTAGGAAGTAGGTATGAAGGTGGTTTTTAAAACAAGTCATACACTACAGAGCCCTTTGGGAAGTCCAAAAGACAAAGTCAAGAATTCTAAAAAGTCTGGAATTTACGAAATTGAATGTAAGGACTGCGATGCAAAATATTATGTACAGACAAAAAGATCTATCAAAGTAAGATATAAGGAACACATAGCACACTTGAAATATGGAAGACCTGAAAAATCAGCAGTCGCCCATCATAGTTTGCAACAAAACCATTCCATAGACTTCAGTTCATTAAGATTAGTTAGACAAGTTAACAACAACAGGCAACTAGATGCCTATGAGAGTGTAGAAATAAGTAAACATAATAATATTATGAATAACGATGATGGACCTATACCAAAGAGCATACTATATAGCTTGTTAAAATAAAATAATGTTGTTGGGTTTACTGATTACTACATAAGGACTCATTGAAAAAAAAAATAAATTTGGATAGAGGCAATATTGTGAAATTAATTTTTATATAGCTGAAAAAAAATTGTTTTATATAAACATATATTGTAAAATAATAGATAAGGCAAAATTGTAAAATTAATTTAGGTTGGTATGCCTGGATGGTTCACCTGTATGAGTTACCTTTATAGCATAAGTAGGATTAGCTCGCACTAGTCCTTAGTTTTAATCTCCCTCTTTGAAGATGATCACTTGGTGATCGAAACATGTGGCGAGGTGTTAAAAATAACAATTCGGTGTTGGGGAAAAAACTCCAGTAATATTTGAAATTCTACTTATAGGAATATTTTATATATACTTTGTTTTAGCATTTACTTCTATACATTTATACAT
This sequence comes from Leptinotarsa decemlineata, assembly GCF_025532065.1. Lineage (NCBI taxonomy): Eukaryota > Metazoa > Arthropoda > Insecta > Coleoptera > Chrysomelidae > Leptinotarsa > Leptinotarsa decemlineata. The sequence goes on along the minus strand of NW_027412572.1, from coordinate 1,265,865 downwards.
TCACTTATTTTTAATATTTATTCCATATATATACTCTGTAATAATAGCATTTCCTGTAACTGTGTACTCCTGTTGGAAATAAATCCCTTTTTTTTATCTCTACGCTAGTTTGGCTAAATGCGTTGTTGTATATGCGGCTTCTCTGAATTTTTTCCTGAACCAGTGTTCCTCCTTGTGGATGATTTCAGCTTGAGCCCACACTTGATGTCGCCCTCGGGTGTTGATCACTAGATACTAACAATCGAAACATCGTGAATTACGTGGCTTGGAATCTGAACTATTTATTTTAATTTCCATTTTTATTTCTTCATCTTCTGTTCAATCGTTCTATTTTTACTTGTATTTTATCTCACTATTATTTCATTTCAGGTTATTTTTGCTCAATATACCTAATTGTTATTTTCAGCTATTAATTTTTTAATTCTTTTTTTTAGCTGTTTCAGGGATTTCAAATCATTTTATATATTAGACAATGGAAGTCCGAACTAGTGAAGTTCTACTAGACCGCGCTGTCGGGCTCTGTAATACAAAGGAAGGTCTCGAAAGGAAACTAGGCATCATCAAAAATGACCTTCAACGGAATGGGTACTCCAAAGTGATGGTGGAACAGGCTTTAGCTAGGAGACAGCAAGAGCTCCACAAAGAAGAGAATCCGCCACAACCAATACTTGTACTTTCCTACATCAGAGGATTGTCGGAAATGATAAAAAGGATTGAGTCCAAGTTCAACATCAGAACCAGTTTCATTCACCGGATACGCTGCGACTGCAGAGAATCATACATCGGTGAAACTGAAAGGCCATTGAGGGTTCGCATTGCTGAGCACAAGAAATACACACAGAGAGGAGAAAACAGCAAATCAGGAATAGCAGAACACGTTTGGACTCATCAACATAACATCAAGTGGGCTCAAGCTGAAATCATCCAAAAGGAGGAACACTGGTTTAGGAGAAAATTCAAAGAAGCCGCATATATGTTGTCCAACAACGGATTCAGTCAAGCTAGCGTAGAGATACGCACCATATGGAAACCTCTAATCAAGCGGAACACGATCAACTTCCACCAAACGGCCAGCTTCCGCTGAAACCGATGAAGCTGAGAGAGGGAAGAGGGAATAGTTGAAAGCACTCGAATGACCTATAAATATTAATCTTCATCCCATGTTAATAGCTGAATTTCTTGATTTTCTAGGTATTGATTGTATTTTATTGTAATTTCAAATTTTTTGGTTGATATCATTGTTATTTCCAGCTACTTTTCCAATGTCATTGATCCTTTCAGGAATTTCAAATCAATTTATATCATATTAAACAATGGAAGTCCGAACTGATGAAATGCAAAATAATCAAGATACGAAATGAAAATCGCCGCAGAGTAATGAAAAATTGAAAGAATGAGAATGAATATAAGCACGAAATCAAATTCAAAATTGAAAAAGATTTCGAACCAACTTACTTTATGACCTTTCGATTGTTAGTATACACAATCGTCTTCGGGTGATGACTGGACTATTGCTCCGAAATATGACTATTTATAGGTCATTTGAACGCATTCACCTATCCCCTCTTTCCCATCTCCGCTTTACCGGTTTAGCGGGAGTTGATCGTTTGGCGGGAGTTGATAGGTAACGGATTTCTATACAGTGTGTGACAACGAAAACTTAACAGAGCCGTTTTTGAATATAAAAGGTAAGATTTAAAAAAGAAGCTCGGACACATCGATTTCTAATTGAAGAAGGACACCTTTCAGACCAATCAGATTTTTTGTAGTAAGCACCCCCTCGTAGGGGTGCGTCCGACGACCCTTATTTAGATAGGGAAAGTAGGTCGAGTGGCACCTTGTTTTAAAGGTCTTTCGAATACCTTTACAACTCTGTCTGAAGAAAATTTTGGTAACGATTAGTTTTTGAGATATTTTGAAGATTTAAAGGTATTTTGATTGAGTTCAACTCTTTTTCAAAATAAATCAAATTGTTTTCAAGGTACAAATTACGTTCAGAACTTTCATAAAAAAAATGTTTGCTTTTCATGACAACCTGCTAATAATACGTGTACATTTGATTTCGTAAAAAAGTAAGAATTATTTGTTTATTACGAGGAGATTTTTTCGGAGGCTGGGGTTGGTTACCACCCTTACATTTCAGGTAAATTGAGTGGCCCCTCCTTATGAAGGTTGCTTTTTGACGTGGATATTTTATGCTTCTGATAAAAAAGTGAATCATACTAAAAACTTACCTACACAACGAATACAACCTGCTGATTTCCTTGAATGCTGATGACACAGAAAAGTTTGAAAAACTGTTTTAGGGTTAATAAATCCCAATAATTGTTTTTAAAGCACACACAAAAAAAGTAACACCTAATAAGGGTAACTCACATAGGAACTTTAGAGTAAATGTTCAAAATGTGCGCCATTTTGCTCCATGCAACAATAGAAAATTTGTTCGAATTCTGCTCTTACATTATTCAACATCTCAGGAGTTATAGCTCGGCATTCATCCATAATTCTACGACGTAATTCATCCAAATTGGCTGGCTGTGTAGCATACACTTAAGACTTTAAATATCCCCAAAAAAAGTAGTCCAGTGGTGTTAAATCTAGTGATCGTGCTGGCCATTCAATTGGACCTCTTCTGCCAATCCATTGTCCTTCAAAATGATTATTCAAAAAATGGGGTAGTGCACCGTCTTGTTGAAAATGGATAAATTCATCTTGACATCTTGGATCCTGTTCAATTATTTCAACTATACGAGGTTATATTGCCTCTTCAAGAAGTTGTAAATAAGAATCACCGGTTAAATTCCCATCCATGAAAAATGGACCTATAATATGATTGCCTAATATTCCGGCCCAGACATTCAACTTTTGGGGATGTTGGGTATGTATTTCTGCGTATTGTCTTGGGTTTTCATCTGACCAATAACGGCAATTGTGACGGTTCAGGCAACCATTTAAATAAAATGAGCTTTTATCCGAAAAACAGATGTTATAAAGCAGCTTGGGATTTTGCATTAATCTCTCATTCATGCCCTCACAAAAATCCTGTCTTCGGTCAAAATCATCCTCATTGAGTTCATGAACAAGTTTAATTTTGTAAGGATGGAATTTGTGGTTTTCAAGGATTCTCCATGCGCTCATATGGCTTATTCCGGCCATTGCTGATAAACCTCTGGTACTTAACCTGGGATTGGCGATGACTTGACCAATCACTCCAATCGCATTATCGTCATTCACTACCCTTCTCTGAACATTTCTTTTCTTATTTAAAACCGAACCTGTCTCCCTGAATTTTGTGACCAAATCCAGAACGTGATTTCTGCTTAGGTGTTTACCAGGGTTTTGCTCGTTAAATAAAATTGATGTTCTATCAGCATTTTGGTCTTTGCCAAAAAATAAAGCAATAACTGAAACCCTTTCAGTAGTAGTGTAGGCATTTTTAAACAAATAACAATACACGACCCGTTTAAACAAAACAATTGAACGATGTACTAATGAAAACTGGAAGAAGTGAAGTGGGTATTGATTTTAAAAAGAGATTTCATGTAACAAAAAACTGATGAGAAGAACTGCTCGAAATTTTTTCTATTCAGGCATACAAGTTACCGAGTTGTCTGTCGGTATTATTATTATGGCAATTTGTCTTTTAACAGAGTTGTGAAGGTATTCGAAAGACCTTTAAAACAATGTGCCACTCGACCTAGTTTCCCTATCTTAATGAGGGTCGTCGGACGCACCCCTACGAGGGGGTACGTACTACAAAAAATCTGATTAGTCTGAAAGGTGTCCCCCTTTGATTAGAAATCGACGCGTTCGAGCTTTTTTCAAAAATCCTACTTTTTATATTCAAAAACGGCTCTATTAAGTTTTCGTTGTTACACATTGTATATTACGTATCTTCACGTTAGCTTGGCTAATTGCGTCGTTAGACAACCCACTTATTCTTATCATTTCCAAAAATCCTCTGACGTGGGGAACGACAAGCACTAGTTGTGACGGCTTCTCTTCCTTGCGAGGCTCTTGCTGTCTTTTTGCCAAATTCTGTTCCATCATCACTTTGGAGTAACCATTACGTTGAAGATCATTTTTTGATGATGCCTAATTCCTCCTCGAAACCTTCTTTTGTATTACAGAGCCCGAAAACACAATCGACTAGAGTCTTGACGATTCTTTTTTGGTAGATTGATGGTGGTTGGATTCATGATTCAGATACTGTCCAGTGTGCGTGGTTTTCCGGAACACAGATGTTTCCCAAGTGATAATTAGACACATGCTTATTATTCATTTTATTGAAAAACCAGCAACTATATTGAAAATTTTCTCTTACAGGCTGCTTTGGGGCCAGTAGCATTAGGAATGGTTGCTATTGGCACGATAGAATATGAATATGCTGATAAAATCCTGGCCACGTGTGTACTGTCAATAATGTTGACAGCACCTACCGGGGCGATCCTCATCACACTCCTGGGACCAAGATTATTGACGAAAACAAAATTTCCCATAGAACCAGAAGGTTGGAGGAGGAGTCACCGACCATCTGTGAGAGATATAAGTATAATTGATGAGGAGGAAGAAAGGGGCCATCATAACGTTGAGACAGAAAACAATTTTCACATCAATGAAACAACGTGAAAGATATTTCCATTAGTATGATGATTCAATAGCATATGTAAGTGAACAATAAAACGTTTGAAATGGTTTTTCAGTGTTTTTTTAATTCTTAAATTTAGTTTCAACAAAGATACTGATAGTAAATAATTATTGGGAGGAGTAAAAAATCAATTTGAAAGGGTGTATGATCTTTCAGATGTGTGAAACTCTGGTAAATATTGAAACACTGCGTTCTGAAAATGTATGTTTCCTCATAGGCAGGAGAAGGGTAGTGAATGACGATAATGCAATTGGTTAAGTACCAGAGGTTTATCAGCAATGGCTGGAATAAGCCATACGAGCGCATGAAGAATTCTTAAAAACCACAAATTGCATCCTTACAAAATTAAACTTGTTCATTAACTCAATGAGGATAATTTTGACCGAAGACAAGAGTTTTGTGAGGGCATGAGTGAGAGATTAATGCAAAATCCCGAGCTGCTTTATAATATCTGTTTTTCGGACGAAAGCTCGTTTTATTTAAATGGTTGCGTGAACCGTCACAATTGCCGTTATTGGTCGGATGAAAACGCAAGACAATACGCAGAAATACATACCCAACATCCCCAAAAGTTGAACGTCTGGGCCGGAATATTAGGCAATCATATTATAGGTCCATTTTTCATTAATGGAAATTTGACCGGTGATTCTTATTTACAACTTCTTGAAGAGGCAATACAACCTCGTATAGTTGAAATAATTGAACAGGATCCAAGATGTCAAGATGAATTTATCCATTTTCAACAAGACGGTGCACCACCTCATTATACCCAGCAGGTTCGAAATTTTTTGAATAATCATTTTGAAGGACACCAGACTAGTAGACGACTAGTAGACCGTTTGAATGGGGTGCCACATGACCCCTGTTTGCATTTAAAAAAATTGTCGATTACGTCATCACGCCAACACTGGTGACGAAACGTCTTTCATATGAATATCATGAGATGGGCCGTCAAAAATTAAAGTTGACCCGTTTTTGGATTTCTTCCGAAAGACGCTCCTTTTGTGAATATCGAATTTATTCCATACATTTGCATCGTACTGTATATTGTTATAAGTTTGAAAATGTCCTTATATATTGTATGAGTTTGAAAATGTCCTTATACTTATATATTGTATAAGTTTGAAAATGTCCTTATATATTGTATAAGTTTGGAAATGTCCTTATAGGACGAAACTGAAGTAACGTTAGTTACCAATAAAAGTGGTAAAAAACATAGAAAGTTCAATTTCTTTTTTCTTCATTATGATTTCCTAACACGTAGTAACGGCTACATCCATCAATTAATTGATTAATTAATCATCTTCATCACGAACGAGTCTCTGTGATCAGCTGTGATGGCGTCATGGCAACAGAATTCAGAGTGGGGACGGAGTGAGAGAGTAATATATAGAGAAAAAGTGAATAGAGAATGGGGGAATAGAAATTTGGAGAGGGAAATATAGGTATCACAAAGCTGAACGCATTAAAGTTTATCGACGAATTTTTGTTATTTTGGCTTACGGAAATTGTCAGATTAAATATTTTTCGTTATCCTTGAATCATTTCCTTCAAAATAAAAAAAATTAGCTACGCTCGAGAATGTCGAAATGACGTTATTTTTTTACAACTTTGCTGCCCTCCCCTTTCTTGTCAGATTACTGGAATATGCACTTTTTAGCAGGTAATTAACTCACCCTACCTTAATTTGACGCGCTCGAGAATTTCTGATGATCAATTTTTTTTTACTAATCTGATCCTGTATCCGTATCAGGCGGCCTCATATATGGGGCTCATATTTGGTGGAGGTACTTAACCGGGTACAAGATATCCCCTTGTATATTAATCTGCCGCGCTTTAGTAAATCCCGAAATCCCCGCTTGGGCTCCTCTATTATTATGTGATTATGTGAAAAAGAACTTTGTTTCCAACTTATAGATGAGGACATGGTGCTTAAGAAACAGCTTTGCTGGCTGTGACAACATAAGAAGGCACAGCTTTCATAAAAATTTGTTATCCTTATATCTTGCCTATTTTTGTACAGAGTGTGCCAAATTAGACAATTTTGTAGGAAAACTCCTGTTTTCAAACTAGGAAGATCAAAACTGATGGCTGTGTTTCAGGGTTGAATTGTATGACAAAGTCAATGGTGAAAACCGCATATCGATATCTGTCATCGTTTCTGAGTTACAGTATGTTTCTCGGGAACGTGCATTATCAAAAATTTCTTTTTCCTATGAAACATTTTGGAAACCTTTTTTTTGCGTAGAATCCAATGGTGTGGAAAACTTGTGTTTTTCATGTAGACTTCAAAACGCACAATTTTGATGAACAGAAAAACGTTGTTCAGTGGTAGAAATGTTGAGAAAGCTTTTCAAGTAATTGAAAAGCATAATTTCAATATGTTATGTTTCAAATATATTTTTTGTTTCGCTAACCAGTTATCGCACCCCTACGAACGACCTTTTAACGTGTGATTTCTAACACGTCCACGCACCCACGTCGAACCGCCTGGCACGGTCAGTAGACCGTGCTCAAAAATACGTGAAAGAGGTTCTTCAAGACCACGTCATATCTTCTACACCGTTCATTGAGGACAACTTTTGATTGATGCATGACAATGAACAGTGCTGTACTGCAAGATCCGTCACCGACTACCTTAATGAGGTCGGGATTCAAGTTTTACCATGGCCGGCAGGCAGTCCCGATCTCAACTCGATAGAGCACATTTGGGACAACCTCAAAAGACACAATATCCTTCAATTGGATATTCAGAATATCGTCGATGGGTTACCAAACCAACACCAAGAAGTCATAAGAGCTAGAGGCGGCAAGACCCATTATTAATTTAATTTTTTTTTAAAAAACATCACTTTTGTCAAATTTCCATCGAAAATTTTCATTAATTTAATTTTTGTAAAGAATCTGTTATGAAACGACTTTCATTGAACTTTTTTTTTTTTATCTCAAGGTAGTTTACAACATACCCTCTCATGAAATGTGATATGAATGTGACTGTTTCTGAAAATCGATAGAAATACAGGGTGGGCGGTTAATTGTGCCTGTGAGTGTATGATAATATTTCACAAAAATATAAAGTTTGTGAAATTTTCAGTTTGAAAAATCAACATCTTTTCTCTCCCTGTTTCCTCTCTTCTTCTTTTTTATTAGTAATCATCACGCTTTCATCAGCTTCACCTGTATGTTTGTTTGTAACTCTCCTTGCTTGATCTATTCGCCGGCAGATGGCGCTGTACGTAACCCCTTAATATATCGACATTATTGCTTGATATTTTCGTGGGCAGATGGCGCTGCTGTACGTAACTTCCTTGATATATTGACATTATTGCTTGATCTATTCGCGGGCAGATGGCGCTGTACATAACCTCCCTGATATATCGACGTTATTACTTGATCTATTCGCGGGCAGATGGCGCTGTACGTAATCTTCTTGATATAATTCGAAATCACTTCATATGTATGAATATAGTTTGGAAAGACTAAAAAAACACGCTTTCATGGCATACGATACTAAAAAATAAAAAATAATAATATTTTAAAAAACTAAAAAACACGCTTTCAAAAAACATCGAACTAAATTGTTGAAAATAAGCGACGGGCGCTTGATATATAAAAATATGGCACAAAGCGCCCACGCTTTTTCCACAATAATACTAGTTTTTTCGTTGGTTACTGTTTTTGGCTCATTTATAAAAAATAGTTCTGTGAACTATACAGCCTGACTCACGGTCGATGGAAGGTTAGACGTTTCTTACGTATAACCACCCACATCATAAAAACGATCAGATTAACATACCAACATTATTAGGAATACGTAGGACATTGATGCTCTCAATATCTGAGGCGCTCGAGTATGTTCATGCAACAGTATTTTTTTACATATTTAAAAATCTATAGCCGCTTCCCTCACCGATGAAGAGGTATATATTATACAGCGTGACTCACGGTCGATGATAGGTTAGACGTTTCTGGAAAACGCAAAGCATGATTTTTCTGAAAATTCCACCTCTCACATTTCCTTACCTGTTCTATCGATCCAAAATATTTTCAGCATTGCGGCGTTTTGCCACTTCCATCAAAATGTCCTAGCAACTTAATTTTTTTAAATGGAACACCCCGTATATTAATACATTTTTGGAATCGCTCTGGTATTTTAATACTTTTTTGTTGATAATATTCTATACCTATCTATATCTGTTTTAGAGATAAAAAATAAATTGTGCTAAATATGGTCCAAAACATAGCCTTAATTGAAATTAAGTACATCAGTACTCTCAATTCACGATAAGTTGATATTTTGATGAGAGTTTTGACAAACTCGAAATATTCAAATAACACCAAGAAGTCGACTTCACATCATACAGGGCGTGCTAAAATTACTATTATTTCCATTGTGCATAAAAGTAGTCAAAAGTTCATTTTTTCATCTTCTAGAAACATTATTTTTTTTTAGAATATGGATTTAGGTAGCAGTGGAATTATCAAGCTTATAGCAGTTCGGTTACTTTTATAAGTAATTTACAAAGAGTTATCGACGGTGTTTCGAATCATCTTCCAAAATGAATGCAAATATCATTGTCAGAACGTGTAAAAAATTCAACCAAATGTATCCTGAATTAACACCAATGAACGAGAGAAAGTTTGTAAGGTTACAAAATAATTTCCTTAACTATGGCTCAAAGTTTCCACGGAACAACTGTACCAAAAATCTGTCATTTCTAGGGAAAAAGTGAGATTTTGTGGGCTAAAACATGTGAAAGTACAGACAATAACAGAATAGGATGATTCAAAATAACAAAATTGTAAACAAAATATCACATTTCCACAATAAATGCTGAAAATGTTGTCCATTACATTCTAAACAGTTTAAAATGTTTTTTTGTACGCGACTTGTGGTTGCTTTTTCAATTTCCTGGGGATCCAGATCTTCAATAGTACGCACTATTCGCCGTCGCAATTCTTCTTTGGTAGGCACTGGAGTACTGTATACCCTTTCTTTCAAAACACCCCATGAAAAAAGTCAAGTGGCGTGAGATCGGGTGATCTCGGTGGCCAATCCCACGGCCCTAAATGCCTAAACCAACGATCGTCGAAGAGTTCGTCAAGTTCCCTGGAAACTTCCTGGGTGGAATGAGCTGGCACTCCATCCAGTTGAAACCACGAATTCCTATATTCCTCTAAAGGCAAATTCTCAAGAAAATCGGTTATAGTCGTCCTTAATATTTGGAGATATCTCTCTGCATTGAGTGTGTCTTCATAAATGAGAAACCTAATTTTATTGTTTTTCAGAATACAGAAAACGTTCAGGTCAAATTTTTCTTGAAAACCCATTGGATTATAATCAGCTCAAAAATGTTCATTCCTTCTATTGAAAATACTATCCCTCGTAAATTTTGATTCATCGCTCTAAATTATTTTTGACAAAAATTCCCGATCTTCCTGTGTATGAATCAAAAGGGATTCACAAAAATGCATTCTACGTTCGAAGTCTTCTGCTTTTAGAGCTTGAACTTTGGTAAATTTTTACGGATGTATTTCGTGATTTTTCAAAATTCTTTTTACTGAAGCATGCGATACACCTAAATATTTTTCTGCACTGCGAATGGAAGCTTCTGGATATGCATAAAAATATGCCAAAACGTTAACAGTATTGTCCTCATTTGAAGTAACAGGTTTTGGTAATGTTGAAGGCGCTTTTAACATGGAGCCATAGTAAAGGAAATTATTTTGTAATCTTACAAACTTCCTCTCGTTCATTGGTGTTAATTCAGGATACATTTGGTTGAATTTTCTACAAGTTCTGGCAATGACTTGATCACACTGTCGGTGTATAATAAATAATTTCATAAGAACTTCGTTTGAATAATCAATATTTGCATTCATTTTTGGCGATTTTTTGAAACACCGTCAATAACCATTTATCAATTACTTATAAAAGTCACCAAACTGTCATGAGCTTGATATTTCCACGGCTAACTAGAAATCGAATTCTTTAAAAATTATTTTTTGTACAACTGTTATTGAAAATCTCTTTGATACAAACACTTCAATCAGAACACCTACCAAAAAATCATTTAGAAAAGTTCACACATGCAGTTCGTGCTATTGGTAATATTAAATCCCTGTGAAGTTACTGACGATGACGAAGTAGTATTCAGTCCAACTGTAGAAAGTCCTTCATGACTAACCAATATTCCTCCTTAAAATAACGTGAGTTGGCGTATGTAGTTGTAACATATGCCTTGTAATCCAAAGATCGTGTGTTCAAATCCCATGGACCCTATAATTTTATTTATTATCAGCAGTAACGTTATACAAAAAAATTTGTATGATACATCTGTTAAAAGTGATTTTATTTTGCTCGTGAGTTTGCTCCACTTGCTGACGCTCGTTTTGCAATAATCCCCACTCACAAAATAAAATGCCACTTTCAACACTTGTAGGTAAAACGTGAATAACTATTTATCCACAAAAACGGCTTTATTAAGAAAACTTGATGATTTAGGTATAGGGACATGTATATCGTTTCGAAGAATTTTTCACCATCTTTCAATTTATCGAGTAATATACAGGGGGTTTCATTTGAAAAAATTAACTTTCGACTACTTTTATGTACAATAGAAATAATAGTAATTTCTTGGTGTTACTTGAATATTTCGAGTTTGTCCAAACTACCATCAAAATATCAACTTTTCATGAATTGAGAGTACTGATGTACTTAATTTCAATTAAGGCTATAATTTGGACCATATTTAGAACAATTTATTTTTTATCTCGGAAACAGATAGAGATAGGTATAAGACATTACCAAGAAAAAATTATTAAAATACTAGAGCGATTCCAAAAATGTAGTAATATACGGGGTGTTCCATTAAAAAAAAAGTTGCTGGGACTTTTTGATGGAAGTGGCAACGCCGCAATGCTGAAAATATTTTAGATCGATAGAACAGGTAAGGAAATGTGAGAGGTGGAATTTTCAGAAAAATCATGCTTTGCGTTTTCCAGAAACGTCTAACCTACCATCGACCGTGAGTCACGCTGTATATATTTATTTTTCTTGTTTTAGTTTCTATTATCTAGTTTAGTTTTCTTCAAGGCTAGAACTGAAATCAACAGTACCGTTCCGGTACATGTTGTTTCTAGCCTCATTTGTAGTTTTATAGATCAAATAATTATTGTATTTGTATCTTATAGGAAACTACGAATAAATAAATATATGTTCAAGACGAGTGTACCAACATTAAAATAAAATCGATAATCGAATGTACGAATTAACGTAGCTTCAAAATTTGAATATTCACCTCATTTTTTTAATACCTGGAACATTACTGAAAGTAGTAACATAGTAACGAATGATTTCTTAGATGCATTCGGTCGGTAAGAATTCTTCAAGGTTTTGTCGAACATAAATAATTGGAAACAATTCAAAATGATTTATTGATAGAAATTTATAACTAATAACATATACAGGAACATTCAGTTACTAGTGAATTCAACAATCAACATTTTCAATATAACTATATATCATCTCGTATATCTTCATTGGTAAATTGTATTTCGATATCATCAGGTACACTACCATTCCCATCAGAGAATAATTCCAAATTCTTGCCATCTCGAATAATCTGAAAAATATATTTGTTGAAACAAACAAAAAACGAATAATATGTGTACATATTGGAAACTCCTAACTGGTTTTTAAAATTGTTGGTAGTAACTTGTTTGAATATTACTGGAGTTTTTTCCCAACACCAAATCGATATCATCTTTAAAGAGGAAGATTAAAACTAAGAACTAGTGCAAGCTAATCCTATTTATGCTATAAAGGTAACCCATACAGGTAAACCATCCAGGCGTACCAACCATACAGGTATACCAACCTAAATTAATTTTACAATTTTGCCTTATCTATTATTCAACAATATATGTTTATATAAAACAATTTTCAGCTATAAAATCAATTTCACAATATTGTCTATCCAAATTTATTTTTGTAAAGTATCCTTATGTAGTAATCAGTAAACCCAACAACATTAATTTATTTTATTTTAACAAGCTATGTATACTCTTTGGTATAGGTCCGTCATCGTTATTCATAATATTATTGTATTTACTTATTTCTACACTCTCATAGGCATCTAGTTGCCTGTTGTTGTTAACTTGTCTAACTAATCCTAATGAACTGAAGTCTATGGAATGGTTTTGTTGCAAACTATGATGGGCGACTACTGATTTTTCAGATCTTCCATATTTCAAGTGTGCTATGTGTTCCTTATATCTTACTTTGATAGATCTTTTTGTCGGTACATAATATTTTGCATCACAGTCCTTACATTCAATTTCGTAAATTCCAGACTTTTCCGAATTCTTGACTTTGTCTTTTGGACTTCCCAAAAGACTCTGTAGTGCATGACTTGTTTTGAAAACCATCTTCACACCTATTTCCTTGGAAATCTTTCCAAAGTTTCTCATATATTGGTGGTATGGAACTGAGATGTATTTATCTTGGGTTTTGTCCTTTCTGAAAGTCGAGATTTCGTTCATTCTTAACCTAAACTTCTTTTTCCTTATTATGTCATCTACAATACCCCTCGAGAAACCGTTAGTGTCTGCTGTTTTCTGTATTGTACGTCTTTCTTTTGTGAACCTATCATGTGTTAGAGGGAAAGTCGAAAGACGATGCACTAAAAAATTCAACCCAGCACGTTTGTGCTGTCCACAGTGATGTGAACTGTCAGGAATATACCTGTACGTGCTTGTTTCTTTTCTGAATATATCGTATTCTAACCCTCCATATTGGCTCCTCATTATCAAAACGTCAAGAAATGGTAGTTGTCCCTTATTTTCTGACTCATACGTGAATTTTATTGATGGACATCTATTATTTGAAATGGAAACAAAGTCGTCAATATTCGATTTTTTTGTATCGAATATCATCCACATACCTTAGCCCAATCCTAGGAATATACTTCGATTTTTCTTTGATTTCCATTTCGAATCTGCTCATGAACAGGTCTGGCAGGTAGGGGGACAAGGGGTTTCTCATGGTGGTTCCTTCCTGTTGTTCATAAAAGCAACCTTCTACCTGGAACCGATTTTGTTTCATACAATAATTAGTAACAGAAACGAATTCATCGATTCCTTTATTATTGAAATTATTTTTCTCTAGTAATTCCCTGAGGTATTGCAAAGCGTGTGGAATTGGGACGCTAGGAAATAAGGAACTAACATCAAAAGAAACCAAAATCTCACCTTCTTGCAGAACCACGTGTATGTTGTATGAACTCTAAAGAGTTTTTTATAGTAAAACCTAGTTCCGCAATAGACAAGGTTTCAAACTCTTTAGTGAGCCACTTTGCTATTTGGTAGGTAGGAGCTCCAATAGCTGACACGATGGGGCGCATTGATTTTCCCGGTTTGTGGATTTTTGGGAGGCAATATAGTTTTGACACCGTTGGGTTGGAAACTTGTAACTTTCGTTTCAGTTGAGGGGTAAGTATGTTGTCGCATTTCTTAAGGAATATGAGTAAAAGACGTCCTTAAGAAATGCCACAACATACTTACTCCTCAACTGAAACGAAAGTTACAAGTTTCCAACCCAACGGTGTCGAAACTATATTACCTCCCAAAAAACCACAAACGGGGAAAATCAATGCTATTGTGTCAGCTATTGGAGCTCCTACCTACCAAATAGCAAAGTGGCTCACTAAGTAATTTGAAACCTTGTCTATTGCGGAACCAAGTTTTAGTATAAAAAACTCTTTGGAGTTCATATAACATACAAAAAACGTGGTTTTGCAAGAAGGTGAGATTTTGGTTTCTTTTGATGCGTCCCAATTCCACACGCTTTGCAATACCTCAGGGAATTACTAGAGAAAAATAATTTCAATGATAACGAAATCGATGAATTCGTTTCTCTTACTAATTTGTGTATGAAACAAAATCGGTTCCAGGTAGAAGGTTGCTTTTATGAACAACAGGAAGGAACGGCCATGGGAAACCTCTTGTTCCCCTACCTGGCAGACCTGTTCATGAGCAGATTCGAAATGGAAACCAAAGAAAAGTCGAAGTATTTTCCTAGGATTTGGCTAAGGTATGTGGATGATATTTTCGCGATATTCGATACCAAAAAATCGAAAATTGACGATTTTGTTTCCATTTCAAATGATAGATGTCCATCAATAAAATTCACGTATGAGTTAGAAAATAAGGGACAACTACCATTTCTTGACGTTTTGGTAATGAGGAGCCAATATGGAGGGTTAGAATACGATATATTTAAATAAGAAACAAGCACGTACAGGTATATTCCTGACAGTTCACATCACTGTGGACAACACAAACGTGCTGGGTTGAATTTTTTGGTGCATCGTCATTTGACTTTCCCTCTAACACATGATAGGTTCACAAAAGAAAAACGTACAATACAGGAAATAGCAGCCACTAACGGTTTTCCGAGGGGTATTGTAGATGAAATAATTAGTAAAAAAAATTTTAGGTTAAGAATGAACGAAATCTCGACTTTCAGAAAGGACAAAAACATCTCAGATCCATACCACCAATATACGAAGAACTTTGGAAATATTTTCAAGGAACTAGGTATGAAGGTGGTTTTTAAAACGAGTCATACAGTGCAGAACCTTTTGGGAAGTCCAAAAGACAAAGTCGAGAATTCGGAAAAGTCTGGAATTTACGAAATTGAATGTAAGGACTGCGATGCAAAATATTATGGAAAGACAAAAAGATCTATTAAAGTGAGATATAAGGAACACATAGCACACTTAAAATATGGAAGACCTGAAAAATCAGCAGTCGCCCATCATATTTTCCAACAAAACCATTCAGTTCTTTAAGATTAGTCAGACAAGTTAATAACAACAGGCAACTAGATGCCTATGAGAGTGTGGAAATAAGTAAACATAATAATATTATGAATAACGACAACGGACCAATACCAAATAGCATACTGTATAGCTTGTTGGAATAATATTGTTGGGTTTACTGATTACTACAAAAAGAACACATTGTAAATATATTTAGCTAGGCAATATTGTGAAACTAATTTTATATAGCTGAAAATTGTTCTATATATAGCTGAACCATTCGAACATACATAAGGACATATTGTAAATAATAGAAAGGCCAATTGTAAAATTAATTCAGGGTGGTACACTTGTATGGGTGGTATTACTGATTACCTACCTGTATGATGTACTTGATTAGTATAAGTAGCTTTAGTTTTGAGTAGTTATTAATTTTATCTTCCTCTTGAAGATGATCACTTGGTGATCGAAACACGTGTCGAGGTGTAGAAATAACGATTTGGTGTTGGAAAAAAACTCCAGTAATATTCATAACATATTATTTATTTGAAAACTTCATAATAATAACACAAATCAACTTCTGTATTTTGAATGTTCGAAAATTATATATTAATAAAACAAATCAATAAAAAGTATTCTTAATTTGAGTAATGAGATCAATTTAGTATGATGTTAATAATTTTTTTATAATCAGACTTTTATAACTCAGTCATTATTCTCTCACTCAGAATCGCAATTATGGCACACATAATTCTTATCGTCACCCACGCATTCCACATGGGACCACATTTTACATTCGATACATTGTATCCACTGTTCATTTGGTCGACTATTGCCAAAAGTTTCTAAACAGACAGTCAGATTTATTTTCCTTTTCTTTTGGTGCCTTCTTTGTCGTTTTTCCTTTTCCCTTTTCTTTTGCAAATATCAATTTTCTTTTACCTTCTCCAGTGTTAGTTTGCAGTACCATTTTCTTGGCTTCATTTCGTTGTTGGTGTTCTTGTTCAATTGAGATTTTTTCGGGAGTATCCGTCAGAATGGCAGTCTTACGTTTTTTACGACCTTTATTTGTTTCAGTTTCAGTCATCGGACCCGCTTGTGGTAAAGGTCTAAGATCTTTAGGTGAGAATAAAACGGCTGGATATAATTTGTAAATTGCAGCTCGCTAGGTCCTGCCACTGGTGATTTGGATTTTTGATCAAAAATTGATTTAGCTAACACAGGATCAGTGTCCGCAAAGATCGGGTCCGGTATATTTTGATCAGCGGGTGGTTGGTCATTATTGTTTGACAAATCATTGCTATCTGTATGGTGAACAGATAGGCCAATTGATGTTGGAAGATCACCAGCTGGAGAACTTGGATCCACTTGAATGGATGATATTGAGATTACTATCAGATTACTATCATCCTTTTCACACTTCGTAAAGATTCAATAAGAATACGTCTAAAAACTTACTTTTGATTTGTGAAAACACGTAATATCCTGTCACACAGCCTAACGACGCATGACGCAGCAACTGAATTCAATTGAGGGGGGCGCTTCTGGCTATCGTCTGACGGCGGTAAAGCGGTGTTCGTCTATTCCAGGGGTCTCCAAACTTTGAAGCCTTCGGGCCATTATAATTTTTTCAGTTTGTTCCAAGGGCCAATTTCTGCCCTTAACTATATTTCTAGACTAGGATAGTCGCAAAGTGCGTGACCTAACCAAACTTACGCTTTTTATGCATTTCAATTATTATTGTGTATTGTGACACTTAATGACATCTAGTGGCGAGTAGTGGTACTATGTACTATGTACATCTTTTTCAGCTACCCGCTAGGTGACATTAGGCGTAATTGAATATTTGGAATTACCGCGTTGGTTCGAGAAAGTTCTGGTTCTAGCTAGTGTATTCCGATCACCTCGAGATGACAGTAATAATTGCATATAAAAAGGCTAGCGGCTCAACTGCGAGTTAGTCTGCGTAGGAAAGGCGAAGGAAGCGAAACTGTCTATTGTGAATTAAAGTAACACCCGTCAATAAAAGTATTTTGATTTGACTTATTGTTTTTATGTGTGATTTGTCAGTATGGAAAAGA
The DNA here is from genome assembly GCF_025532065.1 of Leptinotarsa decemlineata. Lineage (NCBI taxonomy): Eukaryota > Metazoa > Arthropoda > Insecta > Coleoptera > Chrysomelidae > Leptinotarsa > Leptinotarsa decemlineata. Next base: position 1,248,313 of record NW_027412572.1, on the reverse strand, counting down.
AGCGAAAAATCGACAGTGAATGCAGAACGTTCCAAGAAAAATGGAACTTTCAGTATTTTGTGATTGAGTCCAGTAATAAGGCGCTATGTTCAATTTGTAATGAAACCATAGCGGTTCTCAAAGACTATAACATTAAACGACACTATGAATCGAAACATCTTCAAAGTTACTCCAAGTATACAGGAAGTTTGCGGAAGAAAAAATTTGAAGCTTTGAAACGCGGACTCAAATCGCAGCAATCTTTGTTTACCAAAGCGAATACTGAACAAGAGTCTGCAACTCGCGCCAGCTTTCGTGAGGCTCTTGAAATCGGAAAACGTGGCAAACCATTCACCGATGGAGAAATGATAAAAGAATGCTTGATTGCAGTAGCCGAAGTAATATGCCCCAAAAAGGTAAATTTATTTAAAAGTTTGTCAGCAATTACCGTGGCTCGGAGAGTGCAAGACATCGCAGAAAATATATCTTCATCTTCATCTCAACTGTCTGACAAAAATGGACATCATGAGTGGTTTTCTCTAGCATTGGATGAGTCAGAGGATGTGTCAGATACTGCTTAGGTGTTGATTTTTATTTGCGGAGTAGATAAAAGCTATGAAGTGTATGAAGAACTTCTCAATATTGATGTTACGACACGGCACGACAACTGGGGCAGATATTTTTAAGGGAGTTGAAAATGTCATTGATAAAAAGAACCTTCGATGGAGAAATTGGAAATCTATAACAACTGATGGAGGCAAAAGTATGTATGGTAAAAATAAAGGAGTGGTTGCACTTGTGTCAAAGGCTGTAGAAAATAATGGTGGTTCAAAACCATTAGTCTTTCATTGTATCATTCATCAACAGTCCTTGTGCGGAAAATGTTTGGATATGTCTGAAGTTCTAAAACCAGTCATATCAGTTGTTAACTTCATCAGATTCACTGGGCTGAATCACCGACAATTCCGCGAGTTTATTCAACAGATTGAAGAAAATGATTTACCATATCATACTGCCGTACGCTGGCTTAGTTGCGGAAAAGTCCTTAAGCGTTTTTTTGAACTTCGAGCATATATCGAAATTTTTTTAAATGAGAAGCAGCTCCCTTTTGCCGATTTAGAAAATAGTGAATGGATGTGGAAGTTAGCCTTCTATGTCGACTTGACAAATCATATGAACGAACTGAATTTGAGATTGCAAGGAGAAAATCAGCTTTTTCCTGATTTATACACCAATATCAAATCCTTCAGGAAGAAAATAATATTATTTCAATCGCAATTACGTAAAAAATGTTTCACACATTTTGAAACATGTGAAATATTCAGCCACACTACAGAAACTGAATTTCCCGTCAATTTTGCAATCGAAACTTTGAGTGCTTTGAAGATAAATTTTGATACTCGTTTTTCAGATTTTGATGTCATTGCGAATGAAATTGAGCTTTTTCAAAATCCTTTTGATTCTGACATTGAAACCCTGGCTCCGGAAGTCCAAATGTAAATTATTGGTCTCCCCTACTATTTGAAACATAAACTTTCAAATATTGAAATGAAAAAAAAAATTCAAATGAGCCAATTCTACGCGGGCGATGCCGCGGGCAACAACTAGTATCAATACAATACGTTTTTTCATTTCAATTTTCGTACAATATTCTCATGCGACGAGTTATGTTCCCTGAAGTTTTACTGACTTAAATGACATTGCTGGAGAGCTAATACTCAGATAATGTCGTGATGATAACAAACCCTCATTACAATATAATACTCACATACGATATCTCCGCACTTCATTTTTTGATGCTACTGGTCTTTCCTTCAACAGATACATCTTCATGGAAATGTAGAATTGTTTAAATATATACTCAATATTATTTGTTCGGTGAGTTGTGAATTTCTCCCTATCAGCATCCAAAAGAGCTTCGTTTAGCGCTAAATAGTTTTTATTTATGCTTTTCCATTCATTTTTCATGAAAGTTAATATTGCCAAATTTGATATGTAGATTCGTCTCCTGATTTTCAAAATCCTAAAATGAAGATAAAACAGTGATTCTTCATGAAACAGAAATCTGTGATTAGTGTTGGGAGTTTTGCAAATGCAATGCAGTATATATTCCGGAAAGACAAGCGCTGCTTTCTTAGTATCTTCAAACTCTCTACTATTGAATAAAATTCTGTCGTGAATTGTGTCTATTACGAGTATTAAAGCAACACTTTATCGTGAGTTCACAAAACCGCAACAAGTGATTCGCTATGCAATGCCCTTTCATACTACTAATTATTGTTTTTTATGAGAATAATTCGAATCATATGACGTTCTGCTTATTTGATGACTAATATCACTACAATTAAAAAAAAGGTTGAATATTGCTGGAGTTTTTCCCAACACCAAACCGTTATTTTGACACCTCGACACGTGTTTCCTTGAAGATGATCACTTGGTGATCTAAACACGTGTTGAGGTGTTAAAATAAAGAAGAAAAGAGAATTGAAACTTTCTATGTTTTTACCACTTTTATTCGTAACCAACATTACTGCAGTTTCGTCCTGTATGGACAATGGTTCATTACATTAGCTCTCATATACCACTCCTGTAGGTACTAATAGAAGTACCTGGCTTGATTGAGTACCTGAATTTACAGTTCACAATGCGGATCTGCCAATTTAAAAACCGGCGAGTGAACTTAATCGATTTGATCATTTAACAGGTTGCACCCGCAATGTTTATGCTTGTGAATTTCCAAGGAATCCAAATAATTGAGTTTGTAAGCCTTCCTTGCATAGTGCAAAATTTTCGTATCGTTTAGATTCGGAAACTTGTGGTTGCATGCCAAGTAATGGTTTGAAAACGTCGAATAATTTTTTCCTAGTCTGAAGGACCTTTCATGTTCAGCATACCGTATTTGGAGATTTCGACCACATCGTCCCACATAAATACTATTTAGTCTGGTTCACATGTACTCGATTTGGTGACATTTTTCAGCCGTGTCCAAAAATTACGACCGAGGTGTCATTCGATTCGTATTTTTGCCTATAGTCCGTTCATAATTTGTTGATAGCTCACTGCAAGTTTGACCCTCATTAGAGAACTGAAATACAGAGAGGACAGCTAATATGATATAATAACAAAAACCAAACTAAAACTGGCAGTTTAAGATGTTTTCGACTAACCCACCTTGTATCTGAAGAAATACAATACAGCTATAAAACTTTTAATCCGATTATGTAGGTATTTTGAGTGGAAATGAGTGACCAGTGTCGTAGAGTATTTGATTAAAACATTAGTTACTTTAAATAAATATATTAATATTCTTAAACTGTAGGTACTGTAAACTGTATTTTTATTTTTAAAAAATTTCTTTATTTTATTCAAAAATAATAAGTTACTTGCAATTTGTAAAAGATACATTTATTCAATTAATACCTATTTTTAAATGATATAAACTACGATTACTCACAAAACTATTCAAATTCAAAATAAACAGGATCATCTTCGGAATCCGAGTCGTCTTGCAGGTTAATAATTAGCGGTTGTGTCTCTACAGTCGCATCAATTATATTGTCAAGATCCCACATTTTTTGTTCTTCTTCTATTGCATGTCTTACTGCATCTCGCCAATTTTGTTCTGCAATATGTTGTAAAGACTCATATAACAATTCACTTACAGCTTGTATTTTATATGACATATTTTTCCTAGCCACATAGCTTTTCATTTGTGCCCAAATGAGTTCAATTGGATCCAATTCGCAGTGGTAGGGTGGAAGTCTAAGGACTGTGATGTTCCGTCTTTCCGCCATTTTGTCAACTACGTATTTCTTGAACTTAGATTTGTGTTGCCGGGCAATTTTTAAAAGTTCTGCTTTAACCATTCCATCTTCGTAAGGCAGGGACTTATTCCGCAGCCAGTCAATAGAATAGAATAGAATAGAATATTTATTTACCAATATTTGATACAATAGTGTATATTTGGCACGTCACTTAAATATCACACACAAATAAATATCACAAATGTCACAAATAAATGTAGAGTCATGTAACAAAATGAATAAAAACTGAATCATCACATTTACACACATGAACATATTTACAAATATGATTGTATAATATAACTTATACTTGTCAATTTCACAAAAAAACAGGTGTATATGAGACAAAACAAAATATTTGTCAGGTGTATATGGAATAAAACAAAATACTTACACTACACAAAAAGTTTACACAATGAGGAAATAATTTAGATTCCTCATTCCTCCTATTTTCCCTTTGACAGTTCATTTAATTCTATTTATAAACTCATCTATACTATAAAAAGCATTCAGCATCAAATCTTTTTTTATTTCATTTTTAAATGAAGATAACGTCATTTCTTTCATAGGCTGAGGAACACAGTTATACAAAATAATACAGTTATAGTATAGAGAGTTTTTGAATGCAGCTGTTTTATGCCCAGGTATCGACAATAATTTTTTATGTCGTGTATCGTACATGTGCCTTTCCGCAGAGGTATTGAAAGAGAGTATATTAGTTTTCGCGTACACCAGACATTTATAGATGTAAATGCTAGGTACCGTTAAAATATTATTATTTATAAAAGTTTCTTTACAGCTATCTAAGCGATTTATATTGAAGATCAGTCTCAGTAATCTTTTCTGAGCAACAAAGACGCGCTGTAAATGACTCGATCGTCCCCAGGTTAATATATTCAATGAAATATGTGAATAAGCTAATGCATAGTACACACTTACAAGACCTTGTTTGGCAATTGTGTCTTTAAGCTGTAAAATGGCAAAATAAGCTTTATTAAGCAGCTTGCAGACGTGGTCAATGTGTGGTTCCCATGTTAACTTGCTGTCTATAAAGGTGCCAAGGAACTTAGTTGTTTCAGATAGAGCAAAATTACAGCCAGGTGTTAATGGCCTCCTAAGGTTAAAGTTCATAAAAACCGTTTTTCCATGGTTTAAAATAAGTTTATTTCTTTGACACCACGCATACACTTCGTGATATCAATGATACAATGATATCCGTGATACAATGATATCCTGTTTCTTCCACGCAGTCGTTGGAAGTCTTTCAACTAGTCGTGAATGATAAGGTGCATTATCTAATACTATAATTGAGTTTGGTGGTATATGTTCAATCATCTGCTCAAAATACTCTTCGAAAACATCAGCTGTCATCTCCTCGTGATAGTCTTTTGTGCTTTTAGATTCAAATTCCAACAAACCATGCTTAGCAAATCCTTTTTCACTGCCAATGTGAGAAACTATTAATCTACTGCCTTTACCAGAGGGTGGGGAAATACCAGTAGACCAACCTTCTTTAAAGGCTTGCCTGGAGCTTGATATATTTTTATCTGTCCAAATTTTTGTGAGAGTATGACCTGCGTTTACCCACGTTTCGTCCTGATAGTAAATTGGCCTTCCTTCAGCCCGAAATTTTCGTATAGATCTTAAATACTTTCTTCTCCAACATATTATCTCTTCCCGGTCAATCAAAAGTGATTTTCGGTCTGATTTCTCCCACCGGAAATTTAATTCTTTCAAAACTTGCCACAATTTGGTTCGTCCGACATGAGGCAAATCCGGGTCGTCTCTAACTTCTTGTAAAATTTTGTTTAAGTTGGGTATTTCTTTTTTGTAAAAAAATTCGTGAATTTTCCTTCGAATACCATTTTTGGCAAATTCATCAATTTCAATAGGTTTTCTCCCCCTCTTTAAGTATTCGTTTGTATTTGGGTTAGCTATACCTTTTTTTTTCTTTCTGATAGGAACCTATATATTGTTGACTCCCCTACGCCCGTCATGTTGGCACAACTCTTGATTATGTTCTGAACAGTGTTTGTGGGATTCTGAGAAACCAGAGCATCGTGAACGTTCAAAACAATAGTCTTCTCTCTTGGTGAATAGACAGACTTACTGACTGTACGCAACAGTACCGGTGTAAAACTTGATGATGTTGATGATGATGACGAAGCCATCGCAAGCAATCAAACAAAACAAGCAGGAACGAAAGGTACGTATATGTTTGTAGGAATATGAAAAAAAGTTACTCACGCACTGCACAAAATTCGCAAAATAAATATTAGAGACGTTAATTACTGCCGTAGACGCCGAAACACCAACGAGCCGTAAATTAAATGCGATTAAAAAATGTACTAAACCAAAAATTATTTTCGTTCGTAACAACTTCACCCTTTCAAGGCAAGTTTCGAATATGAACTGAAGCTTTATATTTAATGAATAAACACCTCAGGAACCTCCGCCTATGATTTTACGAGTTTTACGACCGTTTTATGACTTGGGCCCTCATTTTGTGCTATCGACAAATTATGAACGGACTATAGAAAGTTTAAGGAAAGGTCCGAAAACGCGGCGATAAAAATTACAAAAGTAATAAACAATTAAGTGGAAAAAAATGGGGCTTTAGTTTTTTCTTAATATCTCGGAAAATTTTCAAAATTTTGGAAATTTGAAAAAAGTCCCGACTCCCGAAACTGTATCTCGATCATTTATAATTTTTACAGAGCCCTGAAAATAGAGCCAAAAGCGGATAGTCTGGCTTCCGCGCGCCTTTCGTCACTCTGACATAAAAACAAAAAAAATCATTTAAACATATCAAATGTAATTATTAAGGAATGAAAAAGTTCATGTAATGTTGGGATACATCAATAAACAATAATCCGCAGTCAAAAAATGTTTATCCCAATTTTACCGTTAATTATAAAATTTTTTAATTATTAACTTTTCCTGAATTGAAAGTTAATATGAAAATCCCTATAATTATTAAATTAAAACCCTGGCAGTTTTTCATTTGGTGAAGTTCTCCTTAATAGGCAAAAAATAGATTACCCAAAATAAAAAAAAATTTATTTGCTATTTTTTTATTAACAATTGAAAATTATAATTTTATAAAAAATACATTACAATTTTTTTTTTTCAATTTCTCATTGTTTCAATGTCTCATGGCTAAAAACTAATTATTAATATTTTTTTTTATTTTTTACAGCTATTGTTAATAAATTCAATATAAACAATATTCAATATAATATTCAATATAAACAATTCAATAAACAATTCGAAAAATTTTTTTTGCATTATGTTAATTGAAAAAAAACATGATTTTTAAAAAAATAATGGTTTCTTTAAAAACATTCTCTTTGCAACTAAATATTAAAATTAAGGAACCGTTTTTTTTTGGAAATCATGAATTCTATTGTTCTTTAAGGTTTTGAAAAAACTTTTCTTTTATTCTTTTTTCAATTGTTTATTTGAAAAAAATTGTTATAAATAATTTTTTTTTCAATACTTTGTCCTATAATAAAAGTAACTATGTGTTTTTTTAATTTATTCTATTTTTTATAAAACTTTTGATATTGTGATACCTTGATACTTGTCTTTTTCATTCGCTCCTTCGCTTTTATAATTATAATAACTTTCAAACTATTGCAGTTATGATGAAATTTAAAGAAGGATAATGAGTAAACTCATTTAAATTGAATCAACAGAATGACTGATTGCTTTATTTAATTTTCCTAAACTCCATACAAATATGACAATGAGTGAATGTTAATGATCCTACAACTACTAAAAGTGCAAGTAATGAAATCCTTATGATTTATTGTTACATGACACGAAGTTTATGTTGAAAAGACTTAAAAATATTTCTTTTTTTAATTAATATAGATCAATAATTGAATGAATAATAGGACTACAACTTTAGTAAAAGGCTTAAATTGTTAATAAATTCATAATGAACAAAAAAGACTTGGAGTATATTTATCATAACTGCAATAGTTTGAAAGTTATTATAATTATAAAAGCGAAGGAGCGAATGAAAAAGACAAGTATCAAGGTATCACAATATTGAAAGTTTTATAAAAAATAGAATAAATTAAAAAAAAAACACATAGTTACTTTCATTATAGAACAAAGTATTGAAAAAAAAATGGTTTATAACAATTTTTTTTAATGAACAATTAAAAAAAGAATAAAGAAAAGTTTTTTCAAAACCTCAAAGAACAAAAAACGGTTCCTTGATTTCAATATGTAGTTGCAAAAAACGATTGTTAATTAACAAACGCATTTTTTAGCAACAAAGAAATTTTTTTAAGAAACCATTTTTTTTCTAAAAATCATGATTTTTTTCAATTAACATAATGCAAAAAAAAACTTCGAATTGCTTATAAACAATGTATTTGTTTATAATAAATTTATTAACAATAGCTGTAAAAAATTCAAAGAAATATTAATAATTAGTTTTTAGCCATGAGACATTGGAACAATGAAAAATTGAAAAAAAAAATTGAATGGTATTTTTTATAAAATCATAATTTTCAATTGTTAATAAAAAAATTAAAAATAACATTTTTTTTTATTTCGGCAACGATAATCTATTTTTTTGCCTATTGAGGATAACTTCACTTGAAAGTTATTATAATTTTAAAAGCGAAGGAGCGAATGAAAAAGACAAGTATCAAGGTATCACAATATTAAAAGTTTCATGAAAAATGGAATAAATGAAAGAAAAACACATAGTTACTTTTATTATAGAACAAAGAATTGAAAAAAAAATAATATGTTTATAACAATTTTTTTAAATAAACAATTCAAAAAAGAATTAAAAAAAAGTTTTTTCGAAACCTTGAAGAACAATAGAATTTATGATTGAAAAAAAACAGTTCCTTAATTTTAATATTTAGTTGCAAAAAACGATTGGTAATTAACAAACGCATTTTTTAGCGACAAAGAAATTTTTTTAGGAAACCATTTTTATTCTGAAAATCATGATTTTTTTCAATTAACATAATGCAAAAAAAACTTTCGAATTGCTTAAAAAAATGTATTTGTTATAATACATTTATCAACAATAGCTGTAAAAAAAAAGATATCAAAAAGTTTTCAGCTATGAGACATTGAAACAATAAAAAATTAAAAAAAATAATTGTAATGTATTTTTTATAAAATTATAATTTTCAATTGTTAATAAAAAAATAGAAAAAAACAATTTTTTCAATTTGGCAACGGTAATCTATTTTTTTGCCTATTAAGGATAACTTCATCAAAGGAAAAAAATGTCAGCGTTTTAGTTTAATAATTATAGGGATTTTTATATTAACTTTCAATTCAGAAAAAGTTATTAATTAACAAATTTATAGTTAACGTTAAAATTGGGATAAACATTTTTTTTGACTGCGGATTATTGTTTATTGATGTATTGTTCATTGTGTATTGATGTATAAGAAAGTTAATATAAAAATCCCTATTTATATTAACTTTCAATTCAGTAAAAGTTATTAATTAACAAATTTATAATTAACGTTAAAATTGGGATAAAAATTTTTTGACTGCGGATTATCGTTTATTGATGTATCCCAACATTACGTGAATTTTTTCATTCCTTAATATTTACATTTAATATGTTTAAATAATTTTTTTTGTTTTTATGTCAGAGTGACGAAAGGCGCGCGGAAGCCGGACTACCCGCTTTTGGCTCTATTTTCAGGGCTCTGTAAAAATTATAAATAATCGAGATACAGTTTCGAGAGTTGGGACTTTTTTTACGCAAATTCATTGATCTTTTCAAATCTTTTTTCAAATTTCCAAAATTTTGAAAATTTTCCGAGATATTAAGAAAAAACTAAAGTCCCATTTTTTTTTCACTTGATTGTTTATAACTTTTGTAATTTTTATCGGCGCGTTTTCGGACCTTTTCTCAAACTTTCCAGGCAAAAATACGAATTGAATGACACCTTGGTCGTAATTTTTGGACAGGGCTGAAAAATGTCACCAAAAAGAGCTAAATCGAGTACATGTGAACCAGACTATATAGTCCTGAATATTCAATGTCACCCATTCGTCTTCGAGCTGTTTCAGGGTTATTCACTACTTTTGCGTGTTTGTTGAAATTTCGAATTTTCGAAATGTTTGTATTCTATTCTTCTTTACTGAATTGGTATAGTTTCAACTCACCTCATTTTTTGTCCGAATATCCAAAGTAATCCATCAAGGAATATAGCCGGTATTACTTGATAAATCATATTGATCAATAAGAACATATAAGAACAATTCGTGAACATGAAGTGAGATGGCCAAATATATGTTTCTGATGGGTTTTCACCTATCAAATTCTGCATTCTGTGATAAAACGACGTCGGAAAAAATAGATCCGAAGTAGCGTTACAAATCAGTACTTCTTGCGTCTGTTTCCTGAAATTGAGAGATAAACATATAATAATAATGATAATAAACTGTTTTTATTTAATGTGGCGGAGCTTAACAAAGTCATATTCTTCCACTCAACCGCGTTTGGGAAAAAAATATATAAAAAACATTACATCGTTTATTTGGAAATTGATATTTCCAAATAAATTTCGAAATATTAATCTTAATATACTTAAATACTATTACCTAAATTATATTACTACGCTCATTGTATACTCATGCCTCAACTACACAAACCTGTCCTGGAAAAACAACAGTAGATGTAAGGAAGTTTTCATGATACAAAAAAGAATAATAAGAACAATATCGGTCAAACCTAAACAATATTTTTGTCGCCATTCATTTATAAACGCAAACTTTTTGACACTTGACAGTATTTTGCATGCCAGAGCGAATCTCTCCGACGCCATTAAATTTCTCGAGGCACGAAACTTGACGTTTGAATTTCTTAATTGAGATGAATCTTCCTATTTTCGTGAAAAGAAAAACTGGAATACGTAGCCTTTGCTAGGTATTACAACGGCTTACGTTTCACGCGTTTTCGCACAAAATCTACTTGCTGAAAAGTTTTTTGATTTAGACAAGTTCAAAATAGGCACTGTTTTCTTATCGACCTTTTTTGGGTAATTGTTACCTTCCACAATCTGAAAAAATATAAAAATTTTATGGAGAACTTTATACAAGTGTAGAAGGGCAAACTTTTTAGTTTACCCCGATAAGTTACTGCGTCATCGAGATTATATAAAAAATAGACAATTGACAGGATCAAAATTATCAGAACACATTTTAAAATCAGACGGTGAACATCGGGTGGAATGGAATAGGACAAGAAAGATTACCAATGAGCCCCGTTCTAAGAGACGTACGCTAAAAGAATCAGCGTATATTCTCATGTCTGGAGAGAATTGGATCTCGAATAGCTCCTTAGAAATAGACCGTACTTGGCTACCCATCTTGAAGAAAACTTTGGATAGTGGCGACATGGCAACAAACTGATATCGGAGAGTACCTTGTATTACATCGAATGTTTCAGTTGTCAATCAACAACATTGACATAATTCCATATTTCAAAACTTCTTTGACATCTGTCGAAGAAGTAAAGAAATAAACTATCAAAAAAGGAATAACTGCGAATATATTCGAATTTTTCATTCTTCGAATGAAGACGGAGGCAGATTTTGGCCTCCGAAACGTAAAAAATAAGTATTATTTCTTAATAATTTTTTTGACAGGCAAAATTGTTAAATACGATGATTAAATACGAAAATGAAGTACTTTTTTTTTGAGCTTCCGAAATTCGTCAATTTTTATTAGATAGTTTCTTCTCCATGCTATTATTTCTTGACGTTCAATGAGAATGCTTTTTCTGTCAACTTTTCCGTACGTAAATTTCATTTCGTGTACAAGTTTCCTAAAAATTTCTTTACCCAATGTTGGGACCAATTCATGATCGTTAAGTGCCTCCAGAACTGTTTCTAGTGTGGGCAGCTCATTTCTGAAAAATAAACTGTGAATAGTTCTGCGTATACTGGTTTTGGCTTCTTCATCAACTGTGATTTTTTTTCGTCCGCTACTAGTTTATGGCGTTTGTACGTCCCCATGAATTTCTGCTTCTCTTAGTATTTTGTAAATCGATGATTTTGGTACATCGGTATAATCAGAGCACATATTAACTAATTTATCTTTTGTAATTGTGGAACTTAATGATGTAGAAATGCCCGGTTGGTTATTCGGAGGTACACACGTAGAATTACAGCACATCATCACAGCACAGTCATCTTTTGGTGGCTGATGATCTCTTTCAAGACAGTGAAATACTTGCAGTACAATTTGTTTTTCTCTTACTGACCGAGACTCCGACCGTTTTACCTTTTTCGACGTGGAAGGCCCGACCATGTCTCCCATTTTTTGAGTAGTTTGAGAACGGTGTAGAAATATAATTATGTAACGCTTAAACATTTATTAGTACTATTATTTTCACCAATTGTTATCACAACACGTCGATTGCTGACTAACTTAACTGTAAAACGTACAATTCACGCTGTATAATTCACAAACCAATGATACGCTTATGGCTGCAAGTACATTAGTGAGGACTGCAACGATGAGATGGAAGTTACGGTAAAGTGACAAAGACAGAAATATCGTTGCGTACAGCGTTGCCACTAGTTGTAATAAATATCTATCATTATACAGAAAATAATGAATTTTAACTGATCAGTAATCAGGAAATGTATAAGTATTACTCATTACAAGCTCATTACTGATTTTTGTCATAAATAATACCTTTTAATCGTACTAGTATTGTGTATTATCTATAATTTGCCACAACCTACAACTCTTCTGCTTACTATATTTTGATTCTGCTATAAACTGGTAACGTAAAATTTAGATATGACAACGCGCTTTACTCTCAATCATTCTTTGTTTTACTATAGTACTATGTTGCTGTATCGCTGCTGTTTCAATGTTTTGACAGAATCAGAATCAACAAACTTAGCCGTGCGCAGCGTTATAGAACAATGCTTTCAAGAAATTGTTCTACAGCGCCATCTAGTGGCGAGTTACATAAAAATTGATAGCCTAAAAACTTTCTCTATGAAAAATTACTTATACATGTCAAGTTTTATCACGAACGGTTAAGCGATGTAGAAGTTTACCAATCAACCCACCAACAAACATCCATTTTTATATATTAGATATACTCACTCGGTTGCCATTTTCCACGAAGCCACCAGCATTGCTTTAACCAGATTATCGACATGAACATAATCCAGATTAACATCCTCATCACAGTAGAGAGTTTTTAGTACACCTGTGAATAAATGAGTATATTGAATGAAAATAAACGCTTGGCAACGAATTGGTTAGGTTGACTGGAACCTGACCGATGGTCGTTTTATCAATAGGAGATTTCGTTCAGACCGAATAATAAAAACTGTTTGAACACTTTTTGTGAAATTTTACACGAGCCAGTCGACTGTATTGTTCGACTGCCAGAAGTAGACTGCCGGAAAATTAGTTGCATCAATCAAAATATATATATATATATATATATATATATATATATATATATATATATATATATATATATATATTACAATGTAGGTTTTCACGGATAGCAGAATATGATGTGTTGTTTTTCCGGGTGTTCATCCGTTGTGTACTATTCGATAGTCGACGTTTCGCCATCATCTCAGATGGCATTATCAAGACGAGTTACTGCTTCGCTTCGAGAGGTGTAACTGATGTCAGGTTCTTCTTGTGGTGTTTTTATATGGTTTCGCTTGCGTAAGTTGTATGGATTTGTTACCTGTTTTTCTACCTGAGGGTTGTTGATGGCTTTTGGTAGTTCTCCTACCTGTTGGTGTTGAAAGAGGGCAGAGGAGGTTTGTTTTGTTCTTATCGAGTTTTTGTGCTCCTGGGTTCTGGCAGATATACGTCTGTTGGTCTGACCGATATATTGTTGTCCACAGTCCTCGCATGTGATGCTATATACTCCTTGGTTTTCTAGGGAAATTCTCTCTTTCGGTCTGGGCAGCCAACTGGATATCGTTTTGTGCGGTTTGTAGGTTGTCCGAATGTTTTTACGTCTTAGTATTGTCCCGATTTTGTCGGTCACACCTTTGATATAAGGTAGTGTCACAGATTGTCTGTCATGTGGAGAGTCTTCTGTCGATCTAGTGGATGTTTTTTTGGTTCTTCTTTGTCTGTCGATGGCCTTTTGAATGATCTTTGGTCCGTAGCCATTTTGTCGCAGAGCCTTTGTTGTCTCCCCCGATTCTGTTGCCCTGTTTGTTGGTTCTGTTAGGCGGAAACTGCGGGATATTAACGTGTTGGCTACGGATTGTAGCTGGGTAGGGTGGTGGTGTGATGCTGCTTGTAGGTAGCGGTTGGTGTGTGTGGGTTTTCGGTAAACTGTATACCAAGTTGCCAGTTGGTTTTCGTGTTATGAGTAGGTCTAGGAAAGGTAGCTGCCTGTTCTCCTCTCTTTCGGTAGTGAACTGGATGCGGGGATGGATGTTGTTCAGGTAGGTCACAAACCGGTCTAGTTCTTGTTTTCCGTGGGGCCAGATGATGAATATGTCGTCTACATATCTTTTCCACAGGGTTGGTTTGAGGCGGGCGTTGTTAAGTGCTTCTTTCTCGAAGTGCATCATGAACAGGTTTGCGATCACGGGCGATAGGGAGGAACCCATCGGAGCTCCCTCTACCTGTTTATAGATCTGGTTGTCAAATATAAAATAGGTGTTTTTAAGGCAGTGCTCTGCTAGATCCGTGATATGTTGCGGAAAGCTATGATCAGTTCTAATGGTGGCTAGGGCTTCGTTTATGGGTATACTCGGGTAGAGGGATTTTATGTCTAGGCTGGCAAGGATGTCGGTGTCGTTTAGTTTGATGTTTTTGATGATATCCACCAAGTGCTCTGAGTTTCTCACATAAGACTCTGCCAGCTCCGTCTTTGGTTGCATGATTTTGGATAAGTATTTCTCTAGCTTTTGTGTCGGTGAGTTGATGGCACTCACTATTGGTCTTAGTGGAACGTCCGTCTTGCGAATTTTTGGAAGGCCATACAACTTCGGGCATTTGCTGGACTTTTCCCTCGGGAAAGCTACCTACAAGCAGCATCACACCACCACCCTACCCAGCTACAATCCGTAGCCAACACGTTAATATCCCGCAGTTTCCGCCTAACAGAACCAACAAACAGGGCAACAGAATTGGGGGAGACAACAAAGGCTCTGCGACAAAATGGCTACGGACCAAAGATCATTCAAAAGGCCATCGACAAACAAAGAAGAACCAAAAAAACATCCACTAGATCGACAGAAGACTCTCCACATGACAGACAATCTGTGACACTACCTTATATCAAAGGTGTGACCGACAAAATCGGGAGAATACTAAGACGTAAAAACATTCACAAAACATACAAACCGCACAAAACGATATCCAGTTGGCTGCCCAGACCGAAAGAGAGAATTTCCCTAGAAAACCAAGGAGTATATAGCATCACATGCGAGGACTGTGGACAACAATATATCGGTCAGACCAACAGACGTATATCTGCCAGAACCCAGGAGCACAAAAACTCGATAAGAACAAAACAAACCTCCTCTGCCCTCTTTCAACACCATCTACAAACAGGTCACAAGATTAATTTTGAGTCCACAAAACAGATAGCACAGGTGCAAAACCCAAGAATTCGACAAATCAGGGAAGCTATCGAAATCGAAAAGCAAGGCCTCATCAACAAAAGGGATGACTCACTAAACATCCCAAGGATTTGGAAAACAATAATTAAAAACAACCACCAAAGACAACCACAAATTGTATCTACCATAGTGTAACAGATTTTACAAGACTGGGGTCTTGCACAGTTGAAAGATATGTTGATGGGTAAGTATTATAATTGGATAAAACTCCGCTATGTCAGTAAGTACCGCGTTGTATACGTAGTACCGAAGAGAAAGTGGTAAACTTTGACGGCAACTCTTAATTTTGCCTTCATTTAGCGAAAATTATAACAATCCTCCGTAATTTCTCAAATATGAATTATTACTTCTGCCGAGCTCTGTAAGCGTATATTAATTTAAACTGAAAAATCCTCCACGTTGATTCAAATTTACCGATCTCTTGTGTTGAATATGTTTAAAATATGTTTAAAATATGTTTAAAATATGTTTTTCCGTTAACCAGCTGTCGCACCCCTACGAACGACAACCCTCAGAAGTCGAAACTTGTGCGAGCTAAGGATTAACGAGGTCTTACCTTTTAACGTGTGATTCCTAACACACATACATACATTTTATCTTGTTTCAAATAAGAGCATTTTCTCTAAATAAAATTTGATTTTCTCTTAGACCGAATTCATTTTTAATTGAATGATAGAGGTACTTATAGTTTCTACAATAAATTATAATACAAAAAATAACAAAATAGGCACCACGTATAAAGAGCTTCTGTATGTGATAGTCACTTTCTGATTTCTACATGTAAATATTTGCTGAATTCCGTCTTTGCTTCCTGTAATCACTTCAGAAATGTTTTTGTGTTATTCATTGGCATCAAACTGAATATATCCTACTCAGCTTGAAATTATTTGATAGATTTCCTTGAGGAATGTAAGAAATAGGTAGAAATATAACTAAACTCACTAGATATGAAATATGAATTTCCAAAAAAAAATCGTGAATGCTGTTATTTGAATAGCGAATCATATTTCTTTAAGTGTCTGTATGATCATGAGTTACATTTTTTTAACGAAACATTTTATATTTTTCATTGATCCTCTAATAATACTCACACGACACTTTAAATTCCTATAACGGTTCCAAAATTATTATTTTGAAAGGCAATTTTTCTGTATAGACTTCTGTTCACTTCAAAGGAATTTGAGGTACGTCTTTTGAATTGATTATTAATTTCTGATCAAATAATGTTTAAGCACCTTTTAACTTGCTAGGAATCGTATGTTAAATAATAAGACCTCAGACACGTTTGAAATTTCGAGGGTTGTCATTCGCATGCGAACAACGATTGGGTTGGTTAACGGAATAAACCCACTCAAATAGGGTTTTATTGAAAAAAATATTTTCAAGTGGCTGCTGTTTTCATATTTTTACCTTTCTAAATATTTGAAATAGTGGCTAAGAATGATGTGCTGATTTCTTCTTTTGTTTCAGAATCCATGTGATGTTCCGGTAATTGTAGATAAACAAAAGTAGAATGCAGAATTTGATCGACGACAGTGATTTTTTTAATGTTATTTAGCAGAATGGCATTTGTTTTAAAAACTTCATTTGTATAAAATTACTAATAAATCAATTCACTTGCTTGTCTGAGTTGAAATGTTGTTTATAGGCTTCCATTTCATTTTAATTGTTAGTTTGTAATTCGTCAAGAATATGTCCCTTTTTTATACAGGGTGTCCCTGGACTTCCTCTTTTCCTCTCGGGAATGTATAGATGGGGTCAAAATATTACCAGTACTTCATATAACTTTTTTTCCTAAAAGTCTTCGTAACCAAGTTACGGGCCCTCGAAGTTACAAAATGAAAAATGTTTTTCTTTGATAACTTTTCAAGTGAATATTCAAAATCATCCAAATTTTGGTAATTGACTAAACAAATGAATTCCGTCGATGAGCTTTCATGCAGGAGTCAGTTGTTTTGCTACAAAGTCAGGAACGGACTACCCCCGATGGTCCACACCCCGAAACTTTGAAATGACAGATATTTTTCAATATTTTTCAACAAAATAAAGTTACTTGGACAATTTTATGAGTAAAAGTACTCGTGTGGAAAGTCGATCGGAGCAACGAGTCTTGATAAAAATGTAGTTCTACTCGACGACATCAAACCCGCTCGTCCACCATTATTTGAAATGAATAATTATAATTATTCATCAAAGCAGAAATAATAATGATAACGTTAATTCAACAACATTTATAACAGGAATAATACAAAGTATGCTAAAATGAAGTCGTAAACAAAAAGTACAGTACCTATATGGAAGTTTAAGTCACAATTGTGATAGCAGATATTTTTTCAAAAGAAATATCAAGTTCTGTAGATTCGTGGTGTTTTTAAACTAACAAGCTACTCTACTATGAAATATCGAATTCATTCCATATTTTGTATGTACATAATACGTGTGGAATAATCACGTTTCGTGTTGATCAGTTATCTGAATCTCATGAAACTCAACATTCGAATGTTTCAAATTCTTCTTCACAGCTAAACTGTTGAGGAGTTTCACTGATAATTATAATTTTATGGGAGAAATTTTTCAACACGAATCTAAATTTAGCTGAAAAAACGCACATCGGAAAAAATATTTACTATACTAATAAAAAGCAAACGAATGAACTACAAAAACGGCTGCACATGATCAGGTGAAAAATATCCAGAGAATAATTATGTTCCATTCCTTTCACAGATGTTGACAAAAAAACCTTTTAGAAAGTTTTGATAAAAAATGAGAAACTAGAATGCGATTTTGTTTTGTTGAGTGGTGCGTTTTCATATGACTATCATTGTATTGTCAATATTCTATAGGATATTTTGAATTTTTTTGATATGGCCGAACAGTTTACATTCAATGAATATGCAGATATGCATGTATTTTATGGACGAGCATTTTGTAATGCTGCAGAAGCTCGTCGTCTGTATTCCGAGCATTTTCCCAATCGAACGGTACCGTCAAGAGAAACATTCGAGCGTGTCGATCGCAGCTTGAGGGAGACAGGTATGTAATAATTGATAATTAATTTGAGCCCGTTGTTTTATTTCGATATTATTGTAGGTACAGTTTTGCCAAAACGAGGTGGTGAGGGCGCTCCTAGGACTGTACGTACCGTTGTATTGGAGGAAAATATTTTGGAAGCCGTCGCTGATGATCCTTCAATGAGCATCAGAAATCTATCAGAACAGTTCCATACATCCAAGTCCACTATTCATAGAATAATTAGGGAACAACTGCTCCACCCATTTCACATCCAGAAGGTACATGCCATGACACCTCAAGATTTTCCAGCACGACTGGAATATGCCAATTGGTTCATGGATAGGCAAAGAGAGGATATGACTTTTATTAATCGAGTTTTATTCACTGATGAAGCAGGTTCCAGTAGAGATGGAGTTATCAACTCTCATAATCTCCATATATGGGCCGAAGAAAATCCCCATGGGATATTGCAAACCAAACACCAACGGAAATTCAACGTGAATGTTTGGGCTGGTATCATAGGAAACCATCTTATAGGACCATTCGTTCTACAGGACCGATTGAATGGAGAACGTTATTTGGAGTTCATTCAGAACGATTTGAATGGACTTTTGGAACATGTTCCATTGCAAACCTGAAGAGATATGGGGTTTATGCATGATGGCGCTCCTTCTCATTTTAGTTTGATTGTGCGTGACTATCTGAACCATATTTTCCACAATAGATGGATTGGTAGAGGTGGGCCATATTCATGGCCATCGCGGTCTCCGGATTTAAATCCATTGGATTTCTTTCTGTGGGGGCATCTAAAAAGCCTTGTTTACGCTACACCTATTCACACAAGAGATGCATTGTTGAATAGAATAACATTACATTGTGAAGCCATACGAAACGACCCTGGAATGCTATTTCAAGTATAGAGAGGGTGTCTTCGCAGACTAAGAAAATGTATAGAGAGAGAAGGTGGTCATATCGAGCAGTTTCTGTAGCGGATTTTTCATTTCTGTTTGCTCTTGAGGCTCTTGAGTTTCGTTAGTTAAACGTGTTTGCATTATAAAAATTCGTTATGAACATTTTACCTATCATTTCCATTTTCCTTAAAAACTAATATTTTCGAATAATGGTAGACATCTCAGGATAAATGTTGTTGAATTAACGTTATCATTATTATTTCTGCTTTGATAATTATTCATTTCAAATAATGGTGGACGAGCGGGTTGGATGTCGTCGAGTGAAACTACATTTTTATCAAGACTCGTTGTTCCGATCGACTTTCCACACGAGTACTTTTATTCATAAAATTGTCCAAGTAACCTTAATTTGTTGAAAAATATTGAAAAATATCTGTTATTTCAAAGTTTTGGGGTGTGGACCATCGGGGGTAGTCCGTTCCTGACTTTGTAGAAAACCAACTGACTCCTGCATGAAAGCTCATCGAAGGAATTCATTTGTTTAGTCAATTACCAAAATTTGGATGATTTTGAATATTCACTTGAAAAGTTATCAAAGAAAAACATTTTTCATTTTTTAACTTCGAGGGCCCGTTACTTGGTAACGAAGGATTTTAGGAAAAAAAGTTATATGAAGTACTGGTGATATTTTGACCCCATCTATACATTCCCGAGAGGAAAAGAGGAAGTCCAGGGACACCCTGTATATGTTTTTTCATTGAATATTTATTCATATTATTTGTATAACTGTATGATCTCTCAAAAGTGTGCGGTTGGAATATGATATTTAAGCATAAATTAGCAAAGAAAATTCTGTTTTCTATTACGTTTTGTTTTTTGTCACATGCTTTTTCAGGATGATATTTATGATTTGCAATTGCTTCAAATAAACCTATCATAATATGTAATGTATTATTCAGTTTCTTTCCTTACCACTTATAGCTGTTCATATTACAGATGAGATACTTTGGATTCAAGTAACTAAATACATCCAAATGAGAGGGACAGTTTATAAACAGAAGCATTAGTTCATCTTTGATGAAGTAAATGAGTTTATTCAATTTATACAAATAGAAGCTTTTCAATGTAAAATGCTTCTCTTCAAAGGAAAACAATTAATTTCTCATTCGGAGACATTTAAATGATGTTCCAAGTAAACATATCATTCTTTCAAAACCTAAAACAGTTTTGCTTCGAGATTAATTTTGCTCGGACTAAAGAATGCATATTTACTTCTTTTGAGCTAATGTGATTATTTCTATTGAAATGTATGCACAATTTTGGTGGAATATTTTTTTTTACTTAGAAGAAGTGTTTATTCAGTCCATTTGAAATGATGATTCAAATTCAACTTGAGAGAATATGTTTCTCAGTTTAAAAAAATATTTCTTCATGAATATAGGCGAGCAAGATTTCTTTAAATCTAGATAATTTTCTTCACTTTGAGAATTTTATTTTCACTGTGTACCTCAATTTCTATTAATACCTACAGGAGTGGTATAAAATGGAGAATGTAACGAATCATTGTTAGTTCATTGTATGAGTTTGAAAATGTCCGTATAGGACGAAACTGCAGTAACGTTAGTTACAAATGAAAGTGGTAAAAAACATAGAAAGTTTCATTTCTCCTTTCTTCAACTTCCTTTTTATTGATTTTCTAGCTTTCGTGATAGCTGGTGATGAGAATGGTTTAGGCACGTTGACGATAGACTGTACATATCACAAAACAATGGAATAAGAATAGATCAAATAACAAAGGAAATTAACGAAATAAATCAAAAACAACTCAAAACTCAAGTACCTGGACATAACCATCGGATATAACCACAACAAAACACAATTTCAAATGGCTATATACAGGAAACCGACACAAACAAGCTCCACCATACCCGCAAGTTCAAATCATCCACCATCACACAAAATGGCTGCCTATGACGCATTCTTATACAGAATGTTGAGGATACCACTTAGCAATGAAGCCCGGAACAAAGAATGGAAAATCATATACCAAATATCGAACGAGAACAGATACACCCAAAAGACAATAGATAAATTAGAAAACAGAAGCAAACAAAAAATACAGAACAAGGATTTAACCAATTCAATAGATGAAATAACACAACGTTGGACAGCATTCAAGTACGTAGGACACCAAAGCAAAAAACTAACAAACATCTTCAAACTAGAAAAGTCAAATTTTCTATTCAAGAATCAACAAAAAGTTCCGAGTCAGTCGAATCATCAGTAACAATTATTTTTATCCGCTCTGAACCTCCTGTTTTGAAAAGTACCTGTAATTTCTACTATTTGAAATCGATAATTTGTATGAATTGCAATAAAGTCTACACTGCGAAGACATGTAACTATCATCATGAATGAATAACACTGCCTTCACATTTATAAAAAAGCACGAACAGCTCATAATTTCCTAATCTCCTTACCTTTGGCTGCTGCAACATTCAGTGCCATTGGTCCATTAAAGTTATCTATCCATCCCACAACTGGTTCAAGTATACTTGGTGCAACTGAAAAAAAATATTGTAGGTAGTTCAAAATGTTGCTCATGGTGAATAATTTCAGATATTTTCTGATCCCAAAATGATTTGTTCTCTGAAGGAGAACTATCAGATCGGGGCAATTTTTGATCAAAAAAGGTATGTAAAAAAACCAATAATAATAATGATAATTTTTATTGATCCCAAGATGCTCCATGACAAGCAGATTTCAACAAAGTATAAAACATATGGTCTAAAGCTCATGGTTCGGGAGCTACAAATTATTTGAGTGGAAAACGAGCGATACTGAATAAATTTTGATAAAATTATTTGCAGGAAAAATGAAACAACCGGTCATCAATTATACAGGAGGACATATTTGGAAATATTCGTTCTATAGTAAAACCAATAATGATTGAGAGTAAAGCGCGTCGTCATATCTAAATTTTACGTTACCAGTTTATAGCAGAATCAAAATATAGTAAGCAGTAGAGTTGTAGGTTGTGGCAAATTATAGATAATACACAATACTAGTACGATTAAAAGGTATTATTTATGACAAAAATCAGTAATGAGTAATACTTATACATTTCCTGATTACTGATCGGTTAAAATTCATTATTTTCTGTATAGTGTTAGATATTTATTACAACTAGTGGCAACGCTGTACGCAACGATATTTCTGTCTTTGTCACTTTACCGTAACTTCCATCTCATCGTTGCAGTCATCACTAATGTACTTGCAGCC
Organism: Leptinotarsa decemlineata; assembly: GCF_025532065.1. Classification (NCBI taxonomy): domain Eukaryota; kingdom Metazoa; phylum Arthropoda; class Insecta; order Coleoptera; family Chrysomelidae; genus Leptinotarsa; species Leptinotarsa decemlineata. The sequence continues at coordinate 1,225,696 of NW_027412572.1, read as the reverse complement.
ATGAGCGTATCATTGGTTTGTGAATTATACAGCGTGAATTGTACGTTTTACAGTTAAGTTAGTCAGCAATCGACGTGTTGTGATAACAATTGGTGAAAATAATAGTGCTAATAAGTGTTCAAGCGTTACATAATCATATTTCTACACCGTTCTCAAACTATTCAAAAAATGGGAGACATGGTCGGGCCTTCCACGTCGAAAAAGGTAAAACGGTCGGAGTCTCGGTCAGTAAGAGAAAAACAAATTGTACTGCGAGTATTTCACTGTCTTGAAAGAGATCATCAGCCACCAAAAGATGACTTTGTGCATATGTGCTGTAATTCTACGTGTGTACCTCCGAATAACCAATCGGGCATTTCTACATCATTAAGTTCCACAATTACAAAAGATAAATTAATTGATATGTGCTCTGATTATACCGGTGTACCAAAATCATCGATTTACAAAATACTAAGAGAAGCAGAAATTCATGGGGACGTACAAACGCCAAAAACTAGTAGCGGACGAAAAAAAAATCACAGTTGATGAAGAAGCCAAAACCAGTATACGCAGAATTATTCACAGTTTCTTTTTCAGAAATGAGCTGCCCACACTACAAACAGTTCTGGAGGCACTTAGCGATCATGAATTGGTCCCAAAAATGGGTAAAGAAACTTTTAGGAAACTTGTACACGAAATGAAATTTACGTACGGAAAAGTTGACAGGAAAAGCATTCTCATTAAACGTCAAGAAATAATAGCATGGAGAAGAAACTATCCAAGAAAAATTGACGAATTTCGGAAGCTCAAAAAAAAATTGTACTTCATGGACGAGACATGGGTTAACCAAGGACATACGGTCAAAAAAGTATGGCAGGATGGTAATATAACAAGTGCACGACAAGCCTTTATTGAAGGTTTGTCACTTGGGTTAAAACAACCATCTGGAAAAGGTAGTCGTCTGATAGTTACGCATATAGGAAGCGACAGTGGATTTTTACCAAATGGTGAATTGATATTTGAATCTAAGAAAACAGGCGACTATCATGAAGAGATGAATGCGGAGGTGTTTGAAAAATGGTTTGAAGGCATCATTCAACGTGTGGAACCTGGGTCTGTCATCGTCATGGACAATGCATCATACTATAGTCGACATTTAGAACCATTACCGAAACAATCATGGAAAAAAGCAGCAATTCAAAAATGTTCAATTAATAAGAACATCCAATATAACAAAGATAGTTTAAAGGCAGAGCTACTTCAGATAACAAAATTACACACAGACAAATATAAAAAATTCGCAGTGGATGAAATGGCGTTAAGTGGTAACCTTAATGCGTTAATTACAGTTTTAAGGTCACCACCATACCACTGCGAATTAAACCCAATAGAATTAATCTGGGCGCAAGTAAAAAGATATGTGGCACGAGAAAACAGAACATTTAAATTAGTGGACATGCAACATCACCTACAAGAAGCTATTCGAACTGTTTCTGCAGAAGACTGGAAAAAATGCATGCAGCATGTTTTAAAAGAGGAGCAAAAAATGTGGGACGTAGACAACTGTATTGAACACAATATTGAACCAATCATAATTCACTTTGATGATAGCGGTAGCAACAGTGACGAATCTGAGGTTGAAGATTAGACGAAAATTTGTACATTTACATTTATATTATATTCTATTATCAAAAATTGTAATTTGTATTTTCTAGTACCCCTGACGATGAGTTTAAGTTACTCGAAAGCTTGAGAATAGTTATAAAGAGTTCACTTATCAGTTGCTGCAACCCAATTGTTAATTTATTTGGTACCTACTATAATTACCACGATTATTACTCCGTTTTCATAAGGCCCACCTAATGACTGCAACGATTAGGTAAATTACGATATTGCAAAGTTTTAATGAAATAAATAAAAAATGTGTATGAATATTTCAACTAATTGTACTAAGAATTTTTCTTTCATTCTTAACCCTCTCAAAAATTAATAAGCACGCCCCCGATTTGCTGTCAACTGGGCTTACTTCTACTCTCGATCATTATTGGTTTTAGTATAGAGACAAATATGGAAGCAATAAATCAGAAAAAGAGATTTTTTTATTAATTCTTGAATCAAAATCTGATGACTGGACAATGAGAACAAAAAAATTCGACAGTAAATGTTCAAAAACGTTTCCACCAACATCCATACAATGGTACAAACAAGCTCATATTGCTTCCCTCACATGGTTGAGAATCTCGGGAGTTATTTCTTTGCAATGCCTCATGATATTCTCTATCAAATATTCTAATGTTGTTGATTCTATCTCATACACTTTAGATTTCAAATGACCTCATAAAAAGAAACCTAAAGGAGTATGATCCGGAGACCGTGGTAGCCATTTTGTAGGACCTCTTTTGCCAATCCAGCGACCAGGAAGATGATCTTCCAAAAATTGTCGCACTGGAGCTGCATACTGCGGAGGGCCACCATTTGTGGCCAACGTAATGTTATGTCAATTAGCCCAAATTTTTTTATCGGTGAGGAAGGAGTAGTTGTTTTTGCAATAGATTATTTTCAAAATTCTTTTTTGGAGGACATCCAACTGCTTCAAATGGGTTTTAACTGAACCACCCACCCCAGCTGAGAATGGCGTATTGTAGTCTTGACTGAACGAGAGCGTAGTATATCATTTTCAGGTAAGTGATGTCAAGTATCGATTTTAATTTTTTGAATCTATACAGCGTGACTCACGGTCGATGGTAGGTTAGAAGTTTCTGGAAAACGCAAAGCATGATTTTTCTGAAAATTCCATCTCTCACATTTCCTTACACATTTCCTAAAATTGCGGCGTTGCCACTTCTATCAAAAAGTCCTAGCAACTATATTTTTTTGAATGGAACACCCCGTATATTGATACATTTTTGGAATCGCTCTAGTATATTAATACTTTTTTGTCAATAATGTCCTATACCTATCTCTATCTGTTTTCGAGATAAATAATAAAATGTGCTAAATATGGTCCAAAACATAGCCTTAATTGAAATTAAGTACATCAGTACTCTCAATTCATGAAAATTTGATATTTTGATGATAGTTTGGACAAACACGAATTATTCAAGTAACACCAAGAAATCGACTCCATATCATACAGGGCGTGCTAAAATTACTATTATTTCCATTGTGTATAAAAGTAGTCGAAAGTTCATTTTTTCAAATGAAACCCCCTGTATATTACTCGATAAATTGAAAGATGGTGAAAAATGCTACAAGATGATATACATGTCCCTATACCTAAATCGTCAAGTTTTCTTAATAAAGCCGTTTTTGTGGAAAAATAGGTATTCACGTTTTACCTACAATTGTTGAAAGTGGCATTTTATTTTTTGAGTGGGGATTATTGCAAATCGAGCGTCAGCAAGTGAAGCAAACTCACGAGCAAAATAAAATCACTTTCAACAAATGTGGCATACAAATTTTTTTGTATAACGTTACTGCTGATAATTAAAAAAATTATAGGGTCCATGGGATTTGAACACACGATCTTTGGATCACAAGGCATATGCTACAACTACATACGCTAACTCACGTTATTTCAAGCAGGATTATTGGTTAGTCATGAAAGACTTTCTACAGTTGGACTGAATACTACTTCGTCATCGTCAGTAACTTCACAGGGATTTAATATTACCAATAGCACGAACTGCATGTGTGAACTTTTCTAAATGATTTTTTGGTAGGTGTTCTGATTGAAGTGTTTCTATCAAAGAGATTTTCAATAACTGTTGTACAAAAAATAATTTTTTAAGAAATTGATTTCTAGGTAGCCGTGGAAATATCAAGCTTCTGACAGTTTGGTGACTTTATAAGTAATTGATAAATGGTTATTGACGGAGTTTCGAAAAATCGCCAAAAATGAATGCAAATATTGATTATTCAAACGAAGTTCTTATGAAATTATTTATTATACAAGGATAGTGTGGCTCCATGTTAAAAGCGCCTTCAATATTACCAAAACCTGTTACTTCAAATGAGGACAATACTGTTAACGTTTTAGCATATTTTTATGCATATCCAGAAGCTTCCATTCGCAGTGCAGAAAAAGATTTAGGTGTATCACATGCTTCAGTACAACGAATTTTGAAAAATCACGGAGTGCATCCGTATGAATTTACCAAAGTTCAAGCTCTTAGAGCAGAAGACTTCGAATGTAGAATGCATTTTTGTGCCTTCAGAGGAATATAGGACTTCGTGGTTTCAACTGGACGGAGCGCCAGCTCATTCCACCCAGGAAGTTTCCAGGAAACTTGACGAACTCTTCGACGAAAGTTGGTTAGGCGTTTAGGGCCGTGGTATTGGCCACCGAGATCACCCGATCTCACGCCACTTGACTTTTTTTATGGGGTGTTTTGAAAGAAAGGGTATACAGTACTCCAGTGCCTACCAAAGAAGAATTGCGACGGCGAATAGTGCGGAGTATTGAAGATCTGGATCCCCAGGAAATTGAAAAAGCAACCACAAGTCGCGTACATAAAAACATTTCAAAGTGTTTAGAATGTAATGGACAACATTTTCAGCATTTATTGTGAAAATGTAATATTTTGTTAACAATTTTGTTATTTTGAATAATCCAATTCTGTTATTGTCTGTACTTTCACATGTTTTAGCCAACAAAATCTTACTTTTCACCTAGAAATGACTGAGTTTTGGTACAGTTGTTCCCTGGGAATTTTTTACACGTTCTGACAATGATATGATCACTTTGTTCATGTGAACAAATTGTCATAAGAACTCCGTTTGAATAATCGATATTTGCATTCATTTTGGAAGGTGATCCGAAACACCGTCGATAACTCTTTGTAAATTACTTATAAAAGTAACCAAACTGCTATAAGCTTGATAATTCCACTGCTACCTAAATCCAAATTCTAAAAAAAAATAATGTTCCTAGAAGAAGCGACTTTATTGAGAAAACTTGACGATTCAGGTATAGGGATATGATATATCATCTTGAAGCATTTTTCACCATCTTTCAATTTACCGAGTAATATACAGGGGGTTTCATTCGAAAAAATGAACTTTCGACTACTTTTATGCACAATGGAAATAAAAGTAATTTTAGCACGCCCTGTATGATATGGAGTCGATTTCTTGGTGTTATTTGAATATTTCGAGTTTGTCCAAACTATCATCAAAATATCAACTTTTCATGAATTGAGAGTACTGATGTACCTAATTGCAATTAAGGATATGTTTTGGACCATATTTAGCACAATTTATTTTTCATCTCGAAAACAGATGAAGATAGGTATAGGACATTATTAACAAAAAAGTATTAAAATACCAAAGCAATTTCAAAAATGTATTACTATATGGGGTGTTCCATTTGAAAAAATAAAGTTGCTAGGACTTTTTGATGGAAGTGGCATTGCCGCACTGCTGAAAATATTTTAGATCGATAGAACAGGTAAGGAAATGTGAGAGGTGAAATTTTCAGAAAAATAATGCTTTGCTTTTTCTAGAAACGTCTAACCTACCATCAACCGTGAGTCACGCTGTATAATAAGCATCTTAATGTCTTCGTTATATTCGTTATGTGAAGATCCCAGCGCAGGTGTTTATCTATTGTTACTCCTGAATACACACTTTATGTCGTTTCGCGAATGTATTACTTTCATATTTCCGTTATGTTCTAAGTGCAAATTATCAAAATTGGATAGTGTGGTTTTATGAAGTGAAAAAAATTTTCACAGACTGTCAACATGGATTTAGGCCATCAAAATCAATAGAGACAGCATCCGCACATTTTTTCAAAAATGTATATAAAGAGCTAGATGATTGAAAAAATGTTTTAACTGTATTTTTAGACCTATCTGAAGCTTTCTAAAAAATTATATAATATCGGTATAAGAGGATGTCTCCTAAGCTATATCAACTCCTACATGGAAAAAAGGAAACTAATTGTAAAATGTAATGAATTTCAATCGGATATGCATGACGTAACTCTCGCTGTTCCACAAGGCTCTATTTTAGGCGCACTACTATTTTTGATTTATGTTAATGATTCACCAAATCATATTCAATATGGTGCCACCACTTTGTATGCTGACGATACCACTGTTACTGTGTGGTATCGTCTTATTTTATCATCATAGGAAAACGGTGTTTATGAATTTTAACCTTACGAGACCATTAACACCCGGCTGAAATTTTGTTTTATCTGAAACAACTAAGTTCCTTGGCACCTTTATAGACAGCAAATCAACATGGGAACCACACATTGACCACATCTGCAAGCTGCTTAATAAAGCTTATTTTGCCATTATACAGCTTGAAGACACAATTGCCAAACAGGGTATTTTGAGTGTGTATTATGCTTTAGCTTACTGAGACTGATTTTCAATATAAATCGTTTAGATAGCTGTAAAGAAATTTTTATAAATAATAATATTTCTACGGTACCTAGTATTTACATTTATAAATGTCTGGTGTACGCGAAAATTAATATACTTTTTTTTAATACCTCTGCGGAAAGGCACATGTACGAAACACGACATGAAAAAGTATTGTTGATACCTGGGCATAAAACAACTGCATTTAAAAACTCTCTATATCATAACTATATTATTTTATTTAATTGTGTTCTTTTGCCTATCGGGTTTCCAATTCTCCCCCACTAAGCGCGTTCTATTTTCTAAAAAATCCCTACTGAAATTGAATGATCAGCAATTGGAGTTTGTGGACGAAATGAGATTTCTGGGGCTGACATTTGATAGACAACTGAAATGGAAATCCCATGTAAGCAATCTGAAGAAAAGCTGTCAGAGGGGTTTGAATCTGATGAAAATACTCTCGAATCATACATGGGGAGCTGACAGTATTACTCTCTTAAGTATATATCGTGCTCTCATTCGATCCAAGCTAGATTATGGTTCTGTCGTTTATGGTTCAGCGAAAGCAACTCTCCTGAAGTCCTTGAATGTGATCCAATATTCGGCCATGAGGATTGGTTGAGGCCGGAGAACAACCCCTTTCCTTAAGTTATGCCGCAAGAGTAGCCGAGTAGCCTTCCTATCGATATACATTCTCAGATCGTTTCCAACATATTTTTGAACAGAAACAAAATTACCCCTTACCCTTTTATGTGAAAATTGCCAAAGTTTCTGATAACCATATAGACTTTCCAAATATTCTTCCTCTTGACTTGAAAAGTTCCCCTCCCTGGACATTACCAATTACTCCCTGTGATACCTATCTCCTCAACTTTCCCAAATACGATACCCCTTCAAATTTCATAAAGAAATCCTTCGCCGAACTGGTCTCCAAATATCAGCACTTCAAGCGTATATACAGGGTGTCCCTGGACTTCCTCTTTTCCTCTCGGGAATGTATAGATGGGGTCAAAATATCACCAGTACTTCATATAACTTTTTTTCCTAAAAGTCTTCGTAACCAAGTTACGGGCCCTCGAAGTTACAAAATGAAAAATGTTTTTCTTTGATAACTTTTCAAGTGAATATTCAAAATCATCCAAATTTTGGTAATTGACTAAACAAATGAATTCCGTCGATGAGCTTTCATGCAGGAGTCAGTTGTTTTGCTACAAAGTCAGGAACGGACTACCCCCGATGGTCCACACCCCAAAACTTTGAAATGACAGATATTTTTCAACATTTTTCAACAAAATAAGGTTACTTGGACAATTTTATGAATAAAAGTACTCGTGTGGAAAGTCGATCGGAGCAACGAGTTTTGATAAAAATGTAGTTCTACTCGACGACATCAAACCCGCTCGTCCACCATTATTTGAAATGAATAATTATCAAAGCAGAAATAATAATGATAACGTTAATTCAACAACATTTATAACAGGAATAATACAAAGTATGCTAAAATGAAGTCGTAAACAAAAAGTACAGTACCTATATGGAAGTTTAAGTCACAATTGTGATAGCAGATATTTTTTCAAAAGAAATATCAAGTTCTGTAGATTCGTGGTGTTTTTAAACTAACAAGCTACTCTACTATGAAATATCGAATTCATTCCATATTTTGTATGTACATAATACGTGTGGAATAATCACGTTTCGTGTTGATCAGTTATCTGAATCTCATGAAACTCAACATTCGAATGTTTCAAATTCTTCTTCACAGCTAAACTGTTGAGGAGTTTCACTGATAATTATAATTTTATGGGAGAAATTCTTTAACACGAATCTAAATTTAGCTGAAAAAACGCACATGGGAAAAAATATTTACACTACTAATAAAAAGCAAACGAATGAACTACAAAAACGGCTGCACATGATCAGGTGAAAAATATCCAGGGAATAATTATGTTCCATTTCTTTCACAGATGTTGACAAAAAAACCTTTTAGAAAGTTTTGATAAAAAATGAGGAACTGGAATGCGATTTTGTTTTGTTGAGTGGTGCGTTGTCATATGACTATCATTGTATTGTGAATATTCTATAGGATATTTTGAATTTTTTTGATATGGCCGAACAGTTTACATTCAATGAATATGCAGATATGCATGTATTTTATGGACGAGCATTTTGTAATGCTGCAGAAGCTCGTCGTCTGTATTCCGAGCATTTTCCCAATCGAACGGTACCGTCAAGAGAAACATTCGAGCGTGTCGATCGCAGCTTGAGGGAGACAGGTATGTAATAATTGATAATTAATTTGAGCACGTTGTTTTATTTCGATATCATTGTAGGTACAGTTTTGCCAAAACGAGGTGGTGAGGGCGCTCTTAGGACTGTACGTACCGTTGTATTGGAGGAAAATATTTTGGAAGCCGTCGCTGATGATCCTTCAATGAGCATCAGAAATCTATCACAACAGTTCCATACATCCAAGTCCACTATTCATAGAATAATTAGGGAACAACTGCTCCACCCATTTCACATCCAGAAGGTACATGCCATGACACCTTAAGATTTTCCAGCATGACTGGAATATGCCATTTGGTTTATGGATAGGCAAAGAAATGATATGACTTTTATTAATCGAGTTTTATTCACTGATGAAGCAGGTTTCAGTAGAGATGGAGTTATCAACTCTCATAATCTCCATATATGGGCCGAAGAAAATCTCCATGGGATATTGCAAACCAAACACCAACGGAAATTCAACGTGAATGTTTGGGCTGGTATCATAGGAAACCATCTTATAGGACCATTCGTTCTACAGGACCGATTGAATGGAGAACGTTATTTGGAGTTCATTCAGAACGATTTGAATGGACTTTTGGAACATGTTCCATTGCAAACCCGAAGAGATATGTGGTTTATGCATGATGGCGCTCCTCCTCATTTTAGTTTGATTGTGCGTGACCATCTGAACCATATTTTCCACAATAGATGGATTGGTAGAGGTGGGCCATATTCATGGCCATCGCGGTCTCCGGATTTAAATCCATTGGATTTCTTTCTGTGGGGGCATCTAAAAAGCCTTGTTTACGCTACACCTATTCACACAAGAGATGCATTGTTGAATAGAATAACATTACATTGTGAAGCCATACGAAACGACCCTGGAATGCTATTTCAAGTACAGAGAGGGTGTCTTCGCAGACTAAGAAAATGTATAGAGAGAGAAGGTGGTCATATCGAGCAGTTTCTGTAGCGGATTTTTCATTTCTGTTTGCTCTTGAGGCTTTTGAGTTTCGTTAGTTAAACGTGTTTGCATTATAAAAATTCGTTATGAACATTTTACCTATCATTTCCATTTTCCTCAAAAACTAATATTTTCGAATAATGGTAGACATCTCAGGATAAATGTTGTTAAATTAACGTTATCATTATTATTTCTGCTTTGATAATTATTCATTTCAAATAATGGTGGACGAGCGGGTTTGATGTCGTCGAGTAGAACTACATTTTTATCAAGACTCGTTGCTCCGATCGACTTTCCACACGAGTACTTTTATTCATAAAATTGTCCAAACCTTAATTTGTTGAAAAATATTGAAAAATATCTGTCATTTCAAAGTTTTGGGGTGTGGACCACCGGGGTAGTCCGTTCCTGACTTTGTAGCAAAACAACTGACTCCTGCATGAAAGCTCATCGAAGGAATTCATTTGTTTAGTCAATTACCAAAATTTGGATGATTTTGAATATTCACTTGAAAAGTGAACTTGAAAAAGTGAACTTGAAAAATGAAAACATTTTTCATTTTGTAACTTCGAGGGCCCGTTACTTGGTAACGAAGGATTTTAGGAAAAAAAGTTATATGAAGTACTGGTGATATTTTGACCCCATCTATACATTCCCGAGAGGAAAAGAAGAAGTCCAGGGACACCCTGTATACCGATTCTTCCAAAACAGTTGTCAGAGTAGGAGCCGCTGTGATAACAGATACCACCACTTACACTTATCGACTGCCGTCTTTCTCCAGTATCTATTCTATTAAGACTGAACTGGGAAAGTTATTACAGGATGGTAAACACATTGAGATAGTTTGGATTCCTCCTCATATGGGAATAAGGGTAATGAAAGGGCCGATTCAGAAGCTCGACTGTCGAGAGATCCAACGAGTGCCCTATCAAGACGTTTATCTCCAAATCAAAGAGCTCATATGCGACAGATGGAGGCAAGGGTGGCAATCCCTATATGATAATAAACTCAGAGCCATCAATCCGAATCTAGTCACTCAAAATTACCGAGCTCTCACCCGCAGACAGCAAGTTTTACTTACACGCCTGAGAATTGGACATACGAAATTTACCCATCTACATCTCCTAAAGCATGAAGAGCCTCGCATTTGTGATACCTGCAGTGTGACGAGGAGTGTTGAACATTTCATCTCTGATTGCCCAGATGAAGAAAGACAATTTTTCGGATTACCAAGCGACCTCACCAATGCATTGGATGTTACGAACTGGCCGTGGAATTGGCCGCGGTGGTAGTGCGTCCGACTCACGATCGGAAGGTCGTGTGTTTGATTCTCGCCTCGACCAGATATTTTTCTCGAGAGAATTTATCTGGTTGAAGCTTGAATGATTCTGCTGTGTTGGGAATCACACGTTAAAAGGTAAGACCGCGTTAGTCCTTAGCTCGCACAAGTTTCTCAACTTCTGAGAGTTGTCGTTCGTATGGGAGCGGCAGCTGATTAACGAAAAAACAGACTTTGAACAGATTTTTTTTAAACAGATTTTACTTCCCTTTATAGTTTTTTGGAAAATGTTGGCATCTCTAACGAAATTTAATGTACCTACTGTAACCGTTAATAACCCTAGTGGTTGATGCGGTGATTTTCCTTTTAAATAAAAAAAAAGAAATGAAGTCATCTTCATTTGAAAATGGAATGAAAAAATATTTGATACTGAATGCTTTTTATAGTATAGACGAGTTTATGAGTAGAAATAAATGACCTGTCAAACTGAAAATAGAAGAAATGAGGAATCTAAATTATTTCCTCATTGTGTTAACTTTTATGCAGTGTAAATATTTTGTTTTGTCCCATATGCACCTGTTTTTGTTGTGAATTTTACAGGTATAAATTAAATTATACAATCATATTTTTAAAATATTTTTATGTGTAACAATGTGATGATTCAGTTTTCAATCTGTCTTTTCATCATTTATTTTCTTACATGATTCTATTGTATTTAATTGACGTGCCAAATTTACAATATTATATCAAATATTGGTAAATGAAATGAAATTTTATATATTACATGAATGTTATGTCTGTTAAAAGTGATATTATATAAAATTTATGACATTAAAAATAAAATAAATACAACAATAAAAATTAATTGGCGCTCCGGGGCGACTTCATTGATTCCAGTGGCGCATTTGCTTTTTCAGCTGCAGGAAAACCCGGAAAAACCTGCAGCACCACATCATCTAAAGATCTTGATCTAACAATGTCCTCTCTCTCATAAAACAAAATGTAGGGTGTCTCCAGAGGCTCCAATAAATTCAATGCATCGCCAGAACACTTCGTGACACGACTATCGTCAAACTTAAACCAGTCCGTTTCTTCTTTGACCAAGGCGTAATAATGACCACATTCAACGCCAGAACCACAGTGAACAATGACTGCATGAATATTATAACAGTGGTCTGCTAGGTTGAAATGTTCATCTATTTCGAACCTTCCAAAGAGTTTCTTGCTTCCGTTAGAGGTTGAGTCTTGTTTGAATATCATCAGTGTTATTATTAGATTGACTGGTGCCTCAGATATACTTGTTTCCTTATAACAGTCAGTTAGTTTGGCGCATGTTTGACAATACAGTTGATCATCACCTGTTAAAAATTCCATTTTCAGATGATTTAACAATAAGCTTTGCACGGACTGGTAATTAGTCGTATTAGGAAAAGCTAGATGAAGTTCCAGAAATTCACATAAGTTTTCAGTACTTCTTGAACATTTACCACAAAGTAAACAAGTGAGGATTTTTCCAGCAAAAGATTTACAAACACAAGACGAGATGGGTTGTACGGAATCATTCAGTCCAGAGCGGCTGGGAGTATTGATTTTGCTATTGTTTTGCTCACGAAGAGTATTCAACAAGAACCCCAAGAATTCAGAACAATCCTTTTGTTGTCCTAACGAGTATCTAGTGGACTTCAAAGACTCCAGGAAATCGGTTGGAGGGAAAGATGATACCTTCTTACGAAACTGCAGCTGCATGAACAGTTGTTTGAGTTTGATGAATAAGCAGGAAACATTCTCGTTCTCGTTCATCATTAAAACATATTATATTATATTATATTATATTATATTATATTATATTATATTATATTATATTATATTATATTATATTATATTATATTATATTATATCATATCATATCATATCATATCATATCATATCATATCATATCATATTATATTACATTACATTACATTACATTATATTATATTATATTATATTATATCATATTATATTATATTATATTATATTATATTATATTATATTATATTATATTATATTATATTATATTATATTATATTATATTATATTATATTATATTATATTATATTATATTATATTATATTATATTATATCATATCATATCATATCATATCATATCATATTATATTACATTACATTACATTACATTACATTATATTATATTATATTATATTATATCATATTATATTATATTATATTATATTATATTATATTATATTATATTATATTATATTATATTATATTATATTATATTATATTATATTATATTATATTATATTATATTATATTATATTATATTATATTATATTATATTATATTATATTATATTATATTATATTATAATTATATTTTAATTATTGGCAAGTGGAATGGAGAAGATTTTTTCAAAATTGACAGTTAATATTTTTTGACTGAACCAACTGAATATCCGCTTCTTTGTTTTATTTCGATATCATTGTACTCACCAATAGAGGGTCTTATAATAACCGTAGGAAATTTGTTCCTGCACAGGTCATCAACGAGTAATTCTGCAACTGATTTCGTGAAAGTGTATGTATTCGGGAGCGGATGGATTATTTTTTGTGTCATCACTTCAATAAGTCTCTCATCGCAATTTTCAGCCAAAGCAATTGCTTCTCGCCAATCATATCTGGGATATAATTTCTCCTCCAGAATCTGATTATCGGCATTAGCATACAGTGTGGAGACGTGAACGAATACTTCTAGTGATTTCATTTCAGAAGCCAAGGTTATGACTTCTCTGGTACTTCTCACGTTGGTGAAGATGGCGTCTTTAAGATGATCGTCAAATCTAACGGAAGCTGCAGAGTGAAATATGATACTGACGTTTTCGATCAAACATTTCCGGTCTTCCTCGCTGATTCCTGAAATTATAAATAGGATTTCTGAAAAAAACAATTTGAGACTGCATACGTGTTGATTATGATCCTAATAGGCCAGTAGATACAGTGAATGTGCATAGAATAATTAGCCTCATACACTGTCACACATAATATTCGCGACATATGGAGGTTTTTTTATCGAAAGATATAACGAAAATTTGATTTCGCTGTTAGATTTTGCTTGAAAAATGAGTAGGAAACAGCCTTTTTCCTTTTGTCGTGTACTACTCTGAACCTGCCAAATTAGATATCATGGAAGATCCCCAAAAAATCATTTTTTGAAAAATGCTTAAAAAAAGTTGGTCGATTTCCATTTCCATACGCTTGCTCAGAATTGGAACTCTCTACTGTCACTTCAACATTTTCCAATTTTTTTAATTTTTCGAATCTTTCGCTGTATATGCAAATATAGCGCTTTTTAATAATATTCACTCTTCATCAGATATGAAAAAGTATGTAGGAGTCTTATTTTTTGATCTGTCGAAAACTTTCGACTCAATTAATACTCATATTACAATTAACAAGCTAAGTGAACTGGGTTTCCGTGGCAAATGTCTTTCGTGGATGGGTTCATATTTCGAGATCAGAAAAATTATTGTGAGAATTGACAATCGGAGATCTTTCCCACATGATGTGAAGTCTGGTGTACCTCAATGATCGATTTTTGGTCCGCTAATTTTTCTACTATACAGGGTGTAACTAAATGAGTGTAAAACATTTAAGGAGGTGATTCCTCATCGAAAAAAAGATAGGATCTTTCATATAAACCCAACCAGCAAAGTTGTTTTATATTTTCATGGTGTTGCAACAGTTTTATTTTATTAGTATTTTATAATTACTTCCAAAATGCTAATTGATTATATTAGATGATCGGTGAACACAATACAGTTGTAGGCAATGGAAGTGTTTTATAAATTTGTCATTGAAACGTTCATGAAATAAAATTAAAAAACCATTATAAAATAGTCAGGAAATTATCACAGAAACGTTTTTGCAACTAATTTATAAAACTTATTTTCTTATAAAAGTAAATTGTTATGTAGCAGTTTTATAACACTTTTCTGTGAGATTTTCATGATAGTTATGAAACTATTTCAAGATTATTTTATAACTGTTTCCTGTAGCTTCAATGAAATTATTTTATTAGAATGCTTTCAGATACTATTTTATTTTCATTACCATATTGTCACTTCAATGATAATTTCCCAACTATTTTATAATCTAATATATAAAAATGGATGTTTGTTGGTTGGTTGGTTGGTTGGTTGGTAAGTGATAAACTTCTACATCACTCAACCGATCGTAATGAAACTTGACATGTATAATTAATTCTTCATAGAGAAGGTTTTTGGGCTATCAATTTTCCTGTAACTCGCCACTAGATGTCGCTGTAGAACAAATTTTTGAAAGCACACAATTTCATTGGAGCATTCCTTGTTAAGATACAGCCCCTTAAAGGGGGTACATAAAATTTGTAAAACAATTTTTTTCACGAGCACTAAAAAAGTTACAATTTCGAAATTGACCCAACATTTTGTACTACCAAAAAGAAACTCAGCCTGGAATTTATTTGGTTTACCCCATGGTTGTAAGGAGTGGAAAACGCATCCCCTAAAATTTATTTCCAATGCAACTTTTTGTCTTATTTGTTTACCATTTTAAAATTCATTTCCGATAGCTTGTTTCATTCTAAACAAAAAATGTTTCTTGGATTTTTTGTCCAAAATAAACCAGTTCGCAGCAAAAAATTATTTTACGAACATCTACAGAGATTCATCGTCAGAAATGCGAACTGGATTTATTGGTATTTTGTAGTTAGTACCTGCATTAAACGATTTAAGGGTAATAAACAAAACTGATTTATCAATAACAAAACATGTAGAAATCATAGTAAATGTTTACGCATGCGTCTAGACGTCGGCGCATTGAGCCACGTATTCGCTCAAATATTCCTGGAGTTTCTCTGATTACCCTGCACGCATCGATGATGCGGTTGCTCAAGTCCTCTACATCGCGAACAGGAGTACGATGAACCAAATGCTGTAAATGGCCCCAAATAGAGAAATCGAGAGGATTGAGATCCGGGGTTCGAGCGGGCCAGTTCTGTGGTCCTACTCGACCTATCCACTGATTTGCATATGTTTCACTTAAATGCTTACGTGCTACTTGACTGAAATGGGCGGGAGCCCCATCATGCATAAAAAACATATCCCTTCTGACGTCCGAAGGAACTTCCTCCGGCAGTACTGGATGCACTTCTCTTGAAAATTGAACGTATGCCTCACCATTCAATCGAGGAGGTAGAAAATGAGGCCCAATAACTCCCCAATAACTCCGAGCCACACGTTAAGAGAAAACTGTTCTTGATGATTAGTTTCGACAATAGCGTGAGGGTTTTCATCAGCCCATATGTTGTAATTATGAAAATAATAATTTTGATTGTCAAGTTGGCGGGAATCCGGTCAAAATGTTGAAGAAAATCAATTTCTGAATTGTCGACGTTTCGAAACTTTATTGTTCCATCTTCAGGGCTCTGAAGTATGAGAACAAGACATACATTTCGAAATGGAAATTTACAAAGCAGTTCTGTTAGAAACAAAATGAATTATGTAATACAACAATCGTTAAAAGATAATAAACGGTTCGAACACTTTACAAAAAAACAACGTTGATGAGTACTTACATTCAGGGCGGCTTTCCGAGTTGAAAGGTGAAGTGAATAATTTCGACATGAAAAATAAATACGTACACAGGTTCCTGAAAGACGTTGACACAGACACGATGGGATTAACAATCTGAACTGTTTGTAAATCGTTCTTTATGATTCAAAAAAACCCATGAAAGAAATGAGAATTGTATTCGGAAAAAGCAGTCGGTTAATGATTCTAAAGTTAGTTATTGTTTGATTTTTTCTATTAGATTGAAATACTCTAGAAAATAAAAAAAATTAAAATTAGTATGAAATCTGAAAATACAATTGAAAATCATTTATTCACGAGAATAAAAACAAAAACACCAATATTGTCTATGAAATACCATGTGCTGAATGTGAGAAAATATATATAGGGCAAGCAGGCAGGTATCTCAAACGAAGAATTACTGATCATAGCAGGGATTGTAAAAATATACACAACCTACTAAAAACAATGAAGAATCCTACTAGCCTTGCAGAACATTGCAATCGTTCCTTTATACGTTTGATTATGAGTCAGTCAGTATTATATAGGACAACAGAAGATACTAAAAAAAAGAATCCTGAACGAAATGATTGAAATAACAAAACATGGAAGAAAAAGCGTTAACAAAAGGTCGGATATTGAAAACTTACACACCTCATATTTCAATCTGATAGAGAAAATCAAACAATAACTAACTTTGGAATCATTAACCGACTGCTTTTTCCAAATACAATTCTCATTTCTTTCATGGGTTTTTTTGAATTATAAAGAACGATTTACAGACAGTTCAGATTGTTAATCCCTTCGTGTCTGTGTCAACGTCTTTCAGGAACATGTATACGTATTTATATTTTATGTCGAAATTATTCACTTCA
Organism: Leptinotarsa decemlineata; assembly: GCF_025532065.1. Lineage (NCBI taxonomy): Eukaryota > Metazoa > Arthropoda > Insecta > Coleoptera > Chrysomelidae > Leptinotarsa > Leptinotarsa decemlineata. Next base: position 1,208,346 of record NW_027412572.1, on the reverse strand, counting down.
CCCTTCAACTCGGAAAGCCGCCCTTAATGTAAGTACTCATCAACGTTGTTTTTTTGTAAAGGGTTCGAAACGTTTATTATTTTTTAACGATTGTTATATTACATAATTTATTTTGTTTAAAACAGAACTGTTTTGTAAATTTCCATTTTAATATGTATGCCTTGTTCTTATACTTCATAGTCCTGAAGATGAAACAATAAAGTTTCGAAACGTCGATAATTTAGAAATTGGTTTTCTTCAACATTTAGACCGAATTCCCGCCAACTTGACAATCAAAATCATATTCAACGGTCGCCATCCTATTCAAAAAAATTAATAATCTTGTCCCGAGAAAAACTACATTCGTCTGTGAATTCTATCGTTTGCAGAAAGTCACAATTTCTTCTAATCATTTCCAGCATCCAATTGCAAAATTCAAGACGGTTCGGAAAGGCTCGTGATAACAGTGTCTGTACTCGTTGCAGATGGTAAGGGTATAAGAGTTGTTCCTTTAAAATTCGAAATACCATCATATGATCAACATTTAGCTGGAAAGCAATCTTTCTACTACTGGTAGTAGGTTGTTCTTCAATCAAATTAAGAACTGCTTCCTCAAGTTGTGGTGTTCGTACTTCTTGATGGCGACTACAATCCTGTGTTCTTTTGTCGAATGAACCTTATTCTCGTAATCGTTGATGAAGTCGAGCAAATATTCTTTGTGAAGGATGCTGCCGTTGAGGATTTCAGCATATCTTCTAGAACAGTGGTTCTCAAACTTTTTTAATGACGGAACCCTTTTGGGAAGCAAAATACTTGATGGAAACCTACAATAAAACAATTGTTTTTATAAGTGTATTCTTTATTAATCAGCATAATAAAAGTACACTGTAACAGTTACTAATTATTATTTACTTCACCACTTGCCAAGGACAATAATAGAAAACATTAAAAAAGAAAAAATCTAACTAGTGGGAGGTATGAAACTGTTTTTTATTTTTCATCAATTGGTTGATATCAGGTTTGATGGAAGAAAGTTGGAGTCTCATATCAGCTTCGGCGTCCAGTCTATTGCGATATTTTGTTTTCGTGGCTGCGTAGGTAGAGAATCCTGTTTCGCACAAATATGTAGTTGGGAACGGGAGAAGAATATCCATTTGGCCAAGCATTGCATATTCATCTTGGATTTTGCACCAAAAATCATTGAGAGGCGTCGTTTTGAACAGTGAGTCCATACTTGTGTCTGATGACATTTCTAAAAGAGATTCATATATCTCGTTTGACATGTTTTCGGGCTTTTCCAAGTTGGGTAAAAAAAGGATTATAAATCCATGAATTCACTTTAATTTTTGTATTGTGTTCTTCGGGAAAATACTTTTCAAAAGATGCGCGCATCGAACTGAGATATTGGACCAATTCTTCAAACACATCATCTTCAAACATTTCTGAGTCGTTTTCGCTAACAAACTCACTGAGTAACGTAAAGCTTTCTATTTCTTTCTTACCAATGCAAGTGATCCAAAAATCTAATTTTCTTTTAAAAGCAGTTATTTTATTATAGGCCTGAAACACTGTTGTCTTTTTACCTTGCAACGATAAATTCAATTCGTTAAGTTTTTGAAAGATATCCGCCATAAAAGACAATCGGAACAACCAAGTTTTATCATACAAATTTTCCTTCAAATTAAAAGAAGTATCTGCTGAAAGAAACATTTGTAACTCGGCTCTAAGTTCAAATAGCCTTGTTAAAGTTTTACCCCGAGACAGTCATCGCACTTCTGTATGGAGCAGCAGTGTTTTATGTTTGCTGCCATAATCTTCACACAATTATGAGAACAATCGGGATTGTAGTGGTCGTGATTTGATAAAATTAATTATTTTTACCGCTTCATCCTTAACTAATTTTAGATTTGACGGCATTTGCTTCATCGCAAGTGCTTGTCTATGCAGATTACAATGACTGGAACTACAATTAGGCGCTTTATTTTTCATTCGTGACACTGCTCCTGCTGTTTTACCTGTCATCGCCTTGGCCCCATCTGTACAAATGTCAATGCAATTGTTCCAACTGAGATTATTTTCTTCAAAAAATATATTTATTTTATTAAAAATTTCTTCCCCGGTAGTGTTTGTAAGCAGCGGTGAACACATAGGCATGTCTTCTTCAAAAGAACTTTTATATGGATATCTCACAATAACCAGCAGGATAGCCAAACCAGCGACATCAGCCGACTCGTCCATTTGCAAGGCGAATCGTGTATTTTGTAGACGTGTAACTAGTTCTTGTTTGACGTAGCTTGCCAGATCATGATTCGTTGTGAAACAGTATCGTTTGATAGCGGAACAGTAGAAAGATGCTTTGCAGATTTTTCATCTGATATAAGATTCATCATACTTCCTTCTTTTCTTCTTTGAAACCGTCGAGCTTGACGTCGTGGCATCATCTTTTGGATCGGTGATTGCTATATTCTCCGCGCGCACTGCTTTTGAACATTCAGCGTCATTAGAAGATGTTGTTGCAACACGTTTAACACCTTTAAGCCAACGTTCCATTCTTCTTTATTTATAATGTTACACGTCAGGATAGTGGGGTTTAAATAATGCACAATCGTTACTGCGTATACCTAAGAGACTAAATTTAGTACCTAGGTACAGTGAAGAAATGTATAAAACAACAGAATACAGCAGGCAGTAAAACAATGGACACTATTTTCTCGCTAGCGAGCTTGTAAGTAGGTAGTAACTTATCGCTCCGAACGCTAATCGTCAACTGACGACGCGCGATCGCCGCTCTTATAATTAGTCCTAGACTCGATCTCAAATATTCTCGAAAATACTCGAGTCGCCACCTTTGATAAACAAAAAGCAAAAATAAAAACAGAAATTTAAAAATTGCGTTGTAAACAATATCGACTTTATCCTTTGAAGTTAGAGTCGAAAGTCGCTTGTTGACAACTATAGCGTCTAATTCAGAGGCGGCTTTTATCAAAGAGACTGCGCGCTCACAAGTATACTACCCGCTCGCTTTAAGTTTGCCGCTGGCGATAGGTATGACGTTCGAAAAGTAGCGTCAGCAAAACATAATATAAAAATATTTTTTATTTAATTGTAACAATAAAAATTGTGTACGTACATATTTGGGTAAAACTATGATACATTATAAGTTTTGTTGTCACGTGGGGGAGGATACGCGCATTCCACAGACCGGCAAACTTAGAGCGAACGGGTTGTAGGGTTCCGCGGAACACACTTAGAGTATAGCTGTTCTAGAAGCTTCTAACCCATTCCCCTGCGACGGACCGTAAACGTAATGCATATCAGCCATTTCCTCATTCGTGTATGGCATTTTAATAACAAGTGAATGATTAAAGTAACAAATTAAGAACAGAACAACAACACACAATTAGTATTAATTCAATTTCGAAAATTCACAAACTGACAGCGTCATACCAATTTTATTGTCACCATCGCTAATAGCAACCTACTAGATAGATTAGTTTCGTATTTTCGCATTTATGACGATGTATCTCTGTTTTTTGCTGCGAACTGTTCCATTTTGGGCAAAAAACTCAACAGACATCTTTTGTTTAGAATGAAACAGGCTATACGAAATGAATTTTTGAATTGTAAACAAACTATAAGACAAAAAGTTACATTGGAAATAAATTTTAGGGTTTGCGTTTTCCACCCCTTTGATTTCAATATTGTAACTTCTTTTGTGCTTGTGAAAAAAACTGTTATACAAATTTCATGTACCCCTTTTAAGGGGCTATATCTTAACAAGGGATGCTCCAATGAAATTTCTCCATATGAAAGATTCTATCTTTATTTCGATAAGGAATCACCTCCTTAAATGTTTTACACTTATTTAGTTACACCCTGTACAACCAAATAATTGGACCATTTTTGTCAAGAGAAAATTTGAACGCAGACATTTACAGACATTTTATAATGAATCAGTTTTCTGAAGTTTTATATAATCTGCCTCTGAGTGTTGAAACGAAATTTGTGGTATCAACTTGACGGGGCAGCGATTCACCAAACGGTAGAAGTGAAACAGTGTTAAGGGGCAAAGTGATAGGACGAGATTGGGAAGATTATTAGCCACCAAGATCACTGGACTATTTTTATGGGTCTATCTGAAATACAAAGTTTATAAGCACAGACCATTTGCAAACAAGGAATAGAATAGAATATTCAGAGAATACCATTCGGTAGAGTAGTGCTAACATAAATCCCCTATTTATTGAAAATGCCACAAAGTCTGTGAACGAAAGGACTATAGTCTGTATAGAATGGAAAAAATGGCATACTGAATGATGAATTCGAGTTCTTTATAAGACTACTGAGATAAATCAATGAATGTTATGATGTTTTGTTGTGAATTTGGTTATAGTTATTTTAGTTGAATATTATTTACATATCTAATGGTGAAAATAAATAATACAAAATTTATGAAATTAACTCAAGGAGCGTTATTATTATTTACATCCAACATTAACACTGTTGGGTGTGAACTGCATCAAAATATTTCGAATTCATCTGCAGCTGATGTGATACAGATCTGCTGAAAAAAGGGATACGAGTGTAATAAGGATGAAGGGAAATATGTTTATTAGATAACTGACATATCAACGTTTATACTTCGAAAATCCAAATCAGTTTGAATCATGTTTTGTTGCAATCGATAGAGCAAAAGATTCAAAAAATAAAAAAAAAAAATTGAAAAATCATCGAAGTGACAGTCGAAAGTCCAAATTTTGAACAATGGTATGTAATTGGAAACTGGCAACTTTTTTTCTTGACAAATGTCAAATTTGACAGGTTAAGAGTAGCACATGACGAAAGAAAAAAAACTGTTCTGAACTCATTTTTCGAGCAGAAACTAGGTTAGGTTAGGTCCAAAGAGAGTGGGTCTACTCGACATTTCACCGCAACCCGCAAGGGTTTATTGTGGCTCACACCTATTCACACTCGGCCAAACAAACCCAGCTTCTTAACGAAGCTGATTAGTTTGTATGGTGAGTGGTCTTTCAGGTCAGATGGTGAGAGTACGGCTCTGCCGAACTCTAAAAAACCTGATTCGGTCTCCAGCGGGGCAGGCACAAAGTATATGCTCTGCTGTTCCATCGTTGATGAGTTAGTCGGAAAGTCAAGGTGCAAGATTCCCACCTTCATACCCGCGACAACCTTCCCATCATCAGCTACACCTGACGATGCCTTAGATTCAACCGTGCAGAGCTTTATCGCCTCTGGTTTTGGTGAATCATCAGTTGAGCATAAACGTTTGCTAACCTGCCCATGGGGGGTTCGTTCCTCCACCTGAGACATATTCTGCGTACGTCGCTCAAGAATTTGGTGCAAGGCGGTTTAATAAGATACCCCGATCTTGAGGAGACGACTCGGTCGTTTCCTGGCTGCACCACCAAACCTGTTTTTAAGGTTCAGTTATTGGATCAGGAGTTGGAGAGTTGAGAAGCTCTCGCTTCTGATCTGAATCCACAGGGAGGTCAGTTGGAGTCGTAAGTTCGACATCCATCTTCTCTGTAGACTCAGCGTCAGAAAGAATTTTTACTATGTCCAGAAAAGTCCCACGAATAGCTAGGGAAAGAAAGTCAATCACGGCAGAGCCGTGACTCGAGCTCGAAGACTCAGTAGAGACAGCTGATAGGCTCAGTGTCATTCATCCTCTCGGAATGGATACACACCTTAGGATTAAGCCATCGTTGGAATACCATTCAGTTAGGGAATAACAAAACCACAAGTGATTTTGTCATTCCCGTATCCAGCGGGGCTACGTGGAAGCAGGCATGGCCGGTTTGCTCAACCTCCACATCCCAAGTCAATGCACTCGCCAAAAAGAGCATGCATAGTGGTTCAGTCAGTGAAAGATGAACTAGGACAACCAACCCGCCAAAGAGGGTTGGCAGAAACTGATTGCGAAGTCAAATTTTCATTACATCTATTATTGAAAATAACTTTCATGTCTCGCGAACTTTATGTGTGACACTGTATAGTCTAATCAACAAGTTTAAAAACATGAAAAATAGGGATAAAGGTCCTAAAAATATGAGCGATAGCTCATTCGATTAGGAATCACCTCTAGAAAAATGTTTTTGAAGGATTTGGGTGCAGGTAAAAAATTGGAATTGTTATTAACAGAATAAAATTTAAAAAAAAATGGTATTTAGTTTGTCGTTAATAACTAAAAACATATTATTATTCAAGCAATTTTGAAAAAAGTTCGTTGAAGAGAAGGAAATTTTCGATAAAAAAGTCCCGACTCCCGGAACTCTATCTCCATTATTCATAATTTTAATTTGACGTTGAAAATAGGGTTCCGCGCGGCTGTGACAGCATGCACGCGCTGCCGCTAAAGAGAGTTTATCAAAAGAAATAATTTTTTTATAACATAAAATGTTACTTTAAAAATTTGTAGAAAACTTAGTATCTTCTTAACACTTCAATGAATCGAGTCCCGTAGAAAAAAAGTTTTATCGTCATTTTTCAAAAAGTTATTCATTTGTTAACTAACAAATTTTTTCTCAATCTCCTTTCGCATAAATAATGGGATAAAAAATATAAATGATTGGCCTATAAAATTGAAACTTCGTGGAGCCCTTCTGATATATATATATACTTCATACGATCCTGCGATAAAAGTTCATAAAAATTTATTAATTTGTTAATTATGATTTTTTATAACTATTGCAAAATGGAATATCTGAAAATTGTTGATAAAAATTTTATTTTCAATTGATATTTAGCTATTTCTGTTTTCACATTAAACAATGGCAGTTATCAAGATAGGATATGAAACAGATAGAGAAATTCAATATTTTGAAAAATTTTTTTTTGCCATTTTGTTGTCTACCTAGAGATAATTATGATTTAATATTTTTTCCCTAATTTAAATTTTTAATTGTTTAAAATCGATTTTTATATTTCGATCATTTGGAAAATCAGTTGGGAAATAATTTTGCTTTCAAAAATCATAATTTAGTTTGGCGAATAACAATATTTTTTTATCTTTTATTTAATTGTTTATCGATTTACCAATTTGTTATAAACAAATATTGACCAACGTAATTTTTTTCTCTGAAGCATGAAAAAATTATAAAAACAGCTATATATGAAGAAGTGCCATAAATTTTTTTTTCATTTATTATAATTTTATGATTTAATTATTTATATGATTTTTTTAAGGCACTCTTTTATATATAGCTGTTTTCATAATATTTTTCTGCTCCAGAAAAAAAATATAACGTTGGTCAATATTTGTTTATAACAAATTGTTAAACTAATAAACAATTAAATGATGAATGAAAAAAATTTTGTTTTGTCAAACTATTCAAAAGTGTAAATTATGATTTTTTGAAAGCAAAATTATTTCTCAACTAATTATCTAAACAATCAAAATATGAAAAAAATCGATTTTAAACAATTCAAAATTGAAATTAAAAAAAAAAAATTCAAAATCATAATTACCTCTAGACAACAAAATAGCGGCACGAAAGTTTTCAAAAATATTGAATTTAGTTAATGAATCACGTAAAAAAAATCATATCCTATGTAAATAACTGTCATTGTTTAATGTGAAAACAGACATAACTGAATATCAATTGGAAAAAAAAATTCATCAACAATTTTCAGATATTTCATTTTGCAATAGTCAAAAAAAATCAGAATTAACAAATTGATAAATTTTCATTAACTTTTATCGCAGGATCGTATGAAGTATATATATCAAAAGGGCTCCACGAACTTTGAAATTTGAAGGTCAATTATTCATACCTTTCATCCCATTATTTATGCCAACGGAGATTGGGAAAAAATTTGTTAGTTAACAATTGAATAACTTTTTGAAAAATGGTTATAATTTTTTTTTCTACGGAACTCGATTCATTCAAGTGTTGAGAAGATAGTAGATTTTTTTAAATTTTTTAAATGACATTTTATGTTATAAAAAAATTCTTTCTTTTGATAAACTCTCTTTAGCCGCAGCCCGCTCATGCCGTAACAGCCGCGCGGAACCCTATTTTCAACGTCAAATTAAAATTATAAATAATGGAGATAGAGTTTCAGGAGTTGTAACTTTTTTATCGGAAATTTCCTCTTCTTTAACGAGCTTTTATCAAAATTGCTTGAATATTAATAGCTTTTGAATCATTAACGAAAAACTAAATACCATTTTTTTTAATATTATTTTATTGATAACAATTGAAATTTTTACCTGCACCAAAATCCTTCAAAAACATTTTTCTAGAGGTGATTCCGAATAGAATGAGCTATCGCTTATATTTTTAGGACATTTATCTCTATTTTTCATGTTTTTGAACTTGTTGATTAGACTAGTATATGAAAGTCTGCAAATCAAAATCTGGAAAAAAAAATCACACATAAAGTCCGCAACTTTTCTCAATGAAAAATTTATTGAAAATGTGAATCCGCTTTGAATTTATACTTGAGAAATGAGTTAAAATCATCGTTGTTGGTCATGTGCTTCTCTTCTAAAATCCTCAAAATAGCTATTTATAATATGAGTGTTGAAAGTTAGATTTTATTTTGTGAGTGATAACCAAAATATTTGGTTATCATGAAAATTTCCCTTCGGAAAATATTGACTATTCCACTATAAAATTATGCCTACGTATGTGTATACAGCGTGACTCACGGTCGATGGCAGAGCATGATTTTTCTGAAAATTTCACCTCTCACATTTCCTTACCTGCTCTATCGATCTAAAATATTTTCAGCATTGCGGCGTTGCCACTTCCATCAAAAAGTCCTAGAAACTTAATTTTTTTAAAAAGAACATCCCGTATATTAATACATTTTTCGAATCGCTCTGGAATTTCAATACTTTCTTGTTGTTAATGCCCTATACCTATCTCAATCTGTTTTCGAGATGAAAAATAAATTGTTCTAAATATGGTCCAAAACATAGCCTCAATTGAAATTGAGTACATCAGTAGGTACTCTCAATTCGTGAAAAGTTAATATTTTGATGATAGTTTGGACAAACTCGAAATATATAAATAACACCAAGAAATCGACTCCATATAATACAGGGCGTGCTGAAATTACTATTATTTCCATTGTGCATAAAAGTAGTCAAAAGTTCATTTTTTCAAATGAAACCCCCTGTATATTACTCGGTAAATTGAAAGATGGTGAAAAATGCTTCAAGATGATATATCATGTCCCTATACCTAAATCGTCAAGTTTTCTCAATAAAGTCGCTTCTTCTAGGAACATTTTTTTTTTAGAATTTGGATTTAGGTAGCAGTGGAATTGTCAAGCTTATAGCAGTGCAGTTACTTTTATGAGTAATTTACAAAGAGTTATCGACGGTGTTTCGAATCATCTTCCAAAATGAATGCAAATATCGATTATTCAAACGAAGTTCTTATGAAATTATTTATTATACACATGAACAAAGTGATCAAATCATTGTCAGAACGTGTAAAAATTCAACCAAATGTATCCTGAATTAACACCAATGAACGAGAGGAAGTTTGTAAAGTTACAAAATAATTTCCTTAACTATGGCTTAAAGTTTCCAGGGAAAAACTGTACCAAAAATCAGTCATTTCTAGGTAAAAAGTAAGATTTTGTGGGCTAAAACATGTGAAAGTATAGACAATAACAGAATAGGATGATTCAAAATAACAAAATTGTAAACAAAAAATCACATTTTCACAATAAATGCTGAAAATGTTGTCCATTACATTCTAAACACTTCAAAATGTTTTTTTGTACGCGACTTGTGGTTGCTTTTTCAATTTCCTGGGGATCCAGATTTTCAATACTCCGCACTATTCGCCGTCACGATTCTTCTTTGGTAGGCACTGAAGTACTGTATACCCTTCCTTTCAAAACACCACATGAAAAAAAGTCGAGTGGCGTGAGATCGGGTGATCTCGGTGGCCAATCCCACGGCCCTAAACGCCTAAACCAACAATCGTTGAAGAGTTCGTCAAGTTTCCTGGAAACTTCCTGGGTGGAATGAGCTGGCGCTCCGTCCAGTTGAAACCACGAATTCCTATATTCCTCTAAAGGCAAATTTTCAAGAAAATCGGTTACAGTCGTCCTTAATATTTGGAGATATCTCTCTGCATTCAGTGTGTCTTCATAAATACAAAAGCTAATTTTATTGTTCTTCAGAATACAGAAAACATTCAGGTCAAATTTTTCTTGAAAACCCATTTCTTTTGTAACATGAGGATTATGATCAGCCCAAAAATGTTTATTCCTTCTATTGAAAATACCATCCCTCGTAAATTTTGATTCGTTGCTCCAAATTATTTTTGACAAAATTTCCCGATCTTCCTGTGTATGAATCAAAAGGAATTCACAAAAATGCATTCTACGTTCGAAGCCTTCTGCTTATAGAGCTTTAACTTTGGTGAATTTATACGGATGCATTCCGTGATTTTTCAAAATTCGTTGTACTGAAGCATGTGATACACCTAAATCTTTTTCTGCACTGCGAATGGAAGCTTCTGGATATGCATAAAAATATGCCAAAACGTTAACAGTATTGTTCCCATTTTAAGTAACAGGTTTTGGTAATGTTGAAGGCGCTTTTAACATGGAGCCATAGTTAAGGAAATTATTTTGTAATCTTACAAACTTCCTCTCGTTCATTGGTGTTAATTCAGGATTCATTTGGTTTAATTCTCTACAAGTTCTGGCAATGATTTGATCACACTGTCCGTGTATAATAAATAATTTCATAAGAACTTCGTTTGAATAATCAATATTTGCATTCATTTTTGGCGATTTTTTTGAACACCGTCAATAACCATTTATCAATTACTCATTAAAGTCACCAAACTGTCATAAGCTTGATATTTCCACGGCTACCTAAAAATCAAATTCTTTAAAAATTATTTTTTGTACAATTGTTATTGAAAATCTCTTTGATAGAAACACTTCAATCAGAACACCTACCAAAAAATCATTTAGAAAAGTTCACACATGCAGTTCGTGCTATTGGTAATATTAAATCCCTGTGAAGTTACTGACGATGACGAAGTAGTATTCAGTTCAACTGTAGAAAGTCCTTCATGACTAACCTATAATCCTTCTTAAAATAACGTGAGTTGGCGTATTGTAACATATGCCTTGTAATCCAAAGATCGTGTGTTCAAATCCCATGGACCCTATAATTTTTTTTTATTATCAGCAGTAAAGGTATACAAAAAAATTTGTATGATACACTTGTTGAAAGTGATTTTATTTTGCTCGTGAGTTTGCTCCACTTGCTGCAGCTCGTTTTGCAATAATCCCCACTCACAAAATAAAATGCCATTTTCAACACTTGTCGGTAAAACGTGAATAACTATTTTTCCACAAAAACGGCTTTATTAAGAAAACTTGACGATTCAGGTATAGGGACATGTATATCATCTTAAAGTATTTTTCACCATGTTTCAATTTATTGAGTAATATACAGGGGGTTTCATTTGAAAAAATGAACTTTCGACTACTTTTATGCACAATGGAAATAATAGTAATATTAGCACGCCCTGTATGATATGGAATCGATTTCTTGATGTTACTCGAATATTTCGAGTTTGTCCAAACTATCATCAAAATATCAACTTTTCATGAATTGAGAGTACTGATATACTTAATTTCAATGCTATGTTTTGGACCATATTCAGCACAATTAATTTTTTATCTCGAAAACAGATAGAGATATGTATAGGACGTTATCAACAAAAAAGTATTGAAATACTGAAGCGATTCCAAAAATGTATACGGGGTGTTCCATTTAAAAAAATGTAATTGCTAGGACTTTTTGATAGAAGTGGCAACGCCGCAATGCTGGAAATATTTTTGATCGATAGAACAGGTAAGGAAATGTGGGAGGTGGAATTTTAAGAAAAATCATGCTTTGCGTTTTCCAGAAACGTCTAACCTACCATCGACCATGAGTCACGCTGTATAAGTTGTTTTCTGAGATATTGACATTCACCTATCACTTAGGTATTGTATTCCACTTACCAAGATTCAGTTTCGTTATGTCACCATTCACAGGAATGATTTTATCCAAGAAATTTCCATTCTGCTTCCTCAACTCGTCGAATAACTGTGAAAATAAAATTCCATAAAGTCAAATTTCAGATCACATCGATACACATTTATCAAATATTTGTTGCAGTCAGACGCAAAATTAGGTAGGCGACATAATGACTTGTGATACTTCAAAGATAACAGATTCGTTAAATCGTTTGAAATCAAACTAGTCATTATAATAACCCATCAAAACCATTGAAAGAATATCGTGAGTTAGTTTGACTTTGGTATACATACGATAAGAAAATAGATATTTCGAAATGAAATCTTGATACATGGAGTTGTAACTAGTGAACAGTCTTTATCTAATTATTATGAATGAATGGATATAATAGGTGAAAGTCTGAAATAAAACCACAATCTTGGTTCGAAAAATCAAATACTTTCACCATCAACGCTGGTGTTCCCCAGGGATCCATATTGTCTCCAATCATTTTTTATTGTATATCAACGACTTGGAAAAAATCGAGAATGCAATATATCGCTTTGCTGACAACAGCACACTTGTCTCATCATTACATTACGGAAAATTTCGATGACTTTTTTGTGGATATTGCAGAAAGTATCATAAAATCTTCACCTAATTTACCCATATCTGATTTACAAAACTTTAAAAATTTTCCAGCTCCCTGCAACACCTTTTTTCTCAAGCCCGTTACCGAGCTTGAAATCACAGAAGCGGTAAAATCTCTAAAAGATTCAAACTGCCTAGATGCCCAAGATTTAAATAGTTCTAATATCAAGGAAACACTCGACATCATACTATACCCGTTAACCATGTTAGTAAATCTGATTTTTGAAACACGCATATTTCCGGATTCTTTTAAGTTCTCCAAAGTGATCCCAACATTTAAAAAAGGAGATACTTCTTCCTTGGATAATTTCCGTCGTATTTCCATTATCTCAATTTCTAGTAAAATTGTTGAAATAATTTTAAAAAGACGCCTATATTCTTATTTTGAAACAAATATTTTTTTCTGAAACTCTCAATATGGTTTCCGCAAAGAAAGATCCACCTCGCAAGCTGTTTTAGATATAGTTGGATATGTCATTGATGGCCTTGAAGATGGACTGCATACTGCCATTACACTTTTTGATTTATCTAAGGCTTTTGACTGCCTGTCACACACGCTGTTACTTGAAAAATTACAATATTATGGGGTGAGAGGAGTTTAGTTAACACTTATCAAATCGTACCTCACAAATAGATATCAAGCTGTTTCTTGCAGTAATACCATTTCTAGCTTCAAACCTGTAGTACATGGAGTCCCTCAAGGATCTATCCTTGGGCCCTTACTTTTTATCATCTACGAAAATGATTTCTGCAATTTTAGGGCGCCAAATAAAACAAATCTTTATGCTGATGATACCACCTTAATCTACAGTGGAAATAGTATCAACAAACTAACAGAAATATCGGAAGACATTGAAAATAAAGCTAATGCTTGGTTTCTATCAAATAATTTGAAATTAAATACCAATAAGACACAACGTCTTCAATTCTCTACTGTAGGCCCCTCATATGATAGCGTGAAATTGCTTGGCATAACACTTGACAATACTTTATCTCGGCATCAACATACAAATCAGCTTAGGAGCAATTTATCCAATACAATTTATGGTCTACGACAACTTCAAAATATTACCAGCTTCGATATATTAAAAATTACATATTATTCGCTTTTTCATTCTCACATTGGTTATGGGATTGTTCTTTGGGGAAACTCACCTGGTTCTCTCAATATCTTTATGTTACAAAAGCGAGCTATTCGAATATTGGCAGATGTAGGTTTTCGGGAACCGTATCAGCCAATTTTTAAAAAACTAGGTATCATGCCTGTACCAACGTTATTCATTTTTCATGTTCTGCTAGAAATCCACAGAATTGCGAGTACCTTACCTAAACGTTCTAATATTCATCAGTACCGTACGAGAAACGCTGAAAAGATCTGTACACATCGATATCGCCTAGCTAAATCACAAAAATATTCTTTAGATTACAACTTATACAGGGTGTTCCTTGAACACATGCTAATATTTAAGGAGGTAATTCTTAGACCCATTTTAAGGAAAAAACGTCCTAAACGTATGTCCTAAACGCCTTAACTTTTGAGATACAGGGTGGCAAAGTTTTCAAAAATAATCAGTTTTTTAATAGTAACTGAGATAATTTTGTAGACATCTTTGGCAAATTTCGTACATATGTTCCATGCCTCAAGGCGCAATTTCTGATGTACAATTTTCTCAATTTTCTCTGCCAGTGGCGTACGTACGAGTTTTGAAATGTATATTTTTGGCGAAAAAAATACTACGCCACTGCTTCATCTTGAATTAAAAACTATTTTTAAAATCCCCATACATTTTTGAGCACATTTGATCTGCTAGGTTTTCTTTGTCCGACGCATGGTTTTCGCTCAAAAAATTAAAAATTGCTTTACTTAAGGATAAATTCCTTAAAAATCTGATGCGGTATCGTGCATCGACTGAAAGCAAACTAAGAGATCATATTTGTTGCAAAATAATTGAGGATCTAAAATATATTTGTTTGTTGTCAGATGCACTGTTCTCAATTAAAATTACGTCACAACGCAGCACCGCTTAATAATTTTTGAAAACATAAATTAAGTTATCCTGGAATAAATGACGTGTAGCAGAATTTATTTACTGCACCTCTTGGAAATATGGAGTTTGTCGATATGTGATTTCTTTTAAAGATTAAAAGCAGAAAAAACAGCGTACCCACCATAGCAATAAAAAACGAATTCTCTGTATGTACAAACGTCAGTAGCTAATATTGATGTTGGTTTAAAGTAAGGTGTTGGTGTTAAAAACTGTCACAGCGCGTTTTGATTGATTTTGAAGTGTTATTGAAGTTATTTTGGTAGTCCGCTGTTTTTCTGAATATCAGTAAATATGGTAAATTATACGAATGCGGAAATGGCGCAAATGCATTACGTATATGGCCTTGCCGATGGTAATGCAACAGAAGCCAGGCGCGTTTATCAGGAAAGATATCCTAATCGTGCCTTACCAGATAGCCGAACCTTTTCAAATATTCATCGTCGACTTGGGGAAGCTGGTAGTTTCAAGAAAGGGACTCCGGAAGGTAGACCTCGTGTAGTAATAACTCCTGAAATTGAGGAAGCGGTGCTGCAAGAAATTGAGTAACATCCTGAGACGAGTACGAGGAAGATCGCTAGAACTCTGGATATTTGTCATCAAATTGTTTGGCGTATTTTGGTTGATTTTTTGTTATACCCATACAATATTTCAAGAGTGCAGGCATTACTCCCCAGAGATTTTCCACAGCGTGTGAACTTCAGTCAGTGGTATCTACAAAGTATTGCACTAAATCCGCAGTTTGAGACACAAATTTTGTTCACAGACGAAGCAAATTTTTCTCGGAATGTCATTCAAAATTTCCATAACAATCATGTGTGGGCTGAAGAAAATCCCCATGCAATAACCGAAACCCATTTCCAACACCAATTTTCGGTTAATGTATGGGCAGAAATTATAGGTGATCATCTAATAGGCCCATTTTTTCTACCAGGACGCCTTGATGGTCGTTCTTATTTACACTTTCTCGAAGAAGACTTACCTGGGTTATTGGAAGATGTGCCACTTGCGTTAAGGAATCGTATATGGTACACGCACGATGGCGCCCCTGCTCATTTCAGTGTAATTGTCCGAAACCATTTAAATACAGTTTATCCTAATCGTTGGAAAGGTCGCGGAGGACCTCAGCAATGTCCAGCAAGATCCCCCGATCTCAACAGTTTAGATTTTCTTTATGGGGTCACCTCAAAACTCTTGTGTATAAAACTCACGGTAATACTTTAGAAGATTCAAGAGAGCGAATAGTTGCCTCGTGTGAAACTATACGAAATACGCCGGGAATATTTGAACGGGTGCGTAATTCCATGCGTAGAAGGGCGGAAGCATGCATACTGAGTGCAGGTGGCCACTTCCAACAATTTTTATAATCAGTTTTGGTATTATTACTAATTAACAAATTTGTGCTATTCGTTCAGACTTACTGTCACAAAATAAAATAAAACTCGTTTTTGTGAAAAATTTATTTTTTTGCAGATTATGTTTTCAAATATTATTAGGGAATTGGTAATGCGTTACGAAGCAATTTTCAGATTCTCATTCATTTTAGAATTGATCTAATTTCTTAATTTGCTTTCTGTCGAGTGAAAATCATGCGTCGGACAAAGAAATACCAAGAAATCAAATTTTCTCAAAAATAAATGAGGATTTTGAAAATGATTTCATTTTGAAAAGAAAGCATTGGCGTAGTACTTTTTCCCCAAAAATATTCAATGCGAAACCCGTAGGGATGCCACTGTTTGAAAAAATACAAATTTGTGTACATTATAAAATGCGCTTCGAGGCATGGAACATATGTACCAAATATGCCAAAGATGTCTACAAAATGATCTCAGTTATTATTAAAAAACTGATTATTTTTGAAAACTTTGCCACCCTGTATCTCAAAAGTTAAGGCGTTTAGGACATACGTCCATAAGAAGTTTTTTTCTTAAAATGGGTCTTAGAATCACCTCCTCAAATATTAGCATGTGTTTAAAGAACACCCTGTATAACTGTTTACCAGTCAAGCTGAAAGATCTTAGTATGAATAAATTCAAACAATCCATCAAACAACTACTATTGGAGGGCTGCTTTTACTCTGTCTGAGATAAAATAAAAATTGAATCAAAACTTTCCATCCTTCGATAAAAGACAAAGTCTGAAATAAATGTCATATAAATAAGAGGGGCCTACTAAATATACCACTTACCGTTTAAATTTTACATTCTTCATTTTGGTACCAAAGTATTGCAAATTTTTCAAGTAAAATTCATTGATCATTTCAAAATCGGCTCATGGTAAGTTGTCGGGAGTCAACAACAAAACTAGGCTCAACATTCATTTTGAAATTATTTTAACAAAAATACTAAGTTTGTGGAAACCATTGACATTAGAAAGATCACATTGTTGCATTCACTACAGAGGGCGCTGGCTGACTGGATGAAAGTGTGGCTAGTATACCAGTAACGTTGAATTTCTTATTTTTGGTGGGTAGCATGAATGCATAATTGATTTATTTCATTAGGGTTCATGAGCAGTCGAAAACCATTTGAAAATACAACTTGTTTAACTCTATTTAGAATCATATTTAGATATAACTTGTACTATATTAGTTATCAAGGCAAATATTATTGTCTATTTTTATGTTTAATTCATGGATTCGAGCGATCGTATTATTGTATATTTATTTGTTTGCTGGCTTTACTCTTAAAACGAATGAATGAATAATTACAGAAAATTTCATTTGATCGTTCATTTTCTCAGGAAAATGGAGTAATACCCATACCACAATATATTGGTTTATTCGGCATTGAAAATGTTTGTCATATCGGATCCATTCTGCTTGTTTTTGCAACATTCAGTTTCAACTTTTTCTTAGCTGAGAGCTCGCGTAGGAACAATTCGTTTTTTCATCGAGTTTAGTTTGTGTATGTTTGAAAAGTGTTTTAGAGATATATTCGAATTCTTGTGCTGATTTTAATTGTGCGGAAAAGCACAAGAAAACAGAAAGCGCATTGGTTTATGAGTTATTTCATATAATGAGTTTAGGTTCCCAAATGGGTGAGAGAATTGAAAAGCAAGAGCTACAATCCTTCTACTCTTCCAAGACTATATAGAAATCATTTAAAAAGTGACTACAAATGAAAGGGGAACGAAAATATTTAAACTGACACAGTTTTTCATTTCAACTTCAAGTATTCTCCACAGAAAGTATTATCTGGAGTTAATCCTGTTTCTGAAAGTATGAAACAAAATTTATTACATTTCATCATATGATTAAGCACAACCCAATTCCACATTTTTCGCACTTGGTACGTGTGAAACCCACACAGTTGGGATATTTGCACCTCATTTTCAAATCTTGCGGCATCGGCCAATGACCAGTTTGATCTGTGCGTACTTCTTTAGGTGGCTTATGTTTAGTTGGACCTCTTTTTACTTTTGAAACTGGGTTTTTCCCAGCAAATGATGATATGAGCGTAACATATTTGTTGTCTTTCCAAATCAATGAAGATATGTCCACACCATCAACTGTGGCTCAGTAGGTAATTGACAATTTGGTAATCTGTTGCGACGTATAGTACCCAAAGAGAAAATTCCTTGTTTTGCGAGATGCACCATGAGTGGAACAGCTGTGTAGTAATTATCATGATATAATCTATAATTTTTCATCCTTGGTATGATCCTTGCTAATCGTAATACTATATTTGAAGTAACTCCAAAATTGGGCTCATTATCTTCTGTGTTTTCAAACTTTTCCTGACCAGTATAGATCTCAAATTTATATGCAAAACCAGACACACCTGCTAAAACAAAGAACTTGAAACCCCACTTATGGGGTTTCATCGGCATGTATTGTTTCATATAGCACATTTGGTGGATCACATTTGTTCGTATATACTAAGATGTTGCTCCAAAGCAACTGACGAACATTTTTTATTCAAATGATCGACCAGGGGTCTAATTTTGTGCAGCCTATCGTGTCCAGGACTATCAGGAGGAATGAAAGCATCATTATCATTGAAGTGAATGTACTGCCTGATTTTCTCGAACTTGTTTACTGGCATAACATCAGCTATGTTCGAGAATCGAAGATCATCACTCCAGAAAGATCGGGTGTTTGGCATATTGACTAAGGACATGTACGTTACTATACCGATATATTGTTTTATATCAATATCTGTAAAGACAGTAGGCCTCTCTGGCTTTTTCTGGACAGAAAATAAATTCGTTTCTTCGACAATTTTATCGAAAAGTTCCTTCGAAAAAAAGTAAGTAAAAAAATCGTATGGTGATTCTAATTTACGAATATCAGTAGCAAGTTCTGTTTCTCCGTGAAATTGTAACTGGTCCTCGTTTAGCTGCATAGCTTTTTGTTTCCATATGATATTTTTTTGAGTAACCTTCTTCTGTTTGTCATTTTGTCGAAAAAAGGATAAGGGCAAATTATCTTCATTGTCGCTAACATCTTGTTCAATTGTTCAATTGTTCAATTGTTCAGTTGTCTCCAACGGTTCTCCTGGGAACTCGACCAAACCTACTTCATCAGTAAAATCGTTTTCTGAAACAGAACAAGAAGGTTCATCTTCACTATCCGTTTCACATTCATCCTCACTTCCTACACCGGTAAAGTTTTCCCAATATTCTATCAGCTCTGCTTCTGATAGAATTCGCTTTGCATTACTCATTCTGAAACAACACCAGCACTTACAACTATACCCCAAATGCATGATGTTGCCAATCGGCATCAAAACAAATTCACAATTTTTCAAAAAAAAACAACTTCTGAGTAATCTATATGAGTATCAAAGTGTAATACATACCTTGAAGACTTGGAAACACAATTTTGCAATTCTCATAAAGCCACTGAAGCAAAACAACTGAATATTCAATTTTATGAAACAAAACCATGTGCTCGAGTCGGTGGCCAGCTGATAATAACCACAGTATTTTGTATACAGTAATTTCATAAAGGCTGATTTGTGGTTTGAATTTTCCTACGCGCAGACCCACGCGTCGATGTCTTAGGTCTGCGCAAACGACGAGTTTAAGACAGGCATGCAATCAAAGCGTTTAAACACTGCTCAACATAACAAATATTCATATAAACTGCTCAAAAAAATACAGTCGATGAAAACCATGTTGGGCACCTAAGAAAATTGTACAAATGATAATTTTGCATTTGTGTAATATTCAAGTAACCCAGATCATTTCGACAATGATGAACTATGTTTCAAGTAAATTTTAAAAATTCATGGGATCGGATGTGACAAAATATACTTTAATTTCAACAAGAAAAAAGACAAGATGAAGAACGAGTTTTGTTATTCATGAACCATGGTACTGTGCAAGAGCTCTCTAGGAGGAATAACGTGTCCCTGTGTGTATACAACCGTGATAGCATGGTCTGCACTGATGAGGAACACTTCAAAACGGTTCGCAGTTGGTTCCTTGTTCGAATCAGGCGAAGTCCCACTATTTGTCCTAGAGAGCTCTTGCAAAGTTGTTTCTTCAAAGTGAGAATCTTTGCAATTATGTCTGAGGCGACTTGGATTCCGAAAGGTTAACAGTCGTAAGGTATTTTTGATAGTCAAATTTACATTATATAAGAAGTTGCTGACTAATAGGACATGTTTCATTTAGAATAACTGTTTTTAATCTACGCAGCAACTTTTCGGGGTTGATTAGACATCTAGACTTGTATAGATTCAAATATCAACATTTGTCAATATATGTCGAGTTATTAGCTAAAGAAGTAGTTGTTTTCTGTCGGAAAACATATATAATGGTATAGTCAAAATGCATTTGGACTTGTCAGTGATTTTATTATCAATTTTTACTTGGATAAAAGCTGGAAGCAGCAAAACAACCTATTATCTTACAGTGTGAATAATTCATAACTTCCGACTCCGAAAACTCTCACATACATTTATAGTTAGTACATACATACAAAAAAATTATTTTTGTATGATTGAACACTACATACTTAATTACTTTTTTACTTCTTCAAGTCCTGAATAGTAACTACATAATTCAGAAAGAATAGGCTCTACAGATTCCTTAATCTTGAGTGATGAATTCGATTAGGAATATTTTTAATAATTGGTCCTTAATATAATCGAATCGGCAAACTCGTCCGCCATCTTGAATTCTCCAATCAATAAATGAATATGCTATATTTGGCCCCAAAAATCACTACAAAGAAATTTCGCATGGATTCGTACCATGGTTCATGAATATCAAAACACGTTCTTTATCTTGTCTTTTTTCTTGTTGAAATGAAAATATATTTTGTCACATTCGAATATGAACATCTGCCGGTTCCATGAATTTTTAAAATCTACTTGAAACTTAGTTCATCATTGCCCAAATGATCTGGGTTACTTCAATATTACACAAATGCAAAATTATCATTTGTACAATTTTCTCAGGTGCCCAACATGGTTTTCATAGACTGTTTTTTTTTTGAGCAGTTTATATGAATAGTTGTTATGTTGAGAAGTGTATACACGCTTTGGTTGAGATTGTAGTAGGGAGAAATGTCATTAGTGTCAAATACGTCATCATTATAAAAAATGAAACTCCTGGACACCGACATCAAAGGGACCGACGCTGAGTGAAACTACTGTATACAGAAATACTGTGATAATAACTGTCCACTTTTTCCCAATGGCGCCACCACCGCTCAACTATTATGATTTTATTCTTTAGTGGTGTGTTGCCAATCGGCTAAGGTATGCAGCGAGCTCTAATTTGCGTTCTCATATATTTTACGTATCTAAATATGGGATCGTTGCCAGACGGCAACAAGATGCATTTAAGGGTTAATGGTATTATTACCTCAGAAGCTTTTGTTGGATCAGTTCGAGTACAATCAATTCTGTCTATACTCGACCTCTTTCAACCTTCCTCTCAAGTTTTGGAAGATTCAACAGATGACCCAAGCGAGCCTATTGTAAAGGTTGTTTCATAAGGAAAGACGTGAAAATTAAAATAGCTGATGGAGTTTTCACCTCAGTCTATTGTCTTTCTTCTCATTCTGATTTACAATTGATAAATCGCTCATTATCGATACAGTTTGCATATCCTACATACATATGTTTGCAATACTTATTAGCAAAACGTAGTTGACCTAGTTATGAATGGAAATGATTAATGTACAGGGTGTATATACATAAATAAATATTGTAAAGAATAAGTACAATTATCTAAAGGGCACTACACTATAACGCTTGGATTTAGTAGCTATATTAGAAAGAGGTATTTATGTAGGAATCTTTTTTTTTGTAATTAATTGCAGTTGTACAGATTGAGGATTGTAGAATGAATTGAATATTTGAAATTATTCTTTAATCCAGTTTGCTGTATCTTTTGATTTTCATAATTGTATATTATCAAATAATGCATAACATCATAGTTTAGGTAGATATTTTGTGATCTATCGACTTTGTGTACTGATTTTACATTCAGAACTTATTTTCAAACATTATTTTTCGTGTACATTTTATTCCATGTGGAGAATTTTTCATTAATTGAAACGTTAACGGGTTCATATCCACTTCCATAATTAAATTGATAATTATAGGCTCCGTGAATTTTACGATTTGGCAATGTTGATTATTTCTATTGTTCCTATTGGTCAATCGAACAAGAAGCGGGAATAGCGTCGTTACGTCACCACCCTACCACATTCGATTTTTAATAATTAACGACGGGAAAACTACGGTATTAAGTGTACTGTTTTTTCAACTTAGACTATATACCAAAATTCATGAAACAAGTCCATTGGAGACACGAACATCACTTGCAACCTCGATAGTCTGGAACAGGGGTCTCCAAACTACGGCCCGCGGGCCAAATCCGGCCCGCCAGTATCATCAATCCGGCCCGCGACAGGCAATGATTTACTGTCATCAATACGGCCCGCGACAGCCAATGATTACCTAATTGTTGTTACTATTGCTGTGATAAGTTGAAGAAGAAAACAAAGAATGATAATTACTCGGTTTTATTTACTTGCAAGGTAAAACTCAACGACAGAAATGATGACAAAGAAAACTTAAGTATCTAAGTTTAAGTATATTAATAACTAACAAATAATTGAAATGAATCACAGTAAAACAAAAACACTAATGAGATTTATGTAATTATGATTTTCCACCGACAATACTTTGTAGTTGTGGATCAATTTTACTTGTACCAATTATCAAAAGGGATTTAAGCTCATCGGTTAATTGAGATCTGTAAACATTCTTTGTGTACTTCATCTTGGAAAACGTTTTCTCACACGAGTAAATAGTACCAAAAACAGAAAACAACCCACGAGCAAATTTATGCAAATTATCAAATTGTTCCAATGGAAGACTCTTATAAAATTCCAACAAAGATGAATTTTGATATTTGTTCTTGAGCATATCACTGCACAGTAAATCAATAATTTCCATTTGGACTTCCAGAGCCAGGGTTTCAATGTCAGAATCAAAAGGATTTTGAAAAAGCTTCATTTCATTCGCAATGACATCAAAATCTGAAAAACGAGAATCAAAATTTATCTTCACAGCACTCAAAGTTTCGATTGCAAAATTGACGGGAAATTCAGTCTCTGTAGTGTGGCTGAATATTTCACATGTTTCAAAATGTGTGAAATATTTTTCACGTGATTGCGATTGAAATAGTATTATTTTCTGCCTGAAGGATTTGATATTGGTGTATTATTCAGGGAGAAGCTGATTTTCTCCTTGCAATCTCAAATTCAGTTCGTTCATATGATTTGTCAAATCGACATAGAAGGCTAACTTCCACATCCATTCACTATTTTCTGAATTGGCAAAAAGGGCGCTGCTTCTCATTGAAAAAAATTCGATCTCTGGTCAAAGTTCAGAAAAGCGCTTAAAGACTTTTCCGCAACTAAGCCAGCGTACGGCAGTATAATATGGTAAATCATTTTCTCCAATCTGTTGAATGAACTCGCGGAATTGTCGGTGATTCAGTCAAGTGGATCTGATGAAGTCAACAACTGATATGACTGGTTTTAGAACTTCAGACATATCCAAACATTTTCCGCACAAGGACTGTTGATGAATGATACAATGTAAGGGTAATGGTTTTGAATCACTATCATTTTCTACAGCCTTTGACACAAGTGCAACCATTCCTTTATTTTTACCATACATATTTTTGCCTCCATCAGTTGTGATAGATTTCAAATTTCTCCATCGAAGGTTCTTTTTATTGATGGCATTTTCAACTCCCTTAAAAATATCTGCTCCAGTTGTCGTGCCGTGAATACTATCAATATCAAAAAGTTCTTCATACACTTCATAGCTTTTATCTACTCCGCGAATAAAAATCAACACCTGAGCAGTATCTGACACATCCCTTGACTCATCCAATACTGAAGAAAACCACTCATGATGTCCATTTTTGTCAGACAGTTGAGTTGATATATTTTCTGCGATGTCTTGCACCCTTCGAGCTACGGTGTTTGCAGATAAACTGACACTTTTAAATAAATTTACCTTTTCGGGGCATATTTCTTCGGCTATTGCAATCAAGCATTCTTTTATCATTTCTCCATCGGTGAATGGTTTGCCACGTTTTCCGATCTCAAGAGCCACACGAAAGCTGGTGCGAGTTGCAGACTCTTGTTCATTATTCGCTTTGGTAAACAAAAATTGCTGCGATTTGAGTCCGCGTTTCAAAGCTTCAAATTTTTCCTTTCGCAAACTTCCTGTATACTTGGAGTAACTTTGAAGATGTTTCGATTCATAGTGTCGTTCAATGTTTAATGTCTTTGAGAACAGCTATGGTTTCGTTACAAATTAAACATAGCGCCTTATTACTGGACTCAATCACAACACAACACCTGAGCAGTATCTGACACATCCGTTGACTCATCCAATGCTAGAGAAAACCACTCATGATGTCCATTTTTGTCAGACAGTTGAGATGATATATTTTCTGCGATGACTTGCACCCTCCGAGCCACGGTGTTTGCTGGTAAACTGACACTTTTGAATAAATTTACCTTTTCGGGGCATATTCCTTCGGCTACTGCAATCAAGCATTCTTTCATCATTTCTCCTTCGGTGAATGGTTTGCCACGTTTTCCGATTTCCACACGAAAGCTGGCGCGAGTTGCAGACTCTTGTTCATTATTCGCTTTGGTAAACAAAGATTGCTGCGATTTGAGTCCGCGTTTCAAAGCTTCAAATTTTTCCTTCCGCAAACTTCCTGTATACTTGGAGTAACTTTGAAGATGTTTCGATTCATAGTGTCGTTCAATGTTTAATGTCTTTGAGAACAGCTATGGTTTCATTACAAATTAAACATACTGGATTCAATCAAAAAATACTGAAAGTTCCATTTTTCTTGGAACGTTCTGCATTCACTGTCGATTTTTCGCTTTTTTTCCATACTAACAAATCACATTTAAAAACAATAAGTCAAATCAAAATACTTTTTTTGACGGGTGTTACTTTATTTCACAATAGACAGTTTCGCTTCCTTCGTCTTTCCTACGCAGAATAACTCGCAGTTGCGCCGCTAGCCTTTTTATATGCAATTAATACTGCCATCTCGAGGTGATCGGAATACACTAGCTAGAACCAGAACTTTCTCGAACCAACACGGTAATTCCAAATATTTAATTACGCCTAATGCCACCTAGCGGGTAGCTAGAAAAGATAGTACATAGTACCACTACCCGCCACTAGATGTCGTTAAGTTTCACTTTACACAATCATAATTGAAATGCAAAAAAACGTAAGTTTGCTAAGGTCACGCACTTTGCGACTATCCTAGTCTAGAAATATAGTTAAGGGCAGAAATTGGCCCTTGGAACAAACTGAAAAAATCATTATGGCCCGAAGGCTTCAAAGTTTGGAGACCCCTGGTCTGGAACATCGAAGAACGATTGGAGATTTGTATCTCTGTCATAAATACTTTCACATGAAGTGTACAAGTGACTTGGCATATTTGATTCCACCAAGAGCGGTACATATCAGGAGTTTTCGACGGACTCTGGCTGCTCATCTTCGAACTTCACTGTTCAATAACTAGCTAGGAGAACTGCGTTTATGTGGAATAAACTCCTTGAGAACGTTTTTCCAAATGAATTCGATCTCCAGCGATTCAAATCCAATGTGAATCACTACTTTCGCACAGGAACCGCTCTCAGAGGGCCTCAAGGATCTTTCCGTAGTGCTTGGTTTTGTTATTGACAAAAAAACTGTTTTTTCGGAGCTCAAAATTCGTAAAAAACGGGAAAATATAATATAAAACACAAGAATTCAATAGTCAGACCATACTATGTGAATTATTGGATCGTAGGTATTAAGAGAAATACTTTTGAAGTCCTTGGGTCCGTTCCAGAGTGAGTGGGTCTCTTCGACCCTCCACCGCAACCCGCAATTATTTATTGTGGTTCACACCTACCCGACCAAATAAATCCAGGTTCTCAACGAAACCGATCAGCTTGTATGGCGAGTGGTCTTTCAGGTCACATGGTGAGAGTACGGCTCTACAGAACTCTAAAAACCTGATTTGATCCCCAGCGGGGCAGGCACAAAGTTGCTGTTTCATCATTTTCCAAACAGAAGCGACACACACTGTCTTGCGACAGTCCGAGTCACAGCATATGATGATTCAAATGGCAGTGACCTGTAAGAAGCCCTGTTGAACATCGTAGTTCATTCCAATCCTGGAAGATTGTGCCAGAAGTCCATAAATCTTCTTGCCATCCAGGTGTTCAATCTTTGTTTGGCAAAGCCTAAAGCGATGCCGATAAAGCTACTTGCAGCACCCTGCTTTGTGAGGAAGTCAGTAGCCTCTTTGACTTCCAGGCCAGTATGGCCAGGAATCAAGACCAGAGACAATCTGTTAAGTCTTCCTATCGAGGAGAGTCTATTTTGGCAATTTGCTACCAATTTAGACGTTGCTTGACAGGAACCAAGAGATTCCAACGCCGCTTGACTTGTGTATGTGGTTGCATTCTCCGCACACAATTCAATAGCGTAAATTCTCGCTTGAAATACAGTCGTATAGGTTCCTAGGCAGGTTGATATCTCTGTCCTGGGTCTGCGACTGAAAACGCCTGGCCCAGAACCGGAAATTGTTTGTGATCTATCTGTGAACCAACAACTATCTGCTCTTGATAATTCCTTCTCCCGGGGGATCCACTCCTCTCTACTCGAAAACAGTACTTCATAGGGCTATAATAAGTTGGATATATTATATTTTTCTTCGAATTTTAAATACCAAAACACATGTGTTTTCGTATAAAAAGGGAACCTCCTCATCATCTTTCAGAAATAACCTTAAGGCCAACAGAGCCAAGCCATTTCATTATCTTTCGTTAAGGGACGAAAATATGTCATCCAGACTGTATACCCCATTCAGAATAGAAGTCAGAAAGCACTCAAAAGTATAATAAATATCGCAATTTATCTTATGAGCTCAAAATTTGACGACATGATAAAATGAAGCCATCCAAGTTAAGGGTCTTCATCCCTGAAAAAAAAGGAGTCAGAATCGAATTTTCTTATTCTGATTGAGGAAAGATTGTATGAGTGTATAAAGGAAAAATAATAAAATAAATATTTTTCGAATAGTAGATGAATAAAAAGTATTCTCTCTCTCATTTTTGGGCATTTTTCTTCAATTCCACCATCAAAACTAACGAATATTTTGGTGTTATTCAATTTCGGTATTGAAGCCTATCATTTTCTCAGTCAAACGACTTTCTCATTTTTCTTTTTAATGTTTCCTTTATTAATAAGAATGTGTTATGTATACGAATTTGATTTCCTTGCATTATGCCTTTCGAAATGGGAAATATCAAATTTTATCAAAGTCAACTAATAAAGTTTTGCTTCAGCCGTCGACTAGTGAAAACTAATTATTACTTTTGAATCTGGAGTCAGAATAGTAGATGAATTTCTTTTAAATGACACGCCCGTCAGGTAGCTCCTCCCACACGTCTGGTGAGGGAGAGAGAGAGTATCATAGAGCCATTGTAAAATGTAGCACAGGGTCGGATTGAGAATAGGAAAAGATAAAAGTTATTCTGACCGAACGAAAGATTGAAATATTAAAATTTCTACAATAACCAGATAGTTTTCAACTTACCTATCTGTATGTTTGCGTGTGTACACGTTGGTATCAAATCTTGCAAGTCTAATATCTTCCGATTGGCTTGAAATTTTACAGGTATTCATTACTAGGGACAAAACTTCATGATATTTTCATATTAAGAATTACTAAGATGGAGGATCTAGAATGTTGGACGAATTTCGTTATTTTTGATTTGATTACAATCAAAATTGGTAGCAAAAATTGTTGGATTTCATTTATTTCCAACAGTTGCATACACATCAGCGGAATTGAATTATTCACGATTGGTATTGACTTATATTGTCTAACCCTTTATATGGAATCAGACATATTATTTAAACTGTGGATCTTTCCTGCAAAATATTATATTCAAATCATTCAATTTTAAAAATATATCTGGCAGTATGAATTAATTTTGAGGAAAAATATGAGTAATTTACCCCGGAGAGCCCTAGATGAATTATTTTTGAGGATCCGACTATGAATCATAAAATCTTTCCGTCATTTCGAACTAATGCTGAAAATTGATATTGTGAAAGGACCCTTACTTGAAAGACAAAATCTGATACTTGATTCCTCAATTTTTTATTCATAAGTATCATCTGATTTTCTGAACACCCTGCTCATGTTTTCGAAAAAATAAATTTTGAACAGAACACGACTATAAATCACAAAATAACCCATAGCCATCTTTATGCTGCTATTTTGAATTCTTGAAATTTGATGAAAAACTCATTATCTTCAACCTCAAAATACCAGTGTTATATATAATTTGACAATTGATAACAAAACTCGTATGCCAACTCGAATTTCTGAATTCCAACAGAAAAATAACTATCTTCGAACCTTAAAGCCAGTCTTCCATAGAGCCCGACCAGATATCACAAAGCTAGTCCGCCCTCTTGAATTTCCGAAATTCAATAGAAAAAAATCACGCCTAGAGACTACAAAATACCAATTTTAAATCGAATCGGTCCATAATCACAATACTCGTCAGACATATTGAAGCCGTCATCTTGAATTCATTAATTTTAACTAAAGATTCATAATGTGCGACCCCGAAAACCCCATTGTACCAAATATGAATCGGATAACATAACTTGTCCGTCACCTTGAATTCATTAATTTTGACAATACATTTATATTTTAGGGCCCCAAAAAATCCACATACTAATTTCAAATCGATTCGGACCATAATCACATATCTCGTTCGATATCTTGGAACCGTCATCTTGAATTCGTTAAGTTTGACAAAAGATTCATAATCTCTGACCCCGAAAACTTCCTTATAGCAAGTCAAATCGGGCCCTAATCACAAATCTCGTCCGCATCTTGAATTTATCAATTTTGATAAAAGATTCATAATTTTCAAATAATCTGCAATTGTCGTGCAAACTTTGAGATCAACACGAAAACGAACATGTTTTTATCTAAAATGTAATTTGGAAGAACGAACACGTCGGCGTATAAAGTTCGGCCCTGGAATGCCCCGGCCGGGTCAAGTTAGAATTAGGAAGGAGTTTGTATTTATTTCATCGGGCGAAATCGCACTGCCATCTGGCGGTATACGTTTTCCTAACTAAAGGCTAAAGACACTTAATCTACATATGTTTTATTCAAGATAGCAAAAATATCAAAATTGACCCTTGCAGTGACATCTATATATCAGTAGTAGACTCAGGACATTAGAAATGTCGGGAACTAGACGTGAATTCTTGCGGACTTATTCGCCGGAGTATGAGGTGAGTACCAGTATTAGAAACAATTTCAGACTTTCCGATTGGTTAGAATGTTCTGAGATAAAATTAATTACATCCCCTAAGAGAGTTAAGGTGGTGAGGTTTATTGAAAAGATTCAAGTCAGTCGTGCGCGGACCCCAGGTCGTTTAGGGGCTCTTGCCCGAGGCAGTTGGCCCCTTTGGGGAGGTTGCTGGGTGAGCTATTGAAGGGACTGAGATGCTAGGTGTTTTAAGTAGAGTGCCATGGTGGGTCGACGATGTCCACCAGCTGAGGGAAAAAAATAAATCTACACTGGCCGCGGTGGGTCGATATTATCCACCATGCACTTTGTAACTTCTGGCCTCGGTGGGCTTGCGTCGTCCACCAGAGCCATGCTAAATATGCAAGAAACGAACTAAGATGCTTTTAGCAAGATTTCATCGTATTTGGTTTTAATCAATTGTATAGGTTCGCTACCCGCTTTCTATAATTAATTCGTGACAGTGTTCGTATCCATAGGCATTCGTTAGTGTAAATGACTTTGATGTTGGGATGTTGACCAATTGACGTATGATTAATTTTTGTGGTGGGTTCGATTACTCTATTTGTAACAAATATTTTTTATAATTTTTTGTTCAGTGAAAAAATGGTTGGTTTGGGTTAGTTTGGTTTTGTTTCAGTTATTTCAGAAAATCCATCTATTAAAAAATATACGGTCGGAAATCTTAATAGTGGGTCTAGAACGGTTTGGTGTTGGGAGAAAACTTCAGTAATATGAGGTAACACTCTTGCAAAATACTTCCATATTTTTAATACATTTTAGCTTACGGCCAGAAAAATATTGAAAACTCATTTTTATAAATTATAATTAATTGATACATTTTGTCACTAACTAATAATCAGTTTCTATTGTTACTGTATTCAATTCTAATTCATTCTTAATTTTAGACACTATGATATGCATATATTAGTGTATTAATTTATACTTTCAATTTGATAATAATTCAATTGTGTGGATACTGTAGTGGATTTTTCTGTTTGTATCCCGAATATATAAATAAAAATAAATAATAACTCAATGGCGGCCATTTTGAACATTTATTGGGGGGGTATATGATAGTTTTAGATTCAGTTCAAGGTGCTTCAAACAGACGAAGAAATTACTTGGTTTTCCATAAAAAAACTTTCTGGAAGCTTTTTGAGTCGCCCTGTATATTTGAAATACTAAAATAACACTTTAAATTATCCCACCTAACGTAGTGCTTCAATTTTTTCTTGCGAAAATCAGGAAAAGTTTATGATAATGGTTAAATGGTTAAAACCCGTCGTTTAGCCTTTATAATCGATGAAAGAAACTTTTCAGCCAAAACATCAAAGACAGATAATATTTATCCAAACTATATGTGAGAAATCTTTTATTCATACTAGCACTTTTGTAGAAACCTAAAGCTTTAAAAGTAGTCCGACTCTGCCGCAATACCATCACTCCCAGAACTAAGTGTTTCTTAACAGTTTTATAGGGGTAACATAGTAGCTAAAATACGTTGAAATGCTTGCTACTGATACCAATTCATTTTATAGAACGAATCCATTTGTAATGATAGCGATCCGGGATACTGAAATTAGATGAGTTGAAAATATGAAATACCGCACATATAGTGATATTTACAGCTGAAAAGTACATGAATATTATAACATTATATTATTCAGAATAAAGCTAGTTAAGTTTGCGACTAGAAAATTAATACGTCGACAGAGTGAATTTTTGTATAATTAATAATTTTACCGAAAACATTTATAAATGAGTGGCGCGCTTGAATTTTGCTAATAATAGGTTATATATTTGTCAATAAAATTTCATTTGCAGTTAAAATATCAATCTTCGAAGCATAAACAATGTCTTTAACAGTTTTATGAGTGCAGATATGGAATTTCAAAATGGCTTCAACCTTTCTATTTGTTAGTTTTCAGTTGGTGACATATCTATTATATTTTCCTAGTGTCCAATATAAAATTACTTCTTGCGTCTTCAAGAAATTATTTTTAACACTTTTTTATTTTATTGTTATCGTTTTCGGCTGTATTATATTTTATAACCCCTACTTGGAACTACTAAAAAACTCTTATAAAATTGTCTTCTGATTATTTTATAAGTATCGCTTAAATATGTTGCAAAAGTGCAGTAAGGGACGTCTTTACAAAACTACTTTTTAAGAGCGTTAGACAAATTTTATAGTAACTGCCAAAATGTTTATAAAACTGTTTTGTAGTGTTTGTAAAAGGCCTAACAAAATATTGAAAATAACTATAATGTTTTATAAGATGGTGCCAATTTCCTATTTATAGCAGTTTTATAAACATATTGAAAACATTTCTGGGAGAAATGCAGTGTTATAATTTGTTTCTCCGAAACGTTTCCGCAACTATTATAAAATACGAAATTGCTAGTTGGGAGGTCATCTGCATAAGCAGATCTACTTTTCTTCTGTCGAGAGCTGTAAATTTATGTGAATATTGAATACATTCTCGAAACATTTTTCTTAAAAAATTGTTTTGAAATTGGACTCGAACATTTGGAAAAACCCAAAAACTGAAGTGCACCTGAAAGAAGCCGCGGTTATCATGTGATTTTGAGATATTAATTTCTTTTATACGTATTTATGTCTCCTCGACACAGAAATCAGAGTTCGGGGAGACATGAAAACGTTTAAATCATCCACGTTTGTCTCAGATACAATGACAAAGAGTCATCTAAACAGCTTCTCAATAATTTCAACCAGAAACAACTCATTTGAAAAGAGTTCAGAAAATATATTATACTCACAGGAACTTCAGTCAAGTCTCTTATTCTTTCTTCTATACTCCTACCCTTTTTAGGTCTGATAATCATATAAATATTTTTCAAATCCGGACAAGATCTCAGCAATTTCTCAATCAGCACTCTACCTATGAAACCACTTCCACCTGTGATGAAAATACTTTTCCCTCGAAAAAATTCGGGAATCGATATGTCACCATTCAACCGTGTATGAGACATTGTTTTATGTGCAATGTTACTTTCTCATGAACTGAATAGAGTGAAGCGAAAAAATGATGTTCATGGTTCATTTGATATTCTAATTGAATTGAATAATAAGCATGTCCAATCTAACTTTTGACACTCTAAAAATATGGAAAATATAACCCGTGAAACCTTGAATTCAAATGGGATTAGTAATTATAATCTCATTCTTGTGAAACACGGCAAATCAGTATTGAATGATACAAACTATGATTTCACAATTCGACTGAGCATACTTGAAGACTGGCTGCAAATCAAATTATCTAAAATAAAAACAATCCATTCATGCTTGTCTCAAAATACATACACAGTAGGTTGAATGGACCGATGCCTATCAGAAAACAACTACTCCCCTGGCTAATACCACGAAGGGCGTTGGATTATATCCGACAGGTGTCAGTGCAGGATTGGCGATACAAATTAATATAATATTTTGGCAAAAATACATTGTTCAATGATACAAATTGTACGAGTCAATTTCCAAATAAATATAGAATTCCCACAGAAGGATATACCTGTGCGTGGGGTCTGCAGAAATTTGAATACTAATGAATACAATTTGAAATTTGAAATATAAAGTGGTATGAGTAAATAAATAAAAGGTAAGACGTTTTAAAATTATATCAGACATATTATTTTAATTATATCATCAATCTTCTTGTATGAATATGTGAATCAGTTTCTATGCATGTCACTATGATAGTAAACATTTTTCATATCAACGTGTTGGTGTATCTGAAGCCTTGGCAAGCCTAAGACCCAGGTTTTGAGTTTGTTCTTAAATGAATTATCACTCCTGATATTTTTTATATGATGTGGGACGAGATTATATAACCGAGGAGCTAGGTATGAGTAAGACCTTTGAAGGATGTTTTTCCTTGAATTCGGGACATATGAATTATTTTTTTGTCGAGTTTCATATTGGTGTTCTATTATCCTTAATTCATGTCTATTATTATGTTGTCTTATTATAGTTTTGAGAAAGTAGAGTTGTCTTATGTCTAGAATTGATGTTTCTTTATATAATGAGTCGGTCGGGTAAGTTCTTTTTTTGAGGTGGATAATTTTCAATACTGATTTTTGTGTTTGTTCTAGGTGTTTCAGAAAAGTTGTGTTTGCTGCTCCCCAAGCAATTATTCCGTATGTAAGGTGGGTTTCGAACAATGCATAGTATAGCATTCGCATCTGGGCTGTTTGTAGGTATGGTCTCACGTATTTTAATCTATATGCAACAAATCGTAGTTTTTTGACTAAGTAATCAATATGTGCATCCCATTTTAGATGTGCGTCAATATATATACCAAGGTATTTCAATTTATCCACTGATGAAACGGAAATTTCTACGTCATCGTATTTTATTGAAAGTGATTTGAAATCTGGTAGATTCTTGGCATACGAAGTGAAGGTAATGTAAAATGTTTTGGATATATTTATACTCAATAATTTACTTTCGAACCATTTAATTATTATTTTGAAATTTTTTTCTGCTTTTTGTTTCAGAGAATTCCAGGATTCCGATTGAAAAATGATTGCAGTGTCGTCAGCAAAGCTGATTATATCACCTTCCACATTCAGTGAGAACATATCGTTCAGGTAGATGTTAAAAAGTAGCGGACCCAAAACGGTTCCCTGAGGTACGCCGTACTCAACAGTGTGTAGGTCACTCTTGACGTCTTTAATTTTTACACATTGTTTTCTTTGATTCAGATAACTGCACAATAGTGAGTACGGTAGACCTCTGAATCCGATGCTGTCCAGTACTTCTAGCAGTTGATTGTGACTGACAGTGTCAAAAGCTTTTTCCAAATCTACGAATATACATAGGGATGGTACATTTTCATCTACGTATTTACTAATGTGGTTTGTGAGAAATGATATGGCGTCTACAGTTGATTTGCCCTGTTGAAAACCGTACTGATTTTTAGATAAAATATTATTTTTATTTAGGTATGCGCTGATTCGCGATTTCAGGATAGACTCATAAATTTTCGCGAAATTTGTAATAACAGATATTGGACGGTAGTTCTCCAGTTTGGTTCTATTTCCAGATTTAAATATTGGTGTTATAATAGCAATTTTGAAGGGGTTTGGACATATTCCACTACTGAAAGACCAGTTTATCAGGTAAGTTAATGGTTTTGCAAGTTCTTTAGCTATTAATTTGATAGTTTCTGCTCGGAGATTGTCGATTCCGGGACATTTTTTATTTTTTAGGTTCTGTATAGTTCGCTCGATTTCTAATTCATTGGTTTCTTCTAGGAAAAAGGATTTAATTTTTCTATTTTTCAGATAGTTTTTTCTGTAATTTGGCCTTTTAAGAATGTCATTTGCTAGGTTTTGACCAACTTTCGTGAAATATCCGACGAATTCATTGGCGATTTGTTGGGGATCATTAATTTTTTCACCATCTTCTAAACAGATTTCTCTTATTTCTTCTTTATTATTTCTTTTGTTAGTAATTTCATTTATTGTTTTCCAATGCCGCAACAGATTTTCAATTATTTCATCAGTTCGGACTTCCATTGTCTAATATGATATAAATTGATTTGAAATTCCTGAAGAAATATTAGAAAAGAATAACCGAAAATAACAATTATATTTGAACAAAAAAAAAACTGAAATTACAAAGAAATAACATAAAACCAAACAACAACCAAAAAATAAAAATTGAAATATCAATAAAAGCTGAAAATTAAAAATTATCATTAACAAAAAATGAAAAATAAAAATTAAAAGATTTCAAACCAAGTTACGTCACGACGTTTCGATTGTCAGTATCCACAATCGTTTTCGGGTGATAACTGGACTGTTTCGCCGAAACCCATCTTGATTTTAGTCAGGTTGAAGCCTGGCTCCCTTCCCCTTTGAACTGATGTTTGCCAGAAAGACAAACGGGTCATAACTGATATGGGTGTTAAATGGTATGGCGGTATGAATATGTCCTCAGACATCAGTACCTCCCTTCACGGTGTACCCCTACCTGGCTGGGGTGGGTTGGATGAAGAAATTGTTCATCTTTCATCGGAAGATATATCAAGAACTTTAACTATATGTCATCAAAATATCCAATGTCTTGGCAACAAAATTCTACAGATTGATGAATTAACGGACTATGAACTTAAATGTGACCTATTGTTCATCTCAGAACACTGGCAAAACAATATGCAACTTGATGTTATAAAACTGAAAAATTTTAGTTTCTGTTCGTATTTTTGTAGAGTTTTCACTAAAAATGGTGGTGTAGCAATTTACAAGAATGATGAAAGCAGGTTAGAAATTTCAATAATTGATTTAACCAATTTCTGCATTGAAGGGGTCTTTGAATGTTGTGGCATTGCGTTATCTGAAAACAAA
This sequence comes from Leptinotarsa decemlineata, assembly GCF_025532065.1. Taxonomy (NCBI): domain Eukaryota; kingdom Metazoa; phylum Arthropoda; class Insecta; order Coleoptera; family Chrysomelidae; genus Leptinotarsa; species Leptinotarsa decemlineata. The sequence continues at coordinate 1,172,438 of NW_027412572.1, read as the reverse complement.
ACGGTTTTTGCATGTATTTATAGACCTCCATCGGGTAGCTTTAAATGTTTTCTAAATTGTTTATACGGGTTACTGACATTATTAGGTGACAAATATGAAAACATAATACTAGGCGGGGATTATAACATAAATTTTGGAGTTGAAAGCAGAGAACTCAATCTCTTCAGTGATCAGCTGGCATGTTTCAACATGATATATACTATCAAAGAACCAACCAGAGTAACGGCTAAATCAAGTACGTGTTTAGATGATTTCATTATCAGAGATGATTCTGATTACCAAATAAAAGTTGAAGACTTCAGGCTGTCTGATCATTATGCTCAAATCATTGAAATTCAAGTAGAAGATATAAAAAAAGCAAATAATAATGTTCAAAACGTCCGGCGATTTTTTTCAGAAGAAAACATTCAAAACTTCAAGGCTGTCCTACTATAAAGAAATATGCCCAAACAAAGCTTATGAAAGTTTCAACAATATTCTTCAATATTATATTGAATTGATTTTCCCGGTGAAACGCTTCCGAAAGCAGACAAAAAAGCATAATTTTGACATTTTCACTCCGGAACTTCACGAACTGAAACACCAAGTAAACCTCTATTCAGAATGTGCTAAAGTTGATAATAATTATACGGAGATATATAAGAGAGTGACCCAAACGTATAGGGAAAAACTAGAAGCCAGTTATAAGCAGTGCGTAAATGACAAAATGTCTATCTCCAGCAACAAAGTCAAGTCAATGTGGCATATCGTACATACTATTCAAAAAAAAGAATACGTGGTAAATGAAATAAAAATTCAACAAGATGGTATTGAAGTATCAAACATAGACATGGCCAACAACTTCAATAATGAGTTCTCAAATTTCATACAGCCGCGAAATGTAGACTTCGATTACATGAATAGCAATATCTCAATATGCGAAAAATCAATGTTTTTGCGTCCACTAACGGAACCCGAAATTATAAAATTGATAAAGAGCTTAAAGCATTCAAACGCAAGTGGTTACGATGAGATATCAAACAATTTATTGAAAAAATGTTCTTATGAACTTTGCAGCCCAATGACGTATATCATAAACTTGTCTACTGAAAATGGAATTTTTCCGGATAGTCTAAAACTAGCAAAAGTAACACCAATTTATAAAAAAGGGGATAGAAACTCTCAAGTATTTCCAAGATTTTTGAACTAAATTTAAAAAATCAATTAATGTCTTTCTTCACAACAAATAACCTTTTTTCAGAAAACCAACACGGTTTCACCAAGAACAAAAGTACAGAAACAGCACTTTATGAGTTCAATGAGCATGTGGTTAATGCACTCGATGGTAAATTCCATATTTGCGGATTGTTCATAGACTTCTCCAGAGCTTTCGATTGCGTTAATCATGACCTGCTATTAGGGAAATTGGAAAGATATGGTGTAAGAGGAGTTGCCTTAGATTTAATGAAATCCTACCTGGAAAATAGAGGGCAACGTGTCAGTGTTGGAAACACTCTCAGTCAGTTGGCAACCATTAGGCAGGGTGTCCCACAGGGATCAATCCTTGGACCTATACTATTTTCGATATATGCAAATGACCTGATGAAATATTTTCAAGGATTGTCAACTATTCACACAGTAGCGTATGCAGATGACACAAATTTCATAGTGAAGGAAATTGATGTAACGACCCTACAGGAAAGAACCCAGGATGTACATAAACAAGTAAACATATGGGCGGAAAAAAATCACTCAACACTCAATACATCTAAAACTGTGATGATGAAGTTCACAATTAGTAAGTGGCCCGAACATTTTGTTATCCATGAAAATGGGGATCTGCCAATTGAATCTTGTACTTCTACAAAAATGTTAGGCGTCACCTTGGACTACAAACTCACATGGACTCCTCATATTGATACCCTCTGTATTAAATTGAGAAAAAACTGCTATGCTCTGAGATTCATGGCTAATTTTTGTAGTAAAGAGATTTTACTGAGCTTATACTATGCGACCATAAACTGCCACTTGAGATATGGAATTTTGAATTGGGGTACCGGATCTGCTGCTGAAAGAATATTTATTTTGCAAAAATATGCAGTAAGAATCATTGCCGGTATTGGTTGGAGAGAATCATGTAGAAATGCTTTTAAAAATTTCAAGATAGTAACTGTTGCTGGTCTCTATATTTATGAATTGTGTATATACTTTCATAGAAACAAGCATAATACACCTTTCCAGCAACATAATTATCCAACTCGTTCTAGAGACAAACTGATGCCCAATATTCATAGAACAACTCTTTATCAGAAAAGTTTTCTTTATCTTGGACCAAAAATGTTTAATAAATTAGAAGAATCAATTGAAATATCACCAAATCTTAACATTTTAAAATCAAGACTGAAAAAGGCACTTATTGAAAAAAATTGCTACACACTTGACGAATTTTAAACTGTTTTTTTATATTTTAATGACAAAATATCACAACTATGTGATAAAATTGACTTTCATTTATTTATAGTTATTTTTTTACATAATCTAAGCCAAACAAAAAATTATATGTATATACCTATATGTATCATATTTTTAGATTATTGATTACTACACATTATACTCTGTAACGTGTCCTACCCTCAGACGTTTTCCTTGTCACTGTACGTATAACAATGTACTTTTTAACAAGGAAATAATAAAAAATTATTATTATTATTATTATAGGGGCCTCATTAGACAGAGTATCGGGGCCTCCTATATCGGGAGGGGTCGTCTACAGTATAATCCATAGCTTCCCTGACTAATGGGTTTTCATGAGTTTCTGCATCATCAAAAACTCTTTGATTTCTCGACTCGATGGACTGCCAAATGGAAGGCAGCTGCAAATCTCTGCGGATGGCTTCATTCCGCACGAACCAAGGAGCATTCACAATCATCCTTTTTAGCTTGTTTTGTAACCTTTCCAGAATGGAAATGTTGAAGGGAGCCGCTTGTCCCCAGACGCCTGAAGCATACATGATGACAGACTTGAACATCGTATTATAGATGGTAATCTTGTTTTTAAGACTCATTTTAGATTTTTTGTTTATCAGAGGGCACAGACGTGCTATCCAACCCTCGATCTTAGATTTGACGCACATTATGTGTGGGTTCCAAGTGAGCCTACGGTCGATTAGAAGGCCGAAGTACTTTACCCGCGCTTGCCAGTTAATCTCCCTCCCAGAGATTCTCACTTTTCTGGCCGGAGAAGATTTCAGTCTTGCCTGTGCCTTATCCGGGTTCACTCGGATCTTCCAATCAAGGTACCAGCGCTCGAGGTCGTCCAATGCCCGTTACATGTAGACGACACCGAGCTCCCGACCCATGAAAGATGAGAGGAGAGCCGTGTCATCGGCGTAGAGAGATATCTTCACACGCTCAGGCCTCGGAAGGTCACTGGTGTAAAGTGAGTACAACGTCGGAGAGAGCACGGCCCCCTATGGTACTCCAGCAAGGATCTCTCTGTTGTTAGACAGAGATCCCTCTACTCTAACCTGAAATGTCCTGTCTTTCAGGAAGGACTCGATCCACCGGACGAGGCCCCGAGGTAGGTCGAAAGCGTTCAATTTATGCAGAAGACCTTCGTGCCAAACACGGTCGAAGGCCTTCGAGATGTCTAATAGGACAATATGTACTTTTTTATTAGTGTTCAACTTACGGATGGTGTTTTCGACCAGCCTTAGAGCCTGTAATTCATAATCCAGTCATTTGAGCTTAAATTAGGTGAGAATCTCGGAATTCGAGATACCCAGCCGTGAGTCTGTAAATACTTGTATATTGACACCCTGAAAGTTGTCTCAAAACCTACATATGGTAGGGTGTAAGCAACTATTAAATTTCAAGGTCAAAGGTCACAAAAATCGGTTTTTTGCGCTTTTTTTGGAAATATCTCATTTCCTATGGGTTTTTTCCTATTTGTATTCATTATCAATATTGTAGAATACAAAATTCTCTACAAATTTTATTCAAAAAAATTTTTTATTCGGTGAACCGTTTTCGAGATAGAGGGCGGAGAGCGCGCGGTCACAGCATCACTTCAGGTCAACCGGTGCCTCCGGTCGAAAACGCGCCATATATAGTTGATGAACTATCGATAAATCAATGATTATAAATATTTGTCAATTTTTATTAACTATTCTATTATATTTTATCATTTTCTTCATGCATTAAATCTATATCTATTCAATAATACTGATAACCGTTTACAAAAACGTTCATTATTGTTGGCGGATTTCTTCTTCATCATGTTGTATGGAGCAGAGAAGATACTTTTTCTATTATTTTTGATAAATACATGAATTATTTACAAAGGCATTACAGTTCCAAAATAATTGTTGTATTTGACGGATATTCAGACTACAGTAAGAACGTAAAAGCTATGGAGCAGCAGAGAAGACCTGCTGCACTTTCAAAAACCTATGAAGTTTGTTTCGATGAAACAATGGTTGTACCATTTACTCAAGAAAAATTCTTATCAAATCGAAATAACAAAGATAAGTTCATTAATATGTTAATTGAAAAATTACAAGCTGCAAATATTACTACTAAACAAGCCAGAGATGATGCGGATGTTCTTATTGTTGAAACTGCAATTGAAGAATCAAAGTCTAAAAAAACTGCAGTTATAATAGGACAAGATATTGATTTACTTGTCATTTTAATTGGGCGTACACTGTCTCACGAACAGGAAATTTTCTTTAAAAAAGTTGGGAAAGGTAATGTAAAAACGGAGATATACTCGACTGAAAGTTTTGATAATTATCCTCATTCTAAAAAACATATTTTATTTCTGCACGCATTAAGTGGCTGTGACAAAACTTCTGCGCTTTTTAAAAAGGGAAAAAAATCATTTTTGAAAGTTTTTGAGAAACTGACAAATTTGGATGAACTAGCTGCAGTATTTGAGGAAGAAAATTGTTCGGCCCAGAGATTATTAGAGAGTGGAACTCAAACCTTATTGGCAGTCTATAATGCTCCGAAATCTGTGAAAAGTCTCGATCATCTTCGTTATATGCATTACGTCAAGTCTACAAAACTTAATAAACCTGTGCAGCTTTCAAATATTCCACCAACAAGTGCAGCTGCTCATCAACATTTCAACCGTGTATATTATCAAGTTCAAACTTGGTTAGGACATGATTTGGAACTCCAGGTATGGGGTTGGGCAATGCGAAACGATTTTCTGGAGCCTATCATGACAATCTTACCACCTGCTCCAGAAGATTCGCTAAATACAATTTTCTGCAACTGCAAGAGTGGTTGTGGTTCGCGATGCGAATGCAGGAAAGCGGGCTTGCAATGCTCTTTAGCTTGTGGCCAATGTAATGGGCAAGCTTGTCTCAATGCTCTACCATATCAGAGCGACATTAACGAAGATGGAACCTTTGACCCCGAAATCATGGAAGAACTTGAGACAAATGTCGTTGAAGACGATAATGAAGACCAGTTTGAAATTTACCAGCAGCCAGAAGACGACGATGAAGAGGAAGAAGATGATTAAAATTATAAATTGTAGTTTTTGTACCCTTTATTCCATTTCTTTACTTTCAATAAAAATAAATGTATTCAATGATATTTTTTAATAAAAAGATTAATTCATAATTTATTTGTTTTTTTTTCATCATCTAAGAAGTTATAAATATTAATTAGGTTAAAATTCAAATATAATTCCTATATTTTCATTAACAATTCTGCAATTACATGGGTAGGTAGGACTTACAACTGGGTATCTCGAATTCCGAGGTGAACTTAAAATTAAGCTTTTTCAAAATCCTTAGGATTCAGACATTGAAACCCTGGCTCCGGAAGTCCAAATGGAAATTATTGATTTACTGTGCAGTGATATGCTTGAGAACAAATATCAAAATTCATCTTTGTTGGAATTTTATAAGAGTTTCCACTGGAACAATTTGATAATTTGCATAAATTTGCTCGTGGGTTATTTTCTGTTTTTGGTACTACTTACTTGTGTGAGAAAACGTTTTCCAAGATGAAGTACACAAAGAATGTTTACAGATCTCAATTAACCGATGAGCATCTTAAATCTCTTTTGATAATTGGTACAAGTAAAATTGATCCACAACTACAAAGTATTGTCGGTGGAAAATCACAATTACATAAATCTCATTAGTGTTTTTGTTTTACTGTGATTCATTTCAATTATTTGTTAGTTATTAATATCCTTAAACTTAGATACTTAAGTTAAGTTTTCTTTGTCATCATTTCTGTCGTTAAGTTTTACCTTGCAAGTAAATAAAACCGAGTAATTATCATTCTGTGTTTTCTTCTTCAACTTATCACAGCAATAGAAACAACAATTAGGTAATCATTGGCTGTCGCGGGCCAGACTGATGACAGTAAATCATTGGCTGTCGCGGGCCGGATTGATGACACTGGCGGGCCGGATTTGGCCCGCGGGCCGTAGTTCGGAGACCCCTGGCCTAGAACATCGAAGAAAAGTTGTAGATTCGTATCTCTCCTATAGATACTTCCACGGGAAGGGTTCAAGTGACTTGGCACTTATGATTCCACCAAGAGCGCTACATATCAGAAAAACACGACGGACTGTGGCTGCTCATCGTTTTGAGGTTCAACTCAGTACACCTCGAATTTCACTGTTTCAAAAAAAATCAGAAATGACAAACGTTCTATTGCAAATAATGTTTCATTCAAATATGTGTCTGTCTGTTTTTCCGTTAATCAGCTGTCGTCCCCATACGAACGACCACTCTCAGAAGTTGAGAAACTTGTGCGAGCTAAGGACTATCGAGGTCTTACCTTTCAACGTGTGATTCCTAACACGGTCCATACGAGCCTGGATATATATTTGGAAATTGAAATACATTCGAGAAAAGTTATCAGCTTTTCAAATTCAATTAATTGCTGTCGACCGGTATTGAACTATTTTAAGTGGAGAATTAATTGGAGATAACAATTTATACTGAATTGGTGAGTCGTTCAATTCTTTCCTTATTTCTGTTCAGTCGATCAATCCCAAGAAGACTGAAATGGTCCTTTTCACCAGGAGAAGAAGTTTAACGGACTTAAAACCTTCCGAAATCTTCAAAAGCAAACTTAACTTATCTGAAGAGGTGAAATACCTTGGTACTATCCTCGACAAGAAGCTAACATGGAACTCTCATCTACAGAGTAGAGCAAAAAGAGCATACGTGGCTTATGAGCAATGTCGGAGGACAGTGGGACGCGCATGGGGTCTTTCACCCCATGTGGTCACCTGGATCTACACTGCAATAATAATACCTATGTTAACGTATGGAGCCATTGCATGGGGACCGAAAGTTCTACAAGCAACGGCCATCCAAAAATTGGAGATAACAATTTATAATGAATAGGTGAGTCGTTCAATTCTTTCCTTATTTCTGTTCAGTTCGTTTCTGTGTCAATTTAGGAGATCAAATTCAATTAGTAAATCATGTTAGAAAATCAATTAAACGTTCTCAATCGCAAAAGAGGTATTGTTACGGAAAAATTAACAAATTTCATAAAGTTTCTGGAGGATTTTGCTCAAAACCAAAACTCATATAATGATGATTGGATAGTGGAACTAGATTCACGATTAGAAAGAGATTCTTGTTTGCTTGACGAATTCGAGCAAATCCAATTTGAGATAGATCTAGTTGTTACTGATGATGATTATCAGAGTGAAGCTGAGAGTAGATTAATTTTTTTTTTTCACCGTATTGTGCGCTGGTCAGGCCCTATCCCCCGAAGCCCCGATACATTCGGGAGGGCGCGCCAGCATAATCAACCAATGACCACTCCCCACACCGTGGGGTAAGTGATCATTGGGTCCGAGAATCATGTGCCCTGAGCAAACGCAGTGAGCCAAGAATGACAGCCTTCTGCATCTGTGCGGCTAAGATTTCTGCCTTAGTGCGGCAAGCCGGTATGATTTTGAGATTCGAGAGTAGAGAAGACATCATTCCACCAAGGACTCCAATAATCAGAACGACCATCTTGACAGAGTGATCTGGATAGAGTCTGCGGAGTTCGAAGAGAAAATCTCGATATTTTATCCGTTTTTCCTCCTCTTTTCTGACGATATTCGTCTCGCCAGGAGCTGAAAACTCCACGACAAATATCGTTTTGGTCTGGTGGTCGAGAAGGACTACATCAGGCTTATTAGCTTGTATGAGCCTGAGGGTGGGGAACGAATAGTTCCAATAAATTCGGCACTTCTCGTTCCCCACAACGGATTCAATATCCCCCGGAGCGTAGGGCAACACCGGTGTCTCGTCAATACCGTAAGAGTGCCGTAGATGGTAATATAGCACTCTTAGGGCCGCGTTATGTCGATGGATATAGGCCGAGACCGCATATGCTGGACATGCTGATAGCAAGTGCATTAGGGTCTCGGGCGCTTCGCGGCAGGCCCTGCACCTTGTGTCAGGAACCTCTATACCCATCACGCGACTGCGGTAGACTAAGGTGTTGAAGACACCATCCTGGCAAGCCATGATGAACCCCTCAGTTTCCGACTTCAGCCCACTCGACCTGAGAAAAGCGAACGTCAGGCGCCAAGGTCTTCAATGTTATTGAAGAAGACCCCATGCATCGGCTTATCCCTGTGTCTCCGCAGAAGTAAGGTGATCTCTGCGGCTTTTATCTGAGCTTTTTGCTGAACGGGTTCCAACTCGGTGACAGAGTTGTAGTCACCTCGTTCAGAGTCGAAAACTATACCGAGTTCATCAGCTGCTCGATCAGCTGCCCTAAGGAGAAATGCTCCAATTCCTGCTCTCTCATGGTCACGGACCATGCAGAGAAGGGGATCCGAACTCCTGACGACTTTACAGGCTGTATCCAGTACCATTCTGTCATGTAGACACTCCAAACTCAAAAGTCCACGACCTCCCTGTTGTCGGGGGAAGTACAACCGTGGAACGGACGATTTGGGATGCAAACTCCTATAGAGATGCATCATTTTTCGGGTCCTTATACATAGTAAAAACAAGTTAAGTTAATAAACTAAGAAGTCACATAAACTGTTTCCAGTTTGTGTGTGACTGTGAAATTACAATCAAAGTTAAAATCACTTGAAGAAAACTAATAAAATAATAAAAATACAACATTCATATTCAACCCTAGATATATCCTTATTTACACTTACATTAGCTAAAATACATATATACACATATATACATATATATATATATATATATATATATATATATATATATATATATATATATATATATATATATATATATATAAATATATATATATATATATATATATATATATATATATATATAACAGAATAATTAGTGACTGGATTAACTATAAATCGATTTAATTCGTGAGGTTGCAACCTCACGAATTAAATCGATTTATTTATATATATATATATATATATATATATATATATATATATATGAAACCAACAAATAATGGGGCTAAGCAGCAAATGAAAGAGTACTCTTTAAAGTTTGTCCAAGCTTTCGGAAATTTAATAAATTGTTTCCATCATCAGGGATGCTACAATTTGAGGGTGTAAGTAATATTAATATATAATTATGAATGGTTAGACTTACAACTTTTTGAGGATGTTTCATACGATGGTTATGTAAAATATTGGACACAACATGATGGATGAACATTGATACAATACATTTATAAAACTGGTTAAAGGATGTCTAATATTGGATAAAATATTTGTGAAAAACGTTACAGTTTAAAATTAATTTGAAGGAAGAATAATGTCACATGTCGAAATTTCACAAAACATTATTTTGGAGGGATTGACAGATAGTTGACATGACATATGTCAGTGGTTCTAGTGATGAAAGCTGTTACCAACTTTGACTTGTAAAGAATTATTTTTGGAAATTTCTACCTGTGCAGCTTTTATTAAAGTGAATGTAGATAATAACATTTGGATTGAAGTATAAAGTACATTATTCTATTAATGCTAGATTGGGTGAATTCATTGAAACGTTGTTATATGGATTTTTATCTAACGTCAAAAGATAGGAATATATCTCACTAAGATGATTAATATCTGTTTTTTTGTTGATGCAATTTTTATTTTCAGCAATGAAGGCCATGAAAGAGTACTCTTTCATTTGCTGCTTAGCCCCATTATTTGTTGGTTCTATATATATATATATATATATATATATATATATATATATATATATATATATATATATATACATGATATGTTTTATAAAAATACTGGAGTTTTTCTTGTTAGAATAATTGGAGTTCGAAATCAAGGAGATAAACCCAAACATAGTAAATATAGGGCTATTCTTATTTTAAAGCTGTGATAATATGGATGTTGAAAATTTTCCCCGACATAGAAATAACTATTTCACAAAACATAAGTATTTTGTTTACTATACACAATTCGCAATAACATCGATTATAAAAAATGAGAGATAATGATATAAGTTCCACTTGATAATTCAATATCAGTGTTTACACGAATCACAATGATTACAATTATGTTCAGTTCAACTGTATAGTCAGCCCATAACATACTAACATACTGGTTCGAACTGAATATTGAAATTTCCATTTTTCTGTTGTACCTCTTTTCGAAACTTGATTCACTGGCAGTTGCAGGGTGACATTATCATTTCGAAATCCATTTGCAAATATTTATTTTGTTATTTGATAATCGACTTTGACAAGGGATATTTTTGATAACACCGTAAGTTACGGTCAAAATGACTATGTTATAGTGATGTTCAGCACTAAGAACATCAGTAACTGTAAAACCTTAAATTTAGCATTGAAAAATATCTTACCCATAAGCAAAACGACAAATATTGTACTACTTTCAGAATGTAATGATCCAATAGATCACATTATAAATGATAAATTGAAAACCGCTATAAGCCGTTTCTCTCGACTTAATAGAAATGTTTCTATTGTACTCTTTGTCGACAGAAAACAACAGGGAAGTAAATTAAAGATTTTTCATAATCTTAAGAACCATTTAAATACGTCAAAATATAGTAATGTTGTTTTAAAAACAATATGTAGGACTGAGATAGGCGAAGATGAACATGACAATACAGTCGTGAGTATAGATACAAGCTCAGCTTATGATGACTCAGTAGTAAACTCAGAATCCTGTTCTGCTGATCAAGTAGAAGAGGACTCTTTTTTAGATATAAAAATTGTAAAAACGGTACATCTCTGATGCTCTTGAACATTCAGTCAATAAGAAATAAAGTAGATGAACTCTATATATTCTTAGATGACCATAAGTTCCCTAATATTGTTTTGCTAACAGAACACTGGCTGGAGATGGAAGAGCCTCTGCACGTACCAAATTACATTACTATTGCAAAATATTCGAGGCAGAACAGCCAGCATGGGGGCACATTGATCCTCATCAACATGGATTTTATTAAAAATAATTATTTCACTGAGATTAAAAACTTTGATTGTATGTTGGCTGAGAAGGAGTTCGAATTCTCTTGTATATATAGTGAAAATCATAAATTATTTATTATTTGTCTATATCGTTCCCCATTATCCAGTGAAAATCGTTTTTTAGAAAGATTGGAAGTCTTGCTATCACAGATTCCTTATAATGCGACTGTAATTCTCACTGGAGATTTCAATATAAATTTTAAAGACAAAGCCTCAATGTCAACAAAATCGTTGGAAAATTTATTAATCAGCTTCAATTTAGAGATGCATGTTGAATTGCCAACACGTCACTCAAAATATTCTAGTTCTATAATTGACTATGTTTGTTCTAACATGAAGGGTATCAAATGCGACGTCATCAATGCAGGTCTATCGGATCATGAAGCAGTAATGTTTTATTTACCTCAGACATTTGAAAAAAGTAGTAGAAAAAAATATATGGGTAGGATATTTAGCAAGAAAAACTTTGATGGATTTAAAAGAAGAATTGTAATATGCTCAACTGGGATCAAGCAATGATATGTAAGGATCCTTTATCCAAATTTCATTCAATTCTTTCTGATGTATTTAATATAAGCTTTCCTCTTAAGCTAATCAAGAAAAAAGCTAAAAAACCCTGGTTGACAAAGGGTATCAAAATTTCAGCGAAAAATCTACGATCCCTACATATGATTAGAAAATTTGCCAATGAAAATGAAATCTTCACTTCTTTTTATAACAGGTATAGGTCCATTTATAGAAAAACCTTGAAAATGGCTAAAAAGGTATACTATAGGAACAGAGTAGAAAATGCAAGTCACAGGCAAAAAGAGAGCTGGAAAATTGTCAATGACTTCAGAGGTAGAAACAACTCTGCTCCTGTGAAAACAAATTTAGAATGCAACGATATCAATGAATATTATTGCTCAGTTGCAGAAACTGTTTCTAAACAGATTATTTCCTCAAAGGATCCACTGATTTATTTAAATCACATCTCTGTTTCTGAATCTTTCTTTTTCACGCCTACGGATACAGTAGAGATGAAACAAATCTTTAATGAAATTAAAAATAAAAATGCATCTGGGTGGGATGACTTATCTATAAAAATATTTTCACATCTTCCCGACTCGGCTATTATGGTACTAGTTGAATCAGTAAATGTTTCATTTGCAACAGGAGTTTTTCCATCATGTTTAAAAAACGCAATAGTAATTCCAATACATAAGGGGGGTGATACTGATAATCCCGCAAATTTCAGACCAATTTCAATGTTACCCACACTTTCAAAAATAATAGAGAAACTCGTGAAAAAAAGAATAATGGCCTTTCTGAATAAGCATAACACTATTATTTCTACACAATTCGGATTTCAAAGAGGGAAAGGAACAAATGATGCAATTTTCAACCTTCTTCAAAACGTTTACCTGAATCTGAATGATAGGGAAGTTGCAGCAGCAGTTTTCTGTGATCTGACAAAGGCTTTCGACTGTGTTAATCACAAAATTCTGTTGCAAAAATTAGAGAAATATGGGTTTAGAGATGTAGCAATCCAGTGGTTTGAGTCTTATTTATCCGGACGGAGTCAAAGCGTATTTCTTCAAGGCAACTTATCACACAAATTAGAAATTAAATGGGGGTACCTCAAGGATCAGTTCTGGGACCCACCCTTTTCTTAGTCTATATAAATGATCTAGCCTCAATTGATATTTCCGGAGAGTTCACTCAATTTGCAGATGACACCACAATACTTTGGCATGATAAAAATGGCACACAATTGCATCAAATGATTGAGAATGATATTAGAAAAGTTAAAGATTGGTGTGATGCTAATAGGTTGTCTTTCAATATATCAAAAACTAACATCCTAACTTTCAAATGTAATCTTCAAGAACTTCATATAGGAAATCAGGTGATAAGTTATATGTCGGAAACAAAATTCCTGGGTTTATATATAGATGATAAATTGAAATTCGAAAGTCACATTGAAAAACTCAGAAGAAAATTGGCATCAGGATGTTTCGCTGTAAGAACCATTTCATGGGAACTTGGTGTAGATATGGCAAAAAGTGTGTATTATGCTTTAATCGATTCACATTTGAGATATGGAATCTGTTTTTGGGGATCATGTAGTCGATATGTCTTCAATATGATTTTTGTTTTGCAAAAACGAGCAGTAAGGTATATGTGCAAAGCTAAATTCCGGGATTCTTGCAAGCCACTCTTTATAAAACATAAAATCTTAACATTACCTTGTATTTTTATCTTAGAATCAGTATGTCTCATGCATAGCAAATTTAAAAACAAACCTCATGAATTGTCTCAATACAACACAAGACAAGCACTAAATATAACCTTACCAATTCCAACATCGACACAAATAAAAAATTCCATATTTTATAATGGTAAAAAATTATTCAATCACCTACCAAATGAGATAAAAATTTTAGATAGCAAAAAACAATTCAAAAGTACCGTAAAAAAACTTCTATTGACGAAGGCTTTCTACTCATTAGATGAATTCTACTGTATGAACTTTTAATGCGTGAAATTCGACTTCGTTATACATTATTATGTATGTGTTTCAGTGATACTTATATTTTATTTATATTTATATGAACTTCATTTTATATTTACACCTCTTTGTTGTTAATATTCGTACAAAGCAAATTTTTATTGTGACAATTTTAATATTTTATGTACATGCATTGTATAATTGCACATGTTGTTGTTAAGTGTTTTAGAGTTATATATGTATATGTGTGTGTATGTGTATGTATGTATATGTGTATATGTATGTATGTGTATATGTATGTATGTGTATATATGTGTATATATGTATATAAAATTGTGATCATTTTTATTATTTTCATGTACTTATATTTCATATATTGTATTTTATATTTCATATTTCATATTTTGTTGACCATTACGAGGATAATGTATCAAATTTCCTTTGACTCAGATGTGCGTCTATCGTAGTCCAATTATAATTATTATCACTTTTTCTACCTCACTATTTATCATATCGATATATATCTAAAGGTGATTGTTGTGTTATTTTGTTCTTTTATTTTGTAAACGACTTTGTCAATGAGAATTATGTTCTTCAGACAATAAAGTATATTTTGATTTTGATTTGATTTGATTTGATTTATATTTCGAATAATTACAAATCAAACAAAATGGAGCATACGTCGGATAGCAAATGCGCAACTTTTCTCCAAATCAACCTTCTTCGTATCCCTCATGGTTTTCGAGATCCCAATGGTGAGGATCGCATTTTAAACACATTTTAAACAAGGTTGCCCTTTTTTTCTCATGCAGACCTACGACTTTGTAGGTACGTGTGGCAGATACCCAACGGAAAAAACAGCAGCTAAGCCAGGTAATACCGCGCAAAGAGTTGAAGTGAAAACATTAGGCACCTGTGCAACGTTTTCGACTTGGAAGATTTGTCCCAAGTTATTCCCCACTATGAAAACCGGGAATTAATTTCGTTTGGTCGATTCGACCACCCCGGAGTATGCTTGTGGATTTGTTTCCTGGCTCTGTCTGCAGGTGGCGCAGTGGACCTCCCACTGAATCAACTGCAGAGATATTCTATGACTAGCTACAATTATATTTGTTTGGTCGTAATACTCAGACGGTTCACACCGTTCTGAAGGGACCATGCTCGGTACTGATGATGGGCCAATCACCCGAAACCGATCTATCGGTTGGTCGGATCGACCAAACGAAATCCATTCCAGCTTTCCGTCGTGGAAAATAACTTGGGACCAATCTTCCAAGTCGAAGACGTTCCACAGGTGCCTGATGGTTTTAGTTCAACTGTCTGCGCGGCATTAGCTGGGTTAGTTGTTTTTCTGTTGGGTATCTGCCACACGTACCTACAAAGTCGTAGATCTGCAAGAAAGGAAAGGGGCAACCTTGAGCATGTGGCGCGAGTGGTTACCTTCTTCAAAGGTTTTAACCTTTTCGGCTTCGTAAAGCGTATTTATGCCTCTTCAGGTAATCAGTTGTATATGTACCTGTACTCATTCGTATTTTATTACTTTTTTTTAATAATGTCCTATACCTATCTCTATCTGTTTTCGAGATAAAAAATAAATTGTGCTAAATATGGGCCAAGACATAGCCTTAATTGAAATTAAGTACATCAGTACTCTCGATTCATGGAAAGTTGATATTTTGATGATAGTTTGGACGAACTCGAAATATTCAAATAACACCAAGAAATCGACTCCATATCATACAGGGCGTGCTTAAATTACTATTATTTCCATTGGGCATAAAAGTAGTCAAAAGTTCATTTTTTCAAATGAAACCCCCTGTATATTACTAGATGAATTGAACCATGGTGAAAAATGCTTCTAGATGATATACATGTCCCTGTACCTAAATCGTCAAGTTTTCTTGATAAAGCCGTTTTTGTGGAAAAATAGTTATTCACGTTTTACCTACAAGTGTTGAAAGTGGCATTTCATTTTGGGAGAGGGGATTATTGCAAAACGAGCGTCAGCAAGTGGAGCAAACTCACGAGCAAAATAAAATCACTTTTAACAAATGTATCATACAGATTTTTTTGTATAACGTTACTGCTGATAATAAAAAAAAATTATAGGGTCCATGGGATTTGAACACACGATCTTTGGATTACAAGGCATATGTTACAACTACATACGCCAACTCACGTTATTTTAAGGAGGATTATTGGTTAGTTATGAAGGACTTCCTACAGTGGGACTCAATTCTACTTCGTCATCGTCAGTAACTTCACAGGGATTTAATATTACCAATAGCACGAACTGCATGTGTGAACTTTTCTAAATGATTTTTTGGTAGGTGTTCTGATTGAAGTGTTTCTATCAAAGAGATTTTCAAAAACAGTTGTACAAAAAATAATTTTTAAAGAATTTGATTTCTAGGTAGCCGTGGAAATATCAAGCTCATGACAGTTTGGTGACTTTCATAAGTAATTGATAAATGGTTATTGACGGTGTTTCAAAAAATCGCCAAAAATGAATGCAAATATTGATTATTCAAACGAAGTTCCTATGAAATTATTTATTATACACGGACAGTGTGATCAAATCATTGCCAGAACTTGTAGAAAATTCAACCAAATGTATCCTGAATTAACACCAATGAACGAGAGGAAGTTTGTAAGATTACAAAATAATTTCCTTAACTATGGCTCCATGTTAAAAGCGCCTTCAACATTACCAAAACCTGTTACTTCAAATGAGGACAATACTGTTAACGTTCTCGCATATTTTTATGCATATCCAGAAGCCTCCATTTGCAGTGCAGAAAAAGATTTAGGTGTATCACATGCTTCAGTACAACGAATTTTGAAAAATCACGGAATGCATCCGTATAAATTTACCAAAGTTCAAGCTCTAAAAGCAGAAGACTTCAAACGTAGAATGCATTTTTGTGAATCCCTTTTGATTCATACACAGGAAGATCGGGAATTTTTGTCAAAAATAATTTGGAGCGACGAATCAAAATTTACGAGGGAAGGTATTTTCAATAGGAGGAATAAACATTTTTGGGCTGATCATGATCCTCATGTTACAAAAGAAATGAGTTTTCAAGAAAAATTTGACCTGAATAACAATAAACAATAAAATTTGCTTTTTTATTTATGAAAACACACTGAAAGCAGAGGGGTATCTTCAAATATTTAGGACGACTGTAACCGATTTTCTTGAAAATTTGCCTTTAGAGGAATATAGGAATTCGTGGTTTCAACTGGACGAAGCGCCAGCTCATTCCACCGAGGAAGTTTCCAGAAAACTTGACGAACTCTTCGACGATCGTTAGTTTAGGCGTTTAGGGCCGTGAAATTGGCAACCGAGATCACTTGATCTCACGCCTCTTGACTTTTTTTCATGGGGTGTTTTAGAAGAAAGGATATACAGTACTCCAGTGCCTACCAAAGAAGAATTGCGACGGCGAATAGTGCGGAGTATTGAAGATCTGGATCCCCAGGAAATTGAAAAAGCAACCACAAGTCGCGTACAAAAAAAACATATCAAAGTGTTTGGAATGTAATGGACAACATTTTCAGCATTTATTGTGAAAATGTGATATTTTATTTACAATTTTGTTAATTTGAATCATCCTATTCTGTTATTGTCTGTACTTTCACATGTTTTAGCCCACATAATCTTACTTTTTACCTAGAAGTTACTGATTTTTGGTACAGTTGTTCCCTGGAAACTTTGAGCCATAGCTGAGGAAATTATTTTGTAACCTTACAAACTTCCTCTCGTTCATTGGTGTTGATTCAGGATACATTTGGTTGAATTTTTTACACGTTCTGACAATGATTTAATCACTTTGTTCATGTGTATAATAAATAATTTCATAAGAACTTCGTTTGAATAATCGATATTTGCATTCATTTTGGAAGATGATTCGAAACACCGTCGATAACTATTTGTAAATTACTTATGAAAGTAACCGAACTGATATGAGCTTGATAATTCCACTGCTACCTAAATCCAAATTCTAAAAAAAATAATGTTTCTAGAAGAAGCGACTTTATTGAGAAAACTTGACGATTTAGGTATAGGGATATGATGTATCCTCTCGAAGCATTTTTCACCATCTTTCAATTTACCGAGTAATATACAGGGAGTTTCATTTGAAAAAATGAACTTTTGACTACTTTTATGCACAATGAAAATAATAGTAATTTTAGCACGCCCTGTATGATATGGAGTCGATTTCTTGGTGTTATTCGAATATTTCGAGTTTGTCCAAACTATCATCAAAATATCAACTTTTCATGAATTGAGAGTACTGATGTACTTAATTTCAATTAAGGCTATGTTTTGGACCATATTTAGCACAATTTATTTTTTATCTCGAAAACAGATAGAGATAAGTATAGGACATCATTAACAAAAAAGTATTAAAATACTAGAGCAATTACAAAAATGTATTAATATACGGGGTGTTCCATTTAAAAAAATAAAGTTGCTAGGACTTTTTGATGGAAGTGGCAACGCCGCAATGCTGAAAATATTTTAGATCAATAGAACAGGTAAGGGAATGTGAGAAATGAAATTTTCAGAAAAATCTGCTCTGCGTTTTCCAGAAACGTCTAACCTACCATCGACCGTGAGTCACGCTGTATATATCACATACTGAGATATAAATGCATCATTGCATTTCAAGTGGCTGATAAAATTTGTTTCTTTGTTAACTATTTCCCTTTCCCTGTGAGAAATCTCTATAAAATATCGTGTTATTACGGATTGGATTAGTTTGTGTCAATTTGGTCTGTGAAGGTTTTTCAATTTTTACTTTGAAAATGATTTATATGTTTTTTTTGCTCTTATGTTTCATTCTCTCTGGAGGTAAGAAAAACTTTCATTGAATTAACTCAGGTTATAGTATTGGACATATAATTTTTCTAATGTACCTCCTCTCCACATTTTTTTTGAGAGAGAGGTTAGATGAACTGCATACAGACTTATGCACATTGCCCATTGCACAAATCAATTCCATGCAGAGTGCAACAGACTGTTGCTTGGCACTGAAAGTCACAGCATTCTGATAATGACCTCTGACTTATAATAACGATAATAATAATGATAACGTCTTTATTATTTCGTCTTTTGATACATTTAAATACAAATAATCCTTCAAAATATATTTAAGAAAATAAAGGGCGAAGTTCAACTCGACAGCGGAGAGTGCTACTCTGTTGTTCTTCCACTTAACGCTGGAAAATACCGATGCGTACTTGTAGAATGATACAAAAGAACAATGTATAAAAAAATATTAAAAAATGTCTATGCAGTTTTTAGTGAAAGCGGCAGTTTTCAACTTTGTTATGTGAAAATAATGAATAAAAACCTACTGATAAGTCCTGAACAAAAGATTTTCAAGTTGGGTTTCGAAAGTTTGAATACTTCCTGTTTTGAAATTTGGTGGAAATTTGGTGGCTGATAACTAAACGATCTCCTGAAGAGTTCAGTTCTGAATGAGGGGGACAATATTCCTCGATGTCTAATATTGACATTATGAACATCAGTGCGGAAGGTTATTTTCTGATGAAGATAGGAAGGTCGTCCGGTAAGGATGATTTTATGAAAGAGATTTTCAGAATGTAGAAATCTTCTGTTTTCCATATTCAACCTGTTTCACATATCTTGTTGGAAATTCTTTCTCGCTTCCTTATTCCATATATTAATCGAAGGCAAGTATTTTGTACTTTCGTCTAATCTATATGTTAGTTTTTTATAGCTATCTTATGGGGAATGTTCCTCAATTTGGGTTATTACAGCAAATGCAAGTTTGAACAAAATAAAGTTGAGTTTAATTCATGAGTTTTTCAAATTCACTTTGAAAAGTATTAAAATTGATGTTTCAAATGTTGGGTTTTAATTTTTAAAGGGATTTGTTTCTAATTCACATATTGGCAACAGCGCCTATATCAAGTTGAAATAATTTATAAGTACCTAGATATTCTACTTTAAAAAAGGAAAATCATCTTTATAAATCAACAATTGAGGCAAAATATTAATTATAGTTCAATACCACCTCCACAAGCCTCATTAAGAACAGTTGTTTTGTTATTTATTTATATAGAGGAAGATAGGTTAGGTGCACAAAATGTCTATATGGCACAGAATATCTCGGAACTCGGAACATAAGTGAACAGAACAGCACGCCTCTGAAATATGCCATCTTTGTTTGTCTCATACAGGTAACAGATTCATTGTCCTTCATTAGCTATAACCGATGTTGCCAAATGATGAAATAGAAACGAATCCCTTCAAATGTTGAATGCATTATTTCATTCTTCTTCTTTTTTTTTAAACTACTTGATTTTCGTCAGGAAGAACATTCCCCATTTTGAGAGAGATGACTATTTATAGGTCGTTCGAGTACGTTCACTTATCCCCGCTTTCCATTTTTCGCTTCACTGGTTCCGTGGGAGATGACCGTTTTGGCGGGAAATGGCCATTTTTCGCTTGATGATGGCTTTCCAAATGTTGCGTATTTCTACGCTGGCTTGGCTGAATAAGTTCTTGGACAACATGTATGCGGCTTTCTTGAATTTTCTCCTAAACCAATGTTCCTCTCTGTGCAAGATCTCAGCTTGGGACCACTCGATGTTGTGTTGATGGGTCCAAACATGGTCTGCTATTCCTGATTTGCTGGTTTCCCCTCGCTGTGTGTGTTTCTTGTGCTCGGCAATGCGAAAATTCAATGACCTCTTAGTTTCACCAATATAGGATTTTCCGCACTCACATGGTATCCGGTAAATGCAATTCTTGGAATCGCAGTTCGCGTTTGGTGGCCTGGGTTTCGTGAGGCTGCTACGGATAGTGTTACCGGATCTGAAGCAGGTTCTGATGTTGTACTTGGAACCAATTCTTCTTATCCTCTCCGATAATCCTCTGATGTAGGGAAGTGCAAGCACTGGTTGTGACGGCTTCTCTTCCTTGCGAGGCTCCTGCTGTCTTCTAGCCAAAGTCTTTTCTACCATCGCTTTGGAGTAGCCATTCCATTGAAGATCATTTTTGATGATGTCTAGTTCCTTCTCGAGACCTTCGTATTACAGAGCCCAAAAGCACGGTCTAATAGAGCCTTGATGATTCCTCTTACAGTCGATTGATGGTGGTTGGATTCGTGATTCAGATACTGTCCCGTATGAACACAACACAACATTGAGTGGTCCTAAGCTGAGATCTTGCACAGAGAGGAACACTGGTTTAGGAGAAAATTCAAGGAAGCCGCATACATGTTGTCCAACAACGTATTCAGCCAAGCCAGCGTAGAAATACGCAACATATGGAAACCCATCATCAAGCGAAAAATGGCCATTTCCCGCCAAAAACGGTCATCTCCCACGGAACCAGTGAAGCGGAAAATGGAAAGCGGGGATAAGTGAAAGTACTCGAACGACCTATAAACAGTCATCTCTCAGAGGAATCAGTCCAGTCATCACCCGAAGACGATTGTAGATACTAACAATCGAAACGTCGTGAACTAACGTGACTTGGAATCTCTCCACTTTTTATTTTTATTTTCTTTTTCCATTCCTTTATTTTTATTTATTCAATTGTTCTATTTTTACCTGTATTTTATTTCACTATTATTTCATTTCAGGTTTATTTTGGTTAATATAATTGTTATTTTCAGCTATTCATTATCAATTCTTCTTTTTTAGTTGTTTCAGGGATTTCAAATCATTTTATATAGTAGACAATGGAAGTCCGAACTAGTAAAATTCATCATGAAACATTGTCAATCACCTTCAATCAAACGATAAATAGGGTTAGCTTCGTAATGTTTCCAGTTTAATCTTCCTCTTGAAAATGATCACTTGGTGATCGAAACACGTGTCGAGGTGTTGAAAATAACAATATGGTGTTCGGAAAAAACTCCGGTAATATTCACTACTGCACCAAAGGTTCCAAACAGTGCATTATAAGTTCATTTTTCAATGTCAAAAATGGAAAAAATATTTCATCAGTTCGGACTTCCATTGCCTAATATAATAAAAATTGATTTGGAATACCTGAAAGATTCTGTAAAAAAAAAAAGATTAGCTGAAAAATAACAATTTTGTTGAGCAAAAAACCGAAATTACATAGAAATAACATACAAGTCACAACCAAGAAAAAAGAACTATTAATACGAGCTGAAAATAAAAAAAATGGAGGAGGAACAATGGCTTTGGAGAAAATTCAAAAAAGCCACGTATATGTTCTCCAACAACGCGTTTAGCCAAGCTAGAGTAGAGATACGTAACATATGGAAATTTCTAATCAAGCGGAACACGACCAACTCCGTTAAAACCATTGAAGCGGATTGAGGGAAGAAGGGATAGGTGAAAGCACTCGAATTACCTATAAATAGTCTGATCTCGAAGGAAAAAGTCCAGTTATCACCCGAAGACGATTGTGGATACTAACAATCGAAACGTCGTTGAGTAACTTGGTTTGGAATCTTTCAATTCTTAATTTTCATTTCTTGTTGATAATAATTTTTCAATTCTTTTAATTTTCAGCTCGTGGTTATAGTTCAATTTTTTTTCGATATTTTTGGTTGTTGCTTATATGTTATTTCTTTTTAATTTCAGTTTTTTTTCAATAAAATGGTATTTTTCAGGTAATCTCTTTAATTTTTTACAGGGATTTCAAATCAATTCATATCATATTAGACAATGGAAGTCCGAACTGATGAAATGCATCACGAAACATTGTCAACCACCTTCAGACATAGAAAAAATAATTATTAAGAAATCTGTACCACTGGGTTCACGTACTTTACTAGTTTGTACATGTTCTTTGTTAAATGACTGTCATATTTTTCTGTACATTGAGAAATTCACAATGACTCCTAATATATTTTGGGCAAATATGAATTACCAGTACTAAATGCTATTAATTATTATATTTGAGGTGTTCAATCTATTGATTACCTAGAATTCAAATTATTATCTTTCATTTATTTCCAAATTTGGAAATTTGACTTGGAAATCAACTTCAATTTCAATTATTTTCCATAGCTCATGGAAACCTAGATGGATATGTTGGTCAACAAAAAGGGATAGTGGTAGCTACAACCATTAACGAAACTGGAGGTGAGCCCTAAATTTTATGAATTTATCATTGATATTGATGATTGTGGAGACATAAAAAACTGTCTTCATTTTTCAGATGCATCTTTCATGGATTATCACTGGAGAAAGTATGACGGTGTCATTCCTCCTGATGCTGTATCTGCAGGAGTTGATACTGACGGTACCCCTGTATATGTTGGTCAGGTGGGAGCAAGCTTCAATAATAATTATGGATTGATACCAGGTGCCATCAGAATCACTTCGGCTTATACCTATGTCACATTAGGAAATGGGGACTATTATGGATCCAATGTAAATGTTCAGGTACATACTAAGAAGTATAGGGTGTTTCATCAAGTCTTTCCTATCTTCAAATTGAAATAAAACAAACCTATTGATGCCACTATGTATAGAATATAACATCTTTCAAGGATCCGCCACGGTTCCTTTGGGAAAAGCGCATCCAAAACGTCCAATCTTTCATGGCTCTGGCGCATAAATCAGGCGAAATTTGACCAATGACAGGGGTTATGCTGGTTTTGAAGACCGCTATGCTGTTTGGCTTATTCGCATACACCTGGGACTTAATAAAACCCCACAAGAAAAAGTCTAACGAGGTCAAATCGCGTGATCTCGGTGGCCAGTTCACATCACCTCAACGTGAGATGACTATGCCTTCGAATTGTAAGCTCTTGTAGCTTGTACCTCTTCAATGGCTGTGGTAATTTTACTTGCTGCTGCATGATTATGTTTGGTTTTGATGGATACATTGCTTTTGTCCTGTATTAGTCTCTGATTCCTTGGGCATTGCTGTTCTCAAATAATAATAATAATTAATAATAATTCTTTCATTCCATCTGGATCATTTACATGATATTGGAAACGTCACAGTCACAAGAATATCTCATTCAATGATAGAGTATTCTAAGGAATAAATATAAAAAATGTATATAAATATGAAACACATTACTAACATCACTAAAACAGTCGCTAAAACAGATGATTGAACATTTCATTTAGAGCAGTGTTTCCCAAACTTATCTAAAGCGCGACCCCTTTTTGTTAAAAAAATTGTTCACGACCCCCTACTCATCACCCAAACCAAAATAGCGACAAAAATAGCGTGCCTAATTTACAACTGATGGTTTCTCAAATTTTATTTTACTTTACTGTTTAAATTCAAACTAAATACATTTAAAAAATTCAACAATTATTTTAATAATTGCGATATGTCCCACTAGTACACTAGTAGTACTTCTGCCAGACTAGTATTTACAATAAAAATAAATAATAAAAAGTCGACTGCACATTGTACACCGCGACATCTTTGTGTCTACATCGTAATACTTTTCCATGATATTCGCGAAGGCTCTACTCCTTACTTCGCTACTAGATGGCACTCTGGAACGTTCTCGTAGCCTCGTTTTGGCTTTATATAAGCGGCGATGTGCAATGAGACCTCAGTTCGAAACAGCACGTTGTGGCGAATGCAGCGGTATTAAGTAATGAGTAAATATTTTGCGACTTACGTATTCCAGTTTACGTATTTACGTCTACGATAAATTACAAATTATGGATGAGTTTTTAAAAAGAAGTGCAGAACCATCTACGTCTGAAAGTGGCAGTAATAAAAAGAAAAACAGACTTTACAGTGATGAATATCTTAAATATGGTTTTACCATTATTTCCAATAAACCACAATGTGTTATTTGTGGAGAAGTATTGTTAAACGAAAGCATGAAGCCATCAAAGTTACTTCGACATTTAAATAGAAAACATCCAGATAAAAAAGACAAACCCGTAGAATTCTTTGAAAGAAAGCTGAACGCCCTTCACAAACAGCAAGATACTTTTCAATTGGCAACCACTACTAACGAAAAAGCATTATTAGCAAGTTATAAAGTTGCTTATCGCGTTGCCAAAACTAGTAATCCGCACACAATTGCTGAAAATCTGATTTTGCCAGCAGCTTTCGAAATGGTACATATAATGATTGGTGAAAAAGAGTCTGCAAAGTTAAAAACAATACCTCTGTCAAATAATACTATCCAAAGAAGAATTAGTGATATGGCAGAAGATATTCAAGCGCAAGTTGTGGAAAATCTTAATAAATGCACATACTTCTCTCTTCAAATGGACGAATCCACGGATATATCTAACTGTGCCCAATTTATTACGTTTGTAACCCACATAGCAATAGATATTCCAGGTATATTTTATGAATATACATTTAAGGATATTGTATTATGCTATGAATATGCCATGGATATATATATATATATATATATATATTTTCTGGAGAATATTCCCTGGAAGTGCTCCTGGCGAACCTTTGATATATTCTAAGAATATTCCTTGGGAATATTCTTGGAATATCTTATAATATTCTTAGAATATCTAAGGTATATTCTATTAAGAATATTCCAGGAATAGAACCCGAGGAATATTCATAAAATATTTAGGATATTCTTAGTTTATTGTAGGAATATACAATAGAGAAACACCATAGAATATTCTTTAAATATATTTTATGAATATTCTAGGAATATTTGGAATATTCCAAGAATGTGACGAGTAACCGCTATTAGGCATGTATATATTGCATTTTGATACAAGATTCACAAAAGTAATAAAACACATAATATTCATAAACAAATATATTTTAAAAACAATATACACTGAAATATTTGACGTTTCAACCATTATTAAAAATAAAAAATCTAATTCAAAATATTTATTCACTGAATAAAATTTTCCTGAATACTGTCATATTACAAATATTAGAAATGTATTCAAATTAGGATATTCCTACTCTCAAACAAATGTATACTAAAAAATATACTAAAATAACAACTCTGTGAATTCATCAGCACTAATTAAAAAATAATAAATATATCATTTCATTGAAAAAGAAAAAGTGTATTACATCAAGAAATAGGTTAGGTTAGGTTTCTCACTTAGAAAAATAAACCCACAAATGAAGTATTTAAAATGAGTAGTATGATGGGTTCTTCAATGAATTTCACTTACTTAAAGTTATTGAAACTTTGCTCACCAGAATAGTTTTCCTTATATTTGTCCAACAATGCATCAGCCAGTGTTTCAATAGTAATACCTGGAACAAAATGTACATTAACGTTCATTATCACTATTTGAAAGTGGCACAATAAAACTGGAATAAAAATCAAATAGATATTTTTCGCATAGGTTAGTCATGAACATTTACAACATTTTATGACTTGGAGAGCAACTTGCATTGTCTTGTTGAAAAGTAATCATTACGTTTTCAGTTCCTTGGCGCACCTGCCTGTACCAGGTACCACTCTGTTTCCTTTTGGGCAAACTGATACTATCTTGAAAACGAGTGATAAAAATCATGAAAACAAATGATACAAAAAAATGTGTTATTCACTTACTTTTCTCTATTGAAGATACACAACTGTACTTAGTCAAACCAACAAATCCCACACACCAACTCTCCTCGAACCTAAAATGAGGTATAGTAGGTTAATCACCATGACTTTACTATCGATACTTTTGCATTTTACTTACTTTTCTTGAAGACTGAATAGATGCAACTCTCCTGTTTGAAGATCCAAAATCAAACTATTCGCTGTACTGCAAATTGGACAACCCCAAATTATAAATGGTACACTGAACGTGACAGAATTATACTTTGATAATAACACCAACACACCATGCATTACACACGCGAACCTGCCACGTCAACCGCCATGTTGAATCAAATGTCGAATTTAACGCAAACGCAAATGTACCATGCATTAAGGGACAGCCGCTTTCACAGAGCTTATTCGACTGTCGCGCGCTACACTTCAATTGACCAATGAGAAACGTTTACTCCAATTATTCAATTCCCCATTTCTCTGTTTCCTGGATTTTTCGCTTTGTAATCAAATAATTTCAAATACAAAAAGACAAATAGGATGAGAATTAACCAATTTATTGATGCAACTGGTTCATTTATTGGCCCATTCAAATTTTTTTGTCGTTTCCAACAGTTGCTGTTGGAGCAATTCATCCAGAATTTTTGCGTTGAGTTCAAAACTGGTTAACACTATCAGGGTTATATACATTAGGTTATGCATTCGATTAAGATCTTCAAATATTTTTGTTTTTAATAATATTGAATTTTTGGATACGTTATTATAAGATAATTCAAAATTCCATTGTATAGAATATACCAAAATATACCGTGGGGATATATTCTAAGAATATATCATATGGTATATTCGATCGACAATATTCTTAGAATATTCAAGGGAGAATAATCCATTTATAGACATTCTATGCACATTCTTTCGGAAATAATCCTGCCATATTCATTCAAGCATATTCTATGAATATTCTAAAGGCATGTATATATTCCAAGAATATTCTATGAATATTTGGAATATATACGTTCGTTTTATGATATACAGGGAATATTCCATGAATATCTAGTGCTGTGTGGGAAGATATGATACAAATAATGGCATTCAAGAAGATATTTTATTTTGTTCCCCATTGGAGACCAATACCACTGGAAAATGTTTATTCGACAGTTTTGTGAAACGCACAAGTAAATATGTTATTGACTGGGGAAAATGTATTGCTATATGCACAGATGGCACTAAAGCTATGACAGGACATCAATCTGGTCTTGTCGTCAGATTACAAGAAATAATGCCTAATGCCAAATGGAGACATTGTTTTTTACATCGAGAAGTTCTGGCGTCAAAAGCTTTACCTCCTGAAATGTACTGTGTTATGAAATCCATCATTAAAGTTGTGAATTCCATTAAAGGAAAAGCTTTACAGACCCGATTTTTCGAAAAATCTGCGAAGACATGGGTGCTATATTTCAAAATCTTCTTTATCACACCGAAGTAAGGTGGCTTTCAAGGGGCAACGTCTTAAAAACAGTATTTCACTCAAGAGCAGAGCTTTTAATGTATTTGAAAGATGAGAAGTCCCCATATGAAAATCAATTTTCCGATCCTATTTGGCTTTTGAAACTAGGTTTCCTTGCTGATATATTCGAACAATTAAATATTTTGAACAGTAATTTGCAAGGTCGCGACATTAATATGATTACAGCCACAGATAAAATTAAGGGGTTTATAAGAAAAATCGATTTATGGTCAACTTCACTTGGCAAAAAGCAGCTCGATTCATTCCAGTGCGTTCAGGAAATTATAGAAAATGTATGTTACAGTGCTACAAATTTTGAACAAGTTTATGCAGGCATGCAAGTTACTTTGCTTAATTTAAAACAACAGCTCTGTGATTATTTCCCCGAAGAAATTCAAAACAGTTACGACAGTTGCAGATGGATACTGAATCCGTTTTTAGCCTTTCCTTTCAACATGCTGAAATACCAATAAACATGAAAGAACAACTTATTGAAATATCAAGTGATGGAATGTTGAAGCTCCAATTTTTTTCCCAGAACCCGGACGAATTTTGGACCAAAAAGATGCAGGAATACCCTCAGTTGGCCAATGAAGCTGTAAAATGTTTGGTTCCATTTGTAACATCATATTTATGTGAGTTAAGTTTCTCGTCTATGACTGCCATTAAAACAAAAGTGACAAATCGTCTCGTACTTGAAAATGATATAATTGTGTGTGTCTCAAATACACAGCCTAGATTTGAAAGACAAGTCTCATTAACATTGTAATATTTGACTTTATTTTCTTCTTTTACTTTTAAGGACTTTTTAAGGACTTTTAATATTAAGTTTTATGTTTCGTTTGATAATTAATTGTTAATTTTTATTCACGGCTTTATTAAAATAAAAATACATGATTTAACAAAGTAGTGTTTTTGTTTTATTTTGGAAATTTCCGGCGACCCCCCTAGTACCTCATTGCGACCCCCCAGGGGGTCGCGACCCACACTTTGGGAAACACTGATTTAGAGTGTATATAAGTAAAACACATTACAAACATTAATAAAACAAATGATTTCAGTTTCACTAGTTCGGACTTCCATTGTCTATTATATAAAATGATTTGAAATCCCTGAAACAAGTAAAAAAGAATAATTAAAAAAAAATAGTTGAAAATAACAATTATATTAAGCAACAATAAACCTGAAATGAAATGATAGTAAAATAACCTGCAAGTAAAAATATAATAATTGATTAAATGACCAACACCAACGTTCCGGTCGAAGAAGCACTCCAAATCATACAGAGAAAGCTATCCGAAGACGGGAACCTGAAAGAGAGAACGAATCTACCTATAGAAGTAATTATGGAATTACTAGGATGCTGTGTACGAAACTGTTATTTCCAACTGAAAGACGAATTCTTTACACAAGATGAGGGACTGCCAATGGGATCGCCACTTTCACCAGTCATAGCCAACATATATATGGAGTGGTTTGAAACTCTGGCCATTGAAGAAGCCCACAAGAAACCTCGAGTCTGGTTGAGATATGTTGACGACACCTTCATAATATGGAACCATGGGAATACTGAACTAGACGCCTTTCTGAAACACATCAACAGCGTGAGATCTTCCATCACTTTCACAATGGAGAAGGAAATCCACAATGGATTGCCATTCGTAGACGTTTTGGTGAAGAGGACCGACACTAAGTGGGAAACATCTGTATACCGAAAACCCACTCATACGGGACAGTATCTGAACCACGAATCCAACCACCATCAATCGACAAAAAAAGGAATCATCAAAACTCTATTAGACCGTGCTTTTGGGCTTTGTAATACAAAGGAAGGTCTCGAGAAGGAACTAGACATCATCAAAAGTGATCTTCAGCGGAATGGATACTCCAAAGCGATGGTAGAAAAGACTTTGGCCAAAAGACAGCAGGAGCCTCGCAAGGAAGAGAAGCCGTCACAACCAGTGCTTTCACTTCCCTACATCAGAGGATTATCGGAGAAGATAAGAAGAATTGGTTCCAAGTACAACATTAGAACCTGTTTTAGATCCGGTAACACTATCCGTAGCAGCCTCACGAAAACCAGGCCCCCAAACGCGGACTGCGATTCCAAGAATTGCATTTACCGGATACCCTGTGAGTGCGGAAAATCCTATATTGGTGAAACTAAGAGGCCATTGAATATTCACATTGCCGAGCACAAGAAGCACACACAGCGAGGAGAAACCAGCAAATCAGGAATAGCAGACCATGTTTGGACCCATCAACACAACATCGAGTGGTCCCAAGCTGAGATCTTGCACAGAGAGGAACATTGGTTCAGGAGAAAATTTAAGGAAGCCGCATACATGTTGTCCAACAACGTATTCAGCCAGGCCAGCGTAGATATACGAAACATATGGAAACCCATCATCAAACGAGAAATGACCAACTCCCGCCTAATCGGTCATCTCTCACGGAATCAGTGAAGCGGAAAATGGAAAGTAGAGAAAGTGAAAGTATTTCAACGACCTATAAAATAGTCATCTCTCGGAGGAATCAGTCCAGTCATCACCCGAAGACGATTGTAGATACCAACAATCGAAACGTCGTGAACTAACGTGACTTGGAATCTCTACACTTTTTTATTTTTATTATTTTCTTTTTGCATTCCTTTAATTTTTATTTATTCAATTATTATATTTTTACTTGTAGGTTATTTTACTATCATTTCATTTCAGGTTTATTGTTGCTTAATATAATTGTTATTTTCAACTATTCTTTTTTAATTATTCTTTTTTACTTGTTTCAGGGATTTCAAATCATTTTATATAATAGACAATGGAAGTCCGAACTAGTGAAATTCATCACGAAACATTGTCAATCACCTTCAAACAAATGATTTCAGTTTTGCCCGTGTTGAAGAAACTCTGTAGTACTATAAAGCGTTCTCCAAGAGGTATTTTTTGAGAGTGGATTTGAAAGTAATTTGACTGTTTACCTCTTGTACGTATGTGGGAAGAGAATTGAAAAGTTTCATGCTCATATAAAATGGACTGTTCTCATATAGAGCTGTGTGATGTTTGGGAAGCCTGATAGAGTTTCCTTGTCTTGTGGAATAGCTATGAAAATTAGAATTTTTTTCAAACATTTCCTGATGGCCTCTGAGGTATAGAATGCATTTATAGATGTATATGCTAGGCAGAGTCAGGATTGAGTTCTGATTGAAGCATGTTCTGCATGAGTCTCTTGGACCTAAACCAAATATCAGCCTAATAATTCTCTTTTGGGATATGAAAATTCTATGAGCGTGTGATGTGTTGCCCCATAATATTATATTATAAAATATATGAGAATGAATTATGGCATAATATACGTTTAGGAGTTGCATGTTATCCAGTGCAGTTTTAAGCTGTAGAATTGCATAATACCCACTACTAATTTTTTTTTTATATAGAGTTAATATTGTTTTCCCAGCTCATATTTGCATTCAAATAAGACCCCAAAAATTTTGTAGACTCTGATATTTTTATCAATTCATTATTGAGTATCACATGAATTAAATGATTGGAACGAGAAAATAACTTTTTAAAAAGAATTTATTTTACAAACCAGAGACGACTGTCTCTTACGAGAGCTACAAACAGAATGATAATTAATATAATGTTAACTGGATGGTAACTGCATGTCGAGATAAGGGATTCCTGGAATATCTCTTACTCAGCTGAATCTCCGTGTGAATGGCCGTGTCGTGGGAACTATGACCACGTAACTCCTCCCTCCTTAGGCCGAAAAAATAATGGAATTATTTTGGCGGCTTGGAACCATATCTTCGTCATTGGAATTTTCTTCTTTTTGGGGTGTTTTGAAGCAACAACATCCCAGTATACGGGTTTTAATCCAATTTTTCTTAAAAGCTGCCAATATCAGGACAATTATTGTGATAGTAACTCCTGCAAAAACGCCAAAAATGGTAGTGTTATTTTCGGAGTTGTTAAATTTGTGGATTGGTTTCAATCGGTCCACTATATTGTTGATTTCGTAGAGTTCTTCAAAATTGATTCTCGAGAAATTTTGTGTTTCATATATTGTTGACTTCTCGATATTTTTCATTTCAATTTTAGGTAAGATCAGTGGCTTGCCTGTTCCTGGTAATGGTAATCACCATCATTATCATGGTAATCACCATCTACAGTGATTTTCAAAAAGTTGGCACCATATGGGAAACTTATTTATTATCCATTTGTCAGAAAATTTTATACCTGATAAAAATTGGTGCATTGCGAGAAACTTGGATGATTTGAGATGTCAAAATCCAAAATTTCCGAACGGTGTACAGGGAAGAACAAAAATAGAAATTTTGATCAAGAGTAAACTACCCTTATTTTCATTGTTATTAACTAACGTTCACTCGCTTGGAAAGTGGTACAGGATTCTGATTTAGTGAATTCGATTTCAAATTAGAACCATTGTCTAAGGACATTGTCTGAGGATTTATAGTCGGTCAACCACAATGTAACACAATGGACGCACTGGCAAGAGCTCTGGAGTTTGAGGCTGTAAAACAATCCTGCAAAGTTCAAACTATGGAGGAAGACGGAAAAGGTTCTGCTGATATTGAGGCCACTTTTAGAAAGGTGATAAAAGGAGTTTTGACTGAAAAAAAATAAATAAGATGCTGGAACCGTGAGAAAATTGGGCATGTGCGTAGCAAATGTCCAAGCATTCAAAGAACCAACACCAAATCAGGAAAACTAGAGAGGTTCCGTGAGATGGAAAAATCGTCAGCCTGTATCCAGCAAGCCTCCGTAAGAAACGCAGATGTCCTGTCACCCGATGGCTGCTCACATTACCGACGAGCAGAAGAGAGGGAAGCAGCTATTTATAGAACTACAGCTGTAGACGACAACTGGAAGGACAATATGATCAGGGAAGACCAAGAGAAAAATCCAGATCTTGGTTTAGAAAAATAATCAAAGACCATCGTGGCAAGAGGTATCAGGTTATTCGCCAGCGGTTACCTTGGGAAACGGGGTTCTGAAGCGAGTGTTGGATTCTGAAGATGGTGAAGAAGAAAGGCGTCAGACCGTGGTTCCCAAGAACAGACGACGGTAGGTGTTCAAATAAATCCATGATGGATTCACGGGAGAATATTTGGGGGTAACGTAGACCCTCCAGAAAGTAAGGCAACGGTTTTACTGGGTTAATTGTCAAGCCGACGTCCGGGACTGGTGCAGAAAGTGTGCTGTATGCGCTGCCAGTAACGGACCTAGGATATGACCGAAAGCTCCAATGCGCTAGTATAACGTGGGTAGTCCATTTGAGAGAATCGCCATCGACATCGCCGGCCCGTTCCCAGAGTCCGACCATGGGAACAAATTAATACATCCTGGTAGCCATGGACTACTTCAGTAAGTAGGCAGAAGCCTATGCCCTGCCCAACCAGGAAGCCTTCAACGTCGCTGACGTCCTGGTAAAGGAATGGATATGTCGATTCGGTGTCCCATTGGAGCTGCATTCGGACCAGGGGAGAAATTTTGAGTCCAACCTGTTCCAAGAAATATGTAAACTGTTGGACATTCGAAAGACCAGAACCACAGCCTTACATCCACAGTCCGATGGAATGGTGGAACGAATGAATAAGACTATAAACCGCCACTTATCCAAGGTAGTCTCTGACCATCAAAGAGACTGGGACCAATACCTCCACCTGTTCCTGCTGGCTTATCGTTCGGCAGTGCACGAGTCCACCGGCCAAACTCCTGCCAGTATTATTATTGACCAAGAGCTGCGGCTTCCTTGCGACCTGAAGTTTGGGACGCTGCCAGAACAAGACACTGCGAGGAAAGACTATGCCAGCAAGCTTCGGCAGAGAATGGACGACATTCATGAACGAGTCTGTCTGAACATCCGGAGTGCCAGCGATAGGATGAAGGAGACCTATGACATCAAGGCGAATGCTGGAGGATTCGAAATCGGTGACCTAGTTTAGCTGTACAATCTTGAGCGACGGCGTGGTTTATCACCGAAGTTGCGGAACTAGTGGGAAGGTCCGTACAAAATCATGAGAAAGATTAATGACCTCGTCTACCGAATCCATAAGCCACCTCAAGGAAAGCCTAGGGTCTTCCATTTTAATAGATTGGCTCCTTATGCTGGAAATCACGATCAAGTTCGCGCACTCAAACCACCAGAGGATGGAATGGCGTTCCAGCAAGTCATATCCTTATACTCGAACGGACAGAAGGTCGTACGTGGGGTAACTCGAGAAGAGCCACGAGACCTTTTCAAGGTTCCAGTTGATCACGCACTAGCTCACTGCGTGGCAGAGGATCTCCAAATGTCCAAGGGTATCGCTGTGGTATTCAACAAGAAATTCGGTCAGCTCCAAACAGTACGAGAACAGAATCCAGAAGTCGGAGGAGTGCTACAGTTGAAGAAGGGTCAGAGAAACATCTTCTACTTGGTGACCAAAAAGCATTCTCGAGACAAACCGTCCTATGAAGATGTCTGGAGAAGTCTCACTAGACTGAAGGAGGCGATGCTCGACCAGAATCTCGTGGACTTGGCAATCCCGAAATTAGCCTCTGGGCTCGACAGGCTGGACGAATTGTGAAAAGCATGTTGGAAACGATCTTCAGATCCACATAAATAAAGCCAGTCTGATTAGAAACACACTCCACTCTACTTGATATTTCGATATATTAAAGAAATTGTTAGAAAATTACTAATGCCAAAATTAAAATTGTTGATATATCAATGTTAGTAGTGGAAAAAATGCTATATATACCTCGGCTGAGAAGGCTATTATTTACCTCGCACATTATATCCCTCGGCGCAAAATGCTCGGTAAATAATAGCTCACTTCTCACCCTAGGTATATAATATACTATTTATTATATTTAATAGTTATAAATAAAAGTGTGTGATAGCATATATCTACCTTTTATATGGTAGCCATTATATGCAAAATTCTGAGCCATAAATACGAATAAATTGGCCAATTCCATCATAAACAATTGAATTGGATACTTTTTAACAATGCACATTTCAGAATATCTGTAAAATTTTTATGAAAATTGATACCATAGTCGTTCTAATTGTTCAATATTGATAAACTTTTTTTGCTACAATTAGTAATTAGGACGAATTGTTGGAAGTTATCACGATAATTTTTTGTTTGAAGGTGATTGACAATATTCCATGATAAATTTCATTAGTTCGAACTTCCTTCCTTTGATACTATATAAAATGATTTGAAATTCCTAAAAGAATCAATAAGATTTGAAAAAAATAGCTGAAAATAACAATTAAATTGAGCAAAAAAACCGTGGAATTAAATTACAGTAAATTAAAATACAAGTAAAAACATCGAATGATTTTACGAACAATAAAAAAAAGTTATTGAGAAATTTCAATCCAAGTCACTTCACAACGTTCCGATTGTTAGTATCCACAATCTTTTTCGGGTGATGACTGGACTGATTCCTTCGAGAGATGACTATTTATAGGTCGTTCGAGTACTTTCACTTATCCCCCTTTTCCATTTTCCGCTTCACTGGTTCCGTGGGAGATGACCGTTTTGGCGGGAGTTGGCCATTTTTGCTTGATGATGGGTTTCCATATGTTGCGTATTTCTACGCTGGCTTGGCTGAATACGTTGTTGGACAACATATATGCGGCTTCCTTAAATTTTCTCCTAAACCAATGCTCCTCTCTGTGCAAGATCTCAGCCTGGGACCACTCTATGTTGTGTTGTGTTGATACGGGACAGTATCTGAATCACGAATCCAACCACAATCAATCGACTGAAGAGAAATCATCAGGAAGGTGGACAGGTCACTGGGAGACTTATCCTTTATATTGGCAGGTGTAGGCTGAGACTCGCCGAACACACACTCTTTTTGGCAACCTTGAGGTGTCTCACGGTGGCCTCCGCGAAGGATTTGGAAGGTGCAGCGACATTGCTGTCGTTGCGCGGCTTCTTCAACCTTCTTGGGGTTCCCTCCGTGGAGATGCACAAGTGAGAAAGCTTTCCTGCAGAGGCAGCCGGTTCCTTGCCTTCAGTCAAGGCGGAGCTCTTAGCGCCCGCCGCAGGAAGTGCCCTTGCTGTTGGTGGTGGAGTGGGGGAGGTGGAGGGTGCACTTATAGTTGCTGCCACTCCTGCCTCCTTTGCTCTCTTTCTCCTTTTGGCCTCAGCGCCGCAGATGCGCTTACGCCTTGGCCTTTGTATTACATCACGAGGTGATCTGCTATGTCCAGCCTCATTCCAAGCGGTAAATTGTGGTGGATATTTCTCAAATCATCCGAAAGAACAATTCGAATATTTCTGTTCATCCCCACTCACCACCTCAGATTAAGGTAGGCACTTCTGTCCAGCCTCGGGATTGGTTTTTATTTTTGTTGTTTCTGTTTTTGTGTTTGTTTCATCCATGTGTGTTCCCACGAGTAGCAAGGAAAGAGTTTGTCACCTCTGGCAGAGCTCCACATTACCAAGGAAAGGCTGATTACAATGAGGTTTCGCCCGGTTCCTCTAGAGGATCGTTCGTGACCCTGCGGCCATTCAGCTATCGGCACGATTCCTTTCACCTCAGCTTGGGTAGGCTGGTCCAGGGTGGAATGTTTTGCGAAGACTTTTGGGGAGTTTCAGTTCTCCTCACCCTGCTTATTCCTGCCACTGACCAGGAGTCCGGCGACCCCGTCCATGAGGCCACATTGGCTTCCCGAACAGGGCCGCCCGATAGGTAGCCCAACCCACGGGGTAGAGATGACAGTTTGGCGGGAGTTGACCATTTTTCGCTTGATTATAGGTTTCCATATGTTGCTTATCTCTACGCTAGCTTGGCTGAATACATTGTTGGACAACACGTATGCGGCTTCTTTGAGTTTCCTCCTAAACCAGTGTTCCTCCCTGTGTATGATCTCAGCTTGGGACCACCTAATGTTATGTTGATGTGCCCATACATGTTCTGCTATTCCTGATTGGCTGGTT
Organism: Leptinotarsa decemlineata; assembly: GCF_025532065.1. Taxonomy (NCBI): domain Eukaryota; kingdom Metazoa; phylum Arthropoda; class Insecta; order Coleoptera; family Chrysomelidae; genus Leptinotarsa; species Leptinotarsa decemlineata. The sequence goes on along the minus strand of NW_027412572.1, from coordinate 1,135,569 downwards.
TCCCCTCGCTGTGTGTGTTTCTTATGCTCGGCAATGCGAATTCTCAATGACCTTTTAGTTTCACCAATATAGGATTTGCCGCACTCACAGAGTATCCAGTAGATGCACTCCTTGGAATCGCAGTCCGCGTTTGGTGGTCTGGTTTTCGTGAGGCTGCTACGGATGGTCTTTACGGACTTGGACTCAATTCACCTTATCCTTTCCGATAATCCTCTGATTTGGGGAAGTGCAAGCACTGGTTGTGATGGATTCTTTTCCTTGCGAGGTTCTTGCTGTCTTTTAGCTAAAGTCTGTTCTAATATGATGGAAGGTCTCGAGAAGGTACTGAACATCTTCAAAAATGATCTTTAACGGAATGGCTACTCCAAAGCGATGTTTCTTTTATAATATTTGTTTTCAGTTAGTTTAACTCAATTTCTGTAAATGGTGCGATAACGAGAGAATTGTATTTATTTTCATTGGTTTTATCTTTAAGAATAATTATTATAAAGATAAAATCAATGAAAATAAATACAATACCAAGAACATTTGGAAAACCGTTAATGGAATTGTTCCATCAAAAAATGAACAGGAGATTAAACAAATACGGCTTACCGATGGTAGATCTGTAGACAAAGACAAAGATTTAGATATCGCAAACTCGCCAAATAATTATTACGTCAATGTACGTATAGAGATGACTAATAAAATAACTCCACACGAAGAAATAATACACAGACCTGACCCCGCGCTCCAATCCGTTTTTCTAGAACCAACAAATCGTACAGAAATTGAAACAATAATATCAAATCTGAAAATTAACAAGGCCCCTGGCTACGACGTCATCAAAACCGAAACACTAAAGCTCATTTCTGGAAAAATATCTCATCAGTTAGCACATCTATTCAACTCAATAATACAAGAGGGCTATGTCCCAAATGAATTCAAACTGGCAGTGGTCAAACCTGTGTATAAAAAAGGGGACAAAACCCTACCGATCAACTACAGGCCTATCTCGCTGATTACTACCCTTATAAAACTGAGACTAGAAATATATTTAAATAAATTTAAACTATTATCTAAAGAGCAATTTGGGTTCAGGGAAGGAAAATCAACAAATGACGCCATCAGTAATCTCCTAAAGAAAGTATATGAAGCTGGGTATGGGTACTCAGCCCTGTGTATCTTCCTAGATCTCTCCAAGGCCTACTAGAAACGTTGGAGAGAATTGGTATACGGGGAACCCCCGACAGGCTCTTCTCTAGCTATCTGTCAGGGAGAAATCAAATGGTAAGAATAAATAAAACCTATAACAATGAGAAAGAGATTCTGTGTGGAGTACCCCAAGGCACAGTACTTGGACCAGTTCCATCCATAATATACCTCAACGAATTAATGGCGCTGGATACAACTGGTGAAGTAATCCGTTTCGCTGATGATACCGTGATATTTTACACAGACACGAATTGGATGAACCTCAAATCCAAATGTCAAGGTAATATGGAAAAAATCCTGAACTGGTTCAGTTCACGAAAATTAACTGTCAACTACGAAAAAACGAAATACATGTCTTACACCTGCTATAAAAATCGACACCCAGAATTTAACTGCTTCTCCATCAAACATAAAAACGAGTCAATGAATATACATGCAAATTATGACATTAAATACCTGGGTACTTAAAAGTACACCTGAAACAGTTAATAATATTGCGAAAATACTTCCTGAAAATTATTCATAAGAAAGTGAGGAATTACCCATCTGAAAGACTATTCACTGAAACAAAGATTTTTTACTTGAGGCAACTCCACTTTTTCAACATTATGATACATACCTACAAAAACAAAAATAACATACTACAAAAATCAGACCACATTTACCAAACTAGACAAAAAGCAAATTTGTATACGAACACAACTGCAACTAAAAGGAATCTTGGCCAGAGAAATCACTATTACTTATGTTATTCAATTCAGTTCAATTGTTTCCACAGTACCCTTAGTTTAATTACGTTGTAATTTTTCGTAATTAGTAAATCAAAGTTTAACTGTTTGAAAAGTGCAGTAAAGAATAAATTATTGACTTTTCATTGATATTGGTTTTTAATTATGCTTATGTATCAAGCTATTTCGCAAAAAGTAGAAATAAAGTAAGATATTCATCTGTTTTTAAAAACTGTATCAACTTTGCATCATTTTTGGCATAATTTTTTTTGGTGTTTTAAATTTTTGCGAAATAAGTTGTATTTAGAATTGCAATTGGTAATAAAAATGCGTTGGAAAGATAAGTTAGGCATAAAGCACTAGGTTTGTTGAGGTTTGGCTAAATTTGAGAAATCGGCAAATGTCAAATTTTCGAAAAACTGTAATAAAAATACATTTGTACTAGACAGCTAGAAATTGGTATATGGGTAAAAAATGAAGAAACAATCATCTTTTCTCTTCCCCGATTTTCGAAATTTCGAGCTGCTTTTCTGAACATTTTTTGAAAAAAATGTCAAATTTGACAGGAAAGAAAAATCACTTGATCGGTTATATGCATGTCATTTGGCATCATTTTTGAAGCACAACCTAATGGAGATATCAAAAGTTGCTTGAAGAGATGAACAAAAAAAAATCCCATTTGATGCGGACTTTATGTGTGACACTGTATATTCAGTTTGCAGAGAAATTCTATAAGTGACTTTCTGAATTGAATATGAGAAATAGGCAGTAGATTAAAATTCGTGTTAGCTAATAAATTCATTAATTTACGTAAACAACAACATTATTTAATGATCCCAATATTTAAAAAAGGAGATATTTCGTCCTTGGATAATTTCCGTCCTATTTCCATTATCTCAATTTTTAGTAAAATTGTTGAAATAATTTTAAAAAGACGCCTATATTCCTATTTTGAAACAAATAATTTTTTCTGAAACTCTCAATATGGTTTCCGCAAAGAAAGATCCACCTCGCAAGCTGTTTTAGATGTAGTTGGATATGTCATTGATGGCCTTGAAGATGGACTGCATACTGCCATTACACTTTTTGATTTATCTAAGGCTTTTGACTGCGTGGCACACACGCTGTTACTTGAAAAATTACAATATTATGGGGTGAGAGGAGTTTCGTTAACACTTATCAAATCGAACCTCACAAATAGATATCAAGCTGTTTCTTGCAATAATACCATTTCTCGCTTCAAACCTGTAGTACATGGAGTCCCTCAAGGATCTATCCTTGGGCCCTTAATTTTTATCATCTACGTAAATGATTTCTGCAATTTTATGGCGCCAAATAAAACAATTCTCTATGCTGATGATACCACCTTAATCTACGGTGGAAATAGTATCAACAAACTAACAGAAATATCGAAAGACATTGAAAATAAAGCAAATATTTGGTTTCTAACAAATAATTTGAAATTAAATACCAATAAGACACAACGTCTTCAATTCTTCACTGTAGACCCCTCAAATGATAGCGTGAAATTGCTTGGCATAACACTTGACAATACCTTATCTTGGCATCAACATACAAATCAGCTCAGGAACAAGTTATCCAGCACTATTTATGTTCTACGACAACTTCAAAATATTACCAGCTTCGATATATTAAAATTTACTTATTATTCGCTTTTTCATTCTCACATTGGTTATGGGATTGTTCTTTGGGGAAACTCACCTGGTTCTCTCAATATCTTTAGGTTACAAAAGCGAGCCATTCGAATATTGGCAGATGTAGGTTTTCGGGAACCGTGTCAGCCAATTTTCAAAAAACCAAGTATCATGCCTGTACCAACGTTATTCATTTTTCATGTTTTGCTAGAAATCCACAGATTTGCGAGTACCTTACCTAAACGTTCTAATATTCATCAGTACCGTACGAGAAACGCTGAAAAGATCTGTATAAATCGATATCGCCTAGCTAAATCACAAAAAATTCTTTGGATTACAACTTATATAACTGTTTACCAGTCAAGCTGAAAGATCTTAGAATGAATAAATTCAAACAATCCATTAAACAACTACTATTGGAGGGCTGCTTTTACTGTGTGTCTGATTACCTGGGGTATTTTAAAAATCGCTCCTAAGTCTCAACATACAAGCAAGATACTCATCTGACTACCGTAAATATGCTATATCATGTTGTTCTTTCATGTTTTTAATGTTAATCTTTATCTTGCTCTACTTTTTATCTTAAATTATATTTTATACTCATCCGATCTGAAATTACTTTTGCTGTGCGTAAACATATATGACAAATTTGTCATGACTTGCTACAAACATGTAAAGTGTAATGTGGTTAAATAAACTTCTATTCTATTCTATTCTATTCTAATTGCCAACTGAAATGGAAATTGCATTTTATGGCCATGATTACATGTATACTTACCGGATTCCCATGTACAACCTGGAGTTTCTGTGGGATTCATATTTGTTTACTGTAGGTTTATTCTGTAAACGTCACCATAACCATGCTCTTGGTAACTGAACATCATTATTACTAATTCTATTGTACTCTTTCTTTTTAATGATCTATAATATTCTTTTAGAATTGTAATGATTTATATTTTCTATTGTTATATTTTTATCTTGTTTCACAAATTTTACTGCATCAATTTTATCTATGTTGAAAATTTGCAACCTACATTGTATTACATAATTTTAATTTAAAATACTTGAGGAAGAAATAACTATTGATGAACCACCCCCACCGCGGACAGCCAATGGCTTTGCGGTTTCTCTCCTTGTTTATTGTTTTACATACTTCATAAGATATAATGTTGAATTTTATCCAAATAAACCTTATTATTATTGAAATGGAGCAGATGTAAATTTTCTCAAGTAATGAATACTCAGTCAGGGGTCGCGTAAATTATTGCATATGTTTCATTGTCCGCACAAATGTTTGATTTTATTTCCTTTTTTTCAGATTTTATGCAGCCAGTTCCCAAGTAGGATTCAGTGGTATCCTGCAAATGACGCTGATTTCTCAACAATTGCCAACAGAACGTCATTGGTAGTAAGTGGATTTGAATTTGATCAGAGCTCTACTGGTTACCCCTTGTATATTGGGCGTTCACAGAAGGGGATTCATCGTGTGGTTGGAAAAATCAGGAATGTGAACGTTGGAAACCATATTCAAGGCCGATTGTATTACATTCACTCACAAACAGAGTACTTCGCCTCCAATTATGAGGTTCTGGCTTTTTTTTGAAACGAGCGAATGAAATGTATTTGAATTAAATTATTACAAAATATCTCACGCTCTTTTTGAAATCACTTCAACCCTTCAACTATATAGAACGTTTTCAACCCCTGACTATCCTATAAATCTGTGTAACTTGTCAGCAACTTCAAAAAGACGAACATTCTTAAGAAAACAAATTAGAAACTGAAAAATTATTCAATAATAATTGTGATAATCTTGTGAGGCACTGCTTGGAACCTTTGGTGTAGTAATGAATATTACTGTAGATTTATTCCAATGAATATTACTGGAGTTTTTTCCCAACACCAAATCGTTATTTCAACACCTCGAAACGTAATAATCTTCAATAGGAAGATCAAACTGGAAACTTTGCGAAGCTAACCCTATTTACGCTCTACAGTTTTACCATACAGGTATACCACACATACAGGTATACCACACCTAAATTAATTTTACAATTTGCCTAATATATTATTTTACAATATGTCCTTATGTAATGTTTGAATGTTATAGCTATACAGGGCTTTTCATGATGAGCGTTAATTAGCCGTTTCTGGCAAACTATTCAACGGATCAACCTGAAAACTCCACGGTATGCATAAGTCAATATGACCTAGACGAAGCGGCGTTGTCGCTTCTACTATAAAGTAGCGGCTTCTTTAATTTTTCAAATGGAACACCCCGTATATTATATCATATTATCACTTATCAACACTTTGTCAACAAATTCCTATACTATTTCCCTATGCCTATCTATTACCGTTTAGAAGATATAAATTAATATCGATATTTTTTTTACCAAACATGAACTTTTATAAATGCTGATAATCTTGAACTCTCTTGAACTAAAACGATCAAATTTGAAATGGTGTGGAGTGGTACTATGAGGATCGTCACTCCGAGTCATATTTTCATTTGCCTCATACAGAGTCTTCAAAAAATGCAGATACTTTGATTTCATGAAAAAATTGAGTTCCACTCATAGAACACCCTGTATATTTCAACATTTTTGAGCTCTACATCCAATTTTAGATTAACTTTGTTCAGATATTACTATTTCTATTTTGAACCGTTTTCGAGATAAACTGTTTCAAACGGAAATTGACATGGTTTCCTTGTTCATCACTCATTTTTGTAAAACAGATTTCGTTTGATGTTTCTCAATTAGTCACAGATAATACAATGAAAAGATAATTATTCAAATACTCCTCAACCATCGAATGAAACTTCTCTTCAAATAATAGTTTTATTAACGCTGAAACACGAACTAAAAATGATAAACCCATAAATTAATGAGTTAATTTAATCGTTAGTGTATTTCAGAATGTGTTCAAACATATCATCACCTCTACTTAAATAAACATGTAATCTCTTCAAAAGATTGTCATGTGTAGCGCTGCTGATCAAGTCTGAAGTCAAACTATTGAAAGCAGTATTTTTAATGAAACCCCACACGAAATAATGTAATGGATTGCAACCTGGTGTTCTAGGAGGCTAACGAGAAGGTCCATTATTACCAATCCATCTGTCTTCGAAGATTTCGGTTAAAGCTTCGTTGACTGAATGAGAATTATGGGGTGGAGCACCATCCATTTGGTACCATACACGTTCTCTTCCTTATCTATTATTTAAAATCATTTGAATTCCATTCCTCAGTAAATCTTTATATTTTGATGCATTCAAATTATCATCATAAAACTCGATATAAAAAATTGACTCATTCTTTATGGCACAAAATACATTGAATTGCCATCTTTCTTGAAAACCCCTTTGGCGGACAACATGGGGATTTTCTGGCGCCCAATAATGACTGTTGTGTCTATTGAAAACTCCATTTTTTGTGAACTTGGCCTCATCTGTCCATATGATATGGTCAAGGAAATGTTCATCCTCTTGAGTCTTGACAAGTAACCATTCAAAGAATTCCACTCTACGAGGTAAATCAGTCTCTTCCAAATGTTGGACACATTAGAACTTATAGGGATGCCATTTATGCTTATTAAGAATTCGACAAATTGTCACGTAGGGTAGACCTATCTCCCTTTCAGCCTCGTGCAGAGAAGCATTTGGAAATGCATGAAAGTATCCCAAAACTGTTATACCATTGTCATCATCATCCACTTTAGTCTTCTTACGAATGATTTTTGGACGGAAGGTTCCATTCAACCTACAGTTTTTAGTAGTCGATTTATCACATTATTATTCGGCTTCGGAAGTTGTGGATATCTTTCATGAAATACTCGGCATGTTCTACTTGCAATTCTATTGCACTCACCATTAATCATTAATAAATTCAAGAAATATTCATTACTGTAACCTAATCTTGACATTATTCTATTATAATTGGTAGCTATCACAATCAGTCAAAACCACCAACGAAAGTCTGACGTTAAATAATTGGTTTATTTATTTTTTCCAAAGCACACTATTGAAAAATATTAATGTGTACTGTTGTACGTTAGAGACCAATACCTCAATGTATACAAATTGTAACTTTTTCTAAGGTAGGTACATACCAATTTCGAATTGACTGATCTGAGACAGTTAAAAAAACTGGATCAAAAAGAAATATTACTAAGTATAAAAAAATGTTGAATATCCAAAATAAGTGATGAATTCAAAAAAACGAGCAAGAAAACCACGTCAGTTTCCGTTTGAAACAGTTTATCTCGAAAACGGTTCAAAATAGAAATAGTATTATCTGAATAAAGTTAATCTAAAATTGGATGTAGAGCTCAAAAATGTTGAAATATACAAGGTGTTCCATTTGAAAAAATTGAGTTCCACTCATTTTTTCACGAGATCAAAGTATCTGCATTTTTTGAAGACCCTGTATGAGGCAAATGAAAATATGACTCGGAGTGAAGATCCTCATAGTATCAGTCCACTCCTTTTCAAATTTGATCGTTTTAGTGTAAGAGAGTTCAAGATTATCAGCATTTATAAAAGTTCATGTTTGGTAAAAAAAATATCGAAATTAATTTATATCTTCTAAACGGTAATAGATAGGTATAGGGAAATAGTATATGAATTTGTTGACAAAGTGACGATGAATCATAATATGATATTATATACGGGGTGTTCCATTTGAAAAATCAAAGAAGCTGCTACTTTATAGTAGAAGCGATAACGCCGCTTCATCTCAAATATTTTAGGCGTGTAGGTCATATTGATTTATGCATACTGTGAAATTTTCAGGTTGATCCGTCGAATAGTTTGCCTGAAACGGCTAATTAACGCTCATCATGAAAAGCCATGTATACAAATCAATTTCACAATATTGCCTATCTTTTTATTTTTACCATGTGTCCTTATGTAATAGTCAGTAAATCTAATACTATCTAATACTAAAATTTCAATAAGCTATATAGCAGGGGTGGTCAACCGGTCGATCGCAACAATTAGTCCAGTCGATCGTGGCAAGGCAAAAAATATAAATAAATAGACCAGACTGCGAAACGTAATCACCAGCTACTACAGCATCATCTTGTCATTTTTCAATCGCTGTTCCGTCACGGTATTTATCCTCTATTCTACGCAGTATAGTCTTTTGTTTTCGGCCCGCGATGACCAATAAGCGGGAAGCGTGTGAAATGCGGGGAAGGGACGTGTGTCAATCCGTCCCGTAGTCACGTCTCATTCAGTTAATTCATCAGTTATCCGTTTAAGGATTCCATTGATTATAGTGATATCTATGAATTGGCTACAAAATTCGCAGATATAATTCAAATGGAGCACATGATGTTACAAAACGAAATTATTACTCTGCGCTGTGACATATTTGTAAAAGCAAGGTCATCCTCAGGTCAAGATTTCTGGGCATTGGTTTCCAACGAAAAATATCCAAATTTGTAGAAATGTGTTGAACAACTTCATTCGTGTTTTGGTTCAACATATTTATGCGTTCTCGCTTAACAGACGCTCATACATTGGATTCTTTGAGATTGGCAATTTCCAACTACAAACCTGATTATGGTAAACTAGTGGAAGATACTGCGACGCAATGCTCACACTAATATATAGATAGGACCTATAAATGTTGATTAAACATCATCAACTCAGACTTCCATTCCAAAGTATCAAGTGAATTTGAGAAAACAATCTCATATGTGATACGAAAAGGAACTCCTAAGACTGTTCAATAAAAATATTTTATGATTGTGTACTAAACACTATGATGTTTCATTTAAGATTTCAAGAAGTATGTAAGTGGTAGATCGCACAAGGTTTCGTTAGTAAACAGTATGTCTAATCAAGTTGGTTACCCCTGCTATATAGTATGCTATTTGGTATTGGTCCGTCATCGTTATCCATAATATTATTATGTTTACTTATTTCTATACTCTCATAGGCATCTAGTTGCCTGTTTTTGTCAACTTGTCTAACTAATCTTAATGAACTGAAGTCTATGGAATGGTTTTGTTGCAAAATATGATGGGCGACTGCTGATTTTTCAGGTCTTCCATATTTCAACTGTGGACACCAAAGGTGTGGTATACCTGTATGTGTGGTTCACCTGTGGTATACCTGTAGGGCATACCTGCATGGTACATCTGTATAGATAAATAGGGTTAGCCTTGCAAGTTTTTCCAGTTTATTCTTCCCCATGAAGATGATAACTTGGTGAACGAAACATGTTTCGAGGTGTTGAAATAACGATTTGGTGTTGGAAAAAAACTCCAGTAATATTCAGAATTGATGATATTAAAAAAGTTGGTCAACTGTCACAGAAACGAAAAGACAGTTGTTTTTTATCCTTGAAAAAAATGAGTACTGACTTTCTGACTGAATGAGTTTATTGTATTGTCCAAATTTCCTGATATTCCACTGGTAAGTTCGTGAGTTATTGTGTTAAGAGTGACACCACTTCTGTTATTTTCAAAACACTGAGAAAAAATACCGTTCAAGCGGAGCAATGGCTTGAACTGTGTTATAAGGACTCTCTCCATCAAAAAAGATGATCAAACGTTGGTTTGCTGATTCCAAACGTGGTCGTAGAGACACCGATGCAGAACGCAGAGGACGTCCAAATGAGGCGGTAACACCAGAAAACATAAAAAATCAACAAAATCGTTTCGGATAATCGGAAATTGAAGTTACGTGAGCTAGCTGACATTTTGAAGATATCAAAAAAACGTGTTAGCTTCATATTGCATGACATTTGACTATGAGAAAGCTCTGTTAAAAGTGGGTGCTGCGCGAGCTCACTGTTGATCAAAAACAAAAACGTCTTGATGATTCTGAGCAGTGTTTGGCCATGTTTGAACATAAACCGGAATTTTTGCTCCGGAATCAAAAGTATCCACATCAGTGTGGAGAGCAACTGGTGAACCTCGTTCGAAGCGCTCGAAAGCACAACAATCGGCTGGGAAATTAACAGAGCTCTTCTTACATTTTCTTATTAGTCAATGGGCTATGCTTGAAGACTGGCAATAAACAAATCTAAAGCAAATGGAACTTCAAACGTTCAAGCCAGTCTCTATATACCTACACAGTAGGTTTAATGGACTGACGCCTATCAGAAAACAACTACTTCCCTGGCTAATACCACGAAGGGCGTTGGATTATATCAGACAGGCGTCAGTGCAGGAATCTTCACAGAAAATGTCCGGTTTCGGGCTTATTAGCCACTCATCAGTGCAAGATAGTGACCATCATCGACCTAAAGTCAATGATATTCCACAATTGAAAATCGGAATTCTTTCAGAGTATTTCATTCCTCTTCCGAAGTTGGAGCGAACATCAAAAATGTCACTCCATCTAGTGGACGAGGAACTAACCAACTGCACATCCGTAATTTGCCCGATTCCTCTAAATAAGGAATAAAAACTTTCTTATTAGTCAATGGGCTATGCTTGAACCTACTGTGTAGGTATATAGAGACTGGCTTGAACGTTTGAAGTTCCATTTGCTTTAGATTTGTTTATTGCCAGTCTTCAAGCATAGCCCATTGACTAATAAGAAAGTTTTTATTCCTTATTTAGAGGAATCGGGCAAATTACGGATGTGCAGTTGGTTAGTTCCTCGTCCACTAGATGGAGTGACATTTTTGATGTTCGCTCCAACTTCGGAAGAGGAATGAAATACTCTGAAAGAATTCCGATTTTCAATTGTGGAATATCATTGACTTTAGGTCGATGATGGTCACTATCTTGCACTGATGAGTGGCTAATAAGCCCGAAACCGGTCTGCAAGCGTGCCCGTTCCATAATTGAAGGTCGACTCTTTCAGTTGTATTGCCAATTGCATATGCAGGACATTTTCTGTGAAGATTCCTGCACTGACGCCTGTCTGATATAATCCAACGCCCTTCGTGGTATTAGCCAGGGGAGTAGTTGTTTTCTGATAGGCGTCAGTCCATTAAACCTACTGTGTAGGTATATAGAGACTGGCTTGAACGTTTGAAGTTCCATTTGCTTTAGATTTGTTTATTGCCAGTCTTCAAGCATAGCCCATTGACTAATAAGAAAGTTTTTATTCCTTATTTAGAGGAATCGGGCAAATTACGGATGTGCAGTTGGTTAGTTCCTCGTCCACTAGATGGAGTGACATTTTTGATGTTCGCTCCAACTTCGGAAGAGGAATGAAATACTCTGAAAGAATTCCGATTTTCAATTGTGGAATATCATTGACTTTAGGTCGATGATGGTCACTATCTTGCACTGATGAGTGGCTAATAAGCCCGAAACCGGTCTGCAAGCGTGCCCGTTCCATAATTGAAGGTCGACTCTTTCAGTTGTATTGCCAATTGCATATGCAGGACATTTTCTGTGAAGATTCCTGCACTGACGCCTGTCTGATATAATCCAACGCCCTTCGTGGTATTAGCCAGGGGAGTAGTTGTTTTCTGATAGGCGTCAGTCCATTAAACCTACTGTGTAGGTATATAGAGACTGGCTTGAACGTTTGAAGTTCCATTTGCTTTAGACTTCCTACATTTGACAAGCTGTAGTAACGAATAATTTCGTACATGCCTTCGGTCAGTAGGAATCCTTCAAGGTTATGTCAAATATAAATACATCCAAACAATTCGAAATCATTTATTGATTGAAATCAAAAAAAATTCACTGATATTTTCATTGTTATAACTAATTAGATTATACGTTCCATTTTTCCAGATTTTCTCAGTTGGTAGTGAATTTAAGAATCAATATTTTCAATATAACTATATAATGTTTCGTACATCTTCATGGGTAAATTGTATTTCCATGCCATCAGGTACACTAGCATTCCTATTTGGGCATAATTCCAAATTCTTGCCATCACTAAAAATCTGAAAAAATATTCATTGAAAAAAACAAGTGATATAAGTAATGTGTTCATATTAAAAATTCCTTGCCTTGCTAGTGGTTTGTTTAATAATGCGTTTCGCTTGTTTTTTCCAACACTATTGATTGCTCTATTGGGAATAATTATCTAATTGAGTTTGAGAAACATTTAAGGAAAAATTGAGGCAGCTAGTTTCAATATCAGATAAGTCACTTTCAACATATTTCACAAGAGATTGACAAAACTAATAAGATAGCTATTTGGGTTACGTTTCAAAATGAATATTTTAGAGTCATTTTATAGCCTATAAATACCTCTACTGAGGAAGCTACTGTATTAGCGAAACTCATTCAAAAATTAAAAGGTTTGTGAAAATTGTTTGATCATTATCATGAATATTGTTATTAATTTATATGAAGTAACGGTCAGTCCATTGTCATGATAAATACAACTCACACAGCACCAGATATTCATGAAATATTCCCTGTATATCATAAAACGAACGTATATATTCCAAATATTCATAGAATATTCTTGGAATATATACGTGCCTTTAGAATATTCATAGAATATGCTTGAATGAATATGGCAGGATTATTCCCGAAAGAATGTGCATAGAATGTCTATAAATGGATTATTCCCCCTTGAATATTCTAAGAATATTGTTATCGAATATACCATATATGGTATATTCTTAGAATATATCCCCACGGTATATTTTGAAATATTCTATACAATGGAATTTTGAATTATCTTATAATAACGTATTCAAATAATTCAATATTATTAAAAACAAAAATATTTGAAGATCTTAATCGAATGCATAACCTAATGTATATAACCATGATAGTGTTAACCAGTTTTTGAACTCAACGCGAAGATTCTGGATGAATTGCTCCAACAGCAACTGTTGGAAACGACCAAAAAATTTGAATGGGCCAATAAATGAACCAATTTCATCAATAAATTGGTTAATTCTCATCCTATTTGTCTTTTTGTATTTGAAATTATTTAATTACAAAGCGAAAAATCCTGGAAACAGAAAAATGGGGAAGTGAAGAATTGGAGTAAACGTTTCTCATTGGTCAATTGAAGTGTAGCGCGCGACGGTCGAATAAGCTCTGTGAAAGCGGCTGTCCTTTAATGCTTGGTACCTTTGCGTTAAATTCGACATTTGATTCAACATGGCGGTTGACGTGGCAGGTTCGCGTATGTAATGCATGGTGTATTGGTGTTATTATCAAAGTATAATTCTCTCACGTTCAGTGTACCATTTATAATTTGGGGTTGTCCAATTTGCAGTACAGCGAATAGTTTGATTTTGGATCTTCAAACAAGAGAGTTGCATCTATTCATTCTTCAAGAAAAGTAAGTAAAATGCAATAGTATCGATAGTAAAGTCATGGTGATTAACCTACTATACCTCATTTTAGGTTCGAGGAGAGTCGGTGTGTGGGATTTGTTGGTTTGACTAAGTACATGTTTGAACTAAAGTGATTTCAGTTGTGTATCTTCAATAGAGAAAAGTGAGTGAATGACACATTCTTCTGTATCATTTGTTTTCATAATTTTTATCACTCGTTTTCAATATATTTGTTTATGAATATTATGTGTTTTATTACTTGTGTGAATCTTGCATCAAAATGCAATATATACATGCCTAATAGCGTTTATTCGTCACATTCTTGAAATATTCCAAATATTTCTAGAGTATTCATAAAATATATTTAAAGAATATTCTATGGTGTTTCCCTTTTGTATATTCCTACAATAAATCCAAGAATATCCTGAATATTTTATGAATATTCCTCGGGTTCTATTCCTGGAATATTCTTAATAGAATATACCTTACATATTCTAAGAACATTATAAAATATTCCAAGAATATTCCCAAGGAATATTCTCAAAATATATCAAAGGTTCGCCAGGAGCACTTCCAGGGAATATCATCCAGAAGATATATATATCCATAGCATATTCATAGCGTAATATAATATCCTTAAATGTATATTCATGAAATATACCTGGAATATCTATTGCTATGTGGGAAGGTGTCAATTTGAAAACTTCCCACGCTCAATATCTTCCGTTCAATAAACAATATTAAAAAAATTGTTTTTAAATTGTTCAATTCGCCCAATGAATAATCGATCAGAATGAATACGTTCATTCAATTTGCCACATAGTTATCATCGATTACTCGATGTTTATTTTCAACACGCTTATATTAGCTTCACCTGTATGTATGTTTGTTCGTAACTCTCCTTTCCATTTCATATCGGTATCTGTATTTGACAGAATTATCGACATTATTGCTTGATCTATTCATGGGCAGATGGCGCTGTACGTAACTATCAAACATTACTTGATCTATTCGCGGGTAGATGTATGTATGTATGTATATATGTATGTATGTATGTATGTATGTATATATGTATGTATGTATGTATATATGTATGTATATATGTATGTATGTATGTATGTATGTATGTATGTATGTAAATATATATGTATGTATGTATCGAGTGGTCCAACGAAAAGTATGCACCTTGCTTTTCTCCTTTTTTTGTAACTTAACGCAAAAATGCTCGGACAGTTCAATTTTGCTTTTGAGGGGGACACATTTTAGATGTATTTTTCGTTCTGTATTCTGTTATTTTCTCCGGTCTTTCAGACCATGAGGCTTTATATGTGAAAGAACTTATGAAAATCAAACACTCTTGTTATCATAGATATGGTAGAATTTATAGCAGAAAGAACTACAATAAACTCAAAGGATGTTGTGAAATAATCAACTGGAATAGTTCCTATGCTAGATGATGAAGAACTATTACTTGTTTTTCATAATACTATGACAGACATTTTTGATAGATCTTTTCCTGTGTATAAACTGAAAAAGAAAATAAAATAAGAAACAATGAATTACAACTGGTATAAAAAATTTTGGAAAAAATTTAGGATCATTACCTACATACTTTAATAAATAACGAGTGGTCAAACTCTTGTTATCATAGATATGGTAGAATTTATAGCAGAAAGAAGTACAATAAACTCAAAGGATGTTGTGAAATAATCAACTGGAATAGTTCCTATGCTAGATAATGAAGAACTATTACTTGTTTTTCATAATACTATGACAGACATTTTTGATAGATCTTTCCCTGTGTATAAACTGAAAAAGAAAATAAAATAAGAAACAATGAATTACAACTGGTATGAAAAATTTTGGAAAAAATTTAGGATCATTACCTACATACTTTAATAAATAACGAGTGGTCAAACGGAAAGTATGCACCTTGCTTTTTTCCTTTTCTTGTAACTTAACGCAAAAATGCTCGGACAGGTCAATTTTGCTTTTGAGGGGGACACATTTTACATGTATTTTTCTACCTGTGCCTTCAACCCCCTAGCGAGGGTGAGTAACAACCCTAAAATTTTAAATAGAAACTGGGTTCGAGTGATATATCATTTGAAAGGGCACAAAATTATTTTTCCAATGATACCTAATTTGTTGTATTTACTTGAATAGTTATAAAAAAAGCAAGAACATTTACTCAATATTTTTGGTGTTAATGAAAATGCGGAAAAAACGGCATTTACGGCATTTTTATCACTACTACATTCCTCAATTTCTCTCGTGCGTTTTTTGGTTTAAATAACTACAGCAGATAAG
This sequence comes from Leptinotarsa decemlineata, assembly GCF_025532065.1. NCBI lineage: Eukaryota > Metazoa > Arthropoda > Insecta > Coleoptera > Chrysomelidae > Leptinotarsa > Leptinotarsa decemlineata. The sequence goes on along the minus strand of NW_027412572.1, from coordinate 1,119,453 downwards.
TGTACAAAAAAAATCTAGGCAAACGTTCATTGATTCAGTTCGGTTGCTTTTGAAATTATTTCAACTTTACTGTAAAAATGGGTTATTCCATTCCTGAACGAGTTGAAATTGTTAAACTTTAGTATCAACATAATAATTGTGCTAGACTTACAGCTCGCCTCTTTAATATCAGTCATCCCGGGAAAAATGTGAATGATTCGTACGTTGCCAAGTTAGTCCAAAAGTTTGTCGATACCGGATCTGTCTATAATGTGAAACACCAGCCACGGAAACCGATCAGAAATGAAGCAGTGGAAGTCGCTGTTTTGGGAGATGTTGAATTAGATCATACTCAAAGTACCCGTCAGCTTGCTGCAGCCTCAGGTGTCACCCGTTCGTCCATATTACGGATATTAAAAGCCTATAAATTTCATCCGTACAAAATTAAATTAGTACAGGAACTCAATGAAGATGATCCTGATAGAAGGCTGCAATTTTGTGAACAACTCAGCCAGCTACTAATTGATGATTCGCACTTATCATTCAACACGTGCTTTTCCGATGAGAGTACATTTTTTTTGAATGGAGCTGTGAATAGGCATAATTGCCGTTACTGGGATGACAGTAACCCACACTTATTCCGAGAGGTCCATACCCAGTAGCCTCAAAAAATGAATGACTGGTGTGGCATATTAGGTAGTCATATCTTAGGGCCACTTTTTATTCCTGGGAATTTACCTGGTGGGATCTACCTGAACATGCTTGAAGATACAACTGATCCTCTTATAACAGAAATAATTGAAAATGACCAAAATCATAATGATGATCGGCTTCATTTCCAGCAAGATGGAGCCTGAACGGTGGATTGGAAGAAGACGCCCCATCGAGTGGCCTGCCAGGTCACCTGATTTATCGCCTTTAAACTTTTTTCTTTGGGGACACTTGAAAAATAAATGTTTTGCTACGCAGCCCGAGTCCATAGAAGATCTTCGCCAACGAATTACAGCAGAGTGCAGAAGTATAACACCTGATATGCTACAGAATGTTAGGAATAGATTTGAACAAAATCTGTATTATTGTATGGAAGCAAATGGGTCACATTTTCAGCACTTGCTGAAGTAGGTTTCTACTAAGTCAGTTACACATTTCAAAGTACAGGGTTGTAGTTGTTTTTCTTCATAATACCTACATGTTTGAGTGAAATACAACAAATTGGGTATCATAATAAGGAGAATGTTGTACGTTTTCCAATGATATATTACTCGACTTCACTTTCTATTTAAAATTTTAGGGTTGTTACTCACCCTCGCTAAGGGGTTGAAGGCACGGGGAGAAAAATACATCTAAAATGTGTCCCCCTCAAAAGCGAGCATTTTTGCGTTAAGTTGCAAAAAAAAAGAAGAAGAGCAAGGTGCATACTTTTCGTTGGACCACTCTATACATACATACATACAGAGTGGTCCAACGAAAAGTATGCACCTTGCTTTTCTCCTTTTTTTGTAACTTAACTTAAAAATGCTCGGACAGGTCAATTTTGTTTTTGAGGGGGACACATTTTAGATGTATTTTTCTACCTGTGCCTTCAACCCCCCTAGCGAGGGTGAGTAACAACTCTAAAATTTTAAATGGAAAGTGGGGTCGAGTGATATATCATTTGAAAGGACACAGAATTATTATCTTTCCAACGATACCTAATTTGTTGTATTTCACTCGAACATGTAGGTATTATGAAGAAAAACAACTACAACCCAGTACTTTGAAATGTGTAATTGACTTAGTAGAATCCTACTTCAGCAAGTGCTGAAAATGTGACCCATTTGATACAATAATACAGATTTTGTTCAAATCTATTCCTAACATTCTGTATCGTATCAGGTGTTATACTTCTGCACTCTGCTGTAATTCGTTGGCGAAGATCTTCAGGTGACCTGGCAGGCCATTCGATGGGGCCTCTCCTTCCAATCCATCGTCCAAGAAACCGGTCATCTAAAAACTCTCCTACCGGAGCAACATAGTGAGGAGGTGCTCCATCTTGCTGGAAATGAAGCCGATCATCATTATGATTTTGGTCATTTTCAATTATTTCTGTCATGAGAGGATCAATTGTATTTTCAAGCATGTTCAGGTAGACCTCACCAGTTAAATTCCCTGGAATAAAAAGTGGCCCTACGATATGCCCTACTAATATGCCACACCAGATATTGATTTTTTGGGGCTACTGGGTATGGACCTCTCGGAATAAGTGTGGGTTACTGTCATCCCAGTAACGGCAATTATGCCTATTCATAGCTCTTTCAAAAAAATGTACTCTCATCGGAAAAGCACGTGTTGAATGATAGGTGCGGTCATCAATTATTAGCTGGCTCAGTTGTTCACAAAATTGCAGCCTTCTATCAGGATCATCTTCATTGAGTTCCTGTACTAATTTAATTTTGTACGGATGAAATTTATAGGCTTTTAATATCCGTATTATGAACGAACGGGAGACACCTGAGGCTGCAGCAAGCTGACGGGTACTTTGAGTATGATCCAATTCGACATGTCCCGAAACAGCGACTTCCACTGATTCATTACTGATCGGTTTGCGTGGCTGGTGTTTCACATTACCGGCAGATCTGGTATCGACAAACTTTTGGACTAACTTGGCAACATACGAATCATTCACATTTTTCCAGGGATGACTGTCATTAAAGAGACGAGCAGTAAGTCTAGCACAACTATTATGTTGATAATAAAGTTTAACAATTTCAATTCGTTCAGGAATGGAATAAACCATTTTTACAGTTGAGTTGAAATTATTTCAAAGGCAACCGAACTGAATCAATGAACGTTTGCCTAAATTCTTTTTGTGCACTTATCTGCTGTTGTTATTTGAACCAAAAAACGCACGAGAGGAATTGAGGAATGTAGTAGTGATAAAAATGCCGTTTTTCCGCATTTTCATTAACACCAAAAATATCGAGTAAATGTTCTTGCTTTTTTATAACTATTCAAGTAAATACAACAAAATAGGTATCATTGGAACGAGAATTTTGTGCCCTTTCAAATGATATATCACTCGACCCCACTTTCCATTTAAAATTTTAGAGTTGTTACTCACCCTTGCTAAGGGGTTGAAGGCACAGGTAGAAAAATACATCTAAAATGTGTCCCCCTCAAAAGCAAAATTGACCTGTCCGAGCATTTTTGCGTTAAGTTACAAAAAAAGGAGAAAAGCAAGGTGCATACTTTTCGTTGGACTACTCGATATTTATTAAAGTATGTATGTAATGATCCTAAATTTTTTCCATAATTTTTCATACCAGTTGTAATCCATTGTTTCTTATTTTCTTTTCATTTTCAGTTTATACACAGGGAAAGATCTTTCAAAAATGTCTGTCATAGTATTATGAAGAACAAGTAATAGTTCTTCATCATCTAGCATAGGAACTATTCCAGTTGATTATTTCACAACATCCTCTGAGTTTATTGTTGTTGTTTCTGCTATAAATTCTACCATATCTGTGATAACACGAGTGTTTGATTTTCATAAGTACCTACTTTTACACATAAAGCCTAATGGTCTGAAAGACCGGAGAAAACAACAGAACACAGAACATTCGCTTCATCTAAATTTGAGCACGAATAATCAGAGAAGGTAACCACTGGAAGTATTTTCATTTCAACATACGTACAATACTTTTACGCAATCAGTCATCATCTCTGGAGTTATACTGATCTAAATGACACTGCTGGAGAGCTAATACTCCAGAGGCAAAGGGATGATAACGAAACCTAATTACAATATAATACTCACATATGATACCTCAGCACTTCATTTTTTGATGCTATTGGTTTTTCCTTCAACAGATACACTTTCGTGGAGATGTAAAATTGTTTGAATAAATAGTCATGTCGATTTGTTCGGTGAGTTGTGAATTTTTCCTTATCAATATCCAAAACAGCTTCATCTAGCGATAAATAGTTTTTATTGATGCTTTTCCATTCATTTTTCAGAAAACGTATCACTGCCAAATTTGATATGTAGATTCGTCTCCTAATTTTCAATATTCTGCAACAGAGATAAAACATTTCACTATTCATTGAACAGAAATCTGTAAGTAGTGATGAGAGTTCTGCAAATCCTTTTGGAATCCGCATCCGATGCAGTATCTTCGGGAGAGACAATCGATGCTTTCGTATTGTCTTCGTACTCTCTACTAGTTATTTTACTATTTCACGCGTTTTCTCGTGTAACGCTATCTAGGGGACTAGACAGTAACTATTTCCTGTCCGATAGTTGTCAAACTGTACAATAGATGGCGGTGAGCTTCAATGCGAAGCGAGAAGATTCCAGTCTCCATTCTCGAAAGAACTAGGCCCGCCCAAAACAAGTGAATTTAGTTAGCGACTAGCTAGGTGAAGTGCTGTACGTGCAGTGATTAATTATGTGAGTGGTGTCATTAGCAAGTTTTTAAAACTCGATTCTTTTTGAAGACAAAATTATGTCGGAAGCAAAAAAAAAGAAACGGCAGTATAGCGCGGAATATATAAAATATGGATTTATTGAAAATCCCACGAATCTATCTTCGCCGATGTGCCTTCTTTGTCTAAAAACATTTTTGAATGAAGCGATGAAACTCTCAAGGCTTCAAAATCATTTGAATAAAATGCATTCAGATAAAAAAGACAAAAGTGTGACTTATTTTCAAGAACTGGAAAGGAAACACTGAGCTCAGCTAACTGTGCCAAATCTTTTTTCAGCGGTTTTCAAGCAAGACGACGACGGACTCCGAGCTTCCTAATAAATCTCCTTGCTCATTGCTCAAACAGGTGAACCTCACACTATTGGCAAAGATATGATTTTACCGGCAATAAAAGAAGTAATAACTACTGTACTCCATAAACCTGCGGCAGATATTATCCGAAAAATTCCTTTGAGCAATAGTTCCGTGCAAAGACGAATTGATGAGATGGCTGAAAACATTGAAGAGTCATTGTGCAATCATCTGAAGACTTCTAAATTCTCAATTCAGTTAGATGAGTCAACTTTACCAACCAATGAAGCATTGTTGTTGTCATACGTGGGGTTTATTGAAAATGAGAAAATATATTAAGAACTACTATTTTCCAGAAATTTAGAGACGGGTACAAAATAATAAACCATATATAAAACACTGGAAAAATTTTCTGATGAGAAAAAAATTCCACTGAAGAATATTATATCAGCTGCTACGGATGGCGCTCCGGCTATGACAGGACGTCACAAAGGCTTCATATTGTTCTTGAAAAATGAAATTCCAGAGGTGCTCGCTGTACATTGCGTCATTCATAGGCAACATTAGTTTGTGAAAAATTTAAGTGAACGCCTGTCTCAATCATTGCAATCAATATATCATCAAAGCAGTCAATTAAATCCGAAACAGCTCTTCGAATGACGGATTATTTAATCAGCTTTGTTGTTGCTAATGATGAAGATATCAAACGATTGATATTCCACACAGAAGTGCGTTGGTCATCAAGAGGTAACTGTCTGACTCGATTTTACAATCTATTTGACTCTGTAATAGAGTCCTTGAAAAACAAAAGGAAGAATTGCACGACAACCTCATCACTTGACAGACCTGTATGAATTATTTAATGATGTCAATCTCCAAATTCAAGGTGACGACTTGAATTTGATAAAAACTAAAACCGTCATTGCTGCTTTTGTAGCCAAGTTACTCTTATACAAGAATAATATCGGCAGACGTGAGGTTGTAACGAATATTTCGTTACATTCATATATTCTTAATGTTACCTATAATATCAATAGTTTAATCACCACAATTTCGATCATATTAATCTCCGTAAACGGTATAATAGTCACTGCCAGCTGGATCTGCGAAAAAAAACGCAAAGACCGAAGGCATTCTTTTTCGACGGAAACGATAGAAAGATCACTTCCTTCCCAGCGTTTGACGAGAACGGTTGATATCTGGTACGTGTTGACTTTTTGTTTGAAATTATTTTTATTCATAGTAAATTTGTGGAGATCTGTTTAAGTATATCTTTTGCCTTTCCTGGATTTTCTATTCAGTCATAGAAATCAGTTTAATTCTGTAATTTGTGATGATTACACTGCATGTGGTTAAGCTCAGGTAAGGTTATTTTTTTCAATTTACCTTATACTGGCTTTTATTCAGTCATCGATGAAATTTAGAGTCTTGCAAAGATTGCTAATTTACTAAATTATCATTTCTTGATATATTTTTGGCTAGAATTGTTCTAAGAAGGAATTCTGCATCGTGGTATTTTTTTAGGTTAGAGGATTCATTTCTTTTTATTTTCGTAATCTCAAGTCATCCTTTAAATACAGTGAGATCAGAGTTTCTTCTTGAGAACATCAGATTACCTTGGTGATATTTTTTTTCTAAAAATTGAATTTGCTCTGAAAATAAAAAAAGCACAGTTAGTGAAGTATCTGCTTTGCACACCTCCTTCATCTTTGAATTGCTTAAGGAAATCAGTATCTACGCTTTATAAAATTTCAGATACTGGATACTTGGCATTTTATTTCTACTAAATACAATTCTCGAGCTACCTGTTGTTGCAGTGACGTTATCATTATTACTAGGACATTTGGAAGTGGACAGGAGAGTTGAAGTTGATTGCTTGGTGACATTCACGCAGTACCTTTCCAGGACAATTCCTCAGGTAAGCATTTATTTTCTATATGACCTACTTTTGGTACAAATAATTTCTCTTTGAGAAATAAATGCAAACTTGAGAGAATTTGTTTTCTGGCCTGATTTGTTCTGTAGTAGTTGACTGATACCATTCTATCCTTATCTTCCGATTTATCTTATCAAGAATACTTAAGCAGTCCATTTTATCTGAATTAACGTTATCCTATGAGGTCAATCAGATATCCTCCCTTCCGTATATATGCACTTTGCTTGTTATCTCCTTGGCATTTTTTTATTAAAAGGATTTGCCACCCCTAATTGATTCAAAATCGATAGCTTCGGTTTCTCATTACTTCAAAGTACTGACAAGCTATCAAAGATTGTAGCATATTTTTATTTGCCTTCAATTTAGTACCTTATCTTTAATATTTCCTTGGATTAGTTGTCAATTTGTTTGATGATTTTCAGTCTAGTATTAAAATAATTGATTATTGTCAAACTATTATTTCCTTTCTTTTTTTTTAGTTTTAAGATACATTACCCTTTGATGTAACTGAATTAATCTTTTTAATTCAGAATATATTATTAAAATTCTGAGGATATCTGTGTTTCCCATCATAGTAGAATTGTATCTGATTCATTTCATTGTTTCGCTTGATATCGAAAAACTGTATACTGGGTGAAGGATTGATACAGGTTCCTACTAAATAACTTAATCAAAGAGGCACTCCAACGTGAGCTCTAAATCCATCTCCAGCCAGAGCAGGTGGTTACAAGTCTCTGCAGCCCTCTTCAAGACTCTTCAGCCACCCCAGGTATTCCAACCAGTGAAACTGAATCAGACAACTATCGACACTGTAAATATTCTGAATTTTTTATTATTATTTTATATTTTTAATATTATATCACCATCTTTATATATATATATATATATATATATATATATATATATATATATATATATATTTCCGGCTTTGAGCCATTTTATAAAAAGGAAGTAAAGTTGTTAATTTTTTTATATTTATTTTGCCTTTCAATCCAAGCTAGGTACAAGTTATATCTTTCTCTTTGGTTTTGTCTTTTGCAACCTGGCGCCCAAATATCAGAATTAGTCAAATAAACTCATGGTTTATTTGGTTAATAGTAAACTAATCTGTTATAGCTATTGATCAGACATGTGTTGAACTTATTCACACCCTCCCGTATCAAACTGAGCAGCCTATCAGTGAAAGGTGTTGGCATCCCTAATTTTGAATTATTAAATTTGCCTTTTCAAAATTTGGGGGGTTACAAGGTTCGCAATTTCGCTAAATTGTCAGCAGTATCCTTCAACAAAGACAACTTGCTTGTTCACTGCCAACATTTGGAGAACCTCCACAGTGATTCCGCAGGACATTTTAAAATTGGAAATACCGGACTGGGTGTTGGATCCTTGTTCAAATGTCAACACAGCAGGATCACCCCAGCTGGAAGAAGAACTCATAGAACTGATAACGAACAAGGAAATAAAAATAAAATTGAGAAATGGATACCAAGGATTTTGGCTAGAAAAGCCAATCCCGCAAATGTAACCTGGATTGTGGTCCATCGTTCAACGATTTTTGATAGCATTTTCATCATCGTATTTGTGTGAACGTGGATTTAGTTGCCAACTAAAATGAGGAATTGGTTGCAGATTACCGAACGCAGTGACTTACGGCTGTTTTTGAATAAATTCGAGCCTGATATTAACAAAATTGTTGAAAATCATCAAATTCATCTTTCACATTAGGTTAGTTTTAAAATTCAAATTGAAATATTTGTTTTAATGACACGAATACAAGTTTTCCTAATATTATATAATGGTGTTTGACATTACCCTCATCAGAAAGTCTTATTTTCACATGACACACATAATTCATCGTTTGTTTGAAGGTGATTGACAATGTTGCATGATGAATTTCACTAGTTCGGACTCCCATTATCTACTATATAAAATGATTTGAAATCCCTGAAACAACTAAAAAAGAAGAATTCAAAATGAGATAGCTGAAAATAATAATTATATTAACCAAAATAAACCTGAAATTAAATAATAGTGAAATGAAATACAAGTAAAAATAGAACAATTGAATAAATGAAAATAAAGAGATGAAAAAAGAAAGAAAATAAAAAGTGAAGAGATTCCAAGTCACGTTAGTTCACGACTATTCGATTGTTAGTATCTACAATCGTCTTCGGGTGATGACTGGACTGATTCCTCCGAGAGATGACTATTTATAGGTCGTTTGAGTACTTTTACTTATCCCCGCTTTCTATTTTCCGCTGAACTGGTTCCGTGATAAGAGGATTATCGGAGAGGATAGGAAGAATTGGTTCCAAGTACAACATCAGAACCTGCTTCAGATCTGGTAACACTATCCGTAGCAGCCTCACGAAAACCAGGCCACTAAACGCGGACTGCGATTCCAAGAATTGCAATTACCGGATACCCTGTGAGTGCGGAAAATCCTATATTGGTGAAACTAAGAGGCCATTGAATGTTCGCATTGCCGAGCACAAGAAACATACACAGCGAGGGGAAACCAGGAAATCAGAAATAGCAGACCATGTTTGGACCCATCAACACAACATCGATTGGTCCCAAGCTGATATCTTGCACAGAGAGAAACATTGGTTTAGGAGAAAATTCAAGAAAGCCGCATACATGTTGTCCAACAACGTATTCAGTGAAGCCAGCGTAGAAATACGCAACTAATGGAAACCCATCATCAAGCGAAAAATGGCCAACACCCGCCAAAACGGTTATCTCCCACGGAAACAGTGAAGCGGAAAATGGAAAGCGGGGATAAGTGAAAGTACTCGAACGACCTATAAATAGTCATCTCTCGGAGGAATCAGTCCAGTCATCACCCGAAGACGATTTTAGATACTAACAATCGAAACGTCGTGAACTAACGTGACTTGGTATCTTTTCACTTGTTATTTTCTTCCTTTTTTCATTTCTTTATTTTTATTCATTCAATTGTTCTATTTCTACTTGTATTTTATTTCACTATTATTTCATTTCAGGTTCATTTTGGTTAATATAATTGTTATTTTCAGCTATTCATTTTCAATTCTTCTTTTTTAGTTGTTTCAGGGATTTCAAATCATTTTATATAGTAGACAATGGAAGTCCGAACTAGTGAAATACACATAATTCAATTATTTAAATATTGAATGCGATTGTGATTCTTGAATTGGGGGCCGCTAGAAAATAATTGATTTTCGAAGTGGGTGGTAGACAAAATAAGTTTGAGAACCTCTGGTGTAGAGATTTCGTTCAAAAAAAAGACTGACATTATGTGTTGCAGAAAATGGTCGTCCTTTCAAACATCTTTTGGACTCCTCTAATCAATAAAAAAATTAGGGGTTATTGTATATATTGAAAAAGTTTAAAAAGTTTGAGTAAGTGAACGTAAATAAATGAATTTTATTATTTACAAAATTTTTTAAACTGGGTGTAACTTATATGATGGAATTGGCTGATGAAAATTCGTAACTAATGTATTCAAAAAACACTTTATTGTGAGATTTTCACTGAACGATTTTACAAAAACGCAACACGTGTTTCGCCATACAATGGCTTCTTCAGGCGTGTCTTCACTGATTAATTCTACACATTCAATGCTACATATACCTTATTCTACAATTCGCAGTACCTACATTTCAAGTACCTGTGTTTTACCTGAAATTGTAATGAATTAAATTACCTGAGCTCATGTCCCTGTTTCCACATCTGAAAAAATGTTTAGTAAAGGGGAGTTATTCAATTCTAATAGATCATTCAGTAAATTACCAAAATGACTGAATCTATTTATTTCTAAACATTCTAGAAGATTGAATTTCAAACTTTTCTCTTCTAAATGTAACACATCGTATTCATGACTGAACTCATGTCCTTCTGCTAAAGGGTGGTTTGCAAATGAGGAATTGGTCTTTCTATCCTACTACTACTACGCTCTACTTCTATGCTCTTCAATTCTTTGGGAAAATGTTCTCCTTGATTGGCCAATATACAGTACAATAGTCAATTTATATACGCCTGATCTATTCGACAAAGAAGTTTTGTCTTTATTGTTTTTAATAAATTTACTTGAGATTATTATTCGTTCTGTATGCTACGTTTACGCATTCTTTATTCAAAAAACGGGCAATATTATTGGTGTGTTTACCCAAATATGACAAAGTCCTAGAACTGACGTTATCGCATCTTGAATTTGGGTAGACCAGGTCCATGGCTTGCTTTTGAAGTTTTTTGGTGAGAATGGAGTCTATAATATCTACCTTATAAACGTTGTTATTATCTCTGGAAATCACTCTCAGACAGTGGAATATTCAATAGTCTGTGCAGCAACTTTATGCTGGTGAGGATGTGTGGAGGAATAATGTATGATAATGCCCGTGAACGATGGTTTGTGGAAAATTGCAAATGCATGTTCATTGTTATTTTTCGTAATGGTCAAGTCTGGATGAACCAACCAATGATATTGCCCGTTTTTTGAAGAAAGAATGCGTTAACGTAGCTTCGAGAACGAGTAATTATCAAAGTAAATTTATTAAAAACAATAAAGACAAAACTTTCGTATCGGATAGATCAGGAATATATAAGGTGTCTTGCGGCTCTTGCCCAGAACTGTATATTGGCCAAACAGGGAGAACATTTTCCCAAAGAATTAAAGAGCATCGAAGTAGTTTTGTAAATAGAAACACCAATTACACATTATCAAACTACCTTCCAGCAGAAGGACATGAGTTCAAACATGAATACGATGTGTTACATTCAGAAGAGAAGAATTCGAAAGTCAATCATCTAGAATGTTTAGAAATGTTGGTCTCGCTCGGCTGAATCGTCCAGTATGCAGGAAAATGATTTTAAAAGATAGTATTTATTGATATGACTGCGAAAATGAATTGAGCAATTCGAAAAATTGTTTTCCCTGATAGCAATGGACCGAGGGAATCTTGTTGACTCACCCTGTATTTTCGAACGCGTTCACAATAGTCGAACGCATACTCAAACCCCTCAAAGATTCTATATATTTTGTGACCTATGAATCTGACCACTTTCGTTCCATGAATGGTTTACCGCCGGTATTTGATTTTTTGTGGTACTTTTGGTAAACTTTTGTTAATTTTAGAATGTCCAAACTTTTAGATTTTTCGCATTGACAAAGTAAGATCATCTTCTGTAAGAATAGCTAATTGTTTTATTCTTGGCATTTGGATGCTGGTAAAACATTCAACTCACTTGTTGAATTCAATTTCTTATTAAAAACCGGATTTTACTGATTTGAATCTTGTCTTCTTTGTGAAACCATATAGTTTAGTTCACATGTACTTTTTTTGTAACATTTTTCAGCCCTGTCCAAAAATTACGATAAAGATGTCATTCGATTCGTATGTTTGCCTAGAAAGTTTAAAGAAAGGTCTGAAAACGCGCCGAAAAAAATCACAAAAGTTATAAACAATTAGGTGAAAAAAAAAATGAGGCTTTAGTTTTTTCTTAATATCTCGGAAAATTTTCAAAATTTTGGAAATTCGAAAAAAGATTTGGAAATATCAATGAATTTGCGTAACAAAAGTCCCGACTCTCGAAACTGTATCTCGATTATTTATAATTTTTACAAAGCCCTGAAAATAGAGCCAAAAGCGGGTAGTCTGGCTTCCGCGCGCCTTTCGTCACTCTGACATAAAAACAAAAAAAAATTATTTAAACATATTAAATGTAGATATTGAGGAATGAAAAAATTCTTGTGATGTTAGGATACATCAATTAACAGTGATCTGCAGTCAAAAATTTTTTGTCTCAATTTTAACGTTAATTATAAATTTGTTAATTAATAACTTTTTCTGAATTGAAAGTTGATATAAAAATCCCTATAATTATCAAACTAAAACCCTGGTATTTTTTTCCTTCAGTGAAGTTATCCTCAATAGGCAAAAAAATAGATTACCGTTGCCAAAATAAAAAAATTGTTATTTTGTATTTTTTTTATTAACAATTGAAAATTATATTTTTATGAAAAATACATTACAAAATTTGTTTTACTTAATTTTTTATTGTTTCAATGTCTCATGGCTAAAAACTTATTGATAATTTTTTTTAATATTTTACAGCTATTGATAATAAATTTATTATAAACAAATATATTGTTTATAAGCAATTAAAAATTTTTTTTTGCATTATGTTCAATTGAAAAAAATCATGATTTTTAGAAAAGAATGGTTTCTTGAAAAAATTTCTTTGTTGCTAAAAAATGCGTTTGTTGATTAGCAATCGTTTTTTGCAACTAAATATTAAAATTAAGGAACCGTTTTTTTTCCAAATCATGAATTCTATCGTTCTTTGAGGTTTTTGAAAAACTTTTTTCATTCTTTTTTTAATTATTTAAAAAAAAATTGTTATAAACAAATTTTTTTTCAATAGTTTGTTCTATAATAAAAGTAACTATTTGTTTTTTATTTGATTCATTTTATTTTTTATAAAACTCCTAATATTGTGATACCTTGATACTTGTGTTTTTCATTCGCTCCTTCGCTTTTATAATTATAATAACTTTTGAACTATTGCAGTTATGACAAATATGCTTTGAGTCTTTTTGTTCATTATGAATTTATTAATAATTCAAGCCTTTTACTAAAGTTGTAGTCCTAGTCCTGGAGATATATAAATGATGTATAAATGATGTATATAGATATATAAATGATGGGTATAAAGGTAAACCCTCCAAAACTGTAAGCAGATGTTTCTTCCACGTAACAAAAAAATATCGCATACAGGTATAAACCTGAATTTTAAAGTGATTTAAAAACTTGTGAGCATCGGAAATTTGAAGAAGGTTAATGAGTAAACTCATTAAAATTAAATTAACAGAATGACTGATTGCTTCATTTAATTTTCTTAAACTCCATACAAATATGACAATAAGTGAATGTTAATGATCCTACAACTACTAAAAGTGCAAGTAATAAAATCTTTATGATTTATTGTAACATGACACGAAGTTTATGTTGAAAATACTTGAATTTTTTTATTTATTTTTTCAATGAATAACGATCAATAATCAAATGAATAGTAGGACTACAACTTTAGTAAAAGGCTTAAATTGTCAATAAATTCATAATGAACAAAAGAGACTTGAAGCATATTCATCATAACTGCAATAGTTTGAAAGTTATTATAATTATTAAAGAGAAGGAGCGAATGAAAAAGACAAGTATCAAGGTATCACAATATTAAGAGTTTCATAAAAAATAGAATAAATTAAAAAAAACACATGGTTACTTTTATTATAGAACAAAGTATTGAAAAAAAAATAAAAAAATAATCTGTTTGTAACAATTTTTTTTAAATAAACAATTGAAAAAAAAAATAAAAAAAAAATGTTTTTTTAAAACCTTGAAGAACAATAGAATTTATGATTAAAAAAAAACGGTTCCTTAATTTTAATATATAGTTGCAAAAAACGATTGTTTTTTTTTCTTGAAATCATGATTTTTTTCAATTAACATAATGCAAAAAAAATTCGAATTGCTTATAAACAATGTATTTGTTTATAATAAATTTATTAACAATAGTTGTAAAAAATTAAAAAGAAATATTATCAATCAGTTTTCAACCATGAGACATTAAAATAATAAAAAATCGAAAAAAAATATGTAATGTATTTTTTGTAACATAATAATTATCAATTGTTAATATAGAACTAGAAAAAAACATTTTTTTTTATTTTGGCAACGTGAATCTATTTTTTTGCCTATTATGGATAACTTCACCGAAGGAAAAAAAATCCAGGGTTTTAGTTTAATAATTATAGGGATTTTTATATCAACTTTCAATTCAGAAAAAGTTATTGATTAACAAATTTATAATTAACGTTAAAATGGGGATAAAAATTTTTTGACTGCGGATTATTGTTTACTGATATATCCCAAAACCACATGAATTTTTCCATTCCTTAATATTTACATTTGATATGTTTAAATAATTTTTTTTGTTTTTATATCAGAGTGACGAAAGGCGCGCGGAAGCCAGACTACCCGCTTTTGGCTTTATTTTCAGGGCTGTGTAAAAATTATGAATAATCGAGATACAGTTTCGGGAGTCGGAACTTTTTTTACGCAAATTCATTGATCTTTCAAAATCTTTTTTCAAATTTCCAAAATTTTGAAAATTTTCCGAGATATAAAGAAAAAACTAAAGCCCCATTTTTTTCACTAAATTGTTTATAACTTTTGTAATTTTCATCGGCGCGTTTTCGGACCTTACCTTAAACTTTCTAGGCAAAAATACGAATCGAATGACACCTTGATCGTAATTTTTGGACAGGACTGAAAAATGTCACCAAAAAGAGCTAAATCGAGTACATGTGAACCAGACTAATATAATGACTAATTAGCTTGTACTAGTTCAGGATATTTGCGGCTGCTACAGTAGAAAAGGGGAGGAGCGATAAGTGAACACTGATATTTGGATGGGTGCCAAGTAAATTACTCCACAAATAAGTATCCCGCCAATTTGTTGGAATTCCAAATTTCTCAAATGTTTGTATTTCTATTCTTCTCTACTGAATTGGTATGATTTCAACTCACCTCATTTTGTGTCCGAATATCCAAAGTAATCCATCAAGGAGTATAGCCGGTGATATTTGATAAATCAGATTGATCAATGAAAACATATAAAAGCAATTCGTGAACCTGAGAGAAAATGGCCAAATATATGTTTCTGGTGGGTTTTCAATTACCATCTTCCGGTTTCTGTAATTAAATGACAGCGATTGAAGTGCGTCCGAAGAAGTGTTACAAATCAGTACTTCTTGTGTCTGTTTCCTGAAATTGAGAGACAAGCATCGTTGAATTTATTGACATAATTTCATCTCAGAAAACTAATCTCAGTGTAGGTACTATGAAAAATTGAAGTTTGACATTGAAATATTGCATAGAATTTAGAAAATTGTTACCGTCAGATGTCAGATCATGGAACATCATTCAGTACCAAGAATGGTTTACTGTTTCATTCATCCCACTGATCATAACATATAACATGATGAATATCCAATGCCTAAATCAAAACAAACTTGATGCTATCAATCTGGATATTTTGTAGTCAATATTGATATCATATCCCACACAGCACTAGATATTCTTCGAATATTCCCTGTATATCATAAAACGAACGTATATATTCCAAATATTCATAGAATATTCTTGGAATATATACATGCCTTTAGAATATTCATAGAATATGCTTGAATGAATATGGCAGGATTATTCCCGAAAGAATGTGCATAGAATGTCTATAAATGGATTATTCTCCCTTGAATATTCTAAGAATATTGTCGATCGAATATACCATATGGTATATTCTTAGAATATGTCCCCACGGTATATTTTGGAATATTCTATACAATGGAATTTTGAATTATCTTATAATAACGTATTCAAATAATTCAATATTATTAAAAACAAAAATATATGAAGATCTTAATCGAATGCATAACCTAATGTATATAACCCTGATAGTGTTAACCAGTTTTTGAACTCAACGCAAAGATTCTGGATGAATTGCTCCAACAGCAACTGTTGGAAACGACAAAAAATTTGAATGGGCCAATAAATGAACCAATTGCATCAATAAATTGGTTAATTCTCATCTTATTTGTCTTTCTGTATTTGAAATTATTTAATTACAAAGTGAAAAATCCTGGAAACAGAGAAATGGGGAAGTGAATAATTGAAGTAAACGTTTCTCATTGGTCAATTGAAGTGTAGCGCGCGACAGTCGAATAAGCTCTGTGAAAGCGGCTGTCCCTTAATGCATGGTATATTTGCGTTTGCGTTAAATTCGACATTTGATTCAACATGGCGGTTGACGTGGCAGGTTCGCGTGTGTAATGCATGATGTGTTGGTATTATTATCAAAGTATAATTCTGTCACGTTCAGTGTACTATTTATAATTTGGGGTTGTCCAATTTGCAGTACAGCGAATAGTTTGATTTTGGATCTTCAAACAGGAGAGTTGCATCTATTCAGTCTTCAAGAAAAGTAAGTAAAATGCAATAGTATCGATAGTAAAGTCATGGTGATTAACCTACTATACCTCATTTTAGGTTCGAGGAGAGTTGGTGTGTGGGATTTGTTGGTTTGACTAAGTACATGTTTGAACTAGAGTGATTTCAGTTGTGTATCTTCAATAGAAAAAAGTAAGTGAATGACACATTCTTTTGTATCATTTGTTTTCATAATTTTTATCATTCGTTTTCAAGATAGTATCAATTTGCCCCAAAGGAAACAGAGTGGTACCTGGTACAGGCAGGTGCGCCAAGGAACTGAAAACGTAATGATTACTTTTCAACAAGACAATGCAAGTTGCTCTCCAAGTCATAAAATGTTGTAAATGTTCATGAGTAACCTATGCGAAAAATATTTATTTGATTTTTATTCCAGTTTTATTGTGCCACTTTCAAATATTGATAATGAACGTTAATGTACATTTTGTTCCAGGTATTACTATTGAAACACTGGCTGATGCATTGTTGGACAAATATAAGGAAAACTATTCTGGTGAGCAAAGTTTGAATAACTTTAAGTAAGTGAAATTCATTGAAGAACCCATCATACCACTCATTTTAAATACTTCATTTGTGGGTTTATTTTTCTAAGTGAGAAACCTAACCTAACCTATTTCTCGATGTAATACACTTTTTCTTTTTCAATGAAATGATATATTTATTATTTTTTAATTAGTGCTGATGAATTCACAGAGTTGTTATTTTAGTATATTTTTTAGTATACATTTGTTTGAGAAGAGGGACATCCTAATTTGAATACATTTCTAATATTTGTAATATGACAGTATTCAGGAATATTTTATTCAGTGAATAAATATTTTGAATTAGATTTTTTATTTTTAATATTGGTTGAAACGCCAAATATTTCAGTGTATTTTGTTTTTAAAATATATTTGTTTATGAATATTATGTGTTTTATTACTTGTGTGAATCTTGTATCAAAATGTAATATATACATGCCTAATAGCGGTTACTCGTCACATTCTTGGAATATTCCAAATATTCCTAGAATATTCATAAAATATATTTAAAGAATATTCTATGGTGTTTCTCTATTGTATATTCCTACAATAAACTAAGAATATCCTGAATATTTTATGAATATTCCTCGGGTTCTATCCCTGGAATATTCTTAATAGAATATACCTTAGATATTCTGAGAATATTATAAGATATTCCAAGAATATTCCCAAGGAATATTCTTAAAATATATCAAAGGTTCACCAGGAGCACTTCCAGGGAATATTCTCCAGAAGATATATATATATATCCATGGCATATTCATAGCATAATACAATATCCTTAAATGTATATTCATGAAATATACCTGGAATATCTATTGCTATGTGGGATGTTTGACAGAAACATGGTGTAAAAAGGAATCAGTGAACTTCCATTTAAATGACTTTCATCTTCAAAGCCATTTTTGTCGAGAAGAAAAGAAAGGGGGTGGTGTTGCAATCCTGACGAGAAGTAACATGATAGTGATGTTTGAATCTCAAGAATGATTGTGTTGAACAAGACTTCGAAATATGTGGAATCTCATGTTCTTACCTGCACGTACAAACCTAACTGTAATATGATATTTTGTGGTGATTTCAATATTGACTGCTATAATGGTTATATTAATGAAAAAAAAAAATATGTGATATTTTTAACTGTTTTAATATGCCCCCAGAAGTGAGTTGGCCAACAAGAGTTACAACTAGTGCAGTCTCAACAATTGATAATATATTTTTCGATTTCAGAAATGAATCATGCTGTGTAATAGACAACACTATATCTGATCACAGAACGTTACTATTCGACTGCGGAATGAGAGCACTTGAAACGGGAAATTCGTGGGAATTGAAAAGATCATTCGATAATGATGGAGGTTTACAGAATGAAGACTGGTCAGACTCAACGAGCACATCTGACATGAATGGTGCTTCTTTTAAATTTCCATTGAAATTCTCATACCATTTTGAGATAAATTTCCCAAAACGTAAAAAAATACTTGAATAATAATAAAATCAAGGGTTGGGTCAATACCGAAATTGTAAAATCAAGCCACAATTTGAAAGATCTTTTTAAGTTGAAACAAATTTTTCCCGAGTTATTAACTTTTTACAGTAAGGAGAAACTAAAACATTTAAAACTGATCAATTCGAATAAAAAACGATACTACCAGAGTAAAATAGAAAACGCGGACAATATTCATAAAGCAGCGTGGGGAATTGTATCTCATTCAACTAATAAGTCAAATAGTAAGCAAAAAAATATAATAATAAAAGACAATAACCGTATGGTTGAATCACCAAATTTGATTGCCAATATCTTCAATCATTATTTCAGAGACATTGCTGCAGATATAATAAATAAGATAGATAAAAACAGTGTAGGGTATGAGCTCTTCTTGAGGAATATTGTATCGCCTACGAACTCATTATATCTTAGTCCCTATACGGAGACTGAACTATATAGCCTTTTACAAAAAAAATTGAAAAATTAATATTCTTCCGGCTTTGATGAGGTCCCAATGTTTGTTTTGAGAAAATATCTACCAGTCTTGATGAGGCCATTGGTCTATTTGGTGAATTTATCCTTTACCACTGGATCATTTCCCGACCCTCTTAAAATGGGAAAAATTATTCCAATCCATGAAAATATTGTTGCCAATCCTTGGAAAATTACAGACCCGTGACAATCCCATCTTGCTTTTCGTAGATTTTTGAATACACTTTCTTCAATCGAATGATACCGTTCTGTGATAATAATAATGTCTTTGCCAGAAATCAACATGGATTTTCAAATAAGAAGTCAATGATAACAGCAATACATTCATCCTATAACGGAATAATCCAATGCATCGATGCAGGAGAGTGCCGTGTTGGGATATTTTGTGATCTCAGCAGAGCATTCGACTCTGTAGATCATCAAATTCTAAAAGATAAACTGTACAAGTATGTCATACGTGGTCTTCCGTTGTCTTGGTTATTGGATTACCTCTCTCATAGAAAACAGTTTGTAGAAGTTATCAAAATGAGATCTGATATAATTTCTATGGACCTTGGGGTGCCACGAGGATTCATATTAGGCCTAATACTGTTTCTGTTTCATATAAATGATTTGGCAAACTCAATAACGGAAGAAACAGTAATAATGTACGCTGATGACACTTCTATTATCGTCTCGGATAGGTATGATTTTGACCATACTAAGTGCAGGTGGCCACAATTTTAATAATCAGTTTTGGTATTATTACTAATTAACAAATTTGTGCTATTCGTTTAGACTTACTGTCACAAAATAAAATAAAACTCGTTTTTGTGAAAAATTAATTTTTTTGCAGATTATGTTTTCAAATATTATTAGGAAATTGGTAATGCGTTATGAAGCAATTTTCAGATTCTCATTCATTTCAGAATTGATCTAATTTCTTAATTTGCTTTCTGTCGATTTTTATTTTTTTGAGTGAAAATCATGCGTCGGACGAAGAAATACCAGAAGATCAAATTTTCTCAAAACTAAATGAGGATTTTAAAAATGATTTTATTTTGAAAAGAAAGTATTGGCGTTGTACTTTTTCCCCAAAAATATTCAATGCGAAACCCGTAGGGATGCCACTGTTTGAAAAAATACAAATTTGTGTACATCAGAAAATGCGCCTTGAGACATGGAACATATGTACCAAATATGCCAAAGATGTCTACAAAATGTTCTCAGTTATTATTAAAAAACTGTTATTATTTTTGAAAACTTTGCCACCCTGTATCTCAAAAGTTAAGGCGTTTAGGACATACGTCCACAGGAAGTTTTTTCTTAAAATGGGTCTAAGAAATACCTCCTTAAATATTAGCATGTGTTTGAGGAACACACTGTATAATACAGTAGTATTATAGGACAGCCAAGAAGTAGCATATTTATATTAATTTCATCTGACCCTATGGCTCTTGTTTCCATTCCTAAAATATATTTGTAAACAATATTTTCTAAGTTTGCTACCAACTTTGTGACGGTAACTTCTGAAATTCGGTACAACATACCGTCTCTGATTCCAATAAAAACTCGATATTCTTTGAGGAAGTTTCGGAAATACTAATAACGATAAGTAATCTAAATAATATATCACCGAGTGGATTGGATGATATAACAGTGAAGGCTCTAAAGTTTGTCATCCCAACATTATCGTGAAGCTTATGATAAATATTCGTGGGATTTTCTCCTAAAATCTGGAAAACTGCAAAGGTATACCAATACATAAAAAACGTTCCCAAGTAGATATTGACATTTATCGCCAAATTTCATTATTACGTGTTCTATTCAAATTACTAGAACCACACATTTTTGCAAATAGAATTGTTTTATTTCTTGAAGAATCTGATAAGTAACATGTCCCTCTTCTATAGATACATTTGATTTCACCAAAACAACAATAATTTACGCAATATACACAATATACTCACTCGGTTGCCATTTTCCAAGAAGCCACCAGCATTGCTTTAACCAGATTATCGACATAAACATAATCCTGCCTGACATTCATATCACAGTATGAAGTGTTCATAATACCTGTGGATAAATCAGAATATCAAATGAAAATTCATATTCCGTACTATAGATTAATACTCTCACAAAACAGCAGATGACTCTGATTACACTTGCACCATAATTGTTCTGTTTTGTTCCATAGTTCAACATAGACATAAAAACAAATCAGTTTTCAAACTGAATCACATGAGAGCTGTCAGTGTCAACTATTTCATTATCTCTCTCTGTGGTCTACAGCCACATGGTTTAGTATTTTATGATTTCAAACCATATATCAATTTTATTATGTAAATTTAAATAACCTTCTTTATGTCATTGGGGAGTCAAACCTTTTTTAATGTGGTGACTTGTTTTATTATATTGACATGTTTCAACTGGTTGTTTTTATATGGTTTCGCTTGCGTAAGTTGTATGGATTTGTTACCTGTTTTCCTACCTGACGATTGTTGATGGCTTTTGGTAGTTCTCCTACCTGTTTTTCTACCTGAGGGTTGTTAATGGCTTCTGGCGGTTCTCCTACCTGCGATGGAGAGGAGAACAGGCAGCTACCTTTCCTAGACCTACTTATAACACGAAAACCAACTGGCAACTTGGGTTATACAGTTTACCGAAAACCCACACACACCAACCGCTACCTACAAGCAGCATCACACCACCACCCTACCCAGCTACAATCCGTAGCCAACACGTTAATATCCCGCAGTTTTCGCCTAACAGAACCAACGAACAGGGCAACAGACTTGAGGGAGACAACAAAGGCTCTGCGACAAAATGGCAACGGACCAAAGATCATTCAAAAGGCCATCGACAGACAAAGAAGAACCAAAAAAACATCCACTAGATCGACAGAAGGCTCTCCACACGACAGACAATCTGTGACACTACCTTATGTCAAAGGTGTGACCGACAAAATCGGGAGAATACTAAGACGTAAAAACATCCGGACAACCTACAAACCGCACAAAACGATATCCAGTTGGCTGCCCAGACCGAAAGCGAGAATTTCCCTAGAAAATCAAGGAGTATATAGCATCACATGCGAGGACTGTGGTCAACAATATATCGGTCAGACCAACAGACGTATATCTGCCAGAACCCAGGAGCATAAAAACTCTATACGAACAAAACAAACCTCCTCTGCCCTCTTTCAACACCATCTACAAACAGGTCACAAGATTAATTTTGAGTCCACAAAATAGATAGCACAGGTGCAAAACCCAAGAATTCGACAAATCAGGGAAGCTATCGAAATCGAAAAGCAAGGCCTCATCAACAAAAGGGATGACTCACTAAACATCCCAAGGATTTGGAAAACAATAGTTAAAAATAACAACCCCCAAAACAACCACAAATTGATAATGAACCATCGCAGGTAGGAGAACCGCAAGAAGCCATTAACAACCCTCAGGTAGAAAAACAGGTAGGAGAACTGCCAAAAGCCATCAACAATCCTCAGGTGGAAAAACAGGTAACAAATCCATACAACTTTCGCAAGCGAAACCATATAATAATATATAATAATTCCAATGAATTCCGTACTTCTCCATCCCTACAACGGATTCAATATCCCTCGAAGAGTAGGGCAACACCGGTGTCTCATCAGTACCTTAAGAATACCGTAGATGGTAATATAGCACTTTCAGGGCCGCGTTATGTCGATGGATATAGGCCGAGACCGCATATGCTGGACATGCTGATAGCAAGTGCATTAGGATCTCGGGCACCCCGCAGCAGGCCCTGCACCTTCTGTCAGGAACATCTATACCCATCAAGTGACTGCGGTAGACTAAGGTGTTGAAGACACCGTCCTGGCAAGTCATGATGAACCCCTCAGTTTTCGACTTTAGCCCACTCGACCTGAGAAAAGCGAAAATCAGGCGCTTTGATAAGCCAAGGTCCCTAATGTTATTGAAGAAGACTCCATGCATTGGCTCATCCTTGTGTTTCCGCAAAAGGTGAACTCTGCAACTTTCATCTGAGCTTTTTGCTAAATGGGTTCCACCTCGGTGACAGAGTTGTGGTCACCTCGTTCAGTGTCGAAAACTATACCGAGTTCATCACCTGCTCGGACAGCTGCCCTAAAGAGGAATGCTCCAATTCCTGCTCTCTCATCGTCACGGACCATGCAGAGTTGATACAGCTCCTCCCGAGTCCACTTCACTACTCCAAACGATTAGAGTAAGATTGAAACGGCGACCATATTTGTTGCAGTAACCTTGTTCTTCCCCGACAGTTCCGATGACCAGATATATCGAAGTTTGTGCTGATACTTGCCGCGGAGAGAGTTTTTCACTGCTGTTACGTCTTGTGAGTGGCGTTGTTCCACCCCGAAGTAAGTATACGTCTCTTCGGCATCCAGATGGTGTAGAATTCTTCCATCAACGAGCTGCACATCCTCTCCGTAGTCCCCGTATCGTCCTCTTTTGAGATGGACCATACCGATAGCATACGTGTACTCTTCCACCACCCTCAAGGGCTGATGGAGATCCTTCTCTCCAGAGGCATAAAGTTTAAGATCATCCATATAAAACAGATGGGTGACCTTGTGCCTCCGGTTTCCAGGGGTGCCACAGTTATACCCTCGAGTGTTTCTGAGCGCAACGTATAATGGCAATAGTGAGATGCAGAAGAGGAGGCTGAGAAGAAGAGAAGACTGAGGGAATCACCCTGAAATACACTCCTTCTGAAAGTGACCCACCCTGTTTGGACTCTTGCTTGACCAGATGTTATGGTGAAGCGAGTTCGCCAAAGTGGTATCAGTTGTTCAATGCATCTCACTATGTTGTCGGGTACCGCAAGGCATCTGAGCAAATGCAAGATGAGCTCATGCGAAATTGTATCAAATGCCTTACGGTAATCGATCCAGGCCATAGAGAGGTTACGCTTATATTGTATCGAGTCCTGCGTTACACATCTATTGATGAGCAGGTTCTCTTTACATCCAGCGACCAGTGGTCTTTTACCACTGTTAAAATAATAGATTTCCTAGAGTCAGTTGAACCATTAGTCAAAATAATTTTAATCCGCTTTGTACGTACTATTCTTCAAACTCCCTATTCACCAATTAGTAATTTCTATCAATTGAAATTGATAATTTATTCGAATTGCATTGTTCACCATTGTATAGTACCAGACCAACTGTGAGGCTGAGGGCACGAAAATGGCGACGGTCGAGCGATGGCGAAGCGGCACGACTGCAAAACGGTGACACACAACAAACTAGTGTGATTAGATCGCTCGCGATTACGGTAGTGATGTGTAGAAAAATATTATAATACCAACATCAAATGGAAATTGATAATGAATCATTTATCTCGTGTATTGTCAAAATCTGCTCTATGGGACATTGAAAAGTTCACCCTAGCTTGTAAGGAAGGGTAGAAAATCACCAAAATTACTTCTTACTTCATTTATTGGATGAACATCATCTCTAGGTAATAATAACTTCATTCTCATTAGTATACTTGGATTCAATAGTTTTCTTTGACCTTAACTTTTGTTACGATAACGTGACTGTTGCTCACAACTCTACTTCGGCACGACTGACCGAAGTTTCGTGCCCACGCGGTCGCCATCGCTTGATCGTCGTGATTTTCGTGCCCCCAGCCTGAGTCTATATTGTGAAGATTTGTAATCATTGGTAGTTATAAATGAATTATTCTGCCTCCGCATTTATGAAAAGGCTCGAACTCCTCATAATTTCCAAATCTCCTCACCTTTAGCTGCTGCGATATTCAATGCCACTGGTCCGTTGAAGTTATCTATCCATCCCACAACGGGTTCAAGTACAGTTGGGGCAACTAAAAAAAAAAGGATATTGTGAGAAGTTCAAAATATTGTTCATGGTAAATATTTCTAGACGTTGACTGATCCCAAAATAATTTGTTCTCATCAGCTCTTTTTTGTCTGACCATCAACGAACTTACTAGAAGCTTATCATCCGAATTTAATTGTTGGTATTTGGATGATGGCTCAATCGCTGGCGATGAAAATACTGTTTCAGAGGATTTGGAAAAAATCATTGATTATTCAAAACATCTTGGACTTGAACTAAATTTTGAAAAATGCGAGTTGATTACTCTTTCAACTCCGAATAATATTTCCGAATCCATTTTGAAATTGGCTCCTGGCATAAGAATTTTGGAAAAGTCTAAATGGAGTCTTCTGGGTGCTCCTCTCTCTAAAGATTCACTTTCAGAACATCTTCGAGAAAAACGGGAATCACTCAAATTGCTGACCACCAGATTGAATGAACTTCCAAAACACGTTGCATTTTTTCTTTTAAAAAATTGTTTGGCGATTCCAAAACTCAGATGTTCCCCCACTTGGTCAAGTCAGTTAGAACTTGACGAATTTGATAATTTACTCCGCCACACGACGGAATATGTTACAAACAATCATTTCAATAATGATTCATGGCTCCAAGCAACTCTTCCTGTAAACCTTGGCGGATTAGGGCTACGTTCGGCTTCTTCCTTAGCTTTACCAGCGTTTCTATCATCAGTCAATAGTGTTTCCGATCTTATCGATTCCATCCTTCCTTCCATATTTATCAATATCAAAGACGTTTTTTATTCTGAAGGTGAATCACTTTGGCATGCTGCAACTAATATTGCTCCTCCTACAGATAAAAAGAAAATACAAAGTGTATGGGACCGACCTCTCCTGAACATTATAACTGATAAACTCCTGAAATCTACAAGTGTATATGATAAGGCTCGTCTGAAAGCAGCAATGATCAAGGAATCGGGTGCTTGGCTGAATGCTTTACCTGTTGCATCTCTTGGAACACTATTAGACGATGAATCTTTCAGAATAGCAGTAGGACTTAGGATGGGTTCATCTATTTGTGTTTCTCATACTTGTGTTTGCGGTAGTATATTTGATGAGAAAGGTACACATGGTTTGAGTTGCAGGAGAAGTGCAGGGCGTATATCTCGACATCACCAATTGAACGACATATTGAAACGAGCTATGTTGTCAGCAGATGTTCCTGCAATTCTGGAACACTTAGGTACCAGTCGAGATGATGGTAAACGACCAGATGGTATGTCTCTCATACCATGGAAATACGGTAAACCTGTGGTATGGGACTTTACTTGCGTTGACACGGTCGCGACTTCCCATCTAGCCGAAAGTTCCAAGTCTGCTGGAACTGCAGCATTGTCTGGCGAGAAATTGAAAAGGAAAAAATACCAAAATCTTGGAAACAACTATCTGTTTCATCCAGTAGCGGTTGAAACTTTTGGTGTTTATGGCCCGGAGTCTCTGTTATTCGTTCATGAACTCGGAAGGAGAATAGGCCAAGCAACGAAAGATCACCGTTCTACCTCTTTTTTGATAGAAAGAATTAGTATTGCTATTCAACGTGGCAATGCTGCTTCAGTACTTGGAACTATTCCTCCTTCACATAATTTTGATGAGATCATGCATTGCCCTAATTTCAGTACGGAACTGAAACCTCTTCGAAACAAGCCAAAATATGTGGATATTTATCAGTCTCCTATCAAGGTTAATTCACAAGTGATTGATCCACCTTCTTCTTTTTCAGTGCGGTCAGTGGACTCCGGTCATTCTTGGCCCCAAAAAATGAGTTGCATTCCTCGTAGAATTGGTACCATTTCAGTGGAAGCGCTTCTTGAAGCAAGAGCCGAATCGATCCCTCTACGAAACCCTTTTTCACTTGGAAGGATCGATTGCAGTTTGAGAAATGGTTCTTTTGGAGATTCTGTGAAACGTGTTTTTCCTTACGAATCAGTAGAGAGTTGTCCTGAAAATCTAGAGAAGAAAATTGGATTGGATAATTTAGGAAACACTTGTTAAATGAATAGCATTTTACAAGTGTTGTTCATGACGAAGAATTTCAAGAACGAAGTTTTAATGATGAACGAGAACGGGAATGTTTCCTGCTTATTCATCAAACTCAAACAACTGTTCATGCAGCTGCAGTTTCGTAAGAAGGTATCATCTTTTTCTCCAACCGATTTCTTGGAGTCTTTGAAGTCCACTAGATACTCGTTAGGACAACAAGAGGATTATTCCGAATTCTTGGGGTTCTTGTTGAATATTCTTAGTGAGCAAAACAATAGCAAAATCAATACTCCCAGCCGCTCTGGACTGAATGATTCCATACAACCCATCTCGTCTTGTGTTTGTGAATCTTTTGCTGGAAAAATCCTCACTTGTTTACTTTGTGGTAAATGTTCAAGAAGTACTGAAAACTTATGTGAATTTCTGGAACTTCATCTAGCTTTTCCTAATACGACTAATTACCAGTCCGTGCAAAGCTTATTGTTAAATCATCTGAAAATGGAATTTTTAACAGGTGATGATCGACTGTATTGTCAAACATGCGCCAAACTAACTGACTGTTATAAGGAAACCAGTATAGCTGAGGAACCAGTCAATCTGATAATAACACTGATAATTTTCAAACAAGACTCAACCTCTAACGGAAGCAAGAAACTCTATGGAAGGTTCGAAATAGATGAACATTTCAACCTAGCAGACCACTGTTATAATATTCATGCAGTCATTGTTCACTGTGGTTCTGGCGTTGAATGTGGTCATTATTACGCCTTGGTCAAAGAAGAAACGGACTGGTTTAAGTTTGACGATAGTCGTGTCACGAAGTGTTCTGGCGATGCATTGAATTTATTGGAGCCTGTGGAGACACCCTACATTTTGTTTTATAAGAGAGAGGACATTGTTAGATCAAGATCTTCAGATAATGTGGTGCTGCAGGTTTTTCCGGGTTTTCCTGCAGCTGAAAAAGCAAATGCGCCACTGGAATCAATGAAGTCGCCCCGGAGCGCCAATTAATTTTTATTGTTGTATTTATTTTATTTTTATCGTTGTTTTAACACATTGTTATCTATAAAGAGTTAAAACTTAAAAACTTGACTGTAATTCCGTTATTTTCAGCAGAAGTATCACAATAATGCACTTTAGATCCAAAAAAAATTATACCACCAGAAAATAATATTTGCCTAATAATGCCCCTTATTATGATAGATTTTTGATATGGGTTTTTCTTATTTTCATTGATTACAAGAAACAAGAAGGTTTATAACAGGTTTAAAATTTGAATAATAATTATATGGTATACAACTCATGAAAAATGGAAATGGCAACACCACTTCGCGTCCTCCTCACTATGGAAGCTCTTTGTAGAAGTCTGCAGATCAAAATAGATTCCCTTGACTTAATTTCCACCCGTTTATACGATTTAGCAATGTATACTTCCTTTTTCTTACTGAACCATTGTTTCATTCCTAAACTACTGTTCACTTTTAGATGTTCTGCTTGCTGGAAAAGTTAAGTATACCTTAGGAAGTTTGATGACCACGTTACCAACAGCTGTTTCACTGATATTTCTTGGTCTCAAACTACATTGCCTGTAAATCGCGGAGGATTGGGTCTGCGCTCAGTGTCAACGCTGGCTTCACCAGCATTTATGTCTTTCATCAACAATGTTTCGCAATTGATAGAAATGATACTTCTTTCACCAATATAATAGATGACTTAGCCGTCGAAGGCGGATTTATCTGGTGTTTACAAACCAACCTTCACTGGATGTTGCTTCTGTCTCCATCACTTCATCCTCGTTCTCTCTATATGAAAAAGCTCGCTTCCAAGCCGTCAATATTGAAGAATATGGTTCTTGGTTGAACGCATAACCTATTGCTACTTTGGGAACGTTATTAGGTGATGATACTTTTAGGGTAGCCATCGGACTCAGATTGGGTTAGATATTTGTTCTCCTCAAAAATGTTGTGTTTGTGGTAGTGAGGTGAATGAAGAAGGTACTCATGGTTTGAGCTACAGAAAGAGTTCTAGACGTTTTCCTGAACATCACCAAGTCAACTACATCATTGAAGGGCCTTCAGGTGATAACAGTTATCACCTGAAGACAATCGTGGATACTAACAATCGAAACGTCGTGTAGTAACTTGGTTTAGAATCTTTAATTTTTAATTTTCATTTCTGATTTGAGTGGGTCTCTGATAACTTTTCAACCCCATGGCACTGTATACCTACCAGACATAGACAGTGTCACCATCGTCTTCAAACCAACGAAGGAAATATCGAAGTACCTACGATCAAACAGCAGAGAACCACTAAAACCATCGGAAGTGTACAAGATTTCATGTAACTGTGATAAAGTCTTTATGGGTCAGACGAAAAAAAGCATTGGTATAGTCGAAGTAAACGATATTGTGCACACTTAAAGTTGGCGGAACTCTCAAAGGCCAAAAAAACCAATACATAGAAATAAACCGGCTGCGAACTAGTCGTGGACTGTAGAATTGGCGGTTCGTATTGGGTAATTTTTCTAACCGAGTTTTATGATTGTCAAAAAATTCATAAAATCTAATTTGAAGTCATATAAGGGTGACGAATAGAAATCAGGGAATGCGGGAACGGTTATCGCCGCCGTGTCATCAATGTTTAGTTCAGAAACTGATCCAGATTTGAGTTTTGGAATTCGATATTGGTGCAGTTATAATTACTTAAAATTTTCGTTATCTATTCAAAATGTGGCTTCCTTGGGCGAGTAGTACTAGTAATAACGAGTGTGATAAGAAAGCAGACTTTTTCCAGTGTAGTGATTTCAATAGCGATGGTGAAAAATGCGAAAAAGAGATACCAGTGAATAATATTCGAATGCATTTGAATATTGGAACACAGAAAGCATTAGATTTGACCTAAATTCCTTCCTCAACTTCACGTTGAGACCACATGAAGTGATACAGGATATCAAAATCTTCAGATGTTCATCTGATAAAATCATTGAAAAAAACATTTTACGACTGTTACAAAAGCAATGAGATTCCTATAACTGAAATCATAAGGAAGAAAGTGAATACTTCCGGCCACAACATGAGCTGCTGTGACAAAACTCTTCAGAATTGGATGAAGAAACTACGATTTAGATTTAAAATGATAAACAAACGTCAAGCATTTATGGAAAGCAAAAGAATAGTGGAATTGCGTAACAAATACTCTCGACACAGTTACGAAAGGGTGGACTGATGGTTCAAGAATGTGTACGCCTAACATGCCTGCAAACAAAGGATCGCGACTAATCATTGTGCATTGCGGAGGAAGTGGAGGATGGGTTCTAAATTCTTTGAAATTATTTGGAAAAAACTTGGGGACCCCAATGTTGACTATCATAAGAACATAGAAGCTAATATTTTCGAGGAATGGTTTGAAAACACATCGATCCCAAATTTGGATACGAATAGTGTAATAGTTCTTGACAACGCTTCGCAACAGCTAATCAAAGTACCGAATAAAAATTCGATGAAAGATGAAATATAAAGTTTTTTAATGGATATACATTTGTTATTTTGAAGATTACTTTACTAAAAGTCAACTACTTGAAGTTATACAGACATACTGACACCATACTGAGCCTTGCTCCCTATTTTTGTGTTTTCAATCCCATCGAGTTGATTTCGAGAAATTTGAAACAAAGCATCAGGCGTGAAAATAATTTTCGAAATTGTAATGAGAAGGTAATAGATCTAATTGAAGAAGAATATAATATTACCGAAAAAGGAAAGGATTAAAAAAGTAATTTTAGTTGAAAAAGACTATATGGAGATTGATCGCCTTCCATATTGATGGTGGAAATGAATCCATTATTAATTTAAATGACGACAGTGATTGTGAAACAAAGACTATGAAAGAGGAATTATCAGAAGCTTTCGAAGAAAGTTAGTGAGGTGTTTTTGAAGTGATAGCTTCACTGACGTTTCGACAAAATCTTATTTGTCATTATCTAGATGTGCTGTTACGTGTTCAGAAGTTTGTTGACGCTGCTCGACTCACTTCATACTATACTGGTAAAATGGTATTCGTTACGTGTTCAGATGATAGAGTGTCCATAAACTCTCTACTACCTACTACTCAAATGTTGTTGAGTTTTACCTGAGTTCTTCTTCTTCTTGGTTGACCTCATCTCCCCGTTGAGGTATCGAATATTAAATCTGAAGTTTTCACGGATAGGACTATGCTGAACTGGTTTTTCCGGGTATTTGATCCGTGTATGTGATATTATCTCTAATTTCACCGACGTTTCGACAAAATCTCATTTGTCATTATCTAGGTGTGCTGTTACGTGTTCAGAAGTTTGTTGACGCTGCTCGACTCACTTCTTCTTACTATACTGGTAAAATGGTATACCGGGTGTCCCACATTTTATGTGACAGGCAATATCTGGTTTTTTGAAGGAGATACACAGAAATGTTTCGTACAAAAGTTATAGGAGTTCATGAGAGCTATATTTTGATATAATTTTTAAATATACAGGGTGTTTGGTGTAGGTGCTACAGACCAAAATTCCATTTTTTAAAATAGAACGCCCTGTATATCATTACATATTCAGATGCTACGTTAAATTCTGATATCATTTCATGTTTGGTTTTTGAAATTCGGTTACGGCGTTGTTGAGTTATTGCTTAAAATGTAAAGTCTTGAGAACGACTATTATTTTTAAAAATATCTCATACAATTATTCTCTCTGCATCAGATCACATGAAAATTAGTCAAAATTTTGGGTGTTCGAAGTAATGGTTTCAATTTTGAGTTGTGGAATTCAGTCAGGAATCATATTGAATATGAAACAATTGCGAAATTGAAAGAGGTGTATTCGAAAACAAATCTTTAATTATTAACAATGTAAATAATATAACTTGATAAATCATTTCATAAGAATGGTAGGTACCTAGAAATAAGTCATAAAAATTGTTCAAAGTGATGCCCATTAGATATTATACAGGCTTCGAAACGTCGAATCACTTCTCCCGTACAAGTCGCTCTTATAATATCAGGCGTAATATCACTACACGCTAGTCGAATTTTTATTTTCAGATCATCCACATCCAAAGGGGTAGTGGTGAAAACAATATCTTTTTAATAACCTCATAGGAAAAAATCAAGCGGTGATAAATCTGGTGAACGAGCCGGCCACCGAATTGGACCCTTATTACCAATCCATCTATTTGGGTACGTTCTATCCAGATATTCAGTAACAACCTGTGAATTGTGAGGAGGAGCACCATCAACTGGATCAAATCATTTTCTTGAAAATGTAAAAATCGCAATCCATTGAGATTTTCATTGAAAAAGTAAGGTCCTATGATGCGGCCATTGAACAATCCACACCATACATTAATACCCCAAGTAGTTTGAAAATTACTTTCGCGGACTCAGTGGGGATTTTCTTGAGACCAATAGTGACTGTTATGTCGATTCACAACTCCTTTATTATCGAATCGCGATTCATCGCTCCACAAAATTTGACTGAATATGTTAGGACTTTCATGTAATATTACCTGAATACAAGCAATGAATTCAAGTCGTCGTTCAAAGTCCGTAGGTTTCAAACCTTGTACCAACTGAATTTTGAATGGATGGTATTTATTTTTTTTCAGAATTCTCTGTACATTAGATTTACTCACACCGACTTCTTCTGCAAGAGTACGGATAGAAACATGTGGATGAATAATAATATAAGCCAACACATTGATCTCTAAATCTTCAGTTCTAACAGATCTCGTGTGATGACGATGCTTTATAGTAGAAGGTAATGACCCAGTTCGCAATTTTTCCACAACTCTCGAAAAAGTCATTCGTGACGGAATGGGTCTGTCCGGAAAACGTTCTTGGTATAGACGTTGCGCTTGACGGCAGTTTTTCTGACATTCCCCAAAAATTAATAACATATCCATGCAATCACTTGGACTAAACGCGAAAGGCATACTGGAGTTTTCGCAAAGAATCACTGAATAGATACAAGTAGATACAATTCAACAACATTTGTTACTATGGCATCAACAAGCATAAACTACTTGATGAAATTGTGCAATATAAAGCAATTCACCCTCAGGTTAGTCACATTCTCAAGAATTTCAATATTATATTCAACTGATATCGATATCGTATCGTAGGAGTGAGAATAATGGTTTGTATTCAGTAGTAGTCTAGTTCAATTTAATAAAAGATATAGACTGGATTCGTGTACGAGTAAATAAGTTTTTTTGAAACTTTATATTTAAGGAAAAGTGCAATAACTCAACAACGCCGTAACCGAATTTCAAAAACCAAACATGAAATGATATCAGAATTTAACGTAGCATCGGAATATGTAATGATATACAGGGCGTTCTATTTTAAAAAATGGAATTTTGGTCTGTAGCACCTACACCAAACACCCTGTATATTTTAAAATTATATCAAAATATAGCTCTCATGAACTCCTAAAACTTTTGTATGAAACATTTTTGTGTATCTCCTTCAACAAACCAGATATTGCCTGTCACATAAAATGTGGGACACCCGGTATATATATATATATATATATATATACATATATATATATATATATATACATATATATATATATATATATATACATATATATATATATATATATATATATATATATATATATATATATATATATATATATATATATATATATATATATATTTATATATATATATATATATATATATATATATATATATATATATATATATATATATATATATATATAAAATGAATAGATTAGTACTCTTTGATCATTCCCATATTGATTTCAATTTAAGAGCCACCGGTATACAGCTGTTTCAGCCTATTGGGCATCGTCAGTACCGGGCAGGCGGTCCTCGATTGAAGACAAAATGAGAAAAAACCAAGAAAGTACTTGATAAAAATAGCTGCGTAAACGCAAGCGAAACATAAGTGGAACCACCTATTGGTGTGACACCCAAGTCAACTTGCCAAGTTTTTATTTAGTGTTGGTGGTTTGACCAATCAACCGACAACTGCGGTAGCAGAAATTTGGGAAGCTAACCTGAAATGCCATATATATATATATATATATATATATATATATATATTGAGAATATTTGTTTTAGGTTAGTCACGAATAAACGTGATCACATAGATGTGTGACCAGTGTCTATTTATAACTCAACTAAGACTCAGTTGAGATTTCAATCTTCAATTGAATGAAAATTGAAATCTAAATTAGATCTACATGTTTTCTGCATAAGATGACCGACAAGTTTTCATTGTTATGAAGGAACTGGATTCTCTCAAACTCACGATGTAAGTCCTGAAGAAGAAAATAAATATTTCCGAAAGCTTGACGTAATACCAAAGAGTGTTTCTTATTCCCTGACATCCTCAAAAGTGACTGCAACCTCACAAACAGAAATAACGTGATAGTTTCGAAGGTATTTCTTCAACTGGCTAATCACGACCAACCCAAGGTATATACAGGGCTATTCAAATTCGTTTCTGTACATGAGGATCTCGTAAACGATAAGAGATAGAGTGTCGGTTAAATTATGGCAAAGTTGCGTATCTGAGACCTATTCAATGATGTAAAGAAATCGAATATACCTCTTTTGGTTCTGGAGATATACAGGAAAAACCAAAAAATCCCAAATTATTTTTTTGCCTATATCTTCTTTGTTCGCAGACATATTGAAAATCTGTCCACATTTTGCTGTTGACATTTGATGAGGACTCTCAGAATATATCCATGAATCTTTTTTACAGGGTGTCATCTGACTTGGGCCATCCCATCTTTGAATTTTTTAATACGGACCTGTATTTTTTGTTGTAGTGTTTGGATCGTAGACGTACATTTGATACTGAGAAATTGAATTCAATTTTATATTTCGGGATTTTTCGGTAATATTCGATTATAATTGTTTAAATTATTCCCTTTTGAATTACGGCCCTGGCAATTGGTTGACTGAGTTGAATAAAAACACAATAGCAACTTTAACGTCTCCCTAACCTAACTTCAATATTTCCAGGCGCAATATCTCCTATGTTGATTATGAATACTAAAAATTTTGAAAATACATGAAAATATAAATGTTCTGAGTTTTATTTCCTTTTTGAATGGTATATTTACAGAAAAAAACTTGGAATCGATATTGTCAGGATAATACCACACATTTTTACCGATTCCTGTAAAATCATGTCAAAGGAAAATAGAAGGTATTGTCACATCACTGACGAAGGATGATTGTGAATGCTCCTTTGTTCATGCGAAATGTAGTCATCCGCAGAGATTTGCAGCTGCCTTTCATCAAGCAGTCCATTCAGTCGAGGAATCGGCGGTTTTTGATAGTGCGGAAACTCATGAAAATCCGTTAGTTGTAGAAGCCATAGATTATGCTGTAGACGACCCTTCACGATACAGAGGACCGCGACACTCTGTCGGATAAGGCCCTCATGTCCCACGTTAACGGATTAACAACTTTTTCACCCATCCCACCCCAGCCAGGTAGGGGTATCCCGTGAAGGGCGGCACTGATGTCTAAGGACTTCATGCCGTCATCTATCAGTTGTGTACCCATTGGCCCCTCTCAAGGTCAATAATCAGCCAAAAGGGGAGGGGAGCTGGTCTCCAATCAGATGAATACGAAGATGACACGAACAAAGCTTCAATTCTAGTCTACACGCCAAGATGAGTACTTCGACCATGCCACTGAAGATGATTGCCACAGTTGAGATTGTAACCAACGAAGACTACCGCAAAAAGCTGTAGTCTTCTTTGGTTAAGCCAATCAAAACATTAACTCAGATAATTTGTATAAATTGCATTCTTAGTTAGTTTAGAGTACCAGAATAACTCAGGATGCTACTTTGTAGGGCAACATGTTTTGGAAATAAATTAATATCATGAAAATTCATCATCATGAATAACAGTTCATTGTTTTTCTATTTCGATACCATTGAACTTACCAATAGAAGGTCTTATAATGACTGTGGGAAATTTGTTCTTGCACAAGTCATCAACAAGCAATTCTGCAACTGATTTCGTGAAAGTGTATGTATTCGGGAGTGGATGGATTATTTTTTGTGTCATCACTTCCATAACTCCTTCATCGCAATTTTCAGCCAAGAAAATTGCGTCTCGCCAATCATATCTGGGATATAATTTCTCCTCCAGAACCTTATTATCGGCATTGGCATACAATGTGGAAACGTGAACGAATACTTCTAAAGATTTCATTTCTGAAGCCAAGTTTATGATTTCTCTGGTACTTCTCACGTTCGTGAAGATGGCGTCTTTAAGATGATCGTCAAATCTCACAGAAGCTGCGGAGTGAAATATGACACTAACATTCTCAATCAAACATTTCCGGTCTTCTTCGCTGATTCCTGAAATTATAAATAGGATTTTTGAAGAAACAATGTGACGATGCATTACTGTTGATGATGATCTGAACAGGCCAAAAAGTGCAGTAAACAGGTCATGAGACCCAATTGCAGGAGTATACAGGGTGTTCCTTAAACACATGCTAATATCCAAGAAGGTAATTCTTAGACCCATTTTAAGGAAAAAACGTCTTATAGACGTATGTCCTAAACGCCTTAACTTTTGAGATACAGGGTTTTCAAAAATAATCAGTTTTTTAATAATAAATTGTATAATTTTGTAGACATCTTTGGCATATTTGGTACATATGTTCCATGCCTCAAGGCGCATTTTTTGATGTACAATTTTCCTAATTTTCTCTGCCAGTGGCGTACGTACGAGTTTTGAAATGTATATTTTTGTCAAAAAAATACTACGCCACTGCTTTATCTTTAATTAAAAATTATTTTTAATATCTCCATACAATTTTGAGCACATTTGATCTGCTGGGTTTTCTTTGTCCGACGCATGGTTTTCGCTCAAAAAATTAAAAATCGCTTTACTTAAGGATAAACTCCTTAAAAATCTGATGCGGTATCGTGCATCGACTGAAAGCAAACTAAGAGATCAGATTTGTTGCAAAATAATTGAGGATCTAAAAGGTATTTGTATGATGTCAGATGCACTGTTCTCAATTGAAATCACGTCATAACGCAGCACCGCTTAATAATTTTTGAAAACATAAATTTAGTTATCCTGGAATAAATGACGTGTGGCAGAATTTATTTACTGCACCTCTTGGAAATATGGAGTTTGTCGATATGTGATTTTTGTTTGAAGATTAAAAGCAGAAAAAACAGCGTACCCACCATAGCAATAAAAAACGAATTCTCTGTATGTACAAACGTCAGTAGCTAATATTGATGTTGGTTTAAAGTAAGGTGTTGGTGTTAAAAACTGTCACAGCGCGTTTTGATTGATTTTGAAGTGTTATTGAAGTTATTTTGGTAGTCCGCTGTTTTTCTGAATATCAGTAAATATGGTAAATTATACGAATGCGGAAATGGCGCAAATGCATTACGTATATGGCCTTGCTGATGGTAATGCAACAGAAGCCAGGCGCGTTTGTCAGGAAAGACATCCTAATCGTGCCTTACCAGATAGCCGAACCTTTTCAAATATTCATCGTCGACTTGGGGAAACTGGTAGTTTCAAGAAAGGGACTCCGGAAGGTAGACCTCGTGTAGTAAGAACTCCTGAAATTGAGGAAGCGGTGCTGCAAGAAATTGAGGAACATCCTGAGACGAGTACGAGGAAGATCGCTAGAACTCTGGATATTTGCCATCAAATTGTTTGGCGTATTTTGGTTGATTTTTTGTTATACTCATACCATATTTCAAGAGTGCAGGCATTACTCCCCAGAAATTTTCCACAGCGTGTGAACTTCAGTCAGTGGTATCTACAAAGTATTGCACTAAATCCGCAGTTTGAGACACAAATTTTGTTCACAGACGAAGCAAATTTTTCTCGAAATGCCATTCAAAATTTCCGTAACAATCATGTGTGGGCTGAAGAAAATCCCGATGCAATAACCGAAACCCATTTCCGACACCAATTTTCGGTTAATGTATGGGTAGGAATTATAGGTGATCATCTAATAGGCCCATTTTTTCTACCAGGACGCCTTGATGGTCGTTCTTATTTATACTTTCTCGAAGAAGACTTACCTGGGTTATTGGAAGATGTGCCACTTGCGTTAAGGAATCGAATATGGTACATGCACGATGGCGCCCCTGCTCATTTCAGTGTAATTGTCCGAAACCGTTCAAATACAGTTTATCCTAATCGTTGGATAAGTCGCGGAGGACCTCAGCAATGGCCAGCAAGATCCCCCGATCTCAACAGTTCAGATTTTTTTTATGAAGTCACCTTGAAACTCTTGTGTATAAAACTCCCGTTAATACTTTAGAAGATATAAGAGAGCGAATAGTTGCCTCGTGTGAAACTATACGAAATACGCCGGGAATATTTGAACGGGTGCGTAATTCCATGCGTAGAAGGGCGGAAGCATGCATACTAAGTGCAGGTGGCCACTTCCAATAATTTTTATAATCAGTTTTGGTATTATTACTAATTAACAAATTTGTGCTATTCGTTTAGACTTACTGTCACAAAATAAAATAAAACTCGTTTTTGTGAAAAATTTATTTTTCTGTAGATTATGTTTTCAAATATTATTAGGGAATTGGTAATGCGTTATGAAGCAATTTTCAGATTCTCATTCATTTTAGAATTGATCTAATTTCTCAATTTGCTTTCTGTCGATTTTTATTTTTTTGAGTGAAAATCATGCGTCGGACTAAGAAATACCAGGAGATCAAATTTTCTGAAAAATAAATGAGGATTTTAAAAATGATTTTATTTTGAAAAGAAAGCATTGGCGTAGTACTTTTTCCCCAAAAATATTCAATGCGAAACTCGTAGGGATGCCACTGTTTGAAAAAATACAAATTTGTGTACATCAGAAAATGCGCCTTGAGGCATGGAACATATGTACCAAATATGCCAAAGATGTCTACAAAATTATCTCAATTATTATTAAAAAACTGATTATTTTTGAAAACTTTGCCACCCTGTATCTCAAAAGTTAAGGCGTTTAGGACATACGTCCATAGAAAGTTTTTTTTTAAATGGGTCTAAGAATCACCTCCTTAAATATTAGCATGTGTTCAAGGAACACCCTGTATAATACAAAATGAAAAGCTTATATTAGTCCTGAAAAACAAAAATTGAAACATTAAACTAAATCTATAGTAGCATTACATACCATGCAAGGTTATAACATACAAGCATCAGTTTCAATCAGTTATGTATTGCATTATACAGTGTCTTTTTTTCAAAACTTTCCACCGCTAGTACTTCGTTTAGCAGGGAGAATTTGCCGTAGGCAGAAAATACGTCAATTTGGATATCGAGGGGGAAGTTCAAAATCAGTACCAGTGGTATTTTCGGTTTAACCCCCTTACCCCACTTGATAATTTT
This sequence comes from Leptinotarsa decemlineata, assembly GCF_025532065.1. Classification (NCBI taxonomy): domain Eukaryota; kingdom Metazoa; phylum Arthropoda; class Insecta; order Coleoptera; family Chrysomelidae; genus Leptinotarsa; species Leptinotarsa decemlineata. The sequence goes on along the minus strand of NW_027412572.1, from coordinate 1,079,979 downwards.
AAATGGCACCCCCTATCTTGTAACACATCATTTTGAAGATTTTAAAAATCCTCACTCAACCCCGTTTCGAAAACTGAAATTGGTTGATCCGTTCTCGTGAAAAAGTCAAAAATAAAATTAATTGCAATAAAAAATAAAATGATAGCTTTTGCAATTAAATAAATGTACCTTACTTTAGGTGTTCAAAAAGTTCACCATTTGTAGCTGAGCAAAAGTCCAATCTATTCTCGAATATCTATCGTACTTTTGTAGATGTTTCGTTATTAATTTGCCTGCGTGTGTCAGTAATCCGGTGTCTTAAATCCTGAATGTTCTGCGGGGGAGTTTTGTATACCATTGTCTTCAAATAACCCCAGAGAAAGGAATCCAATGGCGTTAAATCCGGAGATCTCGCCGGCCATTCTAGAGCGCCTCTTCTGCCAATCTATTTGTCGGACATGCAATGCGTAGTGTGGCGGTGCGCCGTCATGTTGAAAATGTAAATTTTGTTCATCCAAGAGCGGGTTGTCTTCTTCATCAACCTGGCGTTCTAAGGACTGTGTTATGAGTGGATCGACTACATTTTCCAATAAGTTCAAATACAATTGACCAGGTTGAATTTTCTTCAATAAAAATAGGGCCAATTATTTCGTTTCCCAAAATTCCAGCCCAGATGTTTATTTTTTGTGAGTATTGCGTATGATCCTCTCGAAACAAGTGTGGATTTTAATTATCCCAGTATCTACAGTTATGCTTATTTACAAAGCCATTAAGAAAAAAAGTTGATTCATAACTGAAGCAAATATGTTTTATGTAGAATAGAGAAAATACTTTTGTCTAGTTTCTACTGTGTTTATTCATTCGTTACGACAGGTTTCGGCTTATAAGGCCATTTTCAAGTAACTTGAAAATGCCAAAACCGTTCGTAACGAATAAATAAACACAGTAGAAACTATATTCAACATGAATTTCTACAAAATTATTAAATCATCAATCGAACAAGTCGAATATGTTTTATTAAATTTGGGTCATTTTGAATTCTCACAGTCATTATTTCACAAAATTCAATTCTCCTATCATAGTCATCCCCACTGAGTTGCTAAGGAATACTCATTTTATAAGGAAACAACTTGTTTAGTTTTGAAACTTTGTGTATAGAACCAACTGAAATATTTACTAACTTAGCGACTTTCGAAATTGAAGTAGTGGACTCAACGGCGAATTGGACTAAAATCTCAATCTGTGCGGCTTCCGTTAGAACTCTCGGCTGCTTTACTGCTTTTTGCACACAGAACCGGCCTCTTAAAATTTTTGAACAAGGTCTAGAACATATCGGTGACTCACATTTTGGCCTGCATGCCTTTCATTAAAAACCCGGGCTGTCCTACGAGCACACCTATCTCCAGCACCATAAATAAAAATAATTTCAGTTCTTTCTTGTAAAGTGTCCACCATTACGATTTGTATTAGTGTCAGTGCAACTGACACCAAAAGACAAACAGTTTTAAATCAGGAATAACTAATTCTGATGAATGTTTTCACCATCTAATTGTAATCCAGTCATTTAAGCTTAAATTAGGTTAGAATCTCGGAATTCGAGATACCCAGCTGTAAGTCTGTGAATACTTGTATATTGACACCCTAAAAGTTGTCTCAGAACCTACATGTGGTAGGGTGTAAGCAACTATTAAATTTCAAGGTCAAAGGTCACAAAAATCGGTTTTTTGCGTTTTTTTGGAAATATCTCATTTCCTATGGGTTTTTTGCTATTTGCATTCATTATCAATATTGTAGAATACAAAATTCTCTACAAATTTCGTTTCGAAACATTTTTTATACGGTGAACCGTTTTCGAAATAGAGGGCGGAGAGCGCGCGGTCACAGCATCACTTCAGGTCAACCGGTGCCTCCGGTCGAAAACGCGCCACATATAGTTGATGAACTATCGATAAATCAATGATTATAAATATTTGTCAATTTTTATTAACTATTATATTATATTTTATCATTTTCTTCATGCATTAAATCTATATCTATTCAATAATACTGATAACCGTTTACTAAAATTAAAAAATAATTAAGAGAAAAACTTAAATCATACTATAATTACATTCCCATTTACACTAATGACATTTTAAATAGAAAAACAACAAAATCGTAATTGTATGACAACATGAGCCCAATTGATTTTGTTCTCAATGAAAATAATGTGACGTTCATTATTGATGGCGGATTTCTTCTTCATCATGTTGTATGGAGCAGAGAAGATACTTTTTCTATTATTTTTGATGAATACATGAATTATTTACAAAGGCATTACAGTTCCAAAATAATTGTTGTATTTGACGGATATTCAGACTACAGTAAGAACGTAAAAGCTATGGAGCAGCAGAGAAGACCTGCTGCACTTTCAAAAACGTATGAAGTTTGTTTCAATGAAACAATGGTTGTACCAGTTACTCAAGAAAAATTCTTATCAAATCGAAATAACAAAGATAAGTTCATTAATATGTTAATTGAAAAATTACAAGCTGCAAATATTACTACTAAACAAGCTAGAGATGATGCGGATGTTCTTATTGTTGAAACTGCAATTGAAGAATCAAAGTCTAAAAAAACTGCAGTTATAATAGGACAAAATATTGATTTACTTGTCATTTTAATTGGGCGTACACTGTCTTACGAACAAGAAATTTTCTTTGAAAAAGTTGGGAAAGGTAATGTAAAAACGGAGATATACTCGACTAAATGTTTTGATAATTATCCTCATTCTAAAAAACATATTTTATTTCTGCACGCATTAAGTGGCTGTGACACAACTTCTGCGCTTTTAAAAAAGGGAAAAAAATCATTTTCAAAAGTTTTTGAGAAACTGACAAATTTGGATGAACTAGCTGCAGCATTTGAGGAAGAAAATTGTTCGGCCCAGAGATTATTAGAGAGTGGAACTCAAACCTTATTGGCAATCTATAATGCTCCGAAATCTGTGAAAAGTCTCGATCATCTTCGTTATATGCATTACGTCAAGTCTACAAAACTTAATAAACCTGTGCAGCTTTCAAATATTCCACCAACAAGTGCAGCTGCTCATCAACATTTCAACCGTGTATGTTATCAAGTTCGAACTTGGTTAGGACATGATGTGGAACCCCAGGTATGGGGTTGGGCAATGCGAAACGATTTTCTGGAGCCTATCATGACAATTTTATTACCTGCTCCAGAAGATTTGCTAAATACAATCTTCTTCAACTGCAAGAGTGGTTGTGGTTCGCGATGCGGATGCAGGAAAGCGGGCTTGCAATGCTCTTTAGCTTGTGGCCAATGTAACGGGCAAGCTTGTCTCAATGCTCTACTATATCAGAGCGACATTAACGAAGATGGAACCTTTGACCCCGAAATCATGGAAGAACTTGAGACAAATGTCATTGAAGACGATAATGAAGACCAGTTTGAAATTTACCAGCAGCCAGAAGACGACGATGAAGAGGAAGAAGATGATTAAAATTATAAATTGTAGTTTTTGTACCCTCTATTCCATTTCTTTATTTTCAATAAAAATAAATGTATTCAATGATATTTTTTGATAAAAAGAGTGATTCATAATTTATTTGCTTTTTTTTCATCATGTGAGAAGTTATAAATATTAATTAGGTTAAAATTCAAATATAATTCCTATATTTTCATTAACAATTCTGCAATTACATTGGCCGGTAAGTGTTGTTAAATAAATTAATACTGAATAAAAAGTGAATAAGTTAGGAAAAAAATGATACAATATAATATAATAGTTAATGAAAATTGAAAAATATTCATAATCATTGATTTATTGATAGTTCATCAACTATATATGGCGCGTTTTCGACCGGAGGCACCGGTTGACCTGAAGTGATGCTGTGACCGCGTGCTCTCCGCCCTCTATCTCGAAAACGGTTCACCGTATGAAAATTTTTTTTAACAAAATTTGTAGAGGATTTTGTATTCTACAATATTGATAATGAATACAAATAGCAACAAACCCATAGGAAATGAGATATTTCCAAAAAAATCGCAAAAAACCGATTTTTGTGACCTTTGACCTTGAAATTCAATAGTTGCTTACACCCTACCATATGTAGGTTCTGAGACAACTTTTAGGGTGTCAATATACAAGTATTTACAGACTTACAGCTGGGTATCTCGAATTCCGAGGTGAACTTACTATAATGACTGGACTATTGTAACTGACGCCAAGAAGCAACTGTGTGCCCTTGTCTCACTTTCAGCTAGAGCAAAAAACTCAGTGTAAGTAAATATAGGTAAAAAAAAAACTAAAAAACACGCTTTTGAAGAACATCGAACTGAAAAGTTGAAAATAATTTTTTCAAATGAGTATTATTGTGAAAAAAGCGACAAGCGCTTGATATACAAAAAATGGCACAAAGCGCCCACGCTTTTTTCACAATAATAATAGTATTTTTCGTTCGTTATTGTCTTAAGTTCATTTAAAAAAAATATTTTTAACTTTTAGTTCGATGTTCTTTAAAACAGCTTTAGTTTTTTAAACTATATTTATTTTTCAATTTTTAGTCCGATTCATTGTCAAAAATACTTTTTTTTAAGTTCTAGTCACTAGTATCATGAATCTTCAACAGACGGCGCACGAAGACGGCGTAAAATTTCTCTCAAACAACATAATAAAGTTTGAGCATTGGTTTGAGGTCTTAAATTCTATAGTAATAATGAGATGCAGTTAGTCTCCAACAGAGGGCGGACAGTTGTAGAATTTCTTCCGGAGGTAAAGAGAAAATTTGCAGTAATAATTTCAAGAAACAATTCAGTCTTGATGTTCTGATTTGAAACTTCATTCAAAATATTAATGGACTAAAAATATTTTTTCAGTGAATAATTTTATTTTCCAAGTCAATCTTTTGATTTGATATGTATGTCAAGCACCTTGATTCTAATTTTTCGATTTTTTTAAATATTTAAGTAACTGACTTTTTCAGGTGTACAATTTACGATAAAGTTTTCATTGCTGAAATTCATATTCTGGTTTGCTTTCAAATAATCGAATTAGATTTTAAAATGCATCTTCTGTTTCGTTCAAAACTTTTTTCTGTACTGAATCACGGGTAATTGTAAATATCTAAATATTTCATCTGTAGTACAAAATTTCGCTAACACTTTTAATTCTCAAAATATGTTTTTTATTTAGATTTTCTTTTGAACAACCTATCATACATACATACATACATACATACAGGTGAAGGTAATATAAAGCGTGTGAAAAGAGACATAAACATACCGTTATTGAGTCAGTGGTAGCGGTTCCATAAATTTTTGCATTTTGTTATAATTAATTTTCTTTCTGCCTTATTTCACGAGAACGGATCAACCAATTTCAGTTTTCTAAGCGGGGTTGAATGAGGATTTTCAAGATCTTCAAAATGATGTGTAACAAGATAGGGGGTGCCATTTAAAATTATTAAGAGGGGGTAGCTAAGGGTAAGAGGGTTGAAACTAAAATACTACTGGCACTGATTTTGAACTTCCCCCTCGATATCCAAATTGACGTATTTTTTGCCTACGGCAAATTCTCCCTGCTAAACATTTTAATTTGTTGACCCCACATTTTTGTGAATTTTTGGTTTGAGTTTTACTGTTTTTAATTAATTTGCTCAAATTATTGCTTGTTTTTGTGAAACTGTGTTTTGTTTGGAGTAAGTGAGTAAGTAAGTAATTTTATTTATTTCATGTCATTCAATCACTTGGTTATATGATTTGATTTCCTTTCGATTTACAATTCAAATTGTCAATAATAACCCCATCATAGAACCATGAATTATTAGACAATCTGTCATCACCTTAATTAGGCTTGTGTCGTAGCTCTTACAGACTGATATTGGTTGTGTTATATAATATATAATAAAATGAATACATGAAAGCTAGAATAGGTCGTTTTATTTTGTCATTAGATTTGTTTAAATAGGTTAATGAGCAGTATTTAATTGGTTCTTGTTACTGGATGGAATAGACTTCTCTGAAAGCAAAAGAGTATTTTTTTTTAATAATTTCATCTATTATGTTTGGGTCATAGTCATTGTTGTATACTGTTTGTTTTATAACATCGAGTTTTTTTGAAGTTGGAGTCTGACATAGGGATATTTAGTAGACTTTGTTTCATGCTGTTATGTTCTGCTAATTTATGTTGATGAGGATCTAATGAAGGCTTATGAATGTTATGTCCTTGTGTGATGGTTTATAGTAGATAGAAAACTTATGTCTATTCTCTAGAAAATGTATTAGGTCTTTTTGCTTCTATTTCTGATTTGAATGTAACATTGGGGTGTAGAGTATTGATCCAATTCTCAAAATCAGTGAGTTATCTTTGTGCTCCTGTATGAAAAATTGAAATAACGGGTATATATCTATGCCAATATAGAATAATATAGTATATAGTAATATTTTCTGAATTGTTCATGAAAATTTCAGCTAGTAGGGGGCTCAAAAGGTTAATGAGGGTTGATGAGGCAGGTTTTACTATTGAAAATGACGTTATTGAATGTAATCATCCAAACATGATTGTGGATACTAACAATCGAAACGTAGTGAAGTGACTTGGCTTGAAATCTTTCAATTTTTTATTTTTGTTCCATTTCGATTGTTCAATTTAAATTTTTTGCTTTATTTTTATTTTATTGTGATTTTTTTTCCAGGATTTTTTCACTCAATATAATTGCTATTTTCAGTTATTCTTTTTGATTTTAATTTTCATTTGTTGATTCAGAGATTTCAAACCATATCATATTAGACAATGAGAGTCAGAAATATTGAAATTTGAAATAATTTTGCTTGATAAAAATTTCTAGTAAGGATAGTATTTCTGTGTGGATTACTGGGTTGATTTTTTGCCGTGTTAACAGTTTGTCTATAGGCAATAGCGCTATAGAAATAGCGGAACGCGTCACATATCACAAATAGTAATAAATTGAGGATATTGGTAAAAAAAAGGGTTTCTCATTCAATTCCTAGGATTAATTTAATATCAAGTTTTTTGCGTTCGAAAATTCATGCCTTCTTCATTGTATTCAAATTTGTCAATGCATTTACGTTTTTGAATACGAGGCACTATGACCGATGGAAACGATTGGTGCTTCAGTTAGGTCAACCTCATTGTACTTCGTACATAGTTTTTTTACATTGAGCCAATTTTAATGAGATCACACAAACACAGTTATTTGTTTAACTAGCCAGTGGAGTTACAGATTAACTGCCACAACTAGCCGAAGCAGTAAATCTGTTTCTTTGTCTTGTGATACATACAGGGTGTTCCTTAAACACATGCTAATATTTGAGAAGGTAATTCTTAGACCTATTTTAAGAAAAAAACTTCCTATGGACGTATGTTCTGAACGCCTTAACTTTTGAAATACAGGGTGACAAAGTTTTTAAAAATAATCAGTTTTTTAGTAATAACTGAGATTATTTTGTAGACATCTTTGGCATATTTGGTACATATGTTCCATGCCTCAAGGCGCATTTTCTGATGTACAGAAATTTGTATTTTTTCAAACAGTGGCATCCCTACGGGTTTCGAATTGAAAATTTTTGGGGAAAAAGTACTACGCCAATGCTTTCTTTTCAAAATAAAATCATTTTTAAAATCCTCATTTATTTTTGAGAAAATTTGATCTCTTGGTATTTCTTTGTCCGACGCATGATTTTCACTCAAAAAAATAAAAATCGACAGAAAGCAAATTAAGAAATTAGATCAATTCTAAAATGAATGAGAATCTGAAAATTGCTTCATAACGCATTACCAATTCCCTAATAGTATTTGAAAAAATAATTTGCAAAAAAATAAATTTTTCACAAAGACGAGTTTTATTTTATTTTGTGACAGTAAGTCTAAACGAATAGCACAAATACTGATTATAAAAATTATTGGAAGTGGCCACCAACACTTAGTATGCATGCTGCCTTCTACGCATGGAATTACGCACCCGTTCAAATATACCCGGCGTATTTCGTATAGTTTCACACGAGGCAACTATTCGCTCTCTTAAATCTTCTAAAGTAATAACGGGAGTTTTTGTATACACAAGAGTTGTAAGGTGACCCCATAAAAAAAATCTAAACTGTTGAGATCGGGGGATCTTGCTGGCCATTGCTGAGGTCCTCTGCGACCTATCCAACGATTAGGATAAACTGTATTTAAATGGTTTCGGACAATTACACTGAAATGAGCAGGGGCGCCATCGTGCATGTACCATATTCGATTCATTAACGCAAGTGGCACATCTTTCAATAACCCAGGTAAGTCTTCTTCGAGAAAGTGTAAATAAGAACGACCATCAGGGCGTCCTGGTAGAAAAAATGGGCCTATTAGATGATCACCTATAATTCCTGCCCATACATTAACCGAAAATTGGTGTTGGAAATGGGTTTCGGTTATTGCATGGGGATTTTCTTCAGCCCACACATGATTGTTCTGGAAATTTTGAATGGCATTCCGAGAAAAATTTGCTTCGTCTGTGAACAAAATTTGTGTCTCAAACTGCAGATTTAGTGCAATACTTTATAGATACCACTGACTGAAGTTCACACGCTGTGGAAAATCTCTGGAGAGTAATGCCTGCACTCTTGAAATATGGTATGGGTATAACAAAAAATCAACCAAAATACGCCAAACAATTTGATGACAAATATCCAGAGTTCTAGCGATCTTCCTCGTACTCGTCTCAGGATGTTCCTCAATTTCTTGCAGCACCGCTTCCTCAATTTCAGGAGTTCTTACTACACGAGGTCTACCTTCCGGAGTCCCTTTCTTGAAACTACCAGTTTCCCCAAGTCGACGATGAATATTTGAAAAGGTTCGGCTATCTGGTAAGGCACGATTAGGATATCTTTCCTGATAAATGCGCCTGGCTTCTGTTGCATTACCATCGGCAAGGCCATATACGTAATGCATTTGCGCCATTTCCGCATTCGTATAATTTACCATATTTACTGATATATATTCAGAAAAACATCGGACTACCAAAATAACTTCAATAACAGTTCAAAATCAATCATAACGCGCTATGACAGTTTATAACACCAACACCTTACTTTAAACCAACATTAATATTAGCTACTGACGTTTGTACATACAGAGAATTCGTTTTTTATTGCTATGGTGGGTACGCTGTTTTTTCTGCTTTTAATCTTTAAAAGAAATCACATATCGACAAAATTCATATTTCCAAGAGGTGCAGTAAATAAATTCTGCTACACGTCATTTATTCCAGGATAACTAAATTTATGTTTTCAAAAATTATTAAGCGTTGCTTCGTTATGACGTAATTTTAATTGAGAACAGTGCATCTGACAACAAACAAATACCTTTTAGATCCTCAATTATTTTGCAACAAATCTGATCTCTTAGTTTGCTTTTAGTCGATGCACGATACCGCATCAGATTTTTAAGGAATTTATCCTTAAGTAAAGCGATTTTTAATTTTTTGAGCGAAATACATGCGTCGGACAAAGAAAACCCAGCAAATCAAATGTGCTTGAAAATGTATGGAGATTTTAAAAATAATTTTTAATTCAAGATAAAGCAGTGGCGTAGTATTTTTTTCGCCAAAAATATACATTTCAAAACTCGTACGTACGCCACCGGCAGAGAAAATTAGGAAAATTGTACATCAGAAAATGCGCCTTGAGGCATGGAACATATGTACCAAATATGCCAAAGATGTCTACAAAATTATCTCAGTTATTATTAAAAAACTGATTATTTTTGAAAACTTTGCCACCCTGTATCTCAAAAGTTAAGGCGTTTAGGACATACGTCCATAGGACGTTTTTTCCTTAAAATGGGTCTGAAAATTACCTCCTTAAATATTAGCATGTGTTTAAGGAACACCCTGTATATTGATTCTTTCCGATTGTTTGTACAGAGTGTGCCAAATTAGACATTATTAAAGGAAAACTCCTGTTCTCACACCACATAGATGAAAACTGATAGCTGTGTCTGGCAGTCAAATTTTATGACAAACTCAATGGTGAAAACTGCATATCGATGTCTATCATCGTTTCTGAGTTACTGCATGTTTTTCGAAAATGTGCATTTTCGAAAAGTTGTTGTAACATATTTCTTGTCGACAATTTCTTATTTCTAGTGGAACATTTCCAGAGTACTTTTTCACGTGGAATTCAATGGTGTGAAAAACTATTTTTTCTATTAGACACCCTGTATATTCTTGAATATTTCAATAGAACTTAAAATTACCTTTCCAAAAGTGAAGCTTACTTGATGTTTTGCTAGAGTCATCTTTGAAATACAGAGCTTTTAGGTTTTTTCAAGTAGACCTTACACTATGATCAAGTAGACTTTGGATGACGCGGAGATAAAACAGTATCTATCAAATGTTGAGGAAGCTTTTCAGAGTAATAATTGGAATACATACTTTCCATAAAACTGATAACAATTTATATTATGTTAACTACTAATGAATGAAACTTCAATAATGATAATGGTAATAAAGAACAAACAATGAAATACATTTCTTCAGACAAGATGTTCGAAATGCCTATCAGCTTCTCCTACACACAGGCGACACCTTTTTTGAATGTTTCTTGCCGAACTAATTAGTTCAATTGTAGTGACAGGAGCAAAATCGTCCAAAGCATACTCGATCGAAGTGTGCGTTTCAAAGTCTACATAACCTAAAAGCTCTGTATAGTCTAATCAACAAGTTCAAAAACATGATAAATAGAGAGAATGGTATTTAGTTTTTCGTTAATAACTCAAATACTATTAATATCTAAGCAATTTTGAAAAAAGCTCGTTGAAGAGGAGGAAATTTCCGATAAAAAAGTCCGGACTTTCGAAACTCTATATCTATTATTTATAATTTTAATTTGACGTTGACAATAGATGCCGCGCGGCTGTTACGGCATGCGTGCGCTGCCGCTAAAGAGAGTTCATGAAAAGAAATAATTTTTTTATAACATAAAATGTCATTTTTAAAATTTGATAAAATCTAGTATCTTCTTACACTTGAATGAACCGAGTTCGGTAGAAAATAAAATGTTATCACCATTTTTCAAAAAGTTATTCAATTGTTAACTAACAAATTTTTTTCCAAAATACTTGGCCTATAAATTCCTACCTTCGTGGAGCCCTTTTGATATATATACTTCATACGATTCTGCGATAGAAGTTCATACAAATTTATTAATGTGTTAATTATGATTTTTTATAACTATTGCAAAATGAAATATCCAAAAATTGTTGATAAAATTGTTTTTTCAATTGATATTTAGCTATTTCTGTTTTCACATCAAACAATGGCAGTTATTAACAATGGATATGAATTTTTTACGTAATTTATTTATTAAATTGTTATAAGTGAATAGAGAAATTCAATATTTTGAAAAAAAAAATTTTTGATATCTTGTTCAAAGATAATTATGATAAAAAATGTTTTTCCTAATTTTGATTTTTAATTTTTTAATCGTAATAATCGATTTTTTATATTTCGATTGTTTAAATAATCAGTTCAGAAATAATTTCGCTTCTGAAAATCATAATTTATATTTTTAAATCGTTTGTCGAGAAAAAAAAAATTTATTTATTATTTAATTGTTTATTAGTTTAACAATTTGTTGTAAACCAATATTGACCAACGTTAAATTTTTTCCTGAATTATATGCAAAAAAAGTGCCATAAAATTTTCCTTATCGAATGATATTAGAAAATATTATAATATATAAAAAAAAATATTGCATATTTTTTATATTCAGCTGATTTTATAATTTTTTTCTGCTTCAGAAAAAAATATAACGTTGCTCAATATTTGTTCATAACAGATTGTCAAAGTAATAAACAATTAAATAATAAATGAAATTTTTTTTCTGTCAAACTATTCAAAAGTTTAAATCATGATTCTTGAAGCAGAATTATTTCTCAACTAATTATTTAAACAATCGAAATATAAAAAAATCGATTTTAAACAATTGAAACTATAAATTAGGAGATTTTTTCCAAATCATAATTATCTCTAAACAATAAAATAGCAAAAAACAGTTTTTCAAAAATATTGACTCTCTCTATTTGTGTAAAACAATTTAATAAACAAATTTCGTGAAAAATTCATATCCTATGTTAATAACTGCCATTGTGCAATGTGAAAACAGACATAGCTAAATATCGATTGAAAAAAAAATTCATCAACAATTTTAAGATATTTCCTTTTGCAATAGTTATGAAAAATCATAATTAACAAATTAATAAATTTTTATGAACTTTCATCGCAGGATCGTAAGAAGTATATATATGTCAAGAGGTCTCCACGAAGTTTAAAATTTCCAGGTCGATTATTTATACCTACCTTTTATCCCATTTTTTATATTTATGCCAACGGAGATTGAGAAAAAATTTGTTAGTTAACAATTGAATTACTTTTTGAAAAATGGTGAAAAAACTTTTTTTCCTACGGGACTCGATTCATTCAAATGTTAAGAAGATACTAGATATTTTTCAAATTTTCAAAATGACATTTTATGTTATAAAAAAATTATTTCTTTTGATAAACTCTCTTAAGCGGCAGCGCGCGCATACCGTAACAGTCGCGCGGAACCCTATTTTCAACGTCAAATTGAAATTATAAATAATGGAGATAGAGACCCGGGAGTCAGTACTTTTTTATCGGAAATTTCCTCCTCTTTAACGAGCCTGTTTCGAAATTGCTTGAATAATAATACGTTTTGAGTTATTAACGAAAAACTAAATACCATTTTTTTAATCTAATTTTGTTAATGATAATTGCAATTTTTTACCTGCAAAAAACATTTTTCTAGAGGTAATTCCGAATCAAATGAGCTATCGCTCATATTCTTAGGACCTTTATCTCAATTTTTCATGTTTCTGAACTTGTTGATTAGACTAGTACTTCAAAAATGACTCTAGCAAAACATCAAGTGTGCTAAATTTTTGGAAAGGTAAGGTCTTTGTATAGAAATATGCAGGAATATAAAGGGTGTATCATTAAATTCAATTCTACGTTGAAAAGTGCTTTGGAAATGTTTTCATAGAAACAAGAAATTTTTGACATAGCAAAAATTACTTTTCGATTATGCAAATTTTCGAAAAAACATGCTGTAACTCAGAAACGATGATAAATATCGATATGCGGGTTTCACAATTAAGTTTGACATTTGACCCTCACACACAACCATAAGTTTCTATCTATCTAGTTTGAAAACAGGAGTTTCCCTTTTAAAATGTCCAATTTGGCCCCTCAATTTGACAAAAAAATTAAAATTTCAAGAGAACGTTTTTGTTGGATTATTTTTCACAACTTTCAACGTGGATTATCTCAATAAGAATGCGTCGATGAACTCAGGTCTTTGTTTGGCGATGAAGCACCATGAAAAAATAAATTTTTCAACAAACACTTCATTGTGAGATGTTCACTGAACGATTTTACAAAAACGCAACACGTGCTTCGCCTAACAATGGCTTTTTCGGGCGTGTCTTTACTAACTACACACATCGGAAAAGTCTAGAGATATTTTTATAACATACTGAATATCATAAAAATAAATGCATGAGGTTGTTTAATTTCGATTAAATTGGTAAACTCGACCACCCTGTAGATTTCTATGGGTTGAACAAAGCCTGCAGAAACGGTAACTAATCTTTTATCAAGTTCTGTAGGTTTTCGGCTTAAATAAATAATCTGAAAGTGTCGAGTTTGTACATTCTGTGCAGTTCGTGCTCAGCAATTGAACTGGAAATATTGTGCTTCAACATGGAACGCCATCACTTACCATTGGCTGAGATGAATAGAGCTGTAGGGCTTCTTCAAGGTGGCATGCGACAAAATGATGTAGCTCTTCGTTTGGGGGTCTCCCAAAGTGTTATCAGTCGATTGTGGCGGCGTTTCCGTGAAACTGGCAGTCCAGCCGAACAACATCCAGGGCGAGGACGCGCTACAACTGCAGTTCAAGACCGATTTTTGGTCTTAACCGCAAGAAGACAACCGACAATAACAGCACCTGAGTTGGTTAACGTGTTGCATCAGACGCACCAGGTAACCATCGGTCGTGATACTGTCAGAAATCGACTGCATGAAGCAGATCTCCACAACAGAAGGTCACTTAGATGTCCACTTCTGTCGAGAGGCAATCGCGGTAGAAGATTAGAGTGGTGTCAAGAACATCAAAACTGGGATGCAAATGATTGGGCCACAGTTTTGTTTACAGACGAATCCAGATTTGGATTTGATCCAGATTCTTGTCGAGTTAGACTGTGGAGACGACCTGGAAATAATGAACGTTTGAGACACGTCCAGGAATTCCACACATACAGAGGTGGTACAGTAATGCTATGGAGCGGAATCATGATCGGCGGCAGAACCGATCTCGTTTTTCCAAATCGCTCCCTCACAGCTCGACAGTACCTCGACACCATTCTTCTACCTATCGTCCGTCCGTTTGCTGGTGCTGTTGCCGAAAACTTCCACCTAATGCACGATAATGCTCGTCCACATGTCGCGCGTCTAGTGACTGACTGGCTCATCAACGAAGGAGTTGATGTATTGCCATGGCCAGCACAATCACCGGACCTGAATCCCATCGATCATGTGTGGGACATGCTTCAACGAAGAATTACTCCGCATATGGGGAACATTCACACAACGTTTGAATTGAAAGAGCTTTTAATCGCTGAATGGGCAAATGTACCTCAACAAGACATTGACAATCTCATTATGTTGATGCACGATAGATGTAGGGCCGTAATAAACCAGCGTGGAGGTCATACTTTGTACTGATTCCAATTTTTTTTGTATTATGATTTTTTTTCGGGGTGCCAAAAAAGAGCCATATTTTTTTTAGTTTTGCTTATATGCGCACTCAGTATTTTTGACCAGTTAATGAATTGTGTTGTAAGTTACATTCGTTTAATAATCACCCGTCATTTTTTTTCCCCTTAAGCGATCTAAAAAAAAATTATTGCCATTTTTAAAAATATCCCTAGACTTTTCCGATGTGTGTATATTCTACATTTTCAATGAATATTACTGGAGTTTCTTCCCCAACATCATTTACAAAATTCAATGTAAGGAATGCGATGCAAAATAACACGGACGGACAAAAAGATCTATTAAAATAAGATATAAGGAACTCTTAACACACTCAAAATATGGAAGACCAAAAAAATCAGCAGTTTTCCATCATATGTTGCAACAAAACCATTCCATAGACTTTCGTTCATCAAGTTTACTTTAATGGATTGAATGAAAACACTTTCGACAAAAGTGTTTATTCATTTCATTTAAGTGATCATGAATTACCATAAAATAAACAAGTCATCGATCACATATATTATTGAGTTTAGTTAGACAAGTTAACAACAACAGGCATCTAGATGCCTATGAGAGTGTAGAATTAAGTGAACATAATAATATTATGCATAACGATGGTGGACCAATACCTAATAGTATACTATATAGCTTGTTAATATAATATTTCATTTATTAGATTTACCTGACTATTACTTAAGGACACATTTTAAAATAAAGTCAAGACTAATAGATAAGGCAATATTGTGAAGTTAATTTAGGTAGATAGATAGATAGATAGATATTTATTTAACTATGTAACTCATACATGATATGGTTTATAGCAAGTCAATCACAATTAATATA
The DNA here is from genome assembly GCF_025532065.1 of Leptinotarsa decemlineata. Classification (NCBI taxonomy): domain Eukaryota; kingdom Metazoa; phylum Arthropoda; class Insecta; order Coleoptera; family Chrysomelidae; genus Leptinotarsa; species Leptinotarsa decemlineata. The sequence continues at coordinate 1,064,320 of NW_027412572.1, read as the reverse complement.
TCCTATTGAATGAATATATAATAACATTATCTAAAAGCCTTCAGGTATACAATATAAAATATATCACAATCACATAAATTGGGTAATACACCAAAAATTGAATTTTTGTCTGAATAAACTCGTCTCTAGAATAAAAACAGTGTTCGAGAAGATAATTTTTTACATTAATTTTGAACAATTTCTCGTTCATGGATCTAAATTCGCAGGGCAATTTATTATATAGTTTGAAATCTAATGAATTTTTCTCAGATTTGGACAACCTGTAACGTGGCAATACTAAATCATCAGCCGTAGCAGCCCGGGTAGTGTAATGATGCAGGCCAGAAACTTTTTGTATATTCTGCCTTTCTGAATGGATTTCTAGTAAATTTTGGTATATATACACACAAGGGAGTGGTAGAATCCTCATTGTTTTGAACAGTGGTTGACAGTGGTCTCTATATCTAGCCCCAGCTAATAGTCCTATTGCGCGTTTTTGTAACCTGAATATTTTTGAGGAATCAACAGCATTACCCCACAGAATCGCACCATAGCTGATCACAGAATGAAATAATCCAAAATAAACATTTTTTAACATGCTCGAATTGAGGCAGTACCTGAGCTGTCTAAGCAAAAATAAGAGACTGGATAGTCTCTTACTCAATATATCTATATGAGGAGTTCAGTTCAAACGATCATCTAAAACAACCCCAAGCAATTCACAATGCTTACCTAACGTGATCTGATTATTACAGGAAATTATGACGTTTTGTGTCTTCCCTTTATTCAGTCGAAGGTTATTGGCAGAGAACCAAGCTTCCGCTTTAGTCATCAAGGTTTCAGCATTATCAAGAAGACGTGAAATGTTGCTGTTTGAACTGATGAAAGAGGTATCATCCGCAAATAGGACAATTTGACATTTCGTCCTCATGTGAAAACATAGGTCATTAATGTAGATGATAAACAACAGGGGTCCAAGAACAGAACCTTGCGGTACTCCATGTTTTATGATTTTCAGTTCTGAATCAGAACTGTTGTTAAGATGGACAAACTGTTGTCTACCTTCTAAGTAAGACTTGAACAGGTTCAACGGCGTGCCTCTAATGCCATAGAATGTAAGTTTTTCTATTAAAAGTTCATGTGAAACACAATCAAAAGCTTTGGAGAGATCACACATGGTAAGTACTGAATGACCATGTCTCTCCAAACCCTCGACTATGCTTTCTAAAATCTCTAAGAGGGCTTTTGTTGTAGATTTTTTTCTACGGAAACCGAATTGAGCTGAAGACAACAGATCAAATCTCTCCAAATATCTCGAAAGTCTCTCTTTCAGCAGTATTTCAAAAACCTTAGAAAAAATAACGATAATAGAAATTGGTCTGTAATTGTCAAGCTCTTCCAGATCATCTTTTTTGTGTAGAGGTAAAATTTTTGATATTTTAAATGCATTTGGAAATATACCCTGGATAAAACAGTTATTAATCAAAACTGTGAACGGTTCTACTAAACTGTCTACAGTTTCTTTCAAGAGTGAATCACTCAAACCAAATATATCCGTTGTCGAAAACTTTTTCAGCATCTGTATAACTTGGAGTACCTCAGAGGGGGTCGTCTTGCACAAAAAGGAATTGCAATTAACCGGAGGTATTGATTTAAGGTAGTCTATAGCGTTAATAGACATATTTGAAATATTTTTTATTATTTTTTCAGCCACTGTAAAGAAAAATTATTAAAATCATTTGCCAATAGTATATCAGATCTTTTTGAGTTAAATTTCCTATTACACTCAAGGTACCTAGAAGGATATCATTATAAGTATATTTAGTATAATATTTCTCTTGAAGATGATCACTTGGTGAACGAAACGCGTGTCGAAGTGTTGAAATAACGGTTTGGTGTTGGGAAAAAACTCCAGTAATATGCATCAGTTTGTTCATTTCATAGGCTGCATTGTATTCAACTCACCAAGATTCAGTTTCCTTATGTCGCCATTCACAGGAATGATTTTGTCTACGAAATTTTCATTCTGCTTCCTCACTTCATCGAATAACTGTGGAAATACAATTTTATCAAATTTCAGATCACTTCGATACACATTTATCAAATATTTATTGCAGTCATACGCAAAATTTGATAGGCGACCTAATGACTTCTGATACTTCAAAGAGGACAGATTCGATAAATCGTTTGAAATCAAACTAGTCATTATAATGACCCATTGAAAATATTGAATTATAATAATACTAATAATGAGGGCCCTTGTTAGTTCCAAGGACTTTGCTGCTCCAGGCCCAGATGAGCTGAACACTTGTTGGTGGAAAAAACTACCGAGTACCCACCGCAATCTGGCCAGAGTTTTCAACTCATGGCTGGACGGAGAGTAGCCGATTCCGGAATGGTTTTTCGAGGGGCGGACCGTTCTCATCCCTAAAAGCGGAGATTTATCGAATCCTAAGAATTACAGATCGATAACATGCTTGAATTCGTGTTATAAGTTGTTTACAAGCATCTTATACACACGAATACTCACCGCAGTTGACCGAGTGTTCGAACGGATATATGAGCAGAGAGGGTCGAAGAGTGGAGTCGCTGGATGTAAAGAAATCCTGCTCATCGATAGATGTGTAACGAATGACTCGATACAATATAAGCGTAACCTCTCTATGGCCTGGATCGATTACCGTAAGGCATTTGATACAATTTCGCATGAGCTCATCTTGCATTTGGTCAGATGCCTTGCGGTACCCGACAAAATAGTGAGATTCATTGAACAACTGATAACACTTTGGTGAACTCGCTGCACCATAACATCTGGTCAAGCAAGAGTCCAAACAGGGTGGGTCACTTACAGAAGGGGTGTATTTCAGGGTGATTCCCTCAGTCCCCTTCACTTCTGCATTTCACTATTGCCATTATCCGTTGCGCTCAGATATACTCGAGGGTATAACTGTGGCACCCCCGGAAACCGGAGGCACAAGGTCACCCATCTGTTTTATATGGATGATCCCAAACTTTATGCCTCTGGAGAGAAGGATCTCCATCAGTCCTTGAGGGTGGTGGAAGAGTACACGCATGCTATCGGTATGAAATTCGGGATAGACAAATGTGCAATGGTCCATCTCAAAAGATGACGATGCGGGGACTACGGAGAGGATGTGCAGCTCGTAGATGGAAGCATCCCACACTATCTGGATTCCGGAGAGACGTATACTTACCTCGGGGTGGAACAACGCCACTCACAAGAGGTAACAGCAGTGAGAAACTCTCTCCGCGGCAAGTATCGGCACAAAATTCGACAGATCTGGTCATCGGAACTGTCGGGGAAGAACAAAGTTGCTGCAACAAATATGCTTGCCGTTCCAATCTTACTCTACTCGTGTGAAGTAGTGAAGTGGACTCGGGAGGAGCTGTATCAGCTGGACGTAAAAACCCGAAAAATGATGCATCTCTATAGTAGTTTGCATCCCAAATCGTCCGTTCCACGGTTGTTCTTCTCCCGACAACACGGAGGCCGTGGACTTTTGAGTTTGGAGTGTCTACATGACAGAATGGTACTGGATACAGCCTTTAAAGTCGTCAGGAGTTCGGATCCCCTTCTCTGCATGGTCTGTGACCATGAGAGAGCAGAAATCGGAGCATTTCTCCTTAGGGCTGCTGCCCGAGCAGCTGATGAACTCGGTATAGTTTTCGACACTGAACGAGGTGACCACAACTCTGTCACCGAGTTGGAACCCGTTCAGCAAAAAGCTCAGATAAAAGCCGCAGAGATCACATTACTTATGCGAAGACACAAGGATAAGCCACTGTATGGGGTCTTCTTCGATAACATTGGAGACCTTGGCTTATCAAAGCGCTTGACGTTTGCTTTTCTCAGGTCGAGTGGGCTGAAGTCGGAAACTGAGGGGTTCATTATGGCTTGCCAGGGTGGCTATCAGCATGTCCAGCATATGCAGTCTCGGCCTATATCCATCGATATAACGCGGCATATAGTGAAAGTAAACAATACTCTCAGTTCTGAAAGAGAAATTACTTATGGTATACCACAGGGTGTTGTGATAGGACCTATATTATTTTAATTATATATCAACAGCCTACTTGCCATGAAGATAGATGGTTCTATTCACAGTTTTGCAGATGATACGGCCATAATATATGCTGATGATAATAGGGAAAAATTGAAAATGAAAGTTGGAACCCAAATTAATGTATTGAAAGACTGGTTTGATCATAAGCCACTCATAATCAATTTTGAAAAAACAATTTCTACCCTTTGCAAGTTACGAAAATCAACTACCCAACTATAATGAATTAATGATGAATAACCAAGAAAAAAAAATAGAAGTTCTAAGAACATACCATATTAAATATCTGGGAGTCACACCTCAGACTGAATGAACATATTCAAGAAATAACTGAATCATTGAGATGTTTATTATATAAATTCAAGTACTTGAGATACGTTCTCGATATCAATCACCTCAAAATAATATACTACGCATTGGTACAATCTAGGCTCCAATTAGCCATACTCAGTTAGGGTGGCATATTAGCCACCTGAAAAAAGCTGAGGTATTACAAAAAAAATAATTGATATTATGTACAATAGGAAGAATGACTACCCCTCTAATTATATTTTTAGAGATTCAAAGCTACTTGATGTACGACAGTTATATATGTATAATTACAATGTAGGTTTTCACGGATGGTAGAATATGATGTGTTGTTTTTCCGGGTGTTCATCCGTTGTGTACTATTCGATAGACTATCGAATAGTACACAGAATATCAGTAATACTAATAGAGATATTGTTCATGATATACTCATGAATAAATAAATAATCCTCGTTTGTACTTTAAAATAAAATATCTACGTTGTCATTGTTCGTTCATACTCGTTTACTGCTAAGTGTATTTTCATTTATATATATAACATACCTTCATTCTTGAAAAATTTATCATTCATTTGTGTCCTTTAGTCTTAGTTTAATATTAAATTTTTGTCATCGCCAATTCTGCACATCAGTTATGCATTGCGCAACTAATGAATTCCCACGCACAACTTCGGTTTTAGTGGATTTTTCCATGTTTGTTTGTTTTGCTTTGTTTACGTGTTACTATCTTGTGCTGTTGTATATTTATAAACATTATTATGATCATTATATATTATAATTCCATAATGAATGTTAGGAATAGAAAAAGAATGTTCGTATAATTGAAATTAACTAGGTACTTTGAAATTATTTTTCATTTCGTGCAATTCAATATTCATGTGGAAGTAGTGGTTTCGGAAAGACTTTTTCTTTCGGTTAGTAGATGAAACTTCTATGCAGGATCTACAAGTCTTTGTGAAGATTATATTTTGAACTGAATTGCTTTCTTTCTCCATTCGGAACCTCTCCAAATTTTCTGAAAAAAGATGTAGAGCCAAAAAGTTTTTTCATATAAAAATCTATTTTTGAGATATGTAGTCCTTCAAAACGTATATATTTCCACCCGACACCGTCATCAGACTGATTTGGATTTCTGTCTATGCCAAATTTTGTTTGTCGTTCTCAGGAAGACATGAAAAATGTGTAGATCATACAGGTATGTCCAAGATACAATTACAAACAGTTATATAAAGAGTTTCTTATTAATTTCATTCAGATACAACTTATTTGAAATGGATTAAAAAAATGTGTTTTACTCACAGGAACTTTTGTCAAGTCGCTTATTCTTTCTTCTATACTCCTACCCTTTTTAGGTCTGATAATCATATAAATATTTTTCAAATCCGGACAAGATCTCAGCAATTTCTCAATCAGCACTCTACCTATGAAACCACTTCCACCTGTGATGAAAATATTTTTCCCTCGGAAAAATTCGGGAATCGATATGTCTCCATTCAACCGTGGATGAGACATTGTGTTATTTGCAACGTTTTGCCCATGAACTGATTGGAACTAATCGAAATACCTGATAATAATAATATTCGTAGTTCATATGACTTTCTAATTGACTTGAATAACGAACAATGGTCAATCACTTTCGGAAAATATAACCCCAGGAACCTTGTTTGCAAATTGATGCATTGATATCATCATGACAATACCGTATTGAACAATGACAAATATGAATTAATATTTTTTAAATCAGACTAATAACTCACAAACGAGTCAACTAATTAGATGGTAGATGCTGGTCCCACCCGGCATCTCCCGGTGAGATACCATCGCAACGGCTTCAATGGTAGGTATATAAGAAGAAATGCATGATGGTGCTCCCCAGTCGGTTCTCAGGGTGGGGGCTGATTCAAGGGCATCATTCTGCAGAAGTTATTCGAAAACCACTATTTTTGACAGTCAGCAGGGTCTTCCTAACATCAGTAAGGAAATGACATGGTAACTGTAGTTGCTGAAAGGCCCACTAACAACTTTAAAATCGATTTCTGCTTCATCAGAGGACTCAACTCAAAATTAAACTCAGTGCACCAACATCTGCAATCAAATAGTCCTCAGGTTCTTGCATTCACTGAAACCAGAGTCAGTGCTTCAACAAAACCCGTCAATTTTTTATATCCCGGCTACGATTTCCACTCTCGATTCAGACGTGACTTTGAAATATTTCTTTTTATCAGAAGCGATCTCTCCTATCTACGAGAGGAAATGCTGGAACTCCGAAACTTGCTATGTGATTCAAAATGATATCACAGAAGATCAACAGATTCATATGCTGCGGCCATCTAGCAATACCTAATAAGGAAACTATTCCCTTCACTTGCATATACCATTAACTTTCTACAAATCAATCATCCCAGTGCCGAAATTACTGGTTATATCTTTGGACAGCACTCCCAGCTGGTTATGTCATATTGAACAGCTTAAAAGTAAATTATGTACTACACTTTTCATCCTTTGTCAAATAAAAAATGTTGTCAGCTTTAGCACGCTGAAGACAACGTATTTTTCTCTTTTTCATTCCCTTATCAGTGTCCTACTTTGGGGTAATTCTACTGGTGCTGAAAAAATTTTCAAACTACAAAAACAAGCAATGAGAATTATTGCAGATGCCGGTTTTAGAGATCATTGCAAACCCATATTTATTCAGATGAAAATAATGCCTTTACCAAGTATATATTTGTTCAACGCGCTTATTGAAATAAAGAAGAAGTCGAACTGTCTCTTAAAACAGTCGGATATTCACACTTATAATACCAGGCATGCTGATAAAATTCGAACGAATTATTTTCGATTAAATAAACCTCAAAAAAATAATCTTGATTATAAGCTTTATAATAACCTACCCAAGAAGTATAAAAATCTTAGTTTGTCCATGTTCAAGAAAGCTCTGAAAAAGCATTTTTTGAAATATTGTTTCTACTCTGTAGATGAATATCAGAAACACTTACGTGAATCTTCCATGACTTGATTACTTTGACAACTGAATAACATTATCGAATTTTTATAATCTGTATGTTTTTATTTATACATTACTTATACAGCGTGACTCACGGTCGATGGTAGGTTAGACGTTTCTGGAAAACTCAAAGCATGATTTTTTTGAAAATTTCACCTCTCACATTTCCTTACCTGTTCTATCGATGTAAAATATTTTCAGCACTGCTCCGTTGCCACTTCTTGTTTGTCATTAATGCCCTATACCTATCTTTATCTGTTTTCGAGATAACAAATAAATTCTGCTAAATATGGTCCAAAACATAGCCTTAATTGAAATTGAGTACATCAGTACTCCCAATTCATGAAAAGTTGATATTTCGATGATAGTTTGGACAAACTCGAAATATTCAAATAACACCAAGAAATCGACTCCATATCATACAGGGCGTGCTAAAATTACTATTATTTCCATTGTGCATAAAAGTAGTCGAAAGTTAATTATTTCAAATGAAACCCCCTGTATATTACTTGACAAATTGAAAGATGGTGAAAAATGCTTCAAGATGATATACATATCTCTATACCTAAATCGTCAAGTTTTCTTAATAGAGCCGTTTTTGTGGAAAAATAGTTATTTACGTTTTACCTACAAGTGTTGAAAGTGGCATTTTATTTTGTGAGTGGGGAAGATAGCAACACGAGCTCAGCAAGTGGAGCAAACTCACGAGCAAAATGAAATCTATCATACAATTTTTTTTGTATAACGTTACTGCTGATAATAAAAAAAATATAGGGTCCATGGGATTTGAACACACGATCTTTGGATTACAAGGCATATGTTACAACTACATACGCCAACTCACGTTATTTTATGGAGGATTATTGGTTAGTCATGAAGGACTTTCTACAGTAGGACTGAATACTACTTCGCCATCATCAGTAACTTCACAGGGATTTAATATTACCAATAGCACGAACTGCATGTGTGAACTTTTCTAAAAGATTTTTTGTTAGGTGTTCTGATTGAAGTGTTTCTATCAAAGAGATTTTCAATAACAGTCGTACAAAAAATAATTTTTAAAGAATTTGATTTCTAGGTAGCCGTGGAAATATCACGCTTATGACAGTTTGGTGATTTTTATAGGTAATTTATAAATGGCTATTGACGGTGTTTAAAAAAATTGCCCTAAATGAATGCAAATATTGATTATTCAAAGGAAGTTCTTATGAAATTATTTATTATACACGGACAGTGTGATCAGATCATTGCCAGAACTTGTAGAAAATTCAACCAAATGTATCCTGAATTGACACCAATGAACGAGATGAAGTTTGTAAGATTACAAAATAATTTCCTTAACTATGGCTCCATGTTAAAAGCGCCTTCAACATTACCAAAACCTTTTAATTCAAATGAAGACAGTACTGTTAACGTTTTGGCATATTTTTATGCCAAAACGTTGCTAAAATGTAAGTAGAAATATTCTTCTACGCTGAGGACTGAAACTTATCTCTCTCTCTCTCTTTCTCCAGCCATGAATCAATATATTCCCAAGTTTCGTTCGAATGATCATACCTAGATGTCGCCACTTTTATGTTTTTCTCGAATTTCATTTTCCAATATTATTCAAAGAGCTTTTAGGAAGCTACTGGAATTTTATGTATACTACAGTTTTCTACATTTGATACAATTCATTTATATGATTTCTCCTAGAAGGCGAAAGCTGTTGCGATTGGATAATATTACATTTAATGCGTTCTTTCATTTTTATGAATTCACGAAATATTTGGTAATATTGGAATTATTCGTTGGATTAACAAATTAGTAATATTTGTATAAATCGATGGATGTAGCCGTTACTACGTGAAAGGAGATCATCACCATGAAAAATGAGAAATAATACTTTTTATGTTTTATACCACTTCTATTTGTGACTTGTTCACAACAATAGTGAGCAATAAACCATACATATGTGAGAAAAAGTAAAACAAATTATGAAATTCAGAAACAACAAAAATTAATTGGCGCTCCGTGGCGAATTGATTGCTTTTTCAGCTGCAGAAAAACCTGGAAAAACCTGCAGCAACTTATCATCTGGAGATCTTGATTTGCCAATGTCTTCTCTTCCAAAGAATAAAATGTAGGGTGTCTCCAGAGGCTCTAATGAATTCAAGATGGTGCCAGAATGCTTAGCGACACGACAATCGTCTAGCCTTAACCAGTCCGTTTCGTCTTTGACCAAGACGTAATAATGACCAAATTCAACGCCAGAACCACAGTGAACAATGACTGCATGAATATTATAATAGTGGTCTGCTAGATTGAAGTGTCCATCTATTTCGAACCTTCGAAAGAGTTTGGTGGTGGTGAGTCATGTTTTAAGATCATCAGCATTATTATAGATTGACTGGTGCCTCAGCTATACTTACTGTCTCATAACAGTCAGCTAGTTTGACGCATATTTGACGATACAGTTGATCATTTTTATTTTCAGATGATTTAACAATAAGCTTTGTATGGACTGGTTATCAGTCATATTAGGAAACGTTAGTTGAAGTTCTAGAAAGTCACATACGCTTTTGCTACCTTTCGAACATACAACTGATAAACCGGTGAGGATTTTTCCAGCAGAAGATCTACAAACACAAGACAAAATAGACTGTACGGGCTCATACAATCCAGAGTGGTCAGGGGTATTGATTCTGCTATTTTCCTGCTCACGAAGAGTATTCAACAAAAACCCCAAGAATTCGAAACAAACCTCTTGTTGTCCTAAAGAGTATCTAGTGGAGTTCAAAGACTCTAGAAAATCGGTTGGTGGACAAATTGATACATTCTCACGAAACTGTATCTGCATGAACAGGTGTTTAAGTTTGGTGAAAAAGTAGGAATATAATCGAGAAGACTATGGTCATGCTTACAAAGGAAGAAACTCACCTCAGTTTTCTGTGCAGAGCGAGAGACAACAACATTATCCCCAAAGGTTTTCTGCTAAAATCGCCAAACCCAGGAGAGAGAGCTAAACGCATATTGGAACGCGCCAGCCGAGCACTGATAAGGTCTCAAATCAATTATCACCGTTGGAAGAGGTCAACTTTGTTGCAGGATGCCACGAAACGATTTGAGGAGATAAGAAGAGAGACATTGGGAGATGATCATGGACCAATCTTTGCCAAGATTGAAAGCACGTGCATGAAGATCGGCCAAGACATAGAGAATACCCACAACAGAAAGTGGGGGAAGTTAGTGAGGAAACAATGCCCAAATACAGACCGAAAACAGGACAACTATGAAGCCGCCAACGTCATCAACATGAGTTTCCGCCCGCCTGAATTTCGCCATTACGCCAACATCTGTGACCAATTTGGAGATAATTACTGCAGTGGAATCCATCAGTTCCCTTATTGACCGAGACCGAGGCAGAAGAGTTCAGATGGAAAATTAGAGAACAGCTGGATCGAGAATCAGTTCTAACATCTAACATCAGCAATGAAGAACGTAGAGCTCTGAACGGCCTACGTAGAGACAACACCATAAAAATCCTACCTGCAGATAAAGGAAACGCTACTCTGGTGATGGATACCGTTCTCTACGAACAGAAGATCGAAAAGGTTCTTCAGAAGGGGCGATACACGAAGATCGTACGGGACTCTACAGCATCAATCGAAAGGAAGTTGTACCAGATTTTAAAAAAACACCAAGTCTATTTTTCGGACAAGGAAAGATCATCGCTAACACCGCACCACAGTAAGCCCCCTCACTTGTATGGTCCACCCAAAATCCACAAGAAGGACGTTCCGCTTAGACCGATCATCAGCTCCAGAGATTCGGATACTCAAAACTTGTCTAGATTTTTACTTCCCCTGATACAACCATTACAATGAAAAACATCGTCTTTTGTGAAGTATTCAAGGCATTTTGTCGAACTACTAGGGTCAATTGAGGTCACACAGGAAGATCAACTAATTAGTTTCGACGTTGAAAACCTTTACACCAACGTTCCGGTCGAAGAAGCACTCCAAATCATACAGAGAAAGCTATCTGAAGACGGGAACCTGAAAGAGAGAACGAATTTACCTTTAGAAGTAATCATGGAATTACTAGGATGCTGTGTACGAAACTGTTATTTCCAACTGAAGGACGAATTCTTCACACAAGATGAGGGACTGCTAATGGGATCGCCACTTTCACCAGTCATAGCCAACAAATATATGGAGTGGTTTGAAACTTTGGCCATTGAAGAAGCCCACAAGAAACCTCCAGTCTGGTTGAGATATGTTGACGACACCTTTATAATATGGAACCATGGGAATACTGAACTAGACGCCTTCCTGAAACACATCAACAGCGTGAGACCTTCCATCAATTTCAAAATGGAGAAGGAAACGAATTGCCATTCTCAGACGTTATGGTGAAGAGGACCGACACTAAGTGGGAAACATCTGCATACCGAAAACCCACTCATACGGGACATTATCTGAACCACGAATCCAACCACCATCAATCGACTAAAAGAGGAATCATTGTAACCTCAATACTTGAAGTTGCATTGGTGGGCTGTCACGATGACAGTCAAGGCATACCGGTTCACTACAGAGGAGACGGGAGTGAGTTTACAGATGTTCTATATTATATTTTTTTTTATTTGGGCGCCAGGTAAGTTGAAATGCCAATAGATTTCACTAATATCTTTACCAATTCTCCAACTTACCAAGAGAAAAGAAATAAAATTGACCAGCCACCATTCCAATAGATCAGTATATTGATAACGTGAAAATAAATTGTACAGTATAATCTTAATACTTGGGTATTTAAAATTCAATTACTTTGCGAGGAAAAAAAACAAAATTAGCACAGGTTAAAAAAACTTTTAGCATCCATGGATTTAATCGATGTGTTTTAAACAAATTCAAATCAATGCTTAAAGCCAAACGGAGTTGATAACTTTCTAAGTTTCCTTACTAGTTACCTTAAACTGCTCAATAAAAAAAATAGAGCCAGCTACGTATAAATCCAAATTAAATACACAAAGAGCAGGAAGTGAAGCCGCAGGTAAGTCACCTTCAAGAATATTTTACAAGGATTCCGAAGTCATTTGCTGTGGGCCCAGAGCGCAGACGCAGTATCACGAAAAAAATAATTAACTGGATCAAAACACGACTTAATTTCCGCTTTACACAATTAACAGTAAGTTCTTAATCATGATAATGTAAGTAATATATAAAAAAAATATAGTCAATTTTTTTATTGTTTCAGGTACTTGCGCGTCTTCTCCGCCCCCAAGTCCAAACAACAATCTTGAATCTAAAGAATCCGCCAAGATAGGTAGTCAAAATGTTCCAGAGTGGTTGTTGATCTGGCGTGAATTCTTCCTACGGGAAAACGGTACCCCAAAAAAAAACCCTTTAAAGAAAAAAAAATCCTCATTGATTTCTATTGAAATCATCCTAAGTACATAATACAAAAGTAGCATCCTTATTGACTTTAAATTAATGTGACAACACCGTAAAACAGTGATCGATATGAAAAGTAATATTTTATTTTCTTTACCTTCAATAAAAAACCAAAAGTTTACTAATATATATGATAACATGGCAAGAATCTACTGAAATTATCGAAAGTAAAAATTAATGCGCCGATTTCCAGCGGAAGAATCAATAACAAAAATAAAATAAATTATGATAGAACGTTACTATGATATTATATATTTTTATTGGCAAATGTCTAGTAACCGTATACTAAAAAAACCAAATGAAAACAACAAATATTTTACACAAGACACTTTAGGTACACTCCGTCTGAATTAGAGCAACTTACCTTCCAGTTCAGAAGGGTTTCTTTTACAATAAAATCCGGAGAAATACTGAAGACAAGTATTTCTTTTTCGGTTTCCACAAAATAGATTTCAGTATTTTTCCAAAACACTGATTTGAGTAGTTCCCAACTCGTAATGGTTCAACAAAATCGTCTATGAACTAATCACACGTAGATCGCCCTATAATAGGAGAAAATGAAAATGAGAAAACGTCTCAAAAAAAGCACAAATGGACGGAAAAGGTTGACAAAAATGGCGTACTCACGTGGGGTTCTCTGATCCCTGAACAGGGTGAAAGGGCCACAACCAAACAATAGCAATACTCTATAAGTACGAAACTAACAGGCACCTTTTCACTTGAAATGAAACCTTATGGAAATTAATCCTCTATGAGGTGTCTAATAGACAGATTTTCCAAAATGGTTCTTTCTGAACACACACGGAGGTCGATCTGTTTCTCCTTCCCGTCCTGAGTAGGCCGGAAATTGAGATTTGGAGTCTAGTGGGAAATTATATCCGTTAAAGCCTATTTTGAAAAACGTTTCCTTATTGAAGCGCATGCCTATACGTCATGAGCAGCGTTGGGTGAACCAATCGGTGAAGAGTAAAATACGTGACTTCCGATGCATTTCCAAGTCGATAAGTTAAATCACTGAATTATCGGAAAAGGTGTGTGAAACAGAAAGGGCAATAATTTGAAACCTATCGACATCTAAAATTTTTAGGTATATTTACCATTACAAAACTTCTAAGTCCCTCTGACCCATAGATGGCGAAAGATGATTGATAATGTTTGTTCACTATTGTTTAATTTAAACAAGCTGTCAATTATTCACCTACACTTTTGATATAATAATCAAAAAACAGTAAAAATAATTTCCTTTTCGACACGTCTTGACATGAATTTTTATAAATAATCGTGAAACGGTATCTCTCGCGCCCTCCATCAGCGAACAGAGAAACGTTGTCTTACGAGCCCTATGATGACAACTGTTTCACAGATCGCGACTAATAATCTAACTTGATGAATCTTATTTTCTGAAATTGGGTCAACAGAACCACTAATAAGCTAACCTAAATGGTACAACGAAAACAATCTGAAGGATTATGGAACTAAACTACAACTGGACGGTCAGCTAACAGGTGGGTACAATAATATAGTTATTTTCAATTAGAAGGAAAATTATTTCCGTAAGAGTTAGTTATTTAGGCTGGGTAAGACATGTATTTTGAAGTGTTATTTACTTTCAGGTATCCACATCGAAAACCGAGGACAATCTAGCTCAAATTATGTCAACTGCTCCCTATATCCTTACAACCTCAAATTTATCCTATAACGAAAGGCTATACGAAACGAATGAATATATTCCAAACAAATAATGGGCTCACCTAATTTTTGACATTCATCCAGTGGCGCGGAAAATCATGATGTCCGGGGGATATGTCCAATAATGTTGTAATTGTTGAATGTAAAATGTTTATTTTATATGAATACGGAATAATATATTTTTTTTCCTCATGAAGTTGATTTCATTATCAATATTTTGAACTATATATTTTTAAGTAGATAATTATCCCGTTACATCATCAAGACTCTATTAGACCGTGCTTTTGGGCTTGGTAATACGAAGAAAGGTCTCGAGAAGGAACTAGACATCATCAAAAATGATCTTCAGCGGAATGGCTACTCCAAAGCGATGGTAGAAAAGACTTTGGCTAAAAGACAGCAGGAGCCTCGCAAGGAAGAGAAGCCGTCACAACCAGTGCTTGCACTTCCCTACATCAGAGGATTATCGGAGAGGATAAGAAGAATTGGTTCCAAGTACAACATCAGAACCTGCTTCAGATCCGGTAACACTATCCGTAGCAGCCTCACGAAAACCAGGCCACCAAACGCGGACTGTGATTCCAAGAATTGCATTTAACGGATACCCTGTGAGTGCGGAAAATCCTATATTGGTGAAACTAAGAGGCCATTGAATGTTCGCATTGCCGAGCACAAGAAACACACACAGCGAGGGGTAACCAGCAAATCAGGAATAGCAAACCATGTATGGACCCATCAACACAACATCGAGTGGTCCCAAGCTGAGATCTTGCACAGAGAGGAACATTGGTTTAGGAGAAAATTCAAGGAAGCCGTATAAATGTTGTCCAACAACGTATTCAGCCAAGCCAGCGTAGAAACACGCAACAAATGGAAACCCATCATCAAGCAAAAAATGGCCAACTCCCGCCAAAACGGTCATCTCCCACGGAACCAGTGAAGCGGAAAATGGAAAGCGGGGATAAGTGAAAGTACTCGAACGACCTATAAATAGTCATCTCTCGGAGGAATCAGTCCAGTCATCACCCGAAGACGATTGTAGATACTAACAATTGAAACGTCGTGAACTAACGTGACTTAGAACTTGGAATCCCTCCACTTTTTATTTTTATTTTCTTTTTTCATTTCTTTATTTCTATTTATTCAATTGTTCTATTTTTACTCGTATTTTATTTCACTATCATTTCATTTCAGGTTTATTTTGGTTAATATAATTGTTATTTTCAGCTATTCATTTTCAATTCTTCTTTTTTAGTTGTTTAAGGGATTTCAAATCATTTTATATAGTAGACAATGAAAGTCCGAACTAGTGAAATTCTTCATGTTTGTTGCAACGATATTCAACAGAACTCTAGAATGAAACAAATGAACTGTCAATAAAAGTATGAAATTTCTTTTATTCTGACAACAATGCCTCAACTAGAACAGATATTAAAAAACAATCCAAAATCTATCGCGGATAGCCATGAACAAAAAACACATACGCCCTAAAACAATATTGTAGTCTGATATTGTGGCTTCTTAAAACTTGCCTGTGAAACGTTTTCATATTAGTCCTCAATTAAAAATGCCTCGCCCAGTATTATTAACGTTGACTGAAAAAGCAGAATTAGTTTTGATCTATGGCGATGGTTATAAAACAATGCGGCATCCAGACAAACAAATTTGCTATTCAAGTGTAAGTAGAATTTTAAAGAATTTCAAACAGACCGGTTCACTAGAATATAAACATAAAACGGAGCGTACGAAACCTGTATGCACAGAAGAAAACCAGCTTGACGTACTTCAAGCAGTAGTGGAAAATCCTAGAAGGTCCACCCAAGAAATTAGTGAATATACCGGCATAAAAAAACCTCTGAGAAGCGTATTCTCGAGAAACATAAGTACCACGCTTACAAACCTACATTCATTTGTACATTTCAAGAAAGATACTATGATTTGAGATACGATTTTTTCATGTGGATTCAGAGTGAAATTGAAGAACATCGAGATTTTCATCGATGTTTGGAGATCTACTTTTACAACAAATGGGGTTCTATCAACACAAAATTACAGATGGTGGTCAAATGTCAACCCAAATTTTATTATAGACAACAAAAATCAATACTATCAGAAAACAAACGTTTGGTGTGGTATATTAAATGATAAATTACTAGGTCCGTTTTTTTTCCGCGACAATTTGAATGGTGACAGGTACTTGAACTTTCTGGAAACTGAAATAGGAGACTTTTTGTATAATGTTATTAGAAGAACGGCAAAAGTTATGGTTCCAACATGACGGATGTCTTGCCCATTTTACTAGAAATGTTTCTCAGTGGCTGAATAGGACATTTCGTAATAAATGATTAGGACGAAATACCGATCCTCGATGGCCTCCTCGTTCTCCAGACCTTACACCTATAGATCATTTCTTATGGGGATACTTTAAACGAAAAGTCTACAGAGATCGCCCCTTCATTAATTTTGATGAGCTTGAAATTTCAATACGAGTTCATTGCAGAAAAATTAACGCTAATGTGTTCCGATGTACATTAAACGAATTTTATGAGCAAACAATTAGATGCATCAGAAGAGAAGGTGGACATACAGAGACGCTTCGATAATTTTTATTGTTAGCACCTGTTGGGTTGTTCAGTTACCTACTGTATTTTTCTGTACTATCGCTTATTGGTTCTTTTTTGTTCATGGCTATCCGCGATAGATTTTGAGTTTATGCATATGAACATTGTACTTAGTAAAGTATTTGCCTCGTTAAAAATAGTATTTGTTTTATTCTAGAGTTCTGTCAAATATCGTTGAAACAAACATGAAGTTGACGGTCACCTAAAAAATACAAATCCAAATGAATTTCACAAATACACTTTAATTTGATGAAAAATACTTCAAACTGATTTGATTGTGGCTACTTCTAATACATATCGAATCAAAATAGTAAAAATATGTATCATACGGGGGTAATTCAAAATTTTCCAAAGGAAAAAAAAATTGTATAGCAGGCCATGACTTTGTATTCGAAGCAACTTTTCCTATATTATCCTATATTTTTTGAAATAAGGGTACTTTACTCCTGAACGAACTTTATATTTTTTGGCCTATCCTGTATGGTGTTTGTCATAAAGCCATTTCAGGTACACTTGGTATAGTTTTGGAACATGCACCAACATTTGTCAAAAATAAAATTTTCTGAGAAATCAATAATAAAAAAGTTTCCCATTTGTTGCCCACTTAGTGGACCACACTATATACCAACTTATCGGAGTAGGACTAGTATGATCACCAATGTAATTCATTCTGATTCTTTCAGTTCGTTTTTCTGGTACTATTCAGTATTGTACAAGTAGCTACCTATTGATCGACTGACACCCTTATATCAACGTACAGCCGAAGCTACTGAACCTAGAATTTTGAAATATGCAGGTAGGTTCTTTGTATAGCCTACATAAGCATCAAGATAGGGCATCAGGAATTTTCGCCCTCAAGGAGCAACATAGGGGTTTAAAGATTGTATTGAATTTCGTCAGTTTTGAAGTTGGAAACCTGAAGTTTTGGGTTAACAAAAAATATTGTTACTATTCGTTCAAAATAATCTGTCACTATGTATATTATCTGTATGTATATTATTACGTTTGGATGACTTAAACATATCATTAACATATAATATAAAAAGTAGAAGACCTAAAACAGAACCCTGCGGAACTCCATGTTCCGTTACAATAAAACTCGCGAATGTAGAAATAATAACATAACAATCCTGAAAGAATCATTATGAAACCCTCATTAGCTATAGTACCCATCCTCTACAGAGGCTTTACTTATTGGTGGAAAACTTCATTCTCAAGTGATTTGATGAATGAAATATTATTTGATTCATGATTATCATTTTTCACTTTACCCTGAAATCCAAATTATTCAAGTGAACTCTTATTATTATTATGTGTGAAATGAATACAAGCTAGTTTCAGAGTATGGAAAACTGTATCAAAATACATTGTGTGATGATAGATGTGCTTCAGGTTTCTTTTTTGTTCGTCTTATGAAATTTTGTACGATTGAGAAAAGTGCCAAAGCAATAAGAAACAAAAATCCGCGAAACGAATGAGGCACCCAGCGAGGGGTGTTGTTCAATCCAACACTGAAGTCGTCATGGTTCATAAATATATAGAATGAATGAATGCAGATATCTCTGCGGCGTTCTTGATATGAGTATAAATATAACTGATGTATTACGATTTTTTAATGTCACGGAAAAAGCTTGATCTTCTTAGGTCATCGATGACATCGTAATGACATTCATTCGCCTATTTGATTTAATCCCATCCAAGAGGAATCTTATTTGAATTGAAGGGGGTAATATTTTTTTGGAGTGATTAATTTTTGGGAAAAAAAGTTTTTGGCTTTCTACTACTCCATTTTCATACAAAAGAATTAGGATGAGGGAGTCTCCCACACAGCACTAGATATTCATGGAATATTCCCTGTATATCATAAAACGAACGTATATATTCCAAATATTCATAGAATATTCTTGGAATATATACATGCCTTTAGAATATTCATAGAATATGCTTGAATGAATATGGCAGGATTATTCCCGAAAGAATGTGCATAGAATGTCTATAAATGGATTATTCTCCCTTGAATATTCTAAGAATATTGTCGATCGAATATACCATATGGTATATTCTTAGAATATATCCCCACGGTATATTTTGGAATATTCTATACAATGGAATTTTGAATTATCTTATAATAACGTATTCAAATAATTCAATATTATTGGAAACACAAATATTTGAAGACATTAATCGAATGCATAACCTAATGTATATAACCCTGATAGTGTTAACCAGTTTTTGAACTCAACGCGAAGATTCTGGATGAATTGCTCCAACAGCAACTGTTGGAAACGACAAAAAAATTTGAATGGGCCAATAAATGAACCAATTGCATCAATAAATTGGTTAATTCTCATCCTATTTGTCTTTTTGTATTTGAAATTATTTAATTACAAAGCGAAAAATCCTGGAAACAGAGAAATGGGGAAGTGAATAATTGGAGTAAACGTTTCTCATTGGTCAATTGAAGTGTAGCGCGAGACAGTCGAATAAGCTCTGTGAAAGCGGCTGTCCCTTAATGCATGGTACATTTCCGTTTGCGTTAAATTCGACATTTGATTCAACATGGCGGTTGACGTGGCAGGTTCGCGTGTGTAATGCATGGTGTGTTGGTGTTATTATCAAAGTATAATTCTGTTACGTTCAGTGTACCATTTATAATTTGAGGTTGTCCAATTTGCAGTACAGCGAATAGTTTGATTTTGGATCTTCGAACAGGAGAGTTGCATCTATTCAGTCTTCAAGAAAAGTAAGTAAAATGCAATAGTATCGATAGTAAAGTCATGGTGATTAACCTACTATACCTCATTTTAGGTTCGAGGAGAGTTGGTGTGTGGGATTTGTTGGTTTGACTAAGTACATGTTTGAACTAGAGTGATTTCAGTTGTGTATCATCAATAGAGAAAAGTAAGTGAATGACACATTTTTTTGTATCATTTGTTTTCATAATTTTCATCACTCGTTTTCAAGATAGTATCAATTTGCCCAAAAGGAAACAGAGTGGTACCTGGTACAGGCAGGTGCGCCAAGGAACTGAAAACGTAATGATTACTTTTCAACAAGACAATGCAAGTTGCTCTCCAAGTCATAAAATGTTGTAAATGTTCATGAGTAACCTGTGCGAAAAATATCTATTTGATTTTTATTTCAGTTTTATTGTGCCATTTTCAAATAGTGATAATGAACGTTAATGTACATTTTGTTTCAGGTATTACTATTGAAACACTGGCTGATGCATTGTTGGACAAATATAAGGAAAACTGTTCTGGTGAGCAAAGTTTGAATAACTTTTAGTAAGTTAAATTCATTGAAGAACCCATCATACCACTCATTTTGAATACTTCATTTGTGGGTTGATTTTTCTAAGTGAGAAACCTAACCTAACCTATTTCTTGATGTAATACACTTTTTCTTTTTCAATGAAATGATATATTCATTATTTTTTAATTAGTGCTGATGAATTCACAGAGTTGTTATTTTAGTATATTTTTTAGTATACATTTGTTTGAGAGTAGGAACATCCTAATTTGAATACATTTCTAATATTTGTAATATAACAGTATTCAGGAATATTTTATTCAGTGAATAAATATTTTGAATTAGATTTTTTATTTTTAATATTGGTTGAAACGTCAAATATTTCAGTGTATATTGTTTTTAAAATATATTTGTTTATGAATATTATGTGTTTCATTACTTGTGTGAATCTTGTATCAAAATGCAATATAGACATGCCTAATAGCGGTTACTCGTCACATTCTTGGAATATTCCAAATATTCCTAGAATATTCATAAAATATATTTAAAGAATATTCTATGGTGTTTCTCTATTGTATATTCCTACAATAAACTAAGAATATCCTGAATATTTTATGAATATTCCTCGGGTTCTATTCCTAGAATATTCTTAATAGAATATACCTTAGATATTCTAAGAATATTATAAGATATTCCAAGAATATTCCCAAGGAATATTCTTAAAATATATCAAAGGTTCGCCAGGAGCACTTCTAGGGAATATTCTCCAGAAGATATATATATATATATATATATATATATATATATATATATATATATATCCGTGGCATATTCATAGCATGATACAATATCCTTAAATGTATATTCATGAAATGTACCTGGAATATCTATTGCTATGTGGGCTTTCAAAGTAAGGAAATTGATCCGATGGATGTATGTATTGACGCAGTCCAAACTTATCGCGTTTTTATTCTTTGTTGAATTTGAGAACGATGTTTGATTGCTCACCAAATTCTTGATAGATAAAAAACCGGTTCTCAAGGAAATACATTCTAGGATGAAACAGGCTGTTTTCAGGGCATTGGAATTGAAATAACACATATTGAAAGGTTGAAAAATCTCTCTGAGGTCACCATCGCCTTGAAAACTGAAAATGAATTTATCTCTCAGTCAATTTCATACACCTCACCTGTGTATTAGATTTTGCTGTCTGATCTTTATGCCTGTTCAAGAAATAAGGTGAATTTTCATGTTTTCAAAAAATATCTCTTTATTGATCAATTTCGATTTTATTGTCCCGTCAGATATAATATACCGGTGCCAGCGTTTTCACAATCCCTAAAGCAGATTTGATATTCACTTCTTGGTATGTCCTCAAACTCTTTCAGACATTTGGTTTTTATCCCATCAATCGTCGCAAAACACCGTCCTTCCATGAGTTTCTACAATTTTGGGAACAGGAAAAAGTCGCAAGAGACCATATCTGGTAAATACGGCAGAACATATCGAACAGGCAACGACGAATACATAACATCGCAGCTGTCTGTGAGAGTGTACAGGATAATTGGAAGCAATCGGAACATTATCTTGAGAGCAATGAGACACATTTATGGTTATCCATCCATCCGTAATCCATAATGGTTACGTGAACAAACAAAATTGTCAAATTTGGGAGGACCCCAACCAGCAAAGTTGTTTTATAATTCCATGGTGTTGCAACAGTTTTATTTTATTGATATTTTATAATTACTTCCAAAATGCTAATTGATTGCATTAGATGATCGGTGAACACAATACATAATTTAATCGTCAGTGTATTTCAGAATATGTTCAAACACATCTCCACCTCTACTTAAACAAACATGTGTAGCGCTTCTGATCAAGTCTGGAGTCAAACTATTGAAAGCAGTTGTAACTCTCGATTTCATATCTTCCATTGTTGCTATTGGAGTAGAGTAAACCATATTTTCAATGAAACCCCACACGAAATAATCTAATGGATTGCCACCTGGTGTTCTAGGAGGCCAACGAAAAGGTCCATTATTACCAATCCATCTGTCTTCGAAGATTTCGGTTAAAGCTTCGCTGAATGAATGAGAACTATGGGGTGGAGCACCATCCATTTGGTACCATACACGTTCTCTTCCTGGTCTATTATTTAAAATCATTTGAAATCCATTCCTCAGTAAATCTTCATATTTTGATGCATTCAAATTATCATCATAAAACTCGATATAAAAAATTGACTCATTTTTTATGGCATAAAATACATTGAATTGCCATCTTTCTTGGAAACCCCTTTGGCGGAAAACATGGGGATTTTCTGGCGCCCAATAATGACTGTTGTGTCTATTGAAAACTCCATTTTTTGTGAACTTGACCTCATCTGTCCATATGACATTGTCAAGGAAATGTTCATCCTCTTGAGTCTTGACAAGTAACCATTCAAAGAATTCCACTCTACGAAGTAAATCAGTCTCCTTCAAATGTTGGACACAGTAGAACTTATAGGGATGCCATTATTGCTTATTAAAAATTCGACAAATTGTCACGTAGGGTATACCTATCTCCCTTTCAGCCTCGTGCAGAGAAGCATTTGGAAATGCATAAAAGTATCCCAAAACTGTTATACCATTGTCATCATCATCCACTTTAGTCTTCTTACGAATGATTTTTGGACGGAAGGTTCCATTCAACCTACAGTTTTTCAGTGGTCGATTTATCACATTATTATTCGGCTTCGGATTGTAGATATCTTTCATGAAATACTTACTCGGCATGTTCTACTTGCAATTCTATTGCACTCACCATAAATTATTAATAAATTCAAGAAATCTTCATTACTGTAACCTAATCTTGACATTATTCTATTATAATTGGTAGCTATCACAATCAGTCAAAACCACCAACGAAAGTCTGACGTTAAATAATTGGTTTATTTATTTTTCCAACGCACACTTTTAAAAAATATTAATGTGTACTATTGTACGTTAGAGACCAATACCTCAATGTATACAAATTGTAACTTTTTCTAAGATAGGTACATACCAATTTCGAATTGACTGATCTGAGACAGTTAAAAAACTGAATCAAAAAGAAATATTACTAAGTATAAAAAAAATGTTGAATATCCAAAATAAGTGATGAATTCAAAAAAACGAGCAAGAAAACCACGTCAGTTTCCTTTTGAGACAGTTTATCTCGAAAACGGTTCAAAATAGAAATAGTATTATCTGAAAAAAGTTAATCTAAAATTGGATGTAGAGCTCAAAAATGTTGAAATATACAGGGTGTTCCATTTGAAAAAATTGAGTTCCACTCATTTTTTCATGAGATCAAAGTATCTGCATTTTTTGAAAACTCTGTATGAGGCAAATGAAAATATGACTCGGAGTGAAGATCCTCAAAGTATCACTCCACTACATTTCAAATTTGATCGTTTTAGTAAAGGAGAGTTCAAGATTATCAGCATTTATAAAAGTTCATGTTTGGTAAAAAAAATATCGAAATTGATTTATATCTTCTAAACGGTGATAGATAGGTATGGAAAAATAGTGTATGAATTTGTTGACAAAGTGATAATGAATCATAATATGATATTATATACGGGGTGTTCCATTTGAAAAATCAAAGAAGCCGCTACTTTATAGTAGAAGCGACAACGCTGCTTCTTCTTATGCATACTGTGGAATTTTCAGGTTGATCCGTTGAATAGTTTGTCAGAAACGGCTAATTAACGCTCATCATGAAAAGCCCTGTATAAATAAATAACAAAACAACTGTTGTTTATGTGGCTTGTGGAGGTGGTATTGAACTATAATTGTTGATTTATTAAGATAATTTTCCTTTTTTAAAGTAGAATATCTAGGTACGTATAAATTATTTCAACACGATATAGGCGCTGTTGCCAATATGTAAATTAGAAGCAAATCCCTTTAAAAATTAAAACCCAACATTTGGAGCATCAATTTGAATAGTTTTCGAAGTGAATTTGAAAAACTCATGAATTGAACTCAACTTTATTTTGTTCAAACTTGCATTTGTCCTAAAGTAATTGAATGAACGCAGATAGTTCATCATATGTGTTGTCATTTTCCATCGATTGCGAATAGTTTTCTATAATGTGATGTCGATACAATTGTAACACGGTACAAATGTACCCCCAAGTGGCATATTGTTATTTCGAATTTTTAGATTACAATGTCTCGTCGTAGAATCAAAAAACTAATAGGGGACCATCAGACGAACTAATAAAAAAAGCTGCCCATCGAGTAATCAGTAATTTTTCATTTCGATTCGATGGCTCCTCTAGATTTTTTTATCATTCCATCAATTCACAGAGAGGAATGAACCGAATCATATCTTCGAGTGTTTCGGTATGGCGTTCATGACAAACATCAATAATACATGAAATTGGTCACCGAGAAAGTAAGTAGACGTGAAAGTGGACAGCGGAGAAAATTTATCAGGACCTGGGGGAATTCGGAACAAGTCATCCGTATCCAACCGTCAAACTCATCGAGACACCAGATCCAAAGAAACGTGTTTCATTTTATAACAGACTTTCTCACTACGATGAATTGAATTCCATTAGTGGAGTAGCAATGAAACTCTGATTGTTCTGAAAAGTTATGTGGCAAGACGAAATATTGAATGAATATAAGGGTATTAGTATTAGAGCATACTTGAATGATATTTTTATAAGTAAAAGCTATTTTCCATGTTTTTCGGTCGTGGTCTGCAGCTATTTGCGCCTGACGTTTCGTCTACTACTGCGGTATACATAATCAAAGGCAAATGCTCAAGTTGGTTCTCTCGTGTTTCCGACCGCAATAACTGCGATGTTGGTATTTGATACTGGTTTCATATTATTATAAAGGAGCATAAAGTCAGGAAATAAAGTCAGGTAATCTAATCTCTCGATTAGATTTTTCGTGTACCTTCAAGGACAGGTAGCCAGATTTTATTAATGTTCCATGCCTCTTCTTTTCTATTAAAGTTAACCCTGTGGTTTTGAACATTCTTCTGCCTCTCTCCATACTCTTGAATGGTAGTTTTGAGTTTCATCGAGTACTAGCGACTCGCCTCGGCTCTGCACGGGTGCAATGCTGATAGAAATATACATATAGGGTGTGAAAGCCATATGGAACAAATTCATTATTTCGGTTACTGTACATATTTGAAAAAATTCCCGAAACAGGGAAACAGGTCAAATGAATAACCGCTAACGTAAAAGCCACATCTGATTACACCGATTCCAAACAGGAGGCTACAACTTTCAAATTCCACAGTACCAAAGAGATATTGTTTACCAAAAATACACAAACCTGGAAAATCGATGCGGCCAAAAGTCTCAGTAATTAATTCGCCTTCGTACAATATCGCTAAATGGTTGACAAAGAATTTCAAAATCTCCTGATCGGCCCAACCGATGCGAGTTTTAAAAACTCACAAGAATTCATAGAGAAAATAAAAGATATTAAATTAGGAGAAGGCGAATTATTGGTATCGTTCGATGTGAGTTCCTTATTTCCAAGCGTCCCAGTATCACAAGCTGTATGAGTGTTTGAGGGATCTTCTGAAATCGAACAACTTAGCAAATGAAGCTGTTGAAGAATACATTCAACTCACCAAGCTTTGCATGGATCAAAATTGTTTTCAATATAATGGCTCATATTATGAAAAGCGTGAAGGAACGGCTATGGGTAACCCATTGTCTCCATTTATAGCGAACCTATACATGGGTAGGTTTGAGACGGAAGCTGGGAAAGAACTCAGTTACTTCTCTAGGGTCTGGATCAGGTATGTTGATTCGCTGTAGTGGATACAAGGATAACCAGAATTAAGAATGTCCTTTCAGCACTAAACAACAGGTGTAAGAGTATAAAATTCACAAATGAAGTAGAAAAAGAACGGAAGTTGCAGTTTTTAGATGATAGTTTTTAGAGATAAGGAACAAACAGAACGGAATAGACTTTGACATTTTCAGGAAAGACACGGGCACTTTCAGATACATTTCCAATGACTCGAATCATTGTCCACAACACAAAATGGCGGCACTGCAATTTCTGGTACACAGGTTAATAACTTTTTCTTTGAAGAAAGATAAGTACGACAATGAAAAGAGAGTGATTCGGTATGTAGCTGAAGGAAACGGTTTTAACCCAGATATATTTGACAAGATAATTAGAAAATGCAAATTTAGGGAAGCACTTCGTAAATCTTCGACTTTTCAAAAAGAGGAGAGTAATAACAAGTGTATAGTAATCCCATATGAACCCCAATACACGAAAGGGCTTCAACAGATATTCGATAAAGTAAATATGAAAGTTGCATATAAAACTTCTTATAAATTGCAACAGCTTCTTGGTAATCCAAAAGATAGACTGGAAAACACAGAAAGGTCGGGGATTCATGAAATCATTTGTCAAGATTGCATCGGCAAATACATCGGCCAGAGCCGATGAGCGATTAAAACCCGCTTCAAGGAGCATTGTGCACACATGAAATACGAAAGGATAGAAAAATCCAGTGTCGCCCAATAAGGACCACAGAATTGGTGAAAACAATCTGAAACTGATTAAGCATGTGCATGACACCAGGCTACTCGATGCATGTTGGAGTCTAGAAATAGCAAAATGTAAGAACAGCATGAATGGTGATAAGGGACCCATCCCGTTCAGCCCGCTTTTCAATCTTCTGTTAGGAAGAGAATAATTACTAAGAACTTGCAGGTAGTTAATTACCGAGAAATTCCATATTGGACTTCAAGTATACAACCTCAGGTAACAAATTTTAGTATACAGTGCTAGTCAAAAGTCCCCTCTCCCCCTCGTATCTTTTGAACGGGTATACTTCTAATAATGAAATTTGGAGGGTGGAAATAAACGGATGTAGGCTTCTTAACTGGTCATAACAGGTGACGCAATAGTCATAAATGACGTCACAAGGCCACTGTGACCAAAAATTTTAAATGGGACCCTATGGCAAGTGACAGCTCGTTTGAAAGGTATTGAAAATACCTATTCAGTCATACCAATTTTGTTTGGGTTTCGGCTGATTTTGATTAATAAATTGAAGAAATACGAAAATTATAGTTTCGCATTTAATTAATAAAGATTTAAGATAATAATAAATAATAATAATAAAGATCCAGAACCAGTTCTTATAATAAGTGTTCAAAATGTGCTCCATCTACTTCCTGGCAGTAATGCATCCTATTGCTAAACTCTTGTCGTACTCGTCCCAGTGTGTCAGCGGAAATTGCCCTACATTCTTCAACAATTCGTTGTTTCAGAATGGCAATACTGTCAGGTGCTGTAGCGTAAACCTTAGATTTCAAGTACCCCCATTGAAAAAAATCTAATGGTGTAAGGTCCGGTGACCGAGCTGGCCATTCGATCGAACCTCGTCGTCCAATCCATCTACCACGATATTCTTCATCTAGGTAACGTCTTACTGCACCGTAATAGTGTGCAGGAGCACCATCTTGTTGAAACGTTATTTGCAAGTTGTCGAATTCATCTGGATTATCTTCTAGAATTTCAAGAATTAACGCCTCAATATCAGTTTGTAACATCTCCAGATACAATTGACCGGTTAAGTTAGCATTGAAAAAAAGAGGCCCAACTATGTGGTTTCCCAAAATACCTGCCCAAACATTTACTTTTTCTGGAAATTGAGTATGTTTTTCACGAAAGATGTGAGGATTTGTGTCACTCCAATACCTCACATTTTGAGTGTTAACATTTCCATTGAGAAAGAAAGTACTTTCGTCACTAAAACAAATTGTCTGTATGAAGCCTGGTTGTTGGTTCATTTTATCGGACATAGTTTCACAGAATTCTAGTCTTCGGTCGGGGTCATCATCTGAAAGTTGGTGCACCATTTTTAATTTGTATGGATGAAATTTGTTTTTAGCCAACACCCTATGTACTGTCCTTTGACTGACTTCACAGATAGACGCAACTTGGGCTGTGGAAGAAGTAGGGTTCACTACCATTTCTCCAAGTATGTCAATTTTTTTGTCATCACTAATTGTTGGTCGACCAGATCGTTTGGCATCTTGAACACTACCTGATGCTTCAAACTTCCGAAGAAGCTCCCTCAAATAAGCCCTCGATATAGGGCGATCGGGGTACCTCTCATTAAACAGTCGTTCCGCTGCATGGAAATTGTTTCTACATTCACCAATTATTAAGATAGCTGATACTTTGTCGGCTACAGTACGTACCATTTTGCCTATGTAAACACTTAAACGTCTCGTTAAACAATAGCTTAGGTAAATTTTCAAGGTATAAACACTTTTGACAAGTAGATAATTCAAACACGTCAACCTTTTTGACAATGAACCAGAGGCGTACTTTAAAATCTTTATTAATTAAATGCGAAACAATAATTTTCGTATTTCTTCAATTTATCAATCAAAATCAGCCGAAACCCAAACAAAATTGGTATGACTGAATAGGTATTTTCAATACCTTTCAAACGAGCTGTCACTTGCCATAGGGTCCCATTTAAAATTTTTGGTCACAGTGGCCTTGTGACGTCATTTATGACTATTGCGTCACCTGTTGTGACCAGTTAAGAAGCCTACATCCGTTTATTTCCACCCTTCAAATTTCATCATCATAAGTATACCCGTTCCAAAGATACGAGGGGGGGAGGGGACTTTTGACTAGCACTGTATAAGGATGAACCAGACTAGACTAGGTATCAATTTTCTTCTCCTGAGGATGCTAACTTTGTTGGCGAAACACGCGTCGAGTGCAAAAATATCAGTTTGGTGTTAGGGATTTGGAAAAAAGTTATTCAAGGTCATTATATCGTTTGAAAGGCCTTTCCATTCTCTATTCAAAAAAGTTATCGCAACAATTGCAACGATTGAGATAAAATAAATTGAAATCATATGGTTACTGAAATTCGATAAAATACACTCAAAAACTAAAATGTAACGCAAAACGTAATGAAGTGTAGAATAAGAAAAAGTATTTTAGAAGTGATTAATTTTTGGGAAAGAAATTTTTTGGCTTCTTACTACTCCATCTTGATACAAAAAAAAATGTTTGAATCTTCCAAGGAAAGGAAGGAAGTAATCAATTTGAAAATAAGTAACTTCATACATGGATGTGTAGATCATGAAAAAAGCAACTTTCAGACACAAACTGGAAGAAAGCCCTCCTGAAACAGTTACTTTCATATAAACATTGAATTACACGGAAGAAAAAAATTATTTCGAAACAAATAGGTACTTTTACATGAACACTGAATTATACAGAAGATACTTTTCTCTACTCAGTTTGTATTCCAAACATTCGTTATGGAATGATCTACACATCCATTATACTTCCTTCCTTTCTTTGGAAGATTCCCACATTTTTTTGTATCAAGATGGAGTAGTAGAAAGCCAAAAACTTTCTTTCCCAAAAAGAAAAAGTAATATGGTTGTTAATGGAGTAGATGTTCAAATTGTTCACCGCGAACGTTTTGGCAACATACTAATCTCATAAAACTCTCTTCTAATATTATTCAACATATCAGGCGTGACCGTCCTAATCGCAAGCGTTATTCGTTTTTCAAGTCATTCAAACCTGAAGGTTTAGTTTTGAACACATTACTCTTTACATATCCCCATAAAAAGAATTCTAATGATGAAAGATCAGGTGATCGCGCTGGCCATTCAATCGATCCTCGCCTCCCTATCCACCGATTGGGAAATGTTGTATCGAGGTATTGCCGGACATTGACTTGGTAATGTGGTGGTGCTCCATCCTGCTGAAACTATAACGTATTCACTTGAACTCGAGTGTTTTCTTGTTCAGAATATAAATTTGCTGAACTTGGAATGACATCATTTTGAAGTACTGCCAAATAATTAGTGCAATTCAAGTTGTCCTTGATGAAAAAGGGAACAATGATTTGGTTTCCTACAATCCCTGCCCAAAAATTAACCTTATGAGAGTATTGCATGCGTTCTTCTCTCATCCAGTGAGGATTTTCCGTTGACAAGTGACGGCAATTTTGCCCATTAGCACGACCGTATGTATTTCATTACCTTTGAATATGTTTACTATCGATGTATGGCTAACATTGAATGTAGTGGATGCCTGTCTACTCTATGTATGTGGGTTTTCCCCAAACTCAATCATCACATCTAACTTGAACTGATCAGTCATTGCATTAGCAGCTGCTTTTTTTATCTGCCCTACACGAACAAGCTGGCGAAACTGCTTCTCTATTTTGCTTATTGTTCCTTGAGATATTTGCGGCAAACTAGAAAATTTCTCATGAAATAGGCAAGCAACTTCCTGTTGTGTTCCGATTTTATCTCCAATCATTTGTAAAACTGTTATTTTATGCATTTCCGTTGATCTAACCATTTGTCAGACTTGAAGTTAACGTAAAATAGTGACAACTGATGTTTCAACATATGAAACAAGGCGTTTCAATCTAACGTAGCCACGGAAATTATTTACCGTTTTTCAAAGGATACGTACCATCTAAAATGAACATTGCTATGGTATTATGAATACCCCAACATGAAATAATTTTGGAGTATATTCCAATAAGTTTTGAGTGTATTTTATAAAACTTCGGTAACCACTTGATTGTAATTTGTTTTATTTTGATTGTTGCAGTAAACTTGAAAGTGATAACATTTTTGAAAAGATAATGAAGAGACTTTTCAAACGATATATCACAAGCCTATACTTCCCTTTTAAAAAGTTGGGGATTTTACCTGTCATTCGGCGGAGGTTGAAGGTAGGGTTAGCTTTTTTCCGTGTATATCAATATTGTTCTATATATCGTATTGTTCTGGGCACTTGGTAAAACTATAGGAAAATCAAAAGAAACGGATGCAGTAATAGTTACAATAACTTCCGACAAGTTCTCATATATTTCCAAAACATCTTGTCGAAGTGAATATGATAATAAAAAATTAGCATTCACACTGCGGATCTCTTTGTACTTCATGTTTATCTGAAAATCTGGAAAACTTAAACACTATTAATGCAAATTCAGTCTTTTCCCGTGGAGTTCTGAAATCTCTGACGGAATATAAATTGGTCAAATGGAAAAACACTCATGTTTGATTCAGAAACGTAAACAACGGTGAAGCAACTTCCTGAATTCTGAGAAAATTATTGAAAGATGAGTCAAAGCTTCAGAACAGTTCGTGAGATTTTTTTGAAGTACATGAATAAACATACATATACTAATAATGATGATATGAATATAATGTTTGTTTGAAGATGATTGACAATGTTTCGTGGTGTATTTCATCAGTTCGGACTTCCACTGAAGAAGATCGACACGAAATGGGAAGCATCTGTATTTTGAAAACCCACTCACACAGGACAGTATCTGAACCAGAAATCTAACCACCATCAATCGCTTAAGAGAGAAATAATCAAGACTCTACTAGACCGTGCTTTCGGGCTCTGTAATACAAAGGAAGGTCTCTAAAAAAAAACTGAGCATCATCAAAAATGACCTTCAACGGAATGGTTACTCCAGAGTGATGGTAGAACAGGCTTCAGCTATAAGAAAGAAAGAGCTCCACAAGGAAGAAAAGCCACCACAACCATTACTTGTACTTCCCTACATCAGAGGATTATCGGAAAGGAAAAGAAGGATTGGGTCCAAGTATAACATCAGAACCTGTTCCAGATCTGAAAAAACTATCCGTAGTAGCCTCACAAAAATCAGGCCACTAAACTCGGCCTGCGTTTCCAAGAATTGCATTTACCGGATACCCTGCGAGTGCAGAGAATCATACATCGGTGAAACTAAGAGATCATTGAAAGTTCGTATTGCTGAGCACAAAAAACACACACAGCGAGGAGAAACCAGCAAATCCGGAACAGCAGTGCATGTTTGGACTCATCAACATAACATCAAGTGGGCTCAAGCTAAAATCATCCACAAAGAGAAAAACTGGTTTAGGAGCCACGTATATGTTTTCCAACAATGCATTTAGTTAAGCTAGCGTAGAGATACGTAACATATGGAAACCTCTAATCAAGCGTTCCAGACGTTGGTCAGACGTCAAGAACTTTAAGTTCCAGAATAACATCTCACAAAAGCGATTGTAGACACCTTCCTGAAAGATGTGCTCTAGCTGAACATGTCGATAAGTTTGACCACCATATGAATTTTGATGCCACTAAGGTCTTAGCTAGTGAAACACATTCAACAAAAAGGTCCTTTCTTGAAATGGCCTTCATTGCTGAAAATGAAAATTGCATCAACAGAAAAACAGATATTAATCATCTTAGTGAGATATATTCCTATCTTTTGACGTTAGATAAAAATCTATATAACAATGTTTCAATGAATTCACCCAATCTAGCATTAATAGAATAATGTACTTTATACTTTAATCCAAATGTTATTATCCTACATTCACTTTAAAAAAAGCTGCACAGGTAGAAATTTCCAAAAATAATTCTTTACAAGTCAAAGTTGGTAACAGCTTTTATCACTAGAACCACTGACATATGTCATGTCAACTATCTGTCAATCCTTCCAAATTAATGTTTTGTGAAATTTCGACATGTGACATTATTCTTCCTTCAAAATAATTTTAAACTGTAACGTTTTTCACAAATATTTTATCCAATATTAGACATCCTTTAACCAGTTTTATAAATATTTTGTATCAATGTTCATCCATCATGTTCTGTCCAATATTTTACATAACCATCGTATGAAACATCCTCAAAAAGTTGTAACTCTAACCATTCATAATTATATATTAATATTACTTACACCCTCAAATTGTAGCATCCCTGATGATGGAAACAATTTATTAAATTTCCGAAAGCTTGGACAAACTTTCATTTGCTGTTTAGCCCCATTATTTGTTGGTTCCATTCCTAACTAGTCAGCAACGATTACGTTCTCCTATATATATATAGAGTGTGACCCATTTTTAATGGAAATACCCCCCTAAAATTTGAAGTTGTGAACCGATTTTAATAATTTTTGTTTTGAAATGTCAAGTACTAAAAGGTCTACCTTGAGTTGTCATAACTTCGTTAATAATGAATATTTTTTCATAAAGTTTTGGTCACACCTATTTAGAGGCACTCTGAATCCAGTGGCGTAGTGATGTTTTCAATAAAAAATCGCTAATAAAAAATCCCGATTTTCGACTAAGAAAAAATATCGTAGTACGCCCTGAAACTCTAATAAACATTTCAAATTTTGTCTCAAGGTAGACCTTTTAGTACTTGACATTTAACAAAAAAATTATTAAAATCGATTTACAGCTTCAAATTTTAGGGGGGTGTTTCCATTAAAAATGGGTCACACTGTATATATATATATATATATATATATATATATTACAATGTAGGTTTTCACGGATGGTAGAACATGATGTGTTGTTTTTTTCCGGGTGTTCATCCGCTGTGTACTCTTCGATAGTCGACGTTTCGCCATCATCTCAGATGGCATTATCAAGACGAGTTGCTGCTTCGCTTCGAGAGGTGTAACACCAAACACATCTCCACCTCTACTTAAACAAACATGTGATCTCTTCAAAAGACTGTCATGTGTAGCGCTTCTGATCAAGTCTGGAGTCAAACTATTGAAAGCAGTTGTAACTCTCGATTTCATATCTTCCATTGTTGTTATTCGAGTAGAGTAAACCATATTTTTAATGAAACCCCACACGAAATAATCTAATGGATTGCCATCTGGTGTTCTAGGAGGCCAACGAAAAGGTCCATTATTACCAATCCATCTGTCTTCGAAGATTTCGGTTAAAGCTTCGCTGACTGAATGAGAATTATGGGGTAGAGCACCATCCATTTTTTCCATATTTTGATTCATTCAAATTATCATCATAAAACTCGATATAAAAAATTGACTCATTCTTTATGGCACAAAATACATTGAATTGCCATCTTTCTTGGAAACCTCTTTGGCGGACAACATGGGGATTTTCTGGCGCCCAATAATGACTGTTGTGTCTATTGAAAACTCCATTTTTCGTGAACTTGGCCTCATCTGTCCATATGATATTGTCAAGGAAATGTTCATCCTCTTGAGTCTTGACAAGTAACCATTCAAAGAATTCCACTCTACGAGGTAAATCATTCTCTTTCAAATGTTGGACACAGTAGAACTTATAGGGATGCCATTTATACTTATTAAGAATTCGACAAATTGTCACGTAGGGTATACCTATCTCCCTTTCAGCCTCGTACAGAGAAGCATTTGGAAATGCATGAAAGTATTCCAAAACTGTTATACCATTGTCATTATCATTCACTTTAGTCTTCTTACGACTGATTTCTGGACGGAAGGTTCCATTCAACCTACAGTTTTTTAGTAGTCGATAAATCGACGGCTTCGGAAGTTGTAGATATCTTTCATGAAATACTCGGCATGTTCTACTTGCAATTCTATGGCACTCACCATAAATTATTAATAAATTCAAGAAATCTTCATTACTGTAACCAAATCTTGACATTATTCTATTATAATTGGAAGCTATCACAATCAGTTAAAACCACCAACGAAAGTTTGACGTTGAATAATTGGTTCATTTATTTTTCCAAAGCACACTATTAAAAAATATTAATGTGTACTGTTGTAAGTTAGAGACCAATACCTCAATGTATACAAATTGTAACTTTTTCTAAGGTAGGTACATACCAATTTCGAATTGACTGATCACAGACAGTTAAAAAACTGGATCAAAAAGAAATATTACTAAGTTAAAAAAAAAGTTGAATATCCAAAATGAGTGATGAATTCAAAAAAACGAGCAAGAAAACCACGTCAGTTTCCGTTTGAAACAGTTTATAGTATCATTTGAACAAA
This sequence comes from Leptinotarsa decemlineata, assembly GCF_025532065.1. Classification (NCBI taxonomy): domain Eukaryota; kingdom Metazoa; phylum Arthropoda; class Insecta; order Coleoptera; family Chrysomelidae; genus Leptinotarsa; species Leptinotarsa decemlineata. The sequence continues at coordinate 1,029,115 of NW_027412572.1, read as the reverse complement.
GGTAATCTAAAATTGGATGTAGAGCTCAAAAATGTTGGAATATACAGGGTGTTCCATTTGAAAAAATTGAGTTCCACTCATTTTTTCATGAGATCAAAGTATCTGCATTTTTTGAAGACCCTGTATGAGGCAAATGAAAATATGACTCGGCATGAAGATCCTCGTAGTATCACTCCACTACATTTCAAATTTGATCGTTTTAGTGCAAGAGAGTTCAATATTATCAGCATTTAAAAAAGTTCATGCTTGGTAAAAAAATATCGAAATTAATTTATATCTTCCAAACGGTAATAGATAGGTATAGGAAAATAGTATATGAATTTGTTGACAAAGTGATAATGAATCATATTATGATATTATATACGGGGTGTTCCATTTGAAAAATAAAAGAAGCCGCTACTTTACAGTAGAAGCGACAACGCCGCTTCGTCTGAAATATTTTAGGCGTGTAGGTCATATTGATTTTTGTTAAATAGTGTGTCAAAAACGGCTAATTAACGCTCATCATGAAAAGCCCTGTATGTTACACACTATACCCTCTACGATACAATTGTTTGGAATCTCTTGTCTTTCACAGACATATTCGATGTTTCTGAAGGCATTTTTTCCTCTCATACATTCTCATTGCCATCGCCAGCTCTACATTATGAGGTGCGGAATGAGCAAAAGGAAACAGTCGCTGGCGCTTTTATTAGAAATCATTGCTTTCTTCACACCACGCTGTTTATGAGATTTATTATTATTTCACTAGCTCCGAGTTCACGCCCATAATATCCACAAGATTCAACAACTGCAATTGCAGGGCTAGTGTTTTCCATTATGAGCGAACGCGGGGACTCAATGTTCTTGGAGTTGGTTCATTCTCCACATCATTCTATTCCAATGAACATCTATTTTTTGATGACTGAATTAGTGGTATAGAAGTTGAGGGATAAATACACAATCAAGAGAAATTCCAAATGAATTTGACGGAAAAAAATTAATAAATTTGGGTAGTAGGTATATATTTTTTTTTCTTAAAGTTAGAAGTTACTAAAGCTCATCATGAATGTAGAACGCTAATAAAGTGGTCAAACAGAGTGTCTTGATTTTGTAATGATTTATCAGAGCTTGTATAGGCGGGTTGATGATACTTTAACGGGCACATTCTAGTTTTGTATCGCTAACAGGCCGCAGTAACGTACGTTTGGATATTCAATAAAAAATACTAGTTGAAACTGATAGCTATGTTTATTTATTTATATACAATTGAAATGTATTTGTTGTGATATTTCAATTCGACATGTTGACAAAACGGGACAGATTTCTCTATTGAAGAATATTTTAGGTTGAAAAATGGGAAATGAAACTATCTATGTTTTTTTACCACTTTCATTTGGAACTATCATCATATAAGAACATTTCCGAACGAATACAATGAACTGAAAATCATTAATTAGCCCTTATACAGGGTGTTTCAAATTCGATCCTCACCATTGGGATCTCGGAAACTAAGAGAGATACGAAGATGGTTAAATTGGGGCAAAATTGGGTATTTACCTGACTAACAATATGCCTTTGAGAAAGTTCTGAAATTCCGAGTAAGTCCGGAAGAAACAGAAATTTCAGAAAATGGTTTTTGGTTTTTTCTAGCTTTATCTTTCGAAGGATCCGAGAATGAATTGCATCTCCACTTTGCCACTTTTGCTTGCTACATAATAGTGTTTTCAGATTTTCTATCCAACGTTTCGTCTTCCGTCCATCATCATCAACTTTATTTTTTCCCAGTTTTTCAATAATGTATCATGAGTTATCATGAATGACATTTTGTTATTGTACAAGTCATTAAATTTTTGCCGAAAAATGACGAATGAAGTAAAAAGAGATATGATACAAATTTATTACAAATACGATAGAAACAGTGTTAGGACATCGGAAATGTATTTAAACTTGTATCCCGAAAGAAGACAACCACATCAAACTATGTTCAAGTTAATCGATCAAAATCTCACCAATTTTTGTTCGTTTGGAAAGCTATTGAGACAGAATCAACAATCAAAATTTGATAGTTGAGGTGTGTATGAGATAAAAAAATGGTTCAATGTATAAACAAGAATAAATCCCAATAACAAGACATATTAATATCATTACCAAGCATGTTATAGTTTCATATCTGCCTATATATATATATATATATATATATATATATATATATATATATATATATATATATATATATATATATATATATATATATATATATATATATATATATATATACATATACAGTGTGACCCATTTTTAATGGAAACACCCCCCTTAAATTTGAAGTTGTAAACCGATTTCAATAATTTTTTTTTGAAATGTCGAGTACCAAAAGGTCTACCGTGGGACAAAATTTGAAATGTTTGTTAAAGTTTCAGGGCATATTTTTTCTTAGTCGAAAATCGGGATTTTTTATTAGCGATTTTTTTATTGAAGAAAATCACTATGCCACTGGATCCAGAGTGACTCTAAACAGGTGTGACCAAAATTTCATGAAGAAATATTCATTATTAACGAAGTTATGATAACTCAAAAATTCGAAAACTCACACAGCTAACAGTCACAAAAAACACCCTATATCAACACACATAGCAATGAGAATATTTTTTTAGAATCTCAACAATAAAGTGCCGCCAGATGAAAAAAAAACAAATAGCGTAAATATTTTCAATGAAAATAACGGAATCACATTCAAATTTTCACGCAAATTAACTAAAACTAAGACCTAATATTTCAATTTAAATTTTAATTTTAATTTTTAATTCGTTCGTTCAATATCCCACACCAGACGTTGATTTTTTTGGAATACTGGCTTTTACAGTTTATTACTCAGTAAGGATTATCCGCTGCCCAATAGCGACAATTATGTGATGACACTACTCCATTTGTAGTGAAAGTGGTTTCGTCGGTATATAAAATATTTTTTAGGAAATTTCTATAGTTCAAATATTCCCCTTGGGCCCATAAACAATATTCTTCGCCTTGAGACATCTCTGAATAGTTTCTCGTGGAATATTCAAATCTAAAGTGGCATTCCTTATACTGGCATTAGGATTATTTCCGAAATAATCTAAAATGATTTGATCATTTTTGTCATTCCTGTTTCGTCTTTGTACTGGATTACTTCTTAACATCATTTTTGTTACTGCACCAGTTTCATTGAATATTTTATTTATTTTATTTACCGTACCGCAGCTAATACGAGAACGATCTGGATGTCTCTCATTAAATACTCTACAAAACTCTTCTAACGTCATCTCCCGAAAGGCGTACAATTTCAATTTTCTCTCTTACGCTCAATCTTGCAGCAATGACACAAAATAATTCGAAGAACTGTAAGGTGAAGAATATTGTTGACAATAGTACACTTAAATCTTTCACAAGTGTCAAACTGTAATATCATTTTCATGGCAACTAAAATTTAAATTGAAATATTAGGTCTTAGTTTTAGTTAATTTGCGTCAAAATTTGAATGTGATTCCATTATTTTCATTAAAAATATTTACGCTATTTGTTTTTTTGTCATCTGGCGGCACTTTATTGTTGAGATTATAAAAAAATATTCTCATTGCTATGTCTGTTTATATAGGGTGTTTTCTGTGACTGTTAGCTGTGTGAGTTTTCAAATTTTTGAGTTGTCATATCTTCGGTAATAATGAAATTCTGGTCACACCTATTTAGAAACACTCTGAATCCAGTGTCGTAGTGATTTTTCCAATAAAAATATCGCTAATAAAAAGTCCCGATTTTCGACTAAGAAAAAATATCGTAGTATGCCCTGAAACTTTAATAAACATTTCGAATTTTGTCCCAAGGTAGACCTTTCGGTACTTGACATTCAAAAAAAAATATTAAAATCGATTCATAACTTCAAATTTTAGGGGGGTGTTTCCATTAAAAATGGGTAACACTGTATACGCATATATACACATATATGGATACAAAACTAAATTATCAACTAGAAACACCTGAAGAGTTAGGTTCAAGTTAGGCTCATGTATTTTGACTAGGGTATAAAAGTTTCTTAACATGGTTCTTAACTTGACCAATAGATTCATAATAGATGTCGAGATTTCCACAGAGTTGATTGTGGAGTTTACTCATTGCAACAACTGATGACTTGAGTAATATGTTTGTTCTAGAACTTGGTAGATAAAAGGTCAGTTCATTTCTAGAATTAATTCGTGGAACATGAAAGTTTAAGTGGGAGAGTAGTTCGGGACAGTCAATCAGATTATTCACTAGTTTATAAATGAAAATCATAGAGTAGTAGGTTCTTCGGTTTTGAATGGATAATAGACTGAATTTATTTAATTGAATAGAACTGGCCGATACTTGATGAAAATCCATATTCAAAAAACTAATAAATAGAGTTTATTCTATGATTTTCACTATAAGGGTTTTACAAAAACCGCGACACGTGTTTCGCTATACAATAGCTTCTTCAAGCATAACAGCAATGCTATGTGGACATTGTATATGGGTAACCACATAAGGGAGGCATATTCCAGCCGAGATTTGACATATGCATTAAAAAGAGTTAACGATCTGTCTCTTCTACGAAAGTTTTTACAATTAGGATAGATGAGCGCTAGCATACGTTTGGCTGAGCATGTTATTGTGTCATAGTGGATGGAGAAACTTAGTTTAGGGTCAAATGTGACACCAAGATCCCTTTGATGATTGCTTATTTGAAGAGGTGTGTTATTTATGCAGTATTCATGGAAAATAACATTATGTTTGAGGGTGTACTTTGAGTATTTACATTTGTTTGTGTTGAGGGGAAGATTATTTTCGGTACACCAAAGGTACAAAAAGTCAAGGTATTTTGGTTAGATTAAGCAGTCCTCCTCAGATTTAATGGGCTGAAAGATTTTCAAATCATTTTCAAAGAGTAAGAAATTACTAAAGAGATTATTTCCTATGTCGTTAATGAAGAGTGAGAATAAAAGAGGTGCTAAATTGCTTCCTTGAGGGGCACCACTCTTTGCAATGAATTGGAACGACTTGTGACCCCTATAATCTACGAATAGGATACGTTCAGTTAAGTATGAGCGGAAAAATTTAAGAGTTGAGAGTCGAAATTATATTGGTAAAGTTTATTCATAAGAATGTGCTACTGCCGACCGGAACAAAGGAATACAACGCTTTGAGATGCTTGGTTGGCCGTTAGCAGCAAAATATTTAATCCTTTCTGAACATACCCTTGCTCAGTGGAGACGGGTGGGGTTCTTTATCGCACAAAAAAAATAAATAAATAAAACGCGAAACGTTATACCAACTATATTGAGTTAAACAACCTATAAAGTTTGATAGTTCTTAATAGAATCAAATCAATCTTAATTGCTTGTCGTTGACAATTGACAGAGTGACAATGTTGTGGAACCGGAGCTGGGTAAATATCTCAAAACAAGAGACCGTCGATAAAAGAGGTTTGACAATTGGGGAAATCGCAATTATAAATGCTGGCTAGCCTGAACGATGCTAGCCAGCATTTATAACGAACGAGATTTCCAGAATAAATCCGCAAAATTCGGATTTAATTCAATTTTTTTCCGGTTTTTTTTTTCCTTTACATTTGTGCAAGTTCTAGTTACCTTTTTCCCAAATCAGTGGTACCAAATATGGACGAAATTTCAATCATAAAGAAGAATTTCAATACAGACATAAATAAATCTGAATGGATAATGACAAGTATAGGTTATGTTTCGAAATTTTATTTATTTTCTAATAACTGCTACATTTCTAATGATCTAAGTGACTGAAGAGACCAAGTTTACTGCCAGAGATAGTGAGAGTAGGAAAGTTTGAGAAGAATTGAAATAAAAAAATAATATTTAATAATAATGATTATCTGTAAGGGCATGACCACATATAATATAGATTTGTTGACAATCCGATTCCTCTATTTATTTTCTCCTTCCCTTCCTTTTTAGTCTAAAATTCCTAATATCTAGAAAGGTAAAATAAAACCGTAACAAATGTTATTATCCAACTTGTCAAATGCCTTCGAAAAATCTGTGTAGGCAGTATCTACTTGTAGGTTATCATTAAGTGCATTACTTACTGATTGTGTGAAGCACATTAAGTTAGTTATTGTTCATATTTTGCTAAAGAAACCGTGTTGATTGTATGAAATTGAATTCTTAACATCAAGAAAGAAAGAAACACAACTGTGCCCCACTACGAATATCATTCACTGCACGATCAGTTTCCCTCCTCCTCAATCTCCTGAACTCTCTAACAATGCTGTGTTAAAGGTCCTCAATATTTCGATATTTTCGATATTTTTCGGAACTGCCTGGGTTGTTTATACTCCAAACGTGTTCGTTATTTCGGTTGAATATCCCACAATTCGAAAAAGTGCTTTTATCTGTCCAAATTACACTTTTCAGGAAAACAGCAAAACCAGGTCTTCTAATTAGCCAATTACAAAATTCTTATTGCCTTACGGGATCACCTAGATACAATTTTTGGGATATGTGTATTTTGTCACAACTCAAACCGCTTTTTTGAGATGTCTTCAAGCACTTGTAAGATAAATATTCGTTTCGGAGGAAACTTGACGTGTAGATTTCCCCGGGTTCATGTTTATCTGCAAATTATTAATTTATATTGATAATGACAAAATGTCTTACTTAGGTACCTCATACATACCTCAATTATCAAATTTTATTTAGTTTCCTGGTCCATTCTGTCTCCGTATTTTTTCATCGGCTTTTCAAATGAACTAAACTCGGAGATACCTATTTTGATCCAATAACTTGAACATCGTTCGATGTGATTGTCGTCTTTCGGGATACAAGTTTCAATACATGTCCGATGTCCTAACACTCTTTTTTTTAATTCTCGAAAGTCATTTTTTGTCAAAAATTCAATGACTAAAGAGCCTAAAGAGATTTTACCCAAAAAATTGGGCGAAAACAAAATTTTTGCTCTTTCATATAGAATTTTCATTTTAAATTGTCGCATTAAACATAGTTGGATGAAAATGAAATCAGGCCAGCTAATTGAATTCTGTTATGAAGAATTTTAATTACTCTCCGCTGCATACTCTTGAAATATGGGGGGAAATACATCCTCGAAAAGAAACATTCAATATTCCTTTTTTTATTTTGTGTCTGGCCATGTTTTTATTCACTGCCAGAAGTGTCAGAAGGAACACCTGTTTGTGATGAAACTATAACTCACACTTGATTTACTTAGGTTTTTCAATTATGAGCAAAGCGCTATTGAGAAAAAGATTCGTTTGATGAATTCTAGTAATTTGTAAAATGTAAATAAATTTCTCATTTAGTTACACCATGAGCATATTGCCTAAGATTCAATTAATGTTTGTCAATGATTTATGTAGTATCATGTTCCATGTTTATTATTTTAGTTCTTTCATCTGACAGTTCGAATGTTCTGGGATGTCAATTATGTCAATAAAAAGAAACACATCGACTATCAGTAAAAGGTGATTATTTCAATCAACCAGTGAGAGTTTAGAAGACAGATAAACATATCAAACAGTACGACGAAAACATTCAACACAAGCAGCCAACAAGCTGAACCAACCAGATAATTTGAACTGTGTCAAGGGAAAAATGTCAACTGATACAGAATACTTGAGATATTTCCAGTTTGAAAGATTTTTTCCGGAAAAAGAAGACTGGGAGTATTACATACAACGTTTCAAAATGGATTACAACTTCATGGTCTGGACACAAACGATGAGCCTACTAAAGTGAAACGACGTAATTTGCTTTTGAGCAAGGTAGGACCTGAACATTTTAAGATTCTGGTTGATCATTTTGAGCCAGATGAAGTGACAACAAAATCTTTTGACGATAGCGTGAACGTACTAAACAAATATCATGGTAAAACGAAATATATTCTGTCTGAAAGGGTATCATTTGCGCTCCGTTATCGAAAGGACAGTGAAACCATTACCCAGTTTATGAACATTCTCCGTGGACCGGCAGGAAATTCTGAATTTTCCGATAGTTTGAAGGAACGTCTTCGAGATCAACTAGTTATTGATATCAACAACATGGCCTGGCAACAGGAATTAATTAGGTTACATCCAAATAATACAGCCACCCTAGAAGAAATTGAAGCAACAGCACTTATTTTGGAACAGGCTTCGTTACAGTCAAAACAACTTTCGAATCTATCAGGACAGTTTGATGTCAAGCATACAAATGCAGTGAATTCAGACTTCAAACGAGCAAGTCGACAATTTCTTGAACGTAACGACAGAAGTAATAAATTCAAACAAGATAAATACAATAACACTCTGATATTGAACATTGAAAAAGACTGTTAATCATGTGGAAAATTACGCCACAGGGGAAGAGACACTCATGTCCTGCTAAAAATAAAAAGTGCTCAGACTGTGGAGCATTGAATCATTTCTCAAAAGTTTGCATAACAACGGGACATGCTCGAATACAAAACCAGAAAAAGAATACACGACATGTACATGTTGCTGAAACGAAGGACGGCAATGAAAGTGCTGATAGCAAGTGCATTAGGGTCTCGGGCGCCTCGCGGCAGGCCCTGCACCTTGTGTCAGGAACCTCTTTACCCATCACGCGACTGCGGTAAACTAAGTGTTGAAGTCACCATCCTGGCAAGCCATGATGAACCCCTCAGTTTCCGACTTCAGCCCACTCGACCTGAGAAAAGCGAACGTCAGGCGCTTTGATAAGCCAAGGTCTTCAATGTTATTAAAGAAGACCCCATGCATTGGCTTATCCCTGTGTTTCCGCAGAAGTGAGGTGATCTCTGCGGCTTTTATCTGAGCTTTTTGCTGAACGGGTTCCAACTCGGTGACGGAGTTGTAGTCGCCTCGTTCAGAGTCGAAAACTATACCGAGTTCATCAGCTGCTCGAGCAGCTGCCCTAAGGAGAAATGCTCCAATTCTTGCTCTCTCATGGTCACGGACCATGCAGAGAAGGGGATCCGAACTCCTGACGACTTTACAGGCTGTATCCAGTACCATTCTGTCATGTAGACACTCCAAACTCAAAAGTCCACGACCTCCCTATTGTCGGGGGAAGTACAACCGTGGAACGGGAGATTTGGGATGCAAACTCCTATAGAGATGCATCATTTTTCGGGTCCTTACGTCGAGTTGATACAGCTCCTCCCGAGTCCACTTCACTACTCCAAAGGAGTAGAGTAAGATTGGAACGACAAGCATATTTGTTGCAGCTACTTTGTTCTTCCCCGACAGTTCCGATGACCAGATCTGTCGAAGTTTGTGCTGATACTTGCCGCGGAGAGAGTTTTTTACTGCAGTTACCTCTTGTGAGTGGCATTGTTCCACCCCGAGGTAAGTATACGTCTCTCCGGCATCCAGATGGTGTAAGATGCTTCCATCTACGAGCTGCACATCCTCTCCGTAGTCTCCGCATCGTCCTCTTTTGAGATGAACCATTGCACATTTGTCTATCCCGAATTTCATACCGATAGCATGCGTGTACTCTTCCACCACCCTCAAGGACTGATGGAAATCCTTCTCTCCAGAGGCATAAAGTTTAAAATCATCCATATAAAACAGATGGGTGACCTTGTGCCTCCGGTTTCCGGGGGTGCCACAGTTATACCCTCGAGTCTTTCTGAGCCCAACGGATAATGGCAATAGTGAGATGCAGAATAGAAGGGGGCTGAGGGAATCACCCTGAAATACACCCCTTCTGAAAGTGAACCACCCTGTTTGAACTCTTGCTTGACCAGATGTTATGGTGAAGCGAGTTCGCCAAAGTGGTGTCAGTTGTTCAATGCATCTCACTATGTTGTCGGGTACCGCAAGGCATCTGAGCAAATGCAAGATGAGCTCATGCGAAATTGTATCAAATGCCTTACGGTAATTGATCCAGGCCATATAGAGGTTACGCTTATATTGTATCGAGTCCTGCGTTACACATCTATCGATGAGCAGGTTCTCTTTACATCCAGCGACTCCTCTCTTCGACCCTCTCTGCTCATATATCCGTTCGAAAACTCGGTCAACTGCGGTGAGTATTCGTGTGTATAAGATGCTTGTAAACAACTTATAACACGAATTCAAGCATGTTATCGGTCTGTAATTCTTAGGAATCGACAAATCTCCGCTTTTGGGGATAAGAACGGTCCGCCCCTCGATAAACCAATCCGGAATCGGCTGCTCTCCATCGAGCCATGAGTTGAAAACTCTGGCCAGATGGCGGTGGGTACTTGGTAGTTTTTTCCACCAATAAGTGTTCAGGCCATCTGGGCCTGGAGCAGCAAAGTTCTTGGAACCAACGAGGGCCCTTCGAACGTCATCCGGGGTTATCGGGTTGCGCAGTTCATTGGGCTCAGGCTGTCGAAGCCCTCTGTTGAAAGCTTCGAACTGCGCTAGGGTTGGAGTGTCTAAGTTGAGTGGCTGCGGGTGTTCATAGATATCCTTCCAGAAGGATTCCACCTGATCAGCGGTCGGCGGATTATCCACAACACGTGGAGGCTCTTGGAATAAGCGAGAAGGTTTCTCGCGGAACTGACTTCTTAGCAGCCACTAGCATTCGTATCCTATCAAGGCAGTGCTGTTTGGTGGTCAGCAGCACGCCTTGGCTTAAAGTGTGATGGATACGTCGTAGATTGGCGGCTATTCGCCGCACTGCGGGCGTGAAAGGCATGTTGGCTGCCCTGTAATCCATCACACATTGGATACGAGACGCGTGTTGTCTCGCCGACGTGATTTTAGCCTCCATCTTGTGTACATCTTGTTCAATCTTCCGAACCGCAAGGCCGGCATTTCGTCCTTCCGATTCGGAAAGCGATTGGACGACGTTATACACGGCGGTGTTGATTTGCCAGATGTCAGCCTCTTCTGTTAGAACACTATGAACCTCCGCATCCAAACGAGCCAGTTCTTGTGGCTTCAGGGGCCTAATCCTGTGGAGCGCCCTGCGTGTTCTGATTGTCGTCTCCATTGGTGGTATGGTGCGAGTCTCCTCTCCAGCCGTGCCAATGGGTGGTAGAACTGCCACTTCTACCACTTCGTTAGCAGGCTAGGAAGGAGCTAAATAGCCCTGCCGCCGAAGATAAGATACATAATCCCTAAGGTTTTGGGCGGAAAAGGCGGCATGCTCCGGATGTGTTTCACACCAGAGAGCATGCAATCTCGCGCAGGCTCACTACTCTCGTAGCAATGCATAAGGCTATCTCTTAGCTCATGCGTCCACTCAAAACGTCCGTTTTCATTGCCAGGGTTGTCATCGGTAGGCAAATCATCGTTATGGGCCCCACCACCTTGCCTCTGATCCCTCCGAGCGGGTCGATTGTGGGGGCCCCTTCCTTGATTATTGGGAACCAAGTGTTGGGTCCACCAGGTGGTTAGCCCTGTGGACACACGGCCGGCATTGGAGGAAGAATAGAATTCTCCTTCCCGGGTGCGCCTGGGCTGCCGGTCCGGATTTGCACCAGTTGCTCGGGTAAGTGGTGTCGCAACTCACCAAAGGCCAAGGGTGTTAGTGGCCATCCCTGCTCATTATTATTATTATTATCATTATATGTACTGCTTTGCATCGGTTATTTGGAATCCCCAGAATTATGTTATGTTTTTCTCCGATTGTCCAATGTAATTAACAAAAAATTTGAATTTACATTCTTTTTTCTTAAAGCCCACTTGAACTTAACTTATAAAGTGGGTTTTCTATTGGAGAGAGTTCTGTTTGAACCACGCTATTTTTTAGAGTTTATCAAAAACAAACCTGGGTTGAATTGTATCACTGGTTGCCTGCAGCAGAGGTTGCGTAGTAAGCGCTTCTCGTCATACGCTTAGCCATTCTTACTTCGAGAGGTTTACATGTTAACATGTTCGTTAACACAACCTCCTCTACGTACATGTCCAGAGGGGTCAGACCAGTGCAATTCCATTGCCGCGGTTGGTGTTGTTCTCATGGTTCCTGTTGTGTTCCAACAAGCCAATATCGCTGTATTTGATATAATTTTTGGATGGCCGTTGCTTGTAGAACTTTCGGTCCCCATGCAATGGCTCAGTACGTTAACATAGGTCTTATTATTGCAGTGTAGATTCAGGTGACTACACGGGGTGAAACACCCCATGTGCCTCCCACTGTCCTCCTACATTGCTCATAAGCCACATATGCTCTTCTGCTCTACTCTGTAGGTGATAGTTGCATGTTAGCTTCCTGTCGGGGATAGTACCAAGATATTTCACCTCTACAGAGAGGTTTAGTTTGCTTTCATTTGCCTGGGCATTTTATTCAACTTGTTCCCTTGAAAAAAATGTACTCCTACTCTTGTGAACAAAATTATTATCATTATTCATCAATTCATCTACGAGTTCTACTTTGTTTGTTCAAAAAGCGAATATACAAACATCATGTTGGACATTTCTTGTACAATTTTTAATGTTACGATTACAACGATCAATAAAAAAATGTTAACTTGTTCATTCACCTTCTATACTTCCTCCATCACTTGCCTCAATTGGCGGTTGAGATTCTGTCTCTTGCATATCCGATTCAGGCTCTTGTGGTTCCAAAGGAGTGATCATGTCTGTTTCTTCTAGAAGCTCAGCTACTGTAACAGCATCTGTGGCACGGTCAAACGCTGAATCCAGAATTGATTGTAGAGCAGATGAAATCACTGCACTTGTGGTGCTGGTTCTTTCAGTGGTCCTTTCTTTCGATTGGGAAGTTTCTTCAGTTTCTTTCACTGCATAATCTACATCACCGAAGTTTACATGTGGTATGACGGTGTCGTAGTTGATTTTGACACATTTCGAATCGGACAGTTTGGGTTCTTGTTGATCTTGCTCAATTTCCTCGGATGCGACTGATTCTTCTGTTTCTTCTGGCCCGGTTTCGATTACTTCAGGTTCTTTTTCTTCGTATAAATTTCTGTTCTCGACGTTGAGTTTTTTTATCATCTGACGGGTGTAATATCCCTTGTATGCTTTCTTTATTAAAGTGGCAGCTCTGTTTGCCTCTTCATTTGTGACACCTGTTCGTCTGTAAAGCTTGATTGCGCTTCTTGCGGCAACTCGCCAGTCTATAATTCCACTCAGTAACTCTTTCTCTTTTTGTTTTCTCCGTTTGAAGTTTTGATATGCGTGTTGTATGATAATTGCGGCTTGCTCGCCTTTTTCTGGGCTGATTTTTGCTTCGTCGATGATGTCTGATATTATGTTGACCTCCTCTACTTCTTCCGACAATCTGTCGAACGCAAATGATTCTTGTTCCTGTACGTGCTTTTTGAAAGTTTTTTGGATAATGCTGACGATTTTATCAGCTTCGGCTCTCCTCATCCCCGTAGCCTCCAAAAATTCACAAGTGGTCGTCGTTATATCCGTTATACTCTGTACCAATCTAGCAGCTACTCTCGCATTTTCTCTTGTGATAAGCAGAGCTTCTAAATAATCAGCAATGAATGTATATACATCTTTTGGTTGGCTTCTCAGTACTTCTCTGGAAATATCGCTCATCAGTTCTCTCAATCCGTCAGGGACAATATAAATGTATTTTGCAGCATGTCTTTGCATCATTACATTCATTTTCGGTCGATGGAAATTTATTTCGTGGAGAAAACTACCTACTTGTCAGATGAGACAGCGATATGTCACTTCATTCATTGATAACATCGGTGAAAACAAGGAATTGAAACAATTGTGAAGGTTGAATTTGAATACAATAAGTACCTCACGGCATTATTGATTGTATCATACAGGGTACAGCACGATGACCGTCGGTTAGCCGTATTTTGGGAAGTGATAGGATCCATATCCTGAGAACTGGCAAACTGAATTAAAACAGGTTTCATCTTCCTCTTTGAAGATGATCACTTGGTGATCGAAACACGTGTCGAGGTGTTAAAAATAACGATTTGATGTTGGGAAAAAACTCCAGTAATATCCATTACTACACCAAAGGTTCCAAACAGTGCATCATAAATACTATAAAATAGTTGGGAAATTATCATTGAAGTGACAATATGGTAATGAAAATAAAATAGTATTTGAAAGCATTCCAATAAAATAAATTTCATTGAAGCTACAGGAAACAGTTATAAAATAAGCTTGAAATAGTTTTATAACTATCATAAAAATCTCACAGAGAAGTGTTATTAAACTGCTACATGACAATTTACTTTTATAGGAAAATAAGTTTTATAATTCAGTTGCAAAACCGTTTCTGTGATAATTTTCTGACTATTTTATAATGGTTTTTTAATTTTATTTCATAAACGTTTCTTTGACAAATTTATAAAACAATTTTATTGCCTACAACTGTATTAGAGATATATCGCTTCCTCAAAGTGTGCTTTATTCTAATTGAATCATACCTTGTACCTTTACATGAATTGCTCATTACAGGGTGTTCCTTAAACACATGCTAATATTTGAGGAGGTAATTCTTAGACCCATTTTGAGGAAAAAACGTCCTATGGACGTATGTCCTAAACGCCTTAACTTTTGAGATACAGGGTGGCAAAGTTTTCAAAAATAATCAGTTTTTTAATAATAACTGAGATAATTTAGTAGACATCTTTGGCATATTTGGTACATATGTTCCATGCCTCAAGGCGCATTTTCTGATGTACAATTTTCCTAATTTTCTCTACCAATGGCGCACGTACGACTTTTGAAATATATATTTTTGGCGAAAAAAATACTACGCCACTGTTTTATCTTGAATTAAAAATTATTTTAAAAATTTCCATACATTTTTGAGCACATTAGATTTGCTGGGTTTTCTTTGTCCGACGCATGGTTTTCGCTCAAAAAATTAAAAATCGCTTTACTTAAAGATAAATTCCTTAAAAATCTGATGCGGTATCGTGCATCGACTGAAAGCAAACTAAGAGATCAGATTTGCTGCAAAATAATTGAGGATCTAAAAGGTATTTGTTTGTTGTCAGGTGCACTGTTCTCAATTGAAATTACGTCATAACGCAGCACCGCTTAATAATTTTTGAAAACATAAATTTAGTTATCCTGGAGTAAATGACGTGTAGCAGAATTTATTTACTGCACCTCTTGGAAATATGGAGTTTGTCGATATGTGATTTCTTTTAAAGATTAAAAGCAGAAAAAACAGCGTACCCACCATAGCAATAAAAAACGAATTCTCTGTATGTACAAACGTCAGTAGCTAATATTGATGTTGGTTTAAAGTAAGGTGTTGGTGTTGAAAACTGTCACAGAGCGTTTCGATTGATTTTGAAGTGTTATTGAAGTTATTTTGGTGGTCCGCTGTTTTTCTGAATATCAGTAAATATGGTAAATTATACGAACGCGGAAATGGCGCAAATGCATTACGTATATGGCCTTGCCGATGGTAATGCAACAGAAGCCAGGCGCATTCATCAGGAAAGATATCCTAATCGTGCCTTACCAGATAGCCGAACCTTTTCAAATATTCATCGTCGACTTGGGAAAACTGGTAGTTTCAAGAAAGGGACTCCGGAAGATAGACCTCGTGTAGTAAGAACTCCTGAAATTGAGGAAGCGGTGCTGCAAGAAATTGAGGAACATCCTGAGACGAGTACGAGGAAAATCGCTAGAACTCTGGATATTAGTCATCAAATCGTTTGGCGTAGTTTGGTTGATTTTTTGTTATACCCATACCATATTTCAAGAGTGCAGGCATTACTCCCCAGAGATTTTCCACAGCGTGTGAACTTCAGTCAGTGGTATCTACAAAGTATTGCACTAAATCCGCAGTTTGAGACACAAATTTTGTTCACAGACGAAGCAAATTTTTCTCGGAATGCCATTCAAAATTTCCATAACAATCATGTGTGGGCTGAAGAAAATCCCCATGCAATAACCTAAACCCATTTCCAACACCAATTTTCGGTTAATGTATGGGCAGGAATTATAGGTGATCATCTAATAGGCCCATTTTTTCTACCAGGACGCCTTGATGGTCGTTCTTATTTACACTTTCTCGAAGAAGACTCACCTGGGTTATTGGAAGATGTGCCACTTGCGTTAAGGAATCGAATATGTTACATGCACGATGGCGCCCCTGCTCATTTCAGTGTAATTGTCCGAAACCATTTAAATACAGTTTATCCTAATCGTTGGATAGGTCGCGGAGGACCTCAGCAAAGGCCAGCAAGATCCCCCGATCTCAACAGTTTAGATTTTTTTTATGGGGTCACCTTAAAACTCTTGTGTATAAAACTCCCGTTAATACTTTAGAAGATTTAAGAGAACGAATAGTTGCCTCGTGTGAAACTATACGAAATACGCCGGGAATATTTGAACGGGTGCGTAATTCCATGCGTAGAAGGGTGGAAGCATGTATACTAAGTGCAGGTGGCCACTTCCAACAATTTTTATAATCAGTTTTGGTATTAATACTAATTAACAAATTTGTGATATTCGTTTAAACTTACTCTCACAAAATAAAATAAAACTCGTTTTTGTGAAAAATTTATTTTTTTGCAGATTATGTTTTCAAATATTATTAGGGAATTGGTAATGCGTTATGAAGCAATTTTCAGATTCTCATTCATTTTAGAATTGATCTAATTTCATAATTTGCTTTCTGTCGATTTTTATTTTTTTGAGTGAAAATCATGCGTCGGACAAAGAAATACCAGGAGATCAAATTTTCTCAAAAATAAATGAGGATTTCAAAAATGATTTTATTTTGAGAAGAAAGCATTGGTGTAGTACTTTTTCCCCAAAAATATTCAATGCGAAACCCGTAGGAATGCCACTGTTGGAAAAAATACAAATCTGTGTACATCAGAAAATGCGCCTTGAGGCATGGAACATATGTACCAAATATGCCAAAGATGTCTACAAAATTATCTCAGTAATTATTAAAAAACTGATTATTTTTGAAAACTTTGCCACCCTGTATCTCAAAAGTTAAAGCGTTTAGGACATACGTCCATGAGAAGTTTTTTTCTTAAAATGGGTCTAAGAATTACCTCCTTAAATATTAGCATGTGTTTAAGGAACACCCTGAATAATCATTATCTCATCTCAGTTATTTACCTTTTACATAAAAGGAGATTCCTCTCCTTATTATGTACTGATTATGTCATACCCTGTATAGTCATGCCGGTTTTTGCATCTCACTCTGATGCTGATTTCAGCCGACTGCGTCTCCAAAGTAGTTTGCATCCAAGGAATAATGTGCTTCCTTTCCATTCAACATTACGACTTTTTATCGAACTTTTTAACTTTTCCCAGTTTATGTGTCACTCGAGAAAACTTTAGAGTGTCGTAAACTGTCACAAACTATTAAATAGCACTCGAAAGGTTCTGATTTTTGTTATGAAGAGATATGAAATATTTTTCTTCGAACTGCTTCGTAACAAGTCAAATCTACTTTCCAAGTTATTCATCAACTGCGAAGAAATTTGTCTACAATACAAAACAAGATCGTTTACCTGAGAATTTTTTTTTGTTCTGAAGACAAAACACAATAACTACTGGAAAATCCTTTTATATCGCTTTAAGAGCAGTGTCTGTGCGAGAGGAGCGATTCTCATTATTATTGAATGGGATTGTTTCATGCTATGGAAAATGATACTGGTTTGCTTATAGACGATCGAGTTAGGGGTATATTATACGTATCAAGCCTAATCGGTCCCAAAATCTCTTTATATTTGCAGAAAAAAGAACAATTCAAAAAAGAAGAATTTAAATTGACCGCGTGTCAGTTGACCAATAAAATTGATCGTGTCTAGAGCAGAGTTGCCAAGTATATTGTTTTCTAATATCCAATCACAGATCTGATGATCCAATTTGACAGACGTCATTTTTATTGTTATTGTTGTCAACTCGGTGTGAATACAACTGCTACAATTATCTATCATCAGTTGCATGTTATATTCTTCAATACAGGTGTATTCTGAGTTTGTTGATAGGGGGACATTTTGTCTTTTTCATAATAATACTCAGTAGGTTATTGTTGAACCAGATTTTTAATTTATGTAGGTCTTCCTCATCTTGATTGAAGATATCATGCCGACATCTCTGAATATTAGCACTGTGTCATCAGCGTAACAAATGATATGGCTATTGAAATTTTGTATGAGTGATATAGCGTTAATGTATACAAGGAACAGAATTGGGCCCAAAACTGGTTCCTGTGGGGCACCAATAGTTATATTCAATGGCCCACTGAGTTGGTCCCCGATTTTAACTTTTTGTGTTCGTTGTTCAGCAACAAGTCCAATGCATGGCCTCGAATTCTGTATGTTGAAAGTTTGTTCAAAAGAATCTCATGTGAGATGGTATCAAAAGCCTTTGCTAAATCAATGAATACCGCTAGGCTTTATCCAAGGCTTCAACTGTTTGACCTATAAAATCTATTATGGCATTTTCTGTGTTGGAATTGTTGATGAAACCGAATTATCGTTCAGTTAGTACATGATAACTATTGAAAAATTCAATAAGTCGTTTTTTCACAAAGTATTTATAACAGAAATGAGACGATAATTATTTATTTCATTTTGATTTCCTGATTTAAAGACGTGGGTGACTCTAAATTTTTTTCATTGGTGCGGTATATTAGAGTTTTTATAAGACAAGTTAATTATTTGTCCTGATGATTTCAATATGTAGGGGTGAATTTTTTCAATGAGGGTTGTTGTTATTCCATCTAGATCTGGAGAACAATTGTTTTTCAGTTCTGAAATTAATATCATTACTTCGTTTTCATCAAAGAGTTCGAGAAATAAGGTCAACGTCAAATTACATTTTTCAATTCTTTTTGCTATATCCAATCCTATATTTGTAAAAAATTCATTGAATAAATCAGCTTTTTCTTTATCATTTACTGTAGGTTTGCTGTTTCCTTTTAATAATATTGTTATTTTCTATATAATCTTCATTGAAATACAAATCAAATATCAAATTTAAATCACACAGTAAGTCTCCGCAGTTACCATGGTTTTCATTATTCATTATTTTGATTATTTCAAGGTGATCAACGTAAAGTAGTTCTGAACTGTTTATTACTTCAGTTGAATGAAAATATTATTTGATCTATAGATGAAATTGTTCGAAACAAGGAAACAACTTTTTGTGCCACATTTAGCCGTGCGCGGTATGATTGATTATATTTTTTGATATCAAATGAAAACAAGAAGTGGAATTCGAGTTTACTACTTTAACACACTTTTAAAAAACCGGAAATGTTCACTTTTGTATGAAATGGAAAGATATATCTAGAGTTGAAAATGAGTTTTTCTGCTAAGATTTGTTCTCAAAATGCTGACAAATGACACATGTTTGTACTCATCACGTGCTTTGAATAAGGATCCTATACAGGGCTTTTCATGATGAGCGTTAATTAGCCGTTTCTGGCAAACTATTCAACGGATCAACCTGAAAATTCCACAGTATGCATAAGTCAATGTGACCTACACGCCTAAAATATTTTAGACGAAGCGGCGTTGTCGCTTCTACTAGAAAGTAGCGGCTTCTTTGATTTTTCAAATGGAACACCCCGTATATAATATCATATTATGATTCACTATCACTTTGTCAACAAATTCATATACTATTTCCCTATACCCATCTATTACCGTTTAGAAGATATGAATTAATTTCGATATTTTTCTACCAAACATGAACTTTTATAAATGCTAATAATCTTAACTCTCTTGCACTAAAACGATCAAATTTGAAATGGAGTGGAGTGATACTATGAGGATCTTCACTCAAAATCATATTTTCATTTGCCTCATACAGGGTCTTCAAAAAATGCAGATACTTTGATCTCATGAAAAAATGGGTGGAAATCAATTTTTTCAAATGGAACACCCTGTATATTTACTTAATTTTTTCAAATGGAACACCCTGTATATTTCAACATTTTTGAGCTCTACATCCAATTTTAGATTAACTTTGTTCAGATAATACTATTTCTATTTTGAACCTTTTCCGAGATAAACTGTTTCAAACGGAAACTGACGTGGTTTTCTTGCTCGTTTTTTTGAATTCATCACTTATTTTGGATATTCAACATTTTTTTTATACTTAGTAATATTTCTTTTTGATCCAGTTTTTTAACTGTCTCAGATCAGTCAATTTGAAATTGGTATGTACCTACCTTAGAAAAAGTTACAATTTGTTTACATTGAGGTATTGGTCTCTAACGTACACATTAATATTTTTTAATAGTGTGCTTTGGAAAAATAAATGAACCAATTATTTAACGTCAGACTTTCGTTGGTGGTTTTGACTGATTGTGATAGCTACCAATTATAATAGAATAATGTCAAGATGAGGTTACAGTAATGGAGATTTCTTGAATTTATCAATAATTTATGGTGAGTGCAATAGAATTGCAAGTAGAACATGCCGAGTATTTCATGAAAGATATCCACAACTTCCGAAGCCGAATAATAATGTGATAAATCGACTACTAAAAAATGTGGGTTGAGTGGAACCTTCCGTCCAAAAATCATTCGTAAGAAGACTAAAGTGGATGATGATGACAATGGTATAAGAGTTTTGGGATACTTTCATGCATTTCCAAATGCTTCTCTGCATGAGGCTGAAAGGGAGATAGGTATACCCTACGTGACAATTTGTCGAATTCTTAATAAGCATAAATGGCATCCCTATAAGTTCTACTGTGTCCAACATTTGAAAGGGACTGATTTACCTCGTAGAGTGGAATTCTTTGAATGGTTACTTGTCAAGACTCAAGAGGATGAACATTTCCTTGACAATATCATATGGACAGATGAGGCCAAGTTCACAAAAAATGGAGTTTTCAATAGACACAACAGTCATTATTGGGTGCCAGAAAATCTCCATGTTGTCCGCCAAAAGGGTTTTCGAGAAAGATGGCAATTCAATGTATTTTGTGCCATAAAGAATGAGTCAATTTTTTATATCGAGTTTTATGATGATAATTTGAATGCATCAAAATATGAAGATTTACTGATGAATGAAATTCAAATGATTTTAAATAATAGACCAGGATGAGAACGTGTATGGTACCAAATGGATGATGCTCCACATCATAATTCTCATTCAGTCAGCGAAGCTTTAACCGAAATCTTCGAAGAAAGATAATGGACCTTTTCGTTGGCCTCCTAGAACACCAGATGGCAATCCATTCGATTATTTTGTGTGGGGTTTCATTAAAAATATGGTTGACTCTACTCCAATAACAACAATGGAAGATATGAAATCGAGAGTTACAACTGCTTTCAATAGTTTGACTCCAGACTTGATCAGAAGCGCTACACATGACAATCTTTTGAAGAGATTACATGTTTGTTTAAGTAGAGGTGGAGATGCATTTGAACATATTCTGAAATACACTGGCGATTAAATTAACTCATTAATTAATGGGTTTATTATTTTCAGTTCGTGTTTCAGCGTTAATAAAACTATTGTTTGAAGAGAAGTTTCATTCGATAGTTGAGGAGTATTTTAAGTATTATCTTTTCATTGTATTATCCGCGACTAATTGAGAAACATCAAACGAAATCTGTTTCACAAAAATTAGTGATGAACAAGGAAACCATGTCAATTTCCGTTTGAAACAGTTTATCTCGAAAACGGTTCAAAATAGAAATAGTATTATCTGAACGAAGTTAATCTAAAATTGGATGTAGAGCTCAAAAATGTTGAAATATACAGGGTGTTCCATGAGTGGAACTCAATTTTTTCATGAGATCAAAGTATCTGCATTTTTTGAAGACCCTGTATGAGGCAAATGAAAATATGACTCGGAGTGAAGATGCTAATAGTATCACTCCACTCCATTTCAAATTTGATCGTTTTAGTGCAAGAGAGTTCAAGATTATCAGCATTTATAAAAGTTCATGTTTGGTAAAAAAAATATCGAAATTAATTTATATCTTCTGAACGGTGATGATAGGTATAGGGTAATAGTATATGAATTTGTTGAAAAAGTGATAGTGAATCATAATATGATATTATATACGGGGTGTTCCATTTGAAAAATCAAAGAAGCCGCTACTTTATAGTAGAAGCGACAACGCCGCTCCGTCTAAAATATTTTAGGCGTGTAGGTCATATTGACTCATGCATACTGTGGAATTTTCAGGTTGATCCGTTGAATAGTTTACCAGAAACAGCTAATTTACGCTCATCATGAAAAGCCCTGTATAGTTTTTCGGTGTCGCAAAAGCAACATCGCTATCTATACCACGGGTACTTACCACAAATACGACATTTTTCACTTCTACCTCTGAAATATATCAACATAACTGTGAAATAACAGAATATTTGTCAAAATTTTCCAAGAGAATAATTCTACGCCGTATATAATAAACCGTGAAGTGTTCAACTCCGAAAGTTGCTACCAAAATAAGAATGTTTTCAGGCATATAAAAATAATCTAGCAGGAGTTATAATATTTCCTACCTTCTTTAAGTTTAATCGTCAAAGTTTGGCGATAACATTCGTACAACCACAAATATCAATATTTTGTACGATTCAGTCTAGTTTTTTTGTTGAAACAGCACTTTTGATAAATTAAACATGCGATATCATATTTTTTCGAATTCAAAATGAGTTTGAAATATTGAAAAAACTATAAAATGAA
This sequence comes from Leptinotarsa decemlineata, assembly GCF_025532065.1. Lineage (NCBI taxonomy): Eukaryota > Metazoa > Arthropoda > Insecta > Coleoptera > Chrysomelidae > Leptinotarsa > Leptinotarsa decemlineata. The sequence continues at coordinate 1,006,553 of NW_027412572.1, read as the reverse complement.
CGATTTAGCGACAAGATAATTTTCAGTAGAGAAAAGAAACAAACTCTCAATTTTTCATGACTGGTGACAGTACCGATCCCTTTGGTGAATGATATTATGATTATTTCAATACGAGATCCACTATTCCAGTACACACAGTATTTTTCTGGTCATTCAGAATCTGAGTATACAGGGTGTTCCAAATTAAGTCGGCACCATTACCAACTCCGTTATTATTGATGCTACGAATTCGGTTGAATGGGCGAAATAGTACTATTTTTGATGGATTACCCTATGACAAAAACGAAAAAAATTAACAGTCAGGTTTTCACAATATTTCATAAAATGATATTTTTTTTTATGAAACACCCTACATTTTATTATGCACTTCGAATTGAATTAAAATTCCCAACACCAAAGCTCAAGTAGCCTTTATTTCACTAGTACATTTATTTCTTTCACTAATACGAAAAATATCTATGTTTTGGCAGATAAAACCTCATGATTGTCCAAGCACCAAATTTTTGTGATTATACGAATGACAAGATTCTGTTATTAACAGCAAAGAAAAAAAAAATGAGGTGGGATTTGAACTCGTGAAACCCGTTATTATCATATCGTACTCAATTGACACCACTGAGCTTTTTCGTATTAATTTAGAAAACGATAATTTCCATCTTGAAGTCCTTCCACTAGCCGTATTTGTTCTGTAGATCTGAATATGTCTGCTATAATGTTAACATTGAAGCTGTTTTTGTACAGAACTGAAAATACCGGAGCGTCATATTAATGCAGTTAGAAAAAAATATGTTTGATTCAATAAAACAGAATTATCATGAGTAATCAAGTTGCCTTAAGACTTTTTTGGAATACTATCTGTAAAATATTCTGAAATCCATCATGCTAATGTTATAAGTTATTGCAACTGTCAACTACTGTTCGAAATGCCGATCAAGATCAAGAAAAATGTGATATGTTAGAATCCTACTTGGTTATCCAGAAAAATAGCATAAGAACACTCCAGCACTGCAGCAATTCGTTTCCCGTCGCTGTGGTTCATCGTCGATTCAGGAACAATGAGAAAATTTTTGAAAAGAAATCTAAAGAAATGAACTTTGAACGTTCAAGCCAGTCTCGTTATACCTACACAGTAGGTTGAATGGACTGACGCCTATCAGAAAACAACTACTCCCCTAGCTAATACCACGAAGGGCGTTGGATTATATCCGACAGGCGTCAGTGCAGGAATCTTCACAGTAAATTGCCTGTATATGCAATTGGTAATACAACTGAAAGAGTCGACCTTCAATTTTGGAACGGGCACACACGGTTTCATTTCTTTAGATTTGTTCAGTGCCAGTTTTCAAGCATAGCTCACTGACTACAGTATAACAATTTTCAATTGAAGGTAACTCATATACAAATTGAACTGATAGCTAACGGCAACAATGTTGAATGTTAGAACTAAATTTTTACCGGGGTCATTTTTATTGTCTATGAATCGCCATTGTGAATAATTGGAAAGTAAGATGATTCCATAAAATTTGCCCCTCGTAACAAGATAGCTTCTGCATATCGATAGGATTTACGAGCGAATAGGTGAACCAGTTCGTTAAATACTTTGAAACATCGGTAAACTGATCAACACTTCGCAGGTCTATTATATTTGCGTCCTTAAAATGCCATAACAAGTCATTCGGTTTCTTCATTATCAAGCGCCCCTATCTGCATAGGCGTAGTGTGTTCTGTGTTTTGTATTTATTAAATATATTCTATTATATTTATTAAATAGACTGTTATATTTATTAACTTCAAAATATAAGATAGAGTTGGCCGATACTTGTTTTTCAAAAAACATTATCATAGATTTTCATCACATTCACACTTCATTGTGAGATAATTAGTTGACCCAGTCAGGTATGAATGTTCGTTAAACTCAGGTATAACTGTCATTAATTAGTTCCTAGAATATTATTAGTTTTTAGATAGGTAGTAATATTTCAAAAAGTATATATAAATCACAATGTATGTAGAATTCAGTTTGTTAGTGAACATGCTTGAAAAAGCTACTGTGCAGCGAAACACGTATTGCGGATTTGTTAATCTGTTCTAGTGAAAATCTCACAATGAAGTGTTTTTCAAAATACATCAACTTTAAAATAGTTTTTGAGGTGAGTAAACAACTGACAAGTAGCTGAATAATATCATTGAATTTCATTTATTATTTTTATAGTATTAAGTTGGATGCCGTAGCAGGTCCAAGTAAAGTACAAAGAAAGCGGAAGTTTATGTCGTTAGAAGAAAAACAGATTGTCTGTAGACTGTACGAAAATTTAAAAATACACTCCGTACAGTGGAAGCTGTAGCCCAGTGTTCATTTTTATCGGAAATATCCGTGTCGACAATTGAACACATTGTACGTGAAAAAAAGGTGAATGGGATTGTTCAAGCTCCAAAAGTACATTATCGTGGTAGGAAAAAATTGAATTGGACGAGTACCAGAAAAATTTTGTACGCTATACCATTCATACTTTCTTTTTTGAGAATAAAGCGTCAACCCACGAATCCACTAGGACAAAGGTAACGGATAATGATCTCATTCCAAAAATGATCAAAGAGAAGTTAAGGAAAATAATAAGAGAAGATTTGAAATGTATATATGCCAAACGATTCCGTAAATCTGTCTCAATAGAAAGAGAAGGTATAGTCTCATAGCAACGGAGATATCTTCGCTCTATTGGAGAAATGCGTTCTGCTCACAAAAAGATTTATTATCTGGACGAAACGTGGGTGAATGATCGTCACACAGTATCCAAGATCTGGCAAGATACTACTGTAACTAGTTATCGTCAAGCATTTGTGGACGGTTTATCAACAGGGTTACGCGGACCAACGGCTAAAGGGCAACGGCTAATTGTTGCCCATATAGATAGCGAGAGTGGCTTTTTAGACGATAGTGCACTGATTTTTCTATCCAAAAAAACCGGGCATTATCACGAAGCGCCCAACGCTTTGAAGGATGGTTTGAATCCCTTCGTTCACGAGTCGAGCCAAATTCTGTAATAGTAATGGATAACGCTTCTCATCACAGCCCATTAGTAGAACAGCGGCCAACTATGACCACCAGAAAAGCAGACATGCAGAGTGTATTAGGACAGAAAGGAATTCAATTTTCCGAGGACATGGTTAAGGCCGAGCTTATGAGTATCATTAAACAGCATCGTGACAGATATCGCCAGCATGTGGTGGATACAATAGCTCGTACTGAAGGCATCACCATTTTGAAACATCCTCCTTACCATTGCGAGTTAAACCTGATAGAATTAATCTGGGCTCAAATTAAGGGTTATGTAGCTCGTGAAAACATGACATAATATAAAATTTCTGATGTCCAACGTTTATTAAAACTCGCAATGGAACGGATATGGAAAGAAGATTGGGCTAATGCTGTAGCCCGTGTGATCAAGGAAGAAGAGAAAATTTGGAGATTGGACGAGATGGTAGACACTGTTTTCGACCAAATAATAATAGATTCAAGTGTGACTGGGGATTCCTCTTCGGACGAGTCAATGGATTCTGAAACTTCATAAGCATAACATAGGTAATCATTTCCTTGCTTTGTAGTTCTCTTTCTATATAAAAGGAACATAATGATTATTTTGTAAATTTTTCTGTTTTTTTGAAGTACTGTATTAGGCATAATAAGAAAATGTAATTAGTTTTACCATTGACACCAGGTAGCGCCACCTACTATAACAATTTTTACTATGTGTTTAAATACAGAAATTGACGTTCTAAGCCTCCTTTAAGGTAAAACCAAAAAATTCCATCATAGATTTATCTAGGGAAATTGCTGTTCTGAAAAATGTGGTGTACAAAATAAAACATGATGTAGATGAACTTACAACTCATACTGAAACTATAATTAATAGAATTGATGACCGAATTGTGTTGAAAGCAACACGTATTGTAGAAAGAAGGACTAAGGTATGTGTTCACCAAGAAGGCAATGTACTTAAATATTTGCTTGATATTTCACAGCTCTTCATTCGCCAAAACGAAGAAAAATTTTGTAGTAATGAAAATAATAAATATTTCCACATATGTCGCTCATTTTCAACTTTGGAAAGGAATTTGATGTGAGACTTTTTGTTGAGAATGTAGAAGTGCGTGATAAAATATTTTGAAAACGCGACTGTCAATATTAACACCTGTTCACAAAAAGGAATTGAAGCTTTAATAACATCTAATTATTATATGGGAGTGCTTTTAATAGCAGGTTGTTCTATCATCTTCATGTATCTACTCAAACTGAACGTTTTATCTTCTTGTTTGTTTTTTTTACAGTTAAAACGCCTTGGTGCAGGTATTTGCCCTCCTGAATTTGATGTCTACCATATTATATTTTTCAATGGCATGGGAGGTCAAGTTATACATCATTTGAAAAGCCTTCTGTCCCTCTATTACCTCTGTAATTTTTATTGAAATCGGTCTATTCATTATCAAGAAATCAAATGTTGAAAGTTTTAAATGAGAAAAAACAGAAAACTCGCTGTCGTTCATTTCAATGACTAAACAAAATCAACGGATAAATTTTTCGAAATGACCTCCATCTAGTTCCATATAATAGTACAGTTCACTCTCGAAAGCGTTCCGTGCATTATTCAAGATGTCCTGAATCAGCAATCGTCATTTCCAAACAATTCTCTGTCGCAGGTCTTCTAGATTTGTAGATTTAGTAGAGTACACTTTCCACTTCAGGTGTCCCCACAGAAAAAAATCCATCGATGTGAGATCAGGTGATCTAGCTAGCCACTCCACTCCACCCCTTCTGCCGATCCAAGGCATTGGAATGTTATTGAAGGAAATCTCCACTGAGATCACCTTCAATGAAGAATGGTCCAACAATATGATCACCAAGAATGCCGGCACAGACATTCAATATTTGTGGGGTTTGTGAATGTGTTTTTATCACCAAATGAGGATTCACATCGCTCCAGTAACGACACTATTCACTCCGTCACTAATATACATAATACTTTTATAACAATCACATTTTGAAAATACAAGCAAAAGTATATATTGAGGAATTCGGATATTCTAATAAGCATATTATTGATTTTTTTTGCCAGCATTAGTTAAGCTGATATCGCTTTCTGTTAGCAAAGTGTCATCTGCAAAGAGGTTTATAAATTCACAGTCCTGAATATGATTGATGTCATTTAGATATAAAATAAACAGTAACGGACCTAATACACTACCTTGTGGAACACCGGTATTGATGGCTTTTTTGTTGAAATCTGTTGAGAAAAAAAAAAAACAGTAGTTGTTCACATGGCACATAACATGGCGATTTTCACAATAGGACGTACCAAACATCGTATTTTTAAAGACGTTTCAAATTCGATCGACTAATATTTCCCAACATACATATCAATCACAATAAGCATTAATATATCAATAAACATTTGTCATACTTACCCTCAACTAAATTGAAGAACACAAACGAATGAAACGCAAAATCTGCACTCCACAGTTGATACGACATGAACTGTATCATCATCCATAGAGAAGTGACAGATACGTCGTATTAGAAATACAAAAATCAGGTGATTTTTATACGACCTATTAGAAGGCGGCATAAAGAAGTATTTGAAGTTTCACTTGCTTTACGACAAATTAAATTTGGATGAAGCTGACCCCTATTGTGCATTCTATACAAAAATCTCTGTTCTGGATTTTTGTGGGATACGCCCTATTAGAAATAAGGTAACGTATTGTATAATAGGTTTGGATTATTGGTCAATTTCCCGCTGAACACCTCACAAAACTGAAGTCGACGAACTAGCCTTATTTTGAAAAGATGGAATTTGTAGGCTTTCAGAATCCGAAAAACACTAGTAGCTGATACACCAGACGCTCTAGCTACTTGTCTAATGGATTGTCGATTATCCATTTGTACATTTCCTAAAACTGCAACTTCAACCCCATCATTTCTGACAGGACGGGATACTTCATATTTTCTGTTGTGAACAGAACCTGAAGTTCAAAACTTATCCATTAAATGTTTTATTTCTGACCGGGATATTATAAGCTTATATCGTCATAGTTACGCTATCAATAAAGAGGGCATAACTCCCTTGGGACATTATAGATTTTATAATTCCCTCTACCTTTCAAAAGTAAAAATAAATAGAAATGAAAACTGAACCATATTTTATTTATTCACGTCATTACAAATAATAAATGTACAATTTTGAAATGTTCCCTGAAAATTACTTCCGCCACTGGAAACAATTTCTTCTTTTGTATGGCTGGAGCTTCTGTTCACTACAGTCGAGGTACCTGCCTCTTCTGATGACAAAGTAGACAACATACGCGCCGTTTTATTTCCCAATTCGATGCTATCCTCCAAATACCCCTCCGCCACCGTGGAACTTCTCCAACCTCCGTGTCTTTTTAAGTTAGTCATAGTTGCTCCTGCATTGGCTAGAGCAGTAGCAGAAGTGCGACGAAGGCAATGTCCCGTATAGGAAGATGAGTTTGGCAATCCTAAATACATTGCGATTTTGCTGGGGATTTTCCCAAACATGTTTTTTCCAATTGGCTGAGATGTACATTTATTTTGTCGGAAGCTCAAAAAAAATCGTTCAATACCTTTAGGACGCAAAGACATATAAAGTCCTCATAAAGGCAAAGCGGAGAACTCTTTTTCATCCACAACTGTAAATTTCTTCGATACACCAGTTTTACTTTCTGGTACGTTCACTACCATAACGGAATCCCGGTCCTCTATATCCGATATCTTCATATTCAAAAGTTCCTGACTTCTGCATCCTTCAAAATAACCCATAATCAAAACAACCTATAACAAAAAAAGGAAATAAATACACACAAAAAGGAAAATAAGAAAAAAAATTACCTTATGCAATAAATGAATATCATTAGGAGCGTCCTTTAGAAATCTGATAACATCTTTAGGAGATAAAACAGCAGACTTTTTCGGCTTATAACTCTTACTCTTCCGTTTCAAAAAAGCCTGTAGTTCATTGAACTTGGTGATATCTCGTTTCTCATGTATAGTCACCATCGATTTTAGCATTGACCATTTAGTCCATAAAGAATTCGGACTATACGTTTCTGACTGAAACGAATAAACACAATTACTACCAAATCTACCGAAAAACATAGAAGATTCCTTACCAGTTCTTGAAAATATGCCAGAAATACAGTTTCAGTGACATCTTTTGGCATAACATTTTTCCGTGTCAGCCAGTCCAGATATATCTTGTATTCTTTTTGGTATACGGCTTCACTTTTCGATGGAATTGATGATTCTTTTGCTTGTTCAGCTTTTTTCAAAATATCCTCCATTATATTTGGGGTAGAAAACACGTTTTCACCGCAAACACAGCTTGATAACAAAGTTCTGTTTATAAACAAGTAACATAGCAACAACATAGCAACAAGAAAACTCTACTATAATCAACGGTACCTGATTCAAATATACCGGGTATTTTGTAAACTTTTTCTTTAAACATTCCCCACAAATAAAAATCTAATGGATTAAGATCGGGTGATCTCGCTGGCCAATTCCATGGTCCCAAGCGCCTCATCCACAGATCGTCAAATAGTCTATCCAGTTCTGCGCTCACTTCTCTTGTGCAATGTGCAGGAGCTCCGTCTAGTTGGTACCAACAGTTTCGATAATCTTCGAGTGGCAGATTATCCACGAAACTGTCTACAGTATTCTCCAAAATATTCAGGTAGCTTCTGGATGTTAATGACTCCTCGTATATCACGTACCTCAATTTGTTGTCCATCAACATGCAGAAGACATTAAAACTAAATTTTTCTTGAAATCCGGCTTCTTTTGTGACGTGAGGATTTTCACTGGACCAATAATGACGATTTTTTCTATTGAAAATCCCTTCTCTCGAAAATGTCGATTCATCAGTCCAAATAATTTTATTTAAAAAAAGTGGATCTTCTTGAATGCGTGTCAACAACATTTCACAAAATTCTACTCTCTGTTGAGGATCTTGAGGCTTCATTGCTTGAATTTTGGTGAATTTATAATCATGCATTTTATGTCTTCGCAAGATTCTTTGAACCGATGAATATTTTATACCCAAATCTTCTTCAGCACTTCTTATCGATGACTCGGGAAATGCGTGAAAATATGCTAAGACATTAATCTGGTTGTCTTCGAAAGTTACGGGTCGAGGCAAGTTTCTTGGTGCTTTTAAAGTTGATCCAAATGCATTGAAATTGTTCTGAATTCGTATAAATTTCTTGAGGTTCATTGGCGGTAGATTCGGATACATTTCATTGAACTTTCTACATGTTCTGCTGATAATTTTGTCACACTGTCCAAAAATAATAAACAAATTCATAAGAACTTCATTTGAATAGTTTTGTTTCATCGTTTTGAAGGTATTTGCAACTTCTGAAGTGACGAAAATGTCGATATTATTAGGAGAATGTCACAACGCTACTGTCAAATAGTAATCATGGCCTGCTTACTAAATACCGAATGGAAATACCATTCTGAAGGGACATTTTCACAAATAAATGTTCATAAGTCCGAAACTTGACTAGTTAGGTATAGGTATGATATACATAGAAAGGAATCAAATTTCAGCAGCTTTCCGAATTTTCAATAATATACAGGGTGTTCCATTTGAAATAATCAAATTTCAGCAACTTTTTCAAGCAAACGAAAAAACTGTATTTTTTTACCACCCTGTATTGAAGTAACGGAGATTAGGCTGATGTGTGGAAAGTGTCCAAGTATCACCTAACTCCAAACCAAATTTCGATATCATAGTACTTCTTAACTAAAAGATATCGGCATTTTTAAAGTCATGATTTTCGAAGAAAAAAATTGAAATTAATTTTTATTTCGAGAATGGTAACAGATAGGTATTGGAAAATATCAAGAAAAGTTGTCGGGCAATTGTTGGAGATTCCAAAAATAATATTATATACTGAGTGTTCCATTTGAAAAATCAAAGTTGCTACTGCTTTCTAATAGAAGCGGCAACACCGCATTGTCGAAAGTATTTTAATTGGCTAGAGAATGTCCGACTATGCCCCCCATTAAATTTTCAAATTGATCCGTTGTCTGGTTCACCAGAAACGTCTAATGTGCCATCCACCGTGAATCAGCCTGTATTTTGGAATGCTCTAAACAACGGTGTACATTTTTTTAAATTTGAACGTATTTAAAAGAGTTCTTTTCGATAATTAACTTTTTCAATATTGTTGATAGCAACAAATTGTTGTACGCCACTGCTTAACTGGAATGTATTTGGAACTCTTTCATTTGTTTCTTACACTACTTTTTTGTTAATTTTTCAGGTTTTCTCTGATAAGAGGACTATTACAATTGAGAAATGGTTAAAATGCTTTTTCTACTTTTCATATTCATGTTAAAAGTGATATCTACATTATAACTAGAAGTGGATGCCGTAAAGGGTTGCTAAAGAAACAATGGTTTACACAACTGCAAAGAGGGTTGAGTTGATTTAACTGTACTATGGGAATAGAAGTTGTGCTGCGAGAGCCGCTGAACTGTTTAATCAAAAACATGGGAAGAATGTGTCGTGACAGTATGTTTTCGATTTAATTTAATTGCAAAATTTCGCTCAACTGGATCTGTAGCAAATAAAAAACGGCAAATCGAACCACCCATAAAAAATGAGACGAAACAAGTGACAATTCTGGGCTATGTTGAGCTTGACCATACTTTGAGCACAAGAAAGTTAGCATTTGTTTCCGGGGTGTCACGAACTAGCATTCGGCGTATTTCAAAAACCAATAAAATGCATCCTTACAAGATCAAGTTAACGCCAAGAACTGAATAAAGATGATTTCGATCGACGCTTGCAATTTGGCGGGTTGGTTAGTGAACCAGCGGTGGAAAATTCACATTTTGTTTTCACCGTTTACTTCAGTGATGAATGTTCTTTTTTCTGGATGGCACAGTTAGTCGTCATAATTGTTGCTATTGGGCTGATTCGAATCCTCACATTTTTTATGAAGTGCATACTGAACGTCCACAAAAATTAAATGTACGTGCTGGAATTTTTGGTGACCGCATTTTTGGCCCATTGTTTTTGGAAGGCAATTCAACCGGACAAATGTATCTGGAGCTTCTGGAAGATACTATTGATCCCCTTTTCACTGATATTAATCGAAAATGACCACAAGTATCGGGAGGAACTGTTAATATTTCAACAAGATGGGGCTCCCCCGCACTATGCTCTGCCTGTTCGGCAGTATTTAGATCAGACTTTTCCGAATCACTGGATTGAGAGGCGAGGCGCAATCGCATGGCCACCAGACCTTTTGCCGTTAGATTTTTTCTCTGTGGGGTCATGTGAAAAGCAGAATTTACTGTACTCCTCCTGCATCACTCGAAGATTTACGGCGACGAATCACAAATGAATGTCTCCAAATCACTACAGAAATGCTTCACAATGATCAAGAACGTTTCCAGCAGAATCTCTACTATTATATGGAAGCTGGAGGTGCCCATTTTGAGCATATGCAAACATGAGAATGAAGTAAGTAAATTCTACGAAAGCGTTGAAGGGCCACACAAAAATATTTTTTTCGATTTGTATAATTCTGACTTTCATCTCAGAATTCTGAGTTGCAAGTCAGAATTCTGACTTGTATCTCAGAATTCTGACTTGTATCTCAGAATTCTGAGTTGCAAGTCAGAATTCTGACTTGTATCTCAGAATTCTGACTTGTATCTCAGAATTCTGGGAAAATGGGCATTTAAGAAAAACAAATGAACATCGTCGGAGTGCACTCAGTGAAGAGATCAAAATAAATGTTCTTCTCTCTGTCGACGAAAATCCCCATGTCCCCTCTAGGCAGATAGCTCGGGAACTCGAAATTAGTCAGTCTTCAGTGGCTGTAGCTGCAAAATGTCATCCATATAAAATAACAATCCTCCAGGAACTTACTGATCCAGATAGGAGACTTCAGTTTTACAAAAAAATGATGGATCTACTAGACAGGAATGTTGTACATAAAGAAAACTTATATTTTCTGACGAATCAACGTTTTTGTTGAATGGTGTGGTAAATCGTCAAAATTGTCGTTATTGGGCAGACAGAAATCCACACTGGATGAGCGAAGGCCACACTCAACATCCAGAAAAGTCAATGTTTGGGCAGGGATCGTTGGTGATCGAGTTATAGGACCGATTTTGTCCCAAGAAAATCTTACTGGAGCAAGATATTTAGAATGTTTGCAGAAGGACCTAGTTCCGAATTTGGCTATTTTGTTCCCTTGTCCTATAGAAGCTGACGTGCCAAATAGAAACATCTGGTTTCAACAGGACGGCGCGCCTCCTCATTTTGCAAGACCTCTCCGTGAGTACCTGAATGATGTATATCCAGGCAGATGGATTGGCAGAAGAGGACCTTATGAATGGCCACCTAGGTCTCCGGATTCAACACCTTTGGACTTTTTCTTATGGGGTTACTTGAAGAGCAAAGTTTTTAAAACTAAACCGGAGAATTTAAAAGAAGGAATAAGACAGTATTCAGTATTTTCAGTTAGTAAATGGACATTTTGAACACTTGTTAACGAAAGACTATTGATTTTGAATTCATTTTTTGAATTAGATAATGTTTGTTGAATATCTTTCAAATGACAAGGAGTAAAAAAATGAAATTTGGCAGGCATGTGCAACTTGTTGAAGTCATTAAAAAAAGAGTTGTCATTTAAAAAAAATTATCGATGACGTTATATCCCATATTCGAGACACACTGTATAATTTTTATTGCATTAAAATAAGGGCACTTTGAAATACTAATCGACGTGTCCGAGCATATTTCCGAAAGAAACAACACTTTTGATTTAGTGAATTTGTTCCATGTTAGAGACTCGCACTGTATAAAGTATCATTTATATCTTTTTTGAATATCGAGATTGCGTCAAAAAATAAATCTGCTGTAACAAGATATTCACTGGCAATCCGACAAAGTCGATAAATAGGACTATTATGACTTAGATTTGACTGAGGTGTTGGAGAAACATAAAGAACGTTATATTATTGTTATCAAATTAGGAGATAGCTTAGATAAAAATTGAATACAGTTAACTTTTCCATTGATCACCTTGTAAATGAAAATTAAACTGGCTATTCAGCATGTCCCCCTCGTAATGTTTTGAGGATTTTCCATTGTAGTTTTATTGGTTCATTTTCAAAAAATATCGCTTTCTAGGTCGGCATCACTAAGAAATCAATAATCGAAAAGCACATTTGTTAATAAGATATTCAATGGTTTACAGTATAAATGAAAAATATTAATTTATACCTACACTTTCAAACTCAAATACAGAACAAAATGTTTTTTTGAGAGTGATGATTGGCATCCTACCCAGAACAACATACTGTAATAAATACTGATTCAAAATACTACAATAAACACTATGGTAGGACGTTTCATCTGCTGAATAACAGATCAACTCGGACAACGATACAGGCATAAAGCTAGTCGACTACAAAGTTAGAATTCTGAGATACAAGTCAGAATTCAGACTTTTATCTCAGGGAATAATTATGATACATTCAGTATTATAAGGCAGTTTTTTGTATTTATCAAAATATGAAGATTATGAAATTTTTCTCATTGTTTGAATCGCTTCTTTCGATATAACTGGAGATACAATTGCGGTATCGCCAAAAACATATGCAGGCATTTCTTCTGCGAAGAATCCTGCACTGACACCTACCGGATACAATCCCACGCTTTTCGTAGTATTAGCCAGGGGAGTAGTTGTGTTCTGACGATCTCACTCCATTAAACTACTGTGTAGGTAAGTGAAGACTGGCACACACAAGTCACTTACAAGTCAGAATTCTGAGATACAAGTCAGAATTCTGAAATACAAGTCAGAATTCCGACTTGCAAGTCAGAATTCTGAGATACAAGTCAGAATTCTGAGATGAAAGTCAGAATTATACACATCGAAAAAAATATTTTTGTGTGGCCCTTCAACGCTTTCGTAAAATTCAATATGGTTCGTGCAAATTCAAAAAAATGTACACCATTGTTTAGAAAATTTCAAGATCTTTCAAACGATGTCGACTCGCCCCCAGTTCTCTATGGAAATTCCAAGGGTTGTTCACCCTTCTGCTCCGGGGTTGAAGTGACGACGCTCTAAATGGAGAAAAAAACTCTCCCTCCCAATAAAAATCGTTTTTCAGGATTTGCAAGATTAGTACCCAAAATCTCCATGTCAAGTTTTCGAATGAAAAAGTATCGCTTTCACGGTATTTTACCAATTTGTTTTTTTCTTCAGTTCCAAGAAAAACCTGAAGAATCGCTGTGCAACCAGTCGATCAAATGTCAAATGAAACACCACAAAATACATCAATCTATTATGGAACACTGAAATTTGGATAGTTATTCGGCTGCTTTCAAATTGTAGTAGTTTCGAAAATTTGGAAAATCACTAAATTATAGTATCTTTCACCAATTGAGCATTTCACTGAAATTGTTTCATACATCTCAATCGGTTATAAAGCTGTATAAAACTCATTAGATGCAAGAAATGTAAATATTTCAAGTAGGCGTGCATTTCTCTCCAATTCCAACGAATAACGTCTCTAAGTGAATGTTGCATCAAGTATCGGCAATAAATGGAACAGAGCAATAAGATAAATCTCTTCGTGCACTACGGCAAAGTCTCTCGAGAAAGAGGAAGATATCAATTCACACATAAACCGATAAATCTAGAAAACAATTCAATTATTTTGCATCCGTTTGACTGATGGTAGTTCTTGGAAAAATGATGGGGAAAAAATATTCAAAACTTTGACGATACATCAAATATGGACTGATAATTAGATTGAGAAGTGTTTACTGACAACTATTGGGTCTTTCATTCAACGGTTTATGAGATCACTTCAATATTTCAAATTCCTTTGAAAGACCTATTGATGTAATTATGAAATGTGTGGAATATATTATCGTTCGTCACGGCTTCTCTGAATGAAGCGCAAAAGTCCATAAAGCCGGCTTCCAACGGCGCGGGACTTGGCGAGTCTGGCTCGCGAATTGGCGAGTCACGCGCCGTGGAAGTGCGAAGGCTCGCCCGTTCGCCAAGCGGCTTGGCGTTCCCGTCGGTTGTCGGTAAATTTGGCACGAGTCAAAGGATGAACGAGCATCGCAGCATCGCAGGCAACTTATCGAAAACTGTTGCAAAAAGTTAAAAGAAGCAGTGGAACTGGCTCCGGAACTGACGACGTTGCAAGCTGTTCAAAGCGCCGTGGGAATAGTCACGGCTCGTCGACTTGCCACTTGGCAAACTGTTTGCCAACCCGATGAACTCGGCAAGTCACTCGCCAAGTCCCGCGCCGTTGGAAGCCGGCTTAACATGGGTTATGTTCAAGGGCGTTGCCAACGGGGGGCAGGGGAGTAGTTGCCCCCCCTAGAGATCAAACGTAGCTAGCCGCAAAGCGACCAAAGTGCGAGCAATTGACTTCCTTATCTATTGATAAATTATGCATCGCATGACAAACCGTAAATAAATTTACAAGGTTTAATGTATATTGTAGAAAGTATTGAAATATTCAGAATAACATAAAGATTTTGACATCTGTTGAAATTTATTATTGAATTTTTTTTATTATTCAATTTGTTGCTTTCAATTATTATTTTTTTGCTCACCATATAGTTGTCGATAAAGGAGACTGTCAGAAGTTATTTTGGAGAAGTCATTAAAATTTTGTTAGACTGAAAATACAGTTTCTTTGGCCATTCCTGAAAGCAAAAATAACTAGAGTCTCAACATTGGTGACCCCGACAAACGCACGACATGGAAAAAGATGCGTCGATAAATTCACAAACATCCTTGCTGAACAGACCTAGACGACGAACTGCAGGGATTAACAGGAATCTTAATACTTGTGATATACTGTTTGGAACCTTTGGTGTAGTAATGAATATTACTGGAGTTTTTTCCCAACACCAAATCATTATTTTTACACCTCGACACGTGTTTCGATCACCGAGTGATCATCTTCAAGAGGAAGATAAAACTAATAACCACTCAAAACTAAAGCTACTTATATTAATCAGGTACATCATACAGGTAGGTTATCAGTAATACCACCCATACAAGTGTACCACCCTAAATTAATTTTACAATTGGCCATTCTATTATTTACAATATGTCCTTATGTATGTTTAAATGTTACAGCTATATATAGAACAATTTTCAGCTATATAAAATTAGTTTCACAATATTGCCTATCTAAATATATTTACAATGTGTCTTTTTGTAGTAATCAGTAAACCCAAAAATATTATTTCAACAAGCTATATAGTATGCTATTTGGTATTGGTCCGTTATCGTTATTCATAATATTATTATGTTTATTTATTTCTACACTCTCATAGGCATCTAGTTGCCTGTTGTTATTAACTTGTCTAACTAATCTTAAAGAACTGAAGTATATGGAATGGTTTTGTTGCAAAATATGATGGGCGACTGCTGATTTTTCAAATCTTCCATATTTTAAGTGTGCTATGTGTTCCTTATATCTCACTTTAATAGATCTTTTTGTCTGTCCATAATATTTTGCATCGCAGTCCTTACATTCAATTTCGTAAATTGCAGACTTTTCCGAATTCTCGACTTTGTCTTTTGGACTTCCCAAAAGGTTCTGCAGTGTATGACTTGTTTTAAAAACCACCTTCATACCTAGTTCCTTGAAAATCTTTCCAAAGTTCTTCGTATATTGGTGGTATGGAACTGAGATGTATTTATCTTGGTTTTTGTCCTTTCTGAAAGTCGAGATTTCGACTTTCTAACACATGATAGGTTCACAAAAGAAAAACGTACAATACAGGAAATAGCAGCCACTAACGGTTTCCCGAGGGGTATTGTAGATGACATAATTAGGAAAAAGAAGTTTAGGTAAGAATGAACGAAATCTCGACTTTCAGAAAGGACATAAACCAAGATAAATACATCTCAGTTGCATACCACCAATATACGAAGAACTTTGGAAAGATTTTCAAGGAACTAGGTATGAAGGTGATTTTTGAAACAAGTCATATACTGCAGAACCTTTTGGGAAGTCCAAAAGACAAAGTCGAGAATTCGGAAAAGTCTGGAATTTACGAAATTGAATGCGACGGCGATGCAAAATATTATGGACAGACAAAAAGATCTACCAATGAAGCAGAAGAAACGAAACAAAGAGTGTATCAATGCATAGAAAACCACCCAGAAGTATGCATACATGAAGAAGCAAGAGGTAGCGATGATAAAAAAGAAGCTATCAGTGAATTTGAATTACTTTGTGAAACCTTTCCGAATGTCATCAACACAGCTTCAAATCCGACTGCAAATGATCAAAATAAGTTTCCAATTCGAAATTGTTTTGAAAATGATTTTCCTTGCTATAATGGTAATCCACAAGAATGGCCTTTGTTTCACAAACACTTCAAAAATATTTGCAGTGTATGTGATTTCAGTAATGAAGAAATTATGCTTAAACTTTAGAAATGTTTGAAAGGGAAACTAAATCCGCGGTAGCTGGGATGATGCTCACAGCAGATAATGTGAATTTGGTTATGCAAACACTCGATTTAGCTCTTTTTGGTGACATTTTTCAGCCCTGTCCAAAAATTACGACTAAGGTGTCATTCGATTCGTATTTTTGCCTAGAAAGTTTAGGGAAATGTACTGCGTACATTGAAATGTACTGCGTACATTTCAAATGTAGGCAGTATAAAAAAACATTTTGATGAACTTCTGGTATATTTACAAGAAGATTCTAATAATCTCGATGTCATCGTGCTCTCAGAAACATGGAGGATTGAGTCGGTAAGTGATTTAATTATACCACATTATACACGTCATTACAATGAATCAAAAACAAACCAAAACGATGGTCTAATAATTTACACAAAAAACTCTTTAGCGGCAACCGTTCTAATTGCTTCTCTTACCGACACAAACTTACTAAGAATAATCTTTCTAGCAGGAAATCTGGGTGAAACAGTCGAAATTGGTATTACTGCCTCATACCGACCCCCTTCTATTGAAGTAAGAAATTACCTGAATGATATAGAAAACTATTTTTTGAATCTTAGTAGCCAAGCAGTGGAATCATTTTTGGGTGACATAAATATAAATTTATCAGATACAGTCTCCCAGGACACTAACCATTACCAAAACCTGATGACCGAAAATGGTTTCACTTCTTGTATTAATGAACTAACAAGAGAAACTCGGGAATCGAGATCGATTATTATCGATCATATTTTTCTGAAAAGAAGCAAATCATCACTACATAAAATTAACTTTGAATCATCCGTTATACACAGTGATATGACAGATCACTATTCAACCCTCATATATATGTTCAAACCCAGCCTTACAACCCCAACACAAAAGAAAGTTAACACATATGAGACGGTTCGGTATGAAAAATTGAAATCTCGCTTAGAAAAAGAACTGTGGGTTAATGTACTACAGCACAATGAAACACAAGAATCATATGATGCTTTTAGCAATATACTTAATAGGTAAAGGAAACTACCGAAACTGTTACTTCAATAAAGAAAATATGCAAACTGAAACCATGGATCACAGTAGGCTTGATAACTTCTATAAAAACTAGAGACAACCTGAAAAAAAAACTTTTGAACGAATACTCGGGAGACTCAGAGAAGAAATATAAAGAATATAGAAACAAACTCAATAACTTACTCAAACGAACAAAAAAATCAATACTATAAAAAAAATTGATGAAGCTATTGGCAATTATAAACAGACATGGAAAATAATAAAGGAGATTTCTAACACCGAATCTAACAAAAATCATATAGAAAATACCACAATTATTAAAGAGAACAACGAATCCACAGTGAATAATGAAGAAAAAGCTAATTTATTCAATGAATTCCTCACAAATATAGGGTTGAACATGGCAAAACAAATTGAAAGATGTACTTTACCACGGAACTTTTTGAAAGAATCTTCAGTGACGGCGACCTTATTTCTCGAACCTATTGATGAAAACGAGGTGGTAATATTAATTTCAAAGCTCAAGAATAATTGTTCTCCAGGCCCAGACGGGATAACTGCAACCCTTATTAGAAATATACATCCCTATATATTGAAACCATTGGTCCATATAATCAACTTATCCTACTGAAATTTCAATATACTGCACCAATGGAAAGAATCTAGAGTCACCCCCGTTTTTAAATCTGGAAATCGAAATAAAATGAATAATTATCGTCCCATCTCTGTTATCAATAATTTCGCAAAAATTTTTGAACAATCACTTAAAAAAGACTCCTTGAATATTTCAATAGATATAAAGTACTGACTGAACGACAATTTGGTTTCGTCAACAACTCCAGCACAGAAAATGCCATAATAGATTTCATAGGTCAGACAGTGGAAACCTTAGATAAATCATCTAAGTGCTTGGCGGTATTCATCGATTTAGCAAAGGCATTCGATACCGTCTCACATGAGATTTTATTGAACAAACTCTCTTTATACGGAGAGAGTGCATTGGACTTGCTGCGGGATTATTTATCACAACGTACACAAAAAGTTAAAATCGGGGATCAACTCAGCGGGCCATTAAAAATATCTGTTGGTGTACCACAGGGAACCGTTTTGGGACCAATCCTGTTTCTTGTATACATCAACGCTATATCCCAAATACAAAATTTCAATAGCCATGTTATTTGTTACGCGGATGACACTGCTCTAATATTCATTGATGAGAGTTGGCATGATATTTCTAAGAAAGCTGAGGAAGACCTACAAAAATTGCAAGCCTGGTTGCAATTTTTGCAACCGCTTATGAATAATCTCAGAACACACAAACCCACCTGCGCTAAGAATATAATATGCAACTGCCCAACAATAGAAAAAACAACGTCTATCAAATATCTCGGCGTAGTCATTGATCAATATTTGAGATGGGATGAACACATTGCCCAAGTTATAAAAAGAATGAGAATTCTCATGTTTAAATTCTACACCCTTAGAGATATACTCTCACAAAAAAATATATTAATTTTATATAACTCATTAGCAGAGTCCATATTCAGATATTGTATTGTTGTATGGGGAGGCGCATTCAATAATGCTATTAATTACCTTCAAACAACTTAAAACTCATTACTGAAAATTATATTCAAAAGAGATAGACGTTTCGCAACGGAGAAACTATACAGAGAAACTAAAATATTCAACTTTAGATCCCTATACAGCTACCAATGTTTGATATGGATGTTCGAGAACATCCATAAATTCAACTATAACACTCTCAAAACAACAAGATCCGTCGAAAATTTACATATCAAAATTCCAATCTTCAAAAAAAGTCATACACAAAGATTCGTTTTTTTCTTCGGACTCAAACTGTACAATCTTCTTCCAACGCACCTGAAAAAAAAAAAAAAGGAATCCAAAGACTCACCTCATAATCCTGCAAAGCCGATCGCTGTCCCTTCCTTCCCATTTTGTTTTGTTTGGTTTTTCAGTATAAGGATTTTTTTTCTTTTTTTTAACTTCCATCTTCATCTACATTCTCATACTTATACTCAACTACTGCTGTTATTTGATATATGTTATTACATACACTATTTGAATACCTCATCAACGAGTGGTAGTCCAGTCATTATACTAAGTTCACCTCGGAATTCGAGATACCCAGCTGTAAGTCTGTAAATACTTGTATATTGACACCCTAAAAGTTGTCTCAAAACCTACGTATGGTAGGGTGTAAGCAACTATTAAATTTCAAGGTCAAAGGTCACAAAAATCGGTTTTTTGCGCTTTTTTTTCGAAATATCTCATTTCGTATGAGTTTTTTGCTATTTGTATTCATTATCAATATTGTAGAATACAAAATTCTCTACAAATTTTGTTTAAAAAAATTTTTTATACGGTGAACCGTTTTCGAGATAGAGGGCGGAGAGCACGCGGTCACAGCATCACTTCAGGTCAACCGGTGCCTCCGGTCGAAAACGCGCCATATATAGTTGATGAACTATCGATAAATCAATGATTATAAATATTTGTCAATTTTTATTAACTATTATATTATATTTTATCATTTTTTTCCTAACTTATCCACTTTTTATACAGTATTAATTTATTTAACAACACTTACCTGCCCATGTAATTGCAGAATTGTTAATGAAAATATAGGAATTATATTTGAATTTCAACCTAATTAATATTTATAACTTCTTACATAATGAAAAAAAAACAAATAAATTATTAATTGATCTTTTTATTAAAAAATTTCATTGAATACATTTATTTTTATTGAAAGTAAAGAAATGGAATGAAGGGTACAAAAACTACAATTCATAATTTTAATCATCTTCTTCCTCTTCATCGTCGTCTTCTGGCTGCTGGTAAATTTCAAACTGGTCTTCATTATCGTCTTCAACGACATTTGTCTCAAGTTCTTCCATGATTTCGGAGTCAAAGGTTACATCTTCGTTAATGTCGCTCTGATATGGTAGAGCATTGAGACAAGCTTGCCCATTACATTGGCCACAAGCTAAAGAGCATTGCAAGCCCGCTATCCTGCATCCGCATCGCAAACCACAACCACTCTTGCAGTTACATAAAATTGTATTTAGCAAATCTTCTGGAGCAGGTGGTAAAATTGTCATGATAGGCTCCAGAAAATCGTTTCGCATTGCCCAACCCTATACCTGGGGTTCCAAATCATGTCCTAACCAAGTTTGAACTTGATAATATACACGGTTGAAATGTTGATGAGCAGCTGCACTTGTTGGTGGAATATTTGAAAGCTGCACAGGTTCATTGAGTTTTGGTAGACTTGACGTAATGCATATAACGAAGATGATCGAGACTTTTCACAGATTTCGGAGCATTATAGACTGCCAATAAGGTTTGAGTTCCACTCTCTAATAATCTCTGGGCCGAACAATTTTCTTCCTCAAATGCTGCAGCTAGTTCATCCAAATTTGTCAGTTTCTCAAAAACTTTTAAAAATGATTTTTTCCCTTTTTAAAAAGCGCAGAAGTTGTGTCACAGCCACTTAATGTTTTTCTCTTAATTATTTTTTAATTTTAGTAAACGGTTATCAGTATTATTGAATAGATATAGATTTAATGCATGAAAAAAATGATAAAATATAATATAATAGTTGATAAAAATTGACAAATATTTATAATCATTGATTTATCGATAGTTCATCAACTATATATGGCGCGTTTTCGACCGGAGGCACCGGTTGACCTGAAGTGATGCTGTGACCGCGCGCTCTCCGCCCTCTATCTCGAAAACGGTTCACCGTATAAAAAATTTTTTCAAAAAAAATTTGTAGAGAATTTTGTATTCTACAATATTGATAATAAATATAAATAGCGAAAAACCCATAGGAAATGAGATATTTCCAAAAAAAGCGCAAAAAACCGATTTTTGTGACCTTTGACCTTGAAATTTAATAGTTGCTTACACCCTACCATATGTAGGTTTTGAGACAACTTTTAGGGTGTCAATATACAAGTATTTACAGACTTACAGCTGGGTATCTCGAATACCGAGGTTCTTACCTAATTTAAGCTTAAATGACTGGATTATGGGAAAAAAGCACAAAACAGGTGTTACACGCCTAGGTGTATTTTGTTCCACTCCGGATGAGTTTCAAAACAGAGCAATATTATTTATATTAAGATATACCTATTGTATTCACTAAGGATTACTTTGTGTATTCTTAGAAATTCTACTTATTTTTCCGACATTCTGTTTGTATATTGTTAACTAAATGAATAATTAGATACCCTTGAAATTGCTTTATCAGCCAACTGAACTGTAATAACTGGTTTTGTTCTTGTTGAAATGAATTGATTGATTTTCGAAGTAGAGTTATTATTATTATTCGTGGTTTTATATTTGATGAGTGTCGTTGTAAATTGAGCAACTGATCAATTGATATTAATTACTAATAGATACTAGGATACAAAACAAATGTCATGAAACGAAGTGATGAAGTTTGTTTGTGTCAAGAAAATGTGAGAAATCAATATTTTAACTATTCCATTCAATCTAAGTCTCAAGTACTTCCACTTATTGGAACATGCCTTAGACCGCACAGCATTGTAAACCAATACACAACATAAATTCTGGAGATGAATAGCTAGCAGCAGCAGTATTTTATTATTTTGGCCACAGGAAGCGGTCTTAAACGGCACAAACTGAAATGAATCGCTCGCATGCAAATTGAATTGTTTTTCGATTTATCGTTTTGTGTGTGAACTGATATTATTCTTTTTGCTGAAAGACGTTTATGTTACTGCAGGAACGATCTTATCATTCTTCTCTATTTATAGCCGATTGTCAATGTATAATTCGATTATCCAAGTTATTCGGGCAATTTATTCGACAGGCAGTCGAAATGATACACTCGAAGTTTCACTATGTATGAGATTTCCTCTTAATGAAGTGGTCGACTAGATCCTTACAATAACAACTCCATATTTGCTTAATATAATTGTTATTTTCAGCTATTCATGTCGATTTAATTAATAAAATAGCATACAATAGAAAAAATGGGCGATTGATGTAAGGAAAGGTTTGTCAAAATGAGAATTATTATTGAATTTTTACCAGAGGAAACAAGTATTGATAATCAACTTAAGTTTTTGGAAAAGTTGTCTGTCAAACATCGATATCGAAATTCTTTCCTTTGAAGATGGTTCAGATATAATGTATTTTGAGATACTCGGGCGAAACATAGTGCTTATATTTATAAATAGTATTTACAATATCGATATTACTTTTTCTTAAAAAGAAGTGAATATTCTTAGTATACTACAAAAAAGACACATTGAGAATAGAGTGTAAAAGTTTAAAATCTCTTAAAGCGTGAATAATGTTAAACATATAAAACGTAAAAATTTAAATGTGTAAACATATAAAAATATGAATGTTACAACAAATAATACAAACTTGTTCCGAATTAAAAGTATTCAGAATACTATAGTCCGTTCATAATTTGTCGATAGCTCACTGCAAGTTTGATCCTCATTAGAGAACTGAAATACAGAGAGGACAGCTAATATGATATAATAACAAAAACCAAACTAAAACTGGCAGTTTAAGATGTTTTCGACTAACCCACCTTGTATCTGAAGAAATACAATACCGCTATAAAACTTTTAATCCGATTATGTAGGTATTTTGAGTGGAAATGAGTGACCAGTGTCGTAGAGTATATGATTAAAACATTAGTTACTTTAAATAAATAAATATATTAATATTCTTAAACTGTAGGTACTGTAAACTGTATTTTTATTTTAAAAAAATTTCTTTATTTTATTCAAAAATAATAAGTTACTTGCAATTTGTAAAAGATACATTTATTTAATTAATACCTATTTTTAAATGATATAAACTACGATTACTTACAAAACTATTCAAATTCAAAATAAACAGGATCATCTTCGGAATCCGAGTCGTTTTGCAGGTTAATAATTAGCGGTTGTGTCTCTACAGTCGCATCAATTATATTGTCAAGATCCCACATTTTTTGTTCTTCTTCTATTGCATGTCTTACTGCATCTCGCCAATTTTATTCTGTAATATGTTGTAAAGACTCATATAACAATTCACGTACAGCTTGTATTTTATATGACGTATTTTTTCTAGCCACTTAGCTTTTCATTTGTGCCCAAATGAGTTCAATTGGATTTAATTCGCAGTGGCAGGGTGGAAGTCTAAGGACTGTGATGTTTCGTCTTTCCGCCATTTTGTCAACTACGTATTTATTGAACTTAGATTTGTGTTGCCGGGCAATTTTTAAAAGTTCTGCTTTAACCATTCCATCTTCGTAAGGCAGGGACTTATTCCGCAGCCAGTCAATGATATCCTGTTTCTTCCACGCAGTCGTTGGAAGTCTATCAACTAGTCGTGAATGATAAGGTGCATCATCTAATACTATAATTGAGTTTGGTGGTATATGTTCAATCATCTGCTCAAAATACTCTTCGAAAACATCAGCTGTCATCTCCTCGTGATAGTCTTTTGTGCTTTTGGATTCAAATTCCAACAAACCATGCTTAGCAAATCCTTTTTCACTGCCAATGTGAGAAACTATTAATCTACTGCCTTTACCAGAGGGTGGGGAAATACCAGTAGACCAACCTTCCATAAAGGCTTGCCTGGAGCTTGATATATTTTTATCTGTCCAAATTTTTGTGAGAGTATGACCTGCGTTTTCCCACGTTTCGTCCTGATAGTAAATTGGCCTTCCTTCAGCCCGAAATTTTCGTATAGACCTTAGATACTTTCTTCTCCAACATATTATCTCTTCCCGGTCAATCAAAAGTGATTTTCGGTCTGATTTCTCCCACCGGAAATTTAATTCTTTTAAAACTTGCCACAATTTGGTTCGTCCGACATGAGGCAAATCCGGGTCGTCTCTAACTTCTTGTAAAATTTTGTTTAAGTTGGGTATTTCTTTTTTGTAAAAAAATTCGTGAATTTTCCTTCGAATACCATTTTTGGCAAATTCATCAATTTCAATAGGTTTTCTCCCCCTCTTTAAGTATTCGTTTGTATTTGGGTTAGCTATACCTTTTTTTTTTCTTTCTGATAGGAACCTATATATTGTTGACTCCCCTACGCCCGTCATGTTGGCACAGCTCTTGATTATGTTCTGAACAGTGTTTGTGGGATTCTGAGAAACCAGAGCATCGTGAACGTTCAAAACAATAGTCTTCTCTCTTGGTGAATAGACAGACTTACTGACTGTACGCAACAGTACCGGTGTAAAACTTGATGATGTTGATGATGATGACGAAGCCATTGCAAGCAATCAAACAAAACAAGCAGGAACGAAAGGTACGTATATGTTTGTAGGAATATGAAAAAAAGTTACTCACGCACTGCACAAAATTCGCAAAATAAATATTAGAGACGTTAATTACTGCCGTAGACGCCGAAACACCAACGAGCCGTAAATTAAATGCGATTAAAAAATGTACTAAACCAAAAATTATTTTCGTTCGTAACAACTTCACCCTTTCAAGGTAAGTTTCGAATATGAACTGAAGCTTTATATTTAATGAATAAACACCTCAGGAACCTCCGCCTATGATTTTACGAGTTTTACGACCGTTTTATGACTTGGGCCCTCATTTTGTGCTATCGACAAATTATGAACGGACTATAGAACACATATTACAGTGTTCGGTATGTTTGTGAAAACATGGCCTATTATACTATGGGAATTAGGTGTTAGTCTAGTAGGCCAGTCCACTTTTGATTTGAGACCGAAGCTTGTGAACATATTTTCCAAATTGAGAAATTGATGTACGCTACGTGAGTTATTGGTGGAATCCAGGTTTATGTCACCAGCTAGAATTATATCAACATTTGGTTTATAGAGATTATCAAGTATAATGGAAAGATTATTGATGAAAATATCATAGTTACCATCAGGTGATCTATAATAAGACAGTAAGTACTAATAGAGTTTTATTATTTGAAGGGTTTCGCCAGGAAATTCCACAGATTTCCAATGATTTTTCAACAGAGAATTCTTTTAAGTTAATTATATTGTAGTTTAAATCATTTCTGACATATACAGCAACACCGCCTTTTTCAAATTTTTCTCTACAAGAAAACCTACCCAAATTATATCCTGAATTTTTTTTCGATAAAATAGACCCAGTAGTTGTATGAGTTTCGTTAAAACATAAAAATTTAAACTTATTATTAATGAGAATGTCAGACTATACAGTATTTACAGTATCACTATTCAGACTTCTAACATTAAGGGATAGAATGTCAGGTGCATATGCGCTTTTCCTATTCGTTAACTGTGGAAATACATTTTTTTGTGTTGTTGTGCTGATTGTTTTGTATTCTACATCGATTTTTTGAAGTTCCCTACTAATTCCCAGAATATTTTCTAATTTCGGGCTATTCAAATTTCCATTATACATTTCTGCATGATTCTATATTTTCAATGACTGTATTGCATTTTTTCTCCCTTCATCGAATGGAACAACACGCATCGAGAAATTTTCTCTCGGGCAGAATGATTGAAGTGGAATTTCTAAAACGCTTCTCGACCGTTTCCGGCCAAAAAAGAATGGAACGAGGCTGTTTTTCCGTATACCCTTATCGTCATCTAGACCAAACCAAGCTCGGTTGGATAAAGGACAAATATTAGTTTAATCAAATTTGTCGCGTCGTTCCATTTCTTTGAGAGTGTTTTTGCGATGCGGTTAGATTTACTTGATATGTTTTTGCTGAGAGACTGTAGGATTTGTACATGGATGTATACGAGGATCGATCAAATCCTGAGTTTGATGGAAAATATACCCTCAGAGATTTTCATAGACGATTTGGAGAGAAGAACAAACTGTAACCTACTGGTAAGAATTTTCTTGTATTGGTATAGATATGTTGATGATATCCTGGTATGTTTCACAGGAACCAACAAACAGTTGACTAACTTTTTGAATTTCGTCAGTTCTTTCCACCCTTCTACCACATTCACAATGAAGATGGACCAGGACGACTCTATAAATTTTCTGGAATTGATTACGATAGAGGTCTAATACAATCTTTATTATTAAATAGTTATAATCAAGCTTTGAAAGAAGTTCACCCAATTCGATGAGAAGAGGATAGAAGTTATAGAACCTTAACCTACTCAGGCCAACCCACTACAAATATTTCAAATTTTCTGCACAGCAAAGGTGTAAATATTGCTCTCAAAACCAACAACAACTTAAGCATGCACATTGAGAATAACGAAGATGAAAGTTCAGTTTCAGAAAAATCAGGAGTGTATAAATTATCGTGTGGGTCATGTCCGATGTTTTATATAGGTCAAACTGGAAGAGCGTTCAGAGCCCGCATAAAAGAACGCAATTATAGTTTCCAGAATGAAAAAATAAATTCCACATATACCACTCATCTAATCACAGAGGGACATGAGTTCAAACATGAATACAAGCTCCCCCATTTCCATCTGTTGGAGATTATGAAAATAAACAAACTCAAAAACTGTCAATATCTTATGAAC
Source organism: Leptinotarsa decemlineata (assembly GCF_025532065.1). NCBI lineage: Eukaryota > Metazoa > Arthropoda > Insecta > Coleoptera > Chrysomelidae > Leptinotarsa > Leptinotarsa decemlineata. Next base: position 979,477 of record NW_027412572.1, on the reverse strand, counting down.
GATCAAACTGAATTGAATAATTCGTCGTTATTGAATATGTTCATTTGAAAGTAAAAATGGTTATAGTCTAGTTCACATGTACTCGATTTAGCTCTTTTTGGTGACATTTTTCAGCCCTGTCCAAAAATTACGACCAAGGTGTCATTCGATTCGTATTTTTGCCTAGAAAGTTTGAGGAAAGGTCCTAAAACGCGCCGATAAAAATTACAGAAGTTATAAACAATTAAGTGAAAAAAAATGAAGCTTTAGTTTTTTCTTAATATCTCGGAAAATTTTCAAAATTTTAGAAATTTGAAGAAAGATTTGAAAAGATCAATGAATTTGCATAAAAAAGTTCCGACTCTCGAAACTGTATCTCGATTATTTATAATTTTTACAGAGCCCTGAAAATCGAGCCAAAAGCGGGTAGTCTGGCTTCCGCGCGCCTTTCGACACTCTGACATAAAAACAAAAAAAATTATTTAAACATAATAAATGTAAATATTAAGAAATGAAAAAATTCAAGTAATGTTGGGATACATCAATAAACAATAATCCGCAGTCAAAAAATTTGTATCTCAATTTTAACGGTAATTATAAATTTATAAATTTGTTAATTAATAACTTTTTCTGAATTGAAAGTTAATATGAAAATTCCTATAATTATTGAACTAAAACCCTGGCATTTTTCTCCTTTGGTAAAGTTATCCTTGAAAAGCAAAACAATAGATTACCGTTGCCAAAATGAAAAAAATGTTATTTCAATTTTTTTATTGACAGTTGAAAATTATAATTTTATAAAAAATACATTACAAAATTGTTTTCTTATTTTTCATTGTTTCAATGTCTCATGGCTTAAAACCAATTATTAATATTTTTTTCATTTTTTACAGCTATTGTTAATGAATTTATTGTAAACAAATACATTGTTTATAAGCAATTCGAAATTTTTTTTTGCATTATGTTAACTGAAAAAAATCATGATTTTCACAAAAAAAATGTGTGTGATTATTACACTCTTTTTTTAATAAATAACGATCAATAATTGAATAAATAATAGGACTACAACTTCAGTAAAAGGCTTGAATTGTTGATGAATTCATAATGAACAAAAAGCATATATATCATAACTGCGATAGTTTGAAAGTTATTATAATTTTAAAAGCGAAGGAGCGAATGAAAAAGGCAAGTATCAAGGTATCACAATATTGAAAATTAAAAAAAAATAGAATAAAAAAAAACACATAGTAACTTTTATTATAGAACAAAGTATTGAAAAAAAAAATGTTTATAACAATTTTTTTTAAATAAACAATTAAAAAAAGAATAAAAAAAGTTTTTCCAAAACCTCAAAGAACAATAGAATTTATGATTAAAAAAAAAACGGTTCCTTAATTTTAATATTTAGTTGCAAAAAACGATTGTTAATTTACAAACGCATTTTTTAGCAACAAAGAAATTTTTTCAAGAAACCATTTTTTTTTCTAAAAATCATAATTTTTTTCATAATGCAAAAAAAATTCTTGAATTACTTATAAACAATGTATTTGTTTGTAATAAATTCATTAACAATAGCTGAAAAAAATTAAAAAAATATATTATTGATTAGTTTTTAGCCATGAGACATCGAAACAATAAAAAATTAGAAAAAAAAATTGTAATGTATTCTTTATAAAATTATAATTTTCAATTGTAAATAAAAAAATAGAAAATAACCATTTTTTCATTTTGGCAACGGTAATCTATTTTTTTGCCTATTAAGGATAACTTCATCAAAGGAAAAAAATGCCAGGGTTTTAGTTTGATAATTATAGGGACTTTTATATTAACTTTCAATTCAGAAAAAGTTATCAATTAACAAATTTATAATTAACGTTAAAATTGGGATAAAAATTTTTTGACTGCGGTTTATTGTTTATTGATGTATATCAACAATACATGGATTTCTTAATTCCTTAATATTCACATTTGATATGTTTAAATAATTTTTTTTGTTTTTATGTCAGAGTGACGAAAGGCGCACGGAATCCAGACTACCCGCTTTTGGCCCTATTTTCAGGGCTCTGTAAAAATTACAAATAATCAAGATACAGTTTCGGGAGTCAGAACTTTTTTTACGCAAATTCATTGTTCTTTTCAAATCTTTTTTCAGATTTCCAAAATTTTGAAAATTCTCCGAGATATTAAGAAAAACTAAAGCCCCATTTTTTTTCACTTGATTGTTTATAACTTTTGTAATTTTCATCGGCGCGGTTTCGGACCTTCCCTTAAACTTCTTAGGCAAAAATACGAATCGAATGACACCTCGGTCGTAATTTTTGGACAGGGCTGAAAAATGTTACAAAAAAAGTACATGTGAACTAGACTAGTTAGGTATATTTACAGATATACTTTCGAAAAATTTATTGATATTGTTAATGAATTCATACCTGACCTTTTTAGATAGATTCATTCATTAGGCAGACGAGTAGGTAATAGGTTAGAGTATGAAATGGCGTAATTTAGAAGTAACTTTCATTTTATGCTTGATAAAGTTATTGTATAGCGAAATACCTGTCGCGGTTTTTGTAAAATCTTTTATAGTGAAAATCATTCAATAAACTGTATCAATTAGTTTTTTAATATGGATTCTCATCAAGTATCGTCACCAACGAAAATGATGATTGTGTAACAAATAACGAAGAAAAGACCGATATATTTAACAAATTTTTCATTAACACAGGGATAGAAATGGCTAACAATATCGAAAAAATTGATTTACCAAATACTTTTTTGAAACAAATTATCTAAAGCAGGGGTTCCCAACCACCGGGAAAGTTTCAGGTGGTACAAGTGAGTGATGTGAGCAACATGCTGTTAATAGCAAACATGACTCAGCTCACGGATCGCCAGAAAAATGAAATACCCATAACCCAGTGAACGATCTGACATCTCTGTTTTTCTATAACATTGGAATTTATAATTCCTAGGTAATAAAACACTTTAGGAATTGTACCTTGCTAGTCGTAGTGAGACGCTTTTATTGCCGGTCGCTGTGGATATGGTTCAGGCCGTGTTAGGAGAAAAGGCAGCCAAAGAAATTAAAAAAATACCACTGTCAAAAACCACAGTAAAAAGACGAATTGACTATATGTCTGATAATATTGAAAAACAACTGGGTTTGAAACTTCAAGAATGCACTTATTTGATACTTCAAGTTGATGAAAGCACTGATGTTACAAACATAGCGCAGCTACTTGTTTTCGTGCGATTTGATTATAATGAAGAGGTGATAGAAGAGTTTTTTCTGCAAACCACTTGAATCAAATACCACAGCGGAACTCATTTTTAGGTTATTCAATGAATATGTGCTAGGCATTCCCTGGTCCAAGTGTATTGGCTATGTCAGGAAAATTGACAGGGCTAGCAGCAAAAATGAAGGAAGTGGCTCCTGAATACAAAAGCACGCATTGTGTCATCCATCGAGAAGCATTACCTGCTAAAGGTATGCCGGAAAATCTTAACTCCGTTCTATCAGATGCTGTGAAAGTCATTAACTTCATAAAGGCTGGGGCTCTAAACACAAGAGTATTCTCCTTGATGTGTGAAGAAATGGGTGGCAAGTTAAAAATTTACTCCTGCATACAGAAGTGAGGTGATGAAACCAATGGGCAATTGAATATAACTGTTAGTGTGCCTCAGAGAACAGTTTTGGGACCCATTCTGTTCCTTGTTACTACAGGGCTCACTTCTAAAATGGATGGAGGCTGTTTATTAAACATGAGATACGTTGTTGAACTGTACGAACTGTATTATGTTGGGTAGATAGCAGTGAAAGAAATCGAGTGTGTTGTTTGTGAAACCGAATGCTTTTAATTTCAGGATCAAAATCTCGTGGTTAAGCAGCCGCTAGACAGTACTATGTGACTTCACGCATTTACGTCAATGACACAATAAAACGTGTTTTGAACAAAAATAAAAACAATTCAAAAATGACATGAAGAAACCTTGCAGATTGGGGTGTTACTACAAAATCATCCTGGCAAACAAATAGCCTGCCAATTGAACTACGTAGACCTGCGGAAATCAATGACTATTTTTTAAACGTGGCTGGACATTCAATAGTGAATGATGACACTCTTTCATTCTACAATAATAATAAATTGAACGCTCTTATGAACTTTTTCCTCACCAATATATGTGATGATGATATTTTGACTGCTATCAGAGAAATAAAATTCAATGCTTTAGGTACTGACAATATAAATATCAAGATGATTTCTTTAGTGATACCACACTGTATTGATGAAGTTAAACATATTTTCAACGAGTCCTTCAGACAGGGTATCTTTCGAGATGTTCGGAAGGTTGCTAATATAATTCCAATTCCGAAAAAGAACGCACCTACCACGTTCAGTGACCTACGCCCTATCAGCATTCTGCCCTCATTCTCTAAAATATTCGAGAAAAATGTTTTCCGTCAAATAAGAGCTTTTCTTGAAGAAAATCGAATACTCCCATACGAGCAGTCTGGGTTTCGCAAAAAACATGGAACACAGAATGCCCTCTTGAAAGTAATCGACGATCTTGCGAGATTCAGAGGTCAATCAAAAGTCACCATTTCAGTTCTGCTTGATCAAAGTAAAGCCTTCGATTCAGTTAATTTCGATTTACTCATCAGCAAGCTCAAGTTTATAGGATTCGATGACATTTCTCTCAAATGGATGACCAGCTATCTCACAGGCCGATCACAGAGGGTTGAACTGGATGATTCCTCGTGTTCATATCTAAAAAAACAGTCTCAGGTGTACCGCAGGGAAGTATTTTAGGACCCTTGATGTTTTCAGTATTCATTTTTGATTACCCCACTTGTCAAGTACATCTATACGCAGATGATATACAGCTATATTTGTTTTCTCATAACACCGATACAGAAAGTTGCGTGGGCAATATAAACACAGAGTTGCACAAAACATTCCTATATTCGGAGAATAATGGACTGAAAATCAATCCAACTAAAACTTTGGCCTTATGCATAGGGTCTCAAAGACAAATAGTAGAAACTCAGTGTAACTTTAGGCTCACTCTCGATAACGCAGACATTGACTGGGTAGACAGTGCTAAAAATCTTGGCGTAACCATAGATAGTTCTTTGTCTTTCTACGAACATGTGACAAACATTTTCAAAGTATCATTTTTCAAACTCAAATCACTATACAAATTCAAGCATCAGTTATCAGAAGAAATGAAACTCAGGTTAGTTGAAACTCTTATTTACCCCCATATCGAGTATTGTTGTTCGGTGTATTACAATTTTTTGTCGCAATATAACAAATAGAAGTTACAACGTATACAAAATGCCTGCATGTGATTCTTATGCTGTTTACCATATGGTGAACATGTCACCCCATTTTTGTTAAAAATGAAAGAGCTGAATATAAGGTACAGAGTCAAATATTTGATAAAAATGTTTTTGTTGAAGTTGCTTCAAACTAAAACACCTAGTTATTTATATAGTTTACTGAGCAGGCATTCTGACATACATATGGTCGATTTGAGAATTAACTCATTCAACATACCTAGACACCGTACTTCCAAATTTCAAGGATGTTTTTCTTATATAGCCCCTTCCTATCTGAATGAAATTTTACCCCTTTTAAATCATAAAATTCATCAATTTAAGAAAGAAATAAAATCACAGATGCTTACTGCTCAGTGCTAATTTAAAAGATTTGAAATTCAATGTAAAGTAGTGCAATGAAATTGTTAAATTGACCAAAATAGTCTTGAGAAAATTAAGAGTTATTAGCAACTAGATGATGTATTATTTTTTCTCTTCTCTATCATTGTTATGATACTGAATAAGTATGTTAATAATTATTTTCTTATACTTACTGAATAATTTTTGAGAAGGGTGGAAGATAGCCTTTGGCTAACCCATTTCCTTCTATGTATAAATGTATATTCATGCATAATGAACGATTTTATTAATATTATTTTTTCACCGTAGTGTGCGCTGGTCAGGCCCTATCTCCCAAAGCCCCGACACATTCGGAAGGGCGCGCCAGCATTATCAACTCCATTATCAACTCACCCCACACCGTGGGGTGAGTGATCATTGGGTCCGAGAATCATGTGCCCTGAGCAAGCGCAGTAAGCCAAGAATAACAGACTTCTGCATCTGTGCGGCTAAGATTTTTGCCTTAGTGCGTCAAGCCGGTATGATTTTGAGATTCGAGACTAGAGAAGACATCATTCCACCAAGGACTCCAATAATCAGAACAACCATCTTGACAGAGTGATCTGGATAGAGTCTGCGGAGTTCGAAGAGAAAATCTCGATATTTTATTCGTTTTTCCTCCTCTTTTCTGACGATATTCGTCTCGCCAGGAGCTGAAAACTCCACGACAAATATCGTTTTGGTCTGGTGTCGAGAAGGACTACATCAGGCTTATTAGCTTGTATGAGACTGAGGGTGGGGAACGAATAGTTCCAATAAATTCGGCACCTCTCGTTTCCCACAACGGATTCAATATCCCCCGGAGCGTAGGGCAACACCGGTGTCTCGTCAATACCGTAAGAGTGCCGTAGATGTTGATATAGCACTCTTAGGGCCGCGTTATGTCGATGGATATAGGCCGAGACCGCATATGCTGGACATGCTGATAGCAAGTGCATTAGGGTCTCGGGCGCCTCGCGGCAGGCCCTGCACCTTGTGTCAGGAACCTCTATACCCATCACGCGACTGCGGTAGACTAAGGTGTTGAAGACACCATCCTGGCAAGCCATGATGAACCCCTCAGTTTCCGACTTCAGCCCACTCGACCTGAGAAAAGCGAACGTCAGGCGCTTTGATAAGCCAAGGTCTTCAGTGTTACTGAAGAAGACCCCATGCATCGGCTTATCCCTGTGTCTCCGCAGAAGTAGGGTGATCTCTGCGACTTTTATCTGAGCTTTTTGCTGAACGGGTTTCAACTCGGTGACAGAGTGGTAGTCACCTCGTTCAGAGTCGAAAACTATACCGAGTTCATCAGCTGTCCGAGCAGCTGCCCTAGGGAGAAATGCTCCAGTTTCTGCTCTCTCATGGTCACGGACCATGCAGAGAAGGGGATCCGAACTCCTGACGACTTTACAGGCTGTATCCAGTACCATTCTGTCATGTAGACACTCCAAACTCAAAAGTCCACGACCTCCCTGTTGTCGGGGTAAGTACAACCGTGGAACGGACGATTTGGGATGCAAACTCCTATAGAGATGCATCATTTTTCGGGTCCTTACGTCGAGTTGATACAGCTCCTCCCTAGCACACTTCACTACTCCAAACGAGTAGAGTAAGACTGGAACGGCAAGCATATTTGTTGCAGCTACTTTGTTCTTTCCCGACAGTTCCGATGACCAGATCTGTCGAAGTTTGTGCTGATACTTGCCGCGGAGAGAGTTTTTCACTGCAGTTACCTCTTGTGAGTGGCGTTGTTCCACCCCGAGGTAAGTATACGTCTCTCCGGCATCGAGATGGTGTAGGATGGTTCCATCTACGAGCTGCACATCCTTTCCGTAGTCCCCGCATCGTCCTCTTTTGAGATGAACCATTGCATATTTGTCTATCCCGAATTTCATACCGATAGCATGCGTGTACTCTTCCACCACCCTCAAGGACTGATGGAGATCCTTCTCTCCAGAGGCATAAAGTTTAAGATCATCCATATAAAACAGATGGGTGACCTTGTGCTTCCGGTTTCCGGGGGTGCCACAGTTATACCCTCGAGTGTTTCGGAGCGCAACGGATAATGGCAATAGTGAGATGCAGAATAGAAGGGGACTGAGGGAATCACCCTGAAATACACCCCTTCTGAAAGTGACCCACCCCTGTCGGCGGATTATCCACAACACGTGGAGGCTCTTGGAATAAGCGAGAAGGTTTCTCGCGGAACCTAAGATTTTCCGCGATACTTCTCGCTCGCCTCACTAGTGACTTCTTGGCAGCCACTAGCATTCGTATCCTATCAAGGCAGTGCTGTTTGGTGATCAGCAGCACGCCTTGGTGATGGATACGTCGTAGATTGGCAACTATTCGCCGCACTGCGGGCGTGAAAGGCCTATTGGCCGTCCTGTAGTCCATCACACATTGGATACGAGACGCGTGTTGTCTCGCCGACGTGATCTTAGCCTCCATCTTGTGTACACGCCCTTCAATCTTCCGAACCGCAAGACAGGGATTTCGTCTGTCCGATTCGGAAAGCGATTGGACGACGTTATAATATTATTAGTATAACTCTGTCGAATGCCTCATTTTGATGATATTTTGTTTTGGTTTCTTTTATGAGGTCATTTAGTTTATTACGATGTTTTTTAAAAGTTTTTAACTTTCTATTGGGTGGCGTCATATTGCATAATAATAAACAATCGCCTCTTTCATTGAGGCTACTATATCAAAATACATCAATATTACACCAGTTCCGTAACTATCCACAATCGAAACGAATATGACAGAACCCATTTGATTAGCACAATGCAGTTTCCGGAATCCTCAATGCACTTCTCCCGAATGAAACGACGCTCCAGAGTGCATCTAGTCGACAAAAAGGACATCAAGGAGCATGCGATTCATGCGAAAAGTGGGAAAGCCTCTGCAAACGAAGGAATTCGGGTTCAGTGTCGCGTTGTTTTCCGGGCTGGTTACTTCGCCATCGATGCGACTCTGTTGAAGAGTTTTCACGCGCGACAAACAATTCCATGGCATGTTTCCTCGTTGGTGATGGCTTTGTAGGATTTTATTTCGATGGTGGGTTTTGATATTTTTCGAAAAAAAGTCAGCATAACTCGTTACTAATTTTTTCTGAACTTCTTGTATGACTTGTTGACTATTTTTTTGCACTCAAATATTTTTGGATGAGTCTCTGTTACGAGGTATGAAGTGAAAAAATATTTTTGTCGTATGCCGGCGGGACCCCCCTAATATTTGCTACAAAATAGCGTATTAAAAGTATTTTTACACCATTTTTTCGACCAAATAGCAATTAATAAAACATAGTCATTCAATTTTCAAGGAAGTTTTATTATGAACAATAGATATGGATATGATTAAATTCTGTCACAAATGAATTGGTCATTTTTTTAGCTGATACCACTATTGCTATCTCGCAAACGGTAGGTCGTACAAGGACGGTTAAATGAAACCAAAGTTGCCTTTTTAGGGATGCAACACAACGGTATTTTCAGATCCATAAAATCATCAACGGTTTCAGAGATATTTGCAAAAACTGAAAACGACAGATTTAATTTTTCTGCTCTACCGCCTCCATTTTCAATAATATCAAAAAAATTACAAAGAACGTTTTGCTTTATTTCATGAGCTTTATAATCTGGGTTTCTTAAATACGGACCTGTTTATTGTTTCATACATTTTCGTAGTCATTATAATTACAAATTCGTTGATATATCACAACATACATATTTCCCGACGTTTCTTCCCGAAACCACATCATTACTATCATTTTTTATTAAAACCTCGAGTTTCCGAATGTTAATGAAATCCAGAGTTCCCCTGTCGATAATGTCGTTCATTGAGATCATAAACAATTCTATTGACTGAAATCCAACAAAATTTCTCATAAATCCATTCATAATTTCCAAATATCTTTTAAAAATTTGTAGCTACCCAAAAATTTCTGTTCAGAAAACGAGGATATCAACACGGGGATATCAACAAGAATTAACTAATGAAAATACTGTATTAGAAAAGTCATAGATGATTCTCACGAGAAACATGATAAGCGATAACTTCTTTTTTTGAAGTAAGCCATGAAATACATGAATGTGAATGTCAAGTTAATTGATACACACAAAATGGAAGTTATTCAAATCGTTGCGCGATTTTAAGGAAAAAACATGAATTTTTCCAATGTCGCAAAAGTGGATATGCTTTTTGTATATTCGAGATTTGTATATTCGAATCTCTGGCAATGTATCAGGAATTGTATCCTGAACGACGACAACCCAATCGTAGATATTTTCAACAAATCGAAAATACTTTTCGGAATTATGGATAATAATAATAATAATAATAATAATGATAGTTTATTAACCGTTTGTTGGTACATTAGGTACATATGGTAAGTCAATATTATATTATAATTTGTTACACTAAAAAATAAAAAAAATAAATTAACGGACATATACAGTGTCACCGATAAAGTCCGCATCAAATAAGAAACTTTTTTATTTATCGTTTTATGTGAAATTTGATTTTGGCAGTAGATTTTGCTTGAGAAATGATGTCAAATGGCGTCTACAAAATAGGTCACGTGATTTCCTTAACCTGTCAAAATTGACATTTAAAAAAAGAAACATCGAAAAATTACATTATTCTTCAAAATATCCAAAAATATCAAAGGATAAAAACATTTTCTTTTGTAATTTTATACCCGCACACCAAGTTTCAAACCCATAATAAGTATTTTATATTTTCACTATTTTTCCGCAATCCTGCTTTTTCTACTCATCAAAATTTAAGCACACCTGTACTAAATCATTTATTTTAACTAAACTCGTCACCGAAATTCTTTTTTTGTAATATAATAATATTTTAAGAGCCTCTTTGATGTTAAAAACAAATTTTGAAAAATAAAAGTTGTCAAACTTGATGCAAAGTTCATCTAGTTTCAACGGGGCTTTCATGAGCAAATGGCCTCAGAATATGAATTAGAACAAAACGGAACATTAGAAAACAATATCTTAGAGTGTTTATTGTTTTTTTAACAAAAAATACAGTGGAATTCAATCTTAATTAAAAGGAACTGAAAATAAACATGTACCTATACCTAATAGCAAAAAAACACGAAAAAAAGACTCACGACATTAAATACACTACATTTCTGTATGTCTTCCATCGCGTTCTATGCAGATGATTCTCCTTCTTGATACATTTTTTATTGAGTTGCTGATACTCACAGGGTTTATGTTTAAAATAGAGTTTCTAATAACAGTTTCTAGGTGATTCACATCACGAAAAGGTCTTTGTTCATAAACGATTTGTTTTAAGTAACCCCACAAGAAAAAATCTAGTGGGGTTAAATCTGGCGACCTAGGCGGCCATATTTGCTCCATATTTCGCCCAATAACTTTGCCCCTAAACATTTCTAATAGTTTCTCTTTGACTTGTCTTGAACTATGAATAGGAGCCCCGTCACATTGATACCACAGACTGTGTCTTATTTCAACCGGCATATTGTCCACTATATCACTGATCTCAGTATTTAGAAATTGCAAATGATCCTGAGAAGTTAAATTGTGTCTAAAAAAGAATGGTCCCATTACCTGATTATTTAAAACACCGCACCACACATTTGTTTTAAATGAATATTGGTCCCGACATTCTATAACAAAATGAGGATTTTCCTGAGCCCACCACCTACAATTCTGGGAACTGACTACGCCGTTCGATGTGAAGGTAGCTTCGTCGGTCCATAGGATTTTGTAAGGAAATTTTCTGTTTAATTCTACTTCTCCTTGGTACCAGACAGAGAAATCTAGTCGAACATCGAAATCTCTTTCCTTTAAGGTATTTATAAATTTGGGTTTGTAGGGTTTGAATTTATTTTTATGTAAAATTGCTCTTACGCTTTCTCTTTCAACGCCAGTTCTATCTACAATATTGGTAATACTTGATTTTCCCTGTTCGATAACATCCAGGCAGACATCCAACTGAACCTCATCATTATTGCGTGATGGATTATGACGTTTTTTAAAAGTATTTTCAACTGAACCAGTCAGTTTAAATTTTTTTAAAATCCTACTTACAGTGGATTGCTGTACATGTCTACCAGGATGTCTTGCGTTAAAAATATCAATCACTTGTCGATGCAATGTGTTTTCACCACAAATTAGCACAATTTCAATTTTTTCTTGTAAAGATAACATATTATTTTAATTTTCATACATTACATTGAACTAACGGGCATTAATTTATTCAGTGACAGTGACGTTTTCTAAAACACATTATGTAGTTTCATATTTTTTCACAGCCTACCCAGTTTTTTTAAATTAGTGTTGTTAGCGGAGTAGGTAAATGTAAATACTATGAGTTTTTTCTTTCATTGAATGGGCTTCAAGAATCACGAAATGATGTTTCCTAATGTTCCGTTTTGTTCTAATTCATATTGTGAGGCCATTTGCTCATTAAAAAACTCAAGTACTGTATAGTTTTGAAAGCCCCGTTGAAACTAGATGAACTTTGCATCAAGTTTGACAACTTTTATTTTTCAAAATTTGTTTTTAACATCAAAGAGGCTCTTAAAATTATTATTATATTACAAAAAAAAAAATTCGGTGACGAGTTTAGTTAAAATAAATGATTTAGTACAGGTGTGCTTAAATTTTGATAAGTAGAAAAAGCAGAAGTGCGGAAAAATAGTGAAAATATAAAATACTCATTATGGGTTTGGAACTTGGTGTGTGGGTATAAAATTACAAAAGAAAATGTTTTTATCCTTTGATATTTTTGGATATTTTGAAGAATAATGTCATTTTTCGATGTTTCTTTTTTTAAATGTCAATTTTGACAGGTTAAGGAAATCACGTGACCTATTTTGTAGACGCCATTTGACATCATTTCTTAAGCAAAATCTACTGCCAAAATCAAATTTCACATAAAACGATAAATAAAAAAGTTTCCCATTTGATGCGGACTTTATCGGTGACACTGTATATAAATAAATAAAATCTTTCAATTCGTACATATGAATTGGAGCGTCAGTATATATAAAAAAAACAAACAATCAATATCGTTTACCATTTGAAAACTTAACAGTCATGTAAAATCTGTGTCTATCAAATTATCATTTATAAACTCTTGGTAACTATAATAGCACTTTCTAAGTAAAAAATTTTTAATTTTGTTTTGAAATACCTTATCATCGTCCATTTGTTTCAGCTGATTTGGTAACTTATTGTAAGAACTGATTACACTGTACCGTGGGGAGTTCTCATATAATGAGGTTCTGTGCTGTGGAATTCTTAAAGAAGCTCCATGCCGTGTATTATGTTCGTGCTCGGATCCATTTGTCGCAAGAACCGATAAGTTATGTCTTGCGAACAAAACACATTTTAAAATATAAATGGATATGAGGGTTAAAATCTTTTTTTCTATAAAAATAGGCCGACAACTATCCCTGAAATTCAAATTAAATATAAGTCTAAGGATTCTTTTCTGAGCCACAAAAACTGTATTTAAGTCTCTTGCTCTTGCTCTTTTGAAAAACCCTCCGAAAGAAAATGTACTGTTTCTGAATGTGATGGCGATAATGAAATCGGCGTTTTAGGTGAGTTCAAAGAAGATTCACAATAATGATGAAGTGACATTAATTTGATTTAGGGTTCATGGAAAATAAAAAAATTGAGAACAAGGAAGTATCTCTGAGGGAGATTGCTCATAATTCGGCCATATCCACTACGTCTGTACGGAAAATTTTGAAGAAAAATAAATTCAAGCCTTATCTAATAACTATAGAATAACTATAGTTTCTCTATGGAAGCGGGTAACCTAGGTTTTGCCGACCATCATCTTCTAATAAAGCCAAAATTGCATTGATACATAGAAAAATAAAAAAAAGAATAAAGAAAAAATGAAGAAGAACAGAGAAATGAAACTTTCAATTTATTGAAAAAATTAGGAACAATAATTAAATTAACACTTATAGAAATTTCAGCAATTATTATAGTAAGGAAAGAGAAAAAAATTGCAATTTCCTGCAATTACAGTAGTAAATAAAGTTTTCTGTTTTGTAATTTCATCATTTCTAGAACTATTTTTTTAAATTTCTATTTCGAATCTATAGGTTGTTTTGATTTGTTTCATATTTAATGGCAATATATAATAATAATAATAATAATCTTTATTCAATCCTTACAGATCACATACAGCATGATATAGGATACGTCACAAATAAAAAACCGTGTGATAATAGACAAATTTACAATTAACAATATTAAAATATCACAATTCAATAGATTTGTTCACATATACATGAAAACATATATAACATATATACAGGGTGTCCCTGGACTTCCTTTTTTCCTCTCGGGAATGTATAGATGGGTCAAAATATCACCAGTACTTCATATAACTTTTTTTCCTAAAATCCTTCGTTACCAAGTAACGGCCCTCGAAGTTACAAAATGAAAAATGTTTTTCTTTGATAACTTTTCGAATGAATATTCAAAATCATCCAAATTTTGGTAATTGACTAAACAAATGAATTTCTTCGATGAGCTTTCATGCAAGAGTCAGTTGTTTTGCTACAAAATCAGGAACGGACTACCCCCGATGGTCCACACCCCAAAACTTTGAAATGACAGATATTTTTCAATATTTTTCAACAAATTAAGGTTACTTGGACAATTTTATGAATAAAAGTACTCGTGTGGAAAGTCGATCGGAGCAACGAGTCTTGATAAAAATGTAGTTTCACTCGACGACATCAAACCCGCTCGTCCACCATTATTTGAAATGAATAATTATCAAATCAGAAATAATAATGATAACGTTAATTCAACAACATTTATCCTGAGATGTGTACCATTATTCGAAAATATTAGTTTTTAAGGAAGATGGAAATGATAGGTGAAATGTTCATAACGAATTTTTATAATGCAAACAGGTTTAACTAACGAAACTCAAGAGCCTCAAGAGCAAACAGAAATGAAAAATCCGCTACAGAAACTGCTCGATATGACCACCTTCTCTCTCTATACATTTCCTTAGTCTACGAAGACACCCTCTCTGTACTTGAAATAGCATTCCAGGGTCGTTTCGTATGGCTTCACAATGTAATGTTATTCTATTCAACAATGCATCTCTTGTGTGAATAGGTGTAGCGTAAACAAGGCTTTTTAGATGCCCCCACAGAAAGAAATCCAATGGATTTAAATCCGGAGACCGCGATGGCCATGAATATGGCCCACCTCTACCAATCCATCTATAATTGTGGAAAATATGGTTCAGATGGTCACGCATAATCAAACTAAAATGAGGAGGAGCGCCATCATGCATAAACCACATATCTCTTCGGGTTTGCAATGGAACATGTTCCAAAAGTCCATTCAAATCGTTCTGAATGAACTCCAAATAACGTTCTCCATTCAATCGGTCCTGTAGCACGAATGGTCCTATAAGATGGTTTCCTATGATACCAGCTCAAACATTCACGTTGAATTTCCGTTGGTGTTTGGTTTGCAATATCCCATGGGGATTTTCTTCGGCCCATATATGGAGATTATGAGAGTTGATAACTCCATCTCTACTGAAACCTGCTTCATCAGTGAATAAAACTCGATTAATAAAAGTCATATCCTCTCTTTGCCTATCCATGAACCAATTGGCATATTCCAGTCGTGCTGGAAAATCTTGAGGTGTCATGGCATGTACCTTCTGGATGTGAAATGGGTGGAGCAGTTGTTCCCTAATTATTCTATGAATAGTGGACTTGGATGTATGGAACTGTTCTGATAGATTTCTGATGCTCATTGAAGGATCATCAGCGACGGCTTCCAAAATATTTTCCTTCAATACAACGGTACGTACAGTCCTAGGAGCGCCCTCACCACCTCGTTTTGGCAAAACTGTACCTACAATAATATCGAAATAAAACAACGTGCTCAAATTAATTATCAATTATTACATACCTGTCTCCCTCAAGCTGCGATCGACACGCTCGAATGTTTCTCTTGACGGTACCGTTCGATTGGGAAAATGCTCGGAATACAGACGACGAGCTTCTGCAGCATTACAAAATGCTCGTCCATGAAATACATGCATATCTGCATATTCATTGAATGTAAACTGTTCGGCCATATCAAAAAAATTCAAAATATCCTATAGAATATTGACAATACAATGATAGTCATATGACAACGCACCACTCAACAAAACAAAATCGCATTCCAGTTTCTCATTTTTTATCAAAACTTTCTAAAAGGTTTTTTTGTCAACATCTGTGAAAAAATGGAACATAATTGTTTCCTGGATATTTTTCACCTGATCATGTGCAGCCGTTTTTGTAGTTCATTCGTTTGCTTTTTATTAGTATTGTAAATATTTTTTCCAATGTGCGTTTTTTCAGCTAAATTTAGATTGGTGTTAAAGAATTTCTCCCATAAAATTATAATTATCAGTGAAACTCCTCAACAGTTTAGCTGTGAAGAAGAATTTGAAACATTCGAATGTTGAGTTTTATGACATTCAGATCAACACGAAACATGATTATTCCACACGTATTATGTACATACAAAATATGGAATGAATTCGATATTTCATAGTAGAGTAGCTTGTTACTTTAAAAACACCACGAATCTACAGAACTTGATATTTCTTTTGAAAAAATATCTGCTATCACAATTGTGACTTAAACTTCCATATAGGTACTGTACTTTTTGTTTACGACTTCATTTTAGCATACTTTGTATTATTCCTGTTATAAATGTTGTTGAATTAACGTTATCATTATTATTTCTGCTTTGATAATTATTCATTTCAAATAATGGTGGACAAGCGAGTTTGATGTCGTCGAGTAGAACTACATTTTTATCAAGACTCTTGCTCCGATCGACTTTCCACACGAGTACTTTCATTCATAAAATTGTCCAAGTAACCTTATTTTGTTGAAAAATATTGAAAAATATCTGTCATTTCAAAGTTTTCGGGTGTGGACCATCGGGGGTAGTCCGTTCCTGACTTTGTAGCAAAACAACTGACTCCTGCATGGAAGCTCATCGACGGAATTCATTTGTTTAGTCAATTACCAAAATTTGGATGATTTTGAATATTCACTTGAAAAGTTATCAAAGAAAAACATTTTTCATTTTGTAACTTCGAGGGCCCGTAACTTGGTTGCGAAGACTTTTAGGAAAAAAAGTTATATGAAGTACTGGTGATATTTTGACCCCATCTATACATTCCCGAGAGGAAAAGAGGAAGTCCAGGGACACCCTGTATTCGTACATATGATCAAACACATTTTGATAGTGTGGTAACATTTGTCTTGCAAATATACTTTCAATTTTGATTTGAATAAATGTTTATTTTGTTGCTGTCTCAGGTTTGCGGGAAGATGATTGAAAAACCTTATACCTCTATATCAGGGGCTTTTTTCTTAGAATGATGAGCTGTGTGTAGGAATTCTGATGAAGTCTCCGTTTCTAGTTGGGTAACCATGGCAATGAGAAACTGTTTGATACATCTCAACATGTTGCATAAATAACATTATACATTTGAAAACATAAATACATGGAACTGTTAAAATTTTATATTTTTGAAAATATGGTCGACACGATTCATCTGGTTTCAGATTGAAGATGAGTCGAATAATTCGTTTTTGGGAAACAAATATTCTGTTTGAGTTACTGGAGCATCCCCAGATGTTGATGTTATACGATATGTTACAGTAGATTAGAGCATAATATACATTGATGAGTTCATTGGTATTGAACATATTTTTTAATTGCAATATAGCGTAGTAACCTGTGTTCACTTTTTGCTTATGGCATCAATATTATTTTCCCAACTTATTCTACTATCTATATAAATTCCAAGAAATTTCGTAACTTCAGAAAGATGAATAGTGCTATTTTTGACAACCACTTGAATATCAGTCACAAATCTCCACCTAGAATGGAAATGCATACAGACTGTTTTCCCTGCGTTCACTATCAAAAAAATTCTTTCACACCAATTCATGAACTCTCCTGCTGAATTATTCAGATGTTTTGGTAAGTCTTCAGGACTTTCTGCATCTATGGCCAATGTAGTATCATCTGCATAGAGAACTACTGAATTTGAACTGATATAGTCAGGTAGATCGTTTATGAATAACAAAAAAATAAGCGGCCCCAAGATCGATCCCTGAGGAACTTCCCGGTCCATCTCATAATATTCAGATGTATGCTCTCCGATTTTAACTGATATTTTCCTGAAACGCATGTATGACATCAGCCATGACAAGAAATTTCCACGAAAACCAAGGGAATATAATTTTCCTTCGATTATCTCCAGGTCAATAATGTCGAATGTCTCGAGAAGTCGAAGAAAAGTGCTCTCACATATTTCATTTTATTTGGTGAATCATAGATATATTTGAAAAAATTGTACGAAGCACTTTCGGTCGACTTACCTTGAGAGAAACCATGCTATATACAGGGAAGGGCACCAAAAACGAAACAGATCGAATATCTTCAAAACGCATGTGTTCTGGGAAAAATGCAAAACACGTCGATTTTTAATCCAAAGGGGACATCTTCCTATCAAAACTTCAACTGTCATACCTTTTCTCTCGGCCCTGGGTGACTATCATCCAAACAATTTAAATAAGAAAAGTAGTAGGTGTGACACATCGTTAAAAAGGTAAAAAAACCGGGAAAAAAACTGTTTCGTATTCCAAATTGTGATACTTTATTCGCAAGATAATTTGACATAAATTCGGTGACAATGCATTATGGAGTTTTTCTAGAGGAAAAACCAAGATGGCGGCTTCACAATGGTGGACAAGATTTGCAATTATGGTCCGATATGATTCAAAACTGATAAGTAGTGGTTTTCAGGGTCGAAAATTATGAATTGTTCTTCAATGCAAAAAATCAAGATGGTGGCTCCAAAATGGCGGAAGAAATTTATATCCATTTAACCCGACCACGAAAATGAATTCTTCAAAACGCATGTGTTGTGAACATAATGCAAATACACGTAAATTTCGAATCCAAGGGGGACAAATCCTATCGTTACCTCAACTGTCATACTTCTCTCCCCACCCCTTGGTCATTCATACAATTTGATTAGGAAAAGTACTAAGTGTGAGACAGCATAGAAAAGGTAATTCCGTAAGTTATTCAGACATGTGAGTGTTCGCTACTTAACTTTCCATTTTGGCGCTCTATTGCAGGTGAAACAACTGTTTCGTTCTTCAATTCACATTTTATTCGAAAGGTAATGGAACAACTCACGAAAAAAGAACAATTGAAAAAAATTACATAATCCAATCATCGCAAACTACTTTAATTCACAGTAGATGCTCAAAGTGCTCGCTATGAACTGCCATAAATGAGTATGAGTTATTCTCAAAAAGTTATTTGATGACATTCGTACCTTTGAAATAACAATTGACTTACTACGCCTATGTATTGGTATAATAAAAAACCTTGTATTTAAAATTGACGTGTTTTTGCATTAAGTTCACAACACATGTATTTTGAAGAATTACTTTTCGGTGTCGGATTAAATCGAACCATAATTACAAATTTCGTCTGCCATTTTGGAGCCACCTTCTTGATTCTTTGCATTGAAAAACAATTCATAATTTCCGACCCTGAAAACCACCAGTTATCAATTTTGAATCAAATCGGACCATAATTGCAAATCTTGTGAAGCCGCCATCTTGTTTTTTTCCTCTACAAAAACTCCATAATACATTGTCACCGAATTTATGTCAAATTAGCTTGCGAATGAAGTATCATAATTTGGAATACGGAACAGTTTTTTCCCGTAAGAAGGCGCCAAAACTGAAAGTTAAGTAGCTAAAATTGACATGGCTGAATTCCTTACGAAAACATCTTCTTAACGATGTGTCACACCTACTACTTTTCGTATTCAAATTGTTTGGGTGATAGTCACCGAGGGGTGGGGGAAGAGGTATGACAGTTGAGATTATGAAAGGAAGATGTCCGTCCCCCTTGAATTACAAATCGACGTGTTTTTGCACTTTTTTCAGACCATATTTTTTTTGAAGATATTGGATCTGTTTTGTTTCCGGTACCCCACCTTGTATTGTTGTGGTTCATAGTAAAGAAATGATTTCTGTGTTAGGGATCCTTCAAAAGAAATCAACATCCATATCGTAGTACAGAAGATGCCATATTAAATTTAATATCGGATATTAATATTATTTTATTAAAACAACAATAAAAATAAAATAAAAACAACAATAAAAATTAATTGGCGCTCCGGGGCGACTTCACTGATTCTAGTGGCGCATTTGCTTTTTTAGCTGCAGGAAAACCCAGAAAAACCTGCAGCACCACATCATCTGAAGATTTTGATCTAACAATGTCCTCTCTCTTATAAAACAAAATGTAGGGTGTCTCCAGAGGCTCCAATAAATTCAATGCATCACCAGAACACTTCGTGACACGACTATCATCAAACTTAAACCAGTCCGTTTCTTCTTTGACCAAGGCGTAATGATGACCAAATTCACCGCCAGAACCACAGTGAACAATGACTGCATGAATATTATAATAGTAGTCTGCTAGGTTGAAATGTTCATCTATTTCGAACCTTCCAAAGAGTTTCTTGCTTCCGTTAGAGGTTGAATCTTGTTTGAAAATCATCAGTGTTATTATTAGATTGACTGGAGCCTCAGCTATACTTGTTTCCTTATAACAGTCAGTTAGTTTGGCGCATGTTTGACAATACAGTTGATCATCACCTGTTAAAAATTCCATTTTCAGATGGTTTAATAATAAGCTTCGCACGGACTGGTTATTAGTCGTATTAGGAAAAGCTAGATGAATTTCCAGAAATTCACATAAGTTTTTGGTACTTCTTGAACATTTACCACAAAGTAAACCAGAGAGGATTTTTCCAGCAAAAGATTACCAAACACAAGACGAGATGGATTGTACGGAATCATTCAGTCCAGAGCGGTCAGGAGTATTGATTTTGCTATTGTTTTGCTCACGAAAAGTATTCAACAAGAACCCCAAGAATTCGGAACAATCCTCTTGTTGTCCCAACGAGTATCTAGTGGACTTCATAGACTCCAGGAAATTCGTTGGAGGGAAAGATGATACCTTCTTACGAAACTGCAGCTGCATGAACAGTTGTTTGAGTTCGATGGATGAGTAGGAAACATTCCCGTTCTCGTTCATCATTAAAACTTCGTTCTTGAAATTCTTCGTCATGAACAACACTTGTAGAATGCTATTCATGTAGTAAGTGTTTCCTAAATTATCCAATCCAATTTTCTTCTCTAGATTTTCAGGACAACTAGCTACTGATTCGTAAGGAAGAACATGTTTCACAGAATCTCCATAAGAACCATTTCTCAAGCTGCGATCGATCCTTTCAAGTGAAGAAGGGTTTCGTAGAGGGATCGATTCGGCTCTTGCTTCAAGAAGCTCTTTCACTGAAAGAGTACCAGTTTCACGAGGACTGCAACTCATTTTTTTGGGGCAAGAATGACCTGAGTCCACTGACCGCACTGAAAAAGAAGAAGGTGGATCAATCAGTTGTGAATTAACCTTAATAGGAGACTGATGAATTTTCACATATTACGGCTTGTTTCAAAGAGGTTTCAGTTCCGTACTGAAATTAGGGCAATGCATGATCTCATCAAAATTATGTGAAGGAGGAATAGTTCCAAGTAATGAAGCAGCATTGCTACGTTGAACAGCAATACTAATTCTTTCTATCAAAAAAGGGGTAGAACGGTGATCTTTCGTTGCTTGACCTATTCTCCTTCCGAGTTCATGAACGAATAACAGAGACTCCGGGCCATAAACACCAAAAGTTTCAACCTCTTCTGGATGAAACAGATAGTTGTTTCCAAGATTTTGGTATTTTTTCCTTTTCAATTTCTCGCCAGACAATGCTGCAGTTCCAGCAGAATTGGAACTTTCGGCTAGATGGGAAGCCGCGACCGTGTCAACGCAAGTAAAGTCCCATACCACAGGTTTACCGTATTTCCATGGTATGAGAGACATGCCATCTGGTCGTTTACCATCATCTCGACTGGTACCTAAAGGTTCCAGAATTGCAGGAACATCCGCTGACAACATAGCTCGTTTCAATATGTCGTTCACTTGGTGATGTCGAGATATACGCCCTGCACTTCTCCTGCAACTCAAACCATGTGTACCTTTCTCATCAACTATACTACCGCAAACACAAGTATGAGAAACACAAATAGATGAACCCATCCTAAGTCCTAACTGCTATTCTGAAAGATTCATCGTCTAATAGTGTTCCTCGGATATATATAAAGCACTAGATAAAAAGTACCCAATCATATGCATTTTCGTAGATCTGTCAAAAGCCTTCGACACCGTCTGCCATGAACGTCTAGTACGGCATAAGAGGGCCTGCCTACAATTTACTGAAAGACTACTTAACAAATCGTAAACAAATGGTTGAAATTGAAGGAATTAGAAGTGACTTCGGAACCGTCACTTTTGGAGTCCCACAAGGGACGGCGCTCGGGCCACTTCTATTCACAATTTATGTGAACAGTCTAATGACATCTAGATCTGAAGGTAAACTCATCAGCTTTGCAGATGATATGGCTGTTTTGTATGAAGCAGAAACCTGGGTATAATCCAGTCATTTAAGCTTAAATTAAGTAAGAATTTCGGAATTCGAGATACCCAGCTGTAAGTGTGTAAATACTTGTATATTGACACCCTAAAAGTTGTCTCAAAACCTACATATGGTAGGGTGTAAGCAACTATTAAATTTCAAGGTCAAAGTTCACAAAAATCGGTTTTTTGCGCTATTTTTGGAAATATCTCATTTCCTATGGGTTTTTTGCTATTTGTATTCATTATCAATATTGTAGAATACAAAATTCTCTACAAATTTTGATTGAACAAATTTTTTATACGGTGAACCGTTTTCGAGATAGAGGGCGGAGAGCGCGCGGTCACAGCATCACTTCAGGTCAACCGGTGCCTCCGGTCGAAAATGCGCCATATATAGTTGATGAACTATCAATAAATCAATGATTATAAATATTTGTCAATTTTTATTAACTATTATATTATATTTTATCATTTTCTTCATGCATTAAATCTATATCTATTCAATAATACTGATAACCGTTTACTAATAACAAACCTGTGCAGCTTTCAAATATTCCACCAACAAGTGCAGCTGCTCATCAACATTTCAACCGTGTATATTATCAAGTTCAATCTTGGTTAGGACATGATTTGGAACCCCAGGTATGGGGATGGAAAATGGAAAGCGGGGATAAGTGAAAGTACTCGAACGACCTATAAATAGTCATCTCTCGGAGGAATCAGTCCAGTCATCACCCGAAGACGATTGTAGATACTAACAATCGAAACGTCGTAAACTAACGTGACTTGGAATCTCTCCACTTTTTATTTTTATTTTCTACTTTTTATTTCTTCATTTTTATTTATTCAATTGTTCCTTTTTTGACTTGGATTTTATTTCACTATTATTTCATTTCAGGTTTATTTTGGTTGATATAATTTTTATTTTCAGCTATTCATTTTTAATTCTCCTTTTTTAGTTGTTTCAGTGATTTCAAATAATTTTATATAGTAAAAATTATGTTTGCACATGCACTATTTTTCTTCATGACCACTATTTTATGGTTTATTATATTAAGGTATCATCACACAGAAGCTTCAGTGATTTATCATGTTTATTTTCTGTTCTATTTCTATCTACTATTTCAAGCGTTGTAAATTGTTGGAAAATAAACATTATTATTATCCCAATTTGTGGCTGCCAATTGTGGCTGCCACAGTGTGTGGCTGCCACACAATTTGTGGCTGCCACAGTGTCCGAATTTTTCCTTTCGAATGATTCACTCGTAATGGGTATTGGTATGTGTGGATTTGTCTGACTGTCAATAGTAGTATGTAAGTTGAGTTGGGAAAAGCCTATTTTTAACAGAAGCACAATACATATTACTGTTATGTGAAAAACTTTAGGTGAAATACCCCTGACTCCATATGTCTGCAATTTCAGTAATGATATGGCATCGCAGAGCTCTCGCGTACCTCATTCAGGTTTACAATTTTTGTTTTCAATTCTGAATGTGAAAGAAATTTCATAAAACTGAAAATATCGGCTTTCATCAGAATAAATTGTTGAAATAAAAAAGTTTTCACTTCTTCGCGAATGAAATTCAAGAGTATGATTCAATAATCTTTTTTAACTGACTTCTCAGATGCCTGTTAAACTTCAATGGTGTACTCAAACCGTTGTGATAGTTGAATTATTCTGGAACAACTCTCGAGATTCAACAACTTTGAAGGAATTAACTGGTTTATATACAAATATTTCTACAGTTTGTTCTGTTTTTGTTTTCCTTCTTGATGTTAATGTGGAAGTTTTCTCTTAAATTCCTCCAGACAATAGAGTGGAGGTATTATTGTTTAAAGTGAGTATACACAACGACTTTCTCAGGAAGTTTGCGTCATTTCCTGAGAGTAAATTGTTGTGTTTCTACTGAATACACTATCATATCGCACCAAACTCATAGTTTGCTGAATAAAACCCATTTTTATCGAACTTTTTGTTGAATTTTCACCGTCAGCAAAGTGAAAATCATAGAGGTCGTGATGGAGAACTTCATATAAGTAGAGGACAACGGCAAAAAACAGCGCGTATCATTGGATTTTTTCCAATTCTG
This sequence comes from Leptinotarsa decemlineata, assembly GCF_025532065.1. Classification (NCBI taxonomy): domain Eukaryota; kingdom Metazoa; phylum Arthropoda; class Insecta; order Coleoptera; family Chrysomelidae; genus Leptinotarsa; species Leptinotarsa decemlineata. The sequence goes on along the minus strand of NW_027412572.1, from coordinate 955,088 downwards.
ATTCTAATTGAGACGTGATGAAAAGAGAAATGAAAATTTTTATGTTTTTTTACCACTTTTATTTGAAACTAACGTTACTGCAGTTTCGTCCTATATGGACATTCTCAAACTTATTTGTTGGCCATAATAGTAATTTTTGGGCAGCAGAAAATCCAAATCTCGTTCGCCAGCGCAACTACTAGGATTCATAGAGTTTTAATATTTTTTATTTCTGACCGGGATATTATAAGCTTATATCGTCATAGTTACGCTATCAATAAAGAGGGTCATAACTCCCTTGGGACATTATAGATTTTATAATTCCCTCTACCTTTCACAAGTAAAAATAAATAGAAATGAAAACTGAACCATATTTTATTTATTCACGTCATCACAAATAATAAATGTACAATTTTGAAATGTTCCCTGGAAATTACTTCCGCCACTGGAAACAATTTCTTCTTTTGTATGGCTGGAGCTTCTGTTCACTACAGTCGAGGTACCTGCCTCTTCTGATGACAAAGTAGACAACATACGCGCTGTTTTATTTCTCAATTCGATGCTATCCTCCAAATACCCCTTCGCCACCGTGGAACTTTTCCAACCTCCGTGTCTTTTTAAGTTAGTCATAGTTGCTCCTGCATTGGCTAGAGCAGTAGCAGAAGTGCGACGAAGGCAATGTCCCGTATAGGAAGATGAGTTTGGCAATCCTAAATACATTGCGATTTTGCTGGGGATTTTCCCAAACATGTTTTTTCCAATTGGCTGAGATGTACATTTATTTTGTCGGAAGCTCAAAAAAAATCGTTCAATACCTTTAGGACGCAAAGACATATAAAGTCTTAATAAAGGCAAAGCGGAGAACTCTTTTTCATCCACAACTGTAAATTTCTTCGACACACCAGTTTTACTTTCCGGTACGTTCACTACCATAACGGAATCCCGGTCCTCTATATCCGATATCTTCATATTCAAAAGTTCCTGACTTCTGCATCCTCCAAAATAACCCATAATAAAAACAACCTATAATTAAAAAAAGAAAATAAATACACACAAAAAGGAAAATAAGAAAAAAATTACCTTATACAATAAATGAATATCATTAGGAGCGTCCTTTAGGAATCTGATAACATCTTTAGGAGATAAAACAGCAGACTTTTTCGGCTTATAACTCTTACTCTTCCGTTTCAAAAAAGGCTGTAGTTCATTGAACTTGGTGATATCTCGTTTCTCATGTATAGTCACCATCGATTTTAGCATTGACCATTCAGTCCATAAAGAATTCGGACTATACGTTTCTGACTGAAACGAATAAACACAATTACTACCAAATCTACCGAAAAACATAGAAAATTCCTTACCAGTTCTTGAAAATATGCCAGAAATACAGTTTCAGTGACATCTTTTGGCATAACATTTTTCCGTGTCAGCCAGTCCAGATATATCTTGTATTCTTTTTGGTATACGGCTTCACTTTTCGATGGAATCAATGATTCTCTTGCTTGTTCAGCTTTTTTCAAAATATCCTCCATTATATTTGGGGTAGAAAACACGTTTTCACCGCAAACAGAGCTTGATAACAAAGTTCTGTTTATAAACAAGTAACATAGCAACAACCTAGCAACAAGAAAACTCTACTATAATCAACGGTACCTGATTCAAATATACCGGGAAGGTAATGAATTGGTACATTTTTCCGTTTCAAAAATGAACAAAATTTTATTGAAATCGGTCAGAAATAAAATTATCTATGTACCACGGGAATTAATGAGCCTTAATAACCTCAGGCAATTGCTGTCCCTCGAGCCAGAGGCCCTCGGGACGCAAACTTTGCCATCGGTAATTAAGGCCCTCCTAATTCCCTTGATACATAAATAACTATTGCGCTATGAAGGAATACCGAATTTTATGTTTATATCTTTATGAAGAGAATTTGAATAGCGATAGATATTCGTATATAGTTAGGAGAGTTCCATAAAAGGTTGCACTTCCTGAGGATTCTACTGGGCCACAACCACTTTTCCAGAACGAGCGACGCCATTTCCTCGAATACGTTATTCGTGATTTTTTTGGTTAACGGAACCCTTCGTTTAGGAAGGTATGAAAATTCATTTCGAACCTTTCAATTGCATATGAGATTCACCTTTTAGTGAATCGAACTTTTGAATGAATTTTCATTATGGAAATTGTTTTTTCAGGGTTTTAGTATTGGAGACTTTTTACAATAGTTTTTCTGCTGAAGAGCTCCTATAGAACTTGTTTGGAATCATTAAAGAGGGAAACAAAGGACTTCTATCTCTGACTGCCTTACGGAATAGATTTTCAGTTAATATACCAAATGGTGGGTTTTTCATTCGTCCAGTTCGATAAATGTTATTGTCTACGTCCACAAGATAGTCTAAGTCCATTTTAAAAATTAGAAGAGTATGTGCTCCAAGTCTGTCCCGTTCCTGGTCGAAGAAAACTGCAGCTAAAGCTCGACGAAAAACTAATAGGCAAATATTACTTACACTTGACTGATTTTTCCGAAAATAACTACTTTTTGCATTAGAAATACTGTTTTATTAACATGATACAATTATTGAATTTTGAGTTATTCCATTCATAATGAGAATGCAAAATTTTTATTAGATATAGTTGTATTATCAGAAACGGGAAATATTAAAAACATTTCTAACTTCAGTATTCCTAACTATAATATTCATTACAACGAATCTACAATTAATAAATGTGATAGTGTGGTTATATACGTAAAAAATAGCATATCAGTGAAAGCGATTATTGTTGAAAAAAGTGAAAGTAAATTCCTCAGGCTGATATGTAACGTAGGGTATTCAACAAAAAAATGTAAAATAGGTATTACTCCATACTATAGACCACCTGCAACAGATTGTACAGTATTTATGGAGGACCTCGAGACATACTTAAATAACATTGAAAAACAAAATACAGAGGTATATATATTGAGTGAATATGGTTATCAGTCAATGATTAATACCCCCACCAGAGTGCAAAATAACTCTCGTACTTGTCTGGACCATATATTTATACACACAAAATATAATATCAATGATACGATACTACCTATTACAATATCTACATCTGTAACTGACCACTACACCACTGTGTTACAGATCGTTCTGAATACTTTTAAAAAACCAATGGGAAACCATCATGATAGAAACTTTATCAAATATATCAATAACAAAAAACTCATTGAAAACTAATAAATTAATCACTATGATACAGGAGGTAATAACAAAGTCAACAATATATGTAAGAATAAAACATAACGAGAGAAAAAGAAAAAAATGGATCACTCCCTCACTGGTGAAACAGGTAAATAAGAAAAATAATCTGTATGTGGAAAACAGAAAAAACCCTAATAATGAAATATTAAGGATTGCATATGTAAACTGTGAAAGAGAAACGAAAACATTGATAAAAAATGCTCAACGAGATTATTATAATAAGAAAGTTCAGAAAGAAAGAGATTCGTCAAAAAAACTGTGGAAGTTAGTTAATGAGGTTGTTGCTAGAAATGAAGGAGACAAAATATGTAATATAAAAGACGATAATGAATTAATCAGTGATGGAGAACATATGGCGAATATATTCAATAACTACTTCATTAATGTAGGTAAACAACTAGCTGATAGGATAAATAAACCACGTACCTATGCAGAACAACGAACAGTGAGTTGTCAATCGATATTTCTGTATCCAGCAACTGAAGCAGAAATAAAAAATATTATAGGTCAGGAATTGAAAGCTAATAAAGCCCCCGGATTTGATGGGATAACTTCTGAAACGCTGAAAAAAATAGTCCATTATATAAGTTACCCTCTAACAGCGATAATAAATAGTGTACTAGAAACAGGACATTTTCCAACCGCCTTCAAAAATAGCATTGTTACACCTGTTTTCAAGACTGGAGATAAACATACTGAAGCGAACTACAGACCGATATCCTTGATATCAAGTCTAGCTAAAGTTCTAGAAAAAGTAATAAAGGTCAGAGTCAATACATTCCTTGAAAAAAATAAATTACTCTCTAACTCTCAATTCGGATTTAGGGAACATAAATCTACTCAAGATGCGATACACTCCTTAACAAACACTATTTACAATAGCCTAGATAAAGGAGAACCAGTAATAGGTATTTTTCTAGACTTGGCGAAGGCATTCGACACCGTTGATCATTCAATACTTTCAGAAGTACTAGAAGATATGGGAATTAGAGGTACAGCACATTGTTTATTCAAAAGTTATCTAGAAAATCGAAAACAGCAAGTTGAAATTAAAAATAAATTGAGCAAAACACAAAAAATAACATGTGGTGTGCCTCAGGGAACGGTGTTGGGTCCTTTGCTATTCACTATTTATTTAAATAATCTATTTCTACTTGAAAAAGATGGCCAAATAACCAGTTTTGCCGATGATACGGTTGTAATATATAAAGACACGAACTGGTATGACTTGAAATTGAAAATTGAAAATGATTTCACAAAAATAAAATCTTGGTTAGATAATAGGCTTTTATCAATCAATTTCAAAAAAACATTTTATCTAGCATTTAGCAATTTTGAAACTTCCCTCCCAAACTATAACATTATCATACAAAATTCATTTGTTATACGACCCACAAATAAAATAAAATATTTAGGAATTATGTTGGATTGTTGTTTTAAATGGAATATCCACATTGACTATCTGATACAAAAACTGAGATGCATACTGTACAGATATAAGAAAATAGTAGAATATTTGAATTCAAGAGAAAAAATCATAGTGTATCAGAGTCTTGTGGAATCACATTTGAAATATGGGATTATAGGTTGGGGCGGTGTTTCAAAAACATATTGTAATACGTTACAAGTGTCCCAAAATAAATTTCTAAGAATCCTGTTGAACAAACATCGAATGTACCCCACAGAATTACTATTTTCTGAAACAAATCTTCTTGACATTCGACAGCTGTTTTATATGCAGGTCAACATATGGCAATACGCAAACAGATTCAAATTACAACGTATCATTCATACTTATAAAACAAGAAATAAGGATAGATGTGTTGCACCTACTATGAGAAGAAATATCGGACAAAGGAGTTATTCATACCTGGGAGTGAAATTTTATAACAACCTACCGGAATATGTCAGAAGTGAAAATAATATAAGAAAATTCAAAAGGAGCCTCATAGCTCATATCAGAAGTAGATCCAGGAGAGAGATTCGTGAGTTGATTGAAATACAATAATGATAATGATAATAATCATAAATATAGCTACACATCGCTGAGTGATTGTCAAGATAATACTGGCAAACCATAATTGAATGATGCTGTCTTGTTTCTACAATTCAAATTTTACCTTTTATTCTTCTTGTTTTTTATACAAATCTCTCAATTTTCATTATTGTTTTTATATACTTATATACAACCTATGTGATAGAATATTGTATTTAGTGTACTGAATTAATTATTGTAAAAGATGTAAATATGTGTTGTGTTACCACGTACAAGTTGTTGAAGCTCTCAACAACTTCTGTTGGTTCATTGTAATGTTTATTGTTTTTAACGTGTATTACTTTAGTATGTTCATTTACTATCAATAAACAACATTCATTCATTCATTCATATTGGAGACATTAATATTGACATCTCGAAAAAAGAATCAAGCAATTACCTAAATATATTGAACTCAAATGGTTTCATATCGTACATAAATCAACCTACAAGAGTTACAGAAAACACAAAATCTATAATTGATCATATATTTGTCCGAATGAAAAACAGTATAAAAAACGAAACCGAAATCGAACCCGTGATATTTCGAACTGACATGACAGACCACTTCACACCTTTCATATATATTCCATTGAACAATAACAAATTTGAAAATACAGAAAATGATGTCAGAATTACCAACGTAAATTGTGAAAAATTTAAAAGTTTTCTTATAAATGAAACATGGGATGACGTTCTCATATCAAATGAATCCCAAACAGCGTATCAACTGTTCATCGACAAATTAAATTATTACATAACAAATTCAAGTAAAGTAAGTATCATAAATAATAAAAAGTATAAAAAAATCAAACCGTGGATTACCTTAGGTCTCATCACATCTATCAAACGCAGGGATCTTATGAAAAAAAAACTAATTAAAAACCACACTGTCGAAAACGAGAGAAACTACAAAGAATTTCGAAATAAACTCAATGCTTTGATTAAAAAAACAAAAAATTAATTTTATCAGCACAAAATAGAGGAAGCTGGAAAAGACAATAAAAAATATGGAATGTCATAAATGATATAACTGGTCGCAATAAGAAAAAGAACAATAAACAAATAGAAGACACACCATTGAAAAATAAAACTGGAAATATGATAACAAGCAACAAAGAAAAAGCCAACATATTTAATAATTTTTACACCAATCTCGGTATCAATATGTCAGAAAAAATTCCCAAAATGAATTCAGCCAGACACTCCTTAGCAAGAAATGATTCAACCATATATTTAGAACCTGCAACAAAAAATGAAATCATTATTCAGATATCTAAACTGAAAAATAATTGTTCTTCAGGTCCAGACAAACTCTGCGTTGCAGTACTGCGTTGCAGTATTCCTCGACCTTGCCAAGGCCTTCGACACAGTTTCTCACGAAATTTTACTCAATAAGCTGCACCATTACGGTATACGTGGTCTGTCGGCTGACCTAATGACTGATTACCTAACAAGTAGAGTACAACAGGTAAAAATTGGACAAGAAATAAGTAACGTTTCAAAAGTAAAAATCGGTGAACCACAGGGGACAGTATTAGGACCGATACTGTTCCTTGTGTACATGAATGATATTACAAGAATTAATGGATTTAAAGGACACTATTTTTGTTATGCAGATGATACAGCTCTGATCTTCACAGGAGAAACTTGGGAGGAAGTAAAAGAAACTACTGAGACTGACTTGCAAAAAATACACGACTGGCTAAACTTAAACAAACTCACCCTGAATATTGAAAAAACAAAATTTCTCACATTTACGCCAACAGTCACTACCCAACCACATTTTCCATAGTAAAAAAAGTGGAAAAAATCAAATATTTAGGAGTAGTCTTAGATCAATGCACGCGCTGGTCAGATCACATCACAAATGTTAATAACCGTTTAAGAGTCTTGATGCATAGTTTTTATATCCTGAGAGACGTACTTACCAGAAGAAATCTCCTTTTACTTTACAATTCTCTAGCTGAATCTGTAATGACCTACTGTATTACAGCATGGGGTGGGGCCTTCAATACTACACTTGATTCTCTACAAAAAACACAAGATATTCTTCTAAGAATTATTCTGAAAAAAAAATAAACGCTATTCCACTGACATGCTATACCAAGAATCACAAGTCTTGAATATAAAACTGTTATTTACTCACCAGTGTTTAAAAAGAATGTACATCAGACACGATACATCTAACCAGAGAAAAACTGGAATAACCAGATCCACTAGTAATTTGAATCTCAGTATACAACTTTTCAGAAAATCTTTAACGCAAAGATCTTTCTTTTTCTTCGGCCCTAAATTATTCAACTGCATTCCGATTGAATCAAAATGTATTCGAAAACTAGAACAATTCAAAAAAGAAACAAAGAAACATATTCTTCAATTTTCAAACAAATTTTATAATATAATGAATAATAATTTAAGATGAACCTTACCTTTAAAAACTATCTGTTCTCCTCTGTAACTGACCCTGCTTGAAACGGTTTGGAATCCTCACCATTTGCAACTTATATTATATAATTATTTGTTATTTTTTAAAAAAAGAAAAAAATTCATTGAATCTATCATGTTAATTTTTCTACTAAATTTTTTCTCTACTCACTGCTTAGTTATAATCATAAAATGTATACTTTTTTTAGAAAGTCTATAGATCATGGCAGAACAGATAAACATATCTAGGCCAAGTTACTGGATCTGAGACTTTTGAAAAACACAATATGTTACATGTAAATATATAAACTGTACTTCAATATATCAATATATCAATATCAATATCAATAATGTAAACCTGAACTGAGTATACTCTGGTGAGGTAATTTTTAATACCATTCCTAATAATTATTTTTTTATGACATGAATCTTATAAGTAATCCTTTTCCTGATATTTTTCCCTGGACTGTCCTTAGGTAAATGAAAGCGTACTTTTACCTACGATCATTATTGAATTATTACAATTTGTTTTACACATGATAAAATGGCAAATTTGGAGCACATTCAGATTTTGATTTCTACCCTTATTCAATTTACCAGCCAATATTTTGTGAATGTCAAGTACCTTCAGAATATCTGATTTTTATAGTTTCATTTCATTGCCGTGGCTTAAAGAACTAAATTTGATTAGATTTGGTTTCACAAATCATGTATCATTCATTTTATTGACTGTGTGACGCTCAACTTAAATCTTTATAAAACATAAAATTCAATTGCTGAAATTTCAGGATACAGAAAAGTTTCTTTGAACGAAACCCATTGTGCATACCGACGAAGAGCTGCCGTACGCATTGTGCCTATTTTTCGAGTAAATCTATAATAAGTTTTGTATTACATGAAAGATAGGGTCACACCACAATATTATATGAATTTAAAGAAATTAGGTTAAATTCTGAAATCAAAGTAAAATCTAACCTTGAAAAATATAAACAAAATAAAATTACTGTATTCGATATCAATAAACAAATATATAATTCATCTCTCTGAGAGAATTTTATTTCAATCCATTCATTTTCATGTCGAGTTACCTTTTACCAACGACAGAGTTTTCATATTAGTTCATTTGTTTTCAAAGCTTTGTTGGTTTGGTTTTGCTTCAATGATTTACATTTCAAATATTTCCCAAAATTAGATATATCTTGCCGGGGATGTGTTTTAGGTATAGGGCATTCTTCATAATTTTTTTTGTAGTATCCATTTGAAAAAATCTTGTTTCAGCAGTTTTCTCGATATTATGTTTTAGGTGGATATTTCGACTACCCTGTGGATTATTTTCGAAAATTCCATGGACCTGTTCATAACTTGATACTTAAGGTGTGATTCTGTGAAATTTCACATTTTCAACTGTTACTGTCTATGAGTTATGATTTTTTCGGAGTGGTGCTGTAACGAATATTATAATACAGTGAACAATGACTGCATGAATATTATAATAGTGGTCTGCTAGGTTGAAATGTTCATCTATTTCGAACCTTCCAAAGAGTTTCTTGCTTCCGTTAGAGGTTGAGTCTTGTTTGAAAATCATCAGTGTTATTATTAGATTGACTGGAGCCTCAGCTATACTTGTTTCCTTATAACAGTCAGTTAGTTTGGCGCATGTTTGACAATACAGTCGCCTGTTAAAAATTCCATTTTCAGATGATTTAACAATAAGCTTTGCACGGACTGGATATTAGTCGTATTAGAAAAAGCTAGATGAAGTTCCAGAAATTCACATAAGTTTTCAGTACTTCTTGAACATTTACCACAAAGTAAACGAGTGAGGATTTTCCCAGCAAAAGATTTAAAAACACAAGACGAGATGGGTTGTACGGAATCATTCAGTCCAGAACGGTCAGGAGTATTGATTTTGCTATTGTTTTGCTCACGGAGAGTATTCAACAAGAACCCCAAGAATTCGGAACACTCCTCTTGTTGTCCTAACGAGTATCTAGTGGACTTCAAAGACTCCAGGAAATCGGTTGGAGGGAAAGATGATACCTTCTTACGAAACTGCAGCTGCATGAACAGTTGTTTGAGTTTGATGAATAAGCAGGAAACATTCCCGTTCTCGTTCATCATTAAAACTTCGTTTTTGAAATTCTTCGTCATGAACAACACTTGTAAAATGCTATTCATGTAGCAAGTGTTTCCTAAATTATCCAATCCAATTTTTTTCTCTAGATTTTCAGGACAACTATCTACTGATTCGTAAGGAAGAACATGTTTCACAGAATCTCCATAAGAACCATTTCTCAAGCTGCGATCGATCCTTCCAAGTGAAGAAGGGTTTCGTAGAGGGATCGATTCGGCTCTTGCTTCAAAAAGCTCTTCCACTGAAAGGGTACCAGTTCTACGAGGACTGTAACTGTGAAATTAAAAAAAAATCGATATCTCGAAAAAATAACTTACGGTATAGGCATTGTTAACAAAGTGGACCTGAAATGTGCTGAGAAATTCAAAATGTAATAAAATACAGGGTGTTTTATTTGAAATAAGGGAGTTGTCCTCAATTCCGGTATAACGGAGAGAGACCGGAAGTTGAAAATATTCTAGTTGAAAAGCTCATTTTGTAAAACCCACCACCACAAAATTTCAAATTTCTATTTTGAATCGTTCTCCATATATTCCTAATGAACGCTCGTCGTGAAGGACCCTGTATTAGAAATGGAAGTCCGAACTGATAAAATACACCACGAAACATTGTCACAATCACCTTCAAATCAACTCATATCACTCCATTACAAATAGTATTCATTGAATATATCTATAACTTTTTTTATTCAGGTCTACTTTCACTGTACAGCGCATTTCCCCAGTTTTCATTCGATTTTTATCGAACCGACAGAGTTTTTCTTATTGGAAAAGTCGTCTGATATCGAATTATTAGTCCACAGTCGTTCAGTCCCTTTGTGCATTTGATTTCTTGCCATTCCATCTGTTTTCTTTATGTATGAGAATGACTGAATTTATATTTTCACTTGAAAGATCATTTTTATTTCTTTTCACGATGCCGAATCGAAAATATTTTTCTTGGCTTTCCGCTGTCGAATTTTATTATTGAATTCATTATTTGCTTCGTCGTTTCCGTTGAAAATGTTTTGTCTGTGTTGAATGGGATCAAACATTATTTGAACGACTCTTGATTTTCTTTACGTCACTATTTGAATGCGAAGGGACAATACCTTTCCACAAATTTTTTATTGACAATAATAAAATGAGAATTCACATCCCCAATTTTTCAGTTTGATCCATTGCTATAAAAAATATTATATCATGCAACGTTCGTGTAATGATGGTTCACAACACAACAAAAAAATATTTTTTGAATGTTTCCTACACTAAATTAGTCAATTTCTACTAATTTTGGGGTGATAAAAACGAAAATAACAATGAAAAATTTTTATCAGCTCTGGTTTTTGAGATACACAGTACTTAATCTTAAAGAGTAGTTATACTATAGGTACGTGAAAAGTGAAAGTTCATAAAACAATATTGTTATGTTTCTTTTAGAATATTTTGAGTACAAAATTAATGAAAAAAAAAACATTATTCTTAGTGTTTTGACAAATAAAAGAAGTTTGTACCACCAAATTTCAATTAAGTCCATCCGATTCATTGTAAGATCGCTGTCGTTTAGCTTGTCTTTTATAAAACACTTCTGGAGCATCCCTACACTGTCTGTACTGAGATATTTTCACATCATGTTTTAGAAGATTCCACTGTTGTAGTCTTGACCCTAACAGCTCAGCCTTTTCCTTAGACAAGCGAAGATCTCTTATAAGGTCACTCAACTCTGCTTGACTAATTCTGTGCGGATCACTAGACCTATCGCTTACCTCAAAATCAGGGTCATAGGATGTAGAAGGATGGGTTGCTCCTTCTAAACAGTCTTCATCACCTTTCTCTAAAATTTCATAGTTTTGGGGTGGAGAAGGGACTGGCAAATTGTCTGAGTGTGGCACAGGCCGAAGAGCAGATGGGAGATTAGGGTATTTAACCGTTCCTCTTTTCTTCATAGATAAACCTTGCTTAATGGGAGGAGTTGAGCAGAAATAACAGTCGTCTGTATGATTGGTAGGCTCACGCCAAACCATAGGTACTGCAAGAGCCATTACCCGGTTTTTATTTTTCAGCCACTCTCGCAATATGACGGAACAAGAATTACAACATATATGAGGAGCCCATGATTTACACCAAAATAATGTTCATAGGCTGTCTTAACGATAGGTGTCATTTTACGTTTCTGAGCCTTAAATGTTATTTCACCACATATATGGCAAAAGCTATCGACAGAATTCACACACTTTCGAGGCATTTCAGATCAGCACTTAAATTAATTTAAAAATCAACTTCACACGATAATTTCAATAGCAACCACGTGCGTACAATTGACAAACTCACATAGGTTATGTTTACTACTTAAGAACAGCTGATGAGAGGGGTGTTATGTAAACAAACGTGTGTACCAACTGTTGGTGATGAAATATTTCATTTGTTGAAAACATAATATACATATATATAATATAATGATACTATATATTGAAAACAAGAGCTAATATATAATTTTTATGGTCACTTTCGGTTTTAACACGTGGAAATACATTAAAATCATCTAATTTCAACCCCGAAACAAAAACTTTGTTGTGTTGTTTATTAACTAATACACGAGCATTCTTCGGGATACGAAACGAGTCGAAGGCGAGTTGTGTATGGTTTATGCCAGTGTAATCAAGTAGTGGGGGTAATGGAAAAAACTCATTACCACTGGTTATTTTCTAATAAATATTCTTATTGATTGTTTTCAACTCGAAACAAGGTTTAATCTTCCTCTTGAAGATGATCACTTGGTGATCGAAACACGTGTCGGGGTGTTGAAAATAACGATTTGGTGTTGGGAAAAAACTACTCCAGTAATATTCAAAACAGGGTAACGATAGTATAATAATGTATACTATATAAGGTGTTTCAAATTCGATCCTCACCATTGGGTCTCGGAAACTATGGGAGATACGAAGATGGTCAAACAGAATGATATCTGTACATCTGTGCGGCTAAGAGTTCTGCCTTAGTGCGGCAAGCCGGTATGATTTTAAGATTCGAGAGTAGAGAGGACATCATTCCACCAAGCACTCCAATAATCAGAACAACCATCTTGACAGAGTGGTCTGGATAGAGTCTGCGGAGTTCAAAGAGAAAATCTCGATATTTTATCGGTTTTTCCTCCTCTTTTCTGACGATATTCTTCTCGCCAGGAGCTGAAAACTCCACGACAATTATCGTCTTGGTCTGGTGGTCGAGAAGGACTATATCAGGCTCATTAGCTTGTATGAGCCTGAGGGTTGGGAACGAATAGTTCCAATAAATTCGGCACTTCTCGTTCCCCACAACGATTTCAATATTCTCCGGAGCGTAGGGCAACACCGGTGTCTCGTCAATACCGTAAGAGTGCCGTAGACGGTAATATAGCACTCTAAGGGCCCCGTTATGTCGATGGATATAGGCTGAGACCGCATATGCTGGACATGCTGATAGCAAGTGCATTAGGGTCTCGGGCGCCTCGCGGCAGGCCCTGCACCTTGTGTCAGGAACCTCTATACCCATCACGCGACTGCGGTAGACTAAGGTGTTGAAGACACTATCCTGGCAAACCATGATTAACCCCTCAGTTTCCGACTTCAGCCCACTCGACCTGAGAAAAGCGAACGTCAGGCGCTTTGATAAGCCAAGGTCTTCAATATTATTGAAGAAGACCCCATGCATTGGCTTATCCCTGTGTCTCTGCAGGAGTAAGGTGATCTATGCGGCTTTTATCTGAGCTTTTTGCTGAACCGGTTCCAACTCGGTGACAGAGTTGTAGTCACCTCGTTCAGAGTCGAAAACTATACCGAGTTCATCAGCTGCTCGAGCAGCTGCCCTAAGGAGAAATGCTCCAATTCCTACTCTCTCATGGTCACGGACCATGCAGAGAAGGGGATCCGAACTCCTGACGACTTTACAGGCTGTATCCAGTACCATTCTGTCATGTAGACACTCCAAACTCAAAAGTCCACGACCTCCCTGTTGTCGGGGGAAGTACAACCGTGGAACGGATGATTTGGGATGCAAACTCCTATAGAGATGCATCATTTTTCGGGTCCTTACGTCGAGTTGATACAGCTCCTCCCGAGTCCACTTCACTACTCCAAAGGAGTAGAGTAAGATTGGAACGGCAAGCATATTTGTTGCAGCTACTTTGTTCTTCCCCGACAGTTCCGATGACCAGATCTGTCAAAGTTTGTGCTGATACTTGCCGCGGAGAGAGTTTTTCACTGCAGTTACCTCTTGTGAGTGGCTTTGTTCCACCCCGAGGTAAGTATACGTCTCTCCGGCATCGAGATGGTGTAGGATGCTTCCATCTACGAGCTGCACATCCTCTCCGTAGTCCACGCATCGTCCTCTTTTGAGATGAACCATTGCACATTTGTCTATCCCGAATTTCATACCGATAGCATGCGTGTACTCTTCCATCACCCTCAAGGACTGATAGAGATCCTTCTCTCCAGAGGCATAAAGTTTAAGATCATCCATATAAAACAGATGGGTGACCTTGTGCCTCCGGTTTCCGGGGGTGCCACAGTTATATCCTCGAGTCTTTCTGAGCGCAACGGATAATGGCAATAGTGAGATGCAGAATAGAAGGGGGCTGAGGGAATCACCCTGAAATACACCCCTTCTGAAAGTGACCCACCCTGTTTGAACTCTTGCTTGACCAGATGTTATGGTGAAGCGAGTTCGCCAAAGTGGTGTCAGTTGTTCAATGCATCTCACTATGTTGTCGGGTACCGCAAGGCATCTGAGCAAATGCAAGATGAGCTCATGCGAAATTGTATCAAATGCCTTACGGTAATCGATCCAGGCCATAGAGAGGTTACGCTTATATTGTATCGAGTCCTGCGTTACACATCTATCGATGAGCAGGTTCTCTTTACATCCAGCGACTCCTCTCTTCGACCCTCTCTGCTCATATATCCGTTCGAACACTCGGTCAACTGCGGTGAGTATTCGTGTGTATAAGATGCTTGTAAACAACTTATAACACGAATTCAAGCATGTTATCGGTCTGTAATTCTTAGGAATCGACAAATCTCCGCTTTTGGGGATAAGAACGGTCCGCCCCTCGACAAACCAATCCGGAATCGGCTGCTCTCCATCGAGCCATGAGTTGAAAACTCTGGCCAGATGGTGGTGGGTACTTGGTAGTTTTTTCCACCAATAAGTGTTCAGCCCATCTGGGCCTGGAGCAGCAAAGTTCTTGGAACCAACGAGGGCCCTTCGAACGTCATCCGGGGTTATCGGGTTGCGCAGTTCATTGGGCTCAGGCTGTCGAAGCTCTCTGTTGAAAGCTTCGAACTGCGCTAGGGCTGGAGTGTCTAAGTTGAGTGGCTGCGGGTGTTCATAGATATCCTTCCAGAAGGATTCCACCTGATCAGCGGTCGGCGGATTATCCACAACACGTGGAGGCTCTTGGGATAAGCGAGAAGGTTTCTCGCGGAACCTAAGGTTTTCCGCGATACTTCTCGCTCGCCTCACTAGTGACTTCTTAGCAGCCACTAGCATTCGTATCCTATCAAGGCAGTGCTGTTTGGTGGTCAGCAGCACGCCTTGGCTCAAAGTGTGATGGATACGTCGTAGATTGGCGGCTATTCGCCGCACTGCGGGCGTGAAAGGCCTGTTGGCTGCCCTGTAATCCATCACACATTGGATACGAGACGCGTGTTGTCTCGCCGACGTGATCTCAGCCTCCATTTTGTGTACACGCCGTTCAATCTTCCGAACCGCAAGGCCGAGATTTCGTCCTTCCGATTGACGATTGGACGACGTTATACACGGCGGTGTTGATTTGCCAGATGTCAGCCTCTTCTGTTAGAACATTATGAATCTCCGCATCCAAACGAGCCAGTTCTTGTGGCTTCAGGGGCCTAATCCTGTGGAGCGCCCTGCGTGTTCTGATTGTCGTCTCCATTGGTGATATGATGCGAGTCTCCTCTTCAGCCGTGCCAACGGGTGGTAGAACTGTCTCTTCTACCACTTCGTTAGCAGGCTGGGAAGGAGCTAAATAGCCCTGCCGCCAAAGATAAGATACATAATCCCTAAAGTTTTGGGCGGAAAAGTCGGTATGCTCCGGATGTGTTTCACACCACAGAGCATGCAATCTCGCCATGTACCCTCTTCGCGCAGGCTCACTACTCTCGTAGCAATGCATAAGGCTATCTCTCAGCTCTTGCGTCCACTCAAAGCGTCCGTTGTCGTTGCCAGGGTTGTCATCAGTAGGCAAATCATCGTTATGGGCCCCACCACCTTGCCTCTGACCCCTCCGAGCGGTTCGATTGCGGGGCCCCCTTATTATTATTATTATTATTATTATTTTCACCGTAGTGTGCGCTGGTCAGGCCCTATCCCCCGAAGCCCCGATACATTCGAGAGGGCGCGCCAGCATAATCAACCAATGACCACTCCTCACACTGTGGGGTAAGTGATCATTGAGTCCGAGAATCATGTGCCCTGAGCAAACGCAGTGAGCCAAGAATGACAGCCTCCTGTCATTATTATTATTATTATTATTATTATCAGTCAATCCGATTTCGCAAAACATTCAAAATTATTTATTGTGCAGTTTGAAAAGTTCATTCCAGGTCCCAGTCATTGTTAGTCTCAATAGAGTTTATTATTCCATTGAAATTTATTCTGAACGAAATTTTCAATGTAACTTTCCACCTCCGAATTGGATTTCCACCATGACGTTTTAATGAAGTAATATCAAAACCGGCATCGACTAATGCAGATGCCCTGTATATAAATTCGGAGCAGGATTGAATATGTTGCTATTTGCTTCTCTAAATTACCAAATTTTTCAATATCAATGTTTTGAAATGTGAAATTTCAATTAAAATAATTAACAGAAGAAGATGGGGTGGGGCAAAATTTCGCTCATAGAATTCTTGTGAGTGACGCGAAATTGACTGCCACGTATTCTCCTGCACACTCTCACAAACATCGGAGATGTGTTCGGCAGATCTTGCATTTCGTCGATTTCGTCGATGTACGGGTGTTGGTCGTTGGTTACAAAACAGATTTGCCAAGCTGTATTTTTGATAAAATTATCAGTACTTTCCATCTTTCAATGTAGGGACAGCTTGATTTCAAACATAATGTTCCAAAGAAATTTGGAGTCATCAATCAACTTAAAAGAGTTATACAAGAAGTGATAAAGAAAATGTAAAGCTCTGCAAATTGCTTGCAGTAAGAAATAAAATTTTATTAAGCCATTCGGAGTCCATTAAAAGTGTTTACAATTGGAGTAACTGCAGATTAACCATAAGATCCCAGGAGTAACAAAGACGAGGAGATTGCGTGGTAGAGAGACTTGATATACGGAAGAAATGTTCAAACTAGTGCCCAAGTCGATACTCTTCTTCGCTGTTTTATGTTTCTTCGGAAAGGGTAAGTTTCCCTCAGCGTCCAATATGATCTTTTGTTTTATCAGTGCTGATTGCTTAAATAATTTACGTACAATTACTCTGATATGGATCTGCATTTGAAGACTATTTCAGATATTCGTAGAAGTATAATGATAGTAGTGATAGTGAGTTTAGATAGCTATGAAACTACTAAATACAATGACCAAATCGAACAATACAAACAAATCATTATAATTGGTTATTAGAATAGAATAAAATAGAATAGAAATTCATTCAATCTGAACAAAAACAGAATGGTTTCCACTCACGTGATGCACAATTTTTTTTTTAAGTTCCTTACATATAGTATTCATTGAGTATCATTGATACCGTTAACCCATTAATGCCCAGAATTATTTTTTGTGAATTGTTCCCAATTTTAATAAGAAAAAGGTATATAGATGATACAAATAGCCACAAAAAAATGGAAAAAAAAATTTACAATAGTAGCCGAGCTTTGATATGGGTCATTAACGACCCCTTGAGCATCAAACATATATGAAACATAAACATATTCAGACTTGCTGATCATGTATTTCACAAATAAAAAAAATTAAATACAATTCTTCCAGCAGAAAACTGATGAACTTAGTGAGTGTGGTATGTCTCGAAACATTTGTCATGCAGGGGAACGTCACAGCTTTCGCAACATTTCGTAGTTTTGTTTTTACAAACTTGGCATCTTCTTCTGTTTTGTTGGGTGAGGATAATATGTATTCCGTTTGCTATCGTGGGGTTCCTTACATACGCTCTTTTTGGTCCCGGTGTAATATTTTTTGTTCCATATTTCAGCAGCTAAGACTGAACAACTTTTCGTCGGAATGAGAGGTTATCACCTTTATAGACATACCCCCGAGCTAAGAGCCAAGCTTTGGTGATACTCACATCAAATAACCAAAATATTATGGGTATGTACAATTTCTTTCCCCTGAAGGATATTCGGTAATTCGATACGTGGTTATCAAGTTGATCAACGCCGCCCATAAATATGTTGTACTTGTTCACCACATTAGGTTGAGGAATATCTGTTTTAGCTTTCTCAATAACCGCATATCTCTTGCATGTTGTAATTGGATAAAGTCCAAACTCATTGGAGAGTAATGTAACAACACTGTTGTCATTCCAGCGAACTCCTACAATATCATTATTTTCATCATATGCACTGCACATTGCTCCCCTTGCCAGTTTTTTCATAGTAGAAACATCCACTAGTCTACATTTACTATGTCTATTTTGCCTCACTGTTCCGGTGCCTTTGTATCCATGTTCTCCCAATTTTTTCAAGAACTTTGCTGAACAAAAGAAGTTATCAAAATAAAAAGACATGCTCTCATTGGGATATTGTGACTAGGAAATTAGCAAAATGAAAAATGACTGATTCTCCCAGACCCATTCCTTCAATTTTATCATATTGGCTGTTTTTACCTTGATAAATTTGAAACTGTAGGCAATAACCTAGCTTATGTGCTGCTACCCACGCTTTGTAACCAAATTTCACAGGTTTACTTTTTATATACTGCTTACATGTATGCCTTCCATAATATTGTAATGAACTGAAGCCGGCCCTGACCGGTTCCCAGTATGACGCATACCGCGAAAATTCCGGATGGGTCCCGAAATCCGCAGAGGGATCCGGAACGTTCGTTGACGATATTAAAACGTCGCTAATCATCCCGAAGAGTAGTCTGTACGAAGAAAGCGAATCGAGCGGTTAACAAACGGTGAAGATAAATTAAGCGTTAGTTACTGAGTGGTGTAAATAAATTAGTTGTGATAGTGAAGTATTGTTAAAATTAATTTGTTTAAGACAGTCAATTCTTTAATTCGTTACAATTGGTGATCAGAAGTGGATTTTTAAAATAAATTTGTGAGCGCTTGGTGGACAATTTTTGTATTACGGTGAAATTGACTATAAAACTTTCGCACTTTCGCGCAGATAGACTGGTGATTCATTGTGTTTCGCGAAGCGGACAGTACCGGACGACGGAAATATAAACTGATAGACCTTTCTCGCGAAAAATAGACTTGTGAAAATAAATAAGTGTTTCGGACTCCATTAAATAAGTGGACATATTCAGTTTTGAGTAAAATAGACAGTAAGAGATAAAATGTGTTCAAGGAAAGTGCGCCTAGTGGACTTGAAAGTTGCCGAATTGAAGCAAGAATTGGAGGAGAGAGAACTGGATTCTTCCGGAAAAAAATCAGTACTCCAGAAGAGACTATGGGACAACTTGATTGAATCAGGAGAAGATCCTGAAACATATTTATTCGAAGTTTCTGGGGGTGATTGGAGTTCAATAATGAACAAACTCGAGGAGAACACCAAATCGCTGAAAGATGAACTTCAACAAAATTCGAAGTGCCTGGAGGAGAAGCTTCTGGAAAATTCGAAGAGTTTGAAAGATGAACTTCAACAAAATTCGAAGTGTCTGGAGGAGAAGCTTCTGGAAAATTCGAAGAGTTTGAAAGATGAACTTCAACAAAATTCGGTAAGTCTGGAGGAGAAGCTTCTGGAAAATTCGAAGAGTTTGAAAGATGAACTTCAACAAAATTCGAAGTGCCTGGAGGAGAAGCTTCTGGAAAATTCTAAAAGTTTGGAAGATAAATTTCTTGAGAATGCAGAAGGCTTGAAGAAAGACCTTTGTAGTGTGGCGAGCCTACTCGAAGAAAGAAAAGGAACCATTGAGACAGAGATAGACAAAATAAGGAAGGAAATGAACACAGAAGTAGAAGAAATCAAAGGCGGAGTTCAGGCAGAAATCAGCGAGATAAAGAAAACAATTAGCAGGTTGCAAAACAAAATTGTTAATTCTGCCCACCCCACAGAAACGGTTACTGAAAACTCAATTCCGGAACTGAAAGATGTCAAACTCAGTTCTGAACCAGGAAAGCTCTCTATGAAGCCGCCCCAGTTCGACGGAAAAACTCCTTGGGCAAATTACCGCCGACAATTTGAAGCTGCGGCCAGAGCGAATGGATGGAATGCAGGAGAAAAGGCGGTAGCATTAACATTGGCGTTGCGTGGAGGAGCAACGAATATCCTGCAAACCCTCACGGCCCAGGAACAGGAAGACTATGACCAACTTGTAAAGCATCTTGAACTGCGGTATGGACAGGCCCACCTAGAGCACGTTTACCATTCACAGTTCAAGAACCGCTGCCAGAAATCAGGAGAATCCCTACAGGAGTTTGAAGCCGACATAGCTCGATTGGTCCGTCTGGCGTATCCTGCTACACCCGAAAATGTAATGGAGCGGTTAGCAGTTCAAGCATTCTTGGATGGACTTCGCGACCAAGAAACGAGACAGGCCTTGACGCTAGCCCATCCCAAACATCTCGTGGATGCACTGGCAAGCGCTCTGGAGTTTGAGGCTGCAAAACAATCCTGCAAGAGCCAGAGCAAAGTTCGAGCTATCGAGGAGGATGGACAAGTGCCTGCAGATATTGAGGCCACCATCAGAAAAGTAATGAAAGAAGTTCTGCCTGAGAGGAAAAATATAAGATGCTGGAACTGTGGGAAAATTTGACATGTGCGTAGCAAATGTCCAGCTTTCAAAGAATCGACACCAAATCAGGAAAACTAGAGGGGGTCGATGAGAAGGGGCAATCGTGTACCCAGCAAGCCCTCGTAAAAAACGCATATGTTGCCGTTCTCCAACGACAAGACAAAGGTGTTTTCGTAGACGGCCTCATCAACAACGAGCCTTGCACCATGCTGCTAGATACAGGTGCGACGAGAACCATTCTCGGGCCAACTTTTGCGGAAACACCGGCAAAAGTTGAACCGTCAAGCTGGAAGTTATGCACTGCAACAGGGGAGCCAGCCAATGTACTTGGAGAACTACCCATTGAATTGGTGTTGGGCAGCACAAAATTGAAACATCGTGCATTGGTGGCGGACATCGAGGACGATGCGATCATTGGAATGGACATAATGAATTCCAGAGGGTTCGAGCTGAATTTTCAAGACGGCGTCTTACGTGTCGGCAGAGAAGAGCTGGTGCTTCATGGAAGAAGCGAAGAGACGATTAGAGTCCTGTTGGCCGAAGACGTGTGCGTACCTGAGAGGGCTGAAACCATACTAGAAGCTCGCTTGGACGGTGGTGCGAGCAGCGGGAATGTGGTAATGTTCGAGCCCAAGATACATGACGAGAAAATTGGACGAGGAATTGCACTGGGGAAGACCCTGTTGCGTGTTGATAAAGTTGTGCCGGTCAGGGTCATGAATGTCAACTACTTTCCCGTGACCTTGAAGAAAGGAACCATGCTGGGGCACTGTTCGTCCATTTCCTCTGTCATACGGAGTGTACGCAGTTCAGTTAGCCAAGCCAACAACTTGCCTAAAGAGTTGGAGAAGTTAATTGACATTTCCTCCAAAGACATACCATCAACTCACCGATCTAAATTGAGGGAGTTAGTCAAGTGGTACCAGGAAATCTTCGATATTGGAGAAGGAAAAGGCGGCAGAACGAATGTGGTTCAGCATAGAATCGACACTGGGAATGCCCGACCAATCCGGCAATCGGCTAGAAGACTCCCTCTTGCCAAGAGAGAAGAGGCAGACAAGATAGTCAGCGATATGGGAAAAGAAGGAGTCATCGAACCTTCTGACAGCCCCTGGTCTTCCCCAGTCGTGTTAGTGAAAAAGAAGGACGGCTCGACAAGGTTCTGCGTGGATTATCGCCAACTAAATCACGTGACAAAGAAAGACAGCTACCCTCTTCCAAGAATCGACGACACCCTAGACACGCTAGCCGGCTCCACAATTTTCTCGACCTTGGATTTGAAGAGTGGATATTGGCAAGTTGAATTGGCCCCAGAAGATCGAGAAAAGACAGCTTTCACCATCGGCTCAGGATTGTGGCAGTTTACGGTTATGCCATTCGGGCTTTGTAATGCTCCAGCGATCTTCGAGAGATTGATGGAGACGGTTCTCAAAGGTCTCTCATGGAAGACGTGTCTAGTGTATCTCGACGATATAATCGTGGTCGGAAAATCGTTCGACGATCATTTGAAAAATCTGGAGGAGGTGTTCATGCGTCTGAGGAGTTCTGGATTAAAACTGAGTCCCAAGAAATCCCATCTGTTCCAGAAAGAAGTCCGTTATCTTGGCCACGTTGTCTCTGGGGAAGGAGTGGCGGTAGACGAACAAAAGATCAAAGCAGTTAGGGACTGGCCCATTCCAAAAGACATACATCAGCTTCGGAGCTTCCTTGGTTTATGCACCTACTACCGCCGATATGTGCTGGGGTTTGCCAACATCGCCAAACCATTGACTCGCCTCACAGAAGGGCAGATCCAGTTCCAGTGGTCTGAGGAATGCCAAGACTCATTCAAGAAGCTGAAAAGAGCTTTGATCAACGCTCCCGTTTTGAGCTACCCCTTACCTGATGGAAAGTTCATTTTGGATACGGACGCCAGCAACGTGGGACTTGGTGCAGTTCTTTCTCAAATCCAGGATGGACAGGAGAAAGTTATTGGCTACTTCAGCAAAACGCTCAGTAAACCAGAGCGTAATTACTGTGTCACCAGGCGAGAGCTGTTGGCCGTAGTCAAAGGAGTAGAGCATTTCTACAAATACGTGTATGGAAGACGATTTCTGTTGAGAACGGACCATGCAGCTCTCAAATGGATTCTGCAGTTCAAAAATCCTGAGGGCCAAGTAGCGCGCTGGATTGAGAGATTACAAGAATTTGACTTCGAAATAGAACATCGAGCTGGGACTAGCCATAAACACGCAGATGCCCTATCACGGAGAGCTTGCCCCGATGACTGCTCACATTGTCGACGAGCAGAAGAGAAGGAAGCAGCTATTTGTAGAACTACAGCTGTAGACGACAACTGGGAGGATGATAAGATCAAGGAAGACCAATAGAAAGACCCAGATCTTGGTTTAGTCATCGGATGGAAGAAAAGTAATCAAAGACCAACGTGGCAGGAGGTAGCAGGTTATTCGCCAGCGGTTAAGTCCTACTGGGCACAATGGAACTCTCTTACTTTGGAAAACGGAGTTCTGAAGCGGGTGTTGGAGTCTGAAGTCGGTGCAGAAGAAAGGCACCAGACAGTGGTACCCAGGAGCAGACGACGGGAGGTGCTCGAAGAAATCCATGATGGAGTCACTGGAGGACATCTGGGAGTAACGAAGACCCTCCAGAAAGTAAGACAACGGTTTTACTGGGTTAATTGTCAAGCCGACGTCAAGGACTGGTGCAGAAAGTGTGCTGTATGCGCTGCCAGTAACGGACCTAGGATACGACCGAAAGCTCCAATGCGCCAGTATAACGTGGGTAGTCCTTTCGAGAGAATCACCATCGATATCGCCGGCCCGTTCCCAGAGTCCCACCATGGGAACAAATACATCCTGGTAGCCATGGACTACTATCAAAATAAAAAGACATGCTCTCATTAGGATATTGTGACTTCAGGAAATTAGCAAAATGAAAAATGACTGATTCTCCCAGACCCATTCCTTCAATTTTATCATATTGGCTGTTTTTACCTTGATAAATTTGAAACTGTAGGCAATAACCTAGCTTATGTGCTGCAAACCACGCTTTGTAACTAAATTTCACAGGTTTATTTTTTATATACTGCTTACATGTATGCCTTCCATAATATGGAATCATCGATTCATCGATTGATATATTGTCTTCAAATGGCGCATAGCGAAAAAAGTTTTTATTTAGGGCATCAATCAGATAGCGCACTTTTCCCAGTTTGTCGTCTTGTGGTAAATTTTCATTATCTGCAGCGTGCAAATTTGAAAAAATTTCTTCGAAACGGTTTCTACGCATGGAATTAGTAGCAAGTGAATTATGTACATCTTCACTATTTTCCCACAACATCCTCCTGCGAGGAACAGGAACATATCCACTAAGTAGTAGAATTCCTATAAACGTATACATATCCCCAGGTTTTAGCTCAAATAGTCTATTTTTTGATGCAGCGTATGTAACCGTTATTTTTTACTAAATTCTCTACAATTTCTTCAGACAAAAGAAGTTGAACAAATTCGAATGGTTCAGTTGAGGAGTTAAATGGACAAGGTTTAGCAAATTTACGATTTTCTATTTCTTGTCTAGAGTTTGGATTGTCTTCTCCGCCTTTCCATGAAAATATGTCCTCTGTTTTCCGTCTTTTTTTGGGAAAAAGTCATTGTATCATTCTCATTCTCATGTAAAAGCTCATCTTCAGAAAAAACTTCCGCTGGAGCTCTCAGTTGAGCTGCCCCTAACCTGTTGGGATCGATGCATTCCTCATCCCCCGAATCTTCAGCACTGTCCCCGCCATCACTTGGAGGCAAAAGGACTATTTCATCAGGAACTGGGTCATCTTCATCTAGTCTCTCAATTTCTTCTAATATTTCGGCGGTTGTGAGAGGACGTTTCCTGTAAATGAAATATGGTTTCTGTAGGAATATCCAAAGATGAAAATTATGTATAAATAGTATTCATGTACCCAGAGGGTCGTTAATGACCCACCTATATTCAAATGCCCTAAACGTGACAACTATGACAAATATGAACCGGCAAATCTAACCCCAATATTATTAAGACTTACTGAAAGCAACTATCTTACATACAATAACAAAATAACTTACTTACCAGTATGTATCCTTAGGAAGCGCAGCCATTCTCAACACATAAAAAATATGGAAAAGTTTGAATGATATTGGGAACCCCTAACCAACTATAACTTCACTTCAGTATGTTTGGCGGCAGAAATAGACACGTGACATTGCGGAAGTAGGTAGTGGTTAAACTAGTTGCAGTTGAGACTGTAGTTTTGATAACATATTCGTCGTGGGTCGCTAGCGACCCCATGGGCAGTAATGGGTTGAAATATAACAAATATAACAACCCACATAGCAATAGATATTCCAGGTATATTTCATGAATATACATTTAAGGATATTGTATTATGCTATGAATATGCCATGGATATATATATCTCCTGGAGAATATTCCCTGGAAGTGCTCCTGGCGAACCTTTGATATATTTTAAGAATATTCTTTGGGAATATTCTTGGAATATCTTATAATATTCTTAGAATATGTAAGGTATATTCTATTAAGATTATTCCAGGAACAGAACCCGAGGAATATTCATAAAATATTCAGGATATTCTTAGTTTATTGTAGGAATATACATTAGGGAAACACCATAGAATATTCTTTAAATACATTTTATGAATATTCTAGAAATATTTGGAATATTCCAAGAATGTGACGAGTAAACGCTATTAGGCATGTATATATTGCATTTTGATGCAAGATTCACACAAGTAATAAAACACATAATATTCATAAACAAATATATTTTGAAAACAATATACACTGAAATATTTGACGTTTCAAACAATATTAAAAATAAAAAATCTAATTCAAAATATTTATTCACTGAATAAAATATTTCTGAATACTGTCATATTACAAATATTAGAAATGTATTCAAATTAGGATGTTCCTACCCTCAAACAAATGTATACTAAAAAATATACTAAAATAACAACTCTGTGAATTCATCAGCACTAATTAAAAAATAATGAATATATCATTTCATTGAAAAAAAAATGAATTACATCAAGAAATAGGTTAGGTTCGGTTTCTCACTTAAAAAAATAAACCCACAAATGAAGTATTTAAAATGAGTGGTATGATGGGTTCTTCAATGAATTTCACTTATTTAAAGTTATCCAAACTTTGCTCACCAGAATAGTTTTCCTTATATTTGTCCAACAATGCATCGGCCAGTGTTTCAATAGTAATACCTGGAACAAAATGTACATTAACGTTCATTATCACTATTTGAAAGTGGCACAATAAAACTGGAATGAAAATCAAATAGATATTTTTCGCATAGGTTACTCATGAACATTTACAACATTTTATGACTTGGAGAGAAACTTGCATTGTCTTGTTGAAAAGTACTCATTACGTTTTCAGTTCCTTGGCGCACCTGCCTGTACCAGGTACCACTCTGTTTCCTTTTGGGCAAATTGATACTATCTTGAAAACGAGTGATAAAAATTATGAAAACAAATGATACAAAAGAATGTGTCATTCATTTACTTTTCTCTATTGAAGATACACAACTGAAATCACTCTAGTTCAAACATGTACTTAGTCAAACCAACAAATCCCACACACCAACTCTCCTCGAACCTAAAATGAGGTATAGTAGGTTAATCACCATGACTTTACTATCGATACTATTGCATTTTACTTACTTTTCTTGAAGACTGAATATATGCAACTCTCCTGTTTGAAGATCCAAAATCAAACTATTCGCTGTACTGCAAATTGGACAACCCCAAATTTTAAATGGTACACTCAACGTGACAGAATTATACTTTGATAATAACACCAACACACCATGCATTACACAAGCGAACCTGCCACGTCAACCGCTATGTTGAATCAAATGTCGAATTCAACGCAAAGGTACCAAGCATTAAGGGACAGCCGCTTTCACAGAGCTTATTCGACTGTCGCGCGCTACACTTCAATTGACCAATGAGAAACGTTTACTCCAATTCTTCACTTCCCCATTTCTCTGTTTCCAGGATTTTTCGCTTTGTAATTGAATAATTTCAAATACAAAAAGACAAATAGGATGAGAATTAAACAATTTATTGATGCAATTGGTTCATTTATTGGCCCATTCAAATTTTTTTGTCGTTTCCAACAGTTGCTGTTGGAGCAATTCATCCAGAATCTTCGCGTTGAGTTCAAAAACTGGTTAACACTATCAGGGTTATATACATTAGGTTATGCATTCGGTTAAGATCTTCAAATATTTTTGTTTTTAATAATATTGAATTATTTGAATACGTTATTATAAAAATTACATACATACAATTACAAGATAATTCAAAATTCCATTGTATGGAATATTCCAAAATATACCGTGGGGATATATTCTAAGAATATACCATATGGTATATTCGATCGACAATATTCTCAGAATATTCAAGGGAGAACAATCCATTTATAAACATTCTATGCACATTCTTTCGGGAATAATCCTGCCATATTTATTCAAGCATATTCTATGAATATTCTAAAGGCATGTATATATTCCAAGAATATTCTATGAATATTTGGAATATATACGTTCGTTTTATGATATACAGGGAATATTCCATGAATATCTGGTGCTGTGTGGGAATATAAAACAATTATTAATGAAATGACCTAAAAAAATTCAGACACATTTGAGCATTCGAAGGAGTTTTCCCTCTATAATATTTTAAATATCCAGTCCACAGTTCCTCACCATTTTGTTAACGGTTTCGAGACATTGTTGAAGAGGAGACAAATTGTTTGGTTGAAAGTGGTTGACAATGTTTCGTGGTGTATTTCATCAGTTCGGACTTCCACTGCCTATCCCTGAAAGGAATTAAAAAGATCAACAGGAAAATAATAATTTTATCGAACAATAAACTGGAATTACAAAAAAACATACAGGCAACAACCAAAAAAAATAAATAAAAATAGGTAATACATGCTGAAAATAAAAAAAAAATTAAAAATATTATTAACAAGAAATGAAACTAGAAATTAAAAGATTCCAAACTAAGTTACGTCACGACGTTTCGATTGCTTGTTCCCACAATCGTCTTCGAGTGAAAACTGGACTTATTTCTCGAGATCTGACTTTTTATAGGTCATTCGAGTGCTTTCCCCTATCTCTTCTTCCCTCTGTCCGCTTCATTGGCTTTAAAGGGAGATGACCGTTTGGCTTGAGCACACTTGATGTTATGTTGATGAGTTCAAACATGCTCTGCTATTCCGGATTTGCTGGTTTCTTTTCGCTGTGTGTGTTTCTTGTGCTCAGTAATGCGAACTTTCAATGACCTCCTAGTTTCACCGATGTGTGATTCTACGCAGTTGCAGGGTATCCGGTAAATGCAATTCTTGGAATCGCAGTCCGCGTTTGGTGGCCTGATTTTCGTGAGGCTGCTACGGAGAGTGTTCCCAGATCTGAAGCAGGTCCTGATATTATACTTGGACTCAATCCTTCTTATCCTTTCCGATAATCTTCTGATGTAAGGAAATACAAGTACTGGTTGTGGAGGCTTCTCTTCATTGTGGAGCTCCTGCTGTCTTCTAGCTGAAGCCTGTGCTACCATCACTCTGGAGTAACCATTCCGTTGAACGTCATTTTCGATGATGCCTAGTTCCTTTCTGAGACCTGTATTTGTATTACAGAGCTCAAAAGCACGGTCTAGTAGGGTCTTGATGATTTCTCTCTTAGTCGGTTGATGCTGGTTGGATTTCTGGTTCAGATGCTGTCCTGTGTGAGTGTCCAGATTTCCCATTCAATGTCGATCCTCTTCACCAATACGTCCAAGACTTCCTTCTCCATTGTGAAAGTGATGGAAGGACTTACGTTGTTGATGTGCTTCAGGAAAGTGTCTAGTTCTACATTCCCATGGTTCCATATTATGAAGGTGTCGTCTACGTATCCCAACCAGACTCGGGGCTTCTTGTGGGCTTCTTCAATGGCCAGAGTTCCAAACCACTACATATAGGGTTATGGGTTATGGATTATTTGGAATCAAATAGGCTGTTATGTATGTCTCAGCATGGTTTCAGGAAAAATAAATCTATAGAAACAGCTTCCTATCATCTTCTGAATTATATTTACACAGAGATTGATGAAAAAAATTATGTGATCTCACTATTTTTCGATCTATCAAAAGCGTTTGATACAGTATGCGCGGAATTTCTCATAAAAAAACTGTCATTGTTCGGGTTTCCACGAAATATAATAAATTGGATACAATCCTATATGACAAACAGAGAAATGGTTGTAATCTGCAATGGAGTTACATCTGAGTCAAAGACGGTAAAACTCGGGGTGCCACAGGGCTCTGTTCTAGGACCTCTACTGTTTCTTCTCTATGTAAATGATCTTCCTCAACATATAAAGGGAGGCTACGTCACAATGTTTGCTGATGATACAACGATAACCATAGCAGGCAATAATGCTGAGCAACTCATCAGCAAATCTGAACATATTATTGATCAGTTCAGTACCTGGTGCCAAAGAAATAAGCTCATTCTAAATACTTCTAAATCGATCAGTGGTAACTTTCACTTCAGAAGAAATATTCCAATTGGTCGACACTCTAGTTATGACATTAAAACTTCTGAAGAAATGAAATTTTTAGGGACGTTCCTAGACGCCAATCTAAATTGGGAAAGGCAGGTGAACTATACAGTGTGTCAATTTGAAAACTTCCCACCCTCAATATCTCCCTTCCAGTACATAATATGAAAAAATGGTCAGACAGGTCAACTTTATTTGCAAGGGGGACACTCTGAATGAATATTTTCAACCCTCGGGGTTCAACCCCCTAGGAGGGGTGGATGTTACCCTCAGAATTTCAAATGGAAAGGGGGGTCAAGTGGCACATCATTTTGAAGGGCATTCAATTCGCTTGCCGACGGTGCCCTCATTTATCATTTTCCGATCAGCAGTATCCGAAAATGTAGTTCTAAACTAATAGAAGTAATTAGAATTGGCCTATACTAAAATGCCTGGTTATCAAGTTAGTATGCAAAGAAATACAATTTATTGACTCTCTTATAAGTAAAACTTGTGATGACGGGTCAGCTTTTCAACTTTCCATCAGGGGTAAAATTAGACAAGCCTCAAAAAATTTACATTAATTAGTTATCTGATTTCGGTGACTTTCATTTGGGTTTATTATCGGATTTAAAACTCTTATCCCTTTTTTGTTACTTCTGCTATAAAAAGTATCGTTTTTTGAGCAAAAAAGGTGTTCATCGCATTCAAGCCATTTGGTAGTACTATCATTTCAGTTTCATTTGTTGAGCTGATCAGCGATACCTTAGAAAGTGTATAAATTGTAAGAATGGTTTACACTATCCAAGACCGAATTGAAATAATTTTTATTTATGGAGAGGTGGGCAAGTGCGCACGAAGGGCGGCATCTCTTTTTAATGAAAGAAATCCAAATCTTAATATAAGTCACCGGTATGTGCTTGATTTGGTGACAAAGTTTTCCGAAACTGGTTCGGTGAAGAATAAAAAAAGGAATAACCCCAGAGTACTGAATGAGGATGCTCAAATTGAGGTGTTGGGAACATTTGCTGCAGAGCCGACTAGCTCCTTACGATCAGTAGCAGAACAGACGGGAATGTCACACGAGACTGTAAGGAAAGCACTGAAAATGCACAAATTTCATCCATATAAAATGCAGATTCTCCACGAGCTCCATGAGGATGATTATGACAGAAGAATAGAATTCTGTGAAATCATGACTCTTCGAATCAATGCTTTACCTAATCTTCTGTTCAATATCTGTTTCAGTGATGAATGTTCATTTTTCCTGAATGGCAATGTTAATAGGCAAAATTGTCGCTATTGGAGTGACGAAAACCCTCACAATTTTCGAGAAGGACATACACAACACCCACAAAAAGTTAATGTTTGGGCTGGTATTCTTGGAAATGCCATTATCGGACCTTTATTTTTTGAAGAAAACTTGAATGGTGATCTGTACCTAGATATGCTTCAAGCACCTATCGATCCACTTATAACTCACGAGCTCGAAACTCAAATTGATGCACACGGTAATTTACTGTTGCAGGAAGATTTGTTACATTTCCAACAGGACGGTGCGCCACCTCATTATTTTCGCCCCGTCCGACAATGGTTGAACGAGCGATTCCGGGAGAGATGGATTGGCAGAAGGGGATCAATTGAGTGGCCACCGAGATCACCGGATTTGACTCCATTAGATTTTTTTCTTTGGGGATATCTCAAATCTGTCGTTTATAAAACACAGCCCACTGATATGGATGACCTCAAAGGACGAATTACAGCAGCATGCCGGTCAATTAGTGGTGAAGTTTTCCAAAATGTTCGAGAGGAGTTCGAAAACAGACTGTATTACTGTTTAGAGCAGAATGGACAACATTTTGAACATATTATCAGATAAAGCGTAACAAGATGGTTGAAATTTGTTTTTTGCAATTTAGTATTTTTTGTTTGCACTCGATGCGTATTTCGTTAACTAAGTAGTTCTACATTCCTCTCACATCCACGAATTCGAATATTACTCAAGGGTTGGAACGATGCTACCTAGTACGATGCTCACCTTTTCCAATAGTCCATTACAATCATTTGTTTTGAATACCAACCTGAATACCAAACATTTAGTGCGGGCGAGTTTTAATCATTTATTCTTATTCACTTCTAATCACCGTTCGTTTGGAACGTTATTGTTCAAAAACTGCTCATCAAAAACTAATGAAAAAGGTATCATTGGCAAGAGAATTGAATGCCCTTCAAAATGATGTGCCACTTGACCCCCCTTTCCATTTGAAATTCTGAGGGTAACATCCACCCCTCCTAGGGGGTTGAACCCCGAGGGTTGAAAATATTCATTCAGAGTGTCCCCCTTGCAAATAAAGTTGACCTGTCTGACCATTTTTTCATATTATGTACTGGAAGGGAGATATTGAGGGTGGGAAGTTTTCAAATTGACACACTGTATATGTGCTAAGTTAAATAGAGCATATTTTACCATGAAACAGCTGAAATCCTGTTTGGATGAAACTGCCTTACTCAGCATATATTATGCCATGGCCTACCCTCATATAAGTCTTAATATTATGGCTTGGGGCAGAGCAAGGGATTTTTCCAGAGTCTTCATAGCACAAAAACGCATCATAAGGCTAATCTTCAATATGGATTTCCGGGACAGCTGCCGGCCAGTCTTTATAGACAAAAAAATATTGACAGCCCCTTCCATCTTCATTTTTGAATGTATTTCATTTGTTAGGCAAAACAATAAAGTATATGATAAGACTGCTTCAGATCACAGTCATAATACAAGAAACGGTGATCTTCTAAAAATCCCTCAGCATCTTATGACAAGCTATAAAAAATCCCCTCAGTATAATGCCATTACGTGCTTCAATAAGCTGCCAAATGAAGTTAAAAAAATCACAAGTGACAAGATATTCCATGATTATGTTAAAACTATGCTTTTAGAAAGAGGCTATTACAGTTACCAAGATTTTTTAATTGACAATCTCACAAACAATCAAATTCACAGTGGACGAAATTTTATATGATTAAATTATGTGAATGATGTAAATGTTTAGTTGATTTGAGGGCATCTATGCTTACTTGTATATGTGTGTATACAGGGTCCTGCAACAGTGGCGCGGTGTTCCATATCTCTATATAGGAAGCAGATAGGAATCTAATTTTCTATAATATTACCTTATTGCTCGAGCTCGACAAAATAAAAATATTGGCGGTCACACAGGGTGTTCGATTTTTTCTGGGCGGATCCCAACTGTGTCTTTTTAAATGGCAACCTATATTTTTTATCGCTTTTTCGGTTTCTTCATAGAAAATAAAATAAACTTTATGTATATCTGCACTTCGAAAATATTGATGGTTTTCGAGATATCTAGCATGACAGGTTTTTTTTTCCAATATTCGTCACTCAGAATATTTGAAATTATAAAGTGGTGCCAAGTCCAGTTGAAATTTTTTTTTGGTCGAATATTCTACATTGGTAACTCTCTCAAACGATATATCTGAAATCGACCTGTGATATACAGGGTATGAAAAACCGCTTGCCAAATATTGTAAATGAAAATTTGCAAAATCTTCCTTAGATTAAATAGAACACCCTGTAAGTCATTGATCCATAAGAAGCGCCAACGAAACCTCTACAAATTTCATTAAGTATTCCCTATGGCTAAGTTCAATAGTTTTTCTTAAATGAGCATTTCTTTCGAAAAATGGTCATTTTTTCAAAGCGAAATCCATTTGACGACTGATAAGAATATACAAAAAATACCCTTTCCTTAAAATATCGCCCATTCCTAAAATTACCTGTTGCTAGATAAACAAGTTGCGAATTACACCACAAAATGGACGTTCTTGAATAGTTACAATAATTTCAAAAATCTCGGAATTTGTGCCATATTCTTTCGGTCTAAAACAACCTTTCAGCGAATGAAATATTTATTGGAAATCAAGTAGTCTTGCAAATGACAGAACAAAATATTTGGCTGCAAATGAATATTGAAATTTTTAGTCAATCGTGAAGTTGAACTGTCGGTATAATTTCATCAGAATGTTGTTATCAAAAAGTGATTTGATTGATATGATTTTCATATTAGGTGAATCAGACAGGAATTGTTTATTGGCAAGTAGAATTTATTCTCAACGGTATCCAGATAGAAGGCATCCAGATGAAAGATCTTTCCGAAAGGTCTTGGGACGATTCGTTGAAACTGGATCTATTAATTATTCCAAACATGAGCGCATCAAGCCAGCTACTAATGAAGATAATGAATTGCAAGTTCTTCTTGCTGTTGAAGAAGATCCTAGTAGGAGTCAACGACAAATTGGGGAAATAGTGGATATAAGTGAGAGATCAGTGCAACGAGTATTGAAGAAACATCGCTTGCATCCATACCACGTTCAGTTACATCAAGAACTACTGTATGCTGATTTCGAGAAAAGAGTGAGATTTTGCAATTGGGCCATGAACAAAATTCGTCGAAACGAATATTTTTTCAATAATATTTTATGGTCGGATGAATCGACATTCCATAAAAATGGATTTGTAAATCGACATAATTACCATTATTATGCGACAGAAAATCCTCACTTATTGAGACAGGTGGATTATCAACATAGGTGGTCGATAAATGTCTGGGGAGGCATCATTGGAGAATATGTAATTGGTCCATACTTTTTTGAGGGACATATGAATGGTACAATGTATCTCAATTTCTTACGAAATGATTTACCAGGTTTGTTAGATGATATTCCTCTTGACCTCCGCAATAGAATGTGGTTACATCATGATGGTGCACCTGCTCACTATTCGGCAGAAGTGAGAGATCATCTAAATGAAGTATTTCCCAATAAATGGATAGGACGGAATGGGCCTGTACGGTGGCCCGCTAGATCACCAGATTTGACGAAACTAGATTTTTTCTTATGGGGATACATAAAAAATATGGTTTACGTTGAGCCACCAACTTCTCCCGAAAATATGCGACTTAGAATAACGAATGCTTTTCGCAGCATTACACCAGCTGTCTTGCGCAGGGTAGAACAGTCTTTCAAACATAGACTTCAGCTCTGCATTCAAAAAAATGGAAGACATGTTGAACATATTTTATAAAAGTTTCATTATCAACCTTAATTAAACTCTCCCTTTTGTAGTTTTGTAATTTGCCAGTTGACAAATTTGAATATCTAGAACTCAAGCTCTGAATGAATATAATAACATGAAAAAAATAGTTATTTATAAAGTTTCTTTCTTTTAACTTGTTTGGTTTGATATTGCACGATTTATGAGTGAAATTCTGCATCCAATGAAAAAATAATTTTCCATTTAGCAAAAAGTGATAGGTACATACATTTATTTCGTTAAAAAATATTTGTTTGGACACCTTCTAATGTACAAAATTGAAACAAGATATCTTTCGTATATTTTTATCAGTCGTCAAATGGATTTCGCTTTGAAAAAATGACCATTTTTCGAAAGAAATGCTCATTTAAGAAAAACTATTGAACTTAGCCATAGGGAATACTTAATGAAATTTGTAGAGGTTTCGTTGGCGCTTCTTATGGATCAATAATATACAGGGTGTTCCATTTAATCTAAGGAAGATTTTGCAAATTTTCATTTACAATATTTGGCAAGCGGTTTTTCATACCCTGTATATCACAGGTCGATTTCAGATATATCGTTTGAGAGAGTTACCAATGTAGAATATTCGACCAAAAAAAAATTCCAACTGGACTTGGCACCACTTTATAATTTCAAATATTCTGAGTGACGAATATTGGAAAAAAAAACCTGTAATGCTAGATATCTCGAAAACCGTCAATATTTTCGAAGTGCAGATATACATAAAGTTTATTTTATTTTCTATGAAGAAACCGAAAAAGCGATAAAAAATATAGGTTGTCATTTAAAAAGACACAGTTGGGATCCGCCCAGAAAAAATATTTTTATTTTGTCGAGCTCCAGCAATAAGGTAATATTATAGAAAATTAGATTCCTATCTGCTTCCTATATAGAGATATGGAACACCGCGCCACTGTTGCAGGACCCTGTATATGTATGTGTATATATGTTTGAAGGTGATTGACAATGTTTCGTGATGAATTTCACTAGTTCGGACTTCCATTGTCTATTATATAAAATGATTTGAAATCCCTGAAACAAGTAAAAAAGAATAATTAAAAAAAATAGTTGAAAATAACAATTATATTAAGCAACAATAAACCTGAAATGAAATGATAGTGAAATAACCTACAAGTAAAAATATAATAATTGAATAAATAAAAATCAAAGGAATGCAAAAAGAAAATAATAAAAAATAAAAAAATAAAAAAGTGTAGAGATTCCAAGTCACGTTAGTTCACGACGTTTCGATTGTTGGTATCTACAATCGTCTTCTGGTGATGACTGGACTGATTCCTCCGAGAGATGACTATTTTATAGGTCGTTGAAATACTTTCACTTCCTCTACTTTCCATTTTCCGCTTCACTGATTCCGTGAGAGATGACCGATTTGGCGGGAGTTGGTCATTTTTCGTTTGATGATGGGTTTCCATATGTTTCGTATATCTACGCTGGCCTGGCTGAATACGTTGTTGGACAACATGTATGCGGCTTCCTTAAATTTTCTCCTGAACCAATGTTCCTCTCTGTGCAAGATCTCAGCTTGGGACCACTTGGGACCACAACATCGAGTGGTCCCAAGCTGTGATCTTGCACAGAGAGGAACATTGGTTCAGGAGAAAATTTAAGGAAGCCGCATACATGTTGTCCAACAACGTATTCAGCCAGGCCAGCGTAGATATACGAAACATATGGAAACCCATCATCAAACGAAAAATGACCATCTCCCGCCAAATCGGTCATCTCTCACGGAATCAGTGAAGCGGAAAATGGAAAGTAGAGGAAGTGAAAGTATTTCAACGACCTATAAAATAGTCATCTCTCGGAGGAATCAGTCCAGTCATCACCAGAAGACGATTGTAGATACCAACAATCGAAACGTCGTGAACTAACGTGACTTGGAATCTCTACACTTTTTTATTTTTTTATTTTTTATTATTTTCCTTTTGCATTCCTTTAATTTTTATTTATTCAATTATTATATTTTTACTTGTAGATTATTTCACTATCATTTCATTTCAGGATTATTGTTGCTTAATATAATTGTTATTTTCAACTATTCTTTTTAATTATTCTTTTTTACTTGTTTCAGGGATTTCAAATCATTTTATATAATAGACAATGGAAGTCCGAACTAGTGAAATTTATGTGTATATATGTGTATATGTGTATATTTAGAGGTGATTCTGTGTTCAATCTCCAACTCTTTTTATCTTTACTAGCCTGTAGTACAACTGACTTACCATATATACCCAAGTGTATAAAAAATGGTGAATAAATATTATTATTATTATTATATATCGGCTATAACCGGTGAAAGTGGTGATACCATTGGCAGTCCCTCATCTTGCGTAAAGAATTCATCCTTCAGTTGAAAGTAGCAGTTTCCTATACAGCATCCTACTAATTCCATAATTACTTGTACCGGTAAGTTTGTTCTATCTATCAGGTCTCCATCTTCGGATAGCTTCCTCTGTATGATTTGAAGTAATTCTTCGACAGGGACGTTGGTGTAGAGGCTTTCCACGTCGAAACTGATCAGTTGATCCTACTCTTTGACTTCGATTTCCCCTGGTAGTTCGACAAAATGGCATGAATTCTTAACAAAAGATGTTTAAAACAAGGGAAGAATGAATTATTATTATTATTATTATTTTTATTTTAACTCATATATTATATTAGATAATGAAGGTAAAGTTAGGTTAGATAAATAGTAAGTAGGTCTATTCCACCCTTCACCGAAACCCGCAAGGGTTGAAATAAGACAATGGAAGTCCGAACTGATGAAATTCATGTAAAATTATATTTCCATAGGTCTGGGATTCTTCTCAACAGTGTCCAGCAGTACTCCAAATCATTCATAATCTGAACGCTGACACCTATTCAAAGTCCATACTGTTTATTTCGATTATGAGAATATCCTTTTGAAGTATCCCATAGTTTATTTGATACTGTCTAGTGTTTTTGTCTATTATAGCTTCAACAGAATATTACTGCGGGAACAAAAATAATCACACAGACAATTATTAATGTTCTCAACAACTTCCACTAGAATTTCAGTAACATTTTTCCGTTTTGAAATAAAACAATAAGCAACAACTGATTACGAACGGAAAAGTGCAATTAAAACCGAATTTCGCCCCGGGAAATTTATCGCCGACAATTTGTGTATAGGACGATTGTTCGCGGCAAAATAACAAAAAAGTTCAATTTCAACGCGGCGGCGGCCTCTATTGGGAAATGAGTTGATTACGTTCACAAACGAGCCACATTTATCTTATTTCGAGCCCGTCGATTTGTGCGGGAAAAGAAAGAACGGACAGAGACTGACATAATAAATTTACTGCTAAAAACCTACAAATTTGTATTAGTCTCTTGATGAAAATCCCTGAAAGCCATAAATCTGTATGTCAGAAGCTGATACTAGGGGGAAATACAGAAGAATTTGGTGTCATTATAAGAAAGAGGTGGAGGAAAGTTTGAAATCAATAATGAACGTCCCGCTGTGTAGTAATCATGAACCCACAACTAGCACCACCACTCTGTTGTAATATAATAATGAATTCATTTACCAAAGAGTCAATACAAACACTTTCAATTCATTATTGAAGGATGCAAATAAATAAACACAGAGAAGATGCACAAAGGCTAACCTGCACGTGGATCACTAAGGTTATTATACAATGAATTCTAAAAAATATAACTAATTATTTGTGAATATACAACGTGACTCACGGTCGATGGTAGGTTAGACGTTTCTGGAAAACGCAAAGCATGATTTTTCTGAAAATTTCACCTCTCACATTTCCTTACCTGTTCTATCGATCTAAAATATTTCCAGCATTGCGGCGTTGCCACTTCTATCAAAAAGTCCTAGCAATTATATTTTTTGAATGAAACACCCCGTATATTAATACATTTTTGGAATCGCTCTAGTATTTTAGTACTTCTTTGTTGATAATGTCCTATACCTATCTCTATCTGTTTTCGAGATAAAAAATAAATTGTGCTAAATATGGTCCAAAACATAGCCTTAATTGAAATTAAGTACATCAGTACTCTCAATTCATGAAAAGTTGATATTTTGATGATAGTTTGGAGAAACTCTAAATATTCAAATAACACCAAAAAATCGACTCCATATCATGCAGGGCGTGATAAAATTACTATTATTTTCATTGTGAATAAAAGTACTCAAAAGTTCATTTTTTCAAAAGGAACCCCCTGTATATTACTCGGTAAATTGAAAGATGGTAAAAAATGCTTCGAAATGATATATCATGTCCCTATACCTAAATCGTCAAGTTTTCCCAATAAAGTCGCTTCTTCTAGAAACATTATTTTTTTTAGAATTTGGATTTAGGTAGCAGTGGAATTATCAAGCTTATAGCAGTTTGGTTACTTTTATATGTAATTTACAAAGAGTTATCGAGGGTGTTTTGAATCATCTTCCAAAATGAATGCAAATATCAATTATTCAAACGAAGTTCTTATGAAATTATTTATTATGCACATGAACAAAGTGATCAAATCATTGTCAGAACGTGTAAAAAATTCAACCAAATGTATCCTGAATTAACACCAATGAAGGAGAGGAAGTTTGTAAGGTTACAAAATAATTTCCTTAACTATGGCTCAAAGTTTCCAGGGAACAACTGTACCAAAAATCAGTCATTTCTAGGTGAAAAGTAAGATTTTTGTGGGCTAAAACATGTGAAAGTACAGACAATAACAGAATAGGATGATTCAAAATAACAAAATTGTAAACAAAATATCACATTTTCACAATAAATGCTGAAAATGTCCATTCTACACACTTTAAAATTTTTTTTTGTACGCGACTTGTGGTTGATTTTTCAATTTCCTGGGGATCCAGATCTTCAACACTCCGCACTATTCGCCGTCGCAATTCTTCTTTGGTAGGCACTGGAGTATTGTATACCCTTTCTCTCAAAACACCTCATAAATAAAAGTCAAGTGGCGTGAGATCAGGTGATCTCGGTGGCCAATCCCACGGCCCTAAACGCCTAAACCAACGATCGTCGAAGAGTTCGTCAAGTTTCCTGGAAACTTCCTGGGTGGAATGAGCTGGCGCACCGTCCAGTTGAAACCACGAATTCCTAAATTCCTCTGAAGGCAAATTTTCAAAAAAATCGGTTACAGTCATCCTTAATATTTGGAGATATCTCTCTGCATTCAGTGTGTCTTCATAAATGAAAAAACTAATTTTATTGTTCTTCAGAATACAGAAATCACTCAGGTCAAATTTCTCTTGAAAACCCATTTCTTTTGTAACATGAGGATTGTGATCAGCCCAAAAATGTTTATTCCTTCTATTGAAAATACCATCTCCCGTAAATTTTGATTTCTCGCTACAAATTATTTTTGACAAAAATTTCCGATCTTCCTGTGTATGAATCAAAAGGGATTCACAAAAATGTCTTCTGCTTTTAGAGCTTGAACTTTCGTAAATTTATACGGATGCATTCCGTGATTTTTCAAAATTTGTTGTACTGAAGCATGTGCTACACCTGAATCTTTTTCTGCACTGCGAATGGAAGCTTTTGGATTTGCATAAAAATATGCCAAAACGTTAACAGTATTTTCCTCATTTGAAGTAACAGGTTTTGGTAATGTTGAAGGCGCTTTCAACATGGAGCCAGAGTTAAGGAAATTATTTTGTAATCTTACAAACTGCCTCTCTTTCATTGGTGTTAATTCAGGATAGATTTGGTTGAATTTCTACAAGTTCTGGCAATGATTTGATCACAGTGACCGTGTATAATAAATAGTTTCATAAGAACTTCGTTTGAATAATCGATATTTGCATTCATTTTTGGCGTCTTTTTGAAACACCGTCAATAACCATTTATCAATTACTTATAAAAGTAACCGAACTGCTTCAAGCTTGATGATTCCACTGCTACCTGAATCCAAATTCTAAAAAAAAATAATGTTTCTAGAAGAAGCGATTTTATTGAGAAAACTTGACGATTTAGGTAAAGGGACATGATATATCATCTTCAAGCATTTTTCACCATCTTTCAATTTATCGAGTAATATACAGGGGGGTTCATTTGAAAAAATGAACTTTCAACTACTTTTATGCACAATGGAAATAATAGTAATTTTAGCACGCCCTGTATGATATGGAGTCGATTTCTTGGTGGTATTTGAATATTTCGAGTTTGTCCAAACTATCATCAAAATATCAACTTTTCATGAATTGAGAGTACTGATGTACTTAATTTCAATTAAGGCTATGTTTTGGACCATATTTAGCACAATTAATTTTTTATCTCGAAAACAGATAGAGATAGGTATAGGACATCATCAACAAAAAAATATTGAAATACTAGAGCGATTCCAAAAATGTATGGATATTCGGGATGTTTCATTCAAAAAAATATAATTGCTAGGACTTTTTGATTAAAGTGGCAACGCCGCAATGCTGGAAATATTTTAGATCGATAGAACAGGTAAGGAAATGTGGGAGGTGGAATTTTCAGAAAAATCATGCTTTGTGATTTCCAGAAACGTCTAACCTACCATCGACCGTGAGTCACGTTGTATACTACAGGTAACCATAATTGAGACTACCTCACAAAAATTACCCGAACCTCCACCTAAGGTACCTGTTGAATTTTGATTACCTGAAGCATATTACCTCACATCTACATAATTCTTTCTCGGATTTTAGAAAGTTCAATAATGGTGATCTATTCAAATCTAGTTGGTCATTCATTGGAATGTTTGAATTTTTAAGTTTAATAATTTCCATTGCTTCCAAATGATTCAGTTTCAAACCTTCATTTTCTATGTGCAAAACTCAGAACTCTCCGTTGAAGATATGATTTTCTTCTAGAAGATGGTTTGAATATGTTGATTTTGTTTTCTCATTTACATAGCTCGTATGATGTTCCTGGATTCGATTCCTGAATGTTCTGCCAGTTTGACCAATATATACCTTAGGGCACGTTCCACACTTTAATTCATATACTCCCGATTTCTCGAATTTAGATGTCTTTTCTTTATTATTTTTAATTTACTTTCCCAAGGTATTACTTGTTCTATATGCAATTTTAATATCTCGTTTCCTCAAAAATGAAGCCACTTTTTCCGTTGGTTGTCCAAAATACGTTAAACGTCTATAATTTTGATTATCTACCTTCTCAATAGGAAAAACGTCTCGAAACGCTCTTGCCTAGACTTTCTTGGCAAGTATTTTGTTAACTAATTCGTCTTTAAACCCATTGTTAACCGCAACTTGCTTTATTGATATTGAGTTCTTTATTGAAATTATCTATTGAAAGAGGAACATTGACTAATCTGTGAATCATGCTATTATAAGCTGCTACTTTTTGTTGATAAGGATGGATAGAATCGTATTATATAGTAATATCCGTATAGGACGGTTTGTGATAAATTGAAAAATCATGTTTGTTGTTTCTTTTACTATTCCTATTTCAATAGTGAATTTGATGTTTTTATGAATTTTGCATGACGTTAGCCAACTGTTATGCCGACATCTTTGGCAACTACCTCTTCCTTCCTTCACTTCCTCAAGATTTTCAACAATTGTTGATGTAACTTGTGGTAGAATCCATTATATCTCAAAGTGGTGTGCTGTAGATTTGCGAAAAATGAAAACTCAAAAGTCTTCTCCACAATTTATCATCACCCTCAGATGTGTTAGAACGGGAGAACCATCAATGAGTACATGTTTCGAACCTGATATAGGTTCATCATAAGACAATTATTTAAAATTCTACAATAAAAGAGGAACAACATAACAATAGTTGATACAATGAAGTATGGAATTACTTATATGGACAAGAAAATATTTTATAATGGAAAAAAAAGAATTGTCACATGTTACCAATGAATAAATGGTCATAATGACGAGATCAAAAAACGATACGTGGAAAAGAATTATAATGAAAGATCTCGAAACTGAATTTAATGAGAAAGGAGGATCAACGGTCTGAAATATTTAAACAGGTAAACTCGAGATGACATGAAACAATGATTTGCAAACACAGAACACAACAGGAGAAAGGCCACCTGTGTTCTAAGCAAACGAGACGATATTAATGTGGTGGTCGTTCTTCTGTTGTGTTCTGTGTTTGTAAATCTCTTGTCATTGTTCCATATCATCTCGAGTTTATCTCTTTAGCAGTTATTTGCATAGCTGCGAAAATCAAACTTCGTCTTTAACTATAACTTTATATTTGTAGTTAGAACTTAATATTGTGATTTTTTGTGGTTGTAGTAATAAAGACGTTCATTATATTTTTGACAGTAGATTCTCTTTTCTCATTCAATTCAGTTCGGATATATTTTATGTCATCTTGGGAGTACCTCAGGGCTCAGTTCTGGGACCACTTTTTTTCACACTTTATACTAGCCAATTTCATAAACATGTTGAACATTGTAAAATACACATGTATGCTGATGACATACAACTATACCTCCCTCTTGAAGTTGATGACTTGAACAACGCTGCTAGAAAGTTGAACAATGACTTAGAAACCATATCAAATGTTGCCGAACTGCATTCCCTTGTGCTCAATCCAAAAAAATCAGTAGCACTAGTATTTGGAAGCAATGCTCATGTAGCATCAGTTAAAAATAACTTGAAACTGTATCTGAATAATGAAGTAATTAGATTTGAAAGTAATGCAAAAAATCTTGGTTTAATTTAAGATGAGTCTTTAAGATTTAGAGAACATATCAATCGAAATATTCAGAGAGCCTATGGTGCACTACGATTACTATATCCTCACAAAATGTACCTCAATGTACCTATAAAGAAAATGTTATGCGAGTCTCTAGTTTTAGCACAATTCAATTATTGTTTTCCGGTCTATGGACCTTGTCTTGACTACGATACCTGGTCCAGAGTACAACGTGTTCAAAACTCTTCTATTCGTTATATATATGGAATTAGGAAGTATGAACATGTGTCCCACAAGCTTGCGGAACTGAACTGAAAGATAGGTTCAAATTTCATTCATTATGTTTATTTCATAAAATTATATTATACAGAAATCCGCCTTATTTATATCGTAAAATAACAAATCCGGGCAGATTGTTTGAAGGTGATTGACAATGTTTCGTGATGAATTTCACTAGTTTGGACTTCCATTGTCTACTATATGAAATGATTTGAAATCCCTGAAACAAGTAAAAAAGAATAATTGAAAAAGAATAGTTGAAAATAACAATTATATTAAGCAACAATAAATCTGAAATGAAATGATAGTGAAATAACCTACAAGTAAAAATATAATAATTGAATAAATAAAGATTAAAGGAATGAAAAAAGAAAATAATAAAAAATAAAAAAGTGTAGAGATTCCAAGTCACGTTAGTTCACGACGTTTCGATTGTTGGTATCTACAATCGTCTTCGGGTGATGACGAAGACCCGAAGACGATTGTAGATACCAACAATCCTTTACAATTCCTTTAATTTTTATTTATTTAATTATTATATTTTTACTTGT
Organism: Leptinotarsa decemlineata; assembly: GCF_025532065.1. Classification (NCBI taxonomy): domain Eukaryota; kingdom Metazoa; phylum Arthropoda; class Insecta; order Coleoptera; family Chrysomelidae; genus Leptinotarsa; species Leptinotarsa decemlineata. The sequence continues at coordinate 911,140 of NW_027412572.1, read as the reverse complement.
AGGTTATTTCACTATCATTTCATTTCAGGTTCATTGTTGCTTAATATAATTGTTATTTTCAACTATTCTTTTTTAATTATTCTTTTTTACTTGTTTCAGGGATTTCAAATCATTTTATATAGTAGACAATGGAAGTCCGAACTAGTGAAATTCAGGACAGACGTACACAACATAAATTTGAGAAACAAAAATGTAATCACATGTCCACAACACAAGACCGCAATTTTCCAGAGAAGTTTTTCGTATTCGATTTTTCATCTTTATAATTCTATTCCCGATTCGCTAAAACACCATAGTAATTTAAATAAATTCAAAAAAGAGCTTAAAAGTTTCCTGCAAGTTAACACATTCTGATGCAGTTCCGTTACGTATACCCCTTTTTTTTTCTATAATCTGTGTTTCACAAGTAGTCATTTTTCGTTATCTCTCATACAACTTTCTTTTTTTTTTCCACTTGGTTATTGGTGGTGAATATTCAGGTGACCCAACAAATGACAAATGTCAAATGTCAAATGCCAAAAAATTGTGAAATAAAAATTTAGGTTTCAGGATTAGTTAAGTTAGTTTTCAAGTTATAATATGCTTATTTAAAATAGCAAGGGTTGAGTGGTAGAGCACCCTCGGGTAAACTCCCCCTTGGGATTTTTGGAAATAAAGACATTGGAAATAAAGACATTATTATTATTATGATTCGTTTGCATGTACCGTGTTTTGATTTTGATGAGTGAGTATAAAAGCTCCCATATTTCGATCTTTTATAGATATTCTTAGGTATCATTAACATTTCATTGTGACCATTTATTCATTATTAAGATGTGACACTTTTCTTTTCTCCTTTAAAAAACATTTTCTAATTCCCACACCTTTTCCAAGTGAAAAAGGTACACCTCCTCAACAACGCTGGAGGTGATCGTTTTCGAGATATTTACAATTTTCTATATCGATGCATATTACTCAGCTCCTAAAGCGCTAACTGAAGTTGCTGAGAACATTACAAAAACTAAGTATGTGGTGAATCTCGTCAAAATAAACAAATTATTCCTATGGAATGTTTAACGAGGAATGATTCGTTTTCGAAATATAGATTGTTGAAATTTTTCAAAACATGGTAGGTTTTTGTCATAAGTTTTTTGCAATTTCAGTTATTTTCATCAAACTTTATACGCAGTATACCCGTACAAACTTCTTCTAAATTGAGCATTAACGAACTGCTTATTCAATCCAAATTAAAAAAAATTGTTAGGTTTAATTATTCATTTAGAAAGTGCTACATTTCGGAGTTTGCAAAAAACAATTCGGAGAAGTACTATATTATTTATTAAGAAAATAAACATTATAAAAATTGAAGGAAACAACTATTACAACAACTGTTCAAAGTGACGACCCCCAACAGTAATACAAGCTTCTGCTCTCCTCATCAAAGAATTCCGCACCCCTTGAAAAATGCCCGGGGTGTTTCTTATCGTTTCGCAGCAAGCTTATCCCTCAACATTTCCTCATTTTCAATGAGGCTAGCATAAACTAGTGATTTTAGGTATCCCCACAAGAATAAATCGACGGGATTGAGGTCCGGTAACCTCGGGGGTCAATGCTCAGTCCTTCCTTTTCCTATCCATCGTTGGGGAGATGCTACGTCTGAAAAAGTTCTTGCTATCACACTGAAATGAGCAGCACCTCCATCGCATAAACCACGAGAGATTTCGGAGACCAATGGGAACATCTTCCATGAGTTGGGGAAGCACGTGTTCCAAAAAATGTAGGTAAGCATCTCCATTCAAACGTAAGGGGAGAAAATGGGGTCCAATTGAATAATCTCCAACTATGCCTACCTATACATTAAAAGAGAATCTGTCTTGGAAATGAGTTTGCGTTATCGGATGTGGGTTATCTTCCGCCCAGCTGTGGTTGTTATGGAAGTTCATGATACCATTTCTTGAACAATTAGCCTCATTTGTGAAGAGGACTTTCAATAAAATTTGCGGATGCTGTTCGACTTTTCTTTGAAGCTATTGAGCAACTTCGATACATGGTTGGAAATCACGTAGCGTAAGTGCCTGGATATGATAAGGATATAATTGCTGTTCCTTAAAAATTCTGTAAACTGTCATGTAACTCACATTTAAAGTTTGACTGATTATTCTTGTACTTGTCTCTGGATGTTCACTAATTTCTTCGAAAACCGCCTCCTCTAATTCTATAGTTATTGTGATCCGTGGCCGTTCTACTGCAGAATTTGTTTCAAAGCTTCCAGATTCGGAAAGTTGCCGGAAAAAAATCGCAAATGTCGCTGCACAAGGAGTCCCGCGTTGGAGATACCTTTCCTAATAAATGCGTTTTCGAGGGATTGCATACGACATACTGAAGAGCTACCAGTCAGATAGGAAACAATGTGTGAGAATTGGGGAAATTTACAGCGACCCTTTTGACATAAAATATGGAGTACCCTAAGGGATGATTCCAGGGCCAATATTATTCATAGTCTACTTGAACGATTCATTTGAACTAGAAACTGAAGACGAAATATCAACTTTTGCAGATGATACCGCTATTATTTTTACTGATTTATCGTGGGAAGGCCTGAAAGCTAAGGTTGAAAAAGATTTTCCAAAAATTATGCATTGGTTTGATACTAAATTACTAACAATCAATCATGATAAAGTCACATAAAGCAATGCTTTATGTGGCTACCTTATTATTCATTTGTGATATTGACATTGGTTACTGCGGTAGTTCTTGGCAAACAAATATTACTATTATCTTATTATTACTATCATTTCAATACCCAAAAATCATCAAAACGGTCACAATTTTTTGAATACGTAACTAAAAGAGGATTGAAACAGCTTCATAGTTATTTATCACATGTAACGCAAAGTTTGTAACGTGAATTTTCAAAGATGCAAGTCTATACATATTTCACAATCTCATATTCAATCTCAACTTCTCTTGATCATATCACAGTCTTCCAGAAACATATTTTGCTTTCGAAAATGTGTTCAATTTTTTTTTTAAATCTTCACAAACGGTCAACTCATCGACAAAATATAGATTATTGGTGCTTCACTGTTACTGAATACGATGAAAATTCTGATGAATTAAAATTGTCCACTTGTCCTGAACGAATGAAATCACTGAAAATATCACATATGCAATACACATGCCGTACATTTAAGGATAATTTTCAATTATTCATGAAAACGTAACATCATATTTCATCAGAATCAAAATGTCTGTGAAAGTAAAAAAAAATATTCCGTAGCTGACTAGTACAGGTTCCATTCTGACGAGAAATTGTGTATCAGATTCTGAGGGGCTGATAAATACAGTCTACAGTTCGAAGGTAATTGAAATGTCATCTACAGATCCATATTCGAGTTGAAGATTATGGCGAGAATGATATATTTTCCATTATAGTCCGACATTTTGTGATTCGTAATTTTCCTTCAAACTGAGTATGTCATCAACAAAAAATTAATATATATTTTTTAACAGTTCGGCTGGAAAGTTCTGAGGCTAACAGAGGAAAGAAAACTGATAAAACGGTTTCTAAAAAGAACAAACAAGGTACAATAAAAATTTTCTGACTGATGAAAAGTGGTTCGCATTGGTCTTGTGATTTTTTCTTACATAATATGTATCTGACAGCTTTTTTTTGTAGAACGAATACTGAATTTAGTAGTTGCTGACTATAGAAGCCCCAAAAGGCAAATCCATATCTCAAATGCGACACTATCAAGGAAAAATATACAGTTCTGGCTGAGAATTGGTTGAGTTCGTTAGAAACAATTCGAACTGCATTCCCCTAAAGATTTTGTGTGAGTTTTGTTAACTATATCGTGATTTTCTATAAATAAGTCGTCAAAACTGAGTTTGAAGCAAACTATGTTTGTTTTATTCGTGTTGAAACATATGGAGTTTGAATCGTACCACTGTTCAATCCTATAGAGATCCAGAATTATGATGTCTGAGATTATCTTCATTCGTCCCACGTCAAAGGATCGTGGTGTCATCCGTAGAAAGTGTGAATTTCCCTTCAATGTCAATGGTTACCAAATCATTCATACAAAGCAGAAAAAGGGAAGAACTCAGAACCGAACCGAACCGAATGTATGATTCTCAATATGCGATTTATTTCCTTGGAGTTTTACTAATTGCTTCCTGCCAGTTATATGACTATCCTCTGAAGCCACAGCACTGAAGTGTGTTTTCGATCCATTTGTGAATCAACGACTATCTGCTCTTGGCATCCTCTGTTTTAAATCTGTTTTGAATTCGGTTTTTTCGTTAACCAGCTGTCGCACCCCTACGAACGGTAACTCTTAGAAGTCGAAACTTGTGCGAGCTAAGGATTAACGAGGAATTACTTTTTAACGTGTGATTCCTAACACGAAAGGAATCACATGTTAGTGGTGATTTCCAAAATGCTGCGTTTTCCAGTGTCAATCAGAAGTCTATTGTATTATGCAATAGATTAGCAATGCAATTGGCAATGTGCACAAGTCTGTATGTAGTCTATCTAGCCTCTCTTTCCGAAAAAATGTAGAGAGTATGTAGATCTAGCAGGATCTCCGTAGCCACTGACAGTGTGGTACTGATGGCACCATAGATGGCCAGACAAGCTGTTAATAATAATAATAATAATAATAATAATGATAATAATAAGCAGGGATGGCCACTAACACCCTTGGCCTTTGGTGAGTTGCGACACCACTTACCCGAGCAACTGGTGCAAAACCGGACCGGCAGCCTAGGTGCACCCGGGAAGGACAACTCTATTCTCCCTCCGGTGCCGGCCGTGGGTCCACAGGGCTAACCACCCGGTGGACCCAACACTTGGTTCCCAATAATCAAGGAAGGGGCCCCCACAATCGACCCGCTCGGAGGGGTCAGAGGCAAGGTGGTGGGGCCCAAAACGATGATTTGCCTACTGATGACAACCCTGGCATTGAAAAGGGACGTTTTGAGTGGACGCATGAGCTAAGAGATAGCCTTATGCATTGCTACGAGAGTAGTGAGCCCGCGCGAAGCGGGTACATGGCGAGATTGCATGCTCTGTGGTGTGAAACACATCCGGAGCATGCCGCCTTTTCCGCCCAAAACCTTAGGGATTACGTATCCTATCTTCGGCGGCAGGGCTATATAGCTCCTTCCCAGCCTGCTAACGAAGTGGTAGAAGTGGCAGTTCTACCACCCGTTGGCACGGCTGGAGAGGAGACTCGCACCATACCACCAATGTAAACGACAATCAGAACACGCAGGGCGCTCCACAGGATTAAGCCCCTGAAGCCACAAGAACTGGCTCGTTTGGATGCGGAGGTTCATAGTGTTCTAACAGAAGAGGCTGACATCTGGCAAATCAACACCGCCGTGTATAACGTCGTCCAATCGCTTTCCGAATCGGAAGGACGATATCCCGGCCTTGCGGTTCGGAAGATTGAACGGCGTGTACACAAGATGGAGGCTAAAATCACGTCGGCGAGACAACACGCATCTCGTATCCAATGTGTGATGGATTACAGGGCAGCCAACAGGCCTTTCACGCCCGCAGTGCGGCGAATAGCCGCCAATCTATGACGTATCCATCACACTTTAAGCCAAGACGTGCTGCTGACCACCAAACAGCACTGCCTTGATAGGATACGAATGCTAGTGGCTGCTAAGAAGTCACTAGTGAGGCGAGCGAGAAGTATCGCGAAAAACCTTAGGTTCCTCGAGAAACCTTCCCGCTTATTCCAAGAGCCTCCACGTGTTGTGGATAATCCGCCGACCGCTGATCAGGTGGAATCCTTCTGGAAGGATATCTATGAACACCCGCAGCCACTCAACTTAGACACTCCAGCCCTAGCGCAGTTCGAAGCTTTCAACAGAGAGCTTCGACAGCCTGAGCCCAATGAACCGCGCAACCCGATAACCCGGATGACGTTCGAAGGGCCCTCGTTGGTTCCAAAAACTTTGCTGCTCCAGGCCCAGATGGGCTGAACACTTATTGGTGGAAAAAACTACCAAGTACCCACCGCCATCTGGCCAGAGTTTTCAACTCATGGCTCGATGGAGAGCAGCCGATTCCGGATTGGTTTGTCGAGGGGCGGACCGTTCTTATCCCCAAAAGCGGAGATTTGTCGATTCCTAAGAATTACAGACCGATAACATGCTTGAATTCGTGTTATAAGTTGTTTACAAGCATCTTATACACACGAATACTCACCGCAGTTGACCGAGTGTTCGAACGGATATATGAGCAGGGAGGGTCGAAGAGAGGAGTCGCTGGATGTAAAGAGAACCTGCTCATCGATAGATGTGTAACGCAGGACTCGATACAATATAAGCGTAACCTCTCTATGGCCTGGATCGATTACCGTAAGGCATTTGATACAATTTCGCATGAGCTCATCTTGCATTTGCTCAGATGCCTTGCGGTACCCGACAACATAGTGAGATGCATTGAACAACTGATACCACTTTGGCGAACTCGCTTCACCATAACATCTGGTCAAGCAAGAGTTCAAACAAGGTGGGTCACTTTTAGAAGGGGTGTATTTCAGGGTGATTCCCTCAGCCCCCTTCTATTCTGCATCTCACTATTGCCATTATCCGTTGCGCTCAGAAAGACTCGAGGGTATAACTGTGGCACTCCCGGAAACCGGAGGCACAAGGTCACCCATTTGTTTTATATGGATGATCTTAAACTTTATGCCTCTGGAGAGAAGGATCTCCATCAGTCCTTGAGGGTGGTGGAAGAGTACACGCATGCTATCGGTATGAAATTCGGGATAGACAAATGTGCAATGGTTCATCTCAAAAAAGAACGATGCGGGGACTACGGAGAGGATGTACAGCTCGTAGATGGAAGCATCCTACACCATCTGGATGCCGGAGAGACGTATACTTACCTCGGGGTGGAACAACGCCACTCACAAGAGGTAACTGCAGTGAAAAACTCTCTCCGCGGCAAGTATCAGCACAAACTTCGACAGATCTGGTCATCGGAACTGTCGGGGAAGAACAAAGTAGCTGCAACAAATATGCTTGCCGTTCCAATCTTACTCTACTCGTTTGGAGTAGTGAAGTGGACTCGGGAGGAGCTGTATCAACTCGACGTAAGGACCCGAAAAATGATGCATCTCTATAGGAGTTTGCATCCCAAATCGTCAGTTCCACGGTTATACTTCCCCCGACAACAGGGAGGACGTGGACTTTTGAGTTTGGAGTGTCTACATGACAGAATGGTACTGGATACAGCCTGTAAAGTCGTCAGGAGTTCGGATCCCCTTCTGTGCATGGTCCGTGACCATGAGAGAGCAAGAATTGGAGCATTTCTCCTCAGGGCAGCTGCTCGAGCAGCTGATGAACTCGGTATAGTTTTCGACTCTGAACGAGGTGACTACAACTCTGTCACCGAGTTGGAACCCGTTCAGCAAAAAGCTCAGATAAAAGCCGCAGAGATCACCTTACTTCTGCGGAGACACAGGAATAAGTCAATGCATGGGGTCTTCTTCAATAACATTGAAGACCTTGGCTTATCAAAGCGCCTGACGTTCGCTTTTCTCAGGTCGAGTGGGCTGAAGTCGGAAACTGAGGGGTTCATCATGGCTTGCCAGGATGGTGTCTTCAACATCTTAGTCTACCGCAGTCGCGTGATGGGTATAGAGGTTCCTGACACAAGGTGCAGGGCCTGCCGCGAGGCGCCCGATACCCTAATGCACTTGCTATCAGCATGTCCAGCATATGCGGTCTCGGCCTATATCCATCGACATAACGCGGCCCTTAGAGTGCTATATTACCATCTACGGCACTCTTACGGTATTGACGAGACACCGGTGTTGCCCTACGCTCCGGGGGATATTGAATCCGTTGTGGGGAACGAGAAGTGCCGAATTTATTGGAACTATTCGTTCCCCACCCTCAGGCTCATACAAGCTAATAAGCCTGATGTAGTCCTTCTCGACCACCAGACCAAAACGATATTTGTCGTGGAGTTTTCAGCTCCTGGCGAGACGAATATCGTCAGAAAAGAGGAGGAAAAACGGATAAAATATCGAGGTTTTCTCTTCGAACTCCGCAGACTCTATCCAGATCACTCTGTCAAGATGGTCGTTCTGATTGTTGGAGTCCTTGGTGGAATGATGTCTTCTCTACTCTCGAATCTAAAAATCATACCGGCTTGCCGCACTAAGGCAGAAATCTCAGCCGCACAGATGCAGAAGGCTGTCATTCTTGGCTCACTGCGTTTGCTCAGGGCACATGATTCTCGGACCCAATGATCACTTACCCCGGTGTGGGGAGTGGTCATTGGTTGATTATGCTGGCGCGCCCTCCCGAATGTATCGGGGCTTCGGGGGATAGGGCCTGACCAGCGCACACTACGGTGGGAAAAAAAAATAATAATAATTTTTTATTATTTCCCTGTTAAAAAGTGCATTGTTATACGTACAGTGACAAGGAAAACGTCTGAGGGTAGGACACGTTACAGAGTATAATGTTTGTAGTAATCAATAATCTTAAAATATGATACATATAGGTATATACATATAATTATTTGTTTGGCTTAGATTATGTAAAAAAAATAACTATAAATAAATGAAAGTCAATTTTATCACATAGTTGTGATATTTTGTCATTAAAATATAAAAAAACAGTTTAAAATTCGTCAAGTGTGTAGCAATTTTTTTCAATAAGTGCCTTTTTCAGTCTTGATTCGAAAATGTTAAGATTTGGTGGTATTCTAATTGATTATTCTAATTTATTAAACATTTTTGGTCCAAGATAAAGAAAACTTTTCTGATAAAGAGTTGTTCTATGAATATTGGGCATCAGTTTGCCTCTAGAACGAGTTGGATAATTATGTTGCTGGAAAGGTGTATTATGCTTGTTTCTATAAACGTATATACACAATTCATAAATATAGAGACCAGCAACAGTTAGTATCTTGAAATTTTTAAGAGCATTTCTACATGATTCTCTCCAACCAATACCGGCAATGATTCTTACTGCATATTTTTGCAAAATAAATATTCTTTCAGCAGCAGATCCGGTACCCCAATTCAAAATTCCATATCTCAAGTGGCAGTTTATGGTCGCATAGTATAAGCTCAGTAAAATCTCTTTACTACAAAAATTAGCCATGAATCTCAGAGCATAGCAGTTTTTTCTCAATTTAATACAGAGGGTCTCAATATGAGGAGTCCATGTGAGTTTGTAGTCCAAGGTGACGCCTAACATTTTTGTAGAAGTACAAGATTCAATTGGCAGATCTCCATTTTCATGGATAACAAAATGTTCGGGCCACTTACTAATTGTGAACTTCATCATCACAGTTTTAGATGTATTGAGTGTTGAGTGATTTTTTTCTGCCCATATGTTTACTTGTTTATGTACATCCTGGGTTCTTTCCTGTAGGGTCGTTACATCAATTTCCTTCACTATGAAAGTTGTGTCATCTGCATACGCTACTGTGTGAATAGTTGACAATCCTTGAAAATATTTCATCAGGTCATTTGCATATATCAAAAAAAGTATAGGTCCAAGGATTGATCCCTGTGGGACACCCTGTCTAATGGTTGCCAACTGACTGAGAGTGTTTCCAACACTGACACGTTGCCCTCTATTTTCCAGGTAGGATTTCATTAAATCTAGGGCAACTCCTCTTACACCATATCTTTCCAATTTCCCTAATAACAGGTCATGATTAATGCAATCGAAAGCTCTGGAGAAGTCTATGAACAATCCGCAAATATGGAATTTACCATCAAGTGCATTAACCACATGCTCATTAAACTCATAAAGTGCTGTTTCTGTACTTTTGTTCTTTGTGAAACCGTGTTGGTTTTCTGAAAAAAGGTTATTTGTTGTGAAGAAAGACATTAATTGATTTTTTAAATTTAGTTCAAAAATCTTGGAAATACTTGAGAGTAAGCTAATTCCCCTGTAGTTTTCATAGAGGTTTCTATCCCCTTTTTTTTAAATTGGTGTTACTTTTGCTAGTTTCAGACTATCCGGAAAAATTCCATTTTCAGTAGACAAGTTTATGATATACGTCATTGGGCTGCAAAGTTCATAAGAACATTTTTTCAATAAATTGTTTGATATCTCATCGTAACCACTTGCGTTTGAATGCTTTAAGCTATTTATCAATTCTATAATTTCGGGTTCCGTTAGTGGACGCAGAAACATTGATTTTTCGCATATTGAGATATTGCTATTCATGTAATCGAAGTCTACATTTCGCGGCTGTATGAAAATTGAGAACTCATTATTGAAGTTGTTGGCCATTTACCACGCATTCTTTTTTTTTAATAGTATGTACCATATGCCACATTGATTTGACTTTGTTGATGGAAATAGATATTTTGTCATTTACGCACTGCTTATAACTGGCTTTTAGTTTTTCCCTATACGTTTGTGTCACTCTCTTATATATCTCCGTATAATTATTATCAACTTTAGCACATTCTGAATAGAGGTTTACTTGGTGTTTCAGTTCGTGAAGTTCCGGAGTGAAAATGTCAAAATTATGCTTTTTTGTCTGCTTTCGGAAGCGTTTCACCGGGAAAATCAATTCAATATAATATTGAAGAATATTGTTGAAACTTTCATGAGCTTTGTTTGGGCATATTTCTTTATAGACGTCATCCCACGACTCCTTCTGTAGGACAGCCTTGAAGTTTCGAATGTTTTCTTCTGAAAAAAATCGCCGGACGTTTTGAACATTATTATTTGCTTTTTTTTATATCTTCTACTTGAATTTCAATGATTTGAGCATAATGATCAGACAGCCTGAAGTCTTCAACTTTTATTTGGTAATCAGAATTATCTCTGATAATGAAATTATCTAAACACGTACTTGATTTAGCCGGTACTCTGGTTGGTTCTTTGATAGTATATATCATGCTGAAACATGCCAGCTGATCACTGAAGAGATTGAGTTCTCTGCTTTCAACTCCAAAATTTATGTTATAATCCCCGCCTAGTATTATGTTCTCATATTTGTCACCTAATAATGTCAGTAACCCGTATAAACAATTTAGACAACATTTAAAGCTACCCGATGGAGGTCTATAAATACATGCAAAAACCGTTTTGTTTTCAGATAACGCAATGCCACAACATTCAAAGACCCCTTCAATGCAGAAATTGGTTAAATCAATTATTGAAATTTCTAACCTGCTTTCATCATTCTTGTAAATTGCTACACCACCATTTTTAGTAAAAACTCTACAAAAATACGAACAAAAACTAAAATTTTTTAGTTTTATAACATTAACTTGCATATTGTTTTGCCAGTGTTCTGAGATGAACAATAGGTCACATTTAAGTTCATAGTCCGTTATTTCATCAATCTGTAGAATTTTGTTGGCAAGACATTGGATATTTTGATGACATATAGTTAAAGTTCTTTGATTCTTAGCTATTTCACCATCAGGATTGTCGAATTGATATATGTGTCGTGAGCCAGAGAGTTTTGCCTGAGCTGTTTTCTATAACGACTTCAGTCACCAGGAAATTGCTCCATAAGTTTTGTTTGAAGATGGAGATATACATTTTTCTTTCCTAGATCATTTCAGTTTTCCAAAATAGAAAACTGGCATCCAAATTGCAAAGAAATTGTCAAATAAAATAGTCAAAAATACGTTTTTAATCCAACCATTCCAAACTCTTTTGTCTTAAGCCTAACTAATAAAAACGAAGTAAACGCTTCAATCTGTGATCTTTAAAACAAAAAGGCGGTAGGAAAAGACGACATTAAAGCAGAACTGCTAAAATCAATATCACATTATATACTAGATCCTTTAGTTTTTATTATTAATAAATGTATATTCAACTCATTCAAAACTGCAGTAGTGACTCCTATCCATAGAGAAGGAGATAAAACTGAAATCACAAACAATAGACCAATCTTTCTCATCAACCATCTGTCAAAAATCTTCGAAAAATTGCTAAAATAAGAAAAAACTCATTTATTACCAAATACGAATGGATTTCAGGTAGACAATTTGGTTTCAAAGAAAAAACCTCAACCAAATTCGGGATTCTTGGACAGAAATGATGCATAAAACTTTGGAGAGAAGAAAACCTTTTTTATGTATATTTATAGAGGTAACGAAGGCTTTCGATACTGTCGATCATCAACTACTCCTACAAACTTTAGATAATAATGGTATCAGAGGGAACTGCCAAACACTTTTTGAAAGCTGTCTTCGAAATCGAATGCAAGTTGTGCGAATGGCAGATACAATTAGCAATCAAAAACAAATAGAACGTGGAGTCCTACAAGGTACGGAACTGGATCCTCTGCTTTTCAATTTACATATAAATAAATGAATTATTCAATTTGGATAGCGTTGGGAAAATATTTGGAGACGCAGACGATACTGCAATATTCTATGAGGCAGACACCTGGCTTGATTTGAAAAAAAACGTAGAAACAGATTTCCACTTGCTCTAAAAATGTTTTGACCAGAGGTTCCTGACAGTGAATCTAAAAAAAATTGTCTTTCTTTTCGCTGCAATCTATTCAATGATTGTTCATTTGAACCTCTTGATGTCGGCGAACAACAAAAAACACTGAGAAGAGATTCCCTGTGAGAAATCAAATACTTGGGCGTCTACAAAGATAGACACTCAAGGTGGAACTCTCATATAAAATATACAGTGTCACCGATAAAGTCCGCATCAAATGGGAAACTTTTTTATTTATCGTTTTATGTGCAATTTGATTTTGGCAGTAGATTTTGCTTAAGAAATGATGTCAAATGGCGTCTTCAAAATAGGTCACGTGATTTCCTTAACCTGTCAAAATTGACATTTAAAAAAAGAAACATCGAAAAATGACATTATTCTTCAAAATATCCAAAAATATCAAAGGATAAAAACATTTTCTTTTGTAATTTTATACCCACACACCAAGTTTCAAACCCATAATGAGTATTTTATATTTTCAATATTTTTCCGCATTCCTGCTTTTTCTACTTATCAAAATTTAAGCACACCTGTACTAAATCATTTATTTTAACTAAACTCGTCACCAAATTTCTTTTTTTGTAATATAATAATATTTTAAGAGCCTCTTTGATGTTAACAACAAATTTTGAAAAATAAAAGTTGTCAAACTTGATGCAAAGTTCATCTAGTTTCAACGTGGCTCTCCAAACTATACAGTACTTGAGTTTTTCAATGAGCAAATGGCCTCACAATATGAATTAGAACAAAACGGAACATTAGGAAACAATATCTTAGAGTGTTTATTGTTTTTTTAACAAAAAATACAGTGGAATTTAATCTTAATTAAAAGGAACTGAAAATAAACATGTACCTATACCTAATAGCAAAAAAACACGAAAAAAAGACTCACGACATTAAATACACTACATTTCTGTATGTCTTCCATCGCGTTCTATGCAGATAATTGTTCTTCTTGATACATCTTTTATTGAGTTGCTGATACTCACAGGGTTTATGTTTAAAATAGAGTTTCTAATAACAGTTTCTAGGTGATTCACGTCACGAAAAGGTCTTTGTTTATAAACGATTTGTTTTAAGTAACCCCACAAGAAAAAATCTAGTGGGGTTAAATCTGGCGACCTAGGCGGCCATATTTGCTCCATATTTCGCCCAATAACTTTGCCCCTAAACATTTCTAATAGTTTCTCTTTGACTTGTCTTGAACTATGAATAGGAGCCCCGTCACATTGATACCACAGACTGAGTCTTATTTCAACCAGCATATTGTCCACTATATCACTGATCTCAGTATTTAAAAATTGCAAATAATCCTGAGAAGTTAAATTGTGTCTAAAAAAGAATGGTCCCATTACCTGATTATTTAAAACACCGCACCACACATTTGTTTTAAATGAATATTGGTCCCGACATTCTATCACAAAATGAGGATTTTCCTGAGCCCACCACCTACAATTCTGGGAACTGACTACGCCGTTCGATGTGAAGGTAGCTTCGTCGGTCCAAAGAATTTTGTAAGGATATTTTCTGTTTAATTCTACTTCTCCTTGGTACCAGAAAGAGAAATCTAGTCGAACATCGAAATCTCTTTCCTTTAAGGTATTTATAAATTTGGGTTTGTAGGGTTTGAATTTATTTTTATGTAAAATTGCTCTTACGCTTTCTCTTTTAACGCCAGTTCTATCTACAATATTGGTAATACTTGATTTTCCCTGTTCGATAACATCCAGGCAGACAGCCAACTGGACCTCATCATTATTGCGTGATGGATTATGACGTTTTTTAAAAGTATTTTCAACTGAACCAGTCAGTTTAAATTTTTTTAAAATCCTACTTACAGTGGATTGCTGTACATGTCTACCAGGATGTCTTGCGTTAAAAATATCAGCCACTTGTCGATGCAATGTGTTTTCACCACAAATTAGCACAATTTAAATTTTTTCTTGTAAAGATAACATACTATTTTAATTTTCATACATTACATTGAACTAACGGGCATTAATTTATTCAGTGACAATGACGTTTTCTAAAACACATTATGTAGTTTCATATTTTTTCACAGCCTACCCAGTTTTTTTTTAAATTAGTGTTGTTAGCGGAGTAGGTGAATGTAAATACTATGAGTTTTTTTCTTTTATTGAATGGGCTTCAAGAATCACGAAATGATGTTTCCTAATGTTCCGTTTTGTTCTAATTCATATTGTGAGGCCATTTGCTCATTAAAAAACTCAAGTACTGTATAGTTTTGAAAGCCCCGTTGAAACTAGATGAACTTTGCATCAAGTTTGACAACTTTTATTTTTCAAAATTTTATTTTTAACATCAAAGAGGCTCTTAAAATATTATTATATTACAAAAAAAGAAATTCGGTGACGAGTTTAGTGGAAATAAATGATTTAGTACAGGTGTGCTTAAATTTTGATAAGTAGAAAAAGCAGGAGTGCGGAAAAATAGTGAAAATATAAAATACCTATTATGGGTTTGAAACTTGGTGTGTGGGTATAAAATTACAAAAGAAAATGTTTTTATCCTTTGATATTTTTGGATATTTTGAAGAATAATGTCATTTTTTCGATGTTTCTTTTTTTAAATGTCAATTTTGACAGGTTAAGGAAATCACGTGACCTATTTTGTAGACGCCATTTGACATCATTTCTTAAGCAAAATCTACTGCCAAAATCAAATTTCATATAATTATTATTATTAATTCACCTTGTAGGTCCTACCGATTTCGTGATAGTAGAGTAGTGAGATCAGCTAAAAAAACGTCCCGTATAAAAGACATTGCAGAATAGTTAGATGTACTGATGAAGCTATCCTGTAACGAAACACGTCTCAAGTAAAATGATTTGTGAAAATTGTATATTCAATATCAAAGACAAAGTTTAGATTCTAATTGAGTATGTTACATTCTGTGAGAGGGGTTTATTCTGAAATAATTGAATTGGCCCTACTTCACGAATGAAACAATTTTTGAAATAGATATAATGAAAATCAACTGAAACGACGATATTCATAAGATCATAAAGAAATGAATTGCCATTTTGCCCTGCTTGCATTCCTAACAAAAACAGAATCGGAATAAAAGCGCATACAAAGTTCATAAATTATATCTCAATGGCCCAAATCCTGTATGTATTATTGGAGCAAAAATACTGCCAGAATCACCTATAAAAATAATAAGTGCGGAGTATATATTCGGTCGATTTGCCATATTTGTAAATTTACTGCTATTTGGAGAATACTGCATTTGCAGAACTGATATGCGAGCGCAGGTCCTATAGACTAGTCTGTCTTTATTTATTCTATTTTACGGATGATAAGGAAGCGAAATAAACAAAGATCGATGTTGACGTCGTCAAAAGTCGTCTTCATCTTGTTTTACTGCCTGACCGACGCTAGACTTGGACGTTAGTCGGGAAAAATGTATATTGGAAACATGAAATGCGATATTTCTTGTAATCCAGTCATTTAAGCTTAAATTAGGTAAGAATCTCGGAATTCGAGATACCCAGCTGTAAGTCTGTAAATACTTGTATATTGACACCCTAAAAGTTGTCACAAAACCTACATATGGTAGGGTGTAAGCAACTATTAAATTTCAAGGTCAAAGGTCACAAAAATCGGTTTTTTGCGCTTTTTTTAGAAATATCTCATTTCCTATGGGTTTTTTGCTATTTGTATTCATTATCAATATTGTAGAATACAAAATTCTCTACAGATTTTGTTTGGAAAAATTTTTTATACGGTGAACCGTTTTCGAGATAGAGGACGGAGAGCGCGCGGTCACAGCATCACTTCAGGTCAACCGGTGCCTCCGGTCGAAAACGCGCCATATATAGTTGATGAACTACCGATAAATCAATGATTATGAATATTTGTCAATTTTTATTAACTATTATATTATATTTTATCATTTTCTTCATGCATTAAATCTATATCTATTCAATAATACTGATAACCGTTTACTAACACGTTCATTATTGATGGCGGATTTCTTCTTCATCATGTTGTATGGAGCAGAGAAGATACTTTTTCTATTATTTTTGATAAAAACATGATTTATTTACAAAGGCATTACAGTTCCAAAATAATTGTTGTATTTGACGGATATTCAGACTACAGTAAGAACGTAAAAGCTATGGAGCAGCAGAGAAGACCTGCTGCACTTTCAAAAACGTATGAAGTTTGTTTCGATGAAACAATGGTTGTACCAGTTACTCAAGAAAAATTCTTATCAAATCGAAATAACAAAGATAAGTTCATTAATATGTTAATTGAAAAATTACAAGCTGCAAATATTACTACTAAACAAGCCAGAGATAATGCGGATGTTCTTATTGTTGAAACTGCAATTGAAGAATCAAAGTCTAAACTGCAGTTATAATAGGACAAGATATTGATTTACTTGTCATTTTAATTGGGCGTATACTGTCTTACGAACAAGAAATTTTCTTTAAAAAAGTTGGGAAAAATAATGTAAAAACGGAGATATACTCGACTAAAAGTTTTGATAATTATCCTCATTCTAAAAAACATATTTTATTTCTGCACGCATTAAGTGGCTGTGACACAACTTCTGCGCTTTTAAAAAGGAAAAAAAAAACATTTTTAAAAGTTTTTGAGAAACTGACAAATTTGGATGAACTAGCTGCAGCATTTGAGGAAGAAAATTGTTCGGCCCAGAGATTATTAGAGAGTGGAACTCAAACCTTATTGGCAGTCTATAATGCTCCGAAATCTGTGAAAAGTCTCGATCATCTTCGTTATATGCATTACGTCAAGTCTACAAAACTTAATAAACCTGTGCAGCTTTCAAATATTCCACCAACAAGTGCAGCTGCTCATCAACATTTCAACCGTGTATATTATCAAGTTCAAACTTGGTTAGGACATGATTTGGAACCCCAGGTATGGGGTTGGGCAATGCGAAACGATTTTCTGGAGCCTATCATGACAATTTTACCAGCTGCTCCAGAAGATTTGCTAAATACAATTTTCTGCAACTGCAAGAGTAGTTGTGGTTCGCGATGCGGATGCAGGAAAGCGGGCTTGCAATGTTCTTTAGCTTTCGTCCAATGTAATGGGCAAGCTTGTCTCAATGCTCTACCATATCAGAGCGACATTAACGAAGATGGAACCTTTGACCCCAAAATCATGGAAGAACTTGAGACGAAAGTCGTTGAAGACGATAATGAAGACCAGTTTGAAATTTACCAGCAGCCAGAAGACGACGATGAAGAGGAAGAAGATGATTAAAATTATAAATTGTAGTTTTTGTACCCTTTATTCCATTTCTTTACTTTCAATAGAAATAAATGTATTCAATGATATTTTTTAATAAAAAGATTAATTCATAATTTATTTGTTTTTTTTTTTCATCATGTAAGAAGTTATAAATATTAATTAGGTTAAAATTCGAATATAATTCCTATATTTTCATTAACAATTCTGCAATTACATGGGCAGGTAAATTGATACTTGATTGATTGATACTGAATAAAAAGTGGATAAGTTAGGAAAAAAATTACAAAATATAATATAATAGTTAATAAAAATTGACAAATATATATAATCATTGATTTATCGATAGTTCATCAACTATATATGGCGCGTTTTCGACCGGAGGCACCGGTTGACCTGAAGTGATGCTGTGACCGCGTGCTCTCCGCCCTCTATCTCGAAAACGGTTATCAATTTCTTCTAGATTACGCAGTTCTTGCGGTAGATTGTTGATTTGTGAAGAACGCTTTGTATTCACGCCCCAATATAACAGATTTTTCCAAATTGCTTCAGAATTTTTTTCATTTTTGTTCAGAATATGTTGCATATAAGCTGTTTTTTCGCGTTTCAGAGCGTCATTAACGTAATTTCGTAGAGTTACATAATACTTCCTTGAAGCCGGTGTTCTCCAAGTTAAATATGTTTTATGAGCCTTATCCCTGGTTTGCATCATGAGCTTGAGGTTGTATGTGACGTAAGGCAGACATTTCTTTTTACAATTTAACCTGCGGATAGGAGCATGTTTATCAAATAGATGTATTATACAATCATTTAAAAAGTTTACTTTAGAGTTCATGTTTTGTAAATCAACAATATCACTCCATGACATATTCGCAGCGTCGTTATAAAAATTAGTGAGATCGAAGTTTTTGTAATTTCTGAAGTAAGTATATTAAATCAGTAGGTAATTGTTCATTTCGAAAGCTGACCATTAGGTGGTCTGTAATACCATTCATGTCAATAGTATTAAAGCTTCTTACCAGTAATTCCTTATTTATACAGATGACATCTATGAGACTTTCAGATGTATTAGTAATACGAGTGGGATTCTCTACAATTCGACACAAATCAAAAATTTTTCAGAAAAAAATCAATATCTTGAAAACTAACAAATTTGGGTATAGGCATTGTTATACAAAGTGGGCCTGAAGTGTGCTGAGAAATTCAAGAATGTAATAAAATACAGGGTGTTCTATTTGAAATAAGGAAGTTGCCCTCAACTTCTGGTATAACAGAATGAGACCGGAAGTTGAAAATATTTCAGTTGAGAAGGCCATTTTGTAAAACCCACTATCACAAAATTTCAAGTTTTTATTTTGAATCGTTCTCCATATATTCCTACCGAACGCTCGTCATTAAAGACCCTGTTCATTATGAAATTTAAATTAGAAGGTGGAAATACAGGGTGATTCAAAAGTACTTAGACAAACTTCAGGAGGTGATTCCTCACAATATTCTAATATGAATTGTCCAAATGAATGAATGTCCGGCAATGCTTCGTTTCCCAGATACAGGATGTTGAAGTTTTATTTTTATTTTTGTTTTTTTTCAAATAACTTTTGAAATATTGAACTTGATTGAACGAAACTTGGTAATAGGAGGTTTTTGAGGTGTCGAATTCGAACCTGATGTTCTTATTGCTCTCACTCATAGGGGGCGCCACCTACACGTCTTTGTCTTTTTTAAAGATTCATAACTTTTTTGGGCGTACTTCTAGCACATTTTTCAGTAAAAAAATCGATTCCTCTATCATGTCTACGTAAATAAGCTACCCTTGTTACTAGTCGCTGTGAGCAACCGTTTTCTTCAAGTCGATTATTTGATAATCGATGCATGTTGAAGTTATTACGAATATTTTGCTTTTTTCACAAGAATGCTTTGGAAATGAATTTGACGTTTTACTCGTTTGGAGAGGTCATTACTGTTGGGTACGTTCCTTAATGACATCCTTAAGCGAAATAGTTATTTTTGTATCAAGGGTGCATAATCAGTATTTGTTTTAATAAAATTTGCATGAGATGTCAACATTTTATTTCAGGAAAATATGTAGAATAAACTAAAATAAACGAAACTAGAATGTATTCAAATGAATTGTTGGAAGTGTCCACCTTCAGCGAAGATACAGGCAGTCAGTCGTCTAGTCATTGAATCTCGTACCCGCTCAAAAATTATTGGTGTGTTTCTTATTGTTTCAAAGGGGTCTACTATTCAGTTTCTTAGATCTTCCTTTTCCACTTCTGGAGTCTTATAAACTAGTGACTTCAAATGTCCCCAAAAATAAAAACCTATGGGGTTTAGATCTGGGGACCTTAATGCTCACGCCTGGTTAGGTTCTCCTACACCCCTACCGATCCATCGATTTGGATAGACTGTGTTGAGGAATTCCCCGGCTGAAACGCTAAAATAGGCCGGAGCCCCATCATGCATAAACCACATGCGGATACGAATTTCTAATGGTACATTCTGAAGTAGTCCCGGCAATTCATTTTCTAAAGAGTCTCTGTTAGTTACGCCATTCAGTCGTAGCGGAAGAAAGAAAAGACCTATCAAGTAATCATCAATTATTGCCGCCCATACATTTACAGAAAACTGATACTGATAATGCCTTTCACTAACTGCATGCGGATTTTCGAGAGCCCAAACATGGTTGTTATCGAAATTTGTGATAGCATTTCGGGAGAAGTTTGCCTCGTCCGTGAAGAGTACATATCTTGAATATTGAGGATTTCCAGCCAATTTTCTCAAAAACCATTGACACATAGTAATGCGTTGAGGAAAGTCTCGTAGCAAAAGAGCTTGTACCCTTTGAATATGTTATGGATAAAACTGTTGATCGTGGATAATTTTCCAAACTGTGGACTGAGTAGAATTGACAGCTTCAGCAATTACTTTTATGCTTGTTTCTGGATTCTCCTCGAGAGCGTTCAAAACAGCTTCTTCCAATTCTGGGGTTCGGACTGCTCGTGTTTCTGCCAAACGAGGGTGGAGACTAGCAAATGTTGGAGCTGAAGGCAGTACGCGATTAGGAAATCGCTCCTGGTGAATACGTCTTGCTTCGCGCGCATTGCCATCCGCAAGGCCTTAAGCGAAATGCATATTGGCTAAATGAGCATTATTGTTTAAATAATCCATTTTTTCAAAATAAGTGTTTTCTACTTCTACTTACGGAAACTTCAACAAAACGTCTAACTGTCACAAAATATGTAATTACCAAAACTACTCACAAACGTCAAATTTATTTCTTGTGAAAAATGCAGAATATTCGTAATAACTTCAACATGCATCGATTATCAAATAATCGACTTGAAGTTTTCAAGTCCAAATATTTAGAAAACGGTTGCTTACAGCGACTAGTAACAAGGGTAGCTTATTTACGTATATATGATAGAGGAATCAATTTTTTACTGAAAAATGTGCTAGAAGTACGCCCAAAAAAGTTATGAATCTTTAAAAAAGAAAAAGACGTGTAGGTGGCGCCCCCTACGAGTAAGAGCAATAAGAACATCAGGATCGAATTCAACACCTCAAAAACCTCCTATTACCAAGTTTCGTTTAATTAAGTTCAGTATTTCAAAAGTTATTTGAAAAAAACGAAAATAAAAATAAAACTTTGTCAAATTAGTTATGTCAAATTACTTATGAATCACCTGTATATCTTAATTGGCTTCATACATTATTTTTAGTTCATTTGTTATCGCCATTATTTAACCATTTTCATAAAACAATTTTTTCTATTATTGTATTACTTTCTTCTCATCATTTTTTCTTTCAATAAACTTCCTATCAATATCAGTGATCAAAGTACAAGAAAAAAAATGAACGTTGAGGTGTGTCTTGATTAGTAAGATCATAAGAAGTGGTACAAAAAATGTCAACGAGTCCTGGTCTATATCTTCCTAATGTTCGGTCGCTCTATCGGGCCCAGTACAAACAGACGACCGAAAGGATTTGATTGGATTGCTATCAAGAGTTATACAACACTGCTTCAACTCCTAACCTCTCAAACTTAAATTATCTGGCCGTGGAAGATCTTGTTGGAATTGTGATACGACGTAATTATCCCTGGGCTCTATCTTCGTGACAATGCCACTTATCTTTCCATTTCTTTCCGTTATTTTTTTTATATGGAAGTACTTGCTAGATACGTACTGAAAATTTTGTTTTCTATTTTTTTGGAAAGTTACATTCATTGCCAATTATTAAATGAAATAGCTATTTATGATAAAAGTGTTAGAAGTAGGGTTTTATTTTGTGAGTGAAAAAGTTTGCGAAACGAGCGTAGCGAGTTGAGCAATTCTACATAGGTAGCTGAAATTTCCTTCGATGTTTGTAAGTCTACAGCTAAAAAATTCAGAATACGCCATGTCATACTGCTTCAATATCGTCAGGAACACACACTTCCTCACTATTGTTCTTCATCATGCAAGACACTAAACATCAGCAAGAACTTCAAATTTGACTTTAAATGAAACGCCTGATGAACAATACTGTTTATTGGTAACCAGATGATTCGGTTAACTGTTAACCCTTTGAAGTCAGAATTATTTATTTTTCTAGATGCTATCTTTTTTATGTGAATTTTAGTTGATTATGGGTTAATTGATGGAAATCTGTGATCAAAAAATTTTTCAGGTTTTCAGTTTGGAGTTTGAAGGGTGGTTTCCGTATGAAACCACTAGGAAATAAAAACTACTTTTGAAAAATTTATAATTTATTAAATCAAATCACAATCCTTGCTAAATACTTATAAAAAATCCGGAATGGTTTCATTTGATTTCTAGCAATCACATTATTTTTTATGAAAACCTAAAAAATAGTTTTTTTGTCGTTCAGACATAAACCTACGTCACACCAGAAACGAAGGGACTTTTTATAAATGATACAGTGTAATTATTCATGTCTTACCTGGAACACATCCATCTAGTTCTGTGAGGAGAATTCTTGGTACTGCAATACACACATCTTCTTGATGTTCCATAAAGTTTCATGTGGGTACAAAAATCATACCTTATTTCTTGTGGTACAGAAGTTTTATAGGACTTATGGGCAGTTGAGAACGGTCGTCCCTTTTTTGTTATATTTTCTTCAGCTCCTATCAAACCCAAGCTCACGGCAATTCGATAATGCTCAGTTTAGAAGTAGTCTGTACGGGTATAACTGCGTATAAAGTTTGATGAAAATAACTATAATTGCAAAAAACTTATGACAAAAACCTACCATGTTTTAACGTATTCCAAAAACACTTTATTGTGAGATTTTCACTAAATTGTTTTACAAAAACGCAACACGTGTTTCGCCATACAATGGCTTCATCTGGCGTGTCTTTCAACTAATTCTACACATTCAATACTAAATATATATATAGTTTATGGAGTACCTGAAATCAAAGTACCTGTAAACGAAGTACCTGAATTTTAAGTAGCTGATATTTTACTGAGTTTCCAACGAATTAAATTACCTGCACTTATGTTCCATTTTCCACATTTGAAAAAATATTCAGTAACGAAGAGTTATTGAGTTCTAATTGATCATTCAGTGAATCACCCGAATTCCTGAATTTATTGATTTCTAAACATTCTAGAAGATTAAGTTTCAAACTCTCCTCTTCTAAATGTAACACCTCGTACTCATGATTGAACTCATGTCCTTCTGCTGAAAGATGGTTTGCAAATGTGGAATTGGTCTTTCTATTTACAAAACTACTCCTATGTTCTTTAATTCGTTGGAAAAATGTTCTTTCTGTTTGGTCAATATACAGTTTTGGACAAGAGCCACAAGTCAGCTTATATACTCCTGATCTATCCGACACCAAAGTTTTGTCCTTATTGTTTTTAATAAATTTACTTAGGTTATTATTCGTTCTATAAGCTACGTTTACGCCTTCTTTCTTCAAAAAACGGGCAATATATCTGTTTGGTTCACCCACATATGTCAATGTCTTATAACTAACGTTATCGCATCTTGAATATGGGTAGACCAGATCCATGGCTTGCTTTTGTCGTTTTTTGGAAAGAATGGAGCTTACAATATCTACCTTATAACCGTTATTAATCGCGATTTGTTTGATCAAATTCAGCTCTTTCTGGAAATCCCTATCAGGCAGTGGAATATTCAATAATCTGTGAAGCATACTATTGAATGCAGCAACTTTATGCTTTATGCAGCTACTTAAAATTCAGGTACTCCGTTTACAGGTACTTTGATTTCAGGTACTCCATAAACTATATATATTTAGTATTGAATGTGTAGAATTAGTTGAAAGACACGCCAGATGAAGGCATTGTATGGCGAAACACGTGTTGCGTTTTTGTAAAACAATTTAGTGAAAATCTCACAATAAAGTGTTTTTGGAATACGTTAGTTATGGATTTTCATCAAGTATCGGCCGATTCCATCATACTACCATGTTTTGAAAAATTTCAACAGTCTGTATTTCGAAAACATACACATACATAGTTTTTGTAATGTTCTCAGCAACTTCACTTAGCGCCCTAGGAGCTTAGTTATATGCATCAATATAAAAATTTTTAAATATTTCGAAAACTATCACCTCCAGCGTTGTTGAGGAGGTGTACCTTTTTTACTTGCAACAGGTGTGGGAATTAGATATCCCATATCTCCGAAACGAAGCATTTTCGAACACAAGTTCATATATACTTTTTTTTAAATTGTCTCAGGAATACGTCACTTGGATATTTCAACGTATTTATGTTACACCCTGTATACTCACAATACCAATATCCAAAAAAACAACTTAATAAGAAATTAATTACCCAAAATTGGTCAATTAAATGCTAATAACTTCGAATCTTAACAGAAATGTCCAGTTTTTTTAATTTATTTTAGTAGTCGTATGTGTCCCCAATCGTACTAAAGTAGTTTGAAGCACCATTGTGCCCAAAAAAGTTATGTACAGAGCATTCAAACTTTACAAAAAAAGAAAGAAATGAAAAAATCTGACCTTTGATGCCAAATAAAAAAATAAATAAAATACATACAGGTGTTCGGACACCTTTAAAAACATGTTCAGTTATTGCTCTTTCGTTTGAGGTATCATTTACCTAGCTGAGTCTTGAACTTTTTCAATTAGGGTACCTGAACCAGTTAAAGGTCGTAAATATGGATATTTCAAAAATTTAAAAATAAGTAATTTAAATGAAATTCAGCTCAAAAACCTTTAAACGAAAATCCTAAAGCAATATGCGATATTATTTTCAAACTTACATGGAATAATAAGAAACTTAGCCCAACTTGAAAGAAGAGAAAACTGAACAAAGGCCGGTGCCGGTGGCATTTTACAACAAAGAATTTGACCTAAAGCTAGTCATTAATTGGAATGCATTCTGTTGTTATGATTTAGACCTTATGCTAAGGCCATAAACTTGCTTTTGAGTTTATCAATTTTTAGGTACCTGAGTTGAGTAATCATCTTGGACCCCTCGCCGGGTCGGTTTGGTTGGCCAAACAAGTTCTCTAGTCACTGCTTTGCCCTTTCGAGTTGCGAGTAGACGTGGGTTTTGTGTTCCCCATTTTTGTAATTCACCGTGTTCAGTAGTAGCCTTTCGCTCCTGCAGGTGTTGTTTATTCTGAACTATCGAACTTTTTGTTGTGTGTGCTGCCATGGCTGAGTTTACGAGTCATGAACAAGCCGATATCATTTTTATGTATGGCAGAGCTGATGGTAACGCATCTCTGGCACGACGTTTGTACCAAGAACGTTACCCGAACCGCAGGTAAATTAATTACTAATTGTAGCGGTAGTTAAATTTTGTCATTTTCACCTTCAAAAGACGTTAAAAATGAGTTGTAGCGAGAGATTTAAACCTTTCGATATGGAAAGTGTGGAGTACGATGCACAACGAAAAGAAATATCCGTTTCACGGCACGGGTGTGCAAGGCTGGAGGAAACGGATCCGGCGAGACGGATACGGTTCTGCTGTTTTTTGCTAAACGCAGATATTGACGACGCGTGGTTCTTAAAGTCCATCTTCTGGACTGACGAAACGAAGTTCTCCAGGGGAAGAATTACTAATTTCCACAACCTTCATGAATGGGCTGATGAGGACAGCAATCCAAATTGGAAAAAACAGGTAAATAAATTATTTTTATTATTATTATTATTATTTTATTACCCATGTTCAACACGTGTTTAATTACCTGAATTAACTAATTTTATTGCATTTTTGTTTCAGATTTCTTTCCAAAGACAATTTTCAATAAATGTGTGGGCTGGGGTCATCGGACGCACATTGGTTGGCCCACACATTTTGCCTGACAATTTCAATGGACAAAATTACCTCGAATTCGTGATAAACGACTTGCCAATGATACTCTATGATGCCGAAGTGCTAATATTGGACACGGACAGGCCGATCACATTTCAGAAAGATGGATGCCCAGCACATTGGGCTGTAAGCGTCCGCGAACACCTGAACCGCTGTTTTCCTGGCAACTGGATCGAGAGAGACGGACCCATCCCCTGGCCTGCCAGATCGCCCGACCTGACTCCGTTGGATTTTTTTGTGTGGGGTCGGGTGAAAGAACTTGTATACACAATAGAAATCACCACGAGAGAAGAATTACTTCAGCGAATAGAGGCAGCGTTTGAAATTATGAAACAGGAAATGCAAATGAAAGTAACCACAACTGAAGTACGAAATCGTTGTAGAAAGTGTATACGCAATGGTGGAGGACATTTTAAACACCAACAATAAATTTTTACAGTACAAAACATTTTTTTCTTCAATTCCACAAAAATCCATATTTACGACCTTTAACTGGTTCAGGTACCCTAATTAAAAAAGTTTAAGACTTAGCCAGGTAAATGATACCTCAAACGAAAGAGCAATAACTAAGCATGTTTTCAAAGGTGTCTGAACACCTGTATGATTTTATTTATTTTTTTAATTGGCATCAAAGGTCAGATTTTTTATTTTCTTTCTTTTTTTGTAAAGTTTAAATGCTCTGTACATAACTTTTTTGGACACAATGGTGCTTCAAACTACTTTAGTACGATTGAGGACACATAAGACTACTAAAATGAATTTAAAAAACCGGACATTTCTGTTAAGATTCGAAGTTATTAGCATTTAATTGACCAATTTTGGGTTTTTGTACTAAAAATCGTAAAAGTTCCCTTAAAAATAAAAAACGCACTAGAAAATAAAAATGTTTGTATGAATATGTTCTACATGGGCTAGTGTATCACCCCCTTGAAGTTTTGCACCCAGCTACCAAACACCCTGTATATCGTAATTTTTTATCATTCTATGTATTGATAACTGAAATAAATATTGTTTTTATTGTTAATGAATTCATTGAATATTGTTAGTCTTAACCAGTGAATAATTTGCTGTTGATGAAATGAAGAAACAATATTTTACAATAAGTATTTACCTACAGTCAGTATTTCATTAACCAATTCTTCACTTCACAGCCATTATTCCGAAATCTATTTGGTTCAAGAAGACATCAGTCATTATTGAGTTAGCAATTGAAATAAATCAAAATAATGGAAAAAAAGTATTCCTGTCATGAAAATACATCTTTCAACAAAGAAACCGCAGAAAGATGGACGGTTAAAACCGCAACCTGCCATGAAAGGTAAAATTTACATACTGTAGTGTGATTTACATGTTTAGTGCCACTGACGTTTTGCTGGTATTACGCAATATCCATGTTTCTTTGTTGGCGGACTGGAATGATTACCATAATAATAATTTCTCGATTAATTCTCGAGGATCTGCGGGTTGTTATTAGTCATTCGGTTAGAACAATGGGTCGCCACATTTATCTAGAAGGCATTGATGATTATACGGATGGCATTGTGATGTATTTCGGGGTATTAGAGGTGTTAAAATGTCTTCATTAGAGATACTTGACTTTGGCCATTTCTATAATGTTCGATGATGGGAATATCTGTCGAGGGAAATGAGGGTCGACGGATAACACTCATTCTGCCTATTGAAAAATGAGTTAGTTGATTGTCTGAATTACAGTGGGTTGTAATCAGTTTGGGACAATGATGAAATACTTTCTTATTAGTCAGTGGGCTATGCTTGAAAACTGGCAGTAAACAAATCTAAATAAATGAACTTTAAACGTTCAAGCCAATCTCGCCAATAGAAGCAACAACTAAACAAATAAAAATTGAAATATTAATAAAAGCTGAGGAAATCAAAAAATTAAAAAAATTATCAAAAAATGTAAAAAAAATTAAAAGATTTCAAACCAACGTTTGTTTGAAGGTGATTGACAATGTTTCGTGATGAATTTCACTAGTTCGGACTTCCATTGTCTACTATATGAAATGATTTGAAATCCCTGAAACAACTAAAAAAGAATAGTTGAAATTGAATAGCTGAAAATAACAATTATATTAAGCAACAATAGACCGATCATCAGCTCCAGAGATTCGGCTACTCAAAACTTGTCTAGATTTTTACTTCCCATAATACAACCATTACAAGGAAAAACATCGTCTTTTGTGAAGATTTCAAGGCATTTTGTCGAACTACTAGGGTCAATTGTGGTTACACAGGAAGATCAACAAATTAGTTTCGACGTGGAAAGCCTTTACACCAACGTTCCGGTCGAAGAAGCACTCCAAATCATACAGAGAAAGCTATCCAAAGACGGGAACCTGAAAGAGAGAACGAATCTACCTATAGAAGTAATTATGGAATTACTAGGATGCTGTGTACGAAACTGTTATTTCCAACTGAAGGACGAATTCTTTACACAAGATGAGGGACTGTCAATGGGATCGCCACTTTCACCAGTCATAGCCAACATATATATGGAGTGGTTTGAAACTCTGGCCATTGAAGAAGCCCACAAGAAACCTCGAGTCTGGTTGAGATATGTTGACGACACCTTCATAATATGGAACCATGGGAATACTGAACTAGATGCCTTTCTGAAACACATCAACAGCGTGAGACCTTCCATCACTTTCACAATGGAGAAGGAAATCCACAATGAATTGCCATTCTTAGACGTTCTGGTGAAGAAGACCGACACTAAGTGGGAAACATCTGTATACCGAAAACCCACTCATACGGGACAGTATCTGAACCACGAATCCAACCACTATCAATCGATAAAAAGAGGAATCATCAAGACTCTATTAGACCGTGCTTTTGGGCTCTGTAATACAAAGGAAGGTCTCGAGAAGGAACTAGACATCATTAAAAATGATCTTCAGCGGAATGGATACTCCAAAGCGATGGTAGAAAAGACTTTGGCTAAAAGACAGCAGGAGCCTCGCAAGGAAGAGAAGCCGTCACAACCAGTGCTTGCACTTCCCTATATCAGAGGATTATCGGAGAGGATAAGAAGAATTGGTTCCAAGTACAACATCAGAACCTGCTTCAAATCCGGTAACACTATCCGTAGCAGCCTCACGAAAACCAGGCCACCAAACGCGGACTGCGATTCCAAGAATTGCATTTACCGGATACCCTGTGAGTGCGGAAAATCCTATATTGGTGAAACTAAGAGGCCATTGAATGTTCGCATTGCCGAGCACAAGAAGCACACACAGCGAGGAGAAACCAGCAAATCAGGAATAGCAGACCATCTTTGGACCCATCAACACAACATCGAGTGGTCCCAAGCTGAGATCTTGCACAGAGAGGAACATTGGTTCAGGAGAAAATTTAAGGAAGGTGCATACATGTTGTCCAACAACGTATTCAGCCAGGCCAGCGTAGATATACGAAACATATGGAAACCCATCATCAAACGAAAAATGACCAACTCCCGCCAAAACGGTCATCTCTCACGGAATCAGTGAAGCGGAAAATGGAAAGTAGAGAAAGTGAAAGTATTTCAACGACCTATAAAATAGTAATCTCTCGGAGGAATCAGTTCAGTCATCACTCGAAGACGATTGTAGATACCAACAATCGAAACGTCGTGAACTAACGTGACTTGGAATCTCTACACTTTTTATTTTTATTATTTTTTTTTTTCATTCCTTTAATTTTTATTTATTCAATTATTATATTTTTACTTGTGGGTTATTTCACTATCATTTCATTTCAGGTTTATTGTTGCTTAATATAATTGTTATTTTCAACTATTCTTTTTTTATTTATTCTTTTTTACTTGTTTCAGGGATTTCAAATCATTTTATATAGTAGACAATGGAAGTCCGAACTAGTGAAATTTCAAACCACGTTATGTCACAACGTTTCGATTGTTAGTATCCACAATCGTCTTCGGATAATAACTGTGATAATCCTGAAAAAATCAAAAAGATTAACCGAAAATAACAATTTTATTAAACAAAAAACTGAAATTACAAAGAAATAACATAAAAGCAACAACCAAAGAAATAAAAATTTAAATAATAAAAAAAGCTGAAAAAATTGAAAAATAAAAAATATTAACAAAAAATTAACAAAAAAAATTAAAAGATTTCAAACCAAGTTATGTCACAACGTCTTGATTGTTAGTATCCACAATTGTCATCGAAGACGATTGTTGTTTGTATGTTATTTCTTTGTAATTTCAGTTTCTTGTTTAATAAAATTGTTTTTTTCGGTAAATCTGTTTGATTTTTTCAGGGTTACCAGTTATCACCCGAAGAGGATTGTGGATACTAACAATCGAAACGTTGTGACATAACTTGGTTTGAAATCTTTTAGTTTTAATTTTTTCATTTTTTGTTAATAATATTTTCAATTTTTCAAATTTTTCAGCTTTCAATAATATTCAAATTTTTTATTTTCTGGTTGTAGCTTGTATGTTATTTTTTTGTGATATCAGTTTTTTGTTTATTAAAATTGTTATTTTTGGTTAATCTTTTTGATTTTTTCAGGGTTATCAATTCAATTTAATATTTCGATAATTGAGTTTTTTGTGGATATCTCTGTGTGAATAATCTTATTCTTCTATGTTTTGATTTTACATTTTTACACTTGTACATCTATACGTTTCTACATTTTTATTTATACATACAAGGTGTTCCTTGAACACATGCTAATATTTGAGGAGGTAACTCTTAGACCCATTTCAAGAAAAAAACTTCCTATGGACGTATGTCCTAAACGCCTTAACTTTTGAGATATAGGGTGGCAAAGTTTTCAAAAATAATCAGTTTTTTAATAATAACTGAGATAATTTTGTAGACATATTTGGCATATTTGGTACATATGTTTCATGCCTCAAGGCGCATTTTCTGATGTACACAAATTTGTATTTTTTCAAACAGTGGCATCCCTACGGGTTTCGCATTGAATATTTTTGGGGAAAAAGTACTACGCCAATGCTTTCTTTTCAAAATAAAATCATTTTTAAAATCCTCATTTATTTTTGAGAAAATTTGATTTCATGGTATTTCTTTGTCCGACGCATGATTTTCACTCAAAAAAATAAAAATCGACAGAAAGCAAATTAAGAAATTAGATCAATTCTAAAATGAATCGAGAATCTGAAAATTGCTTCATAACGCATTACCAATTCCCTAATAATATTTGAAAAATAATCTGCAAAAAAATAAATTTTTCACAAAAACGAGTTTTATTTTATTTTGTGACAGTAAGTCTAAACGAATAGCACAAATTTGTTAATTAGTAATAATACCAAAACTGATTATAAAAATTGTTGAAAGTTGCCACCTGCACTTAGTATGCATGCTTCCGCCCTTCTACGCATGGAATTACGCACCCGTTTAAATATTCCCGGCGTATTTCGTATAGTTTCACACAAGGCAACTATTCGCTCTCTTAAATCTTCTGAAGTATTAACGGGAGTATTATACACAAGAGTTTTGAGGTGACCCCATAGAAATAAATCTAAACTGTTGAGATCGGGGGATCTTGCTGGCCATTGCTGAGGTCCTCCGCGACCTATCCAACGATTAGGATAAACTGTATTTAAATGATTTCGGACAATTACACTGAAATGAGCAGGGGCGCCATCGTGCATGTACCATATTCGATTCCTTAACGCAAGTGGCACATCTTCCAATAACCCAGGTGAGTCTACTTCGAGAAAGAAGAACGACCATCAAGGCGTCCTGGTAGACAAAATGGGCCTATTAGATGATCACCTATAATTCCTGCTCATACATTAACCGAAAATTGGTGTTGGAAATGGGTTTCGGTTATTGCATGGGGATTTTCTTCAGCCCACACATGATTGTTATGGAAATTTTGAATGGCATTCCAAGAAAAATTTGCTTCGTCTGTGAACAAAATTTGTGTCTCAAACTGCGGATTTAGTGCAATACTTTGTAGATACCACTGACGAAATTCACACGCTGTGGAAAATCTCTGGGGAGTAATGCCTGCACTCTTGAAATATAGTATGGGTATAACAAAAAATCAACCAAAATACGCCAAATAATTTGATGATAAATATCCAGAGTTCTAGCGATCTTCCTCATACTCGTCTCAGGATGTTCCTCAATTTCTTGCAGCACCGCTTCCTCAATTTCAGGAGTTCTTACTACACGAGGTCTACCTTCCGGAGTCCCTTTCTTGAAACTACCAGTTTCCCCAAGTCGACGATGAATATTTGAAAAGGTTCGGCTATCTGGTAAGGCACGATTAGGATATCTTTCCTGATGAATGCGCCTGGCTTCTGTTGCATTACCATCGGCAAGGCCATATGTATACGTAATGCATTTGCGCCATTTCCGCATTCGTATAATTTACCATATTTACTGATATTCAGAAAAACAGCGGACTACCAAAATAACTTCAATAACACTTCAAAATCAATCAAAACGCGCTGTGACAGTTTTTAACACCAACACCTTACTTTAAACCAACATCAATATTTGCTACTGACGTTTGTACATACAGATAATTCGTTTTTTATTGTTATGGTGGGTGCGCTGTTTTTTCTGTTTTTAATCTGTGAAAGAAATCACATATCGACAAACTCCATATTTCCAAGAGGTGCAGTAAATAAATTCTGCTACACGTCATTTATTCCAGAATAACTAAATTTATGTTTTCAAAAATTATTAAGCGGTGCTGCGTTATGACGTAATTTTAATTGAGAACAGTGCATCTGACAACAAAAAAATACCTTTTAGATCCTCAATTATTTTGCAACAAATCTGATCTCTTAGTTTGTTTTCAGTCGATGCACGATACCGCATCAGATTTTTAAGGAATGTATCCTTTAGTAAAGCGATTTTTAATTTTTTGAGCGAAAACCATGCGTCGGACAAAGAAAACCCAGCAAACCAAATGTGCCCAAAAATGTATGGAGATTTTAAAAATAATTTTTAATTCAAGATAAAGCAGTGGCGTAGTATTTTTTTCGCCAAAAATATACATTTCAAAACTCGTACGTACGCCACTGGCAGAGAAAATTAAGCAAATTGTACATAAGAAAATGCGCCTTGAGGCATGGAACATATGTACTGAATATGCCAAAGATGTCTACAAAATTATCTCAGTTATTATTAAAAAACTGATTATTTTTGAAAACTTTGCCACCCTGTATCTCAAAAGTTAAGGCGTTTAGGACATACGTCCATAGGACGTTTTTTTCTCGAAATGGGTCTAAGAATTTCCTCCTCAAATATTAGTATGTGTTTAAAGAACACCCTGTAAATGTATATACACACATCGGAAAAGTCTAGGGATATTTTTAAAAATGGCAATAATTTTCTTTTAGATCGCTTTAGGGAAAAAAAGTTGACGGGTGATTATCAAACGAATGTAACTTACAACAAAATTTATTAAATGGTCAAAAATACTGAGTGCGCATATAAGCAAAACAAAAAAAAATATGGCTTTTTTTTGGCACCTCGAAAAAAAATCGTAATACAAAAAAAATTGGAATCAGTACAAAGTATGGCCTACACGCTGGTTTATTACGGCCCTACATCTATCGTGCATCGACAAAATGAGATTGTCAATGTCTTGTTGAGGTACATTTGCCCATACAGCGATTAAAAGCTCTCTCAATTGAAACGTTGTGTGAATGTTCCCCATATGCGGAGTAATTCTTCGTTGAAGCATGTCCCACACATGCTCGATGGGATTCAGGTCCGGTGATTGTGCTGGCCTTGGAAATACATCAACTCCTTCGTTGGTGAGCCAGTCAGTCACTAGACGCGCGACATGTGGACGAGCATTATCGTGCATTAGGTGGAAGTTTTTACCAACAGCACCAGTAAACGGACGGACGATAGACTTTGCCCCTAAATATTTCCAAAAGACGCTCATTAACCACCCTTGTAGTATGAATAGGTTCACCATCACACTGATACCACACAACATTTCTTACTTGAAGTGGCATATTATCCAAAACTTCAGATAGTTCGGTATTCACAAAGTGTAGGTAGTCCGCAGAATTTAAATTATGTCTAAAAAAGTATGGTTCTATAATTTGATCGTTTAATATGCCACACCATACATTCGTCTTAAAAATATTGATCTCAACATTCGATTACGAAATGTGGGTTTTCTTTTGCCCACCACCTGCAGTTTTGCGAGCTCACAACGCCATTTGAAGAGAAGGTCGCTTCATCTGTCCATAAAATTTGATAAGGAAAATGATAATTTTCTTCTTTTTCCCCTTGAAACCAAAAAGAAAAATACAAGCGCATATCGAAGTCCCTTTCTTTTATTGTATTGATAAATTTAGGTTTATAAGGCGTAAATTTATTTTTGTATGAAATACGTCGTACACTCTCTCGGTTAACATCTGTTCTATTTGCAATATCTTGAATACTTGTTTTTTTATGTTCTACGACATCCACATATTTCAAATTCTACTTCTTCAGTATGTCTAGAAGGCTGATGTACTTTTCTTAAATAATTCTCAACCGAGCCAGTAGATTTAAACTTAGCTATTATCCTACTAACTGTTGACTGATGAATATTTCTTGCAGGATGTCTGACATTGAAAATATCAGCTACTTGTCGGTGACCGGTATTCTCGCCGCATATTAAAACGATTTCAATATTCTCTTGAAGATTCAGCATTTTTAAGAACACACTAGCCAACGAATAAACTATTTTAAATCTAAAACTGATAAACACTATTTTGAGTTATTAAGCAAATGTCATATGACAATAAAATATTTTGCTTATTCAGTTCAGTTCAATTGTTTCCACAGTACCCTTAGTTTAATTTCGTTTTAATTTTTCGTAATTAGTAAATCAAAGTTTAACTGTTTGAAAAGAGCAGTAAAGAATAAATTATTGACTTTTCATTTATATTGTTTTTTCATTATGCTTATGTATCAAGCTATTTCGCAAAAAGTAGAAATAAAGTGAAATATTTATCTGTTTTTAAAAACTGTATCAACTTTGCATCATTTTTGGCATAATTTTTTCTTGTGTTTTAAATTTTTGCGAAATAAGTTGTATTTAGAATTGCAATTGGTAATAAAAATGCATTGGAAAGATAAGTTAGGCATAAAGCACTAACTTTGTTGAGGTTTGGCTGAATTTGAGGAATCGGCAAATGTCAAATTTGCAAATTGTACTAGAGAGCTAAAAATTGGTATATGGGTGAAAAATGAAAAAACAATCATCTTTTCTCTTTGCCGATTTTCGAAATTTCGAGCAATAACTGCTTTTCTGAACATTTTTTGGAAAAAATGTCAAATTGGACAGGGAAGAAAAATCACTTGATCGGTCATATGCATGTCATTTGGCATCATTTTTAAAGCACAACCTAATGGAGATATCAAAAGTTGCTTGAAGAGATGAACAAAAAAAATTCCATTCGATGCGGACTTCATGTGTGACACTGTATATATGTGTATATTTGTATTTTACGGTCCTATGTTTATATGTAGTGAATGTATATTTAAATGTTTGTTTGTTTACATATTTATAAGTATAAGTTGACATGTTCGATACCATATAATTGGTCCATGAATGAATACATTTCTGTCTTTCTTTCATTTTTCTCTCTCCTGTATCCAGTATGAGTACGCCTGAGGAAGGTGATGTATAGCGAAACCCGTGTTGCGGTGTTGTGAACTGTTCAGTGTGAGTTCCACAGTAAGTGTTGCTGGAATATGAATCTGAACAATCTCCCAGCGTCCACCAACTCAATCTCAAAGCATGTGCAACCTCATTATTTATTTTGTCATGATTTCGAGTTGGAAAACAGACCCATTAATAGCAGGTGGAACTGTTTTGACACTGGAAATTTTCCTCGTATGCCATCTAAATCATAAATATGTATTGAGAGGAGAACAAAACAAAGTCAGGATTGTGAAAGGGACTGCCGGCAAGATATCGACGCGACAGAGGCCCATAAAATATATACGCACTGAAGTTGGCAAATGAATTATGACTAGTGAGGGAAAAAAGAGCCTCTGCGACAGAGTGCTTCTTATGTATACGTTGAAAGCAAGAACCGTCCTTGAGTGCTATTCTGTTTTGATAGACGACTGGAGATCGTCGCTGATGCTCATGAACGACATTACTTTGGGTGAAGTCAATGTTTAAATTGTAAAGGATTCATATTTTCAGAAAAGAATAATTTTCAAGAAAGAGGCGATATATTTCCAACAGAAGTACACAGTTACAGAAAATGCTACTATTACAGAGTATACAGGGCTTTTCATGATGAGTGTTAATTAGCCGTTTCTGACAAACTATTCAACGGATCAACCTGAAAATTCCACAGTATGCATAAGTCAATATGACCTACACGCCTAAAGTATTTCAGACGAAGCGGCGTTGTCGCTTCTACTATAAAGTAGCGGCTTCTTTGATTTTTCAAATGGAACACCCCGTATATAATATCATATTATGATTTATTATCACTTTGTCAACAAATCCATATACTATTTCCCTATACCTATCTATTACCGTTTAGAAGATATAAATTAATTTCGATATTTTTTTTACTAAACATGAACTTTTATAAATGCTGATAATCTTGAACTCTCTTGCACTAAAACGATCAAATTTGAAATAGAATGGAGTGATACTATGAGGATCATCACTCCGAGTCATACTTTCATTTGCCTCATACAAGGTCTTCAAAAAATGCAGATACTTTGATCTCATGAAAAAATGAGTGGAACTCAATTTTTCCATATGAAACACCCTGTATATTTCAACATTTTTGAGGTCTACATCCAATTTTAGATTAACTTTGCTCAGATAATACTATTTCTATTTTGAACCGTTTTTGAGATAATCTGTTTCAAATGGAAACTGACGTGGTTTTCTTGATCGTTTTTTTGAATTCATCACTTATTTTGGATATTCAACATTTTATATTTCTTTTTGATCCAGTTTTTTAACTGTCTCAGATCAGTCAATTCGAAATTGGTATGTACCTACCTTAGAAAAAGTTACAATTTGTATACGATGAGGTATTGGTCTCTAACGTACAACAGTACACATTTATATTTTATAATAGTGTGCTTTGGAAATATAAATAAACCAATTATTTAACGTCAGACTTTCGTTGGTGGTTTTGACTGATTGTGATAGCTACCAATTATAATAGAATAATGTCAAGATTAGGTTACAGTAATGAAGATTTCTTGAATTTATTAATAATTTATGGTGAGTGCAATAGAATTGCAAGTAGAACATGCCGAGTATTTCATGAAAGATATCCACAACTTCCGAAGCTGAATAATAATGTGATAAATCGACTACTGAAAAACTGTAGGTTGAATGGAACCTTTCGTCCAAAAATCATTCGTAAGAAGACAAAAGTGGATGATGAGGACAATGGTATAACAGTTTTGGGATACTTTCATGCATTTCCAAATGCTTCTCTGCACGAGGCAGAAAGGGAGATAGGTATACCCTACGTGACATTTCGAATCTGCTCATGGAAACTAAAGAAAAGTCAAAGTAGTTTCCTAGGATTTGGCTAAGGTATGTGGATGATATTTTCGCGGTATTCGATACCAAAAAATCGAATATCGAGGACTTTGTTTCCTTTTTAAATAATAGATGTTCATCAATAAAATTCACGTATGAAGTAGAAAATAAGGGACAACTACCATTTCTTGACGTTTTGGTAATGAGGAGCAAAGATGGAGGGTTAGAATACGATGTATTTAGAAAAGAAACAAGCACGTACAGGTATATTCCTGACAGTTCACATCACTGTGGACAGCACAAACGTGCTGGGTTGAATTTTTTGGTGCATCGTCTTTTGACTTTCCCTCTAACACATGATAGGTTCGCAAAAGAAAAACGTACAATACAGGAAACAGCAGCTACTAACGGTTTCCCGAGGGGTATTGTAGATGACATAATTAGGAAAAAGAAGTTTAGGTTAAGAATAAACGAAATCTCGGCTTTTAGAAACGACAAAAACCAAGATAAATACATCTCAGTTCCATACCACCAATATACGAAGAACTTTGGAAAGATTTCCAAGGAACTAGATATGAAGGTGGTTTTTAAAACAAGACATACACTGCAGAACCTTTTGGGAAGTCCAAAAGACAAAGTCGAGAATCGGAAAAATCTGGAATTTACGAAATTGAATGTAAGGACTGCGATGCAAAATATTATGGACAGACAAAAAGATCTGTTAAAGTGAGATATAAGGAACACATAGCACACCTAAAATATGGAAGACCTGAAAAATCAGCAGTCGCCCATCATATTTTGCCACAAAACCATTCCATAGACTTCAGTTATTCAAGATTAGTTAGACAAGTTAATAACAACAGGCAACTAGATGCCTATGAGAGTGTGGAAATAAGTAAACATAATAATATTATGAATAACGACAACGGACCAATACCAAATAGCATACTATATAGCTTGTTGAAATAATATTGTTGGGTTTACTGATTACTACAAAAATACACATTGTAAATATATTTAGATAGGCAATATTGTGAAACTAATTTTATATAGCGGAAAATTGTTCTATATATAGCTGTAACATTTAAACATGCATAAGGACATATTGTAAATAATAGAAAGGCCAAATGTAAAATTAATTTAGGGTGGTACACTTGTATGGGTGGTATTACTGATTACCTACCTGTATGATGTACCTGATTAGTATAAGTAGCTTTAGTTTTGAGTAGTTATTAGTTTTATCTTCCTCTTGAATATGATCACTTGGTGATCTAAACACGTGTCGAGGTGTAAAAATAACGATTTGGTGTTGGGAAAAAACTCCAGTAATATTGAATATTCCTATTAGAGGTATAGAGAGAACGTCGATACACTCCTTTATCACAAGACTAGGAACATTATCAACGCCTGCGGTGAGTTTATATTTTAATTTTTTTGAAGCAGGGGAAGAAGGTTTTGGATTTCTACCTCTCCACCTTCATACAAAATGAATGTGGGAATATCCTAAAGAAAGAAAGAAAGAATGCAGTTGAAATGTGTAGATCATACGAATGAGTAACTTGCGGAACGACTACTTTTATGCTATTGAATTACACAAAAAACAAGTTTTTTATTCAGTTTGTACCCCAAACATTCGTTATGAAACTGAAGCAGATATTATTCACAGGATTCCTACACAATAACAACATAACTACACATTTTTCTACACTTCACTACGTGCCTATAATTTGCTGCCAAAACCATGCATATCTTGGAATGAAAATTCGAAGATTTTGTTGTTAATAACTGTTGTTATCGTTATAAAGAGTTAATGCATATAAGTAGGTAGTATTCATTATTATTTTTCAGAAACTTCCAGTCTCCGATATTTTTTTACGATTCCATTACAAATTTTATAACTTTGTCATAAAGAAAAATAAAGATTTATTATTATTATTAGAAACCAGGCAGATTAAGGCTAACCCAATATTTCTATTCAAATTGCAAAGAGTAACAAAAGTTTGAAAAACCTAAAAAGCACGCTTTTATAGCATACGAAACTGAAAGAAGAAAAATAAACATAGTTTAAACAACTGAAAAACACGCTTTTAAAGAACATCGAACTGAAATGTTGAAATTTTTTTAAATAAGCTTAAAACAATAGCGAAATAAAAAAACTAGTATCATTGTGAAAAAAGCCTGGGCGCTTTGTGCCACATTTTTTGTCCCTTTTTTCACAATAATATTAGTATTTTTCGTTCATTATTGTTTTAAGCTTATTTAAAAAAACTAATTTCAACTTTCAAGTTCGATGTTCTTTAAAAGCGTGTTTTTTATTTTTTAAAACTATACAGGGTGTAGAAAAAGATAGGATCTTTCATATAAAGAAACTTCATTGGAGCATCTCTTGTTAAGATACAGCTCCTTGAAGGGGGTACATAAAATTTGTATAACAATTTTTTTCCCAAGCACTGAAAATGTTACAATATTGAAGTCAACCTGACGTTTTGTACTACTAAAAAGACACTTAGCCAGTGATTTATTTGATTTACCCCATGGTTGTAAGGGGTGGAAAACGCAACCCCTAAAATTTATTTCCAATGTAACTTTTCGTCTTGTTATTTGTTTACCATTTGGAAATTTATTTCTGAGAACCTGTTTCATTCTAAACAAAAAATGTTTCTTGGGTTTTTTGCCCAAAATAAACCAGTTCACAGTAAAAACTCATTTTACGAACAACTATAGAGATACATCGTCATAAATGCGAACTGGATTTATTGTTATTTTGTAGTTAGTACCTGCATTAAACGATCAGAAGGTAATGAACAAAATTAATTTATTGATAACAAAACACACAATATGTAGACATCATAGTAAATGTTCAATATGTCTATCTTCAGACATTACGCATGCGTCTAGACGTCGGCGCATTGAGCCACGTATTCGCTCAAATATTCCTGGAGTCTCTCTTATTACCCTACACGCATCGATGATGCGGTTTCTCAAGTCCTCTACATCGCGAAGAGAAGTACGATAAACCAAATGCTGTAAATGGCCCCAAATAGAGAAATCGAGAGGATTGAGATCCGGGGATCAAGCGGGCTAGTTCTGTGGTCCTCTTCGACCTATCCACCGATTTGCATATGTTTCAGTCAAATGCTGACGTGCTACTTGACTAAAATTCGCAGGAGCCCCATCATGCATAACAAAAATATCCCTTCTGACGCCCAAAGGAACTTCCTCCAGCAGTTCTGGATGCACTTCTTTCAAAAATTGAACGTATGCCTCACCATTTATTCGAGGAGGTAGAAATTGAGGCCCAAAGAAATCATCCCCAATAACTCCGAGCCACACGTTAAAAGAAAACTGTTCTCGTCTGTGAATTCTTTCGTCTTCAGAAAGTCACAATTTCTTCCAATCATTTCCAGCATCCAATTGGAAAATTCAAGACGGTTCGGAAAGTCTCGCGGTAACAGTGCCTGTACTCGTTGCAGATGGTAAGGGTATAAGAGTTGTTCCTTCAAAAATTGGAATACCGTCATTATGATCAACATTCAGCTGGAAATCAATCTTTCTAGTACTGGTAGTAGGTTGTTCTTCAATCAAATTCAGTACTGCTTCCTCAAGCTATGCTGTTCGTACTCTTCGATGGCGACCACAATCCTGCGTTCTTTTGTCGAATGAACCATATTCTCGTAATCGTTGATGAAGTCGAGCAAATATTCTATATGAAGGATGCTGCCGTTGAGGATACATTTCAGCATATCTGCTAGAAGCTTCTTCCCCATTCCCCTGCGACAGACCGTGAACGTAATGCATATCAGCCATTTCCTCATTTGTGTATGCCATTTTAATAACAACTGAATTATCAAAGTAACAAATTAACAACAGAGCAACAACACATAATTAGTGGGAAAGAAAGTTTTTGGCTTTCTACTACTCCATCTTGATACAAAAACAAGGATGAAAAAATCTTCCAAAGAAAGGAAGGAAGTAATCAATTTGAAAATAAGTAACTCTATACATGGATGTGTAGATCATGCAAAGAAGTAACTTTCAGACACAAACTGAAAGAAAGTCCTCCTGAAACAGCTACCTTCATATGAACATTGAATTACATGAAAGAAAAAATTCTTTCGAAACAAATACTTCTATAAGAACACTGAATTATACAGAAGATACTTTTCTCTACTCAGTTTGTATTTCAAACATCCGTTGCGGAATGAAAATCAGATATCATTCACTTGAGTTCTATTTGAAATGAATGGTAACACATTGCACTTACATGGAACACTGTCATCCTCACTGGTATCCATCGATGTTTCGCCTTACGATTTTTAATGTCACGGAATAAGATTGATTTGCTTATGTCATCGATGACAACGTAATTACATTCATTCTCCTATTTGATTCAATCCCAGCCAAGAGAAATCTTATTTGAATTGAAAGGGTTATATTTTTAGGAGTGATTAATTTTTGGGAAAGAAAGTGTAATTCAATGTTTATATGAAAGTAGCTATTTTAGGAGGACTTTCTTTCAGTTTGTGTCTGAAAGTTACTTCTTTGCATGATCTACACATCCATGTATAGAGTAACTTATTTCCAAATTTAATACTTCCTTCCTTTCTTTGGAAGATTCCCTTATCCTTTTCTTTTGTATCAAGATGGACTAGTAGAAAACCAAAAACTTTCTTTCCCAAAAATTAATCACTCCTGAAAATATAACCCCTTCAATTCACAGAATTAATATTTATTCAATTTCGAAAATTCACAGACTGACAGCGTCATACCATTTTAATTGTAACTATCGCTAATAGCGACCTACTAGATGAATAAGTTTCGTATTTTCACATTTATGACGATGTATCTGTCTTTTTAGTAGTAAAAAACGTCAGGTTAATTTCAACTTTTTGAGTGCTTGTGAAAAAAATTGTTATAAAAATTTTATGTACCCCCTTCAAGGGGCTGTATCTTAACAAGGGATGCTCCAATGAAATTTCTTTATATGAAAAATCCTATTTTTTTTCGATGAGGAATGACATCCCTAAATGTTTTACACTTATTCAGTCACACACTGTAAGAGTGCTGAGTTAGGAGTGCCCCAGGGGTCTATATTGGGACCTGTACCACACCAAATAGAATGATACTTTATGCTGATGACACAAATATACTCTTAGCCCATAAAACCTTGGGAAGTCTGGTAAACTTGGGTAATTATGCATGTGATGAATTCAGTAAATACTGTAGCGACAATGACCTTGTCAGCAATATAAAGAAAACTATGTTCATCAATTTTTTACCTAAGAACGGTACTTCGAATCCAGATCTATTGAACAACATCAATATGTGTAGTGAAACTCTGGAATACTGCCAGGTAGCTAGATTTTTAGGAATACTCCTGGATCAAAAGCTAACATGGGAGGCACATATCGACAGTTTATGTGTAAAGGTTGGCAGTGCAAACTATGCAATTCGGAATCTGCGAGACACTGTCTCGCAATTTGGCTTCCAAAGCTGTAAAAACACTAATGATGCAATCTTCTCATTTTTGGAAAAAATATACTTGAATATGAATGAGGGAGAAGCAATTTCGACAGTTTTCTGCGATTTCTCGAAAGCCTTCGACTGTGTCAATCATGATATACTTATAAAAAATGTACTGTTACAAGGAAGAAGTCTTGAATGGTTCAAATCGTACCTAAAAGGTAGATCCCAGCTGACGAAAGTCAATAATGTGTATTCGGACATTTCGGCTATTGATTGCGGGGTACCTCAAGGATCTATTCTAGGGCCTATTTTATTCCTATTATACATCAACGATCTTGCTACAGTTGATATTGAAGGGTCATTCACAATTTTTGCCGATGACACCACATTGTTATGGCATGAAAAAAATACTAACAATTTGAAGCAAATGATATCATTAGATTTAGAAAAAGTCAAACATTGGTGTGATTCTAATTTACTCTCCTTCAACGTAGACAAGACCAAAATTGTAAACTTCAAATTTAGCTATGACAACTTGCTATTAGGAAGATAGAAGAAACGACTTGCACGGTCTGCATATTGACAATAAATTAAAATTTAAAGAACATATCACATCTTCATGCACAAAATTGGCTTCAGGATCATTTGCTGTCAGAATTGTCTCCAATGAACTTGATATATTCACAGCTAGATCGACTTACTTTGCCCTAGTAGAGTCTCATCTAAGGTATGGCATTATATTTTGGA
This sequence comes from Leptinotarsa decemlineata, assembly GCF_025532065.1. Lineage (NCBI taxonomy): Eukaryota > Metazoa > Arthropoda > Insecta > Coleoptera > Chrysomelidae > Leptinotarsa > Leptinotarsa decemlineata. The sequence continues at coordinate 867,407 of NW_027412572.1, read as the reverse complement.
GATTCTGTAGTAAACAACTATTGAACCAGGTCTTCGTGTTGCAAAAGAGATCTTTGCGGTTTTTATGTGGGGCAAACCATAGGGATAGTTGTAGACAACTTTTCGTTAAATACAGAATCCTCTCTCTATTCAGCATCTTCATTCTTAAAGTTGTTTGCCTGATTCATAAAAGATATAACACTGATTCTCCAGATACACATAGAATCCACAACACAAGACAGAACAGTAGTAATAATTTACATCTGCCAATACCCAGATTGACTCTAACAAAACACTCTAACATGTACGAAGGGAAAAAAATGTTCAACCATTTACCACAGGTAGTTAGGGATATAGTAGAGCAGAGACGTTTCAGGGAGTCGGTCAAAAATATACTGCTCATGAAAGCTTATTATAGCCTGCAGGAATATTATGATGACAAATTGTAAATATTCTCAGTGTTCTGCCAAGATAAGCTAAACAATATTATGTATTAACGATCACGTTTTTATCATTATCATTATTACTATTATACATATAGTCTTGTTTTATTCCACATTAATATGTGTATGTGTAAATTGAATTGTGATACAATTGCATTTATAATGAAAATGCAAGGTTTGTTTTGTTTTGACACATACTTTTTAATTTGCTGTTTTATTTATTTATATTTTTATATGTATATATATATATATATACACATATATTTATATTTTCATCACACTTTGTCAATGAGAATTTATTCTTGGACAATAAAGTATATTTATCTATCTATCTATCTACAGAAGTTATAAAACTCATGTATCATGGACTGGTACAATCAAGAATACAGTATGGATTGATCTTCTGGGGTAACTCTGCATATACTGACCGCATTTTTAAGGTTCAGAAAAGAGTCATTCGCTGTATGGACAAGTCTCGTCCACTGGACTCTTGTAAACCACTGTTTAAAAAATTCAACATCCTACCATTGCCGTGCTTATACATTTTACAGCTAGTGTTATTTATCTCTGATAATAAACACCTATATCCAAAAAACTCTGATATACATAATTACACTACTCGAGGTGAACATACTTTATACCAGCCCTACTATCGCTTGAGTGTGAGCCAAAATTCCCCAAAATACTTGGGTATTGAATTTTTCAACAAAATAAATACTTTTATAGGGATCAATAAAAGTAGAACTGTAATGAGGAATGAACTATATGATTTCTTGTTGGATAACTGCTTCTACAGTATGGATGATTTTCTTGCTTTAAGTGCTTAGATAAATGACTTATAGTCCGTTCATAATTTGTTGATAGCTCACTGCAAGTTTGACCCTCATTAGAGAACTGAAATACAGAGAGGACAGCTAATATGATATAATAACAAAAACCAAACTTAAACTGGCAGTTTAAGATGTTTTCGACTAACCCACCTTGTATCTGAAGAAATACAATACAGCTATAAAACTTTTAATCCGATTATGTAGGTATTTTGAGTGGAAATGAGTGACCAGTGTCGTAGAGTATATGATTAAAACATCAGTTACTTTAAATAAATAAATATATTAATATTCTTAAACTGTAGGTACTGTAAACTGTATTTTTATTTTAAAAAAATTTCTTTATTTTATTCAAAAATAATAAGTTACTTGCAATTTGTAAAAGATACATTTATTTAATTAATACCTATTTTTAAATGATATAAACTACGATTACTTACAAAACTATTCAAATTCAAAATAAACAGGATCATCTTCGGAATCCGAGTCGTCTTGCAGGTTAATAATTAGCGGTTGTGTTTTTACAGTCACATCAATTATATTGTCAAGATCCCACATTTTGTGTTCTTCTTCTATTGCATGTCTTACTGCATCTCGCCAATTTTGTTCTGTAATATGTTGTAAAGACTCATATAACAATTCACGTACAGCTTGTATTTTATATGACGTATTTTTTCTAGCCACATAGCTTTTCATTTGTGCCCAAATGAGTTCAATTGGATTTAATTCGCAGTGGTAGGGTGGAAGTCTAAGGACTGTGATATTTCGTCTTTCCGCCATTTTGTCAACTACGTATTTCTTGAACTTAGATTTGTGTTGCCGGGCAATTTTTAAAAGTTCTGCTTTAACCATTCCATCTTCGTGAGGCAGGGACTTATTCCCCAGCCAGTCAATGATATCCTGTTTCTTCCACGCAGTCGTTGGAAGTCTTTCAACTAGTCGTGAATGATAAGGTGCATTATCTAATACTATAATTGAGTTTGGTGGTACATATATGTTCAATCATCTGCTCAAAATACTCTTCGAAAACATCAGCTGTCATCTCCTCGTGATAGTCTTTTGTGCTTTTGGATTCAAATTCCAACAAACCATGCTTAGCAAATCCTTTTTCACTGTCAATGTGAGAAACTATTAATCTACTGCCTTTACCAGAGGGTGGGGAAATACCAGTAGACCAACCTTCCATAAAGGCTTGCCTGGAGCTTGATATATTTTTATCTGTCCAAATTTTTGTGAGAGTATGACCTGCGTTCACCCACGTTTCGTCCTGATAGTAAATTGGCCTTCCTTCAGCCCGAAATTTTCGTATAGATCTTAGATACTTTCTTCTCCAACATATTATCTCTTCCCGGTCAATCAAAAGTGATTTTCGGTCTGATTTCTCCCACCGGAAATTCAATTCTTTTAAAACTTGCCACAATTTGGTTCGTCCGACATGAGGCAAATCCGGGTCGTCTCTAACTTCTTGTAAAATTTTGTTTAAGTTGGGTATTTCTTTTTTGTAAAAAAATTCGTGAATTTTCCTTCGAATACCATTTTTGGCAAATTCATCAATTTCAATAGGTTTTCTCCCCCTCTTTAAGTATTCGTTTGTATTTGGGTTAGCTATACCTTTTTTTTTTCTTTCTGATAGGAACCTATATATTGTTGACTCCCCTACGCCCGTCATGTTGGCACAACTCTTGATTTTGTTCTGAACAGTGTTTGTGGGATTCTGAGAAACCAGAGCATCGTGAACGTTCAAAACAATAGTCTTCTCTCTTGGTAATATAGACAGACTTACTGACTGTACGCAACAGTACCGGTGTAAAACTTGATGATGTTGATGATGATGACGAAGCCATCGCAAGCAATCAAACAAAACAAGCAAGAACGAAAGGTACGTATATGTTTGTAGGAATATGAAAAAAAGTTACTCACGCACTGCACAAAATTCGCAAAATAAATATTAGAGACGTTAATTACTGCCGTAGACGCCGAAACACCAACAAGCCGTAAATTAAATGCGATTAAAAAATGTACTAAACCAAAAATTATTTTCGTTCGTAACAACTTCACCGTTTCAAGGCAAGTTTCGAATATAAACTGAAGCTTTATATTTAATGAATAAACACCTCAGGAACCTCCGCCTATGATTTTACGAGTTTTACGACCGTTTTATGACTTGGGCCCTCATTTTGTGCTATTGACAAATTATGAACGGACTATAGTTTATTTTATACATGTAGTCTTCTCTTTTAAGTTTGTTCAAGATCAAAAATTTTTCTTTTGCTTTCAGCGTTTTACTTTTGACTAGTCCAATAAGTTTTCTCACGTATTTAGTCTTGTAATTATGAATGTGTGGAAATTTTAGTGATGAATAAAGCCATTTCTATTTCTATTTCACCCTGTATTTATTTTGCCATACCTTTGTAGTGTGTCCTCAAATTGAAACTCACGAATGCAGCAGACTAATCATGTAATATAAACCGTAGCAGTCTCCTGAATAAAAGATTTTCCACGGATAGCCCCTAATAAGTTTAGTGTATGTGTTATGTGCTTAGAAATGGCTCACTTACGTCTGCCTCTTCGGAGATATATCACGAAATATGGCCTTTTGGCATTTTCATAAGAGTCGCTCGCCTACAAGATCTTCTGGCCCCATCACATCAAATACATTATTAATTTTTTCAGCTCCACTCGAATGGTTCCTTTTCTTGCTTTGCCATTCCTCTTCAAATTTTAATGTGAATTGTTCTTTCATTTTATATCGGAGTTCTTTGCACTAATGCTGTTTGGGGAAATATTGGAAAAGTTTCGCACTTTTTCCCCAGATGCCCATACCTCGAATTCTAATTGCATTCTTCAGATTTATCGCCACTGTGCATTTTTTACTTTCCACGGAGAACATTCCTTTGATGAATTCAGGCTGAGAAGAATAGTTTCGAAACAGGAACACCAACTGAGTTGGTCAAATTTTCCATGAAAAATAAATAGACATAGACATACTTTATTTGACTACGTTCATGTAAATTACATTTGTAGCAAGTCATATTACAAAAATTGGAAAAAAAATTGGGTTTGAATATAATTGCATTTGTTTGTAGGAAAAAAAATCATGGAGTAAGTCAGAAACACTGAATATACATCATGAACCATCGAACTCAACAAAACATTAATAACTTAAAAACGATCATAGATATAAAAAAAAACTAAATATTTCAACATTCTCTTGCGAATGGGGGGTGTCTGAATATTCTGCAATACTGTAGAAACTTGAGATGATGAGGAACTGTTTCACCTTTTGATTGAAACAATTAGGGAATATTACTGGAGTTTTTTCCTGATTTTGGCAAACAAGTGTTTCCCATCTTTACACTTGGCTGCACCGCGCTGATGAGGCCAATAGCCAGAAACACGTGTCCGCGGTTTGCCCCCCTTTTTTGAGTGTTGTGTCCACAAATTGTTTAATTTTTGATTTATATCATGCACACTCGATAAAATCTCTATTTGTATTTATCCTGGACCCGGATGTCACGCAGGTAGCTATAGCTGCCTCCGTGGTCATGTTAGATGAAGCCTGGGAATTCTAGGTCTTCTAACTGGAACCACAAATGTGCGGTTGGCTCCTGTTGTTGACTCCGTGCGTTTGTGTTGTTTCCTGATTTTGGCAAACAAGTGTTTCCCATCTATATATATATATATATATATATATATATATATCAAAAGGAGGAAATCGTGGACATGACACTCAAGAAATATGGAGGCAAACCGCGGACACGTGTTTCTGGCTATTGGCCTCATCAGCGCGGTGCAGCCAATTGCAAAGGTGAACAACAACTGGTTACCAAAAATGGAAAAAAAAACACATATACACGGTGTCATGGGAATGCTGGGTCTTCTAATTGAAACCACAAATGTGCGGTTGGCTCCTGTTGGTGACACCGTGTATATGTGATTTTTTTTTTTTCCATTTTTGGTAACCAGTTGTTGTCCACCTTTGCAATTGGCTGCACCGCGCTGATGAGGCCAATAGCCAGAAACACGTGTCCGCGGTTTGCCTCCATATTTCTTGAGTGTCATGTCCACGATTTCCTCCTTTTGATTCATATCATACACACTCAATAATATATATATATCTCTGTATCTATATCCTGGACCCGGAAGTCACGCAGGTAGCTATAGCTGCCTACGTGGTGATGTTAGATGATGCCTGGGAATGCTGGGTCTTCTAATTGAAACCACAAATGTGCGGTTGGCTCCTGTTGGTGACACCGTGTATATGTGATTTTTTTTTTCCATTTTTGGTAACCAGTTGTTGTCCACCTTTGCAATTGGCTGCACCGCGCTGATGAGGCCAATAGCCAGAAACACGTGTCCGCGGTTTGCCTCCATATTTCTTGAGTGTCTTGTCCACGATTTCCTCCTTTTGATTCATATCATACACACTCAATAATATATATATATATATATATATATATATATATATATATATATATATATATATATATATATATATATATATATATATATATATCTCTGTATCTATATCCTGGACCCGGAAGTCACGCAGGTAGCTATAGCTGCCTACGTGGTGATGTTAGATGATGCCTGGGAATGCTGGGTCTTCTAATTGAAACCACAAATGAGCGGTTGGCTCCTGTTGGTGACACCGTGTATATGTGAATTTTTTTTTTTTTTTCCATTTTTGGTAACCAGTTGTTGTCCACCTTTGCAATTGGCTGCACCGCGCTGATGAGGCCGATAGCCAGAAACACGTGTCCGCGGTTTGCCTCCATATTTCTTGAGTGTCATGTCCACGATTTCCTCCTTTTGATTTATATCATACACACTCAATAATATATATATATCTCTGTATATATATATATATATATATATATATATATATATATATATATATATATATATATATCACTTCGGAAAAGTCTAGGGACATTTTTATAACATACTTAATATCATAAAAATAAATGCATGAGGTCGTTTAATTTCGATTAAATTGGTACACTCGACCACCCTGCAGATTTCTATGGGTTGAACAAAACCTGCAAAAACGGTAACTAATATTTTATCAACTTTTTTACAAACTGTATGTTTTCGGCTAAAATGAATAATCTGAAAGTGTCGAGTTTGTACATTCTATGCAGTTCTTGCTCAGCAATTAAACTGGAAATATTGTGCTTTAACATGGAACGTCATCACTTACCATTGGCTGGGATGAATAGAGCCGTAGGGCTTCTTCAAGTTGGCATGCGACAAAATGATGTAGATCTTCGTTTAGGGGTCTCCCAAAGTGTTATCAGTCGATTGTGGCGGCGTTTCCGTGAAACTGGCAGTCCAGCCGAACAACATCCAGGGCGAGAACGCGCTACAACTGCAGTTCGAGACCGATTTTTGGTCTTAACCGCAAGAAGACAACCGACAATCACAGCACCTGAGTTGGTTAACGTGTTGCAGCAGACGCACCAGCTAACAATTGGTCGTGATACTGTCAGAAATCGACTGCATGAAGCAGATCTCCACAACAGAAGGCCACTTAGATGTCCACCTTTGTCGAGAGGCAATCGCGGTAGAAGATTAGAGTGGTGTCAAGAACATCAAAACTGGGATGCAAATGATTGGGCCACAGTTTTGTTTACATACGAATCCGGATTTGGATTTCATCCAGATTCTCGTCGAGTAAGACTGTGGAGACGACCTGGAAATAATGAACGTTTGAGACACGTCCAGGAAGTCCACACATACAGATGTGGAACAGTAATGCTATGGAACGGAATCATGATAGGCGGCAGAACCGATCTCGTTTTTCCAAATCGCTCCCTCACAGCTCGACAGTACCTCGACACCATTCTTCTACCTATCGTCCGTCCGTTTGCTGGTGCTGTTGGTGAAAACTTCCACCTAATGCACGATAATGCTCGTCCACATGTCGCGCGTCTAGTGACTGACTGGCTCACCAACGAAGGAGTTGATGTATTGCCATGGCCAGCACAATCACCGGACCTGAATCCCATCGAGCATGTGTAGGATATGCTTCAACGAAGAATTACTCCGCATATGGGGAACATTCACACAAAGTTTCAATTGAGAGAGCTTTTAATCGCTGAATGGACAAAAGTACCTCAACAAGACATTGACAATCCCATTTTGTCGATGCACGATAGATGTAGGGCCGTAATAAACCAGCGTGGAGACATGAATTGTTAGAAAGGATTGCCCAAACATTTGAAGATGTGGATCCCAATGAAATCAGATCTGCCACCACGAAAGCAGTCAACACCCGCATTTTAAAGTGCTTGGAAGTGAACGGCCAGCGATTCGAACATATTTTGAAATATTCCACATGATTGTTTTACTTTTTTATAATTATTCATATCAATATTTCCAATTTCAAGTTTTTTTGGTGCTTTTTTAAAGTTTATCCAAACATATTGAAATTGTTCTGAATTCGTATAAATTTCTTGAGGTTCATTGGCGGTAGATTCGGATACATTTCATTGAACTTTCTACATGTTCTGCTGATAATTTTGTCACACTGTCCAAAAATAATAAACAAATTCATAAGAACTTCATTTGAATAGTTTTGTTCCATCGTTTTGAAGGTATTTGCAACTTCTGAAGTGACGAAAATGTCGATATTATTAGGAGAATGTCACAACGCTACTGTCAAATAGTAATCATGGCCTGCTTACCAAATACCGAATGGAAATACCATTCTGAAGGGACATTTTCACAAATAAATGTTCATAAGTCCGAAACTTGACTAGTTAGGTATAGGTATGATATACATAGAAAAAAAAATTTCAGCAGCTTTCCGAATTTTCAATAATATACAGGGTGTTCCATTTAAAATAATCAAATTTCAGCAACTTTTTCAAGCAAACGAAAAAACTGTATTTTTTTACCACTCTGTATTGAAGTAACGGAGATTAGGCTGATGTGTGGGAAGTGTCCAAGTATCACCTAACTCCAAACCAAATTTCGATATCATAGTACTTCTTAACTAAAAGATATCGGCATTTTTAGAAGTCATGATTTTCGAAGAAAAAAATTGAAATTAATTTTCATTTCGAAAACGGTAACAGATAGGTATAGAGAAATATCAAGAAAAGTTGTCGGGCAATTGTTGGAGATTCCAAAAATAATATTATGTACAGAGTGTTCCATTTGAAAAATCAAAGTTGCTACTGCTTTCTAATAGAAGCGGCAACACCGCATTGTCGAAAATATTTTAGTTGGCTAGAGAATGTCCGAATATGCCCTCCATTAAATTTTCAAAGTGATCCGTATATATATATATATATATATATATATATATATATATATATATATATATATATATATATATATATGAAATCTAGAAAGGTTAATGCAGTCAAGCTGCTGGAAAATAATTCCATGAAAATCAAAAAATAAATAGATAAGTACTCTTTGATCATTCCCATATTGATTTCAATTTAAGAGCCACCGGTATACAGCTGTTTCAGCCTATTGGGCATCGTCAGTACCGGGCAGGCGGTCCTCGATTGAAGACAAAATGAGAAAAAACCAAGAAAGTACTTGATAAAAATATATATATATATATATATATATATATATATATATATATATATATATATATTCATTATGCCCTTTATATATTACAGCCCTCGATGAAGCTAAAAAACATTAGCGAAAGCTCGGGCAGCTTTTCCGAATACTCGACTTTGTCTTTTGGATTTTCTAAAAGGCTCTGTAGTGTATAACTTGTTTCAAAAACCACATTCATACTTAGTTATTTGAAAATCTTTCCAAAGTTCCTCGTATATTGGTGGTATAGCAAATATGCTACCTGGATATAATTCATTGAGAAAGGATAGAAAGCGTTCTGGAAGAGGGGTTGCTCTTTATTTTAAAAGCCACATTAAGTGTCAGCTAATGAATATAGTTGTTGAATTATCCAATAAACGCTGTGAACATTTATGGGTTAAATTTAAGATTGACAAAACCAATTTCATTTTGAGCATTATATATAGACCACCTAATAATAATAAAATAATAATTATGAACTTTACCCATTTGATAAACGAACCAACGAGAATTGACGGTAGGTCATGCACAACTCTTGATAACATCTTTATTTCTGATGAAAATATAGTATCGGAGGCAGGAACAGTTGATGCTCATTCAATATCAGATCACAAATTAGTATTTTGTGAACTTGCTTTTGGAATACAACAAACTAATGTCCAATTTGTTACATTTAGGGATTATGCAAAAGCTCCGTGGATGACTCTCAAAATATTCAAATTTTAATGTCACAAAGAAATAATTCTTTAAGTAAGTATAAAAGAACAAGAACCCATCAAGACTGGGAAAGATATAAACTATTGCGAAACTTCACCTTCTCCTCGATAAGAAACGAAAAAAGAGCATATTTGAATAGTGTTAGTAGAGTCAACGATAGTAGGAGAGTTTGGAATACTTTGAGGTCTTTCAAAGTTGTGAGAGGTAAGAATAGTACAATTCCTGAAGAATTATCTGATCCTGAAGTAATAAATGATTATTTTTCTCAAAGTTGGGGGGAAACTAACGATTCAACTTGTAATGAAGCAATTCAATTCTATGATAGTCATTCTTGTCAGGAGAATAAACCTAAATTTGAATTCAAAATGGCTACCGTCGAACAGATTCATAACATTTCATTTGAAATAAAAAGTACAGCATACGGTATAGATGATATATCTATGATCATGTTGAGGTACTGCAGCCCTTTCATTGATTCATCTATAGTTCATTTCATTAATTACAGCATGAAAACAAATCAGTTTCCTTATTTATGGAAAATAGCGATAGGACGCCCCCTGCCTGAAGTGGCGAATCCAACAAATCTAGCAGACCTTCGTGTAATAAGTATTCTACCTTGCCTATCAAAAGTGATAGAGAAAGTTATGTCTTTCCAAATTTCAGAATATGCTCGAATCAATTCACTAATTCCCTCATGTCAAACTGGATTCCAGAAAAAAATGAGTACATCTAATTCTCTTATTCGGGTTCTAGATACAGTGATTGCTAATTTGAATAAAAGAAACATCAGTGTGGTAACACTTCTAGATTTTTCAAAAGCTTTTGATATTATCAATCATAGTCTCTTATATGCTAAATTCAAATATTACGGTTTTTCTGATAGTTCACTTGCAATGAATAAATAATATCTAACGAATCGAAAACAGAAGATATTATCAAATGAAAGAAACTCTGACTATGTTGAAATTAAAGCGGTAGTACCACAAGGAAGTATTCTCGGTCCACTATTTTTCATTGTCTAAACCGCTGATATTCTAAAATCCATAACCGCTTGCAATGTTCAGGCATATGCCGATGATACGCAATTATTAATTAGTTTTCCTAAGGAAAACCTGAATGATGCACAGAATTTGCAAACACAATGTATTAAAAGACATATGTAGAAAGAAAGATTTCGAGTTAATAACAATTCGGGGCGAAAGCTTTGAAGTGAATTTCAGGCTTTGAAAACGAAAAAAAATTGTTTTCTGAAACTTCGCATCGACCACTAAAGAAAACTAAGTATTATTATTGATTTTTTTTCAATTTATAGGCAAAATTCATGAATGCGACAAGTTACTGACTTATTGGACTCTTCAGTGGATTATATTACGAAGTTACTTCAGGGTTAACTTTTCAGTTTGCTCTTTATTACACTTTAGCAGATTCCTATGTATATTTTTTCAAATTGTGGAAGTTCATATGCACAAAAACACAGTAGGTTGTTTGAATCCTTTTGTGAAAGACTAATAAAAATATTGCGGTCTTTAATGGAAGTCCTCTCGCTCAAATATCTTACACACAAAATCTCATTGAGGATAATTGACGAACATAAAAATTCTACCCATAAATAACTTTACAATATTATTTCCTTCCACAGAAGGAATCGTTCGATTGTGTGTTAGCTAAATGGTCGTAAAAAATCCCAAAAAATACTGCTGTTTGCCGCGCTGCTCGGAAGAAATCCCTGAATTACGGTTTGTTGGGCGATTGTCGAAAACTCGTAAACTGCCAGTGGAATTTTCCAATAACGGCAATGAAATTCTGGAAATCTCCTGACTAAGTAAAAGAAATGAGTTACCTAATCATTCTTTTCTCTGAAAAATCCGCTGAAATACGTTTTAATACTAGCAGTGAATTTATTAGTGAAAGAAAATGAATCGGTCATTTTTAATCGATACAAAAATGAATTATTGATGACGAAAGTATGTCTGATATTTTTAATTTCCAACTCACAAACAAAACGATAAGGACCGTAAAATACTTATTTAATAGGGATAAATACAAAACAAGCAAAAGCAATTTCTGTCAATTGTTCAAGTTGTGTGGCACCCCCACTTCAAGCTTTTGATCTTTCCATTACGTTTCAAACCATCCAAAGCACACCAGCAAAAAGACGTGATAATTAACAAACAAAGGGAAAAAATTGACTTGCTTTATAAACAAATCGAATTGATATCCGAAAACAACCTGTTGAAGAAGTCTGTTTTATCGCCACCAGCAAAAAAAAGACTTATCAAGAAAAACCTCGCTCGCTAAATATGGAAAATATTCCGAGAGAAATGGACAAAATACTGAGACCAAAACAATATCGTCAGCTGATAGACCAGGGAATTCCCAAACATTCGAAAAAACTGAGGCCAAGACAATACCGTCATCTGATAGACCAGGGAACTCCCATACATTCAAGAAAACAGATGTATCATTAGCGATGTTAAAAGAAGAAACGGCAATGAAAATGAATGAAATTATCAATTTAGACAGACAAGGTGACCATGAAGCTGAAGGAAAATGGAAGAGAGTAGAACCCGGAAGAACTCGCAAAAGAAACGTTATTATTGGTAAAGACAACTCCGAAGATATCCTCGGGGTACCTAGATTCATTGACTTACATGTGTGCAGGGTCAGTCCTGAAACCACGACAGAAACATTACAAAAACGCCTGGGAAGTGAGATGTGAAGTTTGGAAGTCAAAAAGACCAGATCTCTATTCATCCTTCAAAGTATCAATCAGTAGTAACCATTACAAACAAGCAATGAATCCAAATATATGGCCATGTGGTGCCGCTGTGTCACGTTTTTTACACAAGCGCCAGCAGATGACCAAAAAAACATAATTTCTGATGCAACTGAATCAGATCTTTCCAGGGATAGAACTGACCTTAGGCCTATAAACATCTTGACGGGCTTATCTAAATTGTTTGAGAAAATTTTAGCCAGTCAACTATCTGAACATCTCAATGAAAATAAAATCTTACCCTCTATTCAGTCGGGGTTCCGAAAGGGACATAGTTGCACGACGGCTCTTCTACAAGTAACTGATGATATTATTGGATCACTTGATAAAAATAATTGTACGGTATTGGTAATGCTTGACTTTAGTAAAGCGTTAGATACGGTTAGGCATGATACCTTACTAAAAATCTTGAAAACAAGTGGAGTCTGTACGGAATCACTGCAGGTTTGTCAATCATATCTCAACAATCGTAGACAAAGCGTCAAATTGGGAAATCAATTATCTGCAGCTAGAAATGTCATCCTGGGAGTACCTCAGGGCTCAGTTCTGGGACCACTTTTTTTCACACTTTATACTAGCCAATTTCATAAACATGTTGAACATTGTAAAATACACATGTATGCTGATGACATACAACTATACCTCCCTCTTGAAGTTGATGACTTGAACAACGCTGCTAGAAAGTTGAACAATGACTTAGAAACCATATCAAATGTTGCCGAACTGCATTCCCTTGTGCTCAATCCAAAAAAATCAGTAGCACTAGTATTTGGAAGCAATGCTCATGTAGCATCAATTAAAAATAACTTGAAACTGTATCTGAATAATGAAGTAATTAGATTTGAAAGTGATGCAAAAAATCTTGGTTTAATTTTAGACGAGTCTTTAAGATTTAGAGAACATATCAATCGAAATATTCAGAAAGCCTATGGTGCACTACGATTACTATATCCTCACAAAATGTACCTCAATGTACCTATAAAGAAAATGTTATGCGAGTCTCTAGTTTTAGCACAATTCAATTATTGTTTTCCGGTCTATGGACCTTGTCTTGACTACGATACCTGGTCCAGAGTAAAACGTGTTCAAAACTCTTGTATTCGTTATATATATGGAATTAGGAAGTATGAACATGTGTCCCACAAGCTTGCGGAACTGAACTGGTTTAACATGAAAGATAGGTTCAAATTTCATTCATTATGTTTATTTCATAAAATTATATCATACAGAAATCCGCCTTATTTATATCGTAAAATAACATTCAGGACAGACGTACACAACATAAATTTGAGAAACAAAAATGTAATCACATGTCCACAACACAAGACCGAAATTTTCCAGAGAAGTTTTTCGTATTCGATTTTTCGTCTTTATAATTCTATTCCCGATTCGCTAAAACACCATAGTAATTTATATAAATTCAAAAAAGAGCTTAAAAGTTTCCTGCAAGTCAACACATTCTGATGCAGTTCCGTTTCGTATACCCCCTTTTTTTCTATAATCTGTGTTTCACAAGTAGTCATTTTTCGTTATCTCTCATACAACTTTCTTTTTTTCCACTTGGTTATTGGTGGTGAATATTCAGGTGACCCAACAAATAACAAATGTCAAATGCCAAAAAATTGTGAAATAAAAATTTAGGTTTTAGGATTAGTTAGGTTAGTTTTCAAGTTATAATATGCTTATTTGAAATAGCAAGGGTTGAGTGGTAGAGCACCCTCGGGTTAACTCCCCCTTGGGATTTTTGTGTAACAAGATGAATATCATGCATTTTATTTTTCATTGGAAATAAAGACATTATTAGTATTATTATTATTAATCTTCCAAACTAAACCTTTTCTATAATAACATCCAGTGTATTAGGAACAAACTTGGTGAAATTGAAACAATTGCAGAGGACATGAACTTCGACGTACTGTTCTTCACAGAAACTTGGTTACGTGATCAAGAAATTTCTCTTTCTCTTTTAACAAACTTTGAAATAGGCAGTTTTCATTGCCGATCCTCATTCGAACATGGTGGTGTGATCATGTATATCAAAAATTGTTTTAAAACACGTATAGTCAAAAAATTCGACGACTTATACCAAGAAAAATTTTTTGAAATTGCTGCGGTAAAACTATCAGATCTGGATATTTTGATCATTACGATTTACAGATCTCCTATTCCTGAATCTATTGAACAATTTTTTGAAAAGATCTCAATAATGCTTCAACGATTAACTTCCAGTTCTGAAGAAAAATTCATTATAGTAGGGGATTTCAATATTGATGTTATCAATACCAAATTGTCCTCAACGAGAGATTTCACAGATATATTGAATAGTTTTGGTCTTGAATTTTCTGTTACCGAACCCACGCGTTTATCAAAATAGAAAGGAACATGCATTGATAATTTGATAACTAACATAAACGATAATGTTGTAGTTGAAATCCGCGACTTTTGTTTATCAGACCACTCAGGCATCCTAGCTACTGTAAACTACTGTAAGCATAATAAAATGAACCCAAACATGGAAACAACAAGATATATTTCCAAACTCCAATTAGTGAATTTCAAAAAAATGCTATCAAATTACGATTGGACGTATTTATATACAATTGAAGAAGCAAATGTTTTATTCTCTGATTTCTTTCAGGTTTTCCTGAGGGAATATTACAATTATTTTCCAGAAAAAACGATCAAGTGTAACCAAAAAAAAGCACCTAAATTGGTTCAACGAAAATCTGAAAGAAATGAGAAACTTACTAGTTGCTATAAATATTGTAAATAAATGCCATCCATCACAAGAAATATCTGGTATTTACAAGAGAATGAAATCAAACTATAACAAAGAAATGGATAAAGCAAAACGCAATGCAAATAAAGAATTTATTAAAAACTCGACAAGTAAATCCAAAGCAATCTGGACACTGATAAAGTCTCAAGTAGGCAAATCTGAAAGGAATGATTACAGCATTTCAGCTGACAATTTCAATAAATTTTTTGTTAATGTCGAAAAGAATATTCTAAACTTACTGTCCAAAGGTGATATGGATTCTATACAATCCCTGAAAAATACCCATAGTTCCCCTTGCGAATCTTTTTTCATTACACCCATCACTGAGGATGAAATTAAGAGCATTGTGAGGAACTTGAAAAATTCCAACAGTGGGGATATTAATGATATAAATATTACAGTACTTAAAAATATAGGTGATGAACTGGCACCTTCATTATGCTACATTTTCAATAAGTGTCTGGAACAAAGAATATTCCCAGATGAACTGAAGATTGCCAAAGTGGTTCCCATTCCCAAAACCAATAATAAAACAGATGTGAATATGTTCAGACCAATTTCAGTACTACCAGTCTTTTCGAAAATTTTGGAACAACTGCTTAAAAACAGAGTCGTTTCTTATTTCGAGGGCAAACAACTATTTGCTAAAGAGCAGTACGGTTACCGTACAAATAAATCAACGACGAAAGCACTGATATCCATTCTTGAAAAAATCACAACGTCAATAGACGATAATAATCTTTTTTCTGCTACCATGCTTGACTTATCTAAAACATTCGATTGTGTAACACATGATTATCTCCTGAATAAATTAGATTTTTATGGAATCAGAGGTGAAGCTCTTGAGCTCTTCTCCTCTTATTTGAGTCGGAGACAGCAAAGAGTTGTTTTACCCCCGGGCGAAAAATCAGAATTATTGCCTTTAGATATCGGAGTTCCTCAAGGGTCTGTCCTAGGACCAATATTTTTCATTGTTTTTATAAACGATCTACCAAAATACCTGAACGCAGATGCAGCTATTTTATATGCGGATGACACGACCATTCTGAATGTAGCCCAAGAGGTCGAAGAATTAACTGTAAAAAAATCTGAAACAGTAGCGAGAGCCACCAATTGGTTTACAGCAAACAATTTTAAACTAAATACTGAACGAGTTACTATTCGGAAAATCTGATCAACAAAATAGCGTGAAATTATTAGGCATCCATATTGACACTAACTTGAATTGGAAAAAACATATTGAGCAATTAGCAGCAAAATTGAATAAAGTAGTTTATCAAATCAGAAAACTTACAGAATTCACCACTTTTGACACGACACTAACATACTACTACAGTAACTTCTATTCGTTCTTTTCTTACGGCCTTTTAATTTGGGGTAACTCTTTCAGATAGTGAGAGAATATTCAAATTGCAGAAAAAAGTCATACGAATAATAGCTCAAGCTGGTTTCACGGACCACTGCAGACCATTATTTGAAAAATTAAGTATATTAACTCTACCATCAGTTTTTATATTACATTGCGTGATGTACATTAAAGAAAATGAGAATTCACTATGTCTAAATTCATATCAATACAACACCAGAAATAAAAATTTATTGAGTATTCCCTACCATAGAATGAAAAGAACTCAGCAGCCAACAAATCATACTGCTCTGAAACTTTTCAATAAATTACCAAATGGACTAAAAAATGCTCCGATAAAAAGATTTAAAGCTGCAGGTATGGAAATTTTACTGTATAATGCTTTCTACAATCTCGACGAATTTTTTGACTTCTTTTTTGATGAAATACAACCATAATCCACTGAAATTGTTAATAACTTTGTTGAAAGTTGCTCAGATACTGTAAATGTCATGTACTGTTTGTCACTAAACTATATGTCGTTTACTTTTTCTATGTTTTACACTGAATCTACGTTCTATACATATACTCATACCTCTGTTATGACAACCTTAAATATACTTTATACATACTTGGGCAAATAATGTATGATTATGATTATAAATGATAATATCTGTATGTGCCGGTTTACGATAAATTGAAAAATCATGTTTGTTGTTAACTTTTGCTATTGTCAAATCCAGAAAATGTATAGATTCGTCCTGTTCCATCTCCACTGTGAATGTGATAGATGCGTGAAGAGAATTTATGAACTTCAAAAAGTTTGTCAACTGTCTGTTCGTTCCCGTGAAACATACCAGAATATCATCCACATATCTATACCAATACAGAAAACTTATCACCAGAGGGTTACTGTGTATTTTTCTCTCCAAATCGTCCATGAAAATGTCTGCCAGAATAGGACTGAGTAGGTTTCCCATTATGAGACCTTTGTAAGATGAGTAAAACTTGTCATTGAATTGGAAGTAATTCTGTGACAAACATACCGTAAGCAAGTCTAATATTTCATTTTTCACT
Source organism: Leptinotarsa decemlineata (assembly GCF_025532065.1). Taxonomy (NCBI): domain Eukaryota; kingdom Metazoa; phylum Arthropoda; class Insecta; order Coleoptera; family Chrysomelidae; genus Leptinotarsa; species Leptinotarsa decemlineata. The sequence goes on along the minus strand of NW_027412572.1, from coordinate 849,898 downwards.
ACTGGATTGATAGAGTTTTTTTTCAATAGATTCTTCACCAAAGTAATCATTTTATTCGGAAGGATACTGGGAAACAGATTCTTTACATCGAAAGAAATCAATTTGGCATTATCCGAAAGAGTAATATCTTGAATTTCATTAATCAAATGGTATGAATTCTTCAAACTGAATTTTGATTTGAAATTGGTGTAGTTGGGAATAATTGCAATGAGTTTTTCGGATATTTTAGCTTCAGCTTTTAACTATTGTATAGCGAAACACGTGTCGCGGTTTTTGTAAAACCCTTATAGTGAAAATCATAGAATAAACTCTATTGATTAGTTTTTTTTTGAAATCTCCGAAACGAAATTCTGCAAACCAGCGTTCATTATTACTCTCAGTGTCAAACTCCCAGTTGGATAATAAAAAATGAAAAAGAGGAAGCAACAATAAAGAAAGGCAGATACTTTCAACAAGTTCTTTGTTGAGCTAAAACTGAAAATAGCAAAAGAGATAGCTGAAATAAAGATATCTGAACATTTTTCAAATGAGACGCCAAATGTTTTCTCTTCCTATATTTCCTATATTTTTGACCGCGGTCACAAGAAACGAAATTAAAATCCTCGTATCAAAGCTGAAAAATCACTGCGCTCCTGGACTGGACACAATCACATCATTGACGATAAAAATATTACTCAACGTTTGTTTGAAGGTGGTTGACACTGCCTCATGGTGTATTTCATCAGTTCGGACTTCCATTGTTTAATATAATATGAATTTATTTGAAATCACTGAAAAAATTTAAAAAGATTAACCGAAAATAACAATTTCATCAAACAAAATACTGAAATTGGACCAATCTCTGCCAAGATTGGAAGCACGTGCTTGAAGATCCGATAAGACATGGGAATACCTAGAACAGGAAGTGGGGAAAGTTGGTGAGGAAACAATTCCCAAATGCAGAACAAGAACAGGACAACTATGAAGCCACCAACGTCATCAACATGAGTTCCCGCCCGCTCACGGACATAGAGGAATCTTTGTTGAGGAATGGTCTGAACTTCGGTATTGCACCAACACCTGTGCCCTCTTTAGAAATAATAACTGCAGTAGAATCCACCAGTTCCCTTATTGATCAGATAGAGGCAAAAGAATTCAGATGGAGAATCAGAGAACAGCTAGATCGAGAACCAGTTCCAACTTCTAACGTCAGCAATGAAGAACGAAGAGCCCTGAACGGGCTACGTAGAGGCAACATCATCAAGATCTCACCTGGAGATAAGGAAAACGATATTGTTGCGATGGATACTGATCTCTACGAACAGAAGATCGAAGAGGTGCTTCAGAAAGGAAAATAAACGAAGACCGTAAGAGACCCTATTGCATCAATTGAAAGAAATTTGTACCAGACATTGAAAAAACACCAAGTCTATTTTCAGGAAAAAGAGAGATCATCGCTAACATCGCACCACAGTGAGCTCCGTCACTTGTATGGACTACCCAAAATCCACAAAGAGGATGTTCCGCTCAGACCGATCATTAGCTCCAGAGACTTTGCCACTCAGAACTTGTCCCGATTTTTACTACCAATAACTGTTTAAAAAAAAAAATCTATTTTTCCGTTAACCAGCTGTCGCACCCCTACGAACGACAACCCTCAGAAGTAGAAACTTGTGCGAGCTGAGGATTAAAGAGGTCTTACCTTTTAACGTGTGATTCCTAACACTAAACCATTGCAAGGTAAAACATTATCGTTTGTGAAAAATTCAAGGCATTCCGTTGAACTACTAGCGGCAATCTAAGTCAAAGAGCAGGATTACCTGATCAGTTTCGATGTAGAATGCCTTCACACCAACGTTCCTGTCGAAGGAGCACTTCAAATCATACAGAAGAAGCTATCCGAAGATATATAAATATGAAATATAAAACAAAATTACCGATACAAGTAATCATGGAATTATTAGGATGCTGTGTACGAAACTGCTACTTCCAACTGAAGGACGAATTCTTTAAGCAAGATGCCAATGGGATCAATCGCCACTTTCACCGGTTATAGCAAATACAATACAGTGTTACTATTGAAGTGCACACCATATGGGAAACTTTCAAATGAAGTTTAACTTCGGCACTTGTTTGTGCTTTAAGTTTAACTTAAAATCATGCAGCCAACTGCGACCCACTGACGTTCAGTGTTTGTCAAATTCAACTTTTTTTTTTTATTGAAAAAGTGCATTTTTAGATCGAATTTAACAAAAAGTTACTTGAAAAAGTTGTGTCTACGGCAATTTTATATCAATATGCCAAATTTTATGCAACTAGGATAAAGTTAAGGTTCTGCTTATTTTTGACAGATATCCCCTTTATTTTAAAAAACAAGTTCGGTTAATTGTCATCAATTCATGTATACATAACAAACTCATCATGGAGTTTAACTTTTCTGATACATTTTTACCTATACGGACATTTTTAGAGAGAAATTAAAAATTTGCTATAAAAATTTTAACATTACTGGTGCAAAGTTTCAATCACTTGGCTATTTTCTTAAACAAACCTTTGATTTCGAAAAAGCAGAGGCAACAAAAAAAATGCAAATAATTTCGATAGAACTATTAAACAACAATAATATAGAAAATATAAATGGGTACAAAAAATTACTTATTGATCTAAATAAGGTTGTCAAAAACTTATAGCCTACATTTCAGTATGTCGTCCTCCACGTTCAATACAAATTATGGTCCTTCTACTGACATATGTAACTGCATTTTTAATAAATTGGGGATTTATATTTGCACAGCACTCGCGAATGGTATTTTCCAGATGTTGTATGTCAGTAAATGGTCTACTTCGGTACACTTTTTGTTTCAGGTAACCCCACAAGAAAAAGTCTGAAGGCGTCAAGTCAGGTGATCTAGGTGGCCAATAATGTTTCCAGTTACGTTCAATAACTTTGTCTCTGAACATTTGTTGGAGGGACTGTTTTACAGCAACCGTGTGATGTATTGTTGAGCCATCAAGCTGATACCATAGGTCGTATTTAATATTTAGAGGCATATTATCTGAAACTTCACTAACCTAATTATTTAAAAGGTTGAGATAACCGACGGATGATAAATTTTCCCCTAAAGACAATTCCGTTTTTACCTGCAATAAGTATACATTGGACTCAATATGACTGATTACATTAGCCTTATATAACACCACTGTAGGTAATAATAGAGGTACTAAGCTTAATTGAGTACCTGAATTTTGTTTACTTGTGACAATATGGATACGCTAATTGAAAAACCGATGAGTAAACTAGATCGATTTGATCATTCAACAGAGCATTGCGGGTGTAACCTGCTATATTATCAAACCGATCTAGTTTACTCATCGGTTTTTCGGTTGGCGTATCCACATTGACAAGCAAACAAAATTTAGGTACTCAATTAAGCTAGGTACCTACAGTGGCGTTATATAAAGGCTAATGTACTCAATCATTTTTAGTTTAATGTTAAGTTCAAAAATGGACGAAATCAAAAAGGACGAAACTACAGTAAATTTAGTTACAGGTTAAGTGTCTTTAGCCTTTAGTTACGAAAACGTATACCGCCAGATGGCAGTGCGATGGCAGTGTCATTTAAAAGAAATTCATCTACTATTCTGATTCCAGATTCAAAAGTAATAATTAGTTTTCACTAGTCGACGGCTGAAGCAAAACTTTATTAGTTGACTTTGATAAAATTTGATATTTCCCATTTAGAAATGCATAATGCAAGGAAATCATATTCGTATAAAAAACATATTCTTAATAAATCAATAACAAAATAAAGGAAACATTAAAAAGAAAAATGAGAAAGTCGTTTAACTGAGAAAATGATAGGCTTCAATACCAAAATGGAAAAACACCAAAATATTCATCAGTTTTGATGGTGGAATTGAAGAAAAATGCCCAAAAATGAGAGAGAGAATACTTTTTATTCATCTATAATTCAAAAAAAATTTTTTTTATTATTTTTCCTTTATACACTCATACAATCTTTCCTCAATCAGAATAAGAAAAATCGTTTCTGACTCCTATTTTTCAGGGATGAAGACCCTTAAATTAGTGAAAACATAAACAGTTTTAATCCAAAAAAGCAATCAGAACATGATATCATTTCAAACCTTAGTGGTGGATGGAAATAACAACCCAAGTACATTCATCCTCACACTACAAATAAACTGTAAATGATGTTCAAAATATATTTGCCTACTCAAAAATGGAAAATTGAGAAATTCGTTTTTTGAAGAAACATGTTTTTAATGATTTTTTCGGTGCACAGTATATATTCAATGAAAGTGGTATAGAAAATTGATTTTTTTTCAGAGTGTTCCACACTGAGAGGCATGAGGATTCATGTTCCTGAAGTTGTTCGATCTGGAGACACAGTAACTTTATCCTGTGAGTACGACCTGGAACAAGTGGCTCTCTATTCCATCAAATGGTATTGGAACGATGAAGAGTTTTATAGATTCGTGCCCAAAGAATCCCCTCCCTCCAGAGCGTTCACCATGACTCACGTCAATGTTGATGTAAGTAATGCTCTTACTGTCATCTTAATGGGAAAAACAAATAATATCCATATTCATTTATAAAAATATTAATTCTTTGTTCTTTTCCATTCCATTCACATTGTGATAAGAAATATTAACATCAATTATTAGTCCGGTCAAATAAGACCAAAATATAAGAGTAAAGCAAGCTAAATTCCCACCAACCTAAAAATTAGTAAGATCGTTAGGAATATGATTTGAAATGAAATTTGAAAGATTTCCCTCTTTCCCCTGTATGGAAAAAAATCTATTCAAGATCAAAGTGAAAAAAATTAGTTTTTCGCGATTTTCAGCAAAACGGTAAGTTTTATCATAAACATACTTCAGACAAAAATTATAGATCACCGTTTTTGAGATATAACGATTCAAAAAGTTGTAAAAGTTGTAATCGTCATAATTTGCACAAGTTTCCACGCCACCTATGAAGTAGCGTACTTGGTGCGTTTTTTTAAACGTTGTTTCCCCAGAGGACTATTCCACGGGTCAATTGCGATCCTGTTCAATTTGCAAAATAATAGATATTAGCAGATATTGAAAAGATAAAAGCAATTTGAGTTGAAAAAAAGTGAAATTTAATCGTTCGAGTCGTAACCTTTGAATTCTTCTACTTGTTTTTCTTATTGATCTTTTTGTTCCTGTTCGTCTTGTTCTTCTTGTTATTGTTCTTCTTGTTCCTCTCACCTACCTGCTTAGATAGGTATAGATATGCATGTTTCGTTAAAAATACTAAAAGTAAAAAACAAGTACAATTACCTCGTGTTCCTCCAACCTCAGTTGCTACTCATCAACATCTTTTTCGGGTATATTACCAAGTTCAAGTGTGGTTTGGTTATTAGCTAGACCCTACAGACTGGGGTTGGAAGTTGGTCAACAATTCATACGAAGCAGTCCAAACTTTACTTCCACCTGCGCCGGAAAAACTGCTGAACACAATTTTTTGCAACTGCAAAAAGGCGTGCAGTGCTAAATGTGGTTGCAAAACAGTCAAAATGTTTTATATTCCGGCGTGTAGACATTGTCAAAGCCGGTCGTACTTTGATATTGAATCACTAACATGGAAGATCCGTTTGATTCCAACGAAACGACATGCGATACATCGCTATTAACGCAGTTTCAATGTACTCAGGATGAGGATGAAGAAAAACAAGAACAAGAAGATCAAGAAGAAGAATTTGAGAGTTACGACTCGGACGAACAAATTTCACTACTTTTTTTCAACTTAAATTGCTTTTATCTTTTCAATCTCTGCTAATATCCATTATTTTGCAATAGTTTCGAATTAAAATGACTGACCCGTGAAATAGGCCTACTGAGGACTCGTAGAAAAAAATGTAATGATACATTTTCGTAGATAATTCTATGATCTATAATTTTTGTCTGAAGTATTTTTATGATAAAACTCACCGTTTTGCTGAAAATCGCGAAACTCATTTTTTTGACATTTGACTTTGAATAAATTTTTCTCCATGCAAGGGAAAGATGAGGAACTTCAAAATTTTATTTTTTATCATATTTTAAAGAATCTCACTAATTTTCAGCTTGGTGGGAATTTAGGTAGTTTCGAATGTCTAAATTGACCGGACTATTATAATTGCTGAGACTGCTGTTTCAGTACTTCGGCTAATGTTTGTTTTTTACGATGGGAATTGGAATGGCTGACAAAACGATTTATCGCCTGGAAATTGAAAAAGAGGGATTGAGGGAGAATTGGAAGGCAGTTGCTTGCAAGTGGGACACACTGTCAGAAATTGTGATAACTTATTTGTAAGTACGGTTGTGTTGTTTCAATTATAAATAGATGTATTGACTTTATCTAACTTTCATTCATTTACCGCCCTATCTCATGAAATGGGTTAATGAATTTAAGGAACGAAATTAAGAGTTAAGCTCTCGATAAGGGATATTTGGTAACCATATCTCGGGAAAACATTTTTCAGCTGCAGAACAACTGTTGTACACAATTTGATAATTCGGTTAGTTGAATATATTGATCCAGAGAAAAGTGTTGTTATACAGGGTGTTTATTGAACATGCGGCAAAAATTTAAGGGACTATTCCTTGGACTATTTTAAGGATATTTTGTTCTGTGATGATTTTTGATAGGGTGCTTCTTTCGAAGACACGGAGCGAAAAAGAATTTCAACAATAACTATTTATTAACAAAAATTACGTGTAATGTTTCTCAATCTACAAGAACTGTTAGGAATCACACGTTGAAAGGTAAGTCCTCGTTAGTGTTTAGCTCGCACAAGTTTCTCAACTTCTGAGAGTCGTCGTTCGTAGGGGGGCGACAGCTGATTAACGGAAAAACAGATTTTTTTTTGTTGAGAATGACTTATCCCCGCTCGGATGCCGGAATCCGATCTTTTCCTCATCGACTCGCGAACTGGCTTCAACAATAAAATGAATGAGCATCAGAATTCGAATCAATGTTCACGAAGGCCATTAACAGGATGCAATACGTGGAAGAAAATCTGCAGGAGAAGTGCCTGAACTCGTGGTATAGATACAACAAATAGTCTCTAAGGATGTTCCAAATCGTCCCGTTACTAGCATTCAAAGTATTTGCAAATTTTCGAGTGGAGGCCTCCTCTCTGCGGCAAATAATGTCTCACCATTTGCCTCTTTAACAAAAAATACTAAAAATGGTTCCTTTTCATACAAATATTTTATCCAACTTCTACATCTTGTCCTGTTGGAAATTTTTGAGTTTCGATGAACTGATATTCGTAACTGAAAAATTAATTTCATTTTGATTCCAAAGTAATGTTTTCACAAATTACACATGAACAAAATTCCTTACAACTCTCAACAAAATCCCAAACGGAAGGATTCTGTGAAATAGTCGCTTGAAACCTTATTTCCCTCGTCCTCCCGAATACTTAACATTTTCCGGACATAAAGTAGTATTTTCACAAATTACACATGAACAAAATTCCTTTCAAATCTCAACAAATTTTCGAATGAACCGCATAAGCAAAATAATCACTCGAAACCTCATTTTCTTCGTTCTTCCGTATTTCTAATATTTTTCGAACATAAAGTAATGTTTTCACAAAATACACATAAACAAAATTACAAAATTATCGCTGAAAACCTTATTTTCCCCATTCTCTTGAATATCTTACATTTTCCGGACCAAAATTAATGTTTTCCCAAATCACACATGAACAAAATTCCTTACAAATCTCAACATATTCTCGAGCAAACTGCATCTGTGAAATTATCGCTTGAAACCTTATTTCCCCCATTCTCCCGAATATCTTACATTTTCCGGAAAAAATTTAATGTTTTCCCAAATTACGTATGAAAAAAATTCCTTACAAATCTCAACATATTCCCAAGCAAACTACATCTGTGAAATTATCGCTTGAAACCTCATTTCCCCCATTCTCCCGAATATCTTACATTTTCCGGACAAAAATTAATGTTTTCCCAAATTACGCATGAACAAGATTCCTTACAAATTTCGACATATTCCCAAGCAAACTGCATCTGTGAAATTATCGCTGAAAACCTTGTTTCCCCCATTCTCTTGAATATCTTACATTTTCCGGACAAAAATTAATGTTTTCCCAAATTACTCATGAACAAGATTCCTTACAAATCTCAACATATTCCCAAACAAACTGCATCTGTGGAATTATCGCTGAAAATCTTATTTCTCCCAGTCTCCCGAATATCTTACATTTTTCATACAAAAATTATTGTTTTCCCAAATTACACATGATCAAGATTCCTTACAAATCTCAACATATTCCCAAGCGAACTGCATCTGTGAAACTATTGCTGAAAACCTCATTTACCCCATTCATTTGAATATCTTACATTTTCCGGACAGAAATTGATGTTTTCCCAAATTACGCATGAACAAGATTCCTTACAAATCTCAAAATATTCCCAAACAAACTGCATCTGTGAAATTATCGCTGAAAATCTCATTTCCCCCCAGTCTCCTGAATATCTTACATTTTACGGACAAAAACTAATGTTTTCCCAAATCACACATGAACAAGATTCCTTACAAATCTCATCATATTTCCAAGCAAACTGCATATGTGAGATTATCGCTGAAAACCTTATTCCTCCCATTCTCCCAATATCTTACATTTTCCGGACAAAAATTAATGTTTTCCAAAATTACACATGAACAAGATCCCTTACAAATCCCAACAAATTCTCAAACGAACCGCATCTGCAAAATAATCACTTGAAACCTCATGTTTCTCGTTCTTCCGAATATCTAATATTTTTCGAACATAAAGTAATGTTTTCACAAATTACACATGAACAAAATTCCTTACAAATGTCAACATATTCCCAAACAAACTGCATCTGTGAAATTATCGCTGAAAACCTTATTTCCCCCATTCTCTTGAATATCTTACATTTCCTGGACAAAAATTAAGGTTTTCCCAAATTACACATGAACAAGATCCCTTACAAATCCCAACAAATTCTCAAACTAACCGCATCTGCAAAATAATCACTTGAAACCTCATTTTTCTCGTTCTTCCGAATATCTAATATTTTTCGAACATAAAGTAATGTTTTCACAAAATACACATGAACAAAATTCCTTACAAATGTCAACATATTCCCAAACAAACTGCACCTGTGAAATTATCGCTGAAAACCTTATTTTCCCCATTCTCTTGAATATCTTACATTTCCTGGACAAAAACTAATGTTTTCCCAAATTACACATGAACAAGATCCCTTACAAATCCCAACAAATGCTCAAACGAACCGCATCTGCAAAATAATCACTTGAAACCTCACTTTTCTCGTTCTTCCGAATATCTAATATTTTTCGAACATAAAGTAATGTTTTCACAAAATACACATGAACAAAAGTCCTTACAAATGTCAACATATTCCCAAACAAACTGCATCTGTGAAATTATCGCTGAAAACCTTATTTTCCCCCATTCTCCCGAATATCTTACATTTTCCGGACAAAAATTAATGTTTTCCCAAATTACACATGAACAAGATTCCTTACAAATCTCAACAAATTCTCAAACGAACCGCATATGCAAAATAATCACTCGAAACCTCATTTTCCTCGATCTTCCGAATATCTAATATTTTACGAACAAAAATTAATGTATTCCCTAATTACACATTAACAAAATTCTTTACAAATCTTAACAACTACCAAACGAATCGCATCTGCAAAATAATCACTCGAAACCTCATTCTCCTCGTTCTTTCGAATATCTAATATTTTTAGAACAAAAATTAATGTTTTTCCAAATCACACATAAACAAAATTTTTCACAAATCTCAACAACTCCCAAACGAACCGCATCTGCAAAATTATCGCTCGAAACCTTATTTCCCTAGTCCTTCCGAATAGCTAACTTTTTCGGGACATAAAGAAGTTGTTTACAATATTTCTGAACTTCAATATGTCACATCTATCACAACTTTGCGTTAGATTCGGCATGAAATTCATGAAAACGTTAGACATAAATCAAATATCCGATTTGTATTTCCATTGCTTTCTGATAGATATACTTTAAATATGGGGATTGTTGTGTATGGAAATATTTGTGTATCGCGATTCGAACCTGATTGAACGAGAATCTAGAAAAGGAATTAATTTATTCGTGTTTATCTGGAATAAAAATTCGTGGCAATCGAATGAGATTATGTAAATATGTGATTCCGCTCGTGAAATCTGAATTTCAAATTGGAAAATTTGGGGTGAAATGTTTACGGAACTTTCCAGTCGCGTCCCACACAATCAAACATATTCATGTAAATATTCCAAACGTTTTTCTAACTTGCAATATAGTGAGAGTAAAAGTATTGATAATATTGATTTCGAAAGGTTTCAAATCAATCAGATTTTATTTTGTATTGAAATCAACCGAGAGTCACCTGCCTTGTACTGATGATGGCTAATTGGATGAAACAGGTGTCTAGGGGTGGCTCTTAAAGTGAAATAAAATTTTGAATTATTGTAAGAGTACTCATCTATTTATTATTCCAGTTTCATGGAGTCATATTCCAGCAGCTTTGTTCCTGGTAAAAGTGTTTTTTTGGAACCAGAAATCAAGAAATTTTGATGAACAAACAGAAAAAATTGCGGGACTTTTCAGAAATAATAATGTGGAAGTAGCATTCATACCACATGCCAGGTTATCTGATTTCCTTCTCGATGCCAAAGAAAAAGTGGACAAGTTGAGAAATCTGGAGTTTAAAAGCTTAAGTGTCCGGGGTGTAATAGTGTTTATGATAACAATAAGAAAATAATCTTCAATAATCCTTCAAGATCATACAAATGTTATAGGACTAGTCATAAGATGTATATACACAAACATATACAGGGTGTTCCATCCCAGATGAGCCACACCGTATATTTCTTATCCCATAGTGAGTGGAAAAATTTCCCGAAACACGTCGAATGATTTTGTTTGGGAGACATCTTTCAACGTACCCAACTAGCAATTTTATATTTTATAATGATTGTGAAAACGTTTCGGAGAAACAAATTATAAAACTTTACTTCTCCCAGAAATGTTTTCAATGTGTTTATATATATATATATATATATATATATATATATATATATATATATATATATATATATATATGTATATATATATATATATATATATATATATATATATATATATATATATATATATATATATATATATATATATATATTTCGAAATTAAATTCTACAAAAAGGATTTGAAGCTTTATATCTTCTTTTAATTATCTGCGAGCGCTTTCGACAGTTGGTAGTACTGTCATCTTCTAGGCACCCCTCAAACTGAACTGGTCATCCTGTTGTCTGCCTCTTTATACGGTCAGAGCGTCTCAACTCAGGTATTTCAGGTACTTTAGGAAAATTTGCCTGTATTTGTTCTGCATCAGGTACTCTTCTTTGTGTTAGATCTTCTCTAGGAATGTGTATGGTTTTGTTCAATATATTGAATGTGAGGTCTTGTTGTGTTTTGATTTGTACTCGTTCCTTACTTACCTACTTAAGTTACAAACTTAACTACCTAGGCATAACCATAGGATATAACCACAACAAAACACAATTTCAAATGGCAATATACAAGAAACCTACACAAACAAGCTCCACCATACCCGCAAGTTCAAACCATCCACCATCACACAAAATGGCTGCCTATAACGCATTCATATATAGAATGTTGAGGATACCACTCAGCAATGAAGCCCGAAACAAAGAACGGAAAATCATATACCAAATAGCGAACGAAAACGGATACACCCAAAAGACAATAGATAAACTAGAAAACAGAATCAAACAAAAAATACAGAACAAGAATCAAGCCACCCCAACAGACAAAACAACACAACGATGGACAGCATTTACGTACGTAAGACACCAAACCAAAAAACTAACAATCATCTTCAAACCACTGAACATCAACATCGCATACAAGACGAACACGAAGATAACACAAAAAATAAACAGCTATGAAAAAGAAGAAGACAAAGACCAAAACGGGATATACAGTATACAATGCTCGGACTGCAACAAATTCTATATCGGCCAAACAAAGAAAAAACGTATCCAATGATACAATGAGCACAAAAAGGCATACATAAATCCAACAGTATATAAATCAAACCTTGCAACACACGCCATACAAAACAAACATAATTTCCCCCCACCAGAGAACATAAAACTCATAAAACAAGTCAACAAGGGAAACCGCATGGACATTTGGGAAAACTTGAAAACCCTAAACTTAACAATCATAAATCACTTATCGAGGAACAAGTACAAATCAAAACACAACAAGACCTCACATTCAATATATTAAACAAAACCATACACATTCCTAGAGAAGATCTAACGCAAAGAAGAGTACCTGATGCAGAACAAATACAGGCAAATTTACCTAAAGTACCTGAAATACCTGAGTTAAGACGCTCTGACCGTATAAAGAGGCAGACAACAGGATGACCAGTTCAGTTTGAGGAGTGCCTAGAAGATGACAGTACTACCAACTGTCGAAAGCGCTCGCAGATAATTAATAGAAGATATAAAGCTTCAAATCCTTTTTGTAGAATTCAATATTGAAATACAGGCTGATTCACGGTGGATGGCACATTAGACGTTTCTGGTGAACCAGACAACGGATCACTTTGAAAATTTAATGGAGGGCTTATTCGGACATTCTCTAGCCAACTAAAATATTTTCGACAATGCGGTGTTGCCGCTTCTATTAGAAAGCAGTAGCAACTTTGATTTTTCAAATGGAACACTCTGTATATAATATTATTTTTGGAATCTCCAACAAGTGCCCGACAACTTTTCTTGATATTTCTCTATACCTATCTGTTACCGTTTTCGAAATAAAAATTGATTTCAATTTTTTTCTTCGAAAATCATGACTTCTAAAAATGCCGATATCTTTTAGTTAAGAAGTACTATGATATCGAAATTTGGTTGGAGTTAGGTGATACTTGGACACTTCCTACACGTCAGCCTAATCTCCGTTACTTCAATACAGGGTGGTAAAAAAATACAGTTTTTTCGTTTGCTTGAAAAAGTTGCTGAAATTTGATTATTTTAAATGGAACACCCTGTATATTATTGAAAATACGGAAAGCTGCTGAAATTTGCTTTCTTTCTATGTATATCATACCTATACCTAACTAGTCAAGTTTCGGACTTATGAACATTTATTTGTGAAAATGTCCCTTCAGAATGGTATTTCCATTCGGTATTTGGTAAGCAGGCCATGATTACTATTTGACAGTAGCGTTGTGACATTCTCCTAATAATATCGACATTTTCGTCACTTCAGAAGTTGCAAATACCTTCAAAACGATGGAACAAAACTATTCAAACGAAGTTCTTATGAATTTGTTTATTATTTTTGGAAAGTGTGACAAAATTATCAGCAGAACATGTAGAAAGTTCAATGAAATGTATCCGAATCTACCGCCAATGAACCTCAAGAAATTTATACGAATTCAGAACAATTTCAATATGTTTGGATAAACTTTAAAAAAGCACCAAGAAACTTGAAATTGGAAATATCGATATGAATAATTATAAAGAGAGAAAACACGTCTGATTTTACTAGATTTAAGATTCTTCGAATACTTGTTATGTAATATCAAGGAGAATCTTTCACAGATAATTTTGATTGGGACTCAATGGTTTCTTATCTATTTTCGTTCTCCTGTATCCATATTTCCTTCTTTGTGATATCTACATGTTTCGCAGTAGGCCACAGAGATTACAATTTTGGAATAAGGATATCCTCGCGGGAATCCCGAAAGTGTTTAACGTCCCGCGAGAACATTCTCTCCGCACGCAGTTCTCGAAGAGTGTATTATCTGAATATTCTTTGATATATGAAATACTCCTTCAAGAAAAACCGTTTAACATTCAAATGAGGATTCACTACAAGAAACAGTGTTTTATCAACAGTTCAGAACAGCAACTACATGGAAAGTATATTTGTTTTTCAGGATCGCTGAGCGTAATTTTTTCACTTATTCAACGTTTCGTCGATAAGTCAACTACCATATTCGGAAATGCAGAGGCTGGTAACCTCTTCATCTCAACGTACATTCGGTTAATGATTCTCTTTATGTTGGTAAAATTGATCCAAACATATGTTCACAATTCAAGCTGTTTTGTATCCCAACCAGCAAAGTTGTTTTATAATTCCATGGTGTTGCAACAGTTTTATTTTATTAGTATTTTATAATTACTTCCAAAATGTTAATTGATTATATTAGATGATCGGTGAGTACAATACAGTTGTAGGCAATAACAGTGTTTTATGCATTTGTCATGAAAACGTTTATGAAATAAAATTAAAAAACCATTATAAAATAGTCAAGAAATTATCACAGAAACGTTTTTGCAACTAATTTATAAAACTTATTTTCCTATAAAAGTAAATTGTTATGTAGCAGTTTTATAACACTTTTCTACGAGATTTTTATGATATTTATAAAACTATTTCAAGCATATTTCATAACTGTTTCCTGTAGCTTTAATGAAATTATTTTATTGGATAGCTTTCAGATACTATTTCATTTACATTACCATATTGTCACTTCAATGAAAATTTACCAACTATTTTATAGTATGGTATATTAACTACAATTCAAAAACACTAATATAACTGTTATAAAATCAAATTGCTTTTGCTAATATATATTTGCTGCCACCAAGAATAAAATACTCCATTTAAGAACAACCAGCTGACATCTATTCCTAATCACAGCTTTGAAAAATTCTTCAAAATTTTAGTTATGTTTAGTAAGAATATTTTTGTTTAGTTATTCAAGTGGGACACCATCGATATCGTGGTGGAAATTCGTTCTTCAGCAACTTCTAAATATTTGATTTTCATTGAGTATAGGTACCCCATGAGTAAATTCAATATTTTCACATATTATTATAACATATATATATATATATATATATATATATATATATATATATATATATATATATATATATATATATATATATATATATATACTTTCAATTCGATAATAATTCCATTGTGTGGATACTGTTGTGGATTTTTCTGTTTGTATCCCGAATATATAAATAAAAATAAATAATAACTCAATGGCGGCCATTTTGAACATTTATTGGGGGGTATATAATAGTTTTAGATTCAGTTCGAGGTGCTTCAAATAGACGAAGAAATGACTTGGTGTTCCATGAAAAAAACTTTCCGGAAACTTTGAGTCGCCCTGTGTATTGGAAATACTAAAAAAAATACTTAAAACTATCCCACCTAACCTAGTGCTTCAATTTTTTTTTGCGAAAAACAGGAAAATGTTATTATAATGGTTAAAATCCGTGGTTTAGCCTTTATAATAGATGAAAGAAACTTTTTAGCCAAAACATCCCGACAGCTACTATTTTTCCAAACTGTATGTGAGAAATCCTTTATTCATACAAACTATTTTGTAGAAACCTACAGCTTTAAAAGTAGTCCAACTCTGCCGCAATACCATCACTCCCAGAACTAACTGTTTCTTAACAGTTTTATAAGGGTAACATAGTAGCTAAAATACGTTGGAATGTTTGCTGCTGATACCAATTCATTTTATAGAACGACGCCATTTGAAATGATAACGATCCGGGATACTGAAATTAGATGAGTTGAAAATATGAAATACCGCACATATAGTGATATTTACAGCTGAAAAGTACATAAATATTATAACATTATATTGTTCAGAATAAAGAAAGTTAGGTTTGTGACAAGAAAATTAATACGTCGACAGAGTGAATTTTTATATAATAAATAATTTCACCGAAAACATTTATAAATGAATGGCGCGCTTAAATTTTGCTAATAATAGGCTATATATTTGTCAATAAAATTTAATTTGCTGAAAAAATATCAATCTTCGAAACACAAGAACGTCTTCAAAAGTTTTATCAGTGCAAAAGTGAAATTTTAAAATGACTTCAACCTTTCAATTTCTTAGTTTTCAGTTGGTGACATATTAATTATATTTTCCTAGTGTCCAATACAAAATTACTTCTTGCGTCTTCAAGAAAACATTTTTAACAATTTTTTATTTTATTGTTATCGTTTTCGGCTGTATTATATTTTATAACGCTTACTTGGAACTACTAAAAAACTCTTATAAAACTGTCTTCTAATCATTTTATAGGTATCGCCTAAATATGTTGCAAAAGTGCACTTAGGGAAGTCTTTACAAAACTATTTTTGAAGAGTGTTGGACAAATTTTAGAGTAACTGGCAAAAAACTGTTTTGTAGTGTTCGTAAAAGGCCTTACAAAATATTGATAGTAACTATAATGTTTTATAAAACGGTGCCAATTTCTTATTTATAGCAGTTTTATAAACACATTGAAAACATTTCTGGGAGAAATGTAGTTTTATAATTTGTTTCTCCGAAACGTTTCCGCAACTATTATAAAATACGAAATTGCTAGATGGGATGTTTAGTTTGTTGGTGAGAGACATAAAAGAAGAGTTATCCGTTCTCGACGATTTTCTGCTATCGAAAAAATGTATCAAAGAATTTTCATGAAATTTTGTATTGAAATTATTTAAATTAAGTGCTCAGAAATATTTGCAATACTAACAGTGTCTGAGTCAGAAGAATGTTGTTTACAAGTCGTGCGAACTTGTTACATAAGGTTGAGAAGATATGAGTGAAGATGATCGTCTGGACGCCCCAGCACCTCAACAACCAATAAAAATGTTGAGGAAGAGGGAAAAGTTTTTATTAAAGATCGTCCAATACCTATTAGAGAAGTTGCTGAGGATGTCAGGATGTCGGTGGGCTCATGCCATGCAATTTTTTCACAAATTTTGGGCATTGAATTCTGAACAAAAAAAACCGTCGCATGAGCATGAGAATGAGGTCAACAGCGACTCAGATTTGGTTCCAGAATTGATGACGAATTATGGGTATATGGTTATCACATTGAAACCAAAGTCCAATCGTTATAATATGTTAAAATTTTACTCGGCTCGACTCTTATGTTGAGTTTAAATCCTATGCCTCAGTGTATAGAGATTTTCCTCAACCTCCCAGGTGGATTCAGGCACAAACATAACAGATACTTACCCAAATTTGATTTTTCTTGTAGATGTTCCTGTGAAGAAATTTTGAAATAGACACAATTGATCTTAGAAAATGTAGAACAGTTTTAATTATAAAAGTAAAAATATGTTGGATTCAAAAATATGTCAATTGCCAAAAGAGAAAATTCCTTACATCTAAAAATGTCCTAAATCTACAACGAACTATTCAAAGTGAATATCCGAACGAACTCGGCAAATGTCATTTTATTATTGAAGGTCACTTGAATTCTTGCAGAGTCGAGTTTTTTATTCAAACTTTAATCTGATTTTCCTATTATTTTCTTGGATAATTTCGTCAATATACACATATATTGTTGTGGAATGGAATAGGTAAATACCTTATTTTTCTCCAACGCTGGTGTGTGGATATTTCTCTAAAAGAGGCTGGACAGGTAGGCTTTTCACTGAATTCACTTTCAATAATTAGTATAAATTATAATTATATTCAATTCTTATGTTTTCATACAATATTTTTGAATTTATGGAGAGAACAATTTGGCGTGGCGTTACCCTTCGTCGCCTTAAGAAGAATCCTCTTCGTTGACAAAATAGTTGAAATTTATTTCTTCTTCTAGTAACCACCTATCAATTTTCATATATACAAATTTTCACTTTTTTATCAGGAAAATTATCTATTCTACGAATTTAATATTGGTTCTTGAATTTAGAAACATTTTCATTTAATAATGTTGTACAAAAGTAGAAAAACCCCCTTATATGGAAATATAAATATTTTCCAAAAGCATCACTTGACTCAGTTTCTAAGGAGATGATTCACAACAATAATTTTTGAATTTTACATTATTCCTAATCGAAAACAATTAGTTTATTATGCCTTTTTCGATTTTTCATCACAGATATTAATTTAATTTCATCTGATTTTTCTTTCTAACTTATATCGATTGTGTGTTTTTCGAATTTCAATTCATTTTGATGTACACATCCTAATATTTAAATTTCCCACTCTTTTGTACTTGTTTCCTGTCAAAGCTATGGGTTTCAATACATGTATTTCTGTATTTCTGTATCAGAATTCCTCCGTGATGTTTTGAAAATCCCCATACACTGTTGTATTCGAGTCCTTTTTTAACAATATACCGGGTGTCACATTTTATGTGACAGGCAATATCTGGTTTGTTGAAGGAGATACACAAAAATGTTTCATACAAAAGTTTTAGGAGTTCATGAGAGCTATATTTTGATATAATTTTTAAATATACAGGGTGTTTGGTGTAGGTGCTACAGACCAAAATTCCATTTATTAAAATAGAACGCCCTGTACATCATTACATATTCAGATGCTACGTTAAATTCTGATATCATTTCATGTTTGGTTTTTGAAATTCGGTTACGGCGTTGTTGAGTTATTGCTTAAAATGTAAAGTCTTGAGAACGACTATTATTTTTAAAAATATCTCATACAATTATTCTCTCTGCATCAGATCACATGAAAATTAGTCAAAATTTTGGGTGTTCGAAGTAATGGTTTCAATTTTGAGTTGTGGAATTCAGTCAGGAATCATTTTGAATATGAAACAATTGCGAAATTGAAAGAGGTGTATCCGAAAACAAATCTTTAATTAATAACAATGTAAATAATATAACTTGATAAATCATTTCATAAGAATGGTAGGTACCTAGAAATAAGTCATGAAAATTGTTCAAAGTGATGACCATTAGATATTATACAGGCTTCGAAACGTCGAATCACTTCTCTCGTACAAGTCGCTCTTATAATATCAGGCGTAATATCACTGCACGCTAGTCGAATTTTTATTTTCAGATCATCCACATTCAAAGGGGGAGTAGTGAAAACAATATCTTTTAAATAACCCCATAGGAAAAAATCAAGCGGAGATAAATCTGGGGAACGAGCCGGCCACCGAATTGGACCCTTATTACCAATCCATCTATTTGGGTACGTTCTATCCAGATATTCAGTAACAACCTGTGAATTGTGAGGAGGAGCACCATCTTGTTGCCACCAAATTCCTTGTCGTTCTGCTATGGGAATATCTTCCATCAACTGGATCAAATCATTTTCTAGAAAATGTAAATATCGCAATCCATTGAGAATTTCATTGAACAAGTAAGGTCCTATGATGCGGCCATTGAACAATCCACACCATACATTAATACCCCAAGTAGTTTGAAAATTACTTTCGCGGACCCAGTGGGGATTTTCTTGAGACCAATAGTGACTGTTATGTCGATTCACAACTCCATCAATGTGGAATCGCGATTCATCGCTCCACAAAATTTGACTGAATATGTTAGGACTTCCATGTAATATTACCTGAATACAAGCAATGAATTCAAGTCGTCGTTCAAAGTCCGTGGGTTTCAAACCTTGTACCAACTGAATTTTGAATGGGTGGTATTTATTTTCTTTCAGAATTCTCTGTACATTAGATTTTCTCACACCGACTTCTTCTGCAAGAGTACGGATAGAAACATGTGGATGAATAATAATATAAGCCAACACATTGATCTCTAAATCTTCAGTTCTAACAGATCTCGTATGATGACGATGCTTTATAGTAGAAGGAAATGACCCAGTTCGCAATTTTTCTACAACTCTCGAAAAAATCATTCGTGACGGAATGGGTCTGTCTGGAAAACGTTCTTGGTATAGACGTTGTGCTTGACGGCAGTTTTTCTGACATTCCCCAAAAATTAATAACATATCAATGCAATCACTTGGACTAAATGCGAAAGGCATACTGGAGTTTTCGCACAAAGAACACAGTTACTGTTTTGCAAAGAATCACTGAATCGAACTGACAAGTAGATAAAATTCAACAACATTTGTTACTATGGCATCAACAAGCATAAGCTACTTGATGAAATTGTGCAATATAAAGCAATTCACCCTCAAGTTAGTCACATTATCAAGAATTTCAATATTATATTCAACTGATATCGATATCGTACCGTAGAGGTGAGAATAATGGTTTGTATTCAGTAGTAGTCTAGTTCAATTTAATAAAAGATAGACTGGATTCGTGTACGAGTAAATAAGTTTTTTTGAAACTTTATATTTAAGGAAAAGTGCAATAACTCAACAACGCCGTAACCGAATTTCAAAAACCAAACATGAAATGATATCAGAATTTAACGTAGCATCTGAATATGTAATGATATACAGGGCGTTCTATTTTAATGAATGGAATTTTGGTCTGTAGCACCTACACCAAACACCCTGTATATTTAAAAATTATATCAAAATATAGCTCTTATGAACTCCTAAAACTTTTGTATGAAACATTTTTGTGTATCTCCTTCAACAAACCAGATATTGCCTGTCACATAAAATGTGGGACACCCGGTATATATATATATATATATATATATATATATATATATATATATATATATATATATATATATGCAGTCAAGCTGTTGGAAAATAATTCCATGAAAATCAAAACATAAATAGATAAGTACTTTTTGATCATTCCCATATTGATTTCAATCTAAGAGCCACCGGTAGGCAGACACCGCCTGCCCGGTACTGACGATGCCCAACAGGCTGAAACAACTGTCTACCGGTGGCTCTTAGATTGAAATCAATATGGGAATGATCAAAAAGTACTAATCTATTAATTTTTTGATTTTCATGGAATCATTTTCCAGCAGCTTGACTGCATTACCCTTTCTAGATTTCATATCATTTCTAGAAACATGTGGATTCGTTTTCCGATGGCATTTCAGGTTAGCTTCCCAAATTTCTGCTACCGCAGTTGTCGGTTGATTGGTCAAACCACCAACACTGACATAAAAACTAGGCAAGTTGACTTGGGTGTCACACCAATAGGTGGTTCCACTTATGTTTCGCTTGCGTTTAGGCAAGCAATGATGCAACTAATTTTCCTTCATTTTCAGTATTTTAATATTAAATTTCACAAAAAGGATTTGAAGCTTTATATCTTCTATTAATTATCTGCGAGCGCTTTCGACAGTTGGTCGTACTGTCATCTTCTAGACACTTCTCAAACTTTTATCCAAAATTTTCAGATATTTCATTTTGCATTAGTTATAAAAAATCATAATTAACAAATTAATACATTTTTATGAACTTTTGTCACAGTATCGTATGAAATATACATATCAAAAGGGCTCCACGGAGTTTAAAATTTAAAGGCCAATTATTTATACCTTTTATCCCATCATTTATGCCAACGGAGATTGGGAAAAATTTGTTAGTCAACAATTGAATAACTTTTTGAAAAATGGTGATAAAACTTTTTTTTCTACGGGACTCGATTCATTCAAGTGTTAAAAAAAATACTAATTTTTTTTCAAAATTTCAAAATGACATTTTATGATATAAAAAATTATTTCTTTTGATAAACTCTCTTTAGCGGCAGCGCGCGCATGTCGTAAGAGCCGCGCGGAACCCTATTTTCAACGTCAAATTAAAATTATAAATAATGGAGATAGAGTTTCGGGAGTTGAGACTTTTTTATCGGAAATTTCCTCCTCTTCAACGAGCTTCTTTCGAAATTGCTTAAATATTAATATTTTTTGAGTTATTAACGAAAAACTAAATACCACTTTTAATCTTATTTTGTTAATAACAATTGCAATTTTTTAACTGCACCAAAATCCTTCAATAACATTTTTCTAGAGGTGATTCCGAATCGAATAAGCTACCGCTCATATTCATACGACCTTTATCTCTATTTTTCATGTTTTTGAACTTGTTGATTAGACTATAAATAACATGTGACACTTAAACTAATCAATGAGGTAGATAATTTCAATTCAATTCAGCACCAATCGGTACACAATATTTTTGGTTAACCTGTTTTTAGCTAACACAAATAGATTCGACGGTTTCCCTACACGTGAACATGCAACATATAGTTGCCCATGAGAAAAACATGGATTTTCCAAATCTAATCCACAAATGGATATTGTTTGGCCTTGAGACTCATTAATAGACATAGCAAAAGCTAAACGAATTGGAAACTGTAGCCTTCTGAAGGGTATGGTAGAATCTGACGGTATCATTGAAATACATGGCAACAGGACCACTTTTCCTTCAAACTTCCCAATTAAAATGGTTGCTTCAAGAATATTTCTGGTGATCTTTCTGATGATCGAACCAGGGGAACCAATCTTTATACGAGAAGATTATGTATTGACATTTCAAGTATATTATACTTTCATGTATACAGGGTCCTGCAACAGTGGCGCGGTGTTCCATATCTCTATATAGGAAGCAGATAGGAATCTAATTTTCTATAATATTACCTTATTGCTCGAGCTCGACAAAATAAAAATATTGGCGGTCACACAGGGTGTTCGATTTTTTCTGGGCGGATCCCAACTGTGTCTTTTTAAATGGCAACCTATATTTTTTATCGCTTTTTCGGTTTCTTCATAGAAAATGAAATAAACTTTATGTATATCTGCACTTCGAAAATATTGATGGTTTTCGAGATATCTAGCATGACAGGTTTTTTTTCCAATATTCGTCACTCAGAATATTTGAAATTATAAAGTGGTGCCAAGTCCAGTTGGAATTTTTTTTTGGTCGAATATTCTACATTGGTAACTCTCTCAAACGATATATCTGAAATCGACCTGTGATATACAGGGTATGAAAAACCACTTGCCAAATATTATAAATGAAAATTTGCAAAATCTTCCTTATATTAAATGGAACACCCTGTATATTATTGATCCATAAGAAGCGCCAACGAAACCTCTACAAATTTCATTAAGTATTCCCTATGGCTAAGTTCAATATTTTTTCTTAAATGAACATTTCTTTCGAAAAATGGTCATTTTTTCAAAGCGAAATCCATTTGACGACTGATAAGAATATACAAAAAATACCCTTTCCTTAAAATATCGCCCATTCCTAAAATTACCTGTTGCTAGATAAACAAGTTGCGAATTACACCACAAAATGGACGTTCTTGAATAGTTACAATAATTTCAAAAATCTCGGAATTTGTGCCATATTCTTTCGGTCTAAAACAACCTTTCAGCGAATGAAATATTTATTGGAAATCAAGTAGTCTGGCAAATGACAGAACAAAATATTTGGCTGCAAATGAATATTGAAATTTTTAGTCAATCGTGAAGTTGAACTGTCGGTATAATTTCATCAGAATGTTGTTATCAAAAAGTGATTTGATTGATATGATTTTCATATTAGGTGAATCAGACAGGAATTGTTTATTGGCAAGTAGAATTTATTCTCAACGGTATTCAGATAGAAGGCATCCAGATGAAAGATCTTTCCGAAAGGTCTTGGGACGATTCGTTGAAACTGGATCTATTAATTATTCCAAACATGAGCGCATCAAGCCAGCTACTAATGAAGATAATGAATTGCAAGTTCTTCTTGCTGTTGAAGAAGATCCTAGTAGGAGTCAACGACAAATTGGGGAAATAGTGGATATAAGTGAGAGATCAGTGCAACGAGTATTGAAGAAACATCGCTTGCATCCATACCACGTTCAGTTACATCAAGAACTACTGTATGCTGATTTCGAGAAAAGAGTGAGATTTTGCAATTGGGCCATGAACAAAATTCGTCGAAACGAATATTTTTTCAATAATATTTTATGGTCGGATGAATCGACATTCCATAAAAATGGATTTGTAAATCGACATAATTACCATTATTATGCGACAGAAAATCCTCACTTATTGAGACAGGTGGATTATCAACATAGGTGGTCGATAAATGTCTGGGGAGGCATCATTGGAGAATATGTAATTGGTTCATACTTTTTTGAGGGACATATGAATGGTGCAATATATCTCAATTTCTTACGAAATGATTTACCAGGTTTGTTAGATGATATTCCTCTTGACCTCCGCAATAGAATGTGGTTACAACATGATGGTGCACCTGCTCACTATTCGGCAGAAGTGAGAGATCATCTAAATGAAGTATTTCCCAATAAATGGATAGGACGGAATGGGCCTGTACGGTGGCCCGCTATATCACCAGATTTGACGAAACTAGATTTTTTCTTATGGGGATACATAAAAAATATGGTTTACGTTGAGCCACCAACTTCTCCCGAAAATATGCGACTTAGAATAACGAATGCTTTTCGCAACATTACACCAGCTGTCTTGCGCAGGGTAGAACAGTCTTTCAAACATAGACTTCAGCTCTGCATTCAAGAAAATGGAAGACATGTTGAACATATTTTATAAAAGTTTCATTATCAACCTTAATTAAACTCTCCCTTTTGTAGTTTTGTAATTTGCCAGTTGACAAATTTGAATATCTAGAACTCAAGCTCTGAATGAATATAATAACATGAAAAAAATAGTTATTTATAATGTTTCTTTCTTTTAACTTGTTTGGTTTGATATTGCACGATTTATGAGTAAAATTCTGCATCCAATGCAAAAATAATTTTTCATTTAGCAAAAAGTGATAGGTACATACATTTATTTCGTTAAAAAATATTTGTTTGGACACCTTCTAATGTACAAAATTGAAACAAGATATCTTTCGTATATTTTTATCAGTCGTCAAATGGATTTCGCTTTGAAAAAATGACCATTTTTCGAAAGAAATGCTCATTTAAGAAAAACTATTGAACTTAGCCATAGGGAATACTTAATGAAATTTGTAGAGGTTTCGTTGGCGCTTCTTATGGATCAATAATATACAGGGTGTTCCATTTAATATAAGGAAGGAGATTGGGAAAAATTTGTTAGTCAACAATTGAATAACTTTTTGAAAAATGGTGATAAAACTTTTTTTTCTACGGGACTCGATTCATTCAAGTATTGAAAAAAATACTAAATTTTTTTCAAAATTTCAAAATGACATTATATGATATAAAAAAATTATTTCTTTTGATAAACTCTCTTTAAAATTATAAATAATGGAGATAGAGTTTCGAGAGTTGAGACTTTTTTATCGGAAATTTCCTCCTCTTCAACGAGCTTCTTTCGAAATTGCTTAAATATTAATATTTTTTGAGTTATTAACGAAAAACTAAATACCACTTTTTTTTGAAATCTTATTTTGTTTAATAACAACTGTAATTTTTTAGCTGCACCAAAATCCTTCAATAACATTTTTCTAGAGGTGATTCCGAATCGAATGAGCTACCGCTCATATTTATAGGACCTTTATCTCTATTTTTCATGTTTTTGAACTTGTTGATTAGACTATAAATAACATGTGACACTTAAACTTATCAATGAGGTAGATAATTTCAATTCAATTCAGCACCAATCGGTGCACAATATTTTTAGTTAACCTGTTTTTAGCTAACACAAATAGATTCGACGGTTTCCCTACACGTGAACATGCAACATATAGTTGCCCATGAGAAAAACATGGATTTTCCAAATCTAATCCACAAATGGATATTGTTTGGCCTTGAGACTCATTAATAGACATAACAAAAGCTAAACGAATTGGAAACTGTAGCCTTCTGAAGGGTATGGTAGAATCTGACGGTATCATTGAAATACATGGCAACAGGACCACTTTTCCTTCAAACTTCCCAATTAAAATGGTTGCTTCAAGAATATTTCTGGTGATCTTTCTGATGATCGAACCAGGGGAACCAATCTTTATACGAGAAGATTATGTATTGACATTTCAAGTATATTATACTTTCATGTATACAGGGTCCTGCAACAGTGGCGCGGTGTTCCATATCTCTATATAGGAAGCAGATAGGAATCTAATTTTCTATAATATTACCTTATTGCTCGAGCTCGACAAAATAAAAATATTGGCGGTCACACAGGGTGTTCGATTTTTTCTGGGCGGATCCCAACTGTGTCTTTTTAAATGGCAACCTATATTTTTTATCGCTTTTTCGGTTTCTTCATAGAAAATGAAATAAACTTTATGTATATCTGCACTTCGAAAATATTGATGGTTTTCGAGATATCTAGCATGACAGGTTTTTTTTCCAATATTCGTCACTCAGAATATTTGAAATTATAAAGTGGTGCCAAGTCCAGTTGGAATTTTTTTTTGGTCGAATATTCTACATTGGTAACTCTCTCAAACGATATATCTGAAATCGACCTGTGATATACAGGGTATGAAAAACCACTTGCCAAATATTGTAAATGAAAATTTGCAAAATCTTCCTTATATTAAATGGAACACCCTGTATATTATTGATCCATAAGAAGCGCCAACGAAACCTCTACAAATTTCATTAAGTATTCCCTATGGCTAAGTTCAATAGTTTTTCTTAAATGAACATTTCTTTCGAAAAATGGTCATTTTTTCAAAGCGAAATCCATTTGACGACTGATAAGAATATACAAAAAATACCCTTTCCTTAAAATATCGCCCATTCCTAAAATTACCTGTTGCTAGATAAACAAGTTGCGAATTACACCACAAAATGGACGTTCTTGAATAGTTACAATAATTTCAAAAATCTCGGAATTTGTGCCATATTCTTTCGGTCTAAAACAACCTTTCAGCGAATGAAATATTTATTGGAAATCAAGTAGTCTGGCAAATGACAGAACAAAATATTTGGCTGCAAATGAATATTGAAATTTTTAGTCAATCGTGAAGTTGAACTGTCGGTATAATTTCATCAGAATGTTGTTATCAAAAAGTGATTTGATTGATATGATTTTCATATTAGGTGAATCAGACAGGAATTGTTTATTGGCAAGTAGAATTTATTCTCAACGGTATTCAGATAGAAGGCATCCAGATGAAAGATCTTTCCGAAAGGTCTTGGGACGATTCGTTGAAACTGGATCTATTAATTATTCCAAACATGAGCGCATCAAGCCAGCTACTAATGAAGATAATGAATTGCAAGTTCTTCTTGCTGTTGAAGAAGATCCTAGTAGGAGTCAACGACAAATTGGGGAAATAGTGGATATAAGTGAGAGATCAGTGCAACGAGTATTGAAGAAACATCGCTTGCATCCATACCACGTTCAGTTACATCAAGAACTACTGTATGCTGATTTCGAGAAAAGAGTGAGATTTTGCAATTGGGCCATGAACAAAATTCGTCGAAACGAATATTTTTTCAATAATATTTTATGGTCGGATGAATCGACATTCCATAAAAATGGATTTGTAAATCGACATAATTACCATTATTATGCGACAGAAAATCCTCACTTATTGAGACAGGTGGATTATCAACATAGGTGGTCGATAAATGTCTGGGGAGGCATCATTGGAGAATATGTAATTGGTTCATACTTTTTTGAGGGACATATGAATGGTGCAATATATCTCAATTTCTTACGAAATGATTTACCAGGTTTGTTAGATGATATTCCTCTTGACCTCCGCAATAGAATGTGGTTACAACATGATGGTGCACCTGCTCACTATTCGGCAGAAGTGAGAGATCATCTAAATGAAGTATTTCCCAATAAATGGATAGGACGGAATGGGCCTGTACGGTGGCCCGCTATATCACCAGATTTGACGAAACTAGATTTTTTCTTATGGGGATACATAAAAAATATGGTTTACGTTGAGCCACCAACTTCTCCCGAAAATATGCGACTTAGAATAACGAATGCTTTTCGCAACATTACACCAGCTGTCTTGCGCAGGGTAGAACAGTCTTTCAAACATAGACTTCAGCTCTGCATTCAAGAAAATGGAAGACATGTTGAACATATTTTATAAAAGTTTCATTATCAACCTTAATTAAACTCTCCCTTTTGTAGTTTTGTAATTTGCCAGTTGACAAATTTGAATATCTAGAACTCAAGCTCTGAATGAATATAATAACATGAAAAAAATAGTTATTTATAATGTTTCTTTCTTTTAACTTGTTTGGTTTGATATTGCACGATTTATGAGTAAAATTCTGCATCCAATGCAAAAATAATTTTCCATTTAGCAAAAAGTGATAGGTACATACATTTATTTCGTTAAAAAATATTTGTTTGGACACCTTCTAATGTACAAAATTGAAACAAGATATCTTTCGTATATTTTTATCAGTCGTCAAATGGATTTCGCTTTGAAAAAATGACCATTTTTCGAAAGAAATGCTCATTTAAGAAAAACTATTGAACTTAGCCATAGGGAATACTTAATGAAATTTGTAGAGGTTTCGTTGGCGCTTCTTATGGATCAATAATATACAGGGTGTTCCATTTAATATAAGGAAGGAGATTGGGAAAAATTTGTTAGTCAACAATTGAATAACTTTTTGAAAAATGGTGATAAAACTTTTTTTTCTACGGGACTCGATTCATTCAAGTATTGAAAAAAATACTAAATTTTTTTCAAAATTTCAAAATGACATAATATGATATAAAAAAATTATTTCTTTTGATAAACTCTCTTTAAAATTATAAATAATGGAGATAGAGTTTCGAGAGTTGGGACTTTTTTATCGGAAATTTCCTCCTCTTCAACGAGCTTCTTTCGAAATTGCTTAAATATTAATATTTTTTGAGTTATTAACGAAAAACTAAATACCACTTTTTTTTGAAATCTTATTTTGTTTAATAACAACTGCAATTTTTTAGCTGCACCGAAATCCTTCAATAACATTTTTCTAGAGGTGATTCCGAATCGAATGAGCTACCGCTCATATTTATAGGAGCTTTATCTCTATTTTTCATGTTTTTGAACTTGTTGATTAGACTATAAATAACATGTGACACTTAAACTTTTCAATGAGGTAGATAATTTCAATTCAATTCAGCACCAATCGGTGCACAATATGTTTAGTTAACCTGTTTTTAGCTAACACAAATAGATTCGACGGTTTCCCTACACGTGAACATGCAACATATAGTTGCCCATGAGAAAAACATGGATTTTCCAAATCTAATCCACAAATGGATATTGTTTGACCTTGAGACTCATTAATAGACATAGCAAAAGCTAAACGAATTGGAAACTGTAGCCTTCTGAAGGGTATGGTAGAATCTGACGGTATCATTGAAATTCGTGGCAACAGGACCACTTTTCCTTTAAACTTCCCAATTAAAATGGTTGCTTCAAGAATATTTCTGGTGATCTTTCTGATGATCAAACCAGGGGAACCAATCTTTATACGAGAAGTTTATGTGTTGGCATTCTAAGTATATTATACTTTCATGTATATATTTTCATTAAAGAGTTTTGAACAATGAAGCACAAATAATCAGAAATAATTTTAATTATAATTTCACTGTATCATCTTCATTATAATATCAATTTAATTTACACCTCAGTCTAAGAAATACGTGGCTGGCTATGCTAACACCAAAAATTTAAAACAGAAGTGGTGTCAGTCTTACGACAATAACTCACAAACTTTTGAGGAAAATACCATGAAATTTCAACAGCTTTCTTTTGGAGGTTAGCACTAACTGAAAAAACGTTGTGTTGGGCCAGAGACATTTCAGCTTATGTAGTACACTTCAAATTATTAATTGCGATTGTATAAATATAAATGAAATACACTGAAATCGACTTGGTTTTCCATAAACGATATCGCTAGAAACTTCCACATCAAACCAAAAAAATCAATTTATATATGGAATCCACCTGAAATGAGTACCTTTCAGCAGAAAAACCAACATTAATTTATGCTAAAGCCCTCTCAACCCGCATAATGAGATTACGTTTAGGCAGAGCTGCGAGCTTTGAACTTAAAATGTCCTCAAAGTGTTAGCTGATTCTGCAAAATAGACTCACTTCATGATGAAAGCTTATTT
Organism: Leptinotarsa decemlineata; assembly: GCF_025532065.1. Taxonomy (NCBI): domain Eukaryota; kingdom Metazoa; phylum Arthropoda; class Insecta; order Coleoptera; family Chrysomelidae; genus Leptinotarsa; species Leptinotarsa decemlineata. The sequence goes on along the minus strand of NW_027412572.1, from coordinate 820,070 downwards.
TCGCTAAATATGCATTTCCTCGAGTTTTAGGCAAAACGGAAAACCAAAATTGATATTCAGGGATACATAATCCATTGAATAATGAAAATAACAAATGAGAAAATTTATAGTCGTCTACTATTACCGTTTTCTCGTCAACACAATGTTTCTATAAAAAGTTAAGCTACCTCAACATTTATGAAGTCCCTGAACGGGATATTTACAACGAGAGATATACTTCTAATGGAAGATTTTTTCAAGGGCAAAACACAGGAGCTACAGGAAAATCTTCAAGGCGCTCTGAAAGCTGTGCCTGTGCGAAAGTAGTGATTCACAATGATTTTGAGTAGCTGAAGATTACTCAAGAAGTTCTCAAGAAGTTTACTCCATACAAACGCAGTTCTCAAAATGAGAAAGTTCTTGCACAGTGAAGTCCGAGGTCTACTAGGTTAAACCCCAAAACAATAAGCAGACACAGTCCGCCGCGTATTTCCGATATGTATATGGACATGGAAAATAACGAAAGTTTTTTCAAAATAATTTGAAATAGAGGAAAAAGATTTTGGATCTTTCCAAAGGAAACAATCAATTTCATAAAAGTGAATCTAAACAAAGATGTGTAGAACATTGAATGATTGAAAAATTCTCCTCTTCTGAAAGTATACCCCTTTCAGTTCAAACAAGATTCTTTCGGCCACGCTAGCTTAACTCCCGTTTTTTTTTCTTGAAACACTTTCCATAATAATTTGTTGCTCCTCACAAAACGCACTGACCGAGTACAAGGGTCAGAAACAAAATTAAAGAATATACTGGAGTTTTTTCGCAACACCAAACGGTTATTTTAACACCTCGACACGTGTTTTGGTCACCAAGTGATCCTCTTCAAGAGAATCTTTCCGCCAATTCTACAGTCCAGGTGGACTGTTTCGCAGCCGGTTCATTTCTATGTACTGGTTTTTTGGCCTTTGAGAGTGCCGCCAACTTTAAGTGTGCACAATATCGTTTACTTCGACTTTACCTTATGTTTCTTACGGAAAAATCGAGATTTGAGCTGGCGTGGCCGGTTTGTAGGTATACCAGTCTCAAAGCTCTTTCGACTTTCGGTTTCAATTTCGTTGCTGACTAATTTAACTTCATTGAAGAAAATGGAAAATGTATTTTCATTAGTTTGATACATAAATTCAAATTTCAGTCAGTCTCACGCTATCGTAACAGAAAGCTAGGACTGTTGTCGATTCTTCGCGATCAGTTCGAGCAACAAACTTACCTTTCTAGCAACTAAATAGCAACAAAACAGCAACAAATTTTGGGTTTATTTCTTTCTAATTCCGTTAAATTTACATGGCCAGTTTTTTAGACCTGGATATTACTGGATTTTCATCCTAACACCTCGACACAAGTTTCGTTCGCCAAGTGATCATCTTCAAGAGAAAGATTGAACTGTTGAATTTCCCTCTTGAAGATGATCACTTGGTGATCGAAACACGTGTCGAGGTGTTAAAAAACGGCTTGGTGTTGGGATAAATCTCCAGTAATATTCACTTAGATAGGTTGATTAAACTTGTACCTGGAATATTAACAATATTTTCATCAATGGAATATTTGGGATACCAAATCAATAACAACAAAATTGCAACTGTTTTTGTCACATGAAAACTTATATCAAACTTTGAATCTACTGGGGTCACTAACCAATATTGTATCAATGAAAAAAAATTGCCACAACAGGTTTCTGTCTTGACATCAAAGCATATATTTTGGTGAAAATTACAGAAATCAACTATACTCAGAGAAATTATTACTTACTGTATAATAAATATTCATGATTTTCTTGAATATTTGTCTTCTGTTAGGTTCCTCCTGAGTTCCCAAGAATAATCTGCTAGCATTAGTGGGCTCCATTCCCATTGATAACGCTTCTCTATTAAGTAAATGTCCTAATGGAATCTCTTTCCTTGTTCGTCATCCACAGCACCCAAATCTAGATGAGAGTCAAACACACGTATTTTTTAGGACACACTACACCCCAAAGCTTTATCTGACATTATTAGTTCCTCTATTAAGTCTTTGTGTTTTCCGCTTTATGATTTCCTAGGAAATTTTGGACAACACCCACAAAACATTTCCAGGCGATTTTTTCCTGGTCATTTAGTTCTCCTTCAGAGCTCTTATAATAATAATAATAATAATAATGGACTCAACACTTGGTTCCCAATAATCAAGGAAGGGGCCCCCACAATCGACCCGCTCGGAGGGGTCAGAGGCAAGGTGGTGGGGCCCATAACGATGATTTGCCTACTGATGACAACCCTGGCAAAGAAAACGGACTTATGCATTGCTGCGAGAGTAGTGAGCCCGCGCGAAGAGGGTACATGGCGAGATTGCATGCTCTGTGGTGTGAAACACATCCGGAGCATGCCGCCTTTTCCGCCCAAAATCTTAGGGATTCTGTATCCTATCTTCGGCGGTAGGGCTATATAGCCCCTCCCCAGTCTGCTAACGAAGTGGTAGAAGTGGCAGTTCTACCACCCGTTGGCACGGCTGGAGAGGAGACTCGCACCATACCACCAATGGAGACGACAATCAGAACACGTAGGGCGCTCCACAGGATTAAGCCCCTGAAGCCACAAGAACTGGCTCGTTTAGATGCGGAGGTTCATAGTGTTCTAACAGAAGAGGCTGACATCTGGCAAATCAACACCGCCGTGTATAACGTCGTCCAATCGCTTTCCGAATCGGAAGAACGAAATCCCGGCCTTGCGGTTCGGAAGACTGAACGGCGTGTACACAAGATGGAGGCTAGATCACGTCGGCGAGACAACACGCGTCTCGTATCCAATGTGTGATGGACTACAGGGCGGCCAATAGGCCTTTCACGCCCGCAGTGCGGCGAATAGCCGCCAATTTACGACGTATCCATCACACTCTAAGCCAAGGCGTGCTGTTGACCACCAAACAGCATTGCCTTGATAGGATACGAATGCTAGTGGCTGCTAAGAAGTCACTAGTGAGGCGAGCGAGAAGTATCACGGAAAATCTTAGGTTCCGCGAGAAACCTTCTCGCTTATTCCAACAGCCTCCACGTGTTGTGGATAATCCGCTGACTGCTGATCAGGTGGAATCCTTCTGGAAGGATATCTATGAACACCCGCAGCCACTCAACTTAGACACTCCAGCCCTAGCGCAGTTCGAAGCTTTCAACAGAGAGCTTCGACAGTCTGAGCCCAATGAACTGCGCAACCTAATAACCCCGGATGACGTTCGAAGGGCCCTCGTTGGTTCCGAGAACTTTTCTGCTCCAGGCCCAGACGGGCTGAACACTTAATGGTGGAAAAAACTACCAAGTACCCACCGCCATCTGGTCAGAGTTTTCAACTCATGGCTCGATGGAGAGCAGCCGATTCCGGATTGGTTTGTAGAGGGGCGGACCGTTCTTATCCCCAAAAGCGGAGATTTGTCGATTCCTAAGAATTACAGACCGATAACATGCTTGAATTCGTGTTATAAGTTGTTTACACACGAATACTCACCGCAGTTGACCGAGTGTTCGAACGGATATATGAGCAGAGAGGGTCGAAGAGAGGAGTCGCTGGATGTAAAGAGAACCTGCTCATCGATAGATGTGTAACGCAGAACTCGATACAATATAAGTGTGACCTCTCTATGGCCTGGATCGATTACCGTAAGGCATTTGATACAATTTCACATGAGCTCATCTTGCATTTGCTCAGATGCCTTGCGGTACTCGACAACATAGTGAGATGCATTGAACAACTGACACTACTTTGGCGAACTCGCTTCACCATAACATCTGGTCAAGCAAGAGTTCAAACAGGGTGGGTCACTTTCAGAAGGGGTGTATTTCAGGGTGATTCCCTCAGCACCCTTCTATTCTGCATCTCACTATTGCCATTATCCGTTGCGCTCAGAAATACTCGAGGGTATAACTGTGGCACCCCCGGAAACCCCACGCACAAGATCACCCATCTGTTTTATATGGATGATCTTAAACTTTATGCCTCTGGAGAGAAGGATCTCCATCAGTCCTTGAGGATGGTGGAAGAGTATACGCATGCTATCGGTATGAAATTCGGGATAGACAAATGTGCAATGGTTCATCTCAAAAGAAGACGATGCGGAGACTACGGAGAGGATGTGCAGCTCGTAGATGGAAGCATCTTACACCATCTGGATGCCGGAGAGACGTATACTTACTGTCGGGGAAGAACAAAGTAGCTGCAACAAATATGCTTGCCGTTCCAATCCTACTCTACTCGTTTGGAGTAGTGAAATGGACTCGGGAGGAGCTGTATCAACTCGACGTAAGGACCCGAAAAATGATGCATCTCTATAGGAGTTTGCATCCCAAATCGACCGTTCCACGGTTGTACTTCCCCCGACAACAGGGAGGTCGTGGACTTTTGAGTTTGGAGTGTCTACATGACAGAATGGTACTGGATACAGCCTGTAAAGTCGTCAGGAGTTCGGATCCCCTTCTCTGCATGGTCCGTGACCATGAGAGAGCAGGAATTGGAGCATTTCTCCTTAGGGCAGCTGCTCGAGCAGCTGATGAACTCGGTATAGTTTTCGACTCTGAACGAGGTGACCACAACTATGTCACCGAGTTGGAACCCGTTCAGCAAAAAGCTCAGATAAAAGCCGCAGAGATCACCTTACTTCTGCGGAGACACAGGGATAAGCCAATGCATGGGGTCTTCTTCAATAACATTGAAGACCTTGGCTTATCAAAGCGCCTGACGTTCGCTTTTCTCAGGTCGAGTGGGCTGAAGTCGGAAACTGAGGGGTTCATCATGGCTTGCCAGGATGGTGTCTTCAACACCTTAGTCTACCGCAGTCGCGTGATGGGTATAGAGGTTCCTGACACAAGGTGCAGGGCCTGCCGCGAGGCGCCCGAGACCCTAATGCACTTGCTATCAGCATGTCCAGCATATGCGGTCTCGGCCTATATCCATCGACATAACGCGGCCCTAAGAGTGCTATATTACCATCTACGGCACTCTTACGGTATTGACAAGACACCGGTGTTGCCCTACGCTCCGGGGGATATTGAATCCGTTGTGGGGAACGAGAAGTGCCGAATTTATTGGAACTATTCGTTCCTCACCCTCAGGCTCATACAAGCTAATAAGCCTGATGTAGTCCTTCTCGACCACCAGAACAAAACGATATTTGTCGTGGAGTTTTCAACTCCTGGTGAGACGAATATCGTCAGAAAAGAAGAGGAAAAACGAATAAAATATCGAGATTTTCTCTTCGAACTCCGCAGACTCTATCCAGATCACTCTGTCAAGATGGTTGTTCTGATTATTGGAGTCCTTGGTGGAATGACGTCCTCTCTACTCTCGAATCTCGAAATCATACCGGCTTGCCGCACTAAGGCAGAAATCTTAGCCGCACAGATGCAGAAGGCTGTCATTCTTGGCTCACTGCGTTTGATCAGGGCACATGTTTCTCGGACCCAATGATCACTTACCCCACGGTGTGGGGAGTGGTCATTGGTTGATTATGCTGGCGCGCCCTCCCGAATGTATCGGGGCTTCGGGGGATAGGGCCTGACCAGCGCACACTACGGTGACAAAAAAAAATAATAATTATAATAATAATAATGTTTATTTTGACAAGTTTTAGAAATGAATCAAATTCACAAAATACTAAAAAACATGATCCTCCATAACATGACGTATTTGTTAGCTTACAAATATTCTCCTTTCAATTTTCGCGTCGCTGAGTTTGGGTAATTTCTCTTTCAGATATAAAAATCCAGTAACATATTTGCGCATAGCTTTCACAAATTTTTTCATCAGATCGAGTGCAACGGTGGTAAAAGTGTGTCATCAGGGTTCACTAAAAGCTTATTTTTAACATTTTTACGGCCTTGAGTATATAAGTGAATCACGCTTGAGCCACATTTTATTTTATTAATGAATTTTTCTGTCTCTGCTGGCCCATTCGCAAATGAAACAGCAACATTTTTTGTAATCAACATATAATCCAAGCAAATAATAATTAACTTAAATTGCAACAAATTTTCCAAGCGTGTTCACTGTATTCAATTTTTTCGAGAAGAAATCTCATATTTTCGTAAGTCTCTTTCATATAAGAACCATGAGCAACCGGCACTGAAGGGAGTTCGTTTCTGTTATGCAGCAACACTGCTTTCAAACTAGTTTTTGAGGAGTCAATAAACAGTCGCCAGTGACTTGGATCATATTCAAAATTCAATAAATTCATCACAGCATAAATATTATCACAATGGACTTTAGGAAAGTAAGGTTTTATTTCATCGTCACAATGTCGAAAATAAGAAACTTTTGTAACAGGAGAAAGTAAATTCCAGTCCTTTAATCTAGATCCCAAAAGCTCAGCCTGTTTATTTATACAAATTCAAATCACGTACTAAATCGTTTAAATCACTTTGTGTCAATAAGTGCGTTTCTTTTGAAGTTTGCGGTTCATAACTTGGGTCACTATCTTCATATTCCTCATGCGAACAAATTCCGCCGGACTGGAATCCTGACTTTCTAGTCGATTTGAAGGCTTCAGCACAAGCAGTTCGGCACTATGTAGGATGGGTCTGTTGGCTGAAGACAAGTTTGGATACTGTATAGTATGTTTGGACTTCGTTGTAATGTCTTTAATTTTTGTTCCACTCAAAATAAAACCCCAACCTAATAGGAGTCTCACACACGTTACACAACATTTATCAGGGACCCAGAAAGTATCTTGATGTTGCACAGTAAATCCAAAATATTCTTAAAAGCACTGTTCAATTAATGGAGTGAAATTTCGACGCTGAAATGTAAAAGCTGATTCTTCACACACATAACAAAACTGTCAGGGTTAGTAGACAACTTTCGTTGCATATTTGCGATGTGCCTAACGAAAATAAAATGTATGTTAGCTGATGCAATAGCTATACAGCCGCCTAAATGAGGTATGTTAGGTCAGAAATGAATATATAGCTGTCACAAAAACTGGATGTGATTGAAAAAAACTTATTATACATCGTGACTCACGGTCGATGGTAGGTTAGACGTTTCTGGAAAACGCAAAGCATGATTTTTCTGAAAATTTCACCTCTCACATTTCCTTACCTGTTATATCGATCTAAAATATTATCAGCATTGCGGCGTTGCCATTTCTATCAAAAAGTCCTAGCAATTATATTTTTTTTAATAAAAACACCCCGTATATTAATACATTTTTGGAATCGCTATAGTATTTTAATACTTTTTTGTCGATAATGTCCTACACCTATCTCTATCTGTTTTCGAGATAAAAAATAAATTGTGCTAAATATGGTCCAAAACATAGCCTTAATTGAAATTAAGTACATCAGTACTCTCAATTCATGAAAAGTTGATATTTTGACGATAGTTTGGACAAACTCGAAATATTCAAATAACACCAAGAAATCGACTCCATATCATACAGGGCGTGCTAAAATTACTATTATTTCCATTGTGCATGAAAGTAGTCGAAAGTTCATTTTTTCAAATGAAACCTCCTGTATATTACTCGATAAATTGAAAGATGGTGAAAAATGTTTCAAGATGATATACATGTCCCTATACCTAAATCGTCAAGTTTTCTTAATAAAGCCGTTTTTGTGGAAAAATAGTTATTCACGTTTTACCAACGAGTGTTGAAAGTGGCATTTTATTTTGTGAGTGGGGATTATTGCAAAACGAGCGTCAGCAAGTGGAGCAAACTCACGAGAAAAATAAAATCACTTTCAACAAATGTATCATACAAATTTTTTTGTATAACGTTACTGCTGATAATAAAAAAAAATTATAGGGTCCATGGGATTTGAACACACGATCTTTGGATTACAAGGCATTTGTTACAACTACATACGCCAACTCACGTTATTTTAAGGAGGATTATTGGTTAGTCATGAAGGACTTTCTACAGTTGGACTGAATACTACTTCATCATCGTCAGTAACTTCACAAGGATTTAATATTATCTATAGCACGAACTGCATGTGTGAACTTTTCTAAATGATTCTTTGGTAGGTGTTCTGATTGAAGTGTTTCTATCAAAGAAATTTCCAATAAAAGTTGTACAAAAAATAATTTTTGAAGAATTTGATTTCTAGGTAGCCGTGGAAATATCAAGCTCATGACAGTTTGGTGACTTTTATGAGTAATTGATAAATGGTTATTGACAGTGTTTCAAAAAATCGCTGAAAATGAATGCAAATATTGATTATTCAAACGAAGTTCTTATGAAATTATTTATTATACACGGACAGTGTGATCAAATCATTGCCAGAACTTGTAGAAAATCAAACAAATGTATCCTGAATTAACACCAATGAACGAGAGGAAGTTTGTTAGATTACAAAATAATTTCCTTGACTATGGCTCCATGTTAAAAGCGCCTTCAACATTACCAAAACCTGTTACTTCAAATGAGGACAATACTGTTAACGTTTTGGCATATTTTTATGCATATCCAAAAGCTTCAATTCTCAGTGCAGAAAAAGATTTAGGTGTATCACATGCTTCAGTACAACGAATTTTGAAAAATCACGGAATGCATCTGTATACATTTACCAAAGTTCAAGCTCAAAAGGCAGAAGACTTCAAACGTAGAATGCATTTTTGTGAATCTCTTTTGATTCATACACAGGAAGATCGGAAATTTTTGTTGAAAATAATTTGGAGCGACGAATCAAAATTTACGAGGGATGGTATTTTCAATAGAAGGAATAAACATTTCTGGGCTGATCATAATCCTCATGTTACAAAAGAAATGGGTTTTCAAGAAAAATTTGACCTGAATGTTTTTTGTATTCTGAAGAACAATAAAATTTGCTTTTTCATTTATGAAGACAGTGAATGCAGAGAGATATCTCCAAATATTAAGTACGACTGTAACCAATTTTCTTGAAAATTTTCCTTTAGAGGAATATAGGAATTCGTGGTTTCAACTGGACGGAGCGCCAGTTCATTCCACCCCGGAAGTTTTCAGGAAACTTGACGAACTCTTCGACGATCGTTGGTTTAGGCGTTTAGGGCCGTGGGATTGGCCACCGAGATCACTTGATCTCACGCCACTTGACTTTTTTTAATGGGGTGTTTCAAAAGAAAGGGAATTCAGTACTCTAGTGCCTACCAAAGAAGAATTGCGACGGCGAATAGTGTGGAGTATTGAAGATCTGGATCCCCAGGAAATTGTAAAAGCAACCACAAGTCGCGTACAAAAAAACATTTTGAGGTGTTTAGAATGTAATGGACAACATTTTCAGCATTTATTGTGAAAATGTGATTTTTTGTTTACAATTTTGTTATTTTGAACCATCCTATTCTGTTATTGTCTGTACTTTCACAAGTTTTATCCCACAAAATCTTATTTTTACCTAGAAATAACTGATTTTTGGTACAGTTGTTCCCTGGAAACTTTGAGCCATAGTTAAGAAAATTATTTTGTAACCTCACAAACTTCCTCTCGTTCATTGGTGTTAATTCAGGATACATTTGGTTGACTTTTTCACACGTTCTGACAAAGATTTGATCACTTTGTTCATGTGTATAATAAATAATTTCATAAGAAGTTCGTTTGAATAATCGATATTTGCATTCATTCTGGAAGATGATTCGAAACACCGTCGATAACTCTTTGTAAATTACTTATAAACTGCTATAAGCTTGATAATTCCACTGCTACCTAAATCCAAATTCTAAAAAAAAATGTTTCTAGAAGAAGCGACTTTATTGAGAAAACTTGACGATTTAGGTATAGGGACATGATATATCATCTTGAAGCATTTTTCACCATCTTTCAATTTGTCGAGTAATATACAGGGAGTTTTGTTTGAAAAAATGAACTTTTGACTACTTTTATGCACAATGGAAATAATAGTAATTTTAGCACGACCTGTATGATATGGAGTCGATTTCTTGGTGGTATTTGAATATTTCGAGTTTGTCCAAACTATCGTCAAAATATCAACTTTTCATGAATTGGGAGTACTGATGTACTTAATTTCAATTGAGGCTATGTTTTGGACCATATTTAGCACAACTTATTTTTTATCTCGAAAACAGATAGAGATAGGTATAGGACATTATAAACAAAAAAGTATCAAAATACCAGAGCAATTCTAAAAATGTATCAATATACGGGGTGTTCTCTTTAAAAAAATAGAGTTGATAGGACTTTTTGATGGAAGTGGCAACGCCGCAATGCTGAAAATATTTCAGATCGATAGAACACGTAAGGAAACGTGAGTGGTGAAATTTTCAGAAAAATCATGCTTCTCGTTTTCCAGAAACGTTTAACCTACCATCGACCGTGAGTCACGCTGTATATTTATAAAGGGGGTAAGCCAACATAAACAAAACACATCACAAAGTTCATGTGTCAAAAACACTGTTGACCTGTGTAATTATTCAATTTCTATAGCATATCAATTTTCATTTTAATTTCAACATGAATTTTCACGAAATAAAAAGGTCATTAATCGAACGAGATTCATCATACACTTCTTGTTTCAGCTTTCTCGGTCGGGTCCAACAGACGTTACTCTCAAAGGCATCCGAAGGGAACAAACAGGAGATTATAAATGCGAAGTTTCAGCTGATGCTCCACGATTCCACACTGAAATTCGAGGAGCACACATGATTGTAGCAGGTGAGAAAACAAAATAAAAAACAAAATAAAAAATACTTATCGTCCTCAATCACTATGTATTAAAAGGTTAGATAGTTTCTGAGGGTTCTGTAATAGACGCTTAAGAGGCACGCGCAAATTAGTTCAATCATATGATATCGTGCCGGCTAAAAAAGTTATAAGGGTCAAAAGGTCACGAAAATCAGTTTTTCGGGAATATCTCGCGACATATGGCTCGGAGGTCAATAAAGGTCATTATAAACATTATTCCTCATACGATTATCTACAAAAAATATCTCTTGCATTTTTCTGTAAAGTCAACCGTTTTCTGACTAGAGCGCTGAGACAGCGACTATATTATGATGATGCACTCGTTTCTGCACCACCTTTGAGGTAGAAAATTCCTATATATCTCTATAGAAAAATAACATTCAGAACGGATGTGCACAACTTAAATTTGAGATTCGGAGGTTTGTTATCTCCACCGGCATTTAAAACGGAAACATTCAGACGTTCCTTTACATATCAAATCTATAAGTTGCGCAACTCCGTTCCTAAATCCTTGCAAAATCTCAGAATTACAAGTTTTAAGTCAAATTATCAAAATTCCCTACTTGAAAAATAAAATTCAGTTTTATCATAACTTGTTCTCCTGTGTTCTCTTGTAACCTTACTATAGCTATTAATGTAATTTATGTATTCTTTATACAGGGCTTTTCATGATGAGCTTTAATTAGCCGTTTCTGACAAATATTCAACGGATCAACCTGAAAATTTCACAGTATGCATTAATCAAAATGACCTACACGCCTAAAATATTTCAGACGAAGCGGCGTTGTCGCTTCTACTATAAAGTAGCACTTTGTCAACAAATTCATATACTATTTCCCTATACCTATCTATTACCGTTTAGAAGATATAAATTAATTTCGATATTTTTTTTACCAAACATGAAATTTTATAAATGCTGATAATCTTGAACTCTCTTGCACTAAAACGATCAAATTTGAAATAGAATGGAGTGATACTATGAGGATCATCACTCCGAGTCATACTTTCATTTGCCTCATACAAGGTCTTCAAAAAAATGCAGATACTTTGATCTCATGAAAAAATGAGTGGAACTCAATTTTTTCAAATAGAACACCCTGTATATTTCAACATTTTTGAGCTCTACATCCAATTTTAGATTAACTTTGTTCAGATAATACCATTTCTAATTTGAACCGTTTTCGAGATAAACTGTTTCAAACGGAAACTGACGTGGTTTTCTTGCTCGTTTTTTGAATTCGTCACTTATTTTGGATATTCAACATTTTTTTCATACTTGGTAATATTCCTTTTTGATCCAGTTTTTTTAACTGTCTCAGATCAGTCAATTTGAAATTGGTATGTACCTACCTTAGAAAAAGTTACAATTTGTATACATTGAGGTATTGGTCTCTAACGTACAACAGTACACATTAATATTTTTTAATAGTGCGTTTTGGAAAAATAAATAAACCAATTATTTAACGTCAGACTTTCGTTGGTGGTTTTGACTGATTGTGATAGCTACCAATTATAATAGAATAATGTCAAGATTAGGTTACAGTAATGAAGATTTCTTGAATTTATCAATAATTTATGGTGAGTGCATTAGAATTGCAAGTAGAACATGCCGAGTATTTCATGAAAGATATCCACAACTTCCGAAGCCGAATAATAATGATGTGATAAATCGACTACTAAAAACTGTAGGTTGAATGGAACCTTCCGTCCAAAAATCATTCGTAAGAAGAATAAAGTGGATGATGATGACAATGATATAGCAGTTTTGAGATACTTTCATGCATTTCCAAATGCTCCTTTGCACGAAGATGAAAGGGAGATAGGTATACCCTACGTGACAATTTGTCGAATTTTTAATAAGCATAAATGGCATTCCTATAAGTTCTACTTTGTCCAACATTTGAAAGAGACTGATTTATCTCGTAGAGTGGAATTCTTTGAATGGTTACTTGTCAAGACTCAAGAGGATGAACATTTTCTAGACAATATCATATGAACAGATGAGGCCAAGTTCACAAAAAATGGAATTTTCAATATACACAACAGTCATTATTGGGCGCCAGAAAATCCCCATGTTGTTTGCCAACACGGTTTTCAAGAAAAATGGCAATTCAATGTATTTTGTTCCATAAAGAATGAATCAATTTTTTATATCGAGTTTTATGATGATAATTTGAATGCATCAAAATATGAAGATTCACTGAGGAATGGCATTCAAATGATTTTAAATAATAGACCAGGAAGAGAACGTGTACGCACCAAATGGATGGTGCTCCACCCCATAATTCTCATTCAGTCAGCGAAGCTTTAATCGAAATATTCGAAGACAGATGGATTGGTAATAATGGACCTTTTCGTTGGCCTCCTAGAACACCAGATGGCAATCCATTACATTATTTCGTGTAGGGTCTCATTAAAAATATACATGTTACATGTTATACATGTTATACTCCAATAACAACAATGGAAAATATGAAATCGAGAGTTACAACTGCTTTTAATAGTTTGACTCCAGACTTGATCAGAAGCGCTAGACATGACAATCTTTTGAAGAGATTACATGTTTGTTTAAGTAGAGGTGGAGATGTGTTTGAACATATTTTGGAATACACTGACGATTAAATTAACTCATTAATTTATGGGTTCGTGTTTCAGCGTTAATAAAACTATTGTTTGAAGAGAAGTTTCATTCGATGGTTGAGGAGTATATTGATAATTATCTTTTCATTGTATTATCTGTGACTACTTGAGAAACATCAAACGAAATCATCTGTTTTACAAAAATGAGTGATGAACAAGGAAACCATGTCAATTTCCATTTGAAACAGTTTATCTCGAAAACGGTTCAAAATAGAAATAGTATTATCTGAACAAAGTTAATCTAAAATTGAATGTAGCGCTCAAAAATGTTGAAATATAGAGGGTGTTCCATTTGAAAAAATTGAGTTCCACTCATTTTTTCCTGAGATCAAAGTATCTATATTTTTTTGAAGACCCTATATGAGGCAAATGAAAATATGACTCGGAGTGAAGATCCTCATAGTATCACTCCACTCCATTTCAAATTTGATCGTTTTAGTGCAAGAGAGTTCAAGTTCATCAGCATTTATAAAAGTTCATGTTTGGTAAAAAAAAATATCGAAATTAATTTATATCTTCTAAACGGTAATAGGCAGGTATAGGAAAATAGTATATGAATTTGTTGACAAAGTGATAATGAATCATATTATATTATATGCGGGGTGTTCCATTTGAAAAATCAAAGAAGCCGCTACTTTATAGTAGAAGCGACAACGCCGCTTCGTCTATTGTGAGATTTTCAGGTTGATCCGTTGAATAGTTTGCCAGAAACGGCTAATTAACGCTCATCATGAAAAGCCCTGTATATTGTCTGTACTCACTACCTCATTATTATTATTATTGAGGAAAAATCTGCTATATAGAGTTAAGTGGAAAAACATATTCCTGATGAAGTAAGTAATTGCTTCTTTGGAGAAAATGAACTTCGCTCTTTCTTTTCCAAATTTATTTTTAATATTTCTTTTAATATAGATGCACTGTATGTGGAAAATAATAAAGACGTATTATTATTATTATTATTATTAGGTATCTGAAAATAGGATGTCTTGAAACTGGATGATAGAAACATAACTTTGTTTTTCCTCGTGTGTATGAATCGGACATTATCAGGAACTGTGTTCGATAAATATAATTTGGGGTGAATTCCTTTCCATTCGGAAAACAAACTATTGAAATTGGTCTGAAAATGAAAAAGTTATTCCAGATCGAAATTTGTTAACATTTCAACTGCTTTTTATGCAATATTCATGACGAAAACTTCCTCACCTTTAAATTCGATTGAACTTGTCTAATTCGTATAAAATGTATCCGACAAGGTAGATAAAAGTTACTTTACCGTCTTACAGACCTGCCAAGTGGTAATCCAGTGATGAATATTGAGCCCGCTAAAGCTGAGATTGGGAAGAAGATAAGAGCGCATTGCCACGCCCCCGGATCAAATCCACCCGCCAACATTACCTGGTTTATAAATGACGAACAGGTGTGTTACATTTTTCATTTCTGAATGTTTTGTTCCTATGAATATTATTATACCCGGAATAAATCTATTTACGAAACAAGTTTTTTGTTGTGAAAAAGCGTGAGATGCTTCAAATTATATTTTTATTTCGTCTCCAATCTGGCAAACAGCTCCTAACCAAAATTGTAACTATTTGCTTAAAAGTTACATTGTCAGATATAGATATTAGTGCATAGTTCCTACAGAAAAGATAATAATTATCACAATGCGCTCTACTTTTATTGTAACATTTTTCAGCCCTGTCATTTCAGGTGTCATTCGATTCGTATTTTTGCCTAGAAAGTTTAGGAAAAGGTCCGAAAACGCGCCGATAAAAATTACAATAGTTATAAACAATTAGGTGAAAAAAATGGGGCTTTAGTTTTTTCTTAATATCTCGGAAAATTTTCGAAATTTTGGAAATTTGAAAAAAAATTTGAAAAGATCAATGAATTTGCGTAAAAAAAGTCCCGACTCCCGAAACTGTATCTCGATTATTTATAATTTTAACAGAGCCCTGAAAATAGAGCCAAAAGCGGGTAGTCTGGCTTCCGCGCGCCTTTCGTCACTCTGACATAAAAACAAAAAAAATTATTTAAACATATCAAATATAAATATTAAGGAATGCAAAAATTCACGTAATGTCGGAATACATCAATAAACAATAATCCGCAGTCAAAAAATTTTTATCCCAATTTTAAAGTTGATTATAAATTTGTTAAATAATAACTTTTTCTGAACTGAAAGTTGATATAAAAATCCCTATAATTATTAAACTAAAACCCTGCCATTTTTTTCCTTTGGTGAAGTTATCCCTAATAGGCAAAAAAATAGATTACCGTTGCCAGAATAAAAAAATTGTTATTTTCTATTTTTTTATTGACAATTTAAAATGTAACTTCATTAAAACAACGATAAAAATAAAATAAAACAGCAATAAAAATTAATTGGCGCTTCGGGACGACTTCATTGATTCCAGTGGCGCATTTGCTATTTCAGCTGCAGGAAAACCCGGAAAAACCTGCAGCACCACATCATCTGAAAATCTTGAAAATTATTATTTTATGAAAAATACATTACAAATTTTTTTCTAATTTTTTATTGTTTCAATATCTCATGGCTGAAAACTAATTATTAATTTTCTTTTTATTTTTACAGCTATTGTAAATAAATTTATTATAAACAAATACATTGTTTATAAGCAATTCGAAATTTTTTTTTGCATTATGTCGATTGAAAAAATTATGATTAGAAATAAATGGTTTCTTAAAAAATTTTCTTTGTTGCTAAAAAATGCGTTTGTTGATTAACAATCATTTTTTGCAACTAAATATTAAAATTAAGAAACGGTTTTTTTTCCAAAATCATAAGTTCTATTGTTCTTTAAGGTTTCGAAAAAACTGTTTTTTTATTATTTTTTCAATTGTTTATTTAAAAAAAAATTGTTATGAACAATTTTTTTTTCAATACTTTGTTTTATAATAAAAGTAATCATGTATTTTTTTTATTTATTCTAATTTTTATCAAACTTTCAATATTGTGATACCTTTATACTTTTCTTTTTCATTCGCTCCTTCGCTTTTATAATTATAACTTTCAAACTATTGCAGGTATGATAGATATGCTTCAAGTCTTTTTTTGTTCATTATAATAATAATAATAATAATATTTATTTTCCCAAAGACATAGTACAATATGTATACGAATAGTCGGGACAACAAAAGGTAAAAAAGTAAGAAGTGAGAAGATTGATAAGCTAGACAGTAACAGGCTTATCACCAACTACATATTAAAATATTCATCCAATGAATAAAAACATTTTTCAATTAAACATTTTTTCAGTATCTTGTTGAATTTCCTACATTCATTGACATTTTTTATATCGTGGGGTAGTCTGTTATAGATTCTCAGCCCCATATGATTAGGTGAGTTATAAGTGATTTTATATTTGCAAAATGGAATCTGAAAATGATTTTTTGACGAGTGTTGACGTCATGCAGGTTTGCATTTCTGTTTAATTTAGTTTCATTTTCATGAACATAACTACAAAGTTCATATATGTAGAGTGAAAATAATGTCAATATGTTATATTTAACAAACAGTCCTCTAGCAGAGTTCGTGGAGGAAACGCCGGCCACAATTCTTACAACTCTTTTTTGCATGATAAAAACGTCATTTATTGAAGTGGAGTTGGCATACAAACACATTCCATACCTGATTCGAGATGCTACTTGGGAGAGATATAAGGATAGTAGTTGAGGCTCCTCCAGGACCTGTTTGAGACTTCTGAACATATAGCATAAAGAATTCAATCTTTTATTCAAATAAGTGCAGTGACTTTTCCAGTTCATATTTTCATCGACAACTAGTCCAAGAAATTTTACTTCGTTTATGTTACATATTAGTGTGTCACTAACGCAAACATTTAATGAAAGACAATTTTTTTGCCACTTATGAAATTTGACGATTTGGGTTTTCGTTGCATTCAGATATAAAGAATTGAGGCTACACCACTCGTTTATAGAACTGAGAACTTGTTCGCATTTCTGTTGTGCTGCAATTTCATCCTTGTCCGATATTATCACAGAAGAATCATCAGCGTACATGGTAGCAGGGATCCCTGTAAGGTATTTCTCAAGATCATTGGTATACAATAAAAATAAAATTGGCCCCAATATAGACCCTTGTGGAACTCCCACGTTAACCACTTTAGTTTCAGAATTAACGAATGTGTTTGCTCCGGAAATACGTTCCGAAATTTGTACATACTGAGTACGTTCAGTTAAGAAGGAAGAAATCCAATTAAAAGCAGAGCCTCTGATTCCATAGTTGTACAACTTCGATAATGAAAGCTGATGATTAACACAGTCGAATTTATCAACAATTTAAGCCTTTTACTGAAGTTCTAGTCCTATTATTTATTTAATTATTGATCGTTATTATTTAAAAGAAAATTTTTTAAGTCTTTTCGACATTACGCAATTTTATTGATCTTTTCAAATCTTTTTTCAAATTTCCAAAATTTTGAGAATTTTCCGAGATATTAAGAAAAAACTAAAGCCCCATTTTTTTTTCACTTAATTGTTTATAACTTTTGTAATTTGTATCGGCGCGTTTTCGGACCTTTCCTTAAACTTTCTAGGCAAAAATACGAATCGAATGACATCTTGGTCGTAATTTTTGGACAGGGCTGAAAAATGTCACCAAAAAGAGCTATATCGAGTACATGTGAACCAGACTATTGGAGTCTCAAAAAATATGGAAATTATAAAAATAATTCACACTCACAAATAATTCGTAGAGCTGAGCCTTTTTCCTGAGACTATTTTCTGTAAAAATGGAAAAGGTGCAAGCTCGTATTGTAAATAAGTTTCCATATCTTTCATATGTTTCGAAAGATAATCTATTTTGAAATATCTTTGTTTTCAGATCACTCTCAATAACACCAGTACGAGTGTTCTCCATCTAGAGTTTGACACCGATTATGATTTGGGTCTCAAATCATCCAAATCAAAACTGGAATTAACAACAGATAGAACTCATTTCATTCGAGGATTACTGACTATAAAATGCAAGGCCTCGGTCTATACTTTGTGGCAAGAAAGTGTGCAGAATAATGTGAGAGAAGATGTTCCACAGCTAGCTCCAGTAATAGGTTCTACTTCATCGCAGAGTCATACCGATCAAGTGATAGGTGTGTTAATATTAGAGAAAAGGCATAAATATAGGAGCATAAGAAAGAATTCGAGCTAGTAGTGCTGAATGTTTCGTCTGCTACTGCAGCAGACATCATCAGTTATAAGTGCGTTGACTGTGAGGTCGAGTGTTTCATTCCGAAGTCTCCGACTAACTGACGAGCTACGTATTCATTTGTATTTATACCTTCAGGGGGTGTTGGGGATGATGGCGGAGGTGATGATGGGATGTTCGTGCAACTGCTTACTCCTGAGTGGTCCGTACTTTTGCTGTGTCGTCATAACGCCAGCCCCACTCCAAATACACCATCACTCCCACCACGCTTTGAAATCGAAAGTATAGGTGAATCCGTTGCTCGTCAGTCAGTTGTTGGTGATACTTTGACATATGATTGTTATCCTCACATATAACTGGTGATGTCTGCCGCAGTTGCAGTAGAAACTTTTGGTACTTCAGTTTACATTTGACAACTGCCTACCAGCTAGGATTTTAGTCTCTTCAATTGAGACGATCGTTTTCTATATGTTACCAACATTTTATTTTCCTCAACCGAATCAGGATTTTTTATATTTTTTGACAAACATACGATAATCCTGAAACACTGCAAAGTTTATTCATTAACCAAATAAGAAAGAGTCGTTTATAATGAAAATTCATAGTTTGTCTTTGAATCACATTTATGTTATGACAAAAACTATAAACTTGAACTGAAAACTCGTTTTTATACATTTGAATCGATGTTAGTTTTTTATATTATTTATTCATTTACAGTTTATTTTCAGACCTCTAGGGTCATTAGCGACTTGTAGATATATTATATATTTACAAAAAGAACTTAGAGAGGTTGTAACAAATTGGTAATTTCATCAGTTCGGACTTCCATTGTCTAATATAATATAAATTGATTTGAAATCCCTGAAGAAAATCAAAAAGACTAACCGAAAATAACAATTTTATTAAACAAACACTGAAATTACAAAGGAATAACATACAAGCAATAACCAAAAAAAAATAAAAGCTTGGAAAATTGATAAAAGTTGAAAATTAAAAAATATTATTAACAAAAATTAAAAATGGAAATTAAACGATTCCAAACCAAGTTACGTCACGACGTTTCGATTGTTAGTATCCACAATCGTCTTCGGGTGATAACTGGACTATTCCCTTCCCTTCCCGTTTAGCGGGAGTTGGTCCTTTTTTACTTGATTAGAGGTTTCCATATGTTACGTATCTCTATGCTAGCTTGAATAAATGCGTTGTTGGACTTCCGCTACATCCATCAATTTATTTTATGAATCTGTTATAATTATTTCTCATTATTTTTCAGAAATCATCAGTAGTAGCAGCGGTAGAAACCATCAGTGTACGCGAGTATTCAAATATTTTATTCTGACAATAGTTTTTCTGAGGTAATGTTCATTGAATGAAAATGGAGATTTTTGAATATGTGCCTCTTCAGAAAAAATTGATTGGAATCCTTTGGGGTGATCTGTCCCACTTTTAAACTGAAACGAGAGTATTGATGAATCTGTAGGTCTATCAAAACTGTTCAGAATACCCATCAGTTTCGACATTCAGCATCATTCCGGCGTAAAGAATATCTGTATGTAATTTCTGCTCAATAATGTTAGATTTAAGTTTTCAATTGATATAATGTCATTTAGAGAATGTCCATCTTGAAATCACGTAAGAATGAACTCATCATGCAACTATTAGAAATCACACAGTGATAAAGCAAGCAATAAAGTACACATCTAGGATTGAACAAATAGTTTAAGCGCATACATGAGTTTATTCCGAAGGCCAACAGAAACGAATTTGGAAATGAGGTTTCATCATAATGGTCCAGTCATCTTAGTCCAAATTAGGTGAGTAAGACTCAAAACGTATTGCAATATGCTCAAAACTTATTTCACGTGGAGGTATTGATAATAAGAAAGCAAGCAAAAACCATAGCAATGTTCTTTTTAGATGGTATCCTTTAAAAACCGGGTAATGTCAACGTGGCAACATTAGTTTAAAACGCCTTGCCAACTTGTTTTGTATATTACAACATCAGTTGTCAGTATTTTAATTTAAGTTTTAGGCTCGTTAACTTCAAGTCTGACAAATGGTTAGATTATCGGAAATGCATGAAATAACAGTTTTGCAAATGATTGGTTACGGAGATAAAACTCGAACATAACAGGAAGTAGCTCGCCTATCACATGAGAAACTTCCCAATTCACCGCCCGTATCTCAAGGAACAATAAGCAAAATAGAGAAGCAGTTTCGCGAGTATGGTCATGTGGGGCAGATACAAAAGCAGCTGCCAATGTTATGAGTCATGAACTCGAATTATAAATTAAATTCTCTACAATATTGATTTTGAGCACAAATAGCGAGAAACCCATAGAAGAAGAGATATTTGCAAAAAATATGCAAACAATTGATTTTTTTTCACCTTTGACCTTCTATTCTAAAAGTATCGTGCACCATATCACATGTAGGTTTTCAGACAATTTCCAGGATGTTGAAATACAAGTTTATATTATTTTGTAGCTACGTATCTCAGGTTCTGAAGTGAGCTCACTAAGATGACTGGACTTATTTAATATTTTTTCTTATGAGAAATAAATTTTTATTATTATAACTGTGGAAGTGACTTTCCTGAATTGGATATTTAATATTCATGAAATCATTCCCATGTTTTAATTTTGTTATCAGTCTGTGAAATGTGATAAAAATAGTTGTAAGGATTTGTTGTTGTATAACCGAAGATAAATCGTCCATGGAAGTAGCTAATGACTTGACATTTTTTGTTTCGCAATAATGATATTACAAGCATTCTGATTCTGAAAAATTTATATAACTTATGTTTTTATTTTATAGGAATAAATTTGTAGAAGTATAAAAATATAGGTGCCAAAGTTTGTAATAAAACGTATAGAAAAAATTTGACCTTTGATTGAATACCCATCATATTTTGCAGAATGGTTCCAATCCATTTATCCCAGAAAAGAACTATTGAGGAGTTAATATAGATTGTTGCCTGAAGTGAAGAAAACATTCACTTGGGTTAACAAAAAAATTAAGAAATTGTCTGTATAAGTTCGGACTTCTGAAAAATATATTTGAAATGAAAATTTTATCAGTGTTTTATCACGCATTATTTTTCGATATTATGACCTATGGAATCATAGCCTGGGGAGGTGCTTGTGATAATTCATTAAAATCTATCGAGTATGCAATAAAAATATTTTTAAAAACCTTTCATATTTCTATCAGAAATTTTATTCAGATAATATTTCATTTCATTGCTCAGAGAAACATTTCACAAGATCACTACAATATATTGTATATAAAAAAGCATTTTGCCAGTACTGACATAATTGAATATAAGTATAGTTCAATATCAAAGATCGATAAACGATTTCAAATGTACGTAACTTATTGCATCATCAGCATAAAATACCCCGGAGGACCTAAAATGAATAAATCAATGAAAAATTGTACGTATACGTATAAGTACGTAGTTTTGGAAATATCATTTCGATATTCGAGATTGTTATTATGAAGGAAAGAGAATTGAAACTTTCTGATTTTTACTACTTTTGTTTGTAACTATTGTTACTGCAGTTCCGTCATATAAGGACGTTTTCAAGCTTATCCATTGTATGTATACGTTTAATGTATACATTAAATGTAAGTTTGAAACTGTCCTGAATTTCACTAGTTCGGACTTCCATTGTCTACTATATAAAATGATTTGAAATCCCTGAAACAAGTAAAAAAGAATAATTAAAAAAGAATAGTTGAAAATAACAATTATATTAAGCAACAATAAACCTGAAATGAAATGATAGTGAAATAACCTACAAGTAAAAAAATATAATAATTGAATAAATAAAAATGAAAGGAATGAAAAAAAAAATGATAAAAATAAAAAAATGTAGAGATTCCAAGTCACGTTAGTTCACGACGTTTCGATTGTTGGTATCTACAATCGTCTTCGGGTGATGACTGGACTGATTCCTCCGAGAGATGACTATTTTATAGGCCGATGAAATACTTTCACTTTCTCTACTCTCCATTTTCCGCTTCACTGATTCCGTGAGAGATGACCGTTTTGGCGGGAGTTGGTCATTTTTCGTTTGATGATGGGTTTCCATATGTTTCGTATATCTACGCTGGCCTGGCTGAATACGTTGTTGGATAACATGTATGCGGCTTCCTTAAATTTTCTCCTGAACCAATGTTCCTCTCTGTGCAAGATCTGGGATAGCCACTTTCACCAGTCATAGCCAACATATATATGGAGTGGTTTGAAACTCTGGCCATTGAAGAAGCCCACAAGAAACCTCGAGTCTGGTTGAGATATGTTGACGACACCTTCATAATATGGAACCATGGGAATACTGAACTAGACGCCTTCCTGAAACACATCAACAGCGTGAGACCTTCCATCAATTTCACAATGGAGAAGGAAATCCACAGCGAATTGCCATTCTTAGACGTTTTGGTGAAGAGGACCGACACTAAGTGGGAAACATCTGTATACCGAAAACCCACTCATACGGGACAGTATCTGAACCACGAATCCAACCACCATCAATCGACAAAAAGAGGAATCATCAAGACCGTGCTTTTGGGCTCTGTAATACAAAGGAAGGTCTCGAGAAGGAACTAGACATCATCAAAAATGATCTTCAGCGGAATGGATACTCCAAAGCGATGGTAGAAAAGATTTTGGCTAAAAGACAACAGGAGCCTCGCAAGGAAGAGAAGCCGTCACAATTAGTGCTTGCACTTCCCTACATCAGAGGATTATCGGAGAGGATAAGAAGAATTGGTTCCAAGTACAACATTAGAACCTGTTTCAGATCCGGTAACACTATCCGTAGCAGCCTCTCGAAAACCAGGCCCCCAAACGCGGACTGCGATTCCAAGAATTGCATTTACCGGATACCCTGTGAGTGCGGAAAATCCTATATTGGTGAAACTAAGAGGCCATTGACTGTTCGCATTGCCGAGCACAAGAAACACACACAGCGAGGGGAAACCAGCAAATCAGGAATAGCAGACCATGTTTGGACCCATCAACACAACATCGAGTGGTCCCAAGCTGAGATCTTGCACAGAGAGAAACATTGGTTCAGGAGAAAATTTAAGGAAGCCGCATACATGTTGTCCAACAACGTATTCAGCCAGGCCAGCGTAGATATACGAAACATATGGAAACCCATCATCAAACGAAAAATGACCAACTCCCGCCAAAACGGTCATCTCTCACGGAATCAGTGAAGCGGAAAATGGAAAGTAGAGAAAGTGAAAGTATTTCAACGGCCTATAAAATAGTCATCTCTCGGAGGAATCAGTCCAGTCATCACCCGAAGACGATTGTAGATACCAACAATCGAAACGTCGTGAACTAACGTGACTTGGAATCTCTACACTTTTTTATTTTTATTATTTTCTTTTTTTCATTCCTTTAATTTTTATTTATTCAATTATTATATTTTTACTTGTAGGTTATTTTACTATCATTTCATTTCAGGTTTATTGTTGCTTAATATAATTGTTATTTTCAACTATTCTTTTTTAATTATTCTTTTTTACTTGTTTCAGGGATTTCAAATCATTTTATATAGTATACAATGGAAGTCCGAACTAGTGAAATTCATCACTAAACATTGTCAATCACCTTCTAACAAACGTTGAAACTGTCCTTATAGGACGAAAATGCGGTAACGTTAGTTACAAATAAAACTGGTAAAAAACATAGACAGTTCCAATTCTCTTTACATCATTATGATTTTGATTATTATTATACACACACGGGACATTTTAGATAAAAAAACCTTATGATCGTGTATCACTCTCTAGCTAAATCAATAATAACATAAACGTATGGGGTGACATGTTCAATAATTCCTTGAATCAACAACCCAAAATATACGGTGTGTCTCACTTCTCATGGAAACACCCCCGTATCTTCCGTAATATTCGAGGTAGAACGATGAAACTCTCAGGACTGATCGAGATGCTCAAAATGCACCTACCACCTGAATGGGGTTGGCCAAAGTGATATACACTGTCCGCTACTCACAATGGAACCCCCATATTTACGGTAAACATATTAGGGGGCAGAATAGGCTCAAAATTTCTTCAGATTCGTGATCAGGACTACCAACTTACTACGATTACACTATTTTCCTGAAAAAATTTCAGTCCTGAAAAATCCGAATTTGTCTCACTGCTTATGGAAACACCCCCGTATCTTCCGTAATAACTGAAGTAGATTTTTTTTTGGTTTTGACATCAAAACATGAACGAAATTGCTTAAAAGAGAAACTCGACTTTTGTTTTCACATAAATAATTTATTTTTTATTTTGTTGTCAGGAAAGTTATTCCTTCTCAATAAGAGAGAAAATGGTAATTTGGTAAGAGGAACGGAAACATGTAATCTGTGAGGTTTTAGGATGGTTGATGTTAGTTCATCTTCTCATTCTCTCATTATTTAAAAAAAAACAAGAATATTTTGTGGCGAAAAATGTTATGTAGTTCAAAATTCTTTCAAAGTACTACTTTCAAAATCATATTTTCAAAAAAAAAACAATCAATTTCAAATGATTTAACTGTTGACAATTTTATATTTTCGTGCCTTCTATGAAATTTCCCTCCAATCGAACACATTTTTCTATGCGCCTTCTATTATTTCCTCCAACTCTTCTCACTTCTCTAGGTGTGATTTCTCTACACGCTAGTATAATTGTTGCACGGAGATCTTCCTTATTTGTTGGCCTTTCCTCATAAACTTTATTTTTTCAAGTTTCCCCATAAAAAAAATCCAGTGAAGTTAAGTCTGGGGATCTTGGTGGTCATACTACGATAGGGCTATTGCGTCCTATCCATTTCATAGGTAGATTCCTATTCAACCAAACCCTTGTTATGCCACTATTGTGAACTGGTGAACCATCTAACTGAAAAATCACGCTGTGTCTCACGTCCAAAGGTAGTTCTTCCAACACATCGGAAAATGCATTTTCGAGAAAATCAACGAATGGTCGTGCGTTTAAATTTTGATCGAAAACAATGGCCGATAATATTTTCGTTCAGGATACCACACCACACATTAACTTTCTGAGATATTTGGTCTCTACAATTCACCACCCAATTTGGATTTTGTTCAGCCCAAAACCTCATGTTTAGGGAAGATACAACACCATTCGTGGTAAAGGTAGCCTCATCATTGTATAAGATATACTTTATTTCATTGAGATAATTTCCCTGCATCCATAAACAATACTCCATACGGCGGATTTCATCTCCTTCGTGCAAAGTATGTAAAAATGTGGGTTTGAATGCATGCATTTTATGCCTCTTTAAACACCTCCATATTTTACTGCGGCTCATATTGAGTTGAAGCGATAAGTTTCTCAAACTGATTCTAGGATCAGCTTGATGAGCCGCCAATATCGTATCATCATCAATATGATGTTTTACAATTTTTCTGTCCTTTGTTACTTGGCCGGTGCTCACGAATAGATTATATATTTTATGTACAGTTCCACGGTGTACAGCTACCTCTAGCGGGTGTCTTCTATTAAATTCAGCGGCCGCTTCACGATAAGACCTCACCCTTTCACCAACAATTAAAACAATTTCAATTTTTGCTTGAAGTGACAGACGTGCCATGTTGAACTTTGTCAATCAAAATGAGCTGATATCAGTTGAAATGGGAACTTCAGAAATATTAAAATATGAACAGGAACTCACGAACAGAAAACAACTGGAACACAGCAACAATATCCAACACAAATTCAGGAACAATAAACACAATGGGAACAAAAACACGGCAGAAACAACAGGAACAACGGTGATTCAAAGAACAACAATACTAGAAACAACAAATGCAATGAAAACTGGTCTGGGGGTTAATAAAACAAAATCTTTCAACAATATTGTCAGGTTGACAGTAAATATCAATGAGCAACTGTTTTCCATGGTGATTTCACGGCACCGCATGATTCAATGAAACTGAGTAAATCAATCCCTTCAAATGACTTCAAACAACAATTCAGCAAGTAAGTAAAATAATCTAAATTCTACCTGTTCACCGAGTGCGATTTTTTATTTAAAAATTAACAGTTGCTTAACAAAGCTCAGAATTGTACAGTTTTCGGGATGTGAACCTTTGAATATAGATTTTTTCCATTTTTTGCTCATCAATCGAGAGCTATCACTTCTGGTTGGGATAGAATTTGGATATTCAGCAACCAGAATTAGTTTTACGAATAACCTTCTTCAGTTATAATAGATGCCGCCATCGATAACACTATCTCGATAATCTGAGAATGTGGTGCTGTGACATTTTCCTCAGATAGGCTCGAAATGGATGATAGCATCTCACAGCATCTGTATCTTTCATACCTGAGAGTACTCTCCAGATAGAATAAAGGGGTTCAGGTATTGGAAGCGAACTATTTTGCGCCGTAATATGTTTTACCTAAAAATGGGGTGTTCCATCGCGAGTGGCGGACAGTGTATATCACTTTGGCCAACCCCATTCAGTTGGTAGGTGCATTTTGAGCATTTCCATCAGTCTTGAGAGTTTCATCGTTCCACCTCGAATATTACGGAAGATACGGGGGAGTTTCCATGAGAAGTGAGACACACTGTATGTTCAAAAATTTCATTGAAAAAAATAGACTTCTTCCTTTTGAGGAATTATATAAAGACTAGTTGTTGCCCGCGGCTTCGCTCGCGTAGAATTTGGTTTGCCACAGTAAGTTTCGTGACAGATCATTTTAAACAAATATCTAGTCATAATATTTTTTCATCAACCCAAAACTTCAGGTTTCCAATTTCAGAACTGACGAAATTCAATACAATCTTTGAAACCCGTTTTCCCCTTTGGAGATTCAAATTCCTGATTTGATTTCTTGATTTACGCTATATAAAGAACTTACCTGCATATTTCAAGATTCTAGGTTCAGTAACTTCGGCTAAGTGAAATTGACAGATGAAACTCTCAAGATGGCGACTGTCCGCCTTCTGGGAAAAAAAATCAAATTGTCTTGAGTTATGAATATGAGAACATCATTCAGTTCAGTTGATTTATAATTTTATTTTATCCAGTTGTATATAGTTGCTATTGTATGAAGAAAAAGTATAAAAGTTTGTGTCAATAAAATTCAAAAGAAACATTTCATTTTCTTTAACTGAGGGAAGTTATTAATTCCAAAAAATAGAAAGAGGGGTCTTGTGACACATAATTTTGAAGCTCAGAAGAACGAATACTTCACAAACCCAGAATATGAAGTCAATATCTTCACCTACTACAAAATGGCGGAACATTTAATAATTTCCTGAAGACAAACACATTAATATCCATATTTCTAGAAATATTCCTTTTTGTCTGCTATATGGCAATTTCAACAACCCGGTGAGGTCTGTTAAGTTATTTTTTGTTTATAAAAATGACAAAAAATGTCAGTACGACAATGAACATCACTTGTGATATACTGTTTGGAACCTTTGGTGTAGTAATGAATATTACTGGAGTTTTTTCCCAACACCAAATCGTTATTTTTACACCTCGACACGTGTTTCGATCACCAAGTGATCATCTTCAAGAGGAAGATAAAACTAATAACTACTCAAAACTAAAGCTATATATATTAAAATAATATATTAAAATTCTTGCAAAGCGCTTTCGACTTTTGTCATCATCAGTGCTCACTTGTCAGGCAACAGGAAGTATCAAGATAAGTGAATTGTACATTGTAATATTTAAATTATATAAAACAAAATAGGCTTATAGCCAAGAAAATACATTTTTGGATTCAGGCCATGTGGTTCAGTCAAAGTATATTATGAAGAAGGACAACTTGATTCTGTCTCAAGTTGTCCTTCTTCATAATATACTTTGACTGAACCACATGGCCTGAATCCAAAAATGTATTTTCTTGGCTATAAGCCTATTTTGTTTTATATAATTTAAATATTACAATGTACAATTCACTTATCTTGATACTTCCTGTTGCCTGACAAGTGAGCACTGATGATGACAAAAGTCGAAAGCGCTTTGCAAGAATTTTAATATATTATACACTTTAATACAAAACCTCTTCGATTCATTAATTCAAATAAGTGTATTCAGCTTTTCCAAATCCTTTTAGAGCTACTTATACTAATCAGGTACATCATACAGGTAGGTAATCAGTAATACCACCCATACAAGTGTACCACCCTAAATTAATTTTACAATTGGCCTTTCTATTATTTACAATATGTCCTTATGTATGTTTAAATGTTACAGCTATATATAGAACAATTTTCAGCTATATAAAATTAGTTTCACAATATTGCCTATCTAATTTACAATGTGTCTTTTTGTACTTGAAAGCCGACAAAGGTAACAAAGTAGTAATTCTGGATAAATCGGACTACTACAAAAGGGTCAATACTCTCATTACCAAAACGGACCGTATGCGAAATTGTCCAGAAACCCGTTACCAAAGATGATTGCAGAAGTAAAAGACGTCCTAAAGAAATGCGACAACATACTTACCCCTCAACTGAAACGGAAGTTACAAGTTTCCAACCCAACGGTGTCAGAACTATATTGCCTCCCAAAAATCCACAAACCGGGAAAATCAATGCGCCCCATCGTGTCAGCTATTGGAGCTCCTACCTACCAAATAGCGAAGTGGCTCACTAAGGAATTTGAAATCTTGTCTATTGCGGAACCAGATTTTAGTATGAAAAACTCTTTAGAGTTCATACAACATACAAAAAACATGGTTCTGCAAGAAGGTGAGATTTCGGTTTCTTTTGATGTTAGTTCATTATTTCCTAGCGTCCCAATTCCACAGACCTTGCAATACCTCAGGGAACTACTAGAGAAAAATAATTTCAATAACAACGAAATCGATGAACTCGTTTCTTTTACCAATTTGTGTATGAAACAAAATCGTTTCAAGGTAGAAGGTTGCTATTATGAACAACAGGAAGGAACGGCCATGGGAAATCCCCTGTCCCCCTACCTGGCAGACCTGTTCATGAGCAGATTCGAAATGGAAACCAAAGAAAAGTCGAAGTATTTTCCTAGGATTTGGCTAAGGTATGTGGATGGTATTTTCGCGGTATTCGATACCAAAAAACCGAATATCGAGGACTTTGTTTCCTTTTTAAATAATAGATGTCCATCAATAAAATTCACGTATGAATTAGAAAATAAGGGACAACTACCATTTCTTGACGTTTTGGTAATGAGGAGCAAAGATGAAGGGTTAGAATACGATATATTTAGAAAAGAAACAAGCACGTACAGGTATATTCCTGACAGTTCACATCAGTGTGGACAGCACAAACGTGCTGGGTTGAATTTTTTGGTGCATCGTCTTTTGACTTTCCCTTTAACACATGATAGGTTCACATAAAAAACGTACAATAAAGGAAATAGCAGCCACTAACGGTTTCCCGAGGGGTATTGTAGATGACATAATTAGGAAAGAGAAGTTTAGGTTAAGAATGAACGAAATCTCGACTTTCAGAAAGGACAAAAACCAAGATAAATACATCTCAGTTCCATACCACCAATATACGAAGAACTTTGGAAAGATTTTCAAGGAACTAGGTATGAAGGTGGTTTTTAAAACAAGTCATACACTGCAGAACCTTTTGGGAAGTCCAAAAGTCAAAGTCGAGAATTCGGAAAAGTCTGGAATTTACGAAATTGAATGTAAGGACTGCCATGCAAAATATTATGGACAGACAAAAAGATCTATTGAAGTGAGATATAAGGAACATATAGCACACTTAAAATATGGAAGATTTGAGAAATCAGCAGTCGCTTATCATATTTTGCAACGAAACCATTCCATGGACTCCAGTTCTTTAAGATTAGTTAGACAAGTTAATATCAACAGGCAACTAGATGCCTATGAGAATGTGGAAATAAGTAAACGTAATAATATTATGAATAATGATAACGGACCAATACCAAATAGCAAACTATATAGCTTGTTGAAATAATATTGTTGGGTTTACTGATTACTACAAAAAGACACATTGTAAATATATTTAGATAGGCAATATTGTGAAACTAATTTTATATAGCTGAAAATTGTTCTATATATAGCTGTAACATTTAAACATACATAAGGACATATTGTAAATAATAGAAAGGCCAATTGTAAAATTAATTTGGGGTGGTTCACTTGTATGGGTGGTATTACTGATTACTGTATTAGTGTATGATGTACCTGATTAGTATAAGTAGCTTTAGTTTTGAGTAGTCATTAGTTTTATCTTCCTCTTGAAGATGATCCCTTGGTGATCGAAACACGTGTCGAGGTGTAAAAATAACGATTTGGTGTTGGGAAAAAACTTATGTGTTGATTTTAGAGTGTTTTTATATTGATACGAACACTGCATTTTCATGTGTTCTTCATTGGTGGACAAATCCTATATAAACATATTTTGTTGCCATTGAATCATGTGCTTGTGTTAGTGGTGGAATTGTGGATTTTGTAAAGTTCTGAATAACAGCTCAAAACAACGATAAAAATAAAAGGAATACAACAATAAAAATAAATTAGCGCTCCGAAGCGACTTCATTGATTCCAGAGGCGCATTTGCATTTTCAGCTGCAGGAAAACTTGCAGCACCACATCATCTGAAGATCTTGATCTAACAATGTCCTCTTTCTTATAAAACAAAATGTAGGGTGTCTCCAGAGGCTCCAATAAATTCAATGCATCGCCAGAACACTTCGTGACACGACTATCGTCAAACTTAAACCAGTCCGTTTCGTCTTTGACCAAGGCGTAATAATAACCAAATTCAACGCCAGCTTCAACTACCGACAAAAGGAATGTAGACCAGTTGGGATTGGCAAGCAGTTTATCTCTAATTATTTGATTGTGAAATTCTCTGCTTTCATTTATCCTTAGTTTGCAGCTGTTGCGAGCATTAACGAACCTATTTCGGTTTTCGACACTAGGATTTTTGCGCCACACAGACACTTTGATTCATTTCAATTCATAGATAGGGAGCGCTCAGTAAAACACCCTATAGATTCCACCATCTTCTAATGAAACACATGAACAATTATGTCATCTTGATAACAGCATTCAATATATTATGCAGGAAAGGCCTCTTTTTTTCGTCACCGTTGCTCCAGATAAGATTGATGTTTGAAGAAGAAAGTCATCTAAGTTTTAATTTTCGAATTATCACATCCTCATTTCCGACAGTGTTACTGCCCGATGAATATCTCTTTCTCTAACTTAAATTAGTTTCGAGAAGTTTCTGCAGAGATAACGCCAAATATATATTTGAAAGAAATGTTTTGTCCTTGCTCATTATTTTAGGTAACGGAAGACGCTGGATATCAATCCAAATTAAAACTATTCCGCTGAAAAACGATATTAATTGTGATTGTGATAAGAAAAAACACAAAAAATATCGTTATTCCTTACTAGCCGTGTGTTCCATGGAAGCAACTGAAGAAACAACTTTTGTAGTGAAATGTGTTCGAGAATTAGGCCTATAATTTGAAAATTTGTGATTATAATCATGAATAGTTTTTAACCACATTTCCAGCTTTATTCAAGTCACATGCCCCCATGGAATATAATTGGAGAATAACTTCTTTCGTGTTTACTCAGAATGTTGAAAATGACGAATAATGTTCAGCATATACGCCCCGCTCCGTCTGATTAATAAAATTCAACATTCATCATGAAAAAATATCGAAAAATTGATATTAAAAACAAAGGGTCGCTGATATGTATGGAAACGGTCGATTATCTCTTAAAGTAGGACAGCTATCGAAAAATGTTGAGATACAAAAGTTCAAGGGTTTTTCAAAATCTATCACAATAATTGAAAATTGATTATACAGGGTCAATCTGAAAGTCTTGAAGAAATGAAGTTGCTTTTCATTCAATCGAACAACCTGTATATTATTCCATATTTCAATTCTGTTCGATATTCTGAACAAAGTTAGTATAGCACATACCTACTTCCTAAATTCAACAGTTTTTGAGATATCGAATTTTGAAAATTAGTTTATACTACTCTCAAATTTATTAAAGAAAAAGCACAATTCATTCATATTAGGTTAACCTGTATGTATGTATGTTTGTTTGTTTGTTTGTTTGTAACTCTCAAGCTCGGGATCTGTATTTGACAGAATTACCGATATTATTGCTTGATCTATTCGCGGGCAGATGGCGCTGTAAGTAATCCCCTTGATATATCGACATTATTGCTTGATCTGTTCGCGGGCAGATAGCGCTGTACGTAACCTCATTGATATAATTCGAACTCACTTACATGTATTTCTTTATTTGAAAAAAGTATTTTTCTTTATCAGCACGCGGGCCTGCTGCCTTATTTGTAACCCTTCTTTACGTGCCTGCTGCCTTGGGCTTGGTAGCTGATTTTCGGGCTCCCTCTCCGGAATCGGAAAATATCAATGATCATTTTTCTAAACAATAAACGGCTGATTGATCCTAAAGTTTAGATGAAATAAATATAGTTTAAAAAGACTCAAAAACACGCTTTTATGGCTCCTTGTCACGTTCCTTCGACTTCTGTATCCAGCGGTGCAACAGCTTCATCAGCGAAATTGTCAAAAACACGGAAATACAATTATTTGGGAGATAATTTCATTTTTTATGCAATAGGAATCGAAACATTTGGTACCTTAGGCCCCCAAGCATTGGAGTTCATTCGTGAAATGGGCATTAGGATATCCAAAGAAACGAATGACCCAAGAGCTACCTCTTTCTTGATTCAAAAAATTAGCATTCTGATTCAAAGAGGAAATGCAGCTTCATGTTTAGGTACAATTCCCCAATCAAAAACCCTAAGTGAATTACCAATGTTTCCCAAGAACAAAATATATCGGCATGTACAGACAGTGCAAGAACTGAATTTGTGCAGTTTGGTGGAAGACTCGCAGCAAAACGGTCAAGCTTTGACAGAAAGTTGGAACTCTAAATGAGGCTGAGTTTGGTCCTCTGGATGAGCCGTCACATTCCCCAAAAGAACTAATATCTAATTCAGTTTTGAGCAGTTTTGCTTCGAATTCCTTATCCTACTAGTCCAATGAAGGGGTGAATCATCGTATCCGTGTTTACTCAGAAGAAGACAGCAGTGGCAAACGTAGTTGCAACAATAGATCGGTGATACATTCTTCAGTCAAAACTCTTGGATTCAATGGGCTAAAAAATCTAGGAAACACCTGTTTCATGAACAGTATAATCCAATGTTTGTCAAACACGGGATGGTTGCTGGAATAACTAAAAAAGGGTACATACATGGTAGATATCAATACTAGTATTTCTAGTATGGAAGGTGTTTTCATCAAAGCGTTCGCAGAAGTTATCAAGGAATTGTGGTCAGAAGATTTATCTGATAGAGTAATTAATACAGTCTACTTCAAAAATCAGATTCAAAGATTTGCCCCTCGATTCATGGGTTCTGCCCATCAAGACGCCCACGAATTCCTTCGATATCTTTTAGAAGGTTTACATGAGGACCTCAACAAAATTACTGAGAAACCTGAACTGATCTTAACTGAGATTGACGAAAAATTGAGCGATAACGGAAAAGCACGAGAGTCCTGGCAGAGATATTTGAATATGACCAACTCCAAGATTGTAGACTATTTCGTTGGTCAATTAAAATCCACTATGAAGTGCACACACTGTGGACACTCATCAATAACCTTTGATCCTTTCTGGGATTTGTCCCTTTCCATGCCACAAAGATCTGGCCAAGTGAGTTTGTCTCATTGCTTGGATTCTTTCACAAGAGAGGAAACTCTGGATGGAGATACCATGGAGATACCATGGAGAAAAACCAATGTGTTCGAGGTGCAAGCGAAGGAGAAAATGTACAAAGTCCTTATCAATCTATAAGTTTCCCCGTATTTTAGTAATTCATTTGAAAAGATTCTTTCCGACGGAAAGGTTCAGAGGCAAATTGAATGTTTCCATTGACTTTTCTTCAGATGGATTAGATATGAGCAGTTATGCAGCAGACAATGTGGCTCCTTGTCGTTATAATCTATATGCACTTTCAAATCACAGTGGGACTACTCACAACGGACATTACACAGCATATTGCAGACACCCATATAGTGGCACGTGGCATGAATACAACGATTCACACGTGTTCCCGATTTCGCCAAAATCACTTGTGAGCGATGAGGCATATGTCCTCTTTTATGAACAAGAGGGAAAAAGCAGCACCTTTGATGTGATTTTTTTTTCTTCTTTCCTTTTTTTATAATCTTAGTTTTTTGTATCGATTTGTATTCCATGATTGTTCCAAATTTCATTATTTATTGTAATATTCAAAATGTTTACAAAAATGAAAAATAAATATAGTACGGAAAAACGGTAAACCTGTGGTATGGGACTTCACTTGCGTTGACACAGTCGCGACTTCCCATCTAGCCGGAAGTTCCAAGTCTGCTTGAACTGCACCATTGTCTGGCGAGAAATTGAAAAGAAAAAATACCAAAATCTTGGTAACAACTATCTGTTCCATCCAGTGGCGGTTGAAACTTTTGGTGTTCATGGCCCGGAGTCTCTGTTATTCGTTCATGAACTCGGAAGGAGAATAGGCCAAGCAACGAAAGATCACCGTTTTACCTCTTTTTTGATAGAAAGAATTAGTATTGCTATTCAACGTGGCAATGCTGCTTCAGTCCTTGGAACTATTCCTCCTTCACATAATCTTGATGAGATCATGCATTGCCCTAATTTCAGTACGGAACTGAAACAAGCCGAGATATGTAGATATTCATCGGTCTCCTACCAAGGTTAATTCACAAGTGATTGATCCACCTTCTTCTTTTTCAGTGCGGTCAGTGGACTCAGGTCATTCTTGGCCCCCAAATATGACTTGCAATCCTCGTAGAACTGGTACCCTTTCAGTGGAAGAGCTTCTTGAAGCAAGAGCCGAATCGATCCCTCTACGAAACCCTTCTTCACTTGGAAGGATCGACCGCAGCTTGAGAAATGGTTCTTATGGAGATTATGTGAAACATGTTCTTCCTTACGAATCAGTGGATAGTTGTCCTGAAAATCTAGAAAAGAAAATTGGATTGGATAATTCAGGAAACACTTGCACATGAATAGCATTTTACAAGTGTTGTTCATGACGCAGAATTTCAAGAACGAGGTTTTAATGATGAACGAGAACGGGCATGTATCCTACTTATTCATTGAACTCAAAGTCCACTAGATACTCGTTAGGGCTACAAGAGGATTGTTCCGAATTCTTGGGGTTCTTGTTGAATACTCTTCGTGAGCAAAACAATAACAAAATCAATACTCCTGACTGCTCTGGACTGAATGTTTCCGTACAGTGCATCTCGTGTTTGTAAATCTTTTGCTGGAAAAATCCTCATTTATTTACTTTGTAATAAATGTTCAAGAGGTATCGAAATTTTATGTGAATTTCTGGAACTTCATCTAGCTAATTGTTAAATCATCTCAAAATGGAACTTTTAACAGGTGATGATTGACTGTATTGCCAAACATGCGCCAAACTAACTGGCTGTTATAAGGAAACAAGTATAGCTGAGTTGTTTAAAAAACTAAGAAACACGCACTTTGTGCTATATTTTTTGTATATCATGTGCCCGTCGCTTTTTTCACAATATACCAGTATTTTTCGTTCGTTATTGTTTTGAGCTTATTAAAAAAAATATATTTTCAACTTTTTAGTTCGATGTTCTTTAAAAGCATGTTTTTAATTTTTTTAAACTATAATTATTTTAATTGAAGTGGTTATATTTTTAGAAGTGATTAATTATTGGGAAAGACAATTTTTGGCTTTCTACTACTATGTCATCGATGACATAAGCAGATCAAGCTTATTCCGTGACATTGAAAAATCGTAATTCATGAATGAATTGTGTGTATTTTCTATAATGTTATCCAATTCGGTACTGAAGAGCCTCAAGGCAAGTGTCTGACGGCGAAACATCGATGTATACCAGTGAGGATGACAGTGTTCCATGTAAGTGCAATTTGTTACCATTCATTTGAAGTAGAACTCATGTGAATGATATCTGATTTTTATTCCACAACGAATGTTTGAAATACAAACTGAGAAGAGAAATGTATCTTCTGTATAATTCAGTGTTCATATAGGAGTATTTGTTTCGAAAGATTTTTTTCTTTCGTGTAATTCAATGTTTATATGAAAGCAGCTGTTTCAGGAGGACTTTCTTTCAGTTTGTGTCCGAAAGTTACTACTTTGCATGATCTACATATCCATGTAAAGAGTTACTTATTTTCAAATTGATTAATTTCTTCCTTTCTTTGGAAAATTCCCTCATCTTTTTTTTGTATCAAGATGGAGTAGTAGAAACCCAAAAACTTTCCAAAAACTTTCCCATATATTTATTTATTATGAAAGTCACACGAGTTGGAGTATGTTTATATGATTACAATTTAATTATAATTTCCACACAGAAAATAAAAAACATAATTGTTCAGGGTTGACAGAAATGAATGAAACGATAAAATTCATTTTTTAATGAACGTCCAGGATATTCAAAATTTTATGAAAACAATAGTTATGCCGGGAAAAAAAGAGAGATAATAAGTTTCAATGAACAAAAATAAACAACGGAATTCTAAAGTGCTCAAAGTGTTTATCATCCACCTCCTGACAGTAACGAATTCGCTGAACAAAATTTTGTAGTGAATCTAAAATCATATGAGGAGTAATGGTAGAAATTCCAAGACTTATTCTTTTTTGCAACTCTTCGATACCTGGCGGCCTATTTTTGTGGGGTCATATCGGGACCCCTAGCTGGCCATTCAATTGCTCCTCTGAGTTTCATCTAGATATGCCCGTTTCCCACGTCCAGAATGTGGAGGAGCCCAACCTTGTTGAAACCATATTTGTTCTGCCGGCAAATTGGGATTGTTATTATTCGGGAATAATCGTCTAAGCTCTGGAATGATATGGTGTTGTAAAAGTAATAAATATCGTTCAGAGGTTAAATTTTTGTTCATAAAATAGGGTCCTATGACCTGTCTACCAATAATGCCACACCAGTCATTCACTTTTTATGGCCTTTGAGTGTGAACTTCCTCCATCCAATATGGATTTTGGTCTTGCCAATACCTACTGTTGTGTAGATTTACGTGTCCGTTCAAACAAAATGTAGATACGTTAGAAAAAAATATACAGGGTGTTCTTTAAACACATGTTAATATTTAAGGAGGTAATTCTTAGACCCATTTTAAGGAAAAAACGTCCTATGGACGTATGTCTTAAACGCCTTAACTTTTGAGATACAGGGTGGCGAAGGTTTAAAAAATAATCAGTTTTTTAATAATAACTGAGATAGTTTTTTAGACATCTTTGGCATATTTCGTATATATGTTCCATGCCTCAAGGCGCATTTTCTGATGTACAATTTTCTTAATTTTCTCTGCCAGTGGCGTACGTACGAGTTTTGAAATGTATATTTTTGCCGAAAAAAATACTACGCCACTGCTTTATCTTGAATTGAAAATTATTTTCAAAATCTCCATACATTTTTGAGCACATTTGATATGCAGGGTTTTCTTGGTCCGACGCATGGTTTTCGCTCAAAAAATTAAAAATCGCTTTACTTAAGGATAAATTCCTTAAAAACCTGATGCGGTATCGTGCATCGATTGAAAGCAAACTAAGAGATCAGATTTGTTGCAGAATAATTGAGGATCTAAAAGGTATTTGTTTGTTGTCAGATGCACTGTTCTCAATTAAAATTACGTCATAACGCAGCACCGCTTAATAATTTTTGAAAACATAAATTTAGTTATCCTGGAATAAATGACGTGTAGCAGAATTTATTCACTGCACCTCTTGGAAATATGGAGTTTGTGTACCCACCATAGCAATAAAAAACGAATTCTCTGTATGTACAAACGTCAGTTGGTTTGAAGTAAGGTGTTGGTGTTAAAAAGTGTCACAGCGCGTTTTGATTGATTTTGAAGTGTTATTGAAGTTATTTTGGTAGTCCGCTGTTTTCCTGAATATCAGTAAATATGGTAAATTATACGAATGCGGAAATGGCGCAAATGCATTACGTATATGCAGAAGCCAGGCGCATTTATCAGGAAAGATATCCTAATCGTGCCTTACCAGATAGCCGAACCTTTTCAAATATTCATCGTCGACTTGGGGAAACTGGTAGTTTCAAGAAAGGGACTCCGGAAGGTAGACCTCGTGTAGTAAGAACTCCTGAAATTGAGGAAGCGGTGCTGCAAGAAATTGAGGAACATCCTGAGACGAGTACGAGGAAGATCGCTAGAACTCTGGATATTTGTCATCAAATTGTTTGGCGTATTTTGGTTGATTTTTTGTTATACCCATACCATATTTCAAGAGTGCAGGCATTACTCTCCAGAGATTTTCCACAGCGTGTGAACTTCAGTCTGTGGTATCTACAAAGTATTGCACTAAATCCGCAGTTTGAGACACAAATTTTGTTCACAGACGAAGCAAATTTTTCTCGGAATGCCATTCAAAATTTCTATAACAATCATGTGTGGGCTGAAGAAAATCCCCATGCAATAACCGAAACCCATTTCCAACACCATTTTTCGGTTAATTTATGGGCAGGAATTATAGGTGATCATCTAATAGGCCCATTTTTTCTACCAGGAAGCCTTGATGGTCGTTCTTATTTACACTTTCTCGAAGAAGACTTACCTGGGTTATTGAAAGATGTGCCACTTGCGTTAAGGAATCGAATATGGTACATGCACGATGGCGCCCCTGCTCATTTCAGTGTAATTGTCCGAAACCATTTAAATACAGTTTATCCTGATCGTTGGATAGGTTGCGAAGGACCTCAGCAATGGCCAGCAAGATCCCCCAATCTCAACAGTTTAGATTTTTTATGGGGTCACTTTAAAACTCTTATGTATGAAACTCCCGTTAATACTTCAGAAGATTTAAGAGAGCGAATAGTTGCCTCGTGTGAAACTATACGAAATACGCCGGAAATATTTGAACGGGTGCGTAATTCCATGCGTAGAAGGGCGGAAGCATGCATACTAAGTGCAGGTGGCCACTCCCAACAATTTTTATAATCAGTTTTGGTATTATTACTAATTAACAAATTTGTGCTATTCGTTTAGACTTACTGTCACAAAATAAAATAAAACTCGTTTTTGTGAAAAATTTATTTTTTTGCAGATTATGTTTTCAAATATTATTAGGGAATCGGTAATGCGTTATGAAGCAATTTTCAGATTCTCATTCATTTTAGAATTGATCTAATTTCTCAATTTGCTTTCTGTCGATTTTTATTTTTTTGAGTAAAAATCATGCGTCGGACAAAGAAATACCAGGAGGTCAAATTTTCTCAAAAATAAATGAGGATTTTAAAAATGATTTTATTTTGAAAAGAAAGCATTAGCGTAGTACCTTTTCCCCAAAAATATTCAATGCGAAATCCGTAGGGATGCCACTGTTTGAAAAAATACAAATTTGTGTACATCAGAAAATGCGCCTTGAGGCATGAAACATATGTACCAAATATGCCAAAGATGTCTACAAAATTATCTCAGTTATTTTTAAAAAACTGATTATTTTTGAAAACTTTGCCACCCTGTATCTCAAAAATTAAGGCGTTTAGGACATACGTCCATAGAAAGTTTTTTTCTTAAAATGGGTCTAAGAATTACCTCCTCAGATATTAGCATGTGTTTAAGGAACACTCTGTATAGAAAAGAGAATTGAAACTTTCCATGATTTTTACCACTTTTATTTGTAAGTAACGTTACTGCAGTTTTCATTTCAAATTTCAAACTCATACATTGAACTAAAAATGATGGATTACATTAGCCCTTATATAACACCACTGTAGGTGATAATTGAGGTACTAAGCCTAATTGAGTACCTAATTTTGTTCACTTGTGACAATGTTGATATGATTTTTTTGGAAATGTGGAGGATATAAAAGCTTATAAAGGAGATCGAGCTCTCTGACACATGTCACGATAGAAGTGGCAGTAACAATTAATTATTGTTTTGTTGTCTTGTTTATTGAATCAAAAATACACGAATATTGTGCAATTGGTGTTGATATTAATTGACCTCTCAGCAAGCACTGCGTTTTGTAAACCAACCCTGCTCAACATTTTCAACCGCCCCAAACTACCAAGTATCTCATCCCGAAATATATTTTTCGCACAGAATTGAACTGAAATTGATTCAAAAGAGACAAAATCTCACAGGATGAGCTCTAAAGCTGATAATATCTACTATTAGGACCAATTTCGTTTCCAAAGAACGTAGAAAATATTCAGTGCTCTGCACAAAAGGTGTCTAAACTTTTAAATTCGAATGTGAATCTACCCTTTAAATATACGCTTTGTCCTCTGTCCCTTCGAGTCCTTTTTCGTAACTTTCGTGTTATATACGAGGTCTGGGAAATAATTTTCGTTCCCATATTACACCTGATTAATATTCCTGGTAGAATAATATTTATTTCATCGTAATTAGCGCCATTTGAATTAGTGCACGTTTGCCAACGTATCTGTGTCTGTAGAGGAAATGTGAGTGTAGGCCTACAGCACTTAGGCCACATGTGACTCATTTTACATCCTCCCGAGGTGATATCGTCCTAGGTCATTGTCCATCCTGTCCCTTAGAGGAAGGTGGACAGGTCACTCGGAGACATCTCCTTCATATCGGCAGGTAGGACATGCCTGACAGTTTCATCTTCTTGATCACACATTCTTCATAGAGGTGTGTCCACTAGCTCCATATTATGAAGGTGTTTCTTTAATTGACAGTAGAAAGTCAGAAATCCTTCTGTTAAGCGTAGATTTTTCCTGATCATCGCCAGATATTTCTTCGGCGCCAGCTTCCCTGACAAGCTGCATCATTTGATTATATCCCATCTCTTCAGAGATTGAGCATGGGAGTGACGTTTGGCTAGTTCCGCAGTTGTCGAAGTCATCAGACCGTAGATCGGTCCTGAAATTCTTAGTCCAGCCGCTACCTTGGCTAAAGAACCGGCATTGCTATTACACAGTGAAAATAAAAATCTCAAAGTGAAGAACATTATCTCGATTTGAAGAAATCTTGCTCTCATATATTCATGAAGAAATATTTTTTAAAACTGAGAATCATATTCTCTCAAGTTGAATTTGAATCATTATTTCAAATGTACTGAATAAACGCTTCTTTTGAGTAAAAAAAAATCCACCAAGATTGTGCATACATTTCGAAAGAAATAATCATATTAAATGGTGAGGTTAACCGTCAGAATTGTAGATACTGGGCAAAAGAAAATCTCCACTAGATGCGTGAGCATCATACACAATACCCTCAAAAGGTAAATGTATGGGCTGGAATTGTACGAAATCGAATCATTGGACCCTACTTTATCGAAGGATAAACGGGGCAAAGTACCTTGAGTTTTTAAGGGGGTATCTCGTACCTACTTTACGTAATTCATTTCCCAGCAGACGTAATCCTGGAGGTTTTGATGAAAGTTTATGGTTTCAACAGGATAGTGCACCTCCACATTATGCTGTAGATGTTAAAAGGTACGTAGATGAAATTTTTACGAACAGGTGGATTGGTAGACGTGGACCCACTGAATGGCCAGCGAGGTCACCAGATTTAAATCCTTTGGATTATTTTCTGTGGGGCCATCTGAAGAATGTTATTTATAAAAAGAAACCAGCAAATATTGAAGATGTACAAGTGAAAATTCGAACAGAAATAAACAATATTACGCAAGAAACCATACACAAGGTTCAACAAGAATTTGTACACCGTTTGGGTTACTGTCAAATACAGCAAGGGCTGCAGTTCGAACATTTAATATAAAGTCATGTATTCCAGCATATTCCGTCCGCTAGACAAAAAGTATTTTTGATAATATTGTTAATTTACCTAATAAAGAATGTTACGCGTTACTTTATTAGCACACACACAACTACTGTATTTTTGTCCACCCTGTACCAATTGGAATCAACATGTGATACATTTTTGGAATCTGCTCAGCTAGAGTAATCCGAAAATTGAGACAAAATGGAGGTATTCCATTTAAAAAAAAAGACGGTGACGTCATTACTCGAACGTAGTTCACCCTGTATATTAGATTATTATTTTAAAATACGGTAAATTAACATAAAAAATCGACGTGTTTCAGGATTATTCCTTAAAATGACCTGTTTAGCTAAAAATGAATTCGTTCCATATTTTACGGACACAGTGCATAAATTGGATCAATGTATTTATTCAAATATATGAACATATTCATATAACAATATGTAATTTGATTTTACTTCTTGATTTTCACACATCCCATTAGGATAAATTTTTAGAATATGACAGAAACTTCCTAGCACCAAATTGACTTTCTCAGTCAGCACTTGGCAATTTCTCAAATATTAATTCCTGGCAAGTATCATCAACTGTTCTGTGCCTTTCAGGGTCAAAATATATTGAGCAGTCCCTCTACGTTCTCATTGATTGCACGGGCAACGATGAGCATTTAGAGCCAGTGAAAAGGTTTATTCTGAATAGAAACGGTGTTCAATTGAGTTGATTTCAATTGCAAATTCGGGGTATTTAAATAGTTCTTATTTGAGACAGCTT
Source organism: Leptinotarsa decemlineata (assembly GCF_025532065.1). NCBI lineage: Eukaryota > Metazoa > Arthropoda > Insecta > Coleoptera > Chrysomelidae > Leptinotarsa > Leptinotarsa decemlineata. Next base: position 776,979 of record NW_027412572.1, on the reverse strand, counting down.
GCTTTTTCGAGTTTTCTGTAGCAGTCAGCATTCATTTGGTGCTCTCCCTCGATTATTGAAACCCTTATGGGCTATTACATTGATTAGAATCTAATCTCGCGGAAATTGTTACGACTCCTAGCAGGTGAAAAGGAGTTTAGTTGTGGTGAATTTTTTATTTCGCTTTTGTTGGATAGTGGAAACCATGAATGAAAGGCACAGTGAGATTTGAATATTGGTTGTTTTTTTCAGAACTTATACGGTGTGACCAACTTGAAAGCGGGACACCTCCCTGAAATTTGCATCATTTCTTCGATTTCGAAGAACTTCATTTCGAATAGTAGAGCTCAAAAAACTTTGCTTTGGAAACAAGTATCGTTTTCTTTTTACAAAAACTAAGGCCCGCTGAGAATATTCTTATAGGATAAAATAAAAGAAATCGTATCAATAGTTTTTAGGAAAAATTCAAAATCACCATTGGACTGGGTACCCTCTCAAATGGTGGTATACATTTGAAACAATTGAAAAACAATATTCAAAAATTATTCTATACAGAAACAACAACAACATCCATGAAATTTTTGTTCTTTCAACAAATCCGCCATTCATTGCAATGCACTTGTTACACCTTCTTCTGATATTCAATATAACTTTTCTCAGTTGTTCTGTTGTAATTTCTGCAGCTTTTGCATTTCACGGTCTGGACTTGTCAACTTTTTACTTCACAGTACCCCAAAGAAAAATGTCTATCGGTGTCAAGTCCGGCGTACTTGGCGACCACTCAATGTTTGGACTATTTCGACCTATCTATAGATTTTCATTATCATTTTTCAGCCATTCCCTTACAAAAACTCATTTCTCAAAAAGTCTTGAAGTATAATTCAATTCAGATTACTTTCGAAGAATAACGGATCGATAATCTCATCATTTACCTCCAACAACAATAGCAACACATTTACACTCATTCAGGACGTATTACCAAGTTCAGTTTTGTATTGATAATTATAATTTGAAAACAATCTGAAACAATGTTCCTGCCAATAAAAACAACTGAAAAACTGGCGCCTAATTACTTGCTCAAGCTGGTTAATTGTGCCTGCATAAAAGAGTGTACTAATCGATGTACCAGGTCATCACTTGTTGATGACAATGATGATGCTGATATCATGATCGGTCAATTAAATGCTATCGATAGTAATCCCGATGGAAATGAAGACGACCTTAATGATTATCATGATTATCCAATAGGAGTTCAAGAATACTGTGAACCGATACTTGAAGAAGTCGAAGAGGAGGAGGTTCAAGGAACATCGCGACAAGAAAATCCAGAAGAAACTACTAAAACGATCTGAAAGATTACAAAAAAAAAATTAATTATTAAGAAACTTTCAACTGTATCAAGCATGATTTATTAGATTTCAAAATAACTTTCAGTGTGTTTTTGATTTTGTGAATTCCCTGAAAACTTGAAAAAAAAAAGTTTTTTAATAAATAACACTCGATAATTGACTAAATAATAGGGCTACAACTTTAGTGAAAGGCTTAAATTGTTAATAAATTCATAATCAACCAGATTTCGAGCATGTTTGTCATATCTGCAATAGTTTAAAAGTTATTATAATTATAAAAGCGAAGGAGCGGCATCAAGGCATCACAATATTAAGAGTATTATGAAAAACAGAAAAAAAAACACATAGCTACTTTCATTACAGAATGGAGTATTGAAAAAATGAAATAAAAAAATTATTCTGTTTGAAAAAAAATCTGTTTAAAATATGTTTTTCCGTTAATCAGCTGTCGCCTCCATACGAACGACAACTCTCAGAAGTTGAGATACTTCTGCGAGCTAAGGACTAACGAGGTCTTACCTTTTAACATGTGATTCCTAACACTGTTGCAGAAACATCCCAGCTTCAACCAGATAAATTCTCTCGAGAAAAATATCTGGAAGATTCCCTGTTGGAATCCCGTTTCCTCTTTGTTATTAATAATCAAAAACGTTAAAGAGTGAAAAATTTAATTGAAGCAATGAAAAAAAATACTTCAGATTGATTCGTATACTCATTATTCAAAGGAACATAAAAATAATTTTTCATACTTTTCAACTCTATTTGTTAAAAAAATTGTTATAAACGAATGTATTGTTTACAAGATATTTGAAATCTTTTTGAAGATATTCAAATCAGTGAAGAATATTGTTATTTTGAAAATGAAATCGTTTCTGGAAAAAAATTTTTCATTGCTTCAAAACGCATTTGTTTCATTGCTTGAAAACGCATTTGTTGATTAACGATTTTTTTAAACTTAATAAGAATATCAAGGAACGATTTTTTTGAATCATAATTTCTATTTCTCTTTGATATTCCTGTTTTTTGTAATTTATATTTTCTGTATATATTCAATAAACAATTTGTTTTATACAAATTAATTTTCACGATATATTTTTTCAAATACTACAAAAACACAAACACAACCATGTGTCATTTTTTGTGTAAAAAAATATAAAAAAATTGTTGAAAAATAGATAACACAACACATAAAGTGACACATGCATGGGTGTTTTTTAGGTAGTAATGAAAAAATATATTGTACAAATTAATTTGTTTGAAACAAATTGTTCATTGGATGAATAGAGAGAATATAAATTAAAAAAAGTTTGTTCTTCAGAATATCAAAAAGAAAGAGAAATTATCATTGAAAAAAATCGTTCTCTTTCATATTTAGTAGCAAAAAAAATTATGATCAACAAATACGTTTGTAAGCTCTAAAGAAATTTTTTTAAGAAACGAATTTATTTTGAAAATCATAATATTCATTATTGATTGAAATCTTTACAGAAAAATTCCGAATATCTTATAAACAATACATTTTTCATAACAATTTTTCAAACAAAGAGAGCTAAAAAAAGATACGAATAAATTTAAATTAAAAATTTTTTTAATCTGAAGAGAGGGAAATTTCCCCCTCTTCAAATATTTTTTTTAGAATTTCGGATATCTTTAATATTTTCCTAGATGTTTACAAAAAACTTAACCCCCCCCCCTTTGTTTTGCTAAATTGTTTATAACTTTTGCAATTTTATCAAGCCCATCTTGAAGTTTTTCTAAAAGTTGCTTGAATCGAATGAGCCCTAGATCATAATTTTCGGTGCCCTTGGACCAAAAAAAAAGATATTGTGGTCCAGACGATGAAGGCAGAACTTGCGGAAAAACAGCCACATTTGCAGAAAAAGAAAATACTGTTCCAACAAGACAACGCACCATCTCACACCTCAGCGTTTTCCATGGCGAAAATCCATAAATTGCGAAAAAGGAGAAATAAAAGTTTCTTTTTTTTTCCACTCGTATTTGTAAGTAACATTACTACAGTGTTTTATTCCACGAATTGCGGTTCAAACTGCTTGATCATCCACCTTACTCACCAGATCTAACCCCAGGCGACTTCTGTTTGTTCCTTCATCTGAAAATTGCGGCTAGAGGACGAAGATTTTCGTCAAATGAAGAGGCAATCACCCTTGTGAATAATTATTTTGCAGAGATTAACGCCGAGTACTATTTGTTCGGGTTGCAGTGAGGGGAACATCGCTGTGAGAAGTGTGCAGAGTTGAAAGGATTTATATCAATAAACTACCAGTTTTGACCAAAAATTAACACCTGAAAAAGTTCTGTCTTATGAATCATAATGAATTTCTCTCTTTATTTGGCAAAATTAAATAAAGAATTCAAAGTTATGACGACGGCTTTGGTATAGTCTGCCGCCTGACGCAAATAAATCTGAATTACGCTTTAACTTTTACCGCTGAACGGGATAAAAATTTATGTAAATCTCTAAATGAGGAAGAGAGAAACGATGAGGGAAAATAGGATTATTTCCCTTCGAATAAACGTCACAGGATTCTGAAATAGGTACTTTGGAAGGCAAATTATCAAAGCAAAATACACTTCGAATGTCTGCGGGTGAATAGCTAGATATTGGGAATATCACTCGTTCAAGCTTTCAAAATGCATAATGGCAGTGACTATCATTTTTCAGTTTTTTTTTTCTCGATAATTATTTATGGTGTCTTTTTGGTATGAAATCTTATACAATCTGAAAAATGAACAATGTTGAATCAATCGAAAATATGCTGTAATAGAGGGCGAACTTAAAATTTACTTTGTAATATAAACTACTGAAGATTTATTTGTTGTATTCATACATTTTCACTACGAATTGAATAATCAATGGTTGATGTTTCGAAAAATAATACTTTTTCGTTTTCGAAACCCAAAAAAAATCACGACTCAATTGAAAAAAAGGTAGAAGCACTAAAGCTTAAGAAGTTGAGAAAGGAAAATACAGTTACCTATCTACGGAACTTTAGCAAATTTCCGTAGCGTTCAGGAACTTGCAGTTGCATTTCAAGGAATGGTTTGAACGCGAATCATTTTTACTCAGTCTGAGTTTTGAGATATTTCGACAACACTGTCCCACATAAACTCTGTTACACTGTGAACACTTGAGCTTATGAACTCAATTGGCAAAATCTGTGGTTGGGATATGAAATTATAAGCACCCGTACTAATATATGTGGCTGGAAATACCTATTCACTATAGGTTAAACGTGGAATTATCAAGACTATTTGGTGTTTAACTTTTTTATAGAATCTTGAGTAGATTGACGTGTTGATAATCGTTTTCTCATCAACAATACAGATTTAGGGAGAAATAAAATTGGAAATATTAGACTTACTTTCCAATACCCCATAAAGAAATGATATCCGATGATGTGCGTCGATCAAAATCACACAACTTCCATAATTTCTTGAGTAGATTAACTTGGTTATAACAGTTTTTTTGTCATCTAAACAGATTTCGAAAAAGAAATTGTTGAAACAATCAGACTTATCGTTTGTTTGAAGGTGATTGACAATGTTTCGTGATGAGTTTCACTAGTTCGGACTTCCATTGTCTACTATAAAATGATTTGAAATCCCTGAAACAAGTAAAAAAGATTAATTAAAAAAGAATAGTTGAAAATAACAATTATATTAAGCAACAATAAACCTGAAATGAAATGATAGTGAAATAACCTACAAGTAAAAATATAATAATTGAAAATTAAAGGAATGAAAAAAGAAAATAATAAAAATAAAAAGTGTAGAGATTCCAAGTCACGTTAGTTCACGACGTTTCGATTGTTGGTATCTACAATCGTCATCACCCGAAGACGATTTGGATTTGGATTGGATTTGTTTAAGACAGTTAATTCACCTCAGTTACTTTGGCAATAAAGTTCAGCAATATTTCGTATTTTCTATTCTCTTTCCCGAAACAGTGAAAAATGTATTTTGAAGGCATCATGAATATTTGAAATGACGAAAACTATAGAAAATAGTGAAAACTGAACGAAAAATCCGAGCAGGGGGCGGTATACTTCTGTCAACATTTTAATCAGACACCCTGCCACCTTCATATTTTGTTATAGTGTTAACAAAAGGAAACGAAGAAATATAGCAGTGACGAAATCAAAAAACCGGCCGTCGGAGGCGGTACAAATTTACCAATATTTTTAATAGAGTCTCTGCCACTTTCATATTTCGTTATAGTGGTGACAACTGGAAATAAAAAAATATGTCAGAAATCAAATAAAAAAACCGGTCGTCGGGGGCGGTACAGATCCAGCAATATTTTTATTAGAGACTCTGCCACCTTCATATTTTGGTATTGTGTTAAGAAATAGAAATAAAGATCCATGTTAGAGGTGAAATCAAAAAACCGACCGTCGGGGGTGGTACAGATCCAGCAATATTTTTATTAGAGACTCTGCCACCTTCATATTTTGGTATAGTGTTAAGAAATGGAAATGAGGAAATATGTCAGGTTTGAAATCAAAAACCGGCCGTCGGGGGCGGTACAGATACAGCAATATTTTTATTAGAGACTCTGCCACCTTCATATTTTGGTATAGTGCTAAGAAATGGAAATGAAGAAATATGTCAGGTGTGAAATCAAAAAACCGGCCGTCAGGGGCGGTACAGATCCAGCAATATATTTATTAGAGACCCTGCCACCTTCATATTTTGGTATAGAGTTTAGAAATGGAAATGAAGAAATATGTCAGGTGCGAAATCAAAAAACCGGCCGTCGGGGGCGGTACAGGTCCAGCAATATTTTTATTAGAGACTCTGCCACCTTCATATTTTGGTATAGTGTTAAGAAATGGAAATAAAAAAATATGTCAGGTTTGAAATCAAAAAACCGGCCGTCGGGGGCGGTACAGGTCCAGCAATATTTTTATTAGAGACTCTGCCACCTTCATATTTTGGTATAGAGTTTAGAAATGGAAATGAAGAAATATGTCAGATGTGAAATCAAAAAACCGGCCGTCGGAGGCGGTACAGGTCCAGCAATATTTTTATTAGAGACTCTGCCACCTTCATATTTTGGTATAGTGTTAAGAAATGGAAATAAAAAAATATGTCAGGTTTGAAATCAAAAAACCGGCCGTCGGGGGCGGTACAGGTCCAGCAATATTTTTATTAGAGACTCTGCCACCTTCATATTTTGGTATAGAGTTTAGAAATGGAAATGAAGAAATATGTCAGGTGCGAAATCAAAAAACCGGCCGTCGGGGGCGGTACAGGTCCAGCAATATTTTTATTAGAGACTCTGCCACCTTCATATTTTGGTATAGAGTTTAGAAATGGAAATGAAGAAATATGTCAGATGTGAAATCAAAAAACCGGCCGTCGGAGGCGGTACAGGTCCAGCAATATTTTTATTAGAGACTCTGCCACCTTCATATTTTGGTATAGTGTTAAGAAATGGAAATAAAAAAATATGTCAGGTTTGAAATCAAAAAACCGGCCGTCGGGGGCGGTACAGGTCCAGCAATATTTTTATTAGAGACTCTGCCACCTTCATATTTTGGTATAGAGTTTAGAAATGGAAATGAAGAAATATGTCAGGTGCGAAATCAAAAAACCGGCCGTCGGGGGCGGTACAGGTCCAGCAATATTTTTATTAGAGACTCTGACACCTTCATATTTTGGTATAGAGTTTAGAAATGGAAATGAAGAAATATGTCAGGTGCGAAATCAAAAAACCGGCCGTCAGGGGCGGTACAGATCCAGCAATATATTTATTAGAGACCCTGCCACCTTCATATTTTGGTATAGTGTTAAGAAATGGAAATAAAAAAATATGTCAGGTTTGAAATCAAAAAACCGGCCGTCGGGGGCGGTACAGGTCCAGCAATATTTTTATTAGAGACTCTGCCACCTTCATATTTTGGTATAGAGTTTAGAAATGGAAATGAAGAAATATGTCAGGTGCGAAATCAAAAAACCGGCCGTCGGGGGCGGTACAGGTCCAGCAATATTTTTATTAGAGACTCTGCCACCTTCATATTTTGGTATAGTGTTAAGAAATGGAAATAAAAAAATATGTCAGGTTTGAAATCAAAAAACCGGCCGTCGGGGGCGGTACAGGTCCAGCAATATTTTTATTAGAGACTCTGCCACCTTCATATTTTGGTATAGAGTTTAGAAATGGAAATGAAGAAATATGTCAGGTGCGAAATCAAAAAACCGGCCGTCGGGGGCGGTACAGGTCCAGCAATATTTTTATTAGAGACTCTGCCACGTTCATATTCTGGTATAGTGTTAAGAAATGGAAATGAAGAAATATGTCAGGTTTGAAATCAAAAAACCGGCCGTCGGGGGCGGTACAGATCCAGCAATATTTTTATTAGAGACTCTGCCACCTTCATATTTTGGTATAGTGCTAAGAAATGGAAATGAAGAAATATGTCAGGTTTGAAATCAAAAAACCGGCCGTCGGGGGCGGTACAGGTCCAGCAATATTTTTATTAGAGACTCTGCCACCTTCATATTTTGGTATAGTGTCAAGAAATGGAAATGAAGAACCTAAGCAATATTTCACGTCTAATATTTTCGAAAACTGTAACGTCGATATTTCTTCAAATATTTATTATTCTCTGCCGTATATCCAATAGTGGAGCAAGTTCAGTTTCGTACAACTTTTGTGCTTCAAATAGCCCCATAAGAAAATCAAAAGGTTTCAAATCTGGTCAGCAAGCCCTCTAATCACCAAAATTGTCGAAGCGAATCCTAATGAATTCGATATGAATATTGTATTCCAACAAGATGGCGCACCACAACTTCAGACAAGCAAGAAACCATTCAGATATCAATTTCCTCGGTCGTTGGGTTGGTAGTCGAGGTCCTACGGAACGAGAGAACCCTCTCTCCAGATTTGACACCTTTGGAGTTTTTTATGGGGCTGTTTCAAGCGCAAAATTGTACGAAACTAAATCTGCTTCGATATTAGATACACGGCAGAGAATAATGAATATTTGTAGAAATATCGATGTTGCAGTTTTAGAAAAAATTGGACGTGAAATATCGATTAGGCTGTTCTTATGTCAAAAAGTTCAAGACAACCGTTTCGAACATTTTCTCAAGAGAAGTCAGCTTATTTCGTCAATTTATGAAGTTGAACATCGATGTATTCAAGTAATTATTAAATGTGCCGCCATTTTGTAGTAGGTGAAAATAGTGATAAATGATTTGAATTTTATTCATATTGATTTTTTGATATCATATTGTGATATAGAGTTCAGTTTGTATTGTTATTGATTAATTATGTTTTTTTGATGTGTATGTCAAATGGTTTTAGATATAGATTTTTAAGATATTTTGTGTTTTGAGATTGTTTTGTTGTAAAATTTAGTTTGCGTTGACTTTGATTTATGATATAATTGCATTTTTTAGGATATGATTTACGTTTTGTTTTTTTTTTGAGATTTTAATAAGTAATATATTTCAGTTTGCATTGCCATTCATTGTTTATAATTTTGTATTTATTTTGCATGTGCCGGTTTTGATTTTCTATCTGCCATTTCTCTTTATACTTAATCAATAAACTACAACAAAATATGAAAGTGATTGGGGTTCTAACGAAAGTATTGCTGGATCTGTACCACCGCCGACGAACGGTTTTTTGATTTCACCTCGGCCATATTTCTTTATGTCCAGCTGTGACTACTATACCAAAATATGGTCTCTAATAAAAATATTGCTGGATCTGTACCGCCCCCGACGGCCGGTTTTTTGATTTCGCACCTGACATATTTCTTCATTTCCATTTCTAAACTCTATACCGAAATATGAAGGTGGCAGAGTCTCTAATAAAAATATTGCTGGATCTGTACCGCCCCGACGGCCGCTTTTTTTATTTCACACCTGACATATTTCTTCATTTCCATTTTTTAACTCTATACCAAAATATGAAGGTGGCAGAGTCTCTAATAAAAATATTGCTGGATCTGTACCGCCCCCGACGACCGGTTTTTTTATTTGATTTCTGACATATTTTTTTATTTCCAGTTGTCACCACTATAACAAAATATGAAGGTGGCAGATTGTCTGATTAAAATCAGACAGACAGACAGACAGACAGTATACCGCCCCCTGCTCGGATTTTTCGTTTAGTTTTCACTATTTTCTATAGTTTCCGTCATTTCAAATATTCATGATGCCTTCAAAATACATTTTTCACTGTTTCGGGAAAGAGAATAGAAAATACGAAATATTGCTGAACTTTATTGCCAAAGTAACCGAGGTAGTTAATTCTTCACTTTGCCACAATATCTTCAAACTGGAAGGGAAGCAATATTCTTACTCATTCGTATTACATTTTAAAAAATCATTTTTTCGAAATCTGTATGGATGGAAGAAAAAAAAACGCATTCAACAACATTGATCTACTTGAGAAGTTGTGAGATTATGATGAACGCAAAACATCGGGTTTTGATTCTACGAGGAGTATTGGAAAGTATAAATCTGACATTTTCAATAGTTTTTTCCAGGAATCTGTATCGGTGACAAGATAACAGTTCGCATTACGTTGATCCACCCAAGATTCAATAAGAGTTGTGTGATTTTCATGAACGCACATCTCCTGGTTCCAATTCTACAGGAATCTCAAAAAATGAGTCTGATTGTTTCAACAATTTTTTTTTCTAAATCCGTTTGGGTGACAAGAAAATTAGTATCACTATGTTAATCTACCCGAGATTCCATAAGACTATTTCGATTTTCATGCACACACATCATCTGTTTCCAATTCTACAAGGGGTTTTAAAAATTTAGTCTGATTGTTGCAACAATTTTTTTTTTGAAATCTGTATGGGTGACAAGAAAACGGTTTTCACTATGTTGATATTCCCAAGATTCTATAACAGTTTTGTGATTTTTATGTACGCACATCATCTGGTTCCAATTCTACAAGGCGTTTTAAATAAAAAGTGAGTCTGATTGTTTCAACATTTTTTCCTGGAAATCTGTATGGGTGACAAGATAACTATTATTATTACCTACATTAATCTACCCGAGATTCCATAAGATTTGTTCGATTTTTATACACGCACGTCATCTGATTTCATTTCAACAATGGGTTTAAAAAGTTAGTTTGATCATTCCAACAATTTTATTCTCGAAATCTGTATGGGTGACGAGAAAATGGTTTTCATTATGTTGATCTACCCAAGAAACTATGGAAGTTGAATGATTTTGATGAACGCACATCATCGGGTATCATTTCTACATGGGGTATTGGAAAGTAAGTCTGATATTTCCAATATTGAATTTCACTAGTTCGGACTTCCATTGTCTATTATATAAAATGATTTGAAATCCCTGAAACAAATAAAAAAAAGAGTTGATTCAGGAGAAAATTCAAAGAAACCGCATACATGTTGTCCAACAACGTATTCAGCCAAGCCAGCGTAGAAATACGCAACATATGGAAACCCATCATCAAGCGAAAAATGGCCAACTTCCGCCAAAACGGTCATCTCCCCCGGAACCAGTGAAGCGGAAAATGGAAAGCGGGGATAAGTGAAAGTACTCGAACGACCTACAAATAGTCATCTCTCGGAGGAATCAGTCCAGTCATCACCCGAAGACGATTGTCGATACTAACAATCGAAACGTCGTGAACTAACGTGACTTGGAATCTCTCCATTTTTTATTTTTATTTTCTTTTTTCATTTCTTTATTTTAATTTATTCAATTGTTCTATTTTTACTTGTATTTCATTTCACTATTATTTCATTTCAGGTTTATTTTGGTTAATATAATTGTTATTTTCAGCCATTCATTTTCAATTCTTCTTTTTTATTCGTTTCAGGGATTTCAAATCATTTTATATAATAGACAATGGAAGTCCGAACTAGTAAAATTCATCATGAAACATTGTCAATCACCTTCAAACAAATTTCCGAAATTATTCGTCCCTAAATCTGTATTGTTAATGAGAAAAAGGTTATCAACGCGTCAATCTACTCAAGATTCTATAAAAAAGTTATACACCAGAGAGTCTTAATAATTCCACGTTCAACCTATAGCGAATATGTATTTCCAGCCGCAGATATCAGTACGGGTGCTAATAATTTTGTATTTTCCTAATAATTTCGTATTTTCCTCTACGTCAGCATGTGTGGCCAGAAATCTGTGGATAACTTCATGCCAATATGGACTCAAGATTTCTCCGTCTCGTCCACTTCATCTTTGGCATTGAAAAAGAAATCAGATAACTTAGCATATGGTTCGAATGCCACTTCCACATTGTTTTTTTTTTCTGAAAAAACCCGCGATTGTCTTTGTTCTTTTACCAAAATATGGTAGAGATACAAATTTCTTGATTTCTGGTTGTTTGATCTGAGAGTATATGGATTTGTAGGTAAATTTGAGGCGTTGTTTTCTGACTAACTTCTGGATTGTGTCTGCGTTGAAACCATTAATATGTCCTATCTAGATACTTATGATGCACTGTTTGGAACATTTGGTGTAGTAATGAATATCACTGGGGTTTTTTCCCAACACCAAATCGCTATTTTTAACACTTCGACACGTATTTCGATCACCAAGTGATCATCTTCAAGAGGAACATGGGTTTACTGATTACTACTTAAGGACACATTGCAAAAATGAATTCAGATAGGCGATATTGTGAAATTTGTCACGTATTGTATTTCTTATTCTCAGTCAATATACAGGGTCCTGCAACAGTGGCGCGGTGTTCCATATCTCTATTTAGGAAACAGATAAAAATCTAAATTTTTATAATATTACCTTATTACTCGAGCTCGACAAAATAAAAATATTGGCGGTCACACAGGGTGTTCAATTTTTTCTGGGCGGATCCCAACTGAGTTTTTTCAAATGGCAACCTATATTTTTTATTATTTTTTCGGTTTCTACATAGAAAATGAAAGATACTTTATGTATATTGCCAAAAAATGTTGCAGAAAATATATAAAAATGAAATTAAAATAACACGCTCGGATCACCCATACAATACTAGGAGACAAAAACATAGTGTTGTGGTTCCGAAATGTATCAAAACAGTGGGACAGAGACACTGCAGCTATCTGGGTCCAAAAACTTGGGATTTACTACCTAAAACCATAAAAACTAGTCAAAACTACATTAAGTTCAAAAAACAAGTAAAAAATTGGCTAAATAGTTATGACAGAGATATATCCCAAAAAATTATTTTACTGTAAAAAGTGCAAAAATTCAAACCTGTTATAATTTATAAGTTTTAACAAATTGTTTGTTATATTCAAAAGACAATGACATATATCTCTAATAAGAATCTAGATGTGACTTTCTACCGACTGTGATATTTATTTCATGTGATACCTTGCATAAAACTGTTAACCATCTATTGGCGATATTTAGATAATTTGTAATGTGATATATGTATATTATGTTTCACTGAGATTTCAAACCGATCGTGTTATTCACTTGATCTGGATGCGACGCTTTTACCGATTCGACTGTGATATTTAAATCATATAATATCTTGCATGAAACTGACACCCAATCATTGTGATATTTTAAATATTGTATTATGTGCTACATGAATGTTTTTTTTGTCATTTTTTTGAATCTTTTCTGGAGGCTATATCACGCACAAGGAGCAATCTTGCGATTGTTTCTTCAGTGATGCCATTGTTTATTTATGCATCTCTCAAGCACTACTGATATATTCAATATTGTAATTTTTTGATAAATAAACATTATTATTATTATTATATCTTCACTTCGAAAATATTGACGGTTTTCGAGATATCTAGCATGACAGGTTTTTTTTTCCAATATTCGTCACTCAGAATATTTGAAATTATGAAGTTGTGCCAAGTCCAATTGTATTTATTTTTTGGTCAAATATTCTACAGTGGTAACTCTCTCGAACGATGTATCTAAAGTCGACCTGTGATATACAGGGTATGAAAAACCGCTTGCCACATATTGTAAACAAAAATTTGCAGAATCTTCCTTACAAATAAAACATAAAACACCCTGTATATTATTTATCCATAAGGAGCGTCAACAAATTTCATTGAGTATTCCCTATGGCTAGGCTCAATAGTTTTTCTTATAAAATCATTTTTTTTTTTGGAAAAATGGTCGTTCTTCCTATTTCTATGCCATAAACTCGATGAAAGACTTTTTTCAAAGCGAAATCCATAACGACTGATAAGAATGTACGAAAAATATCTTGTTTCAATTTTGTACATTATAGCGTGTCCTATAGTTTTTCTTATTTTTTATTTATTTTTTCTAAAAATGACAAATGAGATAAATATTATGTTTATAACACATTTATTCTCTAAATAGAACACCGTGAAATTTCTTCATTTGATGCATAGTTTTTGTCCAAGCTTCTCCTTAAAATATCGCCCCAAAATAAAATAGTGGACCAATCTTCAGATTTGAATTCTGTTTTTGATGGATTCCGTGATGTAATTGTGGCTCAAACGACTGAATTCCAGGAACGTGACTCAGGTATTTATTTTTTTGTAAATTCCAACGAGATTGAGTAGTAATATTTATTTTTTTTTTGTAATTTAGATTGGACTTGTGAGAAAATACTATTTCTCGAAGTCAATATTAATGAATACAGTCCACTGGGAGGACTGTGAAGCTAACTGAATGCATTGAATGGAGAAAAGCTGCCGTGAATGTTCGTAACGAAGATCAACACTGTTTTGCTTGGGCTATAACATCAGCATTATATCCTGCAAATGGTAGAGTGTCCGAAGTTACATCATATCCACATTTTTCCAGTGTTTTAGATGTCCCAGGTATGGATTTTCCGGTTAAAGTTAATAATAAGAGTATTGAAAGATTTGAAGATAGTAATGATATTTCAATTAATGTTTACGGTATAGAAAGTAAATTTGATAAGGGTAAAGTATGATGTGATTGGTCCATTACGATACTCACAGAGAAGTCTTCGGAGACATGTCAATTTGTTACTTATAACTGATGGCTTCGGTAATAGTCACTATTGTTGGATCAAAGATCTTTCAAGATTAGTTTCTAGTCAACTATCAGCTCATGATCACAAAAAATATTTTTGTGATGGATGTTTGATATATTTTTCCAGCGAGAGATTGCTTTTACGTCATAAGATAAATGATTGTAATTTCGTTAGTACAACAACACCAACCACCAATTTTAAGATCAATAAATATGGTCAGATGGTTGCGGAAAATGAATTATTGTTTCAAAATTTTGAGAGACAAATGAGGGTACCATTTGTAGTATATGCTGATTTTGAATCAGTACTTGAACCGATTCACGTGAATGAGCCAAATCCCGAAAGTTCATACACGATTAAAACATTCAAACATGCTCCATATTCATTTGCTTGTCTGTTCATATAATGATGATTTGTCAAAATTTGTTACATATAGGGGTGTAGATGCAGCTCAGAAATTTGTGAGAAGCATTGAAGATGATTTGAAAAAGATATATGAAAATCATCTCAGATACCCTATACCAATGGATGCTCAAACCCTCGAAGAAGAGGAACAATTTGCTGCAGCCGGAACTTGATGGTGAAGTCAAAGTTAGAGATCATTGTCATGTTACAGGAAAGAAAAGATCACATGCCGCTCATTCCAAATGTAATTTGAATTTCAAAATCCCTAACTTTGTACCTATTATTTTCCACAATTTAAGCGGCTATGATTGCCATTTATTCATAAAAGAATTGTATAGGAATAAATAGAAAGTTGATGTCATCCCACAAACAAAAGAGAAATACATATCTTCCACTAAGCATCTCTTCACACACACATATATCGATAAAGACGGTAAGGTTAAGAAGAAATATCTCAAAATGAGATTTATCGATAGTTATAAATTTATGACTAATTCGTTGGAGAAGTTGGGTGCTAATTTGACCTCTGATCAATGTTTGGAGATGCATAAACATTTCCCACGAATTGAGAAATTCAATTTGATGAAGCACAAAGGTGTATTTCCATATAGCTCCGTTGATGACATTGACAAATTGAATTATCCATCACTTCCAACAAAAAATCAGTTTTATGACAAACTCATTTGTGAACATATATCAGAAAATGATTATGATAGGGCTAGAAATGTGTGGAATTTATTCGAGTGTCAGAATTTGGGTGAATACTCTGATTTGTATTTGAAGTCGGATGTATTGCTATTATGTGATATTTTTGAAATCGTTCGCACCAGAAGTTTGGAGATTTATAATTTACATCCAGCACATTATCACACTGCACCTGGATTATCTTGGGATGCTATGTTGAAGTATACGAATATTGAATTGGAATTACTAACTGACATTGATATGATTCACTTTTTACAAAAAGGTATACGAGGTGGAATTAGTCAGTGTAGTGAGAGGAAACATATAGCAAATAATAAATTTTTACCAAATTATAATCCCAATGAACCTTCCACATTCATTATATATTTAGATGCAACGAATCTATACAGTCATAGCATGTCATAACCTCTACCAACAAGTGAATTTACATGGTTGACACCTAATGAAATTCTTAACCTTGATGTGATGAATGTGAGTTCTGATAGTCCGTATGGGTATGTGTTTGAAGTGGACATTCATCATCCACAAGAGTTGCATGATGAACATTCTGATCTTCCATTTTTAGTTGAAAAATTAATACCACCTCGTACACAGTCGAAAATTCCCAAATCAATTCTAAATTTGAATGATAAAAGAAAATATATTGTTCATTATAGAAATCTACAGCAAGCCATCAAAAATGGTTTGATTGTTATGAATACACATAGAGTATTGAAATTCAAACAATCACGTTGGATGAAAACCTATAAAGATCTTAATACTTAAATGCGTAATAGGTCTAACAACAAATCTGTTGAAGATTTCTATAAACTAATGAATAATGCGGTATATGGAAAGACAATGGAGAATGTAGATAACAGAATTGATGTTAGACTCATTACATATTGGGAAAATATAAAAAAAAATATAGGTGCCAGCACTCTCATATCCAGACCGAATTACACAAATTGTTCAATTTTCACAGAAAATTTCGTTACCATTCAATTGGGTGAAGTCAAAGTCCATTATGATAAACCATTGTATTTGGGATTTTCTATATTAGAATTATCAAAAACAGTCATGTACGACTTTTTCTATGGAGGCACCAAACAACTGTTTGGTGGAAATGTCTCTTTACTGTACACAGATAACGACTCACTCATTTTGAAAGTAAATACAGAAAATTTTTATGAATTCATGAAAACTAACATAAGTAGGTTTGATACATCCAATCACAGTATAATTAACCAATTCAATATTCCAGTAACAAGTTCAATCTTGGGTAACTTCAAAGACGAATTTCCGAATGATCCAATCATGAGCTTTTATGGTACAGGTGCAAAAGCGTACTATATGAAATCTGTTGATGGTGAAGTTAAGAAAGCTAAAGGGGTGAAACGATCAGTTGTAAAGAATGAATTGACATGTGACGATTACCAAAAAATCGTGGAACATGGTGGTATGTTATTCAGAATGATGAATTCATTTAGAAGCGTGTTGCATGATATGTATACTGAATTGAAGAATAAAGTTGCCTTATCATATCACGACGATAAACGATTTATCATTCCGAATACTACCTACACTCTTCCTTGGGGTCATAATGATATTGAATTTTATCTAAACGATCCGAATGATAACATTCGGTGGATAACTAATATTATTCGAGAATCACAAACTCAGGAGAGTCCACTGGATCAATTGATCAATTTATCATCTGCCGAGATCAATAATTGAAATTCTATTCAATTCCGGAAAATCCAATATTGATATTCAACATAAAGTCGATGATAATTGAAAATCTATTGCAACAGTTGTATCGCCAACAGCATATGCAGGAATAACTTCTGTGAAGAATGATAATTATCTTCAGAATCACGATGAAAAAAAACCAGTTAGTAATGAAATTTTGAAAACCGCCAAATCAACAAATTACGTTCTTACCCCTGTTAGCTACCACTTACGACATTTTTGTACTGACAAATATTGGGCGTCTTGTCAAAATGAAGCTACTCACGGAAAATTAGCTTGTTAGTAATAAATAACGAAAAAGGGCTAGGGATCCCGGACTAGTCCGACAGCTGTGAAATTTGTACACGTGTCTTTTGAAGGTTAGGGTTAACTGGAAATCATATGAATTCAATACTAGCAGCGCCATCTATGTGTTAGCCTACGAACTTTTGAGTCCACGGAGTATATACTCGTGATCTATACAACACTGAAGTTTTGTTTTCAAGGAATTCGCTTCAATCAATATCATTTCCGTAAACCACGTCAAAGTGATGTTATCGCTTATCTTTCTGCTTATTTCGTCTGCTACTACGGCAGACGCAAGCAATATTTCGGAGTGTCAAGAACGAATTAGTGGAATCATTTCATAATCAGTCAAGGCGTGTTTGGAAAATTATTGAATAAAAAAAAACTAGAAATTTCAATTAGTATTTATATTTCAATATATTTCTCTGAATACACCTTCATTATATCTCTATTATAAGATAACAGTTTATTATTATGAATCTGATACGATACTCAACAGATTTGATTGTAGTCACTTTGATGACGATTTTAAAATTATTTTTGTACTATTGATGAAACACAATTAATTACATGAAAATGGCGAATACATATCTACCAATTATCCGTTATATAGTTAATAAGCTTTGATTTGAATTAGAGATTCATGTTAAAATATGATCGAATAAATATATTTCATGTGACAGAATTACCATCCGCTCCGAAACATAAGACTTTGTTAGTGTGATGAATGAACATGATAAAAAATCACACACAGAGATCGAAAAGTGTCTGAGTCGAAGAAACATCATCAGCGAGTCAAAGTACTTTTGATGAGTCCGAAACATTCAAAAAATTTATCTATATACATCCTTCCCTTGAATGTTTTCACAGTTGGAAATGAAAAACAATTTTTCTTCGAGACAGAAGTTTTCGTATTCTGTGCAAAATAAAATTGAAGTCGAAAATATAGACCAGTGCTGAAGCCTTTAAAAAAAGGCAAAAAGTAAAAAAAAATAATGTAAAATGAAACCCACTGGAAAAGGAAGATAATACAACAAAAATTTAAAAAAATACGATCGATTTGAGGTCGAGAAATGGGAAGGGGGTGAGTTTTTGAGGATAAAAATCGGTTTATCTCGATTTTCGGCAAAAGTACAAGTCATATGGAAAAAAGTCTACAACTTTTGTATTCACACTTTTTTCACGTAACTTCAAAATTCATGTGAAAAATTCAAACAATTTGGTTTTTTGGTTGAAGATGGTTGACAATGTTTCATGGTGCACTTCATTTCTTTATTACATGAAATAGAGACAGTACAGAATAAATTTTCAAGAATATTGTATTATAGAATATACCGATCGTGGCCTGACTAAAATTGGATCAACCAATTTTAGAAATTAATTCAAAATAATATCCTTGGACCAGAGAAGAAATCCTATCTCCTAAACTCTAAAGTCTTTCATGCAGTAATTATTAATCACATTCTGGACAGCTCCTTATGGAATGTGATGGATTTTTCGATATTTCCAATATTTTTATTGTGGATTAAGTAAAAGCTCCTTCAATTCACCGGGAATAGATTGATACATATTATGCTTATACTTTAAGTTCGTAGTTCAATTATTACACCTTAAGTATTATGTATAGTAGTTAACCATGTAATAGGGCAGTCCTGGCCAGTTTGTTCGAAATCAAATAAGTGAATAAATAATTTATTTCGGACCTCCATTGTCTAATATGATATAAAGTGATTTGAAATCTCTCGAAATCACCTGAAGATGGAATGTGGATATGAACAGTCGAAATTTAAATTTTCATTTCTCGTTTATTGTTCAATTCACCAATTGTTGCTTGCATTTTATTTCATTGTGATTTCACTTGTTATGCTCGATATAATTGTTATTTTTTTAGCTAATATTTTCAACTTTATTGATTCTTTCGAGAATTTCAAATCATTTTATATCATATCAGACAATGGAAGTTCGAACTAATGAAATGCAATTTGGTTGTTTATTTTTATTTTTTACAAAACATTTTCACGAAATTTAGTGAAAGCTTTTTATGTACCAAATACCCTGTAATTTTTTGGATTTGGAATATTTGAATTCCCACCTTTTTTCGATTTAATATTGAAAAAGCACGTGTCAAAATTTCTGCTTTTAAAAAAAACCGGTGGGTTTTTTGTTCGTTGAAATCTCTACTTTCTGATGATGTAAAAAATACTTTACTATTGTAATCATTTTCACGAAATGCAAAAAAAACTAAAACTCGAATCCCATTTTTTCTAACCGTTATGTAAAATTTTGACCTACTTAACAAAATTAACACTTTAATTACTCGTATAACGGGAGATTACATGTTACTTGAATCAATTAAATTCAAATAATCATGACATTTATTTTCTTAGGCCAGGTTCCGGAAGTGTGAAAGACCAATTTTTCATGTCTAATAGTTTCAAATATGAATCTATTCAAAAATATCGTTGCTTTTCTAGATTGTTTTTCAGGTTCCGATTCAACATCTGGATTTGCCGGAAAAGCAAAGAAAAGTATCGTAAATACATTATTAGTCGCTGAAAATTTGTCAAATTTGACTAATATTTTTGATAAAAAAGATGCAAACAAAGAAGATAAAGAAAAATAATGGATTAAAATTACTTGTAAGTGTAAAAATGATAATACAACACTGAATCAATTTGGCAAAAATTAAATTATCTTTCATATTGGCAAATCTCCCACCCACAGCAGGAGCAGCAGAACAACATTGTTACAGGGCATATTATAAGCTTCAAACTTGGTTGGGTAACGAACTGACAGCAATAGATTGGGGCTTGATGCAACATCAACGTGACATTAAGCCCATATTTACAGGAAAACATGGTTTGAAATGCACAAATTTATGCTCAAATTTTCATGACTCTGAAAAATGCTCCAATGTGGAAAAAAAGCCTACGAAGAAGTTGATGATTCAGGTGAAATTGTCAACGAAGAAGCAATGCAGGCTGGAAATAATATCGGAGACAAAGACGGTGATGTTCTTGAGGATTTCGAAGATCTGCTAGAATCGAAAAGGTTTGTCGAGTCTAATGACGAAGGAATGCATCAAAGAGACAAAAGCTAATGTATTGAAAACTATTATAATGAATGGATAACATAATCAGTAAAAAATATCTGACTCCAAGAGTACGATTCACAGGTATGGGGATTCATATATTATTAGATTTTTATGAAAAAATGTAATTAAAATTCAATAAACTAGCTTTTTCACTAAAAAAATGTAGCAGTCACATTTTTCAGATGAAATTCCTTTTAAATCCAATCTTTAATATATTGAACAACTATTTTCTCGTTTTTTTTGCAATCTCAAAGTTTTACGGAATTTTAATTTATTTGTTCATGAATGTTACATGGAATCTTACGTTATACAAGTAATTAAAGTGTTAATTGCATTAAATTCCTCAAAACTGAACATAATGTTTGACAACATTTTTAGGATTCGAGTTTTTTTTCATTTTTTTTGCGTTTCAGAGAACATTTACCACAGTAACGTATATTTTTTATACTATCAGAAAGTAGCAACAGAGGATACATACATGGAAGATATCAATACTAGTTTTTTCTTGTATGAAACGTGTTTTTAATCAAAGCGTTCGCAGAAGTTATCAAGGAATTGTGGTCAGAAGATTCATCTGATAGAGTAATTAACACAGTCTACTTCAAAAGTCAGATTCAAAGATTTGCCCCTCGATTCATGGGTCCATGTCCATCAAGGACCACGAATTCCTTCGATATCTTCTAGAAGGTTTACATGAGGACCTCAACAGAATTATTGAGAAACCTGAACCAATCTTAACGGAGATTGACGAAAAATTGAGCGACAGCGGAAAAACACAAGAGTCCTGGCTGAGATATTTGAATATGAACTACTCTAAAATTGTAGACAATTTCATTGGTCAATTAAAATCCACTATGAAGTTCATACACTGTAACCTTCGATCCTTTCTGGGACTTGTCCCTTCCTTATACCACAAAGAACTGGCCATTGCTTGGATTCCTCCACAAGAGAGGAAGCTCTGGATGGAGATGAAAAACCAACGTGTCCGAGGTGCAAGCAAAGAAGAAGAAGTCCCTATCAATCTATAAATTTCCACGTGTTTTAGAAATTCATTTGGAAAAATTCTCTCCAACTGAAAGATTCAGAGGCAGATTAAATGTTTCCATTGATTTTTCTTCAGATGGATTAGATATGAGCAATTATGCAGCAGACAATGTGGCTCCTTGCCGTTACAATCTATATGCACTTTCGAATCACTTACAACAGGCATTACACAGCATATCACAGACACCCATATAGTGGCACGTGGCACGAATATAATGATTCACACGTGTCCCCAATTTCACCAAAATCGTTTGTGAGTGATGAGACATATGTCCTCTTTTATGAACGGAAGGGAACGAAACAACAAATTGAGGTGATATTTTTCTCTTCTTCCTTTTTATTATAAACTCAGTTCTCTGCATTGATTTGTATTTCATGATTGTACCAAATTTCATTATGTATTGTAATATAATTCGTTTAATCAGAAAGTAGAGATTTCAGATAATAAAATGCTCACCTACTTTTTTAAAAAAGCAGATATTTTGACACGTGAATTTTCGATTGAAAATTAAGGTGCTTTTTCGAAAATAAATTCCAAATCCAAAAAATCACAGGGTGTTTGGTACATGAAAAGGTGACGTTTCACGAAATTTCGTGGAAAAACAAATTTTTGATAAAGAAAGATAAAAATGAAAAACCATAAACTTGGTTATTTCATTCTTTCACATAAATTTTGAGGTTTGGTAAAAAAAGTGTGTATACAAAAGTTATAGTTATTTTTATTACCTACAACTTTGCTATTTCACTTGTAGTTTGATAAAGAAAACGGGATAAACCGATTTTTACTCTTAAAAACTCACCCCCTTCCACTCCCCGACCTCAAATCGACCATAATTCATTGTTCTTTTCATTCTTGTTATATTCTCTTCTTTCTCCAGTATGTTTCATCCTACTATAATTTTTTTTGGTTTCGAAAAGTATCGATCCTGGTCTACATAATAGAAACTCTACTGATACCTTCACAATACCTGAATTTGATTGGTAGAATGTGTTGATTTTTGTTAATTTTTCATAACAAAAACACTAACAAGGTCAGTAGAATCCTTGAACATCATTATGTGCCGTGAAAAATGCTAATATTCATAATATTGAGAGCACTTCACCAAGAAATCAAAACAAATTTTAAAACAAAATGGAAATATAGAAGTCGTCAGGCACACTTAGTGTTATTAATTATATACAAGATGATGAGAACACAAATGCATTACCAAAAATATCGTGAAAATAACCTACAAATTTTATCAAATAACAGGACTAGGAATTAAAATTTTATGACTGGGAAATGTGTTTTCAATAATCTACGCTCATTTAGTATTTCGAAGACACTGAATAACAATTTTGATATAAATTAGATTGTGATGTGATATTTTCATCCTCCTCCTTTTGAATTATTTCTATACAATATTGGGTTTGATTCCAGTCGATGTCAATACTTTATTGAGGAAATTGACGATCGCTGTGGCTGGTTGTTCTGGTTCCAGCTCGGCGAAGAGATGGCACTGGTTGTCTGGATTACTGACATTTGGTTTTCTTGCTACGAAGCCGAAGATCCGACTGAAAATCGAAAATAATTATTCTATGACTGTACGATCAGAATTATACAAAACTATATCTAAATCATATAGTAAACTGAGAACTTCAAAATGAGATTAAATCGAATAGATAGATAGATAGATATATATTGGCTACGTTATATACATGAAATTTTTGTAGCAAGTCAAATAGGAACATATTCACACTCTTGTTCTTGAAAAATTCATGTAAAAATACCCACACACACATATATACACATATACATACACATATTCATACACACATATATACATGTATATAGAAACAAACACTGTCGTAAAACAACTAAAACTAATACTTAAAAAATATACAAGTCATTTCAAAAGTTCAGTAGTTGGCGTACTCATATATTCGTCAATCAAATAAAAACAGTTTTGTATTAATAAATTTTTTATTGTCGCTTTAAAGTTTGCTGGTCCTAGTTTCTTAATTTCCGCTGGTAGTTTATTATATATATCCAAATCGAGCGAATTTTTTTTTGATATTCCTAGTCTAAACCTCCTATTCAATAGAGAATCGCCATGCCTAGTGTTATAATTATGGTTTGAACTATTTGTGGAAAAAGTGTGGCAATTTTTATGGATCTCTAATAAACATTGAAATATAAATATAGAGGGAACTGTCATAATTCCTAATCTTATAAAATGAGATTTGCATGAATCTCTAGGACCCAATCCTACAATGATTCTGACCGCACGTTTCTGCATCACAAAAATCCTGGAAGTATGGATAGAGTTACCCCAAAGTAAAATTCCATAAGTCAGGTGGCTATGGACAAGAGAAAAGTAGGAAATCATGAGTATATCTGTGCTGACAGATCTTTTCAGTCTTCTCATGAGAAAGAGTTGACAAGCCAGCTTCTTCGAAAGAATATCAATATGATGGGACCATTTAAGTGACTGGTCTAAAGTAATACCTAATAGCTTCACAGACTGATGACTGGATAAAAATTGGAAGAAAAAATCAATTTCTGTGTTTTTGATTGGTTTTGTGTCAGACCATTCGGTATTAACCATTCATCGATCTTTTCAATCAAGGTTTCATCCTTCTGTTTCAAATTGACAAGATTCGAGTGCGAGAAATAAAATGTAGCATCATCTGCATATAAAAGCCCCTTCACAAACTTAAGGTGATCAAATATATCATTGATATAAATAATGAACAGAAGTGGTCCTAGAACCGATCCTTGAGGTACACCACAAGTGATATCCCGAAATGAAGAGGGTACAGAGTTCAGATGAACTGTTTGACTACGCCCTGTGAGGTAAGATTTGAAAAATGTGTCTGTGACTCCTCTTACACCATAGTATTCAAGTTTGTCAAGTAAAACTTGATGTGATATGCAATCAAATGCCTTGCTCAAGTCACAAAAGGTAGATGCCGTGAATTTCCTTTTTTCAAAAGCATCCACAACATCATTCACCAATCTCGACACAGCATGTATAGTTGAGCGGTTTTTCCTAAATCCATATTGATGTTCATTCAAGTATTTGAGTTTTTCAAAGTAGTCAGTTAATCTTTTCTCAGCTATGATTTCAATCACCTTGCCAATAATGGGAATAATCGATATTGGACGATAATTTTCCAACATGTCAATATCACCTTTTTTGAAAATTGGAATAAGTTTCGTTTTTTTGAAAATATCAGGAAAAAATCCTTGACTGAAACACAAATTGCACAGTATAGCAATGGGTTCAGAGATAATAGACACTATTTCTTTCAACATCACACTATTCAGCTCATAAACATCGAAACAATTCGATTTTTTCATGTCATTTATTACCTCTATGACCTCGTTGCGTGTGGTTGGAGCTAAGAAGAATGAATTTGTATTAGCAGGTATTGATTTTTAGATAGTTTCTTGCTGAGTGAGTTGTTTGTGGCAGTTGATCAACTAGTATTTTGGCAATAATAGAGAAGTGTAGATATAGTGTACGTGGTTTTGTATATGGATTGTCCTGAAATATATAAGGAATGATTTATTTACCCAAGAAACATACAATGTTTATAGCAGGGAAAAAACAATAATTCAAGGACTAACTTTGGCATAACTAAATACGAACATGACACAAAGGTAAATCATAACTGAAACTTGAAAAATATAAATATACAGTGCTTTTCTTTATTTAATGTCCCCTCCCCCTTTTATTTTTTGAACGGGTCAACTCAAAAAATTGAAATTTGGGATGAAGAAATTATTACATGAATACTTGATTTTTAAGTGAAATTGATAGATGAACCTTTCAAGATGGCGCCTGGGCGCTATTTGGGAAAAAAAATTAAACGGAAAGAGGGGTCACAATGTCAATATTATCAACCACTACAAAACGGCGGAACTTTTGATAATTGCATGAATAAAAATACAAGATAATAACAGAAAACAAAATACAAGAGAGAGAAATTGCTTTTGGTTCAGACCGCGAATTTGCATTCGCGTCTGCTCTTCCAACAATGCCGAAAATTGAAGAGAAGAAAAGAAGAAAAAAAAATGAAAGGAAAGCGAAGGTAATATAAAGATATAGATATATGAATAGCTAAAACCTTTTTTAGAATTCTCGCCGCGGACCTAGTTATTCTGAATGCTGAACAGATGCTGTTTAAACCTACTTTTAAAAACAGTTTCTAACATGTTAAAACAGTTGTTTTCCCATTTATGGAGATAATTTATTGTGGAGGAGATATTATAGGAAAAAGATCGTTTGAATATTTCCTTTTTATGTACAGGAATGTTTAGCACTGTCTTTTTACACGCAAATTCAGGTTATTGATATCTGTTCTATAAGTCAAATAAATGTTCATATAAGTAGGGAGGATTCCTATATTTGAATATTTTGAAGAATATGCATGTTGCATAAAGACGTCTACGATTAAACATATTCAACCACTTCAAATCTGCTAATTTGTGTGAAATTCTGGACCTTATTCTGATACCAAATATTAACCTGATGCAAGAGTTTTGAACTTTTTGTATGCAAGACCTGTCGTTCTTGTCTAAACATGAATGATAAACAACGTCACAGTGGTTGAAATGAGATAAAACTAACGAATCACATAGCATTTTCTTGACATCTACATCCAAATATTGTCTATGGGGATATATGAGTTTCAATGATGAATAAGCAATTTTAAGTTTGTAGGTTATATGTTCATGAAATCTCAGTTTATGATCTGAAATCAACCCCAAATTTTTTGAATAAGGTCTGAATTGTATCTCAGAGTTTCCCATTTTCAAGCTGTACTTTTTTACTTCTTTCCTGATACTATCACTTCCAAAAATAACAGATTCTGATTTGTTTGGATTGATTTTCAACCTATAGTCAGTGGACACTTATATTTTCGTTATTAATAATCGCATCATTGCGTGCAGTACGTCAAATGAAAGGAGATGAAATACAGAATTCATCGATGAAAAAAAAATAAAGAAGGGCAATAAGTCGCATCTTCGTTGATAATATGAAAATAGTTAGATCGTCATGTACTGAACGTCAAACGAGAGGAGAAGAAATACTGAATTCATCGACAAAGAAAAAATTAATATTGCGGCCAGAAGGGCAATAAGCCACATCTTCGTTAATAATAGTCGGATCGTCACGTACAACACGTCAAATGAAAATAGAAGAAATGCCGAATTCATTGACAGAAAAACAGAGATAACGGTCAGAAGAGCAATGAGCCGTATCTCCATTAATCGTAGAAGGATCGCTACGTGCACCAAATCCCTGACTTTGGAAGCCGCGTACACTTGCGACTTGAGGAAACCACACAAAAAAAAGACTAACGTGACAGTGATTGACTGGGCAACATCTTTCTAAAAGGAATATGGACCTATGACGCCACCAGCCAGAAATTCACACCAAAGAATGACTTTTTCGGGATGCATTGGACACTCTTGGATCTCAAGTGGATTGGTATCCTCCCAAACTCGACAATTTTGAGTGTTTACATACTCATTAATCCAGAAATCGGCCTCGTCGCTGAAGATGAATTTTCGATGAAAATTAGTTTCAGTTGCCAACTGCTCCAGAGCCCTTCTAGTGAAGACACGTCGTTGTCTATGACCGTTCACCTTCAGTTCCTGGAGTTTTGATGGGGTGTTAATCGATCGTTTACTGAATCAGTGGACTCAAATTCATCCACCAAATCACGAAGGAGCCTCTTGGCTCTCGATTATGGCCATCGGAAATGGACGATGCGCGCGGTACGTTGCCCCAACAGAACACCCATTTTGATTAAACCATTTCATTATTTGCACCTGTTGTTGAGTGATTCATCCGTCCAAGATGATTTGGCAAAACAGACTGAACAAAGGACAACTAATTTAACAGATAAAATGACCGTTAACAATTATCTAAGTTCGAAAGCCCCCGTTGGAAGACCCAGATCCAGACAAAATTCCAATTTCAGTAATTAAAGACACCAGTGAAATGATTGCATCATTTTTCGAGCATATCATCAATCTGTCCGTATTGCAGGGACAGCCTCAAATTAGCCTCTATAATTGTTATTTTCAAAAAAGGCGATACAAGTAATATTGAGAGTTATAGACCAATCGCTTTACTAAGCATTTTTTCTAAACCGATAGAGGAAGTAATGGCCAATAGAATCACAAATTTGCTCAACTCATGTCATGTTTTATGTGACAATCAGCATGTGTTTCGTAGTGGTTTATCAACTGAAACAAGCACGATAGAATTTGTGCAATATGTCAACAACAAAATGGACTCTGCTGAATTTGTGATCTCAATTTTCTTCGATCTCACTAGAGCTTTCGACTCGGTAGATATTTCTTTCATATCTAATAAATTGAATAACCTTCGTGTACGCGGCCCAATCAATGAGTGGATCGTGTCCTTTCTCGAACGAAGAAAGTTTACTGTTAAGATTGATGACGTCATCTCGGAGGAATTTGAAACAAATATTGGTACACCCCAGGGAAGCGTACTCGGTCCTCTTATTGTCCTCGTTTTCATTAACGACCTTCCCATTTACATATCTCACATATCTCTGTGTCAGATACTTCATCTGTAAGACTATCCGAAACGGTCAACAGAATTCTAAGAGAGTTCAACGACTGGTGCTTTAAAAATAAACTTATGATTAATCATAAGTTTATTTTTAAATAAACGGAAGACTGAATCTTTAGAATTTTATAGCAGACATAGAACATCTCTGCATTTACCGCTCTTATTCGAATGAGTGTCAATTGAGCCATCTATAATGGTGAAGTTCTTAGGAACATAATTCGAGTGCAACCTATCATGGAACTCGCATGTCGATGTAGTTTGTGGCAAGCTGAACAAATGTTTTTATGTGGTCACCACACTCCAAAACATGTTGGAACGAGAATGTCTGCTTGAAGTTTACTATGCACTGGGGTACTCCGCTATTTCATATATAGTTTCTTTGTGTGGGATCAAGCGTCCGAACTACGAAGAGTGTTTGTGTTGCAAAAACGTATTATTAGTCGTATTTTCTGCTTATCTTATAGAACACAGAACTTTGAAAAGTAATAAAATTCTCACGGTGCCGTCTATTTATATATTAAAACTTTTTACTTACATTTTCAAGAACCTAAACAGCTTTAGAAGGCATTGCGATATTCACATGTATGATACCAGAAACAGAACAAATATCTTACCGAGGAAAATTTGTCGAATATCTTAAAACGCAACTTTTTTGAGGTAACTGACTTTCAGTACTGACCTTATCATGCTTCTTCATATTTTGCTTCATCTTTGTAATGGTCTTATGATTTTTCACAGGCAGTGAAGTATGCATCACTGAAATACCCGATTCAAATTCGGTTTTTGACTCGATGTTTCATAACATTCAAAAATATATTTTTTTTAACCATTATTTAGGTGGAATGATTGACATCATCCCAATGATGACCCATTGAGTAGGTTTCATGAAACTCTCTGGAATAATTTTAATACTGCGTTCCCTATTAGCAAAATTAAAACTAAAATTGAAAAGCCATGGATCACAAAGGGCATTAAGGTCTCAGCAGAAAATTTCAGCAGAAATATTCAGGTTACAATGAAAGCTTCAACTCCCTATATAATAGGTACAAGAACATTCATAGAAGAACTATAAGGACTGCAAAACAACTTTTTTATATGGAAAAAATGGAAAGGTCTGCAAACAAACAAAAAGAAAGCTGGGCAATCATCAACGACCTCAGGGGAAAAAAGAATATTGCTCCTACGAAAACTGATCTAAAATCTGATTGTATTAACAAATATTACTGCACTGTGGCACATAATTTATCCAAAGATATTAAATCCAATATTAATCCCTTGACTTTTCTTAAAGACGAATCAGTTTCAGTAACGTTTTTTTTTCATGCCTACAGATGTTATGGAAATTAGAAAAATTCTTAAAGAAATGAAAAATTAAGGCTGGTTGGGATGACATGAGCATAAAAGTATTAACCAAGTTGCCCAACTCCGCTAGCACCGCTTTGGTAGAAGCTATAAATACAAGCTTCATAACGGGTGTATTTCCGGCATGTTTAAAAACAGCAATTGTTATTCGTTTGCACAAAGGAGGCGCCACTAACAATCCTGCCAACTTTAGGCCTATTTCTATGCTACCTACCCTTGCTAAAATCATAGAAAAACTTGTTAAACAAAGAATTATGATGTTTGTAAAAGATCATAATATTATTAGTAGCTGTCAGTTTGGGTTTCAGAGTTTGAAAAACCAGGAAGATGCTATGTTTCATCTACTAGAAAACGTGTATCTCAATTTAAATGATCGTGAAATAGAAGCGGCAGTTTTTTGGGATCTTTCAAAAGCTTTCGATTTCGTGGATCATGAAATTCTGCTGCAAAAACTTGAAGTGTAGGGCTTTAGAGATATATCTTTGAAATGGTTCAGATTATACCTGTCAGAACGTACTCAGAAAGTCAAAATCCTGAACAGCATATCCCATCTCCAGACAGTTACTTGTGGTGTTCCACAAGGATCGGTTCTAGGCCCAATTCTCTTCTTGTTATATATTAACGACCTAGCTCGCATTAATATAACCACAGAAATAACCCAATTCGCTGATGACACTACATTATTTTGGCATTGCAAGAATGAAAGGGAACTGAATGATTTCATCAGCATGGATATTATAAAAATAAAAGACTGGTGTGATGCTAATCTCTTATCATTTAATATCCCAAAAACTAGCATCATCACCCTCAAGTGCTCCACACTAGATATCTACCTGGGTAATCCTTCAATAGAAAACAAAATGTCAGCAAAATTTCTGGGATTACAAATTGATAAAACTTTGGATTTTGAAGGTCACATAAATAACCTATGTAAAAAAGTTTCATCAGGATGCTTTGCAGTCAGAGTATCAGCAAATGAATTTAGCACTAATATGGCAAAAAATGTGTACTTTGTTCTCATCTATTCCCATCTTAGATACGGTATCTGTTTTTGGGGAACGTGTTGCCAATACATGTTTGATAGGGTATTTGTATTACAAAAAAGAGGAATTAGAAATATGTGTAGAGTTGGATTCACAGATTACTGTCGACCTTTATTCAGAAAGCATAAAATCTTGACCTTGCCTTCCATACTTATATTGGAAATGTTATGTCTGGTGCAAAAAAAATACAGGACGAAAATGTTCATTTCACTACGACAAAATACCAGAAATGAGCTCAATATAGGTTTACCGATTCCGATATAATCAAAAATTGAGAGGTCTTTCATATATAATGGAAAAAAAATGTTTAACCATTTGCCAATTGAGATCAAAGGCATAAAATGTACCACTAAATTTAGAACGTCTGTAAAAAAGCTTCTGATTTCAAAGGCTTTTTATTCTTTAGACGAATTCTATTCAGACAGAAATTCAAATTATATAAACAATCAATTTCAATTATTGTGTTTCAGTACCTACTGGTATTTGAACTATGTGACTTTTTCAACTTTTTGTTTAATGAATTTCACTAGTTCGGACTTCCATTGTCTACTATATAAAATGATTTGAAATCCCTGAAACAAATAAAAAAGAATAATTAAAAAAGAATAGTTGAAAATAACAATTATATTAAGCAACAATAAACCTGAAATGAAATGATAGTGAAATATTTTTATTTTATTTTATTCAATTATTATATTTTTACTTGTAGGTTATTTCACTATCATTTCATTTCAGGTTTATTGTTGCTTAATATAATTGTTATTTTCAACTATTCTTTTTTAATTATTCATTTTTATTTGTTTCAGGGATTTCAAATCATTTTATATAGTAGACAATGGAAGTCCGAACTAGTGCAATTCATCACAAAACATTGTCAATCACCTTCAAACAAACATTTTTATTTAATGTTTACATTTAGCTCTGAACTGTATGGTTGAAAATGTTTACGGAGTTTATACTTACTGTTACTTTTTATGTATTATATTTTTATGCTTTATAGTTTTCATATTCTCATACTTACGTTCATGTGTTGCATAAGGATATTCATTATTATTATTATTTATTTCAATATGTAGCATATATATTATCACTTTCTGACTACTTTTTCACCCCAAAATGCTGAAATCACCAAATGTTCAAATATTACTTTCAATTTGTACCTATAACTTATATTCCTCAAAATAATAACACTTTGACGATAATATTTTATCTTCGATAATATCTTTTAAGTTGTGTATCTTATTTCTTAGAATAGTAACACTTTGTTAATGAGGTTTCATTTCCGACAATAAAGTACATTTTGATTTGATTTGATTTGTTTATCATTTTAATTGTACATATTCATCAGACACAATTTAATTTGTGAACTTGGAGTAATCCGATCTATTTTTTGTTAATAGGATATGGATACAATAAATTTGAATTTGAATAAGAACATGTTTGAAAGACAATATCTTGTTTGATGATCATATACAATTATTTGTTCCATTGATGCGATAGTAAGAAGTTTTTTTTCATAAGATGGTTCTAAGGAAGGTATATGGAAAATGTATTCCATGGCTTCATTTTGTAAACTCCTCAATAATTTTAACATTGTATTTAGAGCATTTCCCCAAATAGGTATTTAGTTTTTTGGTACGGAATCAACTCAATAAACTTACTTCGAACTCTTGGAAGAACCATTCTCTTCTTCATTCACAAGCCACCGATGCTGATCATCATCCAGTCCACAATAAGAAACAGTGTTAATTGGATAGTGTCGCCTGAAGAAGAGTTTCCTCTTGTTGTCCGTCAACGTGACGCCTTGATCGCTGACTTTGAAATGAACCGTCGCTGTGTCTGGCAAAGGAGATTTCTGGAATAGCTGCATCACTGCTTTCTTGATTGCTTGTGGTCCAGTCAGGGATTCCATATCGACAGTCGTGAGATATAAAACGTTACAAGCGGCTCCTTGCGTGAACAGTGACTGGGATTGGGTTTGGGAAGTGACCCTCTCATTCATTTTCAAATCATCTTGCGGAAGAATGAGTCGGCAGGGTAGAGCCATTTGGGTGATCGAATGCTGGTAGATTAGAGCAGACAGTGAACTGAAGACGGGTTCGTTTTGACATTGTTTCAGTCTCACTCCTCTGTTGGTTGGTTCGATCAGGTAATGTCGGATGAGTTCGTCACCGCCGCTTGATTTGTTTTGGACATTCGAGGGCACCGTTGCGACACGCAGAGCCAGTCCGAATGCTCCTGGAAATGAGTTGGAGTCTCGTACCACGAAAGTACCTGGAGCCTGGTCTCTCAACATTGAAATAGCTGAAACCAATGAACAGATATGAATTATATGAAATATGAAAAAGAGCAATGTATTTCCAGAAGGAGTACCCAGTTACTGGAAATGATATTATCACAGAGTAAACAGTAAAAAGTATTTCTTTAAAACAAGATCATAAGTTGCTTTGAAATGTTTATCTCTATTGGAAAAACTATTACTTTATGCCAACATCGCCATGTTCCACCAGAAAATCACACTTTCTTCAACAAAAAAATCAAATTTCTTGGCCTTTCAACGACATCATTCGTTTGATTATATCATTGCGAAGATGAACTATTTTGAATCAAAAAAATACAGGGTGTTCCTTAAACACATGCTGATATTTAAGGAGGTGATTCTTAGACCCATTTTAAGAAAAAACTTCCTATGGACGTATGTCCTAAACGCCTTAACTTTTGAGATACAGAGTGGCAAAGTTTTCAAAAATAATCAGTTTTTTAATAATAACTGAGATAATTGTGTAGACATATTTGGCATATTTGGTACATATGTTCCATGCCTCAAGGCGAATTTTCTGATGTACACAAATTTGTATTTTCTCAAACAGTGGCATCCCTACGGGTTTCGCATTGGATATTTTTTAGGAAAAAGTACTACGCTAATGCTTTCTTTTCAAAATAAAATCATTTTTAAAATCTTCATTCATTTTAGGAAAATTTGATCCCTTGTTATTTCTTTGTCCGACGCATGATTTCCACTCAAAAAAATAAAAATCGACAGAAAGCAAATTAAGAAACTAGATCAATTTTAAAATGAATGAGAATCTGAAAATTGCTTCAAAACGCATTACCAATTCCCTAATAATATTTGATAACATAATCTGCAAAAAAATAAATTTTTCACAAAAACAAATTTTATTTTATTTTGTGACAGTAAGTCTAAACGGATATCACAAATTTGTTAATTAGAAATAATACCAAAACTGATTATAAAAATTGTTGGAAGTGGCCACCTGCACTTAGTATGCATGCTTCCGCCCTTCTACGCATGGAATTACGCCCCCGTTCAAATATTCCCGGCGTATTTCGTATAGTTTCACACTAGGCAACTATTCGCTCTCTTAAATCTTTTAAAGTATTAACGGGAGTTTTATACACAAGAGTTTTAAGGTGACCCCATAAAAAAAATCTAAACTGTTGAGATCGGGGGATCTTGCTGGCCATTGCTGAGGCCCTCCGCGACCTATCCAACGATTAAGATGAACTGTATTTAAATGGTTTCGGACAATTACACTGAAATGAGCAGGGGCGCCATCGTGCATGTACCATATTCGATTCCTTAACGCAAGTGGCACATCTTCCAATAACCCAGGTAAGTCTTCTTCGAGAAAGTGTAAATATGAACGACCATCAAGGCGTTCTGGTAGAAAAAATGGGCCTATTAGATGATCACCTATAATTCCTGCCCATACATTAACCGAAAATCGGTGTTGGAAATGGGTTTCGGTTATTGCATGAGGATTTTCTTCAGCCCAAACATGATTGTTATGGAAATTTTGAATGGCATTCCGAGAAAAATTTGCTTCGTCTGTGAACAAAATTTGTCGTACTCGTCTCAGGATGTTCCTCAATTTCTTGCAGCACCGCTTCCTCAATTTCAGGAGTTCTTACTACACGAGGTCTATCTTCCGGAGTCCCTTTCTTGAAACTACCAGTTTCCCCAAGTCGACGATGAATATTTGAAAAGGTTCGGCTATCTGGTAAGGCACGATTAGGATATCTTTCCTGATAAATGCGCCTGGCTTCTGTTGCATTACCATCGGCAAGGCCATATACGTAATGCATTTGCGCCATTTCCGCATTCGTATAATTTACCATATTTACTGATATTCAGAAAAACACCGGACTACCAAAATAACTTCAATAACACTTCAAAATCAATGAAAACGCGCTGTGACAGTTTTTAACACCAACACCTTACTTTAAACCAATATCAATATTAGCTACTGACGTTTGTACATACAGAGAATTCGTTTTTTATTGCTATGGTGGGTACGCTGTTTTTTCTGCTTTTAATCTTTAAAGGAAATCACATATCGACAAACTCCATATTTCCAAGAGGTGCAGTGAATAAATTCTGCTACACGTCATTTATTCCAAGATAACTAAATTTATGTTTTCAAAAATTATTAAGCGGTGCTGCGTTATGACGTAATTTTAATTGAGAACAGTGCATCTGACAACAAACAAATACCTTTTAGATCCTCAATTATTTTGCAACAAATCTGATCGCTTAGTTTGCTTTCAGTCGATGCACGATACCGCATCAGATTTTTAAGGAATTTATCCTTAAGTAAAGCGATTTTTAATTTTTTGAGCGAAAACCATGCGTCGGACAAAGAAAACCCAGTAAATCAAATGTGCTCAAAGATGTATAGATTTTAAAAATAATTTTTAATTTAAGATAAAGCAGGGGCGTAGTATTTTTTTCGCCACTGGCTGCCACTGGCAGAGAAAATTAAGAAAATTGTACATCAGAAAATGCGCCTTGAGGCATGGAACATATGTACCAAATATGCCAAAGATGTCTACAAAAATTTCTCAGTTATTATTAAAAAACTGATTATTTCTGAAAACTTTGCCACCTTGTATCTCAAAAGTTAAGGCGTTTAGGACATACGTCCATAGGACGTTTTTTCCTTAAAATGGGTCTAAGGATTACCTCCTTGAATATTAGCATGTGTTTAAGAAACACCCTGTATAATATCATCTCAAAATCCACCACCTGTTTGAAGGGAAAAATAAACTGTTTCAAATGAAGAGCAATATCAACTTGATCTAAACACATAGTGTTTGTTTGAATTCAATACTGTATTCCTTCAAATAACTCAATTCGGTTATAACAAGAGTTTTGTGAATCTACATACAAAACTATATTATGATCGACTAAAAATAACAGGAATTTTGTATAGAATGAACAGGGTTTCTTTTGAAGAAGTATTTCATTCATTTCAGTTTGAAAAACCCTGTGGTGCTCTGGTCTTTCTATGACCCTCTCAAGTGAGAGGGGAGCGGAGAATTCCGTTGTAAGAATTGCGTACGCGCCAGTATGTGTTGGAAAGTGATGTTGGTGTGTTGCCTTTTTGAGGAGGAAGTGTTTTATGTGTCTGTAGGCAGTGCAATTTCTTTCCGATTATTTTGTATCTACCATAATGGAACAGATTTTACAATACTGGGGTCTTGCACAGTTGAAAAATATTTTCATGGGTAAGTATTATAATTGGATAAAACTCCGCTATATCAGTAAGTACCGCATTGTATACGTAGTGCCGAAGAGTAAGTGGTAAACTTTGACGTCAACTCTTAATTTTGCTTTCATTTTGCGTAAATTATACCAATGCTTCGTAATTTTTCACACTTGCCTTATTACATATGCCGAGCTCTGCAAGTGTATATAAATTTGAACTGAAAAATCCTCCACGTTGATTCAAATTTGCCAATCTTTTGTTTTGAACACACATTTTATCTTGTTTCAAATAAGAGCATTTTCTCTAAATAAAATTTTATTTTCTCTTAGACCGAATTAATTTTTTATTGAAAGATAGAGGTACTTATAGTTTCGACAATAAATGATAATACAAAATATACCAAAATAGGCACCAGTAGGTATAAAAAGCTTCTATATGTGACAGTCACTTTCTGATTTCAACATGTAAATATTTGTTGAATTCCGAAACGTCTTTGCTTTCTGTAATCACTTCAGAAATGTTTTTATGTTATTCATTGGGAACAAACTGAATATATCCTACTCAGCTTGAAATTATTTGATAGATTTCCTTTAGGAATGTAAGAAATAGGTAGAAATATTACCAAACTCACTAGAGATGAAATATGAATTTCCAAAAACGTGAAAATAGTAAATGCTGTTATTTAAATAGCGAATCATATTCCTTTAAGTTTGTCTGTATGATCATGAGTAACATTTTTTCAACGAAACATTTTATATTTCTCATTGATCCTCTAATAATACTCACACGACACTTTGAATTCCAATAACAATTCCAAAATTATTATTTTGAAAGGCAATTTTTCTGTATAGACTTCTGTTCACTTCGAAGGAATTTGAGGTACGTCTTTTGAATTGATTATTTATTTCTGATCAAATAATGTTTAAGCACCTTTTAACTTGCTAGGAATCGTATGTGTAACAATAAGACCTCAGACAAGTTTAAAATTTTGAGGGTTGTCATTCGCATGCGAACAACAATTGGGTTGGTTAACGGAATAAACCCACTTGAACAGGGTTTTATTGAAGAAAAAAACATTTTTTTTCTTAAGGGGTTGCTGTTTTCATATTTTCACCTTTCTATATATTTGAAATAGTGGCTAAGGATGATGTGCTGATTTCTTTTGTTTCAGAATCCAAGTGATGTTCCGGCAATTGTAGATGAACAAAAGCAGAATGTAGAACTTGATCGACGACAGTGATTTCTTTAATGTTATTTACCAAAATGGCATCTAGTTTTAAAAACATCATTTGTGTAAAATTACTAATAAATTAATTCATTTTCTTGTCTGAGTTGTAATGTTGTTTATAGGCTTCGATTCCATTTTATTTGTTAGTTTGCAATTTGTAAAGAATATGACCCTTTTTTATATTTGTTTTCTTATTGAATATTTATTTATGTTATTTGTATAACTGTATGATCTCTCAAAAGTGTGCGGTTGGAATATGATATTTAAGCAAAAATTACCAAAGAAAATTTAGTTCTCTATTACGATTTGTTTTCTATCGCATGCTTTTTCAGGATAATATTTATGATTTGCATTTGCTCCAAATAAAACAATCATAATATGTGATGTATTATTAAGTTTTTTCCTTACCACTCATAGCTGTTCATATTACAGATGAGATAATTTGGATTCAAGTAACTAAAGACATCCAAATGAGAGAGGGACAGTTTATTAACAGAAGCATACGTTCATCTTTGATGAAGTAAATGAGTTTAATTGATTTGTACAAATAGAAGCGTATCAATGAAAAATGCTTCTCTTCAAAGGAAAACAATTAATTTCTCATACGGAGACATTCAAATAATGTTCCAAGTAAACATATCATTCTTTCAAAACCCAAAACAGTTTTGCTTCGAGATTAATTTTGCTCAGACTAAAGAATGCATATTTACTTCTCTTGAGCTAATGTGATTATTTCTATTGAAATGTATGCACAATCTTGGTGGAATTTTTTTTTTACTTAGAAGAAGCGTTTATTCAGTCCATTTGAAATAATGATTCAAATTCAACTTGAGAGAATATGTTTCTCAGTTCAAAAAAATATTCCTTCATGAATACAGGAGAGCAAGATTTCTTGCTCTTTGCACTTTGAAATATTTATGTTCACTGTGTATACAGTGCGGTCCATATGTATGGAATAAATTCATTTTTAGCGTTGTAATGCACAATGTGAAAAAAACCTGAAACAGGTCGATTTTTATTCTTAAATTGATAATTTACAGTATGAAAATATTCCTCCCCTCCAGCACCCGTTCTGAATTATAAGCACCTCCTCGAAAATTTCAAATAGCAAAGGGGGTCGTGTGGCACCTTGTTGGAAAGTGATTTCAGTCCTCTGTTCAGCAATATAAAGTTTTTTGAGTTTGATGCAATCATAACTGAGAAAATTAATTTTTACAATTAAATTAAATGTTCAAAATGACATCCCTGTAACACGCTCCTTACTAACCTAGAATCCTGGAAAAAATCTTTGAAGATACTAAAATATCAGACAAAAAGCCAAATAAACAATTGAAAGGAATCTAGTAGGCTGCTGTCATTTAGGTAGTTGAAGTTACTAAAAGACGTCAGTATAATATTTGTGGGTGTATTAAATTTAATTATGGCTCATTTGTCCGAGACTCAAAGAATATACATTTCAATTATGATTGATTGTGGTAATAAAACAAGAACTTAAAAGGAGATTTGTGAAATTTCTAATAATAAATACCCTGGTCAATACGTGTCACAGTCTACAGTTAGCAAAATTGTAAAAAAGTTTCGTGAAACTTGACATGTAAAAAATATTGAAAAACCAGGTAGGAATGTTCAATTTACTGATGAAACAAGTTAGATGTACTTGTAGAGATTGAGGAAAATCCGCATAAGACAACTCGAGAACTTGCCGCCAACAATAATGTAAGTAAATCATCTATTTTGAGAGTTCTGCATAAAGAAAAATACTACCCTTACAAGGTTCAGTTGGTTCAGGAGTTAAATGAGAATGATCCTGATAGAAGGCAAAAATTCTGTGCATTGATGGTGGACAGAATGAACGCAGATTTGCAGTTCATAAACAAAATAGTGTTTTCTGATGAAGCGACGTTTTATTTAAACGGAACAGTTAACAGACAAAACTGTAGATATTGGAGCAGAGAAAATCCTCACTGGATGTGTGCGACTCACACTCAATATCCTAAAAAAGTTAACGTTTGGGCTGGTATCATCAACAAAAAAAATTATTGGCCCTTATCCATCTAGATTTTTAGTGCCTACATTACAAATACATTTTCCTGATGTTAATCATCAAAATGAGATAGATCGAACTATTTACTACCAACAAGACGGAGCTCCACCGCATTTTGCACGTACAGTTAGAAATTATTTAAACTATTATAAAACTTTGTTATTACGGATTCGATGAGAAAAGTCAATCTTTTTTCAAAATCTTTCTTCGATAATAGAACACAGCGTATTCTCATCAATAATAACTCATCATCAGAACTGAAAGTGATACATGCAGCACCTCAGGGCTCTATACTTGCACCTCTCCTATTTATTATTCATACTTCCGATTTTTCCAAAATACTGAAGAGTTTTCAACTACATACCATCTTTAACTGTTTATAATCGTGATTTCTTATTTTTCAAATGTTCAAATGATCAGTTGAGTAATGTTTTCTATTTTGGAAGTCGTAATTGACATTTCTTTGCGAATTACCTGAAAAAAATTTTTATCAATAATATTATTGTTTATTAAGTGAACAATTTGTTACAAACAAATTCTCAAATTCTAAACTGCTGAAAATTACAGTAACAATCATACATTCTAGAAATCTAAAGATTTTTTTTTATTGTTCTTTCAAAAATTATGTGCTACAAAAGTTGCATGAACCACTCATTTTGTAAATTAAAAAGTGTACATAACTCTGAAACTTTTGAAGATATAAAAATCAACATTGAATACATTCCTATTGAGAATTGATAGATCTTTCAAATGAGCTTCTTAAATAATTTGTAACTATTATTATTCGATTGTTATTTGCATTTGTTTACGAGAATAACAGGCATTTTTGACGGTTTCGCAATTTTTTTACTTCTTGCATGATAAACAATGATGATATACTTTCAGAGAAATGTTGTTTATTTATTCAATCTGCAACCAATGCAATTATTTATTCAAAAATAATTTGGTTTTTTATCTGAAAATTTATTATCTTACAATTTTTCAATTTTTTGAATTTTCTCTTGTGAATTTTCGAAACTTGTACGATACGTAGAGACAATTTTAGTACCTGCTATACTTGAGAGTATACTAAACTATTTGAACCTTACACAATTTTAAAAAAATAATAAAATGATTCATAACAATAATTTACGGTTCAAATCAATTCAAAATAAAATGATCACAAAAATAGCCGAATAATAATGAATACTTTGTTACGAACGATCATAAAAAATTGAAAATCGTTGTTGAAGAACACAAAATTCCAATATTATTTTCAAATACCCACATAATCTATTTCTTTATGAACAATTCATAAACAAATGAGGCTGAAAATTTTTGATCAACCTACCGAATATCTCAACTTAGTAACGTAACGTAAAAACATACCTTGTTCTCTTGATATGGAAGGCTTATACCAATATTTGGAAGTGTCTCTAACAAACTTGACGTTGGCTGCAGAAACTTCATGCGGCGACTCATTATTGGAATTCACGGAACTCCTTCTGGAAGTTCCATAGTAAACTGTTGGTGACGAAGAACCGTTGTAGCTTGGACTCTTTGGACTATATTGATAATTTTCTGATTCCCTGAATCCTGAAGTTGGAGTAACCGAAACGCTGCGGTGGGTTGGAGTGTTGGTGTATTCGATGCCAGAACCATTAGTGAGTTCTGTTGGGGATGTCGGTCGGTCCTTTCTGTGGAAAAATTTATTACTTTCAGTATTTTATTTGGAAATGTTTGAATTTCCTACACAAAGTAAAAATATTGAATATTGTGATATATAGATGCATGATGGCAGTCAGTTCTTTGGAGTTAATGATTTGTTTGTAATATTTTTCATTTGTAATATTGAAACTTATGCGATGGAATATGTCCCTTTTTTATATATAATTCCGGACAGAGATAACTTTGTCATTTCAAATAGAACATCCTGTATTTTTTTGGTCTGAAAAATATAGAATTCAATTATTTTTTAATTCACTCAATTCAATTCTTTCAATCAAAATAGCTTTGAAACAACATTTATTCAATTTAGCGAAAGAATTCTTATTGACAGTTATTGTTAATAAAATATCATTAACAAAAATGAAGAATGAAAATTAAAAAATCGAAGTCAAAAAGCAGGACCAATTGATCAGTTTCGACGAGGAAAGCCCCTACACCAACGTTCCTGTCGAAGAAGCACTTCAAATTATACAGAAGAAGCTACCCGAAGATGGGGACCCGAAAGATAGAATAAGTTATCATTGAATTACTAGGATGTTGTGTACGAAACTGCTATTTCCAACTGAAGGACGAATTCTTTACACAAGATGAGGGACTGCCAATGGGATCGCCACTTTCACCGGTTATAGCTGATATATATGAAGTGGTTTGAAACTCTGGCCATTGAAGAAGCCCACAAGAAGCCCCGAGTCTGGTTAAGATACATAGACAACACCTCCATAATATGGAACCATGGGAATGCAGAACTAGACACTTTCCTGAAACAAATCAACAACGTAAGTCCTTCCATCACTTTCATAATGGAGAAGGAACGAAGGAACGAAAATGCCATTCTTAGACGTATTGGTGAAGAGGACCGACACTGAACGGGAAACATCTGTATACCGAAAACCTACTCACACGGGACAGTATCTGAACCAGAAATCCAACCACCATCAATCGACTAAGAGAAGAATCATCAAGACTCTACTAGACCGTGCTTTCGGGCTCTGTAATACAAAGGAAAGTCTCGAAAAGGAACTAGGCATCATAAAAAATGACCTTCAACGGAATGGTTACTCCAGAGTGATAGTAGAACAGGCTTTAGCTGGAAGACAGCAAGAGCTCCACAAGGAACAGAAGCCGCCACAACCAGTACTTGTCCTTCCCCACATCAGAGGATTATCGGAAATGATGAATGAATGATGAATGAAGAAGGATTGGGTCCAAGTATAACATCAGGACCTGCTTCAGATCTGGGCCTAGCAGCCTTACAAAAACCAAGCCACCAAACGTAGACTGCAAATCCAAGAATTGCATTTACCGGATACCCTGCGAGTGCGGAGAATCATACATCGGTGAAACTAAGAGGTCATTGAAAGTTCGCATTGTTGAGCACAAAAAACACACACAGCGAGGAGAAATCAGCAAATCCGGAATCGCAGAACATGTTTGGATTCATTAACATAATATCAAATGGGCTCAAGCTGAAATCATTCACAAAGAAGAACACTGGTTTAGGAGAAAATTCAAAGAAACTGCGTATATGTTGTCCAACAACGCATTCAGTCAAGCCAGCGTAAAGATACGTAATATATGGAAACCTCTAATCAAGAGAAAAACGACCAACTATTGCCAAACGGTCATCTTCCGCTTAAACCAATGAAACGGAGAATGGAAAGAGGGGATTGGTGGAAGCACTCGAATGACCTATAAATAGTCAGATTTGGGAGGCATAAGTCCAGTTATCACACGATTGTGAATACTAACAATCGAAACGTCGTGACATTACTTGGTTTGGAATCTTTTAATATTAATTTTTCATTTTTGGTAATATTTTTTAATCTTCAGCTTTTATTAATATTTCAATTTTTTATATTTTTTGGTTGCTACCAGAATAGATGGTCTGTTATAGGTACACAAGTTATAAAACCCTACCTTTTCGATGTAAACTTTTTTTTTGAAAGAAAAAACCTTAATTTGTGAAATTATAAAACAACAATAAAAATTAGTTGGCGCTCCGGGGTGACTTCATTGATTCCAGTGGGGCATTTGCTTTTTCAACTGCAGGAAAACCAGGAAAAACCTGCAGCACCACATCATCTGAAGATCTTGATCTGCCAATGTGGAAACTTGAATTCTAAAATTTTTTTATAATTTCTAGGAACCTAAGCTTCTGAAGAATGTGCCGCCAAATATATCAAACAACGGATGTGATGGATGAAGCTCCGGCACATTTCAAATTCAGTGTCAGGCATGTTTTGAATATGTACTTTCCGAATAAATGGATTGGTAGGGGAGGACCACGAAAATGGCCTGCGACATCACCAGATTTGACTTGCGTCGATTTTTTCATACACGATACTTGATGAATGAGGTTTACGACACTTCAACAACCACAATGAGAATTATGAAATAGAGAAGGGCTGTTTAAATGTTGAGCAGTCTTTCATAGAGAGGCTGGGTCTTCGTATTCAACAGGATGATCGTCATTTCGAACACCTTTTTCGAATTGAATACATTACTGTTTCATATTTTATTGTTGTTTCAGTTGAATAAAAGAAATTGTATAAGTAGTCTATTTAATGAACTACTGCCAGAATTTGAATGTAAATGGTAACTCCATTTTAGTGAACGGTGAATATTTTCAATGAAGTGAAGTAAAAGAACTGCTTTGTGAGCAAATCAAATGAATGTCATTTCAAAGCTATCTTGATTCGAAAAGTGATTCGAAATAAGAACTACTATTTGAAAAATCCAATCCAATATCTACAAAACTATTTAGGTTAGATATAGGGA
Source organism: Leptinotarsa decemlineata (assembly GCF_025532065.1). NCBI lineage: Eukaryota > Metazoa > Arthropoda > Insecta > Coleoptera > Chrysomelidae > Leptinotarsa > Leptinotarsa decemlineata. The sequence continues at coordinate 733,128 of NW_027412572.1, read as the reverse complement.
ATGCCAAAATGAAATAAAAAATAATTGAGATTTATATTGATCAGACCGAAAAAATATAGGGTTTTCCATTCGAAATAACAACGTTATCTTTGTTCGAAGTCATAAAAAAGTGACAATGATTTTTGAACATTCTGTGTAATATCTAGGAACGGGTTTTATTGAAATAAATATTCCAAAACCTCTCTTATGCTTCGTTTATAATAACGGTTATGATTAAATACTCGTATATAGTACCTTGTATGAAATCATATCATTTTTCCCTGGCCTACTCAAAAGTGTAACAAAATACAGGATATTTCCATTAAAACACACAACATTGATATGTCTTATGAGCCATCAAGAAAACTTCAAAATATTTTCTACTGTAGCCCTAATAAGTATTCATATGATGAAGCGGAGAAATTCCCGAAAAATTGAAGGTTTGGTTTACAGGGACCGTGTCGTATGGGATGCCCCACCCTGTATCTTTAGTATTTCGAGGTATTATGCAAATTTGACAGCAACTTCAAAATATGTTTTACTAGTTGTAACCGGGCTTCATGAAAAGATATACTAATTTGTAAATTTGTTCGAAAAGGTCTGCTACGAAACTCAGTGTGACAAGTGAAGTTCCACGCGGGCTTCGCCCGCGTGGAACTTCACTTGTCACACTGAGTTTCGTAGCAGACCTTTTCGAACAAATTTACAAATTAGTATATCTTTTCATGAAGCCAAAACTGCAGTTTTCCAACTTAAAATCTGATGAAATTCAATACAATCTTTGAACCCCTATTTTTTTCCCTTTGGGTGGAAATTCCTGATTCCCTTTCTGGCTGCTTATCGTCTCCCGCCGTCTTACAGTAGACGCAACGTGTGATAACTTTTAAACGACTCGCCCAAATTCTGAACAAATAATTACAATATTCTTTCATCAACCCAAAACTTCAAGTTTCCAACTTCGAAACTGACGAAATGCAATACAATCTTTGAATGCCTATTTTTCCCATTTGGGAGTGAAACTTCCAGATTCCCTCTCTTGATGCTCATTTACGCTATACAAAAAACCTACCTGCATATTTCAAGATTCTATGTTCAGTAGCTTCGGCTAGACGTTAATATAAGAGTGTCAGTCAATCAACAGGAAATTTAAAGGAAATGAGAATCAATATCATGACTTCTCATTCTCATTCCACATTCCTATTGGTTTTGATTCGTGAATTTATGCAGAATTTGCAACTTCAAGAGAGCTATTCTCGTTTCCAAGGCGTGCATGTCAAAACTTCTTGCACAATCTATACAGGAACGTGAACAGGAAAAAATTGCAGAGTGCTAGAAGTGCAAACAAATTCCACTGTGCATTGTGCATATGTGTTGAGTTTAAAAAAATGCATGCGTATGTGTAAGGTTAAAGAATTGAATATCCATTAAAACAATTTCAACAAAATGATATCTTACAGAATAAACATGGAATTAGTAAGAACGTGAGATACATCATTCAGCACTTCCAGTAAGGTGAAAACGTTATTTATGGTATTGAAGAAAACGCAAACAACTACATTCACAGATAAACGAGAGCGTTCTGTTGCCAAGTCAAAATATGATATGCATATGAAATCGTCGACGATTTCAACCCAGGTTTGTTCTACGGTGGCAGAAGGGTTCAAACTTTGTATTCACTACCCTTCCCAGTACCACTGGTGTGGAGTTTTGTCAAACGCCGCGAGTTTATGAGATCTCAAACATTGTTCACTCCCTGAAAGTCTAGTTCATAAGTTCCTTTTAGGTCGAACTGTGCTTGTGAACAAGTGTCATTCGATTCGGAATAGCGTGTAGATGAGTCTTGAAAGAAATCAAATGCCACTTGCAAAACTTCCGGATCAGGTTCTTAGAGTTCGGCAGAGCCGTACTCTTACCATTTGACCTTATAGACCAGGGGTCTCCAAACTCCGGCAGGCGGGCCAAATCCGGCCCGCCAGTGTCATCAATCCGACCCGCGACAGACAATGATTTACTGTCATCAATCTGGCCCGCGACAGCCAATGATTACCTAATTGTTGTTACTATTGCTGTGATAAGTTGAAGAAGAAAACACAGAACGATAATTACTCGGTTTTATTCACTTGCAAGGTAAAACTTAACGACAAAAATGATGAAAAAGAAAACTTAACTTAAGTATATGAGTTTGAGCATATTAATAACTAACAAATAATTGAAATGAATCACGGTAAAACAAAAACACTAATGAGATTTATGTAATTGTGATTTTCCACCGACAATACTTTGTAGTTGTGGATCAATTTCACTTGTACCAATTATCAAAAGAGATTCAAGATGCTCATCGGTTAATTGAGATCTGTAAACATTCTTTGTGTACTTCATCTTGGAAAACGTTTTCTCACACAAGTAAGTAGTACCAAAAACAGAAAACAACCCACGAGCAAATTTATGCAAATTAGCAAGTTGTTCCAGTGGAAGACTCTTATAAAATGCCAACAAAGATGACTTTTGATATTTGTTCTCGAGCATATCACTGCACCGTAAATCAATAATTTCCATTTGGACTTCCGGAGCCAGGGTTTCAATGTCAGAATCAAAAGGATTTTGAAAAAGCTTAATTTCATTCGCAATGACATCAAAATCTGAAAAACGAGTATCAAAATTTATTTTCAAAGCAATCAAAGTTTCTTTTGCAGAATTGTGGGAAATTCAGTCTCTATAGTGTGGCTGAATATTTCACATGTTTCAAAATGTGTGAAACATTTTTTACGTAATTGCGATTGAAATAGTATTATTTTCTGCCTCAAGGATTTGATATTGGTGTATAAATCAGGGAGAAGCTGATTTTCTCCTTGCAATCTCAAATTCAGTTCGTTCATGTCAAATCGAAATAAAAGGCTAACTTCCACATCCATTCACTATTTTCTAAATCGGCAAAAGGGCGTTGCTTCTCATTTAAAAAAATTTCGATCTCTGTTCGAAGTTCAAAAAAGCGCTTAAGGACTTTTCCGCAACCAAGCCAGCGTACAGCAGTATAATATGGTAAATCATTTTCTCCAATCTGTTGAATAAACTCGCGGAATTGTCGGTGATTCAGCCCAGTGGATCTGATGAAGTTAACAACTGATATGACTGAATTTAGAACTTTAGACATATCCGAACATTATCCGCACAAGGACTGTTGATGAATGATACAATGTAGGACTAATGGTTTTGAACCACTATCATTTTCTAAAGCCTTTGACACAAGTGCAACCACTCCTTTATTTTTACCATACATATTCTGGCCTCCATCAGTTGTTATAGATTTCAAATTTCTCCATCGAAGGTTCTTTTTATTAATGGCATTTTCAACTCCCTTAAAAATATTTGCTCCAGTTGTCGTGCCGTGAATACTATCAATATCAGGAAGTTCTTCATACACTTCATAGCTTTTATCTACTCCGCGAATAAAAATCAACACCTGAGCAGTATCTGACACATCCGCTAACTCATCCAATGCTAGAGAAAACCACTCATGATGTCCATTTTTGTCAGACAGTTGAGATGATATATTTTTTGCGATGTCTTGCACCCTCCGAGCCACGGTGTTTGCTGACAAACTGACACTTTTAAATAAATTTACCTTTTCGGGGCATATTTCTTCAGCTACTGCAATCAAGCATTCTTTTATCATTTCTCCATCGGTGAATGGTTTGCCACGTTTTCCGATTTCAAGAGCCACACGAAAGCTGGCGCGAATTGCAGACTCTTGTTCAGTATTCGCTTTGGTGAACAAAGATTGCTGCGATTTGAGTCCGCGTTTCAAAGCTTCAAATTTTTCATTCCGCAAACTTCATACTTGGAGTAACTTTGAAGATGTTTCGATTCATAGTGTCGTTTAATGTTATAGTCTTTGAGAACAGCTATGGTTTCATTAGAAATTAAACGTAGCGCCTCATTACTGGACTCAATCACAAAATACTGAAAGTTCCATTTTTCTTGGAACCTTCTGCATTCACTGTCGATTTTTCGCTTCTTTTCCATACTAACAAATCACACATTAAAACAATAAGTCAAATCAAAATACTTTTATTGACGGGTGTAACTTTATTTCACAATAGAGAGTTCCGCTTCCTTCGCCTTTCCTACGCAGACTAACTCGCAGTTGCGCCATTAGCCTTTTTATATGCAATTATTACCGCCATCTCGAGGTGATCGGAATACACTAGCTAGAACCAGAACTTTCTCGAACCAACGCGGTAATTCCAAATATTTAATTTCGCCTAATGCCACCTAGCGGGTAGCTGAAAAAGATAGTACATAGTACCACTACTCGCCACTAGATGTCGTTAAGTGTCACAATACACAATAATAATTGAAATGCAAAAAAAGCGTAAGTTTGCTTAGGTCACGCACTTTGCGACTATCCTAGTCTAGAAATATAGTTAAGGGCAGAAATTGGCCCTTGGAACAAACTGAAAAAATCATTATGGCCCGAAGGCTTCAAAGTTTGGAGACCCCTGTTATGGACCACTCACTATACAAACTAATCGGCTTCCTCAAGAAGCTGAGTTAATGTGGTCGAGTAGGAATAGGTGTGAGCCACAATAAACCCTTGAGGGTCCACTCACTTTGGATCTTACCGCAGTGATTCAAATGGCGCTTATTTGGATTGAATTGAATTAGTATTCACTGATATATTACAGTTCAAAGTAGATTCATGAAAACGGACAAAACAACCTGATATTATTCTTTTATGATTTTAGGTTTCCTGCCAAACTTGACGAAAAGTGAAAAAAGCACATAAATCCATAATTTTTTGTCCAAGGATGACATTCATAATCACCTTTGCAATTCAGAAAAGAGTTTGCACTCGATAAAGGTCGGAATATACAGGGTGCCTCATCAAAAAAGAAAATACATTTTACTAAATGAATAGAAAACGCGACGTTCAATTGTTTTTCTGTTAGCACGACGTTGATCAACGGAAAAACTACTGATTCAACCGAACTTGTATCTTCAATAATTAAGAAGTTAGCAATAGTGCCAATTCGAGTTTGATAACACTGTACATTCACGAAGTTCGCTTGTATCACATGAAAAACTTTCACAACGAGTGGAAAGTTCAATCAACATTCCAGTCCTTCAATGAAAAACCAGAAACCAGATTGAAAAAAAGTTGTTCTCAAACTAGACAATATTTATTTTCAACAGGATTCCTCTTTTGGAACGAATTTCACAGTATAAGTGTTTAATGAAAAAACTCGAATGATTTTGCAACTTCTAGATGAAGTTATTCATTCACAATCGACAATTAAGTTGAAAGATTCATCAAGCTCTGTTCCGTCGTGACTAGCTTTTTATTGAGATTGAATTTAGGAGTGGGATAGGCTCCTAGTCTATGAAAATATACCAAAGATCACAGAATTTTCTTCAAAACTAATATATGGTATTTTTTTACTATATGGATAGTTAATTGATTAAGGACTTCACAGGATTTGTTTTTCTAATGATAATAATCGTGTGATATTTACAAGAATCTCGTGAAGGAAATAAAACACAAATAAAGTAAAACGTTCCACATGCTAACGACAAAAAGAAAACAAAACTTTTACCTCTCGGGGGAAAGAGACCACTTCAGTGTACTTTTATTAGATGGCGATGGGAAACTCAAACGTCTATAAATTGTAAAGAAACTCTTAGTCCTTTAATAGTAGATGTAAGTGACACATCGTGATAGGACCATGAATAGATACTTCTCATGACAGTTCAATTTGGGTGTGATGATGAAAATCTTTAACGTATTTGGGAAAAAATCAATTGTGATATTTTCACTGAACATTTTACAAAAACGCAACACTTGTTTCGCTAGTCAATAGTTTCCTCAGGCATGGTCATGATGACTGAATTCTACATGATTAGTGCTTTATGTAACAATTTGAATCTCATGAGCTTTGGCTTCTCAGTGACTAATAATCTACACAAGTTCAGGTATGAAATAATTGAAATTAAGTACATCATTTTTTTTTCTTTTCTTTCTTCTTTCATCCCTTTTTTTTTATTGATTCAACCGTCACTTGATGGAAGTCCATAGTAATTTCATAAACTACACCTTACCTACCATATGATCTCCACAAACTTCATTTGAAAAAATATATCACGACATGTTTCGCTGATACAGTGAATGAATAAACATCATGGAAGAAATTTCAAATTTCACTAACTCATTGTATGGCATTAGGTGAGATGATTACCAATTTCCACATTGAAAATCAGACTTGCCATAGATCACAGATTCAATTCTATTCGGCCATTCAGTAAATTTTGAGAATTCAGAATGTTAACAGATTTATTTGGCTGTCTTGTTTGATAGTTTATTTCACATGTACTTTTTATTATAACATTTTTCAGCCCTGTCCAAAAATTACGACCAAGGTGTCATTCGATTCGTATTTTTGCCTAGAAAGTTTAAGGAAAGGTCCGAAAACGCGCCGATGAAAATTACAAAAGTTATAAACAATTAAGTGAAAAAAAATGGGGCTTTAGTTTTCTCTCAATATCTCAGAAAATTTTCAAAATTTTGGAAATTTGAAAAGAGATTTGAAAAGATCAATGAATTTGCGTAAAAAAAGTCTCGACTCCTGAAACTGTATCTCGATTATTAATAATTTTTACAGAGCCCTGAAAATAGAGCCGAAAGCGGGTAATCTGGTTTCCGCGCGCCTTTCGTCACTCTGACATAAAAATAAAAATAATTATTTAAACATATTAAATGTAAATATTGGGGAATGAAAAAATTCATGTTATGTTGGGATACATCAATAAACAATAATCCGCAGTCAAAAAATGTTTATCCCAATTTTAACGTTAATTATAAATTTGTTAACTTTTTCTGAATTGAAAGTTGATCTAAAAATCCCTATGATTATTAAACTTAAACCCTGGCATTTTTTTCCTTTGGTGAAGTTATCCTTGATAGGCAAAAAAATAGAATACCGTTGCCAAAATAAAAAAAATGTTATTTTCTATTTTTTTATTGACAATTGAAAATTATAATTTTATAAAAATTACATTAAAAAAATTTTTTTTTCAAATTTTTTATTGTTCCAATGTCTCATGGCTAAAAACAAATCAATAATATATTTTTTTAATTTTTTACAGCTATGGTTAATAATTCAATCATGAACTAATACATTGCTTATAAGCAATTCGAAAATTTTTCGTTGCATTATGTTAATGGAAAATAATCATGATTTTTAGAGAAAAAATGGTTTCTTAAAACAATTTATTTGTTGCTAAAAAATGCGATTGTTAATTAACAATCGTTTTTTGCAACTAAATATTAAAATTAAGGAACCGTTTTATTTTTCAATCATAAATTGTATTGTTCTGTAAGGTTTTGAAAAAACTTTTTTTTATTCTTCTTTTAATTGTTTATTTAAAAAAAATGTTATAAACAATTTTTTTTTCAATACTTTGTTCTATAATGAAAGTAACTATGTCTTTTCAACATAAGTCTTTTCAACATAAACTTCGTGTCATACAACAATAAATCATAAGAATTTTATTACTTGCACTTTTAGTAGTTGTAGGATCATTAACATTCACTTATTGTCATATTTGTATGAAGTTTAAGAAAATTAAATGAAGCAATCAGTCATTCTGTTAATTTAATTTTAATGAGTTTACTCATTACCCTTCTTTAAATTTCCGATGCTCACAACTTTAGTAAAAGGCTTGAATTGTTAATAAATTCATAATGAACAAAAACGACTTGAAGCATATCTATTATAACTGCAATGGTTTGAAAATTATTATAATTATATAATTATAAAAGCGAAGGAGCGAATGAAAAAGACAAGTATCAAGGTATCACAATAATAAAAGTTTCATATAAAATAGAATAAATTGAAAAAAAAACACATAGTTACTTTTTTTATAGAACAAAGTATTGAAAAAAAATAAAATAAATTAATTTGTTTATAACAGTTTTTTTCAAATAAACAATCAAAAAAAAATAAAAAAAAGTTTTTTCAAAACCTTAAAGAACAATAGAATTGATAATTAAAAAAAAAACGGTTCCTTAATTTTAATATTTAGTTGCAAAAAACGATTGTTGATCAACAAACGCATTTTTTAGCAACGAAGAAATTTTTTTAAGAAACCATTTTTTTTCTAAAAAATCACGACTTTTTTCCATTAACCTCATGCAAAAAAAAAATTCAAATTGCTTAAAAACAATGTATTTGTTTATAATAAATTTATTAACAATATCTGTAAAAAAAAATTAAAAAAAATATTAATAATTAGTTTTTAGCCATGAGACATTGAAATAATGAAAAATTAAAAAAATAGAAAATAACATTTTTTTTATTTTGGCAACGGTAATCTATTTTTTTGCCTATTAAGGATAACTTCACCAGAGGAAAAAAATGCCAGGGTTTCAGTTCAATAATTATAGGGATTTTTATATTAACTTTCAATTCAGATAAAGTTATCAATTAACAAATTTATAATTAACGTTAAAATTGGGATAAAAGTTTTTTGACTGCGGATTATTGTTTATTGATGAATCCCAACATTACATGAATTTTTTCATTCCTTAAAATTTGCATTTAATATTTTTAAATATTTTTTTTTGTTTTTATGTCAGAGTGACGAAAGGTGCGCGGAAGCCAGACTACGCGCTTTTGGCTCTATTTTCAGGGCTCTGTAAAAATTATAAATAATGGAGATACAGTTTCGGGAGTCGGGACTTTTTTTACGCAAATTCATTGATCTTTTCAAATCTTTTTTCAAATTTCCAAAATTTTGAAAATTTTCCAAAATATTAAGAAAAACTAAAGCCCCATTTTTTTCACTTAATTGTTTATAACTTTTGTAATTTTTATCGGCGCGTTTTCGGACCTTTCCTTATACTTTCTAGACAAAAATACGAATCGAATGACACCTCGGTCGTCATTTTTGTACAGGCCTGAAAAATGTCACCAAATAGAGCTAAATCGAGTACATGTGAACCAGACTAAAATACCAAGGTAGGCTATAACTGATTGTGTAGAACTCAGTCAGTGTGAACACACCTGAGGAAGCAATTGTACAGCAAAACACGTGTTTTGATTTTGTAAACTGTTTCGTGAAAGTCTCACACTTGAACACGTTCGATTTGATGTTGAAATGGATGGTTGCAAACACCATCTCTCTAAAAAAATCGTCCACCACAATTTGTCACCTGTAAACAAAGTTAACTCTCACTCGGACTGATACTCACCGTTGGGTTGTAGGACTCTTTGGTGGTAATCGTTCGGAAGGTATGTCAAATTGTACAGTAGGCGTCGAAGAGTTCGTGTAGGGTGTTCTTGCGTGCACTGGAAAGGCAGGAGTCTGAGGACGGGGAGATGAATTATGTGAAGGACTGGTGTCTGGTTCCGTAGCTGATTGAGACCGCCAGGAATGGACAGAATCTTCCCGATACTAAAAAAAAATGTAATGGTGAATTTATTGAATAACAATAATAATGAAGGCTGCGTGAATTGAAGCGTGTAGGAAGCTCCAAGGAGCGGTGACAGAAACTCCCATTTATTTCTGGTAGAAAATGAGTGTTAAATGAGTTTGAACCTGTTGTTCCGAAAATATTATTGTTCTTCATCTTCTGCTATCATTCGCAAGAGTTGAACTTTTTATGCACATAAATACTGGTAATTGCTAATGAACGTACATAAAAGGTTCAAAAATGGCTTATACATCAATGAAAGTTTCAATTTATCATAAATCAATTATTTATAACACCAACACCAACACCAAACCGTTATTTCAACACCTCGGCACGTGTTTCGATCAGCAAGTGATCAAACTGATCCGACTTATAAAGCTATCCTTATTTATACTATAGATACCTGTTCTATAGTAAAACCAATAATGATTGAGAGTAAAGCGCGTTGTCATATCTAAATTTAACGTTACCAGTTTATAGCAGAATCAAAATATAGTAAGCAGTAGAGTTGTAGGTTGTGGCAAATTATAGATAATACACAATACTAGTACGATTAAAAAGTATTATTTATGACAAAAATCAGTAATGAGCTTGTGATGAGTAATACTTATACATTTCCTGATTACTGACCAGTAAAAATTCATTATTTTCTGTATAGTGTTAGATATTTATTACAACTAGTGGCAACGCTGTACGCAACGATGTCACTGTCTTTGTCACTTTACCGTAACTTCCATCTCATCGTTGCAGTCCTCACTAATGTACTTGCAGCCATGAGCGTATCATTGGTTTGTGAATTATACAGCGTGAATTGTAGTTTTACAGTTAAGTTAGTCAGCAATCGACGTGTTGTGATAACAATTGGTGAAAATAATAGTGCTAATAAGTGTTTAAGCGTTACATAATTATATTTCTACACCGTTCTCAAACTACTCAAAAAATGGGAGACATGGTCGGGCCTTCCACGTCGTAAAAGGTAAAACGGTCGGAGTCTCGGTCAGTAAGAGAAAAACAAATTGTACTGCGAGTATTTCACTGTCTTGAAAGAGATCATCAGCCACCAAAAGATGACTTTGTGCATATGTGCATATAACCAACCAGGCATTTCTACATCATTAAGTTCCTCAATTACAAAAGATAAATTAGTTGATATGTGCTCTGATTATACCGGTGTACCAAAATCATCGATTTACAAAATACTAAGAGAAGCAGAAATTCATGGGGACGTACAAACGCCAAAAACTAGTAGCGGACGAAGAAAAATCACAGTTGATGAAGAAGCCAAAACCAGTATACGCAGAACTATTCACAGTTTCTTTTTCAGAAATGAGCTGCCCACACTACAAACAGTTCTGGAGGCACTTAGCGATCATGAATTGGTCCCAAAAATGGGTAAAGAAACTTTTAGGAAACTTGTACACGAAATGAAATTTACGTACGGAAAAGTTGACAGGAAAAGCATTCTCATTGAACGCCAAGAAATAATAGCATGGAGAAGAAACTATCTAAGAAAAATTGACGAATTTCGGAAGCTCAAAAAAAAATTGTACTTCATGGACAAGACATGGGTTAACCAAGGACATACGGTCAAAAAAGTATGGCAGGATAGTAATATAACAAGTGCACGACAAGCCTTTATTGAAGGTTTGTCAGTTGGGTTAAAACAGCCATCTGGAAAAGGTAGTCGTCTGATAATTACGCATATAGGAAGCAACAGTGGATTTTTACCAAATGGTGAATTCATATTTAAATCTAAGAAAACAGGCGACTATCATGAAGAGATGAATGCGGAGGTGTTTGAAAAATGGTTTGAAGGCATCATTCAACTTGTGGAACCTGGGTCTGTCATCGTCATGGACAATGTCCCATACCATAGTCGACATTAAGAACCATTACCGAAACAATCATGGAAAAAAGCAGCAATTCAAGAATGGTCAATTAATAAGAACATCCAATATAACAAAGATAGTTTAAAGGCAGAACTACTTCAGCTAACAAAATTACACACAGACAAATATAAAAAATTCGCAGTGGATGAAATGGCGTTAAGTCGTGGAATTACAGTTTTAAGGTTACCACCATACCACTGCGAATTAAACCCAATAGAATTAATCTGGGCGCAAGTAAAAGGATATGTGACACGAGAAAACAGAACATTTAAATTACTGGACGTGCAACATCACCTACAAGAAGCTATTCGAACTGTTTCTGCAGAAGACTGGAAGAAATGCATGCAGCATGTTTTAAAAGAGGAGCAAAAAATGTGGGACGTAGACAACCGTATTGAACACAATATTGAACCAATCATAATTCATTTTGATGATAGCGGTAGCAACAGTGACGAATCTGAGGTTGAAGATTAGACGAAAATTTATACATTTACACCTATATTATATTCTATTATCAAAAATTTGTAATTTGTATTTTCTAGTACCCCTGACGATGAGTTTGAGTTACCCGAAAGCTTGAGAATAGTTATAAAGAGTTCACTTATCAATTTCTGCAACCCAATAGTGAAAAAAAGTTATATATATATATATATATATATATATATATATATATATATATATATATATATATAGAGTTTTTTATTAATATTGTTAATTTATTTGGTACCTACTATAATTACCACGATTATTACTCCGTTTTCATAAGGCACACCTAATGACTACAACGATTAGGTAAATTACGATATTGCAAAGTTTTAATGAAATAAATAAAAAATGTGTATGAATATTTTAACTAATTGTACTAAGAATTTTTCTTTCATTCTTAACCCTCTCAAAAATTAATAAGCACGCCCTCAATTTGCTGTCAACTGGGCTTACTTCTACTCTCAATCATTATTGGTTTCAGTATAGGTACCTTATCTACTACTCCTAACAGTTCACATCACTGTGGACAGCACAAACGTGCTGGGCTGAAGTTTCTAGTACATCGTCTTCTGACTGTTCCTCTCACACATGAGAAAGAAGTTCACAAAAGAAAGACGTACAACACAGAAAATAGCAACCACTAACGGTTTTTCGAGGGGTTTTGTAGATGACATAATGAGGAAGAAGAAGTTTAGGTTAAGAATGAACAAAATCTCGACTTTTAAAAAGGACCAAAACCGCCAATACCACTAATACGCGATGATCTGTGGAGAGAGATTTTCAAGGAACTTCAAGGAGCCTTTTAGGAAGTTCAGAAGACAAAGTCGAGTATTCGGAAAATTTACGAAATTAAATATAAGGTCTGTGATGCAAAATATTATTGACAGATAAAAATATCTATTGAAGTAGGATATAGGGAACACTCAGCACACTTAAAAAATGGAAGACCTGAAAAATCAGCAGTCGCTCATCATTGCTTTCAACAGAACCGTTCCATAAAGTTCAGTTCATTAAGATCAGTTAGACAAGTTAACAACAACAGACATCGAACCACTCTATATAGACGATCCTTCAGTTACAATAATATATACAATACAATATATATATATATATATATATATATATATATATATATATATTGTATTGTATATATATATATATATATATATTGTATTGTATATATATATATATATATATATATATATATATATATATATATATATATATATTGTATTGTATATATATATATATATATATATACAATACAATATATATATATATATATATATATATATATATATATATATATATAGTTTGTACAATAATATTCCACAAAAATATAAATTTAGTAAAGTTTCTTCATTTAAGTGCTGTTACAAAAAATATCTCATCGCTGCTCAATCATAAAGCCATTGATTTCATTGATTTCATAGATTTTATACTTCTGAAAATTTTTCAGTAATAAATTTAACATGTTTTCTCTCTCTCTCTTCCCTCTCCCTCCTTCCTCTTTTTTTTCTCTTCTTTTTTCTCTCGTTTAGTTTTCTTTTCTTCAAGGCTAGAACTAAGATCAACAGTACCCTTTCGGTACATGTTGTTTCTAGCCTTATTTGTAGTTTCTTTTTTTATCATTTTTATAGATTGTATATTTATTGTATTTATATGGAACTACAAATAAATATTATTATTATTATCTAGATGCCTATGAGAGTGTAGAAATGAGTAAACATAATAATGTAATGTATACTATGTAGCTTGTTAAAATAATATTTTATTCATTAGATTCAACTGAATATTAGATAAGGACACATTGTAAAATTGATTTGAGACTAGTAGATGAGGCAATATTGTGAAATCAATTTAAGACACTTAAGACGGAAGTACCTAGAACAGGTATCTATGGTATAAGTGAGGATAGCTTTGTAAGTAGAATTAGTTTGATCTTCCTCTTGAAGATGATGACTTGGTGATCGAAACACGTGTCGAGGTGTTAAAATAACGGTTTGGTGTTGGGATAAATCCACCATTGTGACTACTGGAAGAACAAAAAGAGATAGAAGATATAATTGATGATTTGAGTACAAAATATCTATTGATTTGATAAAATTACAGCCAGAATCATAAAGAGAGTTAAATCAGAATTATCACCTCTGCTTGAATTTCTGAAAACCTGAGAATTGCGAAAGTTTTGTCAATTTTCAAAAACCAATTTCTGTTTTACCAATTATATCCAAAATTCATGAAAGAGCAATGTACTTATAACAAGTCATTGAAATATTTGGAATCCATTCATTCCTTGTATTCCAAACAATATAGCATTCGAAAGTCCAGTGATACAGTATGTGCAGCTTTGGATATTATTTCTAATATTCAAACCTCTTGCAAAGCTTTTGTTGGAATAATCATTTGAGATTAGGATTTTCATGTTTCAAAATAATTTAAGTGTTGTAAAATAAGGTAGGTTCATTGAAAAAATAGGTTGTGAAGTACTGCAAAGATATATATTAGAATTTACTCTTTCCCAGTTTAATAAATTTCATTTCGGAATTACAGCTTTCTGAAAAATTAGTACTATCTGCTGATGATACAACTTTTTGATCTATTGCAATGAAGATTCACAATAAATACATTAACAAATGAAATCAGATTTATAACAAATATATATTTGGCTCAATATACATAAATCAACTCTGAATTTTGAAAAATATGATGGAATATTGTGTTTAGTGTACTAAATTTATTAAAAAAATGTAATTATGTGTAGTGTTACCACGTACAAGTTGTTGAAGCTCTCGACAACTTCTGTTGGTTCATTGTAATGTTTATTGTATTTATCGTGTATTACTCTAGTATGTTCATTTACTATCAATAAACAATATTCATATTTGTTGATAAAAAGACCTGTAAAACAACAATTTCCAAATGAGTGTTACGACACAACAAAATTTTAAATTATTATTAACAAAATTATTATTAACAAGCTTTTATCCGAAGCATTAGATAACAATGGCCAAGTGGATGTTATATACATCGATTTCTCCAAAGCATTCGATAAAATTGATCATGGTATCTTGCTCAATAAAAACTGATGAGTTTCGATTTTTCGAATACTGCCTGTCAGCTGATGCAATCCTTCCTATCTGACATGTAGAAAACAATTCGTGTCCTATAACGGTTATAAATCTAGAACATATATAGCTTCTTCTGGTGTGCCTCGGGGCTCCAACCAAGGTCCTCTTTTGTTTCTATTGTTTATTAATGACTTATGCGAAAGTTTAGCTTGTGAGCGGTTATGCTTCGCGACTGACTTGAAATTATTTTCTATAATTAAGAAAGTAGGTGATTGTGTAAATCTTCAATCTCAATTAGAATTTCTTGTTGCTTGGTGTAGCAATAATAAATTGAAACTCAATGTGGAGAAATGTGAGTTTTAGCCGAAAAAAATGGGTTTATACATTCCCGTATGTAATACAGGGTTCAGATCTGCTGAGATGTAATGAGATCAAAGACCTAGGGGTAATATTCGATCATAAATTAACATTTGGTAGACATATTTCACAAAAAGTTTCAGAATCTCTCAGAGCTTATGGTTTCATTGTTAGAAATTGCAGAAACTTTCATAATATTAAAGCCATGAAGCTGTTGTGTTTCACCTACGTACGTTCGAAGATAGAATATGCAAGTATCGTCTGGAGTCCATTCTATGAGATTCATAACATAGCCATTGAAAGAGTTCAAAGAACTAAGTTTCAGAATAGATGGTTCTTACCCTGAGAGAGGTATCGTATATGACCGTTCGGAACATTTTAGTTTAGAGCATCGCAGAAAATGGGCGTCGCTCATATTTTTATTCAAGTTAGTGAATGAGAGAGTTGACTGTCCTAAAATTCTAGAACAAATCAACTTCAATGTACCACAGCCAGCTTCACGATCTCATTTCATTTTTAGACCTCTCAGAGCAAGAACTAACATTATCTTAATTCTCCAATATATGTTATGTGCACAAATTTCAATAACATTTGTACCTATGGTGATTTATTCTTCACTAACCTTCATAGCATTACTAGAATTGCTAATGTGTACTTGAAGTAGGTAATTAGAATTAGTTTTTCTTTTTTAATCATTTTATTTTTCATTTATGGTTAAGTATTGTGAATACACTTTTATATTGTCCTGAAAAGGGGTAACTGTTGGACAATGTCAGCTATTATTATTATTATTATTTTTGTTTCACCGTAGTGTGCGCTGGCCAGGCCCTATATCCGCCGAAGCCCCGATACATTCGGGAGGGCGCGGCAGCATTATCAACCACACCCCACACCGAGGGGTGAGTGATCATTGGGTCCGAGAATCATGTGACCTGAGCAAGCGCATTTCCCTTTTTTGTATCAGATGGAGTAGTAGAAAGCCAAAAACTTCCTTTCCCAAAAACTTTATTTATTTGTATCATCTAAAGCTAATTTAGTTCTCACTCATTGATTCAAAACTACAGTATTCAAATACAACTTTGAAACCAGAATGAAGCTGTTAAATGCATTTTTCATCTCCCTTTTTAGAGCCAACTTAAAATCTATATAAACCAGAGAGTATACCTGATTCTATTTATGAATTAATAATATACACGTTTCACTATGAAACTAGAAATTTACATGATCATCATAAAAACAGATCAATAATCTGTTAAGAAAGAATCTCAAATCAGCGTTTTTCAGAAAATATATATTTTACAAACGAATAGTTGTATATCATGAATTACCAAATAACAAACACTTTTGCAACATAGAAAAACTCAAAATAGCAATGAAGATCTATTTGTTTTGATTATTTACATGATCATATTTGTTTGGTTTTTCTGTTATAAATTGAACCAATTCTGAAATGGCTTCCGTTCAAGATATATGTATAAATATTTCTAGTGTGTATAATTCCCTGTATAAGCCATTGTAGTTTCTTGGAAATGAACGAATAAATGAAATGTGTTAGTAGTACCTGCCATGCAGATGGTGTGTTAGGGCTGTTACTGGACTTATCAGAACCACTGGATAAGTTAGCTATGAGGTCACTTAATGCATCAAGGCGGGTGCTTTCGTCTTGCAAGTCTGTAGGTCTGTCTGTGGGTGAACTATCAGTGCTATTTTCACTCTCAATACCCACCATGGCCGAATTATAACGAGGGCTGCTTTGTTTGTAATGCTGTTGCTGCTGCTGTTGCTGTTGTTCAACCAAAGACAGTAAACCATTATCGACCTGGTCGATTCCTTCGGAAGATTGGCGAACTATCTGTCCCATTGGATTAGCTGCTAGGATTTGTGCCGGGCTATGGTTACTATTCTGGAAGATTCAGAGCAAATTAGTTAAATGAATTGACACTGAGTACCGTTGATACCAAGAACAATAATACCAAACACAATAGTCCGGTCAAATTAGACTAAAAATAAAAGTGAAGGTACATAAATTTACAACAAGCTGCAAATGCGTGTAATAGTTCAAAACATAGTTAAAAATAAGATTTTGAAATTCCGAATGATTGCGATGCCTGGAAAAAAATTTATTCAAGGTTAAAGGTCAAAAATCTCGAAAAAAATAGTTTTTCGCGATTTTCAGGAAAACGGTAAGTTTTATCATAAAATAACCTCAGATAAAAAATGTATCAATATTTTTTTTCTTAGAGCCACCGTTTCTGAGATACGACGAGTCAAAAAGTTGTGATCGTCATTATGTGCATAAGTATGTCACGTATATACATCTCTGAAATTGTAATTTGAGTAAAAATATTTTTCTATCGGTATACATAAGTATGGATATAAGAATATCAGGTAGAATAAAATCCAGTCCCTTAATTTGTACGCTATTGTAACCTTGATTGTTTCCAACAGGCCAATATTGAAATCAACAATACTAATACGAAAATACCTGGGGTTTCTTCCGTCCGTACCTCAACCGGAAGTTTGTTATAAAATTTTGTCCCTGCATAGGAAGGGCAATTTTCGAAAAATGCAGTCGAGTGCTTTTTTAATCTGATTTTATTCTTTTGTCTAGTAGGATAGGTATGAAAATCTGAGTTTTGAAGGTGCGTGTCTTATTTCTTCATAAACAAACAAACGCATTTATAAATATATGATTCTATTTTCAATAAAAATTTGTTTGCACGAATCTCTATAGGCAAGATTGAATATCAAACGGATAACTTTTTTTTGGGAGACAAAAATTCTGTTTATATCAGAAGAACAGCCCCACACTGCTATATTGTTGGAAATATGAGGATAGAATATGGCATAATAAACATTTAACAGCTGAGATTTATTTAAAATTGAAGTTAACTGTCTTAGGGCATAGTATGCGCTGTTAAGTTTATTATTCACTTGATTAATGCTAGATTGAAATGACATATCACTATCTATGCATATGCCAAGAAATTTAGTTTTTTCTGATGAGTTGATGAGATCATTATTGACTTTGACCTGTAAATTTTTTATTTTTCTCTGGTTTCTGTAATGGAACTGCAACAAAACAGTTTTCTTCGAATTTACAATTAAAGAATTCCTGCGACACCAGCTCGTGAATTCTACAGATAATTTGTTGAGTTTGTCCTGGAGTTCCTCAGGACTATTTGCATCAGTGGCAAGTGTCGAGTCGTCAGCATATAAGACTACAGAATCTGTACTAATATGGTTTGTCATATCATTTACATACAATAAAAAAATTAGTGGGCCCAAAATGGATCCTTGCGGAACACCTGAATCCATATTATATGACAAAGACTGCTTTTCTTCTACTTTCACATGTATTCTTCTGAATGTTAAATACGATTTCAACCACAGGAGAAAATTACCCCTGAAGCCAAGAGAATGCAACTTGCTTAGAATTATATTCAAATCAATGACATCAAATGCTTTCGATAGATCAAAAAAAAGTGCCCCAACATATTTTCTCTGGTCCAGTGCATCATAAACGTACTTGAAAAAAATATATGCAGCACTTTCAGTTGACCTACCTGGGCAAAACCCATGCTGATGTTTGGAAATAATATTAAATTTTTCTATAAATGACAGCATTTTAGAATGAACACATTTCTCAAAAACTTTACACAGTGCTGTTTGTACTGTTATTGGTCTGTAGTTTTCAATTATATAAATTTCATTATTTTTGTGTAGAGGAGTAACTAAACCAATTTTCATCTTATCAGGAAATTCTCCAATTTCAATTGATCGGTTTATTATAAAAGAAAGAGGTTGACTCACAGAAATTCTCATATTTTTCACAAGTTTTGTTGATATGCAGTCAATATCTACCGAGTTCGTATTTTGGAGTGACAGAATAATTTCACAAATGTCACTTGGTTGAATGGGTGAAAAGAAAAATGTATGATGCACGGACATGGTTGTGAAATCTGTGAACGAAGATAGACCGAAATGTTTTTCAATCTCACATTTTGCTACTGTTGAGAAGTATTTTCCAAATACATTCACAATTTTATTTGTGTCATTTATATATTCACCGTTCAATTCAATCTCCCAGTTCAACTTTTTTTTGACCTGCCTGTTTTGTTTCTAACTAAATTCCATATTTCTTTTTGCTTTTGTCGCTGATTCTTGTTATCAAGATTCAGTTGGTAGAATGAATACTTTGCATCATGTAATTTACGCTTGTATATACCCTTCAAATAATTGTAATATGTCCGAATATTCATATCATCACTACTGCTAACAAGCCAAAATACATTTTTGAGACTATTTCCCATGTGAATGATAAACTATTGTTGTTGGTGAAGATTTAGACTTACTCGTACTCCTTACTGCTCGAACTCCACCTAAAAAAACTATTTTCTTTGTAGAGCCAGGAAAAGCTCAAAGTCAAACCGAAATATATTCGTCAAAAAGTTTATCTACTTCTCAAAGAGTCAAAATCATGTACTATTTTTACACGCAATAACTGGCTGTGATACGACGTCTGCATTTCACAAGATGGGTAAAGCAACAGTCTTTAAAGTGTTTGAAAAACACCTGATATTCTTATATTTATACTTATGTATACCGATAGAAAAATATTTTTACTTAAATTACAACTTCAGAGATGTATATACGTGGCATACTTATGCATATAATGAGGATTACAACTTTTTGACTCGTCGTATCTCAGAAACGGTGGCTCTAAGAAAGAAAAGTGTTGATACATTTTTTGTAGAGAATTTTATGGTCTACAATTTTTAGCTGAGGTTATTTTATGATAGAACTCACCGTTTTCCTGAAAATCGCGAAAAACCAATTTTTTTCGCAATTTTTGACCTTTGACCTCGTAGGCATCGCAATCATTTGGAACTTTAAAATCTTATTTTTAACTATTTTTTGAACAATTACATGCGTTTGCAGCTTGTTGTAAATTTATGTACGTTCCAATGTCTAGATTGACCGGATTACAATACTAAGACGTTTCCTTAATACTACTATGCCAGGGAAATGACTGGGAAAAAATGTGTAGTAAGAACTCCTGAAATTGAGGAAGCGGTGCTGCAAGAAATTGAGGAACATCCTGAGACGAGTACGAGGAAGATCGCTAGAACTCTGGATATTTGTCATCAAATTGTTTGGCGTATTTTGGTTGATTTTTTGTTATACCCATACCATATTTCAAGAGTGCAGGCATTACTCCCCAGAGATTTTCCACAGCGTGTGAACTTCAGTCAGTGGTATCTACAAAGTATTGCACTAAATCCGCAGTTTGAGACACAAATTTTGTTCACAGACGAAGCAAATTTTTCTCGGAATGCCATTCAAAATTTACATAACAATCATGTGTGGGCTGAAGAAAATCCCCATGCAATAACCGAAACCCATTTCCAACACCAATTTTCGGTTAATGTATGGGCAGGAATTATAGGTGATCATCTAATAGGCCCATTTTTTCTACCAGGACGCCTTGATGGTCGTTCTTATTTACACTTTCTCGAAGAAGACTTACCTGGGTTATTGGAAGTTGTGCCACTTGCGTTAAGGAATCGAATATGGTACATGCACGATGGCGCCCCTGCTCATTTCAGTGTAATTGTCCGAAACCATTTAAATACAGTTTATCCTAATCGTTGGATAGGTCGCGGAGGACCTCAGCAATGGCCAGCAAGATCCCCCGATCTCAACAGTTTAGATTTTTTTTTATGGGGTCACCTTAAAACTCTTGTGTATAAAACTCCCGTTAATACTTTAGAAGATTTAAGAGAGCGAATAGTTGCCTCGTGTGAAACTATACGAAATACGCCGGGAATATTTGAACGGGTGCCTAATTCCATGCGTAGAAAGGCGAAAGCATGCATACTAAGTGCAGGTGGCCACTTCCAACAATTTTTATAATCAGTTTTGGTATTATTACTTATTAACAAATTTGTACTATTCGTTTAGACTTACTGTCACAAAATAAAATAAAACTCGTTTTTGTGAAAAATTTATATTTTTGCAGATTATGTTTTCAAATATTATTAGGGACTTGGTAATGCGTTATGAAGCAATTTTCATATTCTCATTCATTTTGGAATTGATCTAATTTCTTAATTTGCTTTCTGTCGATTTTAATTTTTTTGAGTGAAAATCATGCGTCGGACAAAGAAATACCAGATCAAATTTTCTCAAAAATAAATGAGGATTTTAAAAATGATTTTATTTTGAAAAGAAAGCATTGGCGTAGTACTTTTTCCCCAAAAATATTCAATGCGAAACCCGTAGGGATGCCACTGTTTGAAAAAATACAAATTTTTGTACATTACAAAATTATCTCAGTTATTATCAAAAAACTGATTATTTTTGAAAACTTTGCCACCCTGTATCTCAAAAGTTAAGGCGTTTAGGACATACGTCCAAAGGACGTTTTTTCCTTGAAATGGGTCTAAGAATTACCTCCTTGAATATCAGCATGTGTTTAAGGAACACCCTGTAAAATGTATTTGAATATCTGTTCAGGTGTCTTGTTGGATAGAGTTTTTTACCATGACTCTGTGGGATTCTTTGAAAAAATTCAATGATTACTCTAGGTGACTATTGGAACAGTGATCAATATTGATGTAGATAATAAAGTGCTTGGAAACTCACCTGTGCATAACGTTCATGAGCCCTCTTAACGCTCATAAACGGCCTTTCATTTTTCGTCAAAGTACTGTAAGTCGATTTCAACGTACTATAACTCGAAGTCGAACCGGGTGTTGAAGAACCATTCTTATGTGTGGTATTGATATGTAGAGGAATTGTATAGTCGTCATCATCATCTGCGAAAGCAGTTGTGTCACTGGTATACCCGTCTAAACGGTGACTCGCCGTTGGCCTCATATGCCTCGACTGAACGCTGCGGAGTTCTGATAAGAGTCGCGTTTCGTGAGGTTGCCTTTCCTCCCTCAGGATGATTTCGCGGCGTTCCTTCAGTTTCTGTTGTTGACGCTGCAGCCATGTTAGGTTGTTAGTTGTGGCGTATCTGTAGAACGTTAAATATACATTAACAATAATTATATTTATTTTCACAAGTATATCAAATCAAACAATGAAGCCTACAATTATCATTCTGATTGAATAAAACGTTACTCTCAGAATCATTGAGGTTATGTTATCGTGCAAATATAAATGATATTTCCTATATGGTACCACTTTATTGTTTTGCGTTTTTAGGGCAAGTCTACATGAAAAAACATTCGTGTACAAAAAAATCCTAATATACAGGACTGGAAACTAACAACTATGTTTTATTATTAATATATGACAGAAATTCTAGAGGGAGGTTCACCCCCCAGTAATATAGAGAGAATAGAAAACCCCTCAGTTAGCTGTGAGGTGGATGAAATTTTTCAACTTTTCGGGGGTTCTGAATCGCATTCTCGGTATTATTTGAGTCAAACAATCATTCAAGGGCTATCCAAAAGTCAGCGAAAAATGTGTTGAAATAGTCAACATTTCATTCCCCTAATCAATTCTCAGTTCGATAAATCACTACAGGCTAATCAGAATAAAATTATACAGGCAGTTTCTTTTATCATGTGGTAACATTGCTATACAGGGTGTCAATTAAGTATGTACCATAAATTCAATAGACGATTCTTCAGGTAATTTCAAGATGAAATGTTCATATAAACATGGGTCCGGAAGTTCTTTGTTCTCAAGATACAGGGTGTTAAAATAAAAATAAAAAAAAAGTTATTTGTAAATATCTTGAATATCCACGGGTGTGAAGTTATCCACATCCACAAAGTACACTGAGAAAAAAATATCGCATTTTTATTTTTTCATTTACCGACTCTGCACACCTTCCATTTTTCAATATGATACGCTAATTGACTGAATTAGTAAAAAAACAGAGCCGTCCTAGTTTATTAAACTGTCTGAAGGCGATAAAATAGGGTGGAAATATTTAACAAAATCGTAACATGAAAAATCGACTTTGTACACCTACAAAATTGAGATATGTCATTCCTGATGATCTATTCGACAGAAAAAACTTCACGTCTTAGTTTTCCAGTGGTCCAGTCATTATAGTAAGTTTACCTCGGAATTCGAGATACCCAGCTGTAAGTCTGTAAATACTTGTATATTGACACCCTAAAAGGTCAAAGGTCACAAAAATCGGTTTTTTGCGCTTTTTTTGGAAATATCTCATTTCCTATGGGTTTTTTGCTATTTGTATTTATTATCAATATTGTAGAATACACAATTCTCTACAAATTTTGTTTAAAAAAATTTTTTATACGGTGAACCGTTTTCGAGATAGAGGGCGGAGAGCACGCGGTCACAGCATCACTTCAGGTCAACCGGTGCCTCCGGTCGAAAACGCGCCATATATAGTTGATGAACTATCGATAAATCAATGATTATAAATATTTGTCAATTTTTATTAACTATTATATTATATTTTATCATTTTTTTCCTAACTTATCCACTTTTTATTCAGTATTAATTTATTTAACAACACTTACCTGCCCATGTGATTGCAGAATTGTTAATGAAAATATAGGAATTATATTCGAATCTTAACCTAATTAATATTCATAACTTCTTACATGATGGAAAAAAAACAAATAAATTATGAATTAATCTTTTTATTAAAAAATATCATTGAATACATTTATTTTTATTGAAAGTAAAGAAATGGAATGAAGGGTACAAAAACTACAATTTATAATTTTAATCATCTTCTTCCTCGTCATCGTCGTCTCCTGGCTGCTGGTAAATTTCAAACTGGTCTTCATTATCGTCTTCAACGACATTTGTCTCAAGTTCTTCCATTGAGACAAGCTTGCCCATTACATTGGCCACAAGCTAAAGAGCATTGCAAGCCCGCTTTCCTGCATCCGCATCGCGAACCACAACCACTCTTGCAGTTGCAGAAAATTGTATTTAGCAAATCTTCTGGAGCAGGTGGTAAAATTGTCATGATAGGCTCCAGAAAATCGTTTCGCATTGCCCAACCCCATACCTGGGGTTCCAAATCATGTCCTAACCAAGTTTGAACTTGATAATATACACGGTTGAAATGTTGATGAGCAGCTGCACTTGTTGGTGGAATATTTGAAAGCTGCACAGGTTTATTAAGTTTTGTAGACTTGACGTGATGCATATAACGAAGATGATCGAGACTTTTCACAGATTTCGGAGCATTATAGACTGCCAATAAGGTTTGAGTTCCACTCTCTAATAATCTCTGGGCCGAACAATTTTCTTCCTCGAATTCTGCAGCTAGTTCATCCAAATTTGTCAGTTTCTCAAAAACTTTTAAAAATGATTTTTTTCCCTTTTTGAAAAGCGCAGAAGTTGTGTCACAGCCAGTTAATGCGTGCAGAAATAAAATATGTTTTTTAGAATGAGGATAAGTAATTATCAAAACTTTTAGTCGAGTATATCTCCGTTTTTACATTACCTTTCCCAACTTTTTTAAAAAAAATTTTTTGTTCATAAGACAGTGTACGCCCAATTAAAATGACAAGTAAATTAATATCTTGTCCTATTATAACTGCAGTTTTTTTATTTCTATTCTCTATTTTCTATTTAAAATGTCATTAGTGTAAATGGGAATGTAATTATATTATGATTTAAGTTTTTCTCTTAATTATTTTTTAATTTTAGTAAACGTTTATCAGTATTATTGAATAGATATAGATTTAATGCATGAAGAAAATGATAAAATATAATACAAATATTTATAATAATTGATTTATCGATAGTTCATCAACTATATAAGGCGTGTTTTCGACCGGAGGCACCGGTTGACCTGAAGTGATGCTGTGACCGCGCGCTCTCCGCCCTCTATCTCGAAAACGGTTCACCGTATAAAAATTTTTTTCAATCAAAATTTGTAGAGAATTTTGTATTCTACAATATTGATAATAAATACAAATAGCAAAAAACCCATAGGAAATGAGATATTTCCAAAAAAAGCGCAAAATACCGATTTTTGTGACCTTTGACCTTGAAATTTAATAGTTGCTTACACCCTACCATATGTAGGTTTCGAGACAACTTTTAGGGTGTCAATATACAAGTATTGTGTCAAAATTTAAGCTTAAATGACTGGATTACAGGCCGTCTGAGGGGGTGAACATGGGGTAAAAATATCAAAAAATGTCTCAACATGAAAAATCGACTTTTGTAGGTGTACAAGCTCAATATATAAATATATGATTTTTTCAAGTTTCCACCACATTTTTACCCCCTCAGACGACCTGGAAAACTATAACGTGAAGTTTTTCTCGTCAAATCGGGTGTCAGTGATAACATATCTCAATCTTGTAGGTGTACACAATCAATTTTCGAAGATACGATTTTTTCAAATTTCCGCCCCATTTTCACCCCCTCAGACAGCCTGGAAAACTATAACGTGAAGTTTTTTCAGCTGCATATATCATCAGAAATAACATATCTCAATTTTGTAGGTGTACGAAGTCGATTTTTTGTGTTACGATTTTTAAAAAATATTTCAGCCCTATTTTTACCCCTTCAGACAGTTTAATAAACTAGGACAGTTCTGTTTTTTCACTAATTCAGTCAATTAGCGTATCATACTGAAAAATGGTAGAAGTGGAGCGTCGGTAAATGAAAAAAATAAAAATGAAATATTTTTTTTCAGTGTAATTTGTGGATGTGGATAACTTCACACCCGTTAAATATCACTAACCTAATTCTGTTGTAATTTGGTAATGGTATTCATAACATTAAGGAGCTTATTTAGCCCGAACGTGATTCAATTTATTGAGTCCAGTGGCGTCTCGAGCGGGATTTGAACGAATATTTTTGACTTAAAAATGTACGCCACTGACTTTTGTGCAATTTTTATTATTTCTTTGGATTGAGTAATTGGAAATACAACTTTATTGTCTCCTGAATTTTTTTCGTATCTTGCTTAGTTATTAAGAAAAAAAAGTCGACCTGGACCTCACAAGGAACAATATAGGGAATTAAATTTTTCTTTTGGAAATTATTATTTTCACAATTTTTCATTACTGATTAATATTTCTGGCAATAAATCGGACTAAAAAGTGAAAAATAAATATAGTTTAAAAAGCACGCTTTTAAAGAACATCGAACTGAAAAGTTAAAAATATTTTTTTTAAATATCTAAGCTTAAAACTGTAATGAACGGAAAATACTAGTATTATTATGGAAAAAGCGTCGGTACCACATTTTAGTATATCAGGCGCCCTTCGCTTTTTTTACAATAATACTAGTCTTTTTCATTCGTTATCGTTTTAAGCTTATTTGAAAAATATTATTTTCAACTTTTCAGTTCGATGTTCTTTAAAACCGTGTTTTAGTTTTTTGTGCTATTAATTAATCAAGTTTTGGAAAAGAGTTGGATTTTCCAAATTTTCTCGAACATTTTTAGGTTATGTAGTGAATTGTTTCATACAAACGTTGTATATCTTTTTATTTTCTACAACTTTTCTCAATTTGATGAATTTTGATTCAAAATGAATGAATTCAAATAACAGTCCATCATGAATTTTTTTTAAAAAACCGCAACAAGTATATTGGTTCCCAATTGAGGAAGATAATGTATAGTGAAAATCTGATAATGAAGGTAACTGAAATTATTCAATACAGCTATCGCCATCTATTAGTCAGAGGCCGAGGGTATGTCTTATTCGAAAAAAGTCGTGTCGCATTCACATCTCGTTTCATTATCTATGTCTCTTCTCATGTAGTTAGTGAGATATTTCCTTCATCGATTTCTCAAGCGCGAAAAATTTACGTATCTTGAGGGCCTATTGAATGGACGAAAAACAAATTTGAGTAAGTGAACTTAACAAAATACATTTTTTTGTGATTACAACAATTACTAAAACTTGGTATAATTTATAAAATATCAGTTTTTCGTATAGTGTACCTCTGATGAAAAATGTAGTGAAATGTTGAAACATTTCATAAAAATGAAAAATACAGGGTGTTCCATATGAAAAAGTTGAATTATGTCTGTTTGAAAATGATCAGTTTTACCGGGCACCCTATATATTCTTTTGAAAATTGAGATTTCCGAAATTATTATACTGATGTTGACTAACTATTCCTAAAAAAAATCCACTCAAATGCTGTAGACATGCGGGTAGTGAATAAAAAAAAATATTTTCTGCAAAATAGGTTTTTATGGAATAACTTGGCAATACCGTAATGTAAATTCGGCAATGTCAAGTTATTACATAAAAATTATTCGTATTCATATACTTGGTGTTCTATTTGACCAAAAAAATAAATATGGTTGGCCATGCCGTGGCTGAATCACCCAGTATACGAGAGAAAATAATTTTGAGATACAGTATTTATCCATAGGACTACAAAAAAAGTTAGCAGTTCGAAAAATTTTCAGTGCCATTGCTTTTCGAGTTTCAAAGCCGTGGATTATTGGAATTGACACTGAAAACCTCAGCCGTGAAAGTCTAAACAATTTTGTTTGAAAAATTGTTTCCTTTAATAGCACTGGATCGAGGGAGAGAATCTTTTTGACTCACCCTGCATTTAATAACAAAGTTTGAGTTTTTGACAATTCCAAGGGCTCTGGAATAATGGTATATAAAAGTCAGAATTTTGTAATATAAATTGTTATACATTTGTTGCAATGTCCACCTTGAATAGTGAGAAGGTTAACCACCGTCTCGAAAACAACGCAGAAGGTGGGATGCTGTGGTATTTCTTCATCGGACAAGGACTTTCATTCTACCCACGATTGCATAATTATTTCTTAGTTCAGATGTTTGTTTTTATTCGCGGCTATTACTGAGAAATTGTACTATTATATTATGTTCAGCCAATTAGTATTAGGTATGCTTTTGTACAGTACAATAATTTAATTTCAAGAAAGAAATACCGACCTTCGACAAAATAATGGAAGTTTTGAGAAAATATCAAAGAATATCTTCAATGAATATTACTGGAGGAAGATCTTTTCCTTCAAGATGATCACTTGGTGATCGAAACATGTGTCGATTTGGTGTTGCGAAAAAAATCCAGTAATATTCATTACTTCCAGGTTCCAAACAGTGCATCACAAGTATGTCTCAATAACAGGCAGAAAACTTAAAAGCAATTGAATGTCAGCTCTAACAAATTAAACAGAAAATCGCTCACAACCAAAAATGATGGAATTATTTGCTGGAGGAGACTTTACCTGAGGCAGATAAGAGAGTTTTGAGAATAGGAAGATTTATCATCTCGACCAAACTTGTTTTAACGAAAAAATACAGCGTGACCCACGGTCGATGGCAGGTTAGACGTTTCTGGAAAACGCAAAGCATGATTTTTCTGAAAATTTCACCTCTCATATTTCCTTACCTGTATTATCGATCTAAAATAGTTTCAGCATTGCGGCGTTGCCACTTCTATCAAAGAGTCCTAGCAATTAAATTTTTTTAAATGAAACACCCCATATATTAATACATTTTTGGAATCGCTCTAGTATTTTAATACTTTTTTGTTGATAATGTCCTATACCTATCTCTATCTGTTTGCGAGATAAAAAATAAATTGTGCTAAATATGGTCCAAAACATAGCCTTAATTGAAATTAAGTACATCAGTGCTCTTAATTTATAAAAAGTTGATATTTTGATGATAGTTTGGACAAACTCGAAATATTCAAATAATACCAAGAAATCGACTCCATATCATACAGGGCGTGCTAAAATTACTATTATTTCCATTGTGCATAAAAGTAGTCGAAAGTTCATTTTTTCAAATGAAACCCCCTACATATTACTCGGTAAATTGAAAGATGGTGAAAAATGCTTCAAGGTGATATATCATGTTTCTATACCTAAATCGTCAAGTTTTCTCAATAGAGTCGCTTCTTCTAGAAACATTATTTCTTTTTTAGAATTTGGATTTGGGTAGCAGTGGAATTATCAAGCTTATATAGCAGTTCGGTTACTTTTATAAGTAATTTACAAAGAGGTATCAACGGTGTTTCGAATCATTTTCCAAAATGAATGCAACTATCGATTATTCAAACGAAGTTCTTATGAAATTATTCATTATACACATGAACAAACTGATCAAATCATTGTCAGAACGTGTAAAAAATTCAACCAAATGTATCCTGAATGAACACGAATGAACGAGAGGAAGTTTGTAAGATTACAAAATAATTTCCTCTACTACGGCTCCATGTTAAAAGCGCCTTCAACATTACCAAAACCTGTTACTTCAAATGAGGACAATACTGTTAACGTTTTGGCATATTTTTATGCATATGCAGAAGCTTCCATTCGCAGTGCAGAAAAAGATTTAGGTGTATCACATGCTTCAGTACAACGAATTTTGAAAAATCACGGAATGCATCCGTATAAATTTACCAGAGTTCAAGCTCTAAAAGCAGAAGACTTCGAATCGTGAATCGTTTTGATTCATACACAGGAAAATGGGGAATTTTTGTCAAAAATAATTTGGAGCGACGAATCAAAATTCACAAGGGATGGTATTTTCAATAGCAGGAATAAACATTTTTGGGCTGATCATAATCCTCATGTTACAAAAGAAATGGGTTTTCAAGAAAAATTTTACCTGAATGTTTTCTGTATTCTGAAGAACAATAAAATTAGCTTTTTTATTTATGAAGACACACTGAATGCAGAGAGATATCTCCAAATATTAAGGACGACTGTAACCGATTTTCTTGAAAATTTGACTTCAGAGGAATATAGGAATTCGTGGTTTCAACTGGACGGAGCGCCAGCTCATTCCACCCAGGAAGTTTCCAGGAAACTTGACGAACACTTCGACGATCGTTGGTTTAGGCGTTTAGGGCCGTGGGATTGGCCACCGAGATCACCCGATCTCACGCCACTTGACTTTTTTATGGGGTGTTTTAAAAAAGGGTATACAGTATCCCAGTGCCTACCAAAGAAAAATTGCGACGGCGAATAGTGCGGAGTATTGAAGATCTGGATCCCCAGGAAATTGAAAAAGCAACCACAAGTCGCGTACAAAAAAACATTTTAAAGTGTTTAGAATATAATGGACATCATTTTCACCATTTATTGTGAAAATGTGATATTTTGTTTACAATTTTGTTATTTTCAATCATCCTATTCTGTTATTGTCTGTACTCTCACATGTTTTAGCCCACAAAATCTTACTTTTTACCTAGAAATGACTGATTTTTGGTACAGTTGTTCCCTGGAAACTTTGAGCCATAGTTAAGGAAATTATTTTGTAACCTTACAAACTTCCTCTCGTTCATTGGTGTTAATTCAGGATACGTTTGGTTGAATTTTTTACGCGTTCTGACAATGATTTGATCACTTTGTTCATGTGTATAATAAATAATTTCATAAAAACTTCGTTTGAATAATCGATATTTGCATTCATTTTGGAAAATGATTCGAAACACCGTCGATAACTCTCTTTAAATTACTTATAAAAGTAACCAAACTGCTATAAGCCTGATAATTCCACTGCTACCTAAATCCAAATTCTAAAAAAAATGTTTCTAGAAGAAGCGACTTTATTGAGAAAACTTGACGATTTAGGTATAGGAACATGATATATCATCTTGAAGCATTTTTCACCATCTTTCAATTTACCGAGTAATATACAGAGGGTTTTATTTGAAAAAATGAACTTTCGACTACTTTTATGTACAATGGAAAAAATAGTAATTTTAGCACGCTCTATATGATATGGAGTCGTTTTCTTGGTGTTATTCGAATATTTCGAGTTTGTCCAGACTATCATCAAAATATCAACTCTTCATGAATTGAGATTACTGATGTACTTAATTTCAATTAAGGCTATGTTTTGGACCATATCTAGCACAATTTATTTTTTATCTCGAAAACAGATAGAGATAGGTATAGGACATTATCAACAAAAAAAAATATTAAAATACTAGAGCGATTCCAAAAATGTATTAATATACGGGGTATTCCATTAAAAAAAATAAAGTTGCTGGGACTTTTTGATGGAAGTGGCAACGCCGCAATGCTGAAAATATTTCAGATCGATAGAACAGATGAAGAAATGTGAGAGGTCAAATTTTTAGAAAAATCATGCTTTGCGTTTTCCAGAAACGTCTAACCTACCATCGACCGTGAGTCACGCATTCAGACATTCAGAAAAATGCCGAAAAAGTATCCATATCTGGAGAACATCGAGACCGTTCATTTGATTATTGCAGGCACCTCCCCGAGCTATTATTCCGTACCTCAAAATTAATCGTGAGTAATTTGGAGTCGAACAATTGTTTTATTGTGAGAAATCTTTCTTGACTCTGCCAAACAACCGTTGCCAATTTCCACCAGAATAGAAGATTGCGGTATCATCCGCGAAGCTGATTATTGTGTAAATCTTTTAGGTATATGTTGAACAGAATGGGGCCCAATACTGTACCTTGTAGGACACAATTTCAAAGTGACAGTCTGCCGTCAATTTTTACGCATTGCTTTCTTTTTTCTAGATAACATTTCGTCAATTTATATACATTGCCTGCCAACCTTGCACTTTCAAATGGTTTTCAGGGGTTTCTGGTGACAAACTGTATCAACAGCTTTTGTTAGATCTACGAATATGCGCAAAGAGGGGTGACTTTTTACAAGGGTTCGATATATTTTTGTAGTCAATGATGCAATGAACAAATATTGTTACGGGGAAAGAATCTTATATTTCTGGAAAAATTTCGATATTCTTACTTTGATTATAGTTTCAAGTATTTTTCCAAGAAATCAAAACAAAACTAAAGACGGTAGCGAGGAGAGATGAATACGTATAAAAAAAAATAAATATATCGAAATTAAATCTAGCAAATCCAATAAGTGTCAGAAAAACGCTAATTTCAATAAATTAAATTCTGGATTTATGATTCTTGACAAATATTTTGTGTTAATCTCCTAGCTTGTCCGATAATCCGGTTACTTGTGAAGAAATAGCTACAGTTTTACTAATCTGGTTAATCTCTCAATAAACATGTTTTCCTGTTTACAAAATAAACGCATTCCGCTGGTACCGCGCGTTTATTACTCTAATTATATCCTTACGTATAATAAACACGGGTTTACTACATACCTAGTCATTGTTTACTAAAGGAATATACAATGCATGAAACACACCATTAAGGCATTTTCTATATCCAGTTGATGCACATGAGTACAGATGTAGAAAAGGTTATCTTCATTGAAAATATGAATTAAAACTTTCATTTCATCCTGCCCATTCAATCGTTTATGATAATTATACTAATATTAATTCATCCACACAAGTTTACACAAGTTATACAAAAATGTTATGAAAAGTAATGTGTGGCAAATAAATGAAAGTAACTCAAAAAAAGTAGACCCTGAGCGTGTAAGATGCTTAACTACAAGCTAGATATATATATATAGATATACAGGGTGATTCAAAAGTACTTTGACAAACTTCAGGAGGTGATTACTCACAATATTCTAATATGAATTGTCCAAATAAATAAATGTCCGGAAACGCTCCGTTTCCAAGATACAGAATGTTGAAGTTTTAGTTTTATTTTCGTTTTTTTCAAATAACTTTTGAAATACTGAACTTAATCAAACGAAACTTGGTAATAGGAGGTTTTTGAAGTGTCAAATTCGAACCTGATGTTCTTATTGCTCTCCTGATGTTCTTATTGCTCTTATTCGTAGGAGGCACCACCTACACGTCTTTTTCTTTTTTAAACATTCATTACTTTTTTGGGCGTACTTCTTGCACATTTTTCAGTAAAAAAAATCGATTCCTGTATCATATCTACGTAAATAAGCTACCCTTGTTATTAGAATGTAGAATAAATTAAAATAAACGAAACTGAATTGTATTCAAATAAATTGTTGGAAGTGTCCACCTTCAGCGAAGATACAAGCAGTCAGTCGTCTAGACATTGAATCTCGTACCCGTGTTTCACAGGCGTCTACTATTCGGTTTCTTAGATCTCCCTCGTTCACTACTGGAGTCTTATAAACTAGTGACTTCAAATGTCCCCAAAAATAAAAATCTATCGGGTTCAGATCTGGGGATCTTGGTGCCCACGCCTGGTTAGTTTCTTCTACACCCCTACCGATCCATCGATTTGGATAGACTGTGTTAAGGAATTCCCTGGCTACAACGCTAAAATGGGCCGGAGCCCCATCATGCATAAACCACATGCGGATACGAATTTCTAATGGTACATTCTTAAGTAGTCCCGGCAATTCATTTTCTAAAAAGTGTCTGTAAGTTGCGCCATTCAGTCGGAGCGTAAGACAGAAAGGACCTGTCAAGTAATTATCAATTATTGCCGCCCATACATTTACAGAAAATTGATACTGATAATGCCTTTCACTAACTGCGTGCGGATATTCGAGAGCCCAAACATGGTTGTTATGAAAGTTTGTGATAGCATTTCGGGAGAAGTTTGCCTCGTCCGTGACGAGTACATATCTTAAATATTAAGGATTTCCAGCCAATTTTCTCAAAAACCATTGACACATAGTAATGCGTTGGGGAAAGTCTCGAGGCAAAAGAGCTTGTACCCTTTGAATATGGTATGGATAAAACTCTTAAAGTTACCTGTTTCTGCCAAACGACGGTGGAGACTAGCAAATGTTGGAGCTGAAGGCAGTACTCGATTAAGAAATCGCTCCTGGTAAATACGTCTTGCTTCGCGCGCATTGCCATCCGCAAGGCCATAAACGAAATGCATTTCGGCTAAATGAGCATTATTGTTTAAATAATCCATTTTTTCAAAATAAGTGTTTTCTACTTCTACTTACGGAAACTTCAACAAAACGTCTGTCACAAAATATGTAATTACCAAAATTACTCACAAACGTCAAATTTATTTCCAAAGCATTCTTGTGAAAAAAGCAAAATATTCGTAATAACTTCAACATGCATCGATGCAAGTCCAAATATTTAGAAAACGGTTGCTTACAGCGACTAGTAACAAGGGTAGCTTATTTACGTAGATATGATAGAGGAATCGATTTTTTTACTGAGAAATGTACTAGAAGTACTCCCAAAAAAGTTATGAATCTTTAAAAAAGAAAAAGACGTGTAGGTGGCGCCCCCTACGAGTGAGAGCAATAAGAACATCAGGTTTGAATTCGACATCTCAAAAACCTCCTATTACCAAGTTTCGTTTAATTAAGTTCAGTATTTCAAAAATTATTTGAAAAAAACCAAAATAAAAATGAAATTCCAACATCCTGTATCTTGGAAACGAAGCGTTTCCGGACATTTATTTATTTGGACAATTCATATTAGAATATTGTGAGGAATCACCTCCTGAAGTTTGTCAAAGTACTTTTGAATCACCCTGTATACACAAAGTTGTGAGAATGTTCGACGACTGTCTAAGTTGAAGAACAATCTTTTATAATTTTCGGGTATGCAGTCAATAAGAGGATGGTAAAATAAGTGAATTCTTTTACTTGTACTAGCTTTCGAATTTTATTTGCTCTTCATCAGGAATTCTACAATGAATTGATAATTGATTTTAATATTCATTTGATAAATTGTGAAACGTGTGACACTAATGAAAGTGATGCTAGTAATTCCTTTCACTTGCCGTGATTTGTAAACATAACATTTCCCAAACGACAAACTTTACATCATGTAATGATTGATTAGATTATTTGAAATACAGTATTTTTTAAATCATATTACCCCATGGAGACTATGATGGGGTCACAGAAGAAGTGACAGGTTTTTTTTAATTTTAAAGTTTGAATTAAAGGCATGAATGTGAAGTTGACAGTAATGAAATTATTGACAATGATTTTTTTGACCTTATTGTCAACATACAATGGGAGATGAAAAATAAAAAATATAAATAATAATATTGTCAACAAGGTTGACAATATTATATTATTTTTGGAGGAGTTATATCAGTTGGTAGATGTCCCTTGTAGAGGGCGACTCAGTAGATATGAATAAATTACGCTGTGATGATTTATATTAGTTCTATAAATTATTGGATTTGATTCATTGAAAATTTTTGTCATTTCAAGAAAAGTTCTCTTTTTTATACGCTTTATATTAGCTTCACCTGTATGTATGTCTATATGTATGTATGTATGTTTGTATATATGTTTGTTTGTATGTATGTTTCTTTGTAACTCTCAAGCTCGTGATCTTTACCGACAGAATTATCGGCAATTTTGCTTGATCTATTCGCGGGCAGATGGCGCTGTGCGTAACCTCATTGATATTTCTTGATCTATTCGGGGGCAGATAGCGCTGTAGGTAAGTATCAATTATTGCTTTAGCTATTCGCGGGCAGATGGCGCTATACTTAACCTCCTTGATAGGTTGTTCAAAAGAAAATCAAAATAAAAAACATATTTCAAGAATTATAAGTGTTAGCGAAATTTTGTACTACAGATGGAATATTTAAATATTTACAATTACTTGTGATTCAGTACAGAAAAAAGTTTTGAACGAAATGGAAGATACATTCCAAAATAAAATTCGATTATTTGAAAGCAAACCAGAATATGGATTCCAACAATGAAAACTTTATCGTTAATTGTACACCTAAAAAATTCAGTTACTCAAATATTTCAAAAAATCGAAAAATTAGAATTAAGGTGCTTGACATACATATCAAATCAAAAGATTGATTTGAAAAATGAAATTATTCACTGAAAAAATATTTTTAGTCCATTAATATTTTGAATGAAACTTCAAATGGAAACATTAAGACTGAATTGTTTTTTGAAATTATCACTGCAAATTTTCTCTTACTTCAAAACAAATTTTACAACTGTCCGCCCTCTGTTGGAGACTTACTGCATCTCAGTATTACTATAGAATTTTAGACCTCAAACTTCATCATATTGTTTGAGAGGAATTTTATATTCGTGCGCCGTCTGTTGAAGATTTATAATACTAGTAGAACTTGAAATAAAATTATTTTTGACAATAAATCGGACTGAAAAGTGAAAAATAAATATAGTTTGAAAAACTGAAAAACACGCTTTTAAAGAACTAAACGCTTTGTGCCATATTTTTGTATATCAGGCGCCTGTCGGTTTTTTCACAATAATAGGTACTAGAATTTTTCGTTCGTTATTGTTTTAAGCTTATTAAGTTTTTCAAACTTTATTCATAATCACTATCTTCGGAGAAATCAGCACGTAGCAAAATTTTCCGGACACCCGGTATCACATTGAATGTGTACTTTGTGAATGTGGACGACTTCTCAACCGTCTCTTCATTTTATTAATCTTATTTTTATTCTGTAACTGCAAGAAAACGAAGCAAAAATGTATATGAATTATGATCTCATTATTATTCACACCCATGTAATTCAAACTCATGCATTCATTTCTATCATTAGTACTAAATTATAGTTATATTTTCTTTCCAAACAAGGAAGATAGAGACCGACCGAAACAGTATTTTCTACTTAAGTGGGCTTAGTGAATTGAGAATGCGGATGACTTCCTTTAAAGGAATAAATACCAACTACGTGTGTAATTGAAAAAATATACGGTATTGGGTAAGTATGTTGTGAATCTTTCGCTCTGGGTTAAGGAGGTAATGATGTTTCAAATATTATACAGGGTGTCCCTGGACTTCCTCTTTTCCTCTCGGGAATGTATAGATGGGGTCAAAATATAACCAGTACTTCATATAACTTTTTTTCCTAAAATCCTTCGTTACCAAGTAACGGGCCCTCGAAGTTACAAAATGAAAAATGTTTTTCTTTGATAACTTTTCAAGTGAATATTCAAAATCATCCAAATTTTCGTAATTGTCTAAACAAATGAATTCCTTCGATGAGCTTTCATGCAGGAGTCAGTTGTTTTGCTACAAAGTCAGGAACGGACTACCCCCGATGGTCCACACCCCAAAACTTTGAAATGACAGATATTTTTCAATCTTTTTCAACAAATTAAGGTTACTTGGACATTTTTATGAATAAAAGTACTCCTGTGGAAAGTCGATCGGAGCAACGAGTCTTGATAAAAATGTAGTTTCACTCGACGACATCAAACCCGCTCGTCCACCATTATTTGAAATGAATAATTATCAAAGCAGAAATAATAATGATAACGTTAATTCAACAACATTTATCCTGAGATGTCTACCATTATTCGAAAATATTAATTTTTAGGGAAAATGGAAATGATAGGTAAAATGTTCATAACGAATTTTTATAATGCAAACACGTTTAACTAACGAAACTCAAGAGCCTCAAGAGCAAACAGAAATGAAAAATCCGCTACAGACACTGCTCGATATGACCACCTTCTCTCTCTTTACATTTTCTTAGTCTGCGAAGACACCCTCCCTGTACTTGAAATAGCATTTCAGGGTCGTTTCGTATGGCTTCACAATGTAATGTTATTCTATTCAACAATACATCTCTTGTGTGAATAGGTGTAGCGTTAACAAGGCTTTTGAGATGCCCCCACAGAAAGAAATCCAATGGATTTAAATCCGGAGACCGCGATGGCCATGAATATGGCCCACCTCTACCAATCCATCTACAATTGTGGAAAATATGGTTCAGATGGTCACGCACAATCAAACTAAAATGAGGAGGAGCGCCATCATGCATAAACCACATATCTCTTCGGGTTTGCAATGGAACATGTTCCAAAAGTCCATTCAAATCGATCTAAATGAACTCCAAATAACGTTCTCCATTCAATCGGTCCTGTAGAACGAATGGTCCTATAAGATGGTTTCCTATGATACCAGCCCAAACATTCATGTTGAATTTCCGTTGGTGTTTGGTTTGCAATATCCCATGGGGATTTTCTTCGGCCCATATATGGAGATTATGAGAGTTGATAACTCCATCTCTACTGAAACCTGCTTCATCAGTGAATAAAACTCGATTAATAAAAGTCATATCCTCTCTTTGCCTATACATGAACCAATTGGCATATTCCAGTCGTGCTGGAAAATCTTGAGGTGTCATGGCATGTACCTTCTGGATGTGAAATGGGTGGAGCAGTTGTTCCCTAATTATTCTATGAATAGTGGACTTGGATGTATGGAACTGTTCTGATAGATTTCTGATGCTCATTGAAGGATCATCAGCGACGGCTTCCAAAATATTTTTCTCCAATACAACGGTACGTACAGTCCTAGGAGCGCCCTCACCACCTCATTTTGGAAAAACTGTACCTACAATAATATCGAAATAAAACAACGTGCTCCAATTAATTATCAATTATTACATACCTGTCTCCCTCAAGCTGCGATCGACACGCTCGAATGTTTCTCTTGACGGTACCGTTCGATTGGGAAAATGCTCGGAATACAGACGACGAGCTTCTGCAGCATTACAAAATGCTCGTCCATAAAATACATGCATATCTGCATATTCATTGAATGTAAACTGTTCGGCCATATCAAAAAAATTCAAAATATCCTATAGAATATTGACAATACAATGATAGTCATATGACAACGCACCACTCAACAAAACAAAATCGCATTCCAGTTTCTCATTTTTTATCAAAACTTTCTGAAAGGTTTTTTTGAAAACATCTGTGAAAGAAATGGAACATAATTATTCCCTGGATATTTTTCACCTGATCATGTGCAGCCGTTTTTGTAGTTCATTCGTTTGCTTTTTATTAGTATAGTAAATATTTTTTCCAATGTGCGTTTTTTCAGCTAAATTTAGATTCGTGTTAAAGAATTTCTCCCATAAAATTATAATTATCAGTGAAACTCCTCAACAGTTTAGCTGTGGAGAAGAATTTGAAACATTCGAATGTTGAGTTTTATGAGATTCAGATAACTGATCAACACGAAACGTGATTATTCCACACGTATTATGTACATACAAAATATGGAATGAATTCGATATTTCATAGTAGAGTAGCTTGTTAGTTTAAAAACACCACGAATCTACAGAACTTGATATTTCTTTTGAAAAAATATCTGCTATCACAATTGTGACTTAAACTTCCATATAGGTACTGTACTTTTTGTTTACGACTTCATTTTAGCATACTTTGTATTATTCCTGTTATAAATGTTGTTGAATTAACGTTATCATTATTATTTCTGCTTTGATAATTATTCATTTCAAATAATGGTGGACGAGCGGGTTTGATGTCGTCGAGTAGAACTACATTTTTATCAAGACTCGTTGCTCCGATCGACTTTCCACACGAGTACTTTTATTCATAAAATTGTCCAAGTAACCTTATTTTGTTGAAAAATATTGAAAAATATCTGTCATTTCAAAGTTTTGGGGTGTGGACCATCGGGGGTAGTCCGTTCCTGACTTTGTAGCAAAATAACTGACTCCTGCATGAAAGCTCAT
This sequence comes from Leptinotarsa decemlineata, assembly GCF_025532065.1. NCBI lineage: Eukaryota > Metazoa > Arthropoda > Insecta > Coleoptera > Chrysomelidae > Leptinotarsa > Leptinotarsa decemlineata. The sequence continues at coordinate 693,574 of NW_027412572.1, read as the reverse complement.
CGACGGAATTCATTTGTTTAGTCAATTACCAAAATTTGGATGATTTTGAATATTCACTTGAAAAGTTATCAAAGAAAAACATTTTTCATTTTGTAACTTCGAGGGCCCGTAACTTGGTTACGAAGACTTTTAGGAAAAAAAGTTATATGAAGTACTGGTAATATTTTGACCCCATCTATACATTCCCGAGAGGAAAAGAGGAAGTCCAGGGACACCCTGTATTTCACTCAAGCGAGATCGTCACTTTTTTGAAAATTATGAACTTGATCACAAACCTTCCCATACGGATATTACTATTCATTGCGATTCTACCCATCCGTATCAACACAAAATAGCATCTTATGATAGCAAAATTCTTAGATTAGTCAATATTTTTGTTTTGTTAGATAATTTTGATGAAAAAATCAATATCATTGAGCAAATTGTAGTAAAAAACGGCTGAATGATATAAAATACTCTCCAAAAAAGTCAACGCAAAAGCGATTTGAGACGTTTTTCTATTGATAAGTTAGATAACCGAGATGAGAATCAAAATTATAGATCTTCAACATATTTTGGACAAACAATAAAAAAGTTACTTCATTTTTTAATGAAGAAGATATTGGAAATTGCATATAGTACAGGTATTACATTGAGAAAATTTGTCAAAAATAATGAAGACAAAATATCCAAATTCGAGAAATCAGGAGTATATAAATAAAGTTGTGGAACTTGCCCTGAAGTATGTATTGGTAAAACTGGCAGAACATTCAGAAATCGAATCCAGGATCATTATATGAGCTATGTAAATAAGAAAACAAGTTCAACATATTCAAATCATCTTTGAGAAGAAAATAATATCTTCAACGAAGAGTTCTCAATTTTACACATAGAAAATAAAGGTTCAAAACTGAATCATTTGGGAGCAATCGAAATTATTAAACTTAAAAATTCAAACATTTTATTAATGAACAACTGGATTTGACTAGATCACAATTATTGAACTTATTTTCTTTAGAAAACGCGAGGAAGTATTGTTATTGATGCAGAAGTGAGCTAATATACTTCAGGTAATCATAATTGATGAGTTACCTCAGGTACCTTCTTGATCTACTCAACTTTCTGAAGGGTTTATTTTAAAAGCAATTACTTTCTTATTTTCATTCAAAAATTCCCACATTTCTTAATGAAATTGGAGAATTAGTGAGCCAAAACGTCTATTTCCCAATATGAGTGCTAGATAATCTGAAAATTAACACTTTCAACAAGATTGATCCAGGTATCTTCTCTCGTAGTTGAAATTCTAATGTAACACGTCTAATATCATCATTATTGATTATTTTATCGACAGAAAACAATCTGACAACTTCCTACAAATCCACTCCTACTTGAATGTAGAAAATTGCTGACCTTACCTAAAACTAACGTCCCGTCCCACAAAGTGTATTCATTTCACTATGCAAATAAGTGATTGACGTCATATACTGTGTTTATACTGAACGCTTGAAAAGTTGAATAAACAAATATCGATAAATAATGAATTGATGGTTAAGTAAACGTTCATTTGAAAAATTCAAATAGTATGTTAGATCATAGGTTCCCAATCTCATTCCGCCATGGAACCCTGATTGAGCAAAGATTATTTGACGAAATCTTACCTGTTTATTGTAAGCACTAAATTGGCAGAAATATATGTCTGTTTAATATCTGTTTTTCCGTTAATCAGCTGTCGCCCCCATACGAACGACAACTCTCAGAAGTTGAGAAACTTGTGCGAGCTAAGGACTAACGAGATCTTACCTTTTAACGTGTGATTCCTAACACGTAAGTAGTACTAAAAATAGAAAACAACCCACTAGCAAATTTATGCAAATTATCAAATTGTTCCAGTGGAAGACTCTTATAAAATTCCAACAAAGATGAATTTTGATATTTGTTCTTAAGCATATCACTGCACCGTAAATCAATAATTTCCATTTGGACTTCCGGAGCCAGGGTTTCAATGTTAGAATCAAAAGGATTTTGAAAAAGCTTAATTTCATTCGCAATGACATCAAAATCTGAAAAACGAGTATCAAAATTTATCTTCAAAGCACTCAAAGTTTCGATTGCAAAATAGACGGGAAATTCAGTCTCTGTAGTGTGGTTTAATATTTCACATGTTAGTAATGTAGTTATAGGAGTTCTGGCCCAAAATCCCATGTATTTTCTTATGGAGCTTAATTCTGGACCTTTTTGGACCTCAGGCCCACCTCACACGAAAGGAGTAAAGGTCAGCGCCTCACCTCTACCAGACGTCCATTATGTGTAAACTGAGCCTTCAAAGCCCACTTCAGACCATCTCCACTTTTCCACTTTTACCGTCATTCAGTCAACCAATCAGCTATCACGCATAGAGCGGGAAATTCAAACCAAGTAGATGAGCAAAGAGACTTCTGGCGCAATGGGAGTGGGGGTAACCTATCAGCGTCATCGAAATCGACGCAGGATGGAACGAGTATAGTAGCGATTTGAGCGTGGAACTCCGCCCCTCGGCCCCCTTGGTACTTCACCTAACCTATCGGCCCCCTTGGTACTCCACCTAACCTTTCAGCTCCCTCGGTCCCCTTCAGTCACGTGATTTTAATAAAAAAAGTTTATAGTTATGGGATTCGAACCTGGGTCGTCCGCGCCGTAGACATTGTCCTTAGCCTCTACACCATCGTAAGATATTGAAGTTAACTGCGAATGTTGGGTATTTATAGCCATCTAACATCAAAACAAATTGTGCGGTACAATAATTACTGTAAGAGATATTTTTCCGTAGAATGTAATCGTCATTATCATATTGAAGATAGGAAAATATACTTAGATTTGGGAAATAATTAATATTTCATGTAAAGATGTGTATGTGTGTGTAAGAGCGAGAGGCGCGTGTGACGTAATCGATGCAAAGAGAGATGGAGATTGAGGTTTTACCGGTTGCTAGTGCAAGCAGGTGTTGTCAGTTGTACAATAAATCAATGTTTATGGAGTAATATAGCGTTGCCGGTTTGAAAATTAAGTTATAGAACACACAGAGTCATCTATGAGTCACTAGCTGAACTATCTATTGGTTGAAGAAGGACACTGTAAACACTAGACTCATAAGACTGCATCTGTCAAATGTCAATACATGCCAGCATGGCAGGTTCGGCGTTGCCAGTTGTACAATAAATCATTGTTTATGGAGTAATGTAGCGTTGCCGGTTTTGGAATTAATCGTGAACTACTCGACGAAAATTGGAAGCGCGAAAGTGATATATTTTATAATAATGAATCAGATTTAAGAAAAAACATTACAGATTAATGAGGCTGTATCGTTTCAAAGTGTGATCCCTCAATGTTACAAGGTATCTCAAAATACATCATTGAAAATAAACATGGCGTCGAAGTGTACAGGGTGCGTCAAAATACATCATTTAAGAAAAAACATAACAGTTCCACGAGGCTGTAAGTTTTCAACGTGCGATCCCTCAATGTGTACAAGGTATCTCAAAATACATCATTGAAAAACAAATATGACGTCGAAGTGTACAGGGTGCGTCAAAATATATCATTTAAGGAAAAAAACATGTCGATTTGAAATATGATATTAATGTGTATACAGGGCGTTTCAAAATACATCATTCAAGAAAAAAACATGTCGATTCAACAGAAGTCTAGCGTTCCAACATGTCGGAAGTCTCGTATCTTTGTTAACCAAGTTAGCATCATCAGGAGAAAGAGGAGATCCAAAAGTGTCGAGAGGTTAAGCTTTGTGGACTCAACGTGAGGGCAATGGGAGAGCGAAGTATTCGACAATGACATTTCAAAATACGTGGTTTTCCGTGCGTTTTCGATCGTTTTTCGTGCGTTTACGATCGTTTTTCGTGCGTTTTCGATCGTTTTTCGTGCGTTTTCGACCGTTTTTCGTGCGTTCATTCGTTATCGTTTCATCGTTATTGTCGTAACGGTTTTTCGTGTTTCAATATGACAGTCATTTATCATTTAACGCGTTCCGCTAACCAAGTAAGCATCATCAGGAAATGACTAAAGTCCATGCTTTATCGTATGAAGATTCATTTTGCGAATTTTCAGACTCTTGAACGGAACCTTGTGGAACACTCAACCTAACTTCTGTTACAGAGTAGTGTCGGCCAGCTAATCAGAATGGAGAAATCAAATATCGCTCGATTGATTGTGCTAGATGAAATTGAACTGGAGAATGAGGGTCGAATAATAATAATAATAATAGTGATAAAACATTAAAACCTTGAAAGTGACGTAGTCAGCGTGGGAGGTGGTTTCGTGTGTGATAATTAATGAGTTATTACAAGAAATGATAGCACAACTGTCAGAAGGGCTCTAGGTTGTATATTCGCTAATAATGATCGGATCATTGCGTACAGCACGTCGAATGAAAGGATAAGAAATGCAGAATTCATCGACGAAGAAAAATCGAAGATGGCACAACATGTCATAAAGGCACTAAGCCAAATCTTTGTTAATGATAGTTGAATCTCAACGTGCAGTACATCATATGGAAGGGAAACGAATACAGAGTGTACCAACAGAGAAAAAACTAAGATGGTGTAACGAATATAATATCCAACTCCTAATGTGAAATAGCATAGGAAGAATTGCAAATTCAACAAAAATCACTTAAAAAACTTGGAATTGAGAAATGTTGGGTTATCAACAACTATAAGTTTATTCCAATTGCAGAAGCTTGATGCAAACGCAGAATTTATTGACAAAGAAAATGAAAAAATCATTGTATACTGAAACATATGGTATTTTTGGATTCCTTAGGGTGAGAAGGTTTCGAATCCATCAAAAAACGACCACTTCCGGTTTTCACTTCCGGTCGTCCGATTTCGATGATTTCGATATCAATGCATTCGTTTACATGCCATGAAACATAATTAATTATTTTTCGAAGTCAAAAGGACCGTATAACCTATTTTCATTATACTAGCAGCAACAGACCGATGTGGGTACTCATTTCAAATGATTTCATTTGTAGATTATGAAAAGTATAATAAACAGCGTCTAGTGTGAAATATCATAGGAAAAATTGCACATTCAAAGAAAATCATTGAACATACTTGGAATTTAAAGTTGTTGGGTTATGAACAACTACGAGTGTAATCCAGTTGCAGAAGTTTGATTCAAAACTCAGAATTTATTGTCAAAAAATGAAAAAATCATCGTATACTGAAACATATGGTATTTTTGGATTCCTTGGGGTGAGAAGGTTTCAAAACCGTCAAAAACTGGTCACTTCAGGTTTTCACTTCCGGTCGTCCGATTCCGATAATTTTGACATCAATGGATTAGTTTAGATGTCAAAATGCATAGTTAATCATTTTACGAAGCCAAAAGGACCTCATAACCTATTTTCGCTATACTAGTCGCAACAGGTCGATGTGGGTACTCATTTCAAGTGATTTAATTTGTAGACTATAAAAAATATAATATCGAACATCTAATGTGGAATAACAAGGGGAGAATTGCAAATACAAAGAAAAAAAACATTGAAAAAACTTGAAATTCAATGTTGTTAGGTTACCAACAACTATAAGTGAAATTCAATAGCGGCAGCTTGCATCATAATCAAACCAGAAGGGGCCTTAAAGTTTGGAGTTTCACTATCACACTGTCAGCACAAAACTGGCTTGGTTGGTATGAAATTGTATGTAGTTGATTGTGGGGTGAAGACCAAAAGTAAATGATAAACTATTTCGAGCCTGCAGTGAATGAGCGAAATGTCCGATAAAATACACGACTGCGATCGATCTGTCATTGATTATCCGACACGTTTAAAAATACACGATGACATTACAATTGTCATTTATTTGATTCCCAAAATCATTCATATCTAGTACAGGAGTATTCCTTATTACATTACAATTGTCATTTATTTGATTCATAAAATTATTCATATCTAGTACAGGAGCTTCATATACAAGAGATGGTCCCATGGATAAAAATCTAGAGGATTTTGGTCACTTTAACCGCAGCGAAAAACACGTATTTTCAAGCACCATTTTTTTCAAATATCCATATGATTTGCAATGTAACGTGTCATGAAAAATTGTGTAGAAATAAGCGCATCTCCATCTCATTACGTATCAGTTTGAAGTATCACTCGAACAATTGAAATTGAATTAATCAAAAAACCTTTTCTGTGAAGCACAGGAAGTTTTTACCCAGGATATTGGTAAAAATAGAAAATCAGTTTATTTTGGTTGAATCATAATGATTCGTAATGGTGCCACCACGTAAAGGAACATCATGTTAGTTATGAGTGAGAGGTTAGTTGAACCGGAAAGGAGGATGGGTTTGGAAGTTTCTAACGTGAAGTTTCTAACGTGAGAAGGAATTATTCATAAATTCAAAAAATATACTACAAAATATTTATTGATATCTAATCATTCCATTAATATATTCATAATTACATTCTACAAGTATCGACACATTGTGCTGCTATTGAAGTTTTTTAAATCTATATACCTTAAATTTACTGATAATATGAAGTAGTTAGTTGAACATTCAATAATAATATATAAATATTTTCTCAGCTGAACTGCAGTCAAATACATATATACTAATAACCATGGGCTAATCGTCTATATCCATAGCATTTGATGTTTGAGGGATAGAATAGTGACCCCAAGGAAGCGTATTGTGTGAATCTGGAATTATATAACGCTTATCATCTTCAGGGCTGAGGGCAATCTTATATTGGGCGATGGAATGTACTTGATGTTTATCAGATCGAATCAAATTTTGGGTGACACTCATATTCTTCCAATTATTTAAGCAATTCACATAATCATCGAACGTAATTTTATTCTTCACCACAGAAGATTTGACCCCCTTTGCCTTCTTGGTAACCCCCAGACATGAGATGATTTGATTAATTTCATCCTCATCATAGCCATCATTTACCAACTGCTGCCGCTTCTTATTGATACTATCTTCCGTCACCAACACCCTAGTGGTATACAATTTCGATCTAAGGCCTACGTAGTCAGTCATCGGAACTGCATTATTCTCATCTTTCATCATCCCGAGAACCTTTTTATTTACCAAAGGAACATTAAACTGATTATTGGACGGGTAATCCGAAGTATCGAAGAATTTGTGACAATCTTGACGTATGATTTCATAAGGATCCTGATTGCATATTTCATAAATCAGACTATCTGTATCGGTATAGAGAATTACGCAATTGTCTCCGAATCGATGGCGCATATAGCCATAATGAAAATCGTATATGGTAGTCTTTGCCAAGTCTAAGATAGCTTGTCCTACTTGTATCGGTTTATTTAGATAAACTTGCAGTTTCCTCAGTTCGACTGCCACCAAATTCTCATTGAATATCATACAATTTTTGAACTCTGGCTTAGAAATATAGGCCTCGGCTCCGTAGCGACCAGCCCATTTGGTGAGGAGTTTAATGTTGACTCTTTTTCTAATGTCTTCCATCGTTTTCCCGAATACTGCGTTATTCATTAGCTTGAAGAGGTTCTTTTCAAATTCATTCGTAGCCCTCTTTCGCAACTCAGTATTCAAATCAATATAGGACTTCAACCATGGTGATTGATTGAATTGCAGTACGCGATGAATTTTCGTGATGACAAGACCATTAGCAATGGCCTGTTTGAGGGCACGATAATGAATCACATATTTTGCTTTGTGATGGAGGGTAGCCATCAATTTGGTGAGCTCTTTTATAGATTTGGGAGGCTTTTTTGTTTTTGAATTTATATGTTCAGGGCAATATGGCAAGTCTTTATGTGAATCATGTAGATGTTTAGGATACTCCAGATCAACTTCAAGCATATATCCCACGCCGCTCTCATCGGATATTGATAAAACGTCAATATTGGTATCACACCACTTAAACCCATTATATGGCAAATACTGAGACATCGCCCACCCATATTGGTTGTTTACGTCGAAATACATGAGGTATGTGTTAGGTTTTGAAGGGTCATGATTATTCAAATATTTATTGTTCGCATGAGCTCTTCTCTTAGAACAAACTTGGCTAAGTCCACCTCGAATTCCTCGTTCAACAAATAGAAACATGTCAGGATCTGTCACTAATTCCAATTCAACTTTGGTATATTTAAGCATCGCATCCCACGTAAGGCCTGGTAGCGTAAAGTAGTGGGCAGGGTCCAGATTATGAGTCCTAAGGCAGCTAGCACGGAATTTTTCGAATACATCAGCGAGAAGAAGGATATCTGTTTTCATATATAAATCCACGTATTGTCCCAAAGTCTGACAACTGAAACTGTTCCACACATCCTGGGCTCGTTGATATAGTGTACGGGGGCAGGGCTTATCTTCTAATTTGTTGTAGAAGGCATCAATAGGGGGCAAGCAAGATTCATCAAATCTATCGAAAGAATCAATATGATCATAAGGCATGACTCCCTTCTTAGTAAGTAATTCAACCAAGTCTTCAGGTAACTCCGAGAACTGAACCTTAACATTAGGAAACTCTGTCAAGTATGATGATAACATATCCAGAGATGAATTCATAAAGCGGAATGAATCGATGAATCGAAACTGCACTGGAGTATCATCCACATGTTTCGTGAAGGAGATGTACTTTTCTTTCGTTATGGGGAGCAGGTCAATCGTACCCCTCATTCTAGATGCGATATCTGTAATGATAAAATGTGCATCATAGCCACTCAAATTGTGGAAGACTACGGGAACTACATGACTATCTTTGTAGTTTATATTACAACCTACGTGCGCGGGGCCACGATAGTTATCACGTGGTATGAGATGGTTATGGTCGCGTACTTTCTTGTCTTCAGGAGTGAAGGGCTCTTCGCAGATGTGACAGTGTGTACTCCTTCGAAACTCAACTTCTTGCTTTACACTTATATCGATGTCGTATGAACACCAAAACACTGTAGCCATATCTTCAGCTAGTTGACCCATGTCATCAGCGAACCATTGCATACAATCCTCTCCACGATATGCCCTATAGAAGGATAGAGTATCATCGTATGAACACTTCAAGTAGTAACCCACAGCTGCCGGAATATGATGTTGAGGTTTTTTAGGATCATCAGTAGGTTTCAGAATGGATTCCAAGTCGGCGTATACGACGAATGGAGCCTTCTCTTTATGTTTATGATTTTTGAACTTGAGAATATTTTCACCCTCCTCAGGCATCTTGATGGCTGTTTCATTGATTCTCTGACAATCCACGGTATGTTTCTGTAGGTTTTCTTCGTATCGAAAGTACTGTAGGCAGCGATCACAAAAGTACTTTTGACCATGCGCTTCACTCAACTGTTTCGATAAGAGCCTTGATAAGTTCTTTATCCATACATAGTGATAGCGGACTGGAGTTTCACTTTCATCATAATTATCTTGAATCAGCAGTAAGTTCACATGTCTATCTTTCTTTGCCTTTGTGAGATATGTTGGTAGAGTGATGAACTTTTTACATTTTTTTTGAAGGATGTAAACATTGATGGAAATATCATTTTGTTTTTCAAATCTCGTAATCTGTTTGAAAGTCATTGGCCACTGTATATCCTTCAATTTCAGAACCCTGGAATAATGAGGATATGATGAAGTACGATCAGAATGTTTCTGCACAGGATAGAGTGCTGAGGTAACACTCCACGCAAAGCAGGCTTCATCGTCGTTCTTAATATTAACGCAAGCTTTTTTCTGCGAAATTTGTGGTGGAAGTTCTATGAATGAGGACCCCAGCTGCGGTGTGTACTTATTGATATTCACACCCAAGTTCAAGATCTTTTTCAGCGCCCAGCCGCTATCCCTTTCTTGAAACTCTTCAAGCTCTCTGAGTATTGGTTTTGCAACTTTTTCATCGAACCAATCGTTGAGGGCGGTGTTTATATATATGGGAGAGTTCGTAGTAGTGAAGTACTTGTACTCCTTAATTACTTTGTCTCCCTTCACTATCTCAAATTCTCCGCAGAAGTTGGTATTTACCTTGATAAATTCATCCTTCTTCAGAGCATTCCGAATTCGCCGCTTGAAGAGAGCCTTACAGTCATCCATAAAAGCTAAGGGGTCCTTATGTTTGAGATTGGAAATAACACCAGATCTAATTCTAGAGTTGAAAGCTGATTCGGAATCATCCCAATGAACCCGCTTTCTAGCACCCTCAGGTCGTGATACCTGTCCCGCCCCCTTCTTTAGTATCACTTTGAACTGACTTCTCAGACTTTTAATGTTGCGGTAACAGGCTTCCAAATGCTGCTTCTCACCCAGTGATGATGCGATCTTTATCGCCTTTCTTATCCTTCGTGAACCTTTGTCACATTCTTTGATCCCATCCAGAGCAGTTTTTTCATTGAACTTTGTGGTTATCAACCCCAAAAGAGAGGAGATATACTGCACCAAGTCAGCAAAGAGCGGCATTTTTATGTGATAAGATGTTTACACTTCAAATATATGTAAAAGAATGACAAAACTCAGCTGCATGAGTGCTTTTATCAACTAACGTTGAGTATATGCCGGTAACGAAGTTTACTTACGCCCTCTGGAGGATGTTTGTTGCGATACATCTCAAAAAATCATTCCAGGTGAAATGATTTTCTGCGCAAGAAAATCATTCCACTAATTTCGATGATTTTTTGAGGTGTATCGCAACAAACATCCTCCAGAGGGCGTAAGTAAACTTCGTTACCGGCATATACTCAACGTTAGTTGATAAAAGCACTCATGCAGCTGAGTTTTGTCATTCTTTTACATATATTTGAAGTGTAAACATCTTATCACATAAAAATGCCGCTCTTTGCTGACTTGGTGCAGTATATCTCCTCTCTTTTGGGGTTGATAACCACAAAGTTCAATGAAAAAACTGCTCTGGATGGGATCAAAGAATGTGACAAAGGTTCACGAAGGATAAGAAAGGCGATAAAGATCGCATCATCACTGGGTGAGAAGCAGCATTTGGAAGCCTGTTACCGCAACATTAAAAGTCTGAGAAGTCAGTTCAAAGTGATACTAAAGAAGGGGGCGGGACAGGTATCACGACCTGAGGGTGCTAGAAAGCGGGTTCATTGGGATGATTCCGAATCAGCTTTCAACTCTAGAATTAGATCTGGTGTTATTTCCAATCTCAAACATAAGGACCCCTTAGCTTTTATGGATGACTGTAAGGCTCTCTTCAAGCGGCGAATTCGGAATGCTCTGAAGAAGGATGAATTTATCAAGGTAAATACCAACTTCTGCGGAGAATTTGAGATAGTGAAGGGAGACAAAGTAATTAAGGAGTACAAGTACTTCACTACTACGAACTCTCCCATATATATAAACACCGCCCTCAACGATTGGTTCGATGAAAAAGTTGCAAAACCAATACTCAGAGAGCTTGAAGAGTTTCAAGAAAGGGATAGCGGCTGGGCGCTGAAAAAGATCTTGAACTTGGGTGTGAATATCAATAAGTACACACCGCAGCTGGGGTCCTCATTCATAGAACTTCCACCACAAATTTCGCAGAAAAAAGCTTGCGTTAATATTAAGAACGACGATGAAGCCTGCTTTGCGTGGAGTGTTACCTCAGCACTCTATCCTGTGCAGAAACATTCTGATCGTACTTCATCATATCCTCATTATTCCAGGGTTCTGAAATTGAAGGATATACAGTGGCCAATGACTTTCAAACAGATTACGAGATTTGAAAAACAAAATGATATTTCCATCAATGTTTACATCCTTCAAAAAAAATGTAAAAAGTTCATCACTCTACCAACATATCTCACAAAGGCAAAGAAAGATAGACATGTGAACTTACTGCTGATTCAAGATAATTATGATGAAAGTGAAACTCCAGTCCGCTATCACTATGTATGGATAAAGAACTTATCAAGGCTCTTATCGAAACAGTTGAGTGAAGCGCATGGTCAAAAGTACTTTTGTGATCGCTGCCTACAGTACTTTCGATACGAAGAAAACCTACAGAAACATACCGTGGATTGTCAGAGAATCAATGAAACAGCCATCAAGATGCCTGAGGAGGGTGAAAATATTCTCAAGTTCAAAAATCATAAACATAAAGAGAAGGCTCCATTCGTCGTATACGCCGACTTGGAATCCATTCTGAAACCTACTGATGATCCTAAAAAACCTCAACATCATATTCCGGCAGCTGTGGGTTACTACTTGAAGTGTTCATACGATGATACTCTATCCTTCTATAGGGCATATCGTGGAGAGGATTGTATGCAATGGTTCGCTGATGACATGGGTCAACTAGCTGAAGATATGGCTACAGTGTTTTGGTGTTCATACGACATCGATATAAGTGTAAAGCAAGAAGTTGAGTTTCGAAGGAGTACACACTGTCACATCTGCGAAGAGCCCTTCACTCCTGAAGACAAGAAAGTACGCGACCATAACCATCTCATACCACGTGATAACTATCGTGGCCCCGCGCACGTAGGTTGTAATATAAACTACAAAGATAGTCATGTAGTTCCCGTAGTCTTCCACAATTTGAGTGGCTATGATGCACATTTTATCATTACAGATATCGCATCTAGAATGAGGGGTACGATTGACCTGCTCCCCATAACGAAAGAAAAGTACATCTCCTTCACGAAACATGTGGATGATACTCCAGTGCAGTTTCGATTCATCGATTCATTCCGCTTTATGAATTCATCTCTGGATATGTTATCATCATACTTGACAGAGTTTCCTAATGTTAAGGTTCAGTTCTCGGAGTTACCTGAAGACTTGGTTGAATTACTTACTAAGAAGGGAGTCATGCCTTATGATCATATTGATTCTTTCGATAGATTTGATGAATCTTGCTTGCCCCCTATTGATGCCTTCTACAACAAATTAGAAGATAAGCCCTGCCCCCGTACACTATATCAACGAGCCCAGGATGTGTGGAACAGTTTCAGTTGTCAGACTTTGGGACAATACGTGGATTTATATATGAAAACAGATATCCTTCTTCTCGCTGATGTATTCGAAAAATTCCGTGCTAGCTGCCTTAGGACTCATAATCTGGACCCTGCCCACTACTTTACGCTACCAGGCCTTACGTGGGATGCGATGCTTAAATATACCAAAGTTGAATTGGAATTAGTGACAGATCCTGACATGTTTCTATTTGTTGAACGAGGAATTCGAGGTGGACTTAGCCAAGTTTGTTCTAAGAGAAGAGCTCATGCGAACAATAAATATTTGAATAATCATGACCCTTCAAAACCTAACACATACCTCATGTATTTCGACGTAAACAACCAATATGGGTGGGCGATGTCTCAGTATTTGCCATATAATGGGTTTAAGTGGTGTGATACCAATATTGACGTTTTATCAATATCCGATGAGAGCGGCGTGGGATATATGCTTGAAGTTGATCTGGAGTATCCTAAACATCTACATGATTCACATAAAGACTTGCCATATTGCCCTGAACATATAAATTCAAAAACAAAAAAGCCTCCCAAATCTATAAAAGAGCTCACCAAATTGATGGCTACCCTCCATCACAAAGCAAAATATGTGATTCATTATCGTGCCCTCAAACAGGCCATTGCTAATGGTCTTGTCATCACGAAAATTCATCGCGTACTGCAATTCAATCAATCACCATGGTTGAAGTCCTATATTGATTTGAATACTGAGTTGCGAAAGAGGGCTACGAATGAATTTGAAAAGAACCTCTTCAAGCTAATGAATAACGCAGTATTCGGGAAAACGATGGAAGACATTAGAAAAAGAGTCAACATTAAACTCCTCACCAAATGGGCTGGTCGCTACGGAGCCGAGGCCTATATTTCTAAGCCAGAGTTCAAAAATTGTATGATATTCAATGAGAATTTGGTGGCAGTCGAACTGAGGAAACTGCAAGTTTATCTAAATAAACCGATACAAGTAGGACAAGCTATCTTAGACTTGGCAAAGACTACCATATACGATTTTCATTATGGCTATATGCGCCATCGATTCGGAGACAATTGCGTAATTCTCTATACCGATACAGATAGTCTGATTTATGAAATATGCAATCAGGATCCTTATGAAATCATACGTCAAGATTGTCACAAATTCTTCGATACTTCGGATTACCCGTCCAATAATCAGTTTAATGTTCCTTTGGTAAATAAAAAGGTTCTCGGGATGATGAAAGATGAGAATAATGCAGTTCCGATGACTGACTACGTAGGCCTTAGATCGAAATTGTATACCACTAGGGTGTTGGTGACGGAAGATAGTATCAATAAGAAGCGGCAGCAGTTGGTAAATGATGGCTATGATGAGGATGAAATTAATCAAATCATCTCATGTCTGGGGGTTACCAAGAAGGCAAAGGGGGTCAAATCTTCTGTGGTGAAGAATAAAATTACGTTCGATGATTATGTGAATTGCTTAAATAATTGGAAGAATATGAGTGTCACCCAAAATTTGATTCGATCTGATAAACATCAAGTACATTCCATCGCCCAATATAAGATTGCCCTCAGCCCTGAAGATGATAAGCGTTATATAATTCCAGATTCACACAATACGCTTCCTTGGGGTCACTATTCTATCCCTCAAACATCAAATGCTATGGATATAGACGATTAGCCCATGGTTATTAGTATATATGTATTTGACTGCAGTTCAGCTGAGAAAATATTTATATATTATTATTGAATGTTCAACTAACTACTTCATATTATCAGTAAATTTAAGGTATATAGATTTAAAAAACTTCAATAGCAGCACAATGTGTCGATACTTGTAGAATGTAATTATGAATATATTAATGGAATGATTAGATATCAATAAATATTTTGTAGTATATTTTTTGAATTTATGAATAATTCCTTCTCACGTTAGAAACTTCACGTTAGAAACTTCCAAACCCATCCTCCTTTCCGGTTCAACTAACCTCTCACTCATAACTAACATGATGTTCCTTTACGTGGTGGCACCATTACGAATCATTATGATTCAACCAAAATAAACTGATTTTCTATTTTTACCAATATCCTGGGTAAAAACTTCCTGTGCTTCACAGAAAAGGTTTTTTGATTAATTCAATTTCAATTGTTCGAGTGATACTTCAAACTGATACGTAATGAGATGGAGATGCGCTTATTTCTACACAATTTTTCATGACACGTTACATTGCAAATCATATGGATATTTGAAAAAAATGGTGCTTGAAAATACGTGTTTTTCGCTGCGGTTAAAGTGACCAAAATCCTCTAGATTTTTATCCATGGGACCATCTCTTGTATATGAAGCTCCTGTACTAGATATGAATAATTTTATGAATCAAATAAATGACAATTGTAATGTAATAAGGAATACTCCTGTACTAGATATGAATGATTTTGGGAATCAAATAAATGACAATTGTAATGTCATCGTGTATTTTTAAACGTGTCGGATAATCAATGACAGATCGATCGCAGTCGTGTATTTTATCGGACATTTCGCTCATTCACTGCAGGCTCGAAATAGTTTATCATTTACTTTTGGTCTTCACCCCACAATCAACTACATACAATTTCATACCAACCAAGCCAGTTTTGTGCTGACAGTGTGATAGTGAAACTCCAAACTTTAAGGCCCCTTCTGGTTTGATTATGATGCAAGCTGCCGCTATTGAATTTCACTTATAGTTGTTGGTAACCTAACAACATTGAATTTCAAGTTTTTTCAATGTTTTTTTTCTTTGTATTTGCAATTCTCCCCTTGTTATTCCACATTAGATGTTCGATATTATATTTTTTATAGTCTACAAATTAAATCACTTGAAATGAGTACCCACATCGACCTGTTGCGACTAGTATAGCGAAAATAGGTTATGAGGTCCTTTTGGCTTCGTAAAATGATTAACTATGCATTTTGACATCTAAACTAATCCATTGATGTCAAAATTATCGGAATCGGACGACCGGAAGTGAAAACCTGAAGTGACCAGTTTTTGACGGTTTTGAAACCTTCTCACCCCAAGGAATCCAAAAATACCATATGTTTCAGTATACGATGATTTTTTCATTTTTTGACAATAAATTCTGAGTTTTGAATCAAACTTCTGCAACTGGATTACACTCGTAGTTGTTCATAACCCAACAACTTTAAATTCCAAGTATGTTCAATGATTTTCTTTGAATGTGCAATTTTTCCTATGATATTTCACACTAGACGCTGTTTATTATACTTTTCATAATCTACAAATGAAATCATTTGAAATGAGTACCCACATCGGTCTGTTGCTGCTAGTATAATGAAAATAGGTTATACGGTCCTTTTGACTTCGAAAAATAATTAATTATGTTTCATGGCATGTAAACGAATGCATTGATATCGAAATCATCGAAATCGGACGACCGGAAGTGAAAACCGGAAGTGGTCGTTTTTTGATGGATTCGAAACCTTCTCACCCTAAGGAATCCAAAAATACCATATGTTTCAGTATACAATGATTTTTTCATTTTCTTTGTCAATAAATTCTGCGTTTGCATCAAGCTTCTGCAATTGGAATAAACTTATAGTTGTTGATAACCCAACATTTCTCAATTCCAAGTTTTTTAAGTGATTTTTGTTGAATTTGCAATTCTTCCTATGCTATTTCACATTAGGAGTTGGATATTATATTCGTTACACCATCTTAGTTTTTTCTCTGTTGGTACACTCTGTATTCGTTTCCCTTCCATATGATGTACTGCACGTTGAGATTCAACTATCATTAACAAAGATTTGGCTTAGTGCCTTTATGACATGTTGTGCCATCTTCGATTTTTCTTCGTCGATGAATTCTGCATTTCTTATCCTTTCATTCGACGTGCTGTACGCAATGATCCGATCATTATTAGCGAATATACAACCTAGAGCCCTTCTGACAGTTGTGCTATCATTTCTTGTAATAACTCATTAATTATCACACACGAAACCACCTCCCACGCTGACTACGTCACTTTCAAGGTTTTAATGTTTTATCACTATTATTATTATTATTATTCGACCCTCATTCTCCAGTTCAATTTCATCTAGCACAATCAATCGAGCGATATTTGATTTCTCCATTCTGATTAGCTGGCCGACACTACTCTGTAACAGAAGTTAGGTTGAGTGTTCCACAAGGTTCCGTTCAAGAGTCTGAAAATTCGCAAAATGAATCTTCATACGATAAAGCATGGACTTTAGTCATTTCCTGATGATGCTTACTTGGTTAGCGGAACGCGTTAAATGATAAATGACTGTCATATTGAAACACGAAAAACCGTTACGACAATAACGATGAAACGATAACGAATGAACGCACGAAAAACGGTCGAAAACGCACGAAAAACGATCGAAAACGCACGAAAAACGATCGTAAACGCACGAAAAACGATCGAAAACGCACGGAAAACCACGTATTTTGAAATGTCATTGTCGAATACTTCGCTCTCCCATTGCCCTCACGTTGAGTCCACAAAGCTTAACCTCTCGACACTTTTGGATCTCCTCTTTCTCCTGATGATGCTAACTTGGTTAACAAAGATACGAGACTTCCGACATGTTGGAACGCTAGACTTCTGTTGAATCGACATGTTTTTTTCTTGAATGATGTATTTTGAAACGCCCTGTATACACATTAATATCATATTTCAAATCGACATGTTTTTTTCCTTAAATGATATATTTTGACGCACCCTGTACACTTCGACGTCATATTTGTTTTTCAATGATGTATTTTGAGATACCTTGTACACATTGAGGGATCGCACGTTGAAAACTTACAGCCTCGTGGAACTGTTATGTTTTTTCTTAAATGATGTATTTTGACGCACCCTGTACACTTCGACGCCATGTTTATTTTCAATGATGTATTTTGAGATACCTTGTAACATTGAGGGATCACACTTTGAAACGATACAGCCTCATTAATCTGTAATGTTTTTTCTTAAATCTGATTCATTATTATAAAATATATCACTTTCGCGCTTCCAATTTTCGTCGAGTAGTTCACGATTAATTCCAAAACCGGCAACGCTACATTACTCCATAAACAATGATTTATTGTACAACTGGCAACGCCGAACCTGCCATGCTGGCATGTATTGACATTTGACAGATGCAGTCTTATGAGTCTAGTGTTTACAGTGTCCTTCTTCAACCAATAGATAGTTCAGCTAGTGACTCATAGATGACTCTGTGTGTTCTATAACTTAATTTTCAAACCGGCAACGCTATATTACTCCATAAACATTGATTTATTGTACAACTGACAACACCTGCTTGCACTAGCAACCGGTAAAACCTCAATCTCCATCTCTCTTTGCATCGATTACGTCACACGCGCCTCTCGCTCTTACACACACATACACATCTTTACATGAAATATTAATTATTTCCCAAATCTAAGTATATTTTCCTATCTTCAATATGATAATGACGATTACATTCTACGGAAAAATATCTCTTACAGTAATTATTGTACCGCACAATTTGTTTTGATGTTAGATGGCTATAAATACCCAACATTCGCAGTTAACTTCAATATCTTACGATGGTGTAGAGGCTAAGGACAATGTCTACGGCGCGGACGACCCAGGTTCGAATCCCATAACTATAAACTTTTTTTATTAAAATCACGTGACTGAAGGGGACCGAGGGAGCTGAAAGGTTAGGTGGAGTACCAAGGGGGCCGATAGGTTAGGTGAAGTACCAAGGGGGCCGAGGGGCGGAGTTCCACGCTCAAATCGCTACTATACTCGTTCCATCCTGCGTCGATTTCGATGACGCTGATAGGTTACCCCCACTCCCATTGCGCCAGAAGTCTCTTTGCTCATCTACTTGGTTTGAATTTCCCGCTCTATGCGTGATAGCTGATTGGTTGACTGAATGACGGTAAAAGTGGAAAAGTGGAGATGGTCTGAAGTGGGCTTTGAAGGCTCAGTTTACACATAATGGACGTCTGGTAGAGGTGAGGCGCTGACCTTTACTCCTTTCGTGTGAGGTGGGCCTGAGGTCCAAAAAGGTCCAGAATTAAGCTCCATAAGAAAATACATGGGATTTTGGGCCAGAACTCCTATAACTACATTACTCATGTTTCAAAATGTGTGAAACATTTTTTACGTAATTGTGATTGAAATAGTATTATTTTCTGCCTGAAGTATTTGATATTATATTATATTTATAATATGATTATAAATCAGAGAGAAGCTGATTCTCTCCTTGCAATCTCAAATTCAGTTCGTTCATATGATTTGTCAAATCGACATAGAAGGCTAACTTCCACATCCATTCACTATTTTCTAATTCGGCAAAAGAGCGCTGCTTCACATTTGAAAAAAATTCTATCTCTGCTCGAAGTTCAAAAAAGCGCTTAAGGACTTTTCCGCAACTAAGCCAGCGTACGGCAGTATGATATGGTAAATCATTTTCTCCAATCTGTTGAATAAACTCGTGGAATTGTCGGTGATTCAGCACAGTGGATCTGATGAAGTTAACAACTGATATGACTGGTTTTAGAACTTCAGACATATCGAACATTTTCCGCACAAGGACTGTTGATGAATGAAACAATGTAAGACTAATGGTTTCGAACCACCATCATTTTCTACAGCCTCTGACACAAGTGCAACCACTCCTTTATTCCTACCATACATATTTTTGCCTCCATCAGTTGTTATAGATTTCAAATTTCTCCATCGAAGGTTCTTTTTATTAATGGCATTTTCAACTCCCTTACAAATATTTGCCCCAGTTGTCGTGCCGTGAATACTATCAATATCAAGAAGTTCTTCATACACTTCATAGCTTTTATCTACTCCGCAAATAAAAATCAACACCTGAGCAGTATCTGACACATCCGTTGACTCATCCAATGCTAGAGAAAACCACTCATGATGCCCATCTTTGTCAGACAGTTAAGATGATATATTTTCTGCGATGTCTTGCACCCTCCGAGCCACGGTGTTTGCTAACAAACTGACACTAAATTCACCTTTTCGGGGCATATTTTTTCGGCTACTGCAATCGAGCATTCTTTTATCATTTCTCCATCGGTGAATGGTTTGCCACTTTTTCCGATTTCAAGAGCCACACGAAAACTGGCGCGAGTTGCAGACTCTTGTTCAGTATTCGCTTTGGTAAACAAAGATTGTTGCGATTTGAGTCCGCGTTTTAAAGCTTCAAATTTTTCTTTCCGCAAACTTCCTGTATACTTGGAGTAACTTTGAAGATGTTTATATGCAATTATTACTGCCATCTCGAGGTGATCGGAATACACTAGCTAGAACCAGAACTTTCTCGAACCAACGCGGTAATTCCAAATATTCAATTACGCCTAATGCCACCTAGTGGGTAGCTGAAAAAGATAGTACATAGTACCACTACTCACCACTAGATGTCGATAAATGTCACAATACACAATAATAATTGAAATTCAAAAAAAGCGTAAGTTTGTTTAGGTCACGCACTTTGCGACTATCCTAGTCTAGAAATATAATTAATTAAGGGCAGAAATTGGCCCTTGGAACAAACTGAAAAAATCATTATGGCCCGAAGGCTTCAAAGTTTGGAGACCCTTGGTCTAGATGGTAATGTTATTTAATATTATTTGTTATTGTAATAATTAGTTATGAAAAATTGTAAAAATAATAATTTCCAGAAAAAACATTTAATTTCCCATATTATTTGTTGTATTTCTGAATGCTCAATCCAACGAAATGATAAAAATTGCACAGAAGTCAGTGGCGTACATTTTTAAGTCAAAAATATTCGTTCAATTCCCGCTCGAGACGCCACTGGACTTAATAAATTCAATCACGTTCGGGCTAAATTAGCTCCTTGATGTTATAAATACCATTGCCAAATTACAACAGAATTAGGTAAAGAATATTTAAGATATTCACGAATTACTTTTTTTTTATTTCAACACCCTGTATCTTGAGAACGAAGGATTTGCGGACCTATGTTTACATGAACATTTCGTCTTGAAATCACCTAAAGATTCGTCTGTTAAATTTATGATACCTACATACTTAATTAACACCCTATAGATAAACGTAAACAAATCGTTTCCAAGTTATAACACAACGCAGGGATCCATTACGCGTTGCGTCTACTGTAAGACGACGGGGTACGATATGCGGGGATAAAGAGGTGTTCTGAGCAATAAAGTGACATCGCCAAGAACGCGACTCGAACGCGGGTAGATGCGTGAGGGCAGACGTCGTGGATGATTGTGTTAGTTTTGTGAATTTATTTATAGGTAACATAATTTGATTTTCTAAGCTATTCATTACTTATGCAGTTGGAATTTTTTTTGTTACTGTATTTGTAAAGTAAAAATATAAATAACTAGGTGTTGCCCAAGGCTTGGCTCGCATAGAATTTGGTATGTGACACACCATTTCAAAAAAATATTTACATTTTTTCATCAACCCAAAACTTCAAGTTTTCACCTTCAAAACAGACGAAATTTTATGCAATCTGTGAACCTCTATATTTCCCCCTTTGGTGTGAAAATTCCTGACTTCCAGTCTCGATGTTTGTTTGCGCTTTACAAAGAACCTACCTGCATATTACTGCAAGATTCTAGGTTAAGTAGCTTCGGCTCTATATTAATATAATAGTGTCAGTCAATTAATGGGTACCCACTTATACAGTACTAGCAGTTCCTCACTGTTTTACCAGCGTTACTGTGGGTACTAACCCTATGTGTTATTCCAGGTCATGATCTGTCCATATATCAATTTATATTTGTATGAATAGGATTAGTAGGATTACCAATGTATCTCACTCTAATCTTTTCAGTTTTTTTGGCTGATGCTATTCAATATTGCACAAGTGGGTACCTTTTGATTGGCTGACACTCTTATATTAACGTACAGCCGATGCTACTGAACCTAGAATCTTGAAATATGCAGGTAGGTTCTTTGTATAGCATAAATAGTCATCAAGAAAGGGAATCAAGAATCTCCATCCCCAAGGGGGAAAATAGATGTTCAAATATTGTATTAAATTTCGTCAGTTGAACACCCGAAGTTTTGGGTTGATAAAAAAATACTGTAACAATTTGTTCAAAATTGTCTGTGACGAAATTCAATGAGACAAACCTAGTGGGTAGCTGAAAAAGATAGTACATAGTACCACTACTCGCCACTAGATGTCGATAAGTTTCACAATACACAATAATAATTGAAATGCAAAAAAAGCGTAAGTTTGCTTAGGTCACGCACTTTGCGACTATCCTAGTCTAGAAATATAGTTGAGGGCAGAAATTGGCCCTTGGAACAAACTGAAAAATCATTATGGCCCAAAGGCTTCAAAGTTTGGAGACCCCTGGTCTAGATGGTAATATTATTTAATATAATTTATTGTTACACAACTAGCCTTTCATACAGAGTGGTCCAACGAAAAGTATGCACCTTGCTTTTCTCATTTTTTTGTAACTTAACGCAAAAATGCTCGGACAGGTCAATTTTGCTTTTGAGGAGGACACATTTAAGATATATTTTTCTACCTGTGCCTTCAACCCCCTAGCGAGGGTGAGTAACAACCCTAAAATTTCAAATGGAAAGTGGGGTCGAGTGATATATCATTTGAAAGGGCACAGAATTATATTTCCAATGATACCTTATTTGTTGTATTTCACTCAAACATGTAGGTATTATGAAGAAAAACAACTACAACCCAGTACTTTGAAATGTGTAATTGACTTAGTAGAATCCTACTTCAGCAAGTGCTGAAAATGTGACCCATTTGCTTCCATACAATAATACAGATTTTGTTCAAATCTATTCCTAACATTCTGTAGCATATCAGGTGTTATACTTCTGCAGTCTGCTGTAATTCGTTGGCGAAGATCTTCTATGGACTCGGGCTGCGTAGCAAAACATTTATTTTTCAAGTGTCCCCAAAAGAAAAAGTCTAAAGGCGATAAATCAGGTGACCTGGCAGGCCATTCGATGGGGCCTCTCCTTCCAATCCACCGTCCAGGAAACCGGTCATCCAAAAACTCTCTTACCGGATCATCATTATGATTTTGGTCATTTTCAATTATTATTGTTATGAGAGGATCAATTAAATCTTCAAGCATGTTCAGGTAGACCTCACCAGTTTTAAATTCCCAGCAATAAAAAGTGGCCCTACGATATGACTACTAATATGCAACACCAAACATTGATTTTTTGAGGGTACTGGGTATGGACCTCTCGGAATAAGTGTGGGTTACTGTCATACCAGTAACGGCAATTATGCTTATTCACAGCTCCATTCAAAAAACATGTACTCTCATCGGAAAAGCACGTGTTGAATGATAGGTGCGGATCATCAATTAGTAGCTGGTTCAGTTGTTTATAAAATTGCAGCCTTCTATCAGGATCATCTTCACTGAGTTCCTGTACTAATTTAATTTTGTACGGATGAAATCTATAGGCTTTTAATATTCGTATTATGGACGAACGGAAGACACCTGAGGCTGCAGCAAGCTAACGGGTACTTTGAGTATGATCCAATTCAACATGTCCCAAAACAGCGACTTCCACTACTTCATTCCTGATTGGTTTCCGTGGCTGGTGTTTCACATTATAGACAGATCCGGTATCGACAAACTTTTGGACTAACTTGGCAACGTACGAATCCTTCACATTTTTCCCGAGATGACTGTTATTAAAGACTTACTGCTCAGTCTAGCACAACTATTATGTTGATAATGAAGTTTAACAATTTTAACTCGTTCAGGAATGGAATAAACCATGTTTACAGTGAAGTTAAAATAATTTCGAAAGCAATCGAACTGAATCAATGAACGTTTGCCTAAATTCTGTTTGTACACTTATCTGCTGTTGTTATTTGAACCAATCAACGCACGAGAGGAATTGAGGAATGTAATAGTGATAAAAATGTCGTTTTATCCGCATTTTCATTAACACCAAAAATATCGAGTAAATGTTTTTGCTTTTTCTATAACAATTCAAGTAAATACAACAAATTAGTTATCATAGGAAAAAGAATTTTGTTCCCTTTCAAATGATATATCACTCGACCCCACTTTCCATTTGAAATTTTAGGGTTGTTACTCACCCTCGCTAGGGGGTTGAAGGAACAGGTAGAAAAATACATCTAAAATATGTCCCCCTCAAAAGCAAAATTGACCTGTCCGATCATTTTTACGTTAAGTTACAAAAAAAGGAGAAAAGCAAGGTGCATACTTTTCGTTGGACCACTCGATATGTAAAATGGTAAAATGGTGGACTCATTCTGTTCGTATCCTTGGTCGTGCAATAAATAAATAATGACTCGCAAGACCTTCAATGATTATAGCTTGTTCTAAAGGAGATTATTCAATGAGATTTCTAGATCATATACTCCAATTAACCTATCCAACTGTAATTTATTATCTACTCAAATTTAATGATGGCCTACATCGAAACAATCGTATGAATACTACCGAAAACAATAGTCCGTTTCAAGGACTTTTCGATAGTTTCACTTTAATAGCAGTTAATTAAAGAAATGATGTTTCTTTCTGAACCTACGGGTCCGCCAGTATGTGATAATTGAAATCAATTTGTGCAAAATTCAGTATCCGATGAAATGTCCTACAGATATACATGCGCCCACTCCTAGTCCAGTCACTTCAGCCAAAAAAGGGCTCAAAATTGATACGATCATTTGAAACACCATTATGAATGAAATGGCAGATGAATGTTAGCAGACAAAGGCAGTGAGAATTCAATGTAGCACAGAGCATTCTCACTGGCTTTGTCTGCTGAATCTAGCTAGGAAAATTGATATAATTACACAGATAGGTCATAATAATGGTTTCAATGCAGATACTATCCAGAAGTTAGTCAGAAAAAAAAGCCGGCAATTCACTTATAGATTAATATTTCCTCAGGTCAAACAACCAGAAATCTAGAAATGGGTAACTAACTGTAACATATTTTGAAAAAAGAACAGATAATTGCGGGTTTCTTCATGAAAAACAATGTGGAAGTGGCATTCAGACCACATGCCAGATTATCCGATTTTCTTTTCAATGCCAAAGATAAGCCCAACTAGCAATTTCGTATTTTATAATAGTTGCGGAAACGTTTCGGAGAAACAAATTATAAAACTACATCTCTCCCAGAAATATTTTCGAAGTGTTTATAAAACTGCTATAAATAGGAAATTGGCACGTTTTATAAAGCATTATAGTCATTATCAATATTTTGTAAGGTCTTTTACAAACACTACAAAACAGTTTTATAAACATTTTGGCAGTTACTATAAAATTTGTCTAACACTCTTGAAAAGTAGTTTTATAGAGACTTCCCTTATTGCACTTTTGCAACATATTTAAGCGACACATAAAATAATCAGGAGACAATTTTATAAGAGTTTTTTAGTAGTAAAGTAGGCGTTATAAAATATAATATAGCTGAAAACGATAACAATAAAATAAAAAAGTGTTGAAAATGTTTTCTTGAAGACGCAAGAAGTAATTTTGTATTGGACACTAGGAAAATAGAATAGATATGTCACCAACTGAAAACTAACAAATAGAAAGGTTGAAGCCATTTTGAAATTTCACTTCTGCACTCATGAAACTTATAAAGACATCGTTTGTGTTTCGGAGATGGATATTTTTACTGCAAATGAAATTTTATTGACAAATATATAGCCTATTATTAACACTCTATCGACGTATTCATTTTCTGGCCGCAAACTCAACTCACTTTATTCTAAATAATATAATGTTATAATATTTATGTACTTTTCAGCTGTAATTGTCACTATATGTGCGGTATTTCATATTTTCAACTCATCTAATTTCAGTATCCCGGATCGCTATCATTTAAAATGGCGTAGTTCTATAAAATAAATTGGTATCAGTAGCAAGCATTTCAACGTATTTTAGCTACTATGTTACCCCTATAAAATTGTTGAGAAACACTCAGTTCTGGAAGTGATGGTATTGCGGCAGAGTCGGACTACTTTTAAAGCTATAAGTTTCTACAAAAGAGCTTGTATGAATAAAAGATTTCTCACATATAGTTTGGATAAATATTTTCTGTCTTTGATGTTTTGGCTAAAATGTTTCATCGATTATAAAGGCTAAACGACGGGTTTTAACCATTATAATAACCTTTTTCTGTTTTTCGCAAGAAAAAAATGGAAGCACTAGATCAGGTAGGATAGTTTGAATCATTTTTTAGTATTTCCAATACACAGGGCGACTCAAAAAGCTTGCAGAAAGTTTTTTTATGGAACACAAAGTCATTTCTTCATCTATTTGAAGCACATCGAACTGAATCTAAAACTATTATATACCCCCAATAAATGCTAAAAATGGCCGCCATTGAGTTATCATTTATTTTCATTTATATGCATATCATAGTGTCTAAAATTGAGGATGAATTAGAATTGAATACAGTAACAATAAAAACTGATTATTGGTCATTGACAAAATATATCAATGAATTATAATTTAGAGTAATGAGTTTTCAATATTTTTTTGCTCTAAGCTACGATGTATTAAAAATATAGAAGTATTTTGCAAGAGTGTTACCTCATATTACTGGAGTTTTCTCCCAACACCAAACTGTTCTAGATCCACTATTGAGATTTCCGACCGTATTTTTTTTAATAGATGGATTTTCTGAAATGACTTGATCAAAACCAAACTAGCCCAAACCAACCATTATCCCTTCTTTTAGTAAACAAAAAATTATAAAAAAATATTTGTTACAAATAGAGTATTCGAACCAGTCGTCACAAAAATTAATCATACGTCAATCAGTCAACATCCCAACATCAAAGGCATTTACACTAACGAATACCTATGGATATGAACACTGTCACGAATTGATTATAAAAAGCGGGTAGCGAACCCATACAATCAAATTTGAACGCGAACGCATACGCTCAAATCACGAAATTAACGGAAACCTAGATACTCCCAAATGGATAAAATTCCGTGAATCACCTTGTATGGTTTAGCTGCTAAAACTGAACTCCCATCCAACTCATTTCTATATGAAATATTCTTTCGGAACACAACTTAGCACCCCGTTATTTTGATGTTTTATTACACAGAATACTAAGAATACGGCCCTGTTAATATTTGTTTGCCTTTCTACTACGCTGTGGCTCTGCTGTCGGTACACAACTATTGTGATTGTTATAAGTTAGTTGGCAACATTTTTGCTAATAAACGACACTTTGGTGACTCTTATAAAATAAATTACTTATATTCATCACATATTACCTTTTTTATGATAAATATCCGTTGTCTGATGCTAAATACATGGTGAATATTAGACATAACCTATATGATCGCCGATGAAATATTTTTGATATATAATTTATCGTGCGTTTAGAGGAAATGAGGGGTAAGTTTTTGATGTCAGAATATATCTTTTGATTAGCTTCAATAATTGACCAGATATTTGATAATTCAGGCCTATATTTTCAGTTGATAGTTTTTTTTTTGAAGCTGGATTTGACTCATTTTATCTACGATTTAGGTATATATGTTCACCATAGTTCCGTCGTCATGGGTAAATAATAACTAACTCTCATGGTCAAAAATTGATGCTGATAAGCTTATACGAATCCACCATTCTATGCCCGTAGCCAGTTGGTTTACAATGATGTATAAACTAAAACGAAGTCATTTGATGACCTACCAAATTGCTGAAGAAGAACTATTAGAACGAATGCTGAAGAATGACGATACAGAACAAGAAAAAATTATCAATTCTATGTAACCCAAAAAGCAAGCAGGGTTATTTTCATTCAAACAAGTTGTCACAGAAAGTGTGAAAAAGCCAGAGTTATGTATTGTTTATGAGACACCGTCTATATGACAGTAGTTATTAGTTATTTGAGGAGTTACTTCTGAATACTTCTGTAAAGCATACTTTGCTGTAACTGAATTTGTCATCATTTAAAGGGTTATAACACGAAACTGCTTCACTCAGAACAAAATATTCAGGTTTTCTAAATAGATAACTGAAAACTGAAACTTGAAAGTGCAAACCCTTTGTATTTTAGAGTCCTTCAAATTGTGAATAATAAGGTTGAGTTATTAAACCCTCTTACTAAACACAACTAAAATTTTGAAGATTTTTTCAAAGTTGTGATTAGGAATCGATGTCAGCTGGTTATTCTTAATTGCTGCATTTTATTCTTGGTGGCAGCAAATACATATTAGCAAAAGCAATTCAATTTTATAACAGTTATATTAGTGTTTTTGAATTGTTGTGAATATACCATACTATGAAATAGTTGTGAAATTATCATTGAAGTGACAATATAGTAATGAAAATGAAATAGTGTCTGAAAGCATTCTAATAAAATGATTTCTTTGAAGCTACAGGAAATAGTTATGAAATAAGCTTAAAATAGTTTTATAACTATCATAAAAATCTCGCAGAAAAGTGTTATAAAACTGCTACATAACAATTTACTTTTATAGGAAAATAAGTTTTATAAGTTAGTTTTGAAAACGTTTCTGTGATAATTTCCTGTTGCAACACCATGGAATTATAAAACAACTTTGCTGGTTGGGAGGTGGACAAGTTGGGAAATCTGGAGTTTATACGCTCAAGCGTTCGGAGTGTAATAGTGTTTATGTGTGATAATATGGTCGAAATCTCAATTATTTAGAATCCTTGGAAAGTCACAAGCATAGACATTGCGGGTTCAATCTGTTGAATGATCAAATCGATTTAGTTTACTCACAGGTTTTCAAATTAGCATATCCGCATTGTCACTAGTAAACAAAATTCAGGTAATCAATCAAGCCAAGTACCTCTATTATTACCTACAGTGGTACTATTTAAGGGCTAATGTAATCAACCATTGTTAGTTTAATGTATAAGTTTGAAAATGTCATTATAGGACAAAACTGCAATAATGTTAGTTACAAATAGAAGTGGTGGAAAACATAGAAGAGTTTCAATTTTCTTTTCTTCATATATAATATAAATGATTTTGACACTTTCTCTTCTAAAAATGACCGTTTCTGAGATATATCGATTCGAAAAGATGGAATGTTGTGTTCTTCATAATACGTATAAGCATTAGAGCTGTATGTATCGTACGTATTTTTTTCAATTAGGAGAATACCAGAGTGATCCCAGAAATAACTGGCCTGACCTAGAGATGGCGGTAGTTTTTTGAAAAATACTATGACATACAAAAATATATGGGACTCTTCTCAAGTATTGATATCTCCTAAAAATATACCCCTTTCAGTTCAAATTACGATATTGTTTGGGAAATTTATATCAATTGTCAGCTTTATGTATATCAAATTTGACCGGCCTATACGTGAATCAATTATCTGAATTATTTCTTAAGCTTTCATAAAAACCTAAGAAGTTTGTGTAAAAATCATTGTCACTAGGGTTTTTGAACCTAACACAATTTGTTTTGGTAATCATTATGAGATCTGAAAAAATGTAATATCATATTCGGTGCATTTAAAATTATTTTGGATTATTTTTATTTCTGTTTGATGATGATAAAAAGGCAGCACATATATATGTTTCGGAATATATAACATATATGAAACATGAATACTCTAAATCGAAACTTGTTGTTACTTTATTCACGCCTTTATTTGAATTATTTCGTTATTCATTTGTAACTGAATCGAATGAAAACTACGACTTCACAAAAGGAAAGATCTTCATTCCAGTTAATCAATATCTCCTAAGAAGGAATCGAGTAAATTCAACGTTTTGGGTGATTCAACACTGTGGAATGCAACAAAGCATGAAAAAATGCAATAAACAATGACATACGCAGTTCAAGCATCCTTGAAGATTTACTGAAAAGCTGAGATCAAACGTCATTTGAACACCTGCTCTATGAGTTTTCCCATCACTGTAATTGTTACTGAAAATACCGAACGTTATACACATTGATATGATGGAAACATTCTTCGTCGATTGAGGATGAATTACCAGACGAAGTTTTCGGTTGTGAAAAAAAAAATTTAATGGAAAGGGGGATCTTATTACACATCATTTTGAAGCTCCTGACTAATACTTCACAACCCTAGAATATGAAGTCAATATCTTCACCTACTACAAAATGGCGGAACATTTAATAATTTCCTGAAGACAAACACATTAATATCTATATTTCTAGAAAAATTCCTTTTTATCTGCCATATGGCAATTCCAACAACCCGTTAAGGTTTGTTAAGTTATTTTTTGTTTATAAAAACGACAAAAATGTCAGTAGAATAATGAATATCATTGTTCAGTTAGAATATTCTCATTAAGTTTTCGGTTTTACTAGTAGAAAGGTACCACGTCAACAATGTCTAAAATAGAAGAAGCTACTTCAGTCGACTTGAACCTTACCATTTCAAGTGAACCATCCTCATTAGCAGGTTCATCTCACATCATCAGCAACGCTTTAATTGCATCAGAGAATAATATATCCATTCAGTATGAAAAGCTCCGCGAAAGTATGGAAAGTATGAAGCGAAGATTGAATTTACAAAGAAAACAGCTTGTTTATTATAAAATGAAAAGTAAGAAAAAAAAATCTCCTCAGAAAGAAGAGGCCCTAAATGTATTGAAAAAACTTTTGACAGATAATCAAATTGCCATTCTTCTAAACAAAAAGAAACGCGTGAATTGGACTACAGAAGAGATTGCTGTTGCTTTTACTCTTCGTTATCTTAGCAGAAAATGTTATGTATTTTTGCGAACTAAACTAAATTTTCCTTTACCAGCATTGTCCACTTTAAGGAGTTGGGCATCAAAAATTACTATAAAGCCAGGCTTATTGAAAGATGTGCTAACTTTTTTGAAAGTAGCTGGAGAAAATATGTCGATCATGGAACAATATGTAGTAATTTCCTTCGACGGAGTAAAGGTTAAATCTACTTTAGAATATGATGTTGGCGAAGATCAAGTCCTAGGCAACTACAATTTAATGCAAGTGTGTATGGTTCGGAGCCTTTTTTCCACTTGGAAGCAGCCTATTTATATAGGCTTCGACCAAAATATGACGAAGGATATATTAATGAACATTATTACACAATTGCATAAAATATCATACCAGTGTGTGGCAATTGTCAGCGACTGTGGAAGCAGTCTTGTGGAAAAATTTATCTGTTGATATAAATAAGACCTATATCAACCATCCACAGACGGAAAAAAATATATATGTTTTTGCGGATGCTCCACATTTGCTTAAACTCATCCGTAATTGGCTTTTGGACAGAGGATTTGTTCTAGACAGTGACGGAAATATTAAAATATGTAAACAACCGTTGGAAAATTTAATAGAGTTAACTGATACAGAGGTAAATTCCTGTTACAAAATTTCGCAAAAACATATTACTGTTGAAAAAAGTAAACGACAAAACGTAAGACTAGCAGCCGAATTATTGTCCCGCAATACAGCACAGGCTCTGTTACGATACAAACCTGGCCCCGACAAAAAACTTGCTGAAGACCTTGGCATGTTTATAAACGATGTTAATTCTTGGTTTGATATTTTCAACAGTCATGTAAAAACACCACCTGATCCCAATCGTTTGAAAGCTCCTTATGGAATTTATTTAAATGAACAAGAACACCATTTAGATAAAGTTAAAACTATGCTACTTGACATGAGAGCCGAAGGAAAACAATGTTTACAAACATTTCAGAAAGGGATGATAATGTCCATTGAATCTTTAAAGTTACTGTACCGGGATATCACAGCCGAATGTAAAGATGTACATTACATCTGTACTCACAAACTCAATCAGGATTGCCTTGAAAATTTTTTTTCCCAACTACGGTGCCGAGGCCCAAATGAACACCCGTTACCATTAGAAGCCATGAAAAGAATAAGGATGATTATCTTAGGAAAAAATCCTGGTATTTTAGAGGCTCGGGTAATAAAAAACATTTTATTTTTTATTGCTTCAATATGCATGTTAACTTTTGTTTTCAAGGTAAACACACAAGAAACGGTTCCTGAGGAGTATATGGTCGCTAGAGTTTTGGAACAAGCTAAGGTTTTTGTCGAGTTACCTCAAGAAGACGCATGTAATAGCACCTCTAATGGCACAGTAACTCAAAGTAGTAGCAGTGGAAGTTCGTTTTCAACATCTGACATTTCAGGAACTTCCGATACAAAATCACCAGAAACTACAGATGATGCTTATGAGTATATTGCTGGTTTTATAGCAAAGAAATTTAAAACGACTCATCCACAACTAGGTGATTTTACTTATAAGATTAAATCTGATTTTTCTCCCAATATACCATCATGGGTACAGCAGCTTTCATTTGGGGGTCTTATTAAACCCTCAAGTGAATTTTTAAATAAAATTAAACAGTGGAACAAGCACTTTGAAATTTACCATGGCGACAACAAACTAAGGAGAGAGCCAATGGTTGTCAAAAAATTATCTTTAAAAATTAAAAAAAGAAAAAGTTTACCTTTTGATATAATCAAACTCTTCTGTAAACTGAGGACTGTTATTCGTATAAATTATTTAAACACAAAACAGTTTTTAGACTGTCAGTTGAAAAGGGCAGGTAAACGCAAGATTTGCAGTACCCCAAATTCTGACATGAAACGGAAATTAGCTAAAAAAATGAAAAAAACTATTATGTAATAATTCTTAAACCTGTGGTATGGGACTTTACTTGCGTTGACATGGTCGCGGCTTCCCATCTAGCCGAAAGTTGCAAGTCTGCTGGAACTGCAGCATTGTCTGGCGAGAAATTGAAAAGGAAAAAATACCAAACTCTTGAAAACAACTATCTGTTTCATCCAGTAGCGGTTGAAACTTTTGGTGTTTATGGCAGGGAGTCTCTGTTATTCGTTCATGAACTAGGAAGGAGAATAGGCCAAGCAACGAAAGATCACCGTTCTACCCCTTTTTTGATAGAAAGAATTAGTATTGCTGTTCAACGTGGCAATGCTGCTTCAGTACTTGGAACTATTCCTCCTTCACATAATTTTGATGAGATCATGCATTGCCCTAATTTCAGTACGGAACTGAAACCTCTTCGAAACAAGCCAAAATATGTGGATATTTATCAGTCTCCTATCAAGGTTAATTCACAAGTGATTGATCCACCTTTTTCTTTTTCAGTGCGGTCAGTGGACTCAGGTCATTCTTGGCCCCAAAAAATGAGTTGCATTCCTCGTAGAATTGGTACCATTTCAGTGGAAGCGCTTCTTGAAGCAAGAGCCGAATCGATCCCTTTACGAAACCCTTTTTCACTTGGAAGGATCGATCGCAGCTTGAGAAATGGTTCTTATGGAGATTCTGTGAAACGTGTTCTTCCTTACGAATCAGTAGAGAGTTGTCCTAAAAATCTAGAGAAGAAAATTGGATTGGATAATTTAGGAAACACTTGTTACATGAATAGCATTTTACAAGTGTTGTTCATGACGAAGAATTTCAAGAACGAAGTTTTAATAATGAACGAGAACGGGAATGTTTCCTGCTTATTCATCAAACTCAAACAACTGTTCATGCAGCTGCAGTTTTGTAAGAAGGTATCATCTTTCCCTCCAACCGATTTCCTGGAGTCTTTGAAGTCCACTAAATACTCGTTAGGACAACAAGAGGATTGTTCCGAATTCAATAGCAAAATCAGTACTCCCAGCCGCTCTGGACTGAATGATTCCGTACAACCCATCTCGTCTTGTGTTTGTAAATCTTTTGCTGGAAAAATCCTCACTTGTTTACTTTGTGGTAAATGTTCAAGAAGTACTGAAAAATTATGTGAATTTCTGGAACTTCATCTAGCTTTTCCTAATACGACTAATTACCAGTCCGTGCAAAGCTTATTGTTAAATCATCTGAAAATGGAATTTTTAACAGGCGATGATCGACTATATTGTCAAACATGCGCCAAATTAACTGACTGTTATAAGGAAACAAGTATAGCTGAGGCACCACTGATGATTTTCAAACAAGACTCAACCTCTAACGGAAGCAAAAAACTCTTTGGAAGGTTCGAAATAGATGAACATTTCAACCTAGCAGACCACTGTTATAATATTCATGCAGTCATTGTTCACTGTGGTTTTGGCGTTGAATGTGGTCATTATTACGCCTTGGTCAAAGAAGAAACGGCCTGGTTTAAGTTTGACGATAGTCGTGTCACGAAGTGTTCTGGTGATGCATTGAATTTATTGGAGCCTCTGGAGACACCCTACATTTTGTTTTATGAGAGAGAGGACATTGTTAGATCAAGATCTTCAGATGATGTGGTGCTGCAGGTTTTTTCGGGTTTTCCTGTTAGCTGAAAAAGCAAATGCGCCACTGGAATCAATGAAGTCGCCCCGGAGCGCCAATTAATTTTTATTGTTGTATTCATTTTATTTTTATCGTTGTTTTAACATATTGTAATAATTTTTCAAAAATAATTTCTGATAAATACAAAACTATTCTTAAAATTATTATTTATATTTTTAATGTTTAAAAATAATCATTACA
This sequence comes from Leptinotarsa decemlineata, assembly GCF_025532065.1. Lineage (NCBI taxonomy): Eukaryota > Metazoa > Arthropoda > Insecta > Coleoptera > Chrysomelidae > Leptinotarsa > Leptinotarsa decemlineata. Next base: position 659,160 of record NW_027412572.1, on the reverse strand, counting down.
TAGTAATAGGTATGTAAATGTAGTTAACTTCTTTATTACAATTTATTTTTCAATAACAAAGAACGTATGTTAAAGTAAGCACCCATTAAGAATTTTATTTAATTGTTCTTTCCTAATGTAGTTTTTGTTCTATTTTCGTGAATAAAGTTTGTACTTTCTTTTAAAAACTTTACTACATCAATTTCTCAATTTGTATTGATTAAATGAACGAAAAATGTCCCAAAAGTAAAACAAAAAATATAAAATGTAATATTCGCTCCGTATGTGTAATGGAGAACGCTTTGAGATCGGTCCGCGGTGACGTCACCGAGCGCTACTCGACTGGCGAAAATCTGTAGTCATCCAGCTATCCTATGTTATATAACGGTCCTTGGGTTTCATCTAGATATGAAGTATTCATTGATATTCCTTCATGAAAATGAAAATATTAATTTTTCTCTCATTAAAATATCCATTTCTGCCAAAGAAAAGAATATAAACACACGTAGGTAGTCATTCACAGAGTATAACCTGAACAAAGAAGAGAAAACGCATCCTTGATCATTCCATATTAGCTGGCGATAGAATAATCAATGAACATTGTCTTGTTTTGCTGGGATACTTTATTCAGTATACATTTTATTGAAAGTTGGAAAGTTGGATCATTGCCATATATCGAAAAGAAAGTTGGTGAAGACATTTTTTTTAACGTGCAGAGAGGATAAAAACAACTGATATGGTAGAAGAAACGAATATAGGAAATGATCAACTAGTCTAGTGCACGAGTTGAAAATGGTGAAAAACAGAGATCACAACACAACAAAGTTTTTGTTTCGGGGTTGAAATTAGATGATTTTAATGTATTTCCACGTGTTAAAACCGAAAGTAACCATAAAAATTATATATTAGCTCTTGTTTTCAAGATATAGTATCATTATATTATATATATATGTATATTGAGTTTTCAACAAATGAAATATTTCATCACCAACAGTTGGTACACATGTTTGTTTACATAACACCCCTCTCATCAGCTGTTCTTAAGTAGTAAACATAACCTATGTGAGTTTGTCAATTGTACGCACGTGGTTGCTATTGAAATTATCGTGTGAAGTTGATTTTTAAATTAATTTAAGTGCTGATCTGAAATGCCTCGAAAGTGTGTGAATTCTGTCGATAGCTTTTGCTATATATGTGGTGAAATAACATTTAAGGCTCAGAAACGTAAAATGACAGCTATCGTTAAGACAGCCTATGAACATTATTTTGGTGTGAAAGTTGGGGACCAAGATAAATCATGGGCTCCTCATATATGTTGTTATTCTTGTTTCGTCATATTGCGAGAGTGGCTGAAAAATAAAAACCGGGCAATGGCTTTTGCAGTACCTATGGTTTGGCGTGAGCCTACCAATCATACAGACGACTGTTATTTCTGCTTAACTCCTCCCATTAAGCAAGGTTTATTTATGAAGAAAAGAGGAACGGTTAAATACCCTAATCTCCCATCTGCTCTTCGGCCTGTACCACACTCAGACAATATGCCAGTCCCTTCTCCACCCCAAAACTATGAAATTTTAGAGGAAGGTGATGAAGACTGTTTAGAAGGAGCAACCCATCCTTCTACATACTATGACCCTGATTTTGAGGTAAGCGATAGGTCTAGTGATCCGCACAGAATTAGTCAAGCAGAGTTGAGTGACCTTATAAGAGATCTTCGCTTGTCTAAGGAAAAGGCTGAGCTGTTAGGGTCAAGACTACAACAGTGGAATCTTCTAAAACATGATGTGAAAATATCTCAGTACAGACAGCGTCAAAAAGATTTGCTTCCTTTTTTTGAGAAAAAAGAAAACCTCGTAGTTTGTTCTGGTGTTAATGGTTTGATGGACTGCTTGAATTTGGATCACACTCCATCTGAATGGAGACTGTTTATAGACTCTTCAAAACTAAGCTTAAAAGCTGTACTTCTGCATAATGGAAATCAGCTACCCTCTATTCCTATAGGTCATGCAGTTCACATGAAGGAAACGTATATAAATATGAAAACACTTCTCCAATCAATCAAATATGAACAACACAAGTGGCACATCTGTGGTGATCTGAAAGTCATTGCTATACTCCTAGGAATGCAATTAGGGTTCACCAAGTACTGTTGTTTTTTGTGTCTGTGGGACAGTCGGGATAGAAAATCTCACTATAAAAAAATGAACTGGCCTACACGAGACCTAAACCCTAATGAGAAAAATGTAGTTTACGAGCCTCTTGTAGATCCTAAGGATGTTCTCCTTCCCCCATTACATATTAAGTTGGGACTAATGAAAAACTTTGTGAAGGCTATGGACCAGGAAGGACAAGCTTTTAAGTACTTGAGAGCAAAGTTTCCCAGGTTGAGTGATGCTAAAGTCAAGGTAGGCATCTTTATTGGGCCTCAAATCCGTGAAATCGTAAATGATCCTGCTTTTGACATGATTTCAACAGGAAATGAAAAAAGAGCCTGGGAAGCCTTTAAGGGGATTGTACATGGGTTTTCAGGTAACAAAAGAGATGATAACTTCACAGCATTGGTTAAAGAGCTTCTTCAAGCTTACCACCAACTTGGATGCAACATGTCCTTAAAAATTCATTTTCTTCACTCTCATCTTAATTTCTTCCCACAAAACTGTGAAGCTGTGAGTGACGAACATGGAGAAAGATTCCATCCAGACATTGCCTTAATGGAACAGAGATATCAGGGCCGTTGAAATGAAGCAATGCTTGCAGACTACTGCTGGTCTGTGTGTAGGGATGCTCCAGAAGTGTTTTATAAAAGACAAGCTAAACGACAGCGATCTTACAATGAATCGGATGGACTTAATTGAAATTTGGTGGTACAAATTTCTGTTATTTGTCAAAATACTAAGGAATAATGTTTTTTTCATTAATTTTGTACTTGAAATATTCTAAAAGAAACATAACAATATTGTTTTATGTACTTTCACTTTTCACGTATAACTACTCTTTAAGATTAAGTACTGTGTATCTCAAAAACCAGAGCTAATAAAAATTTTTCATTGTTATTTTCGTTTTTATCACCCCAAAATTAGTAGAAATTGACTAATTTAGTGTAGGAAACATTCAAAAAATATTTTTTTGTTGTGTTGTGAAAAGTACATGCGATGGCTCATTCAATCCGGAATAATAGCTATAAAACTGCTATCTATAAAATACTGAAACCATTTTTGAACACATGAAAAATTGCAGAAGTTATAAGCAAATTGAGACATGGAAAAAAGTATTTATGTTTTTGCGAATATTTAATAAACTACAAATGATTGAAAAAATCAATGAAAAGATCCTTGAAGAGGAGGGGATTTAAAAAAAACCCATCTCTTGAAACACATTATCTATCACTGTGACCAGTGCTTTTCAATCTCTTCTCTCAAACAGTATTGCGAATTTCCTACTGAATAACATTATAATTCATATGACAATCGCATGGAGTGTTTTGGTCATGCAAATGTGTAACAAACTTTCTATTTGTATTTGGTCAACTTTTTCGTGAATATTAAGACTAGTTGAAGGATGTTTCCAATAACGAAAAATAAAATATCTAACGTAATACGGATTTGTTTATGCGAATAAATAATGAGTCGTGTTTTCAAAATATATCAATCGTCGAGATTTTACTTCAAAATTATTTTTACTTGTACGAGTCATACGGCAAATTGCCAGGTTTTCGACGGTTGATAATGCATGCGAAGTTAAATAAACAATTGATATCTTTCAAGCGATAATTTTGCCTTGAGATCTGAAATCTATTTTTGATATTCGACAATTTCATTAGTAACAGATTCATGCTCATCCCAAGTGGATATCAAGTTTATTTTACTTATATGTTTGCTGATATTCAAACTCGACAGATATTGATGCTAAAAATAAATCTGAAAATATACATTTCATACATAAAGCACATAACCTAGTCGAATATAAAGCATTTTCTGATGAAGGTACGGAGTAAAAAATAATATGCAAGAATCCAATTTGTTCCTTATCGACTCCCGAACTACTTCAAAAACACCGGGATCGTTTCTGATTGCGTGAGATTCATTGAGCGATTTTCACTAAACGATTTTACAAAAACGCAACACGTGTTTCGCCATACAATGGCTTCTTCGAGCGTGTCTTCTGACAGCAATTTTCCGATGTCTCAAATTTTCCACATCTTCCACTAGAGTAGTACAAACTAATGACTCCAGGTGTCCGCGTAGGAAATAATCCAGAAGGTGTAAGACCAGTGATCGAGCAGGCCATAAGTGAGGTCCACCTCGACCAATCCAGCGATCTCCGTATAGCACTGTTGAAAACTCTAGAGCAATATGCTAAAATGCGCTGGTACACCATCTTGCATAAACCACATTGCATTTCTTGTAACCAGTGTTATATTCTCCAGAAACTGAGGTAGCGTTTATTCCAAAAAGTTGCAGTATACTTCCCCGGTAGGTCTTCCTGGTAGAAATACCGGTCCAATTAGGAAGTCACCTACAATTCCCACCACAACGTTCAACCTTCAATGTTCCAGACTATCAAGGTTACAAGTGATGTTCGCATCTCCAATCAGGCGGATGATTCTTTTCTGGTCAACTTTGATGCAGGATGCCACAGAATGATTTGAAGAATTGAGGAGAGAGACCTTAGAAGAGGATCATGGACCAATCTTTGCCAAGATTGAAAGCACGTGTTTGAAGATCCAACAAGACATAGAGAATACCCACAACAGGAAGTGGGAAAAATTGGTGCGGAAACAATGCCCAAATGTAGAACGAAAACAGGACAACTATGAAGCCGCCAACGTCATCAACATGAGTTCCCGCCCGCTCACGGACATAGAGGAATCCTTGTTGAGGAAAGATTTGAACGCTATTGCACCAATATCTGTGCCCACTTTGGAAATAATAACTGCAGTGGAATCCACCAGTTCCCTTATTGATCAGATCGAGGCAGAAGAATTCAGATCGAAAATCAGAGAACAACTAGATCGAGAACCAGTTCCAACTTCTAACATCAGCAATGAAAAACGAAGAGCTCTGAAAGGGCTACTACTGATGTCTACGAACAGAAGATCAAAGAAGTACTTCAGAAAGGAAAATACACGAGAATCTCAAGAGACACTACTGCATCAATTAAAAGAAAGTTGTACCAGACTTTGAAAAGAAGAGATCATCGCTCATCATCGGAAAAAGAGAGATCATCGTTAACACTGCACCACAGTAAGCCCCCTCACTTGTCTGGACTACCCAAAATCCATAAAAAGGATGTTCCGCTCAGACCAATCATTATTTCTAGTGATTCAGCCACTTGGACCTTGTCCAGATTTTTACTACCAATGATTAAACCACTGCAAGCTAAAAATCATCTTTTCTGAACAATTCAAGGCATTTTGTTGAACTGCTAGGGGGAACTGAAGTCAAAAAGCGGAATTAACTGATCAGTTTCGACGTGGAAAGCTTCTACACCAACGTTCCTGTCGAAGAAGCGCTTCAAATCATACAGAAGAAGCTATCCGAAGATGCGGACCTGAAAGAATAAATTTATCGATACAAGTAATCATGGAATTACTAGGATGTTGTGTACGAAACTGCTACTTCCAACTAAAGGACGAATTCTTTACGCAAGATGAGGGACTGCCAATGGGATCGCCACTTTCACCGGTTATAGCCAATATATATATATATGGAGTGGTTTGAAACTCTGGCCATTCAAGAAGCCCACAAGAAGCCCGAGTTTGGTTGAGATAGGTAGACGACACCTTCATAATATGGAACCATGGGAAGGCAGAACTAGACACTTTCCTGAAGCACATCACCAACGTAAGTTCTTCCATCACTTTCACAATGGAAAAGGAAGTCCACAACGAATTTGTTGTGGAATTGGCCGCGGTGGTAGTACGCCCGACTCACGATCGAAAGACCGTGGGTTCGATTCCTGCCTCGACCAGATATTTTTCTCGAGAGAATTTATCTGGTTGAAGCTGGGATGATTCTGCAACCGTGTTAGGAATCACACGTTAAACGGTAAGACCTCGTTAGTCTTTAGCTCGCACAAGTTTCTCAACTTCTGAGAGTTGTCGTTCGTATGAGGGCGACAGCTGATTAACGGAAAAACAGATTTTGAACTGATTTTTTTTTTAATTGCCTTTCTTAGACGTATTGGTGAAGAGGATCGACACGAAATGGGAAACATCTGTGTATCGAAAACCCACTCACACAGGACAGTATCTGAATCAGAAATCCAACCACCATCAATCGACTGAAAGAGGAATCATCAAGACTACTAAACCGTGCTTTAGGGCACTGTAATACAAAGGAAGGTCTCGAAAAGGAACTAGGCATCATCAAAAATGACCTTCAACGGAATGGTTACTCAAGAGTGATGGTAGAACAGGCTTCAGCTAGAAGACGGCAAGAACTCTACAAGGAAGAGAAGCCACCACAACCAGTACTTTTACTTTCCTATATCAGAGGTTTATCGGAAATGATAAGAAGGATTGGGTCCAACTATAATAGCAGGACTTGCATCAGATCTGGGAACACTATCCGTAGCAGCCTCACGAAAACCAGGCTACCAAACGCGGATTGCGATTCCAAGAATTGCATTTACCGGATAACCTGTGAGTGCAGAGGATCATACATCGGTGAAACTGAGAGGCCATTGAGAGTTCGCATTGCTGAGCACAAGAAACACACACAGCAGGGAGAAACCAGCAAATCCGGAATAGCAAAGAATGTTTGGACTCGTCAACATAGTATCAAGTGGGCTCAAGCTGAAATCATCCACAAAGAAGAACACTGGTTTAGAAGAAAATTCAAAGAAGCCTCGTATATGTTGTCCAACAACGCATTTAGCCAAGCTAGCGTAGAGATACGTAGCATATGGAAACCTCTAATCAAGCGGAAAACGACCAACTCCCGCCAAACGGTCATGTCCCGTTAAAACCAATGAAGCGGAGAGGGCACTCGAATGATCTATTTATTATTTTTCATGTTTTGTTAATAATATTTTTCAATTTCTCAATTTTCAGCTTGTATTTAATACTTAAATTTTTATTTTTTTCTTGTTCCTTGTATATTATTTCTTTATGATTTCAGTTTTTTCTGATTAATAAAATTGTTATTTTTTGGTTGACTTTTTAATATTTGACAGATTCTTTCAGGGATTTCAAATCAATTTATATTATATTAGACAATGAAAATCCGAACTGATAAAATAGAGCACGAAACATTTTCAACCACCTTCAATCAAACAGGAGGTTTAGGTCCGGTGATCGAGCAGGCCATAACTGAGGTCCATCTCGAGCCAATATTTTATAGTGCGCTGATGCACCATCGTGCATGAACTACATTGCATTTCTTCTAAGCAATGGTACATCCTGCAGCCGTTTGTAGTAATCGGAATGCTGCTGATCTAAATCTTCATCAGCTGTGATGGCGTCATGGCAACAGAATTCAGAGTGGGAACAGAGTGAGAGAGTAATAGATAGAGAAAAAGTGAAAAGAGAATAGAGGAATAGAAACTCGGAGAGGTAAATATTGGTATCACACAACTGCACGCGTTAAACTTCATCGACGAATTTTTGTTATTTCGGCTTGCGGAAATCATCAGATTATATATTTTTCGTTACCCTTGAATTATTTCCATCAAAATAAAAAAAAAAAATAGCTACGCTCAACAATGTCGAAACAACGTCATTTCGGTTTTTTTACAACTTTGCTGCCCTCACGTTTCTTTGCGTCACTATCAAATTGTCAGATTACTGGAATATACACTTTTTAGCAGGTAATTAACCCACCTTACCTTAATCTGACGCACTCGAGAATTTCTGATGATCAATTTTTTTACTAATCTGATCCTTCATCCTTCACGAGCGGCCTTATATATGTGGCTCATATTTGGTGGAGATACTTAACCGGGTACAAGGTATCCCCCTGTATATTAATCTGCCGCGCTTTAGTAAATCCCGTAATTCCCGCTTGGGCTCCCCTATTACAACAATACTGTACACTCATTTCTATCAAGTGATCCAATAATATCATCTGTTACTTGTGGAAGAGCCGTCGTGTAATAGATGAATAGAGGGTTAGATTTTATTTTCATCAAGATGTTGAGATAGTTGGCAGGCTAACATTTTCTTGAACAGTTTAAAGTCTGTCAAAATTTCTATGGGCCTAAGGTCAGAGTAATGTGAGGGATATTCGTTTTTTGGAATGAGGTTAGTGATTGAAATTTTTCAAGGAGAGATGACAGTATTAAATTATTAAAGATATGTACCAAGAAAGGCAATACAAGGACACCAACTTTCATGAAAGCTATAAAAACAGCTCTGCTGGTTGTTAGGTTGTCTTCATGTAAATAAAATAGTATTTTTATTATGTTACAACATTTCTACTCCAAAATTAGAAATCAATAACTCCGCAACAGGTTATCGAATCTAAAAGTCAGCCTACGGCTTGAACCACGGACCAACACGGCGGTCGATTTGAATGAGTGAACAAAGCATCCACGTCGAACCGATCGGCTACCGACCAACGCCAACGTTTTTTTGTTATTACCGACCTAACTGATACATTATTCTTCTCGCAAGTGGATAAAAAGTGGCTTTAAAAATGTTGTTTTTCATCCCGTTGGAGGCATCATTTTTGAAACCCTTAGTATCAAAATTCACCATTGTTGGTGAATTTTGATTCGTCTGTCCATAGTCGAATATTTCTAACTCCCCTATTTCAACGTCTTAACCACTCTCCTTGCGTAATCCCCTTCATTGAGGTGATGAACTTCGCGTATCCTGTTAGCTGTGTGAGTTTTCGAATTTTTGAGTTGTCGTAACTTTGTTAATAATGAATATTTTTTCATGAAATTTTGGTCACACCTATTTAGAGGCATTCTGAATCCAGTGGCGTAGTAATTTTTTCAATAAAAAATGGCTAATAAAAAATCCCGATTTTCGACTAAGAAAAAATATCGTAGTATGCCCTGAAACTTTAATAAACATTTAAAATTTTATTCCAAGGTGGACCTTTAATATTTAACATTTAAAAAAAATTACTTATTAAAATCAATTTACAACTTAAAATTTAAGGGGGGGTGTTTCCATTAAAAATGGGTCACACTGTATATCAAAGGGGTTCCACGAAGTTTAAAATTTATAGGCCAATTATTTATACCTTTTATCCCATTATTTATGCCAACGGAGATTGGGAAAAAATTGTTAGTTAACAATTGAATAACTTTTTGAAAAATGGTGATAAAACTTTTTTTCTACGGGACTCGATTCATTCAAATGTTAAGAAGATACTAGATTTTTTTCAAATTTTTAAAATGACATTTTATGTTATAACAAATTATTTCTTTTGATAAACTCTCTTTAGCGGCAGCGTGCGCATGCCGTAACAGCCGCGCGGAACCATATTTTCAACGTCGAATTAAAATTATAAAAAATGGAGATAGAGTTTCGGGAGTCGAACTTTTTTATCAGAAATTTCCTCCTCTCTAACGAGCTTTTTTCAAAATTGCTTAAATATTGATATTTCTTGATTAAATAACGAAAAACTGAATACAATTTTTTTAAATCTTATTTTGTCAATAATAATTGCAATTTTTTTGCCTGCACCAAAATCCCTCAAAAACATTTTTCTAGAGGTGATTTCGAATCGAATGAGCTATTGCTCATATTTTTAGGACCTTCATCTCTATTTTTCATGTTTTTGAACTTGTTGATTAGACTAATAATTGATTGTAGAGAAATAAGCTTTGAAAGAAGGATTACGGCAATACAAAAATTTCCAAAACCAAAAAGTACGAATTTTCTTTGTGTTAGGGCACATACCTGTCGAATTTATTGGGTTATTTGAATTATATTTTGAAAAAATCGAAACAATTTACAGAAGAAATAACGACAGGACCTTATTTTAAAATTGTTGTCACTGATGATGGTAGTTATTTCAAATGAAACGCTATAAAAATATCAAATGTGATATACTCTTGGATTATGAATTTATTGCTCTATCAATATTTGTAATGAAAAGGACAGGTCCGTATTGAAAACAAGTTGATGCTGGCCATGTTGACACGAAATGTTTTAACGAATATCTATTATCACATCGCCATAGTACACTTCGAAATAACAATTCCACTCTAAAAAAAAACGATAAACAGCATTTTTGGTTTCCCCGTATAACTCGAGAAGGGCGAGAGTCCCCGTAAATTTTCTTCGACCATTGTATTGCTCCCGATGACAGTTACATTTTTTCCCATTTGATCGTCTTCGTATCTGTTATAGTTCAGAATATAGCAACGTTACCACATGATAAAAAGAAACGGCCTGTAAGTATATATGAATATCAATACAAAAATCAACTTACAACTCGTGAAACTCCGGCGACTTTGTAGAATTCCTGAACGCCCCTGGAGGAGACAAACTCTCGGAATCCGAATACGGACTTGTCACTACTGAACTTGGACTCCTCTGAGACTTGTCAGGACTCCTCCTGATGGTCCCCTCCGTCAAACTCCTTTTCAGCGGATCGTACCTTTTCACGTCCTCCCTGTAATATTCCTCGCGGTACTCCCTCCGTTGGCCATTCAGGGTACTAGGCCTGAAAACGTCATCTGCAGGGTTCCACTTGTGCACTGTACTAGACTTCGAGGTGAATTCAGGATAAACTTGCGTTTGCACTTTTCTCAGTGTATCTCCCGAACTCTTGTTAACACTGGCCTTCCGCACTAGGCTAGGGCTTGAGAGCCCTCTGGAGGGTTCCGCAATCATGTCTGCCTTGACGCCGTAGCTGAAAGGCTGGCTTGTTTGACGCGCGTGGTATGGGATGGCCTTCTCTTCCTCTTCGTCTATGTAGCGAACATCATCGAGATTCGCGCCTTCGTGCGGTTTCAGATCGGGAATGCTTTGGACTGTGAGCATCATATCCGAGAGGAGCTCGTCTAGTTCGCGGTGTTGATCCTCGGGGGTGAGTGGGGAAGGCTGGGCGGTCAGTGGGGGGCTCGTGGAGGCGTTGGTGTTGGCGTTCTGTTGGTGTCCTGCGGAAAATTCGAGTCGGTTAGTTCGATTCAGGCCAGTGGAGTAACGAAGTGGAACTGAGTGAAGATGAATTGTTTGGATAGTTAATTGAGGACGATTGGATGGATAGTTTGACACGAGGTGGAGTTATTTTTTATGAATGAGCGGTGAAAGATTTGGGAAATATGGGAGTCAGGTATTATAAACTGATCGTAATAATATTATGTCAACCCATTTAGATTGTTGGGTCGCCAGAAATAATTCACAAGTGCAATTTTCTTGCATAAGCTTTTAATGGAACTTAGGTGGAAAATTCTACGGCTTCAGGGCCTGCAATATGGCCGCCCCTTCAATGAAATGGTACCATTTTCCAGACATATTAAAATAGGCGACAGCTTTAGGCTTATATAATCCTAAAATTATGAGAATTTCAATATTTTTGGTCTAAGTGCTGGTGAATATTTGGCCATATCTCTTTTCATCATTTTTCTGAAACCTTGTTTTCAGAAAAATGAGAAAAACATTTTTATTTTTGTGAAATTTCAATATTTTTCTTGAAGATATATGGTTTGGGCCTTCTACCTGTAACTATGTTATTAAATGCTAATGTATTTTCTATTCAGGTAGTGTATTTTGCCAAATGTCCTTTTATAATTCATGAAACTAAGACCCAGCATCATTTGTGAAAGCTCAGAACATTTTTGAATAGTAGTTTGTGAACAGATCTTGAGCAACCATTCTTTGAGGTTTGGTAAAGAGGGATTAAGTCAAAAATCTCATTTGTTCAGAAATCGAGATTGAACATTCAAGGTTATGTCATAAATCGAACCACGAAAACCAAATTTCACTAATATCTTGCATTCGAATGGTTGAACAAAATGCAATAAAGAATATTGTATTAGTGCAACACCTCTTACCTGGAATATGAATGACTTAAGCCCTTGAGCATATTTGGTCGAGAAAAAAAGGTTCAAAAGGGCATAAGACTTCAATTATTGTAAGGCCATTAACGCCAAAGTGTACAAAAACAACGAACTTCATTATTACTGGAATGTTAATTTACGTGTAACAATTGAATAATTGAAATAATGTGACATTCCTGTTCCACTAACCATCTAACAGAACTTCTTCAAGGTCTTGATCAATAGTGTTTTCTGTGGTTGACAAATTCATATAAAATTCATGAAAAACTGGCGGAACCAAACGTAGTAAAGCAACCAAATCGTTCTTCTTTTCTGCTGAAATAGGAACCATGGCTTTATATTTCTGTTCCAATGAAATCTGCTTCAAGTTCACGTTTCTTCCACGTCATAGAAAGGTCACAGAAATGAATGGATGATCCAAATTCAATGAGGTTTTGTAATTAGGAATTCCTATCTCATCTCTTCTGTATCTTTTGTTCTTTCATATTTTTTCCTTCGACATCATGATCATTTTCTCCCTCAGCATTTTTGTGCTCTTCCATATTTTCTTCGTTGATGCGTGATTGTTGAATAACGTCATTTATTATTGGGTCTTTAGGTTTTCGAGATGAATTCGTATGTTTGATTTGAGTGTGTGACATCTCTATTGTGGAAAATGTAGATAAGTAGATAAGTTTCGTCAATATCACTGAAGTCAGAATTGAGAAGAGAATTCTGAACACCAGGTGGCAAACTTCGTGGTGATGAAGAAGAACTTGAAGAAATTGGGGAGGACAATATTAGTTTTGTAGGTTATGTCATAAATATTTTTACTAACGTTCTTACCTGGTAAACAGTCAACATGATTTAATGCTAATTGTAGTAGCTTTTTACCTCGGTTACTCATTTTATTGAACAGCACACAAATTGAAACGGTTTTCTTGATTGTTCACTCCACAGCACGGTATGAAAAACACAGAGGCACTATGATATTTTTTGTACATTAGGTTGATATGACGGGCTCAATATGACAAAATTTTGTGAGACCAGAGGCTTGCTTCTCATTCTTTGTTTGGTACAATGGACGCATGTTGACTGAAGCCCATAATATCAAACATCATTCTACATTTCTGACTTAATTCCCTATTACCAGAGCAAATTGTGTGGCGCAAAAACTGTCCAGACTCAAGCCGTTTATATCAATCGAGAGAGCATGAAATTTTGACTTAAGCTCCACAAAAACCCCAAAACGGTGTAATATTGACTTAAGCCTTTTTTACCAAACTTCAAAGCATTGTAGTGAACATTCCCTTTTGGAATAAGTACAATAATTGCTCGTATTTTCAATTTGTAACAAGTCTTACAACTAGACCTGAATGTAACCGTCACATAAAGTAACTTCAAAATTCTTATACACAATTGTCGGTTCTGGAATAATTATTAATTTTATTGGTAATATCAGGACTCGCGGTAAATTAGTCGCGAGTGAATCAGACCAATGGAAAATCTTCATATGCATGAGTTTTATTGATAATTTTGAGGTGGAATAGCTACTTTGATATTGTACAACAGTCAAGTACGGAGAAATATTTCATATACGACCTTCCATTTTGAAAAAGCTGATATAATAAAGATGACAATGATGGGGATGATGATAAATATGTACAGCTCTCAGATGTAAGCATCCTGCAACATCTGGATGCCGGAAAGACGTATAATTATCTGGGGGTGGAACAAGACACTCACAAAAAGTAACGGCGATGAAAAACTCTCTCCGCGACAAGTTTCAGCAGAAACTCCTTCAGATCTGGTAATCGAAACTGTCAGGGAAGAACAAAGTTGCTGCAAAGAATATGCTTGCCGTTCCAACTTCTTACTCTTCTTGTTTGGAGTAGTGAAGTGGACTCGGGAGGAGCTGTGCCAACTCGACGTAAAGACCCGAAAAATAATGCATCTCCATGTGAGATTGTATCCCAAATCGTCCTTTCGGCGGTTGTACTTCCCCCGTACACAGGGAGGCCGTGGACTTTTGAGTTTGGAGTGTCTACATGACAAAATAGTACTGGATGGAGCCTCTAAAGTCGTCAGGAGTTTTTTTTTTTTAATATACTTTATTGTCTGAAGAATAAATTCTTATTGACAAAGCCTTGTGCGAAATATAAATAACATATACATGAAATCACAAAAGTAAAATCAGTAAAAGTAGGTTATAACGTGAACTGAAAAGAGACATGTAAATAATAACAAACGTTCAGGATATAAGAACATGGTCAACGAAATGTAAATAAATCAATTTAAACTAAATTGAATTAAATGAAATCAATAGAATACCGTAGAGATATTACAGTTAGTCTTCTCAATTAAAATTATCATCATAGAATTCTGCTAAGCTATAATAAGGTCTCCCAGAGAACAAGTCTTTCAACTCTTTCTTAAGAGCTCTAAGGTCATTTATGGTTCTTATAGCTTGAGGAAGGTGATTGAACATTTTAAGACCGTTGTAAATAATGGAATCTTTAACTAGCGACGAAGAAGGCAGCGGTAATTTAAAGCTGAATCTTTGCCTGGTTTGATACATTGGCGCGTCCAAGTTGTTAAACAATACCCTATTTTTGAAGACAAGGCAGATTGTATCGTATATAAATAGGGAGACCACAGTTAGGATTTTGTTAGAGGCAAAAAGAGGTCGACAAGAGTCCCTAGGCTTGGCTTTGCATATGCATCGTATTGCACGTTTTTGTATCAGTAATACTGATTGAAGGCATGTGGTAGAACACACACCCCAAAAGCAAATACCATAACGGAGGTGTGGTTCAAAAAGGGAATGATAAACCATTCTAGCTTCTGCAGATCCGAGCTCAAATGCAGTTACTCGTATGGCATAACATCCAGAGGAGAGCTTCGATTTCAAAGTATCTACATGATTGTTGAATTTTAAACTATTGTCAATGAACAAGCCAAGGAATTTAGAAGCTGGTACGTTATCTATTTGAATATTATTTAGATGTACGGCTGGAATCCTTCAACGATAGGACACTACTTTTGTTTTTGATAAATTCAAGCTCAAGAGATTTGAGTCAAACCAGTCCTTCACTATCGTGATGTCATTCTCAATAACTTCATACAACGTATGGTTGTTAGGAGCATGCCATAAAATTGTAGTATCATCAGCAAATAAAGTGAATTTTCCTTGGATGTTTATAGACGATAGGTCATTAATGTAAATTAAAAATAAAAGTGGGCCCAGTACCGAACCTTGTGGGACGCCGCAAGTAATTTTACCTTCATTTGAGTATGAAGTGGTTTTGACCATCTGGGTGCGATCTGCTAAGTATGACTCAAACCATTTAAGACTTATTCCAGTTATACCGTATCTACTGAGTTTCCGCAAAAGAATTTTATGATTCACACAATCAAATGCTTTGGCTATATCACAGATGACGGCAGCTACTATTTCTTTGTCATTTATGTTGGAATAAACATTGTAAAGAAATGAAAATATGGCATCGGAAGTGTTTTTTTGCTTTTGGAAACCAAACTGGCAATCACTTATTATTTTGTTTCCATCCAGAAAGCACAGGAGTCTTGTTTCAATTAGTTTTTCTATCAATTTAGCCAATGCAGAGATTAAAGAAATTGGACGATGACTTGATGGACCATTGATGTTTTCTCCCTTTGGCAGTGCTAACACAATCGACTTCTTCAAAAAAACTGGAAAGATTCCTTCTCTAAATGAATTATTTATTAGACTGACTAATATATCGAGTATTCTTATCGGAATATTTTCTAGGATTTTTATAGAGATTTCGTCTGAGCCTGTGGCGTTTTTGTTTTTAATGGAAAATAATGTTTCATGCAGTTCGGTAATATTTGTATCATATAATATAAAGGTATTCGTAACTTCGATATTCACATAGTCTAAGGGGTCACGGGCTGCTTTTATATTTTTCGTCAAGTCCTCCGCAATAGAGCAATAGAAGTCATTAAGTTCAGTAGGAGAAAACGGAATGTCTACAAATTTTTTGTGTCTCTTGTCAGTAAGTTCATTAATGATACACCAAGTTTCTTTTGATTTATTCGAAGCTTTATCCATTCTACTTTTATAATATTTGCTTTTTGCTAGTTTAACTACTTTTCTGTAAATGGTGCGATAGCGGAGAAAGTAATTAAGAGAAAATGGAGCAGATGTAAATTTTCTCAAATAATGTAATACCCTCATGTTTTTTGCCGAAACCCTAATACCTCTTGTCAACCAATTTTTGTTTTTGTGTCTAAAACTGATTTTTTGAACCGGAAAGCTTTTATGAAATATATAAAGTAATTTATTATAAAATTCAAGGAAACGGTCTTCAGAAAATTTTATATGATTCCATTCACAGCTTAGACACAAGTTAGAGAACTTGTTATAATTAGCAGAACTATATAATCGTCCTAATTTAAATTTCGATTTTCTCACATTAAGATTGAGATACACCTTAGAATAAACTACTTCGTGATCTGACAATCCAGAAGAAAGAACATCACAAGAAACTAGCTCGGAGTCTAAATTAGCACAGAAATAATCTATGGTGGACTCGGTAAATTGAGACACACGTGTAGGAGATTTCACATGCATTACCAAGTTATAAGTTTGCAATAAATTAATTGAGAACTGTGTTGCTTTTGAATTTTGTTCTGTGTAATTAATATTTAAGTCTCCAGTTAAAATAATTTTTGCTTTTGAAGGTAATTCAGAGAGATTAGATTCCAGTCCGTTAAGTAATTGAAAAGGATCACTAGAAGGTGATCTGTAAAAACACAGTATGTACATATTCATTTTAGAAGAGTAAGTTATCAAAAATTCATTCACTTTCTCTTCAAGAAAATTATTAAATTTATCTACTGCAACTAATTTGATTTGATCCTGTATTGACTCTTTTACTAAAATAATAGTTCCTCCATGTGAAGAGGACGTTCTACAGAATTTGGCTTTAACAGTATAGTTTGGAATATAAACTATTTCATCTATTTTTAGCCAATGTTCGACAAGTATCACTATATCGGGAAATGATAAATTACCTAATAAAATAAAAAGTTCGGAGCATTTATTTCTCAGAGATTGAACATTCAAGAATAGGAAAGATAAATCTTGTATGTTGGAGGTTTTAGGATAGTGATAGAAATTAGACATTGACTTAGCTAGATTGTCATGAATTGGAAGTTTTGCATCTGTTCGTATCCCCTTCTCTGCATAGACCGCGACCATGGGAAAGCAGGAATTGAAACATTTTTCTTTAGAGCAACTTCAGTTCTCTACACTGAATGAGATAATCACAACTCTGTCACCGAGTTGGAACCCATTCAGCAAAAAGCTCAGATGAAAGCCGCAGAGATCACCTCACTTCTGCAAAAACATGCATGAGGTCTTCTTCAATAACATTGTACACCTTGGCTTATCAAAGCGTCTGACCTTCGCTTTCCTCAGATCAAGTGGACTGAAGTCGGAGACTGAAGAGTTCATCATGACCTGCCATGATGGTGTCTTCAACACCTTAGTCTACCGCAGTCACGTGATGATTATAGTAGGTGTGTATTTTAGGGTATTCCTTCGTCTTTTTTTCCTGCATGTCACTATTACATTCATCCATTGCACTCAGGAATACTCAAGGGTATAAATGTGACATTCCTAAAAACCGGAAACATAAGGTCACCCATTTATTATAGTTGCATGATGTGGGGGTGGTGCAAGAATACTTGAAAGTTATCGGTATGAAATTTGAGACAGACGAACGTGCATACCAAAAGATGACGATGCTGGGATTTTGAAGAGAATATATAACTCGTAGACGGAAGAATCCTAAGCCATCTGGTTGCCGAATACACGTATACTCACTTCGAGGTGGAACAACGCAAATAACAAGAGGTACCATCTCTATTTGCTGGTAAACAATGACAATAACAATCCATTCTATATAGAATATAACATGACTAAAAAGATTATCTACAAGTCTCCACCGGATAACATAAAAAACTGTAAATTCCTCTAGTTTTCCACGAGAAAAAAAATTAGGAAAATTTTCAGGAACATTATTCATTGTTTGGAAAAGAAAGTTTTTGCCTTTCTACTACTCCATCTTGATACAAAAAAAGGATAAGGAAATCTTCCAAAAAAAGGAAGGAAGTAATCAATTTGATAATAAGTAAGTCTGTACATGGATGTGTAGATCATGCAAAGAAGTAACTTTCAGAAAGTCCTCCTGAAACAGCTACTTTCATATAAACATTGAATTACACTAAAGAAAAAAATCATTTCGAAACAAATACTTCTATATGAACACTGAATTTTACAGAAAATACTTTTCTCTACTCAGTTTGTATTTCAAACATTCGTTGTGGAATAAAAATCAGATATCATTCACATGAGTTCTACTTCAAATGAATGGTAACAAATTGCACTTACATGGAACACTGTCATCCTCACTGGTATACATCGATGTTTCGCCTTAAGACACTTGCCCTAAGGCTCTTCAGTTCCAAATTGGATAACATTATAGAACATACACACATTTCATTAATGAATTTTGTTTTTGGGGGGAATTTAAAAATTCTTTATTGTTCATTAGGCTAAAATGACAGAAGAGGTGGATCAAAATTTATAGAACGGGGTGCCCATAAAGGCAAGGGTATCGCCGTTATTACAAGTGGTTGTGATTCCCAGGGTATGAACAAAGCTGTCAGAGCCGTGGTTCGTATGGGAATATATCTTGGCTGCAAAGTATTCTTTATTCGTGAAGGATATCAGGTTATGGTTGATGGGGGTGAAAACATAATAGAAATATAACTACTATGATATCTGATTTTTATTCCACAACGAATGTTTGAAATACAAACTGAGTAGAGAAAAGTATCTTGTGTATAATTCAATGTTCATAAAAATAAAAGAGCTCCCAGATTAGAACCTTGTGGTACCCCATATGTAACTACGTACTGAGCCGATTTGAAAGATGCATATTCGACGAATTGTTTTCTGTTAACTAGATATGATTCAATTAGAGTAAGCAGTAAGAGAAATAATTTTTTGAATATGGGAGTACATAACATTTTGCATGAAATTTTTTTTATGTTTCGATTTGGTTCAACCACGAAACGCAGGAATATATTTTTTCATTTCACTTCGAACAGAAGTTTCAGTTCTATCATTTAAGAATAGTAAGTATGTCCTTGAGATGAAGTAGAGTAATTTAAAATAGCCATTTATTTTATGTGAAAGCTTTATCGTGTACTTTGAAGCTTAGAAATTTATAGCCATACATTTCAAGTGTCAGTTATTGTATATTTATTTTTGATGATGTTCATTGCTGTGGTTCAAATAAGTACTGAGTTATGAGGAAGGTTATACATATCCGTTATAAATATAGGGTCTTTCATTAGGCGGTTCCTATCTTTGAATTTAAATAAAACAAACTGTGTCTGAGACATCAGCGAAACTTTTTATTCGTTTGGAAGACCTATTAATGACATTATTAGTCTGAGCCACAAGATCCTTTTTTTGGGTTCAAGGGCACCAAAAATTATAATCCAGGTCTCATTCGATTCGGAAGAATTGCAAAAGTTATAAACAATTTTGTAAAAAAGGAGGTTTGGTTTTTTGCAAATATCTCTGATATCCGAAATATAGAAAGATCCTTAAAGAAGAGGAAATTTACTAAAAAAACAGTCCCAACTTCTGGAGCCACCAATATTTAAAATTTTTATTTAGAGGCAAAAATAGCGCTAAAAGCGGGCAGCGAAGCGTCAGGAGGAAACTCCAGAAATCCAAGATCTTCAAACGTGGAAAATAGTTACACTAAAAAATAGAAATTGATGAGTAAATAGGTATTTTTTGAAAAAATGAAAACACACACATTTTTTGAACAGACAGACGTGACCGAATGATCGAAAACCGTAATTATAACACACTCAAAAAAGAACCAGAATGGTAATTTAAATATCTGTTTAAAATAAATATATTCACTAAATCGTCTTGTAACTGCAGAATAGTTTATTTTTTCCAGTGAAACCGAAGCGTGGGATACCTTAATTACTTCATTAGTCAACCATAACAGAAAATATAAAGAACGTGTATCGAACTACTTTGATAAATGTATTTATCCCGACAAAAGTCGTAAATCAGTGTCACCTTGAAAAAAATAATTGGCTGGGACTATCTTACAAAAAAAACAACAACTGATATGGAAGTATTTCAAAATTGAATAAGCAATGGGTAGAAGTGGCACAGAAAATGTATCCCCCTTCATTAAATAATGACAATTCTACTTTCAATTCTTATGTGTACAGTACAGAGTGAGCCATTTCCAAGGGAAGTGCCCAATTCGGCTCACTCTGGGATAAAAATGTTTTGACTGCGGATTATTGTTTATTGATGTATCCCAACATCACATGATTTTTTTCATTCCTTAATATTTACATTTAATATGTTTAAATTTTTTTTTGTTTTTATGTCAGAGTGTCAGAGCGCGCGGAAGCCAGACTACCCGCTTTTGGCTCTATTTTCAGGGCTCTGTAAAAATTATAAATAATCGAGATACAGTTTCGGGAGTCAGGACTTTTTTTACGCAAATTCATTGATCTTTTCAAATCTTTTTTCAAATTTCCAAAATTTTGAAAATTTTCCGAGATATTAAGAAAAAACTAAAGCCCCATTTTATTTCACTTAATTGTTTATAACTTTCGTAATTTTTATCGGCGCGTTTAAGGACCTTTCCTTAAACTTTCTAGGCAAAAATACGAATCGAATGACACTTTGGTCGTAATTTTTGGACAGGGATGAAAAATGTTACAGAAAAAAGTACATGTGAACTATACAGAAGGTCTAATTAAAATAATAGTTTTCCATCAATAACAATCGATACCTTTTTTGAGTACTTTGTAAATGTTTCCGGAGAAACAAGAAACTTTTGACAGGAAAAAAGTTACAGCAACTTTTGGAAAATGCACATTTTCGAAAAACATGCTGTAACTGAGAAATGATTATAGATATCGATAACGTGTTAGGAAGCACACGTTAAAAGGTGAGACCTCGTTAATCCTTAGCTCGCACAAGTTTCGACTTCTGAGGGTTGTCGTTCGTAGGGGTGCGACAGCTGGTTAACGGAAAAACAGATTTTAAACAATTTTTTTTTAAACAGATATGCGGTTTTAAGTATTCAGTTTGTCATAAAATTTGACCCTCGGACACAGCAATCAGTTTTCATCGATCTAGTTTGAAAACAGTTTTCCTTCAAAAGTGTCCAATTTGGCCTACTCCGTATTATTTTTCCACTTGTCCGTTTTATTTCTATTTCTTTATCTTTCCATTTGATTTATATTTTTTGATATAACTGAGAGTCGATAAGTGATTATCAATAGTTGTCATCTGATTGGTTTCATTGGCCCTGTGAAATAACGTGACTTTCATTATTGTTTGTCCATTTTTTCAACTAATTTTTTTACATCTCTTGAAATCATTTCATCTTCTCCTCATGCATTCCACATGCATTATGTTTAATATGCATCTACAAGAATCATTTCCTTGCATAATCATGGTCATTAAATTGATTAGTAGTACATACTTATTGATCTTTTGTTATTCACTCCCTCATGATACCTAATCGTCACCTTTTTCAACCTGTGATTACCCAAGACTGTGAAAAATCATTCACATTTTTCGATTTAAAAAATTTCTGAAGGCATCTGAAAGTTGTTGTCATGTACCATTCTCAACAATTTTGAGCATTCCCCACTCATTTTGTAGCCATTCTCTATGCCATAGAGTCTATGGCATATGGAGCCATAGTGAGCGTCTCTGGTCTATGAAATCCAATATATGGAATATGTTCTTTATAGCGAGCTATAACAGTCCTATCAGTTTGACCAACATATTCTTTATGCACATCTCATGGAATCCCAGAAACAGAACAGGGAAGCTTGATAAAATCTCATTCAATATCTGCAGTTCTGACGGTTCATCGTAACACAACTCTCTCCTAATATGAAATAAATGAATACGAGGTCTGTTGAGAAATAAGGTGAATTTCCGGTTATTCATTCATCAATGCTATTTTATCTCCTTCAAACAAGTCCCACTCAGATATATTACACTTGTGCCTAAGGAACACAAAAAAGCCGCATGGGGCCAAATCTGGAGGATAGAGTGGCTCAGGCATTGAAGTTTGACCTCTTTTATATTGACAGATTGATCTGATATTTTGTACACACCAGATATCTCTGGTTAACGGAAAACCCTACGAACGACAACCCTCAGAGGTCGAAACTCGTGCGAGCTGAGGACTAACGAGGTCTTACCTTTCAACGTGTAATTCCTAGCACGAGTAACAAAATTGGAAAGTGAAAACTTATGTCGAACGGTTTTATATAAAAATGTAGGTAATGAACTAAACAGTAAAGAATAATTCGAAAAATCAGATAAAAAAATAAAAAAATCCTAGGGCGGAGTATTTACATATTCACTCAGGTTTACGCTATACGTTCAACGATTTTATTATTTTTTTATCTGATCAGTACCGTAGATCGCTGAGGAGAGTGGTGTGATGACGGCTACCTAAGACCTTCAGAACTATTTGTTTTCAGTTTTTAGTGCATTATCTATATCATTATTATCTTCTCTTCAATAAAACCGTTAACCACAATTTTTTTACTTTTTTCATTAATGAAATAACTGTAGATAATTAAAAGAGAATTTCATCTGATACAATCTCACAAAAAAGTTATTGACCATGCCGCATCTAAATTTGGTTAGGAACCCAATTGCCAATAGCAAAACAACTTATACCCAAAACCGCAGATCTTGCACGTGACCTTGTACAGCTCTTTGAAATACCGGGTGGTACCAATTCAAATCGGACAAGTATTAATTGAACATAGGTTGCAAAACTTTAAAATATTCAATCTTCGTTTCAGTGACACAAGTTTCTCAATATATTCATCGACTAGTTTTGGGTATTCTCAACGTCAACAATTTAAAAAAATATTAAAATATCAATAGAAAACTTCATTAGCAAACATTTAATTTCACCCCGATAAATAACTGCGTAAATTCAACATTTTCTATTCATCAGTTGCTTATCACAAAAAAATTAGATATTATACAGAGTGGTCCAACGAAAAGCATGCACCTTGCTTTTCTCCTTTTTTTGTAACTTAACGCAAAAATGCTCGGACAGGTCAATTTTGCTTCTGAGGGGGACACATTTTAGATGTATTTTTCTACCTGTGCCTTCAACCCCCTAGCGAGGGTGAGTAACAACCCTAAAATTTTAAATGGAAAGTGGGGTCTAGTGATATATCATTTGAAAGGGCACAAAATTCTCTTTCCAAAATGATACCTAATTTGTTGTATTTCACTCAAACATGTAGGTATTATGAAGAAAAACAACTACAACCCAATACTTTGAAATGTATAATTGACTTAGTAAAATCGTACTTCAGCAAGTGCTGAAAATGTGACCCATTTGCTTCCATACAATAATGCAGATTTTGTTCAAATCTATTCCTAACATTCTGTAGCATATCAGGTGTTATACTTCTGCACTCTGCTGTAATTCGTTGGCGAAGATCTTCTATGGACTCGGGCTGCGTAGCAAAACATTTATTTTTCAAGTGTCCCCAAAGGAAAAAGTCTAAAGGCGATAAATCTGGTAACCTGGCAGGTCATTCGATGGGGCCTCTCCTTCCAATCCACCGTCCAGGAATCCGGTCATCTAAAAACTTTCTTACCGGAGCAACATAGTGAGAAGGTGTTCCATCTTGCTGGAAATGAAGCCGATCATCATTATGATTTTGGTCATTTTCAATTACTTCTGTTATGAGAGGATCAATTGTATCTTCAAGCATGTTCAGGTAGACCTCACCAGTTAAATTCCCAGGAATGAAAAGTGGCCCTACGATATGACTACCTGATATGCCACACCAGACATTGATTTTTTGAGGGTACTGGGTGTGGACCTCTCGGAATAAGTGTAACGGCAATTATGCCTATTCACAGCTCCATTCAAAAAAATGTACTCTCATCGGAAAAGCACGTGATGAATTATAGGTGCGGATCATCAATTAGTAGCTGGCTCAGTTGTTCACAAAATTGCAGCCTTCTTTCAGGATCATCTTCACTGAGTTCCTGTACTAATTTAATTTTGTACAGATGAAATTTATAGGCTTCCAATATCCGAATTATGGACGAACGGGAGACACCTGAGGCTGCAGCAAGCTGACGGGTACTTTGAGTATGATCCAATTCAACATGTCCCAAAACATCGACTTCCACTGCTTCATTTCTGATCGGTTTCCGTGACTGGTGTTTCACATTACAGACAGATCCGGTATCGACAAACTTTTGGACTAACTTGGCAACGTACGAATCATTCACATTTTTCCCGGAATGACTGTTATTAAAGAGGCGAGCAGTAAGTCTAGCACAACTATTATGTTGATAATAAAGTTTAACAATTTCAACTCGTTCAGGAATGGAATAAACCATTTTTACAGTAAAGTTGAAATAATTTCAAAAGCAACCGAACTGAATCAATGAACGTTTGCCTAAATTCTTTTTGTACACTTATCTGCTGTTGTTATTTGAACCAAAAAACGCACGAGAGAAATTGAAGAATGTAGTAGTGATGAAAATGCCGTTTTTTCCGCATTTTCATTAACACCAAAAATATCGAGTAAATGTTCTTGCTTTTTTTATAACTATTCATGTGAATACAACAAATTAGGTATCATTGGAAAGAGAATTTTGTGCCCTTTCAAATGATATATCACTCGACCCCACTTTCCATTTAAAATTTTAGGGTTGTTACTCACCCTCGCTAGGGGGTTGAAGGCACAGGTAGAAAAATACATCTAAAATGTGTCCCTCTCAAAAGCAAAATTGACCTGTCCGAGAATTTTTGCGTTAAGTTACAAAAAAAGTGTCTTTTTTTGTGATTATAATTATATTATAGATTTTCAGTTTTATCGAATATAATGTCTACTTTTTATGATCGAATATAGTGTATTTTTTTGTGAATATAATTATATTATAGATTTTTTATGGAATATAGTGTCTTCTTTTTATCGAATATAGTGTATTCTTTTATCGAATATAGTGTCTTCTTTTATCGAATATAGTGTCTTCTTTTATCGAATATAGTGTCTACTTTTTATGATCGAATATAGCTTGGCTGGCGTATTTAGCCAACCTACATATGCAAACCCATCATCAAGCGAAAAATGGCCAAATCCCACCAAACGGTCATCTCCCACTGAACCAGTGAAGCGGAGAAAGTGGAAAGCAGGGATAAGTGAAAGTACTCCAACGACCCATAAATAGTCATCTCTCAGAGGAATCAGTCCAGTCATCACCAGTTTTATCGAATATAGTGTCTTCTTTTATCGAATATAGTGTCTACTTTTTATGATCGAATATAATGTTGGGTTTTGTGAATATGATTAAAATGTGTGATTATAGTGTATTCTGTTCGCAATTGTGATTTTGTGAAAAAAAAAGTTTTCGATTACTTGTGCTCCTATTTTTTTGAGGTTACTGCCTTGGATTTTGATTGCATCGCTCTCTTCACAGTTCTGTACTTGTTAAACTAACTTCTCACTCAGTCCAAAATCAGACGAGAACACTATTTGAATAAGGATAGAAATTCTGAATCTGCATTTCACTAACCTGCTGAAGAGATACCACTGTCCATCGACACTGTTAAAGGACTCGATACAGCACCCGGTGATAATTCGGGTTTTTTGGCAATGGTGGCGTATATACTGCCGTCTAGAGGTCCAAAGGTATGGCTGACGTCTTCTGAAACAAATGAATTACGTAGTGAAAATACCGATATTTCACATATTTCACAAATGAATGAAACTTCATAGTTTGTACAAACCAAGCAATGTGTTTTTTATTCGAATCTTCACATTATTATTTTGTGCTTTTCCACAGTTTTTTTGTCAGTATAGTAATTACGGCAAACGATTTGATCATCACAAAGACATCAACATGATGAGATATAAGAAACATTGCGTGGGCTAGAAAGTTTGTGGGCTAACACACAGATGGCGCCACGAGTATTACATCAGTACGATTCTTCAGTTAATCCCAAGACCGTAGCCAGAGGAGGGGGATTAAGGGGGATTGATCCTCCCCCGAACAATGTGAGGATTTTGTGAGAAATAATGTATTCATCTTGCGTGAAGATTTTTTAACTTTTGTAACAGTTGAGAATACAAAAGGAAAGTATCATTATCATTTTGAAAGTTTGTTCTTTCACAAAATAAAAGTTTGTTTACTAAAGATTTAGGATAAGAATTTTGGATCAGAAATGAAGAAATTGAACATAACAACGTTATACCTTCATTCATATATAAATCGCTGCCATATATTCAAGAATTGACACCAAAATTAATTAATGTATTCCGAAATGATAACCTCAAAATATCTAAAACAAATATCACTACTCTATCTAAATTATACAGTAAACTAAAAGCTCCAATTTCAAATACACAAAAATCCAATTTAGTATACAAAATTTCTTGTATGGATTGTTCTAAAACATACAGTGTGTCAATTTGAAAACTTCCCACCCTCAATATCTCCCTTCCAGTACATAATATGAAAAAATGGTCAGACAGGTCAACTTAATTTGCAAGGGGGACACTCTGAATGAATATTTTCAACCCTCGGGGTTCAACCCCCTAGGAGGGGTGGATGTTACCCTCGGAATTTCAAATGGAAAGGGGGGTCAAGTGGCACATCATTTTGAAGGGCATTCAATTCTCTTGCCAATGATACCTTTTTCATTAGTTTTTGATGAGCAGTTTTTGAACAATAACGTTCCAAACGAACGGTGATTAGAAGTGAATAAGAATAAATGATTAAAACTCGCCCGCACTAGATGTTTGGTATTCAGGTTGGTATTCAAAACAAATGATTGTAATGGACTATTGGAAAAGGTGAG
Organism: Leptinotarsa decemlineata; assembly: GCF_025532065.1. Classification (NCBI taxonomy): domain Eukaryota; kingdom Metazoa; phylum Arthropoda; class Insecta; order Coleoptera; family Chrysomelidae; genus Leptinotarsa; species Leptinotarsa decemlineata. The sequence goes on along the minus strand of NW_027412572.1, from coordinate 632,263 downwards.
CATCGTACTAGGTAGCATCGTTCCAACCCTTGAGTAATATTCGAATTCGTGGATGTGAGAGGAATGTAGAACTACTTAGTTAACGAAATACGCATCGAGTGCAAACAAAAAATACTAAATTGCAAAAAAAAAAATTTCAACCATCTTGTTACGCTTTATCTGATAATATGTTCAAAATGTTGTCCATTCTGCTCTAAACAGTAATACAGTCTGTTTTCGAACTCCTCTCGAACATTTTGGAAAACTTCACCACTAATTGACCGGCATGCTGCTGTAATTCGTCCTTTGAGGTCATCCATATCAGTGGGCTGTGTTTTATAAACGACAGATTTGAGATATCCCCAAAGAAAAAAATCTAATGGAGTCAAATCCGGTGATCTCGGTGGCCACTCAATTGATCCCCTTCTGCCAATCCATCTCTCCCGGAATCGCTCGTTCAACCATTGTCGGACGGGGCGAAAATAATGAGGTGGCGCACCGTCCTGTTGGAAATGTAACAAATCTTCCTGCAACAGTAAATTACCGTGTGCATCAATTTGAGTTTCGAGCTCGTGAGTTATAAGTGGATCGATAGGTGCTTGAAGCATATCTAGGTACAGATCACCATTCAAGTTTTCTTCAAAAAATAAAGGTCCGATAATGGCATTTCCAAGAATACCAGCCCAAACATTAACTTTTTGTGGGTGTTGTGTATGTCCTTCTCGAAAATTGTGAGGGTTTTCGTCACTCCAATAGCGACAATTTTGCCTATTAACATTGCCATTCAGGAAAAATGAACATTCATCACTGAAACAGATATTGAACAGAAGATTAGGTAAAGCATTGATTCGAAGAGTCATGATTTCACAGAATTCTATTCTTCTGTCATAATCATCCTCATGGAGCTCGTGGAGAATCTGCATTTTATATGGATGAAATTTGTGCATTTTCAGTGCTTTCCTTACAGTCTCGTGTGACATTCCCGTCTGTTCTGCTACTGATCGTAAGGAGCTAGTCGGCTCTGCAGCAAATGTTCCCAACACCTCAATTTGAGCATCCTCATTCAGTACTCTGGGGTTATTCCTTTTTTTATTCTTCACCGAACCAGTTTCGGAAAACTTTGTCACCAAATCAAGCACATACCGGTGGCTTATATTAAGATTTGGATTTCTTTCATTAAAAAGAGATGCCGCCCTTCGTGCGCACTTGCCCACCTCTCCATAAATAAAAATTATTTCAATTCGGTCTTGGATAGTGTAAACCATTCTTACAATTTATACACTTTCTAAGGTATCGCTGATCAGCTCAACAAATGAAACTGAAATGATAGTACTACCAAATGGCTTGAATGCGATGAACACCTTTTTTGCTCAAAAAACGATACTTTTTATAGCAGAAGTAACAAAAAAGGGATAAGAGTTTTAAATCCGATAATAAACCCAAATGAAAGTCACCGAAATCAGATAACTAATTAATGTAAATTTTTTGAGGCTTGTCTAATTTTACCCCTGATGGAAAGTTGAAAAGCTGACCCGTCATCACAAGTTTTACTTATAAGAGAGTCAATAAATTGTATTTCTTTGCATACTAACTTGATAACCAGGCATTTTAGTATAGGCCAATTCTAATTACTTCTATTAGTTTAGAACTACATTTTCGGATACTGCTGATCGGAAAATAATAAATGAGGGCACCGTCGGCAAGCGAATTGAATGCCCTTCAAAATGATGTGCCACTTGAACCCCCTTTCCATTTGAAATTCTGAGGGTAACATCCACCCCTCCTAGGGGGTTGAACCCCGAGGGTTGAAAATATTCATTCAGAGTGTCCCCCTTGCAAATAAAGTTGACCTGTCTGACCATTTTTTCATATTATGTACTGGAAGGGAGATATTGAGGGTGGGAAGTTTTCAAATTGACACACTGTATATAGGACAAACATCTACACCTCTAAGTAGTCGCATCACTTCTCATAAGAGCGACTGTAGACGAAATGTTAATTCTTGTGCATTAACAGAACATGTTAATTCGGAGGATCATAAAATGAATTTTGAAAATCCAAATATTTTAGATAGAGAAATCAATGCAACTAAAAGAATATTTTTGGAAATGATACATATCAATAACGAAGAACATTCAATGAATAAACGAACTGATATTGACAGTCTCAGCAAAATTTACACGTACCTACTGAAATATGATAAAGAAAATAAAAGATCTAGTAATTCGACTATCACTCAGAATTTTCCCACTTGACATTGTCAGCCGAAAATTTTTACCAACTGTCATTATTTAATGTTTTTCTATCTGTTTCTGAACCTTTTTATATTTTATTCTCATGTTAGTAAGTTCTCCATATTTATATATTTTCTACAAGATATATAATCTTATTATTGTAGTTGTTGTAGTATATATATATATATATATATATATATATATATATATATATATATATATATATATATATATATAAAATATATATTTTAGATATAAAATCTAGAAAGGTTAATGCAGTCAAGCTGCTGGAAAATAATTCCATGAAAATCTAAAAATGAATAGATAAGTAATTTTTGATCATTCCCATATTGATTTCAATTTAAGAGCCACCGGTAGACAGCTGTTTCAGCCTATTGGGCATCGTCAGTACCGGGCAGGCGGTCCTCAACTTGGCAAGTTGACTTGGGTGTCACACCAATAAGCGGTTCCACTTATGTTTCGCTTGCGTTTACGCAGCTATTTTTATCAAGTACTTTCTTGGTTTTTTCTCATTTTGTCTTCAATCGAGGACCGCCTGCCCGGTACTGACGATGCCCAATAGGCTGAAACAGCTGTCTACCGGTGGCTCTTAAATTGAAATCAATATGGGAATGATCAAAAAGTACTTATCTATTCATACATATATATATATATATATATATATATATATATATATATATATATATAATATATATATATATATATATATATATATACATTTACATCAATATATATTTCTTCAAATAATATATCGTGGTGAATGATGATTATTAAAAATTTATTGATTCAAAATTGTTTACTGTCATGAAAGTAGTTTTTACATACTACTTTGAGTACGTTTATAGAATTTGAGGTTAGTTGACGGTATGTATTATTTATTCACATCATAAACTAAAATGAATGTCTCCATTATCATTGATTATGTAATAAGTGTGCAAATAAACTAATAAATCAATAATAGATACAAATAATGATTATTGAAGTCCGGAAAAATTAAATTATTCCAAATATTGAATAAAATTTAAGTAATCTTAAAATTTTGAATAATAAAGTTTATCATCAGGTTATCCCATACACAGTACAACATTTCGATAGTAACAAAATAAATTTCAATAACCATTTGAATTACACGAATAAACTTAAACGAATAAATAAATAAATCACAGCGAAAAATTATTAAAAAAAAACGAAGTATGACTTCTTACGTGCGTACAAATTTCTTACTAACATTTCCTGTCGCTGACGCAATCAGAATCATCTTCATCATATGTCAAGCTTTCATTCTCACGATTACACAAACGCGATTAGTTTGTTTTTGAATTGATGTTTAACACTTCGTTTAACATAGTATACAACAAAGGATAAATCGCAAAAGGAATAATAAACAGAAATAGCCACCCAGGGCAATGCAACAGCTGCATAATAATGATCATTTTCCATAATGTGCAATTTTGTTATCGATCAAATCCTATGATTTGCATTATGGTATAAATGCCGCCAGTACATAAATTACTGGTTGAACAGTAATCACTTGTAATGATTGTTCTATCATATGGAGAAGGGAGATTGAAACAAGAAATATATTTTAAATTCAACTCTGCTAGTTTCAAAACATAGTTGGATAACGATTTTCAAAATTCAATTGTTCTTCACAAACCGGATTTCCGGAAAGTCTTAGTATAAAGTGTCTTATATAAAGTGTCACCATTAAAGTGCGCACCATATGGGAAACTTTTTTTCAAAAAGTTTCAATGAAGTTTAACTTCGGCACTTGTTTGTGCTTTAAAAATTCAACATAAAATGATGCGGTCAACTGCGACTCACTGACGATAAGTGTTTGTCAAATTCAACTTTTTTTTAGAAAAAAATGAAAAAGTAATAATAATAATAATGAATTTATTCAGGCAAAGACATAAAATACACTGTTACAGGCACGAATAATATGTAAAATACATTGATGCTCCTAATTTATTTTGAACAAATTCAAGAAACCCACAAAGGAAATCCTGTGCGTGGGTATACATATCTTCTCAACTTTGATTTCTCATAATTGTTTCCAAAATCGATGGATTGATGCTGTACCTACCTATGTAATTGAGATAAATATAAATATGTATATATAAATGATGTAGAAATATGTTAATATGTTAATGAAATATGTTAATATAAGGTTTAATAATTATTGAAGAAAATAAGAAGAATAATATTACGTTTAATTGTGTCCTAATATTGTAAATAATGCAATGTTAGTTATTGTTCAGGTCAATAAGACTATGGATTGCATTGCGCGGTTTACTCATTAACCATTTCCGTACTTTAGACTTGAATAGAGATACCGAGTTGAGTATTTTAAATGAGTATAGCAGAATATTATAAATCTTTGGTGCAAGATATAAATGACATCTCTGTCCTATTGTTTTCAGCATACGGGGTATACTTAGGGAACATTCTTTGTATCTAGTCGGATAACTATGTTCAATGTTTTTGGTGTTATGCATTTCTGTATTGATATAATGCCAGATACAGAACAAATAACTGATGAATATCTAGTACTTCAGCATCTTTAAAAAGCTGATCACTAGAATATCTGTAACCGTTTCCAGTGATTACCTTTAAAATCCATTTTTGTGTGATTTCCAAGTGTCTCATATATAAATTCGTGGCTCCACCCCATACTATGACACCATAAATCAAATGAGTTTGTATTAAGGCATAGTACATTATTTTCAAATGTTTAATATCAAAAAATTTTTATAAATATCGAAATTTGGGTAAGCAGTATCTTACTTTTTTTATGACATTTTCAATTTGATCGTTCCATTTTAGGTGGCAATCAAGATATATTCCTAGAAACTTAACTTTCTTATCTGATTTAATTAACATCATCTCATCCCCATATTCAAACTCTATTTTCGTGAATGGGGGTAAGTTCGATTCGTAGCTTGTGAAGGGTACATAAATGGTTTTTTTCAAATTTATGGTGAGTAATTTTGTTCTTAGGAAATCTACTACTATAGGAAATGATTTAATAATTTTTTCTTTCAGACTGAACCAGTTACTGTCCTTGAAGAATATAACTGTGTCATCCGCAAATGAACTTATTTCACCATCTACAGGCGAGTTGAAAATATCATTAATATAAATTAAAAACAAAATTGGACCGAGAACTGTTCCCTGGGGAACACCATATTGAACATTTCTCTCCCCACCCATTATATTTCCAATTTTTACACATTGTTTTCTCTCTTCCAAATAACTTTTCAGAAGTTTATGTGCGTTTCCCCTAAATCCAATGTTTTCTAGGGTTTCTAATGAGTCCGTGTGGCTGACAGTATCAAAAGCCTTCGCAAGGTCAAGAAATATGCATATTGCAGGTTCTTTAGAATCAATAGCTTTGTATATCTTTGAAGTCAGGTTCACGATTGCCACTTGCGTCGACTTTCCTTCCATAAAGTGCATTTCTAGATCGAATTTAACAAAAAGTTACTTGAAAAAGTTGTGTCTACGGCAATTTTTTATCCATTTGCCAAATTTTATGCAACTAGGATAAAGTTAACGTTTTGCTTATTTTTGACAGATATCCCCTCTATTTTAAAAAACAAGTTCTGTTAATTGTCATCAATTCATGTAAACATAACAAACTCATATGGAGTTTAACTTTTCTGATACATTTTTACTTATACGGACATTTTCAGAGAGAAAGTAAAAATATGCTATAAATATTTTAACATGACTGGTGCAAAGTTTCAATCACTTGGCTATTTTCTTAAGCAAACGTCAGTACCTTCAATTTTGAAAAAGCAGACACAACTCAAAAGCTGCAATAAGTATTAATAAAATTACTAGAGTTGAAATAACATTAAAATTTCAATATTCAGTATTCACAGATTATTTATAAACACTAACTAGGGCGGTAAGGATGCTTAATCACGTTGAATAAAATTTTTAAGTAGGTCTTGATAAACAAAATGCATGATATGGTAGTGTCAATTGGGTTTTTTAATGAAAAGTTCACTGTCAAAAAAGTTAGGGCAATTTGAAATAAATAATGACAGCGTAAACAGCGCCCTCCAGATGTTACATGAAAATTAATTCGAAATTATGATTCCCCACGTCGAAAAAACCCCGGGTACCGAATTTCGTTACAATAACTTATTTTTTGGAAGAGTTATTTTGAAAAAGCGAACAAAAAATTCAATTTCAACACCCCGTATCTCCGAAACGAAACATTTTCAAACACAAGTTCATAAAGACTTTTATCTCAAAATTGCCTCAGGAATACGTCACTTGAATATTTTAATGTACTTATGTTACACCCTGTATACAGGGTGTCCCTGAACTTCCTCTTTTCCTCTCGGGAATGTATAGATGGGGTCAAAATATCACCAGTACTTCATATAACTTTTTTTCCTAAAATCCTTCGTTACCAAGAAACGGGCCCTCGAAGTTACAAAATGAAAAATGTTTTTCTTTGATAACTTTTCAAGTGAATATTCAAAATCATCCAAATTTTGGTAATTGACTAAACAAATGAATTCCTTCGATGAGCTTTCATGCAGGAGTCAGTTGTTTTGCTACAAAGTCAGGAACGGACTACCCCCGATGGTCTACACCCCAAATCTTTGAAATGACAGATATTTTTCAATATTTTTCAACAAATTAAGGTTACTTGGACAATTTTATGAATAAAAGTACTTGTGTGGAAAGTCGATCGGAGCAACGAGTCTTGATAAAAATGTAGTTTCACTCGACGACATCAAACCCGCTCGTCCACCATTATTTGAAATGAATAATTATCAAAGCAGATATAATAATGATAACGTTAATTCAACAACATTTATCCTGAGATGTCTACCATTATTCGAAAATATTAGTTTTTAAGGAAAATGGAAATGATAGGTAAAATGTTCATAACGAATTTTTATAATGCAAACACGTTTAACTAACGAAACTCAAGAGCCTCAAGAGCAAACAGAAATGAAAAATCCGCTACAGAAACTGCTCGATATGACCACCTTCTCTCTCTATACATTTTCTTAGTCTGCGAAGACACCCTCACTGTACTTGAAATAGCATTCCAGGGTCGTTTCGTATGGCTTCACAATGTAATGTTATTCTATTCAACAATGCATCTCTTGTGTGAATAGGTGTAGCGTAAACAAGGCTTTTTAGATGCCCCCACAGAAAGAAATCCAATGGATTTAAATCCGGAGACCGCGATGGCCATGAATATGGCCCACCTCTACCAATCCATCTATTGTGGAAAATATGGTTCAGATGGTCACGCACAATCAAACTAAAATGAGGAGGAGCGCCATCATGCATAAACTACATATCTCTTCGGGTTTGCAATGGAACATGTTCCAAAAGTCCATTCAAATCGTTCTGAATGAACTCCAAATAACGTTCTCCATTCAATCGGTCCTGTAGAACGAATGGTCCTATAAGATGGTTTCCTATGATACCAGCCCAAACATTCACGTTGAATTTCCGTTGGGGTTTGGTTTGCAATATCCCATGGGGATTTTCTTCGGCCCATATATGGAGATTATGAGAGTTGATAACTCCATCTCTACTGAAACCTGCTTCATCAGTGAATAAAACTCGATTAATAAAAGTCATGTCCTCTCTTTGCCTATCCATGAACCAATTGGCATATTCCAGTCGTGCTGGAAAATCTTGAGGTGTCATGGCATGTACCTTCTGCATGTGAAATGGGTGGAGCAGTTGTTCCCTAATTATTCTATGAATAGTGGACTTGGATGTATGGAACTGTTGTGATAGATTTCTGATGCTCATTGAAGGATCATCAGCGACGGCTTCCAAAATATTTTCCTCCAATACAACGGTACGTACAGTCCTAGGAGCGCCCTCACCACCTCGTTTTGGCAAAACTGTACCTACAATAATATCGAAATAAAACAACGTGCTCAAATTAATTATCAATTATTACATACCTGTCTCCCTCAAGCTGCGATCGACACGCTCGAATGTTTCTCTTGACGGTACCGTTCGATTGGGAAAATGCTCGGAATACAGACGACGAGCTTCTGCAGCATTACAAAATGCTCGTCCATAAAATATCTGCATATTCATTGAATGTAAACTGTTCGGCCATATCAAAAAAATTCAAAATATCCTATAGAATATTGATAGTCATATGACAACGCACCACTCAACAAAACAAAATCGCATTCCAGTTTCTCATTTTTTATCAAAACTTTCTAAAAGGTTTTTTTGTCAACATCTGTGAAAGAAATGGAACATAATTATTCCCTGGATATTTTTCACCTGATCATGTGCAGCCGTTTTTGTAGTTCATTCGTTTGCTTTTTATTAGTATAGTAAATATTTTTTCCGATGTGCGTTTTTTCAGCTAAATTTAGATTCGTGTTAAAGAATTTCTACCATAAAATTATAATTATCAGTGAAACTCCTCAACAGTTTAGCTGTGAAGAAGAATTTGAAACATTCGAATGTTGAGTTTCATGAGATTCAGATAACTGATCAACACGAAACGTGATTATTCCACACGTATTATGTACATACAAAATATGGAATGAATTCGATATTTCATAGTAGAGTAGCTTGTTAGTTTAAAAACACCACGAATCTACAGAACTTGATATTTCTTTTGAAAAAATATCTGCTATCACAATTGTGACTGAAACTTCCATATAGGTACTGTAATTTTTGTTTACGACTTCATTTTAGCATACTTTGTATTATTCCTGTTATAAATGTTGTTGAATTAACGTTATCATTATTATTTCTGCTTTGATAATTATTCATTTCAAATAATGGTGGACGAGCGGGTTTGATGTCGTCGAGTAGAACTACATTTTTATCAAGACTCGTTGCTCCGATCGACTTTCCACACGAGTACTTTTATTCATAAAATTGTCCAAGTAACCTTATTTTGTTGAAAAATATCTGTCATTTCAAAGTTTTGGGGTGTGGACCATCGGGGGTAGTCCGTTCCTGACTTTGTAGCAAAACAACTGACTCCTGCATGGAAGCTCATCGACGGAATTCATTTGTTTAGTCAATTACCAAAATTTGGATGATTTTGAATATTCACTTGAAAAGTTATCAAAGAAAAACATTTTTCATTTTGTAACTTCGAGGGCCCGTAACTTGGTTACGAAGACTTTTAGGAAAAAAAGTTATATGAAGTACTGGTGATATTTTGACCCCATCTATACATTCCCGAGAGGAAAAGAGGAAGTCCAGGGACACCCTGTATGTTACATTTTTACAACTAACTGAATGTTGTAATATACTGTTCATTGTTTTCACTTTGAGGAACGACAAATCCTATTCAATACTTGTATTGTCCTTCAGGAGGATAAAATATTATCAGTCATTTTAACCATCATATAAAATGAAATTGAACCCCTTTTTTCCACTGGCTTTCATTATTAATCTAAGGTATTATTCGAAAACGGCTGACCGTAGAGACGTCTAGTTCACGCAGAAATGTTTGTTTCTTCAAGGCATTCAGTCAAATTTCGATTATTCAAAATCCAAGGGACTACAAGAAAAATTGGAATCGTTAAGGAGTTTGAATTATCAAGAGAGAAGAAAAACAATTCAAAATTATTTTAGTACAATTCCATAATAGTAGGCACTAAATTCCCAAAAATATTATTGCATCAAAACGAAAACATTGTTGTCAAGGTTGTGACTCTATACAGGGTGTCCCATATAAAACTCCCCGGGCAAATATCTAAAAAATAAAAAAGAATTTCCATATTTCATGAAAACAGATGATTTTGGTGTCAAAGAGTTCTCTTATTCACGTAGAGATCCAGCACTAGGCGTCATCCGGTAGGGCGTCGCGACACCGACGCCAATTTTTTTTAAAGGTCACCCAGTATTTTCAGTTGGGTTTTAAATTCTGCATTGAATTCTAAATTCACCCATATAGCACACTTGTAGTTTTCCTTGAATCTTGATGAAAAAGGCAATTTTATTGCGTATTATAAAGAGGGCCATGAAGTCAAAATAAACACAATGATGTAAGTATTTATCGATCTGTCAGAAGACCTGTCAGATTTGACGAAAGTGTAATCATTTTTGTGTTGGTTTTTCGTAAAATTGAAAAATGGTTCAATTTTTAAATGCAGAAAAGTTAGTAATAGTCCAGTCATTATACTAAGTTCACCTCGAAATTCGAGATACCCAGCTGTAAGTTGTAAATACTTGTATAATGACACCCTAAAAGTTGTCTCAAAACCTACATATGGTAGGGTGTAAGCAACTATTAAATTTTAAGGTCCAAGTTCACAAAAATCGGATTTTTGCGCTTTTTTTGGAAATATCTCATTTCCTATGGGTTTTTTGCTATTTGTATTTATTATCAATATTGTAGAATACAAAATTCTCTACAAATTTTGTTTGAAAATATTTTTTATACGGTGAACCGTTTTTGAGATAGAGGGCGGAGAGCACGCGGTCACAGCATCACTTCAGGTCAACCGGTGCCTAGTTGACGAACTATCGATAAATCAATGATTATAAATATTTGTCAATTTTTATCAACTATTATATTATATTTTATCATTTTTTTCCTAACTTATCCACTTTTTATTCAGTATTAATTTATTTAACAACACTTACATGCCCATGTAATTGCAGAATTGTTAATGAAAATATAGGAAATATATTTGAATTTTAACCTAATTAATATTTATAACTTCTTACATGATGAAAAAAGCGCAGAGGTTGTGTCACAGCTACTTAATGCGTGCAGAAATAAAATATGTTTTTTAGAATGAGGATAATTATCAAAACTTTTAGTCGAGTATATCTCCGTTTTTACTTTACCTTTCCCAACTTTTTTAAAGAAAATTTCTTGTTCGTAAGACAGTGTACGCCCAATTAAAATGACAAGTAAATCAATATTTTGTCCTATTATAACTGCAGTTTTGTAAAACTTTGATTCTTCAATTGCAGTTTCAACAATAAGAACATCCGCATTATCTGTGGCTTGTTTAGTAGCTTGTAATTTTTCAATTAACATAATAATGAACTTATCTTTGTTATTTCGATTTGATAAGAATTTTTCTTGAGTAACTGGTACAACCATTGTTTCATCGAAACAAACTTCATACGTTTTTGAAAGTGCAGCAGTTCTTCTTTGCTGCTCCATAGCTTTTACGTTCTTACTGTAGTCTGAATATCCGTCAAATACAACAATTATTATGGAACTGTAATGCCTTTGTAAATAATTCATGTATTTATCAAAAATAATAGAAAAAGTATCTTCTCTGCTCCATACAACATGATGAAGAAGAAATCCGCCATCAATAATGAACGTCACATTATTTTCATTGAGAACAAAATCAATTGGGCTCATGTTGTCATACAATGACGATTTTGTTGTTTTTCTCATGACATCATTATCAAATAGAGCTGTTGGATACGGACTCAATTCATATTGAAGATATTCTTCAAGATTACTTTCAAATTGTTTGCTGACAGTAATTCTTTGGAAGAGTAATAATGGATCCACTGCAACTTTACAATCATTTATTATTGAATAGATATAGATTTAATGCATGAAGAAAATGATAAAATATAATATAATAGTTAATAAAAATTGACAAACATTTATAATCATTGATTTATCGATAGTTCATCAATTATATATGGCGCGTTTTCGACCGGTGGCACCGGTTGACCTGAAGTGATGCTGTGATCGCGCGCTCTCCGCCCTCTATCTCGAAAACGGTTCACCGTATACAAAATTTTTTTAAACAAAATTGGTAGAGAATTTTGTATTCTACAATATTGATAATAAATACAAATAGCAAAAAACCCATAGGAAATGAGATATTTCCAAAAAAAGCGCAAAAAAGCGATTTTTATGACCTTTGACCTTGAAATTCAATAGTTGCTTACACCCTACCATATGTAGGTTTTGAGACAACTTTTAGGGTGTCAATATACAAGTATTTACAGACTTACAGTTGGGTATCTCGTATTCTGAGATTCTTACCTAATTTAAGCTTAAATGACTGGATTATTATGAAATGTATTTATGACGAAGTAATAAGGAATTCAAAAGAAGCAGTGAAAATATACGCTGATCGATATCCAGAAAATTACCGTCAGACAAATCATTCGCTGGCTTTGCCAAATCTTTGGCACGAAATGGATGCTTTAATGAACGGAAGCGAAAATAACCAAAAACGGCTACTGATGAGAATCACAGTGTTGAAGTGCTAGGTCAAATGTTATTGGAACCACAAACTTCCACCAGACAAGTAGCAATGAATTGTGACATTTGGAAATCGTCAAAACAACGTATTTTGTCAAAAAACAAATTCCATTCTTATAAAATACATTTGGTTCAAGGACTACATCCCGGTAATAATCTTCATATTTCATTTTTAATAACTAAAATATACTCCCATATTCAGGAGATGCTGACAGAAAATTGAACACTTCATTGCATGGTTGTCCACCCGTGTTCATGATAATGATCAGTTTCTAAAAAAAATATTACGGAGTGATGAAAGCCGTTTCCATAACAACGGTATAATAAACAAACATAATTGTCACTATTGGTCTAACGTGAACCTTCATTGGGTTCAAGAAATGAGATTTCAGTGGGGGGTTAATGTTTGGTGCGGAATCATTGATGATTTTATTTGATATGACCTCATTTTTTCGAAGGAATTCTCAATCGGGAGAGGTACTTGGTTTTTCTACAACATGTGTTACCGAATCTCTTGGAGAATTTACCAATAAAACCCGACTGAATATGTGGTTTCAACAAGACGGGGCACCTCCATATAATAATAGAATGATTGGTACTTTCAATGGATTGAAAGTAAGGGTCCAGTGCCATGGCCAGCTCGAAGTCCAGATATTACTCCACTAGATTTCCTTTTGAGGGGATATATCAAAGACTCAATTCACATGCGACGTCCACGAAATGTAGAGGATTTGAAAAATAGTATCACTAATGTTTGTGCTTCCATAACGCGAGAGACGCTTTTAGCTGTCACGAATCGGGAATTACTGAAAAGATGCAATATGTGTATTCTACGTGAAGGGAGGCAGTTCGAACACTTACTAAAATGATTCTTGTTATCACTAATTGATTTCGTTATCATCATGTTAGTCGAGTTATGGTCAAAGTAACATATTTTTTGGTAATCTGAAACATTTATTTTAATTTGTACAGAAATACGCAACTAGATAAAATTGAACAGACAATGAAATCATAACTGATGGATTCATTTTATTAAACTCCTATTATTGCATTCATTTTGACTTATTCATGGCCCTCTTTATAATACGCAATAAAATTGCCTTTTTTCATCAGTATTCAAGGAAAACTACAAGTGTGCTATATGGCTGAATTCAGAATTTAATGCGGGATTCAAAAACCAATTGAAAATACTGGTTTACCATTTAAAAACATTGGCGTCGGTGTCACGACACCCTAACGGATGGCGCCTAGTGCTAGATCTCTACGTAAATAAGATAACTCTTTGACACCAAAATTATCTGCTTTTACGAAATATGGATATTCTTTTTCATTTTTTAGATATTTGCCTGCGGAGTTTTATATGGAACACCCTGTATATTTTATCATAATCTTTACATGTCTGTTTAGTATGATTTCCGTACGCCACTGCCAGAGACAGGTTAAGGTAAGAAGTCAGTCATTTCCGAGGATTTAGTGCACACAAAATCTTTCACGATGGACAAAAAAAAATTTCAATCCATTCGCTTTCAATACAGTGGCAACCTATAATCAAACGGCCAATTGTGGATCTAATCTGTATAAAAATGAAATAATTGCTGAGAGCCTTACAAAACTCATTAATGATTTCCATATGGAAGTAAAAGGTGTTGTTGATCATATTATGATTAATGTTCGAGTCTGAATCATTAAATCATTTTCTTGATATAGAATTAAAACCGGTATGACATTGATAAGTTGCTAGTTTTATGTGACTCATTATATTGTCGTGAGTTTCATTTCAATTCAGTCTGCTGGCCTTATATTTCATCAGTCAAAGGCCTCGTTTTACATTATTATGAGACTTGGATTACCTGATATTGATGTTACTCCATCATATTTTGTTGTTTGGTCTCTTTCTCTATCCACGTACACTTCAATGTTACGAATTCCCTTAAAAACATCCAGAGGTGTCATATCAGGTGATCTAGTAGGTTATTCTGAAGAACGACGTGTACTTATCTACCGATTTGGATAATTGACAAATCCCAATGAGTTTATGACTGATATTACATTTCAGAAAGATGAGATACCTCCTTACTATGATGGGTTGGTTTTGAAATGACTAGATCTATCAATTTCAATGCATATGTACCAGGTTTTTTAGAAAAATATGGTGGATGTTCAAATTTTTCGGACTTCATACGCCAATCGAATGGCGATTTTTTATCTTTTTATGTTGGTAGACGTGTCACGACTATATTTTCGCAGTTTCAGCTGTTTAGCATGTTCAGTTTATTGGTGACAGGCATAAAAGGTGGAAGGGTTTTGCATGTTCGGCGATTTTCAGCTATCAAAAAAAATCAGTCTATGAATGTGCATCAAATTTTGTGTACAAAATGGAATTAAGTGGTCAAAACCACTTAAAACATTGACAGAGGCATAGGGTGATTGTACAAAAAATGGTGGCACAAGCTCTTTACAGAAGGTCAAGAAGATATGAATATCAACGCTCGTCCTTGGCGCCCCAGCAATTGATGAAAATAATGAGAAAGTAGATAAAATTGTCAAGTATAATCGTCAAGTCACTATTAGAGAAGTTACTGAGGATATCGGCATATTGGTTGGCTAATGCATAAAGGGTGGGGCAACGAAGTTCATTACAAAATTGCTGATTTTTTACCAAAAAACCGTTGCATCGCTCAAGAATTGTTGAATGACGTCAAAGGCAATCCAAATTTTCTTGAAAGGACCATAACTGGTGACGACACATAGGTTTATGGCTGTGACTTCGAAACCGAAGTCAAATCCTCCCAATGGAAGAGCCCAGAAGAGCTAAGACCTAATATCAAAGTTTTGCTCACTATTTTCTCCGATTTCCGTGGCGTAGTGCATCAGAAGTTCTTGCTGAACCATGAGCATGTAATTTAGGATAAAAACTAATTAATGTATGAACATCTTCAAAATTTGAAACATAAAATAGATGCAGATAATTTAAAAATTCTCCACAAATGCAAAATAGGTAAAACAACAAATTTGTTGGAATCTATGGATTTCTCAAAAGCGTTCGACTGCGTGAACCATGAAACACTATTATTCAAACTTCAGTGCTATGGCAGGAAGCAGTTAGTTAAACTCCAAGGAAATACATCGCATATTGAGAATAATGTGTACCACAAGGTTCGGTTCTGGGTCCTATCCTTTTTCTGCTTTATCTGAATGATCTGGTAACCATTGACATTGAAAGGAAGTTGACACTTTTTGCGGATGACACCACGATCCTTTAGCGTGGGACAAATGAAGATAATCTCAGAGACATCATAACTCTGGATCTCTATAGGGTTAAACAGTGGTGCAATTCAAACTCCTTTTTTTTCAACACAAATAAAACAAACATAGTTTGCTTCAAACTCAATTTTGGCGACTTACTTATAGAAAATCACGCGATTGTAAACAAAACTCACATGAAATTTTTAGGTGTATTTATAGATGATAAATTAAAATTTGATGAGCATATAACAAATTTATGCAAAAAACTAGCATCTCGCTGATATGCACTTCGAGTTGTTTCTAACGAACTCAATCAATCCTCAGCCAGAACTGTGTATTTTTCCTTGAGAGAGTCGCACTTGAGATATGGAACTGCTTTTTGGGGTTTTTGTAGTTGACAACTACTGAATTCAGTATTCGTTCTACAAAAAAGTGCTGTCAGATACATATGTCGGGCAAAATCACAAGACCACTGCAAACCACTTTTCATTGATCAGAAAACTCTTACTATACCTTGTTTATAATAATAATGACAGACGTTACCACACTAGAGGAAGTCGAAATTTGCCCTTGCCTATCCCAAAATCAGCAATTACAAAATTTTCTTCGATATATGAGGGCAACAAAATATACAACCACCTTCCAATGTGAAATAGGGCAATAACAAATTTTATAAAAATCAGAAAAGGAGTACTTCTGCAGAAAGCCTACTATGACTTAAAGGAATATTACAATAATGTATTCTAAGTCTGAGTATTTAAGATGCTTACATATTTGTAATGATTTATTTATTTATTATCTGTAATGGTTTATATATTGTTTTATTTATGTGTATTCGTATATGTACATTTTTCAACCCTATAATGATTGTTCACTGCATATCATAATTTCAATATTTTTTAAAAACTTCAACATTGTTGACTTCACAAAGTTTCACTAGCTTTGTCAATAAGGATTTCTTGGACAATAAAGCATGATTCATTGATTGATTGACTTGTGACTGACTCTCAATACAGTTCATGTAATCAATATTGGAAATTTTTAAAATACATTACTACTGGCTATTTTTTTGAAGTGTTGTATTGTGCTAAGTAAATACAAAGTGTTTATGTTATCTTTTTTTGTCCGATTTTGTTACATATACATATATTCAGTATCTACTTGAAATTGTATATTATTTTATAGTTTACAGTTTTATATGACTAAGTAGCAATAGCTAATGTGTGTAATTTTGTTTGTTTGTTTTTTTATTTAATTATTTCAACCGAACTTTGTCAATAATATATGAATCTTCAGACAATAAATCATATTTTGACTTTCACTAAACAAGTCAAAGGAAAATCCCAATTCTATTATCCTCAATGAACAACTTGATCTAAATAGTCCTCCCCTGAACCTATAACCCAGTTCACAAAACCAACATTTTATCAAAAAAAAATGTTAATTTCAAAAACTACACCTCTCGATTTGATCTCCACAAACTTTATTTGAGAAATATATCACAACATGTTTCGCTGAGAAATTAGCTTTTTCAAGTGATTATACTTCAAGTTATTCTTACATTAATATTTATATACTACAGGTAACCATAATTGGGACTACTTCTAAAAATTACCTGAACTTAACGTACCTGTTCAATTATGATTACCTGAAGCATATTACCTCACATCTACATCAATAATAATTATTTCTCGGTTTTTAATAAAACAAGTTCAATAATGGTGACATCCAACGGAAAAAGTGGCTTCATTTTTGAGGAAACGAGATATTAAAATTGCATATAGAACAAGTGATACGTTGGGGAAGTTAGTTGAAAATTAATCAATTTTCAATTTCAATTCAATCAATATCAAATCCGTACCTGTAGCACGTGCGTGGGTAGAAACAGAACAGAAACATTTAATTTTTTTCGCACGTGCACTTATAAAACCCACGCTCAGTATATCTTAAGTAACTGTTTATTCAGAGGGAAGTTGATGTGAGAAACATTGTCCGTCAGGAGGTGTGTTTGGCATCTGTTAGTAACGCAAAGCGAATTTCTACAGTGCTTCAAACCATAATATTTGCCAACCATATCTATATATAGATTGTCATTTTAATAGATAAGATTGCAGCTTGATGCAGTTCATTGCAAATACTTTTCCATCTACTTGAATAATTACCGTGTCATATGAGCTGCATAAACTCTTGAATTTTTCACATACGAAGACAATATTCCTCTTGTTTTGTAACTAATGTAACTGCAGTTTCGTCCTATAAAGACATTTTCAAACTTATATATTTTACTTATACATATTTTTTACGAATTATTGTAAGCAGTTAAATAATTTGATAAATAGCTAGACTAATAGTTTAACAAGAGCTAGAATGTGAGTTAATGAACTATTATTATGAATAAGGGAATCGTAGGTATCTATGAAAGTTTGAAAATTCTTTAGTCCTCCATTGAACTTTGGTAACGCAATTTTGAGTAATGTGATATTTTCACTAATGACATGAGAAACAATTGGCGAGTTATTCAATATAGAAAAAAGCTGCGTATAGATTGCTTGGATTTCATAAAATTCGTCCATAAACAAACTGTGAATATTATGTTGGGAAGCAAGATCATCGCTGTCGTCGAGTCGCTGTCTGGTGCGAGTTCATATGCGCACTTTCAGTACGTTCAACCAGCAAAGTTGTTTTATAATTCCATGGTGTTGCAACAGTTTTATTTTATAAATATTTTATAATTACTTCCAAAATGCTAATTGATTGTATTAGATGATGGGTTAACACAATACAGTTGTAGGCAATAAAAGTGTTTTATAAATTTGTCATAGAAACGTTTATGAAATAAAATTAAAAAACTATTATAAAATAGTCAAAAAATTATCACAGAAACGTTTTTACAACTAACTTATAAAACTTATTTTCCTATAAAAGTAAATCGTTATGTAGCAGTTTTATAACACTTTTCTGTGAGATATTTATGATAGTTATAAAACTATTTGAAGCTTATTTTATAACTGTTTCCTGTAGCTTCAATGAAATTACTTTATTAGAATGCCTTCAGACACTATTTTATTTTCATTACCATATTGTCACTTCAATGATACTTTCCCAACTATTTTATAGTATGGTACATTCACTACAATTCAAAAACACTAATATAACTGTTATAAAATCAAATTGCTTTTGCTGAAATATATTTGCTGCCACCAAGAATTAAATGTAGCATTTAAGAACAACCAGCTGACATCTATTCCCAATCAGAGCTTTGAAAAATTCTTCAAAATTTTAGTTGTGTTTAGTAAGAATATTTTTATTTAGTTATTCAAATGGGACACCATCATTATCGTGGTGGAAATAAGTTCTTCAGCAACTTCTAAATATTTGATTTTTATTGAGTATAGGTACCCCATAGGTAAATTCAATATTTTCACGGCATTGGGTTTAGTAACTGAACCTCATTATTCACAATTTGGAAGACTGTAAAATAAAAAGGGTTTGCACTTTCAAATTTCAGTTTTTAGGTATCTATTTAGAAAACTATTTAGAAAAAATAACCCTGCTTGCTTTTTGGGTTGCATAGAATTGATAATTTTTTCTTGTTCTATATCGTCATTCTTCAGCATTCGTTCTAATAGTTCTTCTTCAGCAATTTGGTAGGTTATCAAATGACTTCGTTATAGTTTATAAATCATTGTAAACCAATTGACTCCGGGCATAGAATTGTGGATTAGTATTACCTTATCAGCATCAATTTTTGACCATGAGAGTTGGTTATTATTTACCCATGACGACGAAACTATGGTGAACATATATACCTAAAACGTAGATAAAATGAGTCAAATCCTGCTTCAAAAAGATAAAACTATCAACTGAAAATATACGCCTGAATTATCAAATATCTAGTCAGTTATTAAAGCTAATTAAAAGATATATTCTGACATCAAAAACTTACCCGTCATTTCCTCTAAACACACGATAAATTAAATATCAACAATTTTTCATCGACGTATTTCAGTATTTCAGTATTTAGCATTAGACAACGGATATTCATCTTAAAAAAGGTTATATGTGATGAATATAAGTAATTTATATCATAAGACTCATCAAAGTGTCGTTTATTAGCAAAAATGTTGCCAATCAACTTATAGACAAGCACAATAGTTGTGTACCGACAGCAGAGCCACAGCGGAGCAGAAAGGCAAACAAATATTAACAGGGCCGTATTCTTAGTATTCTGTGTGCTTAGTTGTGTTCCTAAAAGATATTTCATATAGAAATGAGTTGTGTGGGAGTCCAGTTTTAGCAGCTAAACCATACAAAGTGATTCACGGAATTTTATCCATTTGGGAGTACCTAGGTTTCCGATAATTTTGTGATTTTAGCGTATGAGTTCACGTTCCAATTCGATTGTTTAGGTTCGCTACCCGCTTTCTATAATTAATTCGTGACAGTGTTAATTACCATAGGTATTCGTTAGTGTAAATGCCTTTGATGTTGGGATGTTGACTGATTGACGTATGATTAATTTTTTGTGGCGGGTTCGAATACTCTATTTGTAACAAATATTTTCTTATAATTTTTTGTTTAGTAAAAGAAGGGATAATGGTTGATTCGGGCTAGTTTGGTTTTATTTAAATTATTTCAGAAAATCCATCGATTAAAAAAAATACGGTCGGAAATGTTAATAGTGGGTCTAGAACGGTTTGGTGTTGGGAGAAAACTCCAGTAATATGAGGTAACACTCTTGCAAAATACTTCCATATTTTTAATACATCCTAGCTTACGGCCAAAAAAATTTTGAAAAATCATTTTCATAAATTAATACATTTTGTCATTGATACATTTTGTCAATAACTAATAATCAGTTTTTATTGTTACTGTATTCAATTCTAATTCAATAATTGAATAGAACTGGCCAATACTTGATGAAAATTCATATTTAAAAAACTAAGTTAAGCTTGAAGAAGCTATTGTATAGCGAAACACGTGTCGCGGTTTTTGTAAAACCCTTATAGTGAAAATCATAGGATAAACTATATTGATTAGTTTTTTAATTCTAATTTTAGACACTATGATATGCATATATTAGTGTATCGAATTATACTTTCAATTTGATAATTCCATTGTGTGGATAGTGTAGTGGATTTTTTTGTTTGTATCCCGAATACATAAATAAAAATAAATGATAACTCAATGGCGGCTATTTTGAGCATTTATTGGGGAGTATATAATAGTTTTAGATTCAGTTCGAGTTCCATAAATAAAACTTTCTGGGAGCTTTTTGAGTCACCCTGTATATTGGAAATACTAAAAAAACACTTCAAACTATCCTACCTAACCTAATGTTTCAATTTTTTTCTTGCAAAAAACAGGAAAAGGTTATTATAATGGTTAAAACCCGTCGTTTAGCCTTTATAATCGATGAAAGAAACTTTTTAGCCAAAACATCAAATATAAATAATATTTATCCAAACTATATGTGAGAAATCTTTCATTCATACAAGCATTTTTGTAGAAACCTATAGCTTTAAAAGTAGTCCGACTATGCCGCAATACCATCACTCCCAGAACTGAGTGTTTCTTAACAGTTTTAAAGGAGTAACATAGTAGGTAAAATATGTTGAAACGTTTGCTACTGATGCCAATTGATTTTATAGAACAACACCATTTTAAATGATAGCGATACGGGATACTGAAATTAGATGAGTTGTAAATATGAAATTTACAGCTGAGAAGTACATAAATATTATAACATTCTATTATTTAGAATAAAGTGAGTTAAGTTTGCGACCAAAAAATTAATACGTCGACAGAGTGAATTTTTGTATAATTAATAATTTTACCGAAAACATTTATTAATGAGTGGCGCGCTTGAATTTTGCTAATAATAGGCTATATATTTGTCAATAAAATTTCATTTGCAGTAAAAATATCAATCTTCGAAACACAAACAATGTCTTTAACAGTTTTATGAGTGCAGAAGTGAAATTTTAAAATGGCTTCAACCTTTCTACTTGTAAGTTTTCAGTTGTTGACATATATATTATGTTTTCCTAGAGTTCAATACAAAACTACTTCTTGTGTCTTCAAGAAAACATTTTTAATACTTTTTTATTTTATTGTTATCGTTAAAACTCTTGTGTATAAAACTCCCGTTAATACTTTAGAAGATTTAAGAGAGCGAATAGTTGCCTCGTGTGAAACTATACGAAATACGTCGGGAATATTTGAATGGGTGCGTAATTCCATGCGTAGAAGGGCGAAAGCATGCATACTAAGTGCAGGTGGCCACTTCCAACAATTTTTATAATCAGTTTTGCTATTATTACTAATTAACAAATTTGTGCTATTCGTTTAGACTTACTGTCACAAAATAAAATAAAACTCGTTTTTGTGAAAAATTTATTTTTTTTCAGATTATGTTTTCAAATATTATTAGGGAATTGATAATGCGTTATGAAGCAATTTTTAGATTCTCATTCATTTTAGAATTGATCTAATTTCTTAATTTGCTTTCTGTCGATTTTTATTTTTTTGAGTGAAAATCATGCGTCGGACAAAGAAATACCAGGAGATCAAATTTTCTCAAAAATAAATGAGGATTTTAAAAATGGTTTTATTTTGAAAAGAAAGCATTGGCGTAGTACTTTTTACCCAAAAATAGTCAATGCGAAACCCGTAGGGATGCCACTGTTTGAAAAAATACAAATTTGTGTGCATCAGAAAATGCGCCTTGAGGCATGGAACATATGTACCAAATATGCCAAAGATATCTACAAAATTATCTCAGTTATTATTAAAAAAACTGATTATTTTTGAAAACTTTGCCACCCTGTATCTCAAAAGTTAAGGCGTTTAGGACATACGTCCATAGGAAGTTTTTTCCTTGAAATGGGTCTAAGAGTTACCTCCTCAAATGTTAGCATGTGTTTAATGAACACCCTGTATATATCACTCTTTTCTGTCAGAAATGTATTTATAGATTTCACCTGTTCAAACAATCAGCCATCCTTAAGTTAATTATTACCTCCTATAAAAGTTATTGGCATTACGAACTACACCGAATCACTCTTTATTTCACTTCGCGTGTTCCGCACGAAAACACCTACATCTTCATCAAAGCACACGAACTTGGCCACTAGAGCATCGATTCTTCCGCCAACTAGTCAATTAATATATGGTGGGAGGCTGTATTTGTGACTCCACTTTCCCACTGTACGAATTTTGTAACTGGGATGATACCATGTGATTGAGAAACTGGTAAGATCGTTTATTCTACCGTTACCAAGCTAGCGATGCTATAAAATTTTTGCCACCCAGTATGTTATCAATTATCTATTTGAATACTGAATGTTTTCGAATATAAATGAAGAGATATTCAAAACCTTTAATAATAAACTATTGTTATACAGATTAATATATAGAATGTTTCGTTTCCAACCAATATACAACAATTCCAACATTCATATTTGAATCTAAAATATCAATATAAAACGTAGTAATTCGTTTCATTTCGAAATTTCTGTGGCAAAATAAACTTCGGTTTGATGCGAGGGGTGGGTTACTAAAAAAAAATTAATATACGGAAACTCTTTGAAACTAAAAAACACGCTCTTAAAGAAAATCGAACTGAAAAGTTAAAAATATTTTTTCGAATAAGCTTAAAACAATAACGAACGAAAAATACTATTGAGAAGAAGCGACGGGCGCTAGCTCCGTCTCGCTGGAACCCGCTTTGAAAAAAATCTACTTTCTTTTAGCCTACTTTACCTACAAACGATACTAATAAAAGCAGTAATGTTCATTTTTTTGTATGCTTATCAGTTACTGAGAAAGCACTATTAATATTATTCTAACTACGAAGGACGAGTACCTAATAATGTTCCAAAAAGTTCCGAAATAGGTTCTAAATAGGTTCTAAATGGATTGTAGTTTATTGTAGTAACAACAAAATATTACTATATTTTATATTCTTTTGATCTATAGCAAAAAAACTACTATAACAAGACTACAAATCATAAAATAACAATTGTCCTCAAACTACAAACGATGAAGTTGATTGTAGCTGAAATTAGATGTTTGTAGTTACCATTAAACCCATCAAAAATGAATGAAATAAATTCGAATATTTTCTAACTGCATTTGTAGTGAATCAAAAACAAAATTTTAACTACAAACGATGCTGATGAATGTAGTAGAGTTCATTTTCTTGTAGTCTCATCAGTTACTGGGAAAGCACTATTGATATTATTCAAACTACGACATACGACTATCAATGCGCAAGAAAGTTTTGAAATAGGTTTTAAATTGATTGTAGTTTATTATAACATAACACAATATCAATTTATTTTATAGTCTTTCAAAGTATCACAGAAATGCTGCAATAACAAGACTAACACATACAATAGCACCCGTTTAAAAACTACTAATGATTCTATGAAATGTTGAACTCTTCAACGACTACAAATTGCTTTATCAAATGCTCTACTGTACATTTGTAGTGATTCAAAAGCAAAAAAATTAATTTTTTGTTCATTTTTCGTGGATGAATTTTTAGTATGATACAATTTTTTTCACTACTTGACTCAATCATATTGTGTCACTATTCAAATTTTTAGTTAACTTTGGCTATCACAAAAATTCAAACCTCTTTGGTAATTTTAAATAACCTATTTATAATAAAAAGTGTAGTTTGCAATAAATATGTAATTTAAGTATTTAATTTGATAACTTAACAATTCAATATTCTATCTCTTTCTCTCAATTTATGAATGAGCATTTAATATATTTTATATGATTTCTTTTACAAATATTTTCAATAATTCATGCACAAACTTAATTGAATGCAAAATCAATTTATTTCCATTACTAACTGTAATTTTCCCTATAAAAATATTATTCAAGTATGTTGACAGCAAAAATTACAATTTACTGTAACAAATAATCATAAGAATTAAATTGCTGAATAAACAATCCGCTTTATCAGTAACTGATGAGACTACAAAAAAATGAACTCTACTACATTCCTCAGCATCGTTTGTAGTTGAAATTTTGTTTTTGATTCACTACAAATGGAGTTGCTCTCTACCATTGCTGAGTTTCTTAACCTCCCGGAACCAAAGGAATATACAGGTCACTGTTTCAGAAGGTCTTCTGTTCCTTTGCTAGCACAATAATGAGCGAATATAACGAATATTAAGAAGCACGGAGGATGGAAGTCTACAACAGTAGCTAAGGGTTACATCGATCAATCAATTTCTTATAAAAAATTACAATTTATTTCAACAAATAATTATAAGAATTAAATTGCTGAATAAACGATACGCTTTCTCAGTAACTGATGAGACTACAAAAAAATGAACTCTACTACATTCCTCAGCATCGTTTGTAGTTGAAATTTTGTTTTCGATTCACTACAAATGCAGTTGCTCTCTACCACTGCTGAGTTTCTTAACCTCCGGGAACCAAAGGAATATACAGGTCACTGTTTCAGAAGGTCTTCTGTTCCTTTGCTAGCACAATAATAATGATCTATCAATCAATTTCTTATAAAAAAGCTATTACTGAAAGAATAATCCCAACAGCTAGCTCCAACGTTACAGCATTGTCTTCTTCACTTCAAGAATTAAATGTTAATGCCCATGAAATTGTCAACTCAGATAGTTCAAATATATTACAGGGCTCTTCAACATCGGAAGATATTAATATCAGCGGTGGTTCTAATTGTACTTCTCATATTAATGTTCATAAATAATAATGATTCATAGTAAAATGATGTTGAGAAATCGGGAATATCGAGAGCCGTCCGAAAATTATCGAAAAATAGAAATCGATGATTTTGATTTTATTGCTCTGGTATATTTATTGAACAGAATATGAAAAATGTATGAAACTTTTCGATTGAAGATTACGATATGCACTCTAATCATTTTTTATACGGCGTTTCATTCACTTACAGTTACACTTTCGTTCACCTCAATTTTTTTTTTCAAATACTGACCTATACTTTTTTGACAATTTATGATACCTCTGGCAATCCTGCATCCACCTATGTACCAGTTGTAACTTTTTATCGACGTTTCACTACAAAAAATATCATCAAAACTAACTTGATTGTATCTGAAATACGATATCTGTGTAAGTAATTACTATGCATTGATGCATGCAGGATTGAAATAGGCATAGAATTTGACATATAAATGGATGCATACTGTAGCCTTCAATAAATTCAATTAAAAATTCTCATAAATTTTTTCTAATATTCTGTATGATACGAATGTTCAATAAAAGAATTATTTACAAAAATTCAGGCAAATGTTTTAAATAAACGTCATACGCATGGTTCAAACAATATAAAAAAAGTTGTCCCTACTTCGAGGGGTGTCTCATTTCAAACAATACACAAAAATGATTTGCGAAAAAACCTAATCGAAATCCAAGCTGTTTCTGAAGACATCAAATTAAAAGAGCGCCTATTCCCAACCTATTCGAGTGGCATTGATATCATTCTGCTCATAATATTAATAATAATAATAATATCTTTATTCGTCTTGAGAAACACAAGGTTTATGACATGTCAAAACAAATGGCGCAGTTAAAATCAGGCTATGATTCCACAATCAATGGTGGTCATGAATTGAGAAAAAAATACAAAGACATACTCATTAAAACAAATTACATTACATGATTGAATTTGAGAATTAGATGGTAATCATAAGGTTGAAACAATTATATTAAGATCATCTAGAATCTGTGGAAAACGAAATTGACGTCATTGTTTTATCAGAGACCTTTGTCATTGAAAATCTGGGAAATTTTGAAATTCCTAAATATAATGTTTTGTATAACCAATCTAGATTTAATCAAAACGATGGTGTTGTATTATATGTAAAAAAGCAAATTGGGGGCGTAAGAAGTACAATACATAACCTCTCAGAAACAAATATTTTGGTTATCGATTTCATCCTGGAAAATATTACCTTTTCTATAATAGCATCTTACATGCCACCAGCTACAAGCAAACAGTTGTATATTACTGAACTTGAAAATTTTTTGTTAACTAGAAATAAAAAAGATTTCGAAATATCCATACGCGACACTAATATTAACTTACTAAATGTAGATGACACTTACGTAAATAGCTATGTTTGTAATATGGCTGTACATGGGTTCTTTCCTAAAATTAACACAAAACCAACGCGAATCACTGAACATACCTCAAGCTTAATTGATCATATTTTCACTAGAATAGAGAAAAATGATACTCTCGATGAAAAAAAAATAATTCTTTTATATGTAAAACTAACCTAACTGATCACTACGCAATAGCACTATCTGTAAAATTAACTGATCGTGGTGCGTCAACAGATAATGATATTTCAACAATAGAAAAGAACTATATAAATTATAAAAAACTTAGTAGTCTACTAGATGACGAAAAATGAAAAAATGTTTTGGACTCAAGTGAACCACTGTCAGCGTACAATCATTTTATTAGCACTTTGCAATTATATATAAAAAATAGTTCTGAAACTAAATTACACAGATTGGAAGACATCGAGATCGTATGAAATCCAGACTTATAAAAAACTTCTCTATAGAACTAAAAACAGAATATAAAAAACATATTCCCAAAAACACTTTATTGTGAGATTTTCACTAAATTGTTTCACTCAACACGTGTTTCGCCATACAATGGCTTCATCTGGCGTGTCTTGAAGAAGTTGAAAGACACGCCAGATGAAGCCATTGTATGGCGAAACACGTGTTGCGTTTTTGTAAAACTATTTAGTGAAAATCTGACAATAAAGTGTTTTTGGAATACGTTAGTTATGGATTTTCATCAAGTATCGGCCGATTCCATCATATAACAGAATATAAACATTACAGAAATTTTCTAAGCAATCTAATACGTAAAACAAAAACCGATTACTATAAAAATTGAATAACAGAAGCAAATAATAACTATAAAAAAATCTGTACTGAAATAAACGATATAACAAATTCGTCAAAAAGTACTCAAGCAGATAGTATAAATATAACCGATGACCAAGGTAATGAAATCTCATCAGATCTAGGAAAAGCTGAATATCTCAATAAATTTTTTGTTCAGGACGGAACGCTCATGGCACAAAAAATTGATACCATAACCTCTCCGCTGGAAGTAAATCCTATTTCGCTATTTCTCAATCCAGTAACAAGTAATGAAATAATCTCCCTATTTCTACCCTAAAAAATAACACATCGGCAGGTCCTGATCGTATCTCGGTTTATTTGATAAAAAAATTCAACAAACACCTATCGAGTCCGTTATCACATATAATAAATTTATGCTTCCTAACCAGTGTTATACTTGGTGCTTGGAAAGAATCAATAACTACGCCAATTTTCAAAACAGGTGATAGGAAACTTGCTACGAATTATCGGCCTATTACAGTTATGAATAACTTTGCAAAAATATTCGAGAAAGTGTTGAAAGTCCGCCTCATGCGATTCCTAGAATCCAATTATTACATAGATTGGAAAAATCGGGGATAAGAGGCACAGTACTTGACTTATTTGAAAATTATCTCCAGGATAGAACTCAGAGAGTGAAAATCAAAAACTGTTATAGCAACCCCTTTCCAATCACCATAGGCGTACCGCAAGGAACAGTAATGGGGCCCATACTCTTCCTAATTTATATTAACAATATTGGAGTACTGAGAAACACCGAAGGCTCAGTAATCTCATATGCTGATGACACAGCGATCATGTTTTTTGGAGATTCTTGGACAAAAGTGTACGAACAAGCCGAACGAGAGTTGAGTATAAATTTCGATTACATTGACGGCAGTCTTTCAACCATAAATACTGATAAAACAAAATTCATCTCATTCAGTGCTGATATTAGAGACCAACCAGAGTTTGAGGGAATCACAGTAAAAAAAGGAACTTGTGACCATATACACTGTACATGTCGAACTATAAAAAAAAATGATGAAATCAAATACCTGGGTGTAATCTTAGACCAACACCTTCGATGGTCTGAGCATGTATCATATACAATTCTGAGACTTCGCAAACTTATACGTAAATTAGCAGAGTCCATTATACGTTACTGTGTCATTATCGTGCAGCTAACTTACTGAATCTTAAACAAATTTATATATACCAATGTATACATTGGATGATGAAAACCAAAACCTACACATACACTAGTCATTCCTACAATACGAGGTCTATTTCTAATAATCTAGTGTCTATTCCTTTTTATAAAAAGACTCTACCACAAAGATTCATAACTTATTTTGGCCCAAAACTTCTCAACATGGTTCCCGAGTACATACGAAAAATCAAATCGAAACATAAACTCTCTATAGAATTGAAAAAATTCATTGAAGAGAATTATGTCAAGCTTGGAAACATTGTTTACTGATATACATGTATGCATTAAATCACTGTGAAAAACAGGTCGTTATCACCACACGTAGTATTTGCAACAACAATTTTTCCTCTCTCTCTCTATGATCGTAGTTTCTTCTTTCCCTTCTTTTTCTTTTTTGATTGTATCTACCAACCAATATTATTAGTAGGTATTCAATCATTTAAATTTAATTTAAGATTTTTTTTTATATTTTGAAAAATGACTCTCTAGCACAAGGTGAGTTGTAATACAAGCCATTGGCTTAGATAATGCACCTAGTGCAAAGCATAAAATTATCTTGTAAATATGTCTGAATTAATATGTCTAAATATGTCTATGTTAAGAAGTTCAGTACATTTGATTTAAATTACATATTAATCATATCATCATATTAATCAACTGAGAACACATCTATTATTTAGGTGTCCACATTGAAGGCATCTGTATTCAATTGGACACTTCCATAAAATCCATTGATATCATATAGAGGATTTTCAGTTTAGAAAAACTTCAGGAAGTACTTAAATCTATTGAATGACAAATTGCGAAAGTCTAGTGGCAGAGTATTGGCCAATATTGTCAGTCCTTTTCAGTCTATTTGCTTGCATGACGAGGTCTGATTTATTTCTAGTATCATGATGGCATATGTCTGTACGATGGGTATAATTATTTATATTTAGTCGAATATGTAGTAGTACACTCAAAGTAAGCCATACAATGTAATATACACCAGAAATTTGAAGGGGTTCCAATTGAAACGGGTTTTCTCTTACATCAATTACTGAACACGATGTAAAAAAATTATGAGTCGTTCCAAACTCGACTCGAACATAAAACAAGTGAGACCTTCAAAGTTATTGATGATTTTTATAGCCATGACTAAGCATTTAACATCTGCATTTATTTTGTTTAACTTCAATAAATACTGACGTGTTGCATGTTTTTAGTTCGTTTATACTTTTCTTGCTGAGATGGAATTATCATAGTATTTGGCAGTTTCTCATCTGGAACATGTCTGTTGCACCACATAATATTAAATCTGCCGAAAACCTTCTCATTTCACCAACCACTAACTAATACGATACATGTATTGAATTAGGCGATACTTTCAAAATAACTAGTCATCACATTACACAAAACTGCTTCTACAGATGATTGTGGAAGCTATAGTACCATTTCAATTCTCTAAAATGGGGGACCTCAGCAGAGCATTTGATTGCGTTTCCCACGACATTCTTCATACCAAGCTAGAACACTATGGTTTCAATATTTCGACTTAGACTTTCAATAAATTTTTCCTTAATAACAGAATTCAGAGGGTCTATCACGTACGTTATACAGGAGCTGTCACCGTGGGATGCCACAGCCTTCAGTTCATTATAAATTGATGATCTACCAGTCAATCTTCCATCTACAGGTTGTGTGTTGTACGCTGACGACACAACAGTGTCCAGTAGAAATAAAGATTTGAACATTATTCAGCTCACTATGAACGAAACGTAGTTGCCAGCATTACAGTAGTTTACTACGAATAAACTATGTCTCAATGCTCGTTCGATTGATGACTTATTTATTTTGTAGCAATTCATGTTGAATATACAGGGTGTTCCTTAAACACATGCTAATATTTGAGGAGGTAATTTTCAGACCCATTTTAAGAAAAAAACTTCCTATGGACGTATGTCCTAAACGCCTTAACTTTTGAGATACAGGGTGGCAAAGTTTTCAAAAATAATCTGAGATAATTTTGTAGACATCTTTGGCATATTTGGTACATATGTTCCATGCTTCAAGGCGCATTTTCTGATGTACACAAATTTGTATTTTTTCAAACAGTGGCATGCCTACGGGTTTCGCATTGAATATGAGTCAATGACTCGAAGAACTGTTGAACGAGATAGTTTCGTTAACTCGCATACTCTATTCACAATAGCATTCTGTGAAGTGTGACAGTTTTCCTTCTTCAAGCATTCATGAATATTTAAAATTACTTGCTGAACTTGAATATGTAAGTGAGTCCTTATTTTCAAATTCCGGATCCCTGTCGATTGACACAGATTCCTCACACGTAATGTTATCATTTGTTTCAAAAGGTGTCCAGAAAGCCATATCTATTGTTGACAAATTAATTTGTATATTTAGGTATATGAACAGCTAACCCTTGTCTTTAGATTCAGTATCAATTTGCTTCTCCTGAAGATGCTAACCTTGTTAGTGAAACGCGCGTCGAGTGCAAAAATATCAGTTTGGTGTTAGGGTAATTGATCTCTAGAAAAAGTATTCAAAAATCGGTTTGCAAAACCACTCACTACTTCACCTAACCTCACGAACACACGGCACTGATAAAGAAATATTGTGAAACGACAAAAAATTAGTATTCAGCCAGTCCAGCTAGCCGAGCCTTTATTCCTCAACTACATTTGATAGCACGTTTACTGACTATCTAGAAATGTTTATGACTGTACTCATCTTTTTATTGCCGTTCCAGTTGGGAATGGATAGATTATACCGAATAAGAATTCGACGAGGAAAGATGAAATACAAAGTTTTTTATGGATAACAACTTGTAATTTGAAGATTACTATATCAAAAACCAACTACTTGAAGTTTCACAGACAAAAACATTTGAGAGTGTGTATGCCCTTGAGGGTATTGCTAAAAAGTATGGACACACCATACTGAGGTTCACCCCCTATTTTTGTGTTTTCAATCCCATTGAGTTGATTTGGGGAAAATTGAAACGAAGCATCAGGCGTTAAAATCATTTTCCAAAATTTGATAAGAAGGTAAGAGAGCTAATTGAAGAAGAAGTATCTACTATAATCGGAGGAGGTTGGCAGAGAAGGAATAAAAAGTAATTGTAGTTGAGAAAGGCTACATGGAGATTGAACACTTCCATATTAATTTCATGAAGTACAACACAAGATTTGATCTCCACAAGTTTGTGGAGATTAAATGTTGAATTGTAGTTTATGAAATTACTATGGATCTTCATCAGGTAACGGCCGAATCAATCAGAAAATTCTATATTAATGGTGAAAATAAGTTCATTATTGATTTAAATGACGACAGTGATAGTAAAACAGAGAATATGGGAAAGGAATTATAAGAAGCTTTCGAAGAAAGTAATTGAAGTGTTTGTGGAGCGATCGATTGTAAATATATGTGAGTAAGTAGTATTCAGAAGTATTTTCAATTATCACCCTGTTATTTGAATCCCTACTTTCCCACCCAGCTATATAAACGGAATATTTATTTAATCAGTTAGCTCCCTAACTAAATTATTAAAGGGGAACTATTGGAATGTGGCTGATTCAACTTCTGTCTCTTAGCTCCTACATGGAATTTGTCGTACTCATTTTTGAACTCGTGATTGTTCTCTAACAGGTGACACACATAGGTGGAATTCACTTCCTTTAGTTTAAAACTTCTTTTATGTTCTGAAAGTCTCGTTTTTGAATTTCTTGTCCTTCCTACATACACTTTTGGGCATGATCCTGATCTGTTATCCTTGTCTAGGAGTGACTTGTTGTTCTTTACATGTCTTCCCAAGGAATTAGCAGTCTTATATGCTATTCAGTAGACTTTATCTGTGGTTTTTTCGGTATATGTGGGTATCTTGAGAGCCCCCAGTATTATATTTTATGTTAGTAGCTTATTTGAAACGTTTTTCATTAAGGATGTGATGAATTACTTACAACCTGTTACATTCTCACCTTCAACTATTGCAACTCAGGTTACATAAGCATTCACATTCACTTCCTAACAATGTCATCAACACCAAGTCAAATGTCACTAAAATAAAGAAAAAGCACGTTACGAGCACAGCGTTTCTCGGACTTCTGATTTTATTTTCGACACAGAAATAGGACCGACTTTCGGACGGAAATAACATGAGCTTGTCTCGCAAGTCTGATTCAACACAAACTCGTCATATAAGCGGCAAATCTATAATTCAGATGATCAAACACATTCGAAGCTCCCACTAGAACGTTGAAAATCGTTTCTGATGCGAATTACAGAAACATACTTCGGTACTGAAGTTCACATTCTCATACATTTTAGGAATTTTATCGAAGATAAGATATCGCACAAAACCAGATTCATAATATTTTCGATCTGAGATGGAACATACCAGGTTTGTTGAAAAAATGAGGTGAATTTTCATTTCACTCGAAAACTATCCATTTGTCAGTTTATATTTTGTCCACTTGTGCCAGTGCTTTTTCCAATCTTTGAAACAGTTCTAATATGCACTTTTTGAAATTTACTTGAGCTCTATCGACGATTTGGTTTTTATCTATTCAATCATCGCAAAATGCCGTCCTTTCATAGGTCTCTACAATCCTGTGAAGAGAAAAAGTCGCCAGGGGGCAAATCTGGTTAATACGGTGGCTGAGGCATCTGTATCTGTAGAGTGGGGAGGGGGAGTGTAAGCCCACAGGAATTAGGCCACATGTGACCCATTTTACATTCTCCCGAGGAGTTGTCCTCCTAGGTCATCGTCCATTCTGGCCTTTCCAGGAAGGTGGACAGGTTTCTGGGAGACATCTCCTTTATATCGGCATCTACAGAACGGATAATGACCAGTCAATCACTTTATGAATTCAAGGTACTCATTAATTTGATAGATCTCAGACAGCGAAATTATTCTACAATGTAATAGAATCATACTCATCGTAGATATTATAGCTAGGGTAATTAAGAAAATTGTAAATTAATATTGTATTTCCATGGTTAAGTTGAAAAACACCCACGGGTGACACTTCGCCACTCGAATACCTATTATTGTTATCTCTTTACATATGTGTTCAAAGATTATTATTATTATTTTTTTTCACCGTAATGTGCGCTGGTCAGGCCTATCCCCCGAAGCCCCGATACATTCGGAAGGGCGCGCCAGCGTTATCAACCAATGACCACTCCCCACACCGTGGGGTAAGTGATCATTTGGTCCGAGAATCATGTGCCCTGAGCAAGCGCAGTGAGCCAAGAATGACAGCCTTCTGCATCTGTGCGGCTAAGATTTCTGTCTTAGTGCGGCAAGCCGATATGATTTTAAGATTCGACAGTAGAGAGGACATCATTCCTCCAAGGACTCCAATAATCAGAACAACCATTTTGACAGAGTGATCTGGATAGAGTCTGTGGAGTTCGAAGAGTAAATCTCGATATTTTATCCGTTTTTCCTCCTCTTTTCTGAAGATATTCGTCTCGCCAGGAGCTGAAAACTTCACGACAAATATCGTTTTGGTCTGGTGGTCGAGAAGGACTACATCAGGCTTATTAGCTTGTCTGAGCCTGAGAGTGGGGAACGGATAGTTTCAATAAATTCGGCACTTTTCGTTCCCCATAACGGATTCAATATCCCCGGAGCGTAGGGCAACACCGGTGTCTCGTCAATACCGTAAGAGTGCCGTAGATGGTAATATAGCACTCTTAGGGACGCGTTATGTCGATGGATATAGGCCGAGACCGCATATGCTGAACATGCTGATAGCAAGTGCATTAAGGTCTCGGGCGCCTCGTGGCAGGCTCTGCACCTTGTGTCAGGAACCTCTATACCCATCACGCAACTACGGTAGACTAAGGTGTTGAAAACACCATCCTGGCAAGCCATGATAAACCCCTCAGTTTCAGCCCACTCGACCTGAGAAAAGCGAAAGTCAGGCGCTTTGATAAGTCAAAGTCTCCAATGTTATTGAAGAAGACCCCATGCATTGGCTTATCCTTGTGTCTCCGCAGAAGTAAGGTAATCTCTGCGGCTTTTATCTGAGCTTTTTGCTGAACGGGTTCCAACTCGGTGACAGAGTTGTAGTCACCTCGTTCAGAGTCGAAAACTATATCGAGTTCATCAGCTGCTCGTGCAGCTGCCCTAAAGAGAAATGCTCCAATTCCTGCTCTCTCATGATCACGGACCATGAGAGCATTTTCGGACACAAGTTCATCGAGACTTTTTTATTGAAATTGTCTCAGGAATACGTCACTTGAATATTTTAACGTACTTATGTTACACGTATTGCATGTTTTTACAAACTGATAAAAATCGCAGATGTGAAAGCTAAAAAGCAAGGTCCCAGGAAAGGATCCTTCTGGCACGCCCTTTGATACCGGTAGAGCATTCGATAAAACTACATCCACAACAACTTTTTGAGTACGATTTTTCAGAAGGTTTCTAGAGAACGACAATGTTTTCTGAGGAAAAAAATTATGCTAAAAGAACAATATTGAATTAGTGAAAATATAAATAGTAACACACACGTCTCGTTTTGTGAAATGAAATATTCAACGAATATTCAATGTGAAAGAACATATGCTAGAGCTGGTCATGCTATGGTAAGAGAAAGAATTCAGTTTCACCGACGGAACAAGGTAACATTTGAAATGAATATATATGATTTGGAGCAATACATAAGAACACATCTGATTCATAATGAATTTCACTATTTATATTTTTGTATTCAACAATCTTTCAATCAAAGTAGAAATAGAACTCACATAAATAAATTTAAAAAACTACTGGAAGGAAAACAAAGAGGTATTTTCAGTAATAGAGAAAATAACCAATAATTTACAGAAAAAACTGTAGTTAACTTGTCATCCAAAATTCTCAATATTCATGAATGATCGCTACTGGGCAAAGGACTGAATTTCTCAGTAACTCAAAAAATAGTACCAACATTTGAAATAGTTACTGCTATAGAAGAAACAGCCCTAAATTTACCACCTGAAATATCTGGTGATTACAGATCTGAATGTAAAAACATTTTGTCACGACCCCATCATATTAGAAGCAACTCGAATAAGTATGAGAGAATTACAATAACATCCCTTCGTTTAGATACTAATATCAAAATACTTCCAGCTGATAAAGGTAATACCACAGTGATAATGGATACTCTCGATTATGAAAATGAATTATCTCAGTTGATTTCGAACACACATTACCGAACACATAATATAACGAAAAACGTTTACAAAAAACTGAAGAATGCTCCAACAAAATCAATTGAACCAAAACAGAACGCACTCAACTAATTTCTCATTTTAGTAAACCTCCTCATTTCTGTGGTTTACCGAAAATACATAAACCTAATGTTCCTTCAAGACCAATTGTAAGTTCCATTGCATCTCCCTGTCAGAAATTAGCAAGATAGCTTCTGGAAATTTTGAAACCAATCTCAGGAAACAGTAATAGTTTCCTTAAAAATACAACCCATTTCATAGATAAACTCAAACACTCAGTGATGGTGATGTTCTGATGAGCTTTGATGTTGAAAGTCTTTTCACGAATGTTCCTGTTGATAAAACTCTTCAAATTGTCGAATCCAGGTTGGAAAATGAGTCAACTTTAAAACATCGAACGAAGTTGGATGTTAGTTCTATATTAGAACTTTTAAGATTATATATAGACAAAACCTATTTTCAATATAAAGATGATTTCTATCAACAAGAATTTGACATGGCTATGGGTTCCCCTTTTTCTCCCATCTTAAGTAACATATATATATATATATATATATATATATATATATATATATATATATATATATATATATATATATATGGAGTATTTTGAAGAATCTTTTGTTGAAACTTATCAGAATGATCCCAAAGTTTGGTGGAGATACGTTGACGATATTTTTACTATTTGGAATAGAAACCATGATGACCTGAATGCTTTTTTGAATTATATCAACGAGCGGGAGCCGACAATAAAGTTCACAATAGAGATTGAACAAGATAGTCGACTCCCTTTCCTTGATGTAATGTTAGAGAAGTCATCAGATCAATTTGATACAAATGTTTATCGGAAGAAAACACATACAAATAGATATCTCCACTATACATCAAATCATCATGCGAGTGTTAAAAAAGGTATAATAAATTGCCTTTACAAAAGAGCTCCAATGATATGCAATTCCACTGAAAATCTCAATAAAGAAATATCATTAATTAAATCTGTTTTGAAAGATAACGCTTATCAAGATTCGCTCATAAATTCAACGATAAATGCAATAGAAAACAAAGAGTCAATTAAAAACCAAACGAACTCACAAACAGCTTCACAAATTCAACAATATCAAACTAAACAATTACCGACTCAACATCCACCGACACCTTTCACAACTAACGTTATACCTTACATTCCAAGACTATCTGAAAAAATAAGACGAATTGGAAATAGATATGATGTTAGAACTAATTTCAAAACAAAAAATACACTGAGATCTATACTCACACATACAAAACCCAACAACACTGAAGAAAAAACAAAAAATTGTATTTATAAAATACCTTGTTCTTGTGGTAAAAGTTACATTGGTGAAACCTCAAGACCATTGAAAATGCGTGAGAATGAACATCGAGATTATATAAGAAATAGACAATTGACAGGATCAAAATTATCAGAACACATTTTAAAATCAGACGGTGAACATCGGGTGGAATGGAATAGGACAAGAATGATTAATGAGCCTCATTCTAAGAGACGTAAGCTAAAAAAATCAGCGTATATTCTCATCTATGGAGAGAACTGTATCTCGAATAGCTCCTTAGAAATAGACCGTACTTGGCTACCCATCTTGAAGAAAACTTTGGATAGTGGCGAAATGGCAACAAACTGATATCGGAGAGTACCTTGTATTACATCGAATGTTTCAGTTGTCAATCAACAACATTGACATAATTTCATATTTCAAAACTTCTTTGACATCTGTTGAAGAAGTAAAGAAATAAACTATCAAAAAAGGAATAACTGCGAATATATTCGACTTTTTTCTCCATTTCTGAAGATGGAGGCCGATTTTGGCCTCCGAAACGTAAAAGATAAGTATTAATTCTTAATAATTGTTTTTTTGATAGGCAAAATTGTTAAATACGACAAGTTACTGATAAATAGAAAATTTTTCTTTGTGAAAAATACTTTGATTTTTACGCAGTTACTTATCGGGGTAAACTAAAAAGTTTGCCCTTCTACAGTATGAAGTTCTCCATTATGATTTTTATATTTTTCAGGTTGTGGAAGGTAACAAATACCCAAAAAAGGTCGATTACCCTCAGTTCTTTTTTTCTAATTTTTTCATATCGTTGTCTTGGTCACCTTTATCCTACTCAAGATTCTAAAGTTTTGGAAGGTATAAGAATTGCGATCGAAAATATTCACAAAAACTCACCCTCATCAAATTCTTCTTCATCATCATAATCGTCAATAACTAGAGGACTATTTGCCCTCATAACTACATCGTCCGTTAAGGTGAATGGCACCGCGGGTGTAGGAGCTGGAACAGGATGACGTCCTTCTGGACCTGGAGAGAAGTGCAATTCGACAGCCCCATCAGCAGGAAATCTTGAATCTGTAATATCAGTTGAATATGCTTTCAGCTTAGAAATGGACCAGGTGTACGAATTCACGAAATAAATGTGTTCATGAGAAGTAGATGGTATTTCCATTGGGTTGATTTCAAAGTTCCGTCCGTTTATTTGAGTTTACTTCGAACTGTAATATAATAATAATATTCTTTATTCAGCATTTCCTATGCAAACTGAAAAGGCGGAGTTCATCTTGAGCACCTGGAGCGCACAAAGACGGTCTTCCACTCAACCTTTGGACAAACAACAAAAGAACAAAAATCGCAGACAACTAATGAAAATTGAGGAAAACTACAGATATATGTGCTGATTCAAATAACCGCTTTCTAGATATTAGAGGATTTCATAAATTCAAACAAATGTTTTCGAAAGGAGAAAAGTTTCATATTCTTAAAATCATTTGGAATAGCATTATAAGTGGTCGATACATTATAGGAAAACCTTCTCTCAAACAATGATGATTTGGGACTGGTGGTGTTATAGTACCTTTCGAACGTATATTAAGATTGTGAACGTCAGTGCGGAACACAATCTTTCTATAAAGGTAGGAGGGAGTTTGGGTAGTAATTATTTTATGACATAAGGTGGAGCAGTAAAGTTTTCGGCGAGATTTCATATTTAGCCATCCGGTTTCTCGTAGCTTATGACTGATGGGTTGACGCCTACGCATACCATAGATCAGGGGTCTCCAAACTTTGAAGCCTTCGAGCCAAAATGATTTTTTCAGTTTGTTACAAGGGCCAATTTCTGTCCTCAACTATATTTCTAGACTAGGATAGTCGCATAGTGCGTGACCTAAGCAAACTTACGCTTTTTTGCATTTTAGTTATTATTGTGAATTGTGACACTTAGCGACATCTAGTGACGAGTAGTGGTACTATGTACTATCTTTTTCAGCTACCCGCTAGGAGGCATTAGGCGTAAGTAAATATTTGGAGTTACCGCGTTGGTTCGAGAAAGTTTTGGTTCTAGCTAGTGTATTCCGATCACCTCGAGATGGCAGTAATAATTGCATATAAAAAGGCTAGCGGCGCAACTGCGAGTTAGTCTGCGTAGGGAAGGCGAAAGAAGCGGAACTCTCTATTGTGAAATAAAGTATCACCCGTCAATAAAAGTATTTTGATTTGACTTATTGTTTTAATTGTGATTTGTTAGTATGGAAAAGAAGCGAAAAATCGACAGTGAATGCAGAACGTTCCAAGAAAAATGGAACTTTCAGTATTTTGTGATTGAGTCCAGTAATAAGGCGCTATGTTCAATTTGTAATGAAACCATAGCTGTTCTCAAGGACTATAACATTAAACGACACTATGAATCGAAACATCTTCAAAGTTACTCCAAGTATACAGGAAGTTTGCGGAAGGAAAAATTTGAAGCTTTGAAACGCGGACTCAAATCGCAGCAATCTTTGTTTACCAAAGCGAATACTGAACAAGAGTCTGCAACTCGCGCCAGCTTTCGTGTGGCTCTTGAAATCGGAAAACGTGGCAAACCATTCACCAATTGAGAAATTATAAAAGAATGCTTGATTGCCGAGGAAATATGCCCCGAAAAGGTAAATGTATTTTGAAGTGTCAGTTTGTCAGCAAACACCGTGGCTTGGAGGGTGCAAGACATCGCAGAAAATATATCATCTCAACTGTCTGACAAAAATGGACATCATGAGTGGTTTTCTCTAGCATTGGGTGAGTCAATGGATGTGTCAGATACTGCTCAGGCGTTGATTTTTATTCGCAGAGTAGATAAAAGCAATGAAGGGTATGAAGAACTTCTTGATATTGATATTATTCACGGCATGACAACTGGGGCAGATATTTTTAAGGTAGTTGAAAATGCCAATAATAAAAAGAACCTTCGATGGAGAAATTTGAAATCTATAACAACTGAAGAAGGCAAAAATATGTATGGTAAAAATAAAGGAGTGGTTGCACTTGTGTCAAAGGCTGTAGAAAATGATGGTGGTTCAAAACCATTAGTCTTACATTGTATCATTAATCAACAGTCCTTGTGCGGAAAATGTTTGGATATGTCTGAAGTTCTAAAACCAGTCATATCAGTTGTTAACTTCATCAGATCCACTGGGCTGAATCACCGACAATTCCGCGAGTTTATTCAACAGATTGGAGAAAATGATTTACCATATCATACTGCCGTACGCTGGCGTAGTTGCGGAAAAGTCCTTAAGCGCTTTTTTGAACTTCGAGCAGGGATCGAAAATTTTTTTAAATGAGAAGCAGCGCCCTTTTGCCGATTTAGAAAATCATATGAACGAACTGAATTTGAGATTGCGAGGGGAAAATGAGCTTCTTCATGATTTATACACCAATATCAAATTTTTCAGGCAGAAAATAATACTATTTCAATCGCAATTACGTAAAAAATGTTTCACACATTTTGAAACAAGTGAAATATTCAGCCACACTACAGAGACTGAATTTCCCGTCAATTTTGCAATCGAAACTTTCAGTGTTTTGAAGATAAATTTTGATACTTGTTTTTCAGATTTTGATGTCACTGCGAATGGAATTAGGCTTTTTCAAAATCCTTTTGATTCTGACATTGAAACTCTGGCTCCGGAAGTCCAAATGGAATTTATTGATTTACGGTGCAGTGATATGCTTGAGAACAAATATCAAAATTCATCTTTGTTGGAATTTTATAAGAGTCTTTCACTGGAACAATTTGATAATTTGCATACATTTTTTTGATAGTTGTTACAAGTAAAATTGATCCACAACTACAAAGTATTGTCGATGGAAATTCACAATTACATAAATCTCATTAGTGTTTTTGTTTTACTGTGATTCATTTCATTCATTTGTTAGTTATTGATATGTTTAAACTTAGATACTTAAGTTAAGTTTTCTTTGTCATCATTTCTGTCGTTATGTTTTACCTTGCAAATAAATAAAACCGAGTTATTATCATTCTGTGTTTTCTTCTTCAACTTATCACAGCAATAGTAACAACAATTAGGTAATCATTGGCTGTCGCGGGCCAGATTGATGACAGTAAATCATTGGCTGTCGCGGGCCGGATTGATGACACTGGCGGGCCGGATTTGGCCCGCGGGCCGTAGTTTGGAGACCCCTGCCTTAGATGAAGCGGACACAATAGTTATGGATTTTCTGGATTTTTTGCGTAGATGTTGCTGTAAGACAAGAGCTATAGACCGTATCGCAATAAGTAAAAGTAGAAAGAACTAGAGACTCGCAACGTATTTTTTTAAGATTCAAATTCAAAGTTGCTCGAGATCCAAACAAAATTTTCAGTTTGCAGATACTTTCACGAATGCATTCCGATATATGCTTTTCGAATATTAAGGAGTAATCTATCCAGAGCCCAATATTATTCACCACATCACAAAACTGTAGAGGAATGTTATTAATAGTAACACAAACATTTTTTTGGTGAAGGAGTCTGTCATTTCGCCTCCCGAACAGCATTGCCTTAGATTTGTTCGGATTCAATGAGAGAGAATGATCTTTGGATATTTTGAAAATTCTATCAAGGTCTTCGTTGCTTTTCTGACAATCATTCACTATGTCTGAAGGGAGAAAAGAATACATCACCTGCGTATCATCCGCATACATTTGCAGATGACAATGCGAGGCAACATTTTTGAAAAGTGCTGTAAAAATTAGGAATTGGTCTCAAAATGGATTCCTGTAGAACCCCACATGTCAGTTCTCTTGTTTGAGAAACCCTAGTATTGAGTACAACTCGTTGCTTCCGACCACTAAGATAGCTATCAAAAAACATAACAGATTCTTCTGAGAGACATTGGACTCTCGTAGAGAGTATAAAGTACCTACTGAAATATGATAAAGAAAATAAAAAATCTAGTAATTCGAGTATCATTCAAAATTTCTCCACTTGACATTGTCAGCCAGAAATTTGTATCAACTGTCATTATTTAATATTTTTCCATCTGTTTTTGAGCCTTTTTATATTTTATTCTCACGTGAGTAAGTTCTCCACATTTTTTACTACAAGATATATAATCTCATTATTGTAGTTGTCCTGACAAAGGTGTGAAATATACCGAAAGCTTGACATATAACAAAGAGTTTTCTCTGTAACAAAATAAAAGACGCTGCACCTTTAAGCCTAATTATACAAACGTTAATCCGGCCCTGTCTCGAAATGGATTGAAACAGCAGTCAAAAACGGGCCTCGTTCAGAATCATCAATGTTTATCCGACAACTATTCAATGATGAACAGAATGGAACTGCAGTCAATATCCACCCTGTAGGTTTCAATAAATCGGTGCGACTTCTAAAGAAGTTTCGAGCTGACAATAAATAAAAGTTAAACTGTTCCTGACTGCCTTCAGAAATTGTTTCAAAATTAATAGTCGGGTAATAAATAAAACATTCAGTTGTGTTATTAAATGTAGATTGGTGCTATTATTTTAATGGAACTGTACAATCGATTCAGACAAAGATTAAGTGCAATTTATGTGAATGAAGCTCGAAGTCATTTGTGTTGGCAGAACCATTGTTTGAATTACCACTTAAAAAATGAGGTGCTATAAACGTGATTTGAATTTAAAGTGATTGTAAAGTATTGAAAAACTTTTTTTTATTCGTTTTCAAAGTCTTCTAGGGGTTTTGTATTTTTTATCTTTCTGGTTCTTATGTGGAAGCTATTTTTCGTTTTTTTTTTTGGCTGTCGTCTGGAGGTTTTTATGCACGACGTTTCATCTACTACTGCGCTAGACGGTATCAAAGGCGATGTCATAACGATTGCAATGTCCAAATTGGCGCTTTTGCTAGTACGAATGCTAGTATTTGACCCGTGGAACATTTCTATTGTGGATTGGTATGGAACCCCGTGGACCAATCGAAGCCTTTTGGTATGATAGAGGTTACCCGTTGATCAAGGAATATAAAACAACTTCCCCAGCAAAGCTAGATACCCCCGCTAGTATTTCTATGATATCTACCTTTATTATGGCATATACTGCCTGTAGTCTGGTTCACATGTAGTCGATTTAGCTCTTTTTGGTGACATTTTTCAGCTCTGTCCAAAAATTACGACCAAGGTGTCATTCGATTCGTATTTCTGCCTAGAAAGTTTAAGGGAAGGTCCGAAAACGCGCCGATAAAAATTACAAAAGTTATGAACAATTAAGTGGAAAAAAATGGAGCTTCAGTTTTTTCTTAATATCTTGGAAAATTTTCAAAATTTTGGAAATTTGAAAAAAGATTTGAAAAGTTCAATGAATTTGCGTAAAAAAAGTCCCGACTCCCGAAACTGTATCTCGATTATTTATAATTTTTACAGAGCCCTGAAAATAGAGCCAAAAGCGGGTAGTCTGAATTCCGCGCGCCTTTCGTCACTCTGACATAGGTTCAATACAAATGTAGGTATACCATGGAAATTATCTTCATAAAAAATTAATGGAAACAAATATATGGAGATTTTTCATGTTTTGTATTTCAATATACAGGGTGTAACTAAATAAGTGTATA
Source organism: Leptinotarsa decemlineata (assembly GCF_025532065.1). NCBI lineage: Eukaryota > Metazoa > Arthropoda > Insecta > Coleoptera > Chrysomelidae > Leptinotarsa > Leptinotarsa decemlineata. Next base: position 588,309 of record NW_027412572.1, on the reverse strand, counting down.
ACATTTAAGGAGGTGATTCCTCATCGAAAAAAAGATAGCATCTTTAATATAAAGAGATTTCATTGGAGCATCCCTTGTTAAGATACAGCCCATTGAAGGGGGTACATAAAATTTGAATAACAATTTTTTTCACAAGCACTGAAAAAGTTACCCCAATTTATTTGGATACCCCATGGTTGGAAACGCAACCCCTTAAATTTATTTCGAATGTAACTTTGTCTTATTATTTGTTTACCATTCAAAAATGCATTTCCGATAGCCTGTTTCATTCTAAACAAAAAATGTCTCTTGGATTTTTTGCCCAAAATAAACCAGTTCGCAGCAAAAACTTATTTTTCGAACAACTACAGAGATACATCGTCATAAATTGCGAAAATACGAAACTAATCTATCTAGTAGGTGGCTATTAGCGATAGTGACAATTGAATTGGTATGACGCTGTCAGTTTGTGTATTTTCGAAATTGAATTAATACCAATTGTGTATTCAACGAAAGTCATTTTTTTGTGGAGAAAAAAAATGTATTTATAAAATACATTTTTCTTGTGGTAAAAGTTACATTGGTGAAACCTCAAGACCATTGAAAGTGCGTGAGAATGAACATCGAGATTATATAAAAAATAGACAATTGACATTAGGCAAAATTGTTAAATACGACAAGTTACTGATAAATAGAAGATTTTTCTTTGTGAAAAATACTTTGATTTTTACGCAGTAACTTATCGGGGTAAACTAAAAAGTTTGCCCTTCTACACTTGTATATAGTTCTCCATTATAATTTTTATATTTTTTCAGATTGTGGAAGGTAACAATTACCCAAAAGAAGTCAATAAAAAAACCAATTGTGTGTTGTTGTTCTATTCTCAATTTGTTACTTTGATGGTTCACTTGTTATTAAAATGGCAAACACAAATGAGGAAATGGCTGATATGCATTACGTTTACGGTCTGTCGCAGGGGAATGTGTTAGAAACTTCTAGAAGATATGCTGAAATGTATCCTCAACGGCAGCATCCTTCACATAGAATATTTTCTTGACTTCATCAACGATTACGAGAATATGGACAAAAGAACATCGACAAAAGAACGCAGGATTGTGGTTGCCATCGAAAAGTACGAACACCACAGCTTGAGGAGGCAGTACTTAATTTGACTGAAGAACAACTTACTACCAGTACTAGAAAGATAGCTTTCCAGCTAAATGTTGATCATATGACGGTATTTCGAATTTTAAAGGAACAACTCTTATACCCTTACCATCTGCAACGAGTTACCACGAGACTTTCCGAACCGTCTTGAATTTTGCAATTGGATGCTGTAAATGATAAGAAGAAATTGTAACTTTCTGAAGACGATAGAATTCACAGACGAATGTAGTTTTTCTCGGGACAAGATTATTAATTTTCATAGTTACCACATATGGGCTGATGAAAACCCTCACGCTATTGTCGAAACTAACCATCAAGAACAGTTTTCTCTTAACGTGTGACTCGAAGTTATTGGGGATGATTCAATTGGGCCTAATTTTCTACCTCCTCGATTAAATGATGAGGCATATGTTCAATTTCTAAGAGAAGTGCATACAGTACTGCTGGAGGAAGTTCCTTTGGGCGTCAGAAGGGATATATTTTTATGCATGATGGGGCTCACGCCCATTTTAGTCAAGTAGCACGTCAGCATTTAACTGAAACATATGCAAATCAGTGGATAGGTCGAGGAGAATCATAGAACTGGCCCGCTCGATCCCCGGATCTCAATCCTCTCTATTTGGGGCCATTTACAGCATTTGGTTTATCGTACCCCTGTTCGCGATGTAGAGGACTTAAGAAACCGCATCATTGATGAGTGCAGATAACAAGACAGAAAGTTACATTGGAAATAAATTTTAGGGGTTGCATTTTCCACCCTTTACAACCATGGGGTAAACCAAATAAATTACTGGCTAAGTGTCTTTTTGGTAGTACAAAACGTCAGGTTGATTTTAATATTGTAACTTTGTCAGTGCTTGTGAAAAAAATTGTTATAAAAATTTTATGTACCCCCTTCAAGGGGCTGTATCTTAACAAGGGATGCTCCAATGCAGTTTCTTTATATGAAAGATCCTACCTTTTTTTCGCTGAGGAATCACCTTCTTAAATGTTTTACACTTATTCAGTTACACCCTGTATATTGGAGTTTCTGACCAACTCTAAAAATTCTTGAGTTAGCAACCAAAAGAAATGAGTGTATTGATGTTGAAAAATAGAGAAAAACTAAAATTGTAAAAATTGTAAGTTTGCATAAAACTTATTGTGTAAAAAGTTTGGCCATGAATTATTGTTACTTACACGATATTGTTCAATCTTCCATAGCACACTTTCATGAAAATGTTCCGTTACGAGGGGAATACAAAAAGTAATTTTTTATAAAATCTCAATTATATCGGCAGATTGTGAATTGGAAGTATGACTGTGACATGTCATTGGATAAGTAATTCTATACCGAATCTTTATTTAAAAAAAAAACATACTTTCCATTTGAAATATAAAAATTGGATGCGCTTCCGGCCAAACCGTAACTGTCATATTTGGTTTGATACTTGCTAATTTATAAATCTATAATGTCAAATCGAAGAACCGAATTTGAAACATCCTCATAAAATAACAACGAATATACAGGGTGATAAATTGGTTCCGGGTCACCCGGTATAAATTGCTTCCACATCCACCGTATTCGCCAGAGTTGGCTCCCAGCGACTAATCGCTGTTCGCAGACTTCAAAAAATGCTCAACGGTGAGAAATTTTGCTTGAATGAAGAGGTTACTGCTGAAACTGAAGCCTATTTTGGGTCAGATAAATCAAAAGGTGTCGTGTCATACCTACCATTGCATGCTATATCCAACTCTTGTCTTGTGAAACTCAAAGTATTATCCGCTACTGCGCAGGTATGGAACTGGCATGCGAAAATAGCTTCCCGACCCATTTCTCCTCGGTGGTAGCACTTTATGAGGATGTCACCTCGAAGTTGAAGACCCTTTCGTCCTTCACCAGTGACATTAACTGTGAATTGACCCACTCCTCTCGACACTGAATACACTCCTGGAAAGAAATACCACGAATCACAAAGTGATAAAAATATAAACTGTAATTTACTCATAATTATGTACTGGAATTAGTTGCTGAGTTCAAAAAACTGGTTTCGTTCATAATGAAAAAAGTAATAATAGTAAATGTCGCCTGTATGGAATTGAAATGCTTCAACAGCTTTATGACGACCATTTTGACAGAATGATGGACATTTGTGAAACAATAACGGAGATTATGAATGATAACCAAAATATATGCAGTACAAGTATCAGTCGATAACAATTTGAACAATCTGAACAGATTCAGGAAGCCCTCAAAGGACACCCTGTGCATGGGTATTACTGTTTTATTCACTACATTCACACTATACATCAGTACAGTGAAAGTTAAATGGACTTGACAATTCAGGTTATCTGAAGAAATGAACTTTAAACGTTCAAGCCCACACAGTAGGTTGAATGGACTGACGCCTATCAGAAAACAACTACTCCCCTGGCTAATACCACGAAGGGCGTTGGATTATATCCGACAGGCGTCAGTGCAGGAATCTTCACAGAAAATCTCCTGCATATGCAATTGGCAATACAACTGAAAGAGTCGACCTTCAATCCTGGAACGGGCACACTTGCAGACCGGTTTCGGGCTTATTAGCCGCTCATCAGTGCAAGATAGTGACCATCATCGACCTAAAGTCAATGATATTCCACAATTGAAAATCGGAATTCTTTCAGAGTATTTCATTCCTCTTCCGAAGTTGGAGCGAACATCACAAAATGTCACTCCATCTAGTGGACAAGGTACTAAACAACTGCATATCCGTAATTTGCCCGATTCCTCTGAATAAGGAAGAAAAACTTTCTTATTAGTCAGTGGGCTATGCTTGAAGACTGGCAGTAAACACATCTAAAGCAAATGAACTTCAAACGTTCAAGCTAGTCTCGATATACCTACACAGTAGCTTTAATGGACTGACGCCTATCAGAAAACAACTACTCCTCTGGCTAATACCACGAAGGGCGTTGGATTATATCCGACAGGCGGCAGTGCAGGAATCTTCACATAAAATTTCCTGCATATGCAATTGACAATACAACTGAAAACCTTCAATTTTGGAACGAGCACACTTGCAGACCGTTTTCGGGCTTATCAGCCACTCATCAGGAAATTTTCTGTGAAGATTCCTGCACTGACGCCTGTCGGATATAATCCAACGCCCTTCGTGGTATTAGTCAAGAGAGTAGTTGTTTTCTGATAGGCGGTGGACCCAGGTTCCACAAGTTGAATGATGCCTTCAAACCATTTTTCAAACACCTACGCATTCATCTCTTCATGATAGTCGCCTGTTTTCTTAGATTTAAATATTAATTCACCATTTGGTAAAAATCCACTGTCGCTTCCTATATGCGTAACTATCAGACGACTACTTTTTCCAGATGGCTGTTTTAACCCAACTGACAAACCTTCAATAAAGGCTTGTCGTGCACTTGTTATATTACCATCCTGCCATACTTTTTTGACCGTATGTCCTTGGTTAACCCATGTCTCGTCCATGAAGTACAATTTTATTTTGAGCTTCCGAAATTCGTCAATTTTTCTTAGATAGTTTCTTCTCCATGCTATTATTTCTTGACGTTCAATGAGAATGCTTTTCCTGTCAACTTTTCCGTACGTAAATTTCATTTCGTGTACAAGTTTCCTAAAAGTTTCTTTACCCATTTTTGGGACCAATTCATGATCGCTAAGTGCCTCCAGAACTGTTTGTAGTGTGGGCAGCTCATTTCTGAAAAAGAAACTGTGAATAGTTCTGCGTATACTGGTTTTGGCTTCTTCATCAACTGTGATTTTTTTTCGTCCGCTACTAGTTTTTGGCGTTTGTACGTCCCCATGAATTTCTGCTTCTCTTAGTATTTTGTAAATCGATGATTTTGGTACACCGGTATAATCAGAGCACATATCAAGTAATTTATCTTTTGTAATTGTGGAACTTAATGATGTAGAAATGCCCGGTTGGTTATTCGGAGGTACACACGTAGAATTACAACACATCATCACAGCACAGTCATCTTTTGGTGGCTGATGATCTCTTTCAAGACAGTGAAATACTCGCAGTACAATTTGTTTTTCTCTTACTGACCGAGACTCCGACCGTTTTACCTTTTTCGACGTGGAAGGCCCGACCATGTCTCCCATTTTTTGAGTAGTTTGAGAACGGTATAGAAATATAATTATGTAACGCTTAAACACTTATTAGCACTATTATTTTCACCAATTGTTATCACAACACGTCGATTGCTGACTAACTTAACTGTAAAACGTACAATTCACGCTGTATAATTCACAAACCAATGATACGCTCATGGCTGCAAGTACATTAGTGAGGACTGCAACGATGAGATGGAAGTAACAGTAAAGTGACAAAGACAGAAATATCGTTGCGTACAGCGTTGCCACTAGTTGTAATAAATATCTAACACTATACAGAAACTAATGAATTTTAACTGATCAGTAATCAGGAAATGTATAAGTATTACTCATTACAAGCTCATTACTGATTTTTGTCATGAATAATACCTTTTAATCGTACTAGTATTGTGTATTATCTATAATTTGCCACAACCTACAACTCTACTGCTTACTATATTTTGATCCTGTTATAAACTGGTAACGTAAAATTTAGATATGACAACGCGCTTTACTCTCAATCACTATTGGTTTTACTATAGAGATAGTCTCTGTCATATTAGAATTATTTTTTCCATGCCAAAGGAGCGTGGTGTCATCTACAAAGATTGTAAAAATTGCTTGAATTGAGAGAGTACATAAATAAGGAAAAGAATCGGGCCCAGTACTGATCCTTGTGGAACGCCCCATAAGATGTCCTTAATGTGTGATAGTTTTTCGTTCGATCTTACTAACTGTAAGTTAAACATAAATATAGTTTGAAAAACTAAAAAACACGATTTTGAAGAACATCAAACTAAAAAGTTGAACATAATTTTTATAAATGAGCTTAAAACAATAACGATCAAAAAATACTAGTGTTATTGTGAAAAAAGCGCTTGATATATAAAAAATATTGCAAAAAGCGCTCACGCTTTTTTCACAATAATAATAGTATTTTTCGTTCGTTATTGTTTTAAGCTTATTTAAAAAAAATATTTTTAACTTTTTACTTCGATGTTCGTTAAAAGCATGTTTTTCAGTTTTTCAAACTGGGTATATTTATTTTGATCTAATTCGACCTGATAACCGAGTTGTGTGGGACATGAATTCCGACAATCACAAATCGGGAGTCTCGAACACTGATTCCGACGCCTTTTAAAACTGACAAACAGCTACTAAAGTTCATCACATACCTCTTTTACGCGACACGCTCTCATAATCAAGAAACAAATTACTACACGATTACAATCTCACTCTCGCCATTTCATCGCGAATCCCGCTAATAGGAAACAATAAGTGGGCATGAAATGGCTTTTCTTTTAACACGTTTTGATATTTGAGTCGCTCATTCTCAACTGAGCGTGACTGACAGTGCGCTTTAGCAAGCTTCACTTCTATCACGATTTTCTTCACCGATAATCCGGTGTAACATGAGTTTTGCTTTCTTCTGTGAAGGTCACTGGATATGTGTACGTGGAGAATTGCATCGAATTCAGCAATGAATATTGGAAGTGTGAGCAATTGGCATGAAACACGCAACTATTGTATTATTATGAGCGAGATTGATAATGATTCGATAAAGGAACTACAAGATACGGCATGATGTTAGAGAACTATAAGCCCATCACTGTTCCATCTAGTTTCTCAAAAATATTTGAATATGCATACCTACATCGTTTACTACATTTCATTGAGAGGCATAACATTATCTCCCCGATTCAACATGGTTTTCGATCAAATATGTTCACTATTACTGCTATGACAATTTTTTACTCAAGAATCTTGGAGTGAGGCTGGTGAATGCTCTTCTGGAGATTCAATCATTTACATTAGAAATTGTCTTGAAGTTCTACTTTGTGAAAAATATTATGTACAAAAATATATTGGTTTAGTGTCTGTAAAATTTGTTTATGAAAAAAGAGTATGCCTTGTGGTTTGTTTATACAGGGCTTTTCTTGATGAGCGTTAATTAGCCGTTTCTGGCAAACTATTCAACGGATCTACCTAAAAATTCCACAGTATGCATAAGTCAATATGACCTACACGCCTAAAATATTTCAGACGAAGCGGCGTTGTCGCTTCTACTATAAAGTAGCGGCTTCTTTGATTTTTCAAATGGAACACCCCGTATATAATATCATATTATAATTCATCATCACTTTGTCAACGGATTCATATACTATTTCCCTATACCTGTCTATTACTGTTTAGAAGATATAAATTCATTTCGATATATTTTTTTAAAACATGAACTTTTATAAATGCTGATAATCTTGAACTCTCTTGCACTAAAACGATCAAATTTGAAATGGAGTGGAGTGATACTATGAGGATCTTCACTACGAGTCATATTTTTATTTGCCTCATACAGGGTCTTCAAAAAATGCAGATACTTTGATCTCATGAAAAAATGAGTGGAACTCAATTTTTTCAAATGGAACACCCTGTATATTTCAACATTTTTGAGCTCTACATCCAATTTTAGATTACCTTTGTTCAGATAATACTATTTCTATTTTGAACCTTTTTCGAGATAAACTGTTTCAAACGGAAATTGACATGGTTTCCTTGTTCATCACTCATTTTTGTAAAACAGATTTCGTTTGATGTTCCTCAATTAGTTACAGACAATACAATAAAAAAATAATTATTGAAATACTCCTCAACCATCGAATGAAAGTTCTCTTCAAACAATAGTTTTATTAACGCTGAAACACGAACTGAAAATAATAAACCCATAAACTAATGAGTTAATTTAATCGTCAGTGTATTTCAGAATATGTTCAAACACATCTCCACCTCTACTTAAACAAACATGTAATCTCTTCAAAAGATTGTCATGTGTAGCGCTTCTGATCAAGTCTGGAGTCAAACTATTGAAAGCAGTTGTAACTCTCGATTTCATATCTTCCATTGTTGTTATTGGAGTAGAGTAAACCATATTTTTAATGAAAACCCACACGAAATAATCTATCGGATTGCCATCTGGTGTTCTAGGAGGCCAACGAAAAGGTCCATTATTACCAATCCATCTGTCTTCGAAGATTTCGGTTAAAGCTTTGCTGACTGAATGAGAATTATAGGGTGGAGCACTATCCATTTGGTACCATACACGTTCTCTTCCTGGTCTATTATTTAAAATCATTTGAATTCCATTCCTCAGTAAATATTCATATTTTGATGCATTCAAATTATCATCATAAAACTCGATATAAAAAATTGACTCATTCCTTATGGCACAAAATACATTGAATTGCCATCTTCCTTGAAAACCCCTTTGGCGGACAACATGGGGATTTTCTGGCGCCCAATAATGACTGTTGTGTCTATTGAAAACTCCATCTTTTGTGAACTTGTCCTCATCTGTCCATATGATATTGTCAAGGAAATGTTCATCCTCTTGAGTCTTGACAAGTAACCATTCAAAGAATTCCACTCTACGAGGTAAATCAGTCTCTTTCAAATGTTGGACACAGTAGAACTTATAGGGATGCCATTTATGCTCATTAAGAATTCGACAAATTGTCACGTAGGGTATACCTATCTCCCTTTCAGCCTCGTGCAGAGATGCATTTGGAAATGCATGAAAGTATCCCAAAACTGTTATACTATTGTCATCATCATCCACTTTAGTATTCTTACGAATGATTTTTGGACGGAAGGTTCCATTCAACCTACAGTTTTTTAGTAGTCGATTTATCACATTATTATTCGGCTTCGGAAGTTGTGGATATCTTTCATGAAATACTCGGCATGTTCTACTTGCAATTCTATTGCACTCACCATAAATTATTAATAAATTCAAGAAATCTTCATTACTGTAACCTAATCTTGACATCATTCTATTATAATTGGTAGCTATGACAATCAGTCAAAACCACCAACGAAAGTCTGACGTTAAATAATTGGTTTATTTATTTTTCCAAAGCACACTATTAAAAAATATTAATGTGTACTGTTGTACGTTAGAGACCAATACCTCAATGTATACAAATTGTAACTTTTCCTAAGGTAGGTACATACCAATTTCGAATTGACTGATCTGAGACAGTTAAAAAACTGGATCAAAAAGAAATATTACTAAGTATAAAAAAAATGTTGAATATCCAAAATAAGTGATGAATTCAAAAAAACGAGCAAGAAAACCACATCAGTTTCCGTTTGAAACAGTTTATCAAATGTGTTTGAACATATTCTGAATTACACTGACGATTAAATTAACTCATTAATTTATGAGTTTATTATTTTCAGTTCGTGTTTTAGCGTTAATAAAACTATCGTTTGAAGAGAAGTTTCATTCGATGGTTGAGGAGTATTTTAATAATTATCTTTTTATTGTATTATCTGTAACTAATTGAGAAACATCAAACGAAATCTGTTTTACAAAAATGAGTGATGAACAAAGAAAACATGTCAATTTCCGTTTGAAACAGTTTATCTCGAAAAAGGTTCAAAATAGTAATATTATTATCTGAACAAATTTAATCTAAAATTGGATGTAGAGCTCAAAAATGTTGAAATATACAGGGTGTTCCATTTGAAAAAATTGAGTTCCACTCATTTTTTCATGAGATCAAAGTATCTGCATTTTTTGAAGACCCTGTATGAGGCAAATGAAAATATGACTCGGAGTGAAGATCCTCATAGCATCACTCCACTCCATTTCAAATTTGATCGTTTTAGTGCAAGAGAGTTCAAGATTATCACTATTTATAAAAGTTCATGTTTGGTAAAAAAAATATGGAAATTAATTTATATCTTCTAAACGGTAATAGATAGGTATAGGGAAATGGTATATGAATTTGTTGAAAAAGTGATAATTAATCATAATATGATATTATATACGGAGTGTTTCATTTGAAAAATCGAAGAAGCCGCTACTTTATAGTAGAAGCGACAACGCCGCTTCGTCTGAAATATTTTAGGCGTGTAGGTCATATTGATTTATGCATACTGTGAAATTTTCAGGTTGATCCGTTAAATAGTTTGTCAGAAACGGCTAATTAACGCTCATCATGAAAAGCCCTGTATAGGTCTCCAAGTAGTAGCTGTATAGACTTTTTAGATTCTTTTGAAGATTGGTGTGATAATACAATTTGTGATGAAAACTGTAATGTGATCATTACAGGTGACATCAATATAGACTGGCTCTCGAATTCAACATATAGTAATAGGTCAAGAAATTGTATTTATGACATAGGTCTCAAAAACATGATTGGTGAATGTACTCGTCCTACAAATTCTGGTGGTTCAATCATTGAATTAATACTAACAAATGATGGAAATATTATAACAAAAATCCTAGATACACCCAGAATAACAGATCACTTCATAATAACCATCAACTAGGAATAATAAAGTGATTTGGGTTTTTATTTGATACGATATGTTGAACGCCAATCAGAGCGAATTACGTCACGTTAGAGTAAACAAACAGGGTGAATCAACAAGAATCCCTCGGTCCATTGCTATCAGAGGAAACAATTTTTTGAATTGCCCAATTTACAGTCAAATCGATGAATACTATCTATGAAAATTATTTTCTCGCATACTGGGTGGTTCACCCGAGCGTGGCCAACCAAAGTAACATTTTTTAAATTGAACACCCAGTATATGAATACGTCATTCGATTCCATATTTTTTTAGCTCTCTGAAGGATTTCTGTTTTTCAATTTCCATTGCGGCACTGCCAAATTATTCCAGAAAATCCTATTTTGCAGACAATATTTCTTCATCTACTACGATTCGAATTTTCCGCTTTACGCACGATAACTTCTGATTGGTCGACTGTATGACGGCAAAAGTGGAGGAGTGGGCTTTAAAATCTGAGGCCCAATTCACACAGAATGGACCTTTGTCCCTTCCATGTGAATTACCGGATTGAACCTGCCTAAATATGCACGTGTTTTCCATAAGGAATGTCATAGAACTGTTGAAGCTATATTACTCAGGCATGTATATATTATACTGGTGAATGCTCTGCGGTATATACAGACCAAACCGGTAGAAATTTTGACGTAAGGCTCCGTGGACACGTCTGTTTGGACAAAAATCCACAATATGTTTAAAAAAATCTGTTTAAAATCTGTTTTTCCGTTAACCAGCTGTCACACCCCTACGAACGACAACCCTCAGAAGTCGAAACTTGTGCGAGTATGAACACTTTCAAGAATCAAAACACAAAATGAGAAAAGATAATCTCAAAATCTCACACGCATGTAATGAAGGGAAGAAAATGGATTTGTTGGGAAGTTATGGAAATCGATAAATCAATTGAAAGAACTTGAAATATATAACCCTAAACTAGCAACGCGATTTTTGTAGGTCTCCACTCTTGAATCAAGTTTGACAACCCCCGGTAATTTCTTTAATATACTTTAATATAATATATTTTTATAGTTGGTACCCTGTTCATTCAATTACCTCCCCATCCAGTTCACCTAAAAATATTTGGGTTTAAAGTAATAAATAATTTCCACAAAGCACAGTCATCAATTAAACAAAAACACCAATTGATTACACGCCACCTTGATAAAACATTCATTAAATCAGTAACTCGACTGAAATCGATGAGCCTCATCAGACACGGGCTTGAACGACGTCCTAGTATTGTTAAACGATCGCCCGACTCCCGAGTATTGTCAAACGGTCGACCGACTCCCGAGTATTGTCAAACGGTCGACCGACGCCCGAGTATTGTTAAACGGTCGCCCGACGCCCGAGTATTGTTATAACGGTCGACCGACGCCCGAGTATTGTTATAACGGTCGACCGACGCCCGAGTATTGTTGAACGGTCGACCGACGCCCGAGTATTGTTATAATGGTCGACCGACGCCTGAGTATTGTTGAACGGTCGAACGACGCCCGAGTATTGTTAGACGGTCGACCGACGCCCGAGTATTGTTAAACGGTCGACCGACGCCCGAGTATTGTTAAACGGTCGACCGACGCCCGAGTGTTGTTAAACGGTGTCGACCGATAATACGCGACTATTAGAACGGTACATGCAGAACGAATTCTTTGGTGAAACACGTCTCAGATTTTTCCTGTTGTTTTTGTTGCCCTGTGTTATTAAAAAAGCAAATCAAAATGAAATTTACATCGACTCACCTGATGTATATATCGGCGTATGTCCTTCATACAATTTCAGGAACGCCTTACAACCGCCATCTTGGAATGATGGTGCCCCCAAAACTGTGACGTGGGTCAGATACATGGGAGCAGAATTGATTTTGATGTTACGGGATAGTAATCCAGCGAAATACTCTACGTATCTGTGAGGAAATAATACAGGAAATTTAATTTTTTCAATACAGATTGATTATAGAAATTAGGGTGGAATTGAAGAAAACTATAAACGAATCATCAAAATATCTGTGAAGATGAGAAAGTTATGGGCAGTTGGAATTGCGTCCGCAGGAATAATTTCGTTCGGTGTGTTTTATTATATCCAATAACTTTGAAATTATTTTTAGAAATTCCAATATTCTTCGAATTGTGAAAAACATTAATAATCTCGGAAAATAATTTTCCACTGACATAAAAAACTTGGCAAGTTAACTTGGGTGTCACACCAATAGGTGGTTTCACTTATGTCTCGCTTGCGTTTACACATGTATTTTTATTAAGTACTTTTCTTGGTTTTTCTCATTTTGTCTTCAATCGAGGACCCCCTGCCCGGTACTGACGATGCCCAATAGGCTGAAACAGTTGTCTACCGGTGGCTCTTGAATTGAAATCAATATGGGAGTGATCAAAAAGTACTTACCTATTAATTTTTTGATTTTTATGGAATTATTTTCCAGCAGCTTGACTGCATTAACCTTTCTAGATTTCATATCATTTCTAGAAACATGTGGATTCGTTTTCCAATGGCATTTCAGGTTAGCTTCCCAAATTTCTGCTACTGCAGTTGTCGGTTGATTGGTCAAACCACCAACACTGACATAAAAACTTGGCAAGTTAACTTGGGTGTCACACCAATAGGTGGTTTCACTTATGTCTCGCTTGCGTTTACACAGCTATTTTTATCAAGTACTTTTATTGGTTTTTCTCATTTTCTCTTCAATCGAGGACCCCCTGCCCGGTACTGACGATGCCCAATAGGCTGAAACAGCTGTCTACCGGTGGCTCTTGAATTGAAATCAATATGGGAGTGATCAAAAAGTACTTATCTATTAATTTTTTGATTTTTATGGAATTATTTTCCAGCAGCTTGACTGCATTAACCTTTCTAGATTTCATATCATTTCTAGAAACATGTGGATTCGTTTTCCAATGGCATTTCAGGTTAGCTTCCCAAATTTCTGCTACTGCAGTTGTCGGTTGATTGGTCAAACCACCAACACTGACATAAAAACTTGGCAAGTTAACTTGGGTGTCACACCAATAGGTGGTTCCACTTATGTTTTGCTTGCGTTTACGCAGCTATTTTTATTAAGTACTTTTCTTGGTTTTTCCCATTTTATCTTCAATCGAGGACCCCCTGCCCGGTACTGACGATGCCCAATAGGCTGAAACAGTTGTCTATCGGTGGCTCTTGAATTGAAATCAATATGGGAGTAATCAAAAAGTACTTATCTATTTATTTTTTGAATTTTATGGAATTATTTTCCAGCAGCTTGACTACATTAACCTTTCTAGATTTCATATCATTTCTAGAAACATGTGGATTCGTTTTCCAATGGCATTTCAGGTTAGCTTCCCAAATTTCTGCTACTGCAGTTGTCGGTTGATTGGTCAAACTACCAACACTGACATAAAAACTTGGAAAGTTGACTTGGGTGTCACACCAATAGGTGGTTCCACTTATGTCTCGCTTGCGTTTACACCGCTATTTTTATTAAGTACTTTTCTTGGTTTTTCTCATTTTGTCTTCAATCGAGGACCCCCTGCCCGGTACTGACGATGCCCAATAGGCTGAAACAGCTGTCTACCGGTGGCTCTAGAATTGACATCAATATGGAAATGATCAAAATAGTACTTATCTATTTATAAATAGCTGATTAATGGAAAAACAGATTATTTTTAAAGTTTTCAAAATTCACCCATTTTCATCCATCAAATTATCTGTCATGTCATAATATTTGAAATATTTTGAAAACAAATTATCAAAAAAATACATGAAATAATATATCACCCTTCAGTATCAAATCAATCAAAATTAATATGTCATCTACATGTTACTTCAGATGTAATGGGACTTCTACCTTCTATTAGATGGAAGCAAAATCGGTCCAACATTGTCTTCCAGAAATTTTCGCATAGAAAACCTATCTAACGCTTGCTCTGCATTTCCACAAATACTTGAGTAGTGCATATACGCTGCCACGATAACTCCTAGTTTGTCTTTGTCTCCTCTGTGGAAAAAAAAATATGTTAGAAATGTGATAAACCCATGAACAGGCGATTTTATACAGTGCTTTTCAGATAAAAGTATCCACCTTTAATAACTTTTGTAATACTGGTATTTAGGAAAAATCCAAAAACACGTCAATTTATGTTGGAAGGGGCAAGCATTATGGCTTATTTAAACTTACTGGAAAAGCCACCCCCTCACCCCTAGCATCATCCCTTTTTTTACAACTTTGTAGAGAAGCGGTTTTTCGCTAGAACCACTACTTTTCGAAATATTGCGAAGAATGACCGAAAATTTCGAGGTTTTTCGGCTACCAAAAGTTGTGCCAAGCCCAGATTTAGTCACATTTTTTATATTCCATTAAAACGAAATGAAGGAATCTTCCACCCCACCTTCTGTAAAGTGAAATTCTCTGGGAACTGAACTAATTGTCTGACCTGACATTATTATATCCGGTTCGAAAACATTTATCTTCTTGGAGAAAACCGATGCCTGGGTTTTTGTGGCATTGATTGAACGTGGTTATTTTCACCCCAATTCGAAATCACTTCTAGATCCTCAATAAAATATACAACCTCCTGCTGCCGGTAAAGATGTGCCTCCGTAGCCGATGTCCTGGAATCCAAATGGATTGACGAGACAAGTGTGCTGTCGTCAGCAAAGCATTATATTAGATTCTTGTTTTTTCCAATGAGTCGTGGATATACAATAAAAAAAGGGTTGGAGACAATATGGATCCCTGAGGTTCATTCCTCATTGAGAAATAAAATGTTGAACGTTTTATTTTAGAAAAAACAGAAAAATTGCTGTGGCTCATTTTATTGAGGAAATCAACGAAAGTAATATCAATGGCAACACAATCAACGCATGAAGTGGTCAAAATGACCTCCATTCAGTTCCATACAATAATACAGTCTCCTTTTAAAAGCGTTTCTCACATTATTGAAGATATCTGGAGTCAGAAATCGGCATTCCTGAACAATTCTCTGTCGCAGGTCTTCTAGATTTGTTGAATTTATTTATATTAGTAGTAAACGTTTTGAATTGGACGACACTGTTAGTTTTTTCTGCACTGGTAGTTTTTGTTGAATCTAGTTGTCGCAGAACAAAAAGTAGATAGTTGGTCACTGTCACTTCCTCACGAATTATTATTCATTCATCCTTATTCACTGTGTTCTAAAATGGTTAATTCTACTGAACCTATTATCGGAATAATGAATGAACCAATTTCGAAAAAAATTGCAGAGCTAATAGAGACACAGAAGACCTTTCAAATAATGTATCACTCGACCCTCTATGCCATTAAAAAACATAGGGGGGTAGTTACTGACCGCAGGGGGGTGAAGTTTCGGGTATGATTTCCATATCAGAATTAGTCCCCCCTAGACAAAAAAATTGACGTGTTTTTCGAAATCTTCGATTACACGTCTTTTTCTGACTGACTGGGGGGTGAAGTTTTCGTTGGAACGTCCTGTAGAATGACATAAGATTGAGAGGTTTTAATGTAGAAGTTTACAGAATCGCAATACCGGCAATTATACAGGGTGATTCAAAAGTACTTTGACAAACTTCAGAAGTGATTCCTCACAATATTCTAATATGAATTGTCCAAATAAATAAACGTTTCGTTTCCAAGATACAGGATGTTGAAGTTTTATTTTTATTTTCGTTTTTTTCAAATAACTTTTGAAATACTGAACTTAATTAAACGAAACTTGGTAATAGGAGGTTTTTGAGGTGTCGAATTCGAACCTGATGTTCTTATTGCTCTTACTCGTAGGGGGCGCCACCTACACATCTTTTTCTTTTTTAAAGATTCATAACTTTTTTGGGCGTACTTCTAGCACATTTTTCCGTAAAAAAATCGATTCCTCTATCATATCTACGTAAATAAACTACCCTTCTTACTAGTCGCTGTGAGCAACCGTTTTCTAAATATTTGGACTCGAAAACTTCAAGTAGATTATTTGATAATCGATGCATGTTGAGGTTATTACGGATATTTTGCTTTTTTACAAGAATGCTTTGGAAATGAATTTGACGTTTTACTCGTTTGAAGAGGTCATTACTGTTAGGTACATTCCTTTATGACATCCTTAAGCGAAATAGTTATTTTTGTATCAAGGGTGCATAATCAGTATTTGTTTTAATAAAATTTGCAAGAAATGTCAACATTTTATTTCAGGAAATTTTGAATATGTAGAATAAACTAAAATAAACGAAACTAAATTGTATTCAAATAAATTGTTGGAAGTGTCCACCTTCAGCGAAGATACAGGCAGTCAGTCGTCTAGTCATTGAATCTCGTACCCGCTCAAAAATTATTGGTGTGTTTCTTATTCTTTCACAGGCATCTACTATTCGGTTTTTTAGATCTTCCTCGTTCACTACTGGAGTCTTATAAACTAGTAACTTCAAATGTCCCCGAAAATAAAAATCTATCGGGTTTAGATCTGGGGACCTTGGTGCCCACGCCTGGTTAGGTTCTCCTACACCCCTACCGATCCATCGATTTGGATAGACTGTGTTAAGAAATTCCCTGGCTACAACGCTAAAATGGGCCGGAGCCCCATTATGCATAAACCACATGCGGATTGCGGATACGAATTTCTAATGGTACATTCTGAAATAGTCCCGGCAATTCATTTTCTGAAAAGTGTCTGTAAGTTGCGCCATTCAGTCGGAACGGAAGAAAGAAAGGACCTACCAAGTAATTATCAATTATTGCCGCCCATACATTCACAGAAAATTGATACTGATAATGCCTTTCACTAACTGCGTGCGGATTTTCGAGAGCCCAAACATGGTTGTTATGAAAGTTTGTGATAGCATTTCGGAAGAAGTTTGCCTCGTCCGTGAAGAGTACATATCTTAAATATTGAAGATTTCCAGCCAATTTTCTCAAAAACCATTAACACATAGTAATGCGTTGGGGAAGGTCTCGTGGCAAAAGAGCTTGTACCCTTTGAATATGGTTTGGATAAAACTGTTGATCGTGGATAATTCTCCAAACTGTGGACTGAGTAGAATTGACAGCTTCAGCAATTACTCTTGTGCTTGTTTCTGGATTCTCCTCGAAAGCGTTCAAAACAGCTTCTTCCAATTCTGGTGTTCAGACAGCTCGTGGTCTTCCAATAATATCAGCTGCCCTCTCAAAGCTACCTGTTTCTGCCAAACGATGGTGGAGGCTAGCAATTGTTGGAGCTGAAGGCAGTACTCGATTAGGAAATCGCTCCTGGTAAATACGTCTTGCTTCGCGCGCATTGCCATCCGCAAGGCCATAAACGAAATGCATATCGGCTAAATGAGCATTATTGTTTAAATAATCCATTTTTTCAAAATAAGTGTTTTCTACTTCTACTTACGGAAACTTCAACAAAACGTCTAACGGTCACAAAATATGTAATTACCAAAACAACTCACAAATGTCAAATTTATTTCCAAAGCATTCTTCTGAAAAATGCAAAATATTTGTAATAAATTCAACATGCATCGATTATCAAATAATCGATTTGAAGTTTTCAAGTCCAAATATTTAGAAAACGGTTGCTTACAGCGACTAGTAACAAGTGTAACTTATTTACGTAGATATGATAGAGGAATCGATTTTTTTTCTGAAAAATGTGCTAGAAGTACGCCCAAAAAAATTATGAATCTTCAAAAAAGAAAAAGACGTGTAGGTGGCGCCCCCTACGAGTAAGAGCAATAAGAACATCAGGTTCGAATTCGACACCTCAAAAACCTCCTATTACCAAGTTGCGTTTAATTAAGTTCAGTATTTCAAAAGTTATTTGAAAAAAACGAAAATAAAAATAAAACTTCAACATCCTGTATCTTGGAGACGAAGCGTTTCCGGACATTTATTTATTCGGACAATTCATATTAGAATATTGTGAGGAATCACCTCCTGAAGTTTGTCAAAGTACTTTTGAATCACCCTGTATAATAGCTTTTCGATTGTAACTCATAGTATCTAATATATTCTCAAATTATTGATGAGTATATCAATGAAATAGGAATAGTTTACCTTGCATGAAGAACAGCTATTCTATGCTGATCTGCAGATAGCCAGGAATCGATTTCTTTACAAACACCACATAACTTTTCGAGCGGCGGAGCTAGTTTGGAAGCCCACCCCACCTCTTTAACATGCTTGTGTTCATTTCTCAAGGCTCTTTTGGGCTCTGATAGATTGAATACCTGAAAAATTAAAAAAATTATTATAACAATAATGAAGGTCTTCATGCCCCAATGTGAGTGGAAGAAAAACTTTAATAAACTGAGCCGTTACTTGTTGAAAATTCACCGGTGAAACTTCTGAAATTCAACAGTTGATAACGGCCATCTTATTGGAACTACACATGTCGAATTAGTTATTTATTCAGGCTGTTTTCAACAGTCGAACTTTCATTGGTAGCAGCTACAATTATTTTTTTTTAACAAAAATGGAAACTAATGAAGCAGAAAACACTTTATTGTGAGATTTTCACTACATGATTGTTTTTGTTGGTAAAGGTTTTTGTTTTATAATATCGGCAAGAAATAAACATGAATATGTAGAAGTAAGTTGATATTATGTGTAACTGAATCCTCATTGAATTAATGTAGATGAGAAATTACAAGCGAACACAACACCGGACCAAGATATCAAATGGAAATCTTCCCAACTCGAAGAGACGATACAAATATAGGTCAACGTATTGTTGAGCTATATAAGTACCTAAAGAGGGACTATAAACAGCAAATAAAACTTGCTAAAAAACGAGCTTATGATGATTACATTCGTTCAGCAAAAAATAAATTTAATATTTGCTGGAAGATCATCAATTTCGAACGAAATGAAAGAACTTTTTGTGGTTATTGCAGAAAGTATCATAAAATCTTTACCTAAATTACCCATACCTGGTTTACAAAACTTAAAAAATTTTCCAGCTCCCTGCAACACCTTTTTTCTCAAGCCCGTTACCGACCTTGAAATCATAGAAGCGGTAAAATCTCTAAAAGATTCAAACTGCCTAGATGCCCAAGATTAAAATAGTTCTATTATCAAGAAAACACTCGACATCATACTATACCCGTCAACCATGTTAGTAAATCTGATTTTTGAAACAGGCATATTTCCGGATTCTTTCAAGTTCTCCAAAGTGATCCCAATATTTAAAAAAGGAGATATTTCTTCCTTGGATAATTTCCGTCCTATTTCCATCATCTCAATTTTTAGTAAAATTGTTGAAATAATTTTAAAAAGACGCCTATGTTCCTATTTTGAAACAAATAATTCTTAAACTCCCAATATGGTTTCCGCAAAGAAAGATCCACCTCGCAAGCTGTTTTAGATATAGTTGAATATGCCATTAATGGCCTTGAAGATGGACTGCATACTGCCATTACACTTTTGATTTATCTAAGGCTTTTGACTGCGTGTCACACACGCTGTTACTTGAAAAATTACAATATTATGGGGTGACAGGAGTTTCGTTAACACTTATCAAATCGTACCTCACAAATAGATATCAAGCTGTTTCTTACAATAATACCATTTCTAGCTTCAAACCTGTAGTACATGGAGTGCCTCAAGGATCTATCCTTGGGCCTTTCATTTTTATCATCTACGTAAATGATTTCTGCAATTTAATGACGCCAAATAAAACAATTCTTTATGCTGATGATACCACCTTAATCTACAGTGGAAATAGTATCAACAAACTAACAGAAATATCGGAAGACATTGAAAATAAAGCTAATACTTGGTTTCTAATAAATAATTTGAAATTAAATACCAATAAGACACAACGTCTGCAATTCTCCACTGTAGGCCCCTCAAATGATAGCGTGAAATTGCTTGGCATAACACTTGACAATACTTTATCTTGGCATCAACATACAAATCAGCTTAGGAGCAAGTTATCCAGCACTATTTATGTTCTACGACAACTTCAAAATATTACCAGCTTCGATATATCAAAAATTACTCATTATTCGCTTTTTCATTCTCACATTGGTTATGGGATTGTTCTTTGGGGAAACTCACCTGGTTTTCTCAATATCTTTAGGTTACAAAAGCGAGCCATTCGAATATTGACAGATGTAAGTTTTCGGGAACCGTGTCAGCCAATTTTAAAAAAACTAGGTATCATGCCTGTACCAACGTTATTCATTTTTCATGTTTTGCTAGAAATCCACAGAATTGCGAGTACCTTACCTAAACGTTCTAATATTCATCAGTACCGTACGAGAAACGCTGAAAAGATCTGAACAAATCGATATCGCCTAGCTAAATCACAAAAAAAATTCTTTGGATTACAACTCACATAACTGTTTACCAGTCAAGCTGGTATCCTATCATAGTTTTAGAAGAGTTCTATGAGGACCGCTTTCTACATATAATTTATTTTATCAACTGCATTTGAACATTTTAAACTTTTTTGGTATTTTTTATTGTATGATATCTTTAATCAATTTTATATGTGTTTGAGTATTTTAACATATATATATATATATATATATATATATATATATATATATATATATATATATATATATATATATATATATATATATATATATATATATATATATATATATATATATATATATATATATATATATATTTGTTCGTTGCATATTGGTGAGCCCGGTATATGAACAGGGCGTTGGTCCACCCAGCACTTCCCGAATATATTTAGGTATATACTTTTCGGAATACTCTTCAGTGGTATGATTTTATTAATAGGCCCATCAGAGGGGTAGATTTTTTCTGAAAATAAAAATTTTACATATCCTTTAAACCTTTGTCAGCCCCATGCTGTTGGTCAGCCCATAGTTATACAAATCGCTATATGAAGAGCATCTTGGTCAGCCCTACAATGCTGCCACATCGAAGGGCTGACCAGGAACGCGATCCATTTCAGTGTATCATTGGATTTCATCGTGAGGGTATCAAGTGTTTTAAAAATCCTGGCAAATCCAGTTTTTCAGAGGTATACTATGTGTTAGTTTACCGGAAAAAATATATTAGGAAAAGAAAAAGATGCCGTTACTATTGACTATTTATGTTTCATATAGTTTCTGTATTATGTATGATTGATTACTTGTTTATTTTGTGGTAATTCATGATCACTTTAATGAAATGAATAAAAACACTTTTGTCTAAGTACCACTAGTTGATTTTATGTATACGACCAGTTTCGTGTTTGACCCCGCATTATCAAGTATTTTTTCAATATTTCAAATCAAATCAAAAATCTTTATTTCCGTAGACCTAGGGACGGCATGGAAAAAGTCACATAACTCAGTACAATTACAATGAGGTCACAATCATAAAACAACATAATTATATGATATATTACATAACATTCAGACCATAAAAGGGGTACAAAAATTAAAATTTTAAATTTCAAATCAGACTGAAAAAATTCATCAAGCAAATAAAATACCTTTTCACATAATACTTTCCGAACTTTTTGTTTAGAGAGCTTTACACTAGTTATTTTTTAATGGATATTGGGAGCTTGTTGTACAGTTTTTTTGACATGATATGAGGTCCATTAGTCACCTTGGCTAACTTATGACTAGGAATTGAAATGTTATAGTTTTTTCTCAGGATGAAGCCCGAAAGAAGACATGTATCATCTCTGTTCTAAAACTTGGAGCAATTTGATTTAACGCAGATTACGCAATTAAAAATATACATGCAAGTAACAGTTAATATATTCAACTTTGCAAATAGTGGTTTACAGGAATCGATTTTTTTTTAAAACAAATTGTTTCTAATATTTTTTTTCTGGAAAATTAATAAGACACTGATTCTATTGCAGTTGCCAAAACAAATAATACAGTAATTGAGGGCAGAGTAAATATATGCATAATAGTAACTTTTAAGAATTTCAATAGACACAAAATTACGCAGATTCCATATAACGAAACAATGTGTCGCTAATTTCTTCAGTATGAAATCAACATGATGATTCCAATTGAGTTGGGAATCAATAAAAACTCCTAAAAATTTTTTATAGTTTACCTGTTCAATATTTTTAATCTCAGACCTAACCAATATACTACAATCAGTTTCCTGAATTGTAAAGAAAATGGTGTTGGTTTTAAGATTATTTAGAATCAAGCCATTCTTAGAACAATAATTTTGCATGTTGAATACAGCATCATTTGCTCTTACTGACAATGTTTCACATTCCGAACCACTGACAGTAAAAGATGTGTCATCAGCAAATTGTATAGAGCACTGTGGATGATTAATTTTTGAAAGGTCATTAACAAATAAAATAAATAGTGTAGGCCCCAAAACACTGCCTTGGGGCACACCTGTAACAACGTTTCGAAATTCAGAGAAAAATGACCCAGTCTGAAGCCTAATTTTAACAACCTGTGTACGACCAGTTGAATAGGTTTCAATCCATTTCAGACTTGGACCACGAACGCCCATGCCAAACAGTTCATCAAGAAGAAGACCATGATGACTGATATCAAACGCTCGTGTCAAGTCGAAAGATTTTTCATCGTTGTCGAAGTTTGATAATACATGATTATGTAGAGAAAGAATGGCATCCTGGGTTGACAAGCCCACTTGAAACCCATATTGGTTGTAAGATACGATATTGTATTTATTTAAAAAGGACACAAGTTTTGATATGATTCTTCAAATATTTTCGAAAATGGAGATAGTAAAGCAATACCTCTGTAGTTCGACATTACATGCTTATCGCTTTTTTTATAGACTGGGACGACCATTGCTTGCTTAAGTCGGGAAGGAAAAATACCTTCAGAGAAAGATAAATTGATTAGATAAATCAGAGGTTCCATTATTTTCAAAGCAGCCTTCATTAAAACATTGCCTGGCAATTCATCAACCCCACTGGAATTTTTCGAACATGCGAATTTAATTATTTCCACGAGTTCAGTTTCATCTATTGGATAGAGGAAAAGACTCTCCGTTTTTACACAACGATTTTCAATGCCACCAGGTGCAGTATTTTTTACTAATGACTCCACTGAATCGACAAAATAACTACTAAATGCTTGAGATATACCGGGACCATCGTCAACAAGTACACCATCGCCAATGTCTTAGATGAATCGTTTATAAGAGTGTTTTTCCTGATGATAGACCAGGCAGCTTCAGATTTATGTTGAGCCTTGAGGAATTTATTATTAAAGTATTGACTTTTTGAGAGCACAATTTTTTGTCTATGATTTTTTAAGAGTTGCTTATATTGACCCAATAAATGTACATTGGTTTGGCTCTTGTTCAAATTATAAATATCTCTGAGTAATATACCTTCTTCAACGATATCCTTAGTAATCCATGTTTTGTGTCTACTTGAATTTTGATTTTGTTTAATTTTTTGAAACTGTTTAGGAAAGGATATATCAAAAGCTTGAAGAAAAACATCATGAAAATGGGAAAATTTAGTATCGAAGTCAAATTCAGTGAAGTATAGAAAATTGCACTTTTCATCCGATAATAAATTTATGTAATGGAGGATATTATGATCATCAAAATTTCTCTTCAAAAAATAATGGTATATATCAGCGGCGACGAAATTTATAGGTAAGGTAATACTTGGTAATGGGGTCAAACCCGAAAACGGTCATATAAATAAAATCAAATATAGGTAATTAGACAAAAGTGTTTTTATTCATTTCATTGAAGTTTCAGTATTCCTACGAAATCTGCAATTGTTTGACACGCGTTAACTATTTTGGCGCGAAACTCTTTGAGAACCGTTACGATCTTTGCAATGGTCCTAATGCTATTTTGTTAATTGGCTTGCCAATATTTTGGTATACTTAGAGAATAATTAGAGAATATATAGGTATATGACGATTACAAATAAATATCATAGAATCTACTTAATTTTAAGTAATTCACTGTTTTCCAATTCCTTACTCAAATGAAATATTATTTTCCTGTGTTTTCATTTTTAGTTCGAATGGATGTTCCAAATTTGGTATATCGATTTGATGTGAATGTGTGTAGAAAGTAGCAAGTATTAGAATAAATATGATACTTCACGGAAGCTCATCAATTTTTTTTTTATCAAATAGACGTTACAGTTTGTTCAGGACTGTTGTATTAAATATTCATTATGCATGTATTTCTTCAAGCATTACGATATCCATTTATCACTAGTGAATAATGAAATCATTACAGAAAAGCAAGTAGGCAAGTTCGTTGAATATGTCAATTCCATCCACCCGTCAATAAAATTTACCACTGAGAGGAAGGTAAATAATTCATTAAATTACCTTGACTCAACCATTACAAAAAATAACATGAATTTGCAATTTTCCACAAACTATCTTACACGGACAATATCATACATAATTCCTCTACGCACTCTTACCAGCATAAAGTTGCTGCATTCAATAATATTCTTCATAGACTATTGAACAATTTTCAGAGAGAGCTGAGTTTGATCAAACAAATCAAACAAAAACTACAAAAGCAAGCCATGGACCATATCTACCCAAATTCAAGGTGCGATAACGTCAGTTATAAGACATTGTCATTTTTGGCTGAACCAACCAATAATATTTTTTTGAAGAAAGACTGCGTAAACTTAGCTCACAGAAATAGTAATAGTCTGAATAATAGTGTAAGTGCATTTATTAAAAACAATACAGACAAAACTTCGATATCGGATAGATCAGGAGTATATCAGCTGAGTTGTGGCTCTTGCCCAAAACTGTATAATGGCCAAACAGGGAGATTATTTTCCAAAGAATTAAAAGCTTAGATGTAATTTTGTGAATAGAAAGACCAATTTCACATTTGCAAACCACCTTTTAGCAGAAGTACATGAGTTCAGTCATGAATATGACATGTTATATTTAGAAGAGAAGAGTTTGAAATTCAATCTTCTAAAATGTCAAGCAATCAATAGATTCAAGAATTCGGGTAACTAACTAAATGATCAATTAGAATTGAATAACCGTTACTGAATATTTTTCAAATGTGGGGACTGGGACATAAGCTCAGGTCATTTAATCCATTACAAACTCAAGTACTTGAAATGTAGGTACTTTAAATTTTAAAATTAGGTATACCAAGCATTAAATTTGTAAAATATAGTAGATAAAGATACGCCCGAAGAAGCCATTGTATGGCGAAACACGTGTCGCGTTTTTATAAAACTGTTTAGTGGAACATTTTTGGCTGTGAGTTTTAGAAAGTATTTTGAAGTGTTTTGTGTGAGAAACTTTGCCAAAAATCCGACAGATATAATTCAACGCGACAAAAGTTGTTTTCTGTTAGGAACTTGACAATAGAAATAATTATTTTATACGTTTTTGTGAGAGATTGTATCAATTAATATAAAAAGTCGTTCCCTTATACTTCAAGGTCCTTCTTCACAGTAAATTAGAAATCAACCCTGAAAAATCATCGTTGAATTCCTGATAAAATCGCTTATCCAATAGATGGCATATATGGGGTTATTTTGTTTGATATTTTGAAGAGGAGTGTGTACGCATCTTAGCGATACCTTATATTATTTCACAAAAATTAGGTGTTTCGGGAAATTTACATTACTGTCTTATATATGGAGATATTGAACGTGGTTCCTTTTGAAAAAAATTCCCTATATGCAATCAATTATTTATATTTTGAGCTATTTTGGAATCATCCGTATCTCTGAGTATAGGTTGGAAATGAGTCAAATCACTTTTCAGTATCGCCCTTCCATTTTTTATTTTTATCATTCATTTTTGGATCCATTTTCAACCCGTTTGATATCTTGATAGAGTTTTTCAACACACTGATCTCATTTCAGATCATCAGACACGCACAGTTTTGAAAACAATAAAACCTTCTCAAAAACAAACTTGGTCTAAGGAGCAAAACGAAATATTGTCAAAAAGTTTTTCGCTCCGAAAAAAAAAGAAGTGCTAGGCTTGAAATAGTTCTTGTTTGTATCTAAAATATAAGGAAAAGAAATATTCATCATTATTAAAAAATAGAAACTGGGCTGCAATCAAAGAATACGTTTACTGTTGTTATAGAAAGAAGAAATAATATTAATAATTTTCATTTGATATTTTTTTATCCATGTTGTAGTTTCATTTCATTAGAAATTATGTTATTTTTTCATACTACGTGTTTATTAGTTTACCGAACAATTTTTGTCAGCAGTTCTCAAATTGAAGAATAATACTCCATTCAAATAAATGTTTATTCAACCTGATCAATTTTTTTCTGTGCTGAAATATTCCAAGTCTTTTTTATTTTGATTGAAATGTCTGCTGCAGGTTATCATCGATGATGATATGACGTATTCATCGTCACGAACAGTCAACATGATGAAAAAACATTGGTTTAATCTCCACTTCATTATGTTCAACCTGAACAACATCATACCTCCAAAAACTGAAAGGGAGTTTTCGAAAAAACTATTGCTAAGAAAAAGAGAATTGAAACTTATTACTAATATCTGTTTCACAAATTATATCTTACCTTATGCTAGTCACTCAGAATTTCGTTTCGTCATAGAAAACATACTTAGTGCGATTTTTACCTAATTTTTGAACTAAATTATATATCAGAAATCCGTAGTGCTGCTGCGGATTTTTATATAGAATTTATTGAAACTGTAGACATTCTGGATATTCACTATTCATTTCTCAATAAATTCATTACCAGATCATTCATCACATTTTAGATTTTTCGTTTGTGAAAAAAATGTCATTTTTCATCTACTCATTTCTACTCAGTCACACTTCGATTATTTTTGTGCAGTCAGGTTTTCAAATCTACAATTTCAAAGTCAAATCCGAAGTTTCCTGCTTAATGTCTAAAATTGATTTACACAACGCGATTTCTGTTGAGGCGTCCATGCCAAATAATTAGAATTTGAAAATCTACATTTGAAAATACAAACAGGAAACGGTTTAAAATATGTCTGTCGCACCCCTACGAACGACAACCCTCAGAAGTATAAACTTGTACTAGCTATAGATTAACGAGGTCTTACATTTTAACGTGTTATTCCGAACACTATATTGATATTTTCAACTTATAACATATTCAAATTTTTGTATCTAAGATAGTGCAGAGGTTAAAATTGCTTCGACAAGCTAAATGGAATAACGCACTGTTAGTAATTATATTATTATTATCCTAACTAGAACGGAAACAGTACATTTCCGTACTCGACACCGTTATCCGAAAAACCTGATTTCGGGTAAGTAGTCAAATGTGGGAAAGTATGAGTTCAGATCAAGCATTTTTCTACAAGTGAATATGTTACGAAGCTCTGATAAAACTTTTATATGCGAAACAATTCCTGATCTAAATTGCTTGTATAGATATAGGGTGATGCACGCACACGAACGCTTGTACAAAAAACATACAAAACAGGAACTTTTTCATAAAATTCTACATCTCTCAAAAAATTTTCCATTTTTATTATCGAATTTCTGCACCACGACAATCTAGTTAGAATCATGAAATGCAAGTGCAGCGTTGCCCGATTGTGGGCTGACCAACATGCTATCCATTGAAAGTGTTCGTATAAACCTGGGCTCACAAAGACACTATTCACATCAGGTGTATACAATTACACAGCCACGCCTCCTGGCGAAGTTTTGTGAAAGTAGGTGGTGTATCAGCTATGTGTATATGGTGTAATGGTCGGCCCAACCGAAAATTTGCTAAACGTCATTTCACATGATAACATGTCCAAAAAACACTATATACAGTGGGAAACGTTGGTGAGCCCGAAACCGGGACGACCGACGTTTTCGAGGGCTGACCAGAGTTCACATCGTATATTCTACGGGCTGACAAATGACCGTTTACATATATATATATATATATATATATATATATATATATATATATATATATATATATATATATATATATATAAACTATTGGATAGTGGGGTATTGCAGCAAGTAAATGAGTACTCTTTTAAGTTAGTCCAAGCTTTCGGAAAATTTTATTTCCATCATCAGGGAAACTACAATAATATAAGTTTTAAGGTAAAATCAAAAATATTAATTGTTCATGACTTACATCTTATGTGAGGATGGTTACATTGATGTTAAAGAAAAAATGTTGATACATTGGAGAAGATGAAACTTGATACACAATTCTAAATGCTTGAGATTATTTTTTATAAAATATTGTTATTCGTCAGACCGTTATTCATACCATGCGTGCAGGATTCAAATGAACGAGTCTGAGAATAGAACGTTAAAATGCCAGAGTGACATCTGTCAATTGATAAAACTTATATGCTCTCACTAGGAGTACCAAGTGTACTCTAGTGTATAATGTAAAATTTATGTTTGGTAAAATTATTATGAAAGATTAAATTTAAAATATATTATACAATGGAATTGTTTAAATTGATATTGTTTTTGTAAAAGCTTTTATCTAGAGTCAATAAGTAGGAATAAATTTCACTCAAGTGATTAATGTCTGTTTTTTTATTCATACAATTGTTATTTTCAAAAATGTAAGACATTTCTAGAAAGGACCTCTTAACTGAGGTTGATTCAGTGGCTAATACTTTCATTGCGTTATAATTCATAAGGTGGTCCAAATTATTCACATGGTCTGCTAAAGAGCATCTTTCTGGATGTAATCTTCAGTCACTTTTGTGCGAAGTAATTCTAGCACCTAATGATCGTGAAGTTTGGCCAATATATATCCTGTCACATGATTGACAAGGAATACTATACACAACATTCACTTGGTTTATTAGAGGGACCTTGTCCTTGACTTTGCTATGGATTGATTTAATGGTAAGTACCGTTTTATTGGCTATTTTAATGTTAGGTAAATTTTGAAAAATCCTAGATAGTTTGGGAGTGATCTCCTTGATAAAAGGTAAGGATGTAAAAATGAATTGGGTTGGAGCATCACTAGTTATATTGTCATTGACAATATAACTAGTGGTTTTTGAAATTCGGTTACGGCGTTGTTGAGTTATTGCTTAAAATGTAAAGTCTTGAGAACGACTATTATTTTTTTAAATATCTCATACAATTATTCTTTTTGCATCAGATCACATGAAAATTAGTCAAAATTTTGGGTGTTCGAAGTAATGGTTTCAATTTTGAGTTGTGGAATTCAGTCAGGAATCATTTTGAATATGAAACAATTGCGAAATTGAAAGAGGTGTATTCGAAAACAAATCTTTAATTAATTAATAACAATGTAAATAATATAACTTGATAAATCATTTCATAAGAATGGTAGGTACCTAGAAATAAGTCATAAAAATTGTTCAAAGTGATGCCCATTAGATATTATACAGGCTTCGAAACGTCGAATCACTTCTCTCGTACAAGTCGCTCTTATAATATCAGGCGTAATATCACTGCACGCTAGTCGAATTTTCATTTTCAGATCATCCACATTCAAAGGGGGAGTAGTGAAAACAATATCTTTTAAATAACCCCATAGGAAAAAATCAAGCGGTGATAATTCTGGGGAACAAGCCGGCCACCGAATTGGACCCTTATTACCAATCCATCTATTTGGGTACGTTCTATCCAGATATTCAGTAACAACCTGTGAATTGTGAGGAGGAGCACCATCTTGTTGCCACCAAATTCCTTGTCGTTCTGCTATGGGAATATCTTCCATCAACTGGATCAAATCATTTTCTAGAAAATGTAAATATCGCAATCCATTGAGATTTTCATTGAAAAAGTAAGGTCCTATGATGCGGCCATTGAACAATCCACACCATACATTAATACCCCAAGTAGTTTGAAAATTACTTTCGCGGACCCAGTGGGGATTTTCTTGAGACCAATAGTGAGTGTTATGTCGATTCACAACTCCATTATTGTGGAATCGCGATTCATCGCTCCACAAACTTTGACTGAATATGTTAGGACTTTCATGCAGTATTACCTGAATACAAGCAATGAATTCAAGTCGTCGTTCAAAGTCCGTGAATTCAAACCTTGTACCAACTGAATTTTGAATGGGTGGTATTTATTTTCTTTCAGAATTCTCTGTACATTAGATTTACTCACACCGACTTCTTCTGCAAGAGTACGGATAGAAACATGTGGATGAATAATAATATAAGCCAACACATTGATCTCTAAATCTTCAGTTCTAACAGATCTCGTATGATGACGATGCTTTATAGTAGAAGGAAATGACCCAGTTCGCAATTTTTCTACTACTCTCGAAAAAGTCATTCGTGACGGAATGGGTCTGTCTGGAAAACGTTCTTGGTATAGACGTTGTGCTTGACGGCAGTTTTTCTGACATTCCCCAAAAATTAATAACATATCAATGCAATCACTTGGACTAAACGCGAAAGGCATACTGGAGTTTTCGCACAAAGAACACAGTTACTGTTTTGCAAAGAATCACTGAATCGAATTGACAAGTAGATACAATTCAACAACATTTGTTACTATGGCATCAACAAGCATAAGTTACTTGATAAAATTGTGCAATATGAAGCAATTCACCCTCAAGTCAGTCACATTCTCAAGAATTTCAATATTATATTCAACTGATATCGATATCGTATTGTAGAGGTGAGAATAATGGTTTGTATTCAGTAGTAGTCTAGTTCAATTTAATGAAAGATATAGACTGGATTCGTGTACGAGTAAATAAGTTTTTTTGAAACTTTATATTTAAGGAAAAGTGCAATAACTCAACAACGCCGTAACCGAATTTCAAAAACCAAACATGAAATGATATCAGAATTTAACGTAGCATCTGAATATGTAATGATATACAGGGCGTTCTATTTTAAAAAATGGAATTTTGGTCTGTAGCACCTACACCAAACACCCTGTATATTTAAAAATTATATCAAAATATAGCTCTCATGAACTCCTTAAAAAAGAAAAATATCAGATTTTATTTGAAAACAATAAATTGCTAAAGAGAACGATCGAACTGCTTGAAGAAAAAATCAAACAAAAACCATGTGAATCTCTGTTAAACGAAGTTGACTTCTAAAGAAGAAAAAAACACAACCTACAACAGTCATAAATAATCTAGACAATCCCAAACAAATTGAACCGGCAGTGGCTATTAATCCAACATTGGAATCTCCGCGGGAACTAATATCTCCGCAACATGTCAAGACGGCATTAACACAAGCCCAAAACTACACAACAATGAATAGGATTGAACACTTGGGTCAAACTTCCAGCGAAGAACATGTACACAAGGATGAAGGTTTGTCTAAGGTGGCGCACAAGAGAAAGAGAAAATTCCTGGTAGGAAATACAGAATCGAGTACAATAGAGACTATCCCAAGAAAGGCCTACCTACATGTCACTAGGTTAAAAGCCGGAACTAAACTGGATGACCTTATGATGTTTCTGAATAGTAAACTACCGGGAGTTAAGTGTGAGGTACACCTTTCTAGGAAACCTTAATTGTATTCCTCCATGAAGATCATCATCGATCGAGAATTACTTAATGAGGCATGGAAATTTGAAACGTGGTCAAATGAATCCATGATATCGTTTTTTTCGATGAAGAGGAGGCCAGCAGAAGTGATGGATCCTCACATTCAGGAATCTTAAATAGCTTTACGAGACAGGCGGAGGATTATACACTCCCAAATCAAGTGCCTATCACCGAATCTCAAGGGGAAGACTACTCTATTTTGCACTTCAATATATAAGGTTTGTCAGACAAAAATAAACTTCTACAGCTCACAGTGATGGAGCACAATACAGACATACTCTGTTTGTCTGAGCATTGGCTGAAAGAAGATGAAATGAAAATGACATATATTGATACCTTTAAATTAGTTTCTTTCTATTCAAGAACGAAATTTAAAAATGGTGGGGTGTGCATTTATGCTAAAAATAATGTTAACATTAAAAGTATAAGTTTTAAGTCATGTATAGAAATAGATTTTGAGGCTATGGCTATGGTAAATTATCTAACAATGTATATAATTACGGTATACAGATTACCGACAGGTGATGTCAAGAAGTTCATCCAGTGTCTTGAGCAACTGCTCCATAAAATCTACAATGTGAGAAACCACTATGTTTTATGTGGAGATGTAAATATAAATTTCTTAAAAAAATCATCGGACAAAAAAAAACTCGTAAACTTACTAGTGTAAAAGTGACATATGTGTTTTGTACTCCACACTGGTTTCCGTTATTTTGTCAAGGAGATGGAGGATGAACAAACAGAAGATTTTAGTTGCATCTTAAACAATATTATCCTTGGTGAAATTTCGGATAGGCTGCATCTCCAATTCAGTTCGTTTATTACCTTTTTTGCTTTAAAAAATATGTAAGGTTCGTCAATACACAATTTGATGAGAATAGTTTATCTATCCAATTATGCAATGAAGACAATATTCATAAATAAAATTAAGTTACAAGTTACAAGGTGTCCCTGGAATTCCTCTCGAGAAATATTACCAGCACTTCAAATAACTTTTGTTCCTGAAATCTGTCGTTACCAAAAGTTACGGTTCAGGTGAATATTCAAAATCAACGAAATTTTGGTAATTGACTAAACGAATGAATTGCTTTGATAAGCTTTCATGCAGCAGTCAGTTGTTCTGCTACAAAGTCAAGAACGGACTACCCCCGATGGTCCACACCCCAAAACTTTGAAATGAAAGATATTTGTGAATTCTTAAGAGGCAATGGTTTATACGCTTCGAGAACGGATTGAAATAGTTCAATAAAAATCATCCAGGAAGACACAAAAACGTTTCGGAATTAATGAACAAATTTATGGGAACTGGAACTGTTGAATATAAAAAGCATAGCCGTTCGGGAGTACTGCACGTTTTAGAGCACACCTTCCTAAATTTGATCACTCACCATGTAATTGTCTCCGTATTTGTTGGTTAACATGTGTGCCGCTTGCTGTTGTCCTTGTCTATAGGAATAAGGTGTGGTCGTCGGTGGAAACCATAGGGATATGATCCTCTCTGTGACGTAACTAAGATCCATACCCCCGGAAATATTCGAGCTTCCTCCACGAGTCGACCTCGGCTGGCTTGTGAGTGCTTCGCCGAAACCATTATAAGACGTCGATCGAAGCATCTGAAAGTAAAAAAGGAATTATCTTTTCAGCTCCTAAATTTTTCACTTGGGAATCGAAAATGTATATTTTTTTAACTGACTGACTGACAAGAACAATAGAAAGTATTTCGTTCCAGGGTTGGATTATGAGAAGCTTTATGATGAATCCGTCTTATTTTTTTAACTCTCGTGAAACCCGGGGAATTTTGCCTGTTGAGTTATTTGTTATGATGACCTAAACACTTCATTGTTTTACTAACACCCAACAAATGTTCCGCTAAACAATAGCTTCTTCAAGCGTGTCAATACTGAGTAAATCAACTTATTCAATAATAATGATAATAATAGGTTCCTGGCACGAGGTGCAGGGCCTGTCGCTACACAGTAAAAATAAAAATCTCAAAGTGAAGAACATTATCTCGATTTAAAGAAATCTTGCTCTCCTATATTCATGAATAAATATTTTTTTAAACTGAGAAACATATTCTCTCAAGTTGAATTTGAATCATTATTTCAAATGGACTGAATAAACGCTTCTTTTAAGTAAAAAAAAATATTCCACCAAGATTGTGCATACATTTCGATAGAAATAATCACATTAGCTCAAGAGAAGTAAGTATGCATTCTTCAGTCTGAGCAAAATCAATCTCGAAGCAAAACTGTTTTGGGTTTTGAAAGAATGATATGTTTACTTGGAACATTATTTAAATGTCTCCGTATGAATCAAATAAACTCATTTACTTTATCAAAGATGAACTTATGCTTCTGTTTATAAACTCTCCCCCTCATTTGGATGTATTTAGTTACTTGAATCCAAAGTATCTCATCTGTAATATGAACAGCTATGAGTGGTAAGGAAATGAACTAAATAATACATTACATATTATGATTGGTTTATTTGAAGCAATTGCAAATCATAAATATTATCCTGAAAAAGCATGTGATAAAAAACAGAACGTAATAGAGAACTAAATTTTCTTTGCTAATCTTTGCTTAAATATCATATTCCAACCGCACACTTTTGAGAGATCATACATTTATACAAATAACATAAATAAATATTCAATAAGAAAACATATAAAAAAGGGACATATTCTTGACAAATTGCTAATTAACAAATAAAATGAAATCGAAGCCTATAAACATCATTACAACTCAGACAAGAAAATGAATTAATTCATTAGTAATTTTACACAAATGAAGTTTTCGAAACTAGATGCCATTCTGGTAAATAACATTAAAAAAATCACTGTCGTCTATCAAGTTCTGCATCCTGCTTTTGTTTGCCCACAATTGCCGGAACATCACTTGGATTCTGAAACGAAAGAAGAAATCAGCACATCATTCTTAGCCAGTATTTCAAATTTATAGAAAGGTAAAAATATGAAAACAGCAGCCACTTAATCAGAAAAATATATTTTTTTTTCAATAAAACACTGTTTAAGTGGGTTTATTTCGTTAACCAGCCCAATTGTTGTTCGCATGCGACTGACAACCCTCAAAATTTTAAACTTGTCTGAGGTTTTATTATTCAACATACGATTCCTAGCAAGTTAAAAGGTGCTTAAAAGTGCTTAAACATTATTTGATCAGAAATAAATAATCAATTCAAAAGACGTACCTCAAATCCCTTCGAAGTAGACAGAAGTCTATACAGAAAAATTGCCTTTCAAAATAATAATTTTCAATAATAGGAATTCAAAGTGTCGTGTGAGTATTATTAGAGGATCAATGAAAAATATAAAATGTTTCATTGAGAAAATGTAACTCATGATCATACAAACATACTTAAAAGAATATGATTCGCTATTTAAATAACAGAATTCACTGTTTTCACGTTTTTGGAAATGCATATTTCATCTCTAGTGAGTTTGGTAATATTTCTACCAATTTTTTACATTCCTAAAGAAAATCTATCAAATAATTTCAAACTGGGTAGGGTATATTCAATTTATTCCCAATGAATAACATAAAAATATTTCTGAAGTGATTACAGAAAGCAAAGACGTTTCGGAATTCAACAAATATTCACATGTTGAAATCAGAAAGTGGCTGTCACACATAGAAGTTTTTTATACCAACTGGTGCCTATTTTGGTATTTTTTGTATTATAATTTATTGTCGAAACTAGAAGTACCTCTATCTTTCAATGAAAAATGAAATCGGTCTAAGAGGAAATCAAATTTCATTTAGAGAAAATGCTCTTATTTGAAATAAGATAAAATGTATGTTCAAAACAAGAGATTGGCAAATTTGAATCAACAATATACACTTGCAGAGCTCGGCAAATGTAATAATGCATGTGTGAAAAATTACGGAGCATTGTTATAATTTTCGCAAAATGAAGGCAAAATTAAGAGTTGCCGTCAAAGTTTACAACTTTTTCTTCGGTACTACGTATACAACGTGGTACTTACGGATATAGCGGAGTTTTATCCAATTATAATACTTACCCATGAAAATATCTTTCAACTGTGAAAGACCCCAGTCTTGTAATATCTGTTCCATTATGGTAGATACAAAATAATCGTACAAAGAAATTGCACGGCCTACAGACACATAAAACACTTCCTTCTCAAAATCGCAACACACCAACATCACTTTCCAATACATACTGGCGCGTACGCGATGCTCACAACAGAATTCCCCGCTCCCTTCTCACTTGAGAGGGTCAGGGAAAGAGACCAGAGCACCACAGGTTTTTTAAAACTGAAATGTTAGTCTAGTTCACATGTTAGTCTAGTTCACATGTACTTTTTTCTTGTAACATTTTTCAGCCTTGTCCAAAAATTACGACCAAGGTGTCATTCGTATTTTTGGGAAAGATCCAAAACGCGCCGATAAAAATTACAAAAGTTATAAACAATTAAGTGAAAAAAAATGGGGCTTTAGTTTTTTCTTAATATCTCGGAAAATTTTCAAAATGTTGGAAATTTGAAAAAAGATTTGAAAAGATCAATGAATTTGCGTAAAAAAGTCCCGACTCCCGAAACTATATCTCGATTATTTATAATTTTTACAGAGCCCTGAAAATAGAGCCAAAAGCGGGTAGTCTGGCTTCCGCGCGCCTTTCGTCACTCTGATATAAAAACAAAAAATAAATATTTAAACATATTAAATGTTAATATAAAGGAATGAAGAAATTCATGTAATGTTGGGATACATCAATAAACAATAACCCGCAGTCAAAAAATGTTTATCCCAATTTAAACGTTAATTATAAATTTGTTAATTAATTACTTTTTCTGAATTGAAAGTTAATATAAAAATCCCTATAATTATTAAACTAAAACCCTGACATTTTTTTCCTTTGATGAAGTTATCCTTAATAGGCAAAAAAGTAGATTACTGTTGCCCAAATTCAAAAAATTGTTATTTTCTATTTTTCTATTGACAATTGAAAATTATAATTTTATAAAAAATAAATTACAATTTTTTTTTTCTAATTTTCCATTGTTTCATTGTCTCATGGCTGAAAACTAATTAATAATATATTTTTTTAATTTTTCACAGCTATTGTTAATGAATTTATTATAAACAAATACATTATTTATGAGCAATTCGAAAAAATTTTTTTGCATTATGTTAATGGGAAAAAATCATGATTTTTAGTAAAGAAATTATTTCTTAAAAAAATTTCTTTGTTGCTAAAAAATGAGTTTGTTAATTAACAATCGTTTTTTGCAACTAAATATTGAAATTAAGGAACAATCATATTATTCTATTGTTCTTGAAGGTTTTGAAAAAACTTTTTTTATTCTTTTTTTAATTGTTCATTTAAAAATAAATTTGTTATAAACAATTAAAAAAATATTTAAAAAAAAAATTTTTTCAAACCTTTCCTCAAACTTTCTAGGCAAAAAATACGAATCGAATGACACCTTGGTCGTAATTTTTGGACAGGACTGAAAAATGTCACCAAAAAAGAGCTAAATCGAGTACATGTGAACCAGACTAATGTGTTCAGATCAAGTTGATATTGCTCTCCATTTGAAACAGTATTTTTCCCTTCAAATAGGTGGTGGATTATGAGATGATATTATATTTTCTTGATTCAAAATAGTTCATCTTCGCAATTATATAATCAAACGAACTATGTCGTTGAAAGGCCAAGAAATTTGATTTCTTTGTTGAAAAAAGTGTGATTTACTGGGGGAGCATGGCGATGTTGGCATAAAGCAATAGTTTTTTCAATAGAGATAAAAATTTCAAACCTATGATGTTCTTTTAAAGAAATACTTTATACTGTGTAGGCGCCCGTGACCCTAATGCACTTGCTGTCAGCATGTCCAGCATATGCGGTCTCGGCCTATATCCATCGTCATAACGCGGCCCTAGGAGTATTAAATTACTATCTACGGCACTCTTAGGGTATTGACGAGACACCGGTGCTGCCCTACGCTCCGGGGGATATTGAATTCGTTGTGGGAAACGAGAAGTGCCGAATTTATTAAGACTATTCGTTCCCCACCCTCAGGCTCATACGAGCTAATGAGTCTGATGTAGTCCTTCTTGACCAGAGAAAGACGATATTTGTCGAGGAGTTTTCAGCTCCTGGCGAGACGAATATCGCCCGAAAAGAGAAGAAAAAACAGATAAATTATCGACATTTTCCCTTCGAACTCCGCAGACTCTATTTAGATCACTCTGTCGAAATGGTTGTTCTAATTATTGGAGTCCTTGGTGGAATAATGCCCTCTCTACTCTCTACGAATCTTAAAATCATACCGGTCTGCCGCACTGAGGCAGAAATCTTAGCTGCACTTAGCTTGCTCAGGGAACATGATTCTCGGACCCAATGATCATTTACCTCACGGTGTGGAGAGTGGTCATTGGTTGATAATGCTGGCGCGCCGTCTCGAATGTATTGGGGCTTTGGGGGATAGGGCCTGACCAGCGCATACTTCGGTAAAAAAAATAATTTCATACACTAAACAGATTGCTGTACAGATTACAAAATATAAATACATTTAAAATAAGTAGTAGGTGAGAATGTATCATATTTCCCTCCAACCGATATCCTAGAGTTTTTGAAGTCCACTAGATACTCGTTACGACGAATTCTTGGGGTTTTTGTTGACTACTCTTCCTGAGCAGCAAAATAGCAGAATCAATACTCCTGACCGCTCTGGATCGAATCATTCTGTACAATTTATCTCGTCGTGTGTTTGTAGCTCTTTTGCTAGAAAGATCCTCACTAGTTTACTTTGTAGTACATGTTCAAGAGGTAGCAAAAACGTAAGTGACTTTGTGAAACTTCAACTAGCGTTTGGAGCCTCTGGAGGCACGCTAAATTCTATTTTGTGAAAGAGAGGACATTGGCAGAACAAGATCTTCAGATAATGTGGTGCTGCAGGTTCTTTCGGGTTTTCCTGCAGCTGCAGCTGGAATCAATCAAGTCGCCCCGGAGCACAAATTACTTTTTGTTGTTGTTTCATTATTTGTATCACTTTCAATAAAATTATAACAGAAGAAGTAATAGGTATATGAAAATTATAACAAGGTTTCAATACAGTAATATAATGAAAAAGCAATAAGAAATGAGAATTTTATCTGCGGAATATATATTAGGTGAAAACTATCAAGAGATATACATACATATGAGGGAATGAATATTTCGAATTGAATTTCGAAATATTAATCACTCCCAACTACCTACAAAGTAAGATGTGGTAAATTTCTATCACCAAACAACTACTTCCCCGGCTAATACCACACTAGTTAACAATTTCTCTCAGACGAAGGTTTCATATTATGTAGCGAAGTCGTGTTGAAATTAATCAAGTTCCAGACGCTTTGCTGTCTGGGTAGGGTCTTTCCTGTACTGACGGAAGGTCATACTCGAAACTGAGGTCTGCAGGTGACCTACTTGAATAATTTAAGAATGGTCCTGCTGCTGAATAAACGAGAAAAATCTGCGAGACTATCCTCAGTGAGGAATCTTGCATAAATGTCTGTCGGATATAATTCAATATTCAGCGTGGTATTAGCCGGGAAAGTAGTTGTTTTTCGACAGACATTTACCACACCCTACTGTGTAGGTAGTTTGGGGAGATCAACGTTTCGAAATTCAATTCGAAATATTTCCTTGAAAATAATTCAGTTTTGTCCCGATAACTTTCTCTATAGTGTGAAATAAAAAAAATGATCAACAGTTTCATGGGATTTTTTCCCATCTATTAGTCACTGCAAATCTTTCGACAACAAAAAAAGGCCCTGAGAATAATTTTAAATTGTAATAGCAGAGAACATTCTCGTCC
Source organism: Leptinotarsa decemlineata (assembly GCF_025532065.1). Lineage (NCBI taxonomy): Eukaryota > Metazoa > Arthropoda > Insecta > Coleoptera > Chrysomelidae > Leptinotarsa > Leptinotarsa decemlineata. The sequence continues at coordinate 548,448 of NW_027412572.1, read as the reverse complement.
TTTATTTGTTCGCCTCAAAATTTCATCGCTACCTTCCTTTTACATATATGAGACTCTCACAGAAATACATAGACAAACAAGAAATTTCGTAACACAATCCCAAGTACATTCCTATGATACAGATTATATCAGAACTCCCAGGTACAGGCTTACCGTCTCCCAAAGAAATTCACCAGACTATCATGTGTATAATATATTACCATCTGATATCAAGTCACTCAATATAATTTCCTTTCAAAAAACGATAAAGAGATTTCTTTTGCAGCACTGCTTCTATTCAGTGGTTAAGTTTAAAGAATATATGCAACATCCAGAAGTGCCTCTTTGAACACTCCTTTTAGATCCCATTCTTTCGATTCTGTTTTCTCAGAAGTGCTCTGATAAATATCATAACTATTTCATTTTTTATATCAGAATGATCATAAATATACTCAACGTGGCAATCTTTATTTGTCGCTAATATGTCCTTCTAGATATTTTTAATATATCTTTATGTATTTTTAATCTTACTGACTTGCTATAAATGTACTTTTCCATTCCATTCCATTCCATTCCATTCCATTCCATTCCATTCCATTCCATTCCATTCCATTCCATGCCATTCTATTCTATTCTATTCTATTCTATTCTATTCTATTCTATTCTATTCTATTCTATTCTATTCTATTCTATTCTATTCTATTCTATTCTATTCTATTCTATTCTATTCTATTCTATTCTATTCTATTCTATTCTATTCTATTCTATTCTATTCTATTCTATTCTATTCTATTCTATTCTATTCTATTCTATTCTATTCTATTCTATTCTATTCTATTCTATTCTATTCTATTCTATTCTATTCTATTCTATTCTATTCTATTCTGTTTTATTCTATAATGAGTAATTTCTGAATGAAACCAACCCAATATCATCGATATCAATTTCCCTACTAGAATTTTTGATGAATAAACCTGTTTTATACTGCAAATACTTATATGATATTGTGATGAAGTGTAGTACTCAATAAACAATGCCTCCTAAAATATTATATCACTCAATCTTTTGGAACTTCTGTTCATGCTTGCTAATTCATAAAAACTCGATACATCTTATATATCACGTTTTGACAGAAAAGCCATCATTACTCTCGAAGTATGCTGAATTAAGACCCTCATTACCAAAATTCGGGTTACAAGAGCTATGATTAAGACAAAACTCTGAAACAATGGGTGGTCTCGAACTGACATGCTGGTACCAATTAGCATACATTAAAGAACGCTCAACTTAATGGTTTCCACGTTACGGGCAAAACGCTCCATTTGTCTGAAAAGCGACAGGCCAAACACGACACTGAAAGTGGGATGTAAATGAGAATTTTGTTCGGCATTTTGTGAGACTATTTTTTCCAAGGTCTGGCGTTTAATAACAAGAGTCATGGCTGATTTATTTGAGTACATATAACTTTAAGATTATATATTGTGACCAGTGTGAAACAGTGGTGAAACTAAGAGGCCATTGAATGTTCGCATTGCCGAGCACAAGAAACACACACAGCGAAGGGAAACCAGCAAATCAGGAATAGCAGCCCATGTTTGGACCCATCAACACAACATCGAGTGGTCCCAAGCTGAGATCTTGCACAGAGAGGAACATTGGTTTAGGAGAAAATTCAAGGAAGCCGCATACATGTTGTCCAACCAGCCAAGCCAGCGTAGAAATACGCAACATATGGAAAGTCATCATCAAGTGAAAAATGGCCAACTCCCGCCAAACGGTCATCTCCCACGGAACCAGTGAAGCGGAAAATGAAAAGCGGGGATAAGTGAAAGTACTCGATCGACCTATAAATAGTCATCTCTCGAAGGAATCAGTCCAGTCATTACCAGAAGACGATTGTAGATACTAACAATCGAAACGTCGTGAACTAACGTGACTTGGAATCTTCCCACTTTTTATTTTTATTTTCTTTTTTCATTTCTTTATTTTTATTTATTCAATTGTTCTAGTTTTACTTGTATTTTATTTCACTATTATTTCATTTCAGGTTTATTTTGCTTGATATAATTGTTATTTTCAGCTATTCATTTATAATTCTTCTTTTTTAGTTGTTTCAGGGATTTCAAATCATTTCATATAGTAGACAACGGAAGTCCGAACTAGTGAAATTCATCATGAAACATTGTCAATCAACTTCAAACCAATATAGGATTTTCCGCACTCACAGGGTATCCGGTAAATGCAATTCTTGGAATCGCAGTCCGCGTTTGGTGGCTTGGTTTTCGTGAGGCTGCTACGGATAGTTTTACCGGATCTGAAGCAGGTTCTGATGTTGTACTTGGAACCAATTCTTCTTATCCTCTCCGATAACCAGCAATTCAGGAATAGCAGCCCATGTTTGGTCCCATCAACACAACATCGAGTGGTCCCAAGATTAGATCTTGCACAGAGAGGAACATTGGTTTAGGAGAAAATTCAAGGAAGCCGCATACATGTTGTCCAACAACGTATTCAGCCAAGACAGCGTAGAAATGCGCAACATATGGAAACCCATCATCAAGGGAAAAATGGCCAACTCCCGCCAAACGGTCATCTCCCACGGAACCAGTGAGAGATGACCGACCGATGAACGACTGCGTCGGATTCTCCTGCACACTTTTTAGACAGCGGAAATGTTTTTGGTAGATCTTGCGTTTCGTAAACGTACGCCCATAGTGGGCGGATATAGCATAAAACAACATCAAATCACCATGGACGGACATAACATTCAACAAAATATGCAAATAATAGAATTGTTTTATCAAAATAGATGTTTTTTTCGGTCAACGTACCGCGTCAGCTGACTGAGCGTCAGCTTCCATGCAGTTTTGATGGTGTAAAACGGATTAAGAAGTTCGAAAATTGGGTGCCTCATGATTTGAACGTTCCACAGAAATTTTCACGTTTCGATTCTCTACAACAGGAGACATCCAGGGCAATGGTTGGATACCGATACCGACCAAGGCATTTCCCAAAGTTGAAAACCCACCAAATAAGACCATGGTTACTGTATGCTCCAATTCAAGAGACTTTGTAGGTCTTGTCGTTTCTGAGATAGCAATAGTGAGACCAGCTGAAAATATAGCCTGTTTAGGTTATTTTCAAGGTAAGTTATGACTCATGAAAACTGTGAATGAAGAGTAAAGTGGTTCATACGACATGGACATCTGATGAATATTGTGGCAGTTTGATTTATATTCGTCACTTTACATGAGTAGGTCAAAGAGGCATACTGAAGTGTATAACACACCACATCAATGGGGTGTATTATATCTGCCATAAATTTTCAAATGAATATATGAAAAATCATGAGAGATTAAGATAGAGTTTTTTATGTTAATAAAAAAATCATTCTACTTTTTTTCGATTTTACCATTGGTATTATACAGTGATTACTCAAAAATGTATATTTATTTAAAAACTTTTTCGTGTTCACATGTTTCATCATCCAACCAAGTCTAGACTCAGGGCAGGTAGATTAATTGTTTGTTGTTAAAAAATTTGCAAATTTCATTTGTCACGTTATTTGTCAAAGACTATTTTTCTCCATGCAAATCGAAGAAAAGTTGACTTTTATTATATGGAGTTCTCCAAATGAAAGATAATAGTTAAAATTGACAGATATTGATGGATGTCCTTAGTATTAAAATCACTACAAGCAATTTAGAGCTGATAGAAAAAGCCAGTAGTCGGTTAACTGATTTTATGAAAATCTTACATTTGATGGAGTTACTGAAAAAATAATCCTACGATTTCAATCTGACTCTGATCTAAACTTTTGAGTCTTTTAAAACAAACGGCGAGTCGATTACAATTTTTATCAGTGATATTCGAATAAAATAATTGAACATCAGTTTTACTTGATGAAGGAATTTTGTGATATTTCAAACATCAAAAAAATATTTATCAATTCACCGATGAAAATATTCTAAGTCAGAAAATTCGGAAAGACTCACCAACTTGAGGAAAAGTTCAGTCCCATGATATCTGGAAAAGTACACTTCCAATTTGTCTCTAAGATTTTGTTTATGAAGTTCTTTCCGCATTATTATGTCTATTGAAATCAAGTCTCTTGCAACGCAGTTATGTGTATGATGGGAATCTATATATGGAATCGTTCTTGCTGTTTTTACAGTTCGTTTATCTTGTCCTTTGTTGCCCCGTTGGATGCTTCATATCAAGTTAAATGACATTGATCATGAGTGGAGACAGTGGGTTTTGAAATTTGAAAACTTAAATTTTGAAAACGTCGTGATTATTGTCAAATTAATCCATCGAAATAGCCTTGAGAAGAAGTATCGGTTGAATATGCTACTCAATACGCTTTTTTGTCCAGTCATTTTAGGTCGATTTAGGCCTGTATTTCGGAAAGTTGACACACCCAGCTGTAAATTTGTAAAAACTTTGTATTTTGGCATCATAGAAGTATGCTTGAAATTCACATATGATTCGACGGCCGCAACTTCAAAAATTGGGGGTGAAATGTCAAAAAAAACCGACTTTTTTCATATTTTTTGCCAAAATCTCGTTTCCAATGGGTTTTATGCTAATTGTATTCATTATCAATATTGTAGAGAATTAAATTCTCAAAAACTTTTGTTTCAAACATTTTTCATACGTTGAAACGTTTTTGAGATAGAGGGCAGCGTGAGCGCAAATTAAATATTATTTGAAATCAACTGGTTGTCCCGATCGAAATCAGCTCATTTCCTTTTTCCTAGGCAAACCCCCTGAAATGACTGGACTATTTACTTATTTGATAAAGTAAAGGATTTTTAGCTTCAGGTTAAAAAAAGTCTGAAATTTGCGAAGCTTGATTATATTACGAATGAAAAGTGGTTACACAGACCTTTTTTTTATCATGTGGTAACATTGCTATATTCTAAACCGTAACAGCCCAACCAGCAAAGTTGTTTTATAATTCCATGGTGTTGCAACAGTTTTATTTTATTAGTATTTTATAATTACTTCCAAAATGTTAATTGATTATATTATAGATGATAGGTGAACACAATACAGTTGTAGGCAATAAAAGTATTTTATAAATTTGTCATAGAAACGTTCATGAAATAAAATTAAAAAACCATTATAAAATAGTCAGGAAATTATCACAGAAACGTTTTTGCAACTAAGTTATAAAACCTCTTTTCCTATAGAAGTGAATTGTTATGTAGCAGTTTTATAACACTTCTGCGAGATTTTTATGATAGTTATAAAACTATTTCAAGCTTATTTTATAACTGTTTCCTGTAGCTTTAATGAAATTATTTTATTAGAATGCCTTCAGATACTATTTTATTTTCATTACCATATTGTCACTTCAATGATAATTTCCCAATTATTTTATAGTATGGTATATTAACTACAATTCAAAAACACTAATATAACTGTTATAAAATCAAATTGTTTTTGCTAATATATATTTGCTGCCACCAAGAATAAAATGCAGTTCGAGGTGCTTCAAATAGACGAAGAAATGACTTGGTAATCCATAAAAAAACTTTCTGTCGGGATGTTTAACCAAAACATCCCGACAGATAATATTTATCCAAACTGTATGTGAGAAATTCTTCATTTATACAAGCACTTTTATAGAAACCTACAGCTTTAAAAGTAGTCCGACTCTGCCGCAATACCATCATTCCACAACTAAGTGTTTCTTAACAGTTTTATAGGGGTAACAAAGTAGCGAAAATACGTTGAAATACTTGCTACTGATACTAATTTATTTTATAGAACGACGCCATTTTAAATGATAGCAATCCGGGATACTGAAATTAGATGAGTTGAAAATATGAAATACCGCACATAAAGCGATATTTAGAGCTGAAAAGTACATAAATATTATAACATTATATTATTTAGAATGAAGTGAGTTAAGTTTGTGACTAGAAAATTAATACGTCGACAGAGTGAATTTTTGTATAATTAATAATTTTACCGAAAACATTTATAAATGAGTGGCGCGCTTGAATTTTGCTAATAATAGGCTATACCGGGTGTCCCACATTTTATGTGACAGGCAATATCTGGTTTGTTGAAGGAGATACACGAAAATGTTTCATACAAAAGTTTAAGGAGTTCATGAGAGCTATATTTTGATATAATTTTTAAACATACAGGGTGTTTGGTGTAGGTGCTACATACCAAAATTACATTTTTTAAAATAGAATGCCCTGTATATCATTACATATTCAGATGCTACGTTGAATTCTGATATCATTTCATTTTTGGTTTTTGAAATTCGGTTACGGCGTTGTTGAGTTATTGCTTAAAATGTAAAGTCTTGAGAACGACTATTATCAAAAATATCTCATACAATTATTCTCTCTGCATCAGATCACATGAAAATTAGTCAAAATTTTGGGTGTTCGAAGTAATGGTTTCCATTTTGAGTTGTGGAATTCAGTCAGGAATCATTTTGAATATGAAACAATTGCGAAATTGAAAGAGGTGTATTCGAAAACAAATCTTTAATTAATAACATTGTGAATAATATAACTTGATAAATCATTTCATAAGAATGGTAGGTACCTAGAAATAAGTCATAAAAATTGTTCAAAGTGATGCCCATTAGATATTATACAGGCTTCGAAACGTCGAATCACTTCTCTCGTACAAGTCGCTCTTATAATATCAGGCGTAATATCACTGCACGCTAGTCGAATTTTCATTTTCAGATCATCCACATTCAAAGGGGGAGTAGTGAAAACAATATCTTTTAAAAAACCCCATAGGAAAAAATCAAGCGGTGATAAATCTGGAGAACGAGCCGGCCACCGAATTGGACCCTTATTACCAATCCATCTATTTGGGTACGTTCTATCCAGATATTCAGTAACAACCTGTGAATTGTGAGGAGGAGCACCATCTTGTTGCCACCAAATTCCTTGTCGTTCTGCTATGGGAATATCTTCCATCAACTGGATCAAATCATTTTCTAGAAAATGTAAATATCGCAATCCATTGAGATTTTCATTGAAAAAGTAAGGTCCTATGATGCGGCCATTGAACAATCCACACCATACATTAATACCCCAAGTAGTTTGAAAATTACTTTCGCGGACCCAGTGGGGATTTTCTTGAGACCAATAGTGACTGTTATGTCGATTCACAACTCCATTATTGTGGAATCGCGATTCATCGCTCCACAAAATTTGACTGAATATGTTAGGACTATCATGTAATATTACCTGAATACAAGCAATGAATTCAAGTCGTCGTTCAAAGTCCGTGGGTTTCAAACCTTGTACCAACTGAATTTTGAATGGGTGGTATTTATTTTCTTTCAGAATTCTCTGTACATTAGATTTACTCACACCGACTTCTTCTGCAAGAGTACGGATAGAAACATGTGGATGAATAATAATATAAGCCAACACATTGATCTCTAAATCTTCAGTTCTAACAGATCTCGTATGATGACGATGCTTTATAGTAGAAGGAAATGACCCAGTTCGCAATTTTTCTACAACTCTCGAAAAAGTCATTCGTGACGGAATGGGTCTGTCTGGAAAACGTTCTTGGTATAGACGTTGTGCTTGACGGCAGTTTTTCTGACATTCCCCAAAAATTAATAACATATCAATGCAATCACTTGGACTAAAAGCGAAAGGCATACTGGAGTTTTCGCACAAAGAACACAGTTACTGTTTTGCAAAGAATCACTGAATCGAACTGACAAGTAGATACAATTCAACAACATTTGTTACTATGGCACCAACAAGCATAAGCTACTTGTTGAAATTGTGCAATATAAAGCAATTCACCCTCAAGTTAGTCACATTCTCAAGAATTTCAATATTATATTCAACTGATATCGATATCGTATCGTAGAGGTGACAATAATGGTTTGTATTCAGTAGTAGTCTAGTTCAATTCAATAAAAGATATAGACTGGATTCGTGTACGAGTAAATAAGTTTTTTTGAAACTTTATATTTAAGGAAAAGTGCAATAACTCAACAACGTCGTAACCGAATTTCAAAAACCAAACATGAAATGATACCAGAATTTAACGTAGCATCTGAATATGTAATGATATACAGGGCGTTCTATTTTAAAAAATGGAATTTTGGTCTGTAGCACCTACACCAAACACCCTGTATATTCGAAAATTATATCAAAATATAGCTCTCATGAACTCCTAAAACTTTTGTATGAAACATTTTTGTGTATCTCCTTCAACAAACCAGATATTGCCTGTCACATAAAATGTGGGACACCCGGTATATTTGTCAATAAAATTTCATTTGCAGTAAAAACATTAATCTTCGAAACACAAACAATGTCTTTAACAGTTTTATGAGTGCAAAAGTGAAATTTTAAAATGGCTTCAACCTTTTTATTTCTTAATTTTCAGTTGGTGACATATCAATTATATTTTCCCAGTGTCCAATACAAAGTTACTTCTTGCGTCTTCAAGAAATTTTTTTTAACACTTTTTCATTTCATTGTTATCGTTTTCATATTATATTTTATAACGCCTACTTGGAACTACTAAAAAACTCTTATAAAACTGTCTTCTGATTATTTTATAAGTATCGCTTAGATATGTTGCAAAAGTGCAGTAAGGGAAGTCTCTACAAAACTACTTTTTAAGAGTGTTACACAAATTTTATAGTAACTGCCAAAATGTTTATAAAACTGTTTATTGTGTTTGTAAAAGGCCTAACAAAATATTGATAATAACTATAATGTTTTATAAAACGGTGCCAATTTCCTATTTATAGCAGTCTCATAAACACATTGAACACATTTCTGGGAGAAATGTAGGTTTATAATTTGTTTCTCCGAAACGTTTCCGCAACTATTATAAAATACGAAATTGCTAGTTGGGAGATACGAAGACGATTAAATGGAAAAAAGTATCTGTCATCCGGAACAATACAATGGCCGAAAAAAATTTACGGGGACTCTCGCTCTTCTCGAGTTATACGGGGAAAACCAAAAATGCTGTTTTTCGTTTTTTTTTTCGAGTGGAATTGTTATTTCAAAGAATATCAAAAAATAGAAAAGGAAAATGTTATTATATTCGAAGTGTAATATAACCATGTGATAATAAATATTCGATAGAACGTTTCGTGTCAACATGGCCACCATCAACTTTTTTCTAAATACGAACCTGTCTTTTTTATTACAGATATTGACAAAGTAATAAATTACCATCAGAAGGGTGTATCACATTTGATATTTTTATAGCGTTTCATTTGAAATAATCACTATTATCAGTGACAACAATCAAACAGCAAAACAATGTATTTTATCAAAAACTTTTGAGAAAAATTAACCCAATACGGAAAATCAAAGCTACATGGCAATCTACATTAAATGTTCGAATCTGTTCCAAAAAACTCTGTTTAAAATCTGTTTTTCTGTTTATCAGCTGTTGCCCCCATACGAACGACAACTCTCAGAAGTTGAGAAACTTGTGCGAGCTAAGGACTAACGAGGTCCTTTTAACGTGTGATTCCTAAAACGATTCCTAATTGACGACCTCTATGCTGAATGTCGGTCCAGACAATTTCTGTGGCAATTTGAGATGTTCGATATCTGTACTTGGAGTTTAAAAAACGTTATTCTTTATGTATTCCAGACAAAAAATCTAAAAGAATAAAATCTGGGTATCGAGCTGGCCAGTTAATTAGTCCATTGTTTCCAATCGTGGGCAATTTCTTGTAAAGAACAATCTTGATTAGCATAATTTTTGTAACTGGTCAATCCTAAATTTAAAAAAAAGATGTTTTCATTGTGTAAATTTTTATGTGGCAATATTTGCTTACCCATAACATTTATTTGATTTCCCACACTTCCAGTAACCACACATTTTTTTGTTTTCTTTCTGTCGAATGCACCATAGTATATGATCATACCAAATTATACAACAATTGAGTGTGACCAAATCAATACCTGTCATAAAAAAGACAGGTCCGTATTTAAAAAAAGTTGATGGTGACTATGTTGCCACGAAACGTTTTATTGAATATTTATTATTATATCGTCATAGTACACTCCGTTAAGTGTACTATGACGATATGAGTTAATTTTTTTTTTCAGCATTTTATAGTTTCCTTACACACATTCAACGTGTTCAGATTGATATTTATAAATGACTTGGCGTTGCTTATGTGGCGACACCACAGTTTTGAAGTGGGAAGATTAATACATAGTGATCGAAAAAAGAGTATGGCTCAAATAGGAAACATATTTTCTAATTATCAATCATCATTATGAAATCACACTTGATCTATTCTCTACCCCTCTCTACCTCTTCTTTTCCGTGAAAAATATCATAATACTACTTACACTTATTTGTGATTTGTCTAACCAAAAACTCATACGAATACCCTTCCACATAGAAAATTGAAGTACTGCCATGAATAAACTTGACCAACTATATGATTTTTTACCACCCAACAACATTCTTATCATAACAAATAGCAATGATCTCAAAACATTCGTTGCAATTTCACAAACTACACTTAAACGATTTGATCTCCACTAACTTTATTGAAAATAATCATAACATGTTTCGCTAAAACATTAGCTTTTTCAAATGATTAATAAATAAATATTAATCATTTGAAAAAGCTAATGTTTTAGCGAAACATGTTATGATTATTTTCAATAAAGTTAGTGGAGATCAAATCGTTTAAGTGTAGTTTGTGAAATTACTATGGATCTTCATCAAGTAACGGCCGAATCAATCAGGAAACATTCGTTGCAGTATTCCATTACATACAGAATATACCGGAATCTTAAGAACTGGAAAATTCGTCAACTATTTCGAAGGTTGAAAATGTGGGAAATACCAAAAAATACAAAGATCCTCCCCAATAAAATATTCCATACGTCAACGGATATTATTCCTCGAATCATGAAATTACTAGTAGTAAAAGCGGCGAAAAGCGTGTTGCGTTTTTGTGAAACTGTTTAGCGCAAAATCTCACATTATAATATTTATTTTTCAAATTGATGACACAAACATTCTAAATATGCTCTGGAAACGATGAAAATTCAAATCATCTAAAAGAACAATTCATTAAGACCAATATCAACTGACACCCATCAGAAAACAACTACTCCCCTGGCTAATACGACGAAGGGCGTTAGATTATATCCGACAGGTGTCGGTTAAAAAGTTTTTTGAACAAATAAAGCTTAAAATTATGGAAAATCATTTTTATGTAACTTTAAATAATGATAATACGAATAAATTTGAATAAAAAAATTGTTTCATTGTTTCAATTGAATTTTTCACTTTTCAACGTCTTTGATTATTAATAACAAAGTGGAAAATCAAAATTTTTCAATTTTTTCAACGGATATATTTCTTGAAGGCTTTCAAAAAAAGCTGCGAAAAGTGAAAAAAATTAAGGTTTTTAGTTTAATTAGTTTATTTTTATTTATGTAAATCAAAACTTGTAAAAATTAGTTAATTAATTAAAGTATATCTAATAAAATAATAACGGGAATAAAAGTTTTTCATGGATTTTCGTTTATTTAAGTGTGTAGAAAGTATGTGCATTTTTTTTAATAATAATAAATGGGTTGAAATGATTTTTATTGTTCAAAGGTCCGTATCGGTCAGCAAGTGCCGTGACGCGCTTCGCCCGCTTTTAGCTCTATTTTCGCCTCTAAATTGAAATTATAAATATTGGTGATAGAGTTCCGAAAGGTCAACTTTTTTTAAGAACAATTCTTCCTCTTCAAGGATTTTTTTTCAAATTTTGAACATCTTCAATATTTACCGAGATATTTGCAAATAACGAAACCTCCCTTTTTCTACTGAACTGTTTATAACTTTTGCATTTTTTTCAAACCCCTCTTGAAATTTTTCAAAAGGTAGTCTAATCAACATGTTCAAAAACGTGAAAAATAGAGATAAAGGTCCTAAAAATATCAGCGATAGCTCATTCGATTTGAAATCACTTCTAGAAAAATGTTTTTGAAGGATTTTGGTGCAGGTAAAAAAATTGCAGCTGTTATTAACAAAATAAGAATATAAAAAATGGTATTCAGTTTTTCGTTAATAACTCAAAAAATATTGATATTTAAGCAATTTTGAAAAAAGCTCGTCAAAGAGAAGGAAATTTCCGATAAAAAGTCTCGACTCTCGAAACTCTATCTCCATTATTTATAAATCATAATTTACACTTTTAAATAGTTTGGCAAAAAAAAATTCATTTAATATTTATTTGTTAATTAGTTTAACAATTTGTTCTGAACAAATATTGAGCAACGTTATATTTTTTTCTGAAGCAGAAAAACATTATAAAAACAGCTATACAGTGTGACCCATTTTTAATGGAAATACTCCCCTAAAATTTGAAGTTGTAAATCGATTTTAATAATTTTTTTTCAAATGTCAAGTACTGAAAGGTCTGCCTTGGGATACAATTTCAAATGTTCATTAAAGTTTCAGGGCATACTACGATATTTTTCCTTAGTCGAAAATCGGGATTTTTTATTAGCGATTTTTTTATTGAAAAAATCACTACACCACTGAATTCAGAGTGTCTCTAAATGGGTGTGAACAAAATTTCATGAAAAAATATACATCATTAACAAAGTTATGACAACTCAAAAATTCGAAAACTCACACAGCTAACAGTCACAATATATCATTTTTTTTATGATTTCATTTCAACAATAAAGTGCCGCCACATGAAAAAAAAAACAATTAGCGTAAATATTTTTAATGAAAAAAACGGAATTACATTAACACAATTCAACTTACAATGAAGCAAAAAATTTTAATAAACGTAACTAATAACTAATTATTGAAATATTTCGATTCAGTGCAACAATCAATTCTAACTCATATTCTAGTAGCCTCTACTAATCCACCACGTATTTCGATACATGTGTCGTAGCGCTTACTAATGTTTCTGATTACGTTCCTTAGTTCTTGAGGGCTAATATCTGCACATACCTGTCGAATTCTTGTACAAAGTTCATTTCTATCTCTTGAGCGGTTTTTGTAAACCTTTTGTGGTTTGGAAAATGTTCGTTAAGCCTTTGCCTCACAGCTCTGGTATAATGAACTGAACACCCATCTAACTGGACAATTAAATTTGATTGTTCATTGATTGGCAGCTCGTGAATAGCATCCCAAAACTCTGTGTTTAAAAATTCTAGAAATCTCTGCGCATTAATGTTTTCCTCAAAAAAGAAAGGACCAATAAATAATTCGTTCGTTCAATAGCCCACACCAGACGTTGATTTTTTGGGAATACTGGCTTTTACAGTTTATTACCCAGTTAGGATTATCCGCTGCCCAATAGCGAAAATTCTGTGATGACACTACTCCATTTGTAGTGAAAGTGGCTTCGTCGCTATATAAAATATTTTTTAGTAAATTTCTATTGTTTAAACATAAACAATAATCCAAGCGGCTTGCTTCGTCGCCTTCTTGAAGTGTGTGTAAAAATGTTGGCTTGAAAAGTTTAATATTCTTCGCCTTGAGACATCTCCGAATAGTTTCTCGTGGAATATTCAAATCTAAAGTGGCATTCCTTATACTGGCATTAGAATTATTTCCGAAATAATCTAAAATGATTTGATCATTCCTGTCATTCCTGTTTCGTCTTTGTACAGGATTACTTTTTTACATCATTTTTGATACTGCACCAGTTTCATTGAATATTTCATTTATTTTATTTACCGTACCGCAGCTGATACGAGGACGATACTCTACAAACCTCTCTAGCACTTCTAACGTCATCTTCCGAAAGGCGTACAAATTCAATATTCTCTCTTACGCTCAATCTTGCAGCCATGACATAAAATAATTCGAAGAACTGTAAGGTGAATATTGTTGACAATACTACACTTAAATCTTTCACAAGTGTCAAACTGTAATATCATTTCCATGATAACTAAGATTTAAATTGAAATATTAGGTCTTAGTTTTAGTTAATTTGCGTGAAAACTTGAATGTAATTCAGTTATTTTCATTGAAAATATTTATGCTATATGTTTTTGTCATCTGGCGGCACTTTATTGTTTAAATCATAAAAAAATATTCTCGTGGCTATATCTGTTGATATAGGATGTTTTTTGTAACTGTTAGCTATGTGAGTTTTCGAATTTTTGAGTTGTCATAACTTTGTTAATAATGAATATTTTTTCATGAAATTTTGGTCACACCTGTTTAGAGGCACTTTGAATCCAGTGGCATAGTGATTTTTTCAATAAAAAAATTGGTAATGAAAAATCAAGATTTTCGACTAAGAAAAAATATCGTAGTATGCTCTGAAACTTTAATAAAAATTTCAAATTTTGTCCCAAGGTAGACCCTTTCGTACTTGACATTTCAAAAACAAAAAGTTATTAAAATCGGTTTACAACTTCAAATTTTAGGGGGGTGTTTCTATTAAAAATGGGTCACACTGTATATAAAAAAGTGCGATAATTTTTTTCATTTACTATAATACTTTATATGAAGCTCATATTTTTAGGACCTTTATCTCTATTTTTCACGTATTTGAACTTGTTGATTAGACTAAAGTTGCTAGAGGTCGTCATTCCGAATCGAATGAGCCCTGGATCATAATTTTCCGTGCCTTGGACAGAAGTTCCACAAAAAAAGGATCTTGTGCAGCTCATTTGAATATATGAAATGTTGTATCGTTGCTCATGTATATACCCCAAAATTCCATACCAATAGCATTATTATTATCATTGACATTATCATTATCAAATCACAAGTGAAATAGTATTTCAGTGAAATTTCATCAGCACTGGAATTAAAAAAAAATAGCACTTTTAGAAATTCATCAATCTTACCTTATTTACCTCGTGCCCATTTTTCATTGACTCATCATGAGCGTGCTGGAACAAAAATCCGAATTAATAAACAGAAGTGTGAGATATTCACTGAAATTGCAGAATTCGAAACAGAAAGAAACGAGTAAAGCTTGTTCGTGGCGCCAAGGAATGGTATTCGTGGGTGTAGCCTTCACTGAAAGGATGGTTATCTTTTTCAATTAAGCCAATTATTATTGGCAGTAAGTACAGGTTTGAGGAATTCTCACGAGGGAATTATTTCAATAAAATCTTTCAATCTGCCTGTGGCGGGGATTTACGGCTTTCTTGGATGATAACAAACACAGCTCTACGAAAAAAACTGTTTTTGTGTTGCCCTGGATAGTTTTGCAAATTTTTTTTTCGAGTGCCTAAATCACGAATATATTTATGAAAGTACTGAATGTGCTCAATTTTTTATGATTTTGACGTATCTTGTATTTTTAATAATAATCGGCTTGTTAGTAAAAAAAAATAATAAGTATTTTCCAGTCATGATTAGGCTTCTGCGCAATTTTTTTGCGCGTACAAACATCACGTGATCCCCATTTCTCGGGCTCCTTGCTCTGCAAAACAGCTGAGAACTCAGTTATTTGATAATATTGAAGTACTAACACGGAAATCTGGATAAGTTGACATGGGTTTGAAAGAATACAAACCTACTGAGTGGCGTCTTTTTATTGATAGGTGTAAAAGAAGTTTGAAATGCGTCTTACTGCATAATGGAAATAAATTTGCCCATTCTACATTCCAATTGCCCATTCTACAAAACTCAAAGAAGAATATAAAAATGTCAGAGTAGTTTTAGAAAAAATCAATTACTCGGAGCATCAATGGTCGATCTGTGTGGATTTAAAAATGGTTAATTTTTTACTTGGTCAACAAAGTGGATACACGAAATACCCTTGCTTCATTTGTATGTGGGACAGTAGAGCAAAGCAACATCATTGGGAACAAAATGTTTGGCCTGAAAGAAATTCTTTAACTGTCGGTGAAGCTAATGTAATACGAGAGCCGTTGGTGAGCAGAGACAAAATTATACTTCCACCATTGCATATTAAGTTAGAAATGATAAAGCAATTCGTGAAAGCTTTGGACAAGGAAGGAGATTGTTTCAAATATATTTGTAGAGAATTTCCAAAACTTAGTATGGATAAGTTGAAAGGTGGAATATTTGATGGTCCTCAAATACGGCAATTGATGAAAGACACTGATTTTATTAAAGTTATGACTGTTCCGGAAAGTAAAGCTTGGGAAAGTTTTGTGTTGGTAGTCAAAAATTTCCTAGGTAAGCATAAAGCACCAAATTATGAAGAAATTGTACAAAATATGCTGACAAACTTTCAGATTCTAGGAGCAAAGTTCACTTGCGCAATTTTTATGTACGGTAACGGGCCAGGGATAGTGATCTGTGTGTGCATCTATATACATCTTTGTGCATCTAACATCCCTGTGCATCTGTTTGGTAATAATGACAAATAAAGTGCTGTTCTATTTAATTATTTTCACTTGATTCTCAAAACATGTCAGTCAGTCAATGTTTCCATCATACACCTGAACTGCGCATGAAATACTAGTGAATGGTTATTATTATCACTATACAGGGCTTTTCATGATGAGCGTTAATTAGCCGTTTCCGGCAAACTATTCAACGGATCAACCTAAAAATTCCACAGTATGCATAAGTCAATATGACTTACACGCCTAAAGTATTTCAGACGAAGCGGCGTTGTCGCTTCTACTATAAAGTAGCGGCTTCTTTGATTTTTCAAATGGAACACCCCGTATATATCATATTATGATTCATTATCACTTTGTCGAAAAGTTCATATACTATTTCCCTATACCTATCTATTACCGTTTAGAAGATATAAATTAATTTCGATATTTTTTTTACCAAACATGAACTTTTATAAATGCTGATAATCTTGAACTCTCTTGTACTGAAACGATCAAATTTTGAATGGAATGGAGTGATACTATGAGGATCTTCACTCAGAGTCATATTTTCATTTGCCCCATACAGGGTCTTAAAAAAATGCAGATACTTTGATCTCATGAAAAAATGAGTGGAACTCAATTTCTTTAAATAGAACACCCTATATATTTCAACATTTTTGAGCTCTACATCCAATTTTGAATTAACTTTATTCAGATAATACTATTTCTATTTCGAACCGTTTTCGAGATAAACGTTTCAAACGGAAATTGACATGGTTTCCTTGTTCATCACTCATTTTGGTAAAACAAATTTCGTTTGATGTTTCTCAATTAGTCACAGATAATACAATGGAAAGATAATCATTGAAATACTCCTCAACCATCGAATGAAACTTCTCTTCAAACAATAGTTTTATTAACGCTGAAACACGAACTGAAAATAATAAACCCATATATTAATGAGTTAATTCAATCGTCAGTGTATTTCAGAATATGTAAAAACACATCTCCACCTCTACTTAAACAAACATGTAATTTCTTCAAAAGATTGTCATGTGTAGCGCTTCTGATCAAGTCTGGAGTCAAACTATTGAAAGCAGTTGTAACTCTCGATTTCATATCTTCCATTGTTGTTATTGGAGTAGAGTAAACCATATTGTTAATGAAACCCCACACAAAATAATCTAATGGATTGCCATCTGGTGTTCTAGGTGGCCAACGAAAAGGTCCATTATTACTAATTCATCTGTCTTCGAAGATTTCGGTTAAAGCTTCGCTGACTGAATGAGAATTATGGGGTGGAGCACCATCCATTTGGTACCATACACGTTCTCTTCCTGGCCTATTATTTAAAATCATTTGAATTCCATTCCTCAGTAAATCTTCATTTTTTGATGCATTCAAATTATCATCATAAAACTCGATATAAAAAATTGACTCATTCTTTATGGCACAAAGTACATTGAATTGCCATCTTTCTTGAAAACCTCTTTGGCCGACAATATCGGGCTTTTCTGGCACCCAATAATGACTGTTGTGTTTATTGAAAACTCCATTTTTTGTGAACTTGGCCTCATCTGTCCATATGATATTTTCAAGGAAATGTTCATCCTCTTGAGTCTTGACAAGTAACCATTCAAAGAATTCCACTCTACGAGATAAATCAGTCTCTTTTCAAATGTTGGACATAGTAGAACTTATAGGGATGCCATTTATGCTTATTAAGAGTTCGACAAATTGTCACGTAGGGTATACCTATCTCCCTTTCAGCCTCGTGCAGAGAAGCATTTGGAAATGCATGGAAGTATCCCAAAACTGTTATACCATTGTCATCATCCACTTTAGTCTTCTTACGAATGATTTTTGGACTGAAGGTTCCATTCAACCTACAGTTTTTCAGTAGTCGATTCATCACATTATTATTCGGCTTCGGAAGTTGTAGATATCTTTCATGAAATACTCGGCATGTTCTATTTGCAATTCTATTGCACTCACCATAAATTAATTATTAATAAAATCAAGAAACCTTCATTACTGTAACCTAATCTTGACATTATTCTATTATAATTGGTAGCTATGACAATTAGTCAAAACCACCAACGAAAGTCTGACGTTAAATAATTGGTTTATTTATTTTTCCAAAGCACACTATTGAAAAATATTAATGTGCTGTTGTACGTTAGAGACCAATACCTCAATGTATACAAATTGTAACCTTTTCTAAGGTAGGTACATATCAATTTCGAATTGACTGATGTGAGACAGTTAAAAAACTGGACCAAAAAGAAATATTACTAAGTATTAAAAAAAATGTTGAATATCCAAAATAAGTGATGAATTCAAAAAAACGAGCAAGAAAACCACGTCAGTTTCCGTTTGAAACAGTTTATCTCGAAAACGGTTCAAAATAGAAATAGTATTATCTGAACAAAGTTAATCTGAAATTGGATGTAGAGCTCAAAAATGTTGAAATATACAGGGTGTTCCATTTGGAAAAATTGAGTTCCACTCATTTTTTCATGAGATCAAAGTATCTGCATTTTTTGAAGACCCTGTATGAGGCAAATAAAAAAATGAGACTCGGAGTGAAGATCCTCATAGTATCACTCCACTCCATTTCAAATTTGATCGTTTTAGTGCCAGAGAGTTCAAGATTATCAGCATTTATAAAAGTTCATGTTTGGTAAAAAAAAAATATCGAAATTAATTTATATCTTCTAAACGGTGATAGATAGGTTCAGGGAAATAGTATGGATTTATTGACAAAGTGATAATGAATCATAATATGATATTATATACGGGGTGTTCCATTTGAAAAATTGAAGAAGCCGCTACCTTATAGTAAAAGCGACAACGCCGCTTCGTCTGAAATATTTTAGGCGTGTAGGTCATATTGACTTATGCATACTGTGAAATTTTCAGGTTGATCCGTTGAATAGTTTGTCAGAAACGGCTAATTAACGCTCATCATGGAAAGCCCTGTATTTCATTCATCCCATTATTCTTAACATTTCACACAATAAACACTATTGTAGACATTTGTGATTTTGACGTTACCTTTTCAGTTCAACTCAAATTCAAATAGTGGCAGCGGTATCATCAAAGAGTTAATTCAGCCGATGAACAACCACAATTAGGAAGTAATTGTTTAATAACCAATAACATATAATTTGTAATCAACGACAATTATCAGCGGCTTGTGGCTAGTAGTGGTCGAGTGCAACAGCAGAAAAACAACGGGCATGAAGTCGGTTATTAGGTGTATAATTAAGCAAATAACGTTTTATTGAAGTCGAAACGATTCTGAAATACTTTTCCAAATCGAGGAAAAAATGTAGTCACACTACAATTCTTACATATTATTCAGAGACGATAGTAGAAAAATACAGAGCATGTAGTCAGTTATTTAGGTGCATTGTTATGTGAAGAGTTATATTCCGAAATACCTTCAATTCAAATCGATCCAATTTTGATATAATTTTTCAAATCGAGAAAAAAATGTAGTCGAACGACTTTTCTTATAGATTATTCAGAGGCAACAGCAGAAAGGTACAGAACAATAAATCGCGTGTTAGGTGTATAGTTAGACAAAACCATATACAAGAAAGAAGGTTTTATTCAAGTTGAGTCAATTTTAAAACACTTGTCCAAATCAACGAAAAAATACAGTCAAAAAAAGTCTTTTACAGATTATTCAGAGACGAATGCAGAAATATACATTGTACTATCTGAAAACTGGTTTGAAATATCTACTCACCATCACAAAACTCGCCAAAACAATCAACATATAGTACCTCACATGGCTAAATCGTTTGGTCAAAGGTCATACAGATGCATTGCACCTAAAGTATATAATTCTATTCTTAAATTTATAACCGACATCAAAAACATTTTTACTTTCAAGAAAGGATTGAAAAAATACTTCGTGAAAATGCCTAGAATAGTAGTCACTGAAATAATCGAAGGAAAATGAAAATTGAAAACCTTTTAAATAACGATGTATCCCTGTTAGCAAACAGGTATATAGATTATTGATATATTGTATTGAATTGAACTGTTTAAAAGTTTGATATTCGCTAAGTTGAAAATTGTGTTACTGTATTTTACTATTTGTTTTTATATTTTTATTTCAAGGAAAATGAAAATTGAATACCATTTTAAATACCTGTCTCACTCTTATCAAGCAGTAATACAAACTATTGATATATTAAACAAAACTGGTTGAAAGCTAAATAATCTTGGATTATCTTTGTATTGTATTATAGTGTTTGTTTTTTCATTTTATTTTATTTTAAGTATAATAACAAATTAAAATAGCTGTACATGTTTAATTATTGGGAAAGAAAGTTTTTGGCTTTCTACTACTCCATATCGATACAAAAAAAGGGGATGAGGGAATCTTCCAAAAAAAGGAAGGAAGTAATCAATAGCGTTACTTATGAAGGTATATGAAGATTCCCTCATCCCCTTTTTTTGTATCAAAATGGAGTAGTAGAAAGCCAAAACTTTCTTTCCCAAAAATCAAGCACTCCTAAAAATATAACCCCTTCAATTCATAAAAAGCTGTGTGCTCTTCGGAAAAAAGATGGAGGAGTAAGACCGATTGCCGTCGATACCTTTTATCGTCGATTGGTAGCTAAACTTGGTTGTATGAGGATTAAAGACGAACTAGGATCGATGTTACGTCCACTACAGTTTGGTTTCGGTACTGCAGGTGGATGGGAAGCTGTTGCTCATACTGCTCGTAAATATATTAATCTTCATCCAAATCCCGATTCAAAAATTTTTCTGAAAATAGACTTCAAAAATGCCTCCAACATGATTGATAGAAACATCATGCTTCGTAAGGTTAAAGATTCGTTTCCAGGATTATATCCCTTCTTAAGTCAGTGTTACAAATCAGCTTCCTATTTGAGTTTTGGTGAACATATGATTCTGTCTGAGAGAGGTGTTCAACAAGGTGATCCCTTAGGACCTGCTCTTTTTTGTCTGACCATCAACGAACTTACTAGAAGCTCATCATCCGAATTTAATTGTTGGTATTTCGATGATGGCTCAATCGCTGGCGATGAAAATAGTGATTCAAAGGATTTGGAAAAAATTATTGATTATTCAAAACAACTTGAACTAAATTTTGAAAAATGCGAGTTGATTACTCTTTCAACTCCGAATAATATTTCCGAATCCATTTTGAAATTGGCTCCTGGCATAAGAATTTTGGAAAAGTCTAAATGGGGTCTTCTGGGTGCTCCTCTCTCTAAAGATTCATTTTCAGAACATCTTCGAGAAAAACGGGAATCACTCAAATTGCTGACCACCAGATTGAATGAACTTTCAAAACACCATGCATTTTTTCTTTTGAAAAATTGTTTGGCGATTCCAAAACTCATGTACGCCCTCAGATGTTCCCCCACTTGGTTAAGTCAGTTAGAGCTTGACGAATTTGATAATTTACTCCGCCACACGACGGAATATGTTACAAACAATCATTTCAATAATGATTTATGGCTCCAAGCAACTCTTCCTGTAAACCATGGCGGATTAGGGCTACGTTCGGCTTCTTCCTTAGCTTTACCAGTGTTTCTGTCATCAGTCAATAGTGTTTCCGATCTTATCGATTCCATCCTTCCTTCCATATTTATCAATATCAAAGACGTTTTTATTCTGAAGGTGAATCACTTTGGCATGCTGCAACTAATATTGCTCCTCCTACAGATAAAAAGAAAATACAAAGTGTATGGGACCGACCTCTCCTGAACATTATAACTGATAAACTTCTGAAATCTACAAGTGTATACGATAAGGCTCGTCTAAAAGCAGCAATGATCAAGGAATCGGGTGCTTGGCTGAATGCTTTACCTGTTGCATCTCTTGGAACACTATTAGACGATGAATCTTTTAGAATAGCAGTAGGACTTAGGATGGGTTCATCTATTTGTGTTTCTCATACTTGTGTTTGCGGTAGTATAGTTGATGAGAAAGGTACACATGGTTTGAGTTACAGGAGAAGTGCAGGGCGTATATCTCGACATCACCAAGTGAACGACATATTGAAACGAGCTATGTTGTCAGCGGATAATCCTGCAATTCTGGAACCCTTAGGTACCAGTCGAGATGATGGTAAACGACCAGATGGCATGTCTCTCATACCATGGAAATACGGTAAACCTGTGGTATGGGACTTTACTTGCGTTGACACGGTCGCGGCTTCCCATCTAGCCGAAAGTTCCAAGTCTGCTGGAACTGCAGCATTGTCTGGCGAGAAATTGAAAAGGAAAAAGTACCAAAATCTTGGGAACAACTATCTGTTTCATCCAGTAGCGGTTGAAACTTTTAGTGTTTATGGCCCGGAGTATCTGTTATTCGTTCATGAACTCGGAAGGAGAATACGCCAAGCAACGAAAGATCACCGTTCTACCTCTTTTTTGATAGAAAGAATTAGTATTGCTATTCAACGTGGCAATGCTGCTTCAATACTTGGAACTATTCCTCCTTCATATAATTTTGATGAGATCATGCATTGCCCTAATTTCAGTACGGAACTGAAACCTCTTCGAAACAAGCCAAAATATGTGGATATTTATCAGTCTCCTATCAAGGTTAATTCATAAGTGATTGATCCACCTTCTTCTTTTTCAGTGCGGTCAGTGGGGTCATTCTTGCCCCCAAAAAATGAGTTGCAGTCCTCGTAGAACTGGTACCCTTTCAGTGGAAGAGATTCATGAAGCAAGAGCCGAATCGATCCCTCTACGAAACCTTTCTTCACTCGGAAGGATCGATCGCAGCTTGAGAAATGGTTCTCATGGAGATTATGTGAAACAAGTTCTTCCTTACGAATCAGTAGAGAGTTGTCCTGAAAATCTAGAGAAGAAAATTGGATTGGATAATTTAAGAGACACTTGCTACATGAATAGCATTTCACAAGTGTTGTTCATGACGAAGAATTTGAAGAACGAAGTTTTAATGATGAACGAGAACGGGAATGTTTCCTACTTATTCATCAAACTCAAACAACTGTTCGTGCAGCTGCAGTTTCGTAAGAAGGTATCATCTTTCTCTCCAACCGATTTCCTGGAGTCTTTGAAGTCCACTAGATACTCGTTAGGACAACAAGAGGATTGTTCCGAATTCTTGGGGTTCTTGTTGAATACTCTTCGTGAGCAAAACAATACCAAAATCAATACTCCCAGCCGCTCTGGACTGAATGATTCCGTACAACCCATCTCGTCTTGTGTTTGTGAATCTTTTGCTGGAAAAATCCTCACTTGTTAACTTTGTGGTAAATGTTCAAGAAGTACTGAAAACTTATGTGGATTTCTGGAACTTCATCTAGCTTTTCCTAATACGACTAATTACCAGTCCGTGCAAAGCTTATTGTTAAATCATCTGAAAATGGAATTTTTAACAAGTGATGATCGACTGTATTGTCAAACATGCGCCAAACTAACTGACTGTTATAAGGAAACAAGTAAAGCTGAGGCACCAGTCAATCTAATAATAACACTGATGATTTTCAAACAAGACTCAACCTCTAACGGAAGCAAGAAACTCTTTGGAAGGTTCGAAATAGATGAACATTTCAACCTAGCAGACCACTGTTATAATATTCATGCAGTCATTATTCACTGTGGTTCTGGCGTTGAATTTGGTCATTATTACGCCTTGGTCAAAGAAGAAACGGACTGGTTTAAGTTTGACGATAGTCGTGTCACGAAGTGTTGTGGCGATGCATTGAATTTATTGGATCCTCTGGAGACACCCTACATTTTGTTTTATGAGAGAGAGGACATTGTTAGATCAAGATCTTCAGATGATGTGGTGTTTCAGGTTTTTCCGGGTTTTCCTGCAGCTGAAAAAGCAAATCCGCCACTGGAATCAATGAAGTCGCCCCGGAGCGCCAATTAATTTTTATTGTTGTATTTATTTTATTTTTATCGTTGTTTCAACACATTGTAATAATTTGCAAATTATATAATATTTACATTGAAAAGCTGTACAATTAAATACATTACGAAATTAGGAAGGAAAAAAGCTATAAAAAATTCAGAAATCTTGTTGTTGTAATACGCTTTTTTTGCAGGATTGCAACAATTTTGATGAATATTACAATGGAACATTGCTGTGATTTAATATATGTGTTTTATGGTTTTTTATATTGACACCTATACTTTAAATTGAATTTTATACTGTGATATATCTTATTTTATCGCCATGACATGTGAACTTATGTTAAAATTGGGTAGGTATATTTGTTTTTACATTTTTTGAAAGGCACTATACAAACTATTTTGTCTACTAACGTTGTTAAATTAAATTTTCTATTGTTATATTATATCTATTTGATATGAGAACTTAGTTTTACTCAAATTGTGTTTCAGGGTATTTGTGTTTTTGAATTGTTTCTTTTCTTTTATTCTTTGAAGTGCTATACATACGAAATTTTTTAACAAACTTCGTCAATAAGATTTGTTTTTTCTTGGACAATAACCTATATGTGTATCTATCTATCTATCAAACAAATTCTGAGATATTCTTTCAAATCAAGAAAAAAATGTAGTCAAACTACTTTCACATAAGTCGCTTGTTTGACAAAAAATTTTATTCAATACGAATCAATTTTGAAAAACGTTTTCAAATGAAGAAAAAAAATGTTGTCAGACGGTTTTTCTTACATATCATTTATAGATACATAACAATATTTATAGTATTGAAAAAGTGTTTCAAGAATAATAAAATGTACACAGACTGCCTTCCAATAAAAAAATATTTCTAGTATGAACTGGATTTTGAATAGAGTGGGGGAGCCTTTAAGTTTGATACCATACATCATGGTCTTCTTCTTGATAAACTGTTTGACATGGGCGTCCCTGGTCCAAGTCTGAAATGGATTGAAACCTATTTAACTGGTCGTACACAGGTTGTTAAAGTTAGGCTTCAGACTGGGTCATTTGTCTCTGAATCTCGAAACGTTGTTACAGGTGTGCCCCAAGGTAGTGTTTTGGGGCCTACACTATTTATTTTATTTGTTAATGACCTTTCAAAAATTAATCATCTACAGTGCTCTATACAATTTGCTGATAACACATCTTTTACTGTCAGTGGTTCGGAATGTGAAACATTGTCAGTAAGAGCAAATGATGCTGTTTCCAACATGCAAAATTATTGTTCTAAAAATGGCTTGATTCTAAATAATCTTAAAACCAACACCATTCTCTTTACAATTCAGGAAACTGATTGTTGTGTATTGGTTAGGTCTGAGATTAGTATTGAACAGGTAAACTATAAAAAATTTTTAGGAGTTTTTATTGATTCTCAACTCAATTGGAATCATCATGTTGATTTCATACTGAAGAAATTAGCGACACACTGTTTCGTTATATGGAATCTGCGTAATTTTGTGTCTATTGAAATTCTTAAAAGTTACTATTATGCATATGTTTACTCTGCCCTCAATTACTGTATTATTTGTTTTGGCAACTGAAATAGAATCAGTGACTTATTAATTTTCCAGAAAAAGATTATTAGAACAATTTGTTTTAAAAAACCACTCGATTCCTGTAAACCACTTTTTGCAAAGTTGAATATATTAACTGTTACTTGCATGTATATTCTTAATTGCGTAATCTTCGTTAAATCAAATTGCTCCAAGTTTCAGAACAGAGATGATACATGTCTTCTTTCGGGCTTCACCCTGAGAAAAAACTATAACATTTTAATTCCTAGTCATAAGTTAGCCAAGGTCACTAATGGTCCTCATATCATGTCAATAAAACTGTACAACAAGCTCCCAATATCCATTAAAAAAATAACTAGTGTAAAGCTCTTTAAACAAAAAGTTCGGAAACTATTATGTGAAAAGGTATTTTATTCGCCTGATGAATTTTTTCAGTCTGATTTGGAATTTTAAATTTTAATTTTTTATCCCTTTTATGGTCTAAATGTTATATAGTATATCTTATAATTATGTTGTTTTATGATTGTGACCTCATTGTAATTGTACTGAGTAATGTGACTTTTTCCATGCCTTTCCTAGGTCTACGGAAATAAAGATTTTTTGATTTTTTTGATTTTTTGATTTTGAAGTGATTCAGGTAACATTTAATTTCGACGAAACCGCAACAAGTGTTTCGCTAAACAGAAGCTTCCTCAGTCGTGTTCATCATCGATAAATCTGTTTTTAAACAGATTTAAACAGAATACAAAAGTATCGATCAATTCCATCGCATATTAAGAGGAATCACAAAAAACTAGAAAGTTCCCGTACGGACCCTCTGATTTATACCTTCATGGCCATGATGAATATGAAAAATAATTATAGGTGATTACCATATTACTTTTTTGTTCGTTACACTAATATTTTAATCGGTTGAAACTGTTTTAGAAACCATATCTTTGCATCGATCAAAATACGCACATTTCACAACAGGTCGTTTCATCAAGTCAATCAATCAACATCGATTAGCTGAAAAATCAACGAGGAAATTGCTCTCATTGCGCGGTAATTATCATTAATCTCTACAAGATCTGTAATTTCACAGGCAGTGAGGTGCTTTCCAGCATTGCCAACGTAACTGGCAAAAAAGCGAAACATATATTCGTAACTTGAAAGAAGTATATTTTCAGCAGAGCATAATATTTCTGAAAAAAGGCTTTGGCTTTCTACTTCTCCATCTTCATGCAAGAGAAAAGAATAAAGCAATTAATTCCAAAATAAACTCTATACAAAGAAGTGAAGATCATTCAGAGTAGTAACTTTCAGACACGAGGTGAGAGAAAAAGCTTACTCCAAACAAAATCTTTCATATCAACATGGGAATAAGGGATACAAAAAACACTTCTGAAACAACCAATTTTATATGAACATTGAATTATACTATTCAGTTTGCAGTTCAAACATTTGTTATGGAAATTAATCAGATATCATTCACAGGATTGCTATACAATATAGTATACGAAAGAGGTTAAATTTCACTTACATGAACAATGTTATTCTCAGTGGCAAGTTAACTTGGGTGTCACACCAAAAGGTGGTTCCACTTATATCTCGCTTGCGTTTACGCAGTTATTTTAATCAAGTACTGTTTTTGGTTTTTCATATGTTATCGTCAATCGAGGACCGCCTGCCCGGTACTCACGATGACCAAGAGACTGAAACAGCTGTATACTGGTGACTCTTAAATTGAAATCAATATGGGAATGATCAGAATAGTACTTATCTATTTATCTCTTGATTTTCATTGATTAATTTCCTAGCACCTTGACTGCATTAACCTTTCTCGAATCAATCAATACATAATGTAAGGTTTCATACCCATGTTGTTTTTACCAAAAGTGTTTGTTGTTTGGGAAATGTTATTTTTACAAATAAGAGCAAGTGAAAGGAATTACTAACCTCACTTTCGTAAGTTTCACACGTTTTACAAGTTGTCAAATCAATATTAAAATCAATTTTATCAATTTATTGTAGAGTTCCTGATGAAGAGCCAATAAAGACTTGAAAGCTTGAACAGAAAATGTACGTTATTATATACATTGGGAAAGTTTTGTAAAAATAATAAAGACACATCCAAATTCGATGAATCAGGAGTCTATAAATTGAAGTGTGAAACGTGCCTCAAGATATATATTGGTCAAACTGGCAGAACAATTAGGAATCGAATCCAGGAACATCATACGAGCTATGTAAATAAGAAAACAAATCCAACATATTCAAATCATATTCTAGAAGAAAATCATATCTTTAACGAAGAGTTCGAAATTTTACACACAGAAAATAGAGGTTTGAAACTGAACCATTTGGAAGCAATGGAAATCAATAAAGTTAAAAATTCAAACATTCCAAAGAATGACCAACTATATTTGAATGAATCACCATTATTGAACTTGTTTTCTTAAAATCCGAGAAATGATTATTATTGATGTAGATGTGACATACCTTAGGTAGAGGTTCAGATATTTTTTGGAGGTAGTCTCAATTATGGTTACCTGTAGTATATAAATATTAATGTAAAAACAATTCGAAGTATTCATACACATGAGAAAGCTACTGTGCTAGCGTAACGTGTTGTGATTATATTTTTTCAAATAGAAGTTTGTGGAGATGAAATCGTGAGGTGTAGTTTTTGGAAATACATATATAGGTGTAGAGACCAAAAAATAACCTGAGGAAATTAAAGACAAACACAATTAATTTACATCACAAATGATATATCATTTTTATAGAAAGGAAAACCACCTGTTGTTCCTTGAAGAGGACTATGTGGAAATATCAAATTTTGAAGTTGACATATGAAGTAACGATAGGTTACTTCAGTGTTACTATCTTCATTTGGTTTTGAAGACCGTCGTAATTTGGAACTGCATTTTAAGATGCACACAAAACCGAAAAGTCAATTGCAAATGTGATGTTGAAAATTTTGTTACAGCACCTGAGAAAATTTGATCAATATGATATTCTCATATACAGTGAGATTCGAATGCAAATGAATAATTATTAAAGATCTATAATTTTTCTTGTAATATTGAAATTATTTGTTTGATTTTGTTCATCAAAAGTTGAAATATAATTCTAAGTTTGACTTGAATTCTGTATTTCTGATTTTGTGTTCAAGTTATTATTATTTTTACTTATGTGAACCATTTCCAGAAATAGCCTTTCAACTGCAAAAATTTTCGTATTTTCGTAATCAAAAAACTCATATAAAGCCAGTCCATAAGATCGTTTAGTGAATCTGCAGTCAGTTTAATATTATGTGATTGTGATGTGAATTGAATTACAAGAAGAACACTCAAAACTATATACAACACTATATTTTTCTTTGTTGCTGAAAGGGGTTTTGATTTTAGAGTCTATAATTTGCTGGAAAATAATTCCATGGAAATCAAAAGATAAATAGATAAGTACTATTCTGAATATTTCCATATTGATTACGATTAAACAGCCACCGGAAGCTATGATATATGTATATACAGCTTTCCTTCATGATGCACTGTTTGGACCTTTGGTGTAGTAATGAATTGTTTTTGTGTTGTGTTGTGGGTTTCAAAACAAGTCATACACTACAGAGCCTTTTGGGAAGACCAAAAGACATAGTCGAGAATTCGGAAAAGTCTGGAATTTACGAAATCGAATGTAAGGACTGCGATTCAAAAGACAAAAAGATCCATTAAAGTAAGATATAAGGAACATATAGCACACTTAAAATATGGAAGACCTGAAAAATCAGCAGTCGCCCATCATATTTTGCAACAAAACCATTCCATAGACTTCAGCTCATTAAGATTAGTTAGACAAGTTAACAACAACAGGCAATTAGATGCCTGTGAGAGTGTGGAAATAAGTAAACACAATAATACTATGAATAACGATTATGGACCTATACCTGTATGAGCTTCGCGTTAGTTTTTAGTTCAATCTTCCTCTTTGAAGATGATCACTCGGTGATCGAAACGTGTCGAAATGATTTGGTGTTGGGAAAAAACTCCAAAAATATTCAGCTTTCCTCAAGTTGAACACTTTCAATATTGAATAGTTCAACTTAGATAGGTTTAAGTTATTACTTCTGTCGGGCGTCCTGAGACGCAACTGTTGTTTTTTTTTTTATAAAAATGTTACATTCGTAACAGGTTCCACGGTATTATCGGTTACGCAAAGAGATCAGCTGACATCAATTTGACGTTCGGTCAATTTGGAACTTGTTAACTGGTTGTACGAGCTCTGGTCAAAAATAAGGTTAATGTTCAAATTTCGCCTGCTATCCAACCAGCAAAGTTGTTTTATAATTCCATGGTGTTACAACAGTTTTATTTTATTAGTATTTTATAATTACTTTCAAAATGCTAATTGATTATATTAGATGATGGGTGAACACAATAGAGTTGTAGGCAATAAAAGTGTTTTATACATTTGTCATGGAAACGTTTTTTTTTTTTTTTTTAGATTTAAAACCGCATCAACCACATAGGGTTATTAGCGGCGGTACATATGAGATACAGTATATCGGTATACATTAAATTGAATTGAATATATGGATTCGTTTGACATATTTTATTACATTGTTCCATTCTCTATTTAGAATGGTGGATATGTCTCCTGTTAGCTTCAATTCGTTTATCTCTTGTTGGTGCTGTTGACATTTGAATAGGTGTTCCACAGTTAGGTCCGTGTTGCAATTTTCACATTAACTTCGAGCTTCCTTTTTTAGTAAATGTTGGTGAGTGATACGAGTGTGTCCAATTCTTAGGCGACTTATGGTTATTTGATTTTTTCGACTAAGGGCATCATAATTTTTTATTTCCATGTTGGGATTTATTTTGTACAGTTTATTGGCAGTTGAAGATTGCCATTTCTGCTTCCAGATAGTGTTTATGGAAGTTTTAATCTGACGATATATGTCTGTGTGTAGTATTTTTTCGAATGTCACTGCACTAGTGTTTGAGAGAGCGTTACGTGCCAGCATGTCGGCTTTCTCATTTCCTGGTATCCCAATGTGTGAAGGTATCCAGATTATCTCGACTCTTTTTTCTTCTTGGTGAAGTTTGGAAAGCTCAATCTTAATTTGTTGTAGAAGAGGATGTTTAGGATATAATTGGCGGATTCCCTCTATTGCACTCAATGAATCTGTGAATATTACAGAGTTTTCATTTACTTGTCTCGCATGTATAATTGCCTGTGCGATGGCATAAACCTCTTCAGTGTAAATACTGCTGACGCTAGGTAGTTTGTAACTTTTACTCTCATGTTTGCTGAATACGCCTGCTCCCACACCTTTTTCTGATTTAGAAGCATCGGTATAGATGTGATTGAAGTTAGAGAACTTAGAAGAAATGGCCTGGATTGATTTTCGGATCAGTGCAGCAGGAGTTTCATCTTTTGGGAGTATAAGCAGTTCTGTGTTACAGGGTGGAATATCGATTAACCATAGAGGAGGAGTATTTAAGGAAATGGGATATGTAGATGAGAGGTTGATAGTGACAGGTATTCTGCGGATGCGGGTATGTATGGGCGGCATAATGTGGGTCTTTTGTTGGTATATTTTATTTATATGCTTGGGAAAAATGCGACTATGAGTAGGATTTTTAGGATTGGATGAAATTCTTGAAGCATAGGTCATACTGAGGTAGTTTCTTCTCAGTTGTAATGGGAGTTCTCCTGACTCAACATACAAGCTTTCCACTGGACTAGTCCGAAACGCTCCATATGCTATTCTTATACCAGCATGATGAACGCTATCTAATAGTTTTAAAATTGTTTCTCTGGCACTTGAGTACACTATAGCTCCGTAGTCTAATCTTGATCTCACTGTTGATTTATACAGGTGCATCAGGGTTGAGTAGTCTGCCCCCCAGGAATGGCTAGCTAGAGTTTTTAGTAGGTTAAGACCATTTTGGGATGACTGTTTGAGTTTCTCTATATGTTTTTTCCATTGAAGTTTTTTATCGAAGATGAGTCCGAGAAATTTCATGTTATCAACGAATTCCAGTTGTTGATTGTACAAGCTTAAGGATGGATTCTGCACATTGGAACTTTGAGTGAATACCATGCATTTAGTTTTTTTGGCAGAGAATTGAAGTCCTGTTCGCTTGGACCATTCTTCTAGATGTCCTATGGCATGTTGGAGAAGTTTGGTTGATGATTGCATATTTTTGCCATTAGTGTATAAAACTAAGTCGTCAGCATAAATGTTAGCTTTAATCGGAGCTACAATATTTTCCAAAATATCGTTTATGGCAACCAGAAAAAGGGTGGCGCTCAGAGATGAACCTTGTGGAATACCATTTTCTTGTGTCTTGAGGTCAGAAAGCACTCCATTAGCTCTCACTCTGAAGGTTCTGTTTCCCAGAAAATTTTGAATGAATGCCAAGATGTTTCCATCAATTTTCCAGTTTTTCAGTTGTTTAAGGACTTTATATTTCCATACCCGCTCATACGCTTTTTCTAGATCGAAAAAGACTGCTATTAGGTTTTGCTTATTGGCAAATGCCTCCCTGATATCTGTTTCTAAATTCACAAGATTGTCTAGAGTGGATCTGTACTTTCGGAAACCGCTTTGTTCAGGAATCACAAGATTATTCTGTTCTAAGAAGAAGGTTAATCTTGCATTGATTATTTTTTCAAGCATTTTGCATTTCATAGAAATGTTTATGAAATAAAATTAAAAAACTATTATAAAATAGTCAGGAAATTATCACAGAAACGTTTTTGCAACTAACTTATAAAACTTATTTTCCTATAAAAGTAAATTGTTGTGTAGCATTTTATAACACTTCTCTGCGAGATTTTTGTGATAGTTATAAAACTATTTCAAGCTTATTTTATAACTGTTTCCTGTAGCTTTAATGAAATTATTTTATTGGAATGCTTTCAGGTTTCATTTTATTTTCATTACCATATTGTCACTTCAATATGGTAATACATTGATATTAAGACATTAATATTATAACATTATATTATTCAGAATGAAGTGAGTTGAGTTTGTAACTAGAAAATTATTACCTCGACAGAGTAAATTTTTGTATAATTAATAATTTCACCGAAAACATTTATAAATGAGTGGCGCGCTTAAATTTTGCTAATAATAGACTATATATTTGTCAATAAAATATCATTTGCAGTAAAACTATCAATCTTCGAAACACAAACAATGTCTTTAACAGTTTTATGAGTGCAAAAGTGGAATTTGAAAAAGGCTTCAACCTTCCTATTTGTTAGTTTTCAGTTGGTGACATATCAATTATATTTTCCTAGTGTCCAATACAAAATTACTTCTTGTAATACAACTTTATTGTTATCGTTTACGGCTGTATTATATTTTATAACGACTACTTGGAACTACTAAAAAACTCTAATAAAACTGTCTTCCGATTATTTTATAGGTATCGCTTAAATATGTTGCAAAAGTGCAGTAAGGGAAGTCTCTACAAAACTACTTTTTAAGAGTGTTAAACAAATTTTATTGTAACTGCCAAAATGTTTATAAAACTGTTTTGTAGTGTTTGTAAAACGCCTTACAAAATATTGATAAAAACTGTAATGTTTTATAAAACGGTGCCAATTTTCTATTTATATCAGTTTTATAAACACTTCGAAAACATTTCTGGAAGAAATGTAGTTTTATAATTTGTTTCTCCGAAACGTTTCCGCAACTATTATAAAATACGAAATTGCTAGTTGGGATGTACCTTTGAATAGTGAGTTAAAAAAAAATTCATGTTGGTACACTGGTTTCGAACAAATGTTCACCGAAACAACACCGTCATCATGCCTCAGCCACCGTATTCACCATATTTGGCACCCTGTGACTTTTTTTCTGTTCCCGAGATGGAAAAGACGCATAAAAGGACGACGTTCTGTGATGATTGAGGAGATAAAAACCGATTCGCTGAGTGGAGGAATAGATGAATATTTTCTGAGAAAGATTAAAATTCACCTAATTTTTTGAACAGACCTCGTATATGGTGTGAAAGCATGAAACTTCTAGCGGTAACTTACTAAGATCGATTTCTGGAACGCATCTGTTTAAGATAAAATGATCCTTCCCAATTTCAGAGGAAGTATTTACGCTTTACGCTATCTATAGCTGTATTTTCATCGAAGTATTTATTGAACATTCAAATGAATTTCAAAAGCATCGAAAAAATCTACTGCCGTTTCTCCAAAATACACATCATATATTATCTGTGATTGGATTCGATAATTTAAACTGATTCGAATATTCGAATGTAATCGAACTCAGGGTATATATCCTTCTTAAATTTCACCAGAGTACATTTTCTTTAGCACATTCACTCAAGTGATTAAACTAAATTACTCCTTAGACTTATAAACACATCAGAATCATTGACTGTTCTTGTTTATCTGTTGAAACGGAGCTATTTCCTGTTGATCTATACGACATACAGTGTAGCCAGTTAGTTATATCAAGGCACTCAGTCAGAATATATCCGTATTTATATACCATACGGCCAAGGAAACCAAAAAAAGCTCAGTATGTGGAGTTTACTCCAGATTACTAAGCCTAGGATTGAGTGGGGGACGGGAAAAATACCATCGTGGCCCAAACAGAACTGGCTGGTATCTCAATCGCCACAAAAGGAATAACCAGAAAAGGAATTTCTGGCAAAATAATAATAATTTGCACTGAAAGCAGACAAGCCCTATTAGCCTTGAACAGACAATGTGTTACCTCAGGGCTAGTACTAGAGAGCCACCAAGATTCAGCCGAAGCCTCTGTAGATAATAACATTTTCCTGAGGCGGGTTAAAGGGCACAACAGGTGCAACAACAGGTGATCGCATTGCTGACTCTTTAGCCAAAGAAGCGGATAGACTAATAATTTTAGGACCCACTGACACCCACGGCCTGATGACAATTGCGGAACTGGCCAAACGTCACACCCATGCTCAATACCTAAAGAGATGGGATGGAATCAAAGGATTTAGTCTTACCAGGATCACTCTGGGCGACCCTGGGAAACTGGCGCTGAAAAAATATCTGGCGATGACCAGGAAAAATATACGCTTAACAGCAGGATTTCTGACTAGCCACTATCAACTAAGAAAACACCTCCATAATATGAGGCTAATGGACACACCTCTATGCAGGATGTGTGAACAGGAAGATGAAACTGTCCTATGCGAGTGTTCAGTGCTATGGACCTACTCTCACCCTCCCTACTCTACAGATACAAAGATATGTCATAAGATTTTTCCAATTTGCGAACTATCAGTATAAATGGAGCATAAATATTCACTTGTTCAGGTTGATCTTCGTGCGGTAAATAATTTTGCCATACACAATGAAATTCGTAAAACGAATTTCCTATTCCACTAAAAACTATTTTTGGGAAATAGGTGACAAATTTGTGACTTGTTCTTGGAATGAGTATAAGCAATTTTCAATTGTTCGTGTATTTTTTCATAACCAAAATCTGTAGAATAGCTATTCTGTGATATGCAATTAACGAAAGTCAAACATTCATAACACTGACAACTACTGTCATGCAGTAAGAAAACAATTTGTCCGAGATGAAAAACGTAATTTTTAAAAAACAATTGAGACAAAACATCAGAGTCGGATAGATCAGGAGTATATCTGTTGAATTGGCCAAACGCGGAGAACATTTTCCAATAGAATGAAAGAACACAGAAGTAGTTTCGTGAATGTGTAGACCAATTTCATATTTGCACACCAGTTTTTGACAAAGCGGCACAAGTTCAATCACGATTATGGGAAGTATAACATTCGGAAGAGAAATTTTTGAAACTTAATCTTTTGGAGTGCTCATAATAGAGAAGCCCAAGCGGGGATTTTGGGATTTACTAAAGCACGGCAGATTAATATATAGGGGGATGCCTTATACCCGGTTAAGTACCTCCACCAAATATCAGCCATATATAAGGACGCCCGTGAAGGATAGAGGATCAGATTAGTAAAACAAAATTAATCATCAGAAATTCTCGAGCGCGTCAGATTATGATAGGGTGAGTTAATTACATGCTGAAAAGTGTATATTCCAGTAATCTGACAATTTGAGAGTGACGTAAAGAAAGGGGAGGGTAGCAAAGTTGTAGAAAAATAACAACATTTCGACATTCTCGAGCGTAGCAAATTTTTTTTTATTTTGAAGGAAATAATTCAAGGATAACAAAAAATATAAAATCTGACAATTTCCGCAAGCCGAAATATCAAAAATTCGTCGAGAAAGTTGAATGCGTGTGATACCTATATTTTCCTCTGCGAGTTTCTATTCCTCTTTCACTTTTTCTCTATCTATTACTCTCTCACTCCATCCCCACTCTGAATTTTGTTGCCATGACGCCATCACAGCTGAGCACAGAGACTCGTTCGTGATGAATATGAAAATGATGATTAATTAATCAATTAATAATAGAGAACTGAATTCTTTTGAGCATTTTTTAAAATTATTTTCTTATAAATACAAGTATTCTACTTAAAAAATATACACTTATTCATGTGCATGCTACTTCCTGAGCTCTTCAATTATTTAAGTTCGATTATTAAAAAAAAATTGAAAAAAATATTTTTTTTGGCAGATTAGGCGAATCCCTCTAGATCAGGGGTCTCCGAACTTTGAAGCCTTCGGGCCATAATGATTTTTTCAGCTTGTTTCAAGGGCCAATTTCTGCCCTTAACTATATTTCTAGACTAGGATAGTCGCAAAGTGCGTGACCTAAGCAAACTTACGCTTTTTTGCATTTCAATTATTATTGTGTATTGTGACAACGACATCTAGTGACGAGTAGTGGTACTATGTACTACCTTTTTCAGCTACCCGCTAGGTGGCATTAGACGTAATTAAATATTTGGAATTACTGCGTTGGTTCGAGAAAGTTCTGGTTCTAGCTAGTGTATTCCGATCACCTTAAGATGGCAGTAATAATTGCATATAAAAAGGCTAGCGGCGCAACTGCGAGTTAGTCTGCGTAGGATAGGCGAAGGAAGCGAAACTGTTTATTGTAAAATGAAGTAACACCCGTCAATAAAAGTATTTTGATTTGACTTATTGTTTTTATGTGTGATTTGTTAGTGTGGAAAAGAAGTGAAAAATCGACAGTGAATGCAGAAAGTTCCAAGAAAAATGGAACTTTCAGTATTTTGTGATTGAGTCCAGTAATAAGGCGCTATGTTATATTTGTAATGAAACCATAGCTGTTCTCAAAGACTATAACTTCAAACGACACTATGAATCGAAACATCTTCAAAGTTACTCTAAGTATACAGGAATTTTGCGAAAGGAAAAATTTGAAGCTTTGAAACGCGGACTCAAATCGCAGCAATCTTTGTTTACCAAAGCGAATACTGAACAAGAGTCTGCAACTCGCGCCAGCTTTCGTGTGGCTCTTGAAATCGGAAAACGTGGCAAACCATTCACCGATGAAGAAATGATAAAAGAATGCTTGATTGCATTAGCCGAAGAAATATGCCCCGAAAAGGTAAATTCATTTAAAAGTATCAGTTTGTCAGCAAACACCGTGGTTCGGAGGGTTCAAGACATCGCAGAAAAGTTGAAAATGCCATTATTAAAAAGAACCTTCGATGGAGAAATTTGAAATCTGTAACAACTGATGGAGGCAAAAATGTGTATGGTAAAAATAAAGGACTGGTTGCACTTGTGTCAAATACTGTAGAAAATGATGGTGGTTCAAAACCATTAGTTTTACATTGTATCATTCATCAACAGTCCTTGTGCGGAAAATGTTTGGATATATCTGAAGTTCTAAAACCAGTCATATCAGTTGTTAACTTCATTAGATCCACTAGGCTGAATCACCGAGAATTCCGCGAGTTTATTCAACAGATTGGAGAAAATGATTTACTATATCATACTGCCGTACGCTGACTTAGTTGCGGAAAAGTCCTTAAGCGCTCTTTTGAACTTCGAGCAGAGATCGAAATTTTTTCAAATGAGAAGCAGCGCTCTTTTGTCGATTTATAAAATAGTGAATGGATGTGGAAGTTAGCCTTCTATGTCGATTTGACAAATCATATGAACGAACTGAATTTGAGATTGCAAGGAGAAAATCAGCTTCTCCCTGATTTATACACCAATATCAAATCCTTCAGGCAGAAAATAATACTATTTCAATCGCAATTACGTAAAAAATGTTCCACACATTTTTAAACATGTGAAATATTCAGCCACACTACAGAGACTGAATTTCCCGTCAATTTTGCAATCGATACTTTGAGTGCTTTGAAGATAAATTTTGATACTCGTTTTTCAGATTTTGATGTCATTGCGAATGGAATTAAGCTTTTTCAAAATCTTTTTGATTCTGATATTGAAACTCTGGCTCCGGAAGTCCAAATGGAAATTATTGATTTACGGTACAGTAAATCATATTTGTTGGAATTTTATAAAAGTCTTCCACTGGAACAATTTGATAATTTGCATAAATTTGCTGGTGGGTTGTTTTCTGGTTTTGGTACTACTTACTTTTTAGATTTACAGATGTTTACAGATCTCAATTAACCGATGAGCATCTTAAATCTCTTTTGATAATTGGTACAAGTAAAATTGATCCACAACTACAAAGTATTTTCGGTGAAAAATCACAATTACATAAATCTCATTAGTGTTATTGTTTGACTGTGATTCATTTCAATTATTTGTTAGTTATTAATATGCTTAAACTCAGATACTTAAGTTAAGTTTTTTTTGTCATCATTTCTGTCGTTAAGTTTTACCTTGCAAGTTAATAAAACCGAGTAATTATCATTTTGTGTTTTCTTTTTCAACTTATCACAGCAATAGTAACAACAATTAGGTAAGCATTGGCTGTCGCGGGCCAGATTGATGACACTGGCGGGCCGGATTTGTCCCGCGGGCCGTAGTTTGGAGACCCCTGCTCTAGATAATCGTCAGATTATAAGACAGCACGTCTAGAACATGAAGATGAACCATATATATCTTAATCTGGCGCGCTTGAGTATTTCAAAAAGACGAATTTTTTTGCACATTATAATAATGACCGCGAGTTTGCGTCAGCTCAAAATCATCAGATTATTGAATGAGACCTTTTTTTTGGGTGCACTTAATACCTGCTTAGAAAATCTGACGCGCTCGATTAAATTTTTTTCTCTTCACTTTTAACCCTTACGTACAACCACCCACATCATGCAAACGATCAGATTAACATACCAACATTATTAAAAATACGTAGGACATTGATGCTATCAATATCTGATGCGCTCGAGTATGTCCATGCAACAGTATTTTTTTACATATTTAAAAATCTATAACCGCTTCCCCCACCGATGAAAAGGTATATATTATATAACAATTTTTTCTTCTTATCATCTAAGCTTTGCAACCTAATATGTCTCTATGACGCTCGAGTAAATCCCCATTTTGCATCATGGGCTCCCCTACTATCAGAAATTACCACTTAATTTAAATCGTGATTAAAATCATGGTCAACGCTGGACCACAGTCACAAATCTCTTTTTCGTAATTTCACGCGTTTCACATCTTTTTGAAAAGTATCTCACTTACCTTGACTGAAGCGTTCTCCAAACTGAACGAAACGTGCCATATTGTAAACGCGATTCGATATAACAGTTTCGTGAAATCTTCTGGATTCATAACTGCGGAGCGACTACGACAACAACATCGTAACGGTAGATGTAGATTCGATTTTTTAACAGACATTTCAAAAAATAGACTTTTCTCGGGAGTATTTCAAAACAAATCACAGAAAAGATTCAGTCGTTTTTCATCACAAGATTTGATTGAAGCGGATGTACTTTTTCAGTGCCTTTTCCAAATGAATTGGTTGGTAACTTTCAATTATTTTCAGCATTCCAGATATTTTTATCCTTTCTATAGAGAGTATTTTTGTCAATGTTGAACTGGAAATGTTTCTATATTCTGAATATAATGACTCACTGAGGATTACACTATTTTCAAAAAATGGTGTAATAGCCGAAACTAGTCAACAATAAAGAAATAGCGTGGAAAATAGACAAAACTGTGTTTTTGTAGTAGTGTATCCTCAGTGAACATAAATTTCCACAAAATAAACAAGTCGTCAATCAAAGAAGTGAACATAATGAGAAATGTAGGAAGAGACATACATTGTCATTATGAGAAGTTTTGAAACTAGAAATACACGGACTGTTCAAAAAATAAGGAGAGTGTTCGAATTTCGCAGACTAGATACATTCGATCAGCTACTTTTATATTTTTTCATGTTGGTTCACTCGTTTCGAATATTAGTCAACAGTTTCAGCTGTTTAGCATGTTTATTCTGTTGGTGAGAGGCTAAAAAGTTAGAAGTGTTTTGCGTATTCGGCGATTTTCTGCTAAAGAGAAAAATGAAAAGAAAAATCTGCATAGAATTTCGTATAAGAAGTAAAATTAGGTGCTCAAAAACACTCGAAATGTTGACAGAGGCATACGGCAATTGTGCTCTGAGACAGAAAAATGTTTACAAGTGGTAGAAAATTTTCATAAAAGGTCGAGAAGACGTCCTGGCACATCAACAAACTATGACAATGTTGAGAAAGTCCAGAAAATTGGTACGGAGAATGCTCGAATCACTATCAGAAAAGATGCTGAGGATGTCGGCAAATCCGAAGACGAGGACCTGGAAGGTAGAACGGAATTATCTATAGAAGTGCCTATAATTACTAGGATACTGTGTAAGAAACTGTTATTGTCAACTGAAGGACGAATTGTTGACACAAGATGAGGAACTGCGAATGGGATCGCCACTTTTAACGGTTATAGACAAAATATATAGGGAGCCAACATATATATGGAGTAGTTTGAATGTCTAGCCATTGAAGAAGCCCGCAAGAAACCCCGAGTCTGGTTGAGATACGTGGAACCATGGAAATGCAGAACTAGACACCAACAACGTAAGTCCTCCCATTACTCTCACAATGGAGAAGGAAGTCCACAACGAATTTCCATTCTTGAACGTGTCGGTGAAGAGGACTGACACTAAATGGGGAACATCTGTATACCAAAAACCCAGTCACACGGGTCAGTATCTGAACCACGAATTCAACCACCATCAATCGACTAAGAGAGGAATCATCAAGACTCTACTAGACCATGTCTTCGGGCTCTGTAACACTAAGATATCGAGAAGAAACTAGACAGCATCAAAAATGATCTTCAACGGTATGGCTACTCCAAAGCGATGTTGGAACAGACTCTGGCTGAAAAACAGCAAAATGCTCGCAAGGAAGATAAGCCGTCACAACCAGTGCTTGCACTTTCCTACATCAGAGGAAAGGATAAAAAGAATTAAGTTCAAGTACAAAGTCAGAACCTGCTTCAGATCCGGAAACACTACCGTAGCAACCTAACGAAAACCAGGTTACCGAACGTGGACTGCATTTCCAAGAACTGCATTTACCGAATACCCTGCGAGTGAGGAAAATCCTATATCGGGAAAACTAACAGGCGACTGGAAGTTTCCATTACCGAGCACAAGAAACACACACAGCGAGGGGAAACCAGCAAAAACTTCGTAAGAATTATGGCTCAGAAATCATTAAACGACGTCCACGGCTAACCGGATTTGCTTACAAGCAATTAGAAGATGCAAATATTACTACTAAACAAGCCAGAGATGATGCGGATGTTCTTATTGTTGAAACTGCAATTGAAGAATCAAAGTCTGAAAAAACTGCAGTTATAATAGGACAAGATATTGATTTACTTGTCATTTTGATTGGGCGTACACTGTCTTACGAACAAGAAATGTTTTTCAAAAAAGTTGGGAAAGAAAATGTAAAAACGGAGATATACTCGACTGAAAGATTTGATAATTATCCTCATTCCAAAACACATATTTCTGAACGCATTAAGTGACTTTTTTTAAGTTTTCCAGAAACTGACAAATTTGGATGGACTAGCTGCAGCGTTTGGGGAAGAAAATTGTTCGGCCCAGAGATTATTAGAGAGTGGAACTCAAACCTCAATGGCAGTCTATAATGCTCCGAAATCTGTGAAAAGTCTCGATCATCTTCGTTATATGCATTACGTCAAGTCTACAAAACTTAATAGACCTGTGCAGCTTTCAAATATTCCACCAACAAGTACAGCTGCTCATCCAAATTTCAAACGTGTGTATTATCAAGTTCAAACTTGGTTAGGGCATGATTTGGAACCCCAGGTATGGGGTTGGGCAATGCGAAACGATTTTCTGGAGCCTATCATGACAATTTTACCACCTGCTCCAGAAGATTTGCTAAATACAATTTTCTGCAACTGCAAGAGTGGTTGTGGTTCGCGATGCGGATGCAGGAAAGCGGGCTTGCAATGCTCTTTAGCTTGTGGCCAATGTAATGGGCAAGCTTGTCTCAATGCTCTACCATATCAGAGCGACATTAACGAAGATGGAACCTTTGAACCCGAAATCATGGAAGAACTTGAGACAAATGTCGTTGAAGGCGATAATGAAGATCAGTTTGAAATTTACCAGCAGCCAGAAGACGACGATGAAGAGGAAGAAGATGTTTGACATTATAAATTGTAGTTTTTGTACCCATTATTCCATTTTTTACTTTTGATAAAAATAAATGTATTGAATGATATTTTTCCATAAAATGATCAATTCATAATTTATTTGTTTTTTTTTTCATCAAGTAAGAAGTTATTGATTAGGTTCAAATTCAATTATAATTCCTATATTTTCATTAACAATTCTGCAATATCATGGGCAGGTAAGTGTTGTTAAATAAATTAATACTGAATTAAAAGTGGATAAGTTAGGAAAAAAATTATAAAATATAATATAATAGTTGATAAAAATTGACAAATATTTATAATCATTGATTTATCGATAGTTCATCAACTATATATGGCGCGTTTTCGACCGGTGGCACCGGTTGACCTGAAGTGATGCTGTGACCGCGTGCTCTCCGCCCTCTATCTCGAAAACGGTTCACCATATAAAATTTTTTTTTTAACAAAATTTGTAGAGAATTTTGTATTCTACAATATTGATAATGAATACAAATAGCAACAAACCCATAGGAAACGAGATATTTCCAAAAAAAGCGCAAAAAACCGATTTTTGTGACCTTTGACCTTGAAATTTAATAGTTGCTTACACCCTACCATATGTAGGTTTTGAGACAACTTTTAGGGTGTCAATATACAAGTATTTACAGACTTACAGCTGGGTATCTCGAATTCCGAGGTGAACTTACTATAATGACTGGACTAAACCGTGGCCTTGTGCATCAGGAGTTCTTATCAAATGGTCTATCGGTCAATAAAGAGTATTATTTTGAAGTAATGCACCGCTTGCGAAAAGAAATTGGAAAAAACCGCGCGGCATTGTGGAAAAACAATGCATGGCATTTGCACCTGCTCAAATGTCATTGCTTGTTCATAATTTTTCGGCCAAACACAACACCGCAATCATGCCTCAGCCACCGTATTCACCAGATTTTCCCCTATGTGAATTTTTCCTGTTCCCAAGATTGAATAGATCCTTGTAAATGCGGCGTTTCGCAACGATTGCGAAGATAAAAACCGAATTACTGAGGAAGCTCAAGGACATACAAAAAAGTGCATATCAGAACTGCTTCGGATTGGAAAAAACGCTGACACAAGTGTAGTATATCTGAAGAAGACTACTTTGAAAAATATTTTTTGAGAAAAATGAAAATTCACTTCATTTTTTGAACAGACAGCGTATTGTAATCTGAATTTCCAACATATTTCTAAACGTTTAAAAAACCTAAAATATGTTGGATATGCATAATATGGATATTCAGCTTCAGAAAACTATTGGAAAATTAGCAATGCCTTCTTTCTTCAAAGAAGGTGAAAATATTGTGCATTTCAGAAAAATTTAACTTCAATTCATCCCATTCATTTTATTTTGAGTAGGATGATTCTGAACGATTAGTTTCAATTATATATTGATTGAATATAATAAAATACGCATATCACAAACTCGTTTTCATCACATAACATTCTTGATATATTCATTATTAGATGATAATGGAATTGAGTATTGCTCGGATGTATATTTTTGCAAAATATGTTGTATTATGTATTTTTTTTCATTAAAACACATTTTTATGCAATCATACTGGATACATTTTCAAGATGTGAACTCTTGAAGGAAAAATCCAAAAAACAGAAGATATTTTGAACAAAAAACTAATTGGAATCCACCAATGAAAATATCCTAAAAAAGATTATAAGCAAGCGATGAAATACACTGATGACTCAGCTTTATATGCACACTCACTGAAAACGTCATCTCTGTTAACACAAATCACCACACAATTATTCACAAACCCATTGTCCCATTATATCAAAAACAAAATATATTTTGAGTAAGAAAATAATTGAAAGTCAACAAGAAA
Source organism: Leptinotarsa decemlineata (assembly GCF_025532065.1). Taxonomy (NCBI): domain Eukaryota; kingdom Metazoa; phylum Arthropoda; class Insecta; order Coleoptera; family Chrysomelidae; genus Leptinotarsa; species Leptinotarsa decemlineata. Next base: position 504,318 of record NW_027412572.1, on the reverse strand, counting down.
AAATTTTCGAAAGAACATTATAAGCAGTTTCGATAAAAAACGGATAACTTTTCATTCGAAAACAGACTCACTGAAAACATAATCACAGTAAATTATCACACAATTTTTAACAAATATATTGTATTGATTCAACGAATATTAGACGGATAAAAAAATGGAATAACTCGTGAAATAGTTAATAATTACCCTTCAAATACTGCTCAAATTAATATCAAACATATTTTTAACCAATTTTACCTGAAAAAGTGAAAATACGAAAGACAAAACACATTATAAGCAAGAATAAATTTGAAAGTCGCGTATTTAACAAATATTACACGCATAATAAAAACAAGTGAAATGAAAGTCAAAGCATATTATGACATGGAAAAAACTGAAACTCGACAAGGAAAATTTCTTCAAGAAAGATTATTAGCAATCAATAAAGGAAACGAATATATTTTCATTCAAAAACAGACTCACTGAATCAAAACACAATTTACGTTAACGCAAATTGTCACACAATTATTCACAAACCCATTCTACGTATCTAACAAATATTAGGTACACGCATAATGAAAACATGCGAAATGAAAGTCAAAACATATTTTGAACATAAAAACAATTGGAAGTCACCAAACAAAATTCTTCAAGGAAGATTTTCAGCAATTGATGAAAGAAACAAACATTTTTCCCTCAGACTCACTAAATGAAATTATTCACAAACCCATTCTACGTATTTACCAAATATTACAGGCATAATAAAAACAAGTAAAATAAAAGTCAAAACACATTTTGAGCGAGAAAATAATTGAAAGTCACCGGAAAATTTTCATTAAGAAAGAATATAAGCAAGTGACAAATGAACCGATTAGCTTTTCATCTGAAAACAGACTCACTGACACCACAACATCACACGGATCTCCGAGACGTAGACATATTCCGATAACACGCCGTTGCAGTACTAGACACGCCCGCTTTTGATGCATCCCGGAATGGTCCCCTCTATCCAGAGGATCCAGACCCAGTCTGGAAGAGACTTTCCGACGTAAATCGGCAACGTTCGTTCGTCCCAAATATTTCATGACTCATCACCGGCCGACAAGGGTGCAAGAGTGTGACGGTGAATAAAAGAAAATTGTATACAAAGTACATTGAAATGTCTGACATACGCGAGCTGTTCGGAAAATAAGGGACACGTACATTCGATTGGCGATTTTTTGAATTTTTTTATTCTTATACACTCGCCTAAAACATATATTTAAAGCTTTAGCTAATAATCATGTTAATCTTTGTTGGTAAGAGTCATAAAAAATAAAAGTTATTTGCTTTTTCGGCGATTTTCTGCTAACAAAAATATAGTTTATAGAAACTAAAAAACACGCTTTCAAAGAACATTGAACTAAAAAGTTGAAAATATTTTTTTTAAATAAGCTTAAAACAATAATATTCCACCTGTAGTACAGAATTTCGCCAACACTTATAATTCTTAAAATATGTTTTTTACTTTGATTTTCTTTTGAACAACCTATCAAGGAGGTTACATACAGCGCTATCTGACCGCAAACAGTTCAAGCAATAATTTATAGTTACGTACAGCGCCATCTGCCTGCGAATAGATCAAGCAATAATGCCGATAATTCTGTCAATACATATACAGAGCTGAGAGTTACAAACAAACATACACACAAACAAACATCCGTACATACATACATACATACATACAGGTGAAGCTAATACAAAGAGTGTAAAAAAAAGAAGTTGCATCAAATTTTGTGTGAAAGATGGAATCGAGTGCTCAAAAACATTCGCAATGTTGACAGTGATATACGGTGACTGTACTCAGAGCCAGAAAATGTTTACAAGTGTTTCAAGCTTTTCACAGAAGGTCTAGAAGATGTGGAAGACGACGCTCGCAAATGTCAAGATTTTCCTCACTGTTTTCTTCGATTGCCTTGGCATAGTGCAGCAGAAGTTCTTGCCACATGCTCACACAATCAATAAGGAGTATTTTTTGAAGTTATACGCCGATTGCGAGAAGAAATACGGAGAAATCGTCCGGTGTGGAAAACCAATTCGTGGCTTTTGCATCATAATAATTCACCTTCTCTCTCGTCACTGCTTGATATGATATGATATATGAATGACTTGCCTAACTTCATCGAAGGAGGTAGGTTGTTCACGTATGCAGATGATTCAATAGTAGTTACAGGAGATACTTTCCAAGAAGTTTGCATAAAAACAGAAAATATCATTAAAGATTTTGTACTTTGGTGTAATATCAATCAATTGATTATTAATTTAGAGAAAACAAAATACATGCAATTTTCATTGAAACAGGTAGCCAGTGAAGAAATTCCTGTCGAAATAGAATATTTTAAGGTACCTATAAGCGTGAACTATAAATTTCTTGGAACTATGATTGATGAAAAATTCAATTGGTCTGAACAAATCAACAATGTGTGCAAGAAATTGAACCAAGCATTTTTTGCTATTTACAGGTTGAAATATACCTTAAGCAAAGCATCGCTAATCAATGTTTACTATGCTCTCGCTCATTTAGCAATTAGTTATAACATTATCACATGGAGACATGCAACGGAATGTAGTCGTGTATTCATTAATCAAAAAATAATTATACGACTGATTTTCAATCTAGAATATCGAGAATCGTGTAGATCAGCCTCTAAAGAAAATAAAATACTTACTGTACTTGGAATTTATTTATTGAAAATATTAGTATACGTTCATAACAACATTAAAAACATTGAGAAAAACTCGGATATTCACAGTTATTCGACAAGAAATCACAATAACATACAGTTAAGAAGTTTTTGAAATCTATCTTACAAGCGGTCACCAGAATGGACTGGAATTTCCTACTATAACTTACTGCCCAGGACTATAAGAGACAGCTCTATCAACAAATTGAAAAAAAGTGTGGAAACTTTCTTGACCAATAATCCTATATATGCAATTGATAAATTTCTGGATTTGCTTAAAACTTGTTGAACATTCGTGTATAAGTATATACATATATGCGTATCTGTGTAAAAATTGATATAGTGTGTATATTTTGTAATTTTATATTTATGAGTATAGTGTGTGAATTTTATTTTTATATTTATGAATAGCGTCTCCATTATATAATTTGTATAAATGACCTATCTACAGTGTGACCCATTTAAAATTGAACCACCACTGTAGAATGTGCATTTTTCAATCAATCTCAATTTTTTTTATTGAAATATTGAGCATGAAAAACTGTATCTTGACACTAACTTTCACAATTTCAGTTTCATTTCCAAGGCACTCTATGGTTTTTTTTGTTTGTCAAAAACGGCAAAAGTTTATTAGGCAATTTTTGTTTTCAAATTTGACTACACCACTGGATTCGTAGTCGTTATAAATCAAAACTGTCAAATTTTCATTAAAAAATATTTGTTAACAACGAAGTTACAACAACTTCAATTTTGGAAACAAAGTATTTGTTTGTAATTTTTATTCAGATTATAGACATATTTGAGATCTGACAACACTGTCATCACCAAGTAGAACACCAGTGAATTTGTACAGTGAAAATCCGAAGTCAACAGCTCAATGCGTTCTACAGTTATACCTCCTGAAAATATGGTAATGTGAGAGATTTGTGGTGCAAGCGTTTTGTAATAAAAATCTGACTACGCCACTGGATTTGTGGATAATATTCCCTTAAAATCATTCATTTGTGTGTAGGTTACGATCTCCCAATTGCGCTTTTACCAAATCTTGATAGAATCTTGAAGTATTAATGGTCATACTTGTAAGCTTTTTGGAAGTTTCCCAATAATAACTAATAGTACTTTTGTAACAGCGCACCTGGAAAATCACATTTTATGAGATTCTGAACTTACTCTACCTTCTTCTATAGCTGATGAAAACAAAATGTATACAAACAAGTTCCAAAGTATTTATTCAACAATTAATTGCCATTAAGAAAAAACTGATACTAAAATAAACATTGATTTAAAACTAAACATTCAAATTTTTGTGGCTTCTACCAAACCTTCATTAAGTTCAATACATTTATCGTATCTCTTCCGAATATTGTTTACACTATTTCTTATTTGTTGAACTGTAATTTCGGCACAAGCTTGTCGTATCCTTTGCATGAGTTCAGCTCGATTCGTTGGTCTTATTCTGTATACTTTTTGTGTCAGAATACCCCACAGAAAAAAGTCTAATATTGTTAGATCAGGCGATCTAGGTGGCCATTCAATTAAGTCACTACCTCGTCCTATCCAATGATTTGGAAACTGGTTATTTAGCCACTCTTTAACAATCCTCGAATTGTGCACGGAACAGCCGTCGAGCTGAAAATATAAATTTACTTGTTCCGCAAGAGGCATTTCATCTATTTCGTCAGTAGGGTGCTAATGCCGACTGAACGCCTCCCCCCACCCCTTTTGACCTTGAGACGTCACACGACCTTGAATGACGTCACCTAACCTTGAACGTCGTACACATAGTATGAGATTGAATGCGGTGTTTGACCTTGAGTGTGGGGTTTGACCTTGACGTTCGACACTTCGACTACCTTGAGCTTGCTCCATGGCATTGAATGTTGACCTTGAATGAAATCGTGACGTGTACAGAATATAACCTTGAACAGTGGGCGTTCGGCGTTGTCCCCTCCCTTGTTGGTAATTCCTATATAAGTTCAGAATATCGTATGACGTCACCTAACCTTGAACGTCGTACACATAGTATGAGATTGAATGCGGTGTTTTACCTTGAGTGTGGGGTTTGACCTTGACGTTCGACACTTCGACTACCTTGAGCTTGCTCTGTGGCATTGCATGTTGACCTTGAATGAAATCGTGACGTGCACAGAATATAACCTTGAACAGTGGGGTTCGGCGTTGCCCCCTCCCTTGTTGGTAATTCCTATATAAGTTCAGAATATCATGCTTCCACATTCAGTTTAGACACTCTAAAATACCCAAATAGGTAAACAGAAGTACTTGTCGAATTCCAAAGTGAAGACAACGAGTATCAACCCATCCGAGAGGGCGTTTTCGTCAGTGAGGTGAATATATATTTTATTTTAATTAACCGTAATTTCACTATATTTATGAATATGGATAATTTGAAATTTGACATTGAAAAAATTAATTTTTCTATAATTCAACAAGGTGAAGCTTTAGAGCAGAAACCTATAAACGCTCTGGTTATTGATAAAGAATATAAAATTGAAAAAATGTCAATGTATTCCACACGATATGGTAAATCAATTCAAGTAGTTTTATTGGATGAGGAAAGTGATACTCCTTTTAAAGCATGGCTTCCAAAACGTGTCACAGAGCAATTACCAGAAGACTTCATTCGTGAAGTGAATTCATCCAAAGCCAAATTCACACTTACTTATATGGGTCAAAGTTCGCAGGATTATCCTGGTGCTAAAACCCGATCATTGATGAAATTCAATGTTTTAGATTGAACATTTTGAAATTATGATTTTTTTTTGTAAATAGTGAAAATATGGTAGATTAATATAAAATATGTATCAACTTGGTCACTTCATAGACATAGTCAGATTTCAAGTGAGTATTTTTTTTTATATTATTTGCAAACTAATGAATGCCATTTATGAATTTCCAGAACTCACCATTCTATAAATATGTGGATGCAATATTCAGCCCAAGAGTGGCCGGAAGCAGTGGATTTGGATTCCGCCATAAGAAAAATGGCTTGGGAGATGGCTGATCTGAGTTTTGATGCTCTACATTCATCAAATTATGATTTGAGTGTATGTTACGATGCTGAAGAGGTGCGAAAACTTTTGGAGCTTAGTGAGAAGTATGAACTCGGTGTGGCATTGTGTCATAAATATTCATATGGGAGTAGAAATTTGGATGAGTTCTGTGAGTTAATAATTGAAGCAGACTTGAAACATTTTCTTCAAGACATATGCACCTACCTACCGCAAAATATCATAGAGAAATATCAATTGGAACCACAGAGTCCCAACCCGCAACTGGAAGAAGCGATAAATGATGGTGTTGTAAATATTTGAAATCTGTTGTATATGTTTGTGAATAAAATAATGTTTCAATCCATATTTGTTTGTATCTAATTGTTTGGTGAATAAAAGATATAACATAATTATTGAGTGTTTTATTATTCATCAATATCGAATATTTCATAGCATATTACATGTCAATCTTATTACAATCCAGTTTGAACAGAGCCATTAAGAGCATTATATGATAGAACAGCATCGTGGAGGATGAGTGCATATACTTTGGTGTTTGCTGGAAACTTCACCTTGCGTGTTTCGAATTCTATTTTGATGTCGACAGTGGATGACTTCATAGCTTCGGGTTGATGGGAGCAGTCGATAATGAATAGTGGGTTGTTGCGAAAGCTACCAATATCCATCATCGGTTCACTCATAGTTTTATAATAGTAGCTACGTTGGAAGTTTTCATATGCATAGTAAGCTGATGAGTCTAACTTCTTGTCGAAATCCAGATTCCAACGCTCATATGGGTATACTTCAGAGTTCAGAGATAGTCGAATATTATTAATATTCACATGTGTGAATTTCGTTACATCTTTTGACATATTTTCGGATTGGTCGGTGTTTTGAAAGCCGATGATGATATATCGTGGTCTTTCGAGGCTGCTGGTTGTCTTCACCGCCCATATATCCGAGGATGTATCACGAAGTGTGGGTAATTCATAAAGGTCCCACATACGATAAGCCACCTTCACTTTAGCATTATTACCATTTTTATTTATGCGATTCAATAGTTTCAGTTTCTGTCGATCTTCCGGCACAATGTGCCTGATTCTCCATTCTATTTTATTGATTTCCAAATCTGCATCGACTTCCCCAATGAATGAATTTTTGAATGAGCGAGCTATAATCAAAATGAGCTCCTGCTTCACATTCATTATCCCCTTATTGTAATCTTCAGCAAAACCCATGAGATACTTCAAGGGTAATTTACCACTAAATACATTGCTAACGGGATCGAATATATCTTGTTTATTCACATCGAGTCCCCATCCTATCGGTAGTAGCGAATTTGCATGCGTTTTTCCGAATGATATCATCGTTTTCATTGTGGTAGTTATGCCGGGTTTTCGAACAACAACCACTTGCTCACCACCCATTTCATAGCGAATTTCGTCGAAGAGAAAGGCGAGAGCATTATTGGATAGGTAGCACCGCTTTGTGGCATCAGATGGTGTGAACTTCCCCTCGATATAAATGTAACTATCTGCAATATCGAGTATGAGATCTTGATAATTGATTGGAATTCGTATTTCATCTGAATTTTTGTAATATGGTGAACCATACGGCTTATATGTATGCTCATGAAGGCTGATGAGGGAATGGTCGAACATGGGCTCCTCGAACACTTCCAATTTATCACTTGTGGTGATTGTCGCCATGTTATTACTATTTTTTATATCGCACCTTCAAGCCAATAGATTTGAGAAAGTTCAGGCTACTAGCACTTATTCTATATCTTGACCGTTTGGCAGATATACGTGGAATGAATCGACTGCTGGATTTTCGCTTCTTTAAATGCACATGATCATAGCCTCCACCAAATACATTATGCTGACTCAACTGCTGCCGCTGCGGCAATCGCTGACTATTGAAGCACAACCCCATTTTTAGAAACGATAATCGCAGAATTTATAGTTCCATCAATGAATATCACCTGCTCAGCGTTAGGAAGTAACAAATACTGAGTAACAATTTGATCAACTTCAGCTTTATATTGACTTTTTTCACAGATGATCATCGCTCACCATCGTTTTTGCTCGATCGTTTGAATGCTTATCGAGGGTTGTTTTTTCAAATCAGATTGCAGCGATTTGATATCCTTATCCATATGCTCATACTTTTTTACAAATTCTACTAATTTCAGTCCAAGCGTAATGAGATCTTTCCTCACTGATACGGAATATTTTTCTACTCCATCTAATTTCAAATTAATTTTGTCAATATCAGTATCTAATTCTCCTCTCATCTTTGAGATGTAAAAACCGACATATCCTCGATTAACACAATCCGTACTCTCTTCAGGCTCTGCTATATTTTTCAAACGTTTATTTTCCATATCAAAGTTTCCATCGGTTGTTAATTTGAAACCAACTCCAGGCTGCCCACGCAAAACAGTATTTGAAACTGCCTTACTTCTGCGACCAAACTTATCGATGCTTCCTTTACTCATTTTCTTTATGATACACTAATGACAGTCATCGATGTTCTGAATCAACGTATGAGGAACGATGATTGTTACTAATGACTGTTGTCGATGTTGTGAATAAATATATGAGAAATGATGATTATTATAGCTTTATCAATTCCAATTTGACTATTATTTTTTCACCATTGAAATTGATCAGATTACCATTATCATCCAATATGCGAAGAGTGATATTGTCGAGGTACTGACGACCACCAGGTCGGATTGGCATATAAATAATATTTTGTGGCTCCTTGGTGAGTTTGTAACCGGGCTCTACATCAATATCAAATTCAAAGATGCTATGGATTTCATCGCCATTCGAATATGCTCCAGCTGTGACATTACAATCCACACGAATAATCCTCACCTTATTGATATTCACGGGCAATGTTGATTCATGTATTTCACCACAATTGAAAACATTGTCATCGAACCCTAGAAGTTCAGCAATGCTGTTTTCATGTTTGAGATGAATGTAATATTTCGATCGCATTTCACATTTCAGAGTGTTGTTGTTTGCACGTAGGAGAAATACTTCGTCGATATTTTCTTCAATTCCATTTTCTAGTTGCACTTCTTTGGATTTCATGAATCTTTGAATCACCTTATTAATTTCATCAATTTCATATGCCCCAGGTGGAATTTTTATAATAGTGGGGGGTGAGATAATTGTCTTCGAATAGCCGATAACATTATTCTTAGCATCTACATTGAATATGGAATTGTAGGAGTAGAAACCATGTAATCCCAGACCATAATTACTATTGGTATCCAATTCGATGGGTGGGTAGAAGTTGGCACTCAACTCGCTAGAGAATCCCGACAATGAAAACGTGCGTGACATGACTGACGAATTTTCGATGATTCATGTCTTTTTATTGCTGACAGCAGAAATTGTGGACCAATCGTCGCTTTTTCGGTGGTCTATCCATATCATTATGTGTGACTACATTCACATCATTCACTTTACAATAACAACAAAAAATTTTTCTTGTAGGTGGACCATCATTCATATCGGAATTACTACTGCTACCGCTGGAATCATTGTAATGCTCTTGACAGTACTGATACTTCAAGACATCAATATCATTTTGTAGGTTTTGTGGTAACTTATCCCATACAGATGCAATTTCATGTGATGCACACCCAATCAACACCTCTTTCGGCATATCAGCGAGTTGTTCTTTACTCATTTTTTGTAAAGTGCGTACTCTGGAATATGCGATCAATGAATGACTCATCCTCTTGATACTCTCCCTATCCTGTACTGGTGTTAACTCCATGTCTTGTTCTGAAGAAACTTCAAACACAAATGGCCACACCATACTGTGTTGAATCGTTGTTCACGCTTATAGTTATATGTGATAGTATTGATAGGATTCGAACCCATATAAAAATAGTGAATCAGTTCTTTGGGAGGGGGTAAATCTCCAAAACTATCAAAATATTTTATCGAAGTTCCCCTTTTTCTATATGCTACCCAATGTGTCCCTTGACCATGTCGACTATCCAAATTTACTATGGCAGATTCATATCGGAGTGGTCCTGATTTTGGTAAATCGTCACGCATATATACCCCCCGAAAATATGGAATCGTCATTTTCTTAGCGTAATAGTTGAGGTCGATATTGGAGAGAGCTTTTTTAGGTAGCAACTTTATGAGTTTTTTGAATTTTGAGGTTTCAAATAGACTCCTAATCCTTTGCGGTAAGGCTTCAAGTAGATACCACTTCCTTGTTTACCTATAGCAATTGCCTCCATGTGTTTATTATGGCGATTTGTCTCACTCAACTGCTCCCTACTCGCTTTTGCTGCTTGAACTGCTTTCGTTATACCAGCAGTAGCACCGGCTAAACTACCTAGTGCTGATAAACCAGCAAAAATTGGAATGAGTGGTAGTATTCCACCAATTTTAGGAATCGGTATGATTCGCGGTGTGCGAATTTTCTTTTTCCCACCTGCAGCCCTCATATATTTGCGTGCTGCTTTGAGTGCAATTTCAGCTGCTCTTTTAGAATTTTTGACAACAAATTCACTTCCACCCGCTTTGTGTAGAACATCACGCACTTTCTGAACGATCCCAGAACCAAAAGCTATCACCTTAGAAGCTTTCAATATTTTTTTAACTTTTTTTTTCTTAATAGAACGCTTTTTCTTCGGAATGTGTGACTGCTTGGGAGATGAGTCACAACCCATACCAAATCGGCGTTTCCCTTTCATTATATTCGTAACTAGCCAAGCAGCTCCTTTTTCTCCAATAGTAGCGTCTTTTGCTTTGACACGATTCCAAGCACTTTCTGCAAGCTCCTTATCCGCTATGTGTCTAGCTGCAAGATTATCAGGGTTCTGTGAATATGCAATATCGTGTTTTTTGCATGCAAAATCCAGCTGATTGACACCCGAATCACCTCTCAACAATCTTTTCTGCAATTTGGTGCCCGGACCGCAATACTGATAGCCAGGTAAGTGTAATTCAAATGGTAGATTATTGATGAGGGAATTGATCAATCCTCTACCAGTTTTATTTGAATGCAATTCAGTAGATCTGCATCGACTCATAACCCCTATTTAAATAAAGGAATCGATGTGGAACCCTGCTTATATAGTCTCCAACTGTCATACAATGCGCATATTGAAGCAGAAGCAGCAATTTTCCATCGATAATTTCGATGAAAAAGTGGGTGGTGGATCGGGAAGCGGTGTCAAACAACGTCACGGATCTTTACTTCCACTTTCTATTCGCGGCCTGATTATTGGACCTTCTAACTGTGGCAAGACAAATGTTATGATTTCTTTGCTAACGCATCCTCTAGGATTACGATTCGCAAATGTTTATCTTTATTCAAAGTCTCTTTATCAACCTAAATACGAGTATTTACGTGAAGTATTATCTCCAATCGAAGGGTTGGGTTTTTACACTTTTGCCAATAATGCAGGTGAAATAGTAGAGCCTTCAGACGCCAAACCTGATTCGATATTCATTTTTGATGATGTTATGTGCGAGAAACAGGATGTTATACGATCATATTTCAGTATGGGTCGTCATAAAAATGTGGATTGTTTCTATTTAGCCCAAACATATTCAAGAGTTCCGAAACAATTGATACGAGATAATGCAAATTTTATCGTAATGTTCAAACAAGATGATATGAATCTCAATCATATTTTTTCCGACCATGTATCACCAGATGTAACATATAAGCAATTTCAAGATATGTGTGCGAGATGTTGGGAAGATAAATATGGATTTTTAGTAATTGATAAGGATCGAGAAGTGGTAAATGGACGTTATCGAAAAGGATTCGACGCTTTCATATATCCTTGACGTTCTTGAAGAATTGAATCACTTGAGTGCTAGATAGTGGAGATAACACTTCATTATACAAATTCTTGGAGTGAATTATGGAGGGAAAAAATGATGATGAAATATGTTTAAAAAGAAAGTTAATTGATGCAACGGATGCCGTTCGGAAGAAATTCAATTATATCAAAAGTAGTCGTCTAGGTGATCAATCAGCACTCGAGAGGATCTATGAGCCAATAATAACACCTTTGAAAGTAATATCTGCCAATACTGAAGGAGCATCTCAAATGAATCAAGTGATGCAGAAAACAAAGCCTGCTACACCATTAACAGCCAAAACTATAATTGAAAGTGAGTGGAAACCGAAATTTGAAGGGGCTTCCTCGAAGGATCTTCAAACCTCTCAATTGACAACTTTAGATTCACAATCACCTAATGTATTCGATGATGGTGATGAAGTACAAAAGCATATAAAAAAGTTACTATCAGGAAATCCCTCTTACGATACAGTCTTTGGAGTACACATGAACACTGAAACGGGAAATTTACAAATGGGAGTAGCTGATGTGGAATTTATCGATGAGAAAATTGTGTTTATGAAAAATGGTAAAACTATTGGCTCTTATCAGGGCACTCCAAAACTATATAACTTGATATTCATGAAAGTACCATCGAGAAATATCCCCTCTTCCGATATGACCACATATGGTGATATACTCAAATTAACAAAGGCTGCATATAAATACAATGAGAGAAAACAAGGTCTTCTATCGAATAATTGGAAGAAATATAGAGAAATAATCCTACCATTATTATCCAATGGAAACCCTAGTAGAGAAGGTGCTGGCATGATCAAAATACCCACCCAGAAAAAATATATCAGAAATAAGCATACAGATTATGTTTATTGGAATGAACTCGAAGAATTGATTGATCGCCTTCGACTACTTTGGAGTTCACGACTGGCTGGACATACCGGACATGATAATGAAATATTAGCCATAATTGAGGAATTACGTGAAGAAGGATTAGTCTATTGACCGCAATATCATGAACATGATGTGTGAAACTGGCTCAGTCGATCACAAACGATCTAACTATGCATACCACAATTGATAAATTTGGTCGTAGAAGAGGTGGTGTTAGTAAACCAATAGTTGGAAGATCTGGTGTTGGATTCATTCTCACACCAAATGGTGATTATGATATTCAGAATAAGCGGTTTCAAAATGTTGGTGAACCTGTAGACAGTAAAGATTCTGTTACTAAAGGATATGTTGACGATCACATTAGAAAAGTCAATGAGACAACTCTGAAGTATTTCCAAGAATTCATTGCATCAACGCTACGTAACATCGGAAAACATATTGATTCAAAACATAATGAGGTGCAAATAATCATTGACAAAAATGCACTCATCACTTCTGCATTAGCTGATCAATTGAGTAATGTGGAAAAGCGAACTGACGTAATAGCTAAGTTGGTTGATACTTTTACTGAGCGAGTCATTGAAGTTTAATAGTCAATCGTTACACTTGCACCTGAACAGTAGAAAAGTGATTCCTCAATTTTATCATCTTGAAGAAGTCTTAGAGCAGTAATATGAGTAATGCAAAATGGCAGGTTGTGAAAGAAATACACAAGCCGGCGCGTCGAAATTTCCCCCGTCGGAAGACAATAATAAAGGGTTTTTCTGACTTGTGGCAGATGGATTTGATGGAAATGCAACCATATTCTAAAGAAAATGAGGGATGTAGGTACATCCTTATAGTTATCAACTGTTATTCAAAGTTTGTATGGTCAAGGCCGTTGAAGAATAAAACTGGTGATTCAGTTACTGCAGCTATGGCAAGCGTGTTGAAAGATGCTAAATATACTCCAAAAAATTTACAATCTGATCATGGTACTGAGTTCTATAATTCGAAATTCTCATCGTTAATGAAGAAACACAGCATCAATCATTACTCAACATTCAGCACAAAAAAAGCTGCAATTGCAGAACGAGTAATCAGAACATTGAAGAGTTGGCTTTATAAGGAGTTTTCACTTCAAGGTCATTACAAGTGGTTGAACATTCTTCCTAGAATTACTCGTCAGTATAACAACAAAGTTCATCGTACGATTGGTATGAAACCTGCAGATGTGAAACAGTCTACTAAATTGTCAATGTATTCCGAATCTAAGAGTCCACATGTGAAACGTAAAAAAAATACGTTTAAAATTGGGGATAGTGTTCGAATCAGCAAATATAAAAATGCATTCGATAAAGGTTATACAGCAAATTTTACAGCTGAAATATTCAAAGTTGTGAAAGTTAATAATACAGAACCTATAACTTATGCATTAGAAGATGTGAATGGGCAACCAATCAAAGGCTGTTTTTATGGGCTGGAGTTGAATAAAACGAAAGATCCCAATACGTATTTGGTGGAGCGAGTTTTAAAAAGAAAAGGACATCGCCTCTATGTAAAGTGGCTGGGGTTCTCTGAAGATCACAACTCATGGATCGATGAAAATTCTTTAGTGTAATGACATTATCATGATTGTACTCAATATTAGATAAAAAATAAAAAAATAGTGTATTTAAATTGTTTTATTTATTAAAAACTAAATAGAATAATAACCTTAGAAATGATGCAAGTAATATGTAAACTATTGGTTTTATTTTTCATAAATTCAACATATTGAAATCACTTCAAGATGTGTATGTTAGCATAAGATTTCCATGAATCCTCCGTCTCTCTATCCGCTCTTCATGGGTTAGACACCAGCACTCTCGAAAGTGGACATCTCTGTTGGGGTGAAATTGGCCGACATTCTCACACAATTGCCAATCATTTCTACAAGCACTGCATAAATTGTTCCAACAATCCACACTATATTCACCACATTGTAGACATCGCTGGACTAATGTATCGCAAGTCGCTACACAATTTATGCATATATTCCTTGAAATGCCCATATTATTACACATAATCTCTTTCGAACATTCTCTGCACTGCTGGCGGTAGTCACTTACTTCTAGAGTTGAACCATTTATCCTCTTCCGAAGTGGGTCTGGATTCCTTGCCACAACACATCTACGACACAGGCCGGTACATGGGTTGATATATGTTTCAGGCCAATACCCATGGCAGTTGTAACACATTATATGTTTGCCAATTTTGATTGGAAAGCCGCGTATTGTCGGTTTTGTATCCCACTCTTTAGGGAAAGACATATTCACTGATAGATGTACAAATATTCAATCGATGAATTTAACTACACTCTCACGCTCCCATGTTTCCCTCTTATAAACAGGTACCGTGAAGAGTGGGGTAGAGTGGAGGGAGCTACCACCACCACTGTCAAAAATCATATAAAAATCGGTGAGTGATTGTAAACTTCAGTCAGTATTCAAGTATCACCACAAGAATACATTAATATGTCTGCCCAGAGAGCTGCTGTGTTAGCATTATTATCTCAGAGAGATATTAATAACCATGAGCTGGTGGAAGAGTTTGAAGACGTTGGACAGATAGTGGGTGTTGACGAAGAAAATGATGGTGGAGATATGCAGTATGAGGTGAATGAGCAAGGTGCAGAAGGTGGCTTAAATATCGAAGACGATGAGGCAATTGAGCAAGGTGTTGGGGATTTAGACATTGATGATGATGAAGAAGGTCTTGTTGAAGAAGAAGATGAAGGTATCGCAACAGATTCGACTCACGAGACTGACGACAGCGGAGTAGTTATTGGCAATGTTGAGTGGTTGAATATCACTGAGACATTGGATGATCCGTTAGATTTGTATTGTGTAACGGATAGCCATGTCAGGATCAAAACGATTGACGGTGAAATAGAGAAGTTGTGTTGGTGTTGCTTCCGCTTTTATTCTGTGCGGAATAACAATGGAGGGTATTATGAGCACGTCGACATTCATTACACCGCCCGCTTCATGGAGATGGGGCAAACATGGTGTAAAGCATGTGATAGGCCTTTGACCAACTTTAGGAGAATAGCCGTCTGTATCATATGTAACAACACCCCACCTCTGGAGATGTAACCGTGGACCTTCGGGTCAACAAAAAAAAACAGCCCTTTTCAGGGCTACATTATTTAAACAAAGAGTAGATATCTCATAATGAGATTGCAACAACACCCCATCTGCGGAGCAGTTACCGTGGACTTTCGGGTCAACAAAAATACAGCTCTTTTCAGAGCTACAAACAAAGTGTAGATATCTAATAATAAGATTGATCACTCAGTCAAAGAAATAGAATATTTTGAGTGTCACATAATCATACGAAGAGTAGTTTGTAATATATGGATATACCTCTAAAATGTACATCCATATACATATGAGGTATGCACAAATGTGTTATAGAATATGTAAGTTCTCTGAATATCTTATCTTTGTAAAATAAATCACATTGAAAAATGATTGTTTAAGCGTCCGAGTGGATTTGAATCTGTTTGATAACATACTAGCTCTCTCTTATCTGAACAATTGCAGAATTCATGTCAAGATTTGGAAATATAATTTTCATAAGACAATATTTCAAATTCGAGGGGTGTTTATTCAGAGTAGTCAATAAGAGTAATTGGTATTGTAATTCAGAATATTTATTTCAAAGGTGGAAAGGAGAGAGGGAGGTAGACACTGCCCCAACCACGCAGTGTCTCGTGTACACCAACCAAACAAAATGTGTACTCCGAGGAAGGATAAAGGATGGGTGAAATAGGGAAAAAAATAGGGAAAAAAAAGGAAAGGATTACAAGTCGTCGTCGTCGTCGCTGTCATCGGGTCGGGGGAAGTACTGCCACATCACCGAACCCTCAGAAAACGCCATTTCCTCCGCAAATGCGTCGTCGTCCCAGAGATCGTCATCATCATCATCCGAGCTGCAAGAGTCTTCGGAGTGGTCTTCGGTACTGGTCACATGCAGTACCTGGACCGAAGATGTGGAAGGGTGATGAGGCGTGGTGGTTGAATCGGCCTCCATATCTGGATTCTCCATATCGGAATCCTCCAACTGAAGATCCGGGAGTGGCGCTGTAGGTTCTTCCGCCTGGGGTCCGGTCGTGGAATCGGCTTCCTGGTATGTTGACATGCTGACGATAGCTACTCAACTGAAGATTACATTGAGGAACTCCTACATTTATACTCTTGCACAGGAGGGGGTATAGTGGGAGGCGGAGTGGGGGGGAGGTGGGGGTCGCAAAAAACGCGCCCCGGATGCAAGTGGTGGATGTTGAGCGCCCCAGGCCGCGAAGCGGCCTGCTGAGCGATCGCTTCACGATCGCGAAGCGATCGCTTCGCGATCGCCTATACAACCTTTCCCTTCGTTACTTATCCGAATATACATTGCTTGAAATTTCTTTATGATACGAATTTTTATCAACATTATTGAAATAATGTTCCAAAGATATTCAAAGATAATGATTAACTGTTTCCATTTTCTAATTAGTTCATTTTATAGCGAAACAACTAACGTTTCACCGCAAGGGTGTACCGATATAGCCCTATTTTTTTCACTACTACCAAATAGAGTGGTTAGGTTGAATGCTGCCCCATCCACGCAGCATTCCGTGTGCACCAACCAGGTACTATGTGCACTCCGAGGAAAACCTAACCTAACCTACCTGATCATCATCATCATCATCTATAATGATGATGTCAGGTTCGGGAGAATCAACCACCACGATGATATTTGGTGGAGCGATTTGATGATCTTCGAGCCACAGTTGATCCACAAGTTCTGGGCTGGCAAATTCATCATGTTCAAATTCATCTTCGTCTGAGGTTACATCTTGTTCTTCATTCAGCTCTATTGTTGTATCTGAATACCCATCGAATTCATCATCGGGAGATGTTGAATCAACTACAGCAACTTGAATGTCACCATAGGACCAATTCTCTGGTGGGGCAAAATGAGGTTCACTGGTGGAATCAGCTTCCCGAATAATTGGTGTTGCTTGATTCATGATGAACGAACAAGTTGAAGAATATTGAGAATACAATCTTATTTATATGATTTGAAGAAAGTGGGGTAGAGTAAGGGAGGGGGAATATGTGAAAAATAAAGACCCACTAGGTTATTTATTCAAGTATTGATGTGAGAATTGGGGAATAAATCCAATATAATATTCATTAGATTCATGATTTCATTTTTACACATTCACATAAATGAAATTTGTTTGAATAATGTTGAGAGAAGTAATGATGAGAGAAGTGTCAAAAGTTTTGGAATTATACTCAGAGCATTACTAGAATCACTTTTATTTATTCTCTAGAAAAAATAACTATTTTACAATTCACACACTTTCAAATGATGGAAATTCTATACAATTATTCTATTTAACTAATTTTATTCTATATACTACATGTGACTAGAAAATGACTAGAATGAAGGAATAAATACTGCCCCAACCACGCAGTATTTTGTGTGCAACAACCAAAATAGATATGCACTCCAATATTCCTTATTTTATTTTTTCATTCATAACATTCATAACCTTAAAATTAACATGCAAGTTTTCATTATATTCCTAAAATTACAATTTTTTTATTCTAAACATACATCTAACTTAAACTAAACAAAAATATATTTACAAAAGGGGTTAGGTATTAAGGAACCCCTGGCACATGGCATCCCATTCCTGAACAAGAGGTCCATATTTTTGGATGTAAGCCAAACTCTTTCCTTGTTGCGAATCTTCTTCTTGAAGTTTCGCCCTAAGCATAGAGAGTCGCTTCTCTAATTCCAGTTTCTGGGCCTCGATGGTGGAAATATCCGCCATCAAGGCCCTTTTTCTGGAATCAGAACCATCCACAACCTTCTTTTCCCTCAAATATCTCTTTTTCACAGACTGTGCATAGGTAATAGACTCTTTGAGTTTATTACCCTCTACCACAGTCTGTGAAAGGACATTTTCCGGGCCAACCTCTTGTTCGGAATGCTCAACACGTACCTGGGGGGTGACTGGAGGGGGTGACGCATTCCGATGGACCTGGGGGGTGACTGGAGGGGGTGACGCATCCCGATGGACCTGGGCGACGACTTCCACCAAGTTCTGCACCTCCATCACTGGAAGGGGTGCTGTAGGCCAACCACCGTAAGGTGAGTTCTTTTCACACTTTTTGCGAAAAGCACTCAACTTACCACCCCTCCCACCTTTGGCTTTGGATGCCTTCACAGGTGCGGACTTCTTCACAGGTGCGGACTTCTTCACAGGTGCGGACTTCTTCATCTTCTTGGCCCTCTTCACCGGTTTCTCGAACTCATCCCCTGAATCGATGGGGGATAATGGTTCGATGGGCGATAAGAAGCTTTGAAGATGCGATAAATCCGCCAGAGACTCGTCCAGGTCCGGGTTGTAGACATTCAGTAAATCTTCAATTTGGGGTGCTGACGAAGAAGTTGGTCCACTGAATGTCGACAAAGTTGGTGGGGGGTCAATCTCCTCCTCCTCGGGGGTTGGTTTGAAGTCCTCGAAAAAGAACTTCAAGTCAGGAGCCGCCACTTCCTGGGTGGAAGTCATCCCCGGTGGTGGAATGGGAGCCGCCACTTCCTGGGTGGAAGTCATCCCCGGTGGTGGAATGGGAGCTGCAGCTGGTGTTGCAGCTGGTGGTTGTACCATGATGTCCTGTAGGACAACCACCCTCCTCCGCTCTACATCCTCCAACTGTCTCTCACTGAGAGTGGTAATCGGGGTCATCAGAGCATTCCTCAGAAAAGACATGATTCTAGAAAGAGAAAATGAAAATATTAGACAATATAATATAAATAGTATGGAAGTGTGTACTTACATCAAGCTGCTTGGAATTTTCAACTAAGTTGGCTGGCAGGTATCTCAGGTTGGCTGCTTCTTTCGAAGGAAGACTGCAATCGAATGATGAACTGTGGCCTCCTCCTCATGTTTTATAGCCGTATGCTCCCTACCACTTCGGGTGGGAATGGGAGTGGGGGTGGAAGTGGGGTAGGATAATTCGTTTGAAATATTCGACAAGTATGAATTTTACAATTTGTTGAACAAACCAGGTAATGAGTGAAAAAATTCAATTACTCGATTGCTCTTCCAATAAGGCAATGAGTAAATTTAATTTCTTGTCACTTATACTGTTTTCATCTTTCAGTACATTCAAAAGAATTCTTAAATTTTGTTCGGAACTTGTCTGATAGAATTCAATATCGTTGTGGCCCCAAGGTAATGTCTTGGTGGTATTAGGAATGATGAATCGCTTATCATCATTATGTGATAGCGCGACTTTATTGCACATCAACGTGTAAATATCATGTAAATCACTCCTGAATACATTCATCTTTCTAAATATTATACCGCCTGTTTCAACAATCCTAATGTAATCTTCAATTGAAATTTGATTTTTTATAACGGATTTTTTAATACCTTTTGCTTTCTTTATTTCATCAGACACACTTTGTACATGATATGCTTTCGCACCGGTGCCATGGAAACTGATGATGGGATCACTCGGAAGTTCATCCTTCATATTTCCAATCACCGATTTGCTAACTGGCACATTGAATTTATTACCCAACCTATAGTTAGAAGTGTCAAATTTGTCAACATTTGCAATCATAAAATTATAAAAATTATCCGTCATTATTTTCAGTATCAAAGAATCCGTATCGGTATAGAGAAGAGAAGCTTGTGGTCCGTAATGTTTTTTGATGACATCATAGAAAAAATCATAAATGACTGTTTTCGACATATCCAATATACTGAACCCCAAATACAATGGTTTATTATAACAAACCTTAACTTTATCCATATGTATGACGACAAAGTCTTCCGAAAATATGGATAATGTTTTGAAATTGGGACGAGCTATCAAAGCATTGGCACCCATACCTCTTCTTATGGATTCCCAATGTGTGACAATTCGAATGTCTCTTCTATTGTTTACATTTTCCATCGTTTTGCCAAATATGGAATTTATATTCAATTTGAAGTAACCCTTCTCAAACTTATTGGTAGCCTTATTTCTCAAATTTGTATTTAAATCGATATATTTTTTCAGCCACGGTGACTGATTGAATCTGAGAATTCTATGAGTTTTCATCACCATCAAACCATTACGGACCGCTTGTTTCAAATTCCTATAATGAACGATATATTTCTTTTTATCATTCAAATTAGGAATAAGTTTGGGTATTTTGGACTTTGAACCAGGTGGTATAATACTTTCAACCAAAAATGGTAAATCCGAATGTAGATCGTGTAACTCGACAGGATAATGCACATCTACTTCAAGTATGTATCCTTGGGGGCTATCATCTGGAATACTATTGATATCCAACTGACATATTTCACTGGCGGTCAACCAAGTGAACCCACCAAAAGGTAATGATTGAGACATGCTATGACCATACAGATTTGTTGCATCCAAATACATTATGAAAGATGAAGGTTCTTCGGGATTATAATTTGGAAGAAACTGATTGTTTGCAATATGCTTTCTCTCCGAACACTGGCTTACACCACCACGTATACCGTTTTGGAGAAAATGCACCATATCGATATCAGTTAATAATTCCAAGTTGACACCCGTATACTTCAACATAGCATCCCAAGAAAGACCTGGAGAAGTGAAATAGTGAGCAGGATCCAATTTATATGTATCTAAACTCATATTTCTAAAATTTTCAAAAATATCGCACAACAGTAGAACATCAGATTTTAGGTATATGTCAGAATATTCACCCAAATCTTGACAATTGAATGTGTTCCATACCTGCTTTACTCTATCATAATCCTCATCAGAAACATGTTTTTCATTTAATTTATCATAAAAGTCCACCTTTGATGGTATACTAGAATAATTTAATTTATCTAAAGAATCGATAAAACTGTACGGAAAAACACCTTTCTGCCTCATAAGTTTGAATTTATCCTGTTCCGGAAAATATTTTCTTGTTTCCACAAAATGTTTTTCATCTAAATTGTCACCTAACTCTTGAAGGGAAGCAGCCATAAATTTAAAACTATCGATGAACCTTAATTTCAAAAACTTATTTTTCGTCACTCCATTGTGATCTACTATTCTCTCCATAATTATATGTTTCGTGAAGGAAACATACTTTTCTTTAGTTTGAGCAATGACATCAACTTTTGTTTTGTTTGTGCATAACTCTTTTATGAACAAATGACAGTCATACCCACTGAGATTATGAAAAATTATGGGTATAAAGTTGGGCAATTTGAAATTGAGGTTACAAATACTATGTGCAGCTCCATTTCTTTTTTTCCCCGTTAGATGGCAGTGGTCACGCACCTTAATATCACCATCACCAAATGGTTCTCCACATATACCACATGTGGCGGCAATATTGAAATCATGCTCTTCCTCATCAGTCAATGGACTCATTGGAATGACTTTCTTCAAATATTTGTGATAAATATTGGTGACATCAGCCTCCAAGTTTGACACAAACACTTTAGCTGCATCAGCACCTCTATATAGTACAAATTTAGATATAGAATCATCAAAAGAGCACTTTATGAGGTAAGAAAAAGCATATGGTTCATGAAGATATGTTCGATTTGTATAAGAGTTAGCAGGATTTGGCTCATTAGTATGCACTGGTTTCAGAATAGATTCGAAATCAGCATATACAACGAATGGAACCCTCAACTGTTTCTCGATATTTTCAAATTTCAAAATATTCTCAGGTACCCTTTTACCAAATTTATCAACCCTGAAATTTGTGGATGGTGTCGTTGTCGATATGTGATTACAATCATTCAACTGATGTCGCAATAAAGTTCGTTCATTATCAAAGTACAATAAACAACCATCACAAAAATACTTTTTATGACCACGGGCAGATATTTGTGATGATACTAGTCTCGATAAATCCTTAATCCAACAATAATGACTATTACCAGAATCATCTGTAATAATCAACAGATTAACATGACTATTTAATCTACGTTTAGAATAGTGTAACGGACCCACAACTTCATATTCAATTCTACCATTTTTAAAAACATTTTCCAACCCATAAACATTGATAGAGCAATCGTTCATAACCTCAAACTTAGGAATATCTTTCAACTTAACTGGAAATTCCATACCTGCTACATTCAAGACGGTTGAGAAGTGGGGATATGATGAAATTTCATTAAGTTTCTGACTGGCAGGGTATAAAGCTGAAGTCACAGCCCACGCAAAGCAGCACTGATCTTGATTAAGAACATTCACCACACTTTTCTTCAATTCGATGAACCTTGGCAATTTGATGTATGAAGACCCTCCGAAGGGGCTATACTTGTTGATATTCACCTCCAAGTACAAAATTTTCTCAATGGTCCAACCTGAAAATATAGGTTTTCTCTATAAGTCCATCATCATCAACATTTTGACTAGATCACATACCTGAATCCCGATCTTGAAATTCCGCTGCTTTAACAGTTAAACTATCTGCAAAACTGCTATAAACCACATCCAAATCATTCGATTGATCAATTACTTCATTGGGACTATTAAATGATTTGATGTCTGAAAGATCCTTAGTTTGCAGACTGTACCGCCCAAACACTTCCATGTTCACTTTCATGCATTTATGGATATCCAACACTTCTTCGAGTAGTTTCACTACTTTCTGCTTAATTTCATTGAAGAATGTTGGGTAATCCATGTGGTGGTTTTCACTGTCCACTCGGTAGCTCACAATTCGACACTTGAAAGCTGTATTGACAATTTTCACACCTTCCCCATATTGAACACATGCATTTGTTCTGTGCTGCAACGTCCTCCGATGTACATTCATCTGATCGCTTGCAATAGTCAAATTGCAGCAAACGCATGTTTGCAGTGTTGGAAGTGCTGGGGGTGTCAACCGTTGCCTCTTCGATGTTGGAGGTCCATCACCATTTGCGGGTGTGCAGGAATCCCGCTGATGACGACGTAGGTTGTCACTACGAGTGAAACTTTTTTTACAATCAACGCACGAATACATCTTGTATATAGAAATATATACCGTACGATAAGGAGAATTTGAAATGAGTGAAACGTTCACACCACACTCCTTATAAAAGCCCAACTCCTCCCCCCCACCATAACCCAAATGAGAGCTACAAGGTCAACATTCAATGCCACAGAGCAAGCTCAAGGTAGTCGAAGTGACGAACGTCAATGTCAAACCCCACACTCAAGGTCAAACACCGCAACGCCTAATCCCACTGTATATTCTGTACACGTCACGATTTCATTCAAGGTCAACATTCAATGCCATGGAGCAAGCTCAAGGTAGTCGAAGTGTCGAACGTCAAGGTCAAACCCCACACTCAAGGTCAAACACCGCATTCAATCTCATACTATGTGTACGACGTTCAAGGTTAGGTGACGTCATACGATATTCTGAACTTATATAGGAATTACCAACAAGGGAGTGGACAACGCCGAACGCCCACTGTTCAAGGTTATATTCTGTACACGTCACGATTTCATTCAAGGTCAACATTCAATGCCATGGAGCAAGCTCAAGGTAGTCGAAGTGTCGAACGTCAAGGTCAAACCCCACACTCAAGGTCAAACACCGCATTCAATCTCATACTATGTGTACGACGTTCAAGGTTAGGTGACGTCATTCAAGGTCGTGTGACGTCTCAAGGTCAAAAGGGGTGGGGGGAGGCGTTCAGTCGGCATTAGCACCCTACTTTCGTCCGATAATTGGTTATTTAGAAATTCCAAAAAATTTTGCCCGTTTATGTTTCCATCAAAAAAATATGGACCTATTATTCTATTTTGTACTATACCACACCAAACGTTAACTTTTTCGGAATATTGACTTTTACAATTTATGATCCAGTGCGGATTTTTCGTAGCCCAATACCGAGCATTTTGCGATGAAACTACCCCATTGGTGCTGAAAGAAGCTTCATCACTAAACATTATGCAGTTTAAAAAATTTCTTGTATTCAGGTACTCGCCTTGTGCCCACAAACAAAATTCCATACGTTTCACTTCATCACCTGCCTTTAAAGAGTGAAGAAATTTAGGTTTAAATGCTCTCATTTTGTTTTGTTTAAGACATCGTCGAATAGTCTCTCTCGGTAAGTTTAAATCCAAACTGGCGACTCGTAAACTTCTGTTTGGGTGGTTTCTAAAATAATCTAAAACAGCACCTTCGTTTAAATTTCTTCTTCGGTGATTATTTTTTAAAATATGTTTGCTGACTGCACCGGTTTCTTTAAATGTTTTGTTAATTTTACTGACGGTGCTTCTGTCAATGGGAAGTCGATTTGGATGTCTGTGATTAAATATCCTAGCTGCTTCTCTTTCACTATGATAATTGTCCCCAGAAATTCTCACAATTTCAATTCTTTCTTCTAATGATAATTGCAAAGCCATTATTAAATGCACGTAACTAACAACTATTATTTTATTTATGATTAACTGTCAAAATCACAGCCTACTGTTGATTTATTATAAAACCTTTGCATAATGAGTTCAGCTTCCTCAAATTATTGATATCTCCTCTAAAAGATTGTTTTAGCTGAGTTATGAAGAATTTACAGGGAACAATTTTTGTCCTGCTCTCTGTTTTATTATTGAATAAATGATTTCCATGCTTTAAATCAATTTGATTTTAGCGGCTATGCGGAAGAATGTACTAAGTACTGCATAACTTGAAAATGAATTTTTAATTTTCTGTTATTCTAGAATACACTTCTCATAACCTACACTAAAATGAATAATTCTAAGGGAATATTATCCACAAATCCAGTGGCGTAGTCAGATTTTCATTACAAAACGCTTGCACCACAAATCTCTCACATTCCCATATTTTCAGGAGTTATAACTGTAGAACGCATTGAGCTGTTGACTTCGGATTTTCACTGTACAAATTCACTAGTGTTCTACTTGGTGATGACAGTGTTGTCAGATCTCAAATATGTCTATAATCTGAATAAAAATTACAAACAAATACTTTGTTTCCAAAATTGAAGTTGTTGTAACTTCGTTGTTAACAAATATTTTTTAATGAAAATTTGACAGTTTTGATTTATAACGACTACGAATCCAGTGGTGTAGTCAAATTTGAAAACAAAAATTGCCTAATAAACTTTTGCCGTTTTTGACAAACAGAAAAAACCATAGAGTGCCTTGGAAATGAAACTAAAATTGTGAAAGTTAGTGTCAAGACACAGTTTTTCATGCTTAATATTTCAATAAAAAAAAAATTGAGATTGATTGAAAAATGCACATTCTACAGGGGTGGTTCCATTTTAAATGGGTCACACTGTATATCTACATGTGTATTGACAAACCTTACATATTTCATATGGCAAAAAAGGTAATAAATGAATTGAATTGAATTTATCGTAATTTTTGGCTGAAAACAAGACCGCAATCATGCCTCAGCCAACATATTCACCAGATTTGGCTCGTACATAGTTGAAATTTTTAAAATTTCGGAAAGCTCGCGTAACAGGGTTGTGTTTTACAATGATTTCAGGAGCATAACAATAAACTAGAAAATGATCTGAAACGTGATGTAAGTCCATTGTGCCACAATCAGACCATTTGAAATTAACGTGAACGATAATGTAGTCCAACAGAGAACATGATGATTGTGTTACTCTTGTTGGCGAATTTATAATTTGTTTCAATTCGTAAGTATCTAAAATGTCTGTGAGATGGATATAATTCCTATCTGTGATGTCTAACCCGTTAATATTAAAGTCTCCCATGCAAATTATGCATCTTGCCTTATCTACTGGTTTTGGATTAATTTTACAATGTGTCCTTAGATAAGAATCACGTGTCAAGGTGTTAAAATAACGGTTTGTGTAGGGAAAAAACTCCAGTAATATTCTTAAAATATTGCACTGATGTTTTTTAGATAATTCTCTTTCAGTTATTGAATCGAATTGAACATTTCGACCAAGGATTACAAACTTTCCCTTATTTTGATTAGTATCCCGTAGCAACGTAGTGATACTTGTACAGCGTCACGTTGAAAAAGCCATGAATCTGTGAGTAGATGAAATTGAAGTTTGAATTGGAGTTTAATAGTTTATAGAAATTGTAAGGGCTGTATTCAATGATAGTCGCTTGTGAAAACTTTGTGCGAAAAAGTCTTGGATGATGAAAATATGTCGCTGAATACGAGGACTGCTCACAAATTTTAATTTTTCTCAAAAAATACTTATTCATCCATCAATCGACATCTTTCCTCTCTCAAAGTATTCTACCTCAGATTCAACTGTGCCAGCGTTTTCCAATCCGGAAAGCAGTTCTGATATCACTTTTTGGTATGTCTTTGAACTCTCGCATCGATTCCTTTTTATCTTCTCAATCGCCGCGAAACGCTGTCCTTTCATGGATCTCCTGATTTTTAAAAACAGGAAGAAGTTGCAGGGAAGCAAATCTGGTGAGTATGGTGGCTGAGGCAGTATCGTGATGCAAAAGCCATAAACTGTTTTTCCACAATACCGGATGTCAATACTCCATATGTACGGTATGACCGTGTGTCAAAAACTCTTGACGCGAGTAGTAATCTCCGCTTCATTAGTTTGGCTAGTTCTAGGCTAGCTTGACTAAATGCGTTGTTGAAAAACATAAACGCGGCTTCTTTGAATTTTCTCCTAAACCAGTGTTCCTCTTTGTGGATGATTTCAGCCTGAGCCCACTTGATATTATGTTGATGAGTCCAAACATGCTCTGCTATTCCGGATTTGCTGGTTTCTCCCCGCCGTATGTGTTTCTTGTGTTCAGCAATGCGAAGTTTCAATGGCCTCTTAGTTTCACCGATGTATGATTCTCCGCACTCGCAGGGTATCCGGTAAATGCAATTCTTGGAATCGCAGTCCGCGTTTGGTGGCCTGGTCACGTCATTCCATTTGGCAGCAGGAGGTTGCATATCTTAATGAGGATTCAGAAGTGATTTCGAATAGTGGTGAGAATATCCAGAACCAATTTGATGCCACAAAGACCCATCGATTTTCTTCAAAAAGCTATAATAATGCCAGGATAGACAAATCCACTTTCTGCTTCTATGAATTTGTTGGGGATTAGAATGGACACCAATATGTATTGGCAAAATTATATAGCTGGAATTGCAAAGGCTCCTTCTCGAAAGCTTGAAACACTGTTCCTAACCAGAAAACTACACTCCTCAGCACCTTTTGATGCTTCATTAAGCTCAGATCAAACCTTCTTTGGAGTATTGTTCTCATGTATGGAGCTCTGCCCCAAAACATAACCTGAAGTTGCTGGATTTTATTCGGAAAAGAGCCAACCTTGATAGTCTGGAACATCGAAGAAAGGTTGAAGATTTGTCACTCTTCTATACATACTTTCACAGGAAGTGTTCAAGAGACATATTTGATTCCACCATGATAGTCCAGTCATTATAGTAAGTTCACCTCGGAATATGGGTATACCCAGCTGTAAGTCTGTAAATACTTGTATATCGACACCCTAGAAGTTGTCTCAAAACCTACATATGGTAGGGTGTAAGCAACTATTAAATTTCAAGGTCAAAGTTCACAAAAATCGGTTTTTTGTGCTTTTTTTGGAAATATCTCATTTCCTATGGGTTTTTTGCTATTTGTATTCATTATCAATATTGTAGAATATAAAATTCTCTACAAATTTTGTTTGAAAAAATTTTTTATACGGTGAACCGTTTTCGAGATAGAGGGCGGAGAGCGCGCGGTCACAGCATCACTTCAGGTCAACCGGCGCCTCCGATCGAAAACGCGCCATATATAGTTGATGAACTATCGATAAATCAATAATTATAAATATTTGTCAATTTTTATTAACTATTATATTATATTTTATCATTTTTTTCCTAACTTATCCACTTTTTATTCAGTATTAATTTATTTAACAACACTTACCTGCCCATGTAATTGCAGAATTGTTAATGAAAATATAGGAATTATATTTGAATTTCAACCTAATCAATATTTATAACTTCTTATATGATGAAAAAAAAACAAATAAATTATAAATTATTCTTTTTATTGAAAAATATCATTGAATACATTTATTTTTATTGAAAGTAAAGAAATGGAATAAAGTGTACAAAAACTACTATTTATAATTTTAATTATCTTCTTCCTCTTCATCGTCGTCTTCTGGCTGCTGGTAAATTTCAAACTGGTCTTCATTATCGTCTTCAACGACATTTGTCTCAAGTTCTTCCATGATTTCGGGGTCAAAGGTTCCATCTTCGTTAATGTCGCTCTGATACAGTAGAGCATTGAGACAAGCTTGCCCATTACATTGGCCACAAGCTGAAGAGCATTGCAAGCTTGCTTTCCTGCATCGGCATCGCGAACCACAACCACTCTTGCAGTTGCAGAAAATTGTATTTAGCAAATCTTCTGGAGCAGGTGATAAAATTGTCATGATAGGCTCCATAAAATCGTTTCGCATTGCCCAACCCCATACCTGGGGTTCCAAATCATGTCCTAACCAAGTTTGAACTTGATAATATACACGGTTGAAATGTTGATGAGCAGCTGCACTTGTTGGCGGAATATTTGAAAGCTGCACAGGTTTATTAAGTTTTGTAGACTTGACGTAATGCATATAACGAAGATGATCGAGACTTTTCACAGATTTCGGAGCATTATAGACTGCCAATAAGATTTGAGTTCCACTCTCTAATAATCTCTGGGCCGAACAATTTTTTTCCTCAAATGCTGCAGCTAGTTCATCCAAATTTGTCAGTTTCTCGAAAACTTTTAAAAATGATTTTTTCCCCTTTTAAAAAGCGCAGAAGTTGTGTCACAGCCACTTAATGCGTGCAGAAATAAAATATGTTTTTTAGAATGAGGATACTTATCAAAACTTTTAGTCGAGTAAATCTCCGTTTTTACATTACCTTTCCCAACTTTTTTAAAGAAAATTTCTTGTTCGTAAGACAGTGTACGCCCAATTAAAATGACAAGTAAATCAATATCTTGTCCTATTATAACAGCAGTTTTTTTAGACTTTGATTCTTCAATTGCAGTTTCAACAATAAGAACATCCGCATCATCTCTGGCTTGTTTAGTAGTAATATTTGCAGCTTGTAATTTTTCAATTAACATATTGATGAACTTATCTTTGTTATTTCGATTTGATAAGAATTTTTCTTGAGTAATTTTGGAACTGTAATGCCTTTGTAAATAATTCATGTATTTATCAAAAATAATAGAAAAAGTATCTTCTCTGCTCCATACAACATGATGCAGAAGAAATCCGCCATCAATAATGAACGAGAGTTCATTATCGATAGTTCATCAACTATATATGGCGCGTTTTCGACCGGAGGCACCGGTTGACCTGAAGTGATGCTGTGACCGCGCGCTCTCCGCCCTCTATCTCGAAAACGGTTCACCGTATAAAAATTTTTTTTGAACAAAATTTGTAGAGAATTTTATATTCTACAATATTGATAATAAATACAAATAGCAAAAAACCCATAGGAAATGAGATATTTCCAAAAAAAGCGCAAAAAACCGATTTTTATGACCTTTGACCTTGAAATTCAATAGTTGCTTACACCCTACCATATGTAGGTTTTGAGAAAACTTTTAGGGTGTCAATATACAAGTATTTATAGACTTACAGCTGGGTATCTCGAATTCCGAGATTCTTACCTAATTTAAGCCTAAATGACTGGATTAAGAGCAGTACATATCAAAAATACGCGACGGACTGTGGTTGCTCATCGTTTTGAGGTTCAAGAATTGTGTTGATATGGAATAAACTTCCTGATATGTATTCAATCTCCAGCGATTCAAATCCAACGTGAATTGCTACTTTCGCTCAGGCACCGCTCTAAGAGCGTCTTAATGATTATTATGTAGTGCTTGTGTTCTCTCCTTGAAGAAACAACCAGTTTTATTCGGCTCTGGGTAAAATAACCATGAATGCAGTGGAAAGTTAAAGTACGAGTTTCATCATTACCTCTGAAGAAACCATATTATATCTCTTGATTCAATTATAGCACATTTCCTGATTTCATTAAAATAATAGAACGGTAAGAATGTCATCAGGAATATTTCTAATAAGAACCTGTAATTATCCCCAGTTTATTGATGATGTTGTAACTTAACTATATATCTATTTCCGGACATTAGATCATTTTAATTGTAGTCTATTAGAAACGACAGCAGGTGTCGTCACAACTACTTTTATAATTGTTGCTTCAACAATTTCTCGTGAAGAATTAAAAAAACATAAAACAATGTGGATATGAAAAGTGATTCTGCGAATGTGTTCAAATTGCGTGTCAAATAAGGATGGCTAAGTTTGCGATTCGATTTGATATTTTATAGTGTTGATCAAACAATCACAGAATCAGGGGTAATGTCATTTGAATTCGATATATGTTTTTCACACTTCAACATTCTGTTCGTATTTTTTTTCATATCAAATGTTATGATTGCATAATTCAAAAGTGATTGAAAATGGGGTGGTCAGAGAAATCAAATATTTCACCTCACCACCAAGCAAAATTATTATAAGAACCAAATAGAATACAAAAAACAAAAAACCAAACAACTATGGAATATTGTGAAAGAAATCACCGGCACTAAACCTAAATCAACCAGAATTGGACCAATAAAAAATGAGCAGGGAGCACTTCTAACAAACAACAGAGACATAGCCAATGAATTCAACGATAATTTCGTAGATATTGGAAAGAAATTGGCAAACAAAAAGGCGGTGGGAAAAGACGAAATTAAAACAAAACTGCTAAAATCAATATCACATTATATACTAGATCCTTTAGTTTTTATTATTAATAAATGTATATTGTTAAGTGTGTGCAGTAGTGACTCCTATTCATAAAAAAGGAGATGGAACTGAAATCACGAATTATATACCAATCTCGCTTATCATCCATCTGTCAAAAATTTTCGAAAAATTGCTAAAGAAAAGAATAAACCAAATACGAATTGATTTCAGCTCCAAAGAAAAAACCTCAACTGAAGACGCGATTTTCGAACTGACAGAATTGATACATAAATCCTTATTCACAATTTTTTTCTGAAGCAGAAAAAAATTATATAAACAGCTATATATAAAATAGTGCAATGAAAAATTATATTAAAATAAATAAAAAAAATTCATGGCACAAATTCATAGTGCCATGAAAAATTATATTGAAATAAATAAAAAAAAATCATGGCACTTTTTTATATAAAGCTGTTTTTATAATTTTTTTCTGCTTCAGAAAAAAAATATAATGTTGATCAATATTTGTTTATAACGAATTGTTAAACTCATAAGCAATTAAATAATAGATGAAAAAAAATTTTTTGTGCCAAACTAGTGATCTAGGTCTAGTGATCCGCACAGAATTAGTCAAGCAGAGTTGAGTGACCTTCTAAGAGATCTTCGCTTGTCTAAGGAAAAGGCTGAGCTGTTAGGGTCAAGACTACAACAGTGGAATCTTCTAAAACATCATGTGAAAATATCTCAGTACAGACAGCGTCAAAAAGATTTGCTTCCTTTTTTTTGAGAAAAAAGAAAACCTCGTAGTTTGTTCTGATGTTAATGGTTTGTTGGACTGCTTGAATTTGGATCACACTCCATCTGAATGGAGACTGTTTATAGACCCTTCAAAACTAAGCTTAAAAGCTGTACTTCTGCATAATGGAAATCAGCTACCCTCTATTCCTATAGGTCATGCAGTTCACATGAAGGAAACGTATATAAATATGAAAACACTTCTCCAATCAATCAAATATGAACAACACAAGTGGCACATCTGTGGTGATCTGAAAGTCATTGCTATACTCCTAGGAATGCAATTAGGGTTCACCAAGTAATGTTGTTTTTTGTGTCTGTGGGACAGTCGGGATAGAAAATCTCACTATAAAAAAATGAACTGACCTACACGAGACCTAAACCCTAATGAGAAAAATGTAGTTTACGAGCCTCTTGTAGATCCTAAGGATGTTCTCCTTCCCCCATTACATATTAAGTTGGGACTAATGAAAAACTTTGTGAAGGCCATGGACCAGGAAGGACAAGCTTTTAAGTACTTGAGAGCAAAGTTTCCCAGGTTGAGTGATGCTAAAGTCAAGGAAGGCATCTTTATTGGGCCTCAAATCCGTGAAATCGTAAATGATCCTGCTTTTGACATGATTTTAACAGGAAATGAAAAAAGAGCCTGGGAAGCCTTTAAGGGGGTTGTACATGGGTTTTTAGGTAACGAAAGAGATGATAACTTCACAGCATTGGTTAAAGAGCTTCTTCAAGCTTACCACCAACTTGGATGCAACATGTCCTTAAAAATTCATTTTCTTCACTCTCATCTTAATTTCTTCCCACAAAACTGTGGAGCTGTGAGTGACGAACATGGAGAAAGATTCCATCAAGACATTGCCTTAATGGAACAGAGATATCAGGACCGTTGGAATGAAGCAATGCTTGCAGACTACTGCTGGTCTGTGTGTAGGGATGCTCCAGAAGTGTTTTATAAAAGACAAGCTAAACGAGAGCGATCTTACAATGAATCGGATGGACTTAATTGAAATTTGGTGGTACAAACTTCTTTTATTTGTCAAAACACTAAGAATAATGTTTTTTTTTATTAATTTTGTACTTAAAATATTCTAAAAGAAACATAACAATATTGTTTTATGTACTTTCACTTTTTACGTATAGTATAACTACTCTTTAAGATTAAGTACTATGTATCTCAAAAACCAGAGCTAATAAAAATTTTTCATTCTTATTTTCGTTTTTATCACCCCAAAATTAGTAGAAATTGACTAATTTAGTGTAGGAAACATTCAAAAAATATTTTTTTGTTGTGTTGTGATTTAAAAGTGTAAATTATGATTCTCAAAAGCAAAATTATTTCTTAACTAATTATTTAAACAATCGAAATATAAAAAAATCGATTTTGAACAATTACAAATTGGAATTAGGAAAAAATATTTTAAAAAAATTATAATTATCTCTAGACAACAGAATAGCAAAAAAATGTTTGCAAAAATATTGAATTTCTCTATTTGTTTAAAAAATTCAATAAACAAATTACTTAAAAAATTCATATCCTATGTTAATAACTGCCATTGTTCAATGTGAAAACAGACATAGCTAAATATCAATTGTGAAAAAAATGTATCAACAATTTTTAGATATCTCATTTTGCAATAGATATAAAAAATCATAATCAACAAATTAATACATTTTTATGAATTTTTATCGCAGGATCGTGTCAAGTATATATATCAAAAGGGCTCCACGAAGTTTAAAATTTATAGGACAATTATTTATACCTTTTATCCCATTATTTATGCCAACGGAGATTGGGAAAAATTTGTTAGTTAATAATTGAATAACTTTTTGAAAAATGGTGATGAAACTTTTTTTCTACGGGACTCGATTCATTCAAGCGTTAAGAAGATACTAGATGTTTTTCAAATTTATAAAATGACATTTTATGTTATAAAAAATATTTCTTTTGATAAACTCTCTTTAGCGGCAGCGCGCTTATGCCGTAACAGCCGCGCGGAACCCTATTTTCAACGTCAAATTAAAATTATAAATAATGGAGATAGAGTTTCAGGAGCTGGGACTTTTTGATCGGAAATTTCCTCCTCTTCAACGATCTTTTGATCAAAATTGCTTAAATATTAATATTTTTTGAGTAATTTTTATTGGAAATTTCCTCCTCTTCAATGAGTTTTTTCAAAATTGCTTAAATATTAATATTTTTTGAGTTATTTTTATTGGAAATTTCCTCCTCTTCAATGAGTTTTTTCAAAATTGCTTAAATATTAATATTTTTTGAGTTATTAACGAAAAACTAAATACCATTTTTTTCAAATCTTCAAGTTCAAAAACATGAAATATAGAGATAAAGGTCCTAAAAATATGAGCGATAGCTCATTCGATTCGGAATCACCTTTAGAAAAATGCTTTTGAAAGATTTTGATGCAGGTAAAAAATTGCAATTGTTATTTACAAAATAAGAATAAAGAAAATGGTATTTAGTTTTTCGTTAATAACTCAAAAAATATTAATATTTAAGCAATTTTGAAAAAAACTCGTTGAAGAGGATGAAATTTCTGATGAAACGTCTCTACTGCCGAAACTCTATCTCCATTATTAATAATTTTAATTTGACATTGAAAATAGGGTTCCGCGCATTTGTTACGGCATGCGCGCGCTGCCGGTAAAGAGAGTTTATCAAAAGAAATAATTTTTTTATAACATAAAATGTCATTTTGGAAATAAAAAATGACTATGAACGTGTTTTTCCTGTAGATATTGAATTGAAAACCATTATTACCTCTTGAAATATCATCCAAACAGATATCTGTCTGTTGGGATGTTAGTAAACAAGTTTTTTACGTCGAACGATACTAGTTTGATATTTTTGATACTCAGATTTTATAGTTTGTCAGCTAGGTCTACTGAATTTAGAACTGTGTTTGAAGGATTGAATTTTGTGATGTCTCTGAATCTTGAATTTAAAAATTTAGACAACTTACTGCTTGGGACATCTATATATGATACCACGGGTCTGGCTAGATGTCCTTCTAAAATCTACCAGTGGTATTTAGACAAAAGTATTTTTATTCATTTCATTCAAGTGATCGTGAACTACCATGAAGTAAACAAGTCATCAATTGGATATCATATTGGATAGTCAGCACAAGCGATTTGAAGGCACCGTCATCTCACGTGGAGGTGACGTGAACTGGCCACCGAGATCGTGCGATTTGATGCCGTTAGAGTTTTTTGTGGTGTTTTCCTAAGTCGCAGGTGTATCATCGGTCAAATTCAGCCTGATTTATGTACCGGAGTCACGGAAAATTGGACGTTTCGTTATTAACGAAAAACTAAATACCATTTTTTTTAATCTTTTTTTATTGATAACAATTGCAATTATTTACCTGCACCAAAATCCTTCAAAAACTTTTCCGAATCGAATGAGCTGTCGCTCATAATTTTAGGACCTCTCTATTTTTTATGTTTTTGAACTTGTTGATTAGACTAATATATTTGTTATCAACACCTTTGTTTCATAAGATATAGTAACTTTCATATTGCTGTAATATATTCTGATATTTCTCAAGTATAGTCAAATAAACAAATTTTTCAATAGGAATAGAAGGAAGCATGTGCTGTTTAATACCTGTCCACAGAAATATTCTTCGTCAAGAAGGTACTTGATTGAACATACGCGTGAACAGTGTGACATAACAAGGTACAGACTCGTCCAGAAACATTATTTACAAACATTGGGGTTCCAACCGGCTTCTGGAGAATAAAAATAAGTCGAAACTGTAAACGTTATGCAAGCGGAATTATTTGAATAGGGTGAAAAGACGTATATATTTTTTTTTGGTCGGCACGTGCAACTTTTGTTTATTCATGTTCTTAATTATCTTGTTAATTAGGCAAGACGCGCCCCTGCCGTCTAAACTGATGTTGAAAATATGGTGTATGTACTGAGTTGAATATTTAGAGTATTGCAGAGCTAAATTAGATTTTACATGTTTCAATTTATAAATTTTATCATTGTCTGGGGTGGGTTATACTCGTAGAGACATCATCATACAATTAAGATATTGTTCAAAACACTTTCATCAACGTAAGGAAAATGTCTGCTTATGAATGTTTACTGTGGACATTGAGTTAATAGTTTTTGAGATGAATGACAAATAATGATTCCGTATACAAAGAGGCCGGTAAAGCGTATAAGTCAGAAAGAGACGGAGATACTCGGTAAGGGACGCATACTTAGTCCAGTCATTTTATAGGGTTTACCTAGGAAAGTGGACATACCCAGCTATAAATGTGTATGAACTTTGTATTTTGGCATCATAAAAGTATTCTTGAAATTCACATATGATTCGACGGCCGCAACTTCAAAAATTGGGTGTCAAAGGTCAAAAAAACCGACTTTTTGCACGTTTTTTGCCAATATCTCGTTTCCAATGGAATTTATGCTAATTGTTGTAATATCAGTATTGTAGAGAATTAAATTCTCTACAACTTTTGTTTCACACATTTTTTCATACGTTGAATCGTTTTTGAGATAGAGGGCAGCGCGAGCGCAGATTGAATATTACTTGAACTCAACTGGTTGTCCCGATCGAAATCAGATCATTTGAGGTTTATGAATTATTACATAATGAATAATTATAAATAGTTTCAATTTTTTTTAACAAATACATTACATTCAAATATTTTTTCATTAGTTATTTATTTTAAATTAAGTATCAATTCATTTAATAACACTTACCTGCCCATGTGGTTACGAATTTGTAGAGGAAAAAATATATGTTACATTATAATTTAAATCTAATCTATAGTAATTATTTTTTAATGAATAAAAATGAATAGAAAAAATAAAGATGAATAGAAATTTAGAAAAGAATAATTACTATAGATTAGATTTAAATGATATTGTAATATATATTTTTCCCTTTACAAATTTATAACTACACGGGCAGGTGTAGTGTTATTAAATAAATTGATACTCAATTGAAAATGAATAATTATTGAAAAAAATATTTAAATACAATGTATTTGTTAATAAAAAATGAAAATTTTTTATAATTATTTATTGAGTAATAATTTAAAAACCTTAAATGAGCTGATTTCGATCGGGACAACCAGATGATTTAAAATAATATTTAATCTGCGCTTGCGCTGCCTTCTATCTCAAAAACGATTCAATGTATAAAAAAATGTTTGAAACAAAAGTTGTACAAAATTTAATTCTCTACAATATTGATCGACCTAAAAATGACTGGACAAACGGGTGAGAGCGTGTAATAAAAAATTAACACAACATGTATGAACAAGGAAATTTTTCCAAATATATTTTCTATGTTTTTTTTTATTTATTTTCCATAGGTCGAAAGTACCCAAATTTAAGATCTCTCGAACCTCCAAATATTCATATCTCCAAAAATATCAACTTCATCGTGAAAAGTCATGGAACTTTTTTTATTTGTACTATAATACAGAATTTTAAAAAAATGTCAGGTTGAAAAAAACAATTCCTTGAATTTATTTAAACAATTCCGGTTTAAACAATATGGAACAGGATTAGCCAATGGCAACATGCATTTTTATCACCAGTAGGGTAATTTCAAGAGGATGGCATGGAAAAATTGTAGTGGAATAGTTTTCGGTATAGTCGAAGTAAACGATATTGTGCACTCTTAAAGTTTGTGGTACTCTCAAAGGCCAA
Organism: Leptinotarsa decemlineata; assembly: GCF_025532065.1. Lineage (NCBI taxonomy): Eukaryota > Metazoa > Arthropoda > Insecta > Coleoptera > Chrysomelidae > Leptinotarsa > Leptinotarsa decemlineata. The sequence goes on along the minus strand of NW_027412572.1, from coordinate 466,594 downwards.
AAAAATCAATGTATAGAAATGAACCGGCTGGTAATATTAGTTCATTTATTTTCGAAACTTTCTTGGTTTGGTATTGCTTCGAATGATTTACATTTCAAATATTTCCCAAAATCGGATATATGTTGCCAGGGGTGTATTTTAGGTTTAGGACATTCTTCATGAATTTGATTTTTTTTTTCGTAGTATCAAAAAATAATAGAATAGTGTATGGTTTCCATTTGAAAAAATCGTGTTTCATCGATTTTCACAATGTTATGTTTTAGGTGGAAATTTCGACCACCCTGTAAATTATTTTCGAAAATTCGATGGACCTGTTCATGACTTGATGCTTAAGCTGTGATTCTGTTAAATTTCACATCTTCAATTGTTACCGTCTATGAGTTATGATTTTTTCGGAGTGGTGCTGTAACTGTCAAATTTTTTAGAATAAAATCAATATCTCGAAAACTAATAAATTTGGCTATAGGCATTGTTATACAAAGTGAGCCTAAAATGTGCCGAGAAATTGAAAAATGTAATAAAATACAGAGTGTTCTATTTGAAATAAGGAAGTTGCCCTCAACTTCCGGTGTAATGGAAATAGACTGGAAGTTGAAAATATTATAGTTGAAAATACCATTTTGTAAAAACCACTACCACAAAATTTCAAGTTTTTATTTTGAATCGTTCTCCATATATTCCTAACGAACGCTCGTCGTGAAAGACCCTTCAAAGATCGCAAAGATCGCTTCAAAAACACTTCTGATGATTCCTCTACGATATTCTATGTTTCATTATCACTGTCGTCGTTCAAATCAATAATGAATTGATTTCTACAATCAATATGAAAGTGCCCAATGTCCATATAGTCTTTTTCAACTTAAATTACTTTTTCCAATCCTTTTCTGCCAGTCTTCTTCGGTAATATTAGATACTTCTTCTTTAATTAGCTCTACTGCTTTCTTATCAAATTTGGAAAACTGTTTTTACCCCTGATGCTTTGTTTCAATTTTCCCCAAATCAACTCGATGGGATTGAAAACACAAAAATAGGGGGGAGTCTCAGTATGGTGTGTCCAAACTTTTCAGCAATACTCTCAAGAGCATTCACTTTTTCAAATGTTTTCGTCTGTAAAACTTCAAGTACTTAGTTGGTTTTTGGTATAGTAATCGTAAAATACAAATTGTACTCCATAAAAAAAATTGTATTTCATATTTCCTATTCGAATTTTTATTTTGTACTTTGATGAGCTATCGCGAATGACGAGATGTGTTGTCAAGAACTTTTACACTATTCGTATCCAAATTTGGGATCAATGTGTTTTCAAACCATTCTTAGTAAATATTAGCTTACGTGTTCTTATGATAGTCAACATTGTAGTCCTCAAGTTTTTTCCACATAATTTCCAAGAATTTGCAACCCATCTTTTACTTTCTCCGCAATGCACAATAATTAGTCGCGATCCTTTGTTTGCAGGCATGTTAGGCGTACACATTCTCGAACTATCAGTCCACACTTTCGTTACTGTGTCTTGATTGTGTTACCAAGTTTCGTCCAATTCCACTATTCTTCTGCTCTCCATAATTGCTTGATGTTTGTTAATTATCTTAAATCTTAATCCTAGTTTCTTTATCCAATTCTGAAGAGTTTCGTCACAGCAACTCACGTTATGGCCGGAAGTATTCAATTTTTTCATTATAATTTCAGTTGTAGGAAGAAATCTCATTGCGTTCATAAGGTTTGTTTTTGACTATTTCACGTACAGGTGAGAAAGGAATTTCGGTCAAATCTGATGTTGCTTGTAATAGTTTGTTTCTCTAGAAACCAAACTTGAGATGTAGATTCTTATATGCATTGAAACATACTCTCTGTGTTTTAATATTCATGTGCATCCGAATCTTATTCTCTGGTTTTTTTTTCTCGCATTATTCACCATCGCTATTGGAATCACTACATTGGAGAAAGTCTGAGCTGTTATCCCACTCGTAATTACTATTAGTACTTATCCAAGGACGCCACATTTTAAACAAAAATTTTAAGTAATTATAACCAATATCAAATTTCAACACTCCAGTCGCGATCAGTTCCTGAATTGAACACGACAGCGATAACCATCCCCGCATTCCCAGATTTCTATTCGTCACCGTAACATAATTTCAAATTTAATTTCATTACTTTTCAGCCAATCAAAAAACTTGTTTAGCAAAAATTATACAATACAAGTATTTCTGAAGAACGCTCGTCCTGAAAAACCCTGTACATGTGAATAAGTAGTATTCAGAAGTATTTTCAATTATCACCCTGTTATTTGAATTCGTACTTCTATTATACAGGGTGTAACTAAATAAGTGTAAAACATTCAAGGAGGTGATTCCTCATCAAAAAAAGATAGTATGTTTCACATAAAGAAATTTCATTGGAGCATCCCTTGTTAAGATACAGTCCCTTAAAGGGGGTACATAAAATTTGTATAAAAATCTTTTTCACAAGCACTAAAAGAGTTACAATATTGGAATTAACCTGACGTTTTGTACTACCAAAAAGACACATAGCCAGAAATTTATTTGGATACCCCATGGTTGTAAGGGGTGGAAAACGCAACCCCTAAAATTTATTTCCAATGTAAATTTCTGTCTTATTATTTGTTCACCAATTAAAAATTTATTTCCGATAACCTGTTTCATTCTATACAAAAAATGTATCTTGGGTTTTTCGCATCATAAATGCGAAAATACGAAACTAATCAATCTAGTAGGTCGCTATTAGCGATAGTGACAATTAAATTGGTATGACACTGTCACTTTGTGAATTTCCGAAATTGAATTAATACTAATTGTGTATTGTTGTTCTGTTCTCAATTTGTTTCTTTAATCATTCACTTGTTAATAAAATGGCATACACAAATGAGGAAATGGCTGATATGCATTACGTTTACGGTCTGTCACAGAGAAATGGGTTAGAAGCTTCTAGAAGATATGCTGAAATGTATCCTCAACGGTAGCATCCTTTACATAGAATATTTGCTCAACTTCATCAACGATTACGAGAATATGGTTCATTCGACAAAAGAACGCAGGATTGTGGTCGCCATCGAGAAGTACGAACACCACAGCTTGAGGAAGCAGTACTTAATTTGATTAAGGAACAACCTACTACCAGAACTAGAAAGATTGCTTTCTAGCTAAATGTTGTTCATATGACGGTATTTCGAATTTTAAAGGAACTCCTATACTTTTACCATCTGCAACGAGTACAGGCAGCGTTACCGCGAGACTTTCCGAGAGACTTTCCGAACTGTCTTGCAATTAGGTGCTGAAAATGATTAGAAGAAATTATGACTTTCTGAAGACGATATAATTCACTGACGATTGTAGTTTTTCTCGGGACTAGATTCTTAATTTTCATAATTACCACATATGGGCTGATAAAAAGCCTCACGCTATTGTCGAAACTAACCATCAAGAACAGTTTTCTCTTAACGTGAGGCTCGGAGTTATTGGGGATGATTCAATTGGGCCTCATTTTCTACTTCCTCAATTAAATGGTGAGGCATACGTTCAATTTTTAAGAGAAGTGCATCCCGTACTGCTGGATGAAGTTCCTTTGGGCGCCAGAAGAGATATGTTTTTTATGCATGGTGGGGCTCCCGCCCATTTTAGTCAAGTAGCACGTCAGCATTTAACTGAAACATATGCAAATCAGTGGATAGGTCGAGGAGGACCACAGAACTGGCCCACTCAATCCCTGGATCTCAATCCTCTCGATTTCTCTATTTGGGGCCATTTACAGCATTTGGTTTATCGTATTCCTGATCGCGATGCAGAGGACTTAAGAAACCGCATCATCGATGCGTGCAGGGTAATCAGAGGAATATTTGAGCGAATACGTGTCTCAATGCGCCGACGTCTAGATGCATGCGTAATGTCTGAAGGTAGACATATTGAACATTTACTATGATTTTTACATGTTTCACATGTTGTGTGTTTTGTTATTGATAAATTAGTTTTGTTTATCGCCCTTTAATCGTTTAATGCAAGGACTAACTACAAAATAAGAATAAATCCAGTTCACATTTATGACGATGTATCTCTGTAGTTGTTCGTAAAATAATGTTTTGCTGCGAACTGGTTTATTTTGGGCAAAAAACCCAAGAGACATTTTCTGTTAAAAATAAAACAGGCTATCGGAAATAAATTTTTAAATGATAAACAAATAATGAGACAAAAAGTTAAATTGGAAATAAATTTTAGGGGTTTCGTTTTCCACCCCTTACAACCATGGGGTAAACCAAATAAATTACTGGCTTAGTGTCTTTTCGGTAGTACAAAATGTCAGGTTGATTTCAATATTGTAACTTTTACAGTGCTTGTGAAAAAAATTGTTACACAAATTTTATGTCCCCCCTTTAAGGGGCTGTATCTTAACAAGGGATGCTCCAATGAAGTTTCTTTATATGAAAGATCCTATCTTTTTTTCGATGAAATATTTAACACTTATTCAGTTACACCCTATATAATAGGAAATGATTATTGAATAACAAAATTAGTTATCTCCCTAACTATATTATTAAAGGGGAGCTGTATCGTTTACTAGAAGTATACTCATGAGCCGATTGCTCCTGGACTATTAATTGATTTAGAGATTTTTCGTGTGATATTATTCTTAAAACTGTATCAGAATTTTCAGCAACAGTTTTTGTAAACTGTTTTTAATGATCTAATCAAATCACGCTCCCACAGGACTTCCAGTGAATAAACACAGCAATGCCAATCGTTTTGGTAAACGTCGAATTATTGAATATCTCCAATTTGAAAAATTTCAAGTGAATCATTTTTTTGCCTACCACAAAAAGGGGCAGATCATGGGACCTCATAATAATTTCTGAAGATACCATTTCTACAAACACCACGAGCAATGAACTCACCCCCGTCCAATGCGAATAAAACAAAAAATCTGACCTCTCCAAATAAGTCGACAACATTTCTGTTAAACATCACATAAACACCACTTTACTTCCATAAAACAATGCCAGTGAATAGACGCAACACAAAAGTGAGCCGCAACCTTGAATCTTCAAAACATTTTGGCACAAATTCCCGAATTCATGTCGCGAAAAAGCGCCTGAAAGTTTTCTATTGAAATCTCCGCTCTCGCGCGTTCCGTTCCAGTCGACTCGAACAGCAATACTAGCCGCTAATTGGCCGCTGATTTTTAAGGACGCAGCACTAACTTCTAAACTTCTGCTGGCACTGCAAACATGTGCATAAATCAGTGGTAGTCAACAATTTTTTCTTTGAACTTGGCTCGCCTTTGTATTTCAGTTCGGCGGGAGTAGTTGACACAGATTGTATTTGCAAGAATGTGCTTTGCGTGGTAGATTCGCAATCTTACATGGTGAGTAACGGTATTCAATATGATGGACGGCGTCCCGGAATCAGATTAGTGCAAACCTAGGCACATTAAGTTATACAGGGGGCAAGTGAAAAGTTCCCCCCCTTCTTAACCTCTGAATAGGAATAGATATCAAGATATGACAGGATTAACATAAAGATATGATAAAAACCACCGAGCAAAATTGTTATAAGAACCAAATAGAATACAAAAAACAAGATACCAAACAACTATGGAATATTGTGGAAGAAATCACCGGCACTAAACCTAAATCAACCACAATTGGATCAATAAAAAATGATCAGGGAGTACTCCTGATCGTAGATATTGGAAAGAAATTGGCAAATGAAATAGTCAAAAATAATAAAGTTGTCTTTCATTCAAACATTTTACCAGACTCTTTTGTCTTGAGCCTAACTGATAAAAATGAAGTAAACGCTTTAATCTGCGACCTTGAAAACAAAAAGGCGGTAGGGAAAGACGAAATTAAAGCAGAACTGCTAAAATCAATATCACATTATATACTAGATCCTTTAGTTTTTATTATTAATATTTTCTTTCGAATGATGCAACTAATTTTCCTTCATTTTCAGTATTTCAATATTAAATTTTACAAAAAAGGATTTGAAGCTTCATATCTTCTACTAATTATTTGCGAGCGCTTTCGACAGTTGGTCGTACTGTCATCTTCTAGGCACTTCTCTAACTTTGTTTGAGTTTGCCTCAAACAAAGATACGATGTATGTGAATCCCATTTCAAATGTCAGTCAATTTTTATAGCAAGGTATTTAATGCAGCTGTCTTCTGGAAATGATATATTTTGGTTTATATTCAATGGCCCCAAATTGTTGGTATAGGTATTGAAAGGTAAGTATTTGGTGTTTGTTTGAAGGTGATTGACAATGTTTCATGATGAATTTCACTAGTTCGGACTTCCATTGTCTACTATATAAAATGATTTGAAATCCCTGAAACAACTAAAAAAGAAGAATTAAAAATGAATAGCTGAAAATAACAATTATATTAACCAAAATAAACCTGAAATGAAATGATTGTGAAATAAAATACAAGTAAAAATAGAACAATTGAATAAATAATAATGAAGAAATGAAAAAAGAAGGAAAATAACAAGTGAGGAGATTCCAAGTCACGTTAGTTCACGACGTTTCGATTGTTAGTATCTACAATCGTCTTCGGGTGATGACTGGACTGATTCCTCCGAGAGATGACTATTTATAGGTCGTTGGAGTACTTTCACTTATCCCCGCTTTCCATTTTCCGCTTCACTGATTCCGTGGGAGATGATCGTTTTGGCGGGAGTTGGCCATTTTTCGCTTGATGATGGGTTTCCATATGTTGCGTATTTCTACGCTGGCCTGGCTGAATACGTTGTTGGACAACATGTATGCGGCTTCCTTGAATTTTCTCCTAAACCAATGTTCCTCTCTGTGCAAGATATCAGCTTGGGACACTCGATGTTGTGTTGATGGGTACAAACATGGTCTGCTATTCCTGATTTGCTGGTTTCCCCTCGCTGTGTGTGTTTCTTGTGCTCGGCAATGCGAACATTCAATGGCCTTTTAGTTTCACCAATATAGGATTTTCCGCACTCACAGGTTATCCGGTAAATGCAATTATTGGAATCGCAGTCCGCGTTTGGTGGCCTGGTTTTCGTGAGGCTGCTACGGATAGTGTTACCGGATCTGAAGCAGGTTCTGATGTTGTACTTGGAATCAATTATTCTTATCCTCTCCGATAATCCTCTGATGTAGGGAAGTGCAAGCACTGGTTGTGACGGCTTCTCTTCCTTGCGAGGCTCCTGCTGTCTTCTAGCCAAAGTCTTTTCTACCATCGCTTTGGAGTAGCCATTCCGTTGAAGATCATTTTTGATGATGTCTAGTTCGTTCTCGAAACCTTTCTTCGTATTACAGAGCCCAAAAGCACGGTCTAATAGAGTCTTGATGATTCCTCTTTTAGTCGATTGATGGTGGTTGGATTCGTGGTTCAGATATTGTCCCGTATGCGTGGGTTTTCGGTATACAGATGTTTCCCACTTAGTGTCGGTCCTCTTCACCAAAACGTCTAAGAATGGCAATTCGTTGTGGATTTCCTTCTCCATTGTGAAATTGATGGAAGGTCTCACGCTGTTGATGTGTTTCAGGAAGGCGTCTAGTTCAGTGTTCCCATGGTTCCATATTATAAAGGTGTCGTCAACATATCTCAACCAGACTCGAGGTTTCTTGTGGGCTTCTTCAATGGCTAAAGTTTCATACCACTCCATATATATATGTTGGCTATGACTGGTGAAAGTGGCGATCCCATTGGCAGTCCCTCATCATGTGTAAAGAATTCGTCCTTCAGTTGGGAATAACAGTTTCGTACACAGCATCCTAGTAATTCCATGATTACTTCTATAGGTAGATTCGTTCTCTCTTTCAGGTTCCCGTCTTGGGATAGCTTTCTCTGTATGATATGGAGTGCTTCTTCGACCGGAACGTTGGTGTAAAGGATTTTCACGTCGAAAATAATTAGTTGATCTTCCTGTGTGACCTCAATTGACCCTAGTAGTTCGACAAAATGCCTTGAATTCTTCACGAAAGACGATGTTTTTTCTTGTAATGGTTGTTTTAAGGGAAGTAAAAATCTAGACAAGTTTTGAGTAGCCGAATCTCTGGAGCTGATGATCGGTCTAAGAGTCTATTTTATTTCACTATTATTTCATTTCAGGTTTATTTTGGTTAATATAATTACTATTTTCAGCTATCTCATTTTTAATTTTTTTTTTTTAGTTGTTTCAGGGATTTCAAATCATTTTATATAGTAGACAATGGAAGTCCGAACTAGTGAAATGTAAGTATTTGGTCTTTTTAGCATACAAAGTGAGTTTGTTATATTGAAATATTTTATTAATATTGTTCAAATCTTTTTCCATCTTTGCTTTCAGTTGTTGCCATGTATCGTCATTATAAAATACTGCTGTCATCTGCAAAGCTTAGCATAGTTCCTTCAGAGGTCATTTTCAATAGGCTGCCTATATAGATGATAAACAGAAGAAGGTCCAAGACCGTACCTTAGGGAACCTCGTAGGTGATTATCCTTGGAGTGCTTACTGGACCATCAATATCGACTACTCGTTTTCGGTTTGAGAGATACGATTTCAATAGATCATGCGGCTGTCAGTCAGTCAGAATAGGTTAATCCTTTAGAAGTGGTTGAGTTTGGGATCGCATTTGTGGTTCACTTTAACATCAATGATGAAACCGATGTCGGTTCGAAACAGCGCTATTTGAAATTAGATCAATAATGCCTTTTTTTTGGGCTCTGGGCCCAGCCAAATAAGAAACTAATTAAAATAGCCCTCGTTTTAGAAAAGAAAACGTGTAGGTATTTTCAGTGATGGTCTATATTCTGTATTACTTTGAATTCAAGTATCTGGATATGGTAATATAAATCATTAACGAACATTAATTAAATCTAAGGCAATATGCTCATGGTGTAACTAATTAAGAAATCTATTTACATTTCACAAATTACTACAATTCATCAAACGAATCTTTCTCTCAATAGCGCTTTGCTCATAATTGAAAGACCTGAATAAATCAAGTGCGAGTTATAGTTTCATCACAAACAGGTGTTCCTTCTGGCACTTCTGGCAGTAAATAAAAACATGGCCAGACACAAAATAAATAAAGAAATGTTAAATGTTTCTTTTCAAGGATGTATTTCCCCATAATTCAAGAGAGTGCAGCGGAGAGTAATTTAAATTCTTCATAACAGAATTCAATCAATTGGCCCGACTCATGTTAATTTTATTTTCATCCAACTATGTTTTCTGCGACAATTTCGAATGAAAATTCTATATGAAAAAGTAACAGGCTCTGACACAAAACTATATCTATCATTTAACTCTAACTATGTTGCTACTGCTAATCGAAAATTGAATAAAGATCCAGCCCGTCTTATTTCAGAATTTGAAGCTCATAACCTCAAAATCAATTCAAACAAAACTAATCTGCTTGTTTTTGGTATTGATCGTAGCTTGGTGGAAAGATATATTGATATTGTTATTGGTGATACAGTATTATGCCCCAGGAACGTGGCAAAAAATTTAGGTATCGAAATGGACGTAAATTTAAGGTTAACAAAACATGTCACAAAATGTTTCAGAGAAGTTACATGTGTTTGAAAATGCTTTATCCTCATCGTCATTTATTATTTATCAATATGTTTGATAATGAAATTAACAAATGCACTTGTGTGGAGTCATTTTGCATATTGTGAAAAAGACAGTTGTGGAATTGAAAGATTCAGAAATCATATCTCAGATATATATGTGGTATTAGAAAATATGACAGAATTTCATATAAACTTGAGGAAACCAAATGGTTAACTATGAAAAATGAACGTGTTTTATACTCGGCTACCCTCTTCCATGAAATATTAATTAAGAAATGTCCATCATGAAAAGAGAAATAAAGCTTTCTATGTTTTTTACCACTTTTATTTGTAAGCAAAGTTACTGCAGTTTCGGCCTATACGGACATTTTGAAACTTATACAATATAATAATGATATATATATATATATATATATATATATATATATATATATATATATATATATATATATATATATATATATATATATATATATATATATATATATAATTCCATGAAAATCAAAAAATGAATGGATAAGTACTCTTTGATCATTCCCATATTGATTTCAATTCAAGAGCCACCGGTATACAGCTGTTTCAGCCTATTGGGCATCGTCAAGATCTATCAACTGAAACCACAAACGTGCGGTTGGCTCCTGTTGGTGGCTCCGTACATTTGTATTTCTATCTTTTGGTAACCAAGTGTTGCCCATCCTTACACTTGGCTGCACCTTACTGATGATGGGCCCAAATCCCGAAACACGTGTCTATGATTTGCCACTTTCTTGAGTGCTATGTCCGATATTAACTTCTGTTTCTATATCAAGACTCTCACTAACTTTCATATTCGTATAATTTCCTGGACCCGGATGTCACGCAGGTAGCTATAGCTGCCTCCGTGGTGATTTTGATAGTTTTCTTGTAAACACAAGATCTATCAACTATATATATATATATATATATATATATATAAATATAAATATTAACGAGTGTGTATGATATAAATCAAAAGGAGGAAATTCGTGGACAGAACACTCAAAAAATAGGGGCAAACCGCGGACACGTGTTTCTGGCTATTGACCTCATCAGCGCGGTGCAGCCAATTGCAAAGATGGACAACAACTGGTTACCAAAAATGAAAAACATCACACATGCACGGTGTCACCAACAGGAGCTAACCGCACATCATTTGTGGTTTCAATTAGAAGACCTAGAATTCCCAGGCATCATCTAACATCACCACGTAGGCAGCTATAGCTACCTGCGTGACTTCCGGGTCCAGGATATAAATACAGAGATATAAATATTAACGAGTGTGTATTAGTGTTCTGTCCACGAATTTCCTCCTTTTGATTTATATCATACACACTCGTTAATATTTATATCTCTGTATTTATATTCTGGACCCGGAAGTCACGCAGGTAGCTATAGCTGCCTACGTGGTGATGTTAGATGATGCCTGGGAATTCTAGGTCTTCTAATTGAAACCACAAATGTGCGGTTAGCTCCTGTTGGTGACACCGCGCATGTGTGATGTTTTTCATTTTTGGTAACCAGTTGTTGTCCATCTTTGCAATTGGCTGCACCGCGCTGATGAGGCCAATAGCCAGAAACACGTGTCCGCGGTTTGCCCCTATTTTTTGAGTGTTCTGTCCACGAATTTCCTCCTTTTAATTTATATATATATATATATATATATATATATATATATATATATATATATATATATATATTCAGAGTCAGCAGGTTATCAGAATACCAGTGTTCAGCTGGGTCTAATACCTCATCCTCTATATTTGTGAGATTGTGTAGAACACGGTCGGTGTTGAGTATGGTAGCGTCATCAGCATACATAACTATTTTATTTAGCAAAAATTGACAGAAATGATCATTTATATAGATGATAAAAAGAAGGGGCCCTGAAACCGACCCTTGCGGAAAGCCTGATTTTTTCCACTCGGGAACGTCTCGTGCCATCTGAGACGCATATATATCTGTCCGTTAGGTAAGTTTTCGCTAGTTTCAGTGGTAGCCCTCTTATACCATAGTGCTCCAGCTTTCTTATCATTAGATCATAGGAAACGCAGTTAAAGGCCTTGCTGAGATCTATTAAGGTGATTGAAGTATAAATACCTTCTTCAAAACTCTGGAATACATTTTTTACCACAGATTAATATAGACAGATATATCAGTTTCGCTATCGTAAATATTTGTCATTACTTTTCATCTTACAACTCTGCACAACTCTGGTCATGTTATTAAGGTCAGTGAAATTTTGTTTCGTCTCATTTTGTATTTGTTATTGTGCTTTGTAGTTTATTTTCATAACTGTCGTTTTTTTTGTACTTTTATTCACGACTTATCATTAGAAGGTAAGATGAAAGAGTAACCATTGGCTAAATCACGCCATCTATTGATCAAATCAGAGAGTAACATCAGTATATTGTGATTTATATAATTATTTTTTCTTTAATAAAGTTCTACAACAGAACTGTCTTGAGTTTGTTCACACTGTATAGTGCAAGCATATTCCATTAAAAAAGTCCGTGTGTCCAATATCTTCAATATTTGAAAATACGTTTATCAACAAAGTCAGTTTAAACTTTTAATATCCAAAACTTTAGGCGTTCCACTCAGTATAAACTAATTTCAGATGCAAAGTTTATATCACCTTGATCTTTCCTGTCGAATTCTTGTACAAACTTGGAATAAAACATACCTCCAGTAGTCGCAGTTCTCCAGCTAGTCCTCTAACCAGTTTGAAAATGTTTCGAATAGTTAATAGAAAGTTACGTCATTTCTATTTCGGCATTTGCAATGTCCACATTTTGCATGAATAAGTAATGATCTATTATGGGAATTTTAGAACAGGAACTATAATGGGTGTGCTAACTAACGAATTGAATAATGGCCTTTTCAGTGAATGACGCGCAGTCAATGTTTATGAATGTCGTGAAGTTTATTTATTCGACCTCATGGAGTGTTTTATTATTTATTATATCATCATTTATTATCATTGTTTAATGCACATGAAGAAAAAAGTTTTTGTGAATTGATAGTGAAAATTGAATTCTGTAATTAGGAAGCAACACTTTTTCTAGCACAAATATCAGTTTAAAATCACTGAACGTAAAATAAACTGTAGTTCACATTCTTCCATATTATAGTGATTTTTTTCTTCCGATGAAATGATGGAAAAATAGAGAGAGAGAGAGAAAGAGAAAGAGGAAAACATACTTTATCAGAGTAAGCACATTTTGTTTATTTTGCAATGATACTCTGATTGGTCTTCATTGTTCTTGAATTTTTTACTGAGTCTCATAATTGTAGTAGTATGTAATTAATGTAATTCATGGACAAGGCTGGCTCGACTATATCTTCAGGAATACCATATGTGAGTATGTTATTCCCTCTACGTTTGATTTCATTAATCTAATCTAGTCCTTCTCAAAGTGGCAATAACGCCCCCTAGTGGGGGGGCAGAAAAGGGCACAGTGAAGATTGAGGGGCATTAAAGAGGTTTAGGGGGACGATGGCTAATTTAAAAATGTGTTTTTGCTTTCAACACAAACTTTACTGCTCATTCACGCTTAACGCCCGTTTCCTCGTGTAACGCCATCTAGGGGACTAGACAGTAAATACTTCCTGTCCGATAGTTGTCAAAGTGTACAATAGATGGCGGTAAGCTTCAATACGAAGCGAGAAGTTTCTAGTCTCCATTCTCGAAAGTGCTAGGCCCGCCCGCTGCCTCATGTAAAAGCGCGCGCACCGTCCAGCCAGTAATGTCATTCGACGATATTACAAAAACAAGTGAATTCAGTTAGTGACTAGCTAGGTGAAGTGCTGTATGTGCGGTGTCATCATCGTATTCGTGTGAACGTGGATTTAGTGCTGTGGCAACGTTAACTAAAAAGAGAAATCGGCTGCAGATTACCGAACGCGGTGTAAGGGGCATCATCCTATCCTATGAAATAATCGATATCCTTTCGATAAAAAGCACTGGAGATAATGTTTTACAATATTGTACAATGTTTTAAAAATATTCACTTTTTCGAAATTGCTTTTAGCATAGAACAGCGTAGCGATTTCACATACGTCTTCACTCTATTACGTAATTTGTTCGTAATTTCTTGGCCAAAAACAACACCGCAATCATGCCTAAGCCACCGTATTCACCAGATTTTGCTCCCTGCGACTTTTTTCTGTTCCCCAGATTGATTAGACCCATTAAAGGACGGCGTTTTGCGATTTGGAAGATGAAAACCGAATTGCTGAGAGAGATCAAGGTCATACCAAAAATTGTATATCAGAACTGTTTCGAGATTAGAAAAAATGCTGACACAAGTATATTATTTCTGAGGGGGACTACTTTGAAGGCAACAAAAAAAAACTGATGAGCAAATAAATATTTTTGAGAAAAATGAAAATTCACCTTATTTTTCGAATAGACAGCGTATAGTAAGTACACTTGAACTTCTCGAAAGCTCAATGTATGACAGATATTGTTGGAGATATAGCACAGATTTTTGAGTTTTTTTAATATTAGAAATATTTTTCATTAAAAAACATTGAATTTCAATGAAAATTCTATCTCCACCATGAAAGCTAGTTAATGTGGAGATAAAATCAATACTCAATATTTCAACGGTGTATGGTATATCATCCCATTACTCTGTATTGATCACTTGATCGATTGAGTGGGTGGTTTTCTGGAAGATTCAACGCAACGAGCTTCTAAATTATAGATTATTTTAAATCTGTGTCCCATAAAATACCCACTAGAAGTTTACAGAAATTCTGATGAATTATTTATCAAAGCAAATTCCGAAAATAAAAAACTGTTTTGTTCATTTGTCTTACTTTAAGTAAGTATATTGAATGTAACTGGCCGATTCTTGAAGAAAACTAAGTGATTAAATGTGAGATTTTTCCAATTGAAACGTTGGAAAGTTTTCAAATCGTCACCCTGTAAAATAAAGAATGGAAAAAATGTTTCATCACCCCAAAATTGTTCAAAAAGATAATGTGTAGGCCCGCTAAAAGTGAAATCAGAACTTTTCTTGCTACCTAATTGAACCATCTTGAAATTAATATAAACACTTGAGAAGAAAGGAAATTACACGAGATCAGGATATGTTAAAGGGTTTATTGCAGTGATTTATTTTCCGGTCGTATATTTGATCGGTACCAGAAACAGGAAACAGCTAACCAATTATCTAGTACAGTTATTTAAAGAATGGGTGGGAAAAACCAAAGAGAACTTTGATTCAGTTCGTTACAATTTGTTGAATATATAGTAACTCACAATTATTCACGAAATGACAACTCAGAATTTCAATAAAGTGATAACTACCGATATACCTTTTTTATTATAAAAAAAAAACGTTATGATTTTGTTCAATAAAACTAAATGGTGTTTCCATCACAAAGAATTTTACTCTAGACCAGGGGTCTCCAAACTACGGCCCGCGGGCCAAATCCGGCCCGCCAGTGTCATCAATCCGGCCCGCGACAGCCAATGATTACCTAATTGGTGTTACTATTGCTGTGATAAGTTGAAGAAGTTGAACACAGAATAATAATTACTCGAGTTTATTTACTTGCAAGGTACAATGATGTCAAAGAAAACTTAACTTAAGTATCTAAGTTTAAGCATATTAATAACTAACAAATAATTGAAATGAATCACAGTAAAACAAAAACACTAATGACATATATGTAATTGTGATTTTCCACCGACAATATTTTGTAGTTGTGGATCAATTTTACTTGTACCAATTATCAAAAGAGATTTAAGATGCTTATCGGTTAATTGGGATCTGTGAACATTCTTTGTATACTCCATCTTGGGAAACGTTTTCTCACACAAGTAAGTAGTACCAAAAACAGAAAACAACCTACGAGCAAATTTATGCAACTTATCAAATTGTTCCAGTGGAAGACTCTTATAAAATTCCAACAAAGATGAATTTTGATATTTGTTCTTAAGCATATCACTGCACCGTAAATCAATAATTTCCATTTGGACTTCCGGAGCCAGGGTTTCAATGTCAGAATCAAAAGGATTTTGAAAAAGCTCAATTCCATTCGCAATGACATCAAAATCTGAAAAACGAGTATCAAAATTTTTCTTCAAAGCACTCAAAGTATGTGAAACATTTTTTACGTAATTGCGATTGAAATGGTATTATTTTTTGCCTGAAAAATTTTATATTGGTGTATAAATCAGGGAGAAGCTGATTTTCTCCTTGTAATCTCAAATTCAGTTCGTTCATATGATTTGTCAAATCGACATAGAAGGCTAACTTTCACATTCATTCACTATTTTCTAAATCGGCAAAAGGGCGCTGCTTCTCATTTAAAAAAATTTCGATCTCTGCTCGAAGTTTAAAAAAGCGCTTAATGACTTTTCCACAACTAAGCCAGCGTACGGCAGTATGATATGGTAGGTAAATCATTTTCTCCAATCTGTTGAATAAACTCGCGGAATTGTCGGTGATTCAGCCCAGTGGATTTGATGAAGTTAACAACTGATATGACTGGTTTTAGAACTTCAGACATATCCAAACATTTTCCGCACAAGGACTGTTGATGAATGATACAATGTTAGACTAATGGTTTTGAACCACCATCATTTTCTACAGACTTTGACACAAGTGCAACCACTCCTTTATTTTCACTATACATATTTTTGCCTCTATCAGTTGTTATAGATTTCAAATTTCTCCATCGAAGGTTCTTTTTATTAATGGCATTTTCAACTTCTTTAAAAATATCTGCCCCAGTTATCGTGCCGTGAATACTATCAATATCAAGAAGTTCTTCATACACTTCATAGCTTTTATCTACTCCGCGAATAAAAATCAACACCTGAGCAGTATCTGACACATCCGTTGACTCATCCAATGGTAGAGAAAACCACTCATGATGTCCATTTTTGTCAGACAGTTAAGATGATATATATTTTCTGCAATGTCTTGCACCCTCCGAGCAATGGTGTTTACTGCCAAACTGACACTTTTAAATAAATTTACCTTTTCGCGGCATATTTCTTCGGCTACTGCAATCAAGCATTCTTTTATCATTTCTCCATCGGTGAATGGTTTGCCACGTTTTCCGATTTCAAGAGCCACAGGAAAGCTGGCGCGAGTTGCAGACTCTTGTTCAGTATTCGCTTTGGTGAACAAAGATTGCTGCGATTTGAGTCCGCGTTTCAAAGCTCAAAATTTTTCCTTCCGCAAACTTCCTGTATACTTGAAGTAACTTTGAAGATGTTTCGACTCATAGTGTCGTTTAATGTTATGGTCTTTGAGAACACCTATGGTTTCATTACAAATTAAACATAGCGCCTCATTACTGGACTCAATCACAAAATACTGAAAGTTCCATTTTTCTTGGAACGTTCTGCATTTACTGTCGATTTTTCGCTTCTTTTCCATACTAACAAATCACACATAAAAACAATAAGTAAAATCAAAATACTTTTATTGACGGGTTTTACTTCATTTCACAATAGACAGTTTTGCTTCCTTCGCCTTTCCTACGCAGACTAACTCGCAGTTGCACCGCTAGCCTTTTTATATGCAATTATTACCGCCATCTCGAGGTGATCGGAATACACTAGCTAGAACCAGAACTTTCTCAAACCAACGCGGTAATTCCAAATATTTAATTACGCCTAATGCCACTAGCGGGTAGGTGAAAAAGATAGTACATAGTACCACTACTCGCCACTAGATGTCGTTAAGTGTCACAATACACAATAATAATTGAAATGCAAAAAAAGGGTAAGTTTGCTTAGGTCACGCATTTTGCGACTATCCTAGTCTAGAAATATAGTTGAGGGCAGAAATTGGCCCTTGGAACAAACTGAAAAAATCATTATGGCCCGAAGGCTTCAAAGTTTGGAGACCCCTGCTCTAGACATTTGACTGACCAGAATGAAATTCGTCAAATGATTTCACGTATTTTACAACACAAGGAGTTTGAATGAATGTAATAACAAATACATATTTTAGTTTCGAAATTCGTTAGCAGCTTCTTCAAATTATATCGTTATTCCAACAAACTGAGCAAAACAATCTGGAGAAACCCCATTCGAACGAAAATTTATAAATACAATTAAATTGGATACTTTTTTCACAATGCATATTTTGGAATATCTGTCAAATTTTTATAAAAATTGACACAATTGTTGTTTCAAGTATTTAATATAGATAAACTCTGTCTTTTACACTAACTAATTTGGACAAATCGTTTGAAAGTTATCACGATAAGATTAACCTGACGCAACGCAGTAAGTCTTTACGCGTCGCGTCCACTGTAAGACGACGAGGGACGAAACGCGGGATTAGAAGAGCGGTCTAAGCAATGAAGCGCGATCGCCGAGAACGCGACCCGAACGCGGGCAGACGCGTGAGAGCAGAAGTCGTTGGCGGTTGTGTTAGCTTTGCGAATTTCTTTATAAGTTACATAATTTATCACTCAGTGCAGTTGACATATTTTTTTTAGTTACTACATCTTTTAACTAAAAATATGAATCACTAACTGTTGCCCGTTCTTTTATTAACATACAGCCGAAGCTACTGAAACTAGAATCTTGAAATATGCAGGTACGTTCGTTGTATGGCATAAATTAGCATTAAAAAGGATCAGAAATTTTCAGCCCCAAGAGGGAAAAATAGGGTTCGAAAATTGTATTGGATTTCGTTAGTTTTGAAGTTGAACTTGAACTGCAATATTTATACATCCAGAATATTACTCCTGCATCTTATCGATGAATTCATGTCAGAATTGAAAAGTGCAAATGTTTCTACTCTGAACGTAAATGCCAATGGAGTTGAAGATTAATGCTATAAATATGTAAAACCAATCGGCGTATTGAATCTAACTTTCGAATGCCCAATTTTGGTTTCAATTTACACTCGATATTCACTTACAAAACCGGTCGTAATTACTCCAGTCGCATTCACCATTTGCTTGGTTATACATCAAGATATTGAAATACTAGTTGTTGCTCGCGGCTTCGCCCGCATAGAATTCGGTTTGTCACATTAAGTTTCGTGACAGACCGTTTCTAACAAATAGTCAGAATATTTTTTTATGGACCAAAAACTTCAGGTTTCCAACCTTCAAATCCCATACAATCTTCAAACCGCTATTCTTTCCCCTTCGAGGGTGGAAATCCTTGATTCCTTTCATTGATGCCTATTTACGCTATACAAAGAACCTACCTGCATATTTTAAGATTCTAGGTTCAGTAGCTTCAGATGTAGATTATTATAGGAGTGTCAGTTAATCAATAGGTTCCCACTTATACAATATTGAATAGCATCAGCAAAAAAAACGGAAAGGTTTAGAATGAGATACCTACATTGGTTATCCTTCTGATCCTACTCTTACTAATATTATAAATGTAATGTATGTATCTACGTTTTCTACTTTTTCATGCCTAAACAGCCCAACGGATTCAGATGTAAGTTGGTATATAGAGATCATGACCTGGAATAACACATAGGATAGGGTGCCATTGTAACGCGGGTAAAACAGCGGGAAAACCAGTGTTCTATAGTCTAGTTCACATCTACTTTTTTTTTCAGCCCAGTCTAAAAATTACGACCAAGGTGTCATTCGATACGTATTTTTACCTAGAAAGTTTAAGGAAAGGTCCGAAAACGCGTCGATAAACATTTGGAAATTTGAAAAAAGATTTGAAAAGTTCAATGAATTTGTGTAAAAAAAGTCCCGACTCCCGAAACTGTAACTCAATTATTTATAATTTTTACAGAGCCCTGAAAATAGAGCCGAAAGCGGGTAGTCTGGCTTCCGCGCGCCTTTCGTCACTCTGACATAAAAACAAAAATAATTATTTAAACATATTAAATGTAAATATAAATGAATGAAAAAATTCATGTAATGTTGGGATACATCAATAAACAATAATCCGCAGTCAAAAAATTTGTATCCCAATTTTAACGTTAATTATAAATTTGTTAATTAATAACTTTTTCTGTCGTGATATATTTCTCAAATAAAGTTTGTGCAGATCAAATCGTTAGATGTGGTTTATGAAATAACACAAAACCTTTATGAATTGTAGTAAAGTTTCATCTAAATCCGTTCAGTCGTTTAGGCGTGAAAGATCCACAAACATACATACGAACAGACATACATCCATCCTCACAAATTTTCACATTCATAATATTAGTATAGATATGGATTGGAAAGAGTTTCAAATCAAAATTCTAGTCGTGGTTCTATTTCTTTTCATATACCTCATCAAACACGAATACATTCAATTTCATCACACTATTACGGTACACTTTTAAGATCTGCGAAAAACTCCACCTCTGCTGTACCTCTGAAAGTAACCTTGCAAGTCACATCAGTTCAAATATTTACTTGAACGGAATTATTCAACTGAACAAATTTACTAGGTGATAAGAGTACTTGTTCAGAGTTAACAAATTCTTGTTTGTGATGCCTAATTTATTTTAGGAGTTTTTGTGAGAGGTTTGCTAAAAGCATCCTGTCCAACGTTCGACATCCGGAGATGATCACTGATGCTTTCGATTTATTGAAGGAAACTAGTGTTTAATTTTTTTTCCATTGCAACTAGAAAAAAACTTTTTCCGAAGTACCAAGAGGGGATCATTCTCTGTTCAACTTTCAACCAATTTGACATTACTAGGTAATGGTTTCAACTGATGATAGTGATTTTTTTAAATTGATTGCTTCCTTCCATTCTTTGAAAGAATTTCACATTTTTCTGTATAAAGGTGAAGAAGGAGAAAGATAAACTCTTTCTTTCCCAAAATAAATCTTAATAGTTAGTGTTCTCATCAAGATCGGCAAATTTGAATGAATAAAATTGGTTAAATTTTAATAAAATTTCAGAAGACACCTATTAGTCGACTAAATGATTGTTAGAAGAAAAAATTATTATCAATAGGAGAGAAAAAACTGTACCTGATTCAATGGAGATGCCCATATAGTAATACATACCAGAAATAAGCTCAATATAGGTTTACCGATTCCGATATCATAAAAAATTGGGAGGTCTTTCATATATAATGGAAAAGAAATGTTTAACCATTTGCCAATTGAGATCAAAGGCATAACATGTACCACTAAATTTAGAACGTCTGTAAAAAAGCTTCTGATTTCGAAGGCTTTTCATTCTTTACACGAATTCTATTCAGACAGAAATTTAAATTATATAAACAAATAATTCTGATTATTGTGTTGCAGTACCTACTGGTATTTAAAATATGTGACTTCTTTAACTTTTTGTTTAATGTTTACATTTAGCTCTGAACTGTATAGTTGAAAATGGTTACGGAGTTGTTTTCTATGCATTCACTTTTATATTTTTATGCTTTATAGTTTTTATATTCTCATACTTACATTTATGTGTTGCGTGAGAATATCCATTATTATTATTATTTATTTCAAAATGTAGCATATATATTATTACTTTTTGACTACTTTTTCACCCCAAAATGCTGAAATCACCAAATGTTCAAATATTACTTTCAATTTGTATAAATGATATTCCTTAAAATAATAACACTTTTGACAATAATATTTTATCTTCGACAATATCTTTTAAGTTGTGTATCTTATATTTCTTTGTCAATGAGATTTCATCTTCGAAAATAAAGTACATTTTGATTTGATAAGAATAGTGGTTTTCATCGAACTTTTTTTAGGTTTTTTCACCTTTCACTAAACGAAAAATATGAACATTGAAATTTTCATACTTTCTAGATTGTGCTCGACGAAAAAAAGTTCTTAAAAATATAATTCTTCCCACTTTCGTTAAACATTTGCAAGAATAATGGTTTCTTCATCGTTTCCTTCGTTATATTCCAAAACCTTTTTTCACATGGAAGTTTCAAGAGAATTTATGTAATAGGTATATAAACTTGTTTTTAGCTCGGTCCACTTGAGGAACAAAATCATGTAGTCTCAAAATGCCATTTGGTATTTCACTACAAAACCACCGATAGAAAGTATGAGAGAAATGAGTTTGCTTATCGAAATATTGTTTGAAAGTGAGAGTGGCATTAGACCTATCGAATATTACAGATTTTGAGAAATTCAAACAACGATCAATAGATATATCTTAGCATCATGGTTATAGATTCGTCTCATCTTACTATCAACGTGTGAAAATAAAAAACAGCAGCCTCTGATTTCCTAAGGAGAGTTCAGTGTCATATGACAAGAAAAAAAATTGCAAAAATTCATATTGCCTTCTTATATACCCCGCTTATACCGAAATCAATATACTCGTACTGAGTTCACCAAGAATTTCCTCTCGTATGATCAACAGCCTTCAATTTCCAGAAAGAGTTCAGTGTAATATGGCAAAAAAACTTGCGAAAGTTTATATTTCCTTCTCACAAACTCCGTATGTTCTTAAATGATTCCACTGAATTCATTCAACAGACAAAGCTCAACCAGAATTTCCTCTCAAATAATTAGCAGCATCTGATTTACCAACAAAACTTCAGAGTCATATGACAAGAAATAAAACTTGAAAACACTTATATTTTTTTTATATACCACGATGTTCTAAAGTATATTAAAGTCATTCAACTGACAGTTTCATCCAGAATTTCCTCTCGAACAATTAGTAGTCTCTGATTTTCCAGACAAAGTTCAGTGTCATATGACAAGGAAAAAACCTGCCAAAAATTATATTCAGTCTCTAATATTAGGCGTGATGGAAAGTTGGTAGGCTGATACAAAGATGGCGCTACCAGTATTAAATCCATAAGATTTTTGTCAACCCCAACCTTCAAAAGACACATGCACAAATTTCACAGCTGTCGGAAAAAAATTTGTGGAATCGGTTTACAACTTCAAATTTTAGGGGGGTGTTTCCATTAAAAATGCGTCACACTGCATATAGCCCCTTCTTATCTGAATGATATTTTACCCCTTTCGAATCATAATATTCATCAATTTAAGAAAGAAATAAAAGCACAGATGCGTACTGCTTAGTGCTGATTTGATAAATTTAAAATTCAATGTATGGTAGTACAAAACCAAAATAATGTTAAAAATATTTAGACTTATTAGCAACTATATGATCTATCATTTTCTTCTCTTCTCTATTCATTGTTATGATACTAAATAAGTATTTTTATAATTATTTTCTGACACTCACTGTATGATTTTTGGGTGGAGTGGAAGATAGCCTTTGGCTGACCCTTTTCCTTTTATGTATAAATGTTCAACGAAAGTCGTTTTTTGTGGATGAAAAAAAATCAGTTTTTTACCGACCTTTTTTGGGTATTTGTTACCTTCCACAACCTAAATAATATAAAAATTACAATGGAGAACTTTATACAAGTGTAGAAGAGCAAACTTTTCAGTTTAAAAATCTTCTATTTATCAGTAACTTGTCGTATTTAACAATTTTGCTTATCAAAAACAAATTTTTGAGGAATAATACTTATCTTTTACGTTTCGGAGGCCAAAATATGCCTCCGTCTTCAGAAATTGATGAAAAATTCGAATGTATTCGCAGTTATTCCTTTTTTGGTAGTTTATTTCTTTACTTCTTCGACAGATGTCAAAGAAGTTTTGAAATATGAAATTATGTCAATGTTGTTGATTGACAACTGAAACATTCGATGTAATACAAGGTACTTTCCGATATCAGTTTGTTGCCATTTCGCCACTATCCAAAGTTTTCTTCAAGATGGGTAGCCAAGTACGGTCTATTTCTAAGGAGCTATTCGAGATACAATTCTCTCCAGACATGAGAATATACGCTGATTATTTTAGCTTACGTCTCTTAGAATGAGGCTCATTGGTAATCTTTCTTGTCCTATTCCATTCCACCCGATGTTCACCGTCTGATTTCAAAATGTGTTCTGATAATTTTGATCCTATCAATTGTCTATTTTTTATATAATCTCGATGTTCATTCTCACGCACTTTCAATGGTCTTGAGGTTTCACCAATGTAACTTTTACCACAAGAACAAGGTATTTTATAAATACAATTTTTTGTTTTTTCTTCAGTGTTATTGGGTTTTGTATGTGTGAGTATAGATCTCAGTGTATTTTTTGTTTTGTTCTAACATCATACCTATTTCCAGACGGTGAACATCGAGTGGAATGGAATAGGACAAGAATGATTACCAATGAGCCTCATTCTAAGAGACGTAAGCTAAAAGAATCAGCGTATATTCTCATGTCTGGAGAAAAAACGTATCTCGAATAGCTCCTTGGAAATAGACCGTACTTGGCTACCCATCTTGAAGAAAACTTTGGATAGTGGCGAAATGGCAACAAACTGATATCGGAGAGCACTTTGTATTACATCGAATGTTTCAGTTGTCAATCAACAACATTGACATAATTTCAAATTTCAAAACTTCTTTGACATCTGTCGAAGAAGTAAAGAAATGAGATATCAAAAAAGGAATAACTGCGAATATATTCGAATTTTATATAAATTTCTGAAGACGGAGGCAGATTTTGGCCTCCGAAACGTTAAAGATAAGTTTTATTTCTCAACAATTTTTTTATAGGCAAAATTGTTAAATACGACAAGTTACTGATGAATAGAAGAGTTTTCTTTGTGAAAAATACTTTGATTTTTACGCAGTAACTTATCGGGGTAAACTAAAAAGTTTGCCCTTCTACACTTGTATAAAGTTCTCCATTATAATTTTTATATTTTTCAGATTGTGGAACGTAGCAAATACCCAAAAAAGGCCGATAAAAAAATGTATAAATGTATTTTTTTATGCATAATAAACTATATTATTATTATTATATTATTGTTATAAAAAATTATAACACATATGAAACAGTACTGAATGTTGAATTTCACTAGTTCGAACTTCCATTGTCTACTATATAAAATGATTTGATGAGGGACACAAGATGAGGGACTGCCAATGGGATCGCCACTTTTACCAGTCATAGCCAACATATATATGGAGTGGTTTGAAACTCTGGCCATTGAAGAAGCCCACAAGAAACCTCGAGTCTGGTTGAGATATGTTGACGACACCTTCATAATATGGAACCATGGGAATACTGAACTAGACGCCTTTCTGAAACACATCAACAGCGTGAGACCTTCCATCACTTTCACAATGGAGAAGGAAATCCACAATGAATTGCCATTCTTAGACGTTTTGGTGAAGAGGACCGACACTAAGTGGGAAACATCTGTATACCGAAAACCCACTCATACGGGACAGTATCTGAACCACGAATCCAACCACCATCAATCGACAAAAAGAGGAATCATCAAGACTCTATTAGACCGTGCTTTTGGGCTCTGTAATACAAAGGAAGGTCTCGAGAAGGAACTAGACATCATCAAAAATGATCTTCAGCGGAATGGATACTCCAAAGCGATGGTAGAAAAGACTTTGGCTAAAAGACAGCAGGAGCCTCGCAAGGAAGAGAAGCAGTCACAACCAGTGCTTGCACTTCCCTACATCAGAGGAATATCGGAGAGGATAAGGAGAATTGGTTCCAAGTACAACATTAGAACCTGTTTCAGATCCGGTAACACTATCCGTAGCAGCCTCACGAAAACCAGGCCTCCAAACGCGGATTGCGATTCCAAGAATTGCATTTACCGGATACCCTGTGAGTGCGGAAAATCCTATATTGGTGAAACTAAGAGGCCATTGAATGTTCGCATTGCCGAGCACAAGAAGCACACACAGCGAGGAGAAACCAGCAAATCAGGAATAGCAGACCATTTTTGGACCCATCAACACAACATCGAGTGGTCCCAAGCTGAGATCTTGCACAGAGAGGAACATTGGTTCAGGAGAAAATTTAAGGAAGCCGCATACATGTTGTCCAACAATGTATTCAGCCAGGCCAGCGTAGATATACGAAACATATGGAAACCCATCATCAAACGAAAAATGACCAACTCCCGCCAAAACGGTCATCTCTCACGGAATCATTGAAGCGGAAAATGGAAAGTAGAGAAAGTGAAAGTATTTCAACGACCTATAAAATAGTCATCTCTCGGAGGAATCAGTCCAGTCATCACCCGAAGACGATTGTAGATACCAACAATCGAAACGTCGTGAACTAACGTGACTTGGAATCTCTACACTTTTTTTTCTTTTTTCGTTCCTTTAATTTTTTTTTTATTCAATTATTATATTTTTACTTGTAGGTTATTTCACTATCATTTCATTTCAGGTTTATTGTTGCTTAATATAATTGTTATTTTCAACTATTCTTTTTTAATTATTCTTTTTTACTTGTTTCAGGGATTTCAAATCATTTTATATAGTAGACAATGGAAGTCCGAACTAGTGAAATTCATCACGAAACATTGTCAATCACCTTCAAACAGTACTGAATGTTCCTTCGCACTTTTTTTAACCGAAATGGAGGCAATACAGCGACATTCCTAGTTTTTTGGCGAATAATTCAAGAACAACTACTGATAGTTTCGATCTGAAATGGAAGTATTCCAGTTCTTCAAAATAGGAAACTTTGTCCAATTCAACCGACCTTGTAGGTCTTACCGTTTTCCGAAATAGCAATAGTGAGATCAGTCAAAAAAAAACGGCCTGTATTTTCTTGACACCCTAAAAATTTCCAGGAGGACAAAAGCGAATATCTACCAAAAACCATTACCTTCCCCACTAAGAGCAAGTCGTTCCAAATTTCCTAAACGTTGTCCAACCAAAACAAAACCAACCCGCACCAACACAACACGGAATTCGAACGTCAGAAACAACGAAATACGAATCGAGCCGATTGCACTGTTGCACATTTCCGGCGTCGCCGTCTTCGATATCGGGGATGCAAACTCCAAAGTCGCGATCAGGAGCCACAGTCGCCAGCCACCGAGTCACTGACTCTCAGTTCTCAGTTGGCGGTGTTCTCGGCCTCTGCGATTCTGAACCGGCATGTGGTAACGGTAGAACGCACGGATTCGGATCGAGCGACTAATTGAGGGTTAGCACAAAGAAGAGGGATCGAATATTGGAAACTGACAGCTTCCGCGAAGATTGGAGCGACCTTCAGAAAAGTACAGTCGACACAGCGTTTTTCTTTTTCAATTTCATTTCATTCATTCATTAACTAAATGCCATAGGTAAGAGGATGGGTGTAATCAAAACATACACGAAAAAGCACAATGAATAGATTTTTACAATAACCAAAAAAAACATAAAATAATAGTAGATTTACAAAAGCTATAAATTCGTCAAGGTTATAAAGGATTATGAAGGATAAACTGTACAAGTATGTCATACGTGGTCTTCCGCTGTCTTGGTTATCGGATTACCTCTCTCATAGAAAACAGTTTGTAGAAGTTGATAAAATGAGATCTGATATAATTTCTACGGACCTTGGGGTGCCACAAGGATCCATACTAGGCCCAATACTGTTTCTGTTTTATATAAATGATTTGGCAAACTCAATAACGGAAGAAACAGTAATAATGTACGCTGATGACACTTCTATTATCGTCTCGGATATAGGTCTGATTCTGACCTGGAAGAAAAATGTGCTGAAGTTTTTCGAAACTTAAATTCATGATTTGCGGCAAATAAGTTATTCACGAATCTCCCTTCTCAAGATTAATGAGAAGGGAGATTCTGTATAACGACAGGCACCGAAAGTACCAAATTCCTGGGACTTCATATCGACCAATGTTTAGGCTGGCATAATCATTGTGAATGTTTAATGAAGAAGTTGAATTCGATAACATTTCAGCTCAGAAATTTAAGACAAGTGTTAAATATTAGTCAGTTGCTGACGCTGTATTATGCTCAAGTTGAGTCCAGACTCAGATATGGCCTATGTTTCTGGGGATTATCGTCACGTTGAAATGAGGTATTCCTAGTGCAAAAAAGAATACTGAGAACCATAACAGGATTGTCAACCAGGAATTCCTGCAAAAATGTGTTCGTTAATTTTAATATTCTAACTCTGCCTTGTTTGTTTATATTTGAACTGTGTTTACATGTTTTTAAAAATGACAATGAAATCTTTCTGATGAATAGATGTATCCGCAATGTGAATACTCGTCAGAATAATAATTTGTTTGTACCATATGCCAGAACAAAGCTGGCTTATAACTCACCAAATCTGATGGTTCCCTGAATATTCAACCATTTGCCAATGAATATAAAGAAGAGCAGGTCTCGATCCGAATTCAAATATCAAATTTTTTATGTTATAGTTATTATATTATTGAAGAGTACATGTCCCATTAGTTTGTAAGTAGTACCTAAGATTTTATCACTGACGGCTCCTACACAATGTATATTTGTCAACAGGAAATAAATAAATTTGAATTTGAATTTGAATATAACACGTATATTATAAGCGATTTTCTATTAGCCAGGATTTTAGCTTGTGATTATATAGTTCGGTGAAGGAGCTAGATTTCTTTTCTATACTAATACTAGCAGACTCGGCCACGCGTTGATGTGGCTAAGGTTTTTGTTATATTACATTGTAGTAAACTGTTTAAAAAAAAAGTCTATATGAACTCGTGTCCGAAAATGATTCGTTTCGGAGATACGGGGTGTTGAAATTGAATTTTTTTGTTCGCTTTGTGAAAATAACTCTTGCAAAAAATACGTTATTAGCACGAAATTCGGTACACGGGGATTTTTTGACGTGGGAAATCATAATTTCGTATTAATTTTCATGTAACATCTAGAGGACGCTGCGTACGCTGTCATTACTTATTTCAAATTGCCAGGACAGGAAACTTTCGGTACATTTCATGAAAAAACCTAATTCCCACACCTTTTCCAAGTAAAAAAGGTACACCTCCTTAACAACGCCGGAAGTGATCGTTTTCGAGATATTTACAATTTTCTATATCGATGCCACATTACAAAAACTAAGTATGAGGTGGATTTCGTCAAAATAAACAACTTTTTCCTATTAAATGTTTAACGAAGAATGATTCGTTTTCGAAATACAGATTGTTGAAATTTTTCAAAAGATGCTAGGTTTTTGTCTTAAGTTTTTTGCAATTTTAGTTATTTTCATCAAACTTTATACGCAGTATACCCGTACAGACTTCTTATAAATCGAGCATTACCCCGGGCCCCATTATCTCCACCTTTCCCGAATGCTTCTCGGGTTGTTGGAAAATATTACAAGTCCAAAGCCAACCCAAAGAAGGTCAACCCAAGTTGTCCAACCCATGGTCAACCTAATCGAGCCAACCCATGGTCAACCTAATCGAGACAACCCATGGTCAACATAATCGGGCCAACCCATGGCCAACCCAACCCAACCCAACCCAACCCAACCTAAAATCGGGGAAAATTTTGGAAAACGGATTTTCCGGAAAACCACTTTTTTCGACTAATTCGGCCACCATGAATCCGTTGCGACCACTACCGGAACCGAGAAACGATTTTTTCGGGATTTTTCCAAGACCGTATCTCGAGAACCATAAATTTCCCCCGAAAACGGTTTTCGCCACGTGAATCGGGCCGTCGAATAGAGCCAGAAAAAAGCAAAACCAAATCCATTGATCTAAGTTTTGGTCGTCGTAGTATTCACACGTAGAAAAAAATCATCTATTTCGAAACCACTATGCTCTTCAACTTGTAGACAGAAGGTATTTGAGTTAACTTTCTCGAATGGTACTCAAGAAAAAAATATCTAAAAATGAGGTACCGCGCCATAATGGAAAGTAAAGACTGGAAACAAAAGACTAATCAATAAACGAAAAGTAGTTGAAAATCTATCATTGTTCGAGTTACTTTGTTTGATGGACAAAGTTGAGTATCAAAAAGTCTAAAAATGATGTATAGAGCTGCTTATTCAATCCAAATAAAAAAAAATTGCCAGGTTCAATCATTCAATTAAAAAGTGCTACATTTCGGAGTTTGTAAAAAAAACAATTCGGAGAAGTACTTTGTTATATATTAGGAAAATATGCATATAAAAATTGAACGAAACAACTATTACAACCACTGTTCGAAGTGACGACCCCCAAAAGTCATACCAGCTTCTGCTCTCCTCATCAAAGAATTCCGCACCCGTTGAAAAATGCCCGGAGTGTTTCTTATCGTTTCGCAACAAGCTATGATGTGATCCCTCAACATTTTCTCGTTTTCAATGGGGCTGGCATGAACTATTGATTTTAGGTGTCCCCAAAAGAAAAAATCGACATGATTGAGGTCCGGTGACCTCGGGGGCCAATGCTCAGTGCCTCCTCTTCCTATCCATCGTTGGGGATATGCTACGTCTAAAAAATGTCTTGCTATCACACTGAAATTAGCAGCAGCTCCATCGTGCATAAACCAAGAGTGATTTCGGAGACCAATGGGAACATCTTCAATTATGCCTAACCATACCGTGTAGGCATCACACGTTAAAAGGTGAGACCTCGTTAGTCCTTAGCTCGCACAAGTTTCTCAACTTCTGAGAGTTGTCGTTCGTATAGGGGCGACAGCTGATTAACGGAAAAACAGATTTTAAACAGACAGACAGACAGACATACATTAAAAGAAAATCTGTCTTGGAAATGAGTTTGCGTTATCGCATGTGGGTTATCTTTCGCCCAGATGTGGTTGTTATGGAAGTTCATGATACCATTTCTTAAAAAATTAGCCTCATCTGTGAAGAGGATTTTCGATAAAATTTGCGGATATTGTTCGACTTTTTTTGAAGCCATTGAGCAAATTCGATACGTAGCGTAAGTGCCTGGACATGCTGACTATGATGAGGATATAATTGCTGTTCCTTTAAAATTCTGTTCACTGTCATGTGACTCACATTTAAAGTTTGACTAATTTTTCTTGTACTTGTCTCTGGATGTTCACTAATTTCTTCGATAACCGCCTCCTCCAATTCTACAGTTCTTGTAGTCCGTGGCCGTCCTACTGGAGAATTTGTTTCAAAGCTTCCAGATTCGGAAAGTCGCCGGAAAAGATTCGCAAATGTCGCTGCAGAAGGAGTCACGCGTTGGGGATACCTTTTCTGATAGATGCGTCTGGCCTCGCTTGAATTTCCGTCAGCCAAGCCGTATGCAAAAACCATATCAGTCATTTCAGCATTCGTAAACTCGGGCATGGTACCAAAAAATCACTCTATAAACTCCAAATTGTGAATTTGTCAATTAATAATATGTGACAGCGAACTTCTATTTTTATAAACAAACTTTCATAGCCTACTCGATTTAATCAACTTAATTTGCGAGCGGAAAGTGACAAAAATAATTGAAATCAAATTTGGCTATAAAGTAATATGCATCGATATAGATATACAGTACGATGCAAATGTATGGAATAAATTCGATATTCACAAAAGAAGCGTCTTTCGGAAGAAATCCAAAAACAGGTCAACTTTAATTTTTGACGGCCCATCTCATGATATTCATATGAAAGACGTTTCGTCACCAGTGTTGGCGTGATGACGTAATCGACAATTTTTTTAAATGCAAACAGGGGTCATGTGGCACCTCATTCAAAAGGTCTACTAGTCGTCTATTCAACGGTATAATGGTTTCAATATGTATTAATACAGGGTCAACCGAAATTATGTATTCAGAAGACTGGAATTACAAATAATAGTAATTCGTTGAACCAAATAATGCTATGCACCGCCACTGAGAATAAAGTATCGTACTGTCTTCTATTGTTTTTGTTGATTAGAAAAAAGAAATGGTGATGAAAGTCCTACACTCTACTTGAGATTAGTCAATGTCATTGAAGTGAAGTATCATTGAAGCGGTTGACATTATTTCTAGAAAAATATTTAAATCACTTATAATCTGGCAATGAAAGTAACAGAAACCCAAAGAATCGAAATTTTGATCATGATTGGCTGTGGAGATAAAGTAAGGACTCAGGCAGAAGTTCGTGATTTATTCAATGCGAAATACCCCAACCGAGAACCCGTTTCTCAATCAACAATAAGTAAAATTGAGAAAAAGTTTCGAGAAACGGGCCATGTTAAAGATCTCCCTAAAAGTGGTAGAAAATCAATTTCAGAAGTCCAAAAACTTGATATGGTACTTGCGTTACAAGAAAACCCCCATACCAGCACGAGGCAAGTCGCACTGGATAATAATTTACACCAATCGACTATTGTTAGAGTGTTGAAAAAAGAAAAGTGGCATCCGTATAAAGTTCAGCTGGTTCAAGAACTGTTAGAAGATGACTTTGACAGAAGAGTCGAATTTTGCGAAATCATGATGGAGCGCTCGCACAGAGATCGGAGTTTCATACTAAATATAATATTTTCAGATGAAGCTACTTTTATGCTCAACGGTCACGTAAACCGTCAGACTCATCGATACTGGGCAAGAGAAAATCCACATTGGATGGAGGAGCATAGCACACAATATCCACAAAAAGTGAATCTTTGGGCCGGAATTTTGAACAATCAGATAATAGGACCATATTTTTTTGAGGAAAGCGTAACTGGTGCTCGGTATCTACACTTTTTTCAAGATTATCTGATGCCACAAGTGAATCAGCTATTTCCAAATAGAATTGATTTATGGTTCCAGCAGGATGGGGCGCCCCCACACTACGCCGTTGATGAACGAACCTACCTGGATACTGTTTTCCGAGGAAAGTTTATAGGAAGAGAGGGCCGATCGAATGGCCACCAAGGTCTCCGGATTTGACCCCGTTAGACTTTTTTTATGGGGATACTTGAAGAGTAAAGTTTACCAAAATCGACGAAATGATTTAGAAGAGTTGAAGGAACGCATCAGAGCGGAGATTGCACAAATAACTCCCGAAGTTCTCGGAAACGTTAGAAATGAATTCAGTGCCCGGCTTTCACATTGCATCATAGCTGAAGGTCATCAATTTGAACATTTATTATAATTTTATTGTACTTCAATAAATAACATGTTTTGATTCATCTTGTATAAATGAATATTGACATGGTTATACCGTTGAATAGATGATTAGTAGACCTTTTGAATGAGGTGCCACATGACCCCTGTTTGCATTTAAAAAAATTGTCGATTACGTCATCACGCCAACACCGGTGACGAAACGTCTTTCATATGAATATCATGAGATGGGCCGTCAAAAATTAAAGTTGACCTGTTTTTGGATTTCTTCCGAAAGACGCTCATTTTGTAAATATCGAATTTATTCCATACATTTGCATCGTACTGTATGTTGTTGAGGAAATGTACGTTTTTTACTTGGAAAAGGTTTGGGAATTAGTTTTTTTCATGAAAAGTACCAAAAGTTTACTGTCAAAAAAGTTAGGGCAATTTGAAATAAATAATGACCGCGTACGCAGCGCTCTCTAGATGTTACATGAAAATTAATATGAAATCATGATTTCCCACGTCAAAAAACCTCCGAGTACCGAATTCCGTGCAAATAACTTATTTTTTGCAAGGGTTATTCTCAAAAAGCGAACAAAAAAAATTCAATTTCAACACCCCGTGTCTCCGAAACGAAGCATTTTCGGACACAAGTTCATAGAGACATTTTTCTTGAAATTGTGTCAGTTGGATATTTTAACGTACTTATGTTACACCCTGTATGTTCAGAAATCTCAAAGTTGTTTTGACACAGCAACAATTAATAAACTTATTCTACATTTAGTATTCTCTCATTTTTAGTAGAATTTCGTATGGCATTATTTTCTGGGTTAACTCCAGTTCTGCAATAAATGTTTATCGATTACGAAAAAATTCACACAAAATCCTTTCGTGAAAGATTTAACTCCGTTGAGCGTTTGATTATAATCCCATCCTAATTTTGAAAGCTTCCCAAACTTCAGTAATTGATTATACTCACTGTTTTTGTGTCACAAAAATGTAACGTCTCCATAGTGCAACTCACCTGAAAAAAATAATAAATGTCAATGGAAGTTACGTCAATTCTACAGTGATTCAGGAAATCACAATAAAAGTCCTATGCTACAGATCTTCAGAAAGTTCAATAGACGGAGACTTATCAACGCTTGAGTATAAATTATACGTGTTGACACGTTTCTTACAATATTTATGACTTCGAGCACTTTCTCACATGAAAGTGTTACATTTCATGAAAATTAACATACCATCTCTTCCATATTTGTCTTGATGCCAGTATTTACGGATTGAAGATTATCCGCTTTTATGGCAACTAACAGTACACGACTGTTATTTTTTAGTTTGAGGGACTCCATTAAGTTTTCAATGAGATGTTTAATGGCGTGGCAGGAACAAAAATTTTATTAGGCTTATATAGTTTCGATGCTCATGTACAGGGAGGGCCAAATTGGACACTTTTTAAATGAAAACTCCTATTTACAAACTAGATAGATGAAATATATGATAGAATTTGATGATACTTGATGAAAATCTATAACTAGCGTATTCAAAATACACTTTATTATGAGAGTTAGTAATAGTCTGGGTCTGGGATCATTTTTTTGGAACTTCTGTCCAACTTCGGCTACTAAATATGAATATTGAGGACCGGTTTTTTTCAAAATCATAATTTCTATCTCTCTTTGATACCAATTTATATTTTTTTATTTATGTAATAAACAATTTAATTTAATTTAAAGAAATCAATTTTTACGAAATATATTTTTAATACTAATAAAAAACAAAAATTGCCAAACATAACTTCTTGTGTGAAAGAAAGAAAAATATAATTTTTTTTAAATAGGGCAACATTTTTTTACATAAAAAGAGACACATTGTTTTTTTGTTTTTTTTTTGGTATTATTTGAAAAAATATCTCATGAAAATCAATTTGTTTCGAATAAATTGTTTATCAAAAAAATTAAGAAAATATAAAATGATTTTTTTTTCAGAACGTCAAAGACAAATAGAAATTATAATTGAAAAAAATCGTTCCTTATCATTCATATTTAATAGCAAGAAAATTGTAAATCAACAAATGTGTTTTTAAGCAATTTTTATGTAACTTCAAATAATAAGAAGATGAATAAATTTGAATATTAAACAAAACATTCATTGCTTTAATAGTTATCTAATATACAAGGGAAAAAATTTTAGATTTTAGCTCGAGGTTGTATTTGTCTCTACTCGAAGCGGAGGGAGACGAAAAAACGAGAGCTAAAATCTATTTTTCCCGTGTATAAAACACAATTTTTTTCTGTGACGGGATATATATCCGTGAAAAAAGTAATTTCATAAAAAGTGACATTTTGGTTTCCGTCATCAGAGATAAAATATCAAACTTTTTTCACAGAAAAAAAGAATTTTTCACTTTTTAATGACTTCGATTATTATTAACAAAGTGGAAAATCAAAATTTTTTACTTTTTCCAACGGAAATATTTTGTGAAGGCTTACAAGAAAATCTCCATGAAGTGGAGAAAATTTGAGGTTTTTACTTTGGAAATTATCAGGGTTTATATGTGAATTTAAAAATTAGATGATTAACTAAAGTATATCTAATAAAATAACCACGGGAAAAATTTTTACTTGGATTTTCGTTTATTCAAGTGTCTAGAAGATATGTCAACTTTTTTTCTTGATAATGATATTTATTGGTATTTTCGCCTCTAAATTGAAATTATAAATATTAGTGATAGAATTTCGGGAGTTAAGACTTTTTTTAGGAAATTTTCTCTTCTTTGAGGACCTTTTTTAAATTTTTTTTACCAAACTGTTAATAACTTTTGCAATATTTCGAGACCCTCTTGAAATTTTTCAAAAATTTTCTAGAGGCCATTCCGTGTCGAATAAGCCCTGTATCATAATTTTTGGTGCTCTCAGACAAAAGTACAAAAAAAAATCTCGTGACCCAGACTAAAACGACATTCACAATAAAGTGTTTTTTGAATACTTTAGATAGATAAAAACTGATGCATTAAATTTTGTGATGAACTTAATGGTGAAAAACGCATATCGATATCTATCATTGTAAGTTAAAAATATATTTTGCTGTCAAACATTTCTTTTTTCTTTGAAAATGTTTCCAAAGCACTTTTTTGAGTAGAATTTAATGGCATAAGAAATTTATTTTTTCAAATGAGGTATCGGTAGTTATTGATGGAAAACTACTTCTCCAATGAGCTACCCTGTATATTCCTGCATATTTTGATAGAGCTTAAAATAACCTTTCCAAATATGTAGCTCATTTGATGTTTCAAATTTAATTTAATTCTTCTTCAGTGCTCGAAAAGTAGTTTTTTCGTGTTGAATATATTACTATTTCAAAAAACATCAGAGATATTAGATACATATTAAAATAAAAATAAAAAACATTGCAACAGACAAACTTACGAGACAACACTAGCCTTTAGAAAAATAATTGAAGAAAAAAGTTCCCTTTCCCAAAATACAGAACTGAAACCAAATATCACAAAATTCTATTTGTTGAAAATTTATCTGTTAAACTTGGAATGCTACTCAGTACCGAAGAAATAAGGGTGGCTTTTTCAATTGAAAATAGAGTTGGAAAACAAAAAACAAAAATACCACAAGAAATACAATCCAATATAGTGTACAAATTGAACTGTTGAATCTGTCACAAATACTATGTTGGTCAAACCGGACGGTAGCTTAAAACACGAGTTTCAGAACACATGAGAGACTCTGAAACTGAATATAAAAAACCCCACAGCTCTATTTGAACACATGGACACATTTTTTATTTTGATCATTCAATTATTCTAGATGTTCAGCCATATTTATCCAAAAGACTTCTGAGCGAAATGATACATATCCTCAAAATGCGATAGTGTTCACAGTAGAAGAGAAGTCGATGGCCTTTATATTGCAGATTTTAATTCGATAAGAAGAATACCTAAATGATTTACCCTTTCTTCATTTTTTCTGTCATTGATTGAAAAACAAAATTACAGATAATGCCATTTGTTTGTTTCATGTCGTTTTGTGTTTCGTAAGTTTGGTTGAACGCAAAGTTTTATATGTTTTTCTTAATTTAAAATAGTAATATTATCAACTCGAAGTAACTACTTTTCGAGCTCAGAAGAAGAATTCAATTAAATTCAAAACGTCGGCAAGAAAACAATCGTTTTTTAAGAAAAAATTGATCCTGTTACCCAACCAAACTTTTTTCGTAATAATAGTTACGATAAAGAACAAACAATGGAATATATTTTTTTCTAATAGCTTCTTCATCGAACAGGCGACATCTTTTTCTGAAAAATTTTTGACGCTTCCAATTCGTATCTAGAACTGGTCAGCAATTTAGGAATGAGATCTTTCAACCTTCTCTAGAGGCGAAAGTCCATTGGCGTTAGGTCCGGCGACTTGGCCGGTCAACGGTTGGATCCTCGGTTGGCTATCTTATTATTACCAAAATATGCAGTCAAAAAATTGACGACAATTGCAATATTGCGAGGTGAAGACCCATCTTGTTGGAAATATACTTTACTGAGTTCCAATAGTAACGGTGAATAAAACAACAGGCTTTACCCGTTGCGAATGTCTGTACCGATTTCAACCTAGATTTAAAAACGCTGCTATGGTTAATTTGGATGGTAAACCGAGTAATCATGAAGAAATAAGAAGAAAAGTTGAAGAAAACGTTAACAAAAGTCAAAAAAAATATAAGATATATTTTGATAAAAAAACGGAAGATACAGTAGCCGTTAGAAAACCACACATTTCCACTGGTCAACCCAACAAAAACTCAAATGAAATATCGTGGACCGTTTGTGGTAATAAAAATTTTACAAGGTAATACATACAGGTTGGAGAAACTCAAAAAAAGAGAGTTTTTCTAGTTCAACTACAGTAGCACATGTATCACAAATGAAAATATATCGTGATCCTGAAGAAGATGATGATTCGGAAGAAGAAGAAGAAGAACACGATTTTGTTATTGAGGAATTTGGAAGAGACAGAGAAAATAAAATTTAGTTATCGAGTGTTGATGATAGCGATAGCGATAAAGACTGGATTTCTGAGCTATTAACACAGTCTACTTTAAAACTCAGATTCCAAAATTTGCCCCCCGATTCATGACTTCTGCCCATCAAGACGCCCACGAATTCCATTGATATCTTTCAGGAGGTTTAGATGAGGACCTCAACAGAATTACTGAGAAATCTAAACCGACCTTAACGGAGATTGACGAAAAATTGAGCGACAGCGAAAAAGCACAAGAGTCCTGGCTGAGATATTCGAATAAGAACAACTCTAAGATTGTAGACAATTTTATTCGTCAATTAAAATCCACTATAGAGATCCACTGAGATTTGTTTCTTCCCATACCACAAAGAACTGGCTAATAAAGTTTGTCACATTGCTTGGATTCTTTCACAAGAGAGGAAACTCTAGATGGAGATGAAAAACCAACGTGTTCGAGGTGCAAGGAAAGAAAAAAATGTACA
Organism: Leptinotarsa decemlineata; assembly: GCF_025532065.1. Taxonomy (NCBI): domain Eukaryota; kingdom Metazoa; phylum Arthropoda; class Insecta; order Coleoptera; family Chrysomelidae; genus Leptinotarsa; species Leptinotarsa decemlineata. The sequence goes on along the minus strand of NW_027412572.1, from coordinate 428,772 downwards.
AAGTCCCTATCAATCTATGTTTCCCCGTATTCATTTGAAAAGATTCTCTCCAAGGGAAAGATTCAGAGGCAAATTGAATGTTTCCATTGAATTTTCTTCAGATGGAGTAGATATGAGCAATAATGCAGCAGACAATGTGGCTCCTTGTCGTTATAATCTATATGCACTTTCCAATTACAGTGGTGTTACTTGCAACGGGCATTACACAGCATATCGCAGACACCCTCATAGTGGCACGTAGAGTGAATACAACGATTCACACGTGTCCCACAATTTCACGAAAATCGCTTGTGAGTGATAAGATATATGGCCTCTTTTATGAATTAGGGGGGAACGAAACAGCACCTTTGAGGTGTCTTTTTCTCTCTCTTTCTTTTTTTCATAAACTTAGTTCTCTGAATTGATTTGTATTTTATATTACATCTAATAAACTTGACTAACTGGTGGCATTTCATGCATATATATATATATGCATATCATGCATATATATATATATATATATATATATATATATATATATATATATATATATATATATATATATATATATATATATATATATAAAATCTTGAACCCTTTTACCCTCAGGGTTATCATTTTACTTTACCCCTCAGGGTTATCATTTTATTGTTGCTTTATGAACTTTTTCCATTCCTTTCTATCTCTAGTCAGTGTCTTTACTTCGTTCCATTGTTTATTTCTTCCTTGTAGAATCTTTCGTAACATGTCGTTCCAGGTATTTTCAGGTCTTCCTCTCCTTCTCTTGTTTTGTGTTTTCGCTTCATAGATTTGTTTCACAGATCTATTGTTTGGCATTCTCTGTATGTGTCACCACCATCCTAATTGTTTTTGTTCTATAAATGAAATAATGTCTTTTATGTCTAGTTCTTCTCTTATTCGTGTATTTATTATCTTATCTCTCCTTGTCACTCCTATAATTCTCCTCTTTTCCTCAGGTGTTTCATTTCTGTTGCTTGTATTCTACTTGTGATTTTTTTTGTTAATATCCAAGGTTCACATCCATATGTTAATACTGGCCTATATATTGTTTGAAATTTATATATATGTCTTGAAATTTCTCTTTTATTGATGAAGTTCTTATTCATTGTATAGTACAATTTTATGGTTTTCTCGATTCTGTTGTCAATTTCTGCTTCTTATCTTCTTTTTTCGTCTAATGGTACGCCTAGATATTTGAAATTTTTTACTTATTTTATTTTTTTATCATCTATCATTATATTTATTTCTTCGCCTCCTATGGTCATCACCTTGGTTTTATCTTTGTTTATTCTCATTTGTTTTCTCTTCAGTGTTTCATTCCATATTTTTATATTATGTTGTAATCGTTCTTCATTTTCAGCTATCAGTATTATAGGCAAATCGGCAAATGCTCCATCAGCTATCTCTACTCTTTGCATATTTTTGTATCCAATGCACATTTTTTTGCTATTTCTATCACCTTCCTTGATGATGTCGTCCATGAAAATGTTAAAAAGCATTGGGCTCAAACCCTCTTTTGTTTTGAAGCCTTCTGATTTCATGTTGTTCTTGATAACATAATTTCTATTATTTCTATATATGTTTTTAATCATATTCATGATTTTTTCATCGATATTTCTATTTTTCAGACTCTCCCATAATTCTGTTCTTGGTACCTTGTCGAAAGCTTTTTCTAGGTCTATGAATGCCAAATATATATTTTGGTTTTCTGATCTTCTCTTTTCTATTATTTGTTTTATTGTGAAGATGTGGTCTTGTCTGCTTCTTCCGGTCCTGAACCCACTTTGTGGTTCTGAGAGTTGTGACTCTATTTTATTCCTGAGTTCGTTGTTAATTATTCTTTCTATCATTTTTGTTATGGTATTCAGTAGCGTAATCCCTCTATAATTATTGCAATTTTTGTAGTCTCCTTTTTTATGTATCGGTGTTATTAGAGCTGTTTCCCATTCCTCTAATATAGTTTCTTTTTCCATGCCTTATTGATTATTTTTAGTAGGCTCGTTCTTCCAGTTTCACCTAAGTTTTTCATCATTTCTGATGTTATTTTGTCCTCTCCTGGTGCTTTCCCATTCTTCAATGCTTTAATTACTTCATCTAATTCTTGCATTTCTATCAATGGTTCGCTTTCGTTCAACTGGTTCCTTTCTGTTGTTTCTATTGATCCTTATTCATTTCCTTGACCTAGTAGTGTCTGGAAATATTCTTCCCATCTCTTCATTATATCTATTTCGTTTGTAATTATTTCACCTTTTGAATTCTTGATTTGTACGTCTTTTACGGGTTTATCTGATCTCATGGATTTTAGTGCTTCGTAGAATAGTTTTTGGTTACTTTTACTGTCTTCCTCTAGTTTATTACCGAATTCAATCCATGACATTTCTTTTGCTTTATTAACTAATGTTTTTACTTATTTCCTTCAGTTTTTATATATTTCATACTGTTCTGTTGTATTATTGTTCAAGTATTTCTTCCATTGTATTTTTTTTCTTTTATAACCTCCTTAATGTCATCGTTCCACCATGATGTCTGTTTTCTATTATTATTTGTTTTGTAGTTGTAGGAGTTCAATATTTTGCTTCAAAATTTCTAAGTACCTCTGAGATTTGGGAGAGTCATTATAAATGAACGGGCCGATAATTCTTTCTCTGAAAACGTCTGCACACACACACTTAACCAAATCTTCCTTGACATTTCAGTTCCACGCGCACTCGCTGACAACTTTCTAGTCCTGCGTGGCTTGAATTTGTGTTTATACAAAATCCTCCTAACGATAGTTCTTGGTAGGCCTCTTGATATTTTCAAATTTCCCACTGACGTTTCGTGATCATTTTCAACATCTCCTAAAACAACTAGTTCTTCCATCTCCTTATCCCTATTCGATTCGTATAATTTTAGCTTCTTTTTCAAATTGACCACCATCAATTAGGATTTGTCATAATTTCGCGGAAATTTCTCTAAAAGGATCCTTCTCTTTGAATACCTCTCTTTATACAAATTACTTGCTGCTTCTGCTTTTCTACCGGCTCATATAAAACAGACTATAACATCCTATTTTTATTAATTATCATACTTCATTTCGAATGTGTTTGAAAATTGAACAGAAACCACTAATTGAAGAGTCTTTATTGCCTCAAACAAAATTTGACAGCTACCAATAAAGATTTGCATTATTTTTTATCGCCGCATCCTCCAAAGACTACTTTTTATTTATTTATTCATTCCAAATTTGGGATACAAACAGGTAAATACCAATAGAATCATCAACTGATAGTAGCGGTTACAGTGATACACGGTGTCAACAGATACAAGAAAAAATTAAAATTAATGAATTAACGATTTTCGTACATACTAACCGATTATTCTATTATTTTTGCTATGAGTTGAATATTCTTTTCATAGTTATTTTAAAAAAATTCAACGTGATAGAGAAAACATTTACGTTATTACAATATTTGTTGAAAGAATCACACATTCTAGTGATTGAGGAGGTTTTGCCCAAATTTGTGCTGAAATTCGGACTGGCGAGTAATTTTGTGTTTCTAGTGTTCCTTTGAGGAACGTGATAAAAGAATTTTTAAGTAACGAAAACTACCAATCTGTGTATGAAACTGGCTTAGAAATAAACGAAGTATACTCAAATTTTTTTAATATATTACTATACGCTTTAGATCTAACATGTCCAATAATGAAAATAGAAATTGATAGGCAATCCACAAAAAATCAATGGATAACAGAGGAACTCAAGGCAGAAGGTAGACTTTTGAAGGAAATTTATTGTTTAACCAAAGGTGACCATGATCAAAATGTGCTAGATTTGTATCGTAAAATGAAAAACCAACATAGAAAAAATATTAAAGAAGGTAAACGAATATATTATCAAAACATAATAGAGGCATCAGATAGTATACAGAATAAACAGAAGCGAATATGGAAAACTGTAAACACACTGTCCGGAAAACGAACATTGAAAGAACGCATACAGGAAATTTATGCGAATGAAAACAAATTGGTCGAAAATAAAAAAATATTTGCTGAGTCTTTTGCCAGATACTATGCAACTATGGTTCCAAATGATTGACAAAATCAATTCAAAAATGAAATTTTATTCGGTACAACGGATTCAAACGTTAACAGGCATACTTTTTATTTCCATCCTGTTACACCAACCGAGGTCTTCAATGTCAGTACTGAAATTAGGAATGAAAATTTCACCTTACTACAAAAATAATTGAATCTATAACTGAATTCATCTGTGAACCACTGGCATTCATAATCAATAAATCTGTTGGGGACGGAACTTTTCCAGACCCTCTAAAAATTGGAAAATAGTTCTCTAATACAAGAAAAATAACCCCCTTATAATCGATAATTGTAGACCAGTAACCATTCCCAGTGTGATGGCTAAGGTAATTGAAAAAAGTATCTGTAACAAATTATTTTCGTTATTGTTGTAACACAATATAATCAGTAGCAATCAACATGGATACTGCCTCGGTAAGTCGACGAAAGGAGCGGCTGCAACTTTTCTGCAGCATATTTAGAACGGTATGGTCAAAAGTAAATTTGTAGCTGCGCTTTTCTTACAGTCGACTCCATAGATTTTGATATACTTACAAACAAATTATATGCAATAGGTATTAGAGGGATATTCCTTGCATGGGTAATATCATATATGAAGTTCAGGCAATTATATGTGACATGGGATGATACAGGGCTCAGTTTTGGGACCACTATTTTTTCTGATTTATATCAATGATTTACCTCAACATTTAAGTACAAAATCAATATCACTTTTTGCCGATGATACTGCACTCTCAAAAGGAGCTGATAGTCCTGCGGAACTACAGTCGAAACTGAACACAATAAGTCGTAAATTTACGAAATGGTGTCACACAAATGAACTTATAGTCAATGCCGACAAAACGGTGTTAGTTCAATTCTTCAACCGAAGACACGTATACAGGTTGATATGAATAATGTCACTATCTATCCGTCGGAAACCACAACATTTTTAGGACTTCATACAGATTCTGGGTTGAGTTGGCAAGTTCACATAAATTATGTTTGCAAGAGAATCAACACCAGTTTTTACGCATTGGTACAACTTAAAAAAGTTATGAATGAAGACCGTTTGTTGAATATTTACTATGCGATGGTTTATTCAGTACTATCTTACAATGTGCTTTTGTGGAGAGAAGGGATTAACAACAGTCGGGCATTCATCTCTCAAAAACGGATAATACGTATGTTGTATGGTCTTCGACACATAGATTTCTGTAGACCCATTTTTAGGGAAAAAAAATTAACACTACCATCTATATACATTTATAATTGTCTAGTTTTTATTAAAAAGAAGGAGTCTGAGTTTGAAACTAATTCAAAGTGTCACAGTTACTCAACAAGAAATGGAAATCTAATTTAACTGCAGCAACATCGTACTAGATTGCTTCAAAAAATCACCCTCTCTAGCAGGCTCCAAGCTATTCAATTGTCTACTTTCAAATATAAAGAGTATCCCATTGATGTCTACTTTCAAACGGAAAGTTAAAGAATAACTTTTATTTTACCAATGAGTATTTTGAGTATACTTCCAAATAATTGTAATCAATGTACTGTATGTTACACATCTACATTTTTTTTACTTGACGTTTCCTATATTGATCATTTCAAAGGAATAAAACATTATTATTATTATTACAAATATATTCTGGAGTCTTTCTATTCGTAATTCATGTGTATTATAATGAGCCAAGTGTTCGTTTCAAAGTCTACATGAAAAAATCTTAGAGCTACGTATTTCAAAGATGACTGTAGCAAAACATCAAGAGTGCATCAAAGTCATTTTTAAGCTCTATTGAAATATGCAGGAATGTACAGGGTGTCCCTTCACACAAAAAGTTTTTCAATAACTATTGATATCTCATTTGAAGAAATAAGTTTCTCACACCATTGAATTCTACGTTGAACAGTGCTTCAGAAATGTATTTATTGAAACAAAAAAAATTTGGCAGGAAAAGTAACAGCAAATTTTCAAAATGCACATTTTCGAAAAACACACTGTAACTCAGTAACGATGAAAGATATTGATATACGGTTTCCACCATTGAATTTGTGATACAAATTGATACAGACACATCCATCAGTTTTCATGTATCTAGTTTGAAAACAGGCATTCCCATTTGAAATTTTCCAATATGGCCCACTCTGTACAAAGCAAAGGAACATGCATTCAATGAAACAATATGAAATTATCAAATCTGTGAATGTTTCAAAGCTTCCATTATTGCACATATTGAAAAAACTCCGGTGGATGTCTCTCAATATCAATTTCAAAAATTAAATAATTAATTGGCATTGTAATACTTCGAAATATACTACTATATTTATGGCACTATCTGCCAATGGAAAAGAATTTCATGAATAGGCGGCTTTGTTAGATTGGTAAAGGTATCAGTTCTAGAAAATGTCGTGAGCACGTGCTACAAACACGAGGTAGGAAACGAATGCAGTTCACGTTTCGCTAAAGAACTGTACACATGTTCCAACATGAGACGACAGACAATACCGACATCGATGTTGCCAAAAGACCCACAAAGAATAGTGAACTCACACTCACTGAATATTGTTCGTTATTGGGGTAACATGAACCTATAGGATTTGCAATTTGAACTGCTTCTCAGTGAAAATTAAATACAAAATAATGTCGGATACTAACGTATTCCAAAAACACTTTATTGTGAGATTTTCACAAAATTGTTTTACAAAAACGCAACACGTGTTTCGCCATACAATGGCTTCATCTGGCGTGTCTTTCAACTAATTCTACACATTCAATACTAAATATATATATAGTTTATGGAGTACCTAAAATATTCTACCTGAGTTTCTAACGAATTAAATTACCTGCACTTATGTTCCATTTTCACATTTGAAAAAATATATATTCAGTAACGAAGATTTATTGAGTTCTAATTGATCATTCAGTAAATTACCCGAATTCCTGAATCTATTGATTTCTAAACATTCTAGAAGATTAAGTTTCAAACTCTTCTCTTCTAAATGTAACACCTCGTACTCATGATTGAACTCATGTCCTTCTGCTAAAAGATGGTTTGCAAATGTGGAATTGGTCTTTCTATTCACAAAACTACTCCTATGTTCTTCAATTCGTTGGAAAAATGTTCTTCCTGTTTGGCCAATATACAGTTTTGGACAACAGCCACAAGTCAGCTTATATACTCCTGATCTATCCGACACCAAAGTTTTGTCCTTATTGTTTTTAATAAATTTACTTAGGTTATTATTCGTTCTAAAAGCTACGTTTACGCCTTCTTTCTTCAAAAAACGGGCAATATTCCTGTTTGGTTCCCCCACATATGTCAATGTCTTATAACTAACGTTATCGCATCTTGAATATGGGTAGACCAGATCCATGGCTTGCTTTTGTCGTTTTTTGGAAAGAATGGAGCTTACAATATCTACCTTATAACCGTTATTAATCGCGATTTGTTTGATCAAATTCAGCTCTTTCTGGAAATCCCTATCAGACAGTGGAATATTCAATAATCTGTGAAGCATACTATTGAATGCAGCAACTTTATGCTGGTACGGGTGTGTGGAGGAATTATGTATGATAATGTCCGTGTACGATGGTTTGTGAAAAATTGCAATCTCATGTTTATTGTTATTTTTCGTAATGGTAAAGTCCAGGTAATTTATTGAATTATTTACCTCCCTCTCAGTGGTGAATTTTATAGACGGGTGGATGGAATTGGCATATTCAATGAACTTGCCTAATTGCCTATCTGTACCAGTAAAACATACTAAGATTACTGAATATTATTACACAGATTATTGAATATTCCACTGTCTGATAGGGATTTCCAGAAAGAGCTGAATTTGATCAAACAAATCGCGATTAATAACGGTTATAAGGTAGATATTGTAAGCTCCATTCTTTCCAAAAAACGACAAAAGCAAGCCATGGATCTGGTCGTTTACAGGTACTTTGATTTTAGGTACTCCATGAACTATTTATATATTTAGTATTGAATGTGTAGAATTAGTTGAAAGACACGCCAGATGAAGCTATTGTATGGCGAAACACGTGTTGCGTTTTTGTAAAACAATTTAGTGAAAATCTCACAATAAAGTGTTTTTGTAATACGTTAGTTATGAATTTTCATCAAGTATCGGCCGATTCCATCATATATATAATGTCGGATACATTAGGATCGATGAGCTTATTACGTCTTGTAATTTATTCTGTCATGAACTATACGTAATTTCAATCATGTTCGCGTAACTATTCTCCAATACTCGAGATAAGATAAGATTTTCATCGACCTTCGAATATTACAAAAAATGTTGATAAGACAAATTCACATTACTGAATAGGTGCGTCAAAACCGTTATTTACTGAAGTATGTATAGATATAAACAAATAATTTACTTTTCAAATATACCCACTGGGCATACTTGAACACTGTGTGTAACAAGTGAATTGTTACATATCATCTGAATCATTGAAAAACTCGAGTTATGAATATCTACAAATCTTTAGGTAACGTAACGTAACGGCGAGACGCACACAAATGCCTACCTTAACGCAAATAAACAACTATTTCGATACTAGTCAATTATTGATCAGAGTTCTGTGACTTCTGTCAGAATTTCTGCGTTAAAAATGGAAGTCGATATATCGAGTGGTCCAACGAAAAGTATGCATCTTGCTTTTCTCCTTTTTTTGTAACTTAACGCAAAAATACTCGGACAGGTCAGTTTTGCTTTTGAGGGGGACACATTTTAGATGTATTTTTCTACCTCTGCCTTCAACCCCCTAGCGAGGGTGAGTAACAACCCTAAAATTTTAAATGGAAAGTGGGGTCGAGTGATATATCACTTGAAAGGGCACAAAATTCTCTTTCCAATGATACCTAATTTGTTGTATTTACTTGAATAGTTATAAAAAAAGCAAGAACATTTACTCGATATTTTTGGTGTTAATGTAAATGCGAAAAAACGGCATTTTTATCACTACTACATTCCTCAATTTCTCTCGTGCGCTTTTTGGTTGAAATAACAACAGCAGATAAGTGTACAAAAATAATTTAGGCAAACGTTCATTGATTCAGTTCGGTTGCTTTTGAAATTATGTCAACTTTACTGTAAAAATGGTTTATTCCATTCCTGAACGAGTTGAAATTGTAAAACTTTATCATCAACATAATAGTTGTGCTAGACTTACTGCTCGCCTCTTTAATAACAGTCATCCCGGGAAAATGTGAATGATTCGTACGTTGCCAAGTTAGTCCAAAAGTTTGTCGATACCGGATCTGTCTGTAATGTGAAACACCAGCCACGGAAACCGATCAGAAATAAAGCAGTGGAAGTCCCTGTTTTGGGACATGCTGAATTGGATCATACTCAAAGTACCCGTCAGCTTGCTGCAGCCTCAGGTGTCTCCCGTTCGTCCATAATACGTCCATGTTGTGAACAACTGAACCAGCTACTAATTGATGATCCGCAACTATCATTCAACACGTGCTTTTCCGATGAGAGTACATTTTTTTTAATGGAGCTGTGAATAGGCATAATTGCCGTTACTGGGATGACAGTAACCCACACTCATTTCGAGAGATCCATACCCAGTACCCTCAAAAAATCAATGTCTAGTGTGGCATATCGTAGGGCCAATTTATATTCCTGGGAATTTAACTGGTGAGGTCTACCTGAACATACTTGAAGATACAATTGATCCTCTCATAACAGAAATAATGGAAAATGACCAAAATCATAATGATGATCGGCTTCATTTCCAGCAAGATGGAGCACCTCGTCACTATGTTGCTCCGGTAAGAGAGTTTTTAGATGACCGGTTTCCTGGACGGTGGATTGGAAGGAGAGGCCCCATCGAATGGCCTGCCAGGTCACCTGATTTATCGCCTTTAGACTTTTTCCTTTGGGGACACTTGAAAAATAAATGTTTTGCTACGCAGCCCGAGTCCATAGAAGATCTTCGCCAACGAATTACAGCAGCAGAGTGCAGAAGTATAACACCTAATATGCTACAGAATGTTAGGAATAGATCTGAACAAAATCTGTATTATTGTATGGAAGCAAATGGGTCACATTTTCAGCACTTGCTGAAGTAGGATTCTACTAAGTCAATTACACATTTCAAAGTACTGGGTTGTAGTTGTTTTTCTTCATAATACCTACATGTTTGAGTGAAATACAACAAATTAGGTATCATTGGAAAGATAATTTTGTGCCCTTTCAAATGATATATCACTCGACCCCATTTTCCATTTAAAATTTTAGGGTTGTTACTCACCCTCGCTAGGGGGTTGAAAGCACAGGTAGAAATATACATCTGAAATGTGTCCCCCTCAAAAGCAAAATTGACCTGTCCGAGCATGTTTGCGTTAAGTTACAAAAAAAGGAGAAAAGCAAGGTGCATACTTTTCGTTGAACCACTCTGTATGTTTTCGACCGGAAATATTTTTTTTTTGGTGTAGAGTGAATTAATAAAACTGTCGAGCACCTTGCTTCAGCCTTTTTTCTTGCTGGAGAACTGCAAATGCAAAGAATTAGAGGTAGAATTGCTGTGTTTGTGCATTGAAACGCCATTTTGTTAACCGCCTTCAAACAAACAACAGGTTTGTTATCGCCAAATCAGCTTGTGAACGAGGTAATCAACCGCATACCCGAAATTTGCCCAATTTCTCATATAAGGAAAACCAAAGGAAGTATCTGATTGATCGTTTTTTCAAGGATTAAACACAAGTACTACAGGAAAATCCTTAAGACGCTCTAAGAGCGGTGCCTGTGCGAAAGTAGTGATTCACACTACCACCATCACACATTTGATTCCACTTTTGATGGAATCAAATGTGTGTAGTCAGTCGAACACTTCCCGTGAAAGTATCTATAGAAGAGAGATAAATCCCGAATCTTTCTTCAATACTCCAGACTATCTGGATGGAATCCAGCAGCTTCAGGGTGGCATTTGGGGCGGAGCTCCATTCAGGAGAACAATACTCCAAACAATGTCTGATCTGAGCTTTACAAAGCATCAAAAAGTTGCTGAGGTGTGTACAGTTTGCTGAGGTGTGTACAGTTTTCTGGTTCGGAACAGTGTTCCAAACTTTTGAGAAACAGCCGTTGCAATTCCAGCAACATGAATGTGCCAAGACATATTAGTGTCCATTTTAACCCCCTACAAACGTATCGAAGCCAAACTATCTGTCGTGACGTTGCTGTGTCGTGGTGGAAATCTGTCTTTACTGAAGGATTATGAGCCGTCTCTATAATTTTTTTCATTTTTGTTTCAACGATACTTGCTATGAAATACATTTAAGGTGACGGTGTTGTGCCTGATATTCTATCTATAACTTTTATGTTTATATCTCTCATTAGATAATTATAATCATCTACGTACATGCAGACATCTGCAGCTTCAAGAAAGTTGACAGGTCTTCTCATATTTGGGAGAAAAATCTGTATGCATTTTCATCTGGATTTTTGAAAATATCCAGTTGAAATTAGGAGTTTTAATTTTTTTTAATGGTTACAACACTCTGTTGTTGATTCATATTTAGAGTGTGAACTTTACTATCAAAAAAATATTGAAATAAGCCAAAGTTCACTTTCTTGTTTTTGATGGGATGTATTAATTGCGGAAATTTACAAACCCATTATCAATATATGCGAATTAAAAAGTCAAATTTAGACGCTATCTTCATTTGAATTTCGAACAGTATAAATAAATGATGAGTGATGATGTGCTGGAAATATAATTATGTCTCATATTTTGACATTTGATCCGAAGAACTGTTCATAAAAAAATATATGAACTAATTTTTGTTTTCAATATACTCGTACACCAATATTAACAAATAAACATTCTCACCATAAATGTTTTGTTTCTTTGTCTGTGACATTATTATTTATTCTGATATATCTGAAATTTTTGTAGAAGAGAGCACTAAACATGTACTTGTTAATTATTGATCAGTTAGCCGACAGTGAAAATAATCAATCAATCAATCAATTTACTCAATTCACATACATATTTTTGTCAATAATTCATGTTAGTATATCTTCAATGATAATTACAGTAGATTAAAAAAATTGAAAAATTAATAAATAACAATGAATAAGTGGTGATGTTCAGTTCTTGGAAAACGCCTAAGCAAATCTTGTGTTGCGTATTTTCCCAGATCTGAACACAACCATGAATGTGAGAAAAAACTATTCATTCCTCTCGGTAAGAAATGAAAATTCATAAATATACCAGGTGTCCCACATTTTATGTGACAAGCAATATCTGGTTTGTTGGAGGAGATACACAAAAATGTTTTATACAAAAGTTTTAGGAGTTCATAAGAGATATATTTTGATATAATTTTTAAATATACAGGGTGTTTGGTGTAGGTGCTACAGACCAAAATTCCATTTTTTAAAATAGAACACCCTGTATATCATTACATATTCAGATGTTACGTTGAATTCTGATATCATTTCATGTTTGGTTTTTGAAATTCGGTTACGGCGTTGTTGAGTTATTGCTTAAAATGTAAAGTCTTGAGAACGACTATTATTTTTAAAAATATCTCATACAATTATTCTCTCTGCATCAGATCACATGAAAATTAGTCAAAATTTTGGGTGTTCGAAGTAATGGTTTCAATTTTGAGTTGTGGAATTCAGACAGGAATCATTTTGAATATGAAACAATTGTGAAATTGAAAGAGGTGTATTCGAAAACAAATCTTTAATTAATAACAATGTAAATAATATAACTTGATAAATCATTTCATAAGAATGGTAGGTACCTAGAAATAAGTCATAAAAATTGTTCAAAGTGATGCCCATTAGATATTATACAGGCTTCGAAACGTCGAATCACTTCTCTCTTACAAGTCGCTCTTATAATATCAGGCGTAATATCACTGCACGCTAGTCGAATTTTCATTTTCAGATCATCCACATTCAAAGGGGGAGTAGTGAAAACAATATCTTTTAAATAACCCCATAGGAAAAAATCAAGCGATGATAAATCTGGGGAACGAGCCGGCCACCGAATTGGACCCTTATTACCAATCCATCTATTTGGGTACGTTCTATCCAGATATTCAGTAACAACCTGTGAATTGTGAGGAGGAGCACCATCTTGTTGCCACCAAATTCCTTGTCGTTCTGCTATGGGAATATTTTCCATCAACTGGATCAAATCATTTTCTAGAAAATGTAAATATCGCAATCCATTGAGATTTTCATTGAAAAAGTAAGGTCCTATGATGCGGCCATTGAACAATCCACACCATACATTAATACCCCAAGTAGTTTGAAAATTACTTTCGCGGACCCAGTGGGGATTTTCTTGAGACCAATAGTGACTGTTATGTCGATTCACAACTCCATTATTGTGGAATCGCGATTCATCGCTCCACGACTGAATATGTTAGGACTTTCATGTAATACTACCTGAATACAAGCAATGAATTCAAGTCGTCGTTCAAAGTCCGTGGGTTTCAAACCTTGTACCAACTGAATTTTGAATGGGTGGTATTTATTTTCTTTCAGAATTCTCTGTACATTAGATTTACTCACAACGACTTCTTCTGCAAGAGTACGGATAGAAACATGTGGATGAATAATAATATAAGCCAACACATTGATCCCTAAATCTTCAGTTCTAACAGATCTCGTATGATGACGATGCTTTATAGTAGAAGGAAATGACCCAGTTCGCAATTTTTCTACAACTCTCGAAAAAGTCATTCGTGACGGAATGGGTCTGTCTGGAAAACGTTCTTGGTATAGACGTTGTGCTTGACGGCAGTTTTTCTGACATTCCCCAAAAATTTAATAACATATCAATGCAATCACTTGGACTAAACGCGAAAGGCATACTGGAGTTTTCGCACAAAGAACACAGTTACTGTTTTGCAAAGAATCACTGAATCGAACTGACAAGTAGATACAATTCAACAACATTTGTTACTATGGCATCAACAAGCATAAGCTACTTGATGAAATTGTGCAATATAAAGCAATTCACCCTCAAGTTAGTCACATTCTCAAGAATTTCAATATTATATTCAACTGATATCGATATCGTATCGTAGAGGTGAGAATAATGGTTTGTATTCAGTAGTAGTCTAGTTCAATTTAATAAAAGATATAGACTGGATTCGTGTACGAGTAAATAAGTTTTTTTGAAACTTTATATTTAAGGAAAAGTGCAATAACTCAACAACGCCGTAACCGAATTTCAAAAACCAAACATGAAATGATATCAGAATTCAACGTAGCATCTGAATATGTAATGATATACAGGGCGTTCTATTTTAAGAAATGGAATTTTGGTCTGTAGCACCTACACCAAACACCCTGTATATTTGAAAATTATATGAAAATATAGCTCTCATGAACTCCTAAAACTTTTGTATGAAACATTTTTGTGTATCTCCTTCAACAAACCAGATATTGCCTGTCACATAAAATGTGGGACACCCATATTATATTATAATAAAAAAAAATAATAGAAAGCAATGATCAACCTGAAGGAATATTGAACCAGACAATAAGGCGAAGAGGAGGCAGGTGTGAGATAAAAAAAAATCAGACATGATTCACTGAGTTGATTCAAATATTTCTTTTAAGAAATCAAAGTTGTGACCAATGAGGGATCTAATTGTTTTCTTGCATTCATTAATTTTTTTTATATTTCTTAATTCAATGAGAACTTGATTGACAAGTTTCGTCCCAAAGTAAGTAACAAACCTTTGGGTATATACGTTTTTACAAAAAGGAACATTTAAAGGAGTTAGGCAATTGGGAGTATGTATGAAAATGTTTCCCTATAGTGGTTGGTCTCTTATTGTTAACGAAGAGGTTAAGAATTTTGTTCTATCGACGTTCAGACTCAAGAGACTGAAATTCAGCCACGAGAATCTAATGTTCAATCCATTTTGTGCTTTTGCATAAGTAGAGTGTTACAACAGAAAATCAATGCCGTATCATCGGCAAATGAAACAATTCATACCACCGTCGAAGTCCTTCATGTTGTAAATACTGTTAATATAAATCATCTAAAGGAACAATTCGTTCAGGCCAGTCTCAACACCCTACACAGTAGGTTAATGGACTGACACCTATCAGAAAACAACTACTCCCCTGGCTAATACCACGAAGGGCGTTGGATTATATCCGACAGGTGTCAGTGCAGGATTCTTCACAGAAGTTATTCCTGCATATGCTGTTGGCAATACAACTGCCGCAATAGATTTTCAATTATTGGAACACACTTGCAGACCGGTTTCGGGCTGTTTGGCCACTCGTCAGTGCAAGGTAGTGTATATCATCAACATAAAGTCGATGATTTCCGATAATTGAAAATCGAATTCCGTCAGAGTATCATTCCTCGAACTAAGCTGAAGACTACAACAAACAACAGGTTTGTCGTCGCTCCATCTGCCTGTGAACGAGGTAACCAACTGCATATCCAAATTTGCCCAATTCCTCGTAAAAGGAAAAAAATCTTTCACGTATAGTCAGTGGGCATACTTGAAGACTGGCTATAAATCAAATCATCTAAAGGAACAATTCGTTCAGGCCAGTCTCAACACCCTACACAGTAGGTTAATGGACTGACACCTATCAGAAAACAACTACTCCCCTGGCTAATACCACGAAGGGCGTTGGATTATATCCGACAGGTGTCAGTGCAGGATTCTTCACAGAAGTTATTCCTGCATATGCTGTTGGCAATACAACTGCCGCAATAGATTTTCAATTATTGGAACACACTTGCAGACCGGTTTCGGGCTGTTTGGCCACTCGTCAGTGCAAGGTAGTGTATATCATCAACATAAAGTCGATGATTTCCGATAATTGAAAATCGAATTCCGTCAGAGTATCATTCCTCGAACTAAGCTGAAGACTACAACAAACAACAGGTTTGTCGTCGCTCCATCTGCCTGTGAACGAGGTAACCAACTGCATATCCAAATTTGCCCAATTCCTCGTAAAAGGAAAAAAATCTTTCACGTATAGTCAGTGGGCATACTTGAAGACTGGCTATAAATCAAATCATCTAAAGGAACAATTCGTTCAGGCCAGTCTCAACACCCTACACAGTAGGTTAATGGACTGACACCTATCAGAAAACAACTACTCCCCTGGCTAATACCACGAAGGGCGTTGGATTATATCCGACAGGTGTCAGTGCAGGATTCTTCACAGAAGTTATTCCTGCATATGCTGTTGGCAATACAACTGCCGCAATAGATTTTCAATTATTGGAACACACTTGCAGACCGGTTTCGGGCTGTTTGGCCACTCGTCAGTGCAAGGTAGTGTATATCATCAACATAAAGTCGATGATTTTCGATAATTGAAAATCGAATTCCGTCAGAGTATCATTCCTCGAACTAAGCTGAAGACTACAACAAACAACAGGTTTGTCGTCGCTCCATCTGCCTGTGAACGAGGTAACCAACTGCATATCCAAATTTGCCCAATTCCTTGTTGTAGTCTTCAGCTTAGTTCGAGGAATGATACTCTGACGGAATTCGATTTTCAATTATCGGAAATCATCGACTTTATGTTGATGATATACACTACCTTGCACTGACGAGTGGCCAAACAGCCCGAAACCGGTCTGCAAGTGTGTTCCAATAATTGAAAATCTATTGCGGCAGTTGTATTGCCAACAGCATATGCAGGAATAACTTCTGTGAAGAATCCTGCACTGACACCTGTCGGATATAATCCAACGCCCTTCGTGGTATTAGTCAGGGGAGTAGTTGTTTTCTGATAGGTGTCAGTCCATTAACCTACTGTGTAGGGAGTTGAGACTGGCCTGAACGAATTGTTCCTTTAGATGATTTGATTTATAGCCAGTCTTCAAGTATGCCCACTGACTATACGTGAAAGATTTTTTTCCTTTTACGAGGAATTGGGCAAATTTGGATATGCAGTTGGTTACCTCGTTCACAGGCAGATGGAGCGACGACAAACCTGTTGTTTGTTGTAGTCTTCAGCTTAGTTCGAGGAATGATACTCTGACGGAATTCGATTTTCAATTATCGGAAATCATCGACTTTATGTTGATGATATACACTACCTTGCACTGACGAGTGGCCAAACAGCCCGAAACCGGTCTGCAAGTGTGTTCCAATAATTGAAAATCTATTGCGGCAGTTGTATTGCCAACAGCATATGCAGGAATAACTTCTGTGAAGAATCCTGCACTGACACCTGTCGGATATAATCCAACGCCCTTCGTGGTATTAGCCAGGGGAGTAGTTGTTTTCTGATAGGTGTCAGTCCATTAACCTACTGTGTAGGGTGTTGAGACTGGCCTGAACGAATTGTTCCTTTAGATGATTTGATTTATAGCCAGTCTTCAAGTATGCCCACTGACTATACGTGAAAGACTGTTAATATATGTTAGAAATAGAATTGGACCCATGACAGTACCCTGGGAAACACCCATGGCGACTGGTTGTGACTGGCTATAAGTGTCGTTCATTTTGACCGTTTAGGTTCGGTCTTGTAAATAATCAGCTAGTAGTTCTAGAGGCGTACCCCTCACTCCCACATTTCCTAACCTTTGTAACAAAATATCATGATTAACAGTGTCGAAGGCTTTGGCCAAATCTAAGAACACCGCTAGACATTTTTTCTCTTCGTTAGCTTTATTCAGTATTTTATTCAGCAAGTGAGAAACGGCGTTTTCGGTTGACATAATTGTTCTGAATCCATATTGGCAAGGTGATAGAATCTGATGTTTTTCCAGAAAATTTACACGTCTATTTTTTATGCATTTTTCAAAAAGTTTCGCAAAGTTATCAATTACCGATGTAGGTCTATAGTTTGTTACAGATTTTTTTTTCCGAATTTGAAAATACGCGTTGTGATGGCTTCTTTGAAATTATTTGCAATAATTTTTATAGAAATGAAATCGTATAAAAAATTATTGGCTTTCAAACTTGTTAAAAATCATGGGCCTAAGGAGGAAATGCGTTTTTTTTTTGTTCAAAATTGGCTTCATTCCAACGCCACTCTAATATTCCTATACCTCCCATGTAAAAAAATTTACCTTTTGTCTGAAAGTAGGACCCAGTTTCAGAAATAACCTCTCCATTGGAGCAAAATTTTTCACCAGTGAGCATTTTTTTGAGGTCTGCGAATAGCCAGCATATAGTCGCTGGGAGTCAAATCTGGCGAATACGGTGGATGTGGGAGTAATTTGATGCTCAATTCATGGAGTTTTGCCATCGTTTTGATCGACTTGTGACACGGTGAGTTGTTTTGATGAAACATTTTTTTTTCTTCGCCATATGCGGTCGTTTTTTGTATTTTCGGCCTTCAAACACTCCAATAACGCTATATAATATTTACTGTTGATGTTATTTCCCTTCTCAAGATAGTCGATGAATATTACACAACGCGCACCTCAAAATGCCAAGGCCATGATCTTTGCAGACGATTGTTGTGCTTTCGGACGCTTTGACGAGGTTCACCAGTTGCTCTACACTCTGATTATGATAGTATTGATTCCGGAGTGAAGTTATGGATCCATGTTTAATCCATTATTGTATACCAATGCAGAAATTCCGGTTTGTTATGTTCAAACATGGCCAAACACTGCTCAGAATCATCAAGACGTTCTTTTGATATCTTCACAATGTCAGCTAACTCACGCAACATAAATTTTCAATCACCCAAAACAATTTGTTGGATTTTTTACGTTTTCTGGTGTTACTGCCTCATTTGGACGTCCACTGCGTTCTGCATCATCAGTGCCTCTATGACCACGTTTGAAGTCAGCATAGCAACGTTCAATTGCTTTTTCTGATGTAGCGGAGTCCTTTTCTTACTTTTGAAGCCATTGCTTTGCGTGAACGGTATTTTTCCCATCAAGAAGTGATGTAAAATCAAAACACGAAATTGTTTTTGATCCATTGTTTTGAAAATGTATGTGTGTGTGCGTATGTATGTGTATAGTTATGGGTATATGTGCATGTGTGTGTGTGTATATATGTATATATATATATATATATATATATATATATATATATATATATATATATATATATATATATATATATATATATATATATATATATATATATATATATTGGTCTCTAACGTACAACAGTACACATTAATATTTTTAATAGTGTGCTTTGGAAAAATAAATAAACCAATTATTTAACGTCAGACTTTCGTTGGTGGTTTTGACTGATTGTGATAGCTACCAATTATAATAGAATAATGTCGAGATTAGGTTACAGTAACGAAGATTTCTTGAATTTATTAACAAATTATGGTGAGTGCAATAGGCAAGTAGAACATGCCGAGTATTTCATGAAAGATATCCACAACTTCCGAAGCCGAATAATAATGTGATAAATCGACTACTAAAAAATTGTAGGTTGAAAGGAACCTTCCGTCCAGAAATCATTCGTAAAAAGACTAAAGTGGATGATGATGACAATGGTATAACAGTTTTGGAATACTTTCATGCATTTCCAAATGCTTCTCTGCACGAGGCTGAAAGGGAGATAGGTATACCCTACGTGACAATGTGTCGAATTCTTAATAAGTATAAATGGCATCCCTATAAGTTCTACTGTGTCCTCGTAGAGTGGAATTCTTTGAATGGTTACTTGTCAAGACTCAAGAGGATGAACATTTCCTTGACAATATCATATGGACAGATAAGGCCAAGTTCACAAAAAATGAAGTTTTCAATAGACACAAGAGTCATTATTGGGCGCCAGAAAATCCCCATGTTGTCCGCCAAAGGGGTTTTCAAGAAAGATGGCAATTCAATGTATTTTGTGCCATAAAGAATGAGTCAATTTTTTATATCGAGTTTTATGATGATAATTTGAATGCATCAAAATATGAAGATTTACTGAGGAATGGAATTCAAATGATTTTAAATAATAGACCAGGAAAAACGGTTCAAAATAGAAATAGTATTATCTGAACAAAGTTAATCAAAAATTGGATGTAGAGCTCAAAAATGTTGAAATATACAGAGTGTTCCATTTGAAAAAATTGAGTTCAACTCATTTTTTCATGAGATCAAAGTATCTGCATTTTTTGAAGACCCTGTATGAGGCAAATGAAAATATGACTCGGAGTGAATATCCTCATAGTATCACTCCACTCCATTTTAAATTTGATCGTTTTAGTGCAAGAGAGTTCAAGATTATCAGCATTCATAAAAGTTCATGTTTGGTAAAAAAAATATCGAAATTAATTCATATCTTCTAAACGGTAATAGACAGGTATAGGGAAATAGTGTATGAATTTGTTGACAAAGTGATAATGAATCATAATATGATATTATATACGGGGTGTTCCATTTGAAAAATCAAAGAAGCCGCTACTTTATAGTAGAAGCGACAACGCCGCTTCGTCTAAAATATTCTAGGCGTGTAGGTCATATTGACTTATGCATACTGTGGAATTTTCAGGTTGATACGTTGAATAGTTTGCCAGAAACGGCTAATTAACGCTCATCATGAAAAGCCCTGTATAGCTAAACTAAGCATAATAGTGACACACAAGTGTTTGCAAAGTGATTATAAGTATTTGTTGAAACGTTTTCTTTTTCCGTCAAAGCTTCTTTTGGTACTTTTTCGGCTGTGCTCTTGTGAATTTTTCCTTCTTAACATCCAACAGTAATCTGCCATCATGTTAACATTCCACCGATCTTGGTATCTGCGTTCCATATTTTTTATGTCTTGATGGAACCGTTCTCGTTGTTCCACACTTACAGTCGGGAAATTATTCCAGATGTAAGTGAAGGAAATGGACTTTGACACTCATGTTGCAGCCCAACATTTTGTAGTTTTGTATCAAACCAAAGTTTTGTAGTTTGGATCTTTTTTGTTTCCAAGAAAGCTTGTTATGACAAGTTTGAATGAATTCCAGGCATGTTTTTTCTTTCATTTCAATTTTAGTGACAAAGCTTTCATCTTTTAAAAGTTTTCTTATGTCAGGCCCAACGAAGACTCCTTCTTTTAATTTAGCATCGGATAGACCAGGAAACTTTTCAGAAAGATACTTGAAACAATCTCCTTCTTTGTCTGATGCTTTCACAAACTGTCTCCACAAAAGGTCCACTTTTGTGGACCTTTTGTGTTCGTAGCATTCTTTCAAACAACAGCACAGAAGCATGTTGGTTCCCATTGAAGAAGTACAGCTTCCCAACTTTTTTTTGATGAATCGATAAAAAGTTTCCGTTTCTCTGGTTCATGCTTTATGTTGAACATTTCCATGACGCCAGGTACATTATTGCAGAAAACTAGGTTATCCTCTTGTGTAAAAAAAGGGACAAATTCGCTTTCTCTAAATCGGTACCAAGAAAATGAAACACCGGAGGCTAATATATGTTTTTCTTCAAGGATAGACCCTAAAACTTTTGCTGAGTTCTTTGGGAGGCCTAGATTTTTCCAGTTTAGATTCGTTTTGTTATTTAAATAAATAGATTAAAACCGTATTTCATCTTAGATATACACCCACATTGTGTAGTAACTTGTTCTTCATTAAAATTCCATAATTCAGAGTCAATTTACCACTTATATAGGATATACAGGGTCCTGCAACAGTGGCGCGGTGTTCCATATCTCTATATAGGAAGCAGATAGGAATCTAATTTTCTATAATATTACCTTATTGCTCGAGCTCGACAAAATAAAAATATTGGCGGTCACACAAGGTGTTCGATTTTTTCTGGGCGGATCCCAACTGTGTCTTTTTAAATGGCAACCCATATTTTTTATCGCTTTTTCGGTTTCTTCATAGAAAATAAAATGAACTTTATGTATATCTGCACTTCGAAAATATTGACGGTTTTCGAGATATCTAGCATGACAGGTTTTTTTTTCCAATATTCGTCACTCAGAATATTTGAAATTATAAAGTGGTGCCAAGTCCAGTTGAAATTTTTTTTGGTCGAATATTCTACATTGGTAACTCTCTCAAACGATATATCTGAAATCGACCTGTGATATACAGGGTATGAAAAACCGCTTGCCAAATATTGTAAATGAAAATTTGCAAAATCTTCCTTAGATTAAATGGAACACCCTGTATATTATTGATCCATAAAAAGCGCCAACGAAACCTCTACAAATTTCATTGAGTATTCCCTATGGCTAAGTTCAATAGTTTTTCTTAAATGAGCATTTCTTTCGAAAAATGGTCATTTTTTCAAAGCGAAATCCATTTGACGACTGATAAAAATATACGAAAGATATCTTGTTTCAATTTTGTACATTAGAAGGTGTCCAAACAAATATTTTTTAACGAAATAAATGTATGTACCTATCACTTTTTGCTAAATGGAAAATTATTTTTTCATTGGATGCAGAATTTCACTCATAAATCGTGCAATATCAAACCAAACAAGTTAAAAGAAAGAAACATTATAAATAACTATTTTTTTCATGTTATTATATTCATTCAGAGCTTGAGTTCTAGATATTCAAATTTGTCAACTGGCAAATTACAAAACTACAAAAGGGAGAGTTTAATTAAGGTTGATAATGAAACTTTTATAAAATATGTTCAACATGTCTTCCATTTTCTTGAATGCAGAGCTGAAGTCTATGTTTGAAAGACTTTTCTACCCTGCGCAAGACAGCTGGTGTAATGCTGCGAAAAGCATTCGTTATTCTAAGTCGCATATTTTCGGGAGAAGTTGGTGGCTCAACGTAAACCATATTTTTTATGTATCCCCATAAGAAAAAATCTAGTTTCGTCAAATCTGGTGATCTAGCGGGCCACCGTACAGGCCCATTCCGTCCTATCCATTTATTGGGAAATACTTCATTTAGATGATCTCTCACTTCTGCCGAATAGTGAGCAGGTGCACCATCATGTTGTAACCACATTCTATTGCGGAGGTCAAGAGGAATATCATCTAACAAACCTGGTAAATCATTTCGTAAGAAATTGAGATACATTGCACCATTCATATGTCCCTCAAAAAAGTATGGACCAATTACATATTCTCCAATGATGCCTCCCCAGACATTTATCGACCACCTATGTTGATAATCCACCTGTCTCAATAAGTGAGGATTTTCTGTCGCATAATAATGGTAATTATGTCGATTTACAAATCCATTTTTATGGAATGTCGATTCATCCGACCATAAAATATTATTGAAAAAATATTCGTTTCGACGAATTTTGTTCATGGCCCAATTGCAAAATCTCACTCTTTTCTCGAAATCAGCATACAGTAGTTCTTGATGTAACTGAACGTGGTATGGATGCAAGCGATGTTTCTTCAATACTCGTTGCACTGATCTCTCACTTATATCCACTATTTCCCCAATTTGTCGTTGACTCCTACTAGGATCTTCTTCAACAGCAAGAAGAACTTGCAATTCATTATCTTCATTAGTAGCTGGCTTGATGCGCTCATGTTTGGAATAATTAATAGATCCAGTTTCAACGAATCGTCCCAAGACCTTTCGGAAAGATCTTTCATCTGGATGCCTTCTATCTGGATACCGTTGAGAATAAATTCTACTTGCCAATAAACAATTCCTGTCTGATTCACCTAATATGAAAATCATATCAATCAAATCACTTTTTGATAACAACATTCTGATGAAATTATACCGACAGTTCAACTTCACGATTGACTAAAAATTTCAATATTCAATTGCAGCCAAATATTTTGTTCTGTCATTTGCCAGACTATTTGATTTCCAATAAATATTTCACTCGCTGAAAGGTTGTTTTAGACCGAAAGAATATGGCACAAATTCCGAGATTTTTGAAATTATTGTAACTATTCAAGAACGTCCATTTTGTGGTGTAATTCGCAACTTGTTTGTCTAGCAACAGGTAATTTTAGGAATGGGCGATATTTTAAGGAAAGGGTATTTTTTGTATATTCTTATCAGTCGTCAAATGGATTTCGCTTTGAAAAAATGACCATTTTTCGAAAGAAATGCTCATTTAAGAAAAACTATTGAACTTAGCCATAGGGAATACTCAATGAAATTTGTAGAGGTTTCGTTGGCGCTTCTTATGGATCAATAATATACAGGGTGTTCCATTTAATATAAGGAAGATTTTGCAAATTTTCATTTACAATATTTGGCAAGCGGTTTTTCATACCCTGTATATCACAGGTCGATTTCAGATATATCGTTTGAGAGAGTTACCAATGTAGAATATTCGACCAAAAAAAAAATTCAACTGGACTTGGCACCACTTTATAATTTCAAATATTCTGAGTGACGAATATTGGAAAAAAAACCTGTCATGCTAGATATCTCGAAAACCGTCGATATTTTCGAAGTGCAGATATACATAAAGTTTATTATATTTTCTATGAAGAAACCGAAAAAGCGATAAAAAATATAGGTTGCCATTTAAAAAGACACAGTTGGGATCCGCCCAGAAAAAATCGAACACCCTGTGTGACCGTCAATATTTTTATTTTGTCGAGCTCGAGCAATAAGGTAATATTATAGAAAATTAGATTTCTATCTGCTTCCTATATAGAGATATGGAACACCGCGCCACTGTTGCAGGACCCTGTATAATACAGAAACATCGAACCCATACCGAACCTAATAACCCATTTAATAAGAAAATCTCAGGTGAAATTTGTGACTTATCTATAAGTGATAGAATTTTTTTACTATTTTTTCTGCACACAAAATAATGTTAAAATCACTAGTTAAATATCCTACAATTGATTCATCGCAGACCTGTGTAATTCACCTACCACCAGTCCCGACAATAACATTTGCACTCAACATATATGAAGTACTGTCATAAGTATTCTGAACATTGTCAATTTTTTCTTTCTTTCTCAATTGTATTTTTTTTGAAAATGACACATTGAAATATAACCGGAAATATTGAATGTAATCGAACGTGTTAGGAATCACACGTTAAAAACAAAGACCCCGTTAGTCCTCAGCTCGCACAATTTTTGACTTCTGAGGGAAGTCGTTCGTAGGGGTGCGACAGCTGGTTAACGAAAAAACAGATTTTAAACAGATATTTTTGTATACTTTTTCAGAGAATGTTCAAACTATTCTTCTTCAACTTCATTATAAGCTTGTGTTCAACAACGATAAAAAATCCAGTTTTGTACCCAATTTTTCCTCCTCACACTTACACGACAACTCTGGCCACGGACATTTACAATCAAATTGAGAGTAAAAACTAATCATTAATGTAATATTGTTTTTGGCATTCTCAGTTTGGGGGATTATTCATATGAATATCGAATACCAAAAACAAACAAATCTGTAATACAGTCACGATGTTCGTGGCCAAAGTAATTTTCAAATATACTGACGACTTTCATTGGACGAGGCCAGGAATGAAAAACCACAGCAAATCAGTGACTGCCTCTGATGACGGTTCGACCCTCAAGTAGGTCATCCTCAGGAAAAAACCTTAATGGTTGTAGTTTTTTCATTCCTGATGGTTTTCAACCAAAACGCCAGTACATTCAAAAAAGTTATTTCTTTGGACTATTAATGAATTTGAATGAAACACATACACAATCAATATGACATTTATTGAACAACTGTGAAATCTATCTTCTATATTTGGCAACAGTGTCGATGAGAAGTCGAGCTGAAATGCCGCAACCCCCGTAAAAGAAAGAAAGATATTGACGTGGTTAAAAAGTGGTTTCATTCGGAATTGTCGGGTGATAAAACAACAGAAAGTAAGACCAGAAGTCGAAGGAAACAGGGCATCTGTCAGACTGCAAAACAGATGTTAGACATTAATTTTATATGTTGACGAATGGAGTTTGGAAATATACTACTTTTCCATGCTTCCTTCTTTGTACAATAAGACCATTATTCGTTGTTTCTGTCAGAATAGAATTTTGATTTCTCAATGAGATGATTCGAGACTGAATAAAAACTAATAAGTAGTGTGAAATGAAAAACAAAATGAGTTTGAAAAATGAGAATTGAAACTTTCTATGTTTTTACCACTTTTAAACATAGAAAGTTTAAATTCTCATTTTTCATGATGATTTCCAACCGCATAGTAACGGCTACATCCATCAATTTGATAAAATAATTAAAAAAAAGTATGTTGAACGGTTTAACTAAAAAATGTACAAACGAGTAAAAATTGGAAGGTCCTACGGTAGCACTAGTAGTAGTACTAGGTAGCAGTCATCTCACCACTCCCCTCAGCAATCAATCTACCGTATTGATCAGATAAAAAATTAATAAAATCGTTAGGTGTAGTATTTACATATTTACTCATATTACGCTACGCCCAACGATTTTGTTATTTTTTTAATCTGATCAATACCGTAGATTGCTGAGACTAATGGTGTGATGACTGCTACCTAGTACCTTCCGAATTATTTTTCACTTTTTAGTGAATTTTTTCAATAAAACCGTCTGAAATATATTTTTCAGACGGTTTTATTAAAGTTTTCAGTTTATAATTGTTATTCAGTCTATTTCGACAGTTGGTAGTACTGTCATGGTTTTGTTTAATATATTGAATGTGAGGTCTTGTTGTGTTTTGATTTGTACTTGTTTCTCGATAAGTGATCAATGACTGTTAAATTTATGGATGTTCAAGTTTTCCCAAATGTCCATGCGGTTTCCCTTGTTGACTTGTTTTATGAGTTTTATGTTCTCTGGTGGGAGGAAATTATGTTTGTTTTGTATGGCGTGTGTTGCGAGGTTTGATTTATATACTATTGGATTTATGTATGCCTTTTTGTGTTCATTGTACCTTTGGATCAGTTTTTTCTTGCTTTGGCCGATATGGAATGTGTTGCAGTCCGAGCATTGTATACTGTATATCCCGTTTTGGTCTTTGTCTTCTTCTTTTCCATAGTTGTTTATTTATTGTGTTATCGACGTGTTTGACTTGTATGTGATGTTGATGTTCAGTGGTTTGAAGACGTTTGTTACTTTTTTGGTTTGGTGTCCTACGTACGTAAATGCTGTCCATCGTTGTGTTGTTTTGTCTGTTGGGGTGGCTTGATCCTTGTTCTGTATTTTTCGTTTGATTCTGTTTTCAAGTTTATCTATTGTCTTTTGGGTATATCCGTTTTCGTTCGCTATTTGGTATATGACTTTCCGTTCTTTGTTAGCTTCATTGCTAAGTGGTATCCTTAACATTCTATATATGAATGCGTTATAGGCAGCCATTTTGTGTGATGGTGGATGGTTTGAACTTGCGGGTATGGTGGAGCTTGTTTGTGTAGGTTTCCTGTATATCGCCATTTGAAATTGTGTTTTGTTGTGGTTATATCCTATGGTTATGTCCAGGTAGTTAAGTTTCGAGTTGTGTTCTTCCTCAATGCTGAAACATAGTTTTTGATTTATTTCGTTAATTTCTTTTGTTATTTGTTCTATTCTTATTCAATTGTTTTGTGATATGTACAGTCCATCGTCAACGTATCTGAACCATTCTCCTTTTTCATCATGTGTTCTTATTATTGTTAAGATTTTCTCATCTATGGTTTGCAGGTATATTTCGGATATAATGCTAGATAGTGGGGATCCCATCGCTAGTCCATCTGTTTGTTTATAAATTTTCCCTTCATATTCGAAATAATTTTGATTAAGTATTGTATTTAGACTGTGTTCCATTCGGTTAATGTAGGTTTTGTCTATGTTTTGGTGTTTTAGTTTCTCAAATATGATGTTTGATCTTTCGTTGAATGGTATCTTGGAGTACATGTTTTTTATGTCGAACGAGTACAGTTTAGTGTTCGGACTGACATTTGTCGTAGAGATTCTGTCTGTGAGTTCCATTGAATTTTTGATGCTGTGGTCGTTGTTCCTGTTGATTTTGTTTTTCAGTTCGTCGGCTTTGATTTTTGAAATTTTGTATGAAGGTGCTTTGGTGAAATTGATAAGCGGTCTTATAGGTCTATTTTCCTTATGAATCTTTATCTGTGCGTTGATTTTTGGTGCTTTCGGGTTGTTGACTGTGTATCTGTTCAATGCTTTGTTGTTAAAGATCTGTTTGTTGGATTTTATTAGGATATTAATTTGTCTTTCATATTTTGTGGTTGGATAGTGATTCATCGTGCTGAAATCGTTTTCCGTTATATATTTGTTCACTTTCATACTTAATTCCTGTTTTTCAATAATAACTGTGGCGTCACTTTTGTCGGCTTTAACTGCTGTGAGGTTGTTGGAGATCAACTTCTTTTTTAAAATATAATATAATAATAAATATAATAAAAAAGAAGTTGATCTCCAACAACCTCACAGCAGTTAAAGCCGACAAAAGTGACGCCACAGCTATTATTGAAAAACAGGAATTAAGTATGAAAGTGCAACTTATTCTATATCGGCCAAACCAAGAAAAAACTGATCCAAAGGTACAATGAGCACAAAAAGGCATACATAAATCCAATAGTATATAAATCAAACCTCGCAACACACGCCATACAAATCAAACATAATTTCCCCCCACCAGAGAACATAAAACTAATAAAACAAGTCAACAAGTGAAACCACATGGACATTTGGGAAAACTTGAACATCCATAAATTTAACAGTCATAAATCACTTATCGAGGAACAAGTACAAATCAAACCACAACAAGACATTCACATTCAATATATTAAACAAAACCATACACATTCCTAGAGAAGATCTAACACAAAGAAGAGTACCTGATGCAGTACAGATACAGGCAAATTTACCTAAAGTACCTGAAATACCTGAGTTGGGACGCTCTGACCGTATAAAGAGGCAGACGACAGGATGACAAGTTCAGTTTGAGGAGTACCACAGTACTACCAACTGTCGAAATGGTTCGCAAATAATTAATAGAATATATAAAGCTTCAAATCCTTTTTGTAAAATTCAATATTGAAATATTGAAAATAAAGGAAAATTAGTTGCATCATTCAAAAATATATATATATATATATATATATATATATATATATATATATATATATATATATATATATATATATAAATATAAATGAAATGTGAATATGTATAGGTGGAATGTAAGTATATAATTTAAAGTATAAAATATAATTTTTATACAGTGTGTAAAGGCCAAATGGAATAAATTCATTATTTTGGTTACTGTGCATATTTGAAAAAACATCCGAAAAACCACAAAAGTAAATTATAATTTGACATTCTTCAACGCGAAACTGCCACCCCTACCTTCAACCCCCTTTGAATGACAGGTACAACCCCCAATTTTTTAAATTGCAAATATAGGTTTGTGATATATCGTTCGAAATATATCTTCATTCTTTATTCAAAAATGTTATCGCTTTCGAGTTTGTTGAAACATTCAAGATGAAATAAATTAAAATCATTTGTTTACCGAAATTCGATGGAATACACTCAAAAACTAAAATGTAATGCAAAACTTAATGAGATATGGAATACGAAAAAGAACTATAGATTTTAACGAAGTAGATATTCAAAATGCTCACCGCGAACGTCTTGCCAACATCCTAATCCCAATCCCTATTCGTTCTTTCAAGTCATTCAATTCTGAAGGTTTAGTTTTGTACTTTTATTCAATCAATTACAATTCAATATCATGAAATGTCATCAAATCATGAAATACAAATCAATACAAAGAACTAAGATTATAAAAAAAATCACATCAAAGGTGCTGCTTCGTTCCCTCCTATTCATAAAAGAGGACATATGCCTCATCGCTCACAAGTGATTTTGGCGAAATTGAGAACACGTGTGAATCATTATAGTCATGCCACGTGCCACTATATGGGTGTCTGCAATATGCTGTGTAATGTCCGTTGTAAGTAGTCCCACTGTGATTTGAAAGTGCATGTAGATTATAACGACAAGGAGCCACATTGTCTGCTGTATAACTGCTCATATCTAATCCATCTGAAGAAAAGTCAATGGAAATATTCAATTTGTCTCTGAATCTTTCCATTGGAGAGAATCTTTTCAAATGAATTACTCAAATACGGGAAAACTGATAATGACTTTGTACATTATCTCTTTTGCTTGCACCTCGAGCACATTGGTTTTTCATCTCCGTCCAGTTTCCTCTCTTATGAAGGAATCCAAGCAATGTGAAAAACTCAATTGGCCAGTTCTTTGTGGTATGGGAAGAGACAAATCCCAGAAAGGATCAAAGGTTACTGATGAGTGTCCACATTGTGTGCACTTCATAGTGAATTTTAATTGACCAACGAAATAGTCTACAATCTTGGAGTTGTTCATATTCGAATATCTCTGCCAGGACTCTTGTGCTTTTCCGTTATCGGTCAATTATTGGTCAATCTCACTATAGTATTCCTGCAGGTCGTAGTATGCTTTTGGCATGAGGAAGTCTTTCACTGCCTTTCTAAAGTGCTCAAGATTTTTCAATACTTCCAAATAATCCAGTAGGTGATTATATATTTTCCTGCTTTCATATATAACTGAATTTTTTGTAAGAGTTGTTTTTGGTATTGGCATGCTAAAATTGTTGCTTCGGGTGATTACGTAAGGGCGAGTCAAATTAATGCTGTTGTTTGTTATGAATCAGACAGTCTCTAAAATGAAAATACTCGTTATGGTGAAAATTTTTTATGATACAAATAACGGTCTACAATGATCCCTCGTCTTTGCCCTGCACAGGTACATCAAGGCCCTCTTCTGTTAGGCAAAAACAGATTACACTAATTTCTGGCTACAGAAACCCCAGAAAGCTATGCCATACCTAATATGAGATTCGATGAGGGAAATATAGGTATTTCTAGCAATGTCTGAACCGAATTCGTTTGACATCACTCTAATTGCGTAGCAGCCTGAAGCTAATCTTTTTTTGGTGACATAATATGGTCTTCGAATTTGAGTTCATCATCAATGTGCATGCCCAGAAAATAACACAAGATTATTCTTGCTAAATATTAACGATATGGCAAAACTTTATATATCTGGAGCATTTACCTTGTTTGCGGATGACAACTACGGTAGTTTGGCATAATAAATATCCTCAAATTTGGAAAAAATGAAAAAATAGTGTGAATTGAATATGCTATCGCTGAATGTTTCTATAACAAATCTGAAAACATTCAAGTGGGACTTGGAACAAGTAATACTAGGTGAACACATGATTGAAAGTAAGCCTGTAACTAAATTTCTTGGAATATTCATTGAGAGTAATTTGAAATTTGTTACGCAAATCACTGCTTTAAAAAAAAAATTATCTTCTGGTTGCTTTTCCATAAATGTCATATCTCGTGGACTCGAATTTTCAGCAGCGATAAATCCATACTATTCACTTATGGAGAGTCATCTCCGGTATGGAATTCCTTTCTGGGACAGAATTGTGTGTATTTTCTATAATGTTATCCAATTTCGTACTGAAGAGCCTTAGGGCAAGTGTCTGAAGGCGAAAGATCGATGTATACCAGTGAGGATGACAGTGTTCCATGTAAGTGCAATTTGTTACCATTAATTTAAAGGAGAACTCATGTGAATGATATCTGATTTTTATTCCACAACGAATTTTTGATATACTAACTGAGTAGAGAAAATTATTCTCCGATCCATACCATGTGTAAAGTGACAAACTTTACACATGGTAGTTAGCAATAATTTAGATACATTTAGTTGAAAATTGTCAGATATAAAATCCAACTTCCTAAAATAGTTGTTTTGTCACCTGTAATAAATATAAAATATGTAATCTTTATAGTCACTTGTTTGTGTATTTATTATACTTTGTTATTTTCTGATCTGTAAATGGGTTATGTCCTGTAGAGTATTGTTTTACAAATAAATTAATAATACTTTCAGGGATTGTTTTTCACTATATAATCTTGCGAAAAAACAGCAGCAACATTTTCATCAGCATCAGAATTCAAATAGTCTTGAATTTCTACGATCTCTTAGGGATAGGACAAAACGAATGAGGTGATTCAAAACAATTCCAAGTTCAAAGAGAGAGAGCGTCAAATAGTTATTGTAGTCACCTCGTATTCCATCAAGATGTACGTGAGAGTAATGACAAAAGCAGAAAAGCCATTCTGTCTTTCTATGGGTCACGAAGCATTGAATGATGTGTGTTGAAGGTGTGGTTGCTTCAAGTGAGTTGTACTGAATTCTTCAAGTCCGTCTTAGAATTCACAGATATCATAGTTTTTTATTAGTTACTTGTTCAACTGGTCTTCTTCGATTTTCTTCTCGAATGTTGATTCAACTTTAAACGTAAAGTACAGTTGTAGGCTCAACAGTTGAGACAAATCTCATACTGAAACCAAAATTCTAGTTCACGTGTATTTTTTTTTGTAACATTTTTCAGCCCTGTCCAAAAATCACGACCAAGGTGTCATTCGATTCGTATTTTTGCCTAAAAAGTTTAAGGGAAGGTCCGAAAACGCGTCGATAAAAATTACAAAAGTTATAAATAATTAAGTGAAAAAAAATTGGGCTTTAGTTTTTTCTTGATATCTCGAAAAATTTTCAAAATTTTGGAAATTTGACAAAAAATTTACAAAGATCAATGAATTTGCGTAAAAAAAGTCCCGACTCCCGAAACTGTATCTCGATTATTTATAATTTTTACAGAGCCCTGAAAATAGAGCCAAAAGCGGGTAGTCTGGCTTCCGCGCGCCTTTCGTCACTCTGACATAAAAACAAAAAGAATTATTTAAACATATTAAATGTGAATATCAAGGAAAGAAAAATTTCATGTAATGTTGGGATATATCTACAAACAATAATCCGTAGTCAAAAAATTTTTATCCCAATTTTAACGTTAATTATGAATTTGTTAATTGATACCTTTTTCTGAATTGAAAGTTAATATAAAAATCCCTATAATAATATAATATAATAACTGAAACCCTGGCATTTTTTTCCTTTGGTAAAGTTATCCTTAATAGGCGAAAAAATAGATTTCCGTTGCCAAAATGAAAAAATTATTATTTTCTATTTTTTTATTGACAATTGAACATTATAATTTTATAAAAAATACATTACAATTTTTTTTTCTGATTTATTATTGTTTCAATGTCTCATGGCTAAAAACTAATAATCAATATATTTTTGAATTTTTTACAGCTATTGCTATAAATTTATTATAAACAAATGCATTGTTTATAAGCAATTCGAATTTTTTTTGCATTATGTTAATTGAAAAAAATCATGATTTTCAGAAAAAAAATGGTTTCTTAAAAAAATATCTTTGTTGCTAAAAAATGCGTTTGTTAATTAACAATCGTTTTTTGCAACTGAATATTAAAATTAAGGAACCGTTTTTATTTTCCTTCAAGGTTTTGAAAAAACTTTTTTTTATTCTTTTTTCAATTGTTTATTAAAAAAAAAGTTATAAACACATTTTTTTTCAATACAAAAAAAACAGTTACTTTCATTATAGAACAAATTATTGAAAAAATAAATAAAAAAAATAATTTGTTTATAACAATTTTTTTAAATTAACAATTGAAAAAAGAATAAAAAAAAAGTTTTTTCGAAACCTCAAATGAGAATAGAATTTATGATTAAAAAAAAAAGCGGTTACTTGATTTTGATATTCAGTTGCAAAAAACGATTGTTGATTAACAACAAAGAAATTTTTGAAGAAACCATTTTTTTTTTCTAAAACAATGTATCAGTTTATAATAAATTTATTAACAATAGCTGTAAAAAAATGAAAAAAAATTATTAATTAGTTTTCAGTCATGAGACATCGAAACAATAAAAAATTAAAAAAAAAAATTTGTAATGTATTTTTTATTAAATTATAATTTTCAAATGTCAATAGAAAAATAGAAAATAACAATTTTTTCATTTTGACAACGGTAATCTATTTTTTTGCCTATTGAGGATAACTTCACCAAAAGAAAAAAATGCCAGGGTTTTATTTTAATAATTATAGGAATTTTTATATTAACTTTCAATTCAGAAAAATTTATTAATTAACAAATTTATAATTAACGTTAAAATTGGGATAAAAACTTTATGACTGCGGATTATTGTTTATTGATGTATCCCAACATTACATGAATTTTTTCATTCCTTAATATTTTCATTTAATATGTTTAAATAATTTTTTTGTTTTTATGTCAGAGTGACGAAAGGTGCGCTGAAGCTAGACTACCCGCTTTTGGTTATATTTTCAGGGCTCTGTAAAAATTATAAATAATCGAGATACAGTTTCGGGAGTCTGGACTTTTTTACGCAAATTCATTGATCTTTTCAAACCTTTTTTCAAATTTCCAAAATTTTGAAAATTTCCCGAGTCATTAAGAAAAAACTAAAGCCCCATTTTTTTCACTTAATTGTTTATAACTTTTGTAATTTTTATCGGCACGTTTCGGACCTTTCCCTAAACTTTCTAGTCAAAAATACGAATCGAATGACACCTTGGTCGTAATTTTTGGACAGGGCTGAAAAATGTTACAAAAAAAGTACATGTGAACTAGACTAAAATGTTCTCAACGTAGTCGAAACTTATGAATATAACATTTTGGAAATGGAAATTCATGGAATTCATTGATGAATTTTTTATCTGTACATTATCAACGATTGCTAATATCCTCAAAAGAAGCCAAACGGGATAATTCCGCATTTACCACAATCCACATGTTTGAAATCACTAATCCAATATCTGAGTGACCTAGCCACACCCTTGAGTCGAATGTAGGTCAGGCCAAGATAAATTAGGTTAGAGAGCACTTTGCCAAACAGAGGTCACGAAAACAGATTCTGGAAATCATATCGAAAAGTACGAACTACATATGCGTTTATAAATATCCATCCAGGGCTGGATTCAATTTTCGTCAGAGGAAACTGAAATTTGAATTGAAAGGGGTATAATTTTAGGAGAGAATAATTTTTGGGAAGAAAGTTCTTGGCTCTCACATTTGCATTATCTACACGGAAAATCGCGGAGAACTCACCAGGTAAGGAAGAGAGCGATGAATTTTAAAATAAACTGTTATATAACCATATTAACACATCAACAATATCGAAATATAACTATTTAACAGATTTGTATAGTCGGAGTAACCGGTATTATGCATATTGTGCAATACAGAGAAATAAAACCGCTGCCAACTAGTCCACGTGGACTGGAGAATTGACGGTTCGTATTAGATAATTTTTACTAACCGAGTTTTATGATAGATAGATAGATATAGAAAGATAGATAGATATTTATTTAACTATGTAACTCATACATGATATGGTTTATAGCAAGTCAATCACAATTATATATCATATTGAATGAATATATAATAACATTATCTAAAAGCCTTCAGGTATACAATATAAAATATATCACAATCCCATAAAATGGGTAATACACGTCAAAATTGAATTTTTGTCTGAATAAACTCGTCTCTAGAATAAAAACAATGTTCGAGAAGATAATTTTTTACATTAATTTTGAACAATTTCTCGTTCATGGATCTAAATTCGCAGGGCAATTTATTATATAGTTTAAAATCTAATGAATTTTTCTCAGATTTGGACCTCTAACGTGGCAATACTAAATCATCAGCCGTAGCAGCCCGGGTAGTGTAATGATGCAGGCCAGAAACTTTTTGTATATTCTGCCCTTCTCAATGGATTTCTAGTAAATTTTGGTATATATACACACAAGGGAGTGGTAGAATCCTCATTGTTTTGAACAGTGGTTGACAGTGGTCTCTATACCTAGCCCCGGCTAATAGTCTTATTGCGCGTTTTTGTAACCTGAATATTTTTGAGGAATCAACAGCATTACCCCACAGAATCGCACCATAGCTGATCACAGAATGAAATAATCCAAAATAAACATTTTTTAACATGCTCGAATTGAGGCAGTACGTGAGCTGTCTAAGCAAAAATAAGAGACTGGATACTCTCTTACTCAATATATCTATATGAGGAGTCCAGTTCAAACGATCATCTAAAACAACCCCAAGCAATTTACAATGCTTACCTAACGTGATCTGATTATTACAGGAAATTATGAGGTTTTGTGTCTTCCCTCTATTCAGTCGAAGGTTATTGGCAGAGAACCAAGCTTCCGCTTTAATCATCAAGGTTTCAGCATTATCAAGAAGACGTGAAATGTTGCTGTTTGAACTGATAAAAGAGGTATCATCCGCAAATAGCCCAATTTGACATTTCGTCCTCATGTGAAAACATAGGTCATTAATGTAGATGATAAACAACAGGGGTCCAAGAACAGAACCTTGCGGTGCTCCATGTTTTATGATTTTCAGTTCTGATTCAGAACTGTTGTTAAGATGGACAAACTGTTGTCTACCTTCTAAGTAAGACTTGAACAGGTTCAACGGCGTGCCTCTAATGCCATAGAATGTAAGTTTTTCTATTATGATTGGCTGAAGAGTCATAAAATTGAATTTGAAGTCATGTTACGGTGACGTAGAAAATTAAAATTCGATAAAATTAAGTTAAAATTACTTAAAATTTTTGTTATCTGTTTGAAATGCTGTGTCCTTAGACAAGTTCTATTAGTACGACTGTGATAACAACGCAGACTTTTTCCTGTGTAGTGATTCCAATAGCGATGGTGAACAATGCGAAAACGAGAATGCCAGTGAATGAGAATCGGATGCATTTGTATATTGAAACATAGAGAGTATGTTTCAATGTATATAAGAAACTACATCTCAAGTTTGGTTTCGAGGGAAACAAACCATTACAAGAAACATCAAATTTGACCAAAATTATTTTCTCAACTGTACGTAAAATAGTAAAAACAAACCTTATGAACGCAAGACACGATGTGATACGAGATTACCAAAACCTTTAGATGTTCATCTAATAAAATCATTGAAAAAACAATAAACGACTGTTACAAAAGCAATAAGATTCCTACAACTGAAATCATAAGGAAGAAATTGAATACTACCGGCCATAACGTGAGTTGCTGTGACAAAACTCTTCAGAATTTGATAAAGTATCTAGGATTCAGATTTAAAATAATATACAAACATCAAGAAGTTCTGAAAAGCAGAATAAGGGTGGAATTGAATTACAAATACTTAGGACAAATAACCAACTATAGACGAGAACAACGGCAAATTTTCTATTTGGACGAAACTTGGTATGACACTCACGATACAGTTACGAAAGGGTGGACTGATGGTTCGAAAATGTGAACGCCTAACATGTCTGCATTGTGCATTGCGGAGGAAGTAAAGGATGGGTTCCGAATTATTTGAAATTATGTGGAAAAAACTTGAGGACTGCAAATAATAGAGATAGGCCGATAATTTGAAATATCTCGCCTATCTCCTTTCTTGAAAATGGGACAGACTTTTGATGATTTCCAGATCCTTGGTATTGTAGCCGATCTCAAACAGATATTCATGAGTATAGATAGAGGAAGAGCAAGCACAAGTGCACAGTCTTTTAGGATGAAAGCTGGAATGTCATCTGGACCAGTGGTTTTTTTAGAATTAAGCGATATTAGTGCCTCGTATACTTCGTTTTCACTGAAGCTTGATATATCAAGAAAGTGATTATTATCAATATCAGAGTTTTGTTGAAAAG
This sequence comes from Leptinotarsa decemlineata, assembly GCF_025532065.1. Lineage (NCBI taxonomy): Eukaryota > Metazoa > Arthropoda > Insecta > Coleoptera > Chrysomelidae > Leptinotarsa > Leptinotarsa decemlineata. Next base: position 391,246 of record NW_027412572.1, on the reverse strand, counting down.
GGGAAGAAGCCGTATATATGGAGTGGTTTGAAAGTCTGGCCATCAAAAAGTCCCAAAAGAAGCCCCAAGTCTGGTTGAGATACGTTGACGACACCTTCATAATATGGAACCATGGGAATGCAGAACTAGACAACTTCCTGAAGCACATCAACAACGTAAGTCCTTCCATCACTTTCACAATGGAGAAGAAATTCCACAATGAATTGCCATTCTTAGACTCATTGGGGAAGAGGACCGACACTAAACGATCAACATCTGTATACCAAAAACTCATTCACAAGGGACAGTATCTGAACCAGGAATCCAACCGCCACCAATCGACTAAGAGAGGAATCATCAAGACTCTAAGAGACCGTGCTTTCGGGCTCTGTAATACAAAGAAAGGTCTCGGGAAGGAATTAGGCATCATAAAAAATGACCTTCAACGGAATGGTTACTCCAGAGTGATGGTACAACAGGCTTCAGCTAGAAGACAGCAAGAGCTCCACAAGGAAGAGGAGCCGCCACAACCAGTACTTGTACTTCCCTACGTCAGAGGATTATCGGAAACGATAGGAAGAAGAAGAAGAAGAAGTATAACATCAGAACCTGCTTCATATCTGGGAACACTCTCCGTAGCAGCCTCACGAACACCAGGCCACCAAACGCGGACTGCGATTCCAAGAATTGCATTTACTGGAAACCCTGCGAGTGCGGAGAATCATACATCGGTGAAACCAAGAGGCCATTGAAAGTTCGCATTGCTGAGCACAAGAAACCAGCAAATTCGGAATAGCCGAGCATGTTTGGACTCATCAACATAACAAGCTTAAATCATCCACAAGGAAGAACACTGGTTTAGGAGACAATTCAAAGAAGCCGTATATATGTTGTCCATCTACGCATTTAGCCAAGCTAGCGTAGAGATACGCATCATATGGAAACCTATAATCAAGCGAAACACGACCAATTTCCACCGAACGATCATATCTCGCTAAAACTGATGAAGCGGATACTACAATCGAAACAATCGAAACTTCTTAATAATTTTTGATTTTAATTTTTGGTTGATAGTTCAATTTTTAGTTGTTCCTCGTATTTTATTTCATTGAAATTTCAGTTTTTAATTTTCATAGATTCTTTTAGGGATTTCAAATGAATTCATATCATATTAAACAACGGAAGTCAGAACTAATGGAAATACCTATACAGGGTGTTCCTTAAACACATGCTAATATTTGAGGAGGTAATTCTTAGACCCATTTTGAGAAAAAAACTTCACATGGACGTATGTCCTAAACGCCTTAACTTTTGAGATACAGGGTGGCAAAGTTTTCAAAAATAATAAGTTTTTTAATAATAACTGAGATAATTTTGTAGACATCTTTAGCATATTTGGTACATATGTTCCATGCCTCATGGCGCATTTTCTGATGTACACAAATTTTTATTTTTTCAAACAGTGGCATTTCGCATTGAATATTTTTGGGGAAAAAGTACTACGCCAATGCTTTCTTTTCAAAATAAAATCATTTTTAAAATCCTCATTCATTTTTGAGAAAATTTGAATTCCTGGTATTTCTTTGTCCGACGCATGATTTTCACTCAAAAAAATAAAAATCGACAGAAAGCAAATTAAGAAATTAGATCAATTCTAAAATGAATGAGAATCTGAAAATTGCTTCATAACGCATTACCAATTCCCTAATAATATTTGAAAACATAATCTGCAAAAAAATAAATTTTTCACAAAAACGAGTTTTATTTTATTTTGTGATAGTAAGTCCAAACGAATAGCACAAATTTGTTAATTAGTAATGATACCAAAACTGATCATAAAAATTGTTGGAAGTGGCCACCTGCACTTAGTATGCATGCTTCCGCCCTTCTACGCATGGAATTACGCACCCGTTCAAATATTCCCGGCGTATTTCGTATAGTTTCACACGAGGCAACTATTCGCTCTCTTAAATCTTCTAAAGTATTAACGGGAGTTTTATACACAAGAGTTTTAAGGTGACCCCATGAAAAAAATCTAAACTGTTGAGATCGGGGGATCTTGCTGGCCATTGCTGAGGTCCTCCGCGACCTATCCAACGATTAGGATAAACTGTATTTAAATGGTTTCGGACAATTACACTGAAATGAGCAGGAGCGCCATCGTGCATGTACCATATTCGATTCCTTAACGCAAGTGGCACATCTTCCAATAACCCAGGTAAGTCTTCTTCGAGAAAGTGTAAATAAGAACGACCATCAAGGCGTTCTGGTAGAAAAAATGGGCCTATTAGATGATCACCTATAATTCCTGCCCATACATTAACCGAAAATTGGTGTTGGAAATGAGTTTATTGCATGGGGATTTTCATCAGCCCACACATGATTGTTATGGAAATTTTGAATGGCATTCCGAGAAAAATTTGCTTCCTCTGTGAACAAAATTTGTGTCTCAAACTGCGGATTTAGTGCAATACTTTGTAGATACCACTGACTGAAGTTCACACGCTGTGGAAAATCTCTGGGGAGTAATGCCTGCACTCTTGAAATATGGTATGTTTATGACAGAAAATCAACCAAAATATGCCAAACAATTTGATGACAAATATCCAGATTTCTAGCGATCTTCCTCGTACTCGTCTCAGGATGTTCCTCAATTTCTTGCAGCACCGCTTCCTCAATTTCAGGAGTTCTCACTACACGAGGTCTACCTTCCGGAGTCCCTTTCTTGAAACTACCAGTTTCCCCAAGTCAACGATGAATATTTGAAAAGGTTCGGCTATCTGGTAAGGCACGATTAGGATATCTTTCCTGATAAATGCGCCTGGCTTCTGTTGCATTACCATCGGCAAGGCCATATACGTAATGCATTTGCGCCATTTCCGCATTCGTATAATTTACCATATTTACTGATATTCAGAAAAAAGCGGACTACCAAAATAACTTCAATAACACTTCAAAATCATCAAAACGCGCTGTGACAGTTTTTAACACCAACACCTTACTTTAAACCAACATCAATATTAACTACTGACGTTTGTACATACAAAGAATCCGTTTTTTAATGCTATGGTGACTACGCTGTTTTTTCTGCTTTTAATCTTTAAAAAAAACTCACATATCGACAAACTCCATATTTCCAAGAGGTGCAGTAAATAAATTCTGCTACACGTCATTTATTCCAGGAAAACTAAATTTATGTTTTCAAAAATTATTAAGCGGTGCTGCGTTAATTGAGAACAGTGCATCTGACAACAAACAAATACCTTTTAGATCCTCAATTATTTTGCAACAAATCTGATCTCTTAGTTTGCTTTCAGTCGATGCACGATACAGCATCAGATTTTTAAGGAATTTATCCTTAAGTAAAGCGATTTTTAATTTTTTGAGCGAAAAACCTGCGTCGGACAAAAAAAACCCAGCAAATCAAATGTGCTCAAAAATGTATGGAGATTTTAAAAATGATTTTTAATTCAAAATAAAGCAGTGGCGTAGTATTTTTTTCGCCAAAAATATACATTTCAAAACTCGTACGTATGCCACTGCCAGAAAAAATTAAGAAAATTGTACATCAGAAAATGCGCCTTGAGGCATGGAACATATGTACCAAATATGCCAAAGATGTCTACAACATTATCTCAGTTATTATTGAAAAACTGATTATTTTTGAAAACTTTGCCACCCTGTATCTCAAAAGTTAAGGCGTTTAGGACATACGTCCATAGGACGTTTTTTCCTTAAAATGGGTTTAAGAATTACCTCTTTAAATATTAGCATGTGTTTAAGGAACACCCTGTATAACTTGTTAAAATAATATTTCATTTTTTTTCAATAGCAAAGGTAAAGTAGAAAGTCAAACCATTTTTTTCAAATGATGCAGCAATATTTCATAAGAAACATTAGGTGCCGAATTGTATTTTTTTTTCATATGCCAATTTAGTTACAACGTACTATTTATTTACAATAACTTGTCTCAACACTGAAATAATTCAAAGTAAACAGCTCGTTATATCGATTTTCACTGTACGACTGATCTAAACAACCTTATTTTGACGAGGTGGTTTCTTTACGATAATTTCCTGTGCGTGATGTGAGTAACTCATTCATTTGTGCGTTTATGGTAAAATCCCATTACCGGTAGCAAAGAAAACCTAGTTATTATTGGAAAACTTCTATAAAAGAACACCATTATAGCGAGCGATAATGATTGATGAGTTATTGCTGAAAAAATTTCAATGCTCCACACCATCATAATTATCGTTCTCATGTACCTACAATTTTTTTATGTCATGCATTTTGAAGATGATTATGAAACACAATTGCGGGAAGATCGCCAAATTCTAACCTAAACTTTCAATACAAAGAACAGGAAACTCAAAATAAAAGCGAATCCTTTTGAAACTTTTTATGCAGATAGAGCCCCATTCGTGATTTTGTCTCATCAGCAGAAATCTCCAGGTTTTTCAACTAGATGAACTATTCTACTTTGCAGAATAATATACAGTCAGTTTCGAAGTTATGAAAATAATTCTGTGGTCGTTGCTCATGATATTGATGACGTTGACGTGATAGTTCCTGTGTTAGTAGGTGGTGTTAGAGAAATCTGAAGCATTTAATTGTTAGTGTTAGACCACTACCTTGGTTAGTTGCATCTAGTCACAGCGTTAGTATTTTTTGAATGATTCTTACCAAGTCAACTTCCATTGGACTCTTAACCTTCTCATATGTAACCTCCATTTTTTCGATTTGGACCAACTGCCTCGATTCGGGTCTCTTTATTTTCTCGTAAACATTTCCACTTGAAGTGGATTCGCCGTCATCGACATTGTTTCTGTTTTCTTTGAGTTTTGGTTTCGTTCCGTTCTGTTTTGCTGTGACAACATCTGATTCAGGAGCATTGCCACCGTTTGATGGGATGTCTCTATCATTGTTGGTCTCGGAGATGTCTTTGGTATCGAGATTTTCGTCTTCTGGTACTTTCTGTCGGTTTTGGTTGAAAATGCGCCAGCTGGTATCGCTATATCTGAGGGCAGCCTCCTGCAAACAGGGTTGAAGTAGAAGATATTTGATAGGAATATTCATTTCAGAATGTCCACCAACTCAAAATACAAAAAAAAATCCATCGTAGCATATAATATTTAAAGAAAACATTATAGTTTAGCTATGTAGCATTGTGATTTTTGCTTTTACTTCATGTTAAAATAATGAAAATAAATCCACAATTCCTTGTTTTTTTGTACTTTTTCAATTATATCATCCTTATTTTGTAGGCAAACTTTATGTGATAGATTAAAACAAATGTTATTTTCGAAATCAGCGCAAAAAACTACATACTATTTTTTTAAAAGATTTTTTTGCAGACCTGTGAAATTATCAGAGGTTTTATGTAAATTTAAAACTTGTGAAAATCAGTTGATTAACTAAAGTATATCCGGGAGGCAAGAGGTGCGACTTTTTTTTGGGAAATTTCCTCCTCTTTGATGACCTCTTTTCAATTTTCATATATCTTTAATATTTTCCGAAATTTTATCTTTTTATTAAAACAACGATAAAAATAAAATAGAAACAACAATATAAATTAATTGGCGCTCCGAGGCGACTTCATTGATTCCAGTAGCGCATTTGCTTTTTCAGCTGCAGGAAAACCCGGAAAAACCTGCAGCACCACATCATCTGAAGATCTTGATCTAACAATGTCCTCTCTCTTATAAAACAAAATGTAGGGTGTCTCCAGAGGCTCCAATAAATTCAATGCATCGCCAGAACACTTCGTGACACGACTATCGTCAAACTTAAACCAGTCCGTTTCTTCTTTGACCAAGGCGTAATAATGACCAAATTCAACGCCAGAACCACAGAGAACAATGACTGCATGAATATTATAACAGTGGTCTGCTAGGTTGAAATGTTCATCTATTTCGAATCTTCCAAAGAGTTTCTTGCTTCCGTTAGAGGTTGAGTCTTGTTTGAAAATCATCAGTGTTATTATTAGATTGACTGGAGCCTCAGCTATACTTGTTTCCTTATAACAGTCAGTTAGTTTGGCGCATGTTTGACAATACAGTCGATCATCACCTGTTAAAAATTCCATTTTCAGATGATTTAACAATAAGCTTTGCACGGACTGGTTATTAGTCGTATTAAGAAAAGCTAGATGAAGTTCCAGAAATTCACATAAGTTTTCGATACTTCTTGAACATTTACCACAAAGTAAACCAGTGAAGATTTTTCCAGCAAAAGATTAACAAACACAAGACGAGATGAGTTGTACGGAATCATTCAGTCCAGAGCGGTCAGGAGTATTGATTTTGCTATTGTTTTGCTCACGAAGAGTATTCAACAAGAACCCCAAGAATTCAGAACAATCTTCTTGTTGTCCTAACGAGTATCTAGTGGACTTCAAAGACTCCAGGAAATCGGTTGGAGGGAAAGATGATACCTTCTTACGAAACTGTAGCTGCATGAACAGTTGTTTGAGTTTGATGAATAAGTAGGAAACATTCTCGTTCTCGTTCATCATTAAAACTTCGTTCTTGAAATTCTTCATCATGAACAACACTTGTAAAATGCTATTCATCTAGCAAGTGTCTCCTAAATTATCCAATCCAATTTTCTTCTCTAGATTTTCAGGACAACTCTCTACTGATTCGTAAGGAAGAACATGTTTCACAGAATCTCCATAAGAACCATTTCTCAAGCTGCGATCGATCCTTCCAAGTGGAGAAGGGTTTCGTAGAGGGATCGATTCGGCTCTTGCTTCAAGAAGCTCTTCCACTGAAAGAGTACCAGTTTCACGAGGACTGCAACTCATTTTTTGGGGGCAAGAATGACCTGAGTCCACTGACCGCACTGAAAAAGAAGAAGGTGGATCAATCACTTGTGAATTAACCTTGAAAGGAGACTGATGAATATTCACATATCTCGGCTGGTTTCGAAGAGGTTTCAGTTCCGTACTGAAATCAGGGCAATGCATGATCTCATCAAAATTATGTGAAGGAGGAATAGTTCCAAGTTCTGAAGCAGCATTGCCACATTGAATAGCAATACTAATTATTTCTATTAAAAAAGAGGTAGAACGGTGATCTTTCGTTGCTTGGCCTATTCTCCTTCCGAGTTCATGAACGAATAACAGAGACTCCGGGCCATAAACACCAAAAGTTTCAACCGCTACTGGATGAAACAGATAGTTGTTTCCAAGATTTTGGTATTTTTTCTTTTTCAATTTCTCGCCAGACAATGCTGCAGTTCCAGCAGACTTGGAACTTTCGGCGGCTAGATGGGAAGCCGCGACCGTGTCGACGCAGGTAAAGTCCCATACCACAGGTTTACCGTATTTCCATGGTATGAGAGACATACCATCTGGTCGTTTACCATCATCTCGACTGGTACCTAAGTGTTCCAGAATTGCAGGAACATCCGCTGACAACATAGCTCGTTTCAATATGTCGTTCACTTGGTGAGGTCGAGATGTACGCCCTGCACTTCTCCTGCAACTCAAACCATGTGTACCTTTCTCATCAACCATACTACCGCAAACACAAGTATGAGAAACACAAATAGATGAACCCATCCTAAATCCTACCGCTCTTCTGAAAGATTCGTCGTCTAGTAGTGTTCCAAGAGATGCAACAGGTAAAGCATTCAGCCAAGCACCCGATTCCTTGATCATTGCTGCTTTCAGACGAGCCTTATCGTATACACTTGTAGATTCCAGAAGTTTATCAGTTATAATGTTCAGAAGAGGTTGGTCCCATACCCTTTGTATTTTCATTTTATCTGTAGGAGGAGCAATATTACTTGCAGCATGCCAAAGTGATTCACCTTCAGAATAAAAAACGTCTTTGATATTGATAAATATGGAAGGAAGGATGGAATCGATAAGATCGGAATCACTATTGACTGATGACAGAAACGCTGGTAAAGCTAAGGAAGAAGCCGAACGTAGCCCTAATCCGCCAAGGTTTACAGGAAGAGTTGCTTGGAGCCATTAATCATTATTGAAATGTTTGTTTGTAACATATTCCGTCGTGTGGCGGAGTGAATTATCAAATTCGTCAAGCTCTAACTGACTTGACCAAGTGGGGGAACATCTGAGGGCGTACATGAGTTTTGGAATCGCCAAACAATTTTTCAAAAGAAAAAATGCAACGTGTTTTGGAAGTTCATTCAATCTGGTGGTCAGCAATTTGAGTGATTCCCGTTTCTCTCGAAGATGTTCTGGAAGTGAATCTTTAGAGAGAGGAGCACCCAGAAGACTCCATTTAGACTTTTCCAAAATTCTTATGCCAGGAGCCAATTTCAAAATGAATTCGGAAATATTATTCGGAGTTGAAAGAGTAATCAACTCGCATTTTTCAAAATTTAGTTCGAAATATTTGCAAAATACCAAACCACCCTCTTTTTTACTAAATTGTTTATAACTTTTGGAATTTTTTTCGAACCCCTCTTGAAATTTTTCAAAAAGTTGCTGGAGGTCATTCCAAATCGAATGAGCCCTGGATCATAATTTTTGGTGCCCTTCAACAGAAGTTCCAAAAAAAGAATCTTGTGACCGAGACTGGGTCAAATTTATAATATCTGAGGTCTGAGAGGACCTACCTTGAATTGTACAAAATAGAAATTGATGAACAAATCAATATTTCCTGAGAAAAATGAAAATTCACCTTGTTTTCTGAACAGACAGCGTATTCTTCATGAACTTGTTGGTCTATAATATTTCTTGGTATTAAATTTTATGTCCTACTTAGACGGTCTTAACGCAAAACGGTATCTCACGTTTCTAGCTTAACAGACCTTTTGATAAACCCCATAAAAATACTATCGCAACCAATTTGCCCCGGAGTCAGAAAATTTTCCGGTCAATTACTCTAATAAACCACCGAGACTAACTGAGGCTTAGGCAACGTTTTATGGTCGTCAATATTGAGTTTTGTGAGCATTTGGAATTGTCACTGTATTATGAAATGTTATTTCATGAATAATTAATTTCAGTATTTTCTCAAAGGTCACTGTTTGTCGAAACAAGTTGTTTCTTTGGATATCATAATCTTCCAAAAACAAAAAAAATATACGGTTATCGAAAATCTAGGCAACTAATGTTACTTTAATGTGAATTACTGCGGTGAAACTGTTCTGTATGTTTTGAATTTTCTTCACAACAAAATAATTGATTTTTCATTAAAAATGAAAAACATTTCCGATATTCTAAAAATAGAAAACTGCTGTTGATCACTAATACAATAACAAATATTTGTGAATCGATCCGACTGACGGCATTACAATATATTTGTGCGTAATGAAACATCAATTTTTCCGTATTGTCTATATTGTATTTCTGAATGTTTTTGGATTGGTTAAATGAACTATCATAATTATAAAAAACGTTAGTACTTGGATATAAAACTGAGATTTTTTTGGTTTCTAGAGTGAATATACGAATGCATTGCCAATATGATAATTAATTTTCCGTTTGTTTTTTTTTGTTTTATAACAGTTATTTTATTGTTTTGGGATTGTAATGAACATATAGTCTATCCATTCCCAATTGGAACGGCAATGAAAATAAGAGTACAGTCATAAACATTTTTTGCCTATGGCCACAGTCGCCCAGATAGTTAGTAAACGTGCTATCAAATGTAGTGTAAGCTCGGCTAGCTGGACTGGCTAAATACTAATTTTTTGTCCGTTTCACAACATTTCTTTATCAGAGCCGTGTGTTCGTGGAGTGAGTGGTTTTGCAAACCAATTTTTGAAAACTTTTTCTATAGATCTATTGCTCTAACACCAAACAGATATTTTTGCACTCGACGCGCGTTTCTCTAACAAGGTGAGCATCTTCAGGAGAAGCAAATTGATACTGAATCTAAAGACAATAGTTAGCTGTTTATACCGGGTGTCCCACATTTTATGTGACAGGGGGGAATGTCAGAAAAACTGCCGTCAAGCACAACGTCTATACCAAGAACGTTTTCCAGACAGACCCATTCCGTCACGAATGACTTTTTCGAGAGTTGTAGAAAAATTGCGAACTGGGTCATTTCCTTCTACTATAAAGCATCGTCATCATACGAGATCTGTTAGAACTGAAGATTTAGAGATCAATGTGTTGGCTTATATTATTATTCATCCACATGTTTCTATCCGTACTCTTGCAGAAGAAGTCGGTGTGAGTATATCTAATGTACAGAGAATTCTGAAAGAAAATAAATACCACCCATTCAAAATTCAGTTGGTACAAGGTTTGAAACCCACGGAGTTTGAACGACGACTTGAATTCATTGCTTGTACTCATCAAGTAATATTACATGAAAGTCCTAACATATTCAGTCAAATTTTGTGGAGCGATGAATCGCGATTCCACAATAATGGAGTTGTGAATCGACATAACAGTCACTATTGGTCTCAAGAAAATCCCCACTGAGTCCGCGAAAGTAATTTTCAAACTACTTGGGGTATTAATGTATGGTGTGGATTGTTCAATGGCCGCATCATAGGACCTTACTTTTTCAATGAAAATCTCAATGGATTGCGATATTTACATTTTCCAGAGAATGATTTGATCCAGTTGATGGAAGATATTCCCATAGCAGAACGACAAGGAATTTGGTGGCAACAAGATGGTGCTCCTCCTCACAATTCACAAGTTGTTACTGAATATCTGGATAGAACGTACCCAAATAGATGGATTGGTAATAAGGGTCCAATTCGGTGGCCGGCTCGTTCCCCAGATTTATCACCGCTTGATGTTTTCCTATGGGGTTATCTAAAATATATTGTTTTCACTACTCCCCCTTTGAATGTGGATGATCTGAAAATGAAATTTCGACTAGCGTGCAGTGATATTACGCCTGATATTATAAGAGCGACTTGTACGAGAGAAGTGATTCGACGTTTCGAAGCCTGTATAATATCTAATGGGCATCACTTTGAACAATTTTTATGACTTATTTCTAGGTACCTACCATTCTTATGAAATGATTTATCAAGTTATATTATTTACATTGTTATTAATTAAAGATTTGTTTTCGAATACACCTCTTTCAATTTCGCAATTGTTTCATATTCAAAATGATTCCTGACTGAATTCCACGACTCAAAATTGAAACCATTACTTCGAACACCCAAAATTTTGACTAATTTTCATGTGATCTGATGCAGAGAGAATAATTGTATGAGATATTTTTAAAAATAATAGTCGTTCTCAAGATTTCACATTTTAAGCAATAACTCAACAACGCCTTAACCGATTTCAAAAACCAAACATGAAATGATATCAGAATTTAACGTAGCATCTGAATATGTAATGATATACAGGGCGTTCTATTTTAAAAAATGGAATTTTGGTCTGTAGCACCTATACCAAACACCCTGTATATTTAAAAATTATATCAAAATATAGCTCTCATGAACTCCTAAAACTTTTGTATGAAACATTTTTGGGTATCTCCTTCAACAAACCAGATATTGCCTGTCACATAAAATGTGGGACACCCGGTATACCTAAAGTTTTTTGGTCCGATACGGACTTTGTTTGTAATTGATGATAAGCCTAATTGATTTTTCGGTAGTTAAATAGTGGAACCACTACCTACACATTTATTTGTCAGCAACAGATTAAAAAGCGGACGAATTAATTTGCAGGTAGTGGTTCCACTAATTAATTACCGAAAACTCAATTAGAATAATCATCATTTAACAAACAAAGTCCACATCGGACCAAAAAACTTTAGGTACATAAACAGCTAACCATTGTCTTCAGATTCAGTATCAATTTGCTTCTCCTGAAGATGCTAACCTTGTTAGCGAAACGCGCGAAACGCAGTTTGGTGTTAGGGTATTTGATCTCTAGAAAAAGTTTTCAACTTTTACACCAGAGGTTCCAATTTCATCGTTCAAACAGATTTTTGTGAAAATTTTAGTGTTTTTGGGTACTTTCATCAATATAGCTTTCTGGAGACCTTTTGAAAAAAAATGATAACATTACGTGTGAGGAATCTGTGTCAATCGACAGGGATCCGGACTTACATGTTGAAGCTCAGCGAGTAATTTTAAATATTCATGAATGCTTGAAGAAGGAAAACTGTCACACTTCACAGAATGTTATTGTGAATAGAATATGCGAGTTAACGAAACTATCTCGTTCGACAGTTCTTCGAATCATCAAAATAGGGGATGCTATTGATCATCACAGTCACCGAAGTTGATGGTGCTACAAAAGATGTGATTCGGCGAACAATTTATAGTATATACCAAAAAAATGAAGTACCAACCTTGGAAATGATTTGGTATAAATTACTCGACTATCCCGATTACAACTACAAATCTTTAGAGACTCTACGAGGTGTCTTATTGTCTTGTGGTTTCAAATATGAAAAATTGAACAATTGGATGGTCATAATGGAATCGACACGCATTGTTCAACTCCGACAAGAATGTTCGGGGCTAATGAAAAGCTACCGAGAATCCAGCGGAAATACAATCTACCTCGACGAAACTTGGTTTGACACCCATGATGTTGTCAAATATCGCTGGGTAGACGAAACCAAGTATTGTGCTTTGAACACACCTTCTTCAAGGGGAAAACGTGTTATAATTTTGCATGCCGGGAATGAAAGTGGTTTCGTAGCTAACGCTTTTCTTCTGTCGGCCAAAAATATAAAAGATTCGTCTGCTGATTACCACGAAGATATGACTGCGGCTTTATTCGAAACCTGGTTCAGTGAGCAGCTTCTCCCAAATATTCCTCCAAACTCGGTTATTGTTATGGATAACGCTTCGTATCATTCTCGGTTATTGACTACAATACCAAACAATAACACAAAACTTGCAGATATTGTTAATTTCTTGCGAAATCATGACATGGAAATACCCGACAAGATTCCAACGAACCAAACTTGGTGAGATTTTGATCCAATAACTTGAATATAGTTCGATGTGGTTGTCGTCTATACAAGTTTAAATACATTTCAGATGTCCTAAAACTGTTTCTATCGTATTATTTGTAATAGATTTGTATCATATCTCTTTTCCTTCATTCGAAAAAGTGGCGATGTTGAAGTGCAATTCATTTTTGAATTCTTCGAAAAACAAAGCTAGAAAAAAATAACCATTTTCCTAAATTTCTGATTTTTCCGGATATACTCGGAATTTTGGAACTTTCTCAACAGCGTATTGTTACTCATATAAATGGGCAACTTTGATCAGTGTGAAAGCAGCCACGAGTTCTAGCCATGGATTTGTCGAAGCGTCGCGCGAGACTCCATTATCAGCGGCTCCCAAAATGAGTATCCATTTCGTGGCCAGCAATGACTTTACCCAATGACCGCAAAGAAAAATCCATAATTCCTTCACATCATACGTGAGTGGGAATTTTTTTCTTCGAATATATTCATTGAAGCATACAGAACAAAACCCCTATGTTGAAATATTTTGTCGCGGATAAAATCAACCCCCACTCCCTATATAATAATTTTTAAAGAAAAATCCATAATTTCTTCAAATATTTTATAGATGAGGATTCTTTTCTTAATGAGTCCCGTATGTTGAAATATTTTGTCGGGCAGAAACGCAACCCACACACACCCTTAAATTTTTTCAAAGTTAAATTCAATAACTCCATAAAAATATTCGTGAATGAGGATTTTTTTTTGCATAATTACATACTATGAGAGGTACTGAATGAGACCTATGTCTCAAAATATTTTGTCGGGCAGAAAAACTACCCCCACACACCCTTTTATGTTTTCAAAATTAAATTCAATAACTCCATCAAAATATTCGTGGGTGGGGATATTTTTGCATAATTACATACTATGAGAGGTGCTGAATGAGACCTATATCTCAAAATATTTCGATGAGCAGAAAAACTACCCCCACACACCCTTTTATGTTTTCAAAATTAAATTCAATAACTCCATCACAATATTCGTGGATGGGGATTTTTTTCTCATAATTACATACTATGAGAGGTACTGAATGAGACATATACCTCAAAATATTTTGCCGGGCAGAAAAACTACCCCCACAAACCCTTATATGTTTTCTATATTAAATTCAATAACTCCATAAAAATATTCGTGAATGGGGATTTTTTGGCATGATTACATTACTATGAAAGGTGCTAAATGAGACCTATATCTCAAAATATTTTGCCGGGCGGAAAAACCACCCCCACACACCCTTATTTGTTTTCAAAACTAAATTCAATAACTCCATCAAAATATTCACGGATAGGGATTTTTTTACATAATTACATACTATGAGAGGTGCTGAATGAGACCTATATCTCAAAATATTTTGCCGGGCAGAAAAACTACCCCCACAAACCCTTATATGTTTTCTATATTAAATTCAATAACTCCATAAAAATATTCGTGAATGGGGATTTTTTGGCATGATTACACTACTATGAAAGGTGCTGAATGAGACCTATATCTCAAAATATTTTGCCGGGCAGAAAAACCACCCCCACACACCCTTATTTGTTTTCAAAACTAAATTCAATAACTCCATCAAAATATTCATGGATAGGGATTTTTTTGCATAATTACATACTATGAGAGGTGCTGAATGAGACCTATATCTCAAAATATTTTGCCGGGTAGAAAAACGACCCCCACACACCCTTTTATGTTATCTAAATTAAATTCAATAACTCCATTAAAATATTCGTGAATGGGGATTTTTTTTGCATAATTACATACTATGAGAGGTGCTGAATGAGACCTATATCTCAAAATATTTTGCCGGGCAGAAAAACGCCCCCCACACACCCTTTTATGTTTTCTAAATTAAATTCAATAACTCCATTAAAATATTCGTGTATGGGAATTTTTTTGCATAATTACATACTATGAGAGGTGCTGAATGAGACCTGTATCTCAAAATATTTTGCCGGGCAGAAACGCAACCCCCACGCACCCTTATTTGTTTTCAAAACTAAATTCAATAACAACATTAAAATATTCGTGAATGGGGATTTTTTGGCATGATTACATCAGTATGAAAGGTGCTGAATAAGACGTATATCTCAAAATATTTTGCCGTGCAGAAAAACTACCCCCACACACCCAACAATCTCATGCAAAAAAATCCCCATCCACGAATATTTCAATGGAGTTATTGAATTTAATTTAGAAAACATATAAGGGTGTGTGGGGGTAGTTTTTCTGCCAGGCAAAATATTTTGGGATATAGGTCCTCCATATTTTGATGGAGTTATTGAATTTAGTTTTGAAAGAAATAAGGGTGCGTGGGGGTTGCGTTTCTGCCCTGCAAAATATTTTGAGATATAGGTCTCATTCAACACCTCTCATAGTATGTAGTTATGCAAAAAAATCCCCATCCACGAATATTTTAATGGAATTATTGAATTTAATTTAGAAAACATAAAAGGGTTTGTGGGGGTGGTTTTTCTGCCCGGCAAAATATTTTGAGACACAGGTCTCATTCAGCACCTCTCATAGTATGTTATTATGCAAAAAAATCCCCATGCTCTAATATTTTGATGGAGTTATTGAATTTAATTTTGAAAACATAAAAGGGTGTGTGGGGGTAGTTTTTCTGCCCGGCAAAATATTCTGAGATATAGGTCTCATTCAGCACCTTTCATAGTAATGTAATCATGTGAAAAATCCCCATCCACGAATATTCTGATGGATTTATTGAAGTTTATTTTCAAAGCATGTACGGTTGTGTGAAAATAGGTTTTCTGCCTGGCAAAATATTATGAGATACAGGTCAGATCCTCTCATCAATATAATGAATCAATAATCATTTCTCGAAGAACATTCTGCAGTGAATTTTCATTAATCATTGGAAATAGTCGTAGCTGTTCTCCAATTTACAACACATTTTGGATGCCGCTGACGCCGTGTGCAGTAGACTCACGCTACAAACCCATGGCTAGAAATTCGTGGCTGCCTTCACACTCGTGCAACTTTGACCCAATTTAAGTATCTTCGTATTTCCCTTAGTTTTTGATATCCCAATGGTGAGCATTGAATTTGAAACACCCTGTATATGTGTTTTGGGATGTTCAATCTGGATCTTAATAGGCACTTCCCGAAAAACTTCGAATCGTTACCACTTTCCTCTGTATTTCAAGGATAACTAGAAAACTAAGTACTTTTTGAAGAAATATTTTCTCTACAAAATTCATGTATCTATTTTAAATTTCATATAACACTGGACACCACTATAGCGCAATGAAAAAAGACCAATTTCTGACGTTGACTTTTGAATGAAATATTGTCCTGAAAAATATCGTGATTGAGTGATAAATTATTCACAAATTATATTCAAGGGGTGGAATTGTCAATCACGCGAAGTTATAAAACAATGGCCATCTCGAAGTCGTATGAAATTATACTTTCAATCCTCATACATAATTCAGCAGCTTCGATTCAATTCGGTACTTATTAGAATCGAAAACAGCTGTTTAATAACGAACCTCTACGGGAGTGGATTACATGTAAACACCAATTTACTCTCATTAGCATCAATCACACTTCGTTTGAGAGAATATGATGACGGAAACTGGCCTAATGTAACCTCTAACACTACGTTAATATGATTTATTTAAATTTTATATGCAATTCCATCGATAGTATGATAAAATATAAAAAAAAAACTGAAAGTAAAAATCGAGGAAGGTATGTTTTGGTTATTTTTATGCAGAACTTTTTATTTGGCGAATCCTCAATACGACGGATATTAAAAATGGTAGAAAAATAGAGTCAACTATCATAGATGACAATAAAAAATATTGTAAAGTGCAGTCAATTTCTGTATTACTTGACTTGGCTTACTGAATCGGTAAACCGATTATAGAAAACACTTTAACTATACTAAAATTCTCAGAAATACTTGTGAAGCACTGTAGTAATGAATATTACTGCAGTTTTTTCCACCAAACCGTTACTTCAACATCTCGAAACGTGTTTCGATCACCAAGTTATCATCTTCAATAGGAATATCAAACTGTATATTTCATCATGTTATTACATAAGATGACGAGTTCTGTCAGAATTGGAGTGTGTGAATAGACAATTATCTAATGAAGGTAATTAATTTCAATTTGTGCGTTGCTAATTTTATACATTTTTGGTCCGTGAAATGAGCACAGTCATACCCATTGATGGTTATTAAAAAGAACGTTGAATTGAAAGTTGACCTTGTTCTGAAAATTTCAAAATTCAAGCATTTCTGTTTTTGGGTTACTTATAAGGAAACAATGATGAGGTTTATGATTTTTGACATTCGTGAAATCGGATCAATTCCCTATCTGAGCAAGTTAATTCTTTAGAATAATAGTTTCAGACATTTCTCTTTTATAATCCTACGACTATTATTATTAACTCAATGAGTTATCACTATTTTATTCAAAAAGGGAACTCCTTTCAGGATATATTTATTTTGACGACTTCATTCGATGACAGTTTATTGTGAGACATCCACTAAGCGGTTTGAAAAACCACAACGCGTGTTTCGCTATGGAATAGCTTCATCAGGAGTGTTCTAACAAATTCATATATTTTTTTTTCAATGAAATAATTTATACGGCATTGACAACCTAAACTTGGAACAATCATGAAATACAAATCAATTCAAAGAACTGAGATTATAAAAAAAGGAAAGAAAAAAAAATCACATCAAAGGTGCTGCTTCGTTCCCTCCTGTTCATAAAAGAGGACATATGCCTCAATGCTCACAAGTGATTTTGGCGAAATTGGGAACACGTGTGAATCGTTGTATTCATGTCACGTGCCACTATACGGGTGTCTGCAATATGCTGTGTAATGTCCGTTGTAAGTAGTCCCACTGTGATTTGAAAGTGCATATAGATTATAACGACAAGGAGCCACATTGTCTGCTGCATAACTGCTCATATCTAATCCATCTGAAGAAAAGTCAATGGAAACATTCAATTTGCCTCTGAACCTTTCCGTCGGAGAGAATCTTTTCAAATGAATTACTAAAATACGGGGAAACTTATAGATTGATAAGGACTTTGTACATTTTCTCCTTTGCTTGCACCTCGAACACATTGGTTTTTCATCTCCATCCAGAGTTTCCTCTCTTGTGAAAGAATCTAAGCAATGTGACAAACCACTTGGCCAGATCCTTGTGGTATGGGAAGGGATAAATCCCAGAAAGAATCAAAGGTTACTGATGAGTGTCCACAGGGTGTGCACTTCATAGTGGATTTTAATTGACCGACGAAATAGTCTACAATCTTGGAGTTGTTCATATTCAAATATCTCTGCCAGGACTCTTGTGCTTTTCCGTATTCGCTCAATTTTTAACGTTAAAATTGGGATAAAAATTTTTTGACTACGGATTATTGTTTATTGATGTATCCCAACATTACATGAATTTTTTCATTCCTTAATATTCACATTTAATATGTTTAAATATTTATTTTTGTTTTTATGTCAGAGTGACGAAAGGCGCGCGGAAGCCAGACTACCCGCTTTTGGCTCTATTTTCAGGGCTCTGTAAAAATTATAAATAATCGAGATACAGTTTCGGGAGTCGGGACTTTTTTTATGCAAATTCATTGATCTTTTTTCAATTTTGCAAAATTTTTAAAATTTTCCGAGATACCTATTAAGAAAAAACTAAAGCCCCATTTTTTTTCACTTAATTGTTTATAACTTTTGTAATTTTTATCGGCGCGTTTTCGGACCTTTCCTTAAACTTTCTAGGCAAAGATACGAATCTAATGACACCATGGTCGTAATTTTTGGACAGGGCTGAAAAATGTTACAAAAAAAGTTTATGTGAACTAGACTACAAGAGTTATGAGCGCTTCTATTGGAAATTTTCAATTATTTTGATTGGAATTTCATCATAACCAGATGTCGATTGATCCCTTATACCACCAAAATCTCCAAACAGTTCATCAATATTCGTATCATCCAATTGAAGAGATTCATTGATTGCAACATTTTCTAAATTAATATGTGGGTCATATGGTACCACAATATTCTGACTGAGCTTCTGTCCAATCGAACAGTAGAATTCGTTTATATCAACCACACTGATTGATATTTCCATATCTCTGCTCTTTTTGGTACTATTTCTCAAAGCATTCATGATAGATCTACTTTCTTTCATTTTATTGTGTGAGTTTTCAATTCTATTTTTGAAGTTAATTTCTTCAGCAAGTCTGAATGTATTCCTATACAGGGTGTTCCTTGAACACATGCTAATATTTAAGGAGGTGATTCTTAGACCCATTTTAAGAAAAAAACTTCCTATGGACGTATGTCCTAAACGCCTTAACTTTTGATTTACAGGATGGCAAAGTTTTCAAAAATAATCAGTTTTTTAATAGTAACTGAGATAATTTTGTAGACATATTTGGCATATTTGGTACATATGTTCCATGCCTCAAGGCACATTTTATGATGTACACAAATTTGTATTTTTTCAAACAGTGGCATCCCTACGGGTTTCGCATTGAATATATTTGGGGAAAAAGTACTACGCCAATGCTTTCTTTTCAAAATAAAATCATTTTTAAAATCCTCATTCATTTTTGAGAAAATTTGATCTCCTGGTATTTCTTTGTCCGACGCATGATTTTCACTCAAAAAAATAAAAATCGACAGAAAGCAAATTAAGAAATTAGATCAATTCTAAAATGGATGAGAATCTGAAAATTGCTTCATAACGCATTTCCAATTCCCTAATAATATTTGAAAACATAATCTGCAAAAAAATAAATTTTTCACAAAAACGAGTTTGATTTTATTTTGTGACAGTAAGTCTAAACGAATAGCACAAATTTGTTAATTGGTAATAATACCAAAACTGATTATAAAAATTGTTGGAAGTGGCCACCTGCACTTAGTATGCATGCTTCCGCCCTTCTACGCATGGAATTACGCACCCGTTCAAATATTCCCGGCGTATTTCGTATAGTTTCACACGAGGCAACTATTCGCTCTCTTAAATCTTCTGAAGTATTAACGGAAGTTTTATACAGAAGAGTTTTAAGGTGACCCCATAAAAAAAATCTAAACTGTTGAGATCGGGGGATCTTGCTGGCCATTGCTGAGGTCCTCCGCGACCTATCCAACGATTAGGATAGATTGTATTTAAATGTTTTCGGACAATTACACTGAAATGAGCAGGGGCGCCATCGTGCATGTACCATATTCGATTCCTTAACGCAAGTGGCACATCTTCCAATAACCCAGGTAAGTCTTCTTCGAGAAAGTGTAAATAAGAACGACCATCAAGGCGTCCTGGTAGAAAAAATAGGCCTATTAGATGATCACCTATAATTCCTGCCCATACATTAACCGAAAATTTACACATGATTGTTATGGAAATTTTGAATGGCATTCCGAGAAAAATATCCAGGAGTTCTTACTACACGAGGTCTACCTTCCGGAGTCCCTTTCTTGAAACTACCAGTTTCCCCAAGTCGACGATGAATATTTGAAAAGGTTCGGCTATCTGGTAAGGCACGATTAGGATATCTTTCCTGATAAATGCGCCTGGCTTCTGTTGCATTACCATCGGCAAGGCCATATACGTAATGAATTTGCGCCATTTCCGCATTCGTATAATTTACCATATTTACTGATATTCAGAAAAACAGCGGACTACCAAAATAACTTCAATAACACTTCAAAATCAATCAAAACGCGCTGTGACAGTTTTTAACACCAACACCTTACTTTAAACCAACATCAATATTAGCTACTGACGTTTGTACATATTTGTACATACAGAGAATTCGTTTTTTATTGCTATGGTGGGTACGCTGTTTTTTCTATTTTTAATCTTTAAAAGAAATCACATATCGACAAACTCCATATTTCCAAGAGGTGCAGTCAATAAATTCTGCTACACGTCATTTATTCCAGAATAACTAAATTTATGTTTTCAAAAATTATTAAGCGATGCTGCGTTATGACGTAATTTTAATTGAGAACAGTGCATCTGACAACAAACAAATACCTTTTAGATCCTCAATTATTTTCCAACAAATCTGATCTCTTAGTTTGCTTTCAGTCGATGCACGATACCGCATCAGATTTTTAAGGAATTTATCCTTGAGTAAAGCGATTTTTAATTTTTTGAGCGAAAACCATGCGTCGGACAAAGAAAACCCAGCAAATCAAATGTGCTCAAAAATGTTTGGAAATTATGAAAATAATTTTCAATTCAAGATAAAGCAGTGGCGTAGTATTTTTTTCGCCAAAAATATACATTTCAAAACTCGTACGTACGCCACTGGCAGAGAAAATTGAGAAAATTGTACATCAGAAAATGCGCCTTGAGGCATGGAACATATGTACCAAATATGCCAAAGATGTCTACAAAATTATCTCAGTTATTATTAAAAAACTGATTATTTTTGAAAACTTTGCCACCCTGTATCTCAAAAGTTAAGGCGTTTAGGACATACGTCCATAGGACGTTTTTTCCTTAAAATGGGTCTAAGAATTACCTCCTCAAATATTAGCATGTCTTTAAGGAACACCCTGTATATTCTCCGATAATTATTGAAACATGAAAATGAAAGGAAGGATATCAGTTTTATATCGTTATATTTCATATCGATTTTAACTTTATCAATGGTACTCAATGAATACTATATGCATCATGTAAGTGGAAACCATTCTGTTTGTTGTTCAGTATAAACAAATTTCTTTTCTATTCTAAACTTTTGATAACGTTTTGGTTTTTTTTTTGACCACCTCATATTTTATAACAAGTCCCGTGATAATAAATGTTATTTTGTGGATGAAAGAGATGAAGGTGGAAACAAGCAGAAGAAAACATGATTGCAGTTTCGATTTTGTTATGATTGTTCAGGCTATAAAAATTTCAAACATTCAGTTGGCGGAATGCATACATATATTCACCGCAAAATTGTTAATCGTAGAAAAAACCTTGAGAATTCATAAATAGACTTAGCAACGGATAACCTATTACCTTCTTGACGAGTTCCAACTCTTGCTTTGACATTTCTTTATTCTTCTTCGACACCTTCCGTTCACTTTTTTTGACAGGAGCGTTGACCATCATGGAACACTCAACTTTCTCACCACACTTCAAACACTTTTGTCTAGTCCTCCAATTAACACCTCTCCACGCAGCTTCTTTTGTCGAAAGATCCCGTATCACTTCGCCATCTTTATTTATTCAAGTACGGTGTGAACCTTATGTTGGGATTAAAGTATAGAGATACGTTGGACGATTTCGTCATTTTTATCTGGGATGTTTGCTTAACCTTTTTGTGGATTCAATGTTTATTAGTATGAAATTTGCTGTAACAACGTAGTAGCATGATATAGCGATTCGGTGTGACAACTACCGTCTGAACAGGTGTATTTTGTTTATGATAAAACGAATGCAAATTGTACTATTGAATGCCGGGTACAAGGATCGCCACTTTTTAACGGTTTCACAGAATGTTCATTTCCATCGTTTCAACATTACGGAATGGTGTTAACGTAATATTTTAGGAAGTTAGATATTATTGAAACGATCGTTAACAACCAAAATAATTACTAATAAGAAAGTAGATTTGGAGTTGAATCCGAACACATTAAATGAGTATTATACTTCAGTTGCAGATGAATTGACAAAAAATATACCCGTAGCTTATGATCCACTAATAAATCTAGCAAATTTCAATGTTAATGAAAACCTAATCTTGTATGACACTAATACCCACACAGCACCAAATATTCATGGAATATTCCCTGTATATCATAAAACGAACGTATATATTCCAAATATTCATAGAATATATTCTTGGAATATATACATGCCTTTAGAATATTCATAGAATATGCTTGAATGAATATGGCAGGATTATTCCCGAAAGAATGTGCGTAGAATGTCTATAAATGGATTATTCTCCCTTGAATATTCTAAGAATATTGTCGATCGAATATCTTATAATATCTTATATAATAACGTATTCAAATAATTCAATATTATTAAAAACAAAAATATTTGAAAATCTTAATCGAATGCATAACCTAATGTATATAACCCTGATAGTGTTAACCAGTTTTTGAACTCAACGCGAAGATTCTGGATGAATTGCTCCAACAGCAACTGTTGGAAACGACAAAAAAATCTGAATTGGCCAATAAATGAACCAATTGCATCAATAAATTGGTTAATTCTCATCCTATTTGTCTTTTTGTATTTGAAATTATTCAATTACAAAGCGAAAAATCCTGGAAACAGAGAAATGGGGAAGTGAAGAAACGGAGTAAACGTTTCTCATTGGTCAATTGAAGTTTAGCGCGTGACAGTCGAATAAGCTCTGTGAAAGCGGCTGTCCCATGCTTGGTACCTTTGCGTTAAATTCGACATTTGATTCAACATGGCGGTTGACGTGGCAGGTTCGCGTGTGTAATGCATGGTGTGTTGGTGTCATTATCAAAGTATAATTCTGTCACGTTCAGTGTACCATTTATAATTTGGGGTTGTCCAATTTGCAGTACAGCGAATAGTTTGATTTTGGATCTTCAAACAGGAGAGTTGCATATATTCAGTCTTTAAAAAAAGTAAGTAAATTGCAAAAGTATCGATAGTAAAGTCATGATGATTAACCTACTATACATCATTTTAGGTTCGAGGAGAGTTGGTGTGTGGGATTTGTTGGTTTGACTAAGTACATGTTTGAACTAGAGTGATTTCAGTTGTATATCTTCAATAGAGAAAAGTAAGTGAATGACACATTCTTTTGTATCATTTGTTTTCATAATTTTTATCACTCGTTTTCAAGATAGTATCAATTTGCCCAAAAGGAAACAGAGTGGTACCTGGTACAGGCAGGTGCGCCAAGGAACTGAAAACGTAATGAGTACTTTTCAACAAGACAATGCAAGTTGCTCAACAAGTCATAAAATGTTGTAAATGTTCATGAGTAACCTATGTGAAAAATATCTATTTGATTTTTATTCCAGTTTTATTGTGCCACTTTCAAATAGTGATAATGAACGTTAATGTACATTTTGTTCCAGATATTACTATTGAAACACTGGCTGATGCATTGTTGGACAAATATAAGGAAAACTATTCTGGTGAGCAAAGTTTGGATAACTTTAAGTAAGTGAAATTCATTGAAGAACCCATCATACCACTCATTTTAAATACTTCATTTGTGGGTTTATTTTTGTAAGTGAGAAACCTAACCTAACCTATTTCTTGATGTAATACATTTTTTCTTTTTCAATGAAATGATATATTTATTATTTTTTAATTAGTGCTGATGAATTCACAGATTTGTTATTTTAGTATATTTTTTGGTATACATTTGTTTGAGAGTGGGAACATCCTAATTTGAATACATTTCTAATATTTGTAATATGACAGTATTCAGGAATATTCTATTCAGTGAATAAATATTTTGAATTAGATTTTTTATTTTTAATATTGGTTGAAACGTCAAATATTTCAGTGTATATTGTTTTTAAAATATATTTGTTTATGAATATTCCTCGGGTTCTATTCCTGGAATATTTTTAATATTGGTTGAAACGTCAAATATTTCAGTGTATATTGTTTTTAAAATATATTTGTTTATGAATATTCCTCGGGTTCTATTCCTGGAATATTCTTAATAGAATATACCTTACATATTCTAAGAATATTATGAGATATTCCAAGAATATTCCCAAGGAATATTCTTAAAATATATCAAAGTTTCGCCAGGAGCACTTCCAGGGAATATTCTCCAGAAGATATATATATATATATATATATATATATATATATATATATATATATATATATATATATATATATATATATATATATATATATATATATCCATGGCATATTCAGAGCATAATACAATATCCTTAAATGTATATTCATGAAATATACTTGGAATATCTATTGCTATGTGGGTATTGATGAATTGAAAGAAACGTTACATACAATTAAAAATAAAACCACAACAGGATTTGATGACATTTCTGTTAGGATCTTTGAAAATCTTCCAGATAATGTTCTGAACCATCTAGTATCACTGATAAATGGATCCTTCAAAGAAGGCATATTTCCACAGTTTCTCAAAACATCAATTGTCATAGCGATCTATAAAGGTGGTGAAGTGAGCTCTCCTAGGAATTTTAGGCCCATTTCACTCATTCCTACGTTAGCCAAGATCATCGAAAGACTCGATAAGATAAGAATGTTTGACTTTTGCAGGCGTGTGTTATATTGAGCATCAAACAGTTTGGATTTCAGTGCAATAAGAACACAAATGATGCAATTTTTTCACTTTTATATGAAATATACTGGAATCAATGATGGGGAAGTTGCGACGGCTGTGTTTTGTGATTCATCGAAAGCTTTTGACTGTGTGAATCATGAGATACTGCTGCGAAAGCTTTACCATTACGGATTTAGAAATAAGGCACATTCATGGTTTACGACATATTTATCTGGCCTCACACAAGTAGTAAAAACACAAACATTAAACATTAAAATATTCATAATATTCGAACTACAACAAGAAATTAAGAGATACCAGCTACCATCAAAAAATGTATATACACAAACAGCTGATAAAAAAATCCACCACAAAGACATCTCTATATCAACGGATTTGTCACTTGAATATTTCAGTGGTGTAAATAGGAAAAATTTAAAGGATATATCGGCTCAAACAAATTGTGATTTATATATTATAAACACAAATTTACCAATGGTCAACAAGAAAGGTTCCAAGGAAATCACAACAAATAAAAAAACAAATATTACCCTAATATCGGCTACTAACGGAAGAAAAATGGCAGAGTTTCTAGTCAGACAAGCTAAAGGACAGTTTTCCGCCCAGTCCATCTCAAAACCCCACTGTAATGAGAGAGAGTTGATAAACACAGCCATCGAAATTATTAAAAAAGGTGGTGAAAATGATATTGTCATACTGTGGTCTTCAAATTATGCTTCCAACTTGAAAAACCTGACCAATATATTTCTCAATAATGTAACTGCACCACAACTCATTGTTATTACGGAACCATTCAGATATGATATGAGAAACATCAATGAACACATGTATAATAGTAACTTGAAGCTAAAAACGAAACTATGTGAATCTAAAATACCAAATAGTATTATAGAATGCAATGGAGTAATTAAAAGGTTCAACTATAATTCTGACGGATATTCACTCAACAATTCGGCAAAGTGGTTTTTGTGCAAAGCTATAGTTCATCATATCAGAACTCACTTTGACTTCGGTTATGGCAACGTTACTGATATCCATCAATTAAAACAAAAAAATCAAAAACCACCCCCAAGATCAACCCCATTGAATCACCAAGGAATGTTGTGTGAAGATATAGCTGACAACCCTACTGATAATACCGATTTACCATATCCTAACCAAAATCAGTCAATATCTCTAGTTAATGAACTCCAAAGTGGCGACTCAGGAACCAGTACAGGGCCAAGTCATGATAATTTTTCATACCCCAGCCAGCTTCTGTGCAGATAGAAGATTGTGTGATCCACGATTCAACTAACATTTGTCCCATTAAGTTTTGCCATGTGAACGTCGAAGGTTTTTTAAACAATTATATCTCAATTGAGTTATTTGTGAAGGCTGAAGACATAGATGTGTTGTGTGTATCTGAACATTGGGCGAAGGAAGACTATGCAAAAAACAAAAATTATTTTGGTAACTATACAATAGAAACTATATTCTCTAGAAAAAATCACATACGTGGGGGAACTCTGATTTTAACCAAGTCGAGTCAAAAAGTTACCGAAATTGAACCTATCAAAGACCTCTCAATTGAATGTGAAATTGAAATGACTGCAATTTATTATAAAGTAAATAATTATAAAATTGGCATTGTCTCGGTTTATAGGCCACCAAGTGGCAAAATTATAGTTATTTATGTATCAAGGGAATTAGGAGGGCCTTAATTACCGATGGCAAAGTTTGCGTCCCGAGGGCCTCTGGCCCGAGGGACAGCAATTGCCTGAGGTTATTAAGGCTCATTAATTCCCGTGGTACATAGATAATTTTATTTCTGACCGATTTCAATAAAATTTTGTTCATTTTTGAAACGGAAAAATGTACCAATTCATTACCTTCCCGGTATATTTGAATCAGGTACCGTTGATTATAGTAGAGTTTTCTTATTGCTAGGTTGTTGCTATGTTACTTGTTTATAAACAGAACTTTGTTATCAAGCTGTGTTTGCGGTGAAAACGTGTTTTCTACCCCAAATATAATGGAGGAAATTTTGAAAAAAGCTGAACAAGCAAGAGAATCATTAATTCCATCGAAAAGTGAAGCCGTATACCAAAAAGAATACAAGATATATCTGGACTGGCTGACACGAAAAAATGTTATGCCAAAAGATGCCACTGAAACTGTATTTCTGGCATATTTTCAAGAACTGGTAAGGAATTTTCTATGTTTTTCGGTAGATTTGGTAGTAATTGTGTTTATTCGTTTCAGTCAGAAACGTATAGTCCGAATTCTTTATGGACTAAATGGTCAATGCTAAAATCGATGGTGACTATACATGAGAAACGAGATATCACCAAGTTCAATGAACTACAGGCTTTTTTGATACGGAAGAGTAAGAGTTATAAGCCGAAAAAGTCTGCTGTTTTATCTCCTAAAGATGTTATCAGATTCCTAAAGGACGCTCCTAATGATATTCATTTATTGCATAAGGTAATTTCAAAATTGTACATTTATTATTTGTAATGACGTGAATAAATAAAATATGGTTCAGTTTTCATTTCTATTTATTTTTACTTGTGAAAGGTAGAGGGAATTATAAAATCTATAATGTCCCAAGGGAGTTATGACCCTCTTTATTGATAGCGTAACTATGACGATATAAGCTTATAATATCCCGGTCAGAAATAAATATTTTTACTAAGTGTTTTACTGCTAAGCTATAAAACTAGCTACTGACCGTTGTAACTTCTTAGTTGTCTGTGGAGACTTCAATAAAGATTGTCTGAAAAATGATTTAATACCAGGTTTCTTTTTGATATCTTTGATTCTTATAAGTTAGATAACAATTTCCTAGGAGCAACTAGAATTTTCACAAACCAATATGCACACACTAGTTCAACTTGTCTATATTATATAGTTACTAATCTCCCTCAATCTAGCTACGATATCAAGTTAATGCAGCCTAATATAGCTGACCACTTAGCTCACATATTGATGTATCGAGTACAAAATAATACCACTCACTCCAATTGCAATAATTCCTCGTTAATGAGGCGTCAATGACATCATTCAAATATTGATGAACTTCAGTACAGGTTACTGAATGAGGACTGGAGTCAAATTTATCATTTGCCAATATATGAAGCATTTGAACATTTTTTCAATACACTACTCTGGCACTTTGATGTATCCCGTCCATACAAAAAGATTTCCATCAAAAGGGCACGCAAGTGTTGGATATCTAATGATATTATTGAGGAAGGAAGGAATCTAAGGGAAATATTCTGGATAGTCTCAAACTCTGAGGAAACTGAGCCTCATTTGCTCGAAGGATATAAATTGAGATTGAGAAATCACAAACAAAATGTAAAATCAGCAAAAAAAAGGTTTTTTAATACCAGAATTTGCTATTCTGAAAATAAAACCAAAGAAACGTGGAACATAATAAATCATGAACTTGGAAGGAAGAATGGTAAATCAGATACTCAAATTTCTTTACTTAGGGACAATGACTTAGTAACGGATCCTCATGCTGTTTCAAATCTATTTGTTGAATACTTTTCCAAAGCAGCTGTTAATGCGGCATCAAATCATTTTGGCCAAAATTTGTCTCTTCCATGTACTGCCTCTAAGGCATGTAATCCAACGGAACTGTTTATTTCTCTTCCTATTACCGACTATGAAATAGTCAGTACTCTTGATGGAATGAAAAACAAAAAATCTGCTGGATATGACGAACTATCTGTAATTACCCTGAAGAAAATAATATTTGCTATTATTAAACCATTAACGTTCCTCATGAATCAATCTGTTATACAGGGCTATTTTCCGGAGGCTCTAAAAAAAGCTATTATCATTCCTGGGCATAAAAAAGGAAGTCCAAAGAACATTGAGAACTATAGACAAATTTCACTCCTGAGTTCAATTTCCAAACTTTTCGAAAAAGTAATTGCAGTCAGAATAACGAATTATTTGGAATATAATAATATACTGTCTGATTCACAACACGGATTTCGGAGAAACAAATCTATCGAGACAGCTTCGTATCACTTACTAAGCCACATACATGATGAAATAAACAAAAACAAGTGTGTTCTATCTTTATTTTTTGACTTATCCAAAGCCTTTGATATGGTGTGTACCGAGTTTCTTAGCCGTAAACTTCAAGACATAGGTCTTCCGGGTAATATTAGAAATTGGGTCTTATCTTTTATGAGTGAGAGAAATATGATAGTCAAGTGTAACGGGACATCCTCTACGGCCAAAAACGTTGAACTTGGCGTACCTCAAGGCTAGGTACTAGGTCCACTACTGTTCCTCTTATATATCAATGACCTACCCCAAAATATAGAAGATGCTCACCTAACAATGTTTGCTGATGATACTACCATAACTGTTTCTGGAAATAATGTTGAACAACTCATCAGCAAATCAGACATCATAATCGATATATTCAGTGCATGGTGTCAAAAAAACAAACTTATTTTAAACACGAACAAGTCTGTATCGTTGAAGTTTCACTTTAGTAGAGATAACCCAGTAAATCCGATCATAAATGATATCGAAAGCTCTTTTGAAGTGAAATTCTTAGGTACCTACCTAGACTCTCACTTAAACTGGGAAAAGCAAGTCGATCACACTTGCTCTAAAATGAATAAAGGTTACTACGCCCATAAGCAACTGAAACCAAGTTTGAATCCGGCCTGCTCAGCATCTACTATGCTATGGCCTACTCTCATATGAGCATGAACATACTTGTCTGGGGTATGGCTAAAGATTTCTCTCGAAAATTTCTAGCCCAGAAAAGAATAGTAAGACTTATCTATAACATAAGCTACAGGGACAGCTGTCGACCTATCTTCATAGAGAAGAAAATTCTTACAGCTCCTTCCATTTTCATCTTCAAATCCATAATGTTTGCCAGATTAAACCTACACCTATTCAGAGAAAACTCCTCCGGGCATTACTATAATACACGTAATGGTGACCTTCTTAGAATTCCCCAACATAGAATGATACTTTTTAAGAAGTCTCCTCAGTACAATGCCATTACTTGCTTCAACAAGTTACCAACTGAAGTTAAAGGAATTAGAAGCGACATAAAATTTCAGGCAATCATAAAAAACATTTTAATAGATAAGTGCTATTATAGTTATCAAGAATTCTTGAATGATAACCTCACAAACAACTAATTGTGAATTTATGTTTGTAGATATATATGTGTATGTGTGTAAATATATACCTATATTTTCAAATGGGTGTGTGAGTTTACGTGTATGTGAAATTTAAGTAATGCGTTTAATAGACCTAGATTTAGGTACCTTATTTTTACATAAATTTACCTGTGTGCTTTATATTTCATATATTATATTTTATATTTTAACATTTAAATTTTAGTTTTTTAACTTATCTATGTGAAATTTCTGGCTGACGTACCATATATACAAATTGTATCATAAGTGGTAAATAAAGATATTATATTATTATTATCATTATTATATATTATATTAATGTCAACCTTACGTAATATACAATGTGGTGTTCCGCAAAGATCAGTCTTAGGTCCAATTTTGTTTTTACTATATGTCAATGACTTGAGATACTTGACATTTCAGGAAGTTTCACACTATTCGCCGATGATATCACCATACTATGGCATAAAGATAAGGAAGCCGATCTTCAACAAATCATCAATTCAGATATAATAAAGGTTAAAAGTGGTGCGACTCAAACCTTTTATCCTTCAAAATATTAAAAACCAAGATAGTGTCCTTCAAATGCACAGTATCTGATATTTCTATCAACCACCAGATCATTGAAAACAGTGTGTTTTCTAAATTTTTAGGACTATACATCGACAACGGTCTCAAATTTAATGAACATCTCAAAAACCTGAATGAAAAATTGTCCTCTAGTTGTTACGCTGTGAAAATTGCTGCAAACGAACTAGGTTACACAATTGCAAAGTCAGTATACTACTCCTTGATAGAGTCACATTTACGATATGGTATTCCATTCTGGGGAGTATGCAGTGGAAATGTTCTTCAAAGTGTTTTTGTTTTACAAAAAAGAACCCTGAGATACCTCTGTAAATTAAAATTTCGCGATTCGTGTAGAGTTCACTTCAAGCAACATAACCTTCTCACGGTATATTTATACTTGAAACAGTGTCTCATTTAGAAACATAAACAAAATTTCATTACAGATAGTAGATATGCCACCCGCCAAAGTGACCATATCAAACTACCTTTAACATATTCCACTCTAGTTAAGGACTTCATTATATACAGTGTCACCGATAAAGTCCGCATCAAATAGGAAACTTTTTCATTTATCGTTTTATGTGAAATTTAATTTTGGCAGTAGATTTTGCTTGAGAAATAATGTCAAATGGCGTCTACAAAATAGGTCACGTGATTTCCTTAACCTGTCAAAATTGACATTTAAAAAAAGAAACATCGAAAAATGACATTATTCTTCAAAATATCCAAAAATATCAAAAGATAAAAACATTTTCTTTTGTAATTTTATACTCACACACCAAGTTTCAAACCCATAATGAGTATTTTATATTTTCACTATTTTTCCGCATTCCTGCTTTTTCTACTTATCAAAATTCAAGCACACCTGTACTAAATCATTTATTTTAACTAAACTCGTCACCGAATTTCTTTTTTTGTAATATAATAATATTTTAAGAGCCTCTTTGATGTTAAAAACAAATTTTGAAAAATAAAAGTTGTCAAACTTGATACAAAGTTCATCTAGTTTCAACGGGGCTTTCCAAACTATACAGTACTTGAGTTTTTTAATGAGCAAATGGCCTCACAATATGAATTAGAACAAAACGGAACATTAGGAAACAATATCTTAGAGTGTTTATTGTTTTTTTAACAAAAAATACAGTGGAATTTAATCTTAATTAAAAGGAACTGAAAATAAACATGTACCTATATCTAATAGCAAAAAAACACGAAAAAAAGACTCACGACATTAAATACACTACATTTCTGTATGTCTTCCATCGCGTTCTATGCAGATAATTGTCCTTCTTGATACATCTTTTATTGAGTTGCTGATACTCACAGGGTTTATGTTTAAAATAGAGTTTCTAATAACAGTTTTTAGGTGATTCACGTCACGAAAAGGTCTTTGTTTATAAACGATTTGTTTTAAGTAACCCCACAAGAAAAAATCTAGTGGAGTTAAATCTGGCGACCTAGGCGGCCATATTTGCTCCATATTTCGCCCAATAACTTTGCCCCTAAACATTTCTAATAGTTTCTCTTTGACTTGTCTTGAACTATGAATAGGAGCCCCGTCACATTGATACCACAGACTGTGTCTTATTTCAACCGGCATATTGTCCACTATATCACTGATCTCAGTATTTAGAAATTGCAAATAATCCTGAGAAGTTAAATTGTGTCTAAAAAAGAATGGTCCCATTACCTGATTATTTAAAACACCGCACCACACATTTGTTTTAAATGAATATTGGTCCCGACATTCTATCACAAAATGAGGATTTTCCTGAGCCCACCACCTACAATTCTGGGAACTGACTACGCCGTTCGATGTGAAGGTAGCTTCGTCGGTCCATAAGATTTTGTAAGGAAATTTTCTGTTTAATTCTACTTCTCCTTGGTACCAGAAAGAGATATCTAGTCGAACATCGAAATCTCTTTCCTTTAAGGTATTTATAAATTTGGGTTTGTAGGGTTTGAATTTATTTTTATATAAAATTGCTCTTACGCTTTCTCTTTTAATGCCAGTTCTATCTACAATATTGGTAATACTTGATTTTCCCTGTTCGATAACATCCAGGCAGACAGCCAACTGAACCTCATCATTATTGCGTGATGGATTATGACGTTTTTTAAAAGTATTTTCAACTGAACCAGTCATTTTAATTTTTTTTAAAATCCTACATACAGTGGATTGCTGTACATGTCTACCAGGATGTCTTGCGTTAAAAATATCAGCCACTTGTCGATGCAATGTGTTTTCACCACAAATTAGCACAATTTCAATTTTTTCTTGTAAAGATAACATATTATTTTAATTTTCATACATTACATTGAACTAACGGGCAATAATTTATTCAGTGACAGTGACGTTTTCTAAAACACATTATGTACTTTCATATTTTTTCACAGCCTACCTAGTTTTTTTAAATTAGTGTTGTTAGCGGAGTAGGTAAATGTAAATACTATGAGTTTTTTTCTTTTATTGAATGAGCTACAAGAATCACGAAATGATGTTTCCTAATGTTCCGTTTTGTTCTAATTCATATTGTGAGGCGATTTGCTCATTAAAAAACTCAAGTACTGTATAGTTTTGAAAGCCCCGTTGAAACTAGATGAAGTTTGACAACTTTTATTTTTCAAAATTTGTTTTTAACATCAAAGAGGCTCTTAAAATATTATTATATTACAAAAAAAGAATTTCGGTGACGAGTTTAGTTAAAATAAATGATTTAGTACAGGTGTGCTTAAATTTTGATAAGTAGAAAAAGCAGGAGTGCGGAAAAATAGTGAAAATATAAAATACTTATTATGGGTTTGAAACTTGGTGTGTGGGTATAAAATTACAAAAGAAAATGTTTTTATCCTTTGATATTTTTGGATATTTTGAAGAATAATGTCATTTTTCGATGTTTCTTTTTTTAAATGTCAATTTTGACAGGTTAAGGAAATCATGTGACCTATTTTGTAGACGCCATTTGACATCATTTCTTAAGCAAAATCTACTGCCAAAATCAAATTTCACATAAAACGATAAATAAAAAAGTTTCCCATTTGATGCGGACTTTATCAGTGACACTGTATAACGGCTGCAAGATGTACAACCACCTTCCAAATTATATCAAAAATATACAGTCCAACACTGGCTTCAGAAACGCTGTAAAAAGAGTTCTTTCCGATAGAACCTATTATAGTTTGGAAGAATATTATGCGGATATAATAGACTAATAATAAATATACCAAAACTTTACATTTTGATATCATATACCTACTATTGTTTGTTATATTTTAAATGTTATATGAGTGACTGATTGCTTTTTAACAATTCAATTTTATAAAGTAGTGACTACATATACTATGTATACTAAGTATGTAATTATCTAAATGTTATTCATATAATTTAATTTAATTTATTTATTTCATACAGGCTTTGTCAACAAGATGTTATTCTTTGATAATGAAGCATTTTTTGATTGATTGATTGATACTCATTTCATCATTGCCTAGAATACTCTCTCTAACAACTGAAGTACTCTCTAACCTCAATGTTCGTTAAAACAAACAATATTCATTGCCCAATAGTCTCTCAAATCCCGATGAAATGGTCAACTATTTTGCTCAATTCGTACGAAATATTTCTGAAAGTTGTATGAAGAAATTGAATTTTATAGGAATAATTATTAATCAAGCAAGATAACTTTACTTTTCGATTTGCTACCGAAGAAGATGTCCAGGGAAGGATAATACTTCAATCAGAATATTGAAACTGTGTAGCCCGTTTATAAACAGTTTTCCAACAAGGAGTTCCGAACTGTGACAACTGATAATGGCCATCATTTGAAGCTGCATCTGTATAACTACCAATATTTTGCAGACTTGTCAACCTGTCTTACAAGTGAGGAGTTTTTCCTTCTTGTTGAAAGATTGCTTGCGTTCAGTCTGTTCCCAAAAAGGACAAGAAAAGTCTTCCAAATAACTCTAGATTAGTCGCTTTGCCATCAGTGATATAAGAATCACGGAGAAAGCCGTAAACCACCATATCCTTGAATATTTGGAAGACTTTACTATCTTGAGCGATCATTATTGTGGTTTTCGGAAACAAAGATCGACAGGCGGCCTTCTATCTTACTGAAAAAAAAACAAGAATCCAGGATAATGCTTTGCTGATGACAGTAGACTTGTCTCGTCATTCCATTTGGTTTCCTGGATATCGGCTACAGAGGCATATCTTCACCGGCAGCAGGAGGTTGCATATTTCAATAGGGATCTAGAAGAGATTTCGAAAGGGGTGGAAGTGACAAGGTTCAATTCAATACCACAAAAATCCAGGCATCTGTTTTCTCCAAAAAGATAAATGTCTCCGAACCGGATATAATAATGTCAGGTCAGTCAATTCCGTTTTCTGCTTCGATCAGTTTGTTGGGAGTTATATTCAAATTCAAAGATAGAAAGCGCTTGATGAAGGACCCTATAGACTATTCCCAATAATAATGATCCAGCTAGTTATCCCAGATATGCCTGATTTATTTTTTATCAACATTACTGCTTCAATGTTAACAACAATTCACCTTCCTTAAGTCAAGAAAAACACATTTCGTTTATTTTTCAGTATTTACAATCTGTCTTTTAGGGTGTCCTTAAAAAAGGACAATCGGCATATAGCTAGTAGTGTTATATAAGAAACCTAAATACTAGTTCTAAAGA
Organism: Leptinotarsa decemlineata; assembly: GCF_025532065.1. NCBI lineage: Eukaryota > Metazoa > Arthropoda > Insecta > Coleoptera > Chrysomelidae > Leptinotarsa > Leptinotarsa decemlineata. Next base: position 355,618 of record NW_027412572.1, on the reverse strand, counting down.
TTTAAAAAAATATTTTTGATTAAAATAACGGAATTACATTCAAGTTTTCACGCAAATTAACTAAAACTAAGACCTAATTTTTTTTTTGAAAATTAAAATTAACTAAAGTAACTGATTAGCAAACTAATTTTGAGATCTATGATAGCTCACGAAACACTCCATATGCAAAGCCACGTCACATTTTTCACATTTTTTCTGAACTTTTTTGTGACATACACGACATCGAGGCTGTTTGGGTTGGGATACAAGAAAGTGATCTTGGTTATCTAATCTTGATTCAACGTTCTCCAACGCGAAAGTTCTTCCCCTTTTTTTCGCACATCGATTGGTTTCCAAGAGCGTCAAAGTAATTTGTCGTCTAGTCGATAGATTGTCAAGTGAACCTCCTTGTAGTCTATGGAGTTGCCATGCGTTCTGTTCGCAAATATCTAGATCATACGCAGTTAGACAAAAATACAATTCTTTACCTCTTACTGACGTTCTGTAGAGGCTTACATTCTGGTCGCAACGATCTACTCCTCCCATGAACTTATTATAAATATATAACGGGTGTGGCTGATCTACAGTGATCCTTTTCTTATCTTTTTGGGAACACCGTGGTACTTGGTGTAATGGCTGCACCGATAAAGTATTGGAAGCAACATTTACTGCATTGCTATCATGCCATTTGACAATAACTACTTTGTTCTGAGTAGATCTAAAATCATATTCTCCTCTCTTCTTTTTCTTCATTTTATTTTTTGATAATATTGGACACTTTGACATCCTGTTTTCTAGGATAGTTCCTGTAGCTCTTACATTGTCCTTTTGCAGTTGATCCAAGAGTGGGACCGTTGTAAAAAAATTATCAAAAAATATATGGTAGGGAAAACTTCCAAGTGTCTTGAGTATGTCGGCATATTCTAGAATAACGGATGGACCTAAACCAAACGATTTGTATCGTTCTTTCAGCTTTGTTTTGGCTCCTTGATAAGGCTCAATTCACACACAGTAGCCGCTACTTGTGGCACCCATCCAAATCTTGTAACTATAGCGAATTGGTTTATTCTTGATGAATTGCTTACATCCATATTTCCCAAAATAGGGAACCATGGATTCATCCACACTGTGAGTCTCAGAATAAGGCGCGAATCTTTGGAAATTTTGATTCAGTTTATCAAAAAATGGCTTAACTTTGGCATACCTGTCATTTATATCCAAATTGTCATTATCGCAGCAATGAAGATTTGACATGATAAACTCAAACCTATCTCTAGCTAATGCATTTGCTACTACTTCGTTCCTTGTATCGCCACTTTTTTCCCAAAACATACGCCTCCTTGGAAGATGCACATATCCACTTAGCAACAATACTCCAAAAAAATGCTTTCATTTCAGAGTGTGTTATATTTCCGGGTTTATTTTTCTTTGCAGCATACATTTTGTTATAGGTTACAAACATATTTATGATATCTTCATCAAACATTTGAAAAAATTGTTCCGTTGGAAAAACATTTGCATTTGCCTTTTGCATTGGTTGCCACTCTATTCCCATACATATTTTTTACTGGAAGATGTTTGTAAAAGGCTAAGCGGGATGTTGTCTTCCTCATCTCTGCATCTTCTTCATTTTCTTCATTTTGAACCAATTCAGCTTCCGCTCTTAGTTGGGTACCAGGTAAGTTACTTACAGTCATACTTTTTTATTTCGTGTAATTCAATGTTTATATGAAAGTAACTGTTTCAGGAGGACTTTCTTTCAGTTTGTGTCTGAAAGTTACTTCTTTGCATGATCTACACATCCATGTATAGAGTTACTTAATTAAGAATTGATTACTTCCTTCCTCTCCTTGGAAGATTCCCTCATCCTTGTTTTTTGTATCAAGATGGAGTAGTAGAAAGCCAAAAACTTTCTTTCCCAAAAATAAATCACTCCTAAAAATATAACCCCTTCAATTGAAAAAAGTATTGACCTACTATAAAAAAACTGCTGATGATTATTATTAATTATTAATTGTAATTTATTTTTTGGTATTCTATATTATTATTCAATTGTTTATTTTTTCAATCACACTATTTATGTGTTCATTGTAGAATGGCAAGTCCGTAACTAAATAAATAAATAAATATACCCCCCGCCGTGAGGGTTAATTATTCACCAATCAATGAATATTTCAATTTTTCAATATAATTTGTTATCACCATCGTAATATATTTTTGAGCAGGGCTGTAGTACAGACGCAGCTTGATAAGGTAATAATCAACATTCTGAATTAAATTATTTCCTTCTATTGAATCTCTTTTCTAGTGTGTTTATTTGGAACGTTGGTGAAATTTCTTTCATAATATTTTAATTTTTGAATAGTTAATACTTTAACTCTAGTAACATTATTAGTCATAAGATACGTAGAACGTTATAGGATTGAAATTATTTCAAAAAGAAGAATCCATTCTGCTTGTTTTTGCAACATTGACTTTTAGCTCGCGTAGGAACAATTCGTTTTTCCAAGAAGTTTAGTTTGTGTGTGTTTTAAAAGTGTTTTAGAGATATATTTGAATATTAATATCGTGCATTCTTGTGCTGATTTTAATTGTGCGGAAAGTCACAAGAAAACAGAAAGCGCATTGGTTTATAGGTGAGTTATTTCATATAATGAGTTTAGGTTCCAAAAGGATAAAATGATGAGAAAAAAATGGGTGAAAGTGTCGAAAAGAAAGAACTACAATCCTTCTACTCCTCCAAGACTTTATAGAAATCATTTATAAATTGACTATAAATAAAAGGGGAACGAAAATATTGAATATGATAACACAGTTTTTTTACAATAAATTGCAGTTGTACACATTGGAGATTGTAAAATGAATTGAATATTTGAAATGATTCTTCAATCCAGTTTGCTATATTTTTTTGTTTTCATAACTGTATATTATTAAATAATGCATAAAATCATAGTTCAGGTAAGTATTTTGTGATCTTTCAACATTTTGTACTGATTTTAGATATAGAACTTATGTACATTTTATTCCATGTGGAGAATTTTTCATTAATTGAAACGTTAACGGGTTCATATATACTTCCATAATTGAATTGATAATTATAGGCGCAGTAAATTTTATAATTTGGCAATGTTGATTATTTATTTTGTTCCTATTGGTCAATGGAACAAAAAGCGGAAATAGGGCCGTGACGTCGCCAGCTTACCACATTCGATTTTTAATAATTAATTACGGGAAAACTACGGATCTTAGAGAGTTGAAACAAAGTGCACTGTTTTTCAATTTGAAATTTTTGTCAAGTGAACTATAAACCAAAAATCATGAAACAAGCCCATTCCAAAGAACCGACCGTAAATGGCGAAGCAAAAAATTCATTTCATCAAGACAACGTATTGTGGCACAAGTCCAACAAACCAATGGCAAAACTTAATGAATTGAACCTCTAATTGCCCCCACATCCACAATATTCGCCAAATTTGGCTTCCATCGACTAGTGGCTGTTCGTAGACCTCAAAAAATGCTCATCGGTAAAAAAAAAATGGTGAAATGAAGAGGTTGTTTCTGAAACTGAATTTGTCTGAAACCTATTTTCAGGCAAATTCTTCTACAAAAGTGGTATTGAAATGTTACAGCGGCGCTGCAATGATTGTGTGGCTCTTGATGGAGATTACGTTGATGAATAAAGTCAATTCTGAAAAAAAAACGCCTTTTCTTTCTTAGGCCCGGGACTTTTGTATCCAAGCAAAGCACAAGACAGATACTATAAGATTGGGTTTAAGTGGAAGAATATTTTTTGTGGAAATAATAAAGACGGTTATTATAATTATTATTTATTCAAACTGTTATGTAGATTCTTTTCTTTGATAAGTTTGTAGGAAAAAATCAGAATCATGCCATTTTGGCAATCAATAATCAATTAAATCCAGATGTGTCACAGCTTGCAACACTGCTTTACCATTTCAAGACAGCGATCAGACGATTTACCTTGATTTCAGCGGAAATGCTAGAAAGTTGATGTGAGAAAGAGAGAATAACAGTAAACAAGTGTTTACCAAGTGTTTCAAATCAACTTCCATCGAAATGATGCGTTGGAGACGAAATAATTGTCATCTTTCACCACCTCCACTGTCTTCGGTAGCCATTATAGTTCATAATCTTTTTTGCTCGCTGAAAAGTAAAGCATACACATCTTCGCATTTTAAATATGGTGCATGTTTATGCCATCTCCAAAAATAGCTATCATATAAACTGAAATCCGATACCAATAACACACCGTGTTTATCTCTGTTTATATCATTAAGATCTCGCAAAGTTAACGAAACTTCCGAAAGTACCGTGGAGGTATTCAAAAACGTGAATGTTTTGAATGGAAGAGACAGACATGTTGCAGATACTGACAGTCAGCTCTTTGATTATGCATCAGATTTTACAGCTGAGTGGACGAAATGATATCATTGTACTGAAATTCCCGGAGTTTGATTGTGAAGAGCCATCAAAACACGTTCTGTTTTAAAACGATTACATATTCATTCCTGCAATTGTTGACGGTTCGAGAAGAAACAAGGACTGAGTGAAACTGTTTAGTTTGGGTCACAAGATCCTTTTTTTTTTGGACTTCTGTCCAAGGGAACCGAAAATTATGATGCAGGGCTCATTCCTTTCGGAATGAGCTCCAGCAACTTTTTGAAAAATTTCAAGAAGGGCTCGTAAAAATTGTAAAATTTAGTGGTTTTTCACATATATCTCGGAAAATAGTAAAGATATCTGAAATTTTAAATAAAAATAGTTTAGTAAACTAAAAATCACGCTTTTAAAGAACATCGAACTGAAAAGTTTTTTTTTTTAAAGCTTGAAACAATAACGAGAAGTACTAGTATTATTGTGAAAGAAGCGAAGGGCGCCTGATATACAAAAATATAGCATTTCCTTCGTTATTGTCTCAAGCTTATTTAAAAAATTATTTTTAACTTTTTGGTTCGATGTTCTTTAAAAGCGTGTTCTTTAGTTTTTTTAAACTGTATTTATTTTTCCCTTTTCAGTCCGATTTATTTATTTTTTTAATTTTTTTTAAGTTCTAGTCACTAGTATTATAAATCTTTAACAGACGCCGCACGAATGTGAAATTCCTCTCAAACAACATAATAAATTTTGAGGTCTCAAATTCTATACTAATACTGAGATGTAGTAAGTCTCCAACAGAGGGCGGACAGTTGTAAAATTTGTTTCGAGAAGTAAAGAGAAAATTTGCAGTAATAATTTCAAAAAACAATTCAGTATTGATGAATAGTTTGATTTTTTCAATCAATCTTTCGATTTGATATGTACGTCAAGCACCTTAATTCTAATTTTTCGATTTTTTGAAAAATTTGAATAACTGAGTTTTTTAGATGTACAATTAGCGATAAAGCGACAAATTGAAAGATAATATACAATTATTATTGATCATTTGAAATAAAACTTTTTAATGGAAACACCTCCCTGAAATTTGAAGTTGTAAACCGATTTTAATAATTTTTTTTTTGAAATGCCAAGTACTAAAAGGTCTACCTTGGGACAAAATTTGAAGTGTTTATTAAAGTTTCAGATCATACTACGATATTTTTTCTTAGTCGAAAATCGAGATTTTTTATTAGCGATTTTTTATTGAAAAAATCACTACGCCACTGGATTCAGAGGGCCTCTAAACAGGTGTGACCAAAATTTCATGAAAAAATATTTATCATGACCAAGATTATGACAACTCAAAAATTCGAAAACTCACATAGCTAACAGTCACAAAAAACACCCTATATCAACAGATATAGCCATGAGAATATTTTTTTTATTATTTCAACAATAAAGTGCCGCCAGATGAAAAAAAACAAATAGCGTGAATATTTTTAATGAAAATAACGGAATTACAATGAAGTTTTCACGTAAATCAACTAAAACTAAGAGCTAATATTTCAATTTAAATCTTAGTTGCCATGCAAATGATATTACAGTTTAACACTTGTGAAAGATTCAAGTGTACTATTGTCAACAATATTCACCTTACAGTTCTTCGACTTATTTTGTGTCATGGCTGCAAGATTGAGCGTAAGAGAGAAAATTAAAAGTGTACGCCTTTCGGGAGATGTCGTTAGAAGTGCTAGAGAAGTTTGTAGAGTATTTAATGACAGATATCCAGATCGTCCTCGTATTAGCTGCGGTAGGTAAATAAAATAAATTAAATATTCAATGAAACTGGTGCAGTATCAAAAATGATGTTAAAAAGTAATCCTGTACAAAGACGAAACAGGAATGATCAAATCATTTTAGATTATTTCGGAAATAATCCTAATGCCAGTATAAGGAATGCCACTTTAGGTTTGAATATTCCACGAGAAACTATTCGGAGATGTCTCAAGGCGAAGAATATTAAACCTTTCAAGCCAAAATTTTTACACACACTTCAAGAAGGCGACGAAGCAAGACGCCTGGAATATTGTTTATGGGCCCAAGGGGAATATTTAAACAATAGAAATTTCCTAAAAAATATTTTTTATACCGACGAAATCACTTTCACTACAAATGGAGTAGTGTCATCACAGAATTGTCGTTATTGGCCAGCATATAATCCTAACTGGGTAATAAACTGTAAAAGCCAGTATTCCCAAAAAATCAACGTCTGGTGTGGGATATTGAACGAATGAATTATTGGTCCTTTCTTTTTTGAGGAAAACATTAATGCGCAGAGGTTTCTAGAATTTTTAAACACAGAGTTTCGGGATTCTATTCACGAGCTACCAATCAATGAACGATCAAATTTAATTGTCCAGGTAGATGGGTGTTCAGTTCAGTATGTCAGAGCTGTGAGGCAATGGCTTAACAAACATTTTACAAACCGATGGATAGGCCGTGGTAGTCCGTTTATAGAGTGGCCACCCAGATCTCCAGACCTCACAGTTTTGGACTTTTTTCTCTGAGGACTTCTCACACGAAAGGTTTACAAAAACCGCTCAAGAGATAGAAATGAACTTTGTGCAAGAATTCGACAGGTATGTGCAGATATTAGCCCTCAAGAACTAAGGAACGAATCAGAAACATTCGTAAGCGCTACGACACATGTATCGAAATACGTGGTGGATTAGTAGAGGCTACTAGAATATGAGTTAGAATTAATTGTTTCACCGAATCAAAACATTTCAATAATTAGTTATTAGTCACGTTTATTAAAATTTTTTGCTTTCTTTGTTAGTTGAATTGTGTGAATGTAATTCCGTTATTTTCATTAAAAATATTTACGCTATTTGTTTTTTTTTCATCTGGCGGCACTTTATTGTTGAAATCATAAAAAAATGACATATTGTGACTGTTAGCTGTGTGAGTTTTCGAATTTTTGAGTTGTTATAACTTTGTTAATAATGAATATTTTTTCATGAAATTTTGGTCACACCTATATAGAGGCACTCTGAATCCAGTGGCGTAGTGATTTTTTCAATAAAAATATCGCTAATAAAAAATCCCGATTTTCGACTAAGAAAAAATATCGTAGTATGCCCTGAAACTTTAATAAACATTTTAAATTTTGTCCCAAGGTAGACCTTTTAGTACTTTACATTTCAAAAACAAAATTATTAAAATCGGTTTACAACTTCAAGTTTTAGGGGGGTGTTTCCATTAAAAATGGGTCACACTGTATAAAGAAAAGTAATATAAAGTGAATTAATCATTAACTGTAAGTACTATTCATATAATCCTGTGTTGAGTAAAAACAGTTTTTTAAAAAAAATGTTTCAACTCTCCTATTGAATGATGGAGTACTGAGCTGACTGAGGTCAACTGCTAAATGGTTGTACACCTTGAGGCCAGTGAATTTCGTATACCTAGACATTTCTAGTTTATTCAGCGGTTGTCTAAGTTTATCTGCATTTTTAGTGGAATAATAATGATAGTCTGATTGGGTGGAGCATATACTTTTCTTTTTATGGATCTCTAACAAAGTGTTTGAAATAAATATAAAAGACAAAGGCAGAATCTTTTAAAAGATGAAGATACGTTGACATGGTTCGTTGAATGAAGCTCCAGCTATTATTCTAAGTGGTTTTTTTGCATACGGAAAATCTTTTGAGCATGAGAGAATTGTCCCCATAATTTTTTGCATAGAAAATCAATATGATTTTCCCATTTAAGTGAGTCATCAATGATTATACCTAATAAGTTCACGTGCTTCTGTGTGGTTACCTAATTATTTGAAGATATAACTAATTGTTGAGTTTTTCCCCTATTTAATTTCAAATTATTGAAAGTAAACCAGTTTACAGCCTTTTCTTCAATTTCATTGGTCTTGTCGAGTAGTTTACTCATGTCGGAGTTAGAGTGAATCATTGTTGTATCATCTACAAAACAGATGACTGTGCTAGGTAGTAGGCTTTAAAAAATATCATTCACATATATTACAAAAAGTATAGGTCCAAGAATTGACCCCTGAGGTATGCCATGGGAAACTACTTTCTCTACAGATAATTCGCCGTTTGTGCAGACGGCTTGTTTCGTTCTGGTTAAGTATGAATTAAATAAGTTTAAGGCTGTACCTCTCATTCCAAAAATTTCAAGTTTACTGATAAAGATATTGAGGTTGACACAGTCGCCGGCTTTACTCAAATCCCACAATAAAAATTTATAATAATAATTTTTTATTATTTCCTTGTTAAAAAGTACATTGTTATATGTACAGTGACAAGGAAAACGTCTGAGGGTAGGACACGTTACAGAGTATAATGTTTGTAGTAATCAATAATCTAAATATATGATACATATAGGTATATACATATAATTATTTGTTTGGCTTAGATTATGTAAAAAAAATAACTATAAATAAATGAAAGTCAATTTTATCACATAGTTGTGATATTTTGTCATTAAAATATAAAAAAACAGTTTAAAATTCGTCAAGTGTGTAGCAATTTTTTTCAATAAGTGCCTTTTTCAGTCTTGATTTGAAAATGTTAAGATTTGGTGATATTTCAATTGATTCTTCTAATTTATTAAACATTCTTGGTCCAAGATAAAGAAAACTTTTCTGATAAAGAGTTGTTCTATGAATATTGGGCATCAGTTTGCCTCTAGAACGAGTTGGATAATTATGTTGCTGGAAAGGTGTATTATGCTTGTTTCTATAAACGTATATACACAATTCATAAATACAGAGACCAGCAACAGTTAGTATCTTGAAAATTTTAAAAGCATTTCTACATGATTCTCTCCAACCAATACCGGCAATGATTCTTACTGCATATTTTTGCAAAATAAATATTCTTTCAGCAGCAGATCCGGTACCCCAATTCAAAATTCCATATCTCAATTGGCAGTTTATGGTCGCATAGTATAAGCTCAGTAAAATCTCTTTACTACAAAAATTAGCCATGAATCTCTGAGCATAGCAGTTTTTTCTCAATTTAATACAGAGGGTCTCAATATGAGGAGTCCATGTGAGTTTGTAGTCCAAGCCTAACATTTTTGTAGAAGTACAAGATTCAATTGGCAATGTTAGCGAGGTGAGTTCACCACTCTCCACATGTTCAATAACTTTTTGTATTACCCTTCCTACTGCGTCTATTGTAGATCTATTCTTGATGAAGCCAAATTGATGGCCATGAAGAAGATTGTATTTGTTTAAATAATTACAATTTCTAGGATCCTAAAATGGGTGTACTCGAGATAGGTCTAAAGTTGTCTGATATATTGGGATCACCTTTTTTAAAGATAGGCACTACTTTACTTATTTTAAAGGCATCGGGAAAGATACCTTACGTGAAGGACTGATTCATTAATTGTGTCAAAGGTTCAACAAGAAAGTCAATGGTTTCTTTGATGATTTGACTATTCAAGTGAAATATGTCAAAGCTAGAGGTGTTCTTGAGTTTTTGAATCGCAAGTGTTACTTCTTCATGATCAACTGGTAGTAGAAAAAATTAATTACCTGTTTTTGGGAGGCTAGAAATATAATCGATAGAGGAGATGTTTCAGGTAGGTAGAGATTTAATGATATTCTCCGCAATATTCGAGAAAAATATGTTAAATTCATTGGCACTGTTGTTGTTGGGAATTGTTTTGTGCTCACTAGTAGAGTTTCTTTCGTAGTTCAATAAGTTTCAAGTATCTTTATGTTTGTTGGTTGAATTTTGTATGAATTTATCATACGATTCTTTTTTTGCCTTGTAAACTGCAATTTCATGAATTTTTTTAAATGTTCCGTATCGCTGGGATGTTTTGAAGAGGTACTTACAGTGCGCAGTGCTAGTAAAGTATCTCTCATTGAACGTAATTCATCATTAAAAAAATTTGCAGGTCTCTTTCGCCGAATTTTGACTTTTGTTTTTTTCATTGGGAAATGTTTACGAATAAGGGAACTATATCGAGTGGCCCAACGAAAAGTATGCACCTTGCTTTTCTCCTTTTTTTGTAACTTAACGCAAAAATGCTCGGACAGGTCAATTTTGCTTTTGAGGGGGACACATTTTAGATGTATTTTTCTACCTGTGCGTTCAACCCCCTAGCGAGGGTGAGTAACAACCCTAAAATTTTAAATGGAAAGTGGGGTCGAGTGATATATCATTTGAAAGGGCACGAAATTCTCTTTCCAATGATACCTAATTTGTTGTATTTACTTGAATGGTTATAAAAAAAGCAAGAACATTTACTCGATATTTTTGGTGTTAATGAAAATGCGGAAAAAACGGCATTTTTATCACAACTACATTCCTCAATTTCTCTCGTGCATTTTTTGGTTCAAATAACAACAGCAGATAAGTGTACAAACAGAATTTAGAGAAACGTTCATTGATTCAGTTCGGTTGCTTTCGAAATTATTTCAACTTTACTGTAAAAATAGTTTATTCCATTCCTGAACGAGTTGAAATTGTTAAACTTCATTATCAACATAATAGTTGTGCTAGACTTACTGCTCGCCTCTTTAATAACAGTCATCCCGGGAAAAATGTGAATGATTCGTACGTTGCCAAGTTAGTCCAAAAGTTTGTCGATACCGGATCTGTCTGTAATGTGAAACACCAGCCACGGAAACCGATCAGAAATGAAGCAGTGGAAGTCCCTGTTTTGGGACATGCTGAATTGGATCATACTCAAAGTACCCGTCAGCTTGCTGTCTCCCGCTCGTCCATAATACGGATATTGAAAGCCTATAAATTTCATCCGTACAAAATTAAATCAGTACAGGAACTCAAGGAAGATGATCCTGATAGAAGGCTGCACTTTTGTGAACAACTGAGCCAGCTACTAATTGATGATCCGCACCTATCATTCAACACGTGCTTTTCCGATGAGAGTACATTTTTTTTTAATGGAGCTGTGAATAGGCATAATTGCCGTTACTGGGATGACAGTAACCCACACTTATTCCGAAAGGTCCATACCCAGTACCCTCAAAAAATCAATGTCTGGTGTGGCATATTAGGTAGTCATATCGTAGGGCCACTTTTTATTCCTGGGAATTTAACTGGTGAGGTCTACCCGAACATGCTTGAAGATACAATTGATCCTCTCATAACAGAAATAATTGAAAATGACCAAAATCATAATGATGATCGGCTTCATTTCCAGCAAGATGGAGCACCTCCTCACTATGTTGCTTCGGTAAGAGAGTTTTTAGATGACCGGTTTTCTGGATGGTGAATTGGAAGGAGAGGCCCCATCGAATGGCCTGCCAGGTCACCTGATTTATCGCCTTTAGAATTTTTCCTTTGGGGACACTTGAAAAATAAATGTTTTGCTACGCAGCCCGAGTCCATAAAAGATCTCCGCCAACGAATTACAGCAGAGTGCAGAAGTTTAACACCTGATATGCTACAGAATGTTAGGAATAGATTTGAACAAAATCTGTATTATTGTATGGAAGCAAATGGGTCACATTTTCAGCACTTGCTGAAGTAGGATTCTACCAAGTCAATTACACATTTCAAAGTACTGGGTTGTAGTTGTTTTTCTTCATAATACCTACATGTTTGAGTGAAATACAACAAATTAGGTATTATTGAAAAGATAATTCCGTGCCCTTTCAAATGATATATCACTCGACCCCACTTTCCTTTTAAAATTTTAGGGTTGTTACTCACCCTCGCTAGGGGTTTGAAGGCAGAGGTAGAAAAATACATCTAAAATATGTCCCCCTCAAAAGCAAAATTGACCTGTCCGAGCATTTTTGCGTTAAGTTACAAAAAAAGGAGAAAAGCAAGGTGCATACTTTTCGTTGGACCACTCTGTATGTGTTGTTCAGAAATTCTGCTAGTGGGTTCAACTAGGAACCATTATTGTGGAAAATTTGCCAATTAACACATTCTCTAGGGACCGTTTCATATTTTCCAAGCCTTTGTGATTGATTTTTCTGTGCCATTTATATTTATCAGCTTCGGGAGTATATTTGGTGATAGAAATGAATTGTCCACCTTGATCAGAAATGCCAGGATCTGATATTCCCGTAATACACTCACTATCGTTTAGGTTGGTTATAATGTTATCTATACAGATAGAGCTTTTGGAGTTCGTTCTTGTAGGAATGGTGTTTATCCAAGATGTACAGGCAGGACTTTTTTCATGTATGTCAATGTTGAAGTCACCGATTAGTATAATATTAGCGTAATTAAGTAATAACAAAGTTAAAAGTTCTTCAACTTTATTGGAGAATGAGTCATATTCTTTCGACAGTGAGAGCAGTGTTCATGTTTGTTAATTCAATTCCACCAAATTCTGCGTGTTGTTCGATACAGAAATCATTCAAAAGAAGAGGTTTACATGTGACGTTATTACGAATATAAATAGAGACTCCTCCATGTTGAAGGGTTTGTCTACAAAAGTAACTTATGAGGTTACAATCATTGATATTTACAGATATTAGATATTCTACGTTGAGCCAATACTTCGATAGACATATAATGTCATAATCTTTGTTTTCGAGATATAGCTGAAACTGTTCTACTTTATTGCTAATACACTGAATAATGAGATGGAAAATCTTCAGCTCATTATTCTGAAGATGTTCTTTATTAGAGTCTATACAAAAAAATTTTGAGGTTGAGAAGAAGTAGCTACCCCCTTTTTATTGGTCTGCAAATTGAACTTCGCCATTTATCTTCATATAACAATCGAACTGTACCTGATTAACTTGCTTGAAAACTGTATTTGAATATTAGTCCAGTCATTATAGTAAGTTCACCTCGGAATTCGGGATACCCAGCTGTAAGTCTGTAAATACTTGTATATTGACACCCTAAAAGTTGTCTCAGAACCTACATATGGTATGGTGTATGCAACTATTAAATTTCAAGGTCAAAGGTCACAAAAATTGGTTTTTTGTGCTTTTTTTGGAAATATCTCATTTCCTATGGGTTTTTTGCTATTTGTATTTATTATCAATATTGTAGAATATAAAATTCTCTACAAATTTTGTTGAGAAAGTTTTTTCATACGGTGAACCGTTTTCGGGATTGAGGGCGGAGAGCGCGCGGTCACAGCATCACTTCAGGTCAACCGGTGCCTCCGGTCGAAAACGCGCCATATATAGATGATGAACTATCAATAAATCAATGATTATGAATATTTATCAATTTTCATAAACCATTATATTATATTTTATAATTTTTTTCCTAACCTATCCACTTTTTATTCAGTATTAATTTATTTAACAACACTTACCTGTCCATGTAATTACAGAATTAATAATGAAAATATAGCAATTATATTTGAATTTCAAACTAATTAATAACTTCTTACATGATGAAAAAAACAATGAATCTTTTTATTAAAAAATATCATTCAATACATTTATTTTCATTAAAAGTAAAAAAATGGACTAAAGTTTTGTAGACTTGACGTAATGCATATAACGAAGATGATCGAGATTTTTCACAGATTTCGGATCATTATAGACTGCCAATAAGGTTTGAGTTCCACTCTCTAATAATCTCTGGGCCGAACAGTTTTCTTCCTCAAATGCTGCAGCTAGTTCATCCAAATTTGTCAGTTTTTCAAAAACTTTTAAAAATTATTTTTTTCCCTTTTTAAAAAGCGCAGAAATTGTGTCACAGCCACTAAATGCGTGCAGAAATAAAATATGTGTTTTGGGATGAGGATAATTATCAAAACTTTAAGTCGAGTATATCTTCGTTTTTACATTTCCTTTCCCAACTTTTTTAAAGAAAATTTTTTGTTCGTAAGACAGTGTATGATCAATTGAAATGACAAGTAAATCAATTGCAGTTTCAACTATAACATCCACATCATCTCTGGCTTGTTTAGTAGTAATATTTGCAGCTTGTAATTTTTCAGTTAATATATTAATGAGCATATCTTTGTTATTTCGATTTGATAAGAATTTTTCTTGAGTAACTGGTACAACTATTGTTTCATCGAAACAGACTTCATACGTTTTTGAAAGTGCAGCAGTTCTTCTCTGCTGCTCCATAGCTTTTAATAGAAAAAGTATCTTCTCTGCTCCTTACAACATGATGAAGAAGAAATCCGCCTTTAATAATGAACGTCATATTATTTTCATTGAGAACAAAATCAATTGGGCTCATGTTGTCATACAATGACGATTTTGTTGTTTTTCTCATGCCATCATTATCAAATAGAGCTGTTGGATACGGACTCAATTCATATTGAAGATATTCTTCAAAATTACTTTCAAATTGTTTGCTGACAGTAATTCTCTGCAAGAGTAACAATGGATCCACGCGTTTTCGACCGAAGGCACCGGTTAACCTAAAGTGATCCTGTGACCTGCGCTCTCCGTCCTCTATCTCGAAAACGGTTCACCGTATGAAAAATTTTTTTGAACAGAATTTGTAGAAAATTTTGTATTCTACAATATTGATACTGAAAACAAATAGCAAAAACCACATAGGAAATGAGATATTTACAAAAAAAGCGCAAAAAACCGATTTTTGTGACCATTGACCTTGAAATTTAATAGTTGCGTACACCCTACCATCTGTAGGTTTTGAGACAACTTTAAGGGTGTCAATATACAAGTATTTACAGACTTACAGCTGGGTATCTCGAATTCCAAGATTCTTACCTAATTTAAGCTCAAATGACTGGTGTATATAATAAAGACGATACTATTATTAATATCAATTACTATTACTTCATTTGTGAAGTTTTGAATAGAAAATATTAATATTTCAGAGACCTCTCAAATAAATGATGACCTGTAAAAGCTAAAAGCTGATTTTGTTTCACAAAAAGAAGATTCAAAAAGTGTGTTTAGAAATATCTGCTTAGAAGGGTCAGACACTTTCTCACAAAACCTGTACTCTCGACAATGCTCAGTTAAGTACCCTTGTGACTATCCTTTATTGACCCTGATGAAAATTTCCCACGTTGAATATCGTAACAAATACAAAATCGATGGATCATGCTAAAACGTTGCACAACACAAACTCAATGAAAATAATTAACACTATTCGATGGTTATAATCCGGCTCGCGGTCCTCTTTTTAAAAAATACGACGCACAATTTGAACGCGGAACCGGCGAACTCGATGTGCACTTGTTCTGAACTACAATGTGAGAGAATGCTGCATTCATGCCCAGCTTACTAGATTCAATGTTTACATTGCTGGGCACAGTAGTAGCCAGAAATAAATTGAATTGTAGCCTTATTCATTCATATTCGCTGACAAGATTGCGCAGCTTTGTTGTATTTTTATTTAAATTGTGGTGAGTGATAGCTATCGGTATGAATAACTGATGGAATTATGGGATAGTTGATAAGTGTATCAAATTATTGTATTGGTGTGGGGTTTCTATTCGATGGGTCTTGATATCGAGAGAGCTGTTTTCACTTTCATGGAAAATGCACGGATTTAGTTTTTATAGACATTCAAGATCGATTGAGTTAGCTTCTCGCTGAATTAAAGTTCTAGCTGACTGAATAACAGTTTTTGTGTGTCGGAGATGACAAACACAAAGTTTACTAGAAAGTCATGAAAAATAAACGGATTGAGTTATTATAGACTTTCAATCAAGATCAACTGAATTCGCTTCTGTTTGAATAAATCTGAACTTCAACAGTTTTTTTGTGTCGTGGATTATAAAGAGAATTGAAACCTTAAAATAACTAGGCATAAAGTTCAATAAAAAGACATGAAAAATAAACGAATTTGGTTTTTACAGACCCTGAAACTATATCAATTTAAACTGACCTCAGTCTCCTTCGTTTTGACTGAAAACATTTTTTGTGGGTCGTGGATGACAAACAAAATTCATACATTGAAACAACACGACACAAAGTTTGATAAAAAATCATGGAAAATGAACGGATAGAGTTTTTATAGACTTTCAACCAAGATCGATTAAATTAGCTTCTGTCTGAATAAAACTGAACTTATTTTTTTTTCAGACTAAAAAACAGTTTTTTTGTCGTGGATGAAGAACGAAATTCAAACATTGAAGCAACTAGCCACGGAGTTCACTAAAAATACATGAAAAATGAACGCATTTGGTTTTTAAAGACCCTGGACCTAGATCAAATGAATTAGCTTCTGTTTTAATGAAACTGAACTCAATCTCTTGCGTTTTGACTGAAAAACAGTTTTTGTATGTCGTGGATGACAAACAGAATTCAAACATCAGAATAAATAGCCACATAGTTCAATAAAAAGACATGAAAATAAACGTATTTAGTTTTTATAGACCTTGAATCCAGATCAATTAAATTAGCTTCTGGCTGAATGAAACTGAACTTAATTCCTTTCGTTTTGACTGAAAAACAGTTTTAGTGTGTCGTGGAAGACGAAAAGAAACCTAACATTGAAATAACTAATCACAGAAGTTACTAAAAATACATGAAAAATAAACGTATCTGGTTTTAATAGACCCTGTACCTAGATCAATTAAATTTGCTCAATTTCTTTTGTTTTGACTGAAAAACAGGTTTGTGTGTCGTAGACGACAAATAGAATTGAAATATTAGAATAACTAGCCATAAAATTCCTCAAAAAGACATGAAAAATAAACGTATTTGATTTTTATAGACCCTATACCTAGATCAATCAAATTAGCTTCTGGCTGAATGAAACTCAACTCAATCTCTTGCGTTTTGACTAGAAAACAGTTTTAGTGTGTCTTCGATGACAAAAAGAAACCTAACATTAGAATAACTAGCCACAGAGTTTGATAAAAAGACGTGACGAATAAACGCATTTGGTTTTTATACACCCTAAACCAAGATCAATTAAATTAGCTTCTGGTTGAATGAAACTGAAATAAATGTCTGTCGTTTTGACTAAAAAACAGTTTTTGTGTGTCGTGGTTGACAAAAAAAAACTATCATTACAATAACTAGCCACAGAGTTCAATAAAAAGACATGAAAAATGAACGTATTTGGTTTTTATAGACTCTAAACCTAGATGAAATGAATTATCTTCTGGCTGAATAAAACTCAACTCGATCTCTTTTGTTATGACCGATAAACAGTTTTTCTGTGTCGTGGACGACAAAAAGAAACCTAACATTACAATAACTAGCCACAGAGTTGAAAAAAAAGACATGAAAAATAAACGTATTTGGTTTTCATAGACCCTAAACCTAGATAAATTGAATTAGCTTCTGGCTGAATGAAACTCAACTCAATCCCTATCGTTTTGACTGAAAAACAGTTTTGTTTATCGTAGACGGCAAATAGAATTGAAACATTAGGATTACTAGCCATAAAATCCATTAAAAAGACATGAAAAATAAACGTATTTGGTTTTTATAGACCTTAAACATAGATCAATTAAATTAGCTTCTGGCTGAATAAAACTCAACTCAATCCCTATCGTTTTGACTGAAAAACAGTTTTGTTTGTCGTAGACGGTAAATAGAATTGAAACATTAGGATTACAGCCATAAAATCCATTAAAAAGACATGAAAAATAAACGTATTTGGTTTTTATAGACCTTAAACATAGATCAATTAAATTAGCTTCTGGCTGAATAAAACTCAACTCAATCCCTATCGTTTTGACTGAAAAACAGCTTTTGTTTGTCGTAGACGGCAAATAGAATTGAAACATTAGAATTACTAGCCATGAAATTCATTAAAAAGACATGAAAAATAAACGTATTTGGTTTTGATAGACCCTAAATTAAGATAAATTAAATTAGCTTCTGGCTGAATGAAACTCAACTCGATCTTTTTTGTTATGATCGATAAACAGTTTTTGTGTCTCATGGATGACAAACAGAATTCAAACATTGATATAACTGGCCACAGAGTTCAATAAAAAGACATGAAAAATAAACGTATTTGGTTTTCATAGACCCTAAACCTAGATAAATTAAATTAGCTTCTGACTGAATGAAACGCCACTCGATCTCTTTTGTTATGAACGATAAACGGTTTTTGTGTGTCGTGGATGACAAAAAGAAACCTAATATTACAATAACTAGTCACAGAGTTCGATAAAAAGACATGAAAAATAAACGTTTTTTGTTTTTATAGACTTTAAACCTAGATCAATTAAATTAGCTTCTGGCTGAATAAAACTCAACTCAATCCCTATCGTTTTGACTGAAAAACAGGTTTTGTTTGTCGTAGACGGCAAATAGAATTGAAACATTAGAATTACTAGCCATAAAATTCATCAAAAAGACATGAAAAATAAACGTATTTGGTTTTTATAGACCCTAAATTTAGATAAATTAAATTAGCTTTTGGCTGAATGAAACTCAACTCGATCTTTTTTGTTATGATCGATAAACAGTTTTTGTATCTCGTGGATGACAAACAGAATTCAAACATTGAAATAATTAGCCACTGAGTTCAATATAAAGACATGAAGATTGGTATGAACTTCTCCGATAGTCCCTGTAACGGGCCTCCGTTTCGTTTAATATATATTAGGTTCTTTGATGGAATAAATGAATAATAATGGGAGACGCAGTTTCGCGTTCAGAATAAATGTTTTTCTGAACGATTTACTGGAGAGCTAATTGACTTCAACAACTGTATATTCCGAAGAGCGATGTGTTTTTAATATCGTTGATGTGGGTGTTGGTGTTACTAATTCATCCTTGGGTAATTGTTGAATTAGGTCATGAAAATGAGCGGGATACATTGATGCAGGACAAAAGTTCCATGAGTTAATTGTACTAAGATTTGCATTGAAATGAATTCAAGTAACAATGTACCATGAGATTTTCACTGAACAGTTTACAAAATCGCAAGACGCGTTTCGCTATACAATAGCTTCATCAGTAGCTTCTACCTAATAAATGCTTCCTATTTGTGTGTTATGTTTGTTATATACCTGAACCCATATGATGCATATGTTTGCATGTACATCATTAACATCAATTCATTTAAGTATAAAGCAGTTTTATAATATAATGTATAATGCGCGTTATTATTTTTTGAATTTTTTTACAACAGTACCTATTATGAAATGAAAAATATCACCCTTCTGATCGTTCACCTTCTAGTTTTACAATTTGGTCATTTTATAGCCCTAACATTATTTTAAAAAAAGTGTCTGTTTGTATTTGTGTGTGTATGTGTTAAATTTTCTTTTTTAAGCGAAAAAAGTGCTTCTGCACTTATTGCCATTTTACTTTATTCAACATAGCTATTATTTGTTTGTATGATTATAATTATTCTTTTTTATGAATAAAGTCATTATTATTATTATCATCATATATCAATTTTAGTTATGCATCCTTTCATATAATTAATTACTGATAATTTCACCAGAGACATCAAATGAACATATCGTGAATTATCACCAATTTCCACTTCAGCAAACAGATTCAACAGAGGAAAAGAATTCACTTATGCGTGGTCATTTGGTAAATTTCACGACTTTCTAAATCTATTGAATTTCAAACCTTTCTCTTTCAAATGTAATACGTCATAGTAATAGTTCAAGTCAGGCCCGTCTGCCAAAAAATAGTTTCCAAATATAGAATTAGTTTTCACATTTGCAAAACCATGTTCTGCAGTTCTCATGGAAAAGGTTCTCCCCGTTTGACCAATATAGAATTTTTAGAAAGAACCACAAATCAACTCACATACTCTTGATTCTCCAGTCACTGAAATTTTGTATATAATTTGAAACTTTGTATGTAATTTACTCAACTCATTATTTGTTCTACAAGCCAGATACAAATATTTCTTTTTCAAAAAACGAGCGATGTTATTGGTGGGGTTCATCAAAGCATGTCAACGTCCTATGAGACTTTCGATTTTCTGAGTGGTAAATGGCTTGTTTTTTTGAAAGGATGGGTCGATAATATCTACCTTTCAACCGTTGTTATATGTATATACAGGGCTTTTCATGATGAGCGTTAATTAGCCGTTTCTGGCAAACTATTCAACGGATCAACCTGAAAATTCCACAGTATGCATAAGTCAATATGACCTACAAGCCTAAAATATTTTAGACGAAGCGGAGTTGTCGCTTCTACTATGAAGTAGCGGCTTCTTTGATTTTTCAAATGGAACACCCCGTATATAATATCATATTATGATTCATTATCACTTTGTCAACAAATTCATATTATATTTCCCTATACCTATCAATTACCGTTTACCAAACATGAACTTTTATAAATGCTGATAATCTTGAACTCTCTTGCACTAAAACGATCAAATTTGAAACAGAGTGGAGTGACACTATGAGGATCTTCACTCCGAGTCATATTTTCATTTGCCGCATAAAGGGACTTCAAAAAATGCAGATACTTTGATCTCCTGAAAAAATGAGTGGAACTGAATTTTTTCAAATGGAACACGCTGTATATTTCAACATTTATGAGCTCTACATCCAATTTCAGATTAACTTTGTTCAAATAATACTATTTCTATTTTGAACCGTTATAGAGAAAAACTGTTTGAAACGGAAATTGACATGGTTTCCTTGTTCATCACTCATTTTTGTGAAACAGATTTCATTTGATGTTTCTCAATCAGTCACAGATGATACAATGAAAAGATAATAATTAAAATACTCCTCAACCATCGAATGAAACTTTTCTTCAAACAATAGTTTTATCAACGCTGAAACACGAACTGAAAATAATAAACCCATAAATTAATGAGTTAATTTAATCGTCAGTGTATTTCAGAATATGTTCAAACAAATCTCCACCTCTACTTAAACAAACATGTGATCTCTTCAAAAGATTGTCATGTGTAGCGCATCTGATCAAGTCTGGAGTCAAACTATTGAAAACAGTTGTAACTCTCGATTTCATATCTTCCATTGTTGTTATTGGAGTAGAGTAAACCATATTTTTAATGAAACCCCACACGAAATAATCTAATGGATTGCCATCTGGTGTTCTAGGAGGCCAACGAAAAGATCCATTTCGGTTAAAGCTTCGCTGACTGAATGAGAATTATGGGGTGGAGCACCATCCATTCGGTACCATACACGTTCTCTTCCTGGTCTATTATTTAAAATCATTTGAATTCCATTCCTCAGTAAATCTTCATATTTTGATGCATTCAAATTATCATCATAAAACTCGATATAAAAAATTGACTCATTCTTTATGGCACAAAATACATTGAATTGCCATCTTTTTTGATAACCCCTTTGGCGGACAACATGGGGATTTTTTGGCGCCCAATATTTACTGTTGTGTCTATTGAAAACTCCATTTTTTGTGAACTTGGCCTCATCTGTCCATATGATATTGTCAAGGAAATGTTTTTCTAAGGTAGGTACATACCAATTTCAAATTGACTGATCTGAGACAGTTAAAAAACTGGATCAAAAAGAAATATTGCTAAGTATGAAAAAAAATTTGAATATCCAAAATAAGTGATGAATTCAAAAAAACAAGCAAGAAAACCACGTCAGTTTCCGTTTGAAACAGTTTATCTCGAAAACGGTTCAAAATAGAAATAGTATCACCTGAACAGAGTTAATCTAAAATTGGATGCAGAGCTCAAAAATGTTGAAATATACAGGGTGTTCCATTTGAAAAAATTGAGTTCCACTCATTTTTTCATGAGATCAAAGTATCTGCATTTTTTGAAGACCCTGTATGAGGCAAATGAAAATATGACTCGGAGTGAAGATCCTCAGAGTATCACTCCACTCCATTTCAAATTTGATCGTTTCAGTGCAAGAGAGTTCAAGATTATCAGCATTTATAAAAGTTCATGTTTGGTAAAAAAAATATCGAAATTAATTTATATCTTCTGAACGGTAATAGATAGGTATAGGGAAATAGTATATGAATTTGTTGACAAAGTGATAATGAATCATAATATGATATTATATACGGGGTGTTCCATTTGAAAAATCAAAGAAGCCTCTACTTTATAGTAGAAGCGACAACGCCGCTTCGTCTGAAATATTTTAGGCGTGTAGGTCATATTGACTTATGCATACTGTGGAATTTTCAGGTTGATCTGTTGAATAATTTGTCCCTGTATATATAAATATATATATTGTTATGAAAAGACTCAAAAAGAACAATATGCAGAGATATTCACAACATCACAGAAAAATTCAGATACAGAAGTACAGCGAGTACAGCCTGTACATGTACTGAAACCCACAGACTTGACAGGAAACAAGTACGAAAGAGTGAGAAATTTAAATTTCAAGATTTTTGTACCACATTTCATTAAATTTAAAAAGAGACAACCGATATAGGTTATAAATAAATGTCAGATGAAATGTGAAGGTATGACATTTGTCAAACCCAAAGTAATCCTATACATGTTTAACTGTCTTCGTCAATTTATATGTTCAATTCATTGTTTTTGACTCATTTTTACTGTAAGTTTGATTTGTAATGTTTTTCAATGGCGAGAAAACTAACAATTCAATAAATTATAGGCCCTGAAGGAGCTCCCATTCGAAGCGAAAGCTTGGCAAAGTGGAGCAGAGTTTTGATTTTTGATTTTCTGACTGAGACTGAGATATGTTTCGCAAGGAACTATCATTGAGGGTTCAACTCTTGTGGGCTGCGTCAATATTGATTATGAAAAAACTAGTTTTACAGTTTCCGATAGCCTTTGATTGATATTCCCACTAAGGTAGTACCTAAAGAATCTTATGGCGTAGGCGGATTATGCATAAACATAAATAACGATAAAGGCAAAGCCTGTAATAACACGGTGCAAGATATTATCAGTTGTAGTTATTAATTGAATAAATAAATCCAGTTGGTTGGATTTTTAGAGCGCGGTTTAATTATAGGCGGAAAGGTAAACATTTGCGTAATGGAATGTTTTCATAGCTTATGTTCTGGAAATATTTTCAGATTTATCGAATGATTAAACGCCACGTCGAATCTTACGAAATTTTTATTCCGGTTTTCCGTATGTCATATATTCAAGACAAAAACATCTTGTACAGACTAGATGGATGAAAACTGATGGCTGTGTCTGAGGGTCGAATTTTATGACAAACCGCATATCGATGTCTATCATCGTTTCTAAGTTACAGCTTGTTTTTCGAAAATATGCATTTTCGAAAGGTGTGCTACATTTTTAGAAAGGTATTTTTGAAATGACAAAATTGTTTTCCATCAATAACTATTGATAGAATTAATTTTTACCACCTTTGAGTTCTACGTGAAAAAGTGCTTCAGAAATGTTCATAGAAACAAGTAAAAAACTTATCGAAAATGCACATTTTAGAAAAACATGCTGTAACTTAGCATGTTTTTCATTTTTTCAACGGGCCCCGTATTCTTGAATTTCATTAGTTCGCACTTCCATCCTCTAATATTATATAAAATAATTTGAAATCCTGAGAGAACCAATACAAATGAAATATTAAAAACAATTACTGAAAATAACAATTATATCAGGTAAAAACCCTGAAATGAAATTATAGTGAAATAAAATATGAGTTTAAATGTGTTTAATTTTTCTATTTTTCACTTAAAACTTAAACTTCTGAAACCTACAAGTGTATACGATAAGGCTCGTCTGAAAGCAGCAATGATCAAGGAATCGGGTGCTTGGCTGAATGCTTTACCTGTTGCATCTCTTGGAACACTATTAGACGATGAATCTTTCAGAATAGCACTAGGACTTAGGATGGGTTCATCTATTTGTGTTTCTCATACTTGTGTTTGCGGTAGTATAGTTGATGAGAAAGGTACACATGGTTTGAGTTGCAGGAGAAGTGCAGGGCGTATATCTCGACCTCACCAAGTGAACGACATATTGAAACGAGCTATGTTGTCAGCGGATGTCCCTACAATTCTGGAACCCTTAGGTACCAGTCGAGATGATGGTAAACGACCAGATGGCATGTCCCTCATACCATGGAAATACGGTAAACCTGTGGTATGGGAATTTACTTGCGTTCACACGGTCGCGGCTTCCCATCTAGCCGAAAGTTCCAAGTCTGCTGGAACTGCAGCATTGTCTGGCGAGAAATTGAAAAGGAAAAAATACCAAAATCTTGGAAACAACTATCTGTTTCATCCAGTAGCGGTTGAAACTTTTGGTGTTTATGGCCCGGAGTCTCTGTTATTCGTTCATGAACTCGGAAGGAGAATAGGCCAAGCAACGAAAGATCACCGTTTTACCTCTTTTTTGATAGAAATAATTAGGATTGTTATTCAACGTAGCAATGCTGCTTCAGTACTTGGAACTATTCCTGCTTCATATAATTTTGATGAGATCATGCATTGCCCTAATTTCAGTACGGAACTGAAACCTCTTCGAAACAAGCCGAGATATGTGGATATTTATCAGTCTCCTATCAAGGTTAATTCACAAGTGATTGATCCACCTTCTTCTTTTTCAGTGCGGTCAGTGGACTCAGGTCATTCTTGGCCCCAAAAAAATGAGTTGCATTCCTCGTAGAACTGGTACCATTTCAGTGGAAGCGCTTCTTAAAGCAAGAGCCGAATCGATCCCTCTACGAAACCCTTTTTCACTTGGAAGGATCGATCGCAGCTTGAGAAATGGTTCTTATGGAGATTCTGTGAAACGTGTTCTTCCTTACGAATCAGTAGAGAGTTGCCCTGAAAATCTAGAGAAGAAAATTGGATTGGATAATTTAGGAAACACTTGCTACATGAATAGCATTTTACAAGTGTTGTTCTTGACGAAGAATTTCAAGAACGAAGTTTTAATGATGAACGAGAACGGAAATGTTTCCTGCTTATTCATCAAACTCAAACAACTGTTCATGCAGCTGCAGTTTCGTAAGAAGGTGTCATCTTTCCCTCCAACCGATTTCCTGGAGTCTTTGAAGTCCACTAGATACTCGTTAGGACAACAAGAGGATTGTTCCGAATTCTTGGGGTTCTTGTTGAACACTCTCCGTGAGCAAAACAATAGCAAAATTAATACTCCCAGCCGCTCTGGACTGAATGATTCCGTACAACCCATCTCGTCTTGTGTTTGTAAATATGTTGCTGGAAAAATCCTCACTTGTTCACTTTGCGGTAAATGTTCAAGAAGTACTGAAAACTTATGTGAATTTTCTGGAACTTCATCTAGCTTTTCCTAATACGACTAATTACCAGTCCGTGCAAAGCTTATTGTTAAATCATCTGAAAATGGAATTTTTAACAGGTGATGATCGACTGTATTGTCAAACATGCGCCAAACTAACTGACTGTTATAAGGAAACAAGTATAGCTGAGGCACCAGTCAATCTAATAATAACACTGATGATTTTCAAACAAGACTCAACCTCTAACGGAAGCAAGAAACTCTTTGGAAGGTTTGAAATAGATGAACATTTCAACCTAGCAGACCACTGTTATAATATTCATGCAGTCATTGTTCACTGTGGTTCTGGAGTTGAATTTGGTCATTATTACGCCTTGGTCAAAAAAGAAACGGACTGGTTTAAGTTTGACGATAGTCGTGTTACGAAGTGTTGTGGCGATGCATTGAATTTATTGGAGCCTCTGGAGACACCCTACAATTTGTTTTATGAGAGAGAGGACATTGTTAGATCAAGATCTTCAGATGATGTGGTGCTGCAGGTTTCTCCGGGTTTTTCTGCAGCTGAAAAAGCAAATGCGCCACTGGAATCATTGAAGTCGCCCAGGAGCGCCAATTAATTTTTATTGTTGTATTTATTTTATTTTTATCGTTGTTTTAACACATTGTAATAATTTAAATATTATATAATTTTTTACTCATACTTTATTTCACTAGAATTTCATTTCAAGGTATTTTGCTCAATATAATTATTATTTTCAGCCATTGTTTTCAATTTTTCATTTGTACTAGTTTTTTTAAGGGATTTCAAATATTTTTTATAACGTTTGTTGTGGTGGTTGATAATGTTTCGTGGTGTATTTTATCAGCTCGGATTTTCATTGTCTAATATAATATGAATTGATTTGAAATCCCTGAAAAAAATTAAAAAGATTAAACGAAAATGACAATTTCATTAAACGAAAGAACTAAAATTACAAAGAAATAACATACAAGCAACAACCAAAAAAATAAAAATTGAAATATTGATAAAAGCTGAAAATTAAAAAATATTATTAACAAAAAATGAAAAATTAAAATTAAAAGATTCCAAATCAACTTATGTCATGACGTTTCGATTGTATCACAACCGTCTTCGGGTGATAACTGGACTTATTCCTTCGAGATCTGACTATATATATAGGTCATTCGAGTGCTTTCACCTATCCCTTCTTACCTCTTTCCGCTTCATTGGTTTTAGCAGAAGACGATCGTTTGGCGGGAGTTGGTCGTTTTTCGCTTGATTAGAGGTTTCCATATGTTACGTATCACTACGCTAACGCTAACAACTGAATGCGTTGTTGGACATATACACGGCTTCTTTGAATTTTCTCCTAAACCAGTGTTCCTCTTTGTGGATGATTTCAGCTTGAGCCCACTTGATATTAGTCCAAACATGGTCCAAACATGGTCTGCTATTCCTGATTTGCAGGTTTCCCCTCGCTGGGTGTGTTTCTTGTGCTCGGCAATGCGAACATTCAATGGCCTCTTAGTTTCACCAATATAGGATTTTCCGCACTCACAGGGTATCCGGTAAATGCAATTCTTGGAATCGCAGACCGTGTTTGGTAGCCTGGGTTTTGTGAGACTGCTACGGATAGTGTTACCAGCTCTGAAGCAGGTTCTGATGTTCTACTTGGAACCAATTCTTCTTATCCTCTCCGATAATCCTCTGATGTAGGGAAGTGCAAGCACTGATTGTGACGGCATTTCTTCCTTGCGAGGCTACTGATGTCTTTTAGCCAAAGTCTTTTCTACCATCGCTTTGGAGTAGCCATTCCGTTGAAAATCATTTTTGATGATGTCTAGTTCCTTCTCGAGACATTCCTTCGCATTACAGAGCCCGTAAGCATGGTCTAATAGAGTCTTTATCTTTTTTTCGATGAGGAATAACCTTCTTAAATGTTTTACACTTATTTACTTACGCCCTGTATATTATTATATATATTTTTATTATACATATGTATCATTTAGTTATTGTGATTCTTATATAATCAGAAATAATTATTGAATAACGAAATTTGTTAGCTCCCTAACTATATTAATAAAAGAAAGCTGTTAGAAGGTAGGTTACACTATATAGTTTACTTGAACTTTACTAAGAATTTGGAATATCATCATCCATCTCGAACACATTCTCAGCAAGCATCTTCACGCTGAAGCAGTAAAAACTATTTTTCACTTCTTAGAAGCGAGAGGTGTGATAAATTTCTAAGATGTGTCCGTAACCGTTTCACCATATAAGTAATCTAAATAAGCGGACGATCTGATATGAGATGAAAAATGTGACGTTGGATAAATAAAAGCGGGATTGAATTATCTGCTCGACGTGACGAAATTTTGTACATGTTTCGAATTTGTCTGCCTGAAATAACACATATAGCCCATGTTCATATATATCAAATCACGCTCTGTTTTGCAGATCAAATCTCTACGCCAAAATATTTCTGGCGAGGTTTTTACATTCAGCTTCACTGAACCGTAACAAAATCAAATTCCGAAATATGAAACTGATGTTGGGTTTTTATATAATTTCATTAATTTTTCAAAATCATACCGAAATAACTTTCTATTTTTGTAAATGCTATTCGAATTTGTGCTTAGGTAGTACTAGGTCTTCGAATAAGTGATGCAATCACGAGAATTTCACTATACTATACAGGGATTTTCATGATGAGCGTTAATTAGCCGTTTCTGGCAAACTATTCAACGGATCAACCTGAAAACTCCACAGTATGCAAAAGTCAATATGACCTACACGCCTAAAATATTTTAGACGAAGCGGCGTTGTCGCTTCTACTATAAAGTAGCGGCTTCTTTGATTTTTCAAATGGAACACCCCGTATATAATATCATATTATGATTCATTTTCACTTTGTCAACAAATTCATATATATTTCCCTATACCTATCTATTACCGTTTAGAAGATATAAATTAATTTCCATATTTTTTTACCAAACATGAACTTTTATAAATGGTGATAATCTTGAACTCTCTTGCACTGAAACGAACAAATTTGAAATGGAGTGGAGTGATACTATGAGGATCTTCACTCCAAGTCATATTTTCATTTGCCTCATACAGGGTCTTCAAAAAATGCAGATACTTTGATCTCATGAAAAAATGAGTGGAACTCAATTTTTTCAAATGGAACACCCTGTGTATTTCAACATTTTTGAGCTCTACATCCAATTTTAGATTAACTTTGTTCAGATAATACTATTTCTATTTTGAACCGTTTTCGAGATAAACTGTTTCAAACGGAAATTGACATGGTTTCCTTGTTCATCACTCATTTTTGTTAAACAGATTTGGTTTGATGTCTCTCAATTAGTCACAGATAATACAATGAAAAGATAATTAATAAACTACTCCTCAACCATCGAATGAAACTTCTCTTCAAACAATAGTTTTATTAACGCTGAAACACGAACTGAAAATAATAAACCCATAAATTAATGAGTTAATTTAATCGTCAGTGTATTTTAGAATATGTTCAAACACATCTCCACCTCTACTTAAAAAAACATGTAATCTCTTCAAAAGATTGTCATGTGTAGCGCTTCTGATCAAGCCTGGAGTCAAACTATTGAAAGTAGTTGTAACTCTCGATTTCATATCTTCCATTGTTGTTATTGGAGTAGAGTAAACCATATTTTTAATGAAACCTCACACGAAATAATCTAATGGATTGCCATCTGGTGTTCTAGGAGGCCAAAGAAAAGGTCCATTATTACCAATCCATCTGTCTTCGAAGATTTCGGTTAAAGCTCCGCTGACTGAATAAGAATTATGGGGTGGAGCACCATCCATTTGGTACCATACACGTTCTCTTCCTGGTCCATTATTTGAAATCATTTGAATTCCATTCCTCAGTAAATCTTCATATTTTGATGCATTCAAATTATCATCATAAAACTGGATATAAAAAAATTGACTCATTCTTAATGGCACAAAATACATTGAATTGCCATCTTTCTTGAAAACCCCTTTGGCGGACAACATGGGGATTTTCTGGCGCCCAATAATGACTGTTGTGTCTATTGAAAATTCCATTTTTTGTGAACTTGGCCTCATCTGTCCATATGATATTGTCAAGGAAATGTTCATCCTCTTGAGTCTTGACAAGTAACCATTCAAAGAATTCCACTCTACGAGATAAATCAGTCTCTTTCAAATGTTGGACACAGTAGAACTTATAGGGATGCCATTTATGCTTATTAAGAATTCGACAAATTGTCACGTAGGGTATATCTATCTCCCTTTCAGCCTCGTGCAGAGAAGCATTTAGAAATGCATGAAAGTATCCCAAAACTGTTATACCATTGTCATCATCATCCACTTTAGTCTTCTTACGAATGATTTTTGGACGGAAGGTTCCATTCAACCTACAGTTTTTTAGTAGTCGATTTATCACATTATTATTCAGCTTCGGAAGTTGTGGAAATATTTCATGAAATACTCGGCTTGTTCTACTTGCAATTCTATTGCACTCACCATAAATTAGTAATGAATTCAAGAAATCTTCATTACTGTAACCTAATCTTGACATTATTCTATTATAATTGGTAACTCTCACAATCAGTCAGAACCACCAACGAAAGTCTGACGTTAAATAATTGGTTTATTTATTTTTCCAAAGTACACTATTGAAAAATACTAATGTGTACTGTTGTACGTTGGAGACCAATACCTCAATGTATACAAATTGTAACTTTTTCTAAGGTGGGTACATACCAATTTCAAATTGACTGATCTAAGACAGTTAAAAAACTGGATCGAAAAGATATATTACTAAGTATAAAAAAAAAATGTTGAATCTTCCAAATTAGTGATGAATTCAAAAAAACGAGCAATAAAACCATGTCAGTTTCCGTTTGAAACAGTTTATCTCGAAAACGATTCAAAATAGAAATAGTATTATCTGAACAAAATTAATCTAAAATTGGATGAAGAGCTCGAAAATGTTGAAATATACAGGGTGTTCCATTTGAAAAATTGAGTTCCACTCATTTTTTCATGAGATCAAAGTATCTGCATTTTTTGAAGACCCTGTATGGGGCAAATGAAAATATGACTCGGAGTGAAGATCCTCATAGTATCACTCTACTCCATTTCAAATTTGATCGTTTTAGTGCAAGAGAGTTCAAGATTATCAGCATTTATAAAAGTTCATGTTTGGTAAAAAAAATATCGAAATTACATTATATCTTCTAAACGGTAATAGATAGGTATAGGGAAATGTATATGAATTTGTTGACAAAGTGATAATGAATCATAATATGATATTATATACGGGGTTTTCCATTTGAAAAATCAAAGAAGCCGCTACTTTATAGTAGAAGCGACAACGCCGCTTCGTCTGAAATATTTTAGACGTGTAGGTCATATTGATTTATGCATACTATGAAATTTTCAGGTTGATCCGTTGAATAGTTTGTCAGAAACGGCTAATTAACGCTCATCATGAAAAGCCCTGTATAAGAACGTTATTTTAAATGAATTTAATCTCCAGATATTCAAATTCAATATGAATCACTTTTTTTGCACAGATACCGCTCTAGATACCGCTGTAGTGTTTGTGTTTTGGCCTTTAAAAACGGTCATAATTGAACACCAACTTATTTTTGGTGCAGTTTCTACAGTCATCGCCACTGAACTGTAACAAAATCAAAATCAAAACCAGCAAACTAAATTTGTCAGATTATTCAAGTAACGCGAAGTGTGAATTTATGAAATAAGAGACTATCAAACTAGTTTCCTGAACTCAGCTGTCTCCAGCTGGTAGTATACCTTTTTTTCTCTGTGAATTTCTCAAAACTCAAATTAAAATATCTCCCATATTCTTGGTGAAGGTAAATAATCCATTTCCTACAGAATATGTAGAATTCCCTGAAGAGAAAGTAACGTAAAAGTCAACCGGAAAACTGATTTCAGCGTGCGAAACAAAAATAATAAAATCTGCACGTGCTGTGGAACCGAGAATAGATCCATTGATCTGGCAATTTTACTTTTCCGACTAGTTCTTTGTTCGACGTGATACAGTACAGTAATAGCTCAACTGAAAACACGAACTTTATAGATTCAATAAGAAAAGTCGTGCATTTGCCAGCAAAGTATTATTCGAGCTGCAGTGATTGTGTCAAAATAATATTGCCATCGTTAACATAAACATTACTCCGATAGATACGGGTTGTAACACAAAGCTAGATCATAAATTGAACCATATAGTCTGGGGTCAAAAATAATTGACTGGGTATAACTTACCTCACTGCAAATGTGCCCTTGGAGAGTACACAATGAAAACCGATTTTTTTTTCAATATTTCATGAACTGTATAACATTTTGTTATGAAAATGGATTCATGGCTTTCTTATAGTAAGAACCATATGTTCATATGAAACCACGAAATCTGTTCAGCCCATACAAATTTCAGGGGATATTGAACCCCTAAATCCCCCCAAACTTTTATATGTGTTAGAATCGAATCAATATCGTGACACCATTGATTTGATATATAATTTTTTATTTATTTTTTACCTCGAAGCAGTTTTAAAAAAAGTCAGTTTTTATCAAGATGCAGGCTCTTTTTCATTATCCTTCAAAAATCCATTAGTTGGTTGTTCATCACTTGTTGTTCTTTTAATTTTTATTTTTCATTTTTCGTTAAGTAATAATATTTTTAATTTTCAGCTTTTATTAACCTAATGGCTTCGCCTTGAAGAGACGTAGTTGCAGTTCTGTTTACAAGCATGGCATAGATTCAGTCAGTTATGGTCTATTCTATGCCTTATCTAGCCAGGGATCAGGGATGATCCTATAGATCAGGTAGTGCATTGTCAAATGCTCCTTCCTCTACTAGGTTGTTTGATGCTAAAAATCTGTCGATTTGTCAGTTTGATACACATACTGTTGGTTATTCAGGGGGGATGCATATAATGACATCCTCCTGATGTGTCCTTTCAACAGGAAGGATGTAAGGCTGATGGATCTTACCGATTTGGGTTGTGGGTTTTTCCGACCCACTTCAGGTATATACAGTGTCACCATTAAAGTGCGCACCATGCGGGAAACTTTTTTTTCGAAAAGTTTCAATGAAATTCAACTTCGTCACTTGTTTGTGCTTTAAATTCAACTTAAAATGATACGACCAACTGCGACGTTCAGTGTTTGTCAAATTCAACTTTTTTTTTGAAAGAAATTGAAAAAGTGCATTTTTAAATCGAATTTAACAAAAAGTTACTTGAAAAAGTTTTCTCTACGGCAATTTCATATCCATATGCCAAATTTTATGCTTATTTTTAACAGATATCCCCTTTATTTTAAAAAACAAGTTCGGTTAATTGTCATCAATTCATGCAAACATAACAAATTCATCATGGAGTTTAACTTTTCTGATACATTTTTACTTATACGGACATTTTTAGAGAGAAATTAAAAATTTGCTACAAAAATTTCAACATGACTGGTGCAAAGTTTCAATCACTTGGCTATTTTCTTAAACAAACCTTTGATTTCGAAAAAGCAGAGGCAACTGAAAAAATGCAAATAATTTCGATAGACCTATTATTATTATTATATATTTTAAACAACAATAATATTATAGAAAATACAAATGGGTACAAAAAATTACTTATTGATCTAAATGAGGTTGTCAAACACTTATAGCCTACATTTCAGTATGTCGTCCTCCACGTTCAATACAAATTATGGTCCTTCTACTGACATCTGTAACTGCATTTTTAATAAATCGGGGATTTATATTTGCACAGCATTCGCGAATGGTATTTTCCAGATGTTGTATGTCAGTAAATGGTCTACTTCGGTACACTTTTTGTTTCAGGTAACCCGACAAGAAAAAGTCTAAAGGCATCAAGTCGGGTGATCTAGGTGGCCAATAATGTTTCCAGTTACGTCCAATAAGTTTGCCTCTGAACATTTGTTGGAGGGACTATTTTACAACAATCGTGTGATGTATTGGTGCACCATCAAGCTGATACCATAAGTCGTATTTATTATTTAATGGCATATTATCTAAAACTTCAGTAACCTCATTATTAAAAAGGTTGAGATAACCGACGGATGATAAATTTTCCCTAAAGAAAAATGTCCCAATTATTTGGTCGTTAAGTATCCCACACCATACATTAGTTTTAAAGGAATACTGATCACCACATTCAACTGTGAAATTGGGATTTTCTTGGGCCCATCATCGGCAATTTTGAGAACTTACCGTCATTTGAACAAAACGTTGCCTCATCTGTCCATAAAATTTTATACGGAAACTTTACATTTTCTTTTCTCTCTCCTTGAAACCAGAATGGAAACCCCAAACAGACATCAAAATCTTGTTCTTTTAATGTGTTAATAAATTTTGGCTTGCAAGGCCAAAATTTATTCTTTAATAAAAATTTTCTAACACTCTCTCTCTTGTAATGGGTATTTTTTATAATATCGGTTATGCTCGTTTGCCCGTTTTCAATAACTTTTAAACAAATGTTAAGTTGGGCCTCCTCATTATATTTACTTGGAGTGTGCTTTTTCTTAAATTGATTTGCTACGGATCCTGTTTTTCTGAATTTCGACATTATCTTTGACACAGTAGTATGTTGAACATTTTTTTTTGGATGCCGTTCATTAAAAATGTTAGCTACTTGCCGGTATGGTGTATTCTCACCACATATTAAAACTATTTCTATTTTTTCCTGAAGAGACAACATTATTGCAACAATAACTGTTAAAAATTTGACAAGTAAGTCAACCACTTGACACTACCATAGCATGCATTTTGTTTGTCAAGACCTACTTAAAAATTTTATTCAACGTGATTAAGCATCCTTACCGCCCTAGTAAGTGTTTATAAATAATCCGTAAATTCTGAATATTGAAATTTTAATGTAATTTCAACTCTAATAATTTTATTAATACTTATTGCAGTTTTTGAGTTGTGTTTGCTTTTCCAAAATTGAAGGTACTGCCGTTTGTTTAAGAAAATAGCCAAGTGTTTTGGTGTTTGCACCAGTCATGTTGAAATTTTTATAGCAATTAACCGAACTTGTTTTTTAAAATGAAGGGATATCTGTTAGAAATAAGCAAAACGTTACTTTATCCTAGTTGCATAAAATTTGGCATATGGATATAAAATTGCCGTAGACACAACTTTTTCAAGTAACTTTTTGTTAAATTCGATCTAGAAATGCACTTTTTCAATTAAAAAAAAAGTTGAATTTGACAAACACTGAACGTCAGTGGGTCGCAGTTGGCCTCACATTTTAAGTTAAATTCAAAGCACAAACAAGTGACCAAGTTAAGCTTCTATGAAACTTTTCGAAAAAAAAGTTTCCCATATGGTGCGCACTTATGGTGACACTGTATATACCACTCTTGCTGTCAACCAAGTAGGTGGTAAGTTGGTGGTATGTTGTAGATGTGCAATAAGAAAGGAATTTCAAATGTTCCAACTGGGAAGCTAACCGCAGGAAAAAAATGCGGGATCATAAAATAAAGTTACACTTTCATCACTGTTTCCACGTGCCGATATATTTTCGGAAGCTGAAACTCTGTATGTAGGTCCGCTTTATATCGTAGATATGCAATAAGAAAGGACGCCAGCCGCGAAGGAGAAAGGTGCGTCCATAAAACCAAATTTACTCTTTATCATTGTTTCTACATGCCCTTAAATTTCCGGTAGGTGAATTTACATTTGAAATCAGTATTGCACCCGTTCGGATTCGTAACGGATTGCTAGTCACTGTTTAACAAGTCAATCAAAACAATGGCAAAACTACATCAATTGAACTTCGAATTGTTCCCACATCCACCGTATTCGCCAGAGTTGACTCCCATTGACTACTTGCTGTTCGCAGACCTCAAAAAAATGCTTAGCGTTGAAAAAAATCGCTCGAATAAAGATGTTATTGTTGAAAATGAGGCCTTTTTTGAGATAAAACAAATCGTTCTACAAAAGTGGTATTGAAATGTTAGAGTGGCACTGGAATGATTGTGTGTCTCTTGATGGATATTACGTTGATGGATGAAGCCATTTGGACAAAAAAACATGTTTTTTTCTTAGGACCGGAATTTTCAGCCCATCTGTGCCCACCAGGAAGAAAACGTCCAGTATTATGAAAAAACAATTTATGGCTTCTGTGATAATGCACCTGCTCGTTTGTCATTGCTTATTCCTAATTTTTTGTTCAATAACAACATCGTTATCATGCTTCAGCCACCGTATTCACCAGATTTGCTCTCCGGTGACTTCTTTCTTAGAACAGAAGGGACCCATGAGACGACGGCGTTTTGCGATGATTGAGACGATAAAAACCAAACACAAAAAAGTGTATATCAGAAGTGCTTTGAGAATTGAAAAAAACGCTGGCACAAGTGTATTTATTATATCGAGTGGTCCAACGAAAAGTATGCACCGTGCTTTGCTCCTTTTTTTGTAACTTAAGGCAAAAATGCTCGGACAGGTCAATTTTGCTTTTGAGGGGGACACATTTTAGAAGTATTTTTCTACCTGTGCCTTCAACCCCCTAGCGAGGGTGAGTAACAACCCTAAAATTTTAAATGGAAAGTGGGGTCGAGCGATATATCATTTGAAAGGGCACAAAATTATCTTTCCAATGATACCTAATTTGTTGTATTTACTTGAATAGTTATAAAAAAAGCAAGAACATTTACTCGATATTTTTGGTGTTAATGAAAATGCGAAAAAAACGGCGTTTTTATAACTACTACTTTCCTCAATTTCTCTCGTGCGTTTTTTTTGTTCAAATAACAACAGCAGATAAGTGTACAAAAAGAATTTAGGCAAACGTTCATTGAATCAGTTCGGTTGCTTTTGAAATTATTTCAACTTTACTGTAAAAATGGTTTATTCCATTCCTGAACGAGTTGAAATTGTTAAACTTTATTATCAACATAATAGTTGTGCTATACTTACTGCTCGCCTCTTTAATAACAGTCATCCCGGGAAAAATGTGAATGATTCGTACGTTGCCAAGTTAGTTCAAAAGTTTGTCGATACCGGATCTGTCTGTAATGTGAAACACCAGCCACGAAAACCGATCAGAAATGAAGCAGTGGAAGTCTCTGTTTTGGGACATGTTGAATTGGATCATACTCAAAGTACCCGTCAGCTTGCTGCAGCCTCAGGTGTCTCCCGTTCGTCCATAATACTGATATTAAAAGCCTATAAATTTCATCCGTACAAAATTAAATTAGTACCGGAACTCAATGAAGATGATCCTGATAGAAGGCTGCAATTTTGTGAACAACTGAGCCAGCTACTAATTGATGATCCGCACATATCATTCAACACGTGCTTTCCCGATGAGAGTACTTTTTTTTAATGGAGCTGTGAATAGGCATAATTGCCGTTACTGGGATGACAGTAACCCACACTTATTCCGAGAGGTCCGTACCCAGAACCCTCAAAAAATCAATGTCTGGTGTGGCATATTAGGTAGTCATATCGTAGGGCCACTTTTCATTCCTGGAAATTTAACTGGTGAGGTCTACCTAAACATGCTTGAAGATACAATTGATTCTCTCATAACAGAAATAATTGAAAATGGCCAAAATCATAATGATGATTGGCTTCATTTCCAGCAAGATGGAGCACCTCCTCACTATGTTGCTCCGGTAAGATAGTTTTTAGATGACCGGTTTCCTGAACGGTGGATTGGAAGGAGAGGCCCCATCGAATGGCCTGCCAGGTCACCTGATTTATCGCCTTTAGACTTTTTCCTTTGGGGACACTTGAAAAATAAATGTTTTGCTACGCAGCCCGAGTCCATAGAAGATCTTCGCCAACGAATTACAGCAGAGTGCAGAAGTATAACACCTGATATGCTACAGAATGTTAGGAATAGATTTGAACAAAATCTGTATTGTATGGAAGCAAATGGGTCACATTTTCAGCACTTGCTGAAGTAGGATTCTACTAAGTCAATTACACATTTCAAAGTACTGGGTTGTAGTTGTTTTTCTTCATAATACCTACATGTTTGAGTGAAATACAACAAATTAGGTATCATTGGAAAGATAATTTTGTGCCCTTTCAAATGATATATCACTCGACCCCACATTCCATTTGAAATTTTAGGGTTGTTACTCACCCTCGCTAGGGGGTTGAAGGCACAGATAGAAAAATACATCTAAAATGTGTCCCCCCCAAAAGCAAAATTGACCTATCTGAGTATTTTTGCGTTAAGTTACAAAAAAAGGAGAAGAGCAAGGTGCATACTTTTCGTTGGACCACTCTGTATCTGAGGGGGACTACTTTGAAGGGGACAAAATAGAAAATGAGGAAAAAATAAATAATTTTTTAGAAAAATTAAAATTCAACTTATTTTTTCAAGAGAGTGAAATAGTGATTCAGAGCTGATAATCTCAGATTTTGATGACCTTTTTTGTCTAGTTTATTGTCCTACTCTGAAGTAGGACAATAAACTAGACAGTCAGAGGGCTGTCTTCAGACAAAAATACAAAAAATGATAAACGACGATCTTCACCACACCCATCTCTGAACAATGACGTGATAAATAATAAACTACATCAATAGTATTTTTCATGGAAACCGCGCTCAATTGTTTCTAGATGTAGGTGGTATATCGATTATACCTGTATGGTTCAGGAGATTTATGACTCCGATATAATGAACACGTTTGGGGTTTTACTACTGAGGAACTTTTTGTAAGGATTGTAAATCATGCGTTTACCGAGCTTATTTCTAGTTTTTCATTTTTACTGGTTCTCTGAATTGATTGGTATAAGGTACTATATGTATACCCAACTATAACTGTTCTCAAATTAATGATTCTTTCATTAAATTGCTACAATTGGAAACTGAATAATGTATAGAAATACACACATCGGAAAAGTCTAGGGATATTTTTATAACATACTAAATATTATAAAAATAAATGCATGAGGTCGTTTAATTTCGATTAAATTGGTACACTCGACCGGCCTGTGGATTTCTATGGGTTGAACAAAGCCTGCCAAAACGGTAACTAATCTATTATCAAGTTTTTACAAATTGTAGGTTTTCAGCTAAAATGAATAATCTGAAAGTGTCGAGTTTGTACATTCTATGCAGTTCTTGCTCAGCAATTAAACTGGAAATATTGTGCTTTAACATGGAACGCCATCACTTACCATTGGCTGAGATGAATAGAGCTGTAGGGCTTCTTCAAGGTGGCATGTGAAAAAATGATGTAGCTCTTCGTTTGGGGGTCTCCCAAAGTGTTATCAGTCGATTGTGGCGGCGTTTCCGTGAAACTGGCAGTCCAGCCGAACAACATCCAGGGCGAGGACGCGCTACAACTGCAGTTCAAGACCGATTTTTGGTCTTAACCGCAAGAAGGCAACCGACAATCACAACACCTGAGTTGGTTAACGTATTGCAGCAGACGCCCCAAGTAACCATTGGTCGTGATAGTGTCAGAAATCGACTGCATGAAGCAGGTCTCCACAACAGAAGGCCACTTAGATGTCCACCTTTGTCGAGAGGCAATCGCGGTAGAAGATTAGAGTGGTGTCAAGAACATCAAAACTGGGATGCAAATGATTGGGCCACAGTTTTGTTTACAGACGAATCCAGATTTGGATTTCATCCAGATTCTCGTCGAGTAAGACTGTGGAGACGACCTGGAAATAATGAACGTTTGAGACACGTGCAGGAAGTCCACACATACAGAGGTGGTACAGTAATGCTATGGGGCGGAATCATGATCGACGGCAGAACCGATCTCGTTTTTCCAATTCGCTCCCTCACAGCTCGACAGTACCTCGACACCATTCTTCTACCTATCGTCCGTCCGTTTGCTGGTGCTGTTGGTGAAAACTTCCACCTAATGCACGATAATGCTCGTCCACATGTCGCGCGTCTAGTGAGTGACTGGCTCACCAACGAAGGAGTTGATGTATTGCCATGGCCAGCATAATCACCGGACCTGAATCCCATCGAGCATGTGTGGGACATGCTTCAACGAAGAATTACTCCGCATATGGGGAACATTCACACAACGTTTCAATTGAGAGAGCTTTTAATCGCTGAATAGGCAAATGTACCTCAACAAGACATTGACAATCTCATTTTGTCGATGCACGATAGATGTAGGGCCGTAATAAACCAGCGTGGAGGCCATACTTTGTACTGATTCCAATTTTTTTTGTATTATGATTTTTTTTCGGGGTGCCAAAGAAGAGCCATATTTTTTTTAGTTTTGCTTATATGCGCACTCAGTATTTTTGACCATTTAATAAATTTTGTTGCGAGTTACATTCGTTTAATAATCACCCGTCAACTTTTTTTCCCTAAAGCGATCTAAAAAAAATATTGTCATTTTTAAAAATATCCCTAGATTTTTCCGATGTGTGTATATAAAAATCATCCCTTCAAATTCTGACCAAGCATAAAAGAGGTTTCAGGCTATTGATTTCGATAAAACCCGTAGCTCCATATGATATTTCTTGATAATTTCTGACAAAGATAACTTTGTTATTTCAAATAGAACACCCTGTATTTTTTTCGTCTGAAAAATATGAAATTCAATTATCTTCCATTTCATTTTGGGGTTCCCTGTACCTAATGTTGATAGTTTTTCAGAGATTGGCTTTTTCAAACAGTAGTTCTTATTTCAATGCATTCTTCAAATCAAGATTGCTTGGAAACGGAATTCATTCGAATTGCTGAAAAAATTTTTATTGACAGTTAATGTGTTTTACATTATCCAAAACATTCACTGAATTATACCCGTTGAAAATGAAAACTTATCCTGTTCAAGAGCGGATAGATATGATTTTAGCGATTGATGAGTGTTTGAAGAATTGCCTTTTGGCGTCGAGAATGTATTGCCCAAAAATATCCAAATCGGAATCATCCAAACAAGTTGGTTTTCAAACGATTGCTACATAAATTCCGTAGAACTGTAAGTGTAGCTCATGAAAAGGCAAATAGACCAAAACGTTTCATTGGAAATGAGGAAAATGAATTTCTCATTAAGGGATTAATTATCGCAAACGCACATATAAGTCAACGGAAGATCACGAAAGTTACAGGGACAAGCAGGCGGACCTTTTCTAGGGTAATAAAAAATACAAATTTCACCTGTACCGTTTTCAGATGCATCAGGAATTGAATGAAATAGACTTCCATCGTGAGGATGAAGATTTTTTAGATTACATTTTATGTTCTGGTAAACACAACTTCCATTATTATAGTGATGTGAATACTCCATTCTGCCGCGCTCTGGATCACCCGAATTGATGGTCTATTGCAGGAACACAAGTTATAGGACCATACGTTTCTGCTGGAAACTCAAGTGGTTATTTTTTTCACAATCCTTAGCTTCTGGAAAATTTTCCACTGAATAACAGACAACAGTGTGGTTACAATTGGATGGAGCTCCAGCACATTTCAAATTCAGTGTCAGACAGGTTTTGAATATGTACTTTCCGAATGAATGGATTGGTAGGGGAGGACCAGAAAATTGGCCAGCGAGATCACCAGATTTCACTTACCTCGATTTTTTTCTAAGGGTTCACCTGAAGAATGAGGTTTACGACACTCCTCCAACCTACTGTCAAATATAAAGTAGAGAATAAAGGTTGCTTTTCGAAGAACTCCACAAATGTAATTAAATGTTAAGCAGTTTTTCATAGAGAGAGTGGACTTTTGTATTCAACGTGGACTTTTGTATTCAACAGGATGGTCGTCATTTGGAGCACCACTGTGATTCGAATACATATGTGTTTCATATTTTGTTATTGTTTCAGTTGAATAATAAAAACAAATTTCAAAGTATATTTGATGAACTACTGTCAGAATATGAATATAAAAAATAAATATCGTTTCAAAACTATCTGAATTCAAATAATGCATTGAAATAAGAACTACTATTTGGAAAATTGTTTAGGTTAGGTATTGGAACCTCAAAATGAAAGGTAATTGAATTTTATATTGTTTAGACCAGAGGTTCCCAAACTTTTTTTTTATCACAGACCACTTTGAAAATTCTGCTGGTTCCAGTTGACCCCCTGCAGCTACATTTCTACCATATTCCCAAAACAAAAAAATATGAAGTCAAGATCTAAGTATGGCCGCGTTGCGGCTGTCTTCTAACCACAAATTAACATTTTTCGAATAAAAAGTGGGAATTGATCAGTGTATCCATTATATAATTTTGCTGTGATGAAATATCTAAAAAAAGTGAAGTTGGACAATCAAAAAAGTTAAATAGAACTGACCGATACTTGATGAAAATCCATATTGAAAAACTAATTAATACAGTTTATTGTATGATATTCACTATAAAGGTCTTTACAAAAACCGTGACACGTGTTTCGCTATACAATGGCTTTCTTAAGCTATTAACTTTTTTGATATCTACCCACAGCATGAGAAACCAATCAATTCCCAGCATTGTACTCAGCGTTGTACTGAATATGAAATTTGCAAGTTTTTATATGCTACAGTCGCTGAGCTTCTCAAAATATCATCTGCCTACAATCCAACATTTTAGTTCTTCACTATCGAAACCAGAAAAATTGTTGTGGACCCCCGCTCATGAATTGTGAACTCCCATTTTTTGGTCACGCCAACGTAGACCCCCGTCGAGTTTCTCGTGGACCCCTGGAGGTCCATCTGGACAACTTTTGGAATCACTGGTTTAGACCAAAAAATTACAAGGTGCTTTATTTGAAATAAACAGTTATCTTCGTCCGAAATTTTCTGGAAAAGGCACTATTCACTATTTCCACAGTAGAATCCACAATGCCGGAAATTACTTTTCGACAGTGTCTAGTCTGGCGAATTTTGAAACAGCTTAATATCAACAAGGCGTCTGGTCCTGTTTAAGTGCCCGTCATCGTACTTAAGAAGTGCGCCAATGAAATTGCACCAGTTTTTTGTGGACTTTTCAACCTGTCTTACAGGAAGAGGGTTTGTCCTTCTTATTGGAAGATTGCTCACGTTCAGATTGCCCGAAAATGGCAATAATAATCTTCCAAATAAATATAGAGCAGTCGCTTTGGTATCAGTGACATTAAAACTCATGGAGAAAGTCGTTTACCACCATATCCTCAAATATTTGGAACACTTCAACATCTTGAGCGATCATCAATATGGCTTTCGGAAACAAAGATCTACAGGCTAACAAAAACAGGACAACTATGAAGCCGCCAATGTCATCAACATGAGTTCACGCCCGCTCATGGACATAATGGAATCCTTGTTCAGGAAAGGCCTAAATTTTGCCATTGCGCCAACATCTGTGCCCACTTGTGAGATAATTACGGCAGTGGAATCCACCAGTTCCCTTATTGACCAGACCGAGGCAGATGAATTCAGATGGAGAATCAGAGAACAGCTGGATCGAGAACCAGTTCCAACATCTAACATCAGCAATGAAGAACGTAGAACTCTGTAAGGCCTACGTAGAGACAACACACTCAAGATCCTACCTGCAAATAAAGGAAACGCTACTGTGGTGATGGATAGTATTCTCTACGAACAGAAGATGGGAGAGGTTCTTCAGAAGGGACGGTACACAAAGATCGTACGGGACCCTACTGCATCAATTGAAAGGAAGTTGTACCAGTCTATCTTTCAAACAACGAAAGATCATCTCTAACACAGTACCACAGTAAGCCCCCTCACTTGTATGGATTACCCATAATCCACAAGAAGGACGTTCCGCTTAGACCGATCATCAGCTCCAAAGATTCGGCTACTCAAAACTTGTCTAGATTTTTACTTTCCATAATACAAACATTACAAGACAAAGCATCGTCTTTTGTGAAGAATTCAAGGCATTTTGTCGAACAATTGAATTCAAACAGGAACATCAACGTGGAAGCCTCTACACCAACGTTCCGGTCGAAGAAGCACTCCAAATCATACAGAGAAAACTATCCGAAGACGGGAACCTGAAAGAGAGAACGAATCTACCTTTAGAAGTAATTATGGAATTACTAGGATGATGTGTACGAAATTGTTATTTCCAACTGAAGGACGAATTCTTTACACAAGATGAGTGACTGCCAATGGGATCGCCACTTTCACCAGTCATAGCCAACATATATATGGAGTGGTTTGAAACTCTGGCCATTGAAGAAGCCCACAAGAAACCTCGAGTCTGATTGAGATATGTTGACGACACCTTCATAATATGGAACCATGGGAATACTGATCTAGACGCCTTCCTGAAACACATCAACAGCGTGAGACCTTCCATCAATTTCACAATGGAGATGGAAATCCACAACGAATTGCCATTCTCAGACGTTTTGGTGAAGAGAACCGACACTGAGTGGGAAACATCTGTATACCGAAAACCCACTCATACGGGACAGTATCTGAACCATGAATCCAACCACCATCAATCGACTAAGAGAGGAATTATCAAGACTCTATTAGACCGTGCTTTCGGGCTCTGGATACGAAGGAAGGTCTCGAGAAGGAACTGGACAATATCAAAAATTATTTTCAACGGAATGGCTACTCCAAAGCGATGGTAGAAAAGAATTTGGCTGAAAGACAGCAGGAGCCTCGCAAGGAAGAGAAGTCGTCACAACCAGTGCTTGCACTTCCCTACATCAGAGGATTATCGGAGAGGATAAGAAGAATTGGTTCCAAGTACAACATCAGAATCTGCTTCAGAGCTGGTAACACTATCCGTAGCAGCCTCACGAAAACCAGGCCACCAAACGCGGACTGCGATTCCAACAATTGCATTTACCGGATACCCTGTGAGTGCGGAAAATCCTATATTGGTGAAACTAAGAGGCCATTGAATGTTCGCATTGCCGAGCACAAGAAACACAAAGCAAATCAGGAATAGCAGACCATATTTGGACCCATCAACACAACATCGAGTGGTCCCAAGCTGAGATCTTGCACAGAGAGGAACATTGGTTTAGGAGAAAATTCAAGGAAGCCGCATACATGTTGTCCAACAACA
Source organism: Leptinotarsa decemlineata (assembly GCF_025532065.1). NCBI lineage: Eukaryota > Metazoa > Arthropoda > Insecta > Coleoptera > Chrysomelidae > Leptinotarsa > Leptinotarsa decemlineata. The sequence goes on along the minus strand of NW_027412572.1, from coordinate 311,231 downwards.
TATTTAGCCAAGCCAGCGTAGAAATACGCAACATATGGAAACCCATCATCAAGCAAAAAATGGCCAACTCCCGCCAAAACGGTCATCTCCCACGGAACCAGTGAAGTGAAAAAAGGAAAGCAGAGATGAGTGAAAGTACTCAAATAACCTATAAGTTGTCAGCTCACGGAGGAAACGGTCTTGACTTGGAATCTCTTAACTTTTTTTAATTTTTTTTTCAATTTGTTCCATTTTTACTTGTACTATATTTCATTTCAGGTTTTTGCTTACTATAACTGTTTTTATGCTATTCATTTTTAATCTTCTTCTTTAATTTTTTAATTGTTTTTTTTAGTTATTTCAGGGATTTCAAATCATTTCATATAATATCAGACAATGGAAGTCCGAACTAATGGAATTGATCAATAGTTTGGTTTACAGAGACCGTGTGGACCTTGTATATGACCCGTTCTTTTCCATTTTCAAATCAAACCCCAAACCCAAATGTTTCGCAGTGGATTAGTTCTTGCAGCTAACATGAAATGTTTCATTTCGATAATTTTGTGGAACTTCAAGTCATGCGAACATTGAAAACATCACGTTACGGAATGGAGCCACAAACCACATAACACCAAACGATTTCCAGATACGTTCGTCGTTCAAATAACGAAAACATTAATAAAGCGGTCGAGGGTCTGCCAGTAAATTCCGCAAATACAAACCTAGCCGGTAAAAGAAAATAAAAGAGCACCGACATCGCGGTCACGCCGGCCTCCAAGGCTAACTTGACTATTCATTTCGGTAATCTGTGGATCATAACAGGACCGTCATAAGCATAATGAGTGGCAATTTTCAGAGGGCGAATGTTGATCTACCAGTGTCAGGTAAAATATGCATTTCCTTACCTGCTCTATCGATCTAAAATATTTTCAGCATTGCGGCGTTGCCACTTCCATCAAAACGTCCTAGCAACTTCATTTTTTTGAATGGAACACCTCGTATATCAATACATTTTTGAATTTGCTCTAATATTTTAATACTTTTTTGTTAATAATGTCCTATACCTATCTCTATCTGTTTTCGAGATAAAAAATAAATTGTGCTAAATATGGTCCAAAACATAGCCTTAATTGAAATTAAGTACATCAGTACTCTCAATTCATGAAAAATTGATATTTTAATGATAGTTTGGACAAACTCGAAATATTCAAACCACACCAAGAAATCGACTCCATACCATACAGGGCGTGCTGAAAATACTTTTATTTCCATTGTGCAAAAAAGTAGTCAAAAGTGCATTTTTTCAAATGAAACCCCCCCCTGTATATTACTTGGTGAATTGAACGATGGTGAAAAATGCTTCAAAATGATATATCATGTCCCTATACCTAAATCGTCAAGTTTTCTCAATAAAGTCGCTTCTTCTAGAAACATTATTTTTTTTAGAATTTGGATTTAGGTAGCAGTGGAATTATCAAGCTTATAGCAGTTCGGTTACTTTTATAAGTAATTTACAAAGAGATATCGACGGTGTTTCGAACCATTTTCTAAAATGAATGCAAATATCGATTATTCAAACGAAGTTCTTATGGAATAATTTATTATACACATGAACAAAGTGATCAAATCATTGTCAGAACGTGTAAAAAATTCAACCAAATGTATCCTGAATTAACACCAATGAACGAGAGGAAGTTTGTAAGGTTACAAAATAATTTCCTCAACTATGGCTCAAAGTTTCCAAGGAACAACTGTACCAAAAATCAGTCATTTCTAGGTAAAAAGTAAGATTTTGTGGGCTGAAACATGTGAAAGTACAGACAATAACAGAATAGGATGATTCAAAATAACAAAATTGTAAACAAAATATCACATTTTCACAATAAATGCTGACAATGTTGTCCATTACATTCTAAACACTTCAAAATGTTTTTCTGTACGCGACTTGTGATTATTTTTTCAATTTCCTGGGGATCCAGATCTTCAATACTCCGCACTATTCGCCATCGCAATTCTTCTTTGGTAGGCACTGGAGTATTGTATAACCTTTCTTTTAAAACACCCCATAAAAAAAAGTCAAGTGGCGTGAGATCGGGTGATCTCAGTGGCCAATCCCACGGCCCTAAACGTTTCAACAATATAGTTGAAACCGATCGGCTGATTTTCAAATTTTTTTTTCAGTTTCCACGTTCTTGCTATCTTGAAACTGTTATTTTAGGATAAATATAGTTTAAAAATACTAAAAAACACGCTTTTAATGAACATCGAACTAAAAAGTTCGAATACCAGTATTATTGTGAAAAAAGCGTCAGGCAAAAATACAAATAAAAAAAAAATACAAAAATATGTCACATAGCGCCCACGCTTTTTTCAGAATAATACTAGTATTTTTCGTTCTTTATAGTTTTAAGCTCATTTAAAAAAAGTATTTTTAACTTTTTGTTCGATGTTCTTTAAAAGCGTGTTTTTCAGTTTTTTAAACTATATTTATTCACTATTTTGGTCCGATTTATTGTCAAAAATAATTTGTTTTTCAAGTTCTAGTCACAAGTATTATAAATCTTTAACAGACGACGCACGAATGTAAAATTCGTCTCAAACAACATAATAAAGTTTGAAAAAATCCCCAATTTTATTAAAACAACGATAAAAATAAAAAAATTAATTGGCGCTCCGGGGCGACTTCATTAATTCCAGTAGCGCATTTGCTTTTTCAGTTTGAGGTCTAAAATTCTATAGTAGATAATACTGAGATGCAGTAAGTCTCCAACAGAGGGCGGACAGTTGTAAAATTTGTTTCGAAGTAAAGAGAAAATTTGCAGTAATAATTTCAAAAAACAATTCAGTCTTGATGTTTTGATTTGAAGTTTCTTTCAAAATATTAACGGACTGAAAATATTTTTTCAGTGAATAATTTTATTTTTCAAATCAATCTTTTGATTTGATATGTATGTCAAGCACCTTAATTCTAATTTTTCGATTTTTTTAAATATTTGAGTAACTGAATTTTTTAGGTGTACAATTTACGATGAAGTTTTCATTGTTGAAATTCATATTCTTGTTTGCTTTCAAATAATCGAATTAGATTTCAAAATGTATCTTCCGTTTCGTTCAAAACTTTTTTCTGTACTGAATCACCGATAATTGTAAATATTCGAATATTTCATCTGTAGTACAAAATTTCGCTAACACTTATAATTCTTAAAATATGTTTTTTATTTTGATTTTCTTTTGAACAACCTATCAAGGAGGTTACGTAAAGCGCCATCTGCCCGCGAATAGATCAAGAAATATCAATGAGATTACGTACAGCGCCATCTCCCCGCCATCTCACCGATAATTTTGTCAATAGAGATCCCGATTTTTAGTGTTACAAACAAACATACAAACAAACATACATGCATACATACAGACAGGTAAAGTGTGTAAAAAAAACGTGTTTGCTTTGAGCCATATTTTTTTATATCAAGCGCTCGTCGCTTTTTTTACAATATTACTAATATTTTTCGTTCGTTATTGTTTCAAGTTTATTTAAAAAAATACTTTTAACTTTTTAGTTCGATGTTCTTTAAAAGCGTGTTTTTTAGTTTTTTAAATTATACTTATTTACATTTAATGTACTTGTTTTTCATAATCCAAACAACAGTATTGAAAATTCTCTACAAAAATTATAAAATGAATGAAATGAATCCGAATTAAAACAATGAACAATGTACAAGTCATTGTGAATTTTACCTGAAATTATCTTTATTAAAATATACGTGAAATTAATTTTGATATGTATTTTGCCCTTTCAGAGCTTTTCATCCTTTACACTTGAAGAAATGATTCATTTCCATTCGTTCAGATTTACCATATTTTCTGAATCCACAAATCTTTCTAACAAATCACTCCATTATTTTTCTCACTCCGGCACTGGAATCATTCTGTTTATGGGCAAGAATATGTCTCTCCCTTGGTTGGGTTGTGATTTCTTCGGAGATAAGAAATTAATTGTACTTGAGATGAACGGGAAATTATTGCTGTTCGTTTGATATGTTCATTTGTTTATGGTTATCCGCAGGATTTGTTTTGAGTGCCTGTTTCGGCTCACTATATTCCCATGGGAAGATGTGGATGGGATCGTATTTTGTTACAGAATGAATATCAAGTTTGTGAGTGATTTGAGATCTTCGCTCGAATATCAAATGTATTTTGTGGTTGCATTAAAAAATTGTATATTATATACCGAGCGATTGGAGAGTGCGGTTGAATTTCAAAAATAGCAAGTGGCAAATTTATTTGTATGTGAACAAAAACAACTTGATTAAATGAACGTGATGAGATGATTAATATTTTTTCATAAACTACACCTCCCGATTTGATCTCCACAAACTGTATTTGAAAAATATATCGCATGTTTCGCATGTTTTGAATACTACAAGTTGCTTCTTACGCTAATATTTATACAGGGTGTCCCTGGACTTCCTCTTTTCCTCTCGGGAATGTATGGATGGGGTCAAAATATCACCAGTACTTCATATAACTTTTTTTCCTAAAGGTCTTCGTAACCAAGTTACGGGCCCTCGAAGTTACAAAATGAAAAATGTTTTTCTTTGATAACTTTTCAAGTGAATATTCAAAATCATCCAAATTTTGGTAATTGACTAAACAAATGAATTCCGTCGATGAGCTTTCATGCAGGAGTCAGTTGTTTTGCTACAAAGTCAGGAACGGACTACCCCCGATGGTCCACACCCCAAAACTTTGAAATGACAGATATTTTTCAATATTTTTCAACAAAATAAGGTTACTTGGACAATTTTATGAATAAAAGTACTCGTGTGGAAAGTCGATCGGAGCAACGAGTCTTCATAAAAATGTAGTTCTACTCGACGACATCAAACCCGCTCGTCCACCATTATTTGAAATGAATAATTATCAAAGCAGAAATAATAATGATAACGTTAATTCAACAACATTTATGACAGGAATAATACAAAGTATGCTAAAATGAAGTCGTAAACAAAAAGTACAGTACCTATATGGAAGTTTAAGTCACAATTGTGATAGCAGGTATTTTTTCAAAAGAAATATCAAGTTCTGTAGATTCGTGGTGTTTTTAAACTAACAAGCTACTCTACTATGATATATCGAATTCATTCCATATTTTGTATGTACATAATACGTGTGGAATAATCACGTTTCGTGTTGATCAGTTATCTGAATCTCATGAAACTCAACATTCGAATGTTTCAAATTCTTCTTCACAGCTAAACTGTTGAGGAGTTTCACTGATAATTATAATTTTATGGAAGAAATTCTTTAACACGAATCTAAATTTAGCTGAAAAAACGCACATCGGAAAAAATATTTACTATACTAATAAAAAGCAAACGAATGAACTACAAAAACGGCTGCACATGATCAGGTGAAAAATATCCAGGGAATAATTATGTTCCGTTTCTTTCACAGATGTTGACAAAAAAACCTTTTAGAAAGTTTTGATAAAAAATGAGAAACTGGAATGCGATTTTGTTTTGTTGAGTGGTGCGTTGTCATATGACTATCATTGTATTGTCAATATTCTATAGGATATTTTGAATTTTTTTGATATGGCCGAACAGTTTACATTCAATGAATATGCAGATATGCATGTATTTTATGGACGAGCATTTTGTAATGCTGCAGAAGCTCGTCGTCTGTATTCCGAGCATTTTCCCAATCGAACGGTACCGTCAAGAGAAACATTCAAGCGTGTCGATCGCAGCTTGAGGGAGACAGGTATGTAATAATTGATAATATAATTAATTTGAGCACGTTGTTTTATTTCGATATTATTGTAGGTACAGTTTTGCCAAAACGAGGTGGTGAGGGCGCTCCTAGGACTGTACGTACCGTTGTATTGGAGGAAAATATTTTGGAAGCCGTCGCTGATGATCCTTCAATGAGCATCAGAAATCTATCAGAACAGTTCCATACATCCAAGTCCACTATTCATAGAATAATTAGGGAACAACTGCTCCACCCATTTCACATCCAGAAGGTATATGCCGTGACACCTCAAGATTTTCCAGCACGACTGGAATATGCCAATTGGTTCATGGATAGGCAAAGAGAGGATATGACTTTTATTAATCGAGTTTTATTCACTGATGAAGCAGGTTTCAGTAGAGATGGAGTTATCAACTCTCATAATCTCCATATATGGGCCGAAGAAAATCCCCATGGGATATTGCAAACCAAACACCAACGGAAATTCAACGTGAATGTTTGGGCTGGTATCATAGGAAACCATCTTATATGACCATTCGTTCTACAGGACCGATTGAATGGAGAACGTTATTTGAAGTTCATTCAGAACGATTTGAATGGACTTTTGGAACATGTTCCATTGCAAACCCGAAGAGATATGTGGTTTATGCATGATGGCGCTCCTCCTCATTTTAGTTTGATTGTGCGTGACCATCTGAACCATATTTTTCACAATAGATGGATTGGTAGAGGTGGGCCATATTCATGGCCATCGCGGTCTCCGGATTTAAATCCATTGGATTTCTTTCTGTGGGGGCATCTAAAAAGCCTTGTTTACGCTACACCTATTCACACAAGAGATGCATTGTTGAATAGAATAACATTACATTGTGAAGCCATACGAAACGACCCTGGAATGCTATTTCAAGTACAGAGAGGGTGTCTTCGCAGACTAAGAAAATGTATAGAGAGAGAAGGTGGTCATATCGAGCAGTTTCTGTAGCGGATTTTTCATTTCTGTTTGCTCTTGAGGTTCTTGAGTTTCGTTAGTTAAACGTGTTTGCATTATAAAAATTCGTTTTGAACATTTCACCTATCATTTCCATTTTCCTTAAAAACTAATATTTTCGAATAATGGTAGACATCTCAGGATAAATGTTGTTGAATTAACGTTATCATTATTATTTCTGCTTTGATAATTATTCATTTCAAATAATGGTGGACGAGCGGGTTTGATGTCGTCGAGTGAAACTACATTTTTATCAAGACTCGTTGCTCCGATCGACTTTCCACACGAGTACTTTTATTCATAAAATTGTTCAAGTAACCTTAATTTGTTGAAAAGTGTTGAAAAAAATCTGTCATTTCTATAATTCGTTTTGGTCTAAAAAGTCCCTAACACTATATGGTTCTGAATCTATTAAATATTTTTTTATTTCTTTCTTAGATTTCTTTACGCTCCTCAAATCTTTGATTCGATTAGGCAATTTATTGTATAGCTTCATTGACATGTAATGAGGAGTTTTTTCTGTTATGGTTAACCTATGTGTAGGGAGCACGAAATCATTTCTTCTTGTTCCATAGGAGTGTTGATTAATATTGTTAACGAACAGATGCCTTTTTTTCAATACAAACATTAAGCATTCATAAATATAAAGAGCATAGATCGTCATTATCCCGTTATTCTTGAAGACATTTCTACACGATTGATTATACTTCAAATTACTCATCATTCTGATTGCTCTTTTCTGAATTATAAATATTTGAATACTCTTCGTGAGCAAAACAATAGCAAAATCAATACTCCCAGTCGCTCTGGACTGAATGTACATCCCATCTCGTCTTGTGTTTGTAAATCTTTTGCTGGAAAAATCCTCACTTGTTTACTTTGTGGTGAATGTTCAAGAAGTACTGAAAACTCATGTGAATTTCTGGAACTTCATCTAGCTTTTCCTAATACGACTAATAACCAGTCCGTGCAAAGCTTATTGTTAAATCATCTGAAAATGGAATTTTTAACAGGTGATGATCGACTGTATTGTCAAACATGCGCCAAACTAACTGACTGTTATAAGGAAACAAGTATAGCTGAAGCACCAGTCAATCTAATAATAACACTGATGATTTTCAAACAAGACTCAACCTCTAACGGAAGCAAGAAACTCTTTGGAAGGTTCGAAATAGATGAACATTTCAACCTAGCAGACCACTGTTATAATATTCATGCAGTCATTGTTCACTGTGGTTCTGGCGTTGAATGTGGTCATTGTTACGCCTTGGTCAAAGAAGAAACGGACTGGTTTAAGTTTGACGATAGTCGTGTCACGAAGTGTTCTGGCGATGCATTGAATTTATTGGAGCCTCTGGAGACACCCTACATTTTGTTTTATGAGAGAGAGGACATTGTTAGATCAAGATCTTCAGATGATGTGGTGCTGCAGGTTTTTCCGGATTTTCCTGCAGCTGAAAAAACAAATGCGCCACTGGAATCAATGAAGTCGCCCCGGAGCGCCAATTAATTTTTATTGTTGTATTTATTTTATTTTTATCGTTGTCTTAACATATTGAATAAATATTTTAATTTGACGTGTCATTCCATTTGGCTTGTACACACTGTATGAGTTTGCATACGAATCAGAATTTTAACAGCCCTATTTCATAAAAAGGATCATAAACTTTAAAAAATGCTCACCATTTATACTGCTTCTGATAACGAACGACGTAACTTTTGAAACAGGCCGATATCTCAAGGATAAAATCCAATCACTATGCCACAAAATCACTAAGATAACGAATAACCTTTTTTTAAACTAAGCCACATTATATTGAAGATTCTGCATGGTCTTTTTATACCAATGAAACCGAAAATCGAACCAAAAATCAGTTCAATTATCGTGTGTCGCGATTGAACCCCGTCTTCTTAAACTCATATATAGACAACACTTCAAATTTCCTGTTAAGTTTTCCACGCTGTAACTCCATACACACACATAACACCAACTTAACCTCACCTAACCGTTCGGCAAAGAAAGAACTGAGACAAAGCCGAAGATAGCGAAAATAATGCCGTGGTCTATGAGCGATCTGAAACAACTACAGGTTAAAATAACCGCCGCTATACCGCGAAATAAGCGGAGTCTACGTGCCAAACGCGGGTGGCATGTATAAAATCGAATGCGGCTTTTATCAGACCCTATTATCGATAATCGGTAAATGGTAATAAAGATAAGTTGAATAATTTGTACGGAAAGGCGATAAAGTTAACCTTGTTTGCCGCCTCGGAAAATTATGTTGAGCAATTCCGAAACTGCCTGATACGGGTTTCGGTGTATTTGAACAGATCACCTTCACAAACTATTTTACTGGTTATTTCACCCAATCATTTCTTTCATTCATGATTTCGTGGGTTTCAATTCGATTTTACTACAGAAAGTAAAATACTCGGAAAGTAGTTCGGAATCACATCGTAAAGGTTTTAAATCATACGACTTTTGCTGGAGAACTGCTTTATTGGGGACTGTTCTGCGAATATATAAAAGTATAGAAACATACATGCTGTTTGTTTCTTTGGGAAACATTAGTACAGTAAAATAGGTTAAAGATATTATATTTTATGATAACTATTACAATTGTCATTGTTGATTTGTGAATCAGGTGAGTATGTTTTTTTTATTGAACTCAATAACTTACTTTAGCGTAAATTTTTGCCAAACGTTACAGATTTTCCTAATATTAAACTTAAATTGACACCAGATTAACCTATACTGTAAACTGTGCAGTATAGAAGAAGCCTTGGGCATTAAAAATAGTCCTGCAGCCAAATACGATTTGGGAAAAATGGGTCAATCATTGTTTTGGGTCAAATATTACCCAATTCACCCCAGAATAGCAGAAAAAGCATTTGGAAAAACGTATTCAAGAAATTTATTCCACACACTCGCAGTTCTCCAAATGAGAGAGTTTTTACACACTGAAGTTCGTGGTGTATTGAGTTGAACGTCCTATGGACGTATGTCCTAAACGCCTCAACTTTTGAGATACAGGGTGGCAAAGTTGTCAAAAATAATCAGTTTTTTAATAATAACTGAGATAATTTTGTAGACATCTTTGGCATATTTGGTACATATGTTCCATTCATCAAGGCGCATTTTATGATGTACAATTTTCTCAATTTTCTCTGCCACTGGCATACGTACGAGTTTTGAAATGTATATTTTTGGCGAAAAAAATACTACGCCACTGCTTTATCTTGAATTAAAAATTATTTTTAAAATCTCCATACATTTTTGAGCACATTTGATTTGCTGGGTGTTTTTTATCCGACGAATGGTTTTCGCTCAAAAAATTAAAAATCGCTTTACTTAAGGATAAATTCCTTAAAAATCTGATGCGGTATCGTGCATCGACTGAAAGCAAACTAAGAGATCAGATTTGTTGCAAAATAATTGAGGATCTAAAAGGTATTTGTTTGTTGTCAGATGCACTGTTCTCAATTAAAATTACGTCATAACGCAGCACCGCTTAATAATTTTTGAAAACATAAATTTAGTTATCCTGGAATAAATGACGTGTAGCAGAATTTATTTACTGCACCTCTTGGAAATATGGAGTTTGTCGATATGTGATTTCTTTTAAAGATTAAAAGCAGAAAAAACAGCGTACCCACCATAGCAATCAAAAACGAATTATCTGTATGTACAAACGTCAGTAGCAAATATTGATGTTGGTTTAAAGTAAGGTGTTGGTGTTAAAAACTGTCACAGCGCGTTTTGATTGATTTTGAAGTGTTATTGAAGTTATTTTGGATATTTGTCATCAAATTGTTTGGCGTATTTTGGTTGATTTTTTGTTATACCCATACCATATTTCAAGAGTGCAGGCATTACTCCCCAGAGATTTTCCACAGCGTGTGAACTTCAGTCAGTGGTATCTACAAAGTATTGCACTAAATCCGCAGTTTGAGACACAAAACACCAAAACACCAAAAGTTTCAACCGCTACTGGATGAAACAGATAGTTGTTTCCAAGATTTTGGTATGTTTCCCTTTTCAATTTCTCGCCAGACAATGCTGCAGTTCCAGCAGACTTGGAACTTTCGGCTAGATGGGAAGCCGCGACCGTGTCGACGCAAGTAAAGTCCCATACCACAGGTTTACCGTATTTCCATGGTATGAGAGACATGTCATCTGGTCGTTTACCATCATCTCGACTGGTACCTAAGGGTTCCAGAATTGCAGGAACATCCGCTGACAACATAGCTCGTTTCAATATGTCGTTTTTCTTCAATTTTCACTTATATAAAAATTAATTTCACAATATTGCCTAGCTCAATTTATTTTTGCCCTTGTGTAGTAATCAGTTGAACCAACAGCATTATTTTATTTTATTTTAACAAGCTATATAGTATGCTCTTTGGTATAGGTCCGTCATCGTTATTCATAATATTATTATGTTTACTTATTTCTATACTGTTGTTGTTAATTTGTCCAACTAATCTGAACTGAAGTCTATGGAATGGTTTTGTTGCAAAATATGATGGGCGACTGCTGATTTTTCAGGTCTTCCATATTTTAAGTGTGCTATGTGTTCCTTATATCTTACTTTAATAGATCCTTTTGTCTGTCCATAATATTTTGCATCGCAGTCCTTACATTCAATTTCGTAAATTCCAGACTTTTTCGAATTCTCGACTTTGTCTTTTGGATTTCCCAAAAGGCTCTGTAGTGTATGACTTCATACCTAGTTCCTTGAAAATATTTCCAAAGTTCTTCGTATATTGGTGGTATGGAACTGAGATGTATTTATCTTGGTTTTTGTCGTTTCTGAAAGTCAACATTTCGTTCATTCTTAACCTAAACTTCTTTTTCCTTATTATGTCATCTGCAATTCCCCTCGAGAAAACTTTAGTGGCTGCTATTTCCTGTATTGCACGTCTTTCTTTTGTGAACCTATCAGGTGTTTGAGGGAAAGTCAAAAGACGATGCACTAAAAAAATCAACCCAGTACGTTTGTGCTGTCCACAGTGATGTGAACTGTCAGGAATATACCTGTACGTGCTTGTTTCTTTTCTAAATATATCATATTCTAACCCTCCATATCAGCTCCTCATTACCAAAACGTCAAGAAATGGTAGTTGTCCCTTATTTTATAACTCATAAGGTGAATTTTATTGATGGACATCTATTATTTAAAATGGAAACAAAGTCGTCAATATTCGATTTTTTGGTATCGAATATTGCGAAAATATCTTCCACATACCTTAGCCAAATCCAAGGAAAATACTTCGACTTTTCTTTGGTTTCCATTTCGAATCTGCTCATGAACAGGTCTGCCAGGTAGGGGGACAAGGGGTTTCCCATGGCCGTTCCTTCCTGTTGTTCATAAAAGCAACCGATGTTGTTTCATACACAATTTGGTAAGAGGAAGGTCCGTGGAATTGGGACGCTAGGAAATAAGGAACTAACATCAAAAGGAACCAAAATCTCACCTTCTTGCAGAACCCCGTTTTTTGTATGTTGTATGAACTCTAAAGGGTTTTTTATACTAAAACTTGGTTCCGTAATAGACAAGGTTTCAAATTCTTTAGTGAGCCATTTTGCTATTTGGTAGGTAGGAGCTCCAATAGCTGACACGATGGGGCGCATTGATTTTCCCGGTTTGTGGATTTTTGGGAGGCAATATAGTTTCGACACCGTTGGGTTGGAAACTTGTAACTTCCGTTTCAGTTGAGGGGTAAGTGTAAGTATGTTGTCGCTTTTCTTAAGGACGTGTTTTACATCAGCAATCATCTTTGGTAAGGGGTTCCTGGACAATTTCGCATACGGTCCGTTAGTAATGAGAGTTTTGATCCTTTCGTAGTAGTCCGATTTATCCAGAATTACTACTTGATCAAAGTGAGCGTTTCAAAGTCTACATGAAAATACCTAAAAGCTGTGTAATTCAAAGATGACTCTAGCAAAACATCAAGTATGCTACATTTTTGGAAAGGTAACTTTGAGTTCAAGTGGAATATGCAGTAGTATACAAGGTGTCCCATTGAAAAAAATAGTTTCCCATCAATAACTATTGAAATCTCATTTGTAAAAATAAGTTTTCCACACCATTGAATTCTATATATAAAAAAGAACTTCTTGACAGAAAGAAAGTCACAGTATCTTCTCGAAAGTTTTTCATAAAATTTGACTTTCGGACACTTCCATCAGTTTTCATTCATCCAGTTTGAAAAGAAGAGTTTTCCTTTCAGAGTGTCCAATTTGGCACACTCTGTACATATGCAATTGCTAATATTTTGTCCTCCTATCTTCCCTGACTTGGATGATAATAGCCCGTACTAAGACTTCTCGGGCATCAGAAAAATTAGACAATAATTCATCAGCCTCAGTTTTAACTATGAAATTACGATAAATACAAATGAAGGTCTACAATTTGCAGTTGATTGCAACTCCAGAGACGATACCGGTCTCTCGGAATACCATCCACATTGCAAGATCCAATACATGAAATTCTGTAACGCTACCGATCCGAGTAAAGTCAATATCCTTGTTTTACCCAAAGTACTTATTAGGTAATAAGCTGGTACAGCTTCTACTTTTTGCGGTATCATTACATATCTGAAGCGGCCGTCATGCCAAGCAGTCTGCCTCACCCTCCATGAGAAGGACGATCATCTCCAGTGGCGTGGAAGACGATTTTCATTTTTGTTCCTCGAAAGAGAAACTACAAGATTTCAAAATTTCACTATTTTTCATAGCGATACTATGACAGCAAACAGTATGACAAAATTTAATCTTTTGGTAGTTAATGATAAAATGCCGGAGGAGACACGAATTTTTATGCATCACAGACTCTGAATATTCCCACATTTCAATTTGAAGAGGTTGATGACTTCTTTGTTTAAGAAATAATTTCTGGGATCAAAACCAATACCAAATGTAGTTTTATAATTTGTTTCGGAGAAACAAATTATAAAACTACATTTCTCCCAGAAATGTTTTCAATGTGTTTATAAAACTGCTATAAATAGGAAATTGGCACCGTTTTATAAAACATTACAGTTATTATCAATATTTTGTGAGGCCTTTTACAAACACTACAAAACAGTTTTATAAACATTTTGGCAGTTACTATAAAATTTGTCTAACACTCTTAAAAAGTAGTTTTCTAAAGACTTCCCTTACTGCAGTTTTGCAACATATTTAAGCGATACTTATAAAAAAATCAAAAGACAGTTTTATGAGAGTTTTTTAGTAGTTCCACGTAGGCGTTATAAAATATAATACTGCCGAAAACGATAACAATAAAATAAAAAAGTGTTAAAAAAGTTTTCTTGAAGACGCAAGAAGTAATTTTGTATTGTACAGTAGGAAAATATAATTCATACGTCACCAACTGAAAACTAAGAAATAGAAAGGTTGAAGCCATTTTAAAATTTCACTTTTGAACTTATAAAACTGTTAAAGACATTATTTGTGTTTCGAAAATTGATATTTTTACTGCAAATGAAATTTTATTGACAAAGTCTTTAGCCTATTATTAGCAAAATTTAAGCGCGCCACTCATTTATAAATGTTTTCGATAAAATTATTAATTATACAAAAATTCACTCTGTCGACGTATTAATTTTCTAGTCACAAACTTTTATTCTAAATAATATAATATTTATGTACTTTTCAGCTGTAAATTTCACTTTATGTGCAGTATTTCATATTTTCAACTCATCTAATTTCAGTATCCCGGATCGCTATCATTTAAAATGGCGTCGTTCTATAAAATAAATTGGTATCAGTGGCAAGCATTTCAACGTATTTGAGCTACTGTTACCCCTATAAAACTGTTAAGAATCAGTTCTGGGAGTGATGGTATTGCGGCAGAGTCGGACTACTTTTAAAGCTGTAGGTTTCTACAAAAGTGCTTGTATGATTAAAGAATTTCTCACATACAGTTTGGATAAATATTATCTGTCGGGATATTTTGGTTAAAAAGTTTCTTTCATCGATTATAAAGGCTAACCATTATAAAAACCTTTTTCTGTTTTTCGCAAAAAAAATTGAAGCACTAGGTTAGGTGGGATAGTTTGAAGTGTTTTTTAGTATTTCCAATATACAGGGCGACTCAAAGCTTCCAGAAAGTTTTTTTATGGAGTACCAAGTCATTTCTTCGTCTATTTGAAGCACCTCGAACTGAATCTAAAACTATTATATTCCCCTAAATAAATGTTCAAAATGGCCGCCATTGAGTTATTATTTATTTTTATTCATATATTCGGGATACAATCAGAAAAAAAAAATAAAATATATATATATATATATATATATATATATATATATATATATATATATATATATATATATATATATATATATATATATATATATATATATATATATATGCATATCATAGTGTCCAAAATTAGGGATGAATTAAAAATACTGAATTTACTTATGGGGTACCTATACTCAATAAAAATCAAATATTTAGAAGTTGCTGAAGAACTAATTTCCACGATATCGACGGTGTCCCACTTGAATAACCAAACAAAACTATTCTTACTAAACATAACTAAAATTTTGAAGAATTTTTCAAAGCTGTGATTAGGAATCGATGTCAGCTGGTTGTTCCTAAATGCTGGATTTTATTCTTGGTGGCAGCAAATATATATTAGCAAAAGGAATTTGATTTTATAACAGTTATATTAGTGTTTCTGAATTGTAGTTAATATATCATACTATAAAATTTTTCACTATATATTTATAAAATTATTACAATGTGTTAAAACAACGATACAAATAAAATAAATACAACAATAAAAATTAATTGGCGCTCCGGGGCGACTTCATTGATTCCAGTGGCGTATTTGCTTTTTCAGCTGCAGAAAAACCCGGAAAAACCTGCAGCACCACATCATCTGAAGATCTTGATCTAACAATGTCCTCTCTCTCATAAAACAAAATGTAGGGTGTCTCCAGAGGCTCCAATAAATTCAATGCATCGCCAGAACACTTCGTGACACGACTATCGTCAAACTTAAACCAGTCCGTTTCTTCTTTGACCAAGGCGTAATAATGACCACATTCAACGCCAGAACCACAGTGAACAATGACTGCATGCATATTATAATAGTGGTCTGCTAGGTTGAAATGTTCATCTATTTCGAACCTTCCAAAGAGTTTCTTGCTTCCGTTAGAGGTTGAGTCTTGTTTGAAAATCATCAGTGTTATTATTAGATTGACTGGTGCCTCAGCTATACTTGTTTCCTTATAACAGTCAGTTAGTTTGGCATATGTTTGACTATAAAATAGTTGGGAAATTATCATAGAAGTGACAATATGGTAATGAAAATAAAATAATATCTGAAAGCATTCTAATAAAATAATTTCATTAAAGCTACAGGAAACAGTTATAAAATAAGCTTGAAATAGTTTTATAACTATCATAAAAATCTCGCAGAAAAGTGTTATAAAACTGCTACATAACAATTTACTCTTATAAGAAAATAAGTTTTATAAGTTAGTTGTGAAAACGTTTCTGTGATAATTTCCTGACTATTTTATAATGGTTTTTTAATTTTATTTCATAAACGTTCCTACGACAAATTTATAAAACACTTTTATTGCCTACAACTGTATTGTGTTCACCGATCATCTAATATAATCAATTAGCATATTGAAAGTAATTATAAAATACTAATAAAATAAAACTGTTGCAACACCATGGAATTATGAAACAACTTTGCTGGTTGGGCTGGTATGTTTTTTAGAAACGAACAGACAATTGACTAAGTTTTTGAATTTCATCTATTCTCTCCACTCTTCTATCACATTCACAATGGAGAGGGAAAAGAACGACTCTATAAATTTTTTAGACTCGACAATAACAAAATTTTACAATAAACATGATTTTTCAACATATCGTGAACAGGGACATACATATATTATCATTCAAAATTCGTCCACCCACCCATAACCGCACAAAGTATCAGCTTTCAACAGACTGATAAATGTTCCCTTGTCAGAGGCGAATTTCAATAAAGAACTGAACATAATAAAACAAATAACCGTCAACAACGATTACGATATCAGTTTAATACATTCTTTATTATCAAAAAAATCAAAAATTATCAAAACCAATAATAAGTTAGACATGCACATTCAGAATAACAAAGAAAAAAGTTCAGTTTCAGAAAAATCGGGGGTGTATAAATTATCATGTGAGTCATGTCCGAAGTTTTATATAGGTCAAACTGGAAGACCGTTCAAAGCCCGCATAAAGGAACACAAATAAACTTTCCAGAATGGAAAAATAAATTCCACATATACCACTCATTTTTTCATAGAGGGACATGAGTTCAACCATGGATTCAAGCCCCTACATTTCCAAAATAAGCTTTGAAACTCAACCTGTTGGAGAGTATGTAAATAAACGAATTCAAAAACTTTCAATATCTTATGAACGCTCAAACTGTATTGAATAATTCGCCATTATTGGATATTTTCATTTCCAGGAGAAAATACGAGTAGGTGATATGTTATAGTATAAAATGGTTGTAATTTAGAAGTAACTTTTAGTTTACCCTTGAGGAAACTATTGTATATATAGCGACACACGTGTCGCGGTTTTTGTAAAACCAGACGCGGTTTTTGAAAATCAGACAATAAACTGTATTAATTAGTTTTAATATGGATTTCCGTCAAGTATCGGCCAGTTCTATTCAATTAAGAAGGCTGGTCTAGCGGAATAATAATAATAATAATAATAATTGCCAACAGTAACAACCATTTACAGAGCAATTCAAGATGACAATATATATCAAGTATACTCCTAGCACTAATACATAGAGATCTCAGCGTTATCATACGATATACGCTCTAGACTTATTTTTTAATTTGACTGAAGAACAGGAAAAAATATCACAATATTCACAAATTTTGTTATAGTTCGTGCACATTATATAGATTGGTGCCTTAAGCATGAGGTTATTTTGCGCCCATTTACACATAAAAATGCAGCTTGCCGGGATACAAATATGTTGATGTAAGATAATAATTCACAGCAATCAATTTTATTGTTCAAAAAATTGTACAGAAATGAATTTCACTAGTTCGGACTTCCATTGTCTACTATATAAAATGATTTGAAATCCCTGAAACAACTAAAAAAGAATATAATTAAAAATGAATAGCTGAAAATAAGAATTATATTAAGCAAAATAAACCTGAAATGAAATAATAGTGAAATAAACTACAAGTAAAAATATAACAATTGAATAAATAAAAACAAAATAAAAATAAAGGAATGAAAACTCGAAACTTTTGGAACGGACATTGGACACCAAACATCAGTTACACCGCTATCATATTCGCTTCTCGGCGATATATATTCTCTAAATACACACATCGGAAAAGTCTGGGGATATTTTTATAACATACCAAATATCATAAAAATAAATGCATGAGGTCGTTTAATTTCGATTAAATTGATACACTCGACCACCCTGTAGATTTCTATGGGTTGAACAAAGTCTGCAAAAACGGTAACTAATCTTTTATCAGTTTTTTACAAACTGTAGGTTTTCGGCTAAAATGGATAATTTGAAAGTGTCGAGTTTGTACATTCTATGCAGTTCTTGCTCAGCAATTAAACTGGAAATATTGTGCTTTAACATGGAACGCCATCACTTACCATTGGCTGAGATGAATAGAGCTGTAGGGCTTCTTAAAAGTGGCATGCGACAAAATGATGTAGCTCTTCGTTTGGGGGTCTCCCAAAGTGTTATCAGTCGATTGTGGCGGCGTTTCCGTGAAACTGGCAGTCCAGGGCGAGGACCCGCTACAACTGCAGTTCAAGACCGATTTTTGGTCTTAACCGCAAGAAGACAACCGACAATCACAGCACCTGAGTTGGTTAACGTGTTGCAGCAGACGCAACAGGTAATCATTGGTCGTGACACTGTCAGAAATCAACTGCATGAAGCAGATCTCCACAACAGAAGGCCACTTAGATGTCCACCTTTGTCGAGAGGCAATCGCGGTAGAAGATTAGAGTGGTGTCAAGAACATCAAAACTGTGATGCAAATGATTGGGCCACAGTTTTGTTTACAGACGAATCCAGATTTGGATTTCATCCAGATTCTCGTCGAGTAAGACTGTGGGGACGACCTGGAAATAATAAACGTTTGAGACACGTCCATGAAGTCCACACATACAGAGGTGGTACAGTAATGCTATGGGGCGGAATCATGATCGGCGGCAGAACCGATCTCGTTTTTCCAAATCGCTCCCTCACAGCTCGACAGTACCCCGACACCATTCTTCTACCTATCGTCCGTCCGTTTGCTGGTGCTGTTGCTGAAAACTTCCACCTAATGCACGATAATGCTCGTCCACATGTCGCGCGTCTAGTGACTGACTGGCTCACCAACGAAGGAGTTGATGTATTGCCATGGCCAGCACAATCACCGGACCTGAATCCCATCGAGCATGTGTGGGACATGCTTCAACGAAGAATTACTCCTCATATGGGGAACATTCACAAAACATTTCAATTGAGAGAGCTCTTAATCGCTGAATGGGCAAATGTACCTCAACAAGACATTGACAATCTCATTTTGTCGATGCACGATAGATGTAGGGCCGTAATAAACCAGCGTGGAGGCCATACTTTGTACTGATTCCAATTTTTTTTGTATTATGATTTTTTTTCGGGGTGCCAAAAAAGAGCCATATTTTTTTTTTTAGTTTTGCTTATATGCGCACTCAGTATTTTTGACCATTTGATAAATTTTTTTGTAAGTTACATTCGTTTAATAATCACCCGTCAACTTTTTTTCCCTAAAGCGATCTAAAAAACAATTATTGCCATTTTTAAAAATATCCCTAGACTTTTCCGATGTGTGTATTATGAATCAAGCTGAATCATACACAACATAATATAGCTCTGAACTTGGCACATTTCTTTGGTTCCATTCGACGAGTTATGCAACACAACAATCATCTGCCCGATCGACTTAGCTAGTACATTAGGCGCCACACAGCGGTGAGAAGCCACACTGAACAGTAATAGAAGTCAATTTCACTAGAAAACTACCATTATTCTATAAGTGAAGTACTTCCAACTTGAAGTAAATTATTCTAGGTGTGTACTAGTATATGGAATCAATACGGTTTTTACGATTTCCGCTATTTTGTAATGAAATTCATATACTTGAACGCAATAATTACTCATCTCCAATAATTGAACATGAATATTATGTTTCCTCAAACTTACTGAAAAATTCAGAAAACTTTAGTTCTTCTCATTTTGTCCTTTGTATATATTTTTACCTTTAAGAAAAAGGAGCTCAGTTGATTTTCACCGAATCATAATTTCCCTTAATGCGAAAATATCTTGGAGATACTTTAAACATGATGACTTTAGAAATAATTATACAGGGCGTTCCAACGAAAACTTGACCCCCCCTGTAAATCAGAAACGTACCTGAATTTGACGTTGACGCTCATTTTAATAAGGAAACCAACAAAAGTAATATCAATGTATCAATAAAAGTAATATCAATTCTAGATTTGTAATTATGTAGCAGTAAACGTTTTGAAATGAACGACAGTGTTAGTTTTTTCTGCACTGGTAGTTTTTGTTAAATCTGATTGTCACAGAACAAAAAGTAGACAGTTGGCCACTGTCACTTCCTCACGAATTATTATTCAGTCATCCTTGTTCACTGCTTTCCAACATGCTTTATTATACTGAAGAAAGAAAAAAATTGTTGCAACCTATTATCGAAATAATGAATGTGCTAAAGCTACTGTGAGAATTTATAATACGAATAATCCACGTCACAACGTGAGCCACCAATAAGTTAAACAGTTAATGGATAAGTTTCGAACTCCAGATTCTGTTCACAACAGAAACATGAAGAATCTCGTCCTCTTAGAAATGACGGAGTTAAAGTTGCAGTTTTAGGACTTGTTCAAATGGATAATCGACAATCTAGCAGACCATCTAGCCTCTGGTGTATCAGCTACTAGCGTTTTTCGGATTTTGAAAGCCTACAAATTCCGTCCTTTCAAAATAAGGCTTGTTCAGGATTTAAAAGAAGACGACTTCAGTTTTGTGAGGTGTTCAGCACGAAATTGAGCAATAATCCAAACCTTTTATACAATACATGTTTTTCAGACGAAAGCTTTTTCATGTTAAATGGTGAAGTGAATAGACAAAAGTGTCGTTACTGGAGCAATGTGAATCCTCATTTGGTGATGGAATTCACAAACTCCACAAAAATTAAATGTCTGGGCCAGCATTCTTGATAATCATATCGTTGGACCAATCTCCATTGAAGGTAATCTCAATAGAGACACATACTTAAATCTACTACAAGACTGTATAGATCCTATGATTACACAAATTTCAGAAAATTATGACAATTCACTAGAAAATGAAATACCATTCCAGCAGGATGCTGCACTCCCACATTTTGATGTTCGGTTGAGACAGTTTTTGGACGGAAGTTTTCCGTCCCCTTCTGGACCCCTTCTGCCGATGCGTTGGATCGGCAGAAGAGGTCCAGTGGAGTGGCCGGCTAGATCACCTGATCTTACACCGATGAACTTCCTTGTCGGGACACCTGAAGTCAATAACATACTCTACTAAGCCTACAAATCTAGAAGACCTGCGACAGAGAATTGTTCGGGAACGCCGATTGCTGACTCCGGACATCTTGAATAATGAACGGAACGCTTTCGAGAGTACACTGTATCATTGTATGGAACTAGGTGGAGGTCATTTTGAACAATTTAACCGTTGATTCTGTTTCCACTGATATTATTTGTTGTTGATATCCTCATTGAAATGAACGACAGTGAATTCCATATCGGCTTTAAATTACTTCGATTACCATATAAAAACGCTACCCAAGTCAATTCAGCGACAGTGCGGTTTGTAGTGGATTGAAATAAGGCGATGAAAATTTGAAAGTCAGTTTGATGTTTTATGAAAATCAGTTTCATGTTTTATTATATTAATAGAGAGTGTTTCAAATTCGATCCTTACCATTGGGATCTCGGAAACTATGAGAGATACGAAGCTGGTTAAATTGGGGCAAAGTTTACCTGGCTAACAATATGCCGTTGAGAAATTCTTGAAATTCCGATTATATCCGGAGATATCCGAAAAAAAACAAAAATTTCGGAAAATTGTTTCAATTTTTTTCAGGCTTCATTTTTCGAAGGATTCGAAAATAAATTGCACTTCCACAGTGCTACTTTATCCCTGCTACATGATGGTGTTTTCAAATTTGATATTCGACGTTTCGGCTTCCGGCCACCATCATTAACTTTATTTGTTCTCATGGGCACTACGTTGGATTTTTTCTGTTTTGGATAGAACCAGATTTTACCTTTTCAATTATGTATCATAAGTTATCATTCTTCTTCGAAAAATTGTAAATTTTGATTGTTGATCCTTTCATTGGCTTTTGAAACGAACCAAACTCGGTGAGATTTTATTCCAATAACCATAGTTCAATGTAGTTGTCATCTTTCGGGATACAAGTTTAAATACATTTCACATGTCCAAACACTGTTTTTATCGTATTGGCAATAAATTTGTATCATATCTCTGTTTTCTTCATTCGTGAAAGCCATTTTCCTCCAAAAATTCAATGACTTGTACAATAACAAAATGTCATTGAGTGTAACAAATTGAAAGTCAAATTCAGAAACATCAAAGTCAAAGCCTATTATGATGAGAATACATTTTTTTCAATATCTTCGAAAAAGAATGATAACTCATGATACATCATTGAAAAGGTAAAATCATAAAGTTGATGATGGTGGCCGGAAGGCGAAACGTCGGATAGCGAATTTGAAAACACCATTATGTAGAAGGGAAAAAGTGGCAATGTGGAAAAGCACTTTATTTTCGAATCCTTCTAAAAATAAAGCCAGAAAAAAATCAAAATAATTTTCCGAGATTTCTGTTTTTTTCTTATATCTGCGGATAAACACGAAATTTCAGAGCTTTCTCAACGGCATATTATCAGTCAGGTAAATGAGCAGCTTTGCCCCAATTTAACCATCTTCGTATCTCTCATAGTTTCCAAGATCCCAATGGTGAGGATCGTATTTGAAACATACCTTATAGCAAATACTATCCAATAAGTTACATGGCACTATCATTGCCAATTACCCGTAGCCAAGTTGCACTGATTTTTTTTTAAGAGAAAGTGATGATTAGCAGTTGTAATGACAAATTACGAATACTTTACCAAATTGTAGTCAATTGTGGCTTAGACAGCGTGAAGTTGCTTTCGGGCTAACGTTTCGTTGCTGTATGTACCGTTTTTTCCGGTTTCAAGGGTGGGAATATATACTAATATAATACAAAATACTCCGGAAGTAAAATAGCTCCCCAATCGAATCTCCAAATGTGGGCTGATTCAAGGGTACCATCTTGCTGAAGTTATTCGAAAACCACTATTTTTGACAGGGCCACTAGCAAATTCAAAATCGATTTTTGCAACATCAGAAGACTCAACTCAAATATAAAATCATTGCATCGACATCTGCAATAAAATAGTACTCATATTCTTACTCTCACAGAAACCAAAGTCACTTCTGTCAACGAGAGGGAATGCTGGAACCCCGCAACTTTGTTGTTATGTGGTTCAAAATGAACAGAAGAACACAAATTATTTCATATGTTACATTTATCGACCTTCTAGCGATACACAATATAGAGAACTGTTGCAAACACAATTGAGTTTCTGCAAATCAATCATCCCAATGTCGAAATTTCTATATTCGGTTACTTCAATGTCCAAAATATAGAATGGCTCAAATTTTTAAACATCAACGACGATTCCTGGCCGTGATGGAGGATACGCTAGTCTTCTGGATCTATATCTAACAACCAATCCAAATATTTACAGTCACCGTAAGGTCTCCATCGGGATCTTTTGACTACAAAATCATTTCAACAATAGGTAACAATCTAAGCCGGGCAAAGTTTGGCATTACAAATCAGCTAATGGGAGGATCTTCAAGACTATTTCCGAAATTTCCCCTGGCTAGAAGTTTTTTCAGCTCCAATGATCCATCAACTTGTGCGTTTGAAGGCAAGGAAGTTATTCTATTATCCATGGATGCATATATGGCAAATTTTGTTTCAACAAAAATTGCGAGCAAACAATCAGAGAATTAGGGATAAACTGCTTGCCAGTCACAACAGGTCTAGACCCTTCTGGTCGGTAGATGAAGCTGCTAATCTTTACAAAATTCACAATTTCTTTACTAACACAGGCAGATGGTTCAATTGCGACAACAGCCATAAAAAAAGCAAATCTACTGGCTGAACGATTTGCATCCCAATCCGCAGTCAATTTTCTGGGAAAGACACCACCCCCTATTCCGACACTAGAATCCACAGTAGCGGAAATTTTCTTTTTTTTTCAATGAGTTTCATTTTACTATTATTTTCTTTCACTTTTTACCTTTTTTGGAAGCTTCGGCACTGGTCTAATACGCCTTAAAAAACACATGGAAATCATTTGTCTGATTTCCAGATGAAAAAAAGACCGTTCTCAGCCAGAATCTCGTGTTGATAATTGTTTATTCATTACTCAACTTGTGAATCATGCAAATGAGATGCATACCAGCAATTAGTAGTGAATGCGGTACTGTTACAGTACGACAGAATAATGACAAGCAGCATGTTTTATTCGTTCCGAATGTGACATGAAAATAATTTGCGACATAAATAGGCATGCATCGAGTTTCAATTCACTTCCTATTCGTGCGCATATTCGCATTAAGATTCAAGATAAGCCGTGCTCAAATTACCTTACAATATTATTGATGAAGTTTCCTGTGCCGTAAATCAACAGGTTCGATTTGACAATTGGAATCAGATCAGATATTGAGAATGATTGTGTTATGCTTCATCTCAGTACAAGTTGAAATAGAAATGATGATCGGGTTCACCTACTAGGTGGATTTTTCGTTCAATTATTGTTTCGTCAAATTTTTACTGGACTGTTCGAAAAATAAGATAAATGTTTGTCCTTAAATGTAAATATTGAAATTTTGTTGGTGGGAGGCATAAAAGTTACAAGTGTTTTACGTGTTCGACGATTTTCCGCTTCCGGTAAACTTGGATCGAAGAATGTACATGAATTTTGTTCAAAAATGGAATAAAATGGAATATTAGATAATCTGTCACCTGAAAATTTCGATATAGAGTTGAATATTATTAGACAAATAGGTCATAATGATGGTTTTCCTGCTTATCTAATTAATAGAATCTATAACAAACGCAGAACTGTCTTAATCGTAGTTTAATGTCTACCAACAACTCAATGAATATTGTTCTATTCCCTATTCAGGTGAAGTTTCACAAGATATTTCAAATATTCTCAGACAGTATTGTAATGATATGGATTTTTCATTATACCGGGTGTCCCACATTTTATGTGACAGGCAATATCTGGTTTGCTGAAGGAGATACACAAAAATGTTTCATACAAAAATTTTAGGAGTTTATGAGAGCTATATTTTGATATAATTTTAAAATATACAGGGTGTTTGGTGTAGGTGTTACAGACCAAAATTCCATTTTTTTAAATAGAACGCCCTGTATATCATTACATATTCAGATGCTACGTTAAATTCTGATATCATTTCATGTTTGGTTTTTGAAATTCGGTTACGGCGTTGTTGAGTTATTGCACTTTTCCTTAAATATAAAGTTTCAAAAAAACTTATCTACTCGTACACGAATCCAGTCTATATCTTTTATCAAATTGAACTAGACTACTACTGAATACAAACCATTATTCTCACCTCTACGATACGATATCGATATCAGTTGAATATAATATTGAAATTCTTGAGAATGTGTCTAACTTGAGGGTGAATTGCTTTATATTGCACAATTTCATCAAGTAGCTTATGCTTGTTGATGCCATAGTAACAAATGTTGTTGAATTGTATCTACTTGTCAGTTCGATTCAGTGATTCTTTGCAAAACAGTAACTGTGTTCTTTGTGCGAAAACTCCAGTATGCCTTTCGCGTTTAGTCCAAGTGATTGCATTGATATGTTATTAATTTTTGGGGAATGTCAGAAAAACTGCCGTCAAGCACAACGTCTATACCAAGAACGTTTTCCAGACAGACCCATTCCGTCACGAATGACTTTTTCGAGAGTTGTAGAAAAATTGCGAACTGGGTCATTTCCTTCTACTATAAAGCATCGTCATCATACGAGATCTGTTAGAACTGAAGATTTAGAGATCAATGTGTTGGCTTATATTACTATTCATCCACATGTTTCTATCCGTACTCTTGCAGAAGAAGTCGGTGTGAGTAAATCTAATGTACAGAGAATTCTGAAAGAAAATAAATACCACCCATTCAAAATTCAGTTGGTACAAGGTTTGAAACCCACGGACTTTGAACGTCGACTTGAATTCATTGCTTGTATTCAGGTAGTATTACATGAAAGTCCTAACATATTCAGTCAAATTTTGTGGAGCGATGAATCGCGATTCCACAATAATGGAGTTGTGAAACGACATAACAGTCACTATTGGTCTCAAGAAAATCCCCACTGGGTCCGCGAAAGTAATTTTCAAACTACTTGGGGTATTAATGTATGGTGTGGATTGTTCAATGGCCGCATCATAGGACCTTATTTTTTCAATGAAAATCTCAATGGATTGCGATATTTACATTTTCTAGAAAATGATTTGATCCAGTTGATGGAAGATATTCCCATAGCAGAACGACAAGGAATTTGGTGGCAACAAGATGGTGCTCCTCCGCACAATTCACAGGTTGTTACTGAATATCTGGATAGAACGTACCCAAATAGATGGATTGGTAATAAGGGTCCAATTCGGTGGCCGGCTCGTTCCCCAGATTTATCACCGCTTGATTTTTTCCTATGGGGTTATTTAAAAGATATTGTTTTCACTACTCCCCCTTTGAATGTGGATGATCTGAAAATGAAAATTCGACTAGCGTGCAATGATATTACGCCTGATATTATAAGAGCGACTTGTACGAGAGAAGTGACTCGACGTTTCGAAGCCTGTATAATATCTAATGGGCATCACTTTGAACAATTTTTATGACTTATTTCTAGGTACCTACCCTTCTTATGAAATGATTTATCAAGTTATATTATTTACATTGTTATTAATTAAAGATTTGTTTTCGAATACACCTCTTTCAATTTCGCAATTGTTTCATATTCAAAATGATTCCTGACTGAATTCCACAACTCAAAATTGAAACCATTACTTCGAACACCCAAAATTTTGACTAATTTTCATGTGATCTGATGCAGAGAGAATAATTGTATGAGATATTTTTAAAAATAATAGTCGTTCTCAAGACTTTACATTTTAAGCAATAACTCAACAACGCCGTAACCGAATTTCAAAAACCAAACATGAAATGATATCAGAATTTAACGTAGCATCTGCATATGTAATGATATACAGGGCGTTCTATTTTAAAAAATGGAATTTTGGTCTGTAGCACCTACACCAAACACTCTGTATATTTAAAAATCATATCAAAATATAGGTCTCATGAACTCCTAAAACTTTTCTATGAAACATTTTTGTGTATCTCCTTCAACAAACCAGATATTGCCTGTCACATAAAATGTGGGACACCCGGTATACTATGGGTCCTGTTTCCAAAATGTTAGTGTCAATACTGAAGATAAAGTACGAATCTCCCATAAATCGGGCGTTTACAGAATTCCGTTGTCACAACCGAATTGTTCTGCTCAGTATGTCGTAGAAAGTGGTTGGAAAATTGAAACAAGAGTTCTTGAACATGTTAAACTGATTGACAAAATTGGAAGTCTACACTCAGATGATTGTAACACTAAAAGTTCGTTCTACAATCACATTTTTAATAACAACCATAGTTTTGATATTGATTCTGATTTAGATATTTTACATGTTTGCCAAAAAGGCACTTTACTTAATTTACTCTCAATGAACAATTACAGTTTGATTGCAAAAAGTCTTTCACTTTCAATTGAATTTCTCTGCCTTGATCATCCATAAGCCCTCATTACACGCTTTATATTAGCTTCACCTATATGTATGCATGTTTATTTGTTTGTTTGTAACTCTCAAGCTCTGGATATGAATTTGACAGAATTATCGACATTATTGCTTGATCTATTCGCGGGCAGATAGTGATGTACGTAACCCCCTTGATATATCGATATTATTGCTTGATCTATCCGCAGGCAGATGGCGCTATAGTAACCTCCTTGATATATGGACATTATTGCTTGATCTATTCGCGAGCAGATGGCGCTGTACTAACCTCCTTGATATAATTCGAATTCACTTTACATGTATTTCTTCATTGAAAAAAATATTTTTTTATCAACACGCGCGCCTGCTGCCATATTTGTAACCCTCCTTTGCTGCCTTGGGCTTGTTAACTGATTTTAAAGCTCGCTTTCCGTAATCGGAAAATATCAATGGTCATTTTTCTGATCGATATACGGATGAATGATCCCAAATTTTAGATAAAATAAATATAGTTTACAAAGACTAAAAACCACGCTTTTATGGCATACGAAACTAAAAAATGAAAAATAAATATAGTTTGAAAAACTAAAGAACACGCTTTTAAATTATTTGAATTATTATTATTATTATTATTTTCACCGTAGTGTGCGCTGGTCAGGCCCTATCCCCCGAAGCCCCGATACATTCGAGAGGGCGCGCCAGCATTATCAACCAATGACCACTCCCCACGCCGTGGGGTAAGTGATCATTGGGTCCGAGAATCATGTGCCTTGAGCAAGCGCAGTGAGCCAAGAATGACAGCCTTCTGCATCTGTGCGGCTAAGATTTTTGCCTTAGTGCGGCAAGCCGGTATGATCTTAAGATTCGAGAGTAGAGAGGACATCATTCCACCAAGGACTCCAATAATCAGAACAACCATCTTGACAGAGTGATCTGGATAGAGTCTGCGGAGTTCGAAGAGAAAATCTCGATATTTTATCCGTTTTTTCTCCTCTTTTCTGACGATATTCGTCTCGCCAGGAGCTGAAAACTCCACGACAAATATCGTTTTGCTCTGGTGGTTGAGAAGGACCACATCAGGCTTATTAGCTTGTATGAGCCTGAGGGTGGGGAACGAATAGTTCCAATAAATTTGGCACTTCTCGTTCCCCACAACGGATTCAATATCCCCCGGAGCGTAGGGCAACACCGGTGTCTCGTCAATACCGTAAGAGTGTCGTAGATGGTAATATAGCACTGTTAGGGCCGCGTTATGTCGATGGATATAAGCCGAGACCGCATACGCTGGATATGCTGATAGCAAGTGCACTACGGTCTCGGGCGCCTCGCGGCAGGCCCTGCACCTTGTGTCAGGAACCTCTATACCCATCACGCGACTGCGGTAGACTGAGATGTTGAAGACACCATCCTGGCAAGCCATGATGAACCCCTCAGTTTCCGACTTCAGCCAACTGTAGAAATCTGTACTGTAGACATCTCAAGAATTTTTTCTGTACCTCTTCAACTCAATTTTTATGAACTGAATAATGAGGAGACTATTGCACCATATTCCAGTAAACTACGGACAAATGCATTATGGAGTGTTAGTAATGTGGATATTTTTCTGAATTTGAATGAGTTCCTAATAATGAAGCCAAGCATTTTATATGCTCTGTTTATAATGTTGGTCAAAAGTGAGTTTTGAATCCAGCGTAACTCCCAAATCTCTACATTATGTCTCCTTGGCTAAATATTCATTGTTTATCTTATACTGAAAATCATTCCGTAATTTTTTCCTAGTAATTCAGATACTAAAGCATTTTTCAATATTGAATGTGAGGCGATTTGACAGGGACCGTCGTTTACTAAATTTAAAAAAATATTTTTTCATTATTATCAACATGTCATTGTGACCATTCATTCATTGGTGACATGGCAATTTCCTTTTCTCCATCATAAAATATTTTCTTCTCCAAGTAAGTATTTTATACATCATTGTATTAACTATTTATGTTGTTCTTCTTTTAATGTAGATATTTAGATAATTAGCTGATGATGAACCTATAAAGGTTGGAAACTGTACTGATTGATGTTTTTACCGATCTAACATCTTAGGGAGATAATGAATTGTGAAGACGTCTTTGAGTTTTTATTCTATGCAAATCTACTACACTCCACTTTGAGATATAATGGACTTCTACGACAGGTTTCGAGTCATGTAGTTTTAGTTCCAAGTAGTTCTTGAAAATGGCTTCAAAGCAGAAGCCGAAACGTCGAAATATGAATATTAGTGGTTGTTTTCGAAGTATTCGCCAAAAACTAGAACCGTCGAATTTCTTTATTTGGCTCTATCGCCTCCATTTCGAATGATATTAAGAAGGTAGAGAAATGTTTCTATAATGTTTCACATTCCTTATAATCTAATACAATCTTTTGCTTTGTGCTTTTTTAAAGTTTATCCAAAATATTGAAATTGTTCTGAATTCGTATAAATTTCTTGAGGTTCATTGGCGGTAGATTCGGATACATTTCATTGAACTTTCTACATGTTCTGCTGATAATTTTGTCACACTGTCCAAAAATAATAAACAAATTCATAAAAACTTCGTTTGAATAGTTTTGTTCCATCATTTTGAAGGTATTTGCAACTTCTGAAGTGACGAAAATGTCGATATTATTAGGAGAATGTCACAACGCTACTGTCGAATAGTAATCATGGCCTGCTTACCAAATACCGAATGGAAATACCATTCTGAAGGGACATTTTCACAAATAAATGTTCATAAGTCCGAAACTTGACTAGTTAGGTATAGGTATGATATACATAGAAAGAAAGCAAATTTCAGCAGCTTTCCGAATTTTCAATAATATACAGGGTGTTCCATTTAAAATAATCAAATTTCAGCAACTTTTTCAAGCAAACGAAAAAACTGTATTTTTTACCACCCTGTATTGAAATAACGGAGATTAGGCTGTCGTGTGGGAAGTGTCCAAGTATCACCTAACTCCAAACCAAATTTCGATATCATAGTACTTCTTAACTAAAAGATATAGGCATTTTTAGAAGTCATGATTTTCGAAGAAAAAAAATGAAATTAATTTTTATTTCGAAAACGGTAACAGATAGGTATAGGGAAATATCAAGAAAAGTTGTCGGGCAATTGTTGGAGATCCCAAAAATAATATTATATACAGAGTGTTCCATTTGAAAAATCAAAGTTGCTACTGCTTTCTAATAGAAGGGGCAACACCGCATTGTCGAAAATATTTTAGTTGGCTAGAGAATGTCCGAATATGCCCTCCATAAAATTTTCAAAGTGATCCGTTGTCTGGTTCACCAGAAACGTCTAATGTGCCATCCACCGTGAATCAGCCTGTATACAAACGTTTCGTTCAATCAATTGTATCAAAAACTTTTTTTTTTAATACGGACTTGTAGTTTATTTCATCGATTTTTGTAGCCACTGTAATAACAAATTCGGCCATTTATTACAATACATGGCGATTTTATTCTGAATGAGAGAAAAAGCTTAAAATGTTCAATCACTTACCTTGCTCTCACAAACTTTGTGGCAGACATATTTGCAAACTGAAACAAAAAAACCAGTCAGCGTTGATGAATTGAAATATAGATGTTAAAAAAACCAAATGCATAGATTCATCTGTTGAGGAGCAACCTTTCACAAAAGTAAAGAATTACGCAAAGTTTGCTTAAAAAAATTATTTTTTATTCTAGCTTTGAATGGTTACAGCTATGAAAATATGACACATATGAAAATAAAGGATAAAGAAAAGAGAAATTAAACTTTCTATGTTTTTTACAACTTTTATTCGTAAGTAACGTTACTGCAGTTTCGTCCTATACAGATATTTTCAAAGTTATAAATTGTATAATTGTATATATTGTATATACAGTGTCACCGATAAAGTCCGCATCAAATGGGAAACTTTTTTATTTATCGTTTTATGTGAAATTTGATTTTGACAGTAGATTTTGCTTAAGAAATGATGTCAAATGGCGTCTACAAAATAGGTCACGTGATTTCCTTAACCTGTCAAAATTGACATTTAAAAAAAGAAACATCGAAAAATGACATTATTCTTCAAAATATCCAAAAATATCAAAGGATAAAAACATTTTCTTTTGTAATTTTATACCCACACACCAAGTTTCAAATCCATAATAAGTATTTTATATTTTCACTATTTTTCCGCACTCCTGCTTTTTCTACTTATCAAAATTCAAGCACACCTGTACTAAATCATTTATTTTAACTAAACTCGTCACCGAATGTCTTTTTTTGTAATATAATAATATTTTAAGAGCCTCTTTGATGTTAAAAACAAATTTTGAAAAATAAAAGTTGTCAAACTTGATGCAAAGTTCATCTAGTTTCAACGGGGCTTTCCAAACTATACAGTACTTGAGTTTTTTAATGAGCAAATGGCCTCACAATATGAATTAGAACAAAACGGAACATTAGGAAACAATATCTTAGAGTGTTTATTGTTTTTTTAACAAAAAATACAGTGGAATCTAATCTTAATTAAAAGGAACTGAAAATAAACATGTACCTATACCTAATAGCAAAAAAACACGAAAAAAAGACTCACGACATTAAATACACTACATTTCTGTATGTCTTCCATCGCGTTCTATGCAGATAATTGTCCTTCTTGATACATCTTTTATTGAGTTGCTGATACTCACAGGGTTTATGTTTAAAATAGAGTTTCTAATAACAATTTCTAGGTGATTCACGTCACGAAAAGGTCTTTGTTTATAAACGATTTGTTTTAAGTTACCCCACAAGAAAAAATCTAGTGGGGTTAAATCTGGCGACCTAGGCGGCCATATTTGCTCCATATTTCGCCCAATAACTTTGCCCCTAAACATTTCTAATAGTTTCTCTTTGACTTGTCTTGAACTATGAATAGGAGCCCCGTCACATTGATACCACAGACTGTGTCTTATTTCAACCGGCATATTGTCCACTATATCACTGATCTCAGTATTTAGAAATTGCAAATAATCCTGAGAAGTTAAATTGTGTCTAAAAAAGAATGGTCCCATTACCTGATTATTTAAAACACCGCACCACACATTTGTTTTAAATGAATATTGGTCCCGACATTCTATCACAAAATGAGGATTTTCCTGAGCCCACCACCTACAATTCTGGGAACTGACTACGCCGTTCGATGTGAAGGTAGCTTCGTCGGTCCATAGGATTTTGTAAGGAAATTTTCTGTTTAATTCTACTTCTCCTTGGTACCAGAAAGAGAAATCTAGTCGAACATCGAAATCTCTTTCCTTTAAGGTATTTATAAATTTGGGTTTGTAGGGTTTGAATTTATTTTTATGTAAAATTGCTCTTACGCTTTCTCTTTCAATGCCAGTTCTATCTACAATATTGGTAATACTTGATTTTCCCTGTTCGATAACATCCAGGCAGACAGCCAACTGAACCTCATCATTATTGCGTGATGGATTATGACGTTTTTTAAAAGTATTTTCAACTGAACCAGTCAGTTTAAATTTTTTTAAAATCCTACTTACAGTGGATTGCTGTACATGTCTACCAGGATGTCTTGCGTTAAAAATATCAGCCACTTGTCGATGCAATGTGTTTTCACCACAAATTAGCACAATTTCAATTTTTTCTTGTAAAGATAACATATTGTTTTAATTTTCATACATTACATTGAACTAACGGGCATTAATTTATTCAGTGACAGTGACGTTTTCTAAAACACATTATGTAGTTTCATATTTTTTCACAGCCTACCCAGTTTTTTTAAATTAGTGTTGTTAGCGGAGTAGGTAAATGTAAATACTATGAGTTTTTTCTTTTATTGAATGGGCTTCAAGAATCACGAAATGATGTTTCCTAATGTTCCGTTTTGTTCTAATTCATATTGTGAGGCCATTTGCTCATTAAAAAACTCAAGTACTGTATAGTTTTGAAAGCCCCGTTGAAACTAGATGAACTTTGCATCAAGTTTGACAACTTTTATTTTTCAAAATTTGTTTTTAACATCAAAGAGGCTCTTAAAATATTATTATATTTCAAAAAAAGAAATTCGGTGACGAGTTTAGTTAAAATAAATGATTTAGTACAGGTGTGCTTAAATTTTGATAAGTAGAAAAAGCAGGAGTGCGGAAAAATAGTGAAAATATAAAATACTTATTATGGGTTTGAAACTTGGTGTGTGGGTATAAAATTACAAAAGAAAATGTTTTTATCCCTTGATATTTTTGGATATTTTGAAGAATAATGTCATTTTTCGATGTTTCTTTTTTTAAATGTCAATTTTGACAGGTTAAGGAAATCACGTGACCTATTTTGTAGACGTCATTTGACATCATTTCTTAAGCAAAATCTACTGCCAAAATCAAATTTCACATAAAACGATAAATAAAAAAGTTTCCCATTCGATGCGGACTTTATCGGTGACACTGTACATATACAATATATACAGTGTCAACATTAAAGTTCGCACCATATGGGAAACCTTTTTTTTCGAAAAGTTTCAATGAAGTTTAACTTCGGCACTTGTTTGTGCTTCAAATTCAACTTAAAATGATGCAGCCAACTGCGACCCACTTACGTTCAGTGTTAGTTAGGTTAGTTGTCAACTTCAACTATTTTTTTTGAAAAAAAATTGAAAAAGTGCATTTCTAGATCGAATTTAACAAAAAGTTACTTGAAAAAGTTGTGTCTACGGCAATTTTATATCCATATACCAAATTTCATGCAACTAGGATAAAGTTAACGTTTTGCTTATTTTTGACAGATATCCCCTTTATTTTAAAAAACAAGTTCGGTTAATTGTCATCAAATCATGTATACATAACAAACTCACCATGGAGTTTGTCTATTCTGATACATTTTTACTCATATGGACATTTTTAGAGAGAAATTAAAAATTTGCTATAAAAATTTTAACATGACTGGTGCAAAGTTTCAATTTCTCTCTAAAAATGTCCGTATAAGTAAAAATGTATCAGCAAACTTAAACTCCATGATGAGTTTGTTATTTATACATGAATTGATGACAATTAACCGAACTTGTTTTTTAAAATAACGGGGATATCTGTCAAAAATAAGTAAAACGTCAACTATATCCTAGTTGCATAAAATTTGGCATATGGATATAAAATTGCAGTAGACACAACTTTTTCAAATAACTTTTTGTTAAATTCGATCTAGAAATGCACTTTTTAAATTTTTTTCAAAAAAAAAGTTGAATTTGACAAACACTGAACGTCAGTGGGTCGCAGTTGGCCGCATCATTTTAAGTTAAATTTGAAGCACAAACAAGTGCCGAAGTTAAACTTCATTGAAACTTTTCGAAAAAAAGTTTTCCATATGGTGGTGAAAACTTTATTTTTACGATATAGTTTTTTCAAAGACTACAAAAAAAAAACAAAAACAACCCTGTTTCACTATTTGTGTAAAAAAATGTTTCCCTATTTTTTAATATTTTTCTAGAAGATATTTCAAATATCTTATAAACAATACCTTTGTTTATAACAATTTTCCAAACGAATAGAACTATAAATTAGGAAAAATCATTTTTATGTAACTTAAATGAGAATACGAATGAATTTAACTATTCAGAAAATTCTTTTTTCATTGCTTTAATTGAATTTTCCACTTTTCAACGTCTTTGATTATCAATAACAAAGTGGAAAATCAAAATTTTTTTAATTTCTCCAACCGGAAATTTTGAAGGCTTCCAAGAAAAGCTCCAAGAAGTGAACAAAATCTGAGGTTTTTAGCTTAAAAATAAGTTAATTAACTAATTATAAATTAATTAATTAAGTATATCTAATAAAATAATCACAGGAATTTTTTTTCCATGGATTTTCGAATATATAAGTGTTTAGAAGGTATATGAATTCTTTTTCTCAATAATGATATTCAATGGGTTGAAATAATTTTTATTATTCAAAGTTCGGTCAGCGCATGCGGGATGCGTAAAAATTTCCTCCTCTTCAAGTTTCTTTTTTCAAATTTCTCCATAAAAATCCATAAAACAAAATTATCTTGTCATCACTGTTTCTCAATTAAATTTCCAGTGTGTGAATTTGTATTTAGTATCAGCATTGCACCCGTGCGGAGCCGGGACGCACCGCTAGTTGATGAATAAAGGAATGTTATTTTGGAAAAATGAAATTTCATCTTATGTTTCTAACAGACAGCGTATGTTCTTGAGCGAGTGAAGTTTGAAGGGAAATTACAATTTCAAAATTTCCCATTCAAAACTGCGAATATGATCATTCACGTTTTCAGTGGATATAATAATTATAATCGATGCAACTGATGAGTACTTCCAACAAATAGCATCTGGAACAGAGAATGTGGGTTTTTTTATAAAAAAACGATCAGTACATCTTGATATATAAAAGCAACAGAATATTCCAGTTCACTTTAATGCAAAGAAAGCCGACTCCACGCTGCGATCTGCAATCTGAACGCACCGTTTACTCGTCTCCGAAGATAATGAAGACGTTCACGTGCATATAAAATAATTGGCATACTGAAAAAGCTTATTAAAGATAAAGTCAAAGGTGGAATCCTGAGGTGTGAGTTTTGTTTCGAGATAAATTTCGTGTAATAAGTTTTAATGGGTGTTCGTGCTTGGTTTTCATTAGCTCCTGCAGCTGGGAACACGCTCCGGAATTTATAATGCCACTAGAGATATTTGTTATGCTTTCGTACGGTTCTGCTCGATTGACAGAATTTTTTCGACATCGTTCACAATTGAATTATTGTTCAAAGCAGGTCAGTGTGGAAACAAGTGATAGAAAAAATCGTAGTTTGGTAGATACATGAAATACTTACTTGGAAAACGCAGCTTCTGCAAATGTCAACTCAAATATATAGCCTATCATCTAGTGTCATGACATGAATAATTAACATTTTTTATCAACTATCACATTATATTCAATAATTATTTCACTTATTAAATATACAGGGTGTCCCTGGACTTCCTCTTTTCCTCTCGGGAATGTATAGATGGGGTCAAAATATCACCAGTACTTCATATAACTTTTTTTCCTAAAATCCTTCGTTACCAAGTAACGGGCCCTCGAAGTTACAAAATGAAAAATGTTTTTCTTTGATAACTTTTCAAGTGAATATTCAAAATCATCCAAATTTTGGTAATTGACTAAACAAATGAATTCCGTCGATGAGCTTTCATGCAGGAGTCAGTTGTTTTGCTACAAAGTCAGGAACGGACTACCCCCGATGGTCCACACCCCAAAACTTTGAAATGACAGATATTTTTCAATATTTTTCAACAAATTAAGGTTACTTGGACAATTTTATGAATAAAAGTACTCGTGTGGAAAGTCGATCGGAGCAACGAGTCTTGATAAAAATATAGTTTCACTCGACGACATCAAACCCGCTCGTCCACCATTATTTGAAATGAATAATTATCAAAGCAGAAATAATAATGATAACGTTAATTCAACAACATTTATCCTGAGATGTCTACCATTATTCGAAAATATTAGTTTTTAAGGAAAATGGAAATGATAGGTAAAATGTTCATAACGAATTTTTATAATGCAAACACGTTTAACTAACGAAACTCAAGAGCCTCAAGAGCAAACAGAAATGAAAAATCCGCTACAGAAACTGCTCGATATGACCACCTTCTCTCTCTATACATTTTCTTAGTCTGCGAAGACACCCTCTCTGTACTTGAAATAGCATTCCAGGGTCGTTTCGTATGGCTTCACAATGTAATGTTATTCTATTCAACAATGCATCTCTTGTGTGAATAGGTGTAGCGTAAACAAGGCTTTTTAGATGCCCCCACAGAAAGAAATCCAATGGATTTAAATCCGGAGACCGCGATGGCCATGAATATGGCCCACCTCTACCAATCCATCTATTGTGGAAAATATGGTTCAGATGGTCACGCACAATCAAACTAAAATGAGGAGGAGCGCCATCATGCATAAACCACATATCTCTTCGGGTTTGCAATGGAACATGTTCCAAAAGTCCATTCAAATCGTTCTGAATGAACTCCAAATAACGTTCTCCATTCAATCGGTCCTGTAGAACGAATGGTCCTATAAGATGGTTTCCTATGATACCAGCCCAAACATTCACGTTGAATTTCCGTTGGTGTTTGGTTTGCAATATCCCATGGGGATTTTCTTCGGCCCATATATGGAGATTATGAGAGTTGATAACTCCATCTCTACTGAAACCTGCTTCATCAGTGAATAAAACTCGATTAATAAAAGTCATATCCTCTCTTTGCCTATCCATGAACCAATTGGCATATTCCAGTTGTGCTGGAAAATCTTGAGGTGTCATGGCATGTACCTTCTGGATGTGAAATGGGTGGAGCAGTTGTTCCCTAATTATTCTATGAATAGTGGACTTGGATGTATGGAACTGTTCTGATAGATTTCTGATGCTCATTGAAGGATCATCAGTGACGGCTTCCAAAATATTTTCCTCCAATACAACGGTACGTACAGTCCTAGGAGCGCCCTCACCACCTCGTTTTGGCAAAACTGTACCTACAATAATATCGAAATAAAACAACGTGCTCAAATTAATTATCAATTATTACATACCTGTCTCCCTCAAGCTGCGATCGACACGCTCGAATGTTTCTCTTGACGGTACCGTTCGATTGGGAAAATGCTCGGAATACAGACGACGAGCTTCTGCAGCATTACAAAATGCTCGTCCATAAAATACATGCATATCTGCATATTCATTGAATGTAAACTGTTCGGCCATATCAAAAAAATTCAAAATATCCTATAGAATATTGACAATACAATGATAGTCATATGACAACGCACCACTCAACAAAACAAAATCGCATTCCAGTTTCTCATTTTTTATCAAAACTTTCTAAAAGGTTTTTTTGTCAACATCTGTGAAAGAAATGGAACATAATTATTCCCTGGATATTTTTCACCTGATCATGTGCAGCCGTTTTTGTAGTTCATTCGTTTGCTTTTTATTAGTATAGTAAATATTTTTTCCGATGTGCGTTTTTTCAGCTAAATTTAGATTCGTGTTAAAGAATTTCTCCCATAAAATTATAATCATTAGTGAAACTCCTCAACAGTTTAGCTGTGGAGAAGAATTTGAAACATTCGAATGTTGAGTTTCATGAGATTCAGATAACTGATCAACACGAAACGTGATTATTCCACACGTATTATGTACATACAAAATATGGAATGAATTCGATATTTCATAGTAGAGTAGCTTGTTAGTTTAAAAACACCAAGAATCTACAGAACTTGATATTTATTTTGAAAAAATATCTGCTATCACAATTGTGACTTAAACTTCCATATAGGTACTGTACTTTTTGTTTACGACTTCATTTTAGCATACTTTGTATTATTCCTGTTATAAATGTTGTTGAATTAACGTTATCATTATTATTTCTGCTTTGATAATTATTCATTTCAAATAATGGTGGACGAGCGGGTTTGATGTCGTCGAGTGAAACTACATTTTTATCAAGACTCGTTGCTCCGATCGACTTTCCACACGAGTACTTTTATTCATAAAATTGTTCAAGTAACCTTAATTCGTTGAAAAATATTGAAAAATATCTGTCATTTCAAAGTTTTGGGGTGTGGACCATCGGGGGTAGTCCGTTCCTGACTTTGTAGCAAAACAACTGACTCCTGCATGAAAGCTCATCGACGGAATTCATTTGTTTAGTCAATTACCAAAATTTGGATGATTTTGAATATTCACTTGAAAAGTTATCAAAGAAAAACATTTTTCATTTTGTAACTTCGAGAGCCCGTAACTTGGTTACGAAGACTTTTAGGAAAAAAAGTTATATGAAGTACTGGTGATATTTTGACCCCATCTATAGATTCCCGAGAGGAAAAGAGGAAGTCCAGGGACACCCTGTATAGTGTGTAATATAGGAGTGCAATGACAATCAGTATTTCATTGTCCCTTCTGAATATTACAACAACAACAACGCTACACTGGCTTAAAATGAGTGAAATAATGTGAATTATTAAAACGTCTCAACTGAATTGAATACTAAAATGATCATCAACCGTTTCAAAACAAATGTTCATTTCTGAAAAATTAACATAATTTCTGATTTTGAGTGCGTGAGACCAAAATTGTTGGATGGGAATTTAATGAAGAATCATGCAAAAGAGCACGATCAAAGCAAACTCATCAAATTAACACTCACCTCTGCAACATGACCCTTCGTTCAGGATGGGCTGATGGCAAAGGTGGCAGGGTCGAGGCTTTTTGAAAGTTTTACATCGAAATGCATGGCTGGGTCCTTGAGAGAATCCACCGTCTTCACTCTGTAAAAAATTAATGACAGTAATTAGCTTTCTGAACGTCATTTACATAGCAAATTATTGAAACGAAATAGCCATCAGGAATCAAGATTTTCCTGTAAATGAAATTTTTTTTTTTGGGAAATGATAATGTCGCAACTCATTACTCGCTTGGCTCATCAACGAGAGGGTTTTATTCGCTGCTTCACCCATTCATCCTGCCACCCAGCAGGATCGGAGAAAAAGAAATATGATGAAGGAATTTCTCAATACTGTCTCTTTATGATTTCGACCTCCCTCAATATTTATACGCTGAAATTGCAACTTCAATCTGGCCACTGTGAAATGCTCAGCACGCAATATGTGCAAAGTTTGCGTATTTGGAGATTGTTTTATATTTCTATATCCTGTTATCGTATCAATTTTGATGTCAATGAACATCAAATCAAATCAAATCCTTTATTTTCCTGTTCGACAATTTCATAAGTAATTGTATTAGGAATAGTCAGTAAAGCTAAAATTATAAACTACTGCACTAAAACTAGAAGCACACACGAAAACGCATGCACACACCACACATACACTTACGTTAAATAATCATCAACACTGTAATACGCATTCAGAACTAAAAATTTTTAATCTTTGTTTTGAAACATCTCTAATGTTTTGCTTTCTTTTATTTCAGTTGGTAAAATATTGAACAAACGAGGACCTGCAACATTAGGACCTTTAAGAGCAATCCGCCCTCGAGCTAGAGGAACTTGATATATTTTTTTTTGGCCTAGTGTTAATTGTATGAGTAAAGCCTTTTAAAGGAAATTGACTTTTATTTTGAAAAACGTAGACACAAATTTCCATTATGTACAAGCAGGGTAAAGTCAGTATTTGTAATTTCTTGAAAAAAGGTTCACAGGACTCCATGTAACTTATACCAGTGATACTTCTGATGATGTTTTTTTGAGCCAAAAAAACTTTAACTGCGTTGGTTGACCAACCCCAGAAACGTACACCATAGCGCAATCTCGACTCCACTTCAGCATAGTATATAATTTTTAGTTGATCTAGACTGAGAATATAGCTAAGATTTCGTAGCTTGAATGCTAAAGAATGCAATTTTGGTATAAGGCCATCACAATGTACTTTAAAATTAAGATTTTTGTCAATTTCAACACCCAAAAACTCAGTACTTTTTGACAATGGAAGCAGCTGATTATTCACATCAATATATAGTGGGTCAAGAATTTTTTGATAATTACAAAATTGAATAATTACTGTTTTATTTGGATTGAAAACAAGCGAATTACTGGAAAACCACCAGTTCAATGATCTCATTGTTTGCTCGCATTTTCGTTGTATACTTGTTTGGTCGGAGCCTGTTACAATCGTGGCAACGTCATCAGCAAATTTCACACACTTTGCATCAGGAACAGATTCGTCAATTTTATCTATATATACTCGGAATAGTACAGGTCCCAAGACTGAACCTTGTGGTACTCCGAGTGATAGAGGTATCCGTTGAGAGTTCATTATTCTTTTTTTACCATTAATTACATTGGTGATGGTTACATATTGGCTTCTGCCAAACATAAATGAATCGATCCAATTATTCCAAATTTCCCCAAAACCCAGCTCATGTAACTTTCTTGATAGTACCTGAGGATTGACGCAGTCAAATGCCCTGCTGAGATCGCAAAAAATCCCAACAGGGCACTCGCCAGCATCTATGCTATCAGCTAAATTGTCATATATGGATTGAATCGCGGTATTAGTGGATTTTCCACTTCGAAACCTATGCTGTGTATCCGAAGTAATGTCATTTCTGTCAAGATATCTTAAAAATCTATTTAGAAAACAGTGCTCAAAAAATTTTGAAAAAACTGATGTTACTGTTACGGGTCTGTAGTTATTCATCAACTGTTTATAATTTTTTTTTGTGAATAGGTACGACTTTGCCTATTTTCAATCTTTCAGGGAATACACCAGAACAAAAACTTAAATTGATAAGAAAAACAAGAGGTTTTACTAATATGTCCAGCGTATTTTTGAGCATGAATGCCGGAACGTCATCGTTCCCTGACGACTTTTTATTATTCAGCTCCTTCATCATTTGTTCAAAAAATTCACTCTCACTAAACGGGTATAAGTAAAATCTTGAGGATGATTCATTCACCAGAGAGCCAGTATTATACGTTGTCACGTCTAAATCTTCGACCAATTTCCGAGGAGTTTCTATAAAAAAAAGAATTGAATTCGTTTGCAATAATGTTGGGGTCTTTAGTTACAACACCGCTAGACGTAGTGATTTCAAAATTTGACATATTGTTAAATATTGAACCTTGTAATTCAGATACCATTTTCCATGTTTCTTTTGATAAATTACTACTAGACTC
Organism: Leptinotarsa decemlineata; assembly: GCF_025532065.1. NCBI lineage: Eukaryota > Metazoa > Arthropoda > Insecta > Coleoptera > Chrysomelidae > Leptinotarsa > Leptinotarsa decemlineata. Next base: position 268,772 of record NW_027412572.1, on the reverse strand, counting down.
AATTCTAGCTTGATAGAATTGTTTTTTGGTGTTTTTGACGAGCAATTTGTGCATCTTTTTCATAGTCGAATATGATTTTTTAAGTTCCGGATACATTTTTTGAAGGTTGAAGTATTCCCTCAATCTCAAGCTAGAGCATTTCACCTCTATATCAAAAGATGGAATACTGAGTAGTAGGTGTTTTTTTGTTTTAAAATATTGAAGTTGAATTTGGAACATCTTTCAATTCATGTATTCGCTTGAATGAATTTGAATTATTTCATAATAATTTTTCATATTTGACAGTAACAACCATCTTTGTGAAGCTACATCTGTCAAATTAGTTTTCATATATTCAGTCTGTTTTGCCAAATCACCATGGACAGATGTAGTTTTCAACTACACGTGCAAATAATGAAATTGTTTTATCGATATGGGTGTTCTGTTCGGGCAACGTACCGCGCGCTCATTTTACTATTCGCAATGTTGAGTCCACTGGTTCAGTAAACGATAAACCGACACCCGTACGTCGACGAAACTCAAGATCTGCCGAAAACATCGCCGCTGTCTGTGAGAGTGTGCAGGAGAATCCTAGGCAATCGATTTCGCGTCGCTCACAACTCGGCCTTTCGCAGACCTCAACTTGGGCGAATTAGCCTGCACTCGTACAAAATTCAACTGATCCAAGAACTGAAGGTAAACGACCATAGACAACGACGTATGTTCGCTAAATGGGCACTTGAGTACTTGGAACCTGACCCTAATTTTAATCGAAAAATCATTTTCAGCGATGAGGCCCATTTCTGGACTTATGTGTACGTAAACAAACAAAATTGTCGAATTTGGGACGATACTAATCCATATGAGGTCCATGAACGTCCAATGCATTCTGAAAAAGTCACTGTTCAGTGTAAATTTTGTGCTTGTGGCGTCATCGGTTTCTTTGAGAACGTTGGCCAGGCCATCACTGTCAACGGCGATGATTACCAACTTTTTTTGGCCTAAATTGGATAATCTGGACACCAACGACATGTGGTTTCAACAGGACGGGCTCTACATATACACAGCTCATGCCACATTGGATAGTCTGCACCAACGATTTGAGGACATGGTTATCTCAAGCAGAGGTGATGAGAACTGGCCACCAATAACATGCGATTTGACTCCGTTAGACTTTTTCAGTTGGGGTTTCCTTAGGTCGCAGGTGTATACGAATGAGCCACAAACCATAGCGGTCCTCAAAGCAAACATGACCTATGCCATCGGTCGAATTCAGCCTGATTACTATAGTTTCCTTCCACATATGGTGAATGATGCATGCAGTATTATTAATAATGATCTCGTGGCCTTCGCAAAAGCTACCAAAGACCATTGCCTAATAAATTATCCTGAAAAATCGATAGTTATGTTATTTGAAAGTAGACTTCAGCGTAAAAAAGTAGAGGACTCTATCAATATTACGGTAAATAATAAGAAGCTGGAAATGGTTGAGGAAGCAAAAAATCTAGGAGTAATTATGGACTCTGACTTGAGATTTGAGAAGCATATAAATGGATGATTACAACAGGCGTACTGTAATCTGAAAGTGATATACAGGGTGTAACTAAATAAGTGTAAAACATTTGGGGAGGTGATTCCTCACCAAAAAAAAGATAGGATCTTTCATATAAAGAAATTTCATTGCAGCATCCCTTGTTAAGATACAGCCCCTTAAAGGGGGTACATAAAATTTGTATAACAATTTTTTTCACAAGCACTAAAAAAGTTACAATATTGAAATTAACCTAACGTTTTGTACTACCACAAAGACACTCAGCCATGGTTCACCCCATGGTTGTAAGGGGTGGAAAACGCAACCCCTAAAATTTATTTCCAATGTAACTTTTTGTCTTATCATTTGTTTACCATTTACCATTTACCACAAAAAATGTATCTTGGGTTTTTTGCCCAAAATAAACCAGTTCGCAGCAAAAAATTATTATAGGAACAACTACAAAGATACATCGTCATAAATGCGAAAATACGAAACTAATCTATCTAATAGGTCGCTATGTCAAGATTTTACCCCCTTTTTTCTCGGATAACGGACGGATAACGCAACAAGTCTAGTACCCCGGGAACTTAAATTTAGACTCCCAAAGAACTTCAAAAGGAAATTGCCAGTAAAATTTTTTGTGTTCCTGACCTTTTTTTTGGGCTAATTTGACAAGCCTCAATTACAAATTTTGGAACCGGATATTAGATATTTTGATGTTCCTTTCCCAAAATTTTAATGCTGACGTGACCAACTACAAAAAAATTAAATTTTTTGTCGCCTATGAAAATTCGGAGTACACAATTACAAACATTTCAAATGAACCGTTTTGAAAATAAACAACTACGTTGATGACTTATTTTGTTTACAAGATTCAACTGCGCACCGTATATTGAGTATACATATGCATTAAATGAATATTCCGTTGAATGATTTCGCGGCTAGCACAAAGACAGCTTGAAGCACGAACGCAACATTTAGTCTCAGCGCTGATGATAAGTACCGGTAATATTCTCTGTCGCAGTTTTTGTGTTTATTGGAGCAAACCGAAATGGACTATTTGGTTACAAAGTAATACTTCAGTTTGAATTAATATACTGAGAATCAACAGCTATATAATTTGTCCATGATAATTTTCACAAACATTTTTATTTCTAGACTCGATGCCACTTTTAATGTTTACATCATATATGTTTACATATGTTTCAAATTTTAATCAAAATCTGAAGAAAATTTAAGATCCAGTTTCAGAAATAGTAACCAAGTAGAGCTTATTGATAATAGTTTTCTTCGAGAAGATGAATAGGCACGGATTGATTTGTAGAGGGTCAATTTGGAGAGCGAAATGTTTTGGCACAATTACAATGCTCTAATAGCAAAGCTAACTTTTCAGAAAGCTGGAATTCAATTCAGAATTATGCAGCTCGAATTCTTTTTGGAATAGTGTCCCTGAGCCTTTCATGGGTTCTAAAAAGAGCTATCAGTCTGATTGGAGGCCAAACATTACAGCTAACACCGGTAGTCTGTCTGTAACATCAAAACAAGGACAAAGCTTTCCTCTCTTTAAAGTTATCACTCCTGTGTTGAAACTTCAGTGTATTGGAAATATAAGCGAACTGTGGTCTCCATCAATGTCATTCGATTTGGAATGACCTCTAGCAACTTTTTGAAAAATTTAAAGGGGGGCTCGAAAAAATTGCAAAAGTTATAAACAATTTAGTAAAAAAAGGGAGATTTGGTTTTTTGCTAATATCTTGGAAAATATGGAAGATAATCAACAAATTTTTACAAATTCTGATCACTTCTTGGAGCTTCTCATGAAAGCCTTCAAAAAAAGATTCCCGTTGGAAGAATTAGAAAAAAAAATGCTTTCCACTTTGTTATTAATAATCAAAGACGTTAAAAGGAAAGAAAATCACTTTTTTCAATTCAAATCGTATTCTAATATTGAAAGTTACATAAAAATGATTTTTTTTAATTTTTAATTCTATTTGTTTAAAAAGAATTATAAACAAATGTATTGTTTATAAGATATTCAAAATTTTTTGGAGGGATTTTTATCAGTGACGATCATTATGATTTTTTGAAACAAAATCGTTCTTTGAAAAAATGTTAATGCTTGAAAACGCATTTATTGATTAACATTTTTTTTGCTACTAAATATGAATATTGAGAAACGATTTTTTTCATCATACTTAATTTCTATTTTTCTTTGATATTCTGAATTTTTTTTATTCATATTTTCTTTGTTTATTTAATAAACAATTTGTTTTGAACAAATTAATTTTTTCAATATATTTTTAAATACTACAAAAAAATTAAAAACAATCGTAAGTCAGTTTTTGAAAAATATTGAAATATTTGTAAAAAATAGAGAAATTTTTTTTATACAAAAATCATAATATTCATCACTGATAAAAATCCCCCCAAAAAAATTCCAAATATCTCATAAACAATACATTTGTTTCAATTTAAAAAAAAAAAGAGCTATAAATTATGAAAAATCATTTTTATGTAAATTCAAATAATACGAATACGAATAAAATTTAATGAAATTTTTTTTTCATTGCTTCAATTGAATTTTTCACTTTTTCACTTTTTCACGTCTTTGGTTATTAATAACAAAATGGAAAATCAAATTTTCTTAATTTTTCCAATGAGAATCTTTTTTGAAGGCTTTCAAGAAAAACTCCAGCAGGTGAACAAAATTTGAGGTTTTCATTTTTAAAATTATCAGGGTTTTTATGTAAATTGAAAACTTGTAAAAATTAGTTGATTAACTAAAGAATATCTGATTATAAATATTGGTGATAGAGTTCCGTGAAGTGAGACTTTTTTCAGGAAATTTCCTCCTCTTTGAGGATCTTTATTCAAATTTTGGATATCTTTGATATTTTCCTAGATATTTGCAAAAAACCAAACGCCTCTTTTTTTTACTAAATTGGTTATAACTTTTGCAATAATTTTGAGTCCTTCTTGATACTTTTCAAAAAGTTGCTAGAGGTCATCCCGAATAGAATGATCCTTGGATAATAATTTTCGGTGCCCGTGGACATAAGCTCCAATAAATATAGTTCAAAAAACTAAAAAACACGCTGTTAGAGAACATCGAACTGAAAAGTCAAAAAAAATTTTTTAAATGAGCTTAAAACAATAACGAACGAAAAATACTAGATTATTGTGAAAAAAGAGACGGGCGATATACAAAAAATATGGCAAAAAGCGTCCACGATTTTTTCACAATAATACTAATATTTTTCGTTCGTTATTGTTTTTTTAGTTCAATGTTATGTTCTTTGAAAGCGTGTTTTTTAGTTCTTTATACTATATTTATGTTTCATTTTTCAGTTTCGTATGCTATAGAAGCGTGATTTTTAGTCTTTTTTTAACTATATTTACTTTATCTAAACTTTGGGATCAATCAGCCGTATATTGTTTAGAAAAATGACCATTGATATTTTCCGATTCCGGAGAGGAAGCCTTAAAACCAGCTACCAAGCCCAAGGCAGCTACCAAGCCAAATACTTTTTTCAAATGAAGAAATACATGTAAAGTAAGTTCGAATTATATCAAGGAGGTTACTTACAGTGGCATCTTCCCGCGAATAGATCAAGCAATAATGTCTATAATTCTGTCAGATACAGATCCTGATATGAAATAAACAGGAGAGTTACAAACAAACATACATACAGGTGACCCAGACTTTCAGTTCCGGCGTTTTTTTTTCGCAGATATTGCGTTTCGTCGTAATATTTTGATTAAACAATCTTAATATTTGCATGTGTTTTTACACGCTTTATATTAGCTTCACCGTTTATGTATGTATGTATGTTTGTAACTCTCAACCTCTGTAGCTTGTAGCAAGATCTGTATTGTAGCTCTCAAGCAAGATCTGCATTGACAGAATTATTGTCATTATTGCTTGATCTATTCGCGGGCAGATGGCGCTGTACGTGACTATCAATTATTGCTTGATCTATTTGCGGGCAGATGGCGCTGTATGTAACTATAAATTATTGCTTGAGCTATTCGCGGGCAGATGGCGCTATACGTAACCTCCTTGATAGGTTGTTCAAAAGAAAATCAAAATAAAAAACATATTTTAAGAATTATAAGTGTTAGCGAAATTTTGTACTACAGATGAAATATTTAAATTTTTTCAATTACCCGTGATTCAATACAGAAACATATTGAATAAATGACAACTATTTCAACGTATATAGCTTCAACAAGATGACCGTTATCCAACGCTTGGTCCATTTCACGGTCAAAGTCCTTATTGGAACTTTCGAACTTTGACAATTGAGTTAATATCTGAGTTAATATCTCCGATAAATAATGACAATAACAACCTCGGCCGCGAAAGTTTTTATCATTTTGTCAACATTGAGGAGCTTAGACATTGTGTGATTTCACGGAGACACATACTTCCTGATTATTCGGTACTAAGTCGTTGAAGCGCATAATGCATTCCAAAACATTATGAAATTCAATGAAAATAAAGTGAGAAATCTGAACGGGGAATTTCTTCTTTTGTTGTCGCTCAAGCGATTTGTAACTCCAAAGTGGCACTCCTATTCATGACATGTGATTTATCATTCCAAAGCAGCGTACTTAAGGAAAATTGCTTTTTGAGTTTCGTTATTATATACATTGTAAAGCGACCAACTATCGACTGTGAACTGTGGGAGCGGCTCTATAGATGTTTTGTTGAAAGAAAGATGAGAAGAGATTGAGATTTTGATATCGAAAAGTTTTTGTGATGGGTTAACGTGTCTATAATTTTGATGTTTTAATTATCTATAGTGAGGAAGTTGAGGTTCTTCTTTCATATTTATTGTTTACTCTCGAATAAAAATATTAATTTCGAATTTATTCACTGAATTTCATTCACAGATGCCACATAAGCCGATTTAGATTTAGACTTATTCAGACTAAAGTGTACAGATAAAGGTACATATCGCCGAGTTAGTCTGGTTCACATGTACTCGATTTAGCTCTTTTTGGTGACATTTTTCAGCCCTGTCCAAATATTACGACCAAGGTGTCATTCGATTCGTATTTTTGCCTAAAAAGTCCCGACTCCCAAAACTGTATCTCGATTATTTATAATTTTTACAGAGCCCTGAAAATAGCCCTGAAGACTTGAAGCATATTTGTCATAACTGCAATAGTTTGAAAGTTATTATAATTATAAAAGCGAAGGAGCGCGAAGGAGGCGCATAGTTACTTTTATTATAGAACAAAGTATTGAAAAAAATTAATTAAAAAAAAATTATTTGTAATAATTTTTTTAAATAAACAATTGAAAAAAATTTTAAAAAAATGTTTTTTCAAAACCTTAAAGAACAATAGAATTTATGATTTGAAGAAAAAAAAATGGTTCCTTAATTTCAATATTTAGTTGCAAAAAACGATTGTTTATTAACAAATGCATTTTTTAGCAACAAAGAAATTCTTTTAGAAACCATTTTTTTTCTAAAAATCATGATTTTTTTCAATTAACATAATGCAAAAAAAAATATCGAATTGCTTATAAACAATGCATTTGTTTATAATAAATGTATTAACAATAGCTGTAAAAAATTTTAAAAAAATATTATTAATTAGTTTTTAGCCATGAGACATTGAAACAATAAAAAATAAAAAATAAATTGTAATGTATTTTTTATGAAATTATAATTTTCAATTGTCAATAAAAAAATAGAAAATAACAATTTTTTTATTTTGGCAACGGTAATCTATTTTTTTGCCTATTAAGGATAATTTCACCAAAGAAGAAAAATGCCAGGGTTTCAGTTTAATAATTATAGGGATTTTTATATTAACTTTCAATTCAGAAAAAGTTATTAAATAACGAATTCGTAATTAACGTTAAAATTGGGATAAAAATTTTTTGACTGCGGATTATTGTTCATTGATGTATCCAAACATTACATGAAATTTTTCATTCCTCAATATTTACATTTAATATGTTCAAATAATTTTTTTGTTTTTATGTCTGAGTGACGAAAAGCGCGCGGAAGCCAGACTACCCGCTTTTGCTCTATTTTCAGGGCTCTGTAAAAATTATAAATAATAGAGATACAGTTTCGTGAGTCGGGACTTTTTTTACGAAAATTCATTGACCTTTTCAAATATTTTATCAAATTTCCAAAATTTTGAGAATTTTCCGAGATATTAAGAAAAAACTAAAGCCCCATTTTTTTTTCACTTAATTGTTTATAACTTTTTTTTAATTTTTATCGACGCGTTTTCGGACCTTTCTTTAAACTTTCTAGGCAAAAATACGAATCGAATGACACCTTGGTCGTAATTTTTGGACAGGGCTGAAAAATTTTACAAAAAAAAGTACATATGAACTAAACTGATTGTTATAAAGTTTCTGTTGGATGACGAGAGCATTTTGTATGCTTGAGTCGTTTTTGTCTGCTACCCTCCAGAAACATTGTAATTGTACAGTAAATCATTTAATAGTGTATATCACAGTGTATTATTCAATTGCAAGGAGAGTGATACCTTTTTGAAGAATGAAATAGTTTCAGGAACGTAGGATTGTAGGATTAGGATATACCAAGAATACATCAAACAATGTATTATTTTGTAAATTTCTTTTGGATTTTTCAAAATGAAATGTTTTGTTTGTTGTTTGTACTTATGAAGGTTCGTTATGTCGGGACTTGTGATAGGTAATCAGAAGGACACCGTGTTTACAAATAACAAAATTTATTAAAAACACCAACAAAACGACAAACTGAAAATTAACAGTCTAACCTCGTTGCCGAAATCCCAGAACCGAATAATGACTTCATCGGTTAAATAAAATATCTTTCCCGTAAAACTCTTGAAAAATCACCACTGGTCGGGGTTATAAAAACAGTCAAAAGGGTCAACCACTTGTGCCGCATTCTTTGTCTAAGTTGATAAAAGTGTTAACGATTAGTACCTACTCGAAACATCCGAAATGGTTTAGTTCTATATATTCATCTGTTTTTCGGCAATATGCTCCCGTTTGGAAAGAAAAGGGCATTCCAATCATATATGATGAAAAAATACGAAAAATGATAAGTAAAAATTAAAATAAAAGAATTAACATAAAAAAACCCAAGCAGATTGATATTTTGTACGACTGCTCGATAATAGAGTTATGAAAAGTTAATTTCCTAACATGAGTTTATAATACAAAAATGAAAATCAATAACGAAATGATATGTTTCTAAACTAAATAGTCGTACGAAAAACCCTACACTTCTTATCTTCAGTTCTTGATGTAAAAGATTATACAGTTTCGGTCCAAAAAAAAAATGGTCTTTTTGTATGGCTCTTTTCGTAAATTGGATATACAGGGTGTAACTGAATAAGTGTAAAACATTTAAGGAGGTGTAATGAAACCATAGCTGTTCTCAAAGACTATAACATTAAACGAAACTATGAATCGAAACATCTTCAAAGTTACTCCAAGTATACAGGAAGTTTACAAAAGGAAAAATTTGAAGCTTTGAAATGCGGACTCAAATCGCAACAATCTTTGTTTACCAAAGCGAATACTGAACTAGAGTCTGCAACTCGCGCCAGCTTTCGTGTGGCTCTTGAAATCGGAAAACGTGGCAAACCATCCACCGATGGAGAAATGATAAAAGAATGCTTGATTGCAGTAGCCGAAGAAATATGCCCCGAAAAGGTAAACTTATTTAAAATTGTCAGTTTGTCAGCAAACACCGTGGCTTGGAGGGTGCAAGACATCGCAGAAAATATATCATCTCAACTGTTTGACAAAAATGGACATCATGAGTGGTTTTCTCTAGCATTGGATGAGTCAACAGATGTGTCAGATACTGCTCAGGTGTTGATTTTTATTCGCGGAGTAGATGAAAGCTATGAAGTTTATGAAGAATTTCTTGATATTGATAGTATTCACGGCACGACAACTGGGACAGATATTTTTAAGGGAGTTGAAAATGCCATCAATAAAAAGAACCTTCGATGGAGAAATTTGAAATCTATAACAACTCATGGAGGCAAAAATATGTATGGTAAAAATAAAGGAGTGGTTGAACTTGTGTCAAAGGCTGTAGAAAATGATGGTGGTTCAAAACCATCAATCTTACATTGTATCATTCATCAACAGTCCTTGTGCGGAAAATGTTTGGATATGTCTGAAGTTCTAAAACCAGTCATATCAGTTGTTAACTTCATCAGATCCACTGGGCTGAATCACCGACAATTCCGCGAGTTTATTCAACAGATTGGAGAAAATGATTTACCATATCATACTGCCGTACGCTGGCTTAGTTGTGGAAAAGTCCTTAAGCGTTCTTTTGAACTTCGAGCAGAGATCGAAATTTTTTTGAATGAGAAGCAGCGCCCTTTTTGCCGATTTAGAAAATAGTGAATGGATGTGAAAGTTAGCCTTCTATTTCGATTTGACAAATCATATGAACGAACTGAATTTGAAATTGCAAGGAGAAAATCAGCTTCTTCCTGATTTATACACAGGCAGAAAATAATACTATTTCAATCGCAATTACGTAAAAAATGTTTCACACATTTTGAAACGTGTGAAATATTCAGCCACACTACAGAGACCGAATTTCCCGTCAATTTTGCAATCGAAACTTTGAGTGCTTTGATGATAAATTTTGATACTCCTTTTTCAGATTTTGATGTCATTGCGAATGAAATTAAGCTTTTTCAAAATCCTTCTGATTCTGACTTCGAAACCCTGGCTCCGGAAGTCCAAATGGAAATTATTGATTTACGGTGCAGTGATATGCTCAAGAACAAATATTAAAATTCATCTTTGTTGGAATTTTATAAGAGTCTTCCACTGGAACAATTTGATAATTTGCATAAATTTGCTCGTGGGTTGTTTTCTGTTTATGGTACTACTTACTTGTGTGAGAAAACGTTTTCCAAGATGAAGTACACAAAGAATGTTTACAGATCTCAATTAACCGATGAGCATCTTAATCTCTTTTGATAATTGGTACAAGTAAAATTGATCCACAACTACAAAGTATTGTTGGTGAAAAATCACAATTACATAAATCTCATTAGTGTTTTTGTTTTACTGTGATTCATTTCAATTATTTGTTAGTTATTAATATGCTTAAACTTAGATACTTAAGTTAAGTTTTCTTTGTCATCATTTCTGTCGTTAAGTTTTACCTTGCAAGTAAATAAAACCGAGTAATTATCATTCTGTGTTTTCTTCTTCAACTTATCACAGCAATAGTAACGACAATTAGGTAATCATTGGCTGTCGCGGGCCGGATTGATGACACTGGCGGGCCGGATTTGGCCCGCGGGCCGTAGTTTGGAGACCCCTGCTTCAAGCTATGGATTTTCATCAAGTATTGACCAACTTCATCATATATAATATTGAAACTGCTCACAATTTTTCATCAATCAAATTAGTTCACGTAATATTGAAAAACAACTGTCGGTTAAACTGAACTAATTTTGTGAACAATCATTTTTAATGTGTCCAAAGCATCAATAAATTTAGTTGACACAAATGAAATATCAAGTGCCTAAAATGAGGGATGATTACTTGAAAAATGAAAAGCAAAACGGCATTGATCATTGATATCGCATCTTATTAATGGATTTATCACTGGCAATTGCAGATTCAGCTCACAACATAACTGAAGTCAACAGTCGGGCATGTTTATATCTGATAAAGCAATCATGTAAATTCAATGATTGCAAATGAAGCCATCGCATATTTGATTTCAATTACAATTCAATGATATGCATTAAGATAATATATATTCTCGCTGATGTCCCGTACGTGATTACATATTCATGCGGCTATTCAGATACTGATATTAATGAATGCCTTGATACATTGAGATCTGTGTTGATCTGTATCCATAGTGACACTAGATGACAGTTGTTTCAAAGAGTTCATTTGTGACTGTGGCTCATAATTGCAATTAATTTTCAAATATACTCCATATGTGTTTTCCATTTCAGTTGCGAGAGACCAATGAATGTTTTTTGATGAACTTCTTTGGGCATTTTTACCTTAGTAGAAAATTTCAGTAGAGACTTTCATACAGTGTGACCCATTTTTAATGGACACACCCCCCTAAAATTTGAAGTTGTAAATCGATTTCAATATTTTTTTTTAAATGTCAACTACTAAAAGGTCTACCTTGGGATAAAATTTGAAATGTTCATTAAAGTTTCAGGGCATACTACGATATTTTTTCTTAGTCGAAAATCGGGATTTTTTATTAGCGATTGTTTGTGTGACCAAAATTTCATGGTAAAATAATCATTATTAACAAAGTTATGACAACTCAAAAATTCGAAAACTCACACAGCTAACAGTCACAATAATCATTTTTTTGTGATTTCAGGAATGAAGTGCCGCCAGATGAAAAAAAAACAAATAGCGTAAATATTTTTATTGAGAATAACGGAATTACATTCACACAATTCAACTAACAATGAAGCAAAAAAATTTAATAAACGTAACTAATAACTAATTATTGAAATGTTTCGATTCAGTGCAACAATTAATTCCAACTCATATTCTAGTAGCCTCTAGTGATCCACCACGTATTTCGATACATGTGTCGTAGCGCTTACGAATGTTTCTGATTAAGTTCCTTAGTTATTGAGGGCTAATATCTGCACATACCTGTCAAATTCTTGTACAAAGTTCATTTCTATCTCTTGAGCGGTTTTTGTAAACCATTTGTGTGAGAATTCCCCAGAGAAAAAAGTCCAAAACTGTGAGGTCTGGAGATCTGGGTGGCCACTCTATAAACGGAATACCACGGCCTATCCATCGGTTTGGAAAATGTTCGATAAGCCATTGCCTCACAGCTCTGGCATAATGAACTGAACACCCATCTAACTGGACAATTAAATTTGATCGTTCATTGATTGGCAGCTCGTGAATAGCATCCCAAACCTCTGTGTTTAAAAATTCTAGAAACCTCTGCGCATTAATATGTTCCTCAAAAAAAGGGACCAATAATTCGTTCGTTCAATATCCCACACCAGACGTTGATTTTTTGGGAATACTGGCTTTTACAGTTTATTACCCAGTTAGGATTATCCGCTGCCCAATAGCGACAATTATGTGATGACACTACTCCATTTGTAGTGAAAGTGGCTTCGTCGGTATATAAAATATTTTTTAGTAAATTTCTATTGTTTAAATATTCCCCTTGGGCCCATAAACAATATTCCAAGCATCTTGCTTCGTCGCCTTCTTGAAGTGTGTGTAAAAATTTTGGCTTGAAAGGTTTAATATTCTTCGCCTTGAGACATCTCCGAATAGTTTCTCGTCGAATATTCAAATCTAAAGTGGCATTCCTTATACTGGTATTAGGATTATTTCCGAAATAATCTAAAATGATTTGATCATTCCTGTCATTCCTGTTTCGTCTTTGTACAGGATTATTTTTTAACATCATTTTTGATACTGGACCAGTTTCATTGAATATTTTATTTACCTATTTCATTTACCGTACCGCAGCTAATACGAGGACAATCTGGATGTCTCTCATTAAATACTCTACAAACCTCTCTAGCACTTCTAACGTCATCTCCCGAAAGGCGTACAATTTCAATTTCCTCTCTAACGCTCAATCTTACAGCCATGACACAAAATAATTCGAAGAACTGTAAGGTGAATATTGTTGACAATAGTAGACTTAAATCTTTCACAAGTGTCAAACTGTAATATCATTTCCATGGCAACTAAGATTTAAATTGAAATATTGGGTCTTAGTTATAGTTAATTTGCGTGAAAACTTGAATGTAATTCCGTTATTTTCATTAAAAATATTTACGCTATATGTTTTTTTTTCATCTGGCGGCAATTTATTGTTGAAATCATAAAAAAAATATTCTCATGGCTATATCTGTTGATATAGGGTGTTTTTTGTAACTGTTAGCTGTGTGAGTTTTCGAATTTTTGAGTTGTCATAAGTTTGTTAATAATGAATATTTTTTCATGAAATTTTGGTCACACCTGTTTAGAGGCACTCTGAATCCAGTGGCGTAATGATTTTTTCAATAAAAAAATCGCTAATAAAAAATCCCGATTTTCGACTAAGAGAAAATATCGTCAGCCCTGTTTAAAAATTACGACCAAGCTGTCATTCGATTCGTATTTTTGCCTAGAAAGTTTAAGGAAAGGTCTGAAAACGCGCCGATAAAAATTACAAAAGTTATAAACATTTAAGTGAAAAAAAAATGGGGCTTTAGTTTTTTCTTAATATCTCGGAAAGTTTTCTAAATTTTGGAAATTTGAAAAAAGATTTTAAAAGATCAATGAATTTGCGTAAAAAAAGTCACGACTCCCGAAACTGTATCTCGATTATTTATAATTTTTACAGAGTCCTGAAAATAGAGCCAACAGCGGGTAGTCTGGCTTCCGCGCGCCTTTCGTGAGTCACTCTGACATAAAAACAAAAAAATTTATGTAAACATAATAAATGTAAATATCAAGGAATTAAAAAGTTCATGTGAAGTTGGGATACATCAATAAACAATAATCCGCAGTCAAAAAATTTTTATCCCAATTTTAACGTTAATTATAAATTTGTTAATTAATAACTTTCTCTGAATTGAAAGTTAATATAAAAATCCCTATAATTATTAAACTAAAACCCTGGCATTTTTTTCCTTCGGTGAAGTTATCCTCAATAGGCAAAAAAATAGATTACCGTTGCCAAAATAAAAAAATTGTTATTTTCTATTTTTTTATTACCAAATGGAAATTATAATTTTCTAAAAAATACATTACATTTTTTTTTCTAATTTGTCATTGTTTCAATATCTCATGGCTGAAAACTAATTAATAAATTTTTTTTTATTTTTTACAGCTATTGTTAATAAATTCATTATAGCGGACTGTGGATGCTCGTCGTTTTGAGTTTCAACTCAGTACACTTCAAACTTCACTGTTTAAGAACTTTTTCATTTGGAGAACTGCGTTTATGTGAAATAATCTTCAGGAGAACGCTTTTCCAAATGGATTTAATCTCCAGCGATTCAAATCCACTTTCGCACAGGCACCGATCTGAAAGCGCCTTAAGGATTTTCTCGTAGTGCTTGTGCTTCATCTTTAAAAAAAACAGACTTGATGTTAATGAAAACGTTAAAGACTATGGGAGATCCTAATATCCCCCATCAACTGTTGGGGGAATATTCAGTATTGATATCATTTCGTTTTTTAACTAGAGAATAATTAAGCAAAGCATTGTTATAAATACTAAACTGTATTTAAGAAAACATAAAAGACCCTAAAAGGTTTTTTATAGCTGGGATTTTATTTCAGTTCTTAGCAGACAATTGAGAATACAATTTCATCTCTATCATTCGAGCTATTCAAAAGATAATAATATAGTGATTTATCGATGTTCTAAACATTACGAGTTAATAAAAGATATTACCAGTCACGAACTCATTAATTTTCTATTGAACGAGTTCACAATCTGTTATATTCTCATCTAGTCATCGAAAAATAAAACGTTCTACGAAATTCAACAAATAAGTATATTGAATGGTTTCGATAGTTTACTTGGTTTTTGCACGCTTTATATTAGCTTCACCTGTATGTATGTATGTATGTATGTATGCTTTCAATTGCCCGTGATTTAGTAGAGAAACAAGTTTTGAACGAAACGGAAGATACATTTTAAAATCTAATTCGATTATTTCAAAGCAAACCAGAATATGGATTTCAACAATGAACATGTTATCGTTAAATATACACCTAAATAAATATAATTCAAAATACTAAAAAACACGCTTTTATAGCATATGAAACTAAAAAGTGAAAATGAATATAATTTAAAAAAACTAAAAAACACGCTTTTAACGAACATCGAACTGAAAAGTTGAAAACATTTTTTTAAATAAGCTTAAAACAATAATGAACGAAAAATACTGGTATTATTGTGAAAAAAAACGTGGGCGCCAGATATACAAAAATAATGCACAAAGCGCCCACGTTTTTTTACGATAATACTAGTATTTTTCGATCGTTATTTTTGACTTTTTAGTTCGATGTTCTTCAAAAGCATGTTTTTTAGTTTTTTCAAACTATATTCATTTTTAACTTTTAAGTTCGATGTTCTTTAAAAGCGTGTTCTTTAGTTTTTTAAACCATATTTTTAACTTTTTAGTTCGATGTTCTTTAAAAGTGTCTTTTTTGTTTTTTTTAACTACATTTATTTTTAACTTTTTAGTTCGATGTTCTTCAAAAGCGTGTTTTTTTAGTTTTCTAAACTATATTTATTTTTAACTTTTTAGATTCATGTTCTTTAAAAGCGTGTTTTTTAATGTTTTTAAACTATATTCATTTTCAACTTTTTAGTCCGATGTTCTTTAAAAGCGTGTTTTATAGATTTTTTTAAATATATTTATTTTTAACTTTTCAGTTCGATGTTCTTCAAAAGCGTGTTTTTTAGTTTTTTAAAGTATATTTATTTTCAACTTTTTATTTCGATGGTCTTTAAAAGCGTATTTTCTGTTTTTTTTTTACCTATATTTATTTTCAACTCTTTAATTCAATGTTCTTCAAAAGCGTGTTTTTTTAGTTTTCTAAACTATATTTATTTTTAACTTTCTACTTCGATGTTCTTTAAAAGCGCATTTTTTGTTTTTTTTTAAACTATATTTATTTTTAACTCTTCAATTCGATGTTCTTCAAAAACGTGTCTTTTTTAGTTTTTAAACTATATTTATTTTTAACTTTTTAGTTCCATGTTGTTTGAAAGCGTGTTTTTTGATGTTTTTAAAACCATATTCATTTTTAACTTTTCAGTCCGATGTTCTTTAAAAGCGTGTTTTCTATTTTTTTTTAACTATATTTATTTGTTACATTTTAGTTCGATGTTCTTCAAAAGCGTGTTTTTTCAGTTCTTCAAAACTATATTTATTTTTAACTTTTTAGTTCGATGTTCTTTAAAAGCGTGTTTTTTAATGTTTTTAAACTATATTCATTTTCAACTTTTTAGTCCGATGTTCTTTAAAAGCGTGTTTTTTAGTTTTTTTAACTATATTTATTTTTTACATTTTAGTTCGATCTTCTTTAAAAGCGTGTTTTTTTAGTTTTTCAAACTATATTTATTTTTAACTTTTTAGTTCGATTTTCTTTGAAAGCACAATTTTGTTTTTTTTTTAAACTATATTTATTTTTAACTCTTCAATTCGATGTTCTTCAAAAGCGTGTTTTTTTTTAGTTTTTAAACTATATTTATTTTTAGCTTTTTAGTTCCATATTGTTCAAAAGCGTGTTTTTTAATTTTCTTAAACCATATTCATTTTTAACTTTTTAGTCCGATGTTCTTTAAAAGCGTGTTTTTTATTTTTTTCAACTATATTTATTTGTTACATTTTAGTTCGATGTTCTTCAAAAGCGTGTTTTTTTAGTTTTTTGAACTATATTTATTTTCAACTTTTTAGTTCGATGTTCTTTAAAAGCGTGTTTTTTAATATTTTTAAACTATATTCATTCTCAACTATTTAGTCCGATGTTCTTTAAAATCGTGTTTTTTTAGTTTTGTTAACTATATTAATTTTTTACATTTTAGTTCGATGTTCTTCAAAAGCGTGTTTTTTTAGTTTTTTCAAATTATATTTATTTTCAACTTTTTAGTTCGATGTTCTTTAAAAGCGTGTTTTTCATTTTCTTAAAACTATATTTATTATGAGTTTTACTGAAAGGGTAATATCTCAGTGAATACATACTTTTCACAAATCACACGAATTGAACGAATTGAGCGTTGAAGCTCTACCTCACCCACCATACTTCGCAGACCTCTCGCCAACCGACTTCCATCTTTTGATGTGGATGATGTACAGAGTGTTCATGAGACATGGACAAATCTAACAATTCCGTTGGTACCTATCAACATCATTCCGAGGGCCATAAGTGAGGTCCACATCACTCATGGCCTACTCGATCACCAGACTCAAACTCCCTGGATTATTTCCTATGGGGCCACCTAAAGACATTAGTTTATACTACTCCAGTGGAAGATTTGAGAAATCGGATAATTGCTGAAGGAACGATCCTAGTGGGACATGATATATCATCTTAAAGCATTTTTCACCATCTTTCAATTTACCGAGTAATATACAGGGGGTTTCATTTGAAAAAATGAACTTTTGACTATTTTTATGCACAATGGAAATAATAGCAATTTTAGCACGCCCTGTATGATATGGAGTCAATTTCTTGGTGTTATTTGAATATTTCGAGTTTGTCCAAACTATCATCAAAATATCATCAAAATTCATGAATAGAGAGTATTGATGTACTTAACTTCAATTAAGGCTATGTTTTGGACCATATTTAGCACAATTTATTTTCTAACTCGAAAACAGATAAAGATAGGTATAGGACATTATTAACAAAAAAGTATTAAAATACCAGAGCGATTCCAAAAATGTATTAATATACGGGGTGTTCCATTAAAAAAAATTAAGTTGCTAGGACTTTTTGATGGAAGTGGCAAAGCCGCAATGCTGAAAATATTTTAGATCGATAGAACAGGTAAGGAAATGTGAGAGGTGAAATTTTCAGGAAAATCATGCTTTGCGTTTTCCAGAAACGTCTAACCTACCATCGACCGTGAGTCACGCTGTATAAGGAAAGTTCTTTCGCTTTTCACTCTTAACTTCAATCAAAAAATCTTTCTGAAATCTTGTTGTATCATGATTGAGTTATTAGTCTTCAGCAGACTCAGCTGTTATATACATATCACTTGAATGAAGAATCTATTATGGTAGGTCACATTACTGCACTAGCCAGATGTTTAGAGCTATTGTGACAGGGTCGTATCCGTGAATTTTTTCAGAAGTTGCACATTTAGTTTAACGCTGAGTTTGTTATGTATACATGAATTAATGACAATTAACCGAACTTGTTTTTTAAAATAAAGGGGATATCTGTCAAAAATAAGCAAAACTTCAACTTTAGCCTACTTGCATAAAATTTGGCATATGGATATAAAATTGCCGTAGACACAACTTTTTCGAGTAACTTTTTGTTAAATTCGATCTAGAAATGCACTTTTTCAATTTTTTTCAAAAAAAAAAGTTGAATTTGACAAACACTGAACGTCAGTGGGTCGCAGTTGGCCGCACATTTTAAGTTGAATTTAAAGCGCAAACAAGTGCCGAATTTAAACTCCATAATACTGGGCTGTTGTTTAAAGAATACTTTTTGCTATATGGTCGAGCTTTCGAGAATGTTTATTCCCTTTATCGAGGCATTAACTTGAGGTTATAGTAAAAAGTCAGACGTTGCAATGAGAAAAACAAAGTTATTACTTTTCATCATGTACAAAAGTGTCACACATTCAATTTTAGAATTTCAGAGAAGAAGTACAAAAAACTTATTTTATGTAAATATTTAAAAGAATTTAAAATTTTAAAATTATTTCACTGGCCATGCTTGGCACTTACTCTGTGGCGTGGTAGCAACCATCATGGTTGTTACCACTAATCACTAAATGTCAAATTAATATTTATTCTACATTTCAAATTCTGTTCATGAATGAGTGAATAAGCACAATACAGGCATTTGTATGCCTAAGTGTCATTTAGTCATTCAGAATGAATTATATAATATGAATTATTTTATAGATGTATAGTTGTACTTCAGAACTGAGTTGAATAAATTTAATTGAATTGAATTATATTCTGCAGTACTGATTGATTCATCTACTTTTAGGCATGTTTGTTTGGAGTCCGGTCCTTATTTCGCCCGCGCCATACACCAGTTGTAGCCACTATTCATACATACCTTCTGGAGTGCCAAAAAGCTATTGAATGAATACCACGTGGCAAGCATTAATGAACTCGATATCCATGACGAGCCATTTGCCGGACGTCTGCAAATGTATCGGCGATTGTTGTATTCAAAAAGAAATTAGTAATGGGATTGGAGGACCCGCTGTCTGAATAATGAATGTGTTATCACGGACCAATTGGGGACCGATGGTTGGTGTCTACTTATTTCTGTGATGATTTTCAATTTTTTGAGAAATTATCGAGAAAGAAAGGGAATGGTTCACGGTTTGATTGATATTTTGAATAAGATATAGAGTGTTTCCTAACTGCAGTACGAAACTTCAGAGGGTGATTCTTTAGGTCAGGTGTCTCCAAACTACGGCCCGCGGACCAAATTCGGCCCGCCAATGTCATCAATCCGACCCGCGACAGCCAATGATTTACTGTCATCAATCTGGCCCGCGACAGCCAATGATTACCTAATTGTTATTACTATTGCTGTGATAAGTTGAAGAAGAAAACACAGAATGATAATTACTCGGTTTTATTTACTTGCAAGGTAAAACTTAACGACAGAAATGATGACAAAGGAAACTCAACTTAAGTATCTAAGTTTGAGCATATTAATAACTAACAAATAATTGAAATGAATCACAGCAAAACAAAAACACTAATGAGATTTATGTAATTGTGATTTTCCACCGACAATACTTTGTAGTTGTGGATCAATTTTACTTGTAACAACTATCAAAAGGGATTGAGGATGCTCATCGGTTAATTGAGATCTGTAAACATTCTTTGTGTACTTCAGCTTGGAAAACGTTTACTCACACAAGTAAATAGTACCAAAAACAGAAAACAACCCACGAGCAAATTTATGCAAATTATCAAATTGTTCCAGTGAAAGACTCTTATAAAATTCCAACAAAGATGAATTTTTATATTTGTTCTTAAGCATATCACTGCACCGTAAATCAATAATTTACATTTGGACTTCCGGAGCCAGGGTTTCAATGTCAGAATCAAAAGGGTTTCGAAAAAGCTCAATTTCATTCGCAATGACATCAAAATCCGAAAAACGAGTATCAAAATTTATCTTCAAAGCACTCAAAGTTTCGATTGCAAAATTGACGGGAAATTCAGTCTTTGTAGTGTGGCTGAATATTTCACACGTTTCAAAATGTGTGAAACATTTTTTACGTAATTGCGATTGAAATAGTATTATTTTCTGCCTGAAGGATTTGATATTGGTGAATAAATCAGGGAGAAGCTGATTTTCTTCTTGCAATCTCAAATTCAGTTCGTTCATATGATTTGTCGAATCGACATAAAAGGCTAACTTCCACATCCATTCACTATTTTCTAAATCGGCAAAAGGGCGCTGCTTCTCATTTAAAAAAAATTCGATCTCTGCTCGAAGTTCAAACAAGCGCTTAAGGACTTTTCCGCAACTAAGCCAGTGTACGGCAGTATGATATGGTAAATCATTTTCTCCAATCTGTTGAATAAACTCGCGGAATTGTCGGTGATTCAGCCCAGTGGATCTGATGAAGTTAACAACTGATATGACTGGTTTTAGAACTTCAGACATATCCAAACATTTTCCGCACAAGTACTGTTGATGAATGATACAATGTAAGACTAATGGTTTTAAACCACCATCATTTTCTACAGCCTTTGACACAAGTGCGACCACTCCTTTATTTTTACCATACATATTTTTGCCTCCATCAGTTGTTATAGATTTCAAATTTCTCCATCGAATATTCGTTTTATTAATGGCATTTTCAACTCCCTTAAAAATATCTACCCCAGTTGTCGTACCGTGAATACTATCAATATCAAGAAGTTCTTCATACACTTCATAGCTTTCATATACTCCGCGAATAAAAATCAACACCTGAGCAGTATCTGATACATCCGTTGACTCATCCAATGCTAGAGAAAACCACTCATGATGTCCATTTTTGTCAGACAGTTGAGATGATATACTTTCTACGATGTCTTGCATCCTCCGAGCCACGGTGTTTGCTGACAAACTGACACTTTCAAATAAATTTACCTTTTCGGGGCATATTTCTTCGGCTACTGCAATCAAGCATTCTTTTATCATTTCTCCATCGGTGAATGGTTTGCCACGTTTTCCGATTTCAAGAGCCACACGAAAGCTGGCGCGAGTTGCAGACTCTTGTTCAGTATTCGCTTTGGTAAACAAAGATTGCTGCGATTTGAGTCCGCGTTTCAAAGCTTCAAATTTTTCCTTCCGCAAACTTCCTGTATACTTGGAGTAACTTTGGAGATGTTTCGATTCATAGTGTCGTTTAATGTTATAGTCTTTGAGAACAGCTATGGTTCCATTACAAATTAAACATAGCGCCTTATTACTGGACTCAATCACAAAATATCGAAAGTTTCATTTTTCTTGGAACGTTCTGCATTCACTGTCGATTTTTCTCTTCTTTTCCATACAAACAAATCACACATAAAAACAATAAGTCAAATCAAAATACTTTTATTGACGGCTGTTACTTTATTTCACAATAGATAGTTTCGCTTTCTTCGCCTTTCCCACGCAGACTAACTCGCAGTTGCGCCGCTAGTCTTTTTATATGCAATTATTACTGCCATTTCAAGGTGATCGGAATACACTAGCTAGAACCAGAACTTTCTCGAACCAACGCAGTAATTCCAAATATTTAATTACGCCTAATGCCACCTAGCGGGTAGCTGAAAAATATAGTACATAGTACCACTACTCGCCACTAGATGTCGATAAGTGTCACAATACACAATAATAATTGAAATGCAAAAAAAGCGTAAGTTTGCACTTTGCGACTATCCTAGTCTAGAAATATAGTTAAGGGCAGAAATTGGCCCTTGGAACAAACTGAAAAAATCATTATGGCCCGAAGGCTTCAAAGTTTGCAGACCCCTGCTTTAGGTCATTTCAAGATAAAAAGTTCCTATGAACAAATGTCCGGAGCTGCTCCGTTTCTGAGATACAGGACGTTGAAGTTTAAAAAAAACGGTATTTATAAAATATCAAAAATTAGTCTGGATCACAAGATCCTAAATATCTCGAAAATTGTTGAAAATATCCGAAATTTGGAAAAAGATCCTCAAAGAGGAGGAAATTTCCTTAAAAAAGTGCCACATCTCGGAAATCTATCATCATTATTTATGATTTCAATTTAGACGTGAAAATATCGGACAACGCGCGTCCCGCACGCGCTGACCAATACGAACCTTTGAACAATAAAAATTATTTTAACCTATTGAATATCATTATCAAGAAAAAAATCCACACACCTTCTAGACACTTGAACAAACGAAAATCCATGGAAAAAATGTTTTCCCGTGATTATTTTATTAGATATACTTCGTTTAATTAATTTTTTTTATAGATATTTACTTTTATTTACAAAAATGAGAAGTTGAAAAAAATTACAAAATTGAAGAAACTAAAAGTTAAACTTTCCCTCGGTTATCTCAAAGGCGCGATTTTGTTCCATCCTTTACATAAAAGAGGACGTATGGTTCTCCACTCACAAGCGACTTTGATGAAATTGGTGACACGTGTGAATCGTTGTATTTGTGCCACGCGCCAGTATACGAGTGTCTGCAGTATGCTGTATAATGTCCTCTGTTAGTAGTCCCACTGTGATTTAAAAGTGCATATAGATTATAACAAGTAGCCACATTTTCTTCTGCAAAATTGTCCATATCCAATCCTTCTAGAGGAAATTCGATGACATCATTCAATTTGCCTCTACTTTCCGTTGGAGAGAATCTTTTTAAATGTATTACTAAAATATAGGGAAACTTGTGGATTGATAGCTACTTTATGCATTTTCTCCTTTCCTTGCATTTCGAACACGTCGGTTTTTCAATTCCATCCAAAGTTTCTTCTCTTGTAAAATAATCTAAGCATTGCCACAAACTCAATTGGTCGGTTCTTTGTGGTATGGAGAGAGACAAATCCCAGAAAGGATCAAATGTTACTGAAGAGTATCCACAGTGTGTACATTTCATCGTGGATTTCAATTGGCCAACGAAATTATCTACAATCTTAGAGTTATGCATCCTCAAATATGTGAGCCATGACTCTTGTGCATTTCCGCTGTCGTTCAATTTTTCGTCAATCTCCGTTAAGATTGGTTTAGGTTTCTCATTAATTATATTAACCTCTTCATGTAATCCTTCTAAAAGATAACGGAGAAACTCCTGGGCGTCTTGATGGGAATTACCCATGAATCGAGGAGCAAAACTTTGAATCTGATTTTTTAAGGAGGCTGTATTTACTACTTTATCAAAAGAATTTTCTGACCACAACTCCTTGATGACTTCTGCAAACGATTTTATTAAAGCACCCTTCATACTAGAAATACTAGTATTGATATCTTTCATGAATTCATCCTTTTTCAAATATTCCAATAACCATCTCGTATTTGATAAACATTGAATTACGCTGTTCATGAAACAGGTGTTACCAATATTTTTTAATTTAATTAATTTAATTTAATTAACTAATTTTTACAAGTTTTAAATTAACATAAAAACCCTGATAAATTTTGAACTAAAATCCTCAATATTTTTTTACTTCTTGGAGCTTTTCTTGAAAGCCTTCAAAAAAGATTCCAGTTAGAAAAATTGAAAAATTTAGCTTTTCCACTTTGTCATCAATAATCAAAGACTTTGAAAAGTGAAAAATTCAATAGAAACAATGAAAAATTTTTTATTTTATTATTCCAATTTTTTTGTATTCTTATTCTCACTTGTACTCAGCTGCCGGAGTATCAGTTTGTGGGATAGAACATTTTTAGTGAAGCAACTATTGTTAGTTTGAAAAAAATAGATGAGAAGGATTTTCAAGTGTTGGTAAATCATTGCTTTTTGGCGAAAAAACTACTGTTGAAGCCAAGTGTTGAATATTGAGTGACTTGGTGTACTATATTTAATAGTTCACTGTGGTTTTGGCGTTGAATGTGGTCATTATTACGCCTTGGTCAAAGAAGAAACGGACTGGTTTAAGTTTGACGATAGTCGTGTCACGAAGTGTTCTGGCGATGCATTGAATTTATTGGAGCCTCTGGAGACACCCTACATTTTGTTTTATGAGAGAGAGGACATTGTTAGATCAAGATCTTCAGATGATGTGGTGCTGCAGGTTTTTCCGGGTTTTCCTGCAGCTGAAAAAGCAAATGCGCCACTGGAATCAATGAAGTCGCCCCGGAGCGCCAATTAATTTTTATTGTTGTATTTATTTTATTTTTATCGTTGTTTCAACACATTGTTAGACAGAATAATACAATTAAAAAAATTATTAAATAATTTACAAATATTTAATAGGTCTTTGAAAATTATTGAATAATTCCTTTTGTTCAGAGGTGCTAAGGAATGAGAATTAACAAATGATAATAATACTGAAAGGATAAAATTAAACTTGACTGTGATCTGCTTACCTTAATTCTGGTCACAACGGCACGTAAGGAGTTGCTGAATCATTTTGCGATAGATAAGACAAAAAAAAGGGAAATAAAACAAAAATTCTAGTTAATCAGACAGACACATTACACAGGGAGATGGTGAAGAAACACCAAGGTTTGGCTTGATTAATCGGACTCTACACCAGGAAAATCAACCGTTGAGAAGAGGTTGTTACCGATGAAAACATGAAAAAAGTCCACAAAATAATTTTCGGTGACCGCAAAGAGAAGTTGATCTAAATAGATGAAGCTATAAATATACCAAAGGAACGTGTTGGACATATCATGCATGAATATTTGGGTATGCGAAAGCTCTGTTCAAAGTGGGTGCCGCGCGTGCTCACAATCGACCAAAGACAAAAACGAATTGATGATGCTGAGCAGTGTTTGAAGCTGTTCCGCGCTAAAAAATCTGAATTCATGCGTCGATATATGACGATGGATGAAACATGGCTCCATTATTTCACACCAGAATGAAAAAGATCTTCATCTGAGTGGACTGCACATGGTGAACCAACTCCAAAGCGTACAAAGACGCAACAGTCGACTGGTAAGATTGTGGTATGCGCATAATATAACTGAATATGATTTTTGTTGACAATTGGTCTGATACCAAAATATCACTGAGTCAAACTTAAGAATATTATTGAATAAAAAAAGATGTTTTTCACATATTACTTTAAAATAAAATTTGTACTTCATTTCAAAGGGTATTGAACAGAATTTTTGGTGTATTTCGTCAGTTCGGACTTCCATTGTCTAATATAATATAAATTGATTTGATAACCCTGAAAAAAATCATAAAGATTAACCAAAAATAACATTTTATTGAACAAAAAACTGAAATTACAAAAAAATAACATACAACAACAACAAAACAAATACAAATTAAAATATTGATGAGAATGAAAAAATTAAAATTAAAAGATTTCAAACCAAGTTATTTCACAACGTTTCGATTGTTAATATCCACAATCGTCTTCGGGTGATAACTGGACTTATTTCTCCGAGATCTGACTATTTAAAGGTCATTCGAGTGCTTTCACCTATCTCCTCTTCCCTCTTTCCGCTTTATTGGTTTTGTCGGGAGATGATAATCAATAAAGCGGAGAGAGGAAAGAGGGGAAAGATGAAAGCACTCGAATGACCTATAAATAGTCAGATCTCCGAGGAATAAGTCCAGTTATGACCCGAATACGATTGTGGATACTGACAATCGAAACGTTGTGACATAATTCGGTTTGAAATCTTTTAATTTTTATGTTTTCATTTTTTTTCTATTAACATTTTTAATTTTCTTCAATTTTTTCAGCTTTTATTAATATTTAAATTTTTATTTGTTTGGTTGTTGTTGAATGGTATTTCTGTGTAATTTCAGTTTTTTGTTTGATAAAATTGTTATTTTCGGTTAATTTTTTTGATTTTTCTTAGGGTTATCAAATCAATTATATTATATTAGACAATGAGAGTCCGAACTGATGAAATACACCACGAAACATTGTCAACCACCTTCAAACAAACGTATAATTTTTGGTACAATATTTAATTCGTCTACTCCACTACTTGGACTCGGATTATAAGTATATTTGTGTTGTAATTTATCTAAACAAATGATGTTGACTTTTGTATCTATACGTTTCTCAACATACCACTAAAAGGGGTTCAGTTAGCAAGTAGGGCTTGGAAGTAATTAGTAAAATCCTCATTAATTCTTAAAATATGAGTGCATCATCAGCAAAAGATGTACAAATGATGAAACCTGGGATGCGCATAATATAATAATTATCGACTATCTTGAAAGGGCGAAAACCATCAACAGCGACTATTACATAGCGTTATTGTAGCGATTTTTTCTGTTCTCAAACCTCGGAAGAATGCTCGCTGGAAAGGAATTGAGCGCCGATGAAAAGGTAATCATCAGAGCTGATGCCAATTCTGAGGCTAAAAATAATTCGTACTATAAAAACGGTATCGAAAAACTGTATGAACGTTATAAAAATTATATCGCCCTCGAATAAATAATAAAATCAAATTTTATCAAAGAAAACATATTTTCTATGCTAGTTCTCCGGCTACTCTCAATTCTTTATCGAACCAGATTATGACATTGACTCTATCAGCCTCTGTAACTATCATAAATCACTTAATTACTGAGCAATTTATATTGTGATAATAGAAACTGTCGTGGTGATAATCGAATGAATGCTGTTATCCAATCAAGCAGTTAAAAGGATCCGATAGTAATGGAGCATAGGTTCATTCCACTCAAAGAACATCGAACTAAAAAGTTGAAAATATTTTTTTTCACCACTAACCTGAGAAATTGCTATTATTTACTTCATTCCCCTAACGAGAATTAATATTTCCCACCCTTGGTAAATAATGATAATAAAAAAACACCTAGATAATGAGAACAGTTCTATAATTTCAAAGATATTCACAGAAACTTTTGTTAACTTAATTATCAACTAGAAGTAGGAAATTGAACATTGTAAATACCCTTGAAAATTATTTGAAATTATAATTAATTGTACAATTGTGACAAATCATGTGTATTCCAGCATTTCCTGTATTAATGGAACTAACATTTGGACCAGGTAAATTCTCTTCTGTGTTACAAAAAATCCCCGTATTTTGAACGCATTCATTACCTTTTTCCACTGAATTATCTTCAACATGGACGTTTTCTAAGACAGCATCTTGACTTGCAGAAGAAGTTATATTTGAAGCTTCATTGGGTAAATTACATTTTTGCACTGATTTGGCGATTTTCTTCTTATCAGCTATTCATTCCTCAATAATCCTTCAGCCACTGCAGCCGACTTCCACTCACCGTGCCATTTCAGACTTAGTAAGTCTCCTCCGTTTTCTGCGAGAAGTTTTGCCGAGCTACGTCTTAGAGAATGACCAGTATAACACTCAGGATTTTCTAATTTGAAATAATTAGCCACGACATATAGTACTTTACTAATAGTATTGTGCCCAATATTTTGTTTAATATGTTTACCTTTACGGTATAAAATAAATAGTTTTGTAATATCAGTTGGCCTATTAGCTAAGTATTTTTTAATAACATTAACCCATTGTAGCTCAAAAAACAACAAACTTCCTTGATGTTCTGTTCTTTGAATTGAGAATATTTTTTATGATAATATCATCGCAAACATCTGAATCGTCTAGGAGCATATTGCATAATTCATCTGTTCTACAGGCACCGGCAACACCAATTACCATAACAGCCTAAATATCATTCCATTAAGAAATTAAACACAATCTAATAATAAAAAAGTATACTCTGACATAAAAACAAAAAAAATATTTGAACATATTAAATGTAAATATTAAGGTATTAAAAAATGCATGTAATGTTGGAATACAACAATAATCCGCAGTCGAAACATTGTTATCCCAATTTCAACGTTAATTATAAATTTGTTAATTAATAACTTTTTCTGAATTGAAAGTTAATATAAAAATCCCTATAATTATTAAACTAAAACCCTGGCATTTTTTTCCTTTGGTGAAGTTATCCTTAATAGGCAAAAAAATAGATTACCGTTGCCAAAATAAAAAAATTGTTATTTTCTATTTTTTTATTGACAATTGAAAATTATAATTTTATAAAAAACACATAACAAATTTATTTTTTAATTTTTCATTGTTTCAATGTCAAAACTAATTATCAATATTTTTTTAAACTTTTTACAGCTATTGTTAATAAATTTATTATAAACAAATACATTGTTTATAAGCAATTCGAATTTTTTTTTTGCATTATTTTTTGCATTTATTGTTGCTAAAAAAAGCGTTTATTAATCAACAATCGTTTTTTTGCAACTAAATATTAAAATTAAGGAACCGTTTTTTTAATCATAAATTCTATTGTTTTTTAAGGATTTGAAAACATTTTTTTTCATTCTTTTTTTAATTGTTTATTTAAAAAAATTGTTATGAACAAATTATTTTTTAAATTTTTTTTCAATACTTTGTTCTATAATAAAAGTAACCATGTGTTTTTTTCATTCATTCTATTTTTTATAAAACTTTTAATATTGTGATACCTTGATACTTGTCTTTTTCATTCGCTCCTTCGCTTTTATAATTATAATAACTTTCAAACTATTGCAGTTATGACAAATATGCTTCAAGTCTTCTTTGTTCATTATAAATGTATTAACAATTTAAGCCTTTTACTAAAGTTGTAGTCCTATTATTTATTTAATTATTGATCGTTATTTATTAAAAAAAGAAAAGTTTTTGAGTCTTTTCAACATAAATTTCGTGTCATGTAACAATACATCATAAGGATTTTATTACTTGCACTTTTAGTAGTTGTAGGATCATTAACATTCCATTATTGTCATATTTGTATGGAGTTTAAGAAAATTAAATGAAGCAATCAGTCATTCTGTTAATTTAATTTTAATGAGTTCACTCATTAACCTTCTTCAAATTTTTGATGCTCACAAATTTTTAAATTACTTTAAAATTCCTGTTTATACCTATATGTAGGTATCACAATATTGAAAGTTTTATAAAAAATAGAATAAATTAAAAAAAACATAGTTACTTTTATTATAGAACAAAGTATTGAAAAAATAAAAAAAAAAATTTGTTCATAACAATTTTTTTTAAATGATCAATTAAAAAAAGAATGAATTTATGATTTAAAAAAACGGTTCCTTAATTTTAATATTTAGTTGCAAAAAACGATTGTTAATTAACAAACGCATTTTTTAGCAACAAAGAATTTTTTTAAGAAACCATTTTTTTCTAAAAATCATGATTTTTTTCATTTAACATAATGCAAAAAAAATTTCGAATTGCCTATAAACAATGCATTTCTTTATGATAAATTTATTAACAATAGCTTAAAAAATTAAAAAAAAATATTATCAATTAGTTTTTAGCCATGAGACATTGAAACAATAAAAAATGAAAGAAAAATTTGTAATGTATTTTTTATAAAATTATAATTTTCAATTGTTAATAAAAAAATAGAAATATAGAATAAAGAAAATACTTTTGTCTAGTTTCTACTGTGTTTATTTATTCGTTACGACCGGTTTCGGCTTATAAG
Organism: Leptinotarsa decemlineata; assembly: GCF_025532065.1. Taxonomy (NCBI): domain Eukaryota; kingdom Metazoa; phylum Arthropoda; class Insecta; order Coleoptera; family Chrysomelidae; genus Leptinotarsa; species Leptinotarsa decemlineata. Next base: position 238,921 of record NW_027412572.1, on the reverse strand, counting down.
GCGAAGTTACTTGAAAATGGCCTTATAATCCGAAACCGGTCGTAACGAATAAATAAACACAGTAGAAACTGGACAAAATTATTTTCTTTATTCTATATCCAACATGAATTTCTACAAAATAAATAAATCATCAATCGAACGAAAAAAATAGAAAATAACAATTTTTTTATTTTGGCAACAGTAATCTATTTTTTTGCCTATTAAGGATAACTTCACCAAAGGAAAAAAAATGCCAGGGTTTTAGTTTAATAATTATAGGAATTTTTATATTAACTTTCAATTCAGAAAAAGTTATTAATTAACAAATTTATAATTAACGTTAAAATTGGAATAAACATTTTTTGACTGCGGATTATTGTTTATTGATGTATCCCAACATTACATGAATTTTTTCATTCTTTAATATTTACATTCAATATGTTTAAATAATTTTTTTTGTTTTTATGTCAGAGTGACGAAAGGCGCGCGGAAGCTAGACTACCCGCTTTTGGCTCTATTTTCAGGGCTCTGTAAAAATTATAAATGATCGAGATACAGTTTCGGGAGTCGGGATTTATTTTGCGCAAATTCATTGATCTTTTCAAATCTTTTTTCAAATTTCCAAAATTTTGAAAATTTTCCGAGATATTAAGAGAAAAACTAAAGCCCCATTTTTTTCACTTGATTGTTTATAACTTTTGTAATTTTTGTAGGCGCGTTTTCGGACCATTCCTTAAACTTTCTAGGCAAAAATACGAATCGAATGACACCTTGGTCGTTGGTCGTTGAACCAGACTATTCATAGCTGCCTTGGGTTATCATATAACCAAGGAATTTTTTTCTCACTATAATGAAAAATTGAGAAATTCTAAGTTCTGAACATACAGAAATGATGAGAGAAGTGGAAAATTGAAATATATAGAAAATGCAATGAGATCTTTCCTAGATTCATTTTGGGAAGGACAGTTATATTTAGCTATTTATTGCAACGACAAAAATTATGTTTATTAAAACAACGATAAAAATAAAATAAAAAAAATAAAATAAAAACAACAATAAAAATTAATTGGCGCTCTGGGGCGACTTCATTGATTCCAGTGGCGCATTTGCTTTTTCAGCTGCAGGAAAACCCGGAAAAACCTGCAGCACCACATCATCTGAAGATCTTGATCTAACAATGTCCTCTCTCTTATAAAACAAAATGTAGGGTGTCTCCAGAGGCTCCAATAAATTCAATGCATCGCCAGAACACTGTGACACGACTATCGTCAAACTTAAACCAGTCCGTTTCTTCTTTGACCAAGGCGTAATAATGACCAAATTCAACGCCAGAACCACAGTGAACAATGACTGCATGAATATTATAATAGTGGTCTGCTAGGTTGAAATGTTCATCTATTTCGAACCTTCCAAAGAGTTTCTTGCTTCCGTTAGAGGTTGAGTCTTGTTTGAAAATCATCAGTGTTATTATTAGATTGACTGGTGCCTCAGCTATACTTGTTTTCTTATAACAGTCAGTTAGTTTGGATTCATATCAAAATTTGACACATGCCAAATTTTTACATAAATAAAGCCACTCTGATTAGAAACACACTCCACTCTACTTGATATATTCAACAAATTGTTAGAAAATTACTAATGCCAAAATTAAAATTGTTAACATATCAATGTTAGTAGTGAAAAAATTTCTATATATACCTCGGCTGAGAAAGCTATTATATACCTCACACATTATATATATATATATATATATATATATATATATATATATATATATATATATATATGAATGCTCGGTAAATAAAAGCTCACTTCTCACTATTTCTGTTGCTTGCCTCCTGACTATTATCGATGGAGAATACCAATAATCTTTCACAGAAATGTCACTGAGTAATGACAATAAATTGAACGAGATAGGGGTATCCGAATTCGATGAACACGCCTGTCTCGTTATTAACGTTCTGAATTAACCCTTCAGGGTCCAGACATTATCAATCAAAATTTTCGAAGTGCTTCATCAGTGCTTCAAAGTGGATCATTCAACAAGATCCTCTTTCTAGAAGAATGTCTTTCTCATTTAACATCAATGTTTAAATCTGTTTAAAAATTCCGTTAACCAGCTGTCGCACCCCTACGAACGACAACCCTCAGAAGTCGACACTTGTGCGAGCTAAGGATTAACGATGTCTAACCTTTCAACGTGTGATTTTCTAATTCGGTTGATCACCTACGAAATGTCGCTAGTTTTTTTCTTCCGCCTAACAAGTTGACATTTGGAGAGACAGCAATATAGAGAGTGAGCTAAATTGGACACTTTCGAAGAGAAACTCCTGTTTCCAAACTACATGAATAAAAACTGATGACTATGTCTGGGGATCAAATTTAATGACAAACCTAATAGCTTAGCGATATTTATTATCGTTTCTGAGTTACAGCATGTTTTTCGGAAATGTGCATTTTCGAAAAGTAGCTGTAACTTTTTTTCTGTCAAGAATTCGATGGTGTAAAAAACTTATTTTTCCAAATGAGATATTACTCGTTATTGATGGAAAACTATTTAAATGAGACACTCTGTATAAACCTACATGTTTCAAGAGAACTTAAAGGTTGATTTTAAAAATATAATTATTCACTGAAAAAATATTTTAAGTCCATATTTTGAATGAAATTTCAAATCAAAACAGCAAGACTGAATTGGTTTTTGAAATTATCACTGCAAATTTTCTCTTACTTCGTAACAAATTTTACAACTGTCCGCCCTCTGTTGGAGACTTACTGCATCTCAGTATTACTATAGAATTTGAGACCTCAAACTTTATTATGTTGCTTGAGAGGAATTTTACATTCATGCGCCGTCTGTTGAAGATTTATAATACTAGTAACTAGAACTTATTTTTTTTTATTATTGACAATAAATCGGACTAAAAAGTGAAAAATAAATGTAGTTTGAAAAAACTTAAAAGCACGCTTTTATAGCATATGAAACTAAAAAGTAAAAAATAAATATAGTTTTAAAAAACTAAATTAAACGCTTTTAAAGAACATCGAACTGAAAAGTTAAAAATATTTTTTTTCAATGAGCTTAAAACAATAACGAACGAAAAATAGTAGTATTATTGTGAAAAAACGTGGGCGCTTTGTGTCATATTTTCGTATATCAGGCGCCTTTTCACAAAAATACTGGTATTTTTCGTTCGTTATTGTTTCAAGCGTACCTACAAAATTATTTTTAACTTTTTAGTTCGATGTTCTTCAAAAGCGTGTTTTTTAGTTTTTTAAAACTATATTCATTTTCATGTAGACTTTGAAAGGCACACTTCAAACAAGTAGGCTTTGAACGACGAAGAGATAAAATAAAAATAAATTGTTCAGTAGTAGTTATCAAATGTTGAGAAAGCTTTTCAACTGATAACAATTCGTACTATATTCACTACTAATGAATGAAACTTCAAAAGTAATAATAATGATGATAAAGAGCAAACAATGAAATATACTTCTCTAGAGAAGGTGTTCGAAATATATACCAGCTTCTCCTACACACCTTTTCTGAACACTTTTTGAGAAGCCAAACTTCGCATTACTACCGAGTACTTGGTTGGCTATCCAATTATTACCAAAATTTACAGTCAAAAAATTGATGACGATTGTAGTGTTTTGAGGCGAAGCCCCGTCTGGTTGAAAATATACTTTTCTGAGCTCCATTAGTGGCAATTTATCAACAAGGGGTTCAAAAAATAACTTTTTCACACCATTGAATTCTACGTAAAAAAGTGATTCAAAAATGTTTTCATAGAAACAAAAAATTTCTAGCAGAAAAAAAATTGGAGAAACTTTTCGAAAATGCATGTTTTCAAAAACAGAAACAATGATAGATATCGATGTGTAGTTTTTACCATTAGAATTGTTATGAAATTTGACCCTTAGATTTGAAAACAATAGTTTCCCTTTAAAAGTGTCCAATGAAAACGGAGTAATAATCGTGGTAATTATAGTAGGTACCAAATAAATTGGGTTGCAGCAATTGATAAGTGAACTCTTTATAACTATTCTCAAGCTTTCGAGTAACTTAAACTCATCGTCAGGGGTACTAGAAAATACAAATTACAAATTTTTGATAAAAGAATATAATATAAATGTAAATGTACAAATTTTCGTCTAATCTTCAACCTCAGATTCGTCACTGTTGCTACCGCTATCATCAAAGTGAATTATGATTGGTTCAATATTGTGTTCAGTACGGTTGTCTACGTCCCACATTTTTTGCTCCTCTTTTAGAACATGCTGCATGCATTTCTTCCAGTCTTCTGCAGAAACAGTTCGAATAGCTTCTTGTAGGTGATGTTACACGGCCACTAATTTGAATGTTCTGTTTTCTCGTGCCACATATCCTTTTACTTGCGCCCAGATTAATTCTATTGGGTTTAATTCGCAGTGGTATGGTGGTAACCTCAAAACTGTAATTCCACGACTTAACGCCATTTCATCCACTGCGAATTTTTTATATTTGTCTGTGTGTAATTTTGTTAGCTGAAGTAGTTCTGCCTTTAAACTATCTTTGTTATATTGGATGTTCTTATTAATTAACCATTCTTGCATTACTGCTTTTTTTCATGATTGTTTCGGTAATGGTTCTAAATGTCGACTATGGTATGGAGCATTGTCCATGACGATGACAGACCTAGGTTCCACAAGTTGAATGATGCCTTCAAACCATTTTTCAAACACTTCCGCATTCATCTCTTCATGATAGACTATCAGATGACTACCTTTTCCAAATGGCTGGTTCAACCCAACTGACAAACCTTCAATAAACGCTTGTCGTGCACTTGTTATATTACCATCCTGCCATACTTTTTTGACCGTATGTCCTTGGTTAACCCATATCTCGTCCATGAAGTACAATTTTTTTTGAGCTTCCGAAATTCGTCAATTTTTCTTAGATAGTTTCTTCTCCATGCTATTATTTCTTGACGTTTAATGAGAATGCTTTTCCTGTCAACTTTTCCGTACGTAAATTTCATTTCGTGTACAAGTTTCTTAAAAGTTTCTTTACCCATTTTTGGGACCAATTCATGATCGCTAAGTGCCTCCAGAACTGTTTGTAGTGTGGGCAGCTCATTTCTGAAAAAGAAACTGTGAATAGTTCTGCGTATACTGGTTTTGGCTTTTTCATCAACTGTGATTTTTTTTCGTCCGCTACTAGTTTTTGGCGTTTGTACGTCCCCATGAATTTCTGCTTCTCTTAGTATTTTGTAAATCGATGATTTTGGTACACCGGTATAATCAGAGCACATATCAACTAATTTATCTTTTGTAATTGTGGAACTTAATGATGTAGAAATGCCCAGAATTACAACACGTATGCACAAAGTCATCTTTTGGTGGCTGATGATCTCTTTTAAGACAGTGAAATACTCGCAGAACAATTAGTTTTTCTCTTACTGACCGAGACTCCGATCGTTTTACTTTTATCGACGTGGAAGGCCCGACCATGTCTCCCATTTTTTGAGTAGTTTGAGAACGGTGTAGAAATATAATTATGTAACGCTTAAACACTTATTAGCACTATTATTTTCACCAATTGTTATCACAACACGTCGATTGCTGACTAACTTAACTGTAAAACGTACAATTCACGCTGTATAATTCACAAACCAATGATACGCTCATGGCTGCAAGTACATTAGTGAGGACTGCAACGATGAGATGGAAGTTACGGTAAAGTTACAAAGACAGAAATATCGTTGCGTACAGGGTTGCCACTAGTTGTAATAAATATCTAACACTATACAGAAAATAATGAATTTTAACTGATCAGTAATCAGGAAATGTATAAGTATTACTCATTACAAGCTCATTACTGATTTTTGTCATAAATGATACCTTTCAATCGTACTAGTATTGTGTATTATCTATAATTTGCCACAACCTACAACTCTACTGCTTACTATATTTTGAACTGGTACTTTACTCTCAATCATTATTGGTTTTACTATAGATCTAGAATTCATGATTATTCAGGTATTCTTTCAGGATCGATCAAATTTATAAATCAATTTCAAGCAGATCATATAAATCACTTTCTTTCAAAGTGAAATGAACGTTATTCAATGCATGAATATAAACAATATTTTCGTGAGAAGGATCACCAGGCAAAATCTAAATTTACATGTGAAACAATGGCAAGTTCTTAGAGAATCTCCGGGCGATGATAGGTGCATCTGTCATGTTAAGTGACTAGCTATATATTTACTGGTCACGAAACTCATTCCTCTTTTATCTTACATATTTTATCGTCAAAAGAGTCGGAGACTTCACTACTTGATGTATGGTACTTTGTAATGAATACATTATGAATGCCTTTTAATATTTTGATATGGGTGATAAAATTTGGATTCCTTGAAGCACGATCTCCGTGAAATGACCAAATAACTAACTAAGTAACGATTGTGACAATTTATGTGATGAAATCACTTTTTTTATAATTTTCTTCTGTTGTCAGCTGAAATGCAATATTTTTCAAATAGACATCGAAAACTTGCTTGTCAAGATATGTTAGTCAATAATTTGGGGACGATTGTCCAAAAACGAATGTTACAACAGCTGGGCTGAATAATTCGTAGGCTGGTAAAGAAAAAAATAAATATAGAGTAAAAAAAATAACTGTGATCTAATTTCTACTAAGTTTATTATTTGCTACGAGGGGTTTCATTTTATTAGAGCATTTTCATGTGGAATGAAAAAGGTCGTAACAAATGATGAACTTAGTCGAAATCAGACAAAAGTTATTTTCCTTATTCAATAATCAATATGAATTTCTATACATCATCAATCGACCAAAAAAATATTGGTACGATTTGTCTTTAGCTTCAAAATAGGCATCAGTTTCAACGATAATCTCTTCATCAGCGCTGAATTTCTTTTTAGCGAGCAGTATCTTGAGGTATGAGAATAGAAATGGGTCGCTGGGGGCCAGATCTGGTATATACGATGAATGCAGAACCAATTCGAAGCCCAACTCATGCAATTTTGCCATCGTTTCAATTGATTTGTGACACGGTACATTGTCTTGATGAAGCACCACTTTCTTTTTCGCCAATAATGCTCTGTATAAGTCTCTCTCGATGGTTTTTCCCTTTTCAAGATAGTCATTGAATATTATAACATACGCATCCCAAAATACTGATAGCATAACTTTGCCAGCCGACTGTTGCGACTTTGCATGTTTGGAGTCGATACACCAAGTCCAAACAGATGAAGATTATATTTGTGTTCCTTTATGTGGGCTATGAACGTTCTTCCAGTTTGACCTATATAAAACATAGGATTTATCTATGTTATTTTTAATGTGCATGCCTAAGTTGTTGGTTTTGAAAGCAGTATTGAAACTTTTGTTGTGCAAATGAATGAAATATTAGACCGCTTACGGTGTATTTGTCACAGAATTACTTCCAAGTCAATGAAACGTTTTATTCATCCTGCAAAAGTCTCATAATGGGAAACCCACTTAGTCCTATTCTGGCAGAGATTTTCATGGACGATTTGGAGAGAAGAATACAGAGTAACTCACTGGTAGGAAGTTTCGTGTATTGGTATAGATATGTGGATGATATCCTAGTATGTTTCACGAGGACGAACATACAGTTAACAAAGTTTTGAAAGTTCATCAATTCTCTCCACCCGTCGATCACATTCACAATGGAGATGGAACAGGACGAATCTATACATTTTTTGGACTTGACAATAACAAAAGTTAACTACAAACATGATTTTTCAATTTATCGTAAACCGGCACATACAGACATCATCATTCATAATTCGTCCACCCACCCATATCAGCACAAAGTATCAGCTTTCAACAGACTGATAAATGTACCCTTGTCAGAAGCGAATTTCAATAAAAAACTGAATATAATAAAGCAAATATCCGTCAACAATGATTATGATAGTGGTCTGATACATTCTTTATTATCAAAGAAGTTATACAGTCAAGCTTTGAAAGAAGTTTACCCAATTTGAAGAGAAGAGGATAAAAGTTATAGAACCTTAACCTACTTAGGCCAACCCACTACAAATATTTCAGATTTTCTGCACAGCAAAGGTGTAAATACTGCTTTCAAAACCGACAACAACTTAGGCATACACATTAAAAATAACAAAGATAAAAGTTCAGTTTCAGAAAAATCAAGAGTTTATAAATTATCGTGTGGGTCATGTCCGATGTTTTATATAGGTCAAACTGGAAGAACGTTCAAAACCCGCATAAAGGAACACAAATATAGTTTTCAGAACGGAAAAATGAATTCCACATATGCCAGTAATTTAATCTCAGAGGGACATGAGTTCAACCATGAATACAAACAGCTCCATTTCCAGAGGAAAGTTTTGAAACTTAACCTGTTGGAGAGTATGGAAATAAACAAATTCAAAAACTTTTAGTATCTTATGAACGATCAAATTCAGTTGAATAATTCGCCATTATCGAATCTTTTCATTCCCAGGTAAAAATAGTTAGCTATATTTACAGGTATACTTTCAGGTATACCTGACCTTTTCAAGTAGATTCATGACTGAGGTAGACAAATAGGTACTAGGTTTTAGTATATAATGGTGTAATTCAGTCTCAGTTTACGCTGAAGAAGCTATTGTATAGCGAAACACGTGTCGTGATTTTTGTAAAACCCTTATAGTGAAATTCATACAAATAAACTGTATTGATTAGTTGTTTTTTATGATGCAGTGTAATGGAAACTGGAATATGAAATGTGCTACAGAATATACATGAAATACGCGGTAAATTGAATGGCGTTTGAGACAATAGAGGCGAGCAATCTATCTGTCCATGAATTATTTTATGTGCAAAACACATATCTCGGCTTTGCTTGAATTTTTTTAGAGATATAATTTGAAACTTTTTCCTAACAGTGAGTTATTGCTATAACCTCTCTCGGGATAAGCACCATGTTGTTCGGAATATGCATATTACAAAAAATTTTTTGAACATTTTCTAAACTAGTTATATGTTTCATGTGGAACGGATTCCAAAGGACACTGCAGTACTCCAATTTACTCCTGATCAGTGTTAAGTAAACTGTTTTGAAAGAATGAAAGGTCCTTAATTCTTTGCAGTTGCGTATCAAGAAACCCAGATTTCTCATTGAAGTTGATATTACATTCTGAAAATGATTGGAAAACGTGAGTTTTTGATCAAACAAAACCCCCAGATCGTTTGATTCCGTGATTCGCGTTAAACTTTCACCATCTAGACATAGTTGAATGTTACCGGTAATATTTTACGTGTGAATGTCATTTTTTTACAATTATTTGTGTTCAAGTACAATTTATTACGAATATACCAATTAGTCAAAGAGTTTATGTCCTCCTGCAAAGCGAAACAGTCTGCTTCGTCTTGGATTTCACGGTATATTTTCATGTCATCTGCAAATAACAATTTATGAGAAGTGATATCATGGGCAATGTCATTTGTAAATAGTATAAGTAATAACGGTCCTAGATTAGACCCTCGTGGGACACCAGAACTCACTACATAGCAGGAGGGTTTTATACCATCACATTCAACACAACTACGTCGGCAGGATGAATATGATTTCAGGAGCAACTGAATAATAGATGATATGCCAAAATTTGACAGTTTCTTGAGTAAAAATAGAGAGATTAGTTTCAGTCCAGTCGCCTTGTTGATTTTGAGCTCTTTCAAAATTCGCCTGACTGGACGATGTCGAAAAGTAATTGCCGGCATTGTGGATTCTAGTGTGAGAATAGTGGATGGTGCTTTTTCCAGAAAATTGACTGTGGAGTGGTATGCAAATTTTTCAGCTAGTAGATTTGCTATTTCTATGGCTGTTGTTGCAATTGAACCATTCGTTTGTGTTAGTGGTGAAATTGTGGATTAATAGTTTCACTAGTTCGGACTTCCATTGTCTATTATATAAAAATGATTTGAAATCCCTGAAACAAGTAAAAAAGAATAATTAAAAAAAAATAGCTGAAAATAACAATTATATTAAGCAACAATAAACCTGAAATGAAATGATAGTGAAATAACCTACAAGTAAAAATATAATAATTGAATAAATAAAAATTAAAGGAATGAAAAAAGAAAATAATAAAAAATAAAAAAGTGTAGAGATTCCAAGTCACGTTAGTTCATGACGTTTCGATTGTTGGTATCTACAATCGTCTTCGGGTGATGACTGGACTGATTCTTCCGAGAGATGACTATTTTATGGGTCGTTGAAATACTTTCACTTTCTCTGCTTTCTATTTTCCGCTTCACTGATTCCGTGAGAGATGACCGTTTTGGCGGGAGTTGGCCATTTTTCGTTTGATGATGGGTTTCCATATGTTTCGTATTTCTACGCTGGCCTGGCTGAATACGTTGTTGGACAACATGTATGCGGCTTCCTTAAAGCCGCATACATGTTGCGGAAAATCCTATATTGGTGAAACTAAGAGGCCATTGAATGTTCGCATTGCCGAGCACAAGAAGCACACACAGCGAGGAGAAACCAGCAAATCAGGAATAGCAGACCATGTTTGGACCCATCAACACAACATCGAGTGGTCCCAAGCTGAGATCTTGCACAGAGAGGAACATTGGTTTAGAAGAAAATTTAAGGATCAGTAGAGCTGAAACAAACATCTATCCAGGGAAACTTTCGGAAATGATCTTGAAGATCCTCCCACTCAGCAGATCTGTAATGCCAAACTTTGCATTAAAGTTTGCATTTAGTCAGGATGAACACCCCTGAGAAAGTGTTGTACAGCGAAACACGTGTTGAAATCTCACAATTAGGTGTTACTTGAATATAATATTCAGTGACTTTGAATGAAATTGTTCAAATAATCCAGACGAAAATAAGCTAATAATAATAATAATCTTTATTCATTCTTTAAGATCATACACATGATATAGGACAAGTCATGAAATGTATATAGACAGACATATATAAGTACACATATATACATATACATACGATAAACATATAACTATATTACTTTAAACATATCGTCCATACAAACAAGCAAACAATACATAAAAAAACAGGAATTAGCAAAATATTCACTAATGTCATTAAAGCAGGACTCCACTAAAAATTTTTTGAAACTTGCTTTGAATTTATTATTATTTTTTTCGTTTTTGATATCACTTGGGAGATACTTGAAAAATCGTATTCCATTATATTTAGGACTGTATACCAAGTGTGTTTCCTCATCTAAATGTATCTTGAGTATCATTATTTATCTCAGAAACAATGGGACAAAGCGAATACGTATCTACACTTCTTATTCAGAATTACCTCAAAGCGGTATTTAAGTACACTCCGGCGGTGCCATTATAAAGATAATGTTTCTTTCTAGCAATATTTACCTATCTTTCATCCCATGCAATGCCACATTATAAGAGATTTTTTGGTCGTCTTCATTCTTTTAGTGGAATTTTAATAGATGTTCGTGACTTCATTCTCGATGGCCTGTCGGGACATGGATGTTTGACATCAGTGGGAAATATTTCAGCTCTTTGAAGGTCGTTACAAATATTCGAATGTTTTGGAATGCTTTATGTGCATTATGTGATGTGATGTATGACTTTCATAAATGAAATGCGAGTAGGAAGTGGAATCACATTGAATAGACGAATTGGGAATTTGCGGGGGCAACTTTGAAAACCAACTTTTCAAGATCAATTAAAAAAATATATTGTCGACCAGTGGCGGGTCCAGAAAATCACTCAGGGGGACAGGTAACAACTCAGAGTATGGAATATACCGGGTGTCTCACATTTTATGTCACAGGCAATATCTGGTTTGTTGAAGGAGATACACAAAAATGTTTCATACAAAAGTTTTAGGAGTTCATGAGGGCTATATTTTGATATAATTTTTAAATATACAGGGGGTTTGGTGTAGGTGCTACAGACCAAAATTCCATTTTTTAAAATAGAACGCCCTGTATATCATTACATATTCAGATGCTACGTTAAATTCTGATATCATTTCATATTTGGTTTTTGAAATTCGTTTACGGCGTTGTTGAGTTATTGCACTTTTCCTTAAATATAAAGTTTCAAAAAAACTTATTTACTCGTACACGAATCCAGTCTATATCTTTTATTAAAGTGAACTAGACTACTACTGAATACAAACCATTATTCTCACCTCTACGATACGATATCGATATCAGTTGAATCTAATATTGAAATTCTTGAGAATGTGACTAACTTGAGGGTGAATTGCTTTATATTGCACAATTTCATCAAGTAGCTTATGCTTGTTGATGCCATAGTAACAAATGTTGTTGAATTGTATCTACTTGTCAGTTCGATTCAGTGATTCTTTGCAAAACAGTAACTGTGTTCTTTGTGCGAAAACTCCAGTATGCCTTTCGCGTTTAGTCCAAGTGATTGCATTGATATATTATTAATTTTTGGGGAATGTCAGAAAAACTGCCGTCAAGCACAACGTCTATACCAAGAACGTTTTCCAGACAGACCCATTCCGTCACGAATGATTTTTTCGAGAGTTGTAGAAAAATTGCGAACTGGGTCATTTCCTTCTACTATAAAGCATCGTCATCATACGAGATCTGTTAGAACTGAAGATTTAGAGATCAATGTGTTGGCTTATATTATTATTCATCCACATGTTTCTATCCGTACTCTTGCAGAAGAAGTCGGTGTGAGTAAATCTAATGTACAGAGAATTCTGAAAGAAAATAAATACCACCCATTCAAAATTCAGTTGGTACAAGGTTTGAAACCCACGGACTTTGAACGACGACTTGAATTCATTGCTTGTATACAGGTAATATTACATGAAAGTCCTAACATATTCAGTCAAATTTTGTGGAGCGATGAATCGCGATTCCACAATAATGGAGTTGTGAATCGACATAACAGTCACTATTGGTCTCAAGAAAATCCCCACTGGGTCCGCGAAAGTAATTTTCAAACTACTTGGGATATTAATGTATGGTGTGGATTGTTCAATGGCCGCATCATAGGACCTTACTTTTTCAATGAAAATCTCAATGGATTGCGATATTTACATTTTCTAGAAAATGATTTGATCCAGTTGATGGGAGATATTCCCATAGCAGAACGACAAGGAATTTGGTGGCAACAAGATGGTGCTCCTCCTCACAATTCACAGGTTGTTACTGAATATCTGGATAGAACGTACCCAAATAGATGGATTGGTAATAAAGGTCCAATTCGGTGGCCGGCTCGTTCCCCAGATTTATCACCGCTTGATTTTTTCCTATGGGGTTATTTGAAATATATTTTTTTCACTACTCCCCCTTTGAATGTGGATGATCTGAAAATGAAAATTCGACTAGCGTGCAGTGATATTACGCCTGATATTATAAGAGCGACTTGTACGAGAGAAGTGATTCGACGTTTCGAAGCCTGTATTTCTAGGTATCTACCATTCTTATGAAATGATTTATCAAGTTATATTATTTACATTGTTATTAATTAAAGATTTGTTTTCGAATACACCTCTTTCAATTTCGCAATTGTTTCATATTGAAAATAATTCCTGACTGAATTCCACAACTCAAAATTGAAACCATTACTTCGAACACCCAAACTTTTGACTAATTTTCATGTGATCTGATGCAGAAAGAATAATTGTATGAGATATTTTTAAAAATAATAGTCGTTCTCAAGACTTTACATTTTAAGCAATAACTCAACAACGCCGTAACCGAATTTCAAAAACCAAACATGAAATGATATCAGAATTCAACGTAGCATCTGAATATGTAATGATATACAGGGCGTTCTATTTTAAAAAATGGAATTTTGGTCTGTAGCACCTACACCAAACACCCTGTATATTTAAAAATTATATCAAAATATAGCTCTCATAAACTCCTAAAACTTTTGTATAAAACATTTTTGTGTATCTCCTTCAACAAACCAGATATTGCCTGTCACATAAAATGTGGGACACCCGGTATAGAGGACTTCTTGTAGGATACTGAGAAACATTGAAATCTATGAGTTCAAGTATGTTTATATCTGTAATATTGTTGTTTATCACCTTGTATGAAAACATTATTTGTGTTACATCCCGTCTAATATAAAGAGACGATATTTTGAAATGCTGCCTCAAGTCCATTGATCTAACTTTTGTGTAATCCGGCCAAAAATGTTTTTCTTTATAGTATAGATATCTCAGTAACCTATTTTGTATTTTTTCGATTCTGTTTAAATGCTTCTGTGGTTGGAATTCCCAAACGAGCGAACCAAATTCTAATATTGGTTTTACAAGTGTGATATAAATACTTTTTATCGTGAACACGTTCACAAACGAATAACTAGACATTTTAATGAACCCCAATATTTTGTTAGTCCTTTTACAAATTTCATCAAAATGTTAAAATGTTTCCAGAATGACAAAGTGTGATCATAAATAATCTCAAGATCCTTCACTTCGCTTTTTCTGTTAAGGAAAGTCTCTCCAATTTTGTAACTGAATTCAATGGCGTTTTTTCGCAAAGAAAAGATAACGATATTACATTTATCATTATTTGAGTACAACATATTTTCAAAAGTCCAGCTATATATTCTATCAATGTCTTTTTGTAGTTCAACGCATTCTCTGACGCTTTGAATTTCTTTAAAACATTTCAAATCATCACCAAAAAGGAGCTCTTTACAGAAATGTAAACATTATGTTAGAACATTGATGAATAAATCAACTAGCAAAGGCCCCAAGTTTGATCCCCGTGGGACACTCGAGTTGATTTTATAGAAATCAGAGTAAATACCATTATACCTGACCACAAAGTTACGATTCTGGAGATAATTATTGACAACAGCTAATAACTTATAAATTTTATTTCCCATATAAACATTTCAAATTTTAAATTTAGATGTTTTCAAACCTATCATTTTTTATCATTTTTTCTGTGTACTCTAAGTTTCTGTCTGTCCTCGATATTATTCACTAGCCTCGGATATTGTACTACCACTTCGATAAACTTACAGATCTCTATCTGATTTTATAATATTTACTCCACCATTTTTGTTCTTGGCTAGGATTCTGCAGTTTGAAGTCCATTCTTGGCACTTTCCATACTCAAGTCCTGCTGCTCTAAACAGTTTATACTGTTCAACATCAAGGTTCTCATTAAGATAAATTCCTGTCTTTGCAAGCGATTTTTTGGTTTTGTAAATCTTGTTTTTCTTCAGGTATGCTGTGAAATTAACAATAACTGGTCTTGGTTCAGTGTTGTTATTATTGTTCAGTGATGAAATCGTGAAACGTAGAAAATATTGCTGGAGTGGTTTCTTCAAGTGTCTATGGAGTTATAATAGAATATAAACAAAAACATTTTTTTTCGGCTCCATCTACAAGAGGAAGATCAAAGTTCCTCTTGAAGATGATCACTTGGTGATCCAAACTCATGTCGAGGTGTTAAAATAACGGTATGGTGTTGGGAAAAAAACTCCAGTTATATTATTTTGTCGAAAAATTTCTACAGATTTAGAGCACATATATTATGTTATATGTGCATGGCATATTGCAGAGTACGTATTTTTCAGAGTTTTAGTATAACATCCGATTTGAGTTGATCTGAGTAGGAACAAAGTGCTCGACAGTTTCTGCTTCACTTGTTCTATACTCTATATGATGTTTCCAGTTTAGTCTGTCATCGATTGTCATTGATTGTTTATTTCCTTTCTTTGGAAAATTTTCCACATTCATTTTGAATCTCTGTAGAGGCACAATTATATTCGCTGCATAAAACTATTTTGGTGGATTACCCTTCAATGTTTTCATCATCTTATCGATTTGCAGGAAATAATCCTCATAAAACAACACACAATATTTGTCGTACGCGGCGCGCCGCTATACAGAGTGGTCCAACGAAAGATATGCACCTTGCTTTTCTCCTTTTTTTGTAACTTAACGCAAAACTGCTCGGACAGGTCAATTTTGCTTTTGAGGGGGACACATTTTAGATGTATTTTTCTACCTGTGCCTGCAACCCCCTACCGAGGGTGAGTAACAACCCTAAAATTTCAAATGAAAAGTGGGGTCGAGTGATATATCATTTGAAAGGGCACAAAATTATCTTTCCAATGATATCTATTTTGTTGTATTTTACTCAAACATGTAGGTATTATGAAGAAAACCCAGTACTTTGAAATGTGTAATTGACTTAGCAGAATCCTACTTCAGCAAGTGCTGAAAATGTGACCCATTTGCTTCCATACAATAATACAGATTTTGTTCAAATCTATTCCTAACATTCTGTAGCATATCAGGTGTTATACTTCTGCACTCTGCTGTAATTCGTTGGCAAAGATCTTCTATGGACTCGGGCTGCGTAGCAGAACATTTATTTTTCAAGTGTCCCCAAAGGAAAAAGTCTAAAGGCGATGAATCAGGTGACCTGGCAGGCCATTTGATGGGGCCTCTCCTTCCAATCCACCGTCCAGGAAACCGGTCATCTAAAAACTCTCTTACCGAAGCAACATGTGAGGAGGTACTCCATCTTGCTGGAAATGAAGCCGATCATCATTATGATTTTGGTCATTTCAAATTATTTCTGTTTTGAGAGGATCAATTGTATCTTCAAGCATGTTCAGGTAGACCTCACCAGTTAAATTCACAGGAATAAAAAGTAGCCCTACGATATGACTACCTAATATGCCACACCAGACTTTGATTTTTTGAGGGTACTGGGTATGGACCTCTCGGAATAAGTGTGGGTTACTGTCATCCCAGTAACGGCAATTATTCTTATTCACAGCTTCATTTAAAAAAAATGTACTCTCATCGGAAAAGCACGTGTTGAATGATAGGTGCGGATCAAAATTGCAGCCTTCTATCAGGATCATTTTCATTGAGTTCCTGTACAAATTTAATTTTGTACAGGATGAAATTTATGAAATTTATAGGCTTCTAATATCCG
This sequence comes from Leptinotarsa decemlineata, assembly GCF_025532065.1. Lineage (NCBI taxonomy): Eukaryota > Metazoa > Arthropoda > Insecta > Coleoptera > Chrysomelidae > Leptinotarsa > Leptinotarsa decemlineata. The sequence continues at coordinate 221,989 of NW_027412572.1, read as the reverse complement.
TATTATGGACGAACTTTGAGTATGATCCAATTCAACGTGTCCCAAAACAGCGACTTCCACTGCCTCATTTCTGATCGGTTTCCGTGGCTGGTGTTTCAGATTACAGACAGATCCGGTATCGACAAACTTTTGGACTAACTTGGCAACGTACAAATCATTCACATTTTTCCCGGGATGACTGTTATTAAATAGGTGAGCAGTAAGTCTAGCACAACTATTATGTTGATGATAAAGTTTAACAATTTCAACTCGTTCAGGAATGGAATAAACCATTTTTACAGTAAAGTTGAAATAATTTCAAAAGCAACCGAACTGAATCAATGAACGTTTGCCTAACTTCTTTTTGTACACTTATCTGCTGTTGTTATTTGAACCAAAAAACGCACGAGAGAAATTGAGGAATGTAGTAGTGATAAAAATGCCGTTTTTTCCGCATTTTCATTAACACCTAAAATATCGAGTAAATGTTCTTTCTTTTTTTATAACTATTCAAGTAAATACAACAAATTAGGTATCATTGGAAAGAGAATTTTGTGCCCTTTCAAATGATATATCACTCGATCCCACTTTCCATTTAAAATTTTAGGGTTGTTACTCACCCTCGCTAGGGGGTTGAAGGCACAGGTAGAAAAATACATCTAAAATGTGTCCCCCTCAAAAGCAAAATTGACCTGTCCGAGCATTTTTGCGTTAAGTTACAAAACAAAAGGAGAAAAGCAGGGTGCATACTTTTCGTTGGACCACTCGATATAATCATTCATATTATTGAAATCGATATATTGTTTCTGCGGTAATATATTATTTATACTTGTTATTGAATTTCTCCTTCACAAACCACATTAAATTTAGAATCGATCTGTTACACCCTTTGCATGTTTACTAAACAAAGCCAAATGCACCTCAACAAAAGACATTCCGACAGCTGACTGAACAAAAAACGAACTTTATTTATAGCCCACTACATAAATATCTCTTTCAACTTTACGCGCGCATAAAGCATGATGCACCATACGTCATTTTTAGTTCAAAGAACAAAGAGATCTGCGAGATTTCGGAAATGCTTCTATACTAAAATTACTCAAAAATTATTCATATCGCATATTTCAGTGGAACTATAGAAAAGGACTTACGGGGTCTGTTAAAAAAAGAAGGTGAGTCTTCATTTTACTCAAAAAAATATTCATTTATTCATCAATTTCTATGTTGTCCACTTCTGATATTCAATGTTTGGTATATTCTCAGCGATTGGGCTTTTATCTCGTCAATCGTCGCAAAATTCTGTCCTTTTATGGGTCTCTTCAATCTTGGGAACATAAAAAAGTCGAAGGTGGCCAAATCTGGCCAATACGGTGGCTGATGCATGATAATGGTGTTGTTTTCGGCCAAAAAACTTGAAACAAGCAATGACGAGTTTTCTTCGTATTGCTGCTTGCAAGCGGCGCATAACTTCAAGATGATACTCCTTATTGTCCGTACGACCATGTAGCAAGAAAGGAAACAGTGAGCAAAACCATGAAATTTGATCGAATTTGGCGTGCTTTTTAGGACTTGGCTCTCCTTGGCTGTTCCATTGGGACAGTTTAACTTTGGTTTTGATGTCATAGCTATATATCCATGATTCGTCACCAGTTATGACTCTTTTAGGCAAATCTTGATCGCCGATGACGTCATTCAACAATTCCACAGCTGTGCTCATGCGACGGTTTTTTTGAACGAACTTTGCTGACACACGATTCATGCCCAAATTTGTCCAAAAAATCGCATGGCATGTGCCAACCAATATGCTGACATCGTGAGCAACTTCTTTAATGGTGAACGCCACCGTCAACATTTCAAGTGTTTTTAAGCACTCAATTCCATTTTTTACAAAAATTCTCCGATCTATTTTTTTCGATAGCAGAAATTCGTCGAAAACGCAAAACAGTTCACACCAACAAATTGGACATGCTAAAGATCCGAAACAATAGTACCAAAAATTGAAAAAGCGAGTGTGCTTTAGACCACATGACTGCAGTAAATCTTTATACAACGTGACTCACGGTCGATGGTGGTTAAACGTTTCTGGAGAACGCAAAGCATGATTTTTCTGAAAATTTCACCTCTCACATTTCCTTACCTGTTCTATCGATCTAAAATATTTTCAGCATTGCGGCGTTGCCTCTTCTATCAAAAAGTCCCAGTAATTATATTTTTTTTTAACGGGTCACCCCGTATATTAATACATTTTTGGAATCGCTCTAGTATTTTAATACTTTTTGTTGATAATATCCTATACCTATCTCTATCTGTTTTCGAGATAAAAAATAAATTGTGCTAAATATGGTCCAAAATATGGCCTTAATTGAAATTAAGTACATCAGTTTCACTAGTTCGGACTTCCATTGTCTACTATATAAAATGATTTGAAATCCCTGAAACAAGTAAAAAAAAATAATTAAAAAAAGAATAGTTGAAAATAACAATTATATTAAGCAGCAATAAATATAATTGTTATTTTCAACTATTCTTTTTTTAATTATTTTTTTTTACTTGTTTCAGGGATTTCAAATCATTTTATATAGTAGACAATGGAAGTCCGAACTAGTGAAATTCATCACGAAACATTGTCAATCACCTTCAAAGTACATCAGTATTCTCAATTCAAGTTGATATTTTGAAGATAGTTAGGACAAATTCGAAATATTCAAATAACACCAAGAAATCGATTCCATTTCATACAAGGCGTGCTAAAATTACTATTATTTTCATTGTGCATAAAAGTAGTCGAAAGTTCTTTTTTTCAAATGAAACCCCCTGTATATTACTCGATAAATTGAAAGATGGTGAAAAATGCTTCAAGATGATTTACATGTCCCTACACCTAAATGGTCAAGTTTTCTTAATAAAGCCGTTTTTGTGGAAAAATAGTTATTTACGTTTTACCTACAAGTGTTAAAAGTGGCATTTTATTTTGTGAGTGCAAATATTGATTATTCAAACGAAGTTCTTATGAAATTATTTATTATACACGGACAGTGTAATCAAATCATTGCCAGAACTTGTAGAAAATTCAACCAAATGTATCCCGAATTAACACCAATGAACGAGAGGAAGTTTGTAAGATTACAAAATAATTTCCCTAAATATGGCTCCATGTTGAAAGCGCCTTCAACATTACCAAAACCTGTTGCTTCAAATGAGGACAATACTGTTAACGTTTTGGCATATTTTTATGCATATCCAGAAGCTTCCATTCGCAGTGCAGAAAAAGATTTAGGTGTATCACATGCTTCAGTACAACGAATTTTGAAAAATCACGGAATGCATCCGTATAAATTTACCAAAGTTCAAGCTCTAAAAGCAGAAGACTTCGAACGTAGAATGCATTTTTGTGAATCCCTTTTGATTTATACACAGGAAGATCGGGAATTTTTGTCAAAAATAATTTGGAGCGACGAATCAAAATTTACGAAGGATGGTATTTTCAATTGAAGGAATGAACATTTTTGGGCTGATCATAATCCTCATGTTACAAAAGAAATGGGTTTTCAAGAAAAATTTGACCCAAATGTTTTCTGTATTCTGAAGAACAATAAAATTATCTTTTTTCTTTATGAAGACACACTTTGGAGATATCTCCAAATATTAGGGGCGACTGTAACCTATTTTATTGAAAATTTGCCTTTAGAGGAATATAGGAATTCGTGGATTTAACTGGACGGAGCGCCAGCTCATTCCAGACAGAAAGTTTCCAGAAAGCTTGACGAACTCTTCGATCATCGTTGGTTTAGGCGTTTAGGGCCGTGGGATTGGCCACCGAGATCACCCGATCTCACGCCACTTGACTTTTTTTTATGATGTGTTTTAAAAGAAAGGGTATACAGTACTCCAGTGCCTACCAAAGAAGAATTGCGACGGCGAATAGTGCGGAGTATTGAAGATCTGGATCCCCAGGAAATTGAAAAAGCAACCACAAGTCGCCTAAAAAGAAACATTTCAAAGTGTTTAAAATGTAATGGACAACATGTACAGCATTTATTGTGAAAATGTGATATTTTGTTTACAATTTTGTTATTTTGAGTCATCCTATTCTGTTATTGTCTGTACTTTCACATGTTTTAGCCCACAAAATCTTACTTTTTACCTAGAAATGACTGATTTTTGGTACAGTTGTTCCCTGGAAACTTTGAGCCATAGTTAAGGAAATTATTTTGTAACCTTACAAACTTCCTCTCGTTCATTGGTCTTATTTCAGGATACATTTGGTTGAATTTTTTACACGTTCTGACAATGATTTGATCACTTTGTTCATGTATATAGTAAATAATTTCATAAGAACTTTGTTTGAATAATCGATATTTGCATTCATTTTGGAAGATGATTCGAAACACCGTCGATAACTCTTTGTAAATTACTTATAAAAGTAACCGAACTGCTATAAGCTTGATAATTCCACTGCTACCTAAATCCAAATTCTAAAAAAAAAATAATGTTTCTAGAAGAAGCGACTTCATTGAGAAAACTTGACGATTTAGGTATAGGGACATGATATATCATCTTGAAGCATATTTCACTATATTTCAATTCACCGGGGGTTTCATTTGAAAAAATGAACTTTCGTCTACTTTTATGCACAATGGAAATAATAGTAATTTTAGCACGCCCTGTATGATATGGAGTCGATTTCTCGGTGTTATTTGAATATTTCGAGTTTGTCCAAACTATCATTGAAATATCATGCTTTGCGTTTTCCAGAAACGTCTAACCTACCATCGACCGTGAGTTACGCTGTATATGTATAATATACAAATGTATATACATTTATATTAAGAACAGATATTTATTGGTTCACAGATGGATCAAAAACCTGTTCAGGTTTTGTTGCAGGTGTTCTCAGAAAGACACAGGACAGAGATATCAACCTGCCTAGGATCCTCTGCGACTGTATTTCAATCGAAAATATATGCTATTGAATTGTGTGCGGAGAGATTGGTAAAACCTAACCTCATACAAAAATCAATAACAATATTCTCGAAGGTTCAAGCGGCAGTGAAAGCCCTTGACCCCTACCGAGCAACGTCTAAATTGGTAGCAAATGACCAAAAATAACTCTCCTCGATAAGAAGACCTAACAAATTGTCTCTGGTCTGGATTCCTGGCCACACTGCCCTTGAGGGTAATTAGCCGGCTTACTCCCTTGCAGAAGGTGGTGCTGCAAGCAGCTTCATCGGACATCATTCGGCTTTGCCGAACAAACATTGAACATTGACAAAGAAACTGGATTGCAAGAAGATTTATGGACTTCTGGCTGATTCTTCCAGGATCGGCTACCTTCAAGGCGTTCATTCATTCTTCGAAGCTTAATACCAAACAGTCGTTGGACTACAGAATGGATAAACTACGATGTTCAACAGGTCTTCTCAAGAAAAATAGAAATAATACTGGAAAAGAATATTTGTCTGCAGGAGGAATAATCAAAAGAGGAAAACGACTTCAACAAGGTTGCACAGAAAAATGTAGACTGAAATGTAGCCAGAAAATAAAAAATGAAAATAAATTGAAGATATTCACCAGTTTTCATGAAGAATGTGGCAAGAAAATATCGAATATCGTTTTACTCGTAAAAATAAATGTTTTTTCCTTCCTATAGCTGTTTTCATTAACTCGGCATTCTAAGGACAACTTTAGAAACGAAAGTAAAAGACATATTCTCAAATTTTCCTCAACATTTCATGCAATACAAGGTTATTGTCAAAAATGAGATATGACGTTCAGTTTACTGTTCAAAAAAATATAGAACAAGGACTTATTCAACAAAAGTAGGAATAACATACCAAAAACAAAATAGTATCTGAAACCTTACAAAAAGAAGCTAAAAAACAAAATTGACACTTTATAACAATAATAATATTAACATTAGGCTTCCATATACCTTAGACACCAAACACCATAAAATGACATTGTCAGTTTGAGAAATGTAAATATCAGCTACAATTGTAACATTAAAACTCAATTTTCTCGAAACTATGATTGTCAAGTTGTTCTACTATTGTTCTAGCACAGCGATATGTTTTTCAAGAAATTCAATTTCGAGAAAGATATTTCACATACGTATGTTGAGCCAAACATATATACAGAGGAATCGGGCAAATTACGGATGTGCAGTTGATTAGGTTAGGTTAGGTTAGGTTAGGTGTCACTCCACTAGGTATAATATACCTTATCTACGTATTAATTTACACTTGCTATACAACACATTACAATATTTTGCGGTCCGAGGTTCGTTCTTTTGCGTTCCGTTTGCGGACCGCGGTTGCTGACCGTTGAATAAACTAATCGACTTTGTCAAGAAGCTGAGTTGATTTGGTGGAGTATGAATAGGTGTTAGCCACAATAAATCCTTGCGGATTGCGGTGAAGGCCCAAAGACTCACTTATTTTTTACCTAACCTAACCTATATATACATATATTGATTTTCTATAAGTATTTATAATGGGTTTTCATTGAAAAATCAACATTTTTAAATCGATTTTTAATTTTTATTTATTATTTTCATTATCGAATACATCAGTAATTGTAAGATGGAAACAATATGGAAAATAGTCATGAAAAAATTCAAATCACTTCAAGCAAATACATGAATTGAAAGATGTTTCAACCTCAACTTCAATATTCTAAAACAAAAACAGTCAGTATCCGCAATTCCATCTTTTAGTATTCCAAGTTTATAGACATCAAAACTGATTACAGGATATGGAAATATAAAACAATCTCCAAATACTCAAAGTTGCACGTATGCGTATCAAGCATTTAATCTTACCTGAGCAAAGTTGGAACCTCAGCATACGAATCTTTATAAATATTAAGGAAGGTCAAAATCACAAAGAGAAAGTATTGAGTATTCAGTATTCATTGATCACTCTTCAAAAACGGTTGCAGAGCATTGTAAAATGCAGCACATCTCCTTTTCATTGATCCTGCTGGATAGCAGCAGATGATCATAGCATCGGACAGCAAGCCAAGATGGTTAAACTTCTGAAGAAGCTAGCCATTCGCGCCAGCGAAACGTCAGGAAGAAATTCCAAAAATCCACGGCTTTCAAACTCGAAAAACAGTGACACTGTTTAATGTTAGTTCATTTCTGAGCGTGTTTTTCTCGTTTCTTTCATAATAAATATTTTATTAAGTTTTCAAATGAGTTCTTTCATTATTTGAATGAATGAGAGTTGGGTGAAAGAGCGATAAATCCTCTTGTAATAAGCAAAGGGGGTACTGAGTTGCGACAGTATGAGAAATGAGATACATATGTTCTCTAGTGAAAATTAGAAAGATATCTAGAGAAATCTGCATCTATTGTCGTTACATATGTTGTGGCAGGCTCATTTCGGTTATCATTCTTTTTTTCAACTTCCGTGCGCTTCGCCCGATCACACTTTTCGTAACGCCCTCGTAACGCATTCACCAGCTTACTTCCCACGCGTCAAAGGGCGTAAAGAAGTCTAACGTCAAAAATCGATAATCGAATGTAGGTAGCCCTCGGCATTTAAACATTCACCTCATTTTTTCTACAGTCCACGTACATTTTCATTGCTCAACTTTTCATCTCGCCCTCAAATAGCCGCACTGAACAAAAACAGATAGTGTGTAACGTTTACAAAAACTCGGGGCAGACGACCCTATTCCAACAGGGCGAATGGGAAGTTTTCGTCCAAACAAGAGCACTAAAGAGTAGAAAGCAGCGGGAATCGAAACCTAATTTTGGAAACTAATGGGATTTATTTCCAGAAAAAGCTGCGAAGGCAGCATTCACCAAGTAATGACGTCAGAGGCGGAAAATGTAGATTGTTTTTTGGCGAGAATTAGGTCGCCAACTGTGGGAATAGTAAAAGGATGAGTGGAATTGATTTTTGAAATCTTACGTTCATCGTATTACTCACTATCTTCATTCTTGGTCGAATGTTAATAATTGTAATTTATTTATTACACAAATAGGCATACAAACAGAATAAATCCAAAAATATCCTCATTTCACATATGAAAGATAGTGAGTGAACAAAATATAAATGCTAAGTATATTACACTATGAAGTGATGAATATCAACAAAAAACTAAATAAACAGTATATGAAGAACCAATAACTAATTAGAAATAAAAATAGATTTCACATACTTTTTAAATCTAAGGAAAGGTAACCTAAGTTTTTCAATATCATTACAATGAGTATCGAAGGATCTGACAATTCTGCATAAAGGAGAGTTTTTTCCTGAATTGGTTTTTCTAAATGGGGTTGCAAAGAGATCATGGTTTCGCAAGTCTCTGCAAGGTGTATTCAATGAAATTTTTGTTATCAACGTAGGACAATCGATACGTTTATTGAATAATTTGTACAGCATTAATATATCTGACATTCTTCTTCTGTAAGAGACAACAAAGAATACGTTTTGTAAACTGGACGGAAATTTCCATTGATTATAGAAATGTCAGTTTTACGCGCCAATTGTTTGACGAATTTATTTTGAACAATTTCAATTCTCTGTTGATAAATCGAATATTGTGGACTCCAAACGACATATGCAAAGTTCAAACGTCTATATACATAAGAGTAATATAGATTAAGAAGAGTTTTTGCATTTTCTGAAATGTCTTGTATTTCTTATAATGAAACCCAATAAACGATTACACATATTCACGGTCTTCTCAGTGTGGGGTTTAAAAATCATTTTGGAATCCATTATCGCTCCCAAATCACGTACTCCATCAACTGTTTTGTTTTTGTGATTTCCTATTTGATATTGAAAATCAATGGGATTTCTATTTCTGGTGAAAGTTATTTTGTGACATTTACCGAGATTTAAGCATAGGCTACTATTGCCACAGATTTCTGCAAATGCTTCAAGATCATTTTGCAATCTCTCACAGTGCTGGATTACTTTGATGGTTCGATAAATCTTGAGGTCATCGGCATTTAACAAAAAGTTGGAATGTTGAATTACTTCAACAATATTGTTAATATAAATTTTAAAAAGTAATGGTCTCAAGTGACTCCCCTGTGGTACACTTGATGTAACCACACAAGGTTCTGACTGGTGACCGTTAACATCCACAACTTGATGCCTTCCTGTAGTGTTTGACGATATCCACACCAGAAGATGCTGTTCTATCCCGATCTCCTCGAGTCTTTCAATGATCAAGTTGTGACTTATTTTATCGAAAGCCTTGAGGAAATCCGTATACATAACATCCACTTGCATCTGATCATCCATACTCTCTAACACAGTGGTCGCCAACCTCTTCAATGTGTTGAGCTACTTTGTTAATTTTGGGATAAACAGCGAGCTACCCACACGGAAGCCACGTAACGCAACATAAATGAAATAATCCACAGTTAATTTATCATTATATGTATTTATTTTACTAGTTAACTGGTAATACATAATACATAGGTACTAATAATAAACTAATAACAAAATAACTAATATTACTAGTACGTACTTGTTCATAGCTACATTCCTACCTATCAAACGAAGGTGTTTGACAAATAAACACAAACTTTTATCCAGCCACAACGGCATGTCACGTATGATTTAAAAATAGTTAATAATAACAACAAAAAAGTAACGCACTATCATGAACATAAACATTGAAAAATAAAAAAGCACGTTCAATGAGAAGGCTGACACTCAGACTCATCGATAATGTTTTTAATGTTTGCAGTATAATTTGATGCAGTCATTCGAATACAATTATCCAAATGTTCATCTGTAAGTCGATTGCGATATTTGTTCTTAATAAACTTCATATTGGAAAAAGAAGATTCACACAAATAGGTTGAACTGAATAATGCTTTCACTTTCAAGGCAACACGGCATAGAACTGAATATTTGTCTTTACTTACAACAGGCCAGATACATTCAGTACTTGAGACTAACGATTTTAAGGCTAAATCATTTTGAAACTCAATGACTTCCATTTCTGTTGCAGCGATGTCTTCGCCAAAGTTCTGCATAACACAAGTTGCAAACTGTTGGATATCAATTTCCATAAAGGGTGAAACAACAAACTGCGCTACTGAAGCCATTTCATTGAAATCCTTGAAACGATTTTTGAATTTATTCTTCAGTGTAGAAATTATTTCTACATCATATTTCTTGTCATAGGGTTCTAATGGATTTTGAGATATTTTTTCTGAAAGAATAGGAAAATGCTTGGCATCGCTGTTAATTAGGTTTTGTTCCCAAAACTCCAGCTTTTTGATAAATGCTTTTATATCAGAAATCATTTCCGCTAGTTCTTTGTCTCTCCCCTGAAGCTGCAAATTAAGTTCGTTTAATTTCTCTGTAATGTCCACGAGAAAACCAAAATCTCTAAGCCAGATTGAATTTTCTAGTCCCGAAGTCGGTTCATCGCGTTGTTTGAAAAATTGAACTATGCCAGATAGGACATCATTAAAACGTTTCAGCACCCGTCCTCTACTTAACCATCGCACTTCAGAGACTTCATCGGCCAAGGTTCTGAATAATCTTCTTTGTAACGCTTGAGCTCTAATCTTGTTTACAATTTTTACCACCAGTTTCATAACGTTGTTTAGTTTCAGGAAATTTCCACATAATGCTTGCTGATGGATAATGCAGTGGTAACAGAGAAATTGCGGAAAAGTTTCATCTTTACGACATAACGCCCCCAGACCCACCATAGCTGGAGCGCCATCGGTTGTCAAGCCTACCATTTTCGATATTGGAATTTTCTCGGAAGAAATAATATTTTTTAAATGAGAAAACAACTCATGTCCAGTAGTGTGTCCTTTCAGTGGAATGAAGTTCAACAGATCTTCTTTAATCGTAAAATCACTAAAAACCATCCTGACGAACACGGCCATCTGGGCAGTGTCAACGACATCTGTTGATTCATCCAGTTGAAGTGAAAAATAAACACAGTTATCTAAATCAGTTCTTAACTGTAAAAAATATCATTGCTCATTACTTCTACACGTCTCATCACTGCATTAGCAGAAAGTTGCATAGATTTTATAGCTGAAACTATCTCGTCTTTATTTCTAAAGTTGGCAAATAACGAATCAGCAGCTTCTAAAAACCCCTGTTTTATCATTTCCATGTCTTCATAAGGTTTCTTTTTTTGTGCAATTATCTGGGACACATGGTACGATGCTTCAGTTGCAGCCTTATTTTTGTCGACTGTTCTTAAAAATATTGATTGTTGTCCAATTAACTGCTTTTTTACCTGTTTCAGTTTCTCCTTTCTGGCGGCAGAATGTAGTGGGAATGATTTTTCAAAATTAGAATGTACAGTTTTATGATGTCTCTCAATATTTTTTTTTAGCAACGGAGACCGAAGTATTACATAACAAACACACATTTTTATCTTTAACTTCTGTAAAAAAGTATTGTTCTTCCCATTCCGAATGAAAGTGGTATGTCTTTACCTTCTTACAACTGCTTGCCATAATATTATTTTTGTTGTTCTCTACTAACCCAACCGCTAGACGTTGGTTACGCGTTCAGTTTTAAACTAAGCGCAATGTCGCCACGCCGTGCGTATTTATCCCGTTCAAAGCAATCCAGATCGTTCTCGAACACTAACGCGCTGGTCCGGCTGGTCGGTTCTGGCCGATTCTAGCTTGATGGCGTCAGCGGCAGATCGCTCACCGCAACGTTGCCGCTGTTTATGTTTAATATTATGACAATTAGATTTTTTTGTGGAATTTCCGGAAGCTTCTCTGATTGTTGCAGTTTGTATTTTTTAAATTAAAATCGTTGTGAGAGCTACCAGAATTGCCTCCGCGAGCTACCGGTAGCTCGCGATCGACAGGTTGGCGACCACTGCTCTAACACATAATCTGTAAACTCGATTGAATTAGTATCGATGGATCTACAGGGGAAAAAACCATTTTGAATAATTCTATGCATAATTTTTTCACACAATTTTCCGGGAATGCATAGTTCGCTGATAGGTCTATAATTCTTAACGTTACGCTTATCACCACCTTTGAGGAGTGGCATGACGATAGAAGATTTCCACTTACTAGGAACTCTTCCTGTCTGTAGGGATAAATTATAGATGTGAAAAAGAGGTGGTATCAAGTTCTTTCTACATTTTTTTATAAATATCCCTGGTATGCCATCCCAGGACACTTCCGTATGTTTATATCATTAATTGCTTCAGAAATTTGCTGTTCAGAAATGCTAACAGAGTAGTCAAGATTATCATTAAGCATTGGACGATCATTTGCAAGCGGGTCGTGAATATATACACTCTTGAAATATTTAGAAAATAATTCACATATGCCTTCTCCGGTGTTTGCTGACAGATCGTCTAAAAATACTGATTGAGGTATATTCGAATTATTTTGTTTGTAATAATACACAAGCACTATAGGAAAATCTTCAAGGTGTTCTAAGAGTGGTGCCTGTGCGACAGTAGCGATTCACGTTGGATCTGAATCGCTGGAGATGAAGTTCATATGGAAAAACGTTTTCAGACAGTTTATTCGTCGTTGAATTGAACCTCAAAACGATGAGCAGCCACAGTTAGTCGCGTATTTCTGATATATGCCGCTCTTGGTGAAATCAAATGTGTCAAAGTCACTTGAACATCCCCATGAGAGTATCTATGAAATCTTTATACCTATACAATCTTTTTTCAGAACAGTTTTGTTCTTAAATAAGGGTCTTCATCCCTGAAAAAAAAGGAGTCAGAAACGATTTTTCTTATTCTGATTGAGGAAAGATTGTATGAAGAAAAAATAATAAAAAAAATATTTTTCGAATATTAGATGAATAAAAAGTATTCTCTCTCTCATTTTTGGGCATTTTTCTTCAATTCCACCATCAAAACTAAATAACTAAATATTTTGGTGTTATTCCATTTCGGTATTGAAGCCTATCATTTTCTCAGTTAAACGACTTTCTCATTTTTCTTTTTAATGTTTCCTTTATTTTGTTATTAATTTAATAAGAATGTGTTATTTATACGAATTTGATTTCCGTGCATTATGCCTTTCGAAATGGGAAATATCAAATTTGATCAAAGTCAACTAATAAAGTTTTGCTTCAGCCGTCGACTAGTGAAAACTAATTATTACTTTTGAATCTGGAGTCAGAATAGTAGATGAATTTCTTTTAAATGACACGCCCGTCAGGTAGCTTCTCCCACACGTCTGGTGAGGGAGAGAGAGAGTATCATAGAGCCATTGTAAAATGTAGCACAGGGTCGGATTGGGAATAGGAAAAGATAAAAGTCATTCTGACCGAACGAAAGATTGAAATATTAAAATTTCTACAATAACCAGATAGTTTTCAACTTACCTATCTGTATGTTTGCGTGTGTACACGTTTGTATCAAATCTTGCAAGTCTAATATCTTCCGATTGGCTTGAAATTTTACAGGTATTCATTACTAGGGACAAAACTTCATGATATTTTCATATTAAGAAATACTAAGATGGAGGCTCTAGAATGTTGGACGAATTTCGTTATTTTTGATTTGATTACAATCAAAATTGGTAGCAAAAACATTGTTGGATTTCATTTATTTTCAACAGTTGCATACACATCAGCGGAATTGAATTATTCACGATTGGTATTGACTTATATTGTCTAACCCTTTATATGGAATCAGACATATTATTTAAACTGTGGACCTTTCCTGCAAAATATTATATTCAAATCATTCAATTTTGAAAATATATCTGGCAGTATGAATTAATTTTGAGGAAAAATATGAGTAATTTACCCAGGAGAGCCCTAGATGAATTATTTTTGAGGATCGGACTATGAATCATAAAATATTTCCGTCATTTCGAACTAATGCTGAAAATTGATATTGTGAAAGGACCCTTACTTGAAAGACAAAATCTGATACTTGATTTCTCAATTTTTTATTCATAAGTATCATCTGATTTTCTGAACACCCTGCTCATGTTTTCGAAAAAATAAATTTTGAACAGAACACGACTATAAATCACAAAATAACCCATAGCCATCTTTATGCTGCTATTTTGGATTCTTGAAATTTGATGAAAAACTCATTATCTTCAACCTCAAAATACCAGTGTTATATATAATTTGACAATCAATAACAAAACTCGTTTGCCATCTCGAATTTCTGAATTCCAACAGAAAAATAACTATCTTCGAACCTTAAAGCCAGTCTTCCATAGAGCCCGACCAGATATCACAAAACTAGTCCGCCCTCTTGAATTTCCGAAATTCAATAGAAAAAAATCACGCCTAGAGACTACAAAATACCAATTTTAAATCGAATCGGTCCATAATCACAATACTCGTCAGACATCTTGAAGCCGCCATCTTGAATTCATTAATTTTAACTAAAGATTCATAATGTGCGACCTCGAAAACCCCATTGTACCAAATATGAATCGGATAACACAAGTTGTCCGTCATCTTGAATTCATTAATTTTGACAATACATTTATACTCTACGAGCCCAAAAAAATCCACATACTAATTTGAAATCGATTCGGACCATAATCACATATCTCGTTCGATATCTTGGAACCGTCATCTTGAATTCGTTAAGTTTGACAAAAGATTCATAATCTCTGACCCCGAAAACTTCCTTATAGCAAGTCAAATCGGGCCCTAATCACAAATCTCGTCCGCATCTTGAATTTATCAATTTTGATGAAAGATTCATAATTTTCAAATAATCTGCAATTTTCGTGCAAACTTTGAGATCAACACGAAAACGAACATGTTTTAATCTAAAATGTAATTTGGAAGAACGAACACGTCGGCGAATAAAGTTCGGCCCTGGAATACCCCGGCCTGGTCAAGTTAGAATTAGGGAGGAGTTTGTATTTATTTCACTGCCATCTGGCGGTATACGTTTTCGTAACTAAAGGCTAAAGACACATAAGTTTTCATTGAGCTTGGGCAACACAAAAGAAATAACCAGGAAAGGAATTTCTAGCAAAAACATAACAGCAGACAAGCCCTATTAGCCTTCAACAGATAACGTGTTAGCTCAGGGCTAATACTAGAGTGTCACCAAGATTTAGCCAAAGCCTCGGTAGATAATATCCTGAAGTGTGTTAAAGGGCACGACATGAGTGAAGCTAATCGCATTGCTGACTCTTTAGCCAAGGAAGCGGCTGGGCTAAGAATTTTAGGATCCAGTGGTACCCACGGCCTGATGACTTCGACAATTGCAGAACTAGCCAAACGTTAAAAACCAATTCACCTCCGATTCCTGAGTCCCTGTTTCTCCATTTTTCTATTGATAGTCAGAAATGCAAACCTCCATCACCAAAAGCAGACATCTTTCGTGAGAGATTCACTGATGCTGACAAAACCATCGAGAAATGTGTTGAACACTGGGTAGAAGACGGAGGAGTGATGGAAATGCAATGTACTACACCTGAAACAACAAGGCCTGCTGTAGAGAAAAATTTTCAGAATCAAATTCTCAGAGATGAAAAGTATACTTTATCTAGCAGTCATGACGTGCAGATCAATGAGGAACTATCTTCTCTGGGCGACTCAGGGAAGCTGGCACCAAAGAAATATCTGGCGATGACCAGGAAAAATCTACGCTTAACAGTAGGATTTCTGACTGGCTACTATCAACTAAGGAAACACCTTCATAATATGGGGCTGGTGAACATACCTCTATAGTGGATTATAAAATTAGAGTTTTCTCAAGTAAACTCTATAATAATAATAATAAATATACTTTATTGTCTGAAGATACAATAATCTTATCGACAAAGTGTAGACATTCATAAAACTTGATATATCATGGTTCACATGATATTGTCAATAAAATATAGGACTATCAATTAATTCAATTTTCAATTGGTTGTAGCTAGTATTAGGATAAATAAATTAAATAACACATATAACATACTGAGCTGATGTTAGACGTCAGTGAACACTGTCTCAAAAATTCCGTAATACTATATAAAGCCAGATCCAGAAGAGAAGTTTTCAATTTTTTTCTGAACACAGCATATGTTTCAGAATGTTTTATTTCTGTTGGCAGATGATTGAATATTTTGGCAGCGTTATATATGCATGAATTTTTTATGAAATTTGTTTTTGGGATTGGAAATTTTATGTCATTTCTCTGGCGGGTGATTCCATCAGCGAACTTGTAAAGTGTTTTGTTTTTATATACTAGACAGGCAGTTTCGAGAATGAACAATGAGGGCAGAGTTAACAACTTACGAGTTTTGAATAGTTCTTTACAAGATACCCTGGGAGCCGCCTTACAAAGACAGCGAATTTCACGTTTTTGAAGAACAAAGATTGAGTTAAAATGTACTTGATTACAGACTCCCCAGAAAGCGATTTCATATCGAATGTGCGATTCGATCAAAGCATGATAAACCTGCAATGCTGTCGCTGTACCTAGTTCATTTACAACGATGCGTAGTGCATAACCACCCGAGGCGATTCTTGAACCTAGCTGTCTAACATGATGCTGGAAGTTTAGTTCCCCATCCATGTGCACCCCTAGAAACTTATTACATGCATTATTTCTTATTGCACCATCACCCAGAGGAATATCCGGCAAAGCACAGTGGAATGATACGCAGTTAGTTTTTTTAATATTGAAGGAGAGTAAATTAGCATCGCACCACTCTTTGATCTTTGTAATCCCTAAAACTATTTTTGAGTGCAAGTTATCAGCATCTTTATCGTACCATAGAATGGTAGTGTCATCAGCAAAGATTGTGAAAGAACCGTCGGTTGTAATATTTACTACGTCGTTAAAATACAGTAAGAACAAATTTGGTCCCAGCACTGAGCCCTGAGGAACCCCACACTCGACGGAACCTCCATCTGAGAGCCTATGTGTTCTCACAATCTGAGTTCTCTGTTTAAGGTACGATTCTATCCAATCATAACTCTGTTTTCTGAAACCATACTGGTTTAGTTTACGCAGTAGAATTTTATGGTTTACACAGTCAAATGCTTTTGACAGGTCGCAAAACACCGCCGCACATGCGTCTCCACGGTTTAGTGTAGTGTAAAGTTCATTAAGGAAGACAAACATGGCATCTCCAGTTCCTTTCCTAGCCTGAAAGCCAAATTGCTGCCTATTTAGAATTTTATTTCTCTCCACGAACTCCATTATTCTTACCTTTACTAGTTTCTCAATGATTTTACCAAGAATTGGTATAAGCGATATTGGCCTATAATTGCAAGGGTCATTAATATCACCACCTTTATAGATTGGAGTTACTAAAGTGGTTTTTAGGAAGTCCGGATATGTTCCCGTCACAAACGAGTTGTTAATAAGTTGGACTAGTAATTCTAAAACGAAAATAGGCATGTTTTCAATGATACTAACTGAGATACTTTCATACCCACAACACTTTTTGTTTTTTATGCTACTAATAGTAGCTATAAGTTCTTGTAAATTGGTGTTGTATAATATCAAGTTTTCGGATATTTTGATACTATTCATATAGATCAAGGGATCAGGGGAATCTGGAATGCTTATGGATAGTTTTCTTGCTATAGTGCAGTAAAATTCATTGAGTGAATTTGGATCAAGGGTAACGGTATCAGTTCTTGGCCTGTTTCTTCCACTCAAATCATTTACAATCTGCCATGCCTCTTTGATAGCGTTCTTGCTATTAGACATTCTGTTATGTTAATAGCTCCTCTTCGCTAATTTAATGACATTTTTATATACTCTATTATACCTGTTGTAGTATTCATGAAAGAATATGTTATTTGTATACTTTCTTATATTATATAACGATCTAAGATTTTTTGAGGATGTTTTTATCCCTTTTTGTTTTTTCGTTTTATTTTGATTTTTTGCATTGGAAATGAATAATTAAAGGAATTAGTCAGAAGGTTGTAAAAAGACAAGAATGGGTCGATAGTTTCTAAACAAGCATTCCAATCGTTATGTAAACAATTTTCATAGAATTTGTCGTAGTTTCGTTTACTGAAAAGCCTTCCATATTTATATTTTTTTATATCAATAACACTGTCTAAATCTATTACACAATGGACAGCCTCATGATCAGAAATGTTCGCTGATTTTACGTTGCAGCATATATTGTTGTTCAGGTTACTACAGATATAATCGATAGTGCTTTGAGAATATGGAGATATCCTTGTGGGACTATTGGTGTGCACTGATATATCAAAAGATAGAAATAAATTCTTCATATGTTGGGTGAGGAGAGAGTTCTCGTCGTCATAGTCAATGTTAAAATCACCCGCCAAAATAACATTTGCTTTATTTGGTAGACTACTAAGTAGCTGTTCCAGCTTTTCCAACCATTTGTACTAGGAGATCTGTATAAACATATTATATACATATTAAATGTCGCCGAAAAAACCATTGATAATTCAAATTGTTTTTCATTTTCAAAGTCTTTAAATTTGTCATCCTTAACGAATTTGTAATTGTTCAATGCTGTCTCACTTACTAGAATTAACGTTCCCCCACCTTTGAATTCTCTTCTACAGAAACTTGATATCACTGAATAATTTGGTATATATATAGGTTCTTCTTTTTTGAGCCAGTGTTCAGTAAATAAAACTATTTCTGGAAAATTTACACTTTCTAAAAATACATATAAATCAACAAGTTTAGCACGAATAGATTGTACATTAAGAGTTAAAACTGAAACTGTTTTTGTATTTTCATTAATATGCATAAAATTGTTACCTAAGTGTTTATTGATCGAGTCTGTTGATTGACTAAAAAATGCTCAGTTGAAATACTATTTGACTGTGATACAGACTCGTCAATAATCGTTACAGTTTTTAGGACTGTGGTACACTTAGGGCTTTGCTGAAGGTGTGTTATTACATTATCAAGAATAGATCGTTTACTTCCTATGTGGTTATTGTCCACAAACATTTTTATAGAAGTGCCAATATTGCGTTTCATAAATATGTTTATCTGTCTTCTTAGTTTGTTTATGATAATTTGATCAATTTGTTTATTTCGCTCAAAAATCATGACTAGATTGGTGAAGTCGATATGATGTGAAGTCGATATGATGAAAAAAGTAGAATCAATATTTCCATAAAGTCATCAAATTATTACTCAGAAATCAATATTATTTTGTATAAAGAACACCTCAACCTTCACTGCTTGAGAACGTCCTGACAAAGTTTTTCCAAATGGATTTAATCTCCAGCGATTCAAATCCAATGCGAATCACTACTTTCGCACAGGTACCGTGGAGCGCCTCAAAGATTTTTCTGTAGTGCTTGTGTTACTATAAATTTAAAAATATGAATTGGTTGGATATTGCTTCTCTTCTCTATCCCCTTCCTTCATCCCCCTGTGAGTGAAATACAATGTATCTTCTCAAATTTATTTTCAATAGAACTCATCAAAGTTTCACATGGCAAGTTCATAACTTACTCAAACAGAAGTTTCCATTGACGCTGCACAATTCCCAGACATATTAGAAATTCTGTTTAACTGGGACTCAACCTGTTTGAGGATGGATTCCAGAATCGTTGATATGCAAATATCGGCGTGCTATCATTTCATACATTCATTGAGATACGTGCTTTTCCTTTCATTCTATTTGTATAATGAAAATCATTGGAATCAAAGAAAATTCCAAGTCTTGATTTGCTGATTATTTATGCCAGTTAATGAAGACCAGAGATGCATTTTCCTATAACGAATGAGTTGATTCTTATCTTTCAAAGTTTTTGGTGCAGTTATTTTTATTTTTTGCCAACACCGAAAATTACTCAAAATTATACAGTATTGTTACAAGAACTTAATAAACAATAATATCAAATCACAAAACATGAAATTAAAATAGGTATTTTGGAACAAACTCATTGATTTTCTGGAGATTATTTTGGAGATATATTTTGGACAAGAAAATCTCCAGAAAATCAATGAGTTCGTTCCGAAATACTTATTTTATTTTGATGTTTTGTGATTTGATATTATTGTTTATTAAGTTCTTGTAACAATACAGTACAATTTTGAGTTATTTTCGATGTTAACAAAAAATAGAAATAACTTTGCACCAAAAACTTTGAAAATTATTTTACTCTTCAAAAAAATTGACCGTAGGTAACATCATAGTTGCGTAATTGTAATATTGCAGGCTTTTAAAATGAACCATCGTGCTGTCTATTTATCGTTTGGGCAAAATTTTTTTTTTCGTAGTCCCCATTTTTTAATGCTGAACAACTTTTCTGAATAATATTTCCCGAGTTTTTTCAAAATAAAAGTATCTTACTTTTGTCACAAAATCAAATATTTGAATGATTTTCGTATATTACGTGTGTTTTACTATATTTCGTTGGTGCATGTTTAATTTTAGGGGATGCACAAACTTTTATCAAGAGTAACATTTTGTCAAAAGACCCATATAGTGCATACTTTGGGGATGACATAGTATGAACCCAATAAATTATTTGACATAAAAACTATTTATAACTTTTTTCACATATACAGGGTGTAACTGAATAAGTGTAAAACATTTAAGATAGGATCTTTCATATAAAGAAACTTCATTGGAGCATCCCTTGTTAGGATACAGCCCCTTAAAATACAATTTGTATAACAATTCTTTTCACAAGCACTGAAAAAGTTACAATATTGAAATTAACCTGACGTTATGTACTACCAAAAAGACATCCAGTAATTTCTTTGGTTTACCTCATGGTTGTAAGGGGTGGAAAACGCAACCCCTAAAATTTATTTCCAATGTAACTTTTTGTCTTATTATTTCTTCATCATTTGAAAATTCATTTCCGATAGCCTGTCATTCTAAACAAAAAATGTCTCGTGGGTTTTTTGCCCAAAATAAACCAGTTCGCAGCAAAACATTATTTTACGAACAACTACAGAGATTCATCGTCATAAATGCGAACTGGATTTATTGTTATTTTGTAGTTAGTACCTGCATTAAACGATTAAAGGGTGATAAACAAAACTAATTTATTAATAACAAAACACACAACATATAGAAATCTTAGTAAATGTTCAATATGTCTACAAATCTAAAGCAAATAGAACTTCAAACGTTCAAGCCAGTCTCTATATATCTACACAGTAGGTTAAATGGACTGACGCCTATCAGAAAACAACTACTCCCCTGGCTAATACCACGAAGGGCGTTGGATTATATCCGACAAGCGTCAGTGCAGGAATCTTCACAGAAAATGTCCTGCATATGCAATTGGCAATACAACTGAAAGAGTCGACCTTCAATTATGGAACGGGCACACTTGCAGACCGGTTTCGGGCTTATTAGCCACTCATCAGTGCAAGATAGTGACCATCATCGACCTAAAGTAAATGATATTCCACAATTGAAAATCGGAATTCTTTCAGAGTATTTCATTTCTCTTCCGAAGTTGGAGCGAACATCAAAAATGTCACTCCATCTAGTGGACGAGGTACTAACCAACTGCATATCCGTAATTTGCCCGATTCCTCTGAATATGGAAGAAAAACTTTCTTATTAGTCAGTGGGCTATGCTTGAAGACTGGCTGTAAACAAATCTAAAGTAAATGGAACTTCAAACGTTAGGTCGATGATGGTCACTATCTTGCACTGATGAGTGGCTAATAAGCCCGAAACCGGTCTGCAAGTGTGCCCGTTCCATAATTGAAGGTCGACTCTTTCAGTTGTATTGCCAATTGCATATGCAGGACATTTTCTGTGAAGATTCCTGCACTGACGCCTGTCTGATATAATCCAACGCCCTTCGTGGTATTAGCCAGGGGAGTAGTTGTTTTCTGATAGGCGTCAGTCCATTAAACCTACTGTGTAGGTATATAGAGACTGGCGTGAACGTTTGAAGTTCCATTTGCTTTAGATTTGTTTACTGCCAGTCTTCAAGCATAGCCCATTGACTAATAAGAAACAATATGTCTACCTTCAGACATTACGCATGCGTCTAGACGTCGGCGTATTGAGCCACGTATTCCCTTAAATATTCCTGGAGTCTCTCTGATTACCCTGCACGCATCGATGATGCGGTTTCTTAAGTCCTCTACATCGCGAACAGGAGTACGATAAACCAAATGCTGTAAATGGCCCCAAATACAGAAATCGAGAGGATTGAGATCCGGGGATCGAGCAGGCCAGTTCTGTGGTCCTCCTCGATCTATCTACTGATTTGCATATGTTTCAGTTAAATGCTGACGTGCTACTTGACTAAAATGCGCAGGAGCCCTATCATGCATAAAAAACATATATCTTCTGACTCCCAAAGGAACTTTCTCCAGCAGTACTAGATACACTTCTCTTAAAAATTGAACGTATGCCTCACCATTTAATCGAGGAGGTAGAAAATGAGGCCCAATTAAATCATCCCCAATAACTCCGAGCCACACGTTAAGCGAAAACTGTTCTTGATGGTTAGTTTCGAGAATAGCGTGAGGGTTTTCATCAGCCCGTATGTGGTAATTATGAAAATCAATAATCTTGTCCAGAGAAAAACTACATTCGTCTATGAATTCCATCGTCTTCAGAAAGTTACAATTTCTTCTAATCATTTCCAGCATCCAATTGCAAAATTCAAGACGGTTCGGAAAGTCTCGAGGTAACGCTGCCTTGCTCGTTGCAGATGGTTTAAAAATCTGTTTAAAATCTGTTTAAAATCTGTTTTTCCGTTAACCAGCTGTCGCACCCCTACGAACGACAACCCTCAGAAGTCGAAACTTGTGCGAGCTAAGGATTAACGAGGTCTTACCTTTTAACGTGTGATTCCTAACACGGGTAAGGGTATAAGAGGTGTTCCTTTAAAATTCGAAATACCATCTTATGATGAATATTCAGCTGGAAAGCAATCTTTCTGATACTGGTAGTAGGTTGTTCTTCAATCATATTAGGTACTTCTCGATGGCGACCACAATCCTGCATTCTTTTGTCGAATGAACCATATTCTCGTAATCGTTGATGAAGTCGAGCAAATATTCTATGTGAAAGGTGCTGCCGTTGAGGATACATTTCAGCATATCTTCTAGAAGCTTCTAACCCATTCCCCTGCGAATGGGGCTAGAAACCAGCCCCTCCACTTTACTCTAACGTCTGACTGTACGTCTCTGACTTTACGTGACGTCCAGCGTACAGTGTTGCCGCCGCCATACAATATAATAAATACAACATTTTTAGACTTTTGGCGGTTACGACATCTAGTGTACAGTGTTGCCGGAATTTAACTATATATATATATATATATATATATATATATATATATATATATATATATATATATATATAGTTAAATTCCGGCAACACTGTACACTAGATGTCGTAACCGCCAAAAGTCTAAAAATGTTGTATTTATTATATTGTATGGCGGCGGCAACACTGTACGCTGGACGTCACGTAAAGTCAGAGACGTACAGTCAGACGTTAGAGTAAAGTGGAGGGGCTGGTTTCTAGCCCCATTCGCAGGGGAATGGGTTAGAAGCTTCTAGAAGATATGCTGAAATGTATCCTCAACGGCAGCACCTTTCACATAGAATATTTGCTCGACTTCATCAACGATTACGAGAATATGGTTCATTCGACAAAAGAATGCAGGATTGTGGTCGCCATCGAGAAGTACCTAATATGATTGAAGAACAACCTACTACCAGTATCAGAAAGATTGCTTTCCAGCTGAATATTCATCATAAGATGGTATTTCGAATTTTAAAGGAACACCTCTTATACCCTTACCCGTGTTAGGAATCACACGTTAAAAGGTAAGACCTCGTTAATCCTTAGCTCGCACAAGTTTCGACTTCTGAGGGTTGTCGTTCGTAGGGGTGCGACAGCTGGTTAACGGAAAAACAGATTTTAAACAGATTTTAAACAGATTTTTAAACCATCTGCAACGAGCAAGGCAGCGTTACCTCGAGACTTTCCGAACCGTCTTGAATTTTGCAATTGGATGCTGGAAATGATTAGAAGAAATTGTAACTTTCTGAAGACGATGGAATTCATAGACGAATGTAGTTTTTCTCTGGACAAGATTATTGATTTTCATAATTACCACATACGGGCTGATGAAAACCCTCACGCTATTCTCGAAACTAACCATCAAGAACAGTTTTCGCTTAACGTGTGGCTCGGAGTTATTGGGGATGATTTAATTGGGCCTCATTTTCTACCTCCTCGATTAAATGGTGAGGCATACGTTCAATTTTTAAGAGAAGTGTATCTAGTACTGCTGGAGAAAGTTCCTTTGGGAGTCAGAAGATATATGTTTTTTATGCATGATAGGGCTCCTGCGCATTTTAGTCAAGTAGCACGTCAGCATTTAACTGAAACATATGCAAATCAGTAGATAGATCGAGGAGGACCACAGAACTGGCCTGCTCGATCCCCGGATCTCAATCCTCTCGATTTCTGTATTTGGGGCCATTTACAGCATTTGGTTTATCGTACTCCTATATATATATATATATATATATATATATATATATATATATATATATATATATATACCTAACCTATCCTAACGTAACCTAACCTAACCTAACCTAACCCCTAACCTAACCGTGGTTGATTTCGCGTAAATATGCTCTTCAACTTGTAGATAAACGTTGTTTGAATTAATGTTCTTGGATGGTACTCAATATACTGAATGATATCTCCAAGAAAGTTAACTCAAACACCTTCTATCTACAAGTTGAAGAGCATAGTGGTTTCGAAATAGATGATTTTTTTCTACGTGTGAATACTACGACTAAAACTTAGATCAATGGATTTGGTTTTCGAAACTTATTCAACACTATCATTGGAAACCCATTGTGAATGGTGCGAATAATATGATTCTCGAAAAAATTGATAATCTGCTTCAGTTATTGACAGAAAGTTACGGTCGCTAAAGTTTTGAAGGTGTTTCGCGTATACCGTCGACGTATATGTCAAGCCGTTACGAATTTTTTCCCTTTGATATTTGTATTACTGTTTATAAAAAGATCAGAACTCCTAACATTAGTATTTATAACAAATTATACTAACGAAGCAAAAAAAAAGATAAATTCTAAATGAATTAGCAAACGACGAATTTAAATCTTGGGTCCTAGATATGATAATTTTATTGATCTACAGTAATGGTCTAACATATGTAAATGGTATACTTGAAACACCTTCAATATGACATGCTTTTTCAACACAACTGTGACTTTGTTATTAATTTAATTCATTGTGGCCGTATTTCACATGTGAGAGTGCTGGGGCCAACAGTCCTATCAATAGATGAGAGTTGTAATACTACCTACATAAAAACCCAGAAGAGAAAGTTTAATTTGTCTTTGGCTATTTCATCTAGAACTTATTATTTTTTGGAGAAGCTCTGGTCATTCCGTAAACAGTAATACATATATCAAAGTGAACAAATCTGTAACGGCCTGACATATGTCGACGGTATACGCGAAACACCTCCAATATGACTTCTTGGAACAACACTTTAGCGACCGTTACTTTTAGTCAAGAACTTAACGTGCTGATATCCAATACTCATACCTACAGATGAGATTTGTATAGCATCTACATAACGACACAGAAGAGGAAGCTCAACTTGATGAATTCATCAAAAGAATGGTGGAAAATTTTCTTTTCCAAAATTGAGCTGGGATTTTGCTTCGATGTAGATATTTCTTCTGTGACAATTCGTCATATATTACCGTCTATGTCTTGATCATTTCTCTTGTCTATATTATAGTCGTGATTAAAAGATTTCAAACAGATATAGAAAATAATGGAATTTAGTTCATCATAATTTATTGTCTCTATAATATAATTTGTTTTTATAAATTCCGAGCAAGGGCGAGTATTTGGTAGTAATCCCCGCCGGTGAGCGGAGTTTATAAAAACAAATTATATTATAGAGACAATAAATTATGATGAACTAAATTCCATTATTTTCTATATCTGTTTGAAATCTTTTAATCACGACTATAATATAGACAAGAGAAATGATCAAGACATAGACGGTAATATATAAATCGAATAATGAATTGTCACAGAAGAAATATCTACATCGAAGCAAAATCCCAGCTCAATTTTGGAAAAGAAAAATGTCCACCATTCTGTTGATGGATACATCAAGTTGAGATTCCTCTTCTGTGTCGTTATGTAGATGCTATACAAATCTCATCTGATAGTATGACTTTTTGGATATCAGCACGTTTAGTTCTTAACTGAAAGTAACGGTCCCCATACCGTAAACGTAATGTATATCAGCCATTTCCTCATATGTGTATGCCATTTTAAGAACAAGTGAATTATTAAAGTAACAAATTGAGAACAGAACAACACACAATTTGTATTGATTTAATTTCGAAAATTCACAAACTGACAGCGTCATACCAATTTAATTGTCACTATCGCTAATAGCGACCCACTAGATAGATTAGTTCCGTATTTTCGCATTTATGACGATGAATCTCTGTAGTTGTTCCTAAAATAATTTTTTGCTGCGAACTGGTTTATTTTGGGCAAAAAATCCATGAGACATTTTTTGTTCAGAATGAAACAGGCTATCGGAAATAAATTTTTAACTGGTAAACAAATAATAAGACAAAAAGTTACATTGGAAATAAATTTTTGGGGTTGCGATTTCCACCCCTTACAACCATGGGGTAAACCAAATAAATTTCTGGCTAAGTGTCTTTTTGGTAGTATAAAACGTCAGGTTAATTTCAATATTATATCTTTTTTAGTTGTTGTGAAAAAAATTTTTATAGGAATTTTATGTACCCCCTTTAAGGGGCCGTATCTTAACAAGGGTTGCTCCAATGAAGTTTCTCGATATGAAAGATCCTATCTTTTTTTCGATGAGGAATCACCTCCTTGAATGTTTCACACTTATTTAGTTACACCCTGTATAGTCAGTGAGCATACTTAAAGACTGGTTATAAATCAAATCATCTAAAGAAACAATTCGTTCAGGTCAGTCTCAACTCCCTACACTATAGGTTAATGGACACCTAATACGAAACAACTACTCCCCTGGCTAATACCACGAAGGGCGTTAGATTTTATCCGACAGGTGTCAGTGCAGAATTCTTCACTGAAGTTATTCCTGCATATGCTGTTGGCGATACAACTGCCGGTTACAACTATCGGAAATCATCGACTTTATGTTCATGATAGATACTACCTTGCAATGACGAGTGGCCATACAGCCCGAAACCGATCTGCAAGTGTGTTCCAATAATTGAAAATCCATTGCGGCAGTAGTATCGCCAACAGCATATGCAGGAATAACTTCAGTGAAGAATCCTGCACTGACACCTGTCGGATATAAGCCAACGCCCTTCGTGGTGTTAGCCAGGGGAGTAGTTGTTTTCTGAAAGGTATCACTCCATTAACCTACAGTGTATAGAGAGACTGGCCTGAACGAATGGTTCCTTTAGATGATTTGGTTCATATCCAGTTTTCAAGTATGCCCACTTACTATATGTGAAAAGATTCTGTATTGATTCAACTTTTTTTTTAGATTCTGAAAGGCTATAAACCCAAAAAACCAGTAGAAAAAAGAATGCACATTCAGTAAACATTTTGAAACATATTTTCCGATTTAATGTAAAATAATCCATTCATTCATAATTTGTAACTTCTTGAATTCCATTCAGTTATTGATGTACTTACTGTTTATTCATCATAATCGTCGTTAAGGAGAACATACCTGAAAAAAAATGAATTAGGTAATTCGGTTGTTCGATAAAAAAAACATTTCTGATAATTATGTAGATGTACTCTCAGAATCGAGCATTTTTGTTCGATGTTTCATTACAAATGTGAAAGAATCTTATATTTTCAAAAATTCGAGTCTTATGAGGAAGGTGAGTTGGGGTCTCAAAAGTACCGAAAGTCAATGATATGACGATGTATCTCTGTAGTTGTTCGTAAAATAATTTTTTGCTGCGAACTGGTTTATTTTGGACAAAAAATCCAAGAGACATTTTTTGTTTAGAATAAAACACGCTATCGGAAATGAATTCTTAAATGGTAAACAAATAATAAGACAAGAAGTTACATTGGAAATAAATTTAGGGGTTGCGTTTTCCAGCCCTTACAACCATGGGGTAAACCAAATAAATTACTGGCTAAGTGTCTTTTTGGTAGTACAAAACGCCAGGTTAATTTCAATATTGTAACTTTTTCACTGCTTGTGGAAAAAATTGTTATACAAATTTCATGTAACCCCTTCAAGGGGCTGTATCTTAACAAGGGATGCTCCAATGAAGTTTCTTTATATGAAAGATCCTATCTTTTTTTCGATGAGGAATCACCTCCTTAAATATTTTACACTTATTAAATTGCACCCTGAAATGTTTCTCAAATCAATAGAGTGGTTGAAAAACTCAACAATTTACATTTGAATTCAACTTTATTTTTCAAAAGAGCACATTAGGTTTTTTATAATAGCTATCAATATTAATCACTACTTTTCAATAATAATATGCATTTTGCTGGTGCGATCATTATTCTGTTTGTTTCTGAACCATGTCCATTCAATCAACAGAGTACTCCAAAACATTATCATGCATAGTGCATATGATCTCCCAGACAAGGCTGCTTGTACAGAGCCGCACTAAGGATCGACCATTTTTTTTCAAAAGTGAAAACTATAGAGGAGAGATACATACGTAAAAGGAACTATTAATCTCTCCCAACTATCCACACACCAGGCGTTAAAACGTAACTGGTCACTTCCACACTTTAGCGATGTGGTTAAGTGGAAGAGCAATTGAATGATGACTTGTCATCATTTAAATTGAACTTCGCCTTTTATCTTCATATAATAAATGAACTGTACATGATTAATTAGCTTTAAATGTATTAGAAGATAATAAAGACGATATTATTATTATTATTGTTTGTTTGAAGGTGATTGACAATGTTTCATGATGAATTTCACTAGTTCGGACTTCTATTGTCTACTAATAAATAAATTAAACAAGGAAATATCATCGCTAACACCGCACCACAGTAAGCCCCCTCACTTGTATGGACTACCCAAAATCCACAAGAAGGACATTCCGCTTAGACCGATCATCAGCTCCAGAGATTCGGCTACTCAAAACTTGTCTGGATTTTTACTTCCTTTAATACAACCATTACAAGGAAAAACATCGTCTTTTGTGAAGAATTCAAGGCTTTTTGTCGAACTACTAGGGTCAATTGAGGTCACATACGAAGATCAACTGATTAGTTTCGACGTGATAAGCCTTTACACCAACGTTCCGGTCGAAGAAGCACTCCAAATCATACAGAGAAAGCTATCCGAAGACGGGAACCTGGAAGAGAGAACGAATCTACCTATAGAAGTAATCATGGAATTACTAGGATGCTGTGTACGAAACTGTATTTCCAACTGAAGGACGAATTCTTTACACAAGATGAGGGACTGCCAATGGGATCGCCACTTTCACCAGTCATAGCCAACATATATATGGAGTGGTTTAAAACTCTGGCCATTGAAGAAGCCCACAAGAAACCTCGAGTCTCATTGAGATATGTTGACGACACCTTCATAATATGGAACCATGGGAATACTGAACTAGACGCCTTCCAGAAACACATCAACACCGTGAGACCTTCCATCACTTTTTCAATAGAGAAAGAAATCCACAACGAATTGCCATTCTTAGACGTTTTGGTGAAGAGGACCGACACTAAGTGGGAAACATCTGTATACCGAAAACCCACTCATACGGGACAGTATCTGAACCACAAATCCAACCACCATCAATCAACTAAAAGAGGAATCATCAAGACTCTATTAGACCGTGCTTTTGGGCTCTGTAATACGAAGGAAGGTCTCGAGAAGGAACTAGACATCATCAAAAATGATCTTCAACGGAATGGCTACTCCAAAGCGATGGTAGAAATGACTTTGGCTAGAAGACAGCTGGAGCCTCGCAAGAAAGAGAAGCCGTCACAACCAGTGCTTGCACTTTCCTACATCAGAAGATTATCGGAGAGGATAAGAAGAATTGGTTTCAAGTACAACATCAGAACCTGCTTCAGATCCGGTAACACTATCCGTAGCAGCCTCACGAAAACCAGGCCACCAAACGCGGACTGCGATTCCAAGAATTGCATTTACCGGATACCATATGGGTGCGGAAAATCCTATATTGGTGAAACTAAGAGGCCATTGAATGTTCGCATTGCCGAGCACAAGAAATACAAACAGCGAGGGGAAACCAGCAAATCAGGAATAGCAGACCATGTTTGGACCCATCAACACAACATCGAGTGGTCCCAAGCTGAGATCTTGCACAGAGAGGAACATTGGTTTAGAAGAAAATTCAAGGAAGCCGCATACATGTTGTCCAACAAAGTATTCAGCCAAGCCAGCGTAGAAATACGCAACAAATGGAAACCCATCATCAAGCGAAAAATGGCCAACTCCCGCCAAAACGGTCATCTCCCACGGAACCAGTGAAGCGGAAAATGGAAAGCGGGGATAAGTGAAAGTACTCGAACGACCTATAAATAGTCATCTCTCGGAGGAATCAGTCCAGTCATCACCCGAAGACGATTGTAGATACTAACAATCGAAACGTCGTGAACTAACGTGACTTGGAATCTCTCCACTTTTTATTTTCTTTTTTCATTTCTTCATTTTTATTTATACAATTGTTCTATTTTTACTTGTATTCAGGTTCATTTTGGTTAATATAATTGTTATTTTCAGCTATTCATTTTCAATTCTTCTTTTTTAGTTGTTTCAGGGATTCCAAATCATTTTATATAGTAGACAATGGAAGTCCGAACTAGTGAAATTCATTATTATTATTGTTATGATATACCTGAAACAATGGATTCCGCCAGCCGATTGCAGTTTAATCTGATTGGCCAGCGTAAGGGGGCTTGTTTATTTTACCAAAACGATGCAAATGTGCGTGGTGATCATGCTTTGATCACGCGTCCATCATTGTTTGTGTTGCTTTGTTTATTGAATTGTGTAGTGGTTGAGTTGAAAAATAGCTCTGCCGACACTCCACCCTTTCTTTCGAATGATGAAGATTGATTATTATTATTATTGAAAAAGAAAAATGAAGGGAGAAAAATCACGCACCAATCAGGTTACTTATTTCAATGGCTACTTCTTCATTTATTTCCATTGAGTAGTATATCTGAAATGTTATTCCAATTCTTGAAACGAAATAGCATTTTATTTTTAGGAAAGAAAGTTGTTGGCCTTCTACTTCTCTATCTTGGCACAAAAAATGTGGGAATCTTCCAAAGAAAGGAAGGGGCAATCCTAAAAATACACAATTTCAATTTGAAGTTTTTTATTATAAATATTGGACCATTTCATAATTTAGAAGATGTCGCACAGCAAATACCTCAAGAAATTGTACCTTCTTTAGCCACTGCGAATGATATAATACCAAAAGATTCCAGTGGGTGTGACTGAAATGCATGTTTGACTTTCTGAGAAACAACTACGGAGAAATGGCTCCTGAAGATACTCTTGCTGAATTATGCATGAGCCAGAATTTCGATCGATACACCGTCCGGAACAGGTGTTCAGAGATTTTTGTCAATGTATTCAGCTGATATGCTTTTTCTTTCAAGGGAATCCAACTGCATCCATTAATTTTTGAAGCGGAATGAGAACTACCATTGATCGATATGTTTTATTGGGAAATAGAAGTTTTGGTTGAATTGAGAGGGTTATATTTTTAGGAGAGATGAATTTTTGAGAAGGAAAGAGTTTGGCTTTCTAGTTCTCCTTCTGCATACAAAAAAATATGGAAATATTCAATAGAAAAGAAGATATCAAATAATTTCAAAGTAGTTCCTTCATAAAGATGTGTAGGTTCATGGAAAACAGAAACTTCCTGCAGAAACTGGAAGAGAAAGCTTTCATCGATTCCACTAGAATCAATGAGCGCCAATTAATTTTTATTGTTGTTTTATGATTCCATGATTTGTATTTTCGAAATGAATATAAATTTAATCTTTCCTAAAAATATACCTTTTCAAATATATCATGTCTAGTTTGAATTGACAGCAATCGAAATCTAAAAATAATGAAATTTGAATGTTTGAGAGCGAAGAGAGCTTTGATTTTCTGTGAGATGTCACAAATTTCCTAATTGAGTGAAAAAATCAAACTCAAACATAAGGTGAAAGTCTGGTTTCATGAATTCTCCAGAAAGTATAAAATCAATCCCGAACTAGTTAAATTGAAAGGGTTATGATTCATAGAAGAGATCAGCTTTTGCACAAATAACTTCTTGGCTTTCTACTTCTCGATCTTCATACAGAAAATGTGAATTTTCGAAGGAGGGAAAAAAATAATTACGTTCAAAATGAACTCTTCACGAAGACGAGTAGATCATGTGTAGAAATTACTTTCATATACACACTGTAGAAAAAAAAAGCCCATCTAAAACATCTACTTCCACACGAAAATTAATTTTATTTCAAGTACGTACTCCATGTTAGGAATCACACGTTAAAAGGTAAGACCTCGTCAGTCCTTAGCTCGCACAAGTTTCGACTTCTGAGGGTTGTCGTTCGTAGGGGTGCGACAGCTGGTTAACGGAAAAACATATTTTCAACATGTTTCATAACAGATATTCACATAAATTTGACACAATATAATATATGAAAGAGTTACGATATAAAATTTCACTCACATGGAACACTATAATCCACGATAGTGTACTTCGTAGTTTCGGAATGAGTCATCTGACTTATTACCTCATCAGCACAGTCTCGCTTGATATTATAAGACAAGAAACATCTCAGAAATAAGGAACATTTTTGTCATAGCATTACGACGACTTTATGTCACGGGACAGTTTCATATAACTAAGTGACGATGACAATACATACATATTTAATTAAATCCCAGCCACAGAAATCTACCTATCAATACTAATATAAATGTGAAAATTTGTGAGGATGGATAAATGTATGTATGTATGTATGTTTGTGGCTCTTTCAGGCTTAAACGACTGAACGGATTCACATGAAACTTTACATAAATACAGCTTATACATCAGAATAACATAAAGGCTAGCTACAATTTACGGAGGTTTTGTGTAATTTTGGATAAGTAAGTCGTAAAATAAAAATGAATTGCTGTTTCAGGGATTTCAAATCATTTTATATAGTAGACAATGGAAGTCCGAACTAGTGAAATTCATCATGAAACATTGTCAATCACCTCCAAACATACCGTAGGAATGTTTATCTCAAATAGTTCTAATTAAAATGCCACGATTGCACATATCTACCTCTTATGTGGTAGCCACATAAGAGGTAGATAAGAGCCATGAATTAATTTAAATTGTATACTTTTTTCACAATGCACATTTCAGAATAACTGTCGAATTCTTATAAAAAGTGATAAAATTGTCGTTTAAAGTGTTTAATGTAGATAAACTTTGTCTTTTACACTAAGTAATTTGGACAAATCGTTTGAAAGTTATCACGATAAGATTAACTTGACGCATAGCAGTAAGCTATTACGCGTCGCGTCTACTGTAAGACGACGGGCGGTCTAAGCAATGAAGCGCTATCGCCGAAAACGCGACCCGAACAAGGGCAGATGCGTGACGGAAGACCACGTTGACGGTTGTGTTAGTTTTGCGAATTTCTTTACAGGTAACATAATTCGATTATCGAAGCCATTCAGTTGGCATATTTTTTCATTTACTGTATTTTTAAAGTGAAAATATAAATTACTAGATGTTGCCTGCTCTTATATCAATGTACAGCCGAAGCTACTGAGCCTAGAATCTTGAAATATGCAGCTAAGTTCTTTGTATAAGGTAAATGAGCATCAAGAAAGGGAATCAGGAATTTCCACCGCCAAGAGGGAAAAATAGGGGTCCAAAGGTTGTATTGACTTTCGTCAGTTTTGTTGTTGGGAACCTGAAGTTTAGAGTTGATGAAAAAATATTGTAACTATTTGTTCAAAATGGTCTGTAGCGAAACTCAATGTGACAAACCAAATTCTACTCGGGCGAAGCCGCGGGCAATAACTAGTCTTGCTACTAGACTTGTATAATTTCCCATTGTATAATTTTCATGTAATGACATTGAACTATTTATAGTTTGTACTTTATATACAAGTAATAACACCTTCTATCTACTAAATGACTGATGAGTTTAGTTTGAAATTAATTGAAAATTCAAACACCCAAAAAAATGTATCAACAAACTTATCAAATGGACATGTAATAAACTAATTACCATCATACATACAAACAAAATCATACAATAAACTGTATAAATCAGTTTTTTTTATACAGCGTGTCCAAGATAAGGATCCTAAGCATGGGAATCTCAGTACCTGTTAGAGATACAGCTTAGGTTAAATTAGGAAAAAGTTGTATTCTTTAAAGCTTATTTACATGCCGTTTAGAAACTTGAAGAATTTTCATGGCCTGCTGAGATATTTGGGAAAAAACGAGAATTTGACAATATCAATTTTATTTTTTTCTGACTTTATTTGAATAGATATCAAAAAACGAATAACACTTTTTCATTGGCACTTTTAAGGTACTACACGATGGTATTTTTAGATTTTATATCCGACGTTTCGTTTTCAAGAAACCATCATCAACTTTATTTTTTTATATGACTCGAAACAAAAGTACACCCTGTATCTGATTCCAGAAGGTGGATTGGAACCTTTAGTGAAGTGTCTTGGCCAGCGCGATCCCCTGACTTAACTCCTCTGGACTTCTTCATATGGGGTTTTGTTAAAAACCGGGTTTACCAACATTCTTTTGAAACTGAACAGCAGTTACGAGAATGTGTAACTGTCGCATTTAACAGTATTACACCAGAGATGTTACGTGATGTTTTAAGTTCTACAGTTAGAAGATCATACTTATGTTTGGAAAATAACGGAAACCTGTTTGAACACCTCCTTTGAATTAAATAAAAAATGCGTTAATTTCTTTGTTGTTTTCATTACTTTAAAAAATCATTATTAACCTACTTAAAAATACATTTTAAAAATAGAAAAAATGCAATTTTCCCTTAAACTAAAAAGAAAACAATGGCATGTGTTACATCGTTGAATTCGTAATAAAAAATGGAATCAGATACAGGGTGTACTTTTTTTCGGGCTATTTAAAAAAATAAAGTTGATGATGGTTTTTTGAAAACGAAACGTCGGATATAAAAACTAAAAATACCATCGTGTAGTACCTTGAAAGTGCCAATGAAAAAGTGTTATTCGTTTTTTGATATCTTTTCAAATAAAGTCAGAAAAAAATAAAATTGATATTGTCAAATTCTCGTTTTTCCCAAATATCTCAGCAGGCCATGAAAATTCTTCAAGTTTCTAAACGGCATGTAAATAAGCTTTAAAGAACACAACTTTTTCCTAATTTAACCTAAGCTGTATCTTCCACAGGTAACTGAGATTCCCATGCTTAGGATCCTTATCTTGGACACACTGTATACTCTTGATATATCCGACATTGAAGTTTCGTCTGAATTGTTTCCAATGGATTTGCTCAATTATCTCAAGTTCTGTAAAGTCCTTCTCTTCTATGTCCTTTTTTTTCAAAGGACTAGCGATGTTATTGGTGACTTTATCAAAATATATCAATCAATGTCCTGTGACGCCTATTATCGTTTCTTGAAGTGGTATAGACCTGGTGACTGGTTAGTTTTTGAGGTTTTTTGAAAAGAATAGGGTCAGTTCTCTCAGAAAATTACTTTCCGACAATAGCATATTCAATAGCCTGTGGGGCATTACATTTAATGCTCCTACTTTATGCTGACAGAGATGTGTATAGGAATTATTTATGACAATACCCTTGAGAGATGGCTTGTGAAACTTACAGAATCATGTTCATCATTTATTTTAGTGATAGTCAGGTTTAGAATATTTATTGAATCATTTACCTCTATTTCAGTGGTGAATTTAATTGATGTGTGAATGGAAGATCTTGCCATTTTTTTCACGTATTGATCAATCAACAAACCACTCTTCTGAGTTTGTAAAATAATATTCTTTGAGGTGTCGATGCAACAGACCATGAAAATTTGAAAAAGGTGTTAAAAACTAACACTGTAGTGTATAAAGTCCAGTAGTAAGTAAACTTTTATGGGCTGATAATGCTCGTAAGTAATCAATCCTGTTACTGCCACAATGTAATACTGAAGCTTATCGTTGAAGAGGGGTTTTAGAGATGGCCGTAATAAATTTTCCAGATACATATTTAATGCGTTCTGGAGAAGAGCGTGGATCAATTGACCCAAATTCCAGCCTGCGATACGATGACGCCATTATAGTATGGTGTTGCTTGGTAAAATTTTCTATGAAAGAAATCTTTACAGAACTTCATGTGCGTTATAATATTGTAGAGCATTTTTAGTATGCGATTGGACGTCTTAAATTGAAAATACTGAATTTTCCCAAAATTTTTTTACAATTGATGTGATTTTGACTATGAAAGGTCTACAAAGCCGCGACACGTGTTTCGCTTCACAATAGCTTCCTCAGACAAGACGTGATGTCTCGACATAACGATTAAATATCAACAATAATTGTGGACTTTTTGCAGAATCACTAATGGATTTTTTTAATTTTTCAACTTCTACAAAACTGTCCCGGCGTGACATTTCGATGAAGAAGTTTAATGAGAAATCCACCTCATTCCAGCCATTGTAAATGTTCCTGAAACGACTACCTTTCAACCGTTTGATGAATTTCACAATATGGTATTATGAGTTTGCTGAAAAAGTTTCACGTACGGAAGGAAAAATAACGTTGTCACTTTTCGGGGACTGAAATTGATAATACTTTGATTCATTGAATTGAAAGAGATATATTTTTCAAGGCATATACTTCCAAAAGAAAAATGAAAGCAGAAAATTTCAAAATAATGTCTTTTCAGAGAGTGTGGAACATACATAGAACTTTTCGGTGTCACTGTTTTTCGAGTTTGAAAGCCGTGGATATTTGGAATTTCTTCCTGACGTTTCGATGGCGCAGTGGCTAGATTCTTCAGAGGTTTAACCATCATAACTGCCATCGGACAGAAAGCCAAATCAAATTTTCCAAATGAATTTTTATTTCTGATAAGGTGTTACATAAAACAAAAAAATCGAATTAAAATAAAAACGGTATGCATTTTTGGTATCGTTGCACTAAACACCATGTATAACAGTTATTCCGAAAAATTTGCCCTACATGCTTGACAAACAGATACAGAATGTTCTAGGCATATATATTTTTTACAAAACCGGCATGTATATCTTGTTTTCTGATCTTTACAAAAGACACATCTTTCAAGTTAATTTTTTTACTATTATTTTTTTCTAACTTCACGGCCCAAAATTTACCAACTTTTTCCCAAGTCGAAAAAGCAGGGGGGAGGCTCCCCCCCTTCATTCCCTCCCATGGCGACGGCCCTAGTCACACTTGATCCAAGTATGAATCTATATCGAATACAAATGAAAATGATTTATCTACAGAAAATGTTTGTTGCAACGCAGAATTCCAAAAATATTCTATTGTTGCCAACGTTTGGCTGGTTGTATAAAAATTTCCCATTTTTTTCCCTTTCGTGGAAGTGCAAACTACCTGATAAAAGAGCGGCTCCACAGAAGACCCGAGAATTTGGAATCCAACTGTATACCGATAAATCCTCCATTTCCTTTATGTTCGGATTTATTACGTGGAACGGATTCGCGCGGTAATATTCAGAAAGTTTCCTGTAAGAGAAAAAGGGGTCAACCGCAATAAATGGCAAGGGTCACTGAATTATTACTCTATTTCGGAGTTTTACAAACTCCAATTTGTGTCGAGCTATATGCGGGATTCCAGGACGCCACCTCTAGTTTTAATTAATGACTTCACCCTATTATTTTCATGCTGTATATGTCCACATGTTTGCATTCAAATATAAGCAAATCAAGGATATAATACATAATCATACACAGGAAAAGATTTTTTCTTGACTTATTTTTATTAATAATTCATAAAATAATAGATTCGAAGTGAGATTGAGGAGCTGAAACTATTGATAAATCAACGTTGCATGAAAAGTTTTATGGGTGATATAGTCATATTTTATAGTTTATGAGATATTCGAAAATAAAAATTGGAAAAAAATATCCTGGAATTTTTTTATGAGCAAATGCTACAAATGGAATAAATACTTAGGTAAGAGTTTGAATTTTGGGATAAATTTGTTCTTTATTCAATAGAGACTAAATGAATGGAGAGTTTTGTTATCGTATCTCAATTAGTTTATGAGTTTTAATTAGTTCAAACAAAAAAACTCAGGTTAGAATGATGGAGTAGAGGAAAGCACAATGATAAAAATTCAATATGAAATATAATTTTTTTTCTCATGAAATAAAACATGGTTTATCTTATTAAATTGCGTAAAAAGAGAAAAAATATTCTTAATATATAAAAATATTCTTTATAATTAACTTTATATTGAATAAACAATGAAAATTTTAATGAAAACTATTTCTCACTTATCAAGGAGGAAGAAAAATTATGATTAGAAAATATTGGCCGCCTCAATATTTATAACATGTGGTGACAAAAAATGTTAATTACCAAACTCGTTTTCAAGTAATAGAACATATATTATGTTTTCAACAACAATTTTATTTTTATCCTGTAAACAACGAATTTGTTCAAAACAATTTTTTGAACAATACCTTAAAAGCATTAAAAAAACAATAGCATGTAGCTTCTGATCATAAAAAAATAAATATAGCTTGAATATTTAAAAAACGCGCTTTTAAAGAACATCGAAGTACTGAGTAAAAAATATTTTTTTTTAATAAGCTTAAAACAATAACGAACGAAAAATACTAGTATTATTGTGGAAAAAGCGACGGACGCTTGATATACAAAAAATATGGCACAAAGCGCCCACGCTTTTTTCACAATGATAATAGTATTTTTCGTTCGTTATTGTTTCAAGTTTATTTAAAAAAAAATATTTTTAACTTTTTATTTCGAAGTTCTTTTTTTTTCGATGTTTTGAACTATATTTATTTTTTATTTTTTAGTTTCGTATGCTATAAAAGCGTGTTTTTTAGTCTTTTCAAACTATATTCATATTATCTAAACTTTGGGATCAATCAGCCGTATATTGTTTAGAGAAATGACCATTGATATTTTTCGATCTCGGAGAGGAGCCTGAAAATCAGCTACCAAGCCCGAAATGGTTGAATTGAACTACTTGTATGAACAGCCTATCCCATAGTAACGTCAATATCTCTACAAATATTTAATAATCTCTGTCTTATATCCAATATTGAAGCAGGTTCAGTTTCGTACACCTTTTGCTTCAAATAGCCCCATAAGAAAAGTCCAAAGGAGTCAAAACTGGCGAGCGGGCTGGCCATTCTGTAGGACCTCGACGATCAATCCAAAGACCGGAAAAATTAAGAAAATTTTGATCAATAAATAAGGTCCTACAATATTTTTTCTCGATATTCCTGCCCAAACGTTAATTTTTTCTGGATATTGGGTAAGTGTTTCCCGGAAAACTTGAGGGTTGGTGTTACTCCAATAACGACAAACAAAAAATAATTTAACGAACCTTATCGGGTTGTTGGAATTGCCATATGGCAGATAAAAAAGAATATTTCTAGAAATATCGATATTAATTTGTTTGTCTTCGGGAAATTATTAAATGTTCCGCCATTTTGTAGTAGGTGAAGATATTGACATTATATTCTAGGGTTGTGGAGCATTTGTCAGGAGCTTCAAAAAGATGTGTCATAAGACCCCCCTTTCTGTTTATTTTTTTCCCAAATGGCGCCTAGTCGCCATTTTGAAAGTTT
The DNA here is from genome assembly GCF_025532065.1 of Leptinotarsa decemlineata. Lineage (NCBI taxonomy): Eukaryota > Metazoa > Arthropoda > Insecta > Coleoptera > Chrysomelidae > Leptinotarsa > Leptinotarsa decemlineata. The sequence continues at coordinate 182,253 of NW_027412572.1, read as the reverse complement.
CATCTGTTAATTTCACTTCAAAATAAAGTATTCATGCATTAATTTCATCATCCCAAATTTCAATTTTTTGAGTTGACCTGTTCAAAAAATAAAAGAGGCGGGGGACATTGAATAAATGCACTGTATATTTATATATGTAAATATATATACGTCATTTCCGACGAATTGAACCGTCTGAGTATCCCGAACAAACAAAATTGATTCCAACTAATCATAGACTCTGTCTGCAGTTGATTCCGTGAAATGTCAACTGCGCCACCTGCAGAGAAAGTCAGGAAACAACTCCACAAACACATACTCCGGTTTGAGGGTCAGAATAATTCCGGAGAGGTGCATAACAGGCCCAATTTCAGGTGAGAAACACCTCATACTTGCCTCTCATATGAACCTAACAACAGTAACTATAGTTACAAACACAAGTGGTATAAAAACGTAGGATTTTTTTTTATTTTTCATGATGGTCTGCCACGTAGTAATATGGCTACAAACATCAATTTGTTTAGAATACAAGTGAAACAATCATTTCCTTTCCTTTTTGAACTCATATGTCTTCAATATCGACTGTACATAACTTTTTTTTATTGAAAACTATCAACTGTTAATTTTGAGGAAGTTTACTTTCTCATGATAATATCATGAAAATACAACATTTCACTCGCAGAGTTTCAGTTCCATGTGACTACACTCTTCGAATAAATTAGTAATGACAGGCTAGTTTTGATTCAATTATCTTAGAATTTCATATTTTTGGTAATTTTCTTTTATTATCATAATGGAAATGCTGGATAACATTTTTAATTCATTTGCCAAACTTAAGACTTTAAGAATGATATATTACACTTTTTGATTCATATAAGACTTTTGACTGCGTGTCACACACGCTGTTACTTGAAAAATTACAATATTATGGGGTGAGATATCGTACCTCACAAATAGATATCAAGCTGTTTCTTGCAATGATACCATTTCTAACTTCAAACCTGTAGTACATGGAGTCCCTCAAGGATCTATCCTTGGGCCCTTACTTTTTATCATCTACGTAAATGATTCCTGCAATTTCATGGCGCCAAATAAAACAATTCTTTATGCTGATGATACCACCTTAATCTACAGTGGAAATAGTATCAACAAACTAACAGAAATATCGGAAGACATTGAAAATAAAGCTAATACTTGGTTTCTAACAAATAATTTGAAATTAAATACCAATAAGACACAACGTCTTCAATTCTCCACTGTAGGCCCCTCAAATGATAGCGTGAAATTGCTTGGCATAATACTTGACAATACTTTATCTTGGCATCAACATACAAATCAGCTTAGGAGCAAGTTATCCAGCACTATTTATGTTCTACGACAACTTCAAAATATTACCAGCTTCGATATATTAAAAATTACTTACTATTCGCTTTTTCATTCTCACATTGGTTATGGGATTGTTCTTTGGGGAAACTCACCTGGTTCTCTCAATATCTTTAGGTTACAAAAGCGAGCCATTCGAACCGTGTCAGCCAATTTTCAAAAAACCAGGTATCATGCCTGTACCAACGTTATTTATTTTTCATGTTTTGCTAGAAATCCACAGAATTGCGAGTACCTTACCTAAACGTTCAAATATTCATCTGTACGCTGAAAAGATCTGTACAAATCGATATCGCCTAGCTAAATCACAAAAAAATTTTTTGAATCACAACTTATATAACTGTTTACCAGTCAAGCTGAAAGATCTTAGTATGGATAAATTCATCATCAAACAACTACTATTGGAGGGCTGCTTTTACTCTGTCTCTGATTACCTGGGGTATTTTAAAAATCGCTCCTAAGTCTCAACATACAAGCAACATACTCATCTGACTTCCGTAAATATGCTATATCATGTTGTTCTTTCATGTTTTTAATGTTAATCTTTATGTTGCTCTACTTTTTATCTTAAATTATATTTTATACTCATCCGATCTGAAATTACTTTTGCTGTGCGTAAACATATGTAACAAATTTGTCATGACTTGCTACAAACATGTAAAGTGTAATGTGGTTAAATAAACTTCTATTCTATTCTATTCTATTCTATTCTATTCTATTCTATTCTATTCTATTCTATTCTATTCTATTCTATTCTATTCTACTCTACTCCATTCCATTCCATTCCATTCCATTCCATTCCATTCCATTCCATTCCATTCCATTCCATTCCATTCCATTCCATTCCATTCCATTCCATTCCATTCCATTCCATTCCATTCCATTCCATTCCATTCCATTCCATTCCATTCCATTCCATTCCATTCCATTCCATTCCATTCCATTCCATTCCATTCCATTCCATTCCATTCCATTCCATTCCATTCCATTCCATTCCATTCCATTCCATTCCATTCCATTCCATTCCATTCCATTCCATTCCATTCCATTCCATTCTATTCTATTCTATTTTATTCTATTCTATTCTATTCTATTCTATTCTATTCTCTTCTATTCTATTCTATTCTATTCTATTCTATTCTATTCTATTCTATTCTATTCTATTCTATTCTATTCTATTCTATTCTATTCTATTCTATAAACAGTGCCAATAGGCAGATGAGTCAAGTCTAGTCAAAATTGGGTAAATATTTCGTAATTCGAGGTACCCAGCTATAACTTTGTGTAAATTTGTATTTCAAAATCTTAAAAGTTGTCTCAAAACCTACATATATTAGGGTATAAGCGACAATTGAAATCCAAGGTCAAAAATCACAAAAATAGTTTTTTTTTGTGCACATTTTTTGCAAACCGAATACGAAAAAGTAACTTTCGTATGATTCGATGTTTATATGAAAGTAGTTTCGGAAGGGCTATTTCATTTATTTTCATCTGAAAATAAATTTTGTGCATGATCTACACATATTTATGATTTCGTCCGTTCCTCTGAAGTTTCCACTATTTTGTAAAAATACGGGGAAGTAAAAAGCCAAAACTCTTTTTTCCCAAAGGTTAATCTATCCTGAAAATTATAATATAATGAATATCACTAGATGCCATTCCTTCCAATAATGCGCCTTGAAATAGCTATAATTCTCACACAGTAGTGATCAACTACTGTGCGGTACCATAAATCACTAATCAACTGAGATATCAAAGAGCTTGACACGCCATCTATAACAGTTCCTTGTTCCTTCAATTATCTGCAAACTGCCTCGTGGATTTTTACCTTTGTTGTGGCCACGTAAACGTGTGTGTCGGAATGCGATGGGAGCCGATTAAGATCTTGGACCTCTGCATCACCATTGTCAACATTCACGAAGGTCATTATCCCATAATATAATACAGAGTTTTGAATAATGAAGGTGTACGCCGAGCTGAATGATTATCATCTGGAAGAGGCTTTAGAAGAAGCTAGGTATTTGGTTGGATTAGGGTTTAGGTTATACATTTCGGAAAATAGTTTCTGAATTTGGTCGATACTTGGTGAAAATCTATAACGTACCACATACATTACTTTCATTATTTCGGTTACGGTACATATTTTAACAAAATTCCAAAACACGTCAAATTTAAAATATAATTCGACATATTTCAACGGAAAAATGTTACTCCTACCTTCAACCCCTGTCAAGTGACAGGTACAACCCCCAATAGGAATAGGAAGTATAGGCTTGTGATATATCATTATCATTGAGATTAGTTCATTGAGATTAGTTAGTTCATTAAGATTAGTTCATTAAGATTAGTTAGACAAGTTAACAACAGGCAACTATAGTCCGTTCATAATTTGTCGATAGCACAAAATGAGGGCCCAAGTCATAAAACGGTCGTAAAACTCGTAAAATCATAGGCGGAGGTTCCTGAGATGTTTATTCATTAAATATAAAGCTTCAGTTTATATTCGAAACTTGCCTTGAAAGGGTGAAGTTGTTACGAACGAAAATAATTTTTGGTTTAGTACATTTTTTAATCGCATTTAATTTTCGGCTCGTTGGTGTTTCGGCGTCTACGGCAGTAATTAACGTCTCTAATATTTATTTTGCGAATTTTGTGCAGTGCGTGAGTAACTTTTTTTCATATTCCTACAAACATATACGTACCTTTCGTTCCTGCTTGTTTTGTTTGATTGCTTGCGATGGCTTCGTCATCATCATCAACATCATCAAGTTACTGTTGCGTACAGTCAGTAAGTCTGTCTATTCACCAAGAGAGAAGACTATTGTTTTGAACGTTCACGATGCTCTGGTTTCTCAGAATCCCACAAACACTGTTCAGAACATAATCAAGAGTTGTGCCAACATGACGGGCGTAGGGGAGTCAACAATATATAGGTTCCTATCAGAAAGAAAAAAAAAAAGGTATAGCTAACCCAAATACAAACGAATACTTAAAGAGGGGGAGAAAACCTATTGAAATTGATAAATTTGCCAAAAATGGTATTCGAAGGAAAATTCACGAATTTTTTTACAAAAAAGAAATACCCAACTTAAACGAAATTTTACAAGAAGTTAGAGACGACCCGGATTTGCCTCATGTCGGACGAACCAAATTGTGGCAAGTTTTAAAAGAATTAAATTTCCGGTGGGAGAAATCAGACCGAAAATCACTTTTGATTGACCGGGAAGAGATAATATGTTGGAGAAGAAAGTATCTAAGATCTATACGAAAATTAAATTTCGGGCTGAAGGAAGGCCAATTTACTATCAGGACGAAACGTGGGTAAACGCAGGTCATACTCTCACAAAAATTTGGACAGATAAAAATATATCAAGCTCCAGGCAAGCCTTTATGGAAGGTTGGTCTACTGGTATTTCCCCACCCTCTGGTAAAGGCAGTAGATTAATAGTTTCTCACATTGGCAGTGAAAAAGGATTTGCTAAGCATGGTTTGTTGGAATTTGAATCCAAAAGCACAAAAGACTATCACGAGGAGATGACAGCTGATGTTTTCGAAGAGAATTTTGAGCAGATGATTGAACATATACCACCAAACTCAATTATAGTATTAGATAATGTACCTTATCATTCACGACTAGTTGAAAGACTTCCAACGACTGCGTGGAAGAAACAGGATATCATTGACTGGCTGCGGAATAAGTCCCTGCCTTACGAAGATGGAATGGTTAAAGCAGAACTTTTAAAAATTGCCCGGCAACACAAATCTAAGTTCAAGAAATACGTAGTTGACAAAATGGCGGAAAGACGAAACATCACAGTCCTTAGACTTCCACCCTACCACTGCGAATTAAATCCAATTGAACTCATTTGGGCACAAATGAAAAGCTATGTGGCTAGAAAAAATACGTCATATAAAATACAAGCTGTACGTGAATTGTTATATGAGTCTTTACAACATATTACAGAACAAAATTGGCGAGATGCAGTAAGACATGCAATAGAAGAAGAACAAAAAATGTGGGATCTTGACAATATAATTGATGCGACTGTAGAGACACAACCGCTAATCATTAACCTGCAAGACGACTCGGATTCCGAAGATGATCCTGTTTATTTTGAATTTGAATAGTTTTGTAAGTAATCGTAGTTTATATCATTTAAAAATAGGTATTAATCAAATAAATGTATCTTTTACAAATTGCAAGTAACTTATTATTTATGAATTAAATAAAGAAATTTTTTTAAAATAAAAATACAGTTTACAGTACCTACAGTTTAAGAATATTAATATATTTATTTATTTAAAGTAACTAATGTTTCAATCATATACTCTACGACACTGGTCACTCATTTCCACTCAAAATACCTACATAATCGGATTAAAAGTTTTATAGCTGTATTGTATTTCTTCAGATACAAGGTGGGTTAGTCGAAAACATCTTAAACTGCCAGTTTTAGTTTGGTTTTTGTTATTATATCATATTAGCTGTCCTCTCTGTATTTCAGTTCTCTAATGAGGGTCAAACTTGCAGTGAGCTCTCAACAAATTATGAACGGACTATAGATGCCATTCCTTCCAATAATGCGCCTTGAAATAGCTATAATTCTCACACGGTAGTGTTCAACTACTGTGCGGTACCATAAATCACTAATCAACTGAGATATCAAAGAGCCTGACACGCCATCTATAACAGTTCCTTGTTCCTTCAATTATCTGCAAACTGCCTCGTGGATTTTTACCTTTGTTGTGGCCACGTAAACGTGTGTGTCGGAATGCGATGGGAGCCGATTAAGATCTTGGACCTCTGCATCACCATTGTCAACATTCACGAAGGTCATTATCCCATAATATAATACAAAGTTTTGAATAATGAAGGTGTACGCCGAGCTGAATGATTATCATCTGGAAGAGGCTTTAGAAGAAGCTAGGTATTTGGTTGGATTAGGGTTTAGGTTATACATTTCGGAAAATAGTTTCTGAATTTGGTCGATACTTGGTGAAAATCTATAACGTACCACATACATTACATTCATTATTTCAGTTACGGTACATATTTTAACAAAATTCCGAAACACGTCAAATTTAAAATATAATTCGACATACTTCAACGGAAAAATGTTACTCCTACCTTCAACCCCTGTCAAGTGACAGGTACAACTCCCAATAGGAATAGGAAGTATAGGCTTGTGATATATCATTTGAAAGGTTCATTAAGATTAGTTAGACAAGTTAACAACAGGCAACTAGATGCCTACGAGAGTGTAGAAATAAGTAAACATGATAATATTATTAATGACGATGACGGACCAATACCAAATAGCATACTATATATTTGGGAAAGAAAGTTTTTAGCTTTCTTCTACTTGATACAAAAAAAGAAGGATAAGGGAGTCTTCCAAAGAATAGAAGGAAGTAACTCTATACATGGATATGTAGATCATGCAAAGCAGTAACTTTCAGACACAAACTGGAAGAAAGTCTTCCTAAACATTTTACAAAAAAAAACCTTCTTTAATTAGATAATTGTAACAGTTGTATTCACACCGAGTTGACAACAATAACAACAAAAATGGCGTCTGTAAAATTGGGTCATCAGATCTGTGATTGGATATATTAGAAAACAATATACTTGGCAACTCCGCTCTAGACAGGATCAATTTTATTGGTCAACTGATACGCGGTCAATTTAAATTCTTCTTTTTCGAATTGTTCTTTTTTCTGCAAATATAAAGAGATCTTGGGACCGATTAGGCTTGATAATGGGCTTGTTACGGGTATATAATATAATATACCCGTAACAAGCCCATTATTGTTGAAATTGTGTACCCTTGTTTTACCCCTTTATTCATTTAAAATTCTTATAGGTAACAGGGTAATTCCTCTGAAGGTTCCGCATTCTCTTGATTACTTGTTTATGCATGGTAAATATTTGTCCCACTCTCCAATAGTCTGGAAATTTTTCTTTTCTCCATATTTTTAGTATTACAATTGTATATTCTTTCTTTCAAAACTTCCCCGCCATAATTTAGCAATTGGCATCAATGCCAACTTTTCCTGGAGCTTCTGCATTTCGACTTTCATCGTACATGATTACCAACAATTTGAGTTTCAGTCAATTTTCTCATAAAATTTGGCGATATTTTCATTTGTGATTTTATTTCTGTTGCAGCCGTGAAATTCTCACTGTTGTTTATTTGAACAACATTGTAACAAACGTCTGCAAACCGTTGTTTTGTTCAATGCGTTGATGACTCCATTAAAACCCAAACATAAACAATATTTAGACGAAAGGATCAACGTGGCTGAACATTTCGTTTCATATAAACAAATTTGGCTGCTTTCCAATAGACGCTGCTTTTCGAAGTATACGAAGCTTAAGCGATTGAATCGTTTGTTGAAAGCTTCCAAAATGTGTGTGAGTTAATATTTTCGATATGAGTATGCATCGCATTCTTTGTCGGTATTTTCCGTTCTTTGTCGCATATGCCTATTTTAATGGCTCGTTAGCGGCGTCCTCAAGCGATATAGAAGGTAGACATATCTCAATGATTTTGTGAGTGAATTGCAGATCTATTTGCTTGAGACGACTATGTTGCTTTCTTCGATGTAGCGACATGTTTGCATTCTTGAAATTCTTTTGCCCTCAGACAATACTGAACGAACTATAGTGACAGTCTCAAACACAGTCTTCTGCGTTTATACGAAAAGGGCAAATTCTCGATATTTTGCTTCGCATTCACGATACCGAAATAATTCATTTGGAAAAGTTGCTTGGAAATCGATCTTCAACAAATTTAAACGTACAATTCGAATTTCGTTTTTGAATCCGATTTTCAATAAATGGTTCTGAATAAAAAGCTACTGAAAGGGGACGCAATTTCTTGAAACTTTTCAAAATAATTCTACACAATTCTATCTATGCTATCTCGGAAATGGAGATGAGTTTTCAAGGGTAAAAAATGATTTCCGGCAAAACTACAAGTTGAATTGGAAAAAAGTTGAATTTCGAAGTTGTAGGTAATGAACAAATCTACAACTTTTGTATACACAATTTTTTCACATAATAAAATGTATGTGAAAAATTCAAATAACCAAGTTTTTGGTTTTCACTCTCATCTTTTTCAAAAAGAAAATTTTTTATACAAAATTTGGTGAAAACTCACCTTTTTATATTTCAAATACACTGTAATTTATTTGATTCAAATATTTAATTTTTCACCTCATTTTGACTTGATATCAAAAAAACACCGTAATTTTCAATCGAAATCGAGATAAACCATTTTTTACCCTCAAAAACTCACCCCCTCCCACTTCCTCAACTCAGATCGCCTGTAATTTATTTTTCTTTTCATTTTTCATCATATTCGCTTCCTTTTCTAATGCGTTTCATCTCACTGTTATTTTTATTTTGGTTTCAAAAATTATCGACCCTGGTTTAAATATCCAATTGTCTAATATCTAATATTTGCGACAGCAAAGCATTTCTCTTTTATAAAAACATGCAAATTGATTGATTAGGATAATTAATTTCCCGTTTTCAATTAAAAATAACAATACTTAGATGGGAATAATAAGGGTCATCACAAAACATATATGTTTGATATTTGAATTGTTTCTTGATGCTTTCCTACATATATTTCAGCAAATTATTTCTCTAATGTGAGAAACCTTCATAATGATCCTTTGCTAGAATTTGTACACATTTTCCAAGTCAATTCAAACACGACGATGGCTAATCCCCCAACAGAGCTATTATCAGCTGCTTGCCAATCAAGCCACCCCATGTAACCATACAATTCTTGTTCGGTGAAGCCAGGTTGGCAAAGAAATGAAGGAAAACAGATGTCTGGGCGTAAAAAATGCACTGCGGTATACAGTCACTTATTTTCACTGATGAATGTGTGGTGATTAAATAAACTGTAATTTTTTCTAAAGGGGAGTGAGTCAGAAACACGCCCTTCCATTAATGATGCGTGTAGGTGTATCAACTCGAGTTTTATCGTGGTTGTACCACTCTGTATATACAGGGTTTTTATTTTATTTTGTCACAGTAAGTCTAAACGAATAGCACAAATTTGTTAATTAGTAATAATACCAAAACTGATTATAAAAATTGTTGGAAGTGGCCACCTGCACTTAGTATGCATGCTTCCGCCCTTCTACGCATGGAATTATGCACCCGTTCAAATATTCCCGGCGTATTTCGTATAGTTTCACACGAGGCAACTATTCGCTCTCTTGAATCTTCTGAAGTATTAATGGGAGTTTTATAAACAAGAGTTTTAAGGTGACCCCATAAAAAAAAATCGGGGGATCTTGCTGGCCATTGCTGAGGTCTTCCGCGACCTATCCAACGATTAGGATAAACTGTATTTAAATGGTTTCGGACAATTACACTGAAATGAGCAGGGGCGCCATCGTGCATGTACCATATTCGATTCCTTAACGCAAGTGGCACATCTTCCAATAACCCAGGTAAGTCTTCTTCGAGAAAGTGTAAATAAGAACGACCATCAAGGCGTCCTGGTAGAAAAAATGGGCCTATTAGATGATCACCTATAATTCCTGCCCATACATTAACCGAAAATTGGTGTTGGAAATGGGTTTCGGTTATTGCATGGGGATTTTCTTCAGCCCACACATGATTGTTATGGAAATTTTGAATGGCATTCCGAGAAAAATTTGCTTCGTCTGTGAACAAAATTTGTGTCACAAACTGCGGATTTAGTGCAATACTTTGTATAGATACCACTGACTGAAGTTCACACGCTTTGGAAAATCTCTAGGGAGTAATGCCTGCACTCTTGAAATATGGTATGGGTATAACAAAAAAATCAACCAAAATACGCCAAACAATTTGATGACAAATATCCAGAGTTCTAGCGATCTTCCTCGTATTCGCCTCAGGATGTTCCTCAATTTCTTGCAGCACAGCTTCTTCAATTTCAGGAGTTCTTACTACACGAGGTCTACCTTCCGGAGTCCCTTTCTTGAAACTACCAGTTTCTCCAAGTCGACGATGAATATTTGAAAAGGTTCGGCTATCTGGTAAGGCACGATTAGGATATCTTTCCTGATAAATGCGCCTGGCTTCTGTTGCATTACCATCGGCAAGGTCATATACGTAATGCATTTGCACCATTTCCGCATTCGTATAATTTACCATATTTACTGATATTCAGAAAAACAGCGGTCTACCAAAATAACTTCAATAACACTTCAAAATCAATCAAAATGCGCTGTGATAGTTTTTAACACCAACACCTTACTTCGAACCAACATCAATATTAGCTACTGACGTTTGTACATACAGAGAATTCGTTTTTTATTGCTATGGTGGGTACGCTGTTTTTTATGTTTTTAATCTTTGAAAGAAATCACATATCGACAAACTCCATATTTCCAAGAGGTGCAGTAAATAAATTCTGCTACACGTCATTTATTCCAGGATAACTAAATTTATGTTTTCAAAAATTATTAAGCGGGGCTGCGTTATGACGTAATTTTAATTGAGAACAGTGCATCTGACAACAAACAAATACCTTTTAGATCCTCAATTATTTTGCACGATAGCGCATCAGATTTTTAAGGAATTTATCCTTAAGTAAAGCGATTTTTAATTTTTTGAGCGTAAAACATGCGTCAGACAAAGAAAACCCAGCAAATCAAATGTGCTCAAAAATGTATGGAGATTTTAAAAATAATTTTTAATTCAAGATAAAGCAGTGGCGTAGTATTTTTTCGCCAAAAATATACATTTAAAAACTCGTACGTACGCCACTAGCAGAGAAAATTAAGAACATTGTACATCAGAAAATGCGCCTTGAGGCATGGAACATATGTACCAAATATGCCAAAGATGTCTAAAAAATTATCTCAGTTATTATTAAAAAACTGATTATTTTTGAAAACTTTGCCACCCTGTATCTCAAAAGTTGAGGCGTTAAAAACATACGTCCATAGGACGTTTTTTCCTTAAAATGGGTCTAAGAATTACCTCCTTAAATATTAGCATGTGTTTAAAGAACACCCTGTAAATATTGCTTGCACCTTAAAAAACATGAAAATGAGCTGATGAAAAACAATTACCACCATCAATATTTTACTAGAAATGCTCCAAATTTAATAACAATGACTCACAGAACATCCGCATTTGAAAAATTGCCAACTTATGCTGGGGTAAAAATATATAATAAACTCCCTAATGTAATGAAGGCTTGTAATACTCTCGATTTCAAAAAATTACTGAAAGATCTCTTATTGGCTGAAGCTTATTATACATTACAAGAATATTTCGATGATTGAGTTTTTTGTGGATATCTGTGTGTAAATAATCTTATTTTTTTATATTTTAATTTTTCATTTTTACACTTGTACATTTATACGTTTTTACATTTTCATTTATAGATATATGTATATATGTTTGTATTTTACGGTTCTATGTTTATATGTATTGAATGTATATTTACATGTTTGTTTACATATTTATAAGTATATGTTGACATGTTCGATACCATGTAGTTGGTCCATGAATGAATAAATTTCTGTCTTTCTTTCTATCATTTTCGTAATCCTTGGATGATTTTGTTTGTCACATTCATCCAACTGATCTATAGTTACTGTCATCACCAGCTATTCCATTATTCGATTGTTCATGGACACGTTCAATAAAATATACTCCAAGATAAATGGGTTCTGTACATCAATTCATCAGTTGCAGTGAAACGTAGAGCAAATTAATTCCAGTTTCATCGACTCGTAATTTGATTTGTGTTCTCATTGTACAGGGAACTATTGAGATGAACGATGAAAGTATGCTCGTTGAATTTCCGGTTGATGGAAAGGCTAAATGCATTATCCGGTGACGAAATTACGCAAACGGTATAACGCTATAACAAAACTCCATTGGTCGGAAATGCTGGGGAATTTTTGGTGTATTTTGTTTCAAAATTTGTCGAAAATCGTCAACATAACTTGAATGTATCGTTGGTAGAGATAGATTTTTTTTTGTGAAACATCTGACTCACTTTTCGCCTAATTCAAAAGAGGCAGTAGAATTAGAATACTCAAAATCTGATCGCAGAGTTAAGTTCAACTGTTTTCATATGGAAACCCAAGAGGAATATTGATTGAAATGACTTTGAAGCTATAATTTTGAGACGTGTTAATTTTCATTACTCAAAGTAGTTTATTGAAAGTCTGACGAAGTTATACAGGGTGTTCCTTTAACACATGCTAATATTTAAGGAGGTAATTCTTACACCCATTTCAAGGAAAAAACGTCCTATGGACGTATGTCCTAAACGCCTTAACTTTTGAAATACAGGGTGGAAAGTTTTCAAAAATAATCAGTTTTTTAATAATGACTTAGATAATTTTGTAGACATCTTTGGCATATTTGGTACATATGTTCCATGCCTCAAGGCGCATTTTCTGATATACAATTTTCTTGTTTTTCTCTGTCAGTGGCGTACGTACGAGTTTTGAAATGTATATTTTTAACGAAAAAAAATACTACACCACTGCTTTATCTTGAATTAAAAATTATTTTTAAAATCTCCATACATTTTTGAGCAAATTTGATTTGCTGGGTTTTCTTTGTCCGACGCAAATCTGATGCGGTATCGTTCATCGACTGAAAGCAAACTAAGAGATCAGATTTGTTGCAAAATAATTGAGGATCTAAAAGGTATTTGTTTGTTGTCAGATGTACTGTTCTCAATTAAAATTACGTCATAACGCAGCACCGTTTAATAATTTTTAAAAACATAAATTTAGTTACCCTGGAATAAATGACGGGTAGCAGAATTTATTTACTGCACCTCTTGGAAATATGGAGTTTATCGATATGTGATTTCTTTCAAAGATTAAAAGCAGAAAAAACAGCGTACCCACCATAGCAATGAAAAACGCATTCTCTGTATGTACAAACGTCAGTAGCTAATATTGATGTTGGTTTAAAGTAAGGTGTTGGTGTTAAAAACTGTCACAGCGTGTTTTGATTGATTTTGAAGTGTTATTGAAGTTATTTTGGTAGTCCGCTGTTTTTCTGAATATCAGTAAATATGGTGAATTATACGAATGCGGAAATGGCGCAAATGCATTACGTATATGGCCTTGCCGATGGTAATGCAACAGAAGCCAGGCGCATTTATCAGGAAAGATATCCTAATCGTGCCTTACCAGATAGCCGAACCTTTTCAAATATTCATCGTCGACTTGGGGAAACTGGTAGTTTCAAGAAAGGGACTCCGGAAGGTAGACCTCGTGTAGTAAGAACTCCTGAAATTGAGGAAGCGGTGCTGCAAGAAATTGAGGAACATCTTGAGACGAGTACGAGGAAGATCGCTAGAACTCTGGATATTTGTCATCAAATTGTTTGGCATATTTTGGTTGATTTTTGTTATACCCATACCATATTTCAAGAGTGCAGGCATTACTCCCCAGAGATTTTCCACAGCGTGTGAACTTCAGTCAGTGGTATCTACAAAGTATTGCACTAAATCCGCAGTGTGAGACACAAATTTTGTTCACAGACGAAGCAAATTTTTCTCGGAATGCCGTTTAAAATTTCCATAACAATCATGTGTGGGCTGAAGAAAATTCCCATGCAATAACCGAAACCCATTTCCAACACCAATTTTCGGTTAATGTATGGGCAGGAATTATAGGTGATCATCTAATAGGCCCATTTTTTCTACCAGGACGCCTCGATGGTCGTTCTTATTTACACTTTCTCGAAGAAGACTTACCTGGGTTATTGGAAGATGTGCCACTTGCGTTAAGGAATCGAATATGGTACATGCACGATGGCGCCCCTGCTCATTTCAGTGTAATTGTCCGAAACCATTTAAATACAGTTTATCCTAATCGTTGGATAGGTCGCGGAGGACCTCAGCAATGGCCAGCAAGATCCCCCGATCTCAACAGTTTAGATTTTTTTTATGGGGTCACCTTAAAACTCTTGTGTATGAAACTCCCGTTAATACTTTAGAAGATTTAAGAGAGCGAATAGTTGCCTCGTGTGAAACTATACGAAATACGCCGGGAATATTTGAACGGGTGCGTAATTCCATGCGTAGAAGGGCTGAAGCATGCATACTAAGTGCAGGTGGCCACTTCCAACAATTTTTATAATCAGTTTTGGTATTATTACTAATTAACAAATTTGTGCCATTCGTTTAGACTTACTGTCACAAAATAAAATAAAAGTCGTTTTTGTGAAAAATTTATTTTTTTGCAGATTATGTTTTCAAATGTTATTAGGGAATTGGTAATGCGTTATGAAGCAATTTTCAGATTCTCATTCATTTTGGAATTGATCTAATTTCTTAATTTGCTTTCTGTCGATTTGTATTTTTTTGAGTGAAAATCATACGTCTGACAAAGAAATACCAAGAGATCAAATTTTCTCAAAAATAAATGAGGATTTTAAAAATGATTTTATTTTGAAAAGAAAGCATTAGTGTAGTACTTTTTCCCCAAAAATATTCAATGCGAAACCCGTAGGGATGCCACTGTTTGAAAAAATACAAATTTGTGTACATCAGAAAATGCGCCTTGAGGCATGGAACATATGTACCAAATATGCCAAAGATGTCTACAAAATTATCTCAGTTATTATTAAAAAACTGATTATCTTTGAAAACTTTGCCACCCTGTATCTCAAAAGTTAAGGCGTTTAGGACATACGTCCATAGGAAGTTTTTTTTCTTAAACTGGGTCTAAGAATTACCTCCTTGAATATTAGCATGTGTTCAAGGAACACCCTGTATATCTCGAAATTGACGCCTGTTGGATATAATCCAACGCCGTTCGTGGTAGTAGCCAGGAGAATAGTTGTTTTCTAATAAGCATCAGTCCATTCAACCTATTGTGTAGGTATATTCGAGACTGGCTTGAACTTTTGAAGTTTATTTCTTTAGATTCCATCAGAAAGATTTTCTTAAAAGTGATCATTTATAATGTATATCATATTTCATTACAGATATTTGATGGAATAACTTTCTTACCATTATAAACATGAAAGTTAGTGAAGTCGTTAAAAAAACTCTGTTATTTGAAAAAAGGCCGTAATATAAATAAAAAGAACAAGGTTTGACTTCTGAAAAATCATTAGTTTCGACAAAAAATCAATCTCTGATAGGGTGAGAAAATATTTCAATTTAAATTTCACACTTCCAAATATTATATTTGAATTTTTATATGAGGTCCATCGATTCGTTCCTTTTCTCATGCATGATGATTTTCGTTTCTCACGGTTTTTATTTTTTTACGAAACGTGTGAGTCTCTTCCACATTTGATATGGAATTAAAAGTTGACCAGAATCACGATTCACTGCATCTCGCACGCAATAAGTAAATCACTCCCAGCTCCAAGTTACGAATTTTCTTCAACCGATTTTTCCCATAAACAACTTCAATTTGCCGACTGGCATCTGAAAATGTAATCAGAGTTTGTTGAACTGGAAACTGCTGTTGCTCAAAGGCAAACGTAAAGAATATGGTACTTGCGTGTAGCTGAAACTTTTTCTTCAGCATTGAGGTGGAGGCATTTGAATAGAAACACATGGAAAATTATCATCCATCTTGAGGCAGTTTGAGAGCAGATTGCTGCTACACACTTTATGTTGATTATTGTAGAATGACCTCATGGGTTTCGTGTGAGAATGTATAGACTAAATAATAGCCGCTTTGAGAGGAAATACAAACAATGAACATGATATTCATGATATGGTTGCGGAACTAATTGGAACAATTATTGAAAAGTACGGTTTGGTAAGTTTTGATACTGTAGATTACTCATTATCCAAAAAATTATAGGTTTTCAAGCATTTCCATACTGAAACCTACTAAAATATGGTTTATAACGTTCAGGTATGAACTCATCGGAAAGTCAAGCATTATAAAAGAAATTTCACCAACTCATCAAATTTACATATACAGTGTCACCATTAAAGTGCGCACCATATGGAAAACTTTTTTTTTTCGAAAAGTTTCAATGAAGTTTAACTTCGGCACTTGTTTGTGCTTTAAATTTAACTTAAAATGATGCGGCCAACTGCGACCCACTGACGTTCAGTGTTTGTCAAATTCAATTTTTTTTTGAAAAAAAAAGAAAAAGTGCATTTCTAGATCGAATTTAACAAAAAGTTACTTCAAAGTTATGTCTACGGCAATTTCATATCCATATGCCTAATTTTATGCAACTAGGATAAAGTTAACGTTGCTTATTTTTGACAGATATCCCCTTTATTTTAAAAAACAAGTTCGGTTAATTGTCATCAATTCATGTATACTTAACAAACTCATCATGGAGTTTAACTTTTCTGATACATTTTTACTTATACGGACATTTTTAGAGAGAAATTAAAAATGTGCTATAAAAATTTTAACATGACTGGTGCAAAGTTTCAATCACTTGGCTATTTTCTTAAACAAACGTCAGTACCTTCAATTTTGAAAAAGCAGACACAACTCAAAAGCTGCAATAAGTATTAATAAAATTACTAGAGTTGAAATTACATTAAAATTTCAATATTCAGTATTTACAGATTATTTATAAACACTAACTAGGGCGGTAAGGATGCTTAATCACGTTGAATAAAATTTTTAAGAGTCGTAAGGAGTGAGCGCGTCATACTGAAATCTAATTTAGAATTCTACGAGAAAATGATGGATTTAAGCAAAAAAAATATAAGGAAAAAACTTTTCTATATCTACAGAAAATCTCGCTGAGTTAATGAATGTTTCATATTCGCGAAAAAAACAATTTTGAAACGTTAATATGGGACTTTATGGAAAAAATATTGACTCAGCGGGATTCTACATCCAAAAATAGACACATTTTGCTCGAAATATTTTTCCATATAATGTTTCATTTGGCCGGCATATTGAAATTAGAGTATTTTGAAATTACTTATCGGAAGGTGCTGCCCCACAACAGAATCCTAAACTGAAAATCGTATGAAATAGCGTTGGCAACATCACACTGGAATTTGTACGGTTTGTTTACAAAATATTTCATTTTGTACTTTCCAAGGGCTGTAACTTTTGTTGTATACACATTAACATTGGGGTGAGTTACTTGTAAAGTTATTTTTGACCCCAGAAATATGGTTCGAAATATGACCTACATATTTGTTACACCCTGTACATGCAATACTGATAGTATTGAGTCGAAATACAGTTGGTATGTGTGATGAAAAAATTTTTAAGAGAAGGTTATAGCCTATCAAGCTCCACATATCGTTTTGTTGTCACTCCTTCGAGATAAATTGCCAGGAAATTGCCTCCAAAATGCTCACAAAGAGCTCTTCTGTAGCGAAACAGATTTTCCGGATAATGACGTATTTCCTATGCGTGATTTGTTATGAACTACACGAATAAATACATTACATCCAGATACAGTATTAGATCCGTTTTGTTCGAATGAATTCACTGGACTTATGATGGCCAAAAATCTTTCGACAAAGTAGTGGGTGTGAAAATAAGGTGAATGTTTCGCGGACTATGTACAGAGTGAGCCAAATCGGACACTTCTAAAGAGAAACTTCTGTTTTCAAACTAGATGAATGAAAACTGATGACTTCAGCGTCTGAGAGTCAAATTTTCTGACAAACTTAATGGTAAAAACCGCAAATCGATATCTATCATCGTTTCTGAGTTACAGCATGTTTTTCGAAAAGTTGCTGTAACTTTTTTCTTGTCAAAAATTTCTTGTTTCTATGAAAACATTTCCAGTGGAACTTCTTTACACAGAATTCAATCGTGTGAAAAACATTTTTTTTCAAATGGAATATCAATAGTTATTGATGGAAAACTATTTTTTATGAGACACCTTGTATATCCCTGAACATTTCAATAAAACTTCAAATTACCTTTTCAAAAATTTAGCACACTTGATGTTTTGCTGGAGTCATCTTTGAAATAAAGAACTTTTAAGTATTTTCAAGTAGACTTTGAAACGCCCACTTTGATCTAGTAGGCTTTGGACCGATGCGGCGATAAAACAGAATGCAAGTCTTCACTGGTAGTCGTTTTAGCAGCTGTTGAAAATAATCCCAAAACGTCAACACGAAATTTGAAAATATCAACACGCCTACCAAGAACAAGCGTTAAGAGGATTTTGAAACACCCAAATTCAAGCCATACAGGACCAGAAGAGTTTAACTCAGACTAGGAGATTTTGAACGTCGCATGGCTTTTTGCAGTGGTTCCTGGAAAGTTGCAACCAAGTGCGTGATTGTTTGTTAAATTTTATTCATATAGACGAATCTTCACCCGCTACAAATCTTATACTTGAGCACAACAAAATACTCATGCTATTGTGGGGCAGATAAGTCAAGGAAGATTTGGATTTAGCGTGTGGGCAGGTGTTTTCAGAGATAGAATTATCGTCCCGTTCATTTATAATGGCACTCTCACATCTCGTATCAACAAGACGAGGTTTGCACCACAACACTGCATTTGTCACCAATTTTTTTGGCTGCAAATTTTGGTAATAATTGTAGCCAACCAAAGACCCAACTGTTGAACGGCTAGATCACCGGACCTAACGCCTATGGACTTTCACCTCTGGGAAAGGTTGAAAGATCTGATTTTCAAATTTACGACCAAATCTACATACGAATTGGAAGCGGCAGTGATGCAACGTTTAGAGAAGGTGTCGCCAGTGGGTAGGAGAAGCTGGTAGATATTTCGAACATCTTCTTTGAAGAAATATATTCAACGCTGGGACAAGTGTATTGTTTCTGAGTGGGACTTCCTTCAAGGGGACAAAATAAAAATGTATCATCAAATAAGTATTTTTTGAGATAATCAATCAGTCAATCAATCAAAATATGCTTTAATATCAAAAAATAACATATTGTTGACAAAGCTTGTATATATAAATGTAAATGTAATTAAATTGATAACATTTGATAAATGTATAATGATAGTGACTACCATATAAAATTGTGTTAAATAAAAACAATCAGTCACTTATTTGAAATTCAAAATACAACAAACAGTAGAAGGTGTATAGTGTATAGAAAGTGTATAGTTTTGTTCTACTCATTATTCTATTCTATCCACATTGAAATAAGATAAGATAAGCTCATTAAAACAAGTGACCGTTTTCCAAACTTCTGATTGAATATTTTTCGAAGAACATTATTTTTTTGTGGGGAGTTAATCTTCCTTCCTGATTGAATTTACATTGAAATCTATAAATCAATAATTATCAGAACTGCTCCTTCATTACCACAAAGAAGGATTAGTCACTTCCATCTAGGCAAAACAATTACTTCGTCTTAGTGAACGTTGTATGATAAATGTAATTCCTTCCATTTTTAAAATGGAAAACTCCCAATCGCACGAAAACATTTTAGTTAAACACCACTGCTCATACTCATAATCAAGTTCAATGATAAACAATGACTGTGTTTCAATTATGCATTCTTTAATTACCAACAATAAAAACGCAACATGTCCAAGATAAGGTGAGTATATGTATAGCAATTATATGTAATTGCGAACAAAACAGCAAATGCAAATAAAACCGTTCAATCATTTTAGGTTCTCAAAAACAGAAACGGTACAGTTTAAGAATTTCTTGGAAAGAGATTCAATATAAATGAAATGTAACACCCTGAAAAACCCAAAATACAATACGCTGCCTGTTAAAAAATAGAGGAATTTTAATTATTTACTCGATGCGTATCGCGATGCTCCCATTTTGTGGAACTGTGTTTTACCCGATTATAAAAATCGCAATAAGCGGAGCGATGCTCTGAACAAAATTGCGTTGTTGTTTGGCGTTGAAAAAGTGGAAATTTTTCGCGAGAACTGAAAAAAGAAGAAAAAGTGTAAAATCTCCGTGGTAACCTGCACTAACAACAACAACTAAAGCAGCTGCTGACAACAGATCTTCATCAGACGACATCGCAGCAATGACTTACAGCTCGTGCCGAATCCAAAAGCCAAAAGCTGTATCTCTACAGATACAGATAATACATTTGTGCCAGCTTTTTTTCGATTTTCATCTCCTATATCGCCGCAAAACGCCGTTCTTTCAAGGGTCTCGTCAATGTTGGGCACAGAAAAAGTTGCAGTGGGCCAAATCTGGTAAATACGGTGGCTGAGGCATGATTACGAACAAGCAATGACAAGTGAGCAAGTGCATAATCTTGATGCATAAGTACATTGTTTTTCCACAATACCGGACCCTTTTGAAAAAATCTAGGTTATCGTTGAGGTCAACGATTCTCGAGCAATGCCCATGCGATGTTTTTTTCCGTGAAAATTCAGCAATTTCCGAAATTCCCGAAAAAATGGCATGGCATGTGCCAAACGATATGCTCAGATCTTCAGCAACTTCTTTCATAGTAGTTCGACGATTCACCATAACTATTTTCTTCAGTGTCTCATCCGTAGCATTCAATCCGTAGCATTCAATTTTATTTTTACACCCTTTATATTGGTTTCACCTGTATGTATGTATGTGTGTATGTATGTATGTATGTATGATTGTTTGTATGCATGTTTGCTTGTAATTCTCAAGCTCGAGATCTGTGTTGACAGAATTATCGGCATTGGTACTTGATCTATTCGCGAAAAGATGGCGCTGTATGTAACCTATGTATGTAACCTACTATTCGCGGGCAGATGGCGCTGTACGTAAGTTCCTTGATAGATTGTTCAAAAGAAAATCGAAATAATAAATATAGTTTGAAAAACTAAAAAACACGCTTTCGAAGAACATCGAACTGAAAAGTTAAAAATAAATATAGTTCAAAAAAACTAAAAAACACGCTTTTAAAGAACATCGAACTAAAAAGTTAAAAATATTTTTTTTAATAAGCTTAAAACAGTGCCCAGGCTTTTTTCACAACGATACTAGTATTTTTCGTTCGTTATTGTTTTAAGCTTATTTCAAAAAAAATATTTTTAACTTTTTACTTCAATGTTCTTTAAAAGCATGTTATTTAGTTGTATAAACTATATTTATTGTATAAATGGAACACTACAATATATTAGGATAATAGTCACATAATATTGTTGTTTTTATTTTTATCGTTGTTTCAATAAAATTTTCTATAAAATAAAAACAGTAAACATCTGAAACATCTGAACGTAGAATAAAATCAACATTTATAATTCACAGTGTCACTGAATGAAATACGCTCAATATAAAATACGTACACAACAAATATCTGAAAGTACAACCTTTATATAAATAAAAGCATTCAATTTATTTTCTCTTCTATAATTTTACGTATTTCTTTCCTTTCTATTTCTGTTCTCACTATCAATTTGAAATAAATAACGACACCGTACGCAGCGCCCTCTAGATGTAACATGAAAATTAAAACGAAATTATAATTTTCCACGTCAAAAAACTCCGTGTACCGAATTTCGTGCAATTAACTTATTTTTTGCTGAAGTTATTTTTAAAAAACGAACAAACAAATTAAATTTCAACACCCCGTATCTCCAAAACAGAGCATTTCCGGACACAAGTCCATAAAGACTTTTTTTCTTAAAATTGTCTCAGGAATACGTCACTTAAATATGTATTCATGTCACACCCTGTTTAATCAGATAAAAGTGTGATGAGTTCATTTTTATATTGATGCTTTTCCATTTTTCAAATCATTTTTATCAGTTGGTTTCATAAAGATAGACTTACCAAAGTATTCTCAAATATTGCTCTTTGATAGAATATGCAATTTTAGCCCTATCAGGCTAGCAAGGCGAATCCAGCAAAATTGCAAAAAAATACATACATCAATTTGTAGCTGATTAGTTGCTAATTAGTTGCCATTACAACGATTTTGTTGCTCATGCCGATCCTTAGAAATCGCAAATAATGCTATCCTGATATCAAGGTAGCAAGGTAACTCAATAAATTATATATTTTCTCTTTGATCTTCACAGAATATTTAGTTGCTATTCAGTTGCTAAACCTTGGATACAGCGAAAAAAATTTAAATATTTTTTTTTTTATTTTTTATGATCTTGCTATCTTGAAACTGGTTTGTCCTGGAATTAAAGATGTTCTAAATTTGTTGCTCACCAAGAGTGAACTTGAATACACCTTGAATATCAGCAACAAAATAGTTGAAACTGATCGGCCAATTTTCAATTTTTTTTTATTTTCCACGTTCTTGCTATCTTGAAACTGGTTTTCCTCAAAATAAAAAGTGTTTCAAATCTGTTGTTCACCAGAAGTGGACTCAAATACACCTTAAGTATCAGCAACAAAATATTTGAAACCGATCGACCGATTTTAATTATTTTTTCCTTTTTCTCGATCTTGCTATCTTGATATTGGTTTTCCTGAGAATTAAAACCGTTTCAAATTTGTTGCAACAAAATAGTTGAGTAATTGAGTATAATCCTGCTGAGCAACAAATTTAGAACATCTTTAATTCCAGGAAAAACCAGTTTCAAGATAGCAAGATCATAAAAAATTTAAAAAAATTATTTATTTTTTTTTCGCTATATCCAAGGTTTAGCAACTAAATATTAAAATTAGCAGCTAATTAGCTACAAATTGATGTATTTTTTGCAATTTTGCTGGATGCGCCTTGCTAGCCTGATACGGCTTGCAATTTTTATGAATGTAATAAAGAAGAAATATAGAAAATAATTATTTTCGATAAGAAAGTATTTCATCCTACCGGTTTCTGGATAAAATTGGAATATTCTGAGCCACAAAAAGTAAAAAAACACCAGAGTATCAAAATCAAGCAAATATTTCACATAATCTAATTAAACACACCTTTTTTCTCAATAACTGTTTTCACTTTCAAAAATCTACAACTCAATTTATTAGGAATGACATGTAATCATCCGCTGGAGAAGACAGCTATAACGGTTCTCATCTGCATGATGACACTATCAACATTCTATACCTCAACAACTCTCATTTTCCAGTTGAAAGAATTCCTTGATCAAATAACAGACGAAATTACTGTGACGGGTAGCCATATTTCAACACTTGAAGATCTCAAACAAGCCATTACAAATCAAGAGCCGAGGGAGAGCATTCAGTATTCAAAAGTCAAGACGACCTGTCAAAACACCTGACGATAAGAGACATCCATTTATAAGAAGTCGTTAACGCGCGGTGGGTCTTTCCGATTCAGAGCTGAGAAAAAAGTGAGATGACTTTACTGTGGGCGAGAGATCATCGTTCAAGATTATAATGGTCCATACGGTTATGGTTATATATGCCACTTTCGATTATTTCATTTTATATTACTGTGTTTCACTGTTTTATGTATATTGTAATATGATAAATCGATCTATACTAAAGTTGATTTGTTCTGGGTTTCCGTTAGGCATTGTTTCTTCAAAAACCACAGTAGTTTTAAAGTTATTTATTGAATTTTCAATTTCTGAATCAAGATTCATCAAAATTTTACGTTATTATGCAATGTAATATCCTAGTCAGGATTGGATTTGAGAATCAAGAAAAAATACTTATATATGTTTGCCTAAATCTAATGTTTTCCTATTCAGGGAAATGGGTAAAAAGGAACTTGGTACTTGTACTTCAGAGCTGCTTTTTTGATGTGATCCTCCTGCTTCCTCGTGTAAACTCCAGAGATAGGTAGTAAACGCCAAAGAGTTGAAACTCACGTTCAATTTTCGGAATCGTACCCGATGCCGTGAACTTCGCGAAAACGAACTGCGAAATAATCCTACAGCGACTGCGCCAGTTAAGTAACTTTGAAGTTGAAAACCGTTTTTAAAAACAATTCATTTTACTCAAAATTACAATACAAAATTTCTAGAGAACTTCTCACATCGAGATCTGCAAATGGAATGCATAAAAAGTTATGATGATAATCGTTTCTGGATCCGTTTCTGCAAGCACTGCATTTCCTTGGATAGTCTGCAAAATATCTTCACATAACTAGCGTTCATCAAAAGAAATAATTTTTTTATAACATAAAATGTCTTTTTAAAAATTTGAAAAAATTCTAGTATCTTCTTAACACATGAATGACTCGAGTTCCGTAGAAAAACGAGTTTTATCACCATTTTTCAAAAAGTTAGTCAATTGTTAACTAACAGATTTTTTCCCAATCTCTGTTGGCATAAATAATGGGATAAAAGGTATAAATAATTGGCCTATAAATTTTAAACTTCGTGGAGCCCTTTTGATATATACTTCATACAATCCTTCGATAAAAGTTCATAAAAATTTTTTATTTGTTATTTATGATTTTTTATAACTATTGCAAAATGAAATATCTAAACATTGTTGATAAAATTTCTTTTTCAATATGCAATTGATATTTAGCTATGTCTGTTTTCACATTAAACAATGGCAGTTATTAATATAGGATATGAATTTTTTACGTAATTTGTTTATTGAATTGTTTCAAACAATAGAAAAGTTCAATATTCTTGAAAAAAATTTGTTTGCTATTTTGTTGTCTAGAAATGATTATGATTATTTTTTTTTCTCAATTTTAATTTTTAATTCACATTGTTTAAATAATTAGTTAAAAAATAATTTTGCTTTTAAAAATCATAATTTACACTCCTTAATAGTTTGGCAGAATTTTTTTTTATCTATTATTCAATTGTTTATTAGTTTAACAATTTGTTATAAACATATATTGACCAACGTTATATTTTTTTCTGAAGCAGAAAAAAAACATAAAAACAGCTATATATGAAAAAGTGCCATAAAATGTTTTTTTATCTATTATAATAGATATTAGAAGATATTATAATAAATTTTTTGAAAAATTATGGCACTTTTTTATATATAGCTGTTTTTATGATTTTTTTCTGCTTCAGAAAAAACATAACGTTGCTCAATATTTGTTTATACCAAATTTTTAAACTAGTAAAGAATCAAAATATGAATAATTTTTTTTGCCAAACTATTTAAAAGTGTAAATTACAATTTTTGAAAGCAAAATTATTTCTTAACTATTTATTTGAACAATTGAAATAGAAAAAAATCGATTTCAAACAATTAAAAATCTAAATTGAAAAAAAAAGTTTTTGAAATCATAAGACACAAAAAATCAAAAAAAAATGTTTCGAAAATATTGAATTTCTCTATTTGTTTAAAACAATTTAATAAACAAATTACGAAAAAAATTCATATCCAATGTTAATAACTGCCATTGTTTAATGTAAAAACAGACATAGCAGAATATCATTTGAAAAAAAAATTTATCAACAATTTCTAGATATTTCATTTTGCAAAAATCATAATCCACAAATAAATACATTTTTATGAACTTTTATCGCAGGATCGTATGAAGTATATATATCAAAAGGGCTCCACGAAGTTGAAAATTCATCAAAATTTATCCCATTATTTATGCCAACGGAGATTGGGAAAAAATGTGTTAGTTAACAATTGAATAACTTTATGAAAAATGTTGATAAAACTTTTTTTTCTACAGGACTCGATTCATTCAAGTGTTAAGAAGATACTAGATATTTTTCAAAATTTTAAAATGACATTTTATCTAATAAAAAAATTATTTCTTTTGATAAACTCTCTTTAGCGGCAGCGCGCTCATGCCGTAACAGCCACGCGAAACCCTATTTTCAACGTCAAATTAAAATTATAAATAATGAAGATAGAGTTTCGAAAGTCGGGCCTTTTTTATCGAAAATTTCCTCCTCTTTAAAGAGTTTTTTTAAAAATTGCCTAAATATTATTATTTTTTGAGTCATCAACGAAAAACTAAATACTATTTGTTTTAATCTTGATTTGTTAATAATAATTGCCATTTTTTACCTGCACAAAATCCTTCAAGAACATTTTTCTAGAGGTGATTCCGAATCAAATGAGTTATCGCTCATATTTTTAAGGCCTTTATCTCTATTTTTCATGTTTTTGAACTTGTTGATAATACTCCTGCTGCGGTAGATATTTTCGAAGGCGAAATCAGAATAAATCTATTTACAAAACAATCAATTTTGTGAAAAAGCAGGGGTGCTAAAAATCCTTTGTTATAAATACTTGGTAAGGAGCTGTTTGCCAGATTGGAGCCGTAATAAAAATATAATTCAAAGCATCCCACGCTTTTTTACAAAAAAATTAATTTTTTCGTGATTATACAGGCTGATTCACGGTGGATGGCACATTAGACGTTTCTGGTGAACCAGACAACGGATCACTTTGAAAATTTAATGGAGGGCATATTCGGACATTCTCTAGCCAACTAAAATATTTTCGACAATGCGGTGTTGCCGCTTCTATTAGAAAGCAGTAGCAACTTTGATTTTTCAAATGGAACACTCTGTATATAATATTATTTTTAGAATCTCCAACAATTGCCCGACAACTTTTCTTGATATTTCCCTATACCTATCTGTTACCGTTTTCGAAATAAAAATTAAATTCAATTTTTTTCTTCGAAAATCATGACTTCTAAAAATGCCGATATCTTTTAGTTAAGAAGTACTATGATATCGAAATTTGGTTTGGAGTTAGGTGATACTTGGACACTTCCCACACGTCAGCCTAATCTCCGTTACTTCAATACAGGGTGGTAAAAAAATACAGTTTTTTCGTTTGCTTGAAAAAGTTGCTGAAATTTGATTATTTCAAATGGAACACCCTGTATATTATTGAAAATTCGGAAAGCTGCTGAAATTTGCTTTCTTTCTATGTATACCATACCTATACCTAACTAGTCAAGTTTCGGACTTATGAACATTTATTTGTGAAAATGTCCCTTCAGAATGGTATTTCCATTCGGTATTTGGTAAGCAGTCCATGATTACTATTTGACAGTAGCGTTGTGACATTCTCCTAATAATATCGACATTTTCGTCACTTCAGAAGTTGCAAATACCTTCAAAACGATGGAACAAAACTATTCAAACGAAGTTCTTATGAATTTGTTTATTATTTTTGGACAGTGTGACAAAATTATCAGCAGAACATGTAGAAAGTTCAATGAAATGTATCCGAATCTACCGCCAATGAACCTCAAGAAATTTATACGAATTCAGAACAATTTCAATGCATTTGGATCAACTTTAAAAGCACTAAGAAACTTGCCTCGACCCGTAACTTTCGAAGACAACCAGATTAATGTGTTAGCATATTTTCACGCATTTCCCGAGTCATCGATAAGAAGTGCTGAAGAAGATTTGGGTATAAAATATTCATCGGTTCAAAGAATCTTGCGAAGACATAAAATGCATGATTATAAATTCACCAAAATTCAAGCAATGAAGCCTCAAGATCCTCAACAGAGAGTAGAATTTTGTGAAATGTTGTTGACACGCATTCAAGAAGATCCACTTTTTTTAAATAAAATTATTTGGACTGATGAATCGAAATTTTCGAGAGAAGGGATTTTCAATAGAAAAAATCGTCATTATTGGTCCAGTGAAAATCCTCACGTCACAAAAGAAGCCGGATTTCAAGAAAAATTTAGTTTTAATGTCTTCTGCATGTTGATGGACAACAAATTGAGGTACGTGATATACGAGGAGTCATTAACATCCAGAAGCTACCTGAATATTTTGGAGAATACTGTAGACAGTTTCGTGGATAATCTGCCACTCGAAGATTATCGAAACTGTTGGTACCAACTAGACGGAGCTCCTGCACATTGCAAAAGAGAAGTGAGCGCAGAACTGGATAGACTATTTGACGATCAGTGGATGAGGCGCTTGGGACCATGGAATTGGCCAGCGAGATCACCCGATCTTAATCCATTAGATTTTTATTTGTGGGGAATGTTTAAAGAAAAAGTTTACAAAATACCCGTGCGTTCGAGAGATGAATTGTTAGAAAGGATTGCCCAAACATTTGAAGATTTGGATCCCAATGAAATCAGATCTGCCACCACGAAAGCAGTCAACACCCGCATTTTAAATTGCTTGGAAGTGAACGGCCAGCGATTCGAACATATTTTGAAATATTCCACATGATTGTTTTACTTTTTTATAATTATTCATATCAATATTTTCAATTTCAAGTTTCTTGGTGCTTTTTTAAAGTTTATCCAAGCATATTGAAATTGTTCTGAATTCGTATAAATTTCTTGAGGTTCATTGGCGGTAGATTCGGATACATTTCATTGAACTTTCTACATGTTCTGCTGATAATTTTGTCACACTGTCCAAAATTAATAAACAAATTCATAAGAACTTCGTTTGAATAGTTTTGTTCCATCGTTTTGAAGGTATTTGCAACTTCTAAAGTAACGAAAATGTCGATATTATTAGGAGAATGTCACAACGCTACTGTCAAATAGTAATCATGGCCTGCTTACCAAATACCGAATGGAAATACCATTCTGAAGGGACATTTTCACAAATAAATGTTCATAAGTCCGAAACTTGACTAGTTAGGTATAGGTATGATATACATAGAAAGAAAGTAAATTTCAGCAGCTTTCCGAATTTTCAATAATATACAGGGTGTTCCATTTAAAATAATCAAATTTCAGCAACTTTTTCAAGCAAACGAAAAAACTGTATTTTTTTACCACCCTGTATTGAAGTAACGGAGATTAGGCTGACGTGTGGGAAGTGTCCAAGTATCACCTAACTCCAAACCAAATTTCGATATCATAGTACTTCTTAACTAAAAGATATCGGCATTTTTAGAAGTTATGATTTTCGAAGAAAAAAATTGAAATTAATTTTTATTTCGAAAACGGTAACAGATAGGTATAGGGAAATATCAAGAAAAGTTGTCGGGCAATTGTTGGAGATTCCAAAAATAATATTATATACAGAGTGTTCCATTTGAAAATTCAAAGTTGCTACTGCTTTCTAATAGAAGCGGCAACACCGCATTGTCGAAAATATTTTAGTTGGCTAGAGAATGTCCGAATATGCCCTCCATTAAATTTTCAAAGTGATCCGTTGTCTGGTTCACCAGAAACGTCTAATGTGCCATCCACCGTGAATCAGCCTGTATTTATTCTGAAAATTTTTTGCCAAAAAAATTATCCTATCAAATTTGTCTATTTCTAGTCATGTGTGTCGAAATAACCAATGAAACCATCATTACACTGATAACTACCCATGGATAGTTTTCACGGGTAGTTATCACTTATGTCATGACATTGCTAAGCAACCAACACAATAAAGTTGTTTGACATTTCAGTAATTCAATTTATTTCGAAAATGTCACTTCCTCGCTTTGGTGTTCAAAATGATGCGGCAATTGACAAAATCATTGAAGAAAATACACCAAAAAATACTCTCAATAGTAAAAAATACACTTGGAAAATATTTATGGAGTTTTGTGACGCCAGAAAATATGAATTGGATGGAAATCGTACTCTCGAAGAGCTTGCATTAATACTCAAGGATTGGGCGATTAATATGAGAAAAAAGGATAGCACAGAGTTTAAGGAGGCTACTGTTAAAACCGTATGGAATATAACAAGCAAATTATTACAAGAAAAGTATTACAAGGAGTATAATATCATGCAAGATCAACGGAATATCATTATACGAATTGTTCTTTTAATAACTGTGTGTTCAATAAATAATTTTGTTCGAATTGCAAAAATTTTTCTCACCGAATATCCCTCGAACATTGATAAATAACTCATAATTTTATCACAACTTCCTCAAGCACGTTATTTTAGGTAACATCCCTCTGCCTTCGGCGTCGGGATGTTACCAAATAACGTGCTTTCGAAAACTGTGATAAAATTATTTCGTTAGTTATCAATGTCCTTGGGATATTATAGCTGAAAATTTTTTGCCAAAAAAATTATCCTATCAAATTTGTCTATTTCTAGTCATGTGTGTCGAAATAACCAATGAAACCATCATTACACTGATAACTACCCATGGATAGTTTTCACGGGTAGTTATCACTTATGTCATGACATTGCTAAGCAACCAACACAATAAAGTTGTTTGACATTTCAGTAATTCAATTTATTTCGAAAATGTCACTTCCTCGCTTTGGTGTTCAAAATGATGCGGCAATTGACAAAATCATTGAAGAAAATACACCAAAAATTACTGTCAATAGTAAAAAATACACTTGGAAAATATTTATGGAGTTATATCATTATACGAATTGTTCTTTTAATAACTGTGTGTTCAATAAATAATTTTGTTCGAATTGCAAAAAATTTTCTCACCGAATATCCCTCGAACATTGATAAATAACTCATAATTTTATCACAACTTCCTCAAGCACGTTATTTTAGGTAACATCCCTCCGCCTTCGGCGTCGGGATGTTACCAAATAACGTGCTTTCGAAAACTATGATAAAATTATTTCGTTAGTTATCAATGTCCTTGGGACATTGGGCTGATAACAGCCTTTGTAAAAGCCTAAAGATTTATTATCGATCTTGAACACAATCTCGAACTATTTTTCATTTTTTAGTTTCCGTCGCTACTGAAACGTGTTTTTTAAGTTTTTTCAACTATTATTTATTTCAGTAAAGTTATCTACTGTCGGAATATCGGAAGGTCTTTGACTTTCTCGGGTCAACAATTATTTCCAACCGGCGTCTCTCACTCGAGTGACCGAGTAGTTATTGTGTCGTAACTCTGATATGTGGGAGGAATGTGATGTGTTTGGAACTATGTAAACCTGAATAGGAAATATCGCCAATGGTTCTCTTCGAAGAGAAACAGCTTAACGGAGAACTATTCTCGGAATAAATGAGTAGGCTGATTCAATAAAAATGAAGGAATCACAAAGTGATTGCTTTATCGACAGACAGAAAAAACGACGCTGAAGGATGATGATGTATTCTTGGAAACTGAGATGAACGATCCTCATTTCTATCAACGGATGAAAGCTCGTCAATCGATTTTCTATTTCTTTTGATTTGCAAAATACAATTTTGGATTGAATCCTGAAATTGATTGTGATTCAGAATTTAAGCAGCATGTATTTTTTCAGAAACAATGTTGATTTTTTAATTGAATTACGTTTCATTGCGAAAAGAGTTGGGATTTTGAAATATATTTGAGAGAGAGTAGTTTCAAAACTGTTAAAATTTAAGTTTTATTATTAGTAGTAGAGCTTGAACCCACTGTATGTGATATTGGTATAGAAGGTTTCTTTTTAGAACTGTCTTTACGGTTTCTGGGCTGACTCCCACCTGCAGTGCCATCTTCCTGGTACTATTTCAAGGATCATCTTCTATCGCATCAAGTATAGCTTCTTCCAGTTCAGGCGTTGTTACAGTTTCTGGTCTTCCACCACCCGCATTTTTATCAAAATTCCCAGTTTCACATAATTTTGCATGTAGCGTTCTAAATGTTTCAACACATGGAATTACTCCCTTAAGATATTTGTCCTGGTGAATTCTTCCACATTTCCATTTGCTAAACCATAAATAAAGTGCATGTGAGCCATTTCAGTAAAATTATTTATATAGAATCACTGCTAATTGGCAACCCTGACTTCAACTGGTCTCAAAAGCAGCTGTTCATGATATGCAAAGTGCCTTCAATTTTTTTCTTGAAACCGAAGCTAATTATGAAGAAAACACAAGCGACGAAAAAGTTGTATTTTCAGTTGAGTAACCAAAAAAAACAACAACAATTCAGTGACGTACTTTTCTTTCCCAGTGATGCCCACTGGGACTCCACTGAATCTAATAGTTTCCATATAGTTAGAGCTAAATATTATTATTAATTCTTATTAATTCAAATCACTGCAGCAAATTTCTACCAAATCGGTTCAAGGACATTTTATAAATACCGTTTTTTTTTACCTTCAACGCTCTTATTTTGTTATGTGATTTTTTTTATTGTAAAATATTGTATGTTATGAGGTCATCCTTGCAATTAGACCTATGTGGTCTGTTAGGGTGGATAAATAAATAAATAAATATTTTCATAAGTTTTTTTTTAACGACTTAACCCTCTGAAGTTTCGTACCTTAGTTAGAAAACACCCTGTATGCTATCACTTGGTACAGATAATCTGATATGTTACTTACAGATAACCAGTACGTAAA
This sequence comes from Leptinotarsa decemlineata, assembly GCF_025532065.1. NCBI lineage: Eukaryota > Metazoa > Arthropoda > Insecta > Coleoptera > Chrysomelidae > Leptinotarsa > Leptinotarsa decemlineata. The sequence continues at coordinate 149,948 of NW_027412572.1, read as the reverse complement.
CGGTTTGTGGACTGAATTTCGATGATAATTACCTGTAACAAAACAAAACATATTCATGAAACTGTTTAAATACATGAATAATTTTATTGCCTACAGGGCGTTTCATAATGAGCGTTAATTAGCCGTTTGTGGCAAATTATTCAACGGATCAACCTGAAAATTCCACAGTATGCCACCTACACGCCTAAAATATTTCAGACGAAGCGGTATTGTCGCTTTTACTATAAAGTAGCGGCTTCTTTGATTTTTCAAATGGAACACCCCGTATATAATATCATATTATGATTCATTATCACTTTGTCAACAGATTCATATACTATTTTCCCTATACCTATCTATTACCGTTTAGAAGGTATGAATTAATTTCGATATTTTTTTTACCAAACATGAACTTTTATAAATGCTGATAATCTTGAACTCTCTTGCACTAAAACGATCAAATTGGAAATGGAGTGGAGTGATACTATGAGGATCTTCACTCCGAGTCATATTTTCATTTGCCTCAAACAGGGTCTTCAAAAAATGCAGATACTTTGATCTCATGAAAAAATGAGTGGAACTCAATTTTTTCAAATGAAACACCCTGTATATTTCAACATTTTTGAGCTCTACATCCAATTTCAGATTAATTTTGTTCAGATAATACTATTTCTATTTTGAACCGTTTTCGAGATAAACTGTTTCAAACGGAAATTGACATGGTTTCCTTGTTCATCACTCATTTTTGTAAAACAGATTTCGTTTGATGTTTCTCAATTAGTCACAGATAATACAATGAAAAGATAATTATTAAAATACTCCTCAACCATCGAATGAAATTTCTATTCAAACAATAGTTTTATTAACGCTGAAACACGAACTGAAAATAATAAACCCATAAATTACTTAGTTTATTTAATCGTCAGTATATTTCAGATTATGTTCAAACACATCTCCACCTCTACTTAAACAAACATGTAATCTCTTTAAAAGATTGTCATGTATAGCGCTTCTGATCAAGTCTGGAGTCAAACTATTGAAAGCAGTTGTAACTCTCGATTTCATATCTTCCATTGTTGTTATTGGAGTAGAGTAAACCATATTTTTAATGAAACCCCACACGAAGTAATCTAAAGGATTGCCATCTGGTGTTCTAGGAGGCCAACGAAAAGGTCCATTATTACCAATCCATCTGTCTTCGAAGATTTCGGTTAAAGCTTCGCTGACTGAATGAGAATTATGGGGTGGAGCACCATCCATTTGGTACCATACACGTTCTCTTCCTGGTCTATTATTTAAAATCATCTGAATTCCATTCCTCAGTGAATCTTCATATTTTGATGCATTCAAATCATCATCATAAAACTCGATATAAAAAATTGACTCATTCTTTATGGCACAAAATACATTGAATTGCCATCTTTCTTGAAAACCCCTTTGGCGGACAACATGGGGATTTTCTGGCGCCCAATAATGACTGTTGTGTCTATTGAAAACTCCATTTTTTTTGAACTTGGCCTCATCTGTGCATATGATATTGTCAAGGAAATGTTCATCCTCTTGAGTCTTGACAAGTAACCATTCAAAGAATTCCACTCTACGAGGTAAATCAGTCTCTTCCAAATGTTGGACACAGTAGAACTTATAGGGATGCCATTTATGCTTATTAAGAATTCGACAAATTGTCACGTAGGGTATACCTATCTCCCTTTCAGCCTCGTGCAGAGAAGCATTTGGAAATGCATGAAAGTATCCCAAAACTGTTATACCATTGTCATCATCATCCACTTTAGTCTTCTTACGAATGATTTTTGGACGGAAGGTTCCATTCAACCTACAGTTTTTTAGTATTCGATTTATCACATTATTATTCGGCTTCGGAAGTTGTGGATATCTTTCATGAAATACTCGGCATGTTCTACTTGCAATTCTATCGCACTCACCATAAATTATTAATAAATTCAAGAAATCTTCATTACTGTAATCTAATCTTGACATTATTCTATTATAATTGGTAGCTATCACAATCAGTCAAAACCACCAACGAAAGTCTGACGAAAGTCCAATCGTTTTAGTGCAAGAGAGTTCAAGATTATCAGCATTTATAAAAGTTCATGTTTGGTAAAAAAAATATCGAAATTAATTTATATCTTCTAAACGGTAATAGATAGGTATAGGGAAATAGTACATGAATTTGTTGACAAAGTGATAATGAATCATAATATGATATTATATACGGGGTGTTCCATTTGAAAAATCAAAGAAACCGCTACTTTATAGTAGAAGCGACAACGCCGCTCCGTCTGAAATATTTTAGGCGTGTAGGTCATATTGATTTATACATACTGTGAAATTTTCAGGTGTATCCGTTAAATAGTTTGTCAGAAAAGGCTAATTAACACTCATCATGAAAAGCCATGTATATGAATTACACATTATTCAATTTGCGATTTATTATTATTCCATTAGGAGTTTATCTTTGAATTCAAAAAATTAAGAGTTCGCAACGAGCCCCGAAGAGAACACAATACAAATATTTTCATATACATGAACCTCAAAAATTTCGATAGCTCATCTCAACTAATGTGAAGGAATAAACTTGAAATCCAACACCAAATAAGGGTGTGCCGACCCGCTAAGATTTCATCACTGGTGCTAGACTAAACCACTCAACTGCCAAAAAAAATACTTTCAGGCTTGGGTTTTTCGGGACTTTCTAGAGGTTCAGTCTATCCCTACTCCGGTGTCGGAGTATGACTTTGCAATTGACCGCCTTGAGGAGCCTATTTTATCTTTGTTATTCGAATATTAGGTTTTCTGTCAATCCCATAGATGGCGGCGTTGAAAGAACAGATGACACCACTTTCGCTAATGAAATGAGTGAACGAAAGTAGGATGGCAAACTTTGACGAAGGAAATCGCTTTCCATGTCTCTCTGCTGCTTTATTTGCAGACAGACAACTTTATTTTTATTCAAGCACTATAAGAAAATCTTCAAGGCGCTCTCAGAGCGGTGCCTGTGCCAAAGTAGCGATTCACATTGGATTTAAATCGTTGTAGATTACATCCATTTGGAAAATTTGTCTATAGTTGTAAATGCACTATATGTAGGTGTACATGCACTAATAAGATATAATTCATTTGATTCGAACACGTGTGAAACACGTGTTAATTTGTTTGAGCTGTTCATTGAAACTCTTACAATGAAGTGTTATTTGTAAATATTCCAAATTTCATCTGAAAGCCTCTGAAAAATCGTCAGAAATTTCAATAGATCTGAAACGGAATTTCAATTGAACAGTTCAGAAATCGATTCATTCCAATAAGTCTTACGTTTTCCTTCGTGTATAAACAACCTGATATCATGACAAATTTCTGCTCGATTTGAAATTTAAATGTAGCTCTGCATAAAAACAACGCAGCTACGTCACTACGAATATACTGCAGCTGTAAATCAATAGTCAAGTCAGTTTTACAGCGTACAGAGCCCTTTGGTTTGTACTCGTAATATTATCTGCAAATTGAGTTCACATCAGAAAGAGTAAATTTTTATGCATATTTGTTTAAATGTGGTCGACAATATTTGCAGAGATTCGGTCTCACTTGGTTTGAAAATAATAATACAGGGTGTTCCTTAAACACATGCTAATATTTAAGGAGGTAATTCTTAGACCCATTTTAAGGAAAAAACGTCCTATGGACGTATGTCCTAAACGCCTTAACTTTTGAGATACAGGGTGGCAAAGTTTTCAAAAATAATCAGTTTTTTAATAATAACTGAAATAATTTTGTAGGCATCTTTGGCATATTTGGTACATATGTTCCATGCCTCAAGGCGCATTTTCTGATGAACAATTTTCTTAATTTTCTCTGCCAGTGGCGTACGTACGAGTTTTGAAATGTATATTTTTGGCGAAAAAAATACTACGCCACTGATTTATCTTGAATTAAAAATTATTTTTAAAATCTCCATACATTTTTGAGCACATTTGATTTGCTGGGTTTTCTTTGTCCGACTCATGGTTTTCGCTCAAAAAATTAAAAATCGCTTTACTTAAGGATAAATTCCTTAAAAATCTGATGCGGTATCGTGCATCGACTGAAAGCAAACTAAGAGATCAGATTTGTTGCAAAATAATTGAGGATCTAAAAGGTATTTGTTTGTTGTCAGATGCACTGTTCTCAATTAAAATTACGTCATAACGCAGCACCGTTTAATAATTTTTGAAAACATAAATTTAGTTATCCTGGAATAAATGACGTGTAGCAGAATTTATTCACTGCACCTCTTGGAAATATGGAGTTTGTCGATATGTGATTTCTTTTGAAGATTGAAAGCAGAAAAAACAGCGTATCCACCATAGCAATAAAAAACGAATTCTCTGTATGTACAAACGTCAGTAGATAATATTGATGTTGGTTTAAAGTAAGGTGTTGGTGTTAAAAACTGTCACAGCGCGTTTTGATTGATTTTGTAGTGTTATTGAAGTTATTTTGGTAATCCGCTTTTTTTCTGAATATCAGTAAATATGGTAAATTATACGAATGCGGAAATGGCGCAAATGCATTACGTATATGGCCTTGTCGATGGTAATGCAACAGAAGCCAGGCGCATTTATCAGGAAAGATATCCTAATCGTGCCTTACCATATAGCCGAACCTTTTCAAATATTCATCGTCGACTTGGGGAAACTGGTAGTTTCAAGAAAGGGACTCCGGAAGATAGACCTCGTGTAGTAAGAACTCCTGAAATTGAGGAAGCGGTGCTGCAAGAAATTGAGGAACATCCTGAGACGAGTACGAGGAAGATCGCTAGAACTCTGGATATTTGTCATCAAATTGTTTGGCGTATTTTGGTTGATTTTTTGTTATACCCATACCATATTTCAAGAGTGCAGGCATTACTCCCCAGAGATTTTCCACAGCGTGTGAACTTCAGTCAGTGGTATCTACAAAGTATTGCACTAAATCCGCAGTTTGAGACACAAATTTTGTTCACAGACGAAGCAAATTTTTCTCGGAATGCCATTCAAAATTTCCATAACAATCATGTGTGGGTTGAAGAAAATCCCCATGCAATAACCGAAACCCATTTCCAACATCAATTTTCAGTTAATGTATGGGCAGGAATTATAGGTGATCATCTAATAGGCCCATTTTTTCTACCAGGACGCCTTGATGGTCGTTCTTATTTACACTTTTTCGAAGAAGAGTTACCTGGGTTATTGGAAGATGTGCCACTTGCGTTAAGGAATCGAATATGGTACATGCACGATGGCGCCCCTGCTCATTTCAGTGTAATTGTCCGAAACCATTTAAATACAGTTTATCCTAATCGTTGGATAGGTCGCGGAGGACCTCAGCAATGGCCAGCAAGATCCCCCGATCTCAACAGTTTAGATTTTTTTTATGGGGTCACCTTAAAACTCTTGTGTATAAAAATGAACGGGTGCAGTTTTGGTATTATTACTAATTAACAAATTTGTGCTATTCGTTTAGACTTACTGTCACAAAATAAAATAAAACTCGTTTTTGTGAAAAATGTATTTTTTTGCAGATTATGTTTTCAAATATTATTAGGGAATTGGTAATGCGTTATGAAGCAATTTTCAGATTCTCATTCATTTTAGAATTGATCTAATTTCTTAATTTGCTTTCTGTCGATTTTAATTTTTTTGAGTGGAAATCATGCGTCGGACAAAGAAATACCAGGAGATCAAATTTTCTCAAATATAAATGAGGATTTTAAAAATGATTTTATTTTGAAAAGAAAGCATAGGCGTAGTACTTTTTTCCCAAAAATATTCAATGCGAAACCCGTAGGGATGCCACTGTTTGAAAAAATACAAATTTGTGTACATCAGAAAATGCGCCTTGAGGCATGGAACATATGTACCAAATATGCCAAAGATGTCTACAAAATTATCTTGTTTAAAATACCACCTTGATAAGTTCCTTAGAAATCCTTTCAAAGTTCTTCCTGTATTGGTGGTATGGAACTGAGATATACTTATCTTGGTTTTCCTCTGTTTTTGATTATTGTTGAATAAATAAAAAGTACAATAATTGACTATTATTATTTTCTTCTCTATTAATTTCTCAATAACATGTTGACCCCACGATATTTTTTTATAAAGAGTTAATTTATTTTCTGGTGAATCTAGCCAATTCAATCTCTTCAACATTTCTCATACTTTTTATAAGAAGGGGAAGATTTTAAAGAGTGATGAGTTTTTGAAAAAAAAGTATATCAGCTTCCTAGTTATCCCTCTTCAAATGGAAAAATGTGAAAAACTTTCAAAGACAATAAGACTAACTCATTCTCTTTTCTTCATTATGATTTCCTACCACGTAGTAACAACGGCTACATCCATTAATTCATTAAATAAAGTGAATTAAAAAAAAGAAATCAACTCCAACATATCCTCTACTTTTTCTTCTGAAGTAATGCAAAGACCACCAATTGAAGAAATTCTGCCAAAGGCGTTACTCTCTGGGAGTCACTTCATTTATGAAAATTATATGAACGTTTATTTAATTTTGCATAACAAATTCAATTGAGAAAGGGAATGTTTTTCTATAATTTTCAAAGCCGTAGGACAATCCGACCGCGAAGTTAGCATAATAACGGTTCTTCAATCTGATTGGAGAATATTGCGGATTTAAATCAAGTTTCAATTACTATAATGTGACATTACATTTTTGTGATACGCAAATTCGCTCAGCGCGCAAACTGCACTATTTATGGAGATTGGTTTCAAAAGTTTTCTTCGTTTTAATGTCATTTGTTTTTGTGGCTCGAAATCTAAATAATAATTCATTCTACTGATCGATAAAGAATTTTGTACTCTATACATCGATGCTATTAATTTTTTTCCAAATTTTCATTTTCTGTCACTTTTTAGCTTATTACTTTATAATGTCGTTTGGTCAATTTTTCTCTTCGAATTCAAATCGAACCAAAGCGTTGCCGAAACAGCCCGAAAAACTAACCAGGCATTTGACAATGATAGTGTTAATGAATGCACTGTTTGACATTGATTTGCGAAATTTCGTTCCGGATATTTCAACCTCGAAAATGAACGCTTGAGTGGTCGACAGGACGAGGATTTTAGGACCCTGCTGGAGGCTGACCCGTCACAAACAGTGCGTGGGATGGCGAAAGAACTACACGTCAGCTCCCAGGCGGTTTTTGATGGTTTAAAACATGATGCAAAGGTTAAGAAGCTCGAAAAATGGGTTCCTCACAATTTTAATAATCGTTCAGGACAGTAGTTGGACACCGATGAGCCACCCACAGACTCTCCAAAAGCAAAAACCCTTAAAAAAAACATTTTCACTGTATGGTGGTCAGTATGATTTTCTGCAACCGGGACAAACCATCAGGGCAGAGTCCAATTGTGAGGAAATGAAGGAGATACTTCCGAAATTAATTCCTTCTCTGTGAATTTGGGCTTAACGCCACGTTGATGTTGCTTCCAGCCCCAATCTGTTGCTGTCAGTTCATTACCCAACCAAGTTTGAAGCTGATTATATGACCCGTAACAATGTTGTTTTGCTGCTCCTGCTGCTCCTGGGTGGGAGATTTGCCAATATGAAAGATGATTTAATTTTTGTCAATTGATATTTTTGAAATCTTTATTGATTCAGCGTTATTTTTTAATTTTTACATTTATAAATAGATTTGATTGATTGTAATCCTTTTTTTATCTTTTTTACTTGCATCTTTCTTATAAAAACATGTGCCAAATTTAACAAATTTTTAGGCCTAGACCCTCCTAGCTCCACCACTCTGGGAAATAACTTTCAATGGGCTGAAATTTTACGTAGGTCACTCAGGTTAATATATAATTTAAAACAGCAATGAATAGACATCTGCAAATATTATTTCAAGAAGATTCTACAACCTTCTCAAAGTCTTGTAGATGTCTAATTAAATATAAACTTTATTAACTTATTTGTTTGTTAATTATAGTAGTTTATCCAGAAAACATGGATTATTACGTTTTTTTGCACGCTTTAGCTTAGCTTCACCTGTATGTATGTACGTATGTATGTTTGTTTGTATGTATGATTGTTTGCTTATAACTCCCAAGCTCGGATTCTGTATTGACAGAATTATCGGAATTATTGCTTGATCTATTCGCGGGCAGATGGCGCTGTACGTAACCTCTTTGATGGGTTGTTCAGGAGAAAATCAAAATAAAAAACATATTTTACGAATTATGATTGTTAGCGAATTTTCGTACTACAGATGAAATATTTAGATATTTAAATATTTCCAGTTACCCGTGATTTAGTGCAGAAAAAAGTTTTGAACGAAACGGGAGATACATTTTAGAATCTAATTCCATTATTTGAAAGCAAAGCAGAATATAGATTTCAACAATGAAAACGTTATGTAAATTATACACCTGAAAAACTCAGTTACTTAAATATTTCAAAAAATCGAAAAATTAAAATTAAGGTGCTTGACATACATATCAAATCAAAAGATTGATTTGAAAAATTAAATTATTCACTGACAAAATATTTTTAGTGAATTAATATTTTGAATTAAATTTCAAATCAAAACATCAAGACTGAATTGTTTTTTGAAATTATTACTGCAAATTTTCTCTTTACTTCGAAACAAATTTTACAAATGTCTGCCATCTGTTAGAGACTTACTGCATCTCAGTATTACTATAGAATTCAAGACTTAAAACTTTATTATGTTGTTTGAGAGGAATTTTACGTTCGTGCACTGTCTGTTAAAGATATATAATACTAGTGACTAGAACTTGAAAAAAAAGTTATTTTCGACCATAAATCGGACTAAAAAGATTTTTTTTGAATTTTTGCATTTTCTGAGAATATTTATTATATTATTGTATATTTTTACACCATCAGGAAGTAGAGATTTCGATGAAAAAATGGCACACCGACTTTTTTAAAACAGCTGATATTTTGACGCGAGAATTTTCTATTGAAACATGTTTTGATGTTAGTTCAAAATAAGATGAAAAAATAAATATTTCAAATCAAATAAATTTTAAAGTGTATTTGGAATATAAAAAGGTGAGTTTTTACTAAATTTCGTAGAAAACAATTTTTTTTAATAAAAAAACAAAAACTTGAGGTTATGTGAAAAAATTGTGAATACAAAAGTTGCAGATTTTTTTATTACCTATAACTTTGCCGTTCAATTTTTTTTTCATGGGACTTGTTTTGCCGGAAATCGAGGTAATCCATTTTTTACCCTTAAAGACTCACCCCATTCCACTTTCCGAACTCAGATCGCCCGTAATTTATTTTTCTTTCATTTTTATTATATTCCCCTCCTTTTCCAATAGGTTTCATCCCACTTCAAACGTGGTCGTAGATACAACGATGATACAGAACGCAGTGGACGACCAAAGGAAGCAGTAACCACCAGAAAAAAATCCACAAAATTTTTTTTATTGGTCGACAAATGTCAACAAATTCTTATACTATTTCCCTATACCTATCTATTACCGTTTAGAAGATATAAATTAATTTCGATATTTTTTTTACCAAACATGAACTTTTATAAATTCTGATAATCTTGAACTCTCTTGCACTAAAACAAACAAATTTGAAACGGAGTGGAGTGATGCTATGAGGATCTTCACATCGATTCATATTTTCATTTGCCTCATACAGGGTCTTCAAAAAATGCAGATACTTTGATCTCATGAAAAAATGAGTGGAACTCAATTTTTTCAAATGGAACACTCTCTAATTTCAAAATTTTTGAATTTTTGAGCTCTACATCCAATTTCAGATTAACTTTGTTCAGATAATACTATTTCTATTTTGAACCGTTTTCGAGATAAACTGTTTCAAACGGAAACTGATGTGGTTTTCTTGCTCGTTTTTTTGAATTCATCACTTATTTTGGATATTCAACATTTTTATTTATACTCAGTGATATTTCTTTTTGATCCAGATTTTTAACTGTCTCAGATCAGTCAATTCGAAATTGGTATGTACCTATCTTAGAAAAAGTTACAATTTATATACATTGAGGTATTGGTCTCTAACGTACAACAGTACACATTAATATGTTTTAATAGTATGCTTTGGAAAAATAAATAAACCAATTATTTAACGTCAGACTTTCGTTGGTGGTTTTGACTGATTGTCATAGCTACCAATTATAATAGAATAATGTCAAGATTAGGTTACAGTCATGAAGATTTCTTGAATGTATTAATAATTTATGGTGAGTGCAATAGAATTGCAAGTAGAACATGCCAAATATTTCATGAAAGATAATTTGATAATTTGAATGCATCAAAATATGAAGATTTACTGAGGAATGGAATTCAAATGATTTTAAATAATAGACCAGGAAGAGAACGTGTATGGTACCAAACGGATGGTGCTCCACCCCATAATTCTCATTTAGTCAGCGAAGCTTTAACCGAAATCTTCGAAGACAGATGGATTGGTAATAATGGACCTTTTTGTTGGCCTCGTAGAACACCAGATGGCAATCCATTAGATTATTTCGTTTCGGGTTTCATTAAAAATATGGTTTACTCTACTCCAATAACAACAATGGAAGATATGAAATCGAGAGTTTCAACTGCTTTCAATAGTTTGACTCCAGACTTGATCAGAAGCGCTGCACATGACAATCTTTTGAAGAGATTACATGTTTGTTTAAGTAGAGCTGGAGATGTGTTTGAACATATTCTAAAATAAACTAACGATTAAATTAACTCATTAATTTATGGGTTTATTATTTTCGGTTCGTGTTTCAGCGTTAATAAAACTATTGTTTGAAGAGAAGTTTCATTCGATGGTTGAGGAGTATTTTAATAATTATCTTTTCATTGTATTATCTGTGACTAATTGAGAAGCATCAAACGAAATCTGTTTTACAAAAATAAGTGATGAACTGTTTGGAACAGTTTATCTCGAAAACGGTTCAAAATAGAAATAGTATTATCTGAACAAAGTTAATCTAAAATTTGATGTAGAGCTCAAAAATGTTGAAATATACAGGGTGTTCCATTTGAAAAAATTGAGTTCCACTCATTTTTTCATGACATCAAAGTATCTGCATTTTTTGAAGACTCTGTATGAGGCAAATGAAAATATGACTCGGAGTGAAGATCCTCATAGTCCATTTCAAATTTGATCGTTTCAGTGCAAGAGAGTTCAAGATTATCAGAATTTATAAAAGTTCATGTTTGGTAAAAAAAATATCGAAATTAATTTATATCTTCTAAACGGTAATAGATAGGTATAGGGAAATAGTATATGAATTTCTTGACAAAGTGATAATGAATCATAATATGATATTATATACGGGGTGTTCCATTTGAAAAATCAAAGAAGCCGCTACTTTATAGTAGAAGCGACAAAGCCGCTTTGTCTGGAATATTTTAGGCGTGTAGGTCATATTGACTAATCCATACTGTGGAATTTTCAGGTTGATCCGTTGAATAGTTTGCCAGAAACGGCTAATTAACGCTCATCATGAAAAGCCCCGTATTATTTTGAGGTGATTGATATCGAGAACGGATCTCAAGTACTTGAATTTATTCAATAAACATCTCAATAATTTAGTTATTTCTTTAACGTGTTCATTCCATCTGAGATATTAATCAATTGTGACTCCCAGGTATTTGATATGGTCTGTTCTTAGGACTTTCCGTGGTTATTTATTATTAATTCATTATAGTTGGGTAGTTGATTTTCGTAACTTGCAAAAGGTAGAAATTTTGTTTTTTCAAAATTGATTGTGGGTGACTTATGATCAAACCAGTCTTTCAATACATTAATTTGGGTTTCTACTTTCATTTTAAATTTTTCCCAATTATCATCAGTATATATTATGGCCGTATCATCTGCAAAACTGTGAATGGAACCATGTATCTTCATGGTAAGTAGGCTGTTGATATATAATGAAAATAATGTAGGTCCAATCACAGTACCCTGTGGTATACCATAAGTAATTTCTCTTTCAGAACTGAGAGTATTGTTTACTTTCACTATTTGCCTACTGCTATTCAAGTAGTTGTGTTTTGCCTCGTATTCCTGATTCATTTAATACCTCCATACAAAGACGATAAAATTGAAAATGACGACACCAGTGAAACAATTCACCGGCCATGATGAAGTTCAATCATTATGGTTAAATCGTGGGAATAACTGAGGGGGCATAATTTCAAAAACAATTTCAGTAATGATCGTAACCATGCGACTAATTTATAACTTCCTATGGCGTTGATGTCGACTTACGAACGAGACCAATTTTCTTGCCATTACCTGATTGAAGTTGAGTGAATAACTATTTATAGGGATATGAAATGACCGTACACCCTTCATCAAGGACAATTTGTATGAATATGTGGATGAATACATTGTTACAGTTGATACAAAATGTATCAGTTGTACTGAAGAGTAAATTGTCATTGAATTATCAGCTTAAAATTGCTAATTGATCAAGATACATCCTTCAATTCCGGAAGATTGATTCCCTGTGCTGCTTTATCAAGAGGGGTCTCTATAATAGCATACTGATTTTCATAGAAAAACAGAGTAGAAATGTAGGTTTTGAAAGATACTCTGAAAATCACTGAAAATGAAAATTTCCTATCTTGGGTTAACATTGGATCACTTTCATAAAGTCTAGCAAGTATTCTAAGTCATCCATGTTTTTTCTGCTGTAGAAAAAGCAAGTCTACTAGCTGAACAATTTGCATCCCACTCCACAGTTGATTTTCTAGAAAAGCCACCTCCAACTATAATCCACAATGCCGGAAATCACTTTTCGACAGCGCAGCGTCTAGTTAGGCGAATTTTGAAACAGCTCAATATCAAGGCTTCTGTTCCTGATGAAGTGCCCGTCATCGTACTTAAAAAGTGCGGCAATGAAATTGCACCAGTTTTTTGCAGACTTTTCAACCTGTCTTACAGGGAAGGAATGTTGGCTTCTTGTTCAGCCTATCCCGATAAACACAGTTTTAAATAACTAAAAAACACTCTTTTAAGGAACATTGAACTAAAAAGTTGAACATGTTTTTTTTAAATCAGCTTAAAACAATAACGAACAAAAATAATAGTATTATTGTGAAAAAAGCCCACGCATTTTTCACAATAATACTAGTATTTTTTGTTCGTTATTGTTTTAAGCTTATTTAAAAAAATATTTTCAATTTTCTAGTTTCATGTTCCTTAAAAGAGAGTTTTTTAGTTTTTTAAAACTATATTTATTTTTTACTTTTCAGTTTCATATGCCATGAAAGCGTGTTTTTTAGTTTTTTTGAACTATATTTCTTTTTCACTTTTTAGTCCAATTTATTATCAAAAATAAATATTCTTTCAAGTTCTAGTCACTAGTTTTACAAATCTTTTGCAGACGGCGCACTAATGTAAAATTTCTCTCAAACAACTTAATAAAGTTTGAGGTCTCAAATTCTATAGTAATACTGAGATGCAATAATAATTTCAAATAATAATTTCAAAAAACAATTCAGTCTTGATGGAAAATCCTATATTGGTGAAACTAAGAGGCCATTGAATGTTTGCATTGCCGAGCACAAGAAACACACACAGCGATGGGAAACCAGCAAATCAGGAATAACAGACCATGTTTGGACCCATCAACACAACATCGAGTGGTCCCAAGCTGAGATCTTGCACAGAGAGGAACATTGGTTTAGGAGAAAATTCAAGGAAGCCGCATACATGTTGTCCAACAACGTATTGAGCCAAGCCAGCGTAGAAATACGCAACATACAGAAACCCATCATCAAGGGAAAAATGGCCAACTCCCGCCAAAACGGTCATCTCACACGGAACCAGTGAAGCGGAAAATGGAAAGCGGGGATAAGTGAAAGTACTCGAACGACCTATAAATAGTCATCTCTCGGAGGAATCAGTCCAGTCATCACCCGAAGACGACTGTAGATACTAACAATCGAGACGTCTAAAACTAACGTGATTTGGAATCTCTCCACTTTTTATTTTTATTTTCTTTTTTCATTCCTTTATTTTCATTTATTCAATTGTTCTATTTTTACTTGTATTTTATTTCACTATTATTTCAACTCATTAATAAACAAAATAAATTCAAGAAAGAACTAAAAAATTGGCTCAGAAATTCTGATCGAACTCTGTTTCATCATATTATTAATCAGCACACTTTCTAAAAAAAAAATTAATTTTGATGCCTACCTTACTAAAATAAAATATGACTTTTATGAGTGAGAATAAAACCCCCAGTAGAATGAACTCAATAAAAAGTACTGAATGTCTTTATGTGTTTCATATTATGTATATAGTTTATTTTCAATTCATTATGCTAATTTAAAGTTGACAGTTTATACCTATTCATTGTATAGAATACTATCATATACATATTATTTTAGTTCAGTTATAGTTTAATAATGTTGCTTCTGTTATACTTATACTGTGATCAATATGGTGAAGAAATAGGTACTGATTCTCCTGATGAATATTGCATTTTCATAAGTAATATAGAACAGCCTTAGGATTAATTTGAAGAAGGCAAGAAACACATCGTACTCATTGATACTATTTCTCATTTATGAATCATTTCGAAATAACATAAATCAATTCATTTACGAGTGTGTTTACCCAAACATTGACCTCAACAGATATCTCTGTGAGAAACTCAACCGCATTAATTTTAGAAACCTCAGTGTTATAAGTCACAGTTTCCACTCTAATATGCATAAACAGGATCGGGAACTTGTGCACACAGCAGTGAGAAAACGGAACAAGCAAACATAACTCGTGATAAACGTGTAATGAAATTTCAGGAGTACCCCGTTTCTCCAACTAGCACCGGAACACGATTAAATTCGAAAAAAAATGCTAACATCGGCTTAACGAATACTGGATACAGCGACGGCCTTTGAAAGAAATGTGACTGGCAAGTTAGATCGTGCAGAATCTCTTTAGTTTCGTGAATTAAGAAAAAATGGGAGACTGGAGGCTTGGCCACACTGGCGGCAATTGAACTGGAGTCAGGGCAAGATTACTTCGGAAGGACGAACTGAAATAATTAATACAATGTGTGCAAACCTATACAGTGTGTATCAAATAAAACTTGTCACCCCGCTAAGCTGCGAACTGGTAAAAAAATAGAAAATCGACCAGACGCGTCGATTTTTATTTAAGTTAAGATTATTTAAACTATTTTGACGATTAAAGTTGAAATATGTCTTCATTTTTAAGGATATATACATTAGAAATCGAATTTCGACATTTTCAATGTCGTGACAATTTTAAAATGTCCTGGAATCGTTCTGCGAAATCACTGTGGAGGTTCTGCAAATGTTGGCAGTTAACAAGCAAGTCGTTGTTGTTGAAGGATACTGCTGAAAAAAAATGGGGAAAGTGCGAAACTCACGTCTGCCGATAATATTCTTGTATGAGAGCAATTTGACCACAAAAGCAGCAATGACATTTTTTGTTTTATTTAAATTCAAGTCGTCACCTCGAAGTTGGAGATTTACATCATTAAATAATTTATACAGGTCTGTCAAGTAGGCAATGTCATTCTTTGAAGTGATGAGGTTGTCGTGCAATCCTTTATCTTTGTTTTCCAAGAACTCTATTACAGAGTCAAATGGATTGTAAAATCGAGTCAGACAGTTACCTTTTGATGACCAATGCACTTCTGTGTGAAATAGCAATCGGTTGAAATCTTCATCATTAGCAACAAAAAGCTGATTGAATAATCTGTCATTTAAAGGGCTGTTTCGGATTTTATTGACTGCTTTGATGATATATTGCAGTGATTGAGAGAAGCGCTCGCTCAAATTTTTTGTAACCAAATGTTGTCTATGAATATCGCAATGTTCAGCGAGCACATCTGGAATTTTATTTTTTAAGTACGCTATGAAGCCTTTGTGACGTCCTGTCATAGCCGGAGCGCCATCTGTAGCAGTTGATATAATATTCTTCAGTGGAATTTCTTTCTCATCACAAATTTTTTCCAGTGTATTATATATGGTTTCACCTTTTATATCCGTCTCTAAATTTCTGGCAAATAGTAGTTCTTGATATATTTTCTCATTTTTGATAAACGTCAGGTATAACACAACAATGCTTTATCGGTTGGTAAAGTGGACTCACCTAACTGAATTGAGAATTTAGAAGTATTTAGATGATTGCACAAAGACTCTTCAATGTTCTCCGCCATCTCATCAATTCGTCTTTGCACGGAACTATTGCTCAAAGGAATTTTTCGGATAACATCTGCCGCTGATTTATGTTGCACAGAAGTAATTACTTCTTTTATGGCCGGTAAAATTAAATTTTGTTTTTGTTTTTGTTTCAAAAATGCCGAAGTATGGAAACGAGTATTAAAAACTTGCTAATCACACCACTCACATTATTCACTACCGCACTTACAGCACTTTACCTAGCTAGTCCCTAACTAAATTCACGATGGCGCGCGGCTTTTATATGAGGCAGCTGGCGGGCCTAGTACTTTCGAGAAAGGAGACTAGAAACTTCTCGCTTCGCATTGAAGCTTACCGCCATCTATTGTACAATTTGACAACTATCGGAAAGGAAGTATTTACTGTCTAGTCCCCTAGATGGCGTTACACGAGGAAACCGGCGTTAAACGCGAAGGAGCAATAAAGTTTGTGTTGGAAGCAAAAACACATTTTTAAATTAGCCATCGTCCTCCTAAACCGCTTCAACGGCCAAAGACTACTTCAGAGTATCATTATTCGAACTAGGCTGAGGCGGACAACAAACAATATACCGGGTGTCCCACATTTTATGTGACAGGTAATATCTGGTTTGTTGAAGGAGATACACAAAAATGTTCCATACAAAAGTTTCAGGAGTTCATGAGAGCTATATTTTGATATAATTTTCAAATATACAGGGTGTTTGGTGTAGGTGCTACAGACCAAAATTCCATTTTTTAAAATAGAACGCCCTGTATATCATTACATATTCAGATGCTACGTTAAATTCTGATATCATTTCATGTTTGGTTTTTGAAATTCGGTTACGGCGTTGTTGAGTTATTGCTTAAAATGTAAAGTCTTGAGAACGACTATTATTTTTTTAAATATCTCATACAATTATTCTCTCTGCATCAGATCACATGAAAATTAGTCAAAATTTTGGGTGTTCGAAGTAATGGTTTCAATTTTGAGTTGTGGAATTCAGTCAGGAATCATTTTGAATATGAAACAATTGCGAAATTGAAAGAGGTGTATTCGAAAACAAATCTTTAATTAATAACAATGTAAATAATATAACTTGATGAATCATTTCATAAGAATGGTAGGTACCTAGAAATAAGTCATAAAAATTGTTCAAAGTGATGCCCATTAGATATTATACAGGCTTCGAAACGTCGAATCACTTCTCTCGTACAAATCGCTCTTATAATATCAGGCGTAATATCACTGTACGCTAGTCGAATTTTCATTTTCAGATCATCCACATTCAAAGGGGGAGTAGTGAAAACAATACCTTTTAAATAACCCCATAGGAAAAAATCAAGCGGTGATAAATCTGGGAAACGAGCCGGCCACCGAATTGGACCCTTATTACCAATCCATCTATTTGGGTACGTTCTATCCAGATATTCAGTAACAACCTGTGAATTGTGAGGAGGAGCATCATCTTGTTGCCACCAAATTCCTTGTCGTTCTGCTATGGGAATATCTTCCATCAACTGGATCAAATCATTTTCTAGAAAATGTAAATATCGCCATACATTGAGATTTTCATTGAAAAAGTAAAGTCCTATGATGCGGCCATTGAACAATCCACACCATACATTAATACCCCAAGTAGTTTGAAAATTACTTTCGCGGACCCAGTGGGGATTTTCTTGAGACCAATAGTGACTGTTATGTCGATTCACAACTCCATTATTGTGGAATCGCGATTCATCGCTCCACAAAATTTGACTGAATATGTTAGGACCTTCATGTAATATTACCTGAATACAAGCAATGAATTCAAGTCGTCGTTCAAAGTCCGTGGGTTTCAAACCTTGTACCAACTGAATTTTGAATGGGTGGTATTTATTTTCTTTCAGAATTCTCTGTACATTAGATTTACTCACACCGACTTCTTCTGCAAGAGTACGGATAGAAACATGTGGATGAATAATAATATAAGCCAACACATTGATCTCTAAATCTTCAGTTCTAACAGATCTCGTATGATGACGATGCTTTATAGTAGAAGGAAATGACCCAGTTCGCAATTTTTCTACAACTCTCGAAAAAGTCATTCGTGACGGAATGGGTCTGTCTGGAAAACGTTCTTGGTATAGACGTTGTGCTTGACGGCAGTTTTTCTTTCCTGACATTCCCCAAAAATTAATAACATATCAATGCAATCACTTGGACTAAACGCGAAAGGCATACTGGAGTTTTCGCACAAAGAACACAGTTACTGTTTTGCAAAGAATCACTGAATCGAACTGACAAGTAGATACAATTCAACAACATTTGTTACTATGGCATCAACAAGCATAAGCTACTTGATGAAATTGTGCAATATAAAGCAATTCACCCTCAAGTTAGTCACATTCTCAAGAATTTCAATATTATATTCAACTGATATCGATATCGTATCGTAGAGGTGAGAATAATGGTTTGTATTCAGTAGTAGTCTAGTTGAATTTAATAAAAGATATAGACTGGATTCGTGTACGAGTAAATAAGTTTTTTTGAAACTTTATATTTAAGGAAAAGTGCAATAACTCAACAACGCCTTAACCGAATTTCAAAAACCAAACATGAAATGATATCAGAATTTAACGTAGCATCTGAATATGTAATGATATACAGGGCGTTCTATTTTAAAAAATGGAATTTTAGTCTGTATATTTAAAAATATATATTTAAAAATTATATTAAAATATAGCTCTCATGAACTCCTAAAACTTTTGTATGAAACATTTTTGTGTATCTCCTTCAACAAACCAGATATTGCCCGTCACATAAAATGTGGGACACCCGGTATTTGTCATCGCCCCATCTGCCTGTGAGGGAGGTAACTAATAGCATATCCGAAATGATACTGCGAAAACGCAAAACACTCCCAAGTAGCCCGCGAAATTTGAACTTTCATTTTAATTTTCTGAACAGCCCATGTATAAAGATGGAGGAGTAGAATGTCAAAACCATAACCTTTTTTCTCAATAATTATATTTCATAGTTCTATAGATAGCCCTTACCATGATATCTATTTTCTGTAAAACTTTGGTTGGAACATTAATTGCTATAATTGAAACTTCAATTTTGTGCATTTAGAAACTTACTGTTCTAACAACTTAACCATGCTATAATTGTTTTTCTCTCCGAAATATATTACGTTCCCTGATCCCAATTACAGCTGTTGGCCTGGATTAAGTTCCGTGCACAAACAGGAAACCCTGGAGGGAAGCACAACCAAGGGCCGTATTCGTTAGAAATGTCATGCAATTTGGCCTCAACTAATCCATAAATAATATCATTACACTGGCATGCATGCGTGTATGTTGCATTGAAATTTACGTAAATCACAAAGCGGATGATGCCCTGAATGTGGTCAGCCGACCATAAAACGTATCAAAGGAAGCTATTTTGTTTCGATTCATGAAAGCCCCAGGCGACATATGGTGTTGTAGTTTGATTTTACTGCATTTATTTCAATTATAGTTATCGCACCTGACAAAATGCCAGGATAATGTTTATGGTGATGTCAACAACAATTAAGTACTCAGCGAGTTGTGTTTGTAATTGAACACATTGATAAGAAGATTTCCAGAAATTAGGTTGACATATTGTTATTCATAAACAATCTACCTAACTATATCAGTTCAAATTCAGTAGTCCTCTATGCAGATGATACTACATTTGCCATTGATATAGATTGTCCTGAAGACTTACAAAAAAAACTAAATAATTCAGCAGAAGAATTCATGAATTGGTGTGAAATAAATTTTTTGATGGTGAATGCAGAGAAAACAGTCTGTATGCATTTCCAGTCTAGGTGGAGATTTGTGACTGATATTCAAGTGGTTGTCAAAAATAGCACTTTTCATCTTTCTGAAGTTACGAAATTCCTTGGAACTTATATAGATAGTGGAATGAGTTGGGAAAATAATATTGATGCCATAAGCAAACAAGTAAACACAGGTTACTATGCTATATTGCAAGTAAAAACTATGTTCAATACCAATCAACTCATCAATGTATATTATGCTGTAATCTACTGCAACATATCGTATAACATCAACATCTGGGGATGCTTCAGTAACTCATACCGGGTATCCGGTAAATGCAATTGTTGAAATCGCAGTCCGCGTTTGGTGGCCTGATTTTCGTGAGGCTGCTACGGATAGTGTTACCGGATCTGAAGCAGGTCCAGATGTTATACTTGGACTCAATCCTTCTCATGATTTCAGATAATCCTCTGATGTAGGGAAGTGGAAGCACTGGTTGTGGCGGCTTCTCTTCTTTGCGAGGCTCCTGCTGTCTTCTAGCCAAAGTCTTTTCTACCATCGCTTTGGAGTAGCCATGGGAAGTAAAAATCTAGACAAGTTGTGAATAGCCGAATCTCTGGAGCTGATGATTGGTCTAAGCCACAAAAAGGGCGTTTCGCTTAGACTTGTCTAGATTTTTACTTCCTTTAATACAACCATTACAAGGAAAAACATCGTCTTTTGTGAAGAATTCAAGGCATTTTGTCGAACTACTAGGGTCAATTGAGGTCACACAGGAAGATCAACTAATTAGTTTCGACGTGGAAAGCCTTTACACCAACGTTCCGGTCGAAGAAGCACTTCTAATCATACAGAGAAAGCTATCCGAAGACGAGAACCTGAAAGAGAGAACGAATCTACCTATAGAAGTAATCATAGAATTACTAGGATGCTCTGTACGAAACTGTTATTTCCAACTGAAAGCCGAATTCTTTACACAAGATTAGAGACTGCCAATGGGATCGCCACTTTCACCACTCATAGCCAACATATATATGGAGTGGTTTGAAACTCTGGCCATTGAAGAAGTCCACAAGAAACCTCGAGTCTGGTTGAGATACGTAGACGACACCTTCATAATATGGAACCATGGGAATACTGAACTAGACGCCTTCCTGAAACACATCAACAGCGTGAGACCTTCCATCAATTTCACAATGGAGAAGGAACTCCACAACGAATTGCCATTCTTAGACGTTTTGGTGAAGAGGACCGACACTGAGTGGGAAACATCTGTATACCGAAAACCCACTCATACGGGACAGTATCTGAACCACGAATCCAACCACCATCAACCGACTAAAAGAGGAATCATCAAAACTCTATTAGACCGTGCCTTCGGGCTTTGTAATACGGAGGAAGGTCTCGAGAAGGAACTAGACATCAACAAAAATGATCTTCAATGGAATGGCTACTCCAAAGAGATGGTAGAAAAGACTTTGGCTAAGATACAGCAGGAGCCTCGCAAGGAAGAGAAGCCGTCACAACCAGTGCTTGCACTTCCACACATCAGAGGATTATAGGAGAGGATAAGAAGAATTGGTTCCAAGTACAACATCAGAACCTGCTTCAGATCCGGTAACACTATCCATAGCAGGCTCACGAAAACCAGGCCACCAAACGCGGACTGCGATTCCAAGAATTGCATTTACCGGATACCCTGTGAGTGCGGAAAATCCTATATTGGTGAAACTAAGAGGCCATTGAATGTTCGCATTGCCGAGCACAAGAAACACAGACAGCGAGGGGAAACCAGCAAATCAGGAATAGCAGACCATCAACACAACATCGAGTGGTCCCAAGCTGAGATCTTGCACAGAGAGAAACATTGGTTTAGGAGAAAATTCAAGGAAGCCGCATACATGTTGTCCAACAACGTATTCAGCCAAGCCAGCGTAGAAATACGCAACATATGAAAACCCATCATCAAGCGAAAAATGGCCAACTCCCGCCAAAACGGTCATCTCCCACGGAATCAGTGAAGCGGAAAATGGAAAGCGGGGATAAGTGAAAGTACTCGAACGACCTATAAATAGTCATCTCTCGGAGGAATCAGTCCAGTCTTCACCCGAAGACGATTGTAGATACTAACAATCGGAACGTCGTGAACTAACGTGACTTGGAATCTCTCCACTTTTTTATTTTTATTTTCTTTCTTTGTTCATTTCTTTATTTTTATTTATTCAATTGTTCTATTTTTACTTGTATTTTATTTCACTATTATTTCATTTCAGGTTTATTTTGGCTAATATAATTGTTATTTTCAGCTATTCATTTTTAATTCTTCTTTTTTAGTTGTTTCAGGGATTTCAAATCATTTTATATAGTAGACAATGGAAGTCCGAACTAGTGAAATTCTACAGTGTCTTTGACCTACCAATTTTTGGCATCTTGGAGCTAAACTTCAGGTATTCTTCAAATAAGAGGTTACTGGAGAACTTTCTACCTTTCGTTCTACCTAACAAAAGTTTTAGAATTTTTTCTGTAAAGTATCCAGACATCTCAAGTGGTTATTCTTAATACCTCCCCAACTTATAAGAGAGTTGCGATTGAACCAAACCATAATTTACCTACTGTAGTCATATAGGGAATTTCTAGACACTGTTTCAATAGTTTGAAGTGAAACAAAAATCCTCGTAATTTTAGAGAACTTCATCTAGCTTTTCCTAATACGACTAATAACCAGTCCGTGCAAAGCTTAGTGTTAAATCATCTGAAAATGGAATTTTTAACAGGTGATGATCGACTGTATTGTCAAACATGCGCCAAACTAACTGACTGTTATAAGGAAACAAGTATATCTGAGGCACCAGTCAATCTAATAATAACACTGATGATTTTCAAACAAGACTCAACCTCTAACGGAAGCAAGAAACTCTTTGGAAGCTTAGAAATAGATGAACACTTCAACCTAACAGACCACTATTATAATATTCATGCAGTCATTGTTCACTGTGGTTCTGGCGTTGAATTTGGTCATTATTACGCCTTGGTCAAAGAAGAAACGGACTGGTTTAGGTTTGACGATAGTCGTGTCACGAAGTGTTCTGGCGATGCATTGAATTTATTGGAGCCTCTGGAGACACCCTATATTTTGTTTTATAAGAGAGAGGACATTGTTAGATCAAGATCTTCAGATGATGTGGTGCTGCAGGTTTTTCGGGTTTTCCTGCAGCTGAAAAAGCAAATGCGCCACTGGAGTCAATGAAGTCACCCCGGAGCGCCAATTGATTTTTATTGTGGTTTTTATTTTATTTTTATCGTTGTTTTAATACGTGTGAATCCCATTTCATGTGGCGATCGACATATTTAATTGGGGTACTTTCTGGAATCAATAAGTTTTGATTGATAATTAATGGGCCTATGTTCGGTAGTTTATCGGCATAAAAGGTAAATGGAAGATATTTTGTTTTGTCTACGTTTAAGGTCAATTTGTTATATTGAAACTATTTCATGATGTTTTTGAAATCCCTTTCTGTTTATATCTTGAGGTCTTGCCATGTCTCCGCATTATAAAAGATTGCTGTGCCATCAGCAAAACCCATAATTTTACATAAAATACATTTTGTTATGAACCTCGATGGGAAAGTCAACTCGAGTCAGGATCTTGTATTATCGATATCTGCCTGTCACATCTGTTTTTTCTTTCGCAAATTCTTCGTTAAATCATATTTTCTGACACTTCGTCACTTCTCCATTCGATTTTCCATAATATATCTGGATATCGTTTTAATTATTTCATAGCTAGTTATCGCGAGAGAACGTAAAACACATTCTGTCAGTTAACATTTGTGTAATGTACTCTATTTAATTATTTGTGTTGCCATTAATTTCCGGAAACATCCATTCAAATGAATTATGTTCAATGTGTTCGACCCAGTTACTGTTCTGACGGAAAATACAGATGTATATCAATATTTTAATGCTAAATAATTTTTTCACCCACGTAAAATTATAATTTCATTTCAAAGAAAGTAGACGGAATATTTCGTAGAAGTTCAAATGATCAAATCATGCAAATTGCTAAAGTTATCAAAGTGATTGAAATAGAACATAAAAAATTAGAATGGGAAAGTCTCAAATCCAATTTAAAGGTATGGAAAATACATACTTCAACTTTGGAATATACTAACCCGGTACTTGTTGAAAATCAATAACACTATTCATGATAATGATTACAAATTTTCAGGGTTTTTACACCTTTCACAATCTGAAGCATATGAAAGTTTTAATGAAAAACTTCATGCAGGTGTAAAAATAACAAACTTCATAGTTCACCTCGATAGTTACTGCATAAATAGAAAGTATTTTCCACGGAAAAAATGTAATATTCATCAGTATATCGCCTCAATCAATAATTATGCCTATCCGAGAGGAACTGAGAAACTATACAAATACTAATGTGAACGTTTTTGCTTCTTTCTCTTTCTCAAATTTGGACGTATACGCTTATTACTGTGTGATAAACATGATATTGAAATTCCAATATCAATATACTCTTCGAATTGGTCTGTAATGGACAGAAAATGTTCATTTCCAATGCCTACGAATGATAAACTATGATTTTCAGTTGAGAAATGGGAAAATTCGACGAGGAATTTCCTTGAGTAGTTCTTTGAAAAATCCTCAAATGTTTGTCGCATACCTAAAGATTGGTTCAGTTTTTTTCTATTTCAAAACAGTTGAGAATATGTGCATTTCATCAGTTCGGACTTCCATTGTCTAATATGATATAAAATTGATTTGAAATCCCTAAAAGAATCTGTAAAAAAAATTTTAAAATAAAGAGATTAGCTGGAAAAACAATTTTATTAGGCAAAAAAAATTAAAATTACACTGAAATGACATTCAAGTAACAACCAAAAAACCAAAAAAAATTAACTATTAACACGAGCTGATAAATTAAAAAGTAATAAACAAGGAATGAAAATTAAAAATATAAAATTGAAAGATTCCAAACCAATTTACTTCACGACGTTTCGATTGTTAGTATCCACAATCTTCTTCAGGTAATGACTGGACTCATTTCGTCGAGATCAGACTATTTATAGGTCATTCGGGTGCTTTCACCTATCCCCTCTTCCCTCTCATCGCTTCATCGGTTTTAGCGGGAGCTAAAGCTTTGTTTTCTTTTTTTCAAGGCTCGAACTAAGATCAACAGTACCCTTTCGGTACATGTTGTTTCTAGCCTCAGTAGAGTATGTTGAGAAATAAAAAAAAAACGAAAACTTTTCAAACCACCCTCGTAAATCGCTGACCATATTATATAACCCAGAGAATGGAAATATGAGTTCATTCACATCCTAATAAAGGTAAAATGTTTGTTGATATCTTGACGTTTAGGTTCCTTCATGACTACTAAATCAGATAGCGGTGTAGGTAAACGGAGTCAGATGTTCACGTGTACCATTGAAAGTATACAATGAGGCACCGGTCCTTCCAAATAAGGTGAAAGTTGTAAAAGGAACGAAATGAATGAATAACTGCCGGTATTCTCATTCAAAAAATGTTTCTCGAATAACAAAATCTTGGAATTTATTCAATAGGAAAGCAAGGGTCATTTTCTCGTTTCAACGTTTGATAGATATTTTTTCCATCCGAAGATCATAAACTTTACATAAAGCATCATGAGAATCATAGCTGGGATATGAAATCACCAATTTCTTGGTGAGCTGAGAAATGATATACTTTAAGAAAAATATGCCTAATTGAATCTGAAAGATTCAATTTGTTTGTAACGAGCTGAGTAGCTTCAGATCCATATACAAATGATGAACATCTAACATCCCTAACACCAAATGGTATGCGGAAAAATGAATGATTACAAAATTGGGTTATTCCAAAACACTAATTTTCTTTGATTTTAAAGGATTATATTTTTAAGAGACGTTAATTTTTGGGAAAGACAGTATTTTGCTTCTAATTGTGATGAATAAAGACATATTATTATTATTATTTTTATTAATAATAACAACAGAAAAAAAATAAACATTTTAATGAAATGATTCTTATCTGCTCAGGTTCCATGAAGAAAAAATTTACAATATCACCACGAAAATTTGCTGAGTAGAGACCGAACAATTTTGGTTAGCTAATGACCCGAACAACGGGAAATAATTATTCACAAATGAAGGTCAAGCTCAATGGAATAGTTAATCAATAATCCTTGCGCTTCAGTGACATGAATCAGGAAATTGTTTATTAGTTTTCCAGATTCAGAGCTGAAATTATAGTTTTTTTGATGTCATCTACAGAAGGCAATACTTTTAGAACTTTGGAGGGCATTAGTAAGAGAGCACATTAATATAATGATAACAGATTGTTATATTATCGATTCACATAAATGCTTTATGAGCGCTGAAAAATATTATAAAATAATGTGATGAAATTAAACGATATTTTATGAAAATCCATAACAAAATTCAATTGACACTCGTCAAAGAGCTATAACAGTTAAACATATATTGTAAAATAATTGATAAGGAAAAAATTGTAAAATTAATTTAGGTTGGTATACCTGTATGGGTGGTAAACCTGGATGGTTTATCTATATGGGATATCTATATAGCATAAATAGGGTTAGCTTCGCGTTAGTTTCTAGTTTTAATCTTCCTCTTTGATGATGATCACTTGGTGATCGAAACACGTGTCGAGGTGTTAAAAATAACGATTTGGTGTTGAGAAAAAACTCCAGTAATATTCAATATCCTGCATAGTGCACGTGATCTCCCAGACAATGCTGCGCATACAAAGTCGTAGTAAGGAACGGCCGATGTTTTTCTAATAATATGCGGCTGGGTATAGAAAAATTCTATAGATGTAGTGTAGGGACACAAATGAACATTTTCTTCATCCGTATCAGTACTTGACAGTTTAAAAATTCAAAACTTTATTTTCACTAGTTCGGACTTCCATTGTCTACTATATAAAATGATTTGAAATCCCTGAAACTACCAAAAAAGAATAATTAAAAAAGAATAGTTGAAAATAACAATTATATTAAGCAACAATAAACCTGAAATGAAATGATAGTGAAATAACCTACAAGTAAAAATATAATAATTGAATAAATGAAAATTAAAGGAATGAAAAAAAAAAATAATAAAAAAATATAAAAAATAAAAAAAGTGTAGAGATTCCAAGTCACGTTAGTTAACGACGTTTCGATTGTTGGTATCTACAATCGTCTTCGGGTGATGACTGGACTGATTCCTCCGAGAGATGACTATTTTATAGGTCGTTTTTACTTGTTTCAGGGATTTCAAAACATTTTATATAGTAGACAATGGAAGTCCGAACTAGTGAAATTCATCACGAAACATTGTCAATCACCTTCAAACAAACGTTGAATACCCGGTACGGACTCGGAACCAGCGACTTATTCCGAGGATATGAGAAGACTATGGTCAAGCTTACAAAGGAAGAAACTAAGAGGCCATTGAATGTTCGCATTGCCGAGCACAAGAAGCACACACAGCGAGGAGAAACCAGCAAATCAGGAATAGCAGACCATGTTTGGACCCATCAACACAACATCGAGTGGTCCCAAGCTGAGATCTTGCACAAAGAGGAACATTGATTCAGGAGAAAATTTAAGGAAGCCGCATACATGTTGTCCAACAACGTATTCAGCCAGGCCAGCGTGGATATACGAAACATATGGAAACCCATCATCAAACGGAAAATGACCAACTCCCGCCAAATCGGTCATCTCTCACGGAATCAGTGAAGCGGAAAATGGAAAGTAGAGAAAGTGAAAGTATTTCAACGACCTATAAAATAGTCATCTCTCGGAGGAATCAGTCTAGTCATCACCCGAAGACGATTGTAGATACCAATAATCGAAATGTCGTGAACTAACGTGACTTGAAATCTCTACACTTTTTTTATTTTTTTATATTTTTTTATTATTTTCTTTTTTCATTCCTTTAATTTTTATTCATTCAATTATTATGTTTTTACTTGTAGGTTATTTCACTATCATTTCATTTCAGGTTTATTGTTGCTTAATATAATTGTTATTTTCAACTATTCTTTTTTAATTATTCTTTTTTACTTGTTTCAGGGATTTCAAATCATTTTATATAGTAGACAATGGAAGTCCGAACTAGTGAAATTCATCACGAAACATTGTCAATCACCTTCAATCAAAACTTTATAACGCGACAGGTGTTAAAACGTAACTGACTACCCCAACACTATAACAATGAATTCCTCCAGCCGGTTGCAGTTTAAAATCCAATTCCTATATTATTCCGTTGTCATCTGCTTTTAAAAAATATCTACTTTCAGTAATACTCTTTAGCTGTTCATCATTGAACTTAATTTTATTTCACAACTACAATGGAAACGAAGCCATAAAATTGTACATTTATTTAATTCATGATTTTTTGTGACCTTCATTTTATGGCAGACGCTTGGGTTAGGCGTTTAACCAGACAAAGTGATGTAACGCTTCAGTGAAATCATCCGTAGAATCATTGTTCATCTACCGGATGTTGCTGAGATCCAACTTCCATTATTGAAATCTTATTCTTTGGTTATACTCTTATGTTCTCAGGATAAATTATTGCACTCAATGGAAACCAAATTTTCACATTCAGCAAGAGAAAGTAGGACATAACGTATAATATTTATTAGATTTTCTTTCTTTATGTTGGGTTTAAATCCTATACCTCAGTGTATAGAGATTTTTCTCAACCTCTCAGGTGGATTCAGGCACAAACACAACAATTACTTACCCAAACTTGACTTTTCTTGTAGATTTTTCTGTGAATAAATTTGGAAAAAGACACAATTGATATTAGAAAATGTAGAACAGTTTTAATTATCAGAGTAAAAATATGTTTAATTCAAAAAATATATAAATTTATCAATTGCCAAAATAGAAAATTCCTTAAATCTAAGAATGTCCTAAATCTACAACGAACTATTCAAAGTGAATACACGAACATATTTGTCAAATGTCAATTTACTATTGCAGGTCACTGTATTTCTGCAGACTCAAGTTTCTGATTCAGAATTTACTTTTGAGGGTCTTGTTCAGTTCTTGGATACTTTCATTAATATATGCATATATTATTTAGAAATGGTATAGGTGAATACTTTATTTTCCTCCAACGCTTGTGTGAGTGTGGTGTGTTATTTCTGCGAAGCTGGAACTCATGGACATCTTACTAGACTTGGATGGATATGTACGTTTTTTCACTGAATTTATTATTACAAGTATATCAGTATTGAGTACTATTCTGGTTACTTCTTGATTTATATACTATATATATTTCAAATTTTACGGAGAGAAAAATTTAGGGTGGCGTCTCTTTCATTGCCTCAAGAAGAAATCACGTTGTTGATAAAAAAATGAAAATCTATTTCGTTCCCCTAGTTACAATCTAACAATTTTCACATATACAAATTTTCAACTTCTTTATCAGGAAAATTATCTATTCTACTAATTTAACATTGGCTCTTGAATTCGGATACATTTTCATTTTATAGATTCGTACAAAAATAGTTAACCTCACTTTTATGTAAATATAAATATTTTTTAAAAGCATCACTTGATGTCAGTTTCTGAGGAAGTGATTCACAACAATAAATTTTGAATTTTACATCATTCCTTAATAATAACAATTAGTTTATTATGCCTTTTTCGTTTTTTCATCACAGATGTTAATTTAATTTTATCTGACATTTCTTTCTAACCTATATCGGTTATCAGTTTTTCGTATTTCGATGTGTTTTGATGTAAGAATGTTAATATTTGAATTTCCCACTCTTATTTGCTTGTTTTCGGTCAAAGCTGTGGGTTTCAATAATGTACAGGGTGTCCTTGCTGTATTTTTGTATCTGTTGTATTTCGAGTCTATTTATAACTGTATATATATATATATATATTATTAAAAATATAAAATTAGATGAGTATTTATAATTTGATTGATTTGATTCTTGATTGTTATCCTGATAGTTCAAATAATTTGAAAATTTTCTGTGATATCAAAATTCTTAGTGCTCCGGCAGATACCTGTCCTTACCTCTAAATCTTACCTCTATTCTTCAAGGTTGCTCAGCTCAATCGAAGCTCATGCAGCTCTCTCTCTCAGAGTAGAGTTCTTGGAAAGGTGTTATGAATAAAATTTTGTATGTCTGTGTTTTTGAAAATAAAACTTTGTCTCAAAATTAAAAAAAAAATATAATGAATGTAAAATTTTGTAAATGTTTTTTCAGATCAAACTTAAATTACCCTAAAACTGCGCCAAAATACCTTATGCTAAGAAATGTTCCAGTAAATGTTAAATTTGAAACAAAAATATTCTTAGAATTGTGTTCCGTACAGTTAAATTTACGTGTAACGGCAAATTAGTTACTTGAAAACTTAAGATGTATGTGGTTCGTGCGTGGGAAACGATTCTAAGAATATCTGTGCTAAATGTCAGTGAATTTTTCAAATTTTTCTAATATTAAATCCAATAATAGTTCTTGTAAATAAAATGATGAAGTTCGTTGATAAATAAAAGTTCAGAAGTTGTGATTTTCACACTGGAAGTTCCTTGTGACTAGAAAACTTTTGATTCGATTTGGAGGTTATGAATTGTTCGAAATTTTCAAAAATGTATTCTTCTTATGGATTATAAATATTATAAATGATATTGTAATACCTCAAAACTGGTACAGCTTCCCTGGATTGGCTTTCCCCTGATTGGAATTTTGAATTCTTCCAGACACTCAGAAATCTCCAGTAAGTATCCTTTCTCGTTATTATTATTTATACTCTGGCTCTTATTGATGGTTTTATATTGATAAGAATATGTAAAACGGTTTTTTTTTAATTTCAAACAGCTCTTCAAAAAAATTCGCGTCTGGACACTTCAAAAGCTTCTATCTCCTCTCTCTATTGATTCCCTCCTGGCAACCAGACAAAATTTTTCTGCCTGCTACTCTTCATGACAATAATTTTGAAATTTCTTCAATTTTGACACTTTTCACTGTTCACACATATTATATCTATGATTTCTGTTACCCAATTTTCACTAATACTAATAATGATTAATTTTGATTACATTTCATCACATTTAGTTTTGAATTTTTCTAATTTTGAATCCAAAATTCATCATTTTTCAGAAGTTAACACCTCCTCTTCAATTTATCAATCTGATTGGCTACTATTTAGTTGCATCCAAATCATGTACTGAGTGTTCTTACCATTTTTCAGATAAAATTCCTAATGTCAGTGTTAATTGAATTTTTGTTATTAATTTGTAGTGTAAATCTGTTTTATTGTATGTTATTATGTTGTATTAATGTCTTTACTGTTTTCAGTGTATTTATCCCGATGATTGATGGTTTCTGGTTAGTTGTGCTGTTTGGAAATGATCTGAAATACTCTAATACTGATAAGTCACAACTTTGCCTGATCTGGGCATGAACATTATTCCAAATTATACAGATAAGAATTTGAATAAAGGTAAAGTATCTGGCTTTCTAATAAAATTAAACATCTAAGAATAACTTTGATTTTCACAAACTTTCAACACTGAACTAACAAAATATGTGAACTTTTAACATCAAATTAATAATAATATGAAAAACTTTTAACATCGAACTATCAAAATAAATGCAAACTTTTAACTTTTAATTACTAAAATAAATGCAAACTTTCAACATTTAACTAATTAAAATACGAAAATCTTCAATTTTGAAAACAGAATAATCTTATAAAAAAACTTATCATAACATATATATATATACGTAAACTCCTTGATATATCAACATTATTGCTTGATACATTTGCGGGCAGATGGCGTTGTACGGAAATATAAATGGTAATTTTTCTAAACAATATACGGCTAATTGATCTCAAAGTTCAGATAAAATAAATATAGTTAACAAAGACTGAAAAGCACGTTCTTATAGCACACAGAACTGAAAAATAAAAAATAAATATAGTTTAAAAAACTAAAAAATATGTTTTTAAAGAACATCGAACTAAAAAGTTAAAAATATTTTTTTTAATAAGCTTAAATCAATAACGAACAAAAAATACTAGTATTATTGTGAAAAAAGCGTGGGCGCTTTGTGCCACAATAATACTAGTATTTTTCGTTCGTTATTGTTTTAAGCTTATTTCAAAAAAAATATTTTTAACTATTTAGTTCGATGTTCTCTAGAGGCATATTTAAACTATATTTATTTCCATTTTGAATATATTATGTCCACCTAGAAGTAACGCATCATCAATTCACTGGAGAAATCCAAGACATCGTGAGGGGCGGAAGTAAGAAGTGAAATGTGAATGCACATCAATTCAATCTTGTTGACGTGACTATAGAGTGAACGCATCGCTCTCATCTCATTAACTAAATTGATTGGATCGTTCCCGGCATTGAATCAATCAAGGAATCGACAGGTATTGTATTTCCCACTACCTAAATTGGAATATAATGTCAAGATGTATTTCGTTCATTGCGAACAAACGCTGGGTTTTTTCACTCGTGATTATCTGGAGTGAATTCATCCCTTAGAAATGAACATATAAATCTTTTCTCTTTATAATATCAGTTCAGGTAAACTGAGATTACTGAAATTTCAAAGGATGCCCTTATTTTCACATCATAGTGGATATGATTGTTTGTCACGAAATATCAAGTTTATCAGCAACCTATATTACTACATCCGATATTTTTTGCGGGTTACCAATTTCATTTAGACGTAAAGTGAAGCTTTCTCAACCTGCAGTTCAAATTTCACGCCTCGATTGTTTTAATCAACACTTTAACGTATCAAAATTAATGAAGGGTTGTTAGTTGCAAACTCTCTGAGAATTTTAATGAGTTTTTGGCAGACTAGCAGTAGAGTCTGTGCATTTTTTCCCAAAAAAATGAAAAGTGTAGTAAATACTCGTAACAACAATTAATTTCATTAATTACCACTACTTTAGACTATAATACCTACTTTTTGTTTCATTTTCTCATTCCGAGAATAACATTTCAACCTTGTGATTTCATTTTCATTATTTCGAACAATCATTTGCGTTTTCAGTAATAACTAGATACTAACTTCGCATTTTTATATTCTCGTAACGCTGATCAACAGATCTACCCGGTGAACATTGTGGTTATAATAGTTAGGCTAACGTAGAAAATAAAGTGTTTGGATGAAATTTGATTTTATCATTCGATATTCATGCACTATATGTCCAAAACGTTCTTTTGATAGATCAAAGTTCAAAGTGGGCAAACCACTTTTCAATGGTTGATTTTCTCTATGCAGAGTCCGAATAATGTTTATTAAGCCAAACTTTGGCTTCAACAGTGTTTTTTTGTCAACAAGCAATGCTTCATTAACACACGAAATTACTTTTTATCAATTTTCTGCGATGTAACATTTTGCTTTATTCAAAATGTCTAGTCCAAAAGCTATAAAATTTGTTCACGTGTCTTTTGAATGTTAGGGATAAAAATCATATGGATTTAATACTAGTAGCGTCATCTATGTGTTTTCAGCGTACCTGAAATATCGTTCATAATCATGATTTTCATTAGACGTCTGCAGATAGTTCAAAATAATTATGAACAATCACATTCGTAATAAAGATGATCACTGAAATGATTCATAAATAATGTTACGAAACAGTCAATATACATTTTGTAACCCTTGAAATATTTGATGGGATATAAATATTATAGTTTGTATTTCTGCTGATTGAAAATCCTTCAAAAAAGAATGTTTCATTTCCAAAATGAAAGTTATTTCATTTCTGAAGGTCAAGCATTGACTTAGTAATAGATAGCTTGTAAGTTCTATAATAATAAAATGTTTGCATATTTTCCATGATGTTAATATGGCGTTTTTCACCTAACTGAAAATTTTCGTTATAATTTATATGCACTCTCCGAGACGCGAATATTATTTGTATTAAGTTACGTAGGAAATTTAAACTAACCGCCTCGCTTTATTATCATGAAATCTTTATAATGCTATCCATGGTCCAACGAATAAAAAATATATATTTACCATGTATATGCGTATTGTAATTTGGATGAGGACAAAATGTAGGCGTTGAATAAAAAATGCAGATCAAATACCACAACCTATCCTCTCATCTTCAAATTTGATGTTGATTAAAAAAGAAAAGAAAATCTCTTATGCCTCCATATACTGCTGTCAGAAACATTAAGTTATGCAATATTATTTTCACGATGGAAAAAAGTTTCTTTCATATATGAATACATTTTCAATGCGAAACAAAAGTCTAGATATTAATGTGGAACTCATTAACATACTCATAAAGATTACAAACGTTCAAAACCAAATTTACTCTTTATCCGTCGTATTCAAGCTAATTAGCACATTCAATAAACAGCTGCAGTGATCAATTTTTAAAAGTTATTCTTAGAAGTGGGTAAATACATGCTAGTGTAATTTCAAAGAGTCTAAGATATATCTCATTGATGATTAATTATGTATACAGTCAGCCTCTCATCATAATCTGAAATTGAATCTCAACTTAAAAATTACGTCAAGCGTGAAATTCATAACACTCGCGAAGAATGACTAGTTACCTTATATGGAACGAATGACTGAAAGGAAGAATGAGTCAAACTGTTCATATAATGGCGTTATTTTCATTTCAATTTCATAATGAAAATTTGATGTGAATGCCTGCCCGATACTGACGATGCCCAATGGGCTGAAACAGCTGTCCACCGGTGGCTCTTGAATTGAAATCACTAACGGAATGATCAATATAGTACTTATCTATTTATCATTTGATTTTCATGGAAATATTTTCCAGCAGCTTGACTGCATTACCCTTTCTCGATCTAATATACTCTCTAGAAACGTGTGGATTCGCTTTCGGATGGCATTCCAGGAGAGCTTCACGATTTTCTGCTACCACAGTTGTCGGTTTATTGGTAAAACCACCAATACTGACATAAAAACTTGGCAAGTTGACTTGGGTATCACACCAATAGGTGGCTCTACTTATGTTTCGCTTGCGTTCATGAAGTTATTTTTATCAAATACTCTTCCTGGTTATTCACATTTTGTGATTACATTTAAATTTGAGTAATGTATACCTAAGTTGCCTATAAATAATTTGGTACCTACATTTTGTATACCTGAAAATTAATGAGTGTCTTCGGTTAGGTTAGATTGTAGACGATAACAATCTGCAAAAGGGCCAGTAAAAAACTCTTTTAAATTTTACGTGAAAATGCAAATTGAACTTTCTTTTCTATTCATGCAAATAGAACTATTGATTGACAACATTTGACAAGATTTCGTGGCCGCGGTTTTCAGTGTCAGTATTTTTCGGGTTTAAAGGAAGAAATTCCAATAATCCACGGCATTCAAATCCGGAAATTAATGTCACTAAGAACTGTTGCTTGACGACACCAGATTTGATATGGAGCTTGATGAATTATTACCCATTTGTGTAATACGAACTCTAAACGAATATTTAATAATGATGTATATCATAATAAAATTCAACTATTCAGTTGGACAATACTTTGTATGAGAAGATGCGTGACCATCTGAAATCGTGACGTATTTTGAGAACTAATCCCTTTGTTGAGGGTGAATTTCATCTAGCCCAGACTGATTTATGTCTTCCGTTTCCCGTGAAAAGTCGAAGCATGGGGTTAGAAGACTATCTGTGGTGGATGATACCGCCTCATGAAAATTCAGAACATAAAAGTACTCAAGCACTGCGGGGTGTATTTCAAGATGTGGAATGTCTCATTTTATTCTGGTTCCAAAAAATAGCAACACAGCTTGTCGCACATCTTTTTCTAAAATTTTTGAACAAAATAATCTGAATCGACTCAATGTTTTCAAAATATACATAATAATTTTATACAGGGTGTTTCTTGACTACAGTACGAAACTTCAGAGGGTGATTCGTTAGGTCGTTTTAAGAAAAAAAGTTCCTATGAACATAGGTCCGGAGTTGCTTAGTTTCTGAGATACAGGGCGTTCATTTAAAAAAAAACGATGTTTGAAAAATATCATAAATATCCTTACACCGATTTGGACGAAATTTGCTACAGTTATTTCAAGTAATAAGGCACTTATTTAGTCCCAACTACATTGAAAAGATTAGGTCTAGGTCCAACTATATTGGAAAAAAAAGTAGGCCACTGACTTATTGTTGTAATTGTAGTCTTTTATTTTTTTATATTAATTAACTGGAAATACAACTTTTTCTTTGCTTGTGTTTTCTTGATATCTATCTTCGTTTTCGAGAAAAAAATTGAAGCTACTTCGCATATCATGAACACCTGCTTTGGAAATCAGCTAACAGTGATAGTGTTGTAATTTCGGTGAAATTCCCATCATAAATCATATTTTCAACGCTGAAATGGCTGACATGCCCTTTATTTTTGGATTAGCAAATGAAAATGCAGAAGAGGTACGGATGAAATTACTCTGAACAGAGTAATTTCATGTGCTGACACATTTAGAACGTTATATGTAAGATTATGTGAAACTGGGAGTTTTAATAAAAATGCAGGTGGTGGAAGACCAGAAACTATTACTACGCCTGAATTAGAAGAAGTTATACTCGATGCGATAGAAGAAGATCCTTCAAATTGTAACAGGAAGATTGCACCGCAGCTGGAAGTCAGCCCAAAAACCCTATGGACAGCTCTAAAAAGAAACCACCTATTACAATATCACATACAGCGGGTCCAAGCTCTACTGCTTCGGGATTTTAACCCACGATTTACGTTTTACAGGTGGTTGATTCGTACGATGGCCCACAATAATAATTTTTAACTAAGTATTTTATTTACAGACGAAGTAAACTTTTCACGAGAAGCTATTATCTTTCACAATGAGCATTTTTGGGCCGACGAAAATCCCAACGTTATTAGAGAGTCACTTTCAGCAACAATTTTTGCTGAACGTTTGGGTAGAAATTGGCCCATTTTTTCTACCTGCTGGTTAATCTTGCTAGATTAGCAGGTGAACCCTTCACGGACATTTTGCGAGATCCTTCACCCATTTTGTTAGAAGAAGTGCCGGTAATTATAAAGGCAATATGTGGTTTATGCACCACGGGTCTTTAGCTCATTTTAGTGTTCTTGCTCGTCAGCATCTCGACATCACCTAACCTAATCGCTGGAATGAACGCGCAGGACCTGAAAATTGGCCAGCTTGCAGTCCTTATATGAATCCTCTAGATTTCTATATAAGGGGTCATCGAAGGCTCTTGTTTCTAAAACTCCAATACTAGTTGTCAATGATTTGTGGAATCAAATAATTGACAATTGCAATGTCATAAAGAAGAATCCAGGTATTTTTTGAACGTGTCAGGACAATCAATGACAAATATATTGCATTTTATGTGTTTTATCAGGAGGTGGACATTTGGCTCATTAACTTTAAGGTCGAAATTATTTATTGTTTACTTTTGGTTGTTTTAATTTCATGTTGTCAACGGATACTTTTCAGAAGTGATTTTTTTCTCGATAACGAAGCTTGATACGAAAAAAACATTGCTTTATAAAATGAAAAACTAGAAAAAAGTCAGTGGCGTTCTTTTTTACACGCTTTATATTAGCTTCACCTGAATGTATGTATGTTTGTTTGTAACTCTCAAGGTCGAGATCTGTATTTTTGACAAAATTATCGACATAATTGTTTGATCGCGGGCAGATGGCGCTGTACGTGATATATCGACATTATTGCTTGATCTATTCGCGGGCAGATGGCGCTGTATGTAGCATCCTTGATATAATTCGAACTTACTTCACATGTATTCCTTCATTTGAAAAAAGTATTTTTTTTTAATAACACGTGCGCCTGCTGCCTTATTTTTAACCCTCCTTTGCTGGCTTGGGCTTGTTAGCTGATTTTAAAGCTCCCTCTTTGGAATCGGAAAATATCAATGGTCATTTTGGTAAACAATATACGGTTGATTGATCCCAAAGTTTAGATAAAATAAATATAGTTCAAAAAGACTAAAAAACACGCTTTTATCGCATACGAAATTAAAAAATTAAAAATAAATATAGTTTAAAAAACTAAAAAACACGCATTTCAATGTTTTTGTAAAATTCAATGTTTTTGTATCATTTGATATAACAAATCTCGAAAGATTTCTTATATGTATACAGTGAGTAACACAAATATGAAAGACTCACATTATTACCTGATTTTTTTTATCAAACACCCAAAATTGTTTATACTTTTCAGTCGTACTTTAAAATGAAAACTTGAATGTTTTCCCCAGTAATGAAAATGAGTAAAAGTTCTTCTTCCGTTGAAGAACAGATTATTGTTATTGTAAATCATCCCCTGAAAAAAAAACCAGCCCCGCCGATCGTCATCGATAGTGATTTGAGCAAGGCTGTGCTCAACTCGACTTGCCCTTTGCGATCGTTTTACGAGTAAATGTCGCGTCATTTCGAGATAATTTCAGTGACTATGCTATCGGTTTCGAAATACTTCCATTGCCGTATTTAAGCACTACCGATACGCAGATCTAGAAGTCTTGTTGAAAGTGTGGTACGGAGTGAACCAATAAGGTAAAGGACATTTGCAGTTTCAGCGTTGAAGTGTTTGTTTTCTATTGTCAATATAGCAGCGTATTAAATTTTAGTTTGAGTGAACGATGTAGTCAATTAATGTCAAACCCACGGAAAAAACGTAACATTATTTTCAATGTTTATAATACTCTCATATCACTGGTCCTACGGACTCAGTGTTTTATTCAGGCTGTTTGCTCTCATGATATTGCTGAATAACTAAGTTTCTCTTGAAACAATTAAATTCGTCTATTAAATTTTGGGGTCTTGTGGTATTGCCTTTGAAAAAGATGAAAATGCGACTAATATTCATTCATTTCTATGCAATCCAAATATATGACGACAATGAGTGGAGTTTTGAATAAGAACTTTATTTTGCTCAAAGTCAGTAATTTTTTCGCAATTCACTTTCACATATATTTTCAGATGAAACATTCTAGACTTTGACTTTGAGATAATCGACCCGAACCAAAATGAAACGTAGTATCGTTTGGCTGATGGTTAGTCCAAAAAAACAAACATAAACAATTGTACCCACGTGGAATAACACGGCAGACCTTGACCAATAAAATGAATCATTGCCGTAATTATACATTAATGAAATGCACAACTGCATTTGATGTGTATTAATGATGTGTATTATTTGTCAATTCACACACTTACATATCCGTTTCCAATATAGCTTATTACGCAATCCTTTGAAATTTTCTAGTATTTTTGAGTACAAAAATATTAGTCGACCAAAAAAAATTATTGAATGATTTTAATCAAAATCAACTACTGAATGGACAGTCAACTTGAAATCTACTGGTCAAAAATAATAGATAACCCTGACTGCGATTTGTTGAAAGAGTAGACGTTCGACATTGATGGCCAACTGAGAAATCGCTTTCTGATTCTCTGTAGTTCTTACTCGCAGTAAGAACTACATGGCAATGGTACTGGAACAAAAACACGTCAATTCTTTGATTTAGTACCATCACTAGAACATATAATTCAGCTTGCAGATTTGCGATTCTATTAGCCTCTTTGTGAAATATGTGGTAGAAAAATTACTTTCGTCTAATTTGTTTCCCACCAATTTCGGTTTATCAAACCATTCTCAAATGAAATGATTTGTTTGTACTATATTAATTATTGTTTTACTATATATAGGGCACTATGTATGCAAGGGATGAAAACTCAATTATTTTTGTGATTCTTAAAAATTAATAAGCATAGCTTATTAAAAAAAATTAACTTTTTAGTCCGATGTTCTTTAAAAGTGGGTTTTTTAGTTTTAAACTATATTTATTGATATCACTGATACCTGTTTTGCTAAATTCTTATGATTTTCTCCATACTGAGCAATCGAAAAAAGCAATCGTAACTTTTCATGTGAAATGTTTTTGCTTAACACTGGGTTTTGAGAAACCCTAAATATTTCCAAACGTCCTCCAACAAATTAACGCCTGTTGAGCATTTCACATGCCATCCTAATGACTACATCAGACACTCGATAAGTCTAACAATCAATTATCACCGGTATAGAAAAACAAACTATTGGAACATATTTTAAACATCTTTAGGTAACAGAGTATCATTAGTAGTTGCTCTCATCCTAATTTACTCGAGACCGAGATCATCTTACTGATAAATGACCACCTTAACATAAATCGTGCTTCGTCACGTACCACTTGTTCCCAGGGAAAGTGCCTTCCTACACCTTACGTGTTCTGCTAATAAAATATTATTGAGGAAGATATCGTTTATGGTTCATATAGACCAGTGGCGAAGCCTTCGAAAAAGATAAAGAGTGAAATAAAAGATTTGTTCTGGTTTCAACTTCCGAAACTGTTTGGAAACTGTTTGGTTCTAGCAAGTGTATTCCGATCACCTCGAGATGGCAGTGATAATTGGATATAAAAAGGCTAGCGGCGCAACTGCGAGTTAGTCTGCGTAGGAAAGGCGAAGGAAGCGAAACTGTCTATTGTGAAATAAAGTAACACCCGTCAATAAAAGTATTTTGATTTGACTTATTGTTTTTATGTGTGATTTGTTAGTATGGAAAAGAAGCGAAAAATCGACAGTGAATGCAGAACGTTCTAAGAAAAATGGAACTTTCAGTAGTTTGTAATTGAGTCCAGTAATAAGGCGCTATGTTTAATTTGAATTGAAACCATAGCTGTTCTCAAAGAGTATAACATTAAACGACACTATGAATCGAAATATCTTCAAAGTTACTCCAAGTATACAGGAAGTTTGCGGAAGGAAAAATTTGAAGCTTTGAAACGCGGACTCAAATCACAGCAATCTTTGTTTGCCAAAGCGAATACTGAACAAGAGTCTGCAACTCGCGCCAGCTTTCGTGTGGCTCTTGAAATCGGAAAACGTGGCAAACCATTCACCGATGGAGAAATGATAAAAGAATGCTTGATTGCAGTAGCCGAAGAAATATGCCCCAAAAAGGTAAATTTATTCAAAAGTGACAGTTTGTCAGCAAACACCGTGGCTCGGAGGGTGCAAGACATCGCAGATAATATATCATATCAACTGTCTGACAAAAACGGACATCATGAGTGGTTTTCTCTAGCATTAGATGAGTCAACGGATGTGTCAGATACTGCTCAGGTGTTGATTTTTATCCGTGGAGTAGATAAAAGCTATGAAGTGTATGAAGAACTTCTTGATATTGATAGTACTCACGGCACAACTGGGGCAGATA
Source organism: Leptinotarsa decemlineata (assembly GCF_025532065.1). NCBI lineage: Eukaryota > Metazoa > Arthropoda > Insecta > Coleoptera > Chrysomelidae > Leptinotarsa > Leptinotarsa decemlineata. The sequence goes on along the minus strand of NW_027412572.1, from coordinate 108,724 downwards.
TTTTTAAGAGTGTTGAAAATTCCATTAATAAAAAGAACCTTTGATGGAGAAATTTGAAATCTATAATAACTGATGAAGGCAAAAATATGTATGGTAAAAATAAAGGAGTGGTTGCACTTGTGTCAAAGGCTGTAGAAAATAATGGTGGTTCAAACTTTGAGTGCTTTGAAGATAAATTTTGATACTCGTTTTTCAGATTTTGATGTCATTGCGAATGAAATTAAACTTTTTCAGAATCCTTTTGATTCTGACATTGAACTAACAATGAAGCAAAAAATTTTAATAAACGTAACTAATAACTAATTATTGAAATGTTTCGATTCAGTGTAACAAATAATTCTAACTCATATTCTAGTAGCCTCTACTAATCCACCACGTATTTCGATACATGTGTCGTAGCGCTTACGAATGTTTCTGATTACGTTCCTTAGTTCTTGAGGGCTAATATCTGCACATACCTGTCGAATTCTTGCACAAAGTTCATTTCTATCTCTTGAGCGGTTTTTGTAAACCTTTTGTGTGAGAAGTCCCCAGAGGAAAAAGTCCAAAACTGAGAGGTTTGGAGATCTGGGTGGCCACTCTATGAACGGACTACCACGGCCTATCCATCGGTTTGGAAAATGTTCGTTAAGCCATTGCCTCACAGCTCTGGCATAATGAACTGAACACCCATCTAACTGGACAATTAAATTTGATCGTTCATTGATTGACAGCTCGTGAATAGCATCCAAAAACTCGGTGTTTAAAAATCCTAGAAACCTCTGCGCATTAATTTTTCCTCAAAAAAGAAAGGACCAATAATTCGTTAGTTCAATATCCCACACCAGACGTTGATTTTTTGGGAATACTGGCTTTTACAGTTTATTACCCAGTTAGGATCATCCGCTGCCCAATAGCGACAATTCTGTGATGATACTACTCCATTTGTAGTGAAAGTGGCTTCGTCGGTATATAAAATATTTTTTAGGAAATTTCTATTGTTTAAATATTCCCTTTGGGCCCATAAACAATATTCCAGGCGTCTTGCTTCGTCGCCTTCTTGAAGTGTGTGTAAAAATTTTGGCTTGAAAGGTTTAATATTCTTCGCCTTGAGACATCTCCGAATAGTTTCTCGTGGAATATTCAAATCTAAAGTGGCATTCCTTATACTGGCATTAGGATTATTTCCGAAATGATCTAAAATGATTTGATCATTCCTGTCATTCCTGTTTCATCTTTGTACAGGATTACTTTTTAACATTATTTTTGATACCGCACCAGTTTCTTTGAATATTTTATTTATTTTATTTACCGTACCGCAGCTAATACGAGGACGATTTGGATATCTCTCATTAAATACTCTACAAACCTCTCTAGCACTTCTGACGTCATCTCCCGAAAGGCGTACAATTTCAATTTTCTCTCTTACGCTCAATCTTGCAGCTATGAAACTGTAAGGTGAATATTGTTGACAATAGTAGACTTAAATCTTTCACAAATGTCAAACTGTAATATCATTTCCATGGCAACTAAGATTTAAATTGAAATATTAGGTCTTAGTTTTAGTTAATTTGCGTAAAAACTTGAATGTAATTCCGTTATTTTCATTAAAAATATTCAGGCTATTTGTTTTTTTTCTGGCGGCACTTTATTGTTGAAATCATAAAAAAAAATCGCATAACTATATCTGTTGATGTGTTTTTTGTAATTGTTAACTGTGTGAGTTTTCGAATTTTTGAGTTGTGATAATAATGAATATTTTTTCATGAAATTTTGGTCACACCTATTTAAAGGCACTCTGAATCCAGTAGCGTAGTGATTTTTCCAATAAAAAAATCTCTAATAAAAAATCCCGATTTTCGACTAAGAAAAAATATCGTAGTATGTAGAAACTTAAACAAACATTTCAAATTTTGGCCCAAAGTAGACCTTTTAGTACTTGACATTTAAAAAAAAATTATTAAAATCGGTTCGCAACTTCAAATTTTAGGGGGGTGTTTCCATTATAAATGGGCCACACTGTATATGTTAATGTATATATAGATCTGTTTGAAACTTTTAGCATGTTCCATACTATTCTTCTATTTTTTATATTTTCTGCAATCTGTATTTTTATATATTTTCTTTATACATTGTAATCTGATTATCCGATAATAAATAAAGCATTCATTCATAAAAAGTGATCAACCGTCCTGCTTCCTTGTGGCACATTTAACAAAACAAATTATACCACGATGACATTTTCAAATATAGTTTCAGCACTTCTGCATACTTGTTCTATTCTTATTGCAACTCAATTGGGCCGAGGGGTTATTTTAAGTAGTCAGTATCTGTTTCAATTAGACTGTTCAAATTCATTTACTGATCAAATTGAAGTTTATCTAAAGCCGTTAAATGAATTAATCGTGAGTCAAGTTCGTGAGGCTGTTTCCAGTTGTAGTGGGTTTTAAAAGCTGTTTGAAGTTCTTACTGCTCAAACTGCTTTGATAAATACAGGGTGGTTCACATAAAAATGTTCTGTTTGGTTTCCTCGACGTAGGTCTGGAAAACCATACTATTTTTTTCACAATTACCTTGCAAAAATATCTCAGAGTGATATTGATATTCACTAATACTTCATGTAGAGTCGAACAACATTCGATACTTTACTACACGCCATACAAGTGGGTTGTAAAGAATAAATATTATTGTAGTTTTTGTTTAAGAGACGCTCAACTAGCTCAATTGTTTCAATTGGCGGAAAACTGGAAAATAAATTTTGGACATCAAACGATATTAATTTAGCGTTATCAGGAAGAATTGCTTTTCATTATTATTTACTAACTGATAAGAATCACTTATACTAGATCGCGGTTTAAAATTAGAGATTTTTACGGTAGGTGCCGTTACAAACGACACTACAGGTCTAATTGGGAATTAGTTTTATGTAATTCAATAAGAGAATACAGTTTGGGTGGTTGTGGATTCATGATCAATGCCGCATTGATCGAAAATAGACTGTTTCATTGTCAGGACTCAAGAACAGGTGAATTTTTGTGCATAAGATGAATAAATTATAAAATAAGAAATAAAATTTTTATTGATGCTTTCAACTATCGATAACAACAGACAAGTCAGTATTACATGTTACATGACAAACAAAAATTACAACAGAACGAATCGAAATATTAAGAAGTTTGTTTGAAGGTGGTTTGGCGAAATGCAATACGAACTAATTACAATAATGATTAACTTAAATTATGAAATCATTTGATATTGTATCAAAACTGAATATAAACTGTATAGAAATTACTTAACTAATCTCCTACGCGTATCAAAAAATCAGTATTATTCACATACAATTGTGGAAACAGAATATGACATGAAACAAATCTTGAGCAATATAAATGAAATAACTAACACCAAACCAGAAATAAAATTGAAACATTTTGATATTGTAGCTGACGATGAACTTGAAATTCCATCAGATACAGAGAAAGCCAACTATTTTAATGAGTTTTTTATTGAAATTGGGGAAGACATGACCCGAAAAATCGAAAAACCCAAAACTACCATTGTTGAAAACCATGTAAACATATGCAACTCATTATTTCTTCAACCGATAACAAATAAAGAACTAATCACTGTTATAGCTGGACTCAAAAACAGCACATCTCCTGGACCTGAAATTTCTGTTCACATTATTAAAAACTATCACACTTACTTTGCTATTCCCCTCTGTCATATATTAAATTCAATCCTCGTAATAGGAGAAATACCAGCCTCCTTCAAAAAATCAATTACAGTGCCAATTTTTAAGTCTGGGGATGAAAAACTTGTAACTAATTATAGACCTATAACACTCATAAACAATTTTGCAAAAATTTTGGAAAAATTTATTAAAAAAAGAGTGGTGCATTTGTTAGAAAATAATGTATTTTTTCTCAATGTTATTTTGGTTTCAGAGAAAACAGGTCCACTGAAACAGCCATCTTTGAAGTAGTTAATTTAGTTAACAATTCTTTTCAAAAACAAAATCATCACTGTTTTTTTTAGATTCAGCTCAGGCCTTTGACACGGTGGATCACAATATACTTCTTCAGCGTTTACATGATTCGGGTGTGAGAGGAGTAGCGTTAAACATCTTTGAGGATTATTTGTCTAATAGGATTCAGAGAGTTTAAATGAATGATTAAATTAGTGAACCTCTATCAATAACCATAGGCGTACCTCAAGGAACGGTGCTTGGCCCTATCTTATTTCTAATATACATAAGTAATATTTTTTCAATGAGGGACTTCGAAGGTTATATAACTTTGCGTTTGCAGATGATACTTAACTTTCGTCGGGAACACATGGGAAGAAGCTCATAGAAAGGCGGAGGTTGGTATAAATATAATTTTCCACTGGCTAAGTAATAATTTATTGAGGGTCAACGTCAGAAAAACTAAATTTATTGCATTCTCCTCAACAAAGAAGGATCAGCCCACTCTTACAGAGATTAAAATCCATAAACTTACTTGCCAAAACAATAGACTCTCTTGCACTTGTCCCTTCATAGAAAAAACTAATACAATAAAATACTTAAGTGTACTAGTGGATCAGTGCTTTCGTTGGAATGATCATATTGACTATACGGTGAAGAGATTACGTAAGCTCACTTACAAGTTTTATCAACTCAGAAGTAGAGTCAGTAGAAAAATGTTGCTTAATGTATATGATGCCCTGGCCGAGTCCATTTTACGGTATTGTCTAATAATACGGGGAGGAATATTCAAATCTTCCTTACGTAATTTAGAAATGATCCAAAACTCACTCATTAAAATTATGTTCAGAAAGAATAAATGCTATAATACTCAAGCATTATTTGAAGAAAGTGGAATATACAGGCTGATTCACGGTGGATGGCACATTAGACGTTTTTGGTGAACCAGACAACGGATCACTTTGAAAATTTAATGGAGGGCATATTCGGACATTCTCTAGCCAACTAAAATATTTTCGACAATGCGGTGTTGCCGCTTCTATTAGAAAGCAGTAGCAACTTTGATTTTTCAAATGGAACACTCTGTATATAATATTATTTTTGGAATCTCCAACAATTGCCCGACAACTTTTCTTGATATTTTCCTATACCTATCTGTTATCGTTTTCGAAATAAAAATTAATTTCAATTTTTTTCTTCGAAAATCATGACTTCTAAAAATGCTGATATCTTTTAGTTAAGAAGTACTATGATATCGAAATTTGGTTTGGAGTTAGGTGATACTTGGACACTTCCCACACGTCAGCCTAATCTCCGTTACTTCAATACAGGGTGGTAAAAAAATATAGTTTTTTCGTTTGCTTGAAAAAGTTGCTGAAATTTGATTATTTTGAATGGAACACCCTGTATATTATTGAAAATTCGGAAAGCTGCTGAAATTTGCTTTCTTTCTATGTATATCATACCTATACCTAACTAGTCAAGTTTTGGACTTATGAACATTTATTTGTGAAAATGTCCCTTCAGAATGGTATTTCCATTCGGTATTTGGTAAGCAGGCCATGATTACTATTTGACAGTAGCGTTGTGACATTCTCCTAATAATATCGACATTTTCGTCACTTCAGAAGTTGCAAATACCTTCAAAACGATGGAACAAAACTATTCAAACGAAGTTCTTATGAATTTGTTTATTATTTTTGGACAGTGTGACAAAATTATCAGCAGAACATGTAGAAAGTTCAATGAAATGTATCCGAATCTACCGCCAATGAACCTCAAGAAATTTATACGAATTCAGAACAATTTCAATATGTTTGGATAAACTTTAAAAAAGCACCAAGAAACTTGAAATTGGAAATATTGATATGAATAATTATAAAAAAGTAAAACAATCATGTGGAATATTTCAAAATATGTTCGAATCGCTGGCCGTTCACTTCCAAGCACTTTAAAATGCGGGTGTTGACTGCTTTCGTGGTGGCAGAACTGATTTCATTGGGATCCAAATCTTCAAATGTTTGGGCAATCCTTTCTAACAATTCATCTCTCGAACGCACGGGTATTTTGTAAACTTTTTCTTTAAACATTACCCACAAATAAAAATCTAATGGATTAAGATCGGGTGATCTCGCTGGCCAATTCCATGGTCCCAAGCGCCTCATCCACCGATCGTCAAATAGTCTATCCAGTTCTGCGCTCACTTCTCTTGTGCAATGTGCAGGAGCTCCGTCTAGTTGGTACTAACAGTTTCGATAAACTTCGAGTGGCAGATTATCCACGAAACTGTCTACAGTATTCTCCAAAATATTCAGGTGCTTCTGGATGTTAATGACTCCTCGTATATCACGTACCTCAATTTGTTGTCCATCAACATGCAGAAGACATTAAAACTAAATTTTTCTTGAAATCCGGCTTCTTTTGTGACGTGAGGATTTTCACTGGACCAATAATGACGATTTTTTCTATTGAAAATCCCTTCTCTCGAAAATTTCGATTCATCAGTCCAAATAATTTTATTTAAAAAAAGTGGATCTTCTTGAATGCGTGTCAACAACATTTCACAAAATTCTACTCTCTGTTGAGGATCTTGAGGCTTCATTGCTTGAATTTTGGTGAATTTATAATCATGCATTTTATGTCTTCGCAAGATTCTTTGAACCGATGAATATTTTATACCCAAATCTTCTTCAGCACTTCTTATCGATGACTCGGGAAATGCGTGAAAATATGCTAAGACATTAATCTGGTTGTCTTCGAAAGTTACGGGTCGAGGCAAGTTTCTTGGTGCTTTTAAAGTTGATCCAAATGCATTGGATCAACTTTATATATATAAATTTCTTGAGGTTCATTGGCGGTAGATTCGGATACATTTCATTGAACTTTCTACATGTTCTGCTGATAATTTTGTCACACTGTCCAAAAATAATAAACAAATTCATAAGAACTTCGTTTGAATAGTTTTGTTCCATCGTTTTGAAGGTATTTGCAACTTCTGAAGTGACGAAAATGTCGATATTATTAGGAGAATGTCATAACGCTACTGTCAAATTGTAATCATGGCCTGCTTACCAAATACCGAATGGAAATACCATTCTGAAGGGACATTTTCACAAATAAATGTTCATAAGTCCGAAACTTGACTAGTTAGGTATAGGTATGATATACATAGAAAGAAAGAAAATTTCAGCAGCTTTCCAAATTTTCAATAATATACAGGGTTTTCCATTTAAAATAATCAAATTTCAGCAACTTTTTCAAGCAAACGAAAAAACTGTATTTTTTTACCACCCTGTATTGAAGTAACGGAGATTAGGCTGACGTGTGGGAAGTGTCCAAGTATCACCTAACTCCAAACCAAATTTCGATATCATAGTACTTCTTAACTAAAAGATATCGGCATTTTTAGAAGTCATGATTTTCGAAGAAAAAATTTAAATTAATTTTCATTTCGAAAACGGTAACAGATAGGTATAGGGGAATATCAAGAAAAGTTGTCGGGCAATTGTTGGAGATTCCAAAAATAATATTATATACAGAGTGTTCCATTTGAAAAATCAAAGTTGCTACTGCTTTCTAATAGAAGCGGCAACACCGCGTTGTCGAAAATATTTTAGTTGGCTAGAGAATGTCCGAATATGCCCTCCATTAAATTTTCAAAGTGATCCGTTGTCTGGTTCACCAGAAACGTCTAATGTGCCATCCACCGTGAATCAGCCTGTATAGTGTAGGAAAACTGTATACATTCCATTGTATATTATGGACAGCCACTGTTACGAGTACATTTGTTCCGAATATGTATAATACCGTTTACACACTTCTCAGATTGCAATCAATCAAATCACACAATCAAAAATTTATTACATACATTGGATCAATACTCTATAATTCTTTACCGCCGTCACTAAAATGTATCATAAGTTATACTAAATTGAAAATAGAATTGAAAACATTCATCAATCACAACTACCACATATTGGAAACAATACTGGATAGTTGACTAATTCACCATACTGCAATCACTCAAAACAATGTCACAAGCTGTTGTTTCTGTATCTTCTTTCGTATTTGATGCTCTTATTATTACATACATACATACAGGTGGGCCTAATGAGTCTAATGAGTATTAACGATTTTTGTAATGTCCAATGCCAGACCCTATCCTATAATTTAGTGAGAAATTGTGGAATACACAAACCCATAGGAAATCTGTAATAACGAATCTGAGTTCAAAATATTTCCTAGCATTACCATAATGTAAAAAAACACTTGTTGATTTTTTAACAGACCTTTTGTATTCGTTTCTCCCATGTTAAGTTGCAATCTATAAGAGTTTCTAAGAATTTGGATGAAGTGTTATTATTGATTTCAAAAGTTATATTAGAAGATATTCTATGTTTCGTGTGAAACTCAATACTATGATTCATTAAGTGTATGGAGTAATTCGCAAAATCTTTCAGTCATTGTATAGAGAATTGAAATGATGTTCATATGAAATTTCACTAGACCCATCTTTCCATTGGAAAAAAAGTGGATAGCAACCTCTTGGCGGTTAGTGATTTCATACTATTGGCATTTTTATCAAAAAGATATCGACTTTCATATCTTGCCCATCTACAGAAGATGAGACGGCAGGCTATTTATCTCCGCACCGCATTATGCATAGAGTAGAATTTTGTGAAAATAATATTATATTTACGAATTTCAAAATACAAATATAATTAGAAATATCACATTTCAGTTTTTACCACCACGTTTGAATACGATTCACTAGGATTTGATGTGGAACACACACCACTTTCCGGGGAGTCCTCACAAATTGGTTCACAATAATTCAGTGTGTTATCTACAAGAGATGCCGGACCATAATAATCGTCATGGACGGACTCGGTATTGGAGTTAGAGGCAGAAATATGAAGCTTCTGACGTTTCCTCATTTTGGTGCGGAAAACTAAATTATCTATTTCATGCATGAGTATATCCCTGGTATGGTCGTCGAAAGATCTCAGTTTCGTGGCCAGTAGCTGTGTGAATAACGAACACTCATCTCTGTCTGGTTCACACGAACAGTTGCTCACGTCCGTTCTCATCATTTCCCTTCTTTTACGGATTCTTCTTTCTGGCGGAGGTTTGAAGATATTGACGGTTTCGGGAAAGGAATGTTTTGAGTCATCATCGTTTTCCGTTCCATCCTCGATTAGAGGACTTTCACTGTCTCTATCTCTTTGATCGATTTCGTAGATTCTGTTATCATCAGTATCCTGAAATGATCCAATCTCAATTATTCATCAACATAACAATCAGAATGAACAAAGTGTATCGTGCGACAAGACAAATATACTTTATTGTCCAAAAAAACATCGAGGCCTTATTAACAATGTGAAAATAAAAAAATGTAAAGTGTATAACAGTTCAAGCACACTGAAGTGAATATAAATTAAACTTATATACACAATAAATACATACAGCTTGTCAAATCTAGGAGGAGACTTGAGAATTTTCTCTCTCTCTCTCTCTCTCGCTCGCTCACTCACTCTCATAGTTTTCTAACAAACGCACATCTAGTGGGCGGGACCATAACGGAATTCAGAAAGTTCTTCCTACATTTGACAAGCAAGTCGAAGTAAAAGATATTGTTCACATTTAAAGTTGACAGCTCTCTCAAAGGCCAATAAAACCAATACATAGAAATTAACTAGCAGCGAACTAGTCCACGTGAACTATGGACTTGGCGATTCGTATTGGATAATTATCACTAACCGAGTTTTATGATGGGCTGAAGAGTCATAAAATAATTTTGAAGTCATGTTACGGTGACGTAGAAATCTGGGAATGCGGGGATGGTTATCGCCGTCGTGTTGATCGCGATTTGAGTGTTGAAATTCGATATTGGTGCAGTTATAATTACTTAAAATGTTTGTTATCTGTTTAAAATGTGGCGTCCTTGGACAAGTATTAATAGTAATAATGGGTGTGATAACACGCAGACTTTCCCAGTGTAGTGATACCAATAGCGATGGTGAACAATGCGAAAAAGAGATACCATTGAATAAGATTAAAATGCATTTGAATATTGAAACAGAGAGAGTATGTTTCAATGTATATAAAAATCTACATCTCAGGTTTGGTAACGAAGGAAACAAACTATTACAAGCAACATCAGTTTTGACCAAAATTCCTTACTCGACTGTACGTAAAATAGTCAAAAACAAACCTTAAGAACGCAAGACGCGATGTGATACATGATCACCAGAACCTTTAGATGTTCATCTGATGAAATCTTTGAAAAAAACAATATACAACTGTTATAAAAGCAATGACATTCCTACAACTGAAATCATACGAAAGAAATTGAATACTTCCGGCCAAAACGTGAGCTTCTGTGACAAAACGCTTTAGAATTGGATGAAAAAACTAGGATTCAGATTTGAAATAATAAACAAACATCAAGCAGTTATGGAAAGCACGAGAATAGTGAAATTGCATAACAAATACTTAGAAAAAATAACTAAATATAGACAAGAACCACCGCAAATTTTCCATTTGAACGAAACTTGGTATGACACTTACGACACAGTTATGAAAGGGTGAACTGATGGTTCGAGAATGTGTACGCCTAACGTGCCAGCAAACAAAAGAAGCAAGTAAAAGATGGGTTCCGAATTCTTTGAAATCATGTGGTAAAAACGTGAGAACTGCAACACTAAATATCATAAGAACATGGAAGCTAATATTTTCGAAAAATGATTTGAAAAAACATTGATCGTAAATTTGGATGCGAATAGTTGATAGTTCTTGACAACGCTTCCTATCATTCGTGACAGCTCATCAAAGTACCGAATAAAAATTAACGGAAAGAGAAAATACAAAGTTTTTTAATGGATAACAATTTGTATTTTGAAGATTACTATATCAAAAACCAACTACTTGTAGTTTTACAGACAAAAACATTCAAGAAAGTGTATGTCCTTGCGAATATTGCTGAAAAGTATGGACACACCATAATGAGACTACCCCTCTATTTTTGTGTTTTCAATCCCATCGAGTTGATTGGGCGAAAATTGAAAGAAAACATCTGGCGTGAAAACAATTTTCCAAAATTTCATAAGAAGTTAATAGAGCAAATTGAAGGAAAAATGTCCACTATTACCGAAGAAGAATGACAGAAAAGGTTTAAAAAAGTAATGTTAGTTGAAAAAGACTATACGGAGATTGGACAGTTCTATATTAATGGTGGAAATAAATTCATTATTGATTTGAATGACGACAGTGATAGTGAAATGGAGAATATGGAAGAGGAATTATCAGAAGCTTTCGAAGAGAGTTTGTGAAGTAAATTTGAAGCGATCGATTGTCTATATATGTGAGTAAGTAGTATTCAGAAGTATTTTCAATTATCACCCTGTCATTTGAATCCCTTCTTTCCCACTAACCTATATAACCTGTTGTTTGTCACGTTAAGGTTTGTTAGGTTGACACGTTCAGTTTGAGAAGAGCCTAGATGATGACAGCACGACCAGTTATCGAGAAGCGCTCGCATATAATTGAATAGGAGTTATAAAGCTTCAAATATTTTTTGTGACTTATATTAATATTAAAATACTGAAAATAAAGAAAAATTAGTTGCATCATTCAACATATACAAACTAAGTTAGCTCCCTAACTATACAGGGATTTTCATGATGAGCGTTAATTAGCCGTTTCTGACAAACTATTTAACGGATCAACCTGAAAATTTCACAGTATGCATAAGTCAATATGACCTACACGCCTAAAATATTTCAGACGAAGCGGCGTTGTCGCTTCTACTATAAAGTAGCGGCTTCTTTGATTTTTCAAATGGAACACCCCGTATATAATATCATATTATGATTCATTATCACTTTATCAACGAGTTCATATACTAATTCCCTATACCTATTACCGTTTAGAAGATATACATTGATTTCAATATTTTTTTTACCAAACATGAACTTTTATAAATGTTGATAATCTTAAACTCTCTTGCACTAAAACGATCAAATTTGAAAGGGAGTGGAGTGATACTACGAGGATCTTCACTTCGAGTCATATTTTCATTTGTCTCATACAGGGTCTTCAAAAAATGCAGATACTTTGATCTCATGAAAAAATTAGTGGAACTCAATTTTTTCAAATGGAACACCCTGTATATTTCAACATTTTTGAGCTTACATCCAATTAGATTAACTTTGTTCAGATAAAACTATTTCTATTTCAAACCGTTTTCGAGATAAACTGTTTCAAACGGAAACTGACGTGGTTTTCTTGCTCGTTTTTTTGAATTCATCACTTATTTTGGATATTCAACATTTTTTTTATACTTAGTAATATTACTTTTCGATCCAGTTTTTTAACTGTCTCAGATCAGTCAATTCGAAATTGGTATGTACAAACCTTAGAAAAAGTTACAATTTGTATACATTGAGGTATTGGTCTCTAACGTACAACAGTACACATTAATATTTTTTAATAGTATGCTTTGGAAAAATAAATAAACCAATTATTTAACGTCAGACTTTCGTTGGTGGTTTTGACTGATTGTGATAGCTACCAATTATAATAGAATAATGTCAAGATAAGGTTACAGTAATGAAGATTTCTTGAATTTATTAATAATTTATGGTGAGTGCAATAGAATTGCAAGTAGAACATGCCGAGTATTTCATGAAAGATATCCACAAATTCCGAAGCCGAATAATAATATGATAAATCGACTACTAAAAAACTGTAGGTTGAATGGAACCTTCCTTCCAAAAATCATTCGTAAGAAGACTGAAGTAGATGATGTTGACAATGGTATAACAGTTTTGGGATACTTTCATGCATTTCCAAATGCTTCTCTGCACGAGGCTGAAAGAGAGATAGGTATACCCTACGTGACAATTTGTCGAATTCTTAATAAGCATAAATGGCATCCCTATAAGTTCTACTGTGTCCAACATTTGAAAGAGACTGATTTACCTCGTAGAGTGGAATTCTTTGAATGGTTACTTGTCAAGACTCAAGAGGATGAACATTTCCTTGACAATATCATATGGACAGATGAGGCCAAGTTCACAAAAAATGAAGTTTTCAATAGACACAAGAGTCATTATTAGGCGCCAGAAAATCCCCATGTTGTCCGCCAAAGGGGTTTTCAAGAAAGATGGCAATTCAATGTATTTTGTGCCATAAAGTCAATTTTTTATATCGAGTTTTATGATGATAATTTGAATGCATCAAAATATGAAGATTTACTGTGGAATGGAATTCAAATGATTTTAAATAATAGACCAGGAAGAGAACGTGTATGGTACCAAATGGATGGTGCTCCACCCCATAATTCTCATTCAGTCAGCGAAGCTTCAACCGAAATCTTCGAAGACAGATGGATTGGTAATAATGGACCTTTTCGTTGGCCTTCTAGAACACCAGATGGCAATCCATTAGAATATTTCGTGTAGGGTTTCATTAAAAATATGGTTTACTCTACTCCAATAACAACAATGGAAGATATGAAATCGAGAGTTACAACTGCTTTCAATAGTTTGACTCCAGACTTGATCAGAAGCGTTACACATAACAATCCTTTGAAAAGATTACATGTTTGTTTAAGTAGAGGTGGAGATGTGTTTGAACATATTCTGAAATACACTGACGATTAAATTAACTCATTAATTTATGGGTTTATTATTTTCAGTTCGTGTTTCAGCGTTAATAAAACTATTGTTTGTAGAGAAGTTTCATTCGATGGTTGAGGAGTATTATAATAATTATCTTTTCATTGTATTATCTGTGACTAATTGAGAAACATCAAATCTGTTTTACAAAAATGAATGATGAACAAGGAAACCATGTCAGTTTCCGTTTGAAACAGTTTATCTCGAAAACGGTTCAAAATAGAAATAGTATTATCTGAACTAAGTTAATCTAAAATTGGATGTATAGCTCAAAAATGTTAAATATACAGGCTGTTTCATTTGAAAAAATTGAGTTCCACTCATTTTTTCAGGAGATCAAAGTATCTGCATTTTTTGAAGACCCTGTATTAGGCTAATGAAAATATGACTCGGAGTGAAGATCCTCACAGTATCACTCCACTCCATTTCAAATTTGATCGTTTTAGTGCAAGAGAGTTCAAGATTATCAGCATTTATAAAAGTTCATGTTTGGTAAAAAAAATATCGAAATTAATTTATATCTTCTAAACGGTAATAGATAGGTATAGGGAAATAGTATATGAATTTGTTGACAAAGTAATAATGAATCATAATATGATATTATATACGGGGTGTTCCATTTGAAAAATCAAAGAAGCCGCTACTCTATAGTAGAAGCGACAACGTTGCTTCGTCTGAAATATTTTAGGCGTGTAGGTCATATTGATTTATGCATACTGTGAAATTTTCAGGTTGATTCGTTAAATAGTTTGTCAGAAACGGCTAATTAACGCTCATCATGAAAAGCCCTGTATTATTAAAGAGGAGCTGGAAGGTAGGTTGCACTATATCGTTTACTTGAACTATACTGGAGGGTACCTATAGTACATTTTCATGAGGTAATAGTTCGAAATTCCAAGAGAATATGATTGTGAAGCTTTTCGTTTTCACGAAACAGTGAATTTTTTGTTGAAGTTGATATAGGGACAGGAAGACGTAAATGTTTATTTGTTTTTCTTTTTTTCGTGAATTGTAGTTTGGAGATGCACGGAATCCTGCTGAATTGTACTCCTTATGGATGAAGCACATAGGTCTGTTGAAAAAATAAGGTGAATGTTCAAATTCCGTAGTAAAGACAGTTGTGGCGCCCGTGTTGAACTACTTCGTAATTTCAGTGTATAAGTAAACAATTTCCATGTAACTATCGGCGGTGAAATTAATTATCACAAATTGATGAAAGAATTCACTTGTTATCAACATCCTCATTAACCCGCTCAAGTTTCAGATAGTATTTTGATTTATGACATACAGACATATGTAGGGCATAGTGAAATGAAAATAGACGAAATGCATCTTAATTAGGAGCGTTTCTAATCATGAAATAAATCTGGAGGAGTAGGAAATTGAACAGTTTTATAAAATATACATTGGATCCCTTTGAATGTATGTCATTTCCATTTAAAAAATGGCAAATAGAAAACTGACGTGCTATTATTCACAGTCAAAATGTATGTATTGATAAATTCATTACCAGTTTGTACTTGTGATGCACTGTTTGGAACCTTTGGTGTAGTAATGAATATTACTGGAGTTTTTTCTCAACACCAAATCGTTATTTTTAACACCTCGACACCACCAAGTGACCATCTTCAATAGTCGTAAAAAATTGTTTTGCGAATATTTTGTAAATACTGAATACTCTTCGTGGAACTGTTGAAACTTTTTGTTGCAACAAGTTTTCAACATATAACCCGGTCATATCGAAGTAGGTACAACAATTGAACTGATAGTTTTTCTGATTTACTTTTTCCACTATGATGTTTTTCAAATATATGCATGTTGTTCCAATTAAGGTACAAAAAAATGCACCCTCACGGCATAGTGTGCTGTGCGGGAATTCAAATGTAAGAGTTTCCCAGTTTTATCGATTCCGTCCGAGCGTACTTATAAGCGGATTATGACCCACTATCAGAGTGGGAGAAATAGCAGATTCCTTGTTTAATGAACGAGTTACGATATAAAATTTCACTTACATGGAATACTATTAATCATTGAGGACAATGACGGACTTCGAAGTAAGATACCTGTCTATTAATCAACACCTTCCTGAATGATATTACAAAATAATTAAACCACGATTTTATGTCACGGATGACGTAAAATCGTGATTTCAGGAATGAAACATCTTGTAATATTATCAAGACAGGTGCTGATGACATAATGAGAGAAGTGTCTTATTCCAAAACATAGAAATCCTCCACTGAGGATGATAGTGTTCCATGTAAGTAAAATTGCATATCGTAACTCTTCCATATGAGAGGTCTGTTCCAAAAAAAAAATTAATTTTTATTTTCTTTGTAAATATGTATGCATTTTCTATTTTGTCTCCGTCAGAGTAGTTTCAGATATAATAGAGTAGAGCAAAATGTTGAACACATAAAGGATTACATATAAATAAAACAACATTTGTATCGGTTGTTGATGTGAAAAGCTTCTACCACTTGCACACATTTTTCAGAGTACAATCATCGTATGCCACTGTCAACATTTAAATAGTCATATCGATAAATACTATCTTTTAAAATTATTCTCTCGTATACGGGGTTATATATATATGTATATATATATATATATATATATATATATATATATATATATATATATATATATATTGTTTCTACAGTGTCATCCCCCAAGTATGCACCATATAGGAAACGTATTTATTAAGGGTTTTTCGACAAAAATTCCCCATCTTCCTGTGTATGAATCAAAAACTATTCACAAAAATGCATTCTACGTTCGAAGACTTCTGCTTTTAGAGCTTGAACTTTGGGAAATTTATACGGATGCATTCCGTGATTTTTCAAAATTCGTTGTACTGAAGCATGTGATACACCTAAATCTTTTTCTGCACTGCGAATGGAAGCTCCTGGATATGCATGAAAATATGCCAAAACGTTAACAGTATTATCCTCATTTGAAGTAACAGGTTTTGGTAATGTTGAAGGCGCTTTTAACATGGAGTCATAGTTAAGGAAATTATTTTGTAATCTTACAAACTTCCTCTCGTTCATTGGTGTTAATTCAGGATACATTTGGTTGAATTTTCTACAAGTTCTGGCAATGATTTGATCACACTGTCCGTGTATAATAAATAATTTCATAAGAACTTCGTTTGAATAATCAATGTTTGCATTCATTTTTGGCGATTTTTTGAAACACCGTCGATAACCATTTATCAATTACTTATAAAAATCACCAAACTGTTATAAGATTGATATATCCACGGCTACCTAGAAATCAAATTGTTGAAAAATTATTTTTTGTACAACGGTTATTGAAAATCTCTTTGATAGAAACACTTCAATCAGAACACCTACCAAGAAATCATTTAGAAAAGTTCACACATGCAGTTCGTGCTATTGGTAATATTAAATCCCTGTGATGTTACTGACGATGACGAAGTAGTATTCAGTCCAACTGTAGAAAGTCCTTCATGACTAACCAATAATCCTCCTTAAAATAACGTGAGTTGGCGTATGTAGTTGTAACATATGCCTTGTAATCCAAAGATCGTGTGTTCAAATCCCATGGACCCTATAATTTTTTTTATTATCAGCAGTAACGTTATACAAAAAAATGTGTATGATACATTTGTTAAAAGTGATTTTATTTTGCTCGTGAGTTTGCTCCACTTGCTGACGCTCGTTTTGCAATAATCCCCACTCACAAAATAAAATGCCACTTTCAACACTTGTAGGTAAAACGTGAATAACTATTTTTCCACAAAAAAGGCTTTATTAAGAAAACTTGACGATTTAGGTATAGGGACATGTATATTATCTTGAATTATTTTTCAACATCTTTCAATTTATCGAGTAATATACAGGGGGTTTCATTTGAAAAATGAACTTTCGACTACTTTTATGCACAATGGAAATAATAATAATTTTAGCACGCCCTGTATGATATGGAGTCGATTTCTTGGTGTTATTTGAATATTTCGAGTTTGTCCAAAAACTATCATCAAAATATCAACTCTTCATGAATTGAGAGTACTGATGTACTTAATTTCAATTAAGGCTATGTTTTGGACCGTATTTAGCACAATTTATTTTTTATCTCGAAAACAGATAGAGATAGGTATAGGACATTATTAACAAGAAAGTATTAAAATACTAGAGCGATTCCAAAAATGTATTAATATACGAGGTGTTTAAAAAAATATAATTGCTAGGACTTTTTGATAGAAGTGGCAACGTCGCAATGCTAAAAATATTTTAGATCGATAGAGCAGGTAAGGAAATGTGAGAGGTGAAATTTTCAGAAAAATCTGCTCTGCGTTTTCCAGAAACGTCTAACCTACCATCGACCGTGAGTCACGCTGTACAGTTGAAGGATGCATACAACTCTTGATCAAACCCCAAAAAATAATGTATAACTTAATCTTGCAAGTAGTACTCACCCTACACAATGGAAACGCCCTACACTAACAAAACTATCGGCCACTAGCACTGATTTGTGCACCCAGTAAGCCTTTTGAATCAATTATTCATGAAAAAATTTTAAATCACGTTTATCCATGTCTAAGTGAAAAACAACATGGATTCTTACCTAAAAGGTCCACGATATCTAACCTAACATGTTTTATACAAGAGGCAAATCAAGTTGTCGAGAATAATAGTCAACTAGATATTATTTCCACAGATTTTAGTAAAGCTTTCGACAAGGTTGATCTGAAAAAACTATACACTTTTGGGCTTTCAGATCGACTCGTATCTTATAGACAGGAAACAGTATGTAGTTTACGAGGTATGGGAATCAGAGAATTTCTTCACAAGATCTGGTGTACCCCAAGGATCCAATCTAGGACCCCTCTTCTTTTTATTACTAATAGATGATCTGCCAGAGGTAGTTAAGGACTCGCAATGTGCACTATTCGCGGTTGATTTCAAATTATTCAAGGCCAGGAAGATGAGATTTTGCTAAAAAATAACGTAGATAGAGTTTACGAGTGGTCCCTGTTGAATCGCTTCACATTTAATGTTGACAAATGTTTCAGTATGTCAATTACTAGGAAAAAACTACGAAATGATTTTCAATATAAGATAAACAATACATATTTAGCCAAGAAGACAGAATGTAGAGATTTGGGAGTTATGCTGGATGAAAAACTTACTTTTGAGCAACATATGACCAACATTATAAACAAACCATGTCTTCATTATTAAGAACTCATTCAAATTCACAAAAATATCCACATTACTAACATTTTATAATGCATTTGCCCGTAGTATACTGGAATATGATGAAATAATATGGTCTCCTTATTATTCAGTTCATTAAAATGAAATTGAAAAAGTACAGAAAAAATTCTTAAGATTTCTACATTACAAAAAACATGATGAAAATATTTTTAATCTTAGTTATCCCAATCCTTGAATGAATTTAAATTCACAACCTTAGAATTTAGAAGAAAACTTGCTTTTCTATTATTACGCATAATAAAGTAGATAATCCACACTTGTTGTCAAAAATTCATCTGAACTGCAGTACATACTTCAATAATAGACGGAAAGATATATTTGTTTTGCCTAAACCTCGAACCAATCTATAGTCCGTTCATAATTTGTCGATAGCACAAAATGAGGGCCCAAGTCATAAAACGGTCGTAAAACTCGTAAAATCATAGGCGGAGGTTCCTGAGGTGTTTATTCATTAAATATAAAGCTTCAGTTTATATTCGAAACTTGCCTTGAAAGGGTGAAGTTGTTACGAACGAAAATAATTTTTGGTTTAGTACATTTTTTAATCGCATTTAATTTACGCCGATGTTTCGGCGTCTACGGCAGTAATTAACGTCTCTAATATTTATTTTGCGAATTTTGTGCAGTGCGTGAATAACTTTTTTTCATATTCCTACAAACATATACGTACCTTTCGTTCCTGCTTGTTTTGTTTGATTGCTTGCGATGGCTTCGTCATCATCATCAACATCATCAAGTTTTACACCGGTACTGTTGCGTACAGTCAGTAAGTCTGTCTATTCACCAAGAGAGAAGACTATTGTTTTGAACGTTCACGATGCTCTGGTTTCTCAGAATCCCACAAACACTGTTCAGAACATAATAAAGAGTTGTGCCAACATGTCGGGCGTAGAGGAGTCAACAATATATAGGTTCCTATCAGAAAGAAAAAAAAAAGGTATAGCTAACCCAAATACAAACGAATACTTAAAGAGGGGGAGAAAACCTATTGAAATTGATGAATTTGCCAAAAATGGTATTCGAAAGAAAATTCACGAATTTTTTTACAAAAAAGAAATACCCAACTTAAACAAAATTTTACAAGAAGTTAGAGACGACCCGGATTTGCCTCATGTCGGACGAACCAAATTGTGGCAAGTTTTAAAAGAATTAAATTTCCGGTGGGAGAAATCAGACCGAAAATCACTTTTGATTGACCGGGAAGAGATAATATGTTGGAGAAGAAAGTATCTAAGATCTATACGAAAATTTCGGGCTGAAGGAAGGCCAATTTACTATCAGGACGAAACGTGGGTAAACGCAGGTCATACTCTCACAAAAATTTGGACAGATAAACATATATCAAGCTCCAGGCAAGCCTTTATGGAAGGTTGGTCTACTGGTATTTCCCCACCCTCTGGTAAAGGCAGTAGATTAATAGTTTCTCACATTGGCAGTGAAAATGGATTTGCTGAGCATGGTTTGTTGGAATTTGAATCCAAAAGCACCAAAGACTATCACGAGGAGATGACAGCTGATGTTTTCGAAGAGTATTTTGAGCAGATGATTGAACATATACCACCAAACTCAATTATAGTATTAGATAATGCACCTTATCATTCACGACTAGTTGAAAGACTTCCAACGACTGCGTGGAAGAAACAGGATATCATTGACTGGCTGCGGAATAAGTCCCTGCCTTATGAAGATGGAATGGTTAAAGCAGAACTTTTAAAAATTGCCCGGCAACACAAATCTAAGTTCAAGAAATACGTAGTTGACAAAATGGCGGAAAGACGAAACATCACAGTCCTTAGACTTCCACCCTACCACTGCGAATTAAATCCAATTGAACTCATTTGGGCACAAATGAAAAGCTATGTGGCTAGAAAAAATACGTCATATAAAATACAAGCTGTACGTGAATTGTTATATGAGTCTTTACAACATATTACAGAACAAAATTGGCGAGATGCAGTAAGACATGCAATAGAAGAAGAACAAAAAATGTGGGATCTTGACAATATAATTGATGTGACTGTAGAGACACAACCGCTAATTATTAACCTGCAAGACGACTCGGATTCCGAAGATGATCCTGTTTATTTTGAATTTTAATAGTTTTGTAAGTAATCGTAGTTTATATCATTTAAAAATAGGTATTAATTAAATAAATGTATCTTTTACAAATTGCAAGTAATTTATTATTTTTGAATAAAATAAAGAAATTTTTTTTAAATAAAAATACAGTTTACAGTACCTACAGTTTAAGAATATTAATATATTTATTTATTTAAAGTAACTAATGTTTCAATCATATACTCTACGACACTGGTCACTCATTTCCACTCAAAATACCTACATAATCGGATTAAAAGTTTTTCAGCTGTATTGTATTTCTTCAGATACAAGGTGGGTTAGTCGAAAACATCTTAAACTGCCAGTTTTAGTTTGGTTTTTGTTATTATATCATATTAGCTGTCCTCTCTGTATTTCAGTTCTCTAATGAGGGTCAAACTTGCAGTGAGCTATCAACAAATTATGAACGGATTATAGGTTTAAATTCCCCACTATACAACATGTGTTCTCTTGCAAATTGTTTGAAGAATATAGATTTCTTTGTCAAATGTAAAATGTAAAGACTTTTTAAAAAAATATTGAAATTGAGATGTCATTCTAAGAAATTATTACTAATTGTAACTGAGAGCTAAATTAAATGAAAAATGTCCATTTGTCATTTTCAACTTAATGTGTCTTTGAATTTGATTTTGATTCAAGTGATTTGGAGTAACTTTGAGTATTAGTCATTGTATTATATTGAGAATTGTTATTTAATTAGTTTTTGATATTGTAATCGAATATTGGAACTGCTTGTTCTTTAGATTACTTAATGAATAAAATAAATAAAGTAAAATGAATGAGACCTTCGCATGATTTTCTGGAAATCATTACGAGTCCAATAAGCCCTCGATGGTTTTTGAAGTCGTACCGCTCTCGAATTTACGAAGTAGTCAGTAACACGAATAAAAATGAAACATACCTCCTTCACAAACGCTCTAGGTTGATAAATTCCATCCAAAAATCGAGACATGCAGTCATACGCAAACCAATTCGGCCTATAAACATCATCCCCTCCTTGGTAATTGTCCATACTCGCTTTAACTTTATTAGTGAGCGACCTGAAGGTGGCCATGAGCGAATCTTTTTTCCTCTTCAACTCCTCCACGAGACAGGGCACGCTCAAGTTGTCCTGGATTCTCCGCCAAGCGTCGGCGATGGCGAAGCGGTCCTTGTGCGACAGATGTCTAGGATCCCATATCGCCGGTTCTTTCTCGTACAAGTGCAGAAACTCCAGAATGATTTCGTTTGTCCATTTCATTTCGGAGATAGCGTAGAATTCGGTGTACAAACAACTGAACAACGTGGCGAACGATACTGATTGCGCCGGCTCACTCGACGAGCCAGTGCAAGTTATCGACCCGAACGTTTGCCGACAGTCGCTACGAGTGCAGCTCGGAAATCGGCCATGTTTGTCAAGGCGCGTTGATCACGCTATGTCGTTGGAAGGACGGGTTGCGTTTTGCGTTGCCTCATTACACTGCAAACTGATGAATATGTATAGAGGACACATAATACCGTGATAATATGTAGACTAGTAGAGGAAAGTCTCCTAATATGGGGTACTTTTTTTCAAAACACCATAATAGAAAAACGGAGGTAGTTTTAGGCATTATTTCCATATTTCATGTTTCTTTAGATATACTATCAAGCATTTAATAAGAAGAAACATGTTTTTAAAAAAAGCAGATGAAAATATGCATAATTTAAAAAAAAGTGCACTTCCCCATATTAGAGGCATATGATATCCTAATATGGGGTACACTATGTTCGCAATCTGGGGTACCTGATTTAATATGTAAAATTTGAAAATAAGTAAAATTATTTGGTTTTTTTTAGAAATATACAGGGTGTCCCTGGACTTCCTCTTTTCCTCTCGGGAATGTATAGATGGGGTCAAAATATCACCAGTACTTCATATAACTTTTTTTTCCTAAAAGTCTTCGTAACCAAGTTACGGGCCCTCGAAGTTACAAAATGAAAAATGTTTTTCTTTGATAACTTTTCAAGTGAATATTCAAAATCATCCAAATTTTGGTAATTGACTAAACAAATGAATTCCGTCGATGAGCTTTCATGCAGGAGTCAGTTGTTTTGCTACAAAGTCAGGAACGGACTACCCCCGATGGTCCACACCCCAAAACTTTGAAATGACAGATATTTTTCAATATTTTTCAACAAATTAAGGTTACTTGGACAATTTTATGAATAAAAGTACTCGTGTGGAAAGTCGATCGGAGCAACGAGTCTTGATAAAAATGTAGTTTCACTCGACGACATCAAACCCGCTCGTCCACCATTATTTGAAATGAATAATTATCAAAGCAGAAATAATAATGATAACGTTAATTCAACAACATTTATCCTGAGATGTCTACCATTATTCGAAAATATTAGTTTTTAAGGAAAATGGAAATGATAGGTAAAATGTTCATAACGAATTTTTATAATGCAAACACGTTTAACTAACGAAACTCAAGAGCCTCAAGAGCAAACAGAAATAAAAAATCCGCTACAGAAACTGCTCGATATGACCACCTTCTCTCTCTATACATTTTCTTAGTCTGCGAAGACACCCTCTCTGTACTTGAAATAGCATTCCAGGGTCGTTTCGTATGGCTTCACAATGTAATGTTATTCTATTCAACACTGCATCTCTTGTGTGAATAGGTGTAGCGTAAACAAGGCTTTTTAGATGCCCCCACAGAAAGAAATCCAATGGATTTAAATCCGGAGACCGCGATGGCCATGAATATGGCCCACCTCTACCAATCCATCTATTGTGGAAAATATGGTTCAGATGGTCACACACAATCAAACTAAAATGAGGAGGAGCGCCATCATGCATAAACCACATATCTCTTCGGGTTTGCAATGGAACATGTTCCAAAAGTCCATTCAAATCGTTCTGAATGAACTCCAAATAACGTTCTCCATTCAATCGGTCCTGTAGAACGAATGGTCCTATAAGATGGTTTCCTATGATACCAGCCCAAACATTCACGTTGAATTTCCGTTGGTGTTTGGTTTGCAATATCCCATGGGGATTTTCTTCGGCCCATATATGGAGATTATGAGAGTTGATAACTCCATCTCTACTGAAACCTGCTTCATCAGTGAATAAAACTCGATTAATAAAAGTCATATCCTCTCTTTGCCTATCCATGAACCAATTGGCATATTCCAGTCGTGCTGGAAAATCTTGAGATGTCATGGCATGTACCTTCTGGATGTGAAATGGGTGGAGCAGTTGTTCCCTAATTATTCTATGAATAGTGGACTTGGATGTATGGAACTGTTCTGATAGATTTCTGATGCTCATTGAAGGATCATCATCGACGGCTTCCAAAATATTTTCCTCCAATACAACGGTACGTACAGTCCTAGGAGCGCCCTCACCACCTCGTTTTGGCAAAACTGTACCTACAATAATATCGAAATAAAACAACGTGCTCAAATTAATTATATTATCAATTATTACATACCTGTCTCCCTCAAGCTGCGATCGACACGCTCGAATGTTTCTCTTGACGGTACCGTTCGATTGGGAAAATGCTCGGAATACAGACGACGAGCTTCTGCAGCATTACAAAATGCTCGTCCATAAAATACATGCATATCTGCATATTCATTGAATGTAAACTGTTCGGCCATATCAAAAAAATTCAAAATATCCTATAGAATATTGACAATACAATGATAGTCATATGACAACGCACCACTCAACAAAACAAAATCGCATTCCAGTTTCTCATTTTTTATCAAAACTTTCTAAAAGGTTTTTTTGTCAACATCTGTGAAAGGAATATTGTTTCCTGGATATTTTTCACCTGATCATGTGCAGCCGTTTTTGTAGTTCATTCGTTTGCTTTTTATTCGTATAGTAAATATTTTTTCCGATGTGCGTTTTTTCAGCTAAATTTAGATTCGTGTTAAAGAATTTCTACCATAAAATTATAATTATCAGTGAAATTCCTCAACAGTTTAGCTGTGAAGAAGAATTTGAAACATTCGAATGTTGAGTTTCATGAGATTCAGATAACTGATCAACACGAAACGTGATTATTCCACACGTATTACGTACATACAAAATATGGAATGAATTCGATATTTCATAGTAGAGTAGCTTGTTAGTTTAAAAACACCACGAATCTACAGAACTTGATATTTCTTTTGAAAAAATATCTGCTATCACAATTGTGACTTAAACTTCCATATAGGTACTGTACTTTTTGTTTACGACTTCATTTTAGCATACTTTGTATTATTCCTGTTATAAATGTTGTTGAATTAACGTATTAACGTTATCATTATTATTTCTGCTTTGATAATTATTCATTTCAAATAATGGTGGACGAGCGGGTTTAATGTCGTCGAGTAGAACTACATTTTTATCAAGACTCGTTGCTCCGATCGACTTTCCACACGAGTACTTTTATCCATAAAATTGTCCAAGTAACCTTATTTTGTTGAAAAATATTGAAAAATATCTGTCATTTCAAAGTTTTGGGGTGTGGACCATCGGGGGTAGTCCGTTCCTGACTTTGTAGCAAAACAACTGACTCCTGCATGAAAGCTCATCGACGGAATTCATTTGTTTAGTCAATTACCAAAATTTGGATGATTTTGAATATTCACTTGAAAAGTTATCAAAGAAAAACATTTTTCATTTTGTAACTTCGAGGGCCCGTAACTTGGTTACGAAGACTTTTAGGAAAAAAGTTATATGAAGTACTGGTGATATTTTGACCCCATCTATACATTCCCGAGAGGAAAAGAGGAAGTCCAGGGACACCCTGTATATTTATGGAAACGCAAAAAATATATCTAATGAAAAGTTTCGTCCCTTATGAACATAAAAAAAAAAATCATCTAGAAAGAACATACAACAAGTATGTGTGTTTGTAAATCTTTTGCTGGAAAAATCCTCACTTGTTTACTTTGTGGTAAATGTTCAAGAAGTACTGAAAACTTATGTGAATTTCTGGAACTTCATCTAGCTTTTCCTAATACGACTAATTACCAGTCTATGCAAAGTTTATTGTTCAATCATCTGAAAATAGAATTTTTAACAGGTGATGATCGACTGTATTGTCAAACATGCGCCAAACTAACTGACTGTTATAAGAAAACAAGTATAGCTGAGGCACCAGTCAATCTAATAATAACACTGATGATTTTCAAACAAGACTCGACCTCTAACGGAAGCAAGAAACTCTTCTGAAGGTTCGAAATAGATGAACAATTTAACCTAGCAGACCACTGTTATAATATTCATGCAGTCATTGTTCACTGTGGTTCTGGCGTTGAATTTGGTCATTATTACGCCTTGGTCAAAGAAGAAACGGACTGATTTAAGTTTAACGATAGTCGTGTCACGAAGTGTTCTGGCGATGCATTGAATTTATTGGAGCCTCTGGAGACACCCTACATTTTGTTTTATGAGAGAGAGGACATTGTTAGATCAAGATCTTCAGATGATGTGGTGCTGCAGGTTTTTCCGGGTTTTCCTGCCGCTTAAAAAGCAAATGCGCCACTGGAATTAATGAAGTCGCTCCGGAGCGCCAATTAATTTTTATTGTTGTATTTATTTTATTTTTATCGTTGTTTTAGAACAAGTTATTTAGAAATGCAAAAGTCACAAATAAATGGATTTCTTTCACAATTAGCACATTCAACATGAGCCCATTTGAAGCAGCTTTGACACACTCTTCGCCTTTGACATCTTCGAAGTACGGATTTTCGCAAAAAATACAAATAGCATCTTCTTCAAAGTTTTCTATCTGTTGGTCCAAATCTGAAGAAGAACTCCAGAATACCAACTTGCGTTTGTTTGCTTTTTCTATAGCAACTGACTGTTTCTTTTGCTTTTGGTTAGGTTTAATTTTTTTCTGCTGACTTGGTTTTGAATCCTTAATCTTTTTTTTGACGCCCGAATTTGAAAATAAATTTCTTTTTTCTATGCTGGCCTCTATTTCCTCTTTGTATAGAGTGCTAGTTACAACGGCAGCTTTTCCAAATTTTGTGATCCTTTTTTCAATAATAACTTTTGAAGCAGTTGGAACAGACATCAAGACTGCAGGGGTAATCTGTTTCTCAGGGGTAACCCGTCTCTCAGCGGTTTGATGTCTTAGAGGGGAGACTTGTCTTTTAGGGGTTTTTTCTTTTGGCTCGTTGTTTTCTAATTGTTCTTCCTCTACTGTGTCTTCCTCTACTTTTTCTTCATACGTTGTTTCTGTTTCTACTCTTTCTTCATTAATTGCTCCTTGCATTTCTGCCACAAAATCATATTCTTTGAATGTGTTTCTATCACTTTTCAGTTTCCAGTTTTTCCAAACCCGTTTATACCTGTATCCATGGTGGCCGCTCTTATATAGGCTTTCTCAAAAAGTTCTCCCACCTGATAGCCTGATACAACACGTCCTGGGTTGAGCCTAAACCAGTTTATGATGTCTATCTCCCTAACGAATAATTCACAATGTCTTCAGGCGCTCCCTTCATCTTTACGTACCTTTCTAAGGTCGTTTGAGGTATACCGTGGGTCTGCGCACCCTTCTTGTAGCCCATTGCCGAACAGCTAAAATTGCTGAATCCTTTGTTCCTTGTTCCAAACTTTTCGTGTTTTAGGCATCTGAAAGAAAATATTTTAGTTTTATAAGGAAAAGTACACAGTTCCCTAATATAGGGTATCCCAAATTAGGAATCGATAGGTATCCCATAATACGAGCAAATTACATTTTTGAAAGGGAAATGTTTGTGAAAAAACTGTGACGTTTTCTTAAATAAACCAAAAGCAGTTCCATAAACTACGCCAAATACTGTATTGAATGATATTATTAAGTTTTCGAAAACTTACCTTTGAGTTTCCTAAAATATCTAAAATGTAACAGTCACCAAAAATTTTTATTCATTCACAAAATTACCATAAACTGAATCATCGAAACGCAACACGAGTTTGCTTCAAAACGTGAATGGGCCCTTTCTATTAAGTCGGTGGTTAGTTTTTAATGTTCACAATAGGTGTCGGAACTTGCTTAAAATGGAACTACCCCATATTAGGCACTACCTCCATATTAGGCGACTTTCCTCTATAGAGGGTAGACAGGTTGGAGCCAGGCTCCAAGATGCTAAATTCAAGATGACCTAGAGGGTAGGTTAAACATGGTACAATTGTTTGATTTCCACTTCTGATTATTGGATCTTTCCCCGTGGACTTCATTTTTGGGGTTTCCCTAGATTTGCTGAGAGCTGACCTCATATACGAGGTATGTTAAATAAATGAGGTGATTTTTCATTTTTCTCGATAAAAATATTCATTTATCCATCAATTTCTATTTTGTCTCCTTTAAAGTTGATGTAATACACTTGTACCTACGGTTTTTCCAACCCTCGAAGCAGTTCTGATATGCACTTTTTGGTATGTTTTGAGCTCTTTCAGCTATTCGGTTGAAATCACTAATCAATCTGATGTGTCGTAATGCGAACAAGCTCTCTACTGACATCGATATTTTTTGTTGCAGTATTTGTGAAATTAAAAATAAGTGTCGTGCGTACCTATAAGTCATTTATGTTTTTTATATCAAATTGTACTGATCTTATATCAAATAGTATTAATCGTTCAAGTATGTTAGGTTTGCTCTGTAAATGGGAATCTGTTGGGCAATAAACGCTATTATTATTATTAAAACATTCAGAGATTGCGATGAGAGAGAGGGATCATAGCTGTGAAGAGAAAACTAAGATCTGCGTCTACGAATCAACTATAGTCAATGAAACTGAAAACAGAACAGCATTTTCTGAACTGAATCAACGGCAAATTAACCTTACGTATAGTATTTTTTTCAATGACAAAACACAAGCACTACAGAAAAATCATCAAGGCTCTCTCAGAGCGGTGTCTTTGCGAAAGTAGCAATTCACATTGGATTTGAATTGTTGGAGATTAAATCCATTTGGAAAAACGTTCTATAGGGACTTTTCCTATAACTGCTTAGTATAAAAACATGTAAATTCTTTATTGTCAAGCAGTCATCCAAATCGAACACTCGAAAATCGAGTAGTCGAATTCTCGAAATGTGCGTTGGCTAACCTGAACTTGGCCCCTCAAATTCTTCTTGCTATTTTGCTGTAGTGTTTTGTAGTTGTGTTGTGTTAATAAATATTATTGTTGAACACGTGTAAATAATAATTTACCTATCATCGTTTCGACAGTTCTTAGGAAGTTTATTCCACATTAACACAGTTCTCCAGATGAAAGAGTAAGTAGTTCGGCCCAGGCTAGTCGATTATTGTCGGGGCTGGACGTGGGTAAGGAAAATATGTTTTTTTGGAAAAAAGTAAGCCTTGGGGCGCCAGTTAAAGAATTCAACAGGGAAGGGGTTGGAGAAATAACCAAAAAGTCAACAAAGAAGCTCCAAGCTTAAAATTTATATTAAATTGATATATAGAAAGAAATATTTACACACTTCACTACCAACTGTGTAATAACTCAAAAATTGATTTTCATATGTTATTTGCAACGAACTTATGTAAAAAACAGGCAAATATATATATACATCAAGTTTAAAGAACCAATACTTAATACAAAAAAACTTTCACAGTAAAGATATTAATACGCCGCTATAGGCCGTTTTGATCACGATATTACTACTGGAGAACTCTTAATTCGGCACAATATCGAATCATGAGATTCGAGTATTGAACTGACAGAGATAGACCTTTACGTAAATTGAAAAAGGGAACGAATGAGCAGTTAAAATTAACTGCCTGAATCTTAATTTATCCAGAATCTATTTTTCGATTAGCTTCAATCAAACTTGATAATCATTACCCCCGTCAACAGCTGTCTTAGGTGCACAGAGAAAAGGAAAATGCTTAAAACTATCCTCTATTTTTAGGAATGAACTGTAGATTTCAGTACTCAGGGCTTCTATTCACGGGTTATCCTCATTTTTGATATTTTTTCTTATATACTTGCTACGGCTTCCCGTTGGTACTTTCTAGAGTGTCTCCTCATATCTCGAAGAATGATATGTATGATGCAACTATAGCTTTTCCGAAGAATTTCTCCCAGATAAATATGCCTTGAAAGCTTTTGTTTTACCACCAAAAAATGAATAAAAGATCTGACAGTGTTCGACGTGAATCTTATTATTCTTGTCCAAAAAACCTGAAAACATGTGTTATGGAATTCTCTACCGATATTTCAAGAATAGGAAATGAAAATATTGAATTGATTAATTTGACTGACCTTAGATGTTTTAGGTTTCGGACAGTTCCTTGCTAGAACCTAGCGTCTCCAATCAGGAGGATGACTCTTTTCTGGTTGGAATCCACCAACTTCAAGGCGGAGCTCCATACATGAGAACAATACTTCAAAGAAGGTCCAGTCTGAGCTTTATAAACATCAGAAGTTGCTGAGGTGTGTACAGTTTTCTGGTTTGGAACAGTGTTCCAAAATTTTAAGACGCAGCCTGTGCAATTCCAGGGACATGATTGTGCCAAGACATATTGGTGTCCATTTTAACACCTAACAAACTTATCGAAGCAAAAACTGGAATTTTCTGACTTGACATTATTATATCCGGTTCGGAAACATTTATCTTCTTGTAGAAAACCGATACCTGGGTTTTTGTTGAATTGAATTGAACCTGGTTACTTCCACCACAATTCGAAATCACTTTTAGATCTTCATCAAGATATTCAACACCCTGCTGTTGATAAAGATTTTCATAGAAATGACATAATTCGGAAAACTGAATTTCAGGCAAAAATAATGATGTTCCATTTCTCCATCTCCAATAGGAAATTTATCAACGTCAGTTATTCAATAAAAAGTCACTAATTACTGAAAATCGCATTAGTCTCAGGAAGATTAACGATTAGTTTCGCTTGATCTGTGTCAATAAGGTCAATTTCTGTGTCTAATTGATTACGTATTTCAGAAAATTTGCTGAAATTACATACCTGCTATAAGGTAATAACCATGAAATCTCATATAACGTTTGGGTGTCATTCATATATCATAACAGTTACACCCATGAATGATCAAGGACCCTTTTGAAATGAGCTCAGTGATTCAATATCTTCTGATGGAAAAAATGTAGGCAACAAACTATGTTCTTTTTTGGAGTTGCAAACCTTCACAAAATGTTAATCAATTGTATAACATGATCCTTCCGTTCAAATCACTTCCTGCATTGAATGAAAACAACCAAAAATCTGTTCAGACAACGTATTGAGGCTTTGTTATTTTTAATATGTAATGATGAGGCGCTCGAGCGCTCAAAAAATATTTATTTACTCATCAACTTATGTCAGCGTTTTTTCCAATCTCGAAGAAATTTTGATATGCACTTTTTGGTATGTCTTTGAGCTCTTTTAACTATTCAGTTTTTATCTCCTCAATCGTCACAAAACACCGGCCTTTCATGGGTCTCTTCAATCCTGGGAACAGAAAATCTATCTATATCAAAAGAAATCTCCATATTCATGATAAATTCAAATTTGTTATTGAATCATATCTTTATGTCAAGTGAAAACATCAACAATCATACGAATAGCGTATGCCAAAAAGAATTCAGTGAAATTTGTGTTTCGCCACTGCAGTTTTTCATACAAAAGTGGAATTATCCGTCAGCCAGAATTCGATTTTTTCTCCCATGCGAAAAAATTCAATATTCTAACTCTTTCTTGTAATGATAACTTAGATATTATAGGTATATCTCATTTATTGAACAATTACCTGTTTAAAATGTAAATAGGTAAAGACAATGCATCATTAAAATAATGAATTGGCAATTGCACAAATGGGCCAACTAAGTGCAATTGGAACAAAATTAAAAAGCGAAACCAACTTGCCATTTCGAAACAATGCGGTTTTGTCCAAATGAATATATCCATGTATTCATTTGCAGTCAGATCATACAGTTGAAAAATGAATAAACGATTATATGAAAGTTGACATTGAACATTAATATAATTAAAAAGTGAAATATGGGAATCTCTATGGAATTCCATTCGTCACAAAAAAGAAACCATCAGATGGTAGACACATGAACAATCATGAGTGATGTCACAAAATACTAAGAATGATTTCTTCTCATATAATTTTGCCTGACTTTGATAACTTGCTACGTTCAAAAGTAAAGACAGGAGGGACTATTTTTGTTCGCACTGTATAATCGTCAGAAGCAGTATTTGGTGATTCATGTCTCATGGTGATAGTTGATATTAAAAGTATTAAACGATATTTTCATGGTTGTGTTTCCGGCTAAACGCGAACACAATCTCTCGAGGATCTATAATAAAAGTGTTCAAACGAAAATAGGGATCACTATTATTAGTAGAAACATCACCATTTTTTATATTATTTTGCTATTCAAAATGAGAAAAAAAAATATTCCGAAGCAAATTCTTACGATTTAAAACTAATTGAAATGGATAGAATGATACATTCACAGTTAGACTAATGAGAAAGCGTGAATGTCCTGAATATTAATCTATCAATAATTGATAATAAGTATTGTACTATGCAAAATAATTGAGACGTGTCGAAGTTTGGACGTCGGTGAAGTTGATTGACTTTTAATTTTTGTAACTGTTTTTATACATTATATATGGGATATACATTCCTTATTGGGTTGCTGAAATAATATTTTGAAATTCTTCGTTCAGATATGGAACAAACAAATGAGATTTTAAGACGTCACTACTGAAAGACTTTTCCATGCATCGCATTGAAAACATCATTACTTATGATTGCAATTGGTAGATTCTTTACAGTGACTCAAAATATTTATAATAAATCAGATCATTGTGTAATTTTTTTTATTTGTGATGATTATGATAATTTTTTGTGACAGATGTGCTTGAGTTCATTTGGTAATTTAGAAACAGGGTTCAGACAAGCATTCGGAAGGGGTAAAATTACCTGGCGCCCACAACTAACATTCAACTTGAATATTTCCTCACTCCCGTCTTCACTCAATTAGCCGGAGCCGAATTTTTAGGCTGTCACAGTGACAACGCAACACCGTAGCGTGATCGAGCGTTTGAGGCGTTTTTGGGATTCAACTCAGTATACCTCGAACTTCACTGTTTATGTGGGATAAATTTCCTGAGAACGTTTTTCCAAATAGATTTAATCTCCAGCGATTCAAATACAATGTGAATCACTACTTTCCACCAGGCACCGCTCTCAGAACGACTTCAGGCTTTTTCTGTATTGCTTGTGTTTTGCCTTTGAAGAAAATTCGACAGTGTTCAGTTTCACAACTGATGCTGATGATACTCAAATATATCTTTCTTTTGATAAAAACAGCATAAATCATGCTACCAGCTTACTTAATGATGATCTCAACTCTGTTGCGCAGCGATCTGATCAATATTGTTTGAAGATAAATCTATCAAAGTCTGTTAGAAATGAATTTTGGAATAAATATCTTGCACTAGCATCTTCCTTAAAAAATGTATCCAAATAACTGCATCAGTATCTCATATTAATAAACATCCTTTTGTACATCTAGTTGAGGTGCACGTTTTGTGGTTGAGTGGAAGAACAAGTCTCTTCTAGTCTGGTTCACATGTACTCGATTTAGCTCTTTTTGGTGACATTTTTCAGCCCTGTCCAAAAATTACGACCAAGGTGTCATTCGATTCGTATTTTTGCCTAGAAAGTTTAAGGAAAGGTCCGAAAACACGCCGATAAAAATTACAAAAGTTATAAACAATTAAGTAAAAAAAAAATGGGGCTTTAGTTTTTTCGTAATATCTCGGAAAATTTTCTAAATTTTGAAAATTTGAAAAAAGATTTGAAAAGATCAATGAAAAAGTCCCGACTCCCGAAACTGTATCTCGATTATTTATAATTTTTACAGAGTCCTGAAAATAGAGCCAAAAGCGGGTAGTCTGGCTTCCACGCGCCTTTCGTCACTCTCGACATAAAAACAAAAAAAAATTATTTGAACATTTTAAATGTAAATATTAAGGAATGAAATTGAAAATTATAATTTTATAAAAAATACATTACAATTTTTTTAAAATTTTTTATTGTTTCAATGTCTCATGGCTAAAAACTAATTATTGATATTTTTTTAAATTTTTTACAGCTATTGTTAATAAATTCATTATAAACAAATACATTTTTTATAAGCAATTCGAAATTTTTTTTGCATTATGTTAATTGAAAAAATCAATGAAATTTATGAATAAAAAAAAATATACGGTTCCTTAATTTTAATATTTAGTTGCAAAAAACGATTGTTAATTAATTTAAGAAACCATTTTTTTTCTAAAAATCATGATTTTTTTTCAATTAACATAATGCAAAAAAAAAATTCGAATTGCTTATAAACAATTCATTTGTTTAAAATAAATTTATTAACAATAGCTGTAAAAAATAGAAAAAAAATATTATTAATTAGTTTTTAGCCATTAGACATTGAAACAATGAAAAATTTGAGAAAAAATGTTGTAATGTATTTTTTATAAAATTATAATTTTCAATTGTCAATAAAAAAATAGAAAATAATAACTTTTTTATTTTGGCAACAGTAATCTATTTTTTTGCCTATTGAGGATAACTTCACCAAAGGAAAAAAATGCCAGGGTTTTAGTTTAATAATTATAGGGATTTTTATATAAACTTTCAATTCAGAAAAAGTTATTAATTAACAAATTTATAATTAGCGTTAAAATTGGGATAAATTTTTTTTTTACTGTGGATTATTGTTTATTGATGTATCCCAACATCACAGAATTTTTTTCATTCCTTAATATTTACATTTAATATGTTTAAATAATTTTTTTTGTTTTTATGTCAGAGTGACGAAAGACGCGCGGAAGCCAGACTACCCGCTTTTGGCTCTATTTTCAGGGCTCTGTAAAAATTATAAATAATCGAGATACAGTTTCGGGAGTCGGGACTTTTTTTACGCAAATTTATTGATCTTTTCAAATCTTTTTTCAAATTTCCCAAATTTTGAAATTTTTCCGAGATATTACGAAAAAACTAAAGTCCTATTTTTTTTTACTTAATTGTTTATAACTTTTGTAATTTTTATCGGCACGTTTTCGGACCTTTCCTTAAACTTTCTAGGCGAAAATACGAATCGAATGATACCTTGGTCGTAATTTTTGGACAGTGCTGAAAAATGTTACAAAAAAAGTACATGTGAATAGACTATTCTGTCGATTAGACTTGAACTCTGCCTTTCTATATATTTTCTACACAGTGCATGTCCCCCCCCTGTTATTTTTTGAACGGGTCAACTCAAAAAATAGAAATTTTGGATAATAAAATTAATGCATGAATACTTTATTTTGAAGTGAAATTGACAGATGAAACTTTCAAAATGGAGAAAAATTAAATGGTAAGGCGGGTTTTGTGAAACATCTTTTAAAAGCTCCTGGCAAATGCTTCACAAAATGGCGGAACTTTTAATAATTGCCCGAATACATTGAAAGGTAATAAGCTTGAGATCAGTTCAGAAGATGCTCCAAATGTTTATTTGAAGGTTATTGACAATGTTTCATGATGAATTTCACTAGTTCGGACTCCCATTGTCTACTATATAAAATGTTTTGAAATCCCTGGAACCACTAAAAAAGAGTGGTTACAAGGATTTCAAATCATTTTATATAGTAGACAATGGAAGTCCGAATAGTGAAATGTTCGAAATGGTTGCCTTGAACTTTTTGACATATGAATCAGCCTATCCGATATTTCTGCCGAACATTTTCGAACACAGTAACGTCAACATCTCTACAAATATTTATTATTCTCTGCCGTATATCCAATACTGAAGCAGGTTTAGTTTCGTACACCTTTTGCTTCAAATAGCCCCATAAAAAAAGTACAAAGGTGGCAAATCTGGCGAGCGGGCTGGCCATTCTGTAGAACCTCGATGGCCAATCCAACGACCGGGAAAAGTAGTATACAAATAGTTTCTTACTTGTCTGAAGTAATTGGTGGTGCTTCATCTTGTTGGAATACAATATCCATTTAACAGTGGTTTCCTGCATATTCAAATACAGTTCCCCTGTTAAATTGTGATCAATAAATAGAGGTTCTACAATACGGTTTCCCAATATTCCTGCCCAAACGTTGATTTTTTCTACATATTGGATATGTGTTTCCCGGAAAACGTGAGGGTTTAGTTCACTCCAATAACGGCAATTTTGTCAGTGGACATTGCCGTTTAAAAAAATGTACATTCGTCACTAAAAGAAATATTGTGGAGATAGGTAGGATGCCTTGCAATTTTTTCCGTCTTGATTTCGCAGAAGTCTGTTATATTCGGTCAGGGTCATCTTCAGTTAATTGGTGTACCATTTTAATTTTGTATGAATGAGACCTATTCCTCTTCAAAAGTCTCCACACAATAGAATGAGACACCTCACAAACATTCGCGACGGAATAAGTAGACTGTTCAGGATTTACTACCATCTCACCAATTATTTGCACATGGAGGCTTTTTGTCATGTGTACACTACCGGTAGATGTGAATTTGCATACAAGTTCCCTCAAATATTTTCTACAGATAGAACGATTCGGAAAACGTTCATTGAAAATCCTTTCGGTCTCGGGAAAGTTACACGTCGCACCGTAAATAAAAATCGGTTCAATTTTTTCTTCCAATGGACGAGAAGTGACCATTTCAGAGATTGTTGAAGTGGTACCTTTCTGCTAGTAAAACCGAAAACTAAATGGGAATATTCTAACTGAACAATGATTTTCATTGTCGTACATGACATTTTTCAACATTTTTATAAACAAAAAATAACTCAACATGACAGATAAAAAGGAATATCTCTAGAAGTATCGATGTTAATGTGTTTGTCTTCAGGAAATTATTGAATGTTCTGCTACTTTGTAGTAGGTGAAGATATTGATCAAAATTCTAGGGTTGTGAAGTATTCATAAGGAGCTTCAAAATGATGTGTCACAAGACCCCCGTTTCCATTTAATTTTTTTCCCAAAAGGCGCCCTGTCGCCATCTTGAAAGTTTCATCTGCCAATTTCACTTCAAAATAAAGTATTCATGCATTAATTTCATTGTCCCAAATTTCTATATTTTGAGTTGACCCGTTCAAAAAATTAAAGAGGCGAGACATTAAAGAAATGCACTGTATATTTGGTATTGTCATATTATTATGTATTTATACATATAATTTGTATTTCAGTCGATAAAAACGATTATTATTATTACTACTTTTTACAAAACTGGAAATTGCATTACCTTCAATAACAAATGAATCGGTGGGCTGATGGTTGGGGTCTTCTTCTTTTCTTGATGGCACAAGCATGATTTTATCCACGGCATGTTAACAAAAAAATTATACGTTGAAGAGCAGAAATTTCAAGTCAACTTGACATATTTCGATTATTAGATAGAAGCACTACAAAAAACAAAAACACAACACAACAACGCGGGTTAGTACATGTCTGTCTATTCTACGTTTGAAAATCAAAACATTTCAAGCACGTGTTTGTACGGCCTCTCGACGACCGTCATGGCCAACTCCAAACAGAGCGCTCGGCAGCCTGGGCGCAACTGTCGGATCAAAGCTTCATATGATTCCGAATACGAGCCGGAAATTCAGGGCTAGCCTCTGAAAATCTTGGACGTTTCACCGGGCCTGAGTTGAGGGCGGCAGTCGGAAGCTTTTGAGTATGAGGTACCGTTTGTCGGACTGCAGCTCAGCGGACAGAGATCATTGATGAATAATAATGAATGAATAATAAATTGATGGATGTTATTTACATGCTCCAAAATGAAGAAAGTAAACCTATTGTACTGTTCTGAAAATAGGGTGACTTTATACTTTTCTCAAAGAATAATGATTTTTTCATTAATTTCCATTTGTCCTCTTCAAAGTAGTCCCCTCCAGATACACTTTGTTTTTTCCAATCATGTTTATCTCCTCAATCGTCGCAAAACGCTGTCCTTTCCAATTTTGGGAACAAGGAAAAGTCGCATCAGGCTAAATCTGTTGAAAACAGTGGCTGAGAAAAAATGAAGGTGTTGTGTTTGGCTAAAAAAATACTAACAAGCAACGAGCAGGTGCATTATCGTGATATGAAAGCCATGGATTGTTTTTCCACACTACCGGACGTTTTCTTCGTATTTTCTTCGTACTGCTTTCCGCCAGCGGCGCATAACTTCAAGATAATACTCCTTATTGACCGTGCGACCATGTGGTAAACAATTCTGATGCACTACGCCACGATAATCGAAGAAAACAGTGAGTAAAATCTTGATATTTGACCGAACTTGTCGTGCTTTATTGGTCATTGAGACGATTGGACTTTGGTTTCGATTTCATAACCATTTACGCATGATTCGTCACCAGCTATGAGCCTTTTAGGCAAATATAGATCGCCTTTGACGTCATTCAACAATTCCTGACGGCTTTTTGGTCAGAATTCACGAAAAAAAATCATGACATGAACCAATCGATATGTCGACATCCCCAGCAACTTGTCTAATAATGATTCGATAATACCCTATAACAATTTTCTTCACTTTCTCATAATGTGCTGGGCCGTCCAGGGTGAGCGTCGTCCTTCCTCCTTCACCTTCTGTAAAAAGCTTGTACCACTTGTAAACATTTTTCTGACTCAGAGTACAATCACCGTATGTCACTGTCAACATTTCAAGTGTTTCTGAATACTTTATTTAATTTTTTGGACAAAATTTGATGCAAATTATTCGATGCATTTTTATCGATAGCAGAAAGTTCCCGAACACGCAAAACACAGTTATGTTACATAGATATGTTAGATATCTATGTTTTCTGATTGACGGCCGTTACTTGTTGAATATCCATCCTAATTTCACAAACTACATCTAAAGATTTGATCTTCACAAACTTTATTTTCAAAAATATCACGACATGTTTCGCTATGACAGAAAAGAACCATCCGCATGATAGGAGACGCGAACATCACTTGCAACCTTGATACTCTGGAACATCGAGGAAAGGTTAGAGATTTGTCTCTTAGTTTGGTTCACATGTACTCGATTTAGCTCGTTTTGGTGACATTTTTCAGCCCTGTCCAAAAATTACGACCAAGGTGTCATTCGATTCCTATTTTTGCCTAGAAAGTTTAAGGAAAGGTCCGAAAACGCGCCGATGAAAATTACAAAAGTTATAAACAATTAGGTGAAAAAAAATGAGGCTTTAGTTTTTTTTTAATATCTCGGAAACTTTTCAAAATTTTGGAAATTCGAAAAAAGAATTTGCGTAAAAAAAGTCCCGACTCCCGAAACTGTATCTCGATTATTTATAATTTTTACAGAGCCCTGAAAATAGAGCCAAAAGCGGGTAGTCTGGCTTCCGCGCGTCTTTCGTCACTCTGACATAAAAAAAAATTATTCAAACATATTAAATGTAAATATTAAGGAATGAAAAAATTCATGTAATGTTGGGATACATCAATAAACAATAATCCGCAGTCAAAAATTTTTCATCCCAATTTTAACGTTAATTATAAATTTGTTAATTAATAACTTTTTCTGAAATGAAAGTTAATATAAAAATCCCTATAATTATTAAACTAAAACCCTGGCATTTTTTTCCTTTGGTGAAGTTATCCTTGATAGGCGAAAAAATAGATTACCCTTGCCAAAATAAAAAAATTGTTATTTTCTATTTTTTACTGACAATTGAAAATTGTAATTTTATAAAAAATACATTAAAAAATTTTTTTTATTGTTTCAATGTCTCATGCCTAAAAACTAATTGATAATATTTTTTTTTATTTTTTACAGCCATTGTTAATAAATTTATTATGAACAAATACATTGTTTATAAGCAATTCGAATTTTTTTTTACATTATGTTAATTGAAAAAATCATGATTTTTAGAAAAAAAATGGTTTCTTGAAAAAATTTCTTTGTTGCTAAAAAATGTGTTTACTAATCAACAATCATTTTTTGCAACTAAATATTAAAATTGAGAAACCGATTTTTTTTTAAATCGTTCTATTGTTTTTTAAAGTTTTGAAAAACTTTTTTTTCTTTTTCTAATTGTTTATTTAAAAAAATTGTTACAAACAAATTTTTTTTATTTTTTTTTTTTTATATTTTGTTCTATAATAGAAGTACCTATGTGTTTTTTTTAATTCATTCAATTTTTTATAAAACTTTTGATATTGTGATACCTTGATACTTGTCTTTTTCATTCGCTCCTTCGCTTATATAATTATAATAACTTTACAACTATTGCAGTTATGACAAATATGCTTCAAGTCTTTTTTGTTCATTATGAATTTATCAACAATTTAAGCCTTTTACTAAAATTGTCGTCCTATTATTCATTTAATTATTGGTCATTATTTATTAGAAAAAATAAAATTTACTAATTTAGGGAATTTAGGGAATTTATTAAATTTAAAGTAATTCAAAAATTTGTGAGCATCGGAAATTAAAAGAAGGTTAATTAGTAAACTCATTAAAATTAAATTAACAGAATGACTGATTGCTTCATTTAATTTTGTTAAACTCCATACAAATACGACAATAAGTGAATGTTAATGATCCTACAACTACTAAAAGTGCAAGTAATAAAATCCTTATGATTTATTGTTATATGACACGAAGTTTATGTTGAAAAGACTTAAATTTTTTTTTTTAATAAATAACGATCAATAATTAAATAAATAATAGGACTACAACTTTAGTGAAAGGCTTAAATTGTTAATAAATTCATAATGAACAAAAAAACTTGAAGCATATTTATCATAACTGCAATAGTTTGAAAGTTATTATAATTATAAAAGCGAAGGAGCGAATGAAAAAGACAAGTATCAAGGTATTTCAATATTAAAAGTTTCATAAAAAATAGAATAAATCAAAAAAAAACACATAGTTACTTTTATTATAGAACAAAGTATTGAAAAAAAAAATTAAAAAATAATTTGATTATAACAATTTTTTTAAAATAAACAATTAAAAAAAGAATAAAAAAAAGTTTTTTCAAAACCTCAAAGAACAATAGAATTCATGATTTAAAAAAAACGGTTCCTTAATTTTAATATTTTGTTGCAAAAAACGGATGTTAATTAACAAACGCATTTTTCAGCAACAAAGAAATTTTTTTAAGAAACCATTTTTTTTCTTAAAATCATGATTTTTTTCAATTAACATAATGCAAAAAAAAATTCAAATTGCTTATGAACAATGTACTTGTTAATAATAAATTCAATAACAATAGCTGTGAAAAAAAAATATATTATTAATTAGTTTTTAGCCATGAGACATTGAATCAACAAAAAATTAGAAAAAAAAAATTTGTAATGTATTTTTTGTGAAATTATAATTTTCAATTGTCAATAAAAAAATAAAAAATGACAATTTTTTTTTATTTTATAGGGATTTTTATATCAACTTTCAATTCAGAAAAAGTTATTAATTAACAAATTTATAATTAACGTTAAAATTGGGATGAAAATTTTTTGACTGCGGATTATTGTTCATTGATGTGTCCCAACATTACATGAATTTTTTCATTCCTTAATATTTACATTTAATATGTTTAAATGATTTTTTTTTGTTTTTATGTCAGAGTGACGAAAGGCACGCGGAAGCCAGACTACCCGCTTTTGGCTCTATTTTCAGGGCTCTGTAAAAATCATAAATAATCGATATCAGTTTGGAAGTCGGGACTTTTTTTACGCAAACTCATTGATCTTTTCAAATCTTTTTTCAAATTTCCAAAATTTTAAGAATTTTCCGAGATATTAAGAAAAAACTAAAGCCCCATTTTTTTTCACTTAATTGTTTATAACTTTTGTAATTTTCATCGTCGCGTTTTCGGACCATTCCACGAACTTTCTAGGCAAAAATACGAATCGAATGACACCTTGGTCGTAATTTTTGGACAGGGCTGAAAAATATTACAAAAAAAAGTACATGTGAACTAGACTATCTCTTCTATAGATATTTCCGCGGGAGGTGTTGAAGTGACTTGTAACATTTGATTCCACCTAGAGGGGTACATATCAGAACTACGCGATGGAATGTGGCTGCTCATCGTTTTGAGATTTAACTCAGTACACCTCAAACTCCACTGTTTGAAAACTCTAGCATTTGGAGGACTGCGTTTATGTAGTTTTCCTGAAGACGACTTGAATCGGATTATTTTTAATAGATATGAAATAAGTGACTAATTATTGGATATGGACTCCTCCCTATATATTTTTCCATTCAAAATATTTGAGCCATTAAAAAAATTTCGGACTTTTTACAAAAATTCTGAAAAGAAAACATATTTCAATGATACTATCATTTCAGACCCATCAAAAATTTACAAATTGGTTTCGAACTGAAGCATTCAGCTGACTTTTTCATTATCATGCACCAGTTCCTTCGATTCTTCATGCCTAATTGAACAACAACAAAAAACAAAACAAGATCTGAGTTCTGGTTCAAATATGTCATGACCCAACTTATTCACGATTATAAACGATTCGTTAATCTCTGCGAGATATTATCTTGGTAATTATAACTGTGGTAACTTATTTCATTTTCTCTGGAGATAAGTTTTCTCCTGAGTATTGGTCAGTCACTAAAAGAAAGAAGAATTGCATAGTCGAGATGATAAGTATCTTCAAAAGTGCATCATATTCGTTCCCATTAATTAGGTGACCAGTTACATATGAATATAATTTCTCCAAATCTGATCGACAACTTTTCTGTTTGTTAGTGGAAAATTTAGTTTCTCATTGTTTCGAAAGTACATCTGGGAACAGAATGAAAACAAACTAATTGAATCAAAATGGTCACATGACCATTTTATTGGAAGACCCTATAGTTTGAATCATTATAACTGTTCGTCTTCTCATACAAAAAACTACTTCTATTCTCGTTAATTATTTTGAAAAAAATTCTTCCGGTTTGTCCGATATAAAATTTTGGACAAGAACCACAAGTCAACTTGTATACTCCAGAACTATCTTTATTATTTTCAATGAATTTACTGAAGTCAGTATTCGTCTGTAGACTAAGTTCAATTTTTTTTTATTTTCTTTTCTTTTCTTTCAAACGACCGATATCATGAGTAGGATCATCCAAGTGGGTTTTTGTTATACACAGGGCCGTCACGACGGGTGATGGGGGGATGGGGGGAGGGAGCTTCCCCCCTGCTTTTTCGACTCGGGAAAAAGTTGGGAAATTTTGGGCCGTTAAGATAGAAAAAAAATAATAGTAAAAAAAATAATAAAAATTAAAATGAGAGAAAAGAACGGTAGAGGTAATAAGAAAAGGGAAAGAACCAGGAGAAGGTTGGGATTTCCCAACATGCTTTGCAACATACGTTGTAATTCTGAGTTGTTTGAAAACTTCAAAAAAGTTTAATTTCTCCCAAGTAAGAGAACAGTCCTGAACCGTCCACAAATTTTGAAGTGACAATTTTACAAAATTCCCAACTTTTCCCTGTTTTTTCGACTTGGAAAACTTGAGAAATTTCGGGTCGTGAAAATAGAAAAAATAATAGTAGAAAACAATATCAAATCAAATCGAATATTAATTGATCCATTGAAGGGTTAAAAAAAACAATTGGACAAGTCAGTACATATGAAATACAGATATAAAATATAAGTAGATATATAATATACACATTCATAAATAACAACAGATACTAAAACAATCCGCAATCAATGCAGATAAGAAAACAACTCATCGATTGTATAGGGGCTAATTTCAGAAAGTAGTTGTTACATTTTATATTTGAATACTTGCTCCTTGGTTATAATTTTGAAAAACTCCGGAAGTGCATTATATAATCTCAGTCCCAAAATCTCAAACGAGTTTAGACGTAAAGATAAACGTGTTTTTGGTATGTGAAAATTATTACTGATGCGTGTATTATATTCATGAAAAGATTGGTTTTGTTTAAAATCCTCTTTATTTTTATGAATATACAACAAAAGTTCCAGAATGTAAAGACCAGGTAGGGGCAAAATTTTCAATTTTTTAAATAATGTTCTACATGATGAAGTTTGTGATGCGTTTGCAATGGTTCTAATAATTCTCTTTTGAGTTATAAAAACATTGTGCGCAGATTGAGAATTTCCCCAAACAATAATCCCATAGTTGATTCTTGATTGTA
Organism: Leptinotarsa decemlineata; assembly: GCF_025532065.1. NCBI lineage: Eukaryota > Metazoa > Arthropoda > Insecta > Coleoptera > Chrysomelidae > Leptinotarsa > Leptinotarsa decemlineata. The sequence goes on along the minus strand of NW_027412572.1, from coordinate 64,643 downwards.
TCTGACCGTGGTAATATAAGAGTAGACCAGATTTGTCTAGATTTCTTTTCAGGTTTCTCAACAGATAACACTGCTTATTGAGTATTTTGATGAGATTATCGCAGTGCTGACGGAAATTGAGATTGCTCTCTAGAAAAATCCCTAAGAATTTCATGCTATCAACTCTCTCTATCTCAGCACCGGATATTTCAATATTGATGTCTACCGTGTTAATATTTTGGGCAGTATGAAAAGCTACTGCTTTCGTTTTGGAGGCATTCAAAAATAGTGAATTTTCACTAAACCAATTTTGCAAGCTATCAAGATCAGAATTTATATTTTGTTGCAGTTCAGGCAAATCTTTTGATTTAAATAGGAGAGAAGAATCATCAGCATACAAACAAGTGAGTGACTTTTGCAAAGCAGATGGCAACTCATTGATATAAAGAATAAAAAGAATTGGCCCCAAAACTGATCCTTGGGGAACTCCTATGTCATTATTTAACTGATCGGAAAAAAAGTTTCGTCATAATTCTCATTCGAATATTGTATTTTGACAGCCTGGGTGCGATTTGAAAGATATGATACGAACCATTCATGCTGAATACCTCTAATACCCGTTTTGTACAGTTTGTCCAGGAGATTTTCGTATTGTACGCAGTCAAAAGCACGGCTGAGGTCACAAAAAACAATAAGCACAATATTGAATACTTCCCAACACTAAATTGTTATTTTTAAAACCTCGACACGTGTTTCGATCACCAAGTGATCATCTTCAAGAGAAAGTAATCTTCGAAACACGTGTCGAAGTGTTAAAAATAACAATTTGGTGTTGGGAAAAAACTCCAGTAATATTTTTTACTGCACCAAAGGTTCCAAACAGTGTATCATAAGCACAGTATTATTTAAGTGTTGTTTCCTTTCATTTGTATTGAATATTCCTATACATGATAGATAATGCGGAAGACCAAGGACCTTGGTCCAAAGTAGAATAATTCCCATTATTTTTTTTATAATTACCAAAATTTATTTTTGTTTGTGCATACCCTAACGAGCATAAGCATTCAGCTTGTTTCTGCAATTTTTTATGGAGAATTGAGTCAATAATATCCACCTCGTAATCATTGTTGGCAGCAACAAGGTTAATGAAAATCAGTTCTTGTCGAAAATTGCTTTCTGAAAATGGAATATTCAATAGTCTGTGAATCATACTATTGAATGCTGCTACTTTATGTTAATATGGATGTATATACAGTGGTTTTCTTTAATGTCCCCCCCCCCTTACATTTTCAAGGGTGATGGATCTGTTATCTTCAGAAGGTGGCAGCCGAATGATCCATGTCTACACATTCTTGTTCCCGATTTTAGGTCGAAGATATTTCCAATCAGCATTTGCCGAATTGCCGAATATCATAACTTTATTTAGGTAAATGAACTTTTACTAGATCGACCCTTACGTTGCAGTGCACTGAAGCTATAAATTTGGAAATTTGAATATTTTCAGAAATTAGTATTTTTGATAATTTGGCTTTTGATATTATTTTGAATAAAATTAGTATCTATATCTCTGTCAATTCCTATTTCATTATCTTTCTATTTCGCAAACATTGAAAATTAAAATTAAATTTTTATTTTCCGTTGACGATTTTGTTCAATTTTGTTCAATGTACAATGTCCATCAGTTATCGTTCACCTTCTATTCAAATTTTTTGTGAGAATGTATGTATTGTTTTTCTATTCAAGAATAAAGTTAGATTGAATTGGTCCTAGATATATAAACAAATAACACATTACATCTGGTCATTCAACTGCCGATAGCTAAAAATGAAAAACCTTTTTATTTCATGAAACAACTCTCTTCAGCTTTCAAACTCTTCAACATCGGCGGTTCTAAAGATAGCACGCAGAGGAATCTTAAAAGCTTGGTCTAATAACTAATTTTATGGAACATGAAGCAGAAATGCCATGGAACATAAATAGAAAAAATGAAGGCTGTTCAACACCGTGAACATCATTCACAACATACATCATTATTCCTGAATATACGAGCTTTCATAATATGACGTAATGAGGACTGTGAAGCTGATTGCTAGAATTATTGTTACTGTCGAAGGGAAGAGACGTGAACTATTTTAGATTTTCTATATTTCTAAACGATGCTCATCATAAAATCACAAAAAAATGTTGCATGTCTGTTATGTATAGATTTATAACCCTATAATTATTATATTTCAGATCTTCAATGTCCAAAATGTATTTCCTAGTATTCCGCCAATAAAAACAATTGGATTAGTGGAGCGCCTCCTAGATAGAAACCACGTTAATCCAATATTTGAACGGAAAATGTAATAGTGGCCAAAGATTTGCCTAGCTCTGAATAATTTTCAATTTAATGACAATTTTTACTCTTTTAGGGAGATCTGATAATAGAAAAGATACGTCTTTTGTTAACTGACATTTTCATGGACAGCCTAGAGAGTAAAATCCATAAAAATATGCTAACTAACACTTTTTTATATACTGGTACAGATATATAGATGATATCTTATAGTACATTCGGTATTGTCTTAGAGTGAAAGAATTTCAAAAATGCAAACATGTCGGTACATCAAAGAAAGCAACATAGTCGTCTCAAACAAGCGGCACTGCAATTGATCCACAAAATCACTGAGATATTTCTACCCGCCATGCCCCTTGAGGACGCCGCTAAATAGCCATTAAAAAAGTGACTGCGACTAACAACGTAAAAAGAGGCGACCGACGCTTCGTCTCATATTGTGTTACAGATAGTATTAACAGGAGTCGGACTGGGGGTATCAATGTAAATTTTCCAATGATATATTCTGTATGATGCGATGATAATTGAAATATCTTAAAAAATAATTTTGTTCAAATAATTTTTTTTAGAAGGACAATTTATACTTGAAATAGATTTTTACTTAGGATTGTTACCTTCTACAGATCTATGAAATAAATACAAATGTAGAAAGGGCAAACAACTACTGCATTTAATGAATTAGCTTTTTGAAAAAAAAATATCTAATTTGTCAGTAACTTGAATTTTTTTTTCGTTCGTTATTGTTTTGAGCTTATTAAAAAAAAACGATTTTCAAGTTTTTAGTTCGATGTTCTTTAAAAGCATTTAATGCTAACAGCTGTTTCGACACAGTGTGACATCTTCTGTAAGAGTTATAAACTGACCTAGGTATATGATGTCATCTCCTTGAATACTAAAAGGTAGGTATAGGAAAGTATCAAGGAGCATTTGGTAAGTTATTAATAACATTATTGATGATTGAAGAGTTGTAAGTATATATCTGATCATTCAGAACAATGTTGTTTTTATCAACAAGATATTTTTCCGGATTTTGTGTAAAATTGTGTGTTTTCTATGATATGATTAGCGTAGTTGAAATCCTGTTTATTATCTGTAACTTCTCAAATGCTCTTCGAATCGAATATAGAATAAAGAAAACAAGTTTTTCATCGACCTTTTTTTGGTAATTTTAACCAATGTCGATGAAAAAACTGATTTTCCTCCAAAAAAAATGACTTTCGTGTTACTCGTCCAAATTAATCGATGAAATTGAAGAATGTAGAGTAATTCTTCAAACGAAAACTTAAGATCTAGCATAGATCAACTCAGTACACCTCGAACTTCATTGTTTAAGATCTCTTTCATTTGGAAAACTGCGTTTACGTGAAATAAACTTCCTGAAAACGTTTTTCCTAGTGAATTTAATACCCAGCGATTCAAATCCAACGTGAATTGCTATTTTCGTACAGTAACCGCTCATAGTAATGCTCGTGTTTTGTCCCTAAAAAAATCGATATTCTTTCCATATGCATCTACCTGAATGAATTTTCTGAAGCTATTTGCATGATGAAATATTTTTCATATCTGCCGACGCCATTGTGGCACGGAAAAATCAATTTTTCGAAAAATTGTTCAAATAGTTGAAAATCATTCCAAATTATTATGCATTCAGATTTCATTTTCGATTATTTTTCACCCAATCAGAAATTATATGTCTGATAATTGCTCATCAGTTAAATTTTCAAAACGCAATTCTCTCCACAGTCAATAAGCACGATGCAAACTATAAACTATAAACAAGAGAAACTCAGAAATGGGAAATATAGGTATAACACAGCTGCACGCATTGAACTTTATCGACGAATTTTTGTTATTTAGGCTTGCGGAAATCGTCAGATTTATTTTTCGTTATCCTTAAATTATTTCCTTCAAAATAAAAAAAAATTAGCAACGCTGGAGAATCTGATCCTTTATTCTTCACATGCGGCCGTATATATGGAACTCATATTTGGTGGAGGTACTTAACCGGGTACAAGGTATCCCTCTATATATTAATCTGCCGCGCTTTATTAAATCCCGAAATCCCCGCATGGGCTCCCCTATTACAAGTATTTGCCAAGATTACGTTTGCAAAGATTATGGTGCCATCTGTGAATCAAAGTCTTGATTAGAGGGTACTTGCCCTCCCAGTACTTACCCTGACCACCAGAGGGGAATGTCAGTATTTAATGTGAGTAATCGATAGAATAGGATAGTTAGCAATCGCAGACGACCAGTCGATCAGATCATATCGAAGTCGGGATGAACGCCAAAATCAAATTAAATTAAAAAACCGACTGGTTTGTTAGCGACTGCTACCTAGTTCTGTTGGTAATCACATTAAATACTGACATCCCACTGCCATCGCCCTCTAGTGGTCAGGGTGAGTACTAAGATTGTTACGGCAGTTTTGACATTGTCGTTGAGCTTCTATGGTTTTTAGTGAGCTTTAGTTAGGCTAGTATATCGTAGATGACAGTTAAAGAATCAAGAATTATGTTTTCCATTGAAACTTTTTCTCTGGAATATTATCACAAATTGATTTCTTAATGTTATGAAATTAATGAAACGATAAAGAGTGATGACATTCATTCGCTGAACATTGACAATAATTTGATTTTTTGGTTTTTTATATTTTAAAGAAATAAACAGTACCATTTATTACTTTATTCAATTTTATTTGTTATAATAAATCTGAGAGGACATTGGCAGATCAAGATAGTAAGACGATGTGGTGCTAGAGGTTTTTCCGGGTTTTCCTGCGGCTGAAAAAGCAAATGCGTCACTGGAATCAATGAAGTCGCCCTGGAGCGACAATTAATTTTTATTGTTGTTTTTATTTTTATTGATGTTTTATGATTTCACAAATAAAAATCTGAAAACAATATTCCCGAAATAATTCACCAGCCGTATTTATTTTGTGAATCAAAATATGCTTGCTATAATGATAAAATTGAAGCCGTTTTCGTAAGGAACAAAAAATACTGGAGCGTTATATTAATGCGGTTGGAAAAAATGTGTTTGATTCGATAGAACACAATTATTATGAGTAATGTTGAAATACTTTTTGTCAAATATTCTCAAGTATATCATGACAATGTCATATTTTTCGAAATGTCGGTTTTCCATCAAGAAAAATATGATATGTCAGAATCCTACCTGGTTTGCCAGAAAAATAGCAACACTACAGACAAGATCCAAGCTTCTATAAAAATATTATATGGAGCGATGAGGCAAATTTTTCAAATTGGGGACAATGACTTCCATGTTTTCAAACAGAAATCCTGCGGTTTTCTTCTTTCACTGAGTGAGTGTTTCGCCACAGCCAACTTGTCCGCTTGGTCTATTCTTCTGTAGTTTCTTTCATTGTTACTTCTTTTCCCCGTTTTGTCCTTTTACAAAAGAAAAAAACATGGCAAAGTAGCTCCGGCAGCTGTTCATCGGCGGCATATGGGAGTGGATTGATTACTGCGATTCTTTTAAATAAAATCAGGATACAATAAGGGCGCCACTGTCTTTTTTATAAGGTCTCATTTGGAAAAGATCAGAAACCTAAGGCAGAGAGTAGATATAACAGCTGAAATAAAAGAAAGACATGCCCAATTTCATATTATTTAATGAGATAAATATTCGTACTGTTCAATTATGCAATTATAACAAAACATACGATCATATATATTGAACTTTCTCAAGCCTACTTGACGGATAACTTGCTGATACCAATATATATATATATATAAATATACAAGTTATGTATATAAAACCCTCCTTTATGCTTATTCATCAAATGCTGACTAAGTTATAATAAACTTATAAAAGCTAGCCATCTTGAAAGAAGAGTCAGTTCTGTTAGTACGATTGTCAGAGTAACTTCTGTACAATAAAGTCTGTAAATCTAAATAAAGTCTTTTTAAAAAGTGGTTCCCGTGGCCCGAAACTATAATTGGCGCAGTCGATTGTAGGATAGTGGAAGAAAATCGATCCTGAATTTTCTTCAGTACCAACTGTTTGTCCACTACAAAAAACCAGCTTCGTCCACCAACCACCCACAAAAAGGACCGGATCGTCAGACTCAGCTACTACAGTCCTCCAGGAAAGAATACTGACACACCATCGAGGTAAGTCGAGTTTTCCTACCTGATTCCAAAATTTCCTTAAATCTTTATCGTAAATATTTGTGGAAGTTTCGGAAAAGTGATTATTATAATCAAAAAAAAAAACGAAAACAGACATCATTTTCTCTTATAGCAATTGAAATTGGTGACAGGACTATAGAAGTCACGTAGATTAAGAAAGACAATTTAAATACCGATTTAAATTGAAGCAATTAAGTGAAAAACGCCGAATCAAAATTTCATACATTCAAATCATTTTTCTCTTTCCTCACTCATAGCAAACAATAAATGCATAGTGTTCACTAAATAGTAAAACAAAGAAGCTAAAGAATAACTTGCTGCTACTTATATCATATGATTAATAGACAGAAAATAATCTATTTATATCATACGCTGATATAAAGAGAGTATTCATTTCACACACACACAACGACGCTTCAGAAATATTCTTGTGATAAACTTCGCAATATTATTACCGTGATTCTTTTCTGAATAAATGAAGAAAGCAAACTCTTATCTTGAATAGATTCGCTGAGTAATCTTTTCCGATAAGATCGCGACAATAATACATGACCGAACCTGAAATTGAAGATTTAGTACAGTCGCTTGTCTCTCTATCCGTTTCAAATATGTCCACCGAAATTAATTATACTTTATTTAAAATTTATTCTGACACCATACCTTTGTATGATGGATCTCCAGACACCCTCGAAATTTTTATAAATGCAATTGACAAATTTCATAATAAATATTATAGCGCTGACGATACACTAAATCAGTGTATCTTGAGTATTATTATTGGTAAACTCAGAGATAGAGCACAATTATTGATTGGTGCAAGAACGGAATTAAACACATGGATTTTAATAAGAAATGAATTAAGAAATACATTTGGTGATAGACAAAATTTAGATAACCTTGAACAACAACTTTTTACACTTGTCCCTAATAGAAACGAACACCCCCTCGATTTTGCGAAAAGAATACAAGTACTGAGAAGTAAATTAATCTTTAAAATTAATTCTATTGCCGCTATAGACCCACAGACTAAAGCGATATATATTCGTCAATATCAATCACAGTCTCTGAAAGTATTTATGAGAAATTTAACTATTAGATTACAAGATAAAGTAATTGTTCAAAAACCAGATAGCCTTGAAGAAGCAATGAATTTAGTTTTGGAAGATGAAAATTTTAGACAAACACAAAATATGGTTTTTCAGAACCGCTCAAGCACTAACGTTCAAAAACAACACCCACCAAAACAAATAAAACCAAATTATAGTAATTTCCCTGTACAAAATTATTCACACTTACAAAATTTTCAACAAACTAACTTTAGAAATCCTACACCTTCTACTAGTCAAATGCCAAATAGACCTTTTAATAATTATCAACAATTTAACCAAAAACCACAATTTCCAAGCCAACCCATAAATATCCAACCTAAACAAGTTCAACATAAATTTTTAACGAATAAACAAGTGTTTGGACCACCCCAAAATGTGTTTAAACCAACAAATAAACCTGATACTAGAATCATTCAACCAATGTCGACTACTTCTAGAAATCCTACGGTTAGTAGATCAAATATGCCTTACCACCCAGCAAATAACCGATCTTTTAGGCAACCCCCAAGACAAACCTTTATAAGTGAAGAACTTTACAACCATAATGATGACAATGAATACGACATGACACTAGGTTACCCCATTAACCAATACCCTGTCGAAGACCAATACCCAATTGAAGACCAACACTCTCCAGATCAATATCAATTAACTGATGAATTAAATGAATATTACTTTACTCCCCAAGAAACGACTGAAATAACTGACTCAAACACTGAATACGAAGACGAAAATTTTTACAAACCGCCTCCAATAAACAAGACGGTATAATAGAACTTTATTCAGGCTCTATAAATGGATTACCTTATATACAAATCCAAAATCCCCCTATTAAACTACTAATTGATACCGGATGTCATACTTCCATGTTAAGACCATCTATTGTAGAAAAATATTATCCAGACAGAATATTTAGAGAACCCTCTCAGTTAAAAACTTCATTAGGTGAAAAAGAAATTCAATATAAAGCTATTATCCCAGCTTTTGAAGAATTTCAAAGCAACTATGAAACGGAATATATTTTATTCCAATTTCATGAATTTTTTGATGGAATTTTAGGTTTAAAAGAACTTAAAAATCTTGACTTAAATATCGATTTTAGCAATCAAATCTTAAGAAATGAAAATGTACAAATCCCTTTCTACTATAGACAGCCTCACGAAACTTCTTTTACTATCGAAATACCACCATATGAAACTTTAATAAAGAAATACCCTGTCGATATCAGTGAAGGAGAAATAATAATTCCAGAGGGATTTATTGATAAACTATACGTACCTGAAACAATAACTTATGCCAAAAATTATCGCGCAACTTTCGAAATTTTTAATAAAACTAATAAAACTATCTCTATAACAATGAATGAACCGTTCCCATCCAATCAAATAAATAAAGAACAATTTGAATTTTATAATATTGAACAAGCCTTACCTGAAAATTATAATAATAATTCCATAACTGATATAACAAGTAAAATTAGGACCGACCATATGAACACGGAAGAAAAAAACGCAATTTTAACAGTTTGCAAAGAATTCTTAGACATATTTCATGATGAGAATACTAAACTTTCTTTCACAAACAAAATAAAACATGAAATTAAAACGACAGACGAAATACCAGTACACACTAAATCCTATCGGTTTCCTCATTGCCATAAAGAAGAAGTAAATAAACAAATAGAAAAAATGTTGAATGACGGAATAATACGACCATCATCATCAGCTTGGAGTAGCCCTATTTGGATTGTACCGAAGAAAGCGGACGCCTCAGGAAAGAAAAAATGGAGAATTGTCGTTGATTATAGGAAATTGAACGAAAAAACGATTGATGACCGATACCCCATTCCTAATATCGAGGACATACTGGATAAACTAGGGAAATGTAACTACTTCACTACCCTAGATTTAACTTCAGGATTTCACCAAATAGAGATGGAAGAAAATTCTATTGACAAAACAGCCTTCAACGTAGAACACGGCCATTACGAATATGTCAGAATGCCGTTTGGATTAAAGAACGCTCCAGCGACGTTTCAACGCGTTATGGATTACGTTTTGAAAGACCTAAGAAACAAAATATGTCTCGTCTATATGGACGATATAATAATTTTTTCGACCTCCCTTCAGGAACACATCTCTAATCTAAAACAAGTCTTTAAAGTATTAAGAGAAGCTAAATTGAAAGTACAATTAGACAAATCGGAATTCTTAAAACAAAATGTAGAATTTTTAGGACATATTGTAACACCCCACGGTATAAAACCCAATCCGAATAAAATAAAAGCAATCCAAAATTTTCCCATACCAACTACTGCTAGAGATATTAAATCATTCCTCGGTTTGCTAGGATATTATAGAAAATTTATTAAAGATTTCGCGCAATTAACAAAACCGCTAACTCAATGTCTAAAAAAAGGAGAGAAAATCCTTCATTCTGCCGAATTCCTAGAAACCTTCGAAAAATGTAAACAAGTTTTAACTAATGAACCTCTTCTTCAACATCCCGATTTTAGTAAACCTTTTATCTTGACAACCGATGCTTCTAACGTAGCAATTGGAGCTGTGTTATCACAAGGCCCTCTAGGTAAAGATAAACCCATCGCGTATGCCTCAAGAACTTTAAATTCCGCAGAACAAAATTATTCAACTATAGAAAAGGAATTATTGGCAATTGTCAATTTTACCAAATACTTTAGACCTTACCTTTTTGGTAGAAAATTTACGATTGTTACCGATCATAAACCACTCCAATGGTTATTCAATTTAAAAGACCCCTCTTCAAAATTAGTAAGATGGCGCCTAAGATTAGAAGAGTATGAATATAACATCATACATAGAAAAGGAAAAAAGAATTCTGTTGCTGACGCCCTATCCAGAATTGAACTACATCCATTAGAAAATTATTCTTTACTAGGAAATTTCGATACGGAAGAAGATCGTTTAGAAGATTTCGCAGAATATTGCGTAGATGAAAACGATAACCCTGAGATTGATGAAATTGCCAAAATAGTGCAAGAAATAGATGAACTCGCCAATGAAGAAGTCGAAAAACATCAATCAAGAGAAGAACCCCAACCCGAAAATTACCACACGGGACATTTTCAACCAGCTAAAGAAAAACAAAAACTCCCAGAGGAAAAGAAGATTAAAATACTTTCAGACATAATAGTCGTACCAGCCCAACAAGAAGAACCGAAAATAAAACACTCAAATGAAACACAACATTCTTCGCAAGAAGACCCAATTTTAGAAATCCCAATATCAGAGCAACCATTAAATAAATTTAAAAATCAAATATTCTTAGTTCAAAGTAACGACATAATTTCACCAAAAGTAAGTATAACTAAACCCTTTGATAAGACACGTTTAAAAATCGTAATATCTACTAGAAACATTGAAAACGATATAGTAAAAATCTTTTTAGAATATTTGAAACCTAATACTGTTTATGGTATAATATTTCAAGAGGAATTAAAGAATGTAATAATTCCGATAATCCAAAAACATTTTAGAAACTCAGCCTTTAAACTTGTTCAAAGTAATATACTATTGAAAGACATTTTGAAGAAAAATGAACAACAAGAAAAAATTAAATACCATCATGAAACAAAAACTACACATAGAGGCATAAATGAAACAAAATTGTCTCTATCAAAAGTATACTATTGGCCTAATATGATTCAAGACATAACAAACTACGTAAATACATGCGTAACATGTCAAAAATCAAAATACGAAAGGCACCCTAATGTCATAAAATTTAACCCAACACCAATTGGAGAATACCCGTTCGAACATATTTATGTTGATGTTCTATCACTTGATAGACTAAAATTCCTAACAATTATTGACAGCTTTTCGCGCTTTGCACAAGCATACCCCATACAACTAAATGCGACAGACATCTTAGATGGTTTATTAAAATTCATATCCCATTACGGTATTCCAAATAAAATAACTTGCGATTCTGGCACAGAATTTAAAAATAACTTGATTGAAGATTTTTGCAAACTTCATAAAATTATGTTGCATTACATTACCCCAAAAAACCCGAACAGTAATAGTCCGGTAGAACGTTTTCATTCTACTCTAATTGAGGAAATACGAACTTTAAAATTAGAATTTCCTAATCGACCAATAACAAAACAAATGTTGTATGCGATTCTAGGATATAATAATACTGTCCATTCCGCAACTAAATTCACACCCTTCCAAATTATTAAAGGTAATGTAGAACACCAGAGCCCTTATGATGTAACGTTAGAAAAGATAACCTCAAACTATATAGAAAAACATTCAAGAAATATGAAAATATTAAAAGAAATAGTAGAACAAAACAATGAAAAAGCCAAGAACCTATCTAAAGTAAATTCCTACAGAAATGATCCCCCAGAAATTGAAATTGATAAAAATACTTTTCTTAAAGAAACTCCTCGAAATAAATTATCACCCTTATATAAGGAAATTCAACCAAAAAAAGATAGTAACTTCAAAATTGAAACTTCTAAATCAAAATACCATAAAAGTAAGTTAAAGCCACAAAGAAAAATCATTAAGAAACAAATTGTTTCAGATGACAACGTTATACCTTCTACTTCTCGGAATCCTTGCGACGACAGGACAAGACATAATAATGACGAGGATAAATAACCCTATCCTTCCCTTTTCCCTTGGAAAAGCAAGATCCACTACACAAAAACATACGTTTATAAAATACATTGACTTAAAACAATTTGATTCTCCCCTAAACATCTTAAATAATAATACAAAAACAATCGCAGAATTTATCTTGATCAAAGACCCTTTATACCCACAACTACACCACATGTATAATCATCTGAATTATTTGCTAGACACAATCAAAGTGAAATTAATCAATATTAAACCTCAAGAAAATAATCGATCGAAAAGGGCACTTATTATTATAGTAGGCAGAACAAGTAAATGGCTCTTTGGTACTTTAGATGATGAAGATGCAGAAAAATATAATAAAGCAATTTTCACTTTGGAAAAGAATCAGAACATGCTTCACCATGATTTAGAAAATTACCTAACTATCACAAGAAAATTTATGAATGAAACTACGAATAGCTTACAGCAGATTGTTAAAAACCAACAATTAATTGACGAACAAATAAAAAGTATTGTCTTAAATCTGAATAAGTTCACGCTATTCTTAAGACTTCAAAATTCTCTTGATACAATGATAATAGATTGTCAAATTATATTATCAATACTTAATAACATTGAAGATTCAATTTTATTTGCAGAATTAAACATTATTCGTAGCACGATATTACCATTATCTGATATCGAAGAATTATTAAAAATAATGTCAAACCTTTACAAAGGCAGTTTACCAAACTTTAAAAACATTCAGTCGTATAATAAATTACTAAAAATTGAAATTAATTATAAAAATGGAATTATTATATTTGCAATTCATTTTCCGATACTTCTTGAAAATGTTTATGATTACTTCCATTTGTTCCCAATTCCAATACTCAACCAAGCTATCGTTCCTTTAAAACCCTATATAATTCTTAACTCGACTTACCATCATTATGAAGATGAACCCTGTACGAGAATTGAAAATACCTGCATATACCATGTTGACAACCAAATTTCAAAAGAAGATTGTTTACCGAAATTACTAATTGGCAAAACCGATCATCAATGCCAGACGATTCAAATTCAATTAGACCAGGACATAATAGAACCTGTCAACGATGCCTACATGATTATTATCCCCATTGATAAGATCATGATTGAGAAAAATTGTAAGGAGCATGGATACGAAAATATCAGACAACCACAGTTGATCCATATCCCACATAAATGTAACCTCACTGTTAGAGGCGAAGTTTATTCCAACGACGCCACTTCCGTTCAAGGAAACCCTCTACAGTTACCCGAAATAGATACCATCCAGCTACATCCTGAGAATAACCCTATGAAAGTTCCTGAAAGAGTAAACCTCGACGAACTAACCCGACTTCAGGACCTTGCTGAAAAAACCCAATTACATCGACTAGAAGCCTTAGAAGAAGACAGCACTTCTTATACTTTAATGTATATTTGTATATCCATATTTATAATACTTCTTACATATTTTATTTTATATTCCAAATATAAGAACAAATTTAAATGTTTTAAAAGGAAAAATAAACAAGAAAATATTCATTTAGAAAATGTTGATGAAAATAATGTTAATGTATTATTTTCATCTTAGGGATGGAGGAGTTATGTATATAAAACCCTCCTTTATGCTTATTCATCAAATGCTGACTAAGTTATAATAAACTTATAAAAGCTAGCCATCTTGAAAGAAGAGTCAGTTCTGTTAGTACGATTGTCAGAGTAACTTCTGTACAATAAAGTCTGTAAATCTAAATAAAGTCTTTTTAAAAAGTGGTTCCCGTGGCCCGAAACTATAATTTACATGTAAGAAAAGGCGTGTACCCAGGGCAAAATTCATGAATTTTTCCTAACGGGGAATAATATATTTTTTTTTGAGTTATGTTACCTCAAAAGGGCTTGAATATTGATGATACAGCAAATTTATATAAATAATTATGAATGGTTAATATATGAACAGTTAAATATTGAAGGTAAGAAATTAAATATTAAATCAAAACCATAATACTGAAAGAACTCTATCATCTATAACTGGCCTTTCATCCAACGTTGATTCTAAAGAAGTAACAACCGTAGAGCAGATCAGGTCCTCAAGCAGTAGGAAAGTAAGAGTGGTTGTATATTTTCTTTTCACCTTATCACTCGTTACTTGGTAAATCCGGACTATGCCAGAAAATACCTCAGTTTGGTTCAAAGAGGGCATCCAAATGGACAAAAGGAGCCAAATCAGTAAATATTAACACTCTTGTGGTCCTGGTTAACGTTTCCAAATCCTTCGGGATGCAGGATTAGGTTGAGACAATTTTCGTAGTAAATAAAAACCCTATAAGAATATTCGCATTCATTCTCGGAAAAATAAAAACACAATGGAAAAGTGGACTCACCTCTGGTACCAAGAGGGTTCTCTTCTGAAAATGAATCGACAACTAGATTCTCCGAAAGATAATATTTTTAATATCAAAGGCAAAAGGGTACTGCCATTATACATCACATAACATGATTGGCTTCTAATTGAAAAGGATCGGTACTCCCTATCTGAATTCACTTTGTCGACTCTTCGTCGTTCTCAGAAATAATTCTGTCAAATTTGTGAGATCTTCATAGAGTTCGCACAAACTAGAGACTATCGGGACTAAACGAAGTCTAAGAGTTTATTAGAAGAAAAGAGAGACGGAATGCGGAAAAGTAAATTTGTCAACACGGAATCGTTTGCGAGTGTATAGGTACTTCTTAACAATTAACCAATATACGGGGCTTTCAAAATAAACGTTGGACGAGTCAGCTCAAAATTATTCCAATAACTATATACAACATTTATGATTATTTACATGGGCGGGGACACTGTACATCTGTACATGGGAGGTAGGTTGATACGTTTTTATCAGATTGGGTGGTTTAGGAAAACTAGATGGTGAATATATTACTACCTCTTGCATTTCCTAAACTGGAACATTGTACAGGGTGAAACACTGATCACCTTAAAACAAAAATATATGCAGTGAATGAAAATGAAAACGTTACATTATGCTCTTTCAGCCTTATTGCCATGGATCTTTTGGTAGTTCTGATGTATACCTTCCCACAAGTGCACGGTATGCGATATACTCCTGCTGCTGATAGTGGGTCTCTTTTGTCTTTAGCCGACCTGTGGCTTTGTTGTATCTTCTTGATGGGTTTGAAAACTAGTTACACTGATAGATGAATCAGTCGGAAGGAAGTAAAATAATTGAGAAAACAATTCAATACCAAATATATATTATTTATGTTATATTCAGAACTTACTCAACATTGACATGAAACAGCTCAATAAATTCTAACATTATAAAATGAATATATGAATATAACAAAATTTGTTTCTCAACAGTATAATGCATTCGACATTTGAAAATATTCCAAATATTCTACAACTAATGTTTTTCTTGTAGAAATATCTGATATTTGTCATCATATATCATTATACTAGATTCAATTTCATCATCACAGTCAGTTCAGCAAGAGTATCCTTAACAGTTTGATAAAAATTTATAACTATCACATATTCCGCAAAAAAGTATTTTTTCAAATAGCAAATAGATGATATCCCATATAATGCACATCTTCAAAATTAATTTTTCTATAATATTACATGAATATTATGTGACAATTACATATAGGTGAGAATATCAACAAAGCTTTTATAATTCATTAACCATGAACAGGTTCATCTTTTGTTAGGTATAAAAATGAAAGAATGCTCTAACTGGAGTTATCAGAATGCATAACATTTGAATGTTTCAAAACAACTTTACTACACACATAAACACACATACATCAAATCAACTAAAATATCAACTTAAATTTTTCCTGAGATATTCAATCGAAAGGAATTCCAATCTAAAATAACTATCAGTAAGTAAATAATAAACATTCATTAAACGAATATTATACACAACACTGAAATGAATTAAGAGATATATGAAAATATACATCATGATGGTTATGGAGAACACATAATGAACTGAGTGTATAAATTATAAATACCAATTGAAATTTGAATTCTGATTCGAATTGATGCATCAAATTAGCCCAAAATTCAAATGATGAGAAAGATTGTTTCAACAAATAAAGTAAAGTATTCTAATAATGATGCAGCAGATTTTTGGCTCAACGTACTCTGAAAATTGAAATGAAAAGCTGAAACATTCACCATTTTTTTTTCACTATTCAGCAGTTTTTTTGATAAAATGAAGAGACAAAAAGCGTTTCTCAATTGAATTTTTTGGTGGTAAGGGAGAAAAAACATCATCAATAAATAAACTTTATCACAGACTTTTCTTCTTTCGAAAATTCCTCTATCTACTATTGGAAAACTGCAATGTTTGTACCAACTTGCAAAAAGGACCATAGTCATTTGTAATGGGTGTTACAAAATTTACACAACTAGAAAACACAGTTTTTAGTATTTCCAAACACATCGATTACATTTGGAATAAATTTTGTTATAATGGAATTTTAAAATTATAGGTACTTACTAGTTTCATGCAAATTATTTGTAGTACCAATTTTCCACATGGTGATGCCGTATTGTTTTTTTGTTACTATCAATAACTATCTATGAAATTGACAAATGAACAAATTCTGTGAAATGTCTTAACATTTCTAATTTTATTATGTATGTTTGTTTGTATGTATGTTTGTTTGTAACTCTCAAGCTCGGGATCTGTACTAACAGAATTATCGGCATTATTGCTTGATATATACTACATTTATTTTTTACTTTGTAGTTTCACATGCTATAAAAGCGCGTTTTATAGTTTTTTTAAACTATATTTATTCATTAAATGGATCCTATATATTTGAAAGTGAAAACGTGTTGCATATTATGTAGAAAAAATATCTTCTTTTTTGAGTGACTAGTTCTATGTTGCTGTATCGCTGCTGTTCCAATATTTTATCAGAATCAACGAACTTAGACGTGCGCTTACAGAACATCGAACTAAAAGTTAAATTATTTTTTTTAAAAAAGCTTGAAACAATAACGAACGAAAAATAATAGTATTATTGTGAAAAAGCGACGGCCGCTTGATATATAAAAATATGTCACAAAGCGCCCACGCTTTTTTCACAATAATACTAGTATTTTCCGTTTGTTATTGTTTTGAGCTTATTGAAAAAAAATATTTTTAACTTTCAGTTCGATGTTCTTCAAAAGCGCGTGTTTTAGTTTTTCAAACTATATTTATTTTTTCTATAGATAAAAACGTGGTTTATTTGACTCTTCACTACTCTATTCGATCATTTGTGAATGAAAAAATTATACAAAATGAATCAATCACAAATGATCAAATAGAGTAGTGAAGAATCAAATAAACCACATTTTATCTGTAGAAAATACAGCAATGTTTATTTTGTTTGTTTGTGTATTCGTTTTGTTTGTTAACTGTTACAACTTCGACATTTGCACTTATTGTCAAACTGTTATTCAATCCTAACATTTCTGAAAAATGGAATATTGACAATGGAACGAGTTTTAAAAACTCCTTTCTTTAAAATTTTCATTTTAGAATATCTGTACCTGACCTATACAATTAATATATATTTTCACGTCGGTCAATATGCTTTGGTCAAGTTATATTCAATGGTTAATATCAGTCTTCCAAAGAATCCTTATTGAATACTCAATACATTTTCATACACTCAGTCAGTTATTTGAATAATGATATGTGTGATGAGATAATAATTGGTTGAAAGCTCTGAAAACAAAGATCCAAATCGTTTGTTGAATTAATCCTCAGCACTTTCGTTAAGGGAAGTCGATAAAAGATATTATCAACCACGTTCACCAGGCATCTTGAGAAAGATTTCTAACCACCGATGTTACTGAAAACAACATCAATGCTTTTGTAGAAAGTTTATTAATAAATTGATGGATGTAGCCTGCACTGAATGGGTGGAGATCAGAATGAAAAATGAGAATTGAAACTTTCTATAGGACGATCATAGTATCAAAAATCTTACAAAACATTTCACAATTTAACGAAATATTTTGTGGAGATTGTCAATTAATCGATTCAACAAATAGCAGGAATATTTAAGTAGATGATTCAGCAGAAATTTTTGGTGATTTCAGCAACTATTTTGTAACAAAATTCAATATTGTTGAAATCAACAAATATTTTCCAACAGTGTATGTTTTTGTACCACTTGTATTTGTAACTAACGTTACTGTAGCTTCGCCCTACCAGGACATTTGTATGGAAAAAAATTATTTTTCCATGCATTCAATAACGAATAAATCGAAAATATCAAATGTAATTTTGGTCATGATGGAAATTATAGTATATAATGCAAATCCCGAAGAAAGAAAAAAATCTAAAACTGCTCTCAAATTCGACTGTTTGTTCATATTGATTATTCTACTTGTTTTCTCTTATTCAATTATTTATAACTGAAATGTGGATGACGTTTTGGTATGTTTGACAGGTACGAAGAGGCAATTATAGATATTTTTTATAGGGATATTAACAAATTTCATGAAAACATTAAATTCACTATTGAAGTAGAAGCAGACAACTCAATCAATTTCTTGGACCTAACAATTAGTAGAATGAACAAAAAACATGATTTTTCAATTTATCACAAACCGTCCTATACGGATATTACTATGCATTATGATTCTACCCATCCTAATCAATACAAAGTAGAAGCTTATGATAGCATGTTTCACAGATAAGTCAATGTTCCTCTTTCAATAGATACTTTTAATAAAGAATTTAATATCATCAAGCAAATTGCGGTTAACAATGGGTTTAAAGCCGAATTAATTAACAAAATACTTGCCAAGAAAGTCTACGCAAAAGCGATTCGAGACGTTTTTCCTATTGATAAGGTAGATAATCAAAATTATAGAGCTTTAACGTATTTTGGACAACCAACGAAAAAAGTGGCTTCATATTTGAGGAAACGAGATATTGAAATTGCATATAGAACAAGTAATACGTTGGGAAAGTTAATTAAGAATAATAAAGACAAAACATCCAAATTCGAGAAATCAGGAATATATAAATTAAAGTATGGAACGTGCCCTGAAGAATATATTGGTCAAACTGGCAGGACCTTAAGGAATCGAATCCAGGAACATCATACAAGCTATGCAAATAAGAAAACAAATTCACCATATTCAAATCATCTTCTAGAAGAAAATCATATCTTCAACGAAGAGTTGGAAATTTTGCACATAGAAAATAAAGGTTTGAAACTGAATCATTTGGAAGTAATGGAAATTAATAAACTTAAGAATTCAAACATTCCAATGAATGACCAACCAGATTTGAATAGATCACCATTATTGAACTTGTTTTCTTGAAAACCGGGAAATAATTATTATTGATGTAGATGTGAAGTAATATGCTTCTACCTTAGGTAGAGGTTTAGGTAATTTTTTGGAGGTAGTCTCAATTATGGTTACTTGTAGTATATGAATATTAATGTAAGAACAACTTGAAGTATGAATCACTTGAAAAAGCTACTGTGTTAGCGAAACATGTTGTCATATATATACATACCGAGACTTTTCGGACACCCAGTATGCCCATGTGAACGTGGTCCTTATCAAAAGTGTCACACTAATAATATATATTGGAGGAGGGTGATTTTTATACAAAAAGGATCAATGTTTTCATGATCTTCACTACTTTGAATGAATGACCGACTAATCACAAACTTCGATGAAATATTTGTTCGAATAAATATCAGCTACACCTAATTATGAATTTTTCTCCGCTTTATTGATCACCAATATCACTTTGTCTTCTTCATCACTGACACACATTCTCGTCAAGTCTGAAGCTACTGAAGCAGTATCACAGTTACTATTTCTTTCCATGTCATCGAGGTCAGTATCATGAGAATTCGAGCACTCCATGTTTCCGAGAGGATCCTTCTTCGGATAGAGTCCTGACCTCTCCACTATGCAAAGTCCTGGGGGACTAATATTGCAAGGAATAACATCTGCGTCAGGTATGACAATAGAGAGCTTCCGTGAACTGAAAATTACATATATTTTATGTAGCGAATACTTGCATTTGACAACAGACAAAAACATAAAAGACGATTATCAGGATGATACGGTAGCAAATAAAAATACTAAACAAGCCACTACTCAAATAAAAGATAACATTATAGCGCTATAGGTATGTGCTTAACGATTGCATTCATTCAAAAAAAATTGCGGAATAGAATCCCATAAAACACAGCGACTTTTTTTTACCTAGGATTTCGAGATACGTCCATTGGAAAGGTATTTCGTATTTCACATATATTTTCTAAACACTCTGGTGAATTAGGTCTGAAATTATGACAAAAATTATCAGTAATGTATCAAACAAATTTCGAATTTTTGACAAATGAATTTTATTAAATCATACTTATCAAATATCTGAAACTTTAAAGGTTGAAAAGAATTTCTTGTTCTGACTGATGCATTGCTGCCAATGATCTTTCACAGAACTGTAAAATGATAAATCACTGGTGAGGAGTTCCTATTAGTTGTTAACAAATTTATTTTCTTTATTTAGACAAAGGAGATAGTATAAATCAGGCTGAGACTTTCAATGTCTGTCCTGGAGTTAATAGTATTTCAATTTTTAAATATATGACACATTTCTAAGAAAGTTCTTTTTTGAATATTATTTACTGAGTCTAAAATTTCAACATTATCAAAAGAAAAAGCATGATCCAGATTTATGGTGTGATTAGAAAGGGTGCATGACGGTTTATTACATCTTATGTCAAGTGATTCTGTCTTTTAATTGTATACTTGTTTGTCCAATGTAAATCTTCTCACAACTGGAACACGGGATGGAAAAAACCACATTGGATAAATTGATGATATCTTCTTTATCTTTTAAGTTGGAAAGAAGTGTCTTAATAGTCTTGAAATTTTTAAAAGCTGATTTCAAATTGACTAAAATTTCTTTTTGAGATTGTATAAAAGGCTACCTAGATGAGGTAACGAGAGAAATAGAATGTCAACAACAACAAACAGGAACTCCTTACCTTCACTCTCAGTGATTTATCATTTTACAGTTCTGTAAAATCTTATTGGCAGCAATGCATTGTCAGAACGAGAAATTATGTCAAACACTTTCTGGCAAACTTGACATAAAAATAAGAGGATCCTCTTTATTACTTATTTGTTAACTTCATTTCAACCTCACTTTCGTAAGTATAAACACGTTGTCCATACCCTTTGTTTATTCAATAATTATTGCAGATACTATAAACGCCTCGAAAGCTTGAACAGACAAAAGAGTTTTACAATCTTTCTGTCTCTGACTGCTATACCCGATTCATTCCCTACGTTATTCCTATATATATATATATATATATATATATATATATATATATATATATATATATATATATATATATATATATATATATATATATATATATATATATATATATATTTGTTCATCTCTTCAAGCAACTTTTGATATCTCCATTAGGTTGTGCTTTAAAAATGATGCCAAATGACATGCATATGACCGATTTTTCTTTCCTGTCAAATTTGACATTTTTTCCAAAAAATGTTCAGAAAAGCAGTTATTGCTCGAAATTTCGAAAATCGGTATAGAGAAAAGATGATTGTTTTTTCATTTTTTACCCATACACCAATTTTAGCTCTGTAGTACAAATTTAGTTTTTTTACAGTTTTTCGAAAATTTGACATTTGCCGATTTCTCAAATTTAGCCAAACCTCAACAAAGTTAGTGCTTTATGCCTAACTTATCTTTCCAACGCATTTTTATTACCAATTGCAATTCTAAATACAACTTATTTCGCAAAAATTTAAAACACAAGAAAAAATTATGCCAAAAATGATGCAAAGTTGATACATTTTTTGAAAACAGATAAATATTTCACTTTATTTCTACTTTTTGCGAAATAGCTTGATACATAAGCATAATTAAAAAACAATATCAATGAAAAGTCAATGATTTATTATATACTGCACTTTTCAAACAGTTGAACTTTGATTTACTAATTACGAAAAATTACAACGCAATTAAACTAAGGGAAGGAATTATACGAAAGTAATTTCACATTTACTAAATATCTTTTATGAGGTATGAATGAACAAAATTACTTCAGAAATCAATTTAGATTTTGTTGCCCAGAAAACTAAACCGTGAAAAATTCTAACAAACATCTGTTGAAATAAAGTTATAATTTAAATTATGAACACTGAATCGAATCGAAACATATGCCTAAACCATGTAAATACCAATAGAAATACAAAATAAAAAGTCACATTTCGGTGTGCCTTCCACCACGTTCAATGCAATAAATTGTCCTTTTTAAAACATCTTTAACTGCATTCTTTATACTACGGGGTTTCGTGCTTACAACACATTCTCGAATAACTGCCTCTAAATGGTTTATATCTCGAAAACGTCTTTGCTTATACACCTTTTGTTTTAAGTAACCCCACAAGAAGAAATCTAGTGGGGTTATATCAGGAGATCTAGTCGGCCAAAAGTGTTCCATATTGCGACTGATTACTTTGCCCCTAAATATTTCCTAAAGACGCTCTTTAACCACCTTTGTAGTATGAATAGGTGCACCATCACACTGATATAACACAACATTTCTTACTTGAAGGGGCATATTATCCAAAACTTCAGATAGATCGGTATTCACAAAGTGTAGGTAGTCCGCAGAATTTAAATTATGTCTAAAAAAGTATGGTCCTATAATTTGATCGTTTAATATGCCACACCATACATTCGTATTAAACAAATATTGATCTCGACATTCGATTACGAAATGTGGGTTTTCTTTTGCCCACCACCTGCAGTTTTGCGAGCTCACAACGCCATTTGAAGAGAAGGTCGCTTCATCTGTCCATAAAATTTGTTAAGGAAAATGATAATTTTCTTCTTTTTTCCCTTGAAACCAAAAAGAAAAATAAAAGCGTATATCGAAGTCCCTTTCTTTTAATGTATTGATAAATTTCGGTTTATATGGCGTAAATTTATTTTTGTGTAAAATACGTCGTACACTCTCTCGGTTAACATCTGTTCTATCTGCAATATCTTGAATACTTGTTTTTTTTGTTCTACGACATCCAAACATATTTCAAATTCCACTTCTTCAGTATGTCTAGAAGGCTAATGTGCTTTTCTAAAATTACTCCCAACCGAGTAGATTTTAACTTAACTGTTGACTACTAACTGTTGACTGATGAATATTTTTTACAGGATGTCTGACATTGAAAATATCAGCTACTTGTCGGTGACCGGTATTCTCGCCGCATATTAAAACGATTTCAATTTTCTTTTGAAGATTCAGCATTTTTAACAACACACTAGGCAATAAATAAACTATTTTAAATCTAAAACTGATAAACACTATTTTGAGTTATTCAACAAATGTCATATGACAATAAAATATTTTGCTTATTCAGTTCAGTTCAATTGTTTCCACAGTACACTTAGTTTAAGTTCGTTGTAATTTTTCGTAATTAGTAAATCAAAGTTTAACTGTTTGAAAAGTGCAGTAAAGAAAAATTATTGACTTTTCATTGATATTGTTTTTTAATTATGCTTATGTATCAAGCTATTTCGCAAAAAGTAGAAATAAAGTGAAATATTTATCTGTTTTTAAAAACTGTATCAACTTTGCATCATTTTTGGCATAATTTTTTCTGGTGTTTTAAATTTTTGCGAAATAAGTTGTATTTACAATTGCAATTGGTAATAAAAATGCGTTGGAAAGATAAGTTAGGCATAAAGCAGTAATTTTGTTGAAGTTTGGCTAAATTTGAGAAATCGGCAACCAATAGGTGGAACCACCTATGTTTCGCTTGCGTTTACGCAGCTATTTTTATCAAGTACTTTCTTGGTTTTTCTCATTTTGTCTTCGATCGAGGACCGCCTGCCCGGTACTGACGATGCCCAATAGGCTGAAACAGCTGTATACCGCTGTATATATATATATATATATATATATATATATATATATACAGTAGAATGGAATAACGGGGTCTCTCAGTCAAAAAATCAAAAACTCTGCTTTACTTTGCCAAGCTTTCGCTTCTAGTGGTAAGCTTCTTCAGGGCAGTAAAAATGAGTAAAAAACAATTAATTGAACAATATACATATATATTTCGGGATCGAGGGCCGTGGTTTTTTTAAATTGCTTAAGTCATGTTTTCATTCCACCTTAAATGGTCAGTGAAGGTTCAAAGTATTTGGTTTGAAATTTCCTTATATTTAATTCTGTATTGATGTCTTCAGTGCGGGTGTGAATAAATACTGTTACGTTAATTGATGTTGAAAATTTCAGGTGAGACTCAGACTCAGACACTCAATAGTTTTAATATTATTTGACCCTCGATTTTGAAATATCATTTCAAAATCAAACTACTATCATTATCACTGAAATTAGTTTGACGCTTTGAAAATGTGACAAGATTCTGCAAATATACTTTGAGCTATCAAAAATGATCAGGATTTTATTATCTCAGACAAGAAAAATAGACAATAAGTAAGAGGCTTCACATCTGTTACAAAAACTGAAAGAAACCTTTTTTTTTCGAAATGAGAAAATGTCTCCAATTGAAATTTCATGACTCCACATAATTTTTTCTTTCTCGAAG
The DNA here is from genome assembly GCF_025532065.1 of Leptinotarsa decemlineata. Taxonomy (NCBI): domain Eukaryota; kingdom Metazoa; phylum Arthropoda; class Insecta; order Coleoptera; family Chrysomelidae; genus Leptinotarsa; species Leptinotarsa decemlineata. The sequence continues at coordinate 39,780 of NW_027412572.1, read as the reverse complement.
TTATTGTCAAATCAACTGAAATTCTTGTTTTATAAGTAATATTTTTAATGTATTTGCTACCAATTTATGTATATTTAAGATACCTAACTGAAAGCGATTCGTCTAAGAGTCAACTTAAATGTTACTTTTACTTTTCCATATCTTAAAACTCACTTCCAACTGTGAATTAATTAAAACACCATATGACTTTTCCCATATAGTTATACCTATCACTTTTAGAAGGAGTTTTACTGCCTCAATGACAATGGGTAATAATAATGAGTTCAGATATATTTAAAAAAAAATATGAAAAAGAACTCAAATCATACTTACAAAGGGGTATATCGTACTACAGATGGAGTTTGTTTCAATTCTATCATGGAAAACCTCGTCGAATCGAAAAATGTTGAGGAAATTGTTGATTTGATATCAGGATGGCGACATTCACTTATACTTTTCAGTTTGTTAACATCGAATTTGAGTTTATCTGAAATTAAAAGGAAAATACCTGCATAAATTTCAAGTTAATATCCACATGTTTACACCGCCCATGTACATTTCTGATCGTTTTATATGAATATTTCTGCTGATGACATACGATATTTTTGTGGTAGTTGCAGACTGAAAAATATAGTTTAAAAAAACTAAAAAACGCACTTTTTAAGAACATCGAACTGAAAAGTTAAAAATATTTTTTTAAATAAGCCTAAAACAATAATGAACGAAAAATAGTATGCACTTCGAAAAATTTATATAACTCACCTGTTTGAATCGGACCTAGCTGTTGAGCAATGTTGAAAATATAATCAGCAGTCCAGAAATTGGGAATCCTCACAAAAATTTTGCCAGTTTCTGCTGGCAAATAAAAACCCAGTTTATGTAGAAGTAATACAAATGGTTGATGTTTCAGAATATTCGCCTGGTCACACGTCCATGGTATTACTGGAATCGGTAAACCCAACACTGAAATGAAAAGAGAGGTCAATCAGAATGAATAAATGAAATTTTGTGGTTCCATAAAAGATATCTAATTTTACATAAATCGATGAATAATAAAAACCAGCTTGATGTTATATCGTCTACTGCTGATTCGAATACAACAGTATTTTTCCAGATGTAGTAAATTATAAGCATAAATTTCAATAGAGCATGTGTGAGTTACTCATACTGAGAAACCTAAAAACAAAATACTTTCCAGACTTTCACTGGTATCAATATCTTTCAAAATTTGATGCTGCCAGTGCCAAAGAAGAAAGTTGACTAGTTCTCAATTTTATAGCTTTTCTTCAAATTCGAAATCTTGTCAATTCGACTTTTGTTTTAAATTTTTCGTATCTTCCGCATCATCGATTACGAATAAACACGATTAAAATTCCGCAATTTTGATCAATACGAACTTCGATGTCATATTTTGCCCAAAATATACCCACATTGACCTGTTATGAGGAAAAAAATAAATCCAGAAATTCGTCTTTGTTTTTTCAAAGTTTAACTAGTTTTTTCATTTGATTGTGAAATGGGTTCACATTACTAGAAAACTTATGATTGGAATCTGTCCTGGATTCGAATCGTCATATTAGGTTTTATTTCTTCGGTAAGTGTTTAGGAGAATAAAATACTCACATGCAGAATAGTAAACAGTTGGTTCCATTTTATTATCCGGAAATTCATCTGGATCATTCAGCACTAATTTTACATAACAAGCCTCCAATAGAGAGGTTTGTAACCACATCAGAAACTTCCCTTTGTTTTCCTTGAACAGGAATTCTCTCAACACTTTAATATCGTTATCGATCGGGTGATCGCTTTTTGTATTGTCCATGGAGAAATTTTCGAATATTTTCTCGTCGGAATCGAATCGTTCTATTTTGTTTTTTGTAAGGTCATTGTATTCGTTTTCGGTGATGATATTCTGTTCTAAGAGTTCATGAATGACAGCATGGGGTGTTTTGTACCTCATACCACTTTCCTCGTATTTTTCCGTTATTTTCGCTATCGCGTCAGAAGATTCTCTGCTTTGGTTGTAATACTTGATGAGGTTCTCTTTTTCTTCTCTTGTCCACCTAAATAATATCAGTATTTCATCTAGAGAGCTAAACCTATACAAAAAGAGAACAATAATTTTTATTTGTAAAAATTTTCTAGTTCAACTTCCGTCACCAGGTGTTAGAAACAGAGAAGCTCTCAACCAAGAAATTCTTAGCGTTAGTAAAAATTATAGTTTTCCTGAAATGAGAAAGTTTTAACTGCGTGAGTCATTAAAGTCTACTTACTCGGGCTGACTGTATTCTGAGTGAGAAAAATGTTCTACTTCCTTTGAATCTTTATGAGGATTCTCTGTGGTTAACGACGTGTTCGCACTGTCGACGCAGTGACTACTTGGATTATTTATGAACTTGTGAATGACATATTCTATCAAATCTGACCAATCCTGTTTGGAGAATAATTGAGTTTAGTTGATAATTCTTGAAAACTACTTAACATATGGAGATTTTGATGAAATAAAACTAGTCGGGGAACATTATACGAAGTCTGTTCAAAAAAATATATCTATTTTCGTTGAATAGACACATCAGGTTTTCGGATAAAATGATAAAAAAGATATAATTTCACAAATAACCCAATCTAGTTTTAACTGATTCATATGTTTGCGAGTGAAATTATTTTAGGTTCCAATTATTCACCACATTCTTTTGAATGCAAAAAAATGTGTAATTTTATGAAAAAATTCAAATTTATCAGATACTAAACCACTACTCGCCAAAACAATCGGATGAATACACTCAGGAGATGGCATTTTACACATAAATTTTCCGACAACATATTTTTAATGTAAATACCTATGATTCCATCTATTTTGTAACCCTGGAAAGCGCCGAAACGTTGGCAAATAAAGTTGTGAACACCAAGTAGTGAAATTTAAAGTAGTGACACATTGTGGCGTGGAAATCTTATTGGAAATATTTTGAGTTTTGTTTGATTTGCAAAAAACGCAGTATATAGTCTGGGCTTTAACTTTAGATTCGTGTTAAATGCACATACTTTTAGTAAAATTAAGTGGTTAGGCTCATTTGATCCGGAATATTGCCTGAATCGTTGTGAAAAGAAGTAAATTAGTTCATGTTTATAAATTTTTCATAAAAAAATGGACTATTTCAATGTTTATAAACATTTTTTTACAGCTCCATAGAGAAGTGTCAATTATGATTTAAAAAAAATTGTTTTTCCTTGATAATTATATTTAATTGAATATAATAGTTCAATTACGAACTGCAACTGCAACTGTAAGATAATTAATAGTTTAACAAAATTGCTTTTAAGTTCAATATTCGAATTCACAATGTTTACTAAGCTTTAAGATTGAAAAGTTGAAAAAACCCGAGGAAATTGTTAATTTTTGTAAACAAATACCTAAACAACAAATTAACAATAACTAAAAAATATGTGCAAGATGACATTTGAAAGATAATTTAATTATCTACAAAAATGACTTGAATATTTATTGTCGTATCTCTGATACGAGTTATATAAGCGTCAAAGTTAACAAATGGATCAGCTGCTGCAACTTTTGCAGCACGTGTATTTTCAAAATTGAATAAATAACGGAAAAAATTTTTTCGGTATTTTTATGCTTGTGGTTGTTTTTGTAATCTTTATAACGTTCAAGAAAAAAATTAAGCACTGTTGAGAATTTGTTTACAACAATTTTTTAAGTTAATAAACATTGAAATTGTTAATGAAAAAAGTTTTTGTTTGTTATTTTGCAGAGAACTGTTAATTATGATTTTAGAAAATAAAAAATGTCTTAACCAATAATTCAAACAGTAGATATATAATAAAACGATTACAAACAATTAAATATTATTATTGAGAGAAAAAAATTTTTAATCATAATTGACAGTTCTCTATGAAGATGTAAAAAAAATTTTGTTCAAATTTTGAAATATTTATATATGAAATATATATGAAATGAAATTACTTATAAATTTTTCATAAACAAATGGAGATTAAAATTATTTGTTTCAGTTTATGAATGTCTTTTATCACATAAAAACGATAAAAAAATTATAAATATATTAAACCATTTTTTTTGCAACATTATTGTGTTTTTTCTTTCTTTGTTTACTTTAAAAAATTATTATAAACAAAGTATTAACATATTCAGAACCTTCATTATGCAATTTTTTTTTATGTATCTAAGAATGGCTCCACGAAGCGAAAATATTTTATAGTTATTATTTAAATATTTATTTTACTTTGAACGATAAAGGAAGCTTTAGAAAATGTTGTTAATTAACAATTGTCTAGAACTAGATTATTGAAAAATCAACTTTAATGAAAAATTCCAAAGGGAATCAGTTCTCTATGATGTTTAGATTAAGTTACGTGCTCGCTTAGACACCGTACGCGCAACTTAAAAATGGCGCGCGGACGGCTGTTTCGGGAATCGGAACTTTTATTTAGTAAATTTCCTTCTTCAAGGATCTTCTTTTTCAAAATTCAAAAATATTCATAGTTCATGAACTATAAACAACAAAACCGAACACTGCTTTTTACGGTCTTTAATTGTTTATAACTTTTAGAATCTCTCATGAACTAATTTACTTTTTTTTCAAAATGATCAAGACAATATTCCGGATCGAATGAGCCTAACCACTTAATTTTACTAAAAGTATATCCATTTAACACGAATCTAATCTCAAAGCCCAGATTATTAACCAGCAATTAGTGGTAAGAAAATATACATAAATTACGTTAAAATTTATTTCATGAAATATGCAATATTCAATGTAAAAATGTCAGTTCTTTGAGAAATTCCAAAATTGGCTGTGTTCTACAGATATCAATAAAGACAAATATACATTTTGTATCATGTCGTATCATAAAAGGATAAATTGCCACTAATTTGATAATTTGAAATATTCAACACTTAATCGTTAACCTCAATTAATGGTTTGAATTCTCCTTCATTACCCACATGACACAAATATTTGGAAACTAGTAAATTACTTATTTTCACTTACATCACATAATTCATAATCAGTTTCCCAAATTTGTGAAAATGTTTTCAATATACTAGGTTGAAAAAGGGATGATACATTTTGCAGATCTCCTCCGATATGATGCATCATAGTAAATATGCAATTATTCACAAATTCTCCGTTTTCTTTGAAACTCTCCAGCAACAAACCATATTGACGCATTATATCAACAGTGGCAAACCTGTAATTATGGATGCATATCGTTATCAAAGTTCATCGGGTTTTTGAGGAGTTAATTTACTGTTTCAAGTGATCCACGAGTCCACATTGGTGATTCTGAACTACAGAATAATTCTCCAGAAAAAGCAAGAAATTATGGTTGGTCAGAATTAGATCTTGTAAATATTGCCTACTCTGAATGCTGGGATTATATTGTCTCAATAATAGAACGAACAACATTTTCAGATTTTCCATTTCTCCTATTTGCTTTTGTAGCGTTGCCAAGTGATCTTTGTCTGCGTCGTTAAGATGGAACATTTTTTGGTAACTTTCCACGCCTTGCAAAAATTCTCGTATGGCTGTCACCACCTATGAATCATCACATACAAAAAATTATTATATAAATAAGACAGAATGTGGATATGAACAGTGAAATACTAACGGATCAGATCGCATTTTTGAAAAGCCTTCAAAACTCTTACTCATTTAAACAAATATTGGGTAAACCTTAAAGCGAAATGTTGCATTTCTTTAATGTCCCCCTCCCTTGAACGGGTCAACTCAAAAAATTGAAATTTGGTATAATGGAATAAATGCATGAATATTTTATTTTGAAGTGAAATTGACAGATGAAACTTTCAAAATGGCAACTGGGCACCTTCTGGAAAAAAAATTGAATAGAAAGGGGGGTCTTGAGACACACCATTTTGAAGCTCCTGACGAATATTACACAACCCTAGAATATGAAGTCAATATCTTCACCAACTACTAAATGGCTGAACATTTAATAATTTTCTGAAGACAAACACATTAATATCAATATTTCTATCTGCGATATGGCAATTCCAACAACCCGATAAGGTTTGTTGAGTTATTTTTTGTTTATAAAAACGGCAAAGAATGTCAGTACGAAAATGAACATCATTGTTCAGTTAGAATGTTCTCATTTAGTTTTCGGTTTTACTAGTAGAAAGGTACCACGTCAACAATCTCTAAAATGGTCGATTCTCGTCCATTGGAAGAAAAAATTGAAACGATTTTTATTTACGGTGCGACGCGTAACTTTCACGAGACCGAAAGCATTTTCAATGAACGTTTTCCAAATCGTCCTATCTGTAGAAAATATTTAAGGGAACTTGTTTTAAATTCACAACTACCGGTAGTGTACATAACAAAAAGCCCCCAGGTCATCCGTCCAGTCCGGAAGAACAGCAAGTGCAAATAATTGGTGAGATGGTAGTAAATCCTGAACAGTCTACTTATTCCGTCGTGAATATTTGTGAGGTGTCTCCTTCTTCTGTGTGGAGACTTTTGAAGAGGAATAGGTCTCATCCATACAAAATTAAAATGGTACACCAATTAACTGAAGATGACCCTGATCGAAGTACAGACTTCTGCGAAATCATGACAGAAACAATTGCAAGACATCCTACCTATCTCCAGAATATTCGATTCAGTGACGAATGTACATTTTTTGAACGGCAATGTTCACAAACAAAATTGCCGTTATTGGAGTGAACTAAACCCTCACGTTTTCCGGGAGACACATACCCAATATCCAGAAAAAATTAACGTTTTGGTAGGAATATTGAGAAAACATATTGTAGGACCTCCATTTATTGATCAAAATTCAACAGGGGAACTGTATTTGAATATGCTGGAAACTATTGTTGACCCTCTCATCACTGAAGTCGTCGAAGCGAATCCTAATGAATTCGATATAGATATTGTATTCCAACAAGATGGAGCACCACCACATTACTCCAGGCAAGTAAGAAACCATTTGGATACCACTTTTCCCGGCCATTGGATTGGCCATCGAAGTCCTATAGATCGCCAGATTCGACACCTTTGTACTTTTTTTATGGGGCTATTTGAAGCAAAAGTTGTACGAAACTGAACTTGCTTCAATATTGGATATACGGCAGAGAATAATAAATATTTGTAGAGATATTGACGTTACTGTGTTCGAAAATGTTCAGCGTGAAATATCGGATAGACTGTTCATATGTCAAAAAGTTCAAGGCAATCATTTCGAGCATCTTCTGAACTAGCCTTAAGCTTATTACCACATATTATGTAGTTAAATGTCAATGTATTCAGGCAATTATTAAAAGTTCCGCCATTTTGAAGTAGTTGAAGATATTGACATTATATTCTAGGGTTGTGAAGCATTCGTCAGGAGCTTCAAAATGATATGTTTAATTTTTTTTCCCAGATTTTGCCCAGTCGCCATCTTGAAAGTTTCATCTGTCGATTTTACTTCAAAATAAAGTATTCATGCATTAATTTCATTATCTCAAATTTCAATTTTTCGAGTTGACCCGTTCAAAAAAAAAAGGTGGAGACATTATAAAAATGCACTGTATTTTAACAACGAAAGAAATTATCAATCAGAACAAACAGCAGCTTAATTTACATTTTTCGGTAAGTTTCCTTTCAGAAAGTCTCATATAGCCGTCAAAATCAATAAATGATTTACAAAAAAAAAATTATTGACCTGATATAAATGTGAACAAAGAATGAAATCATTGATCGGTTCAGTTAGCGATCCAGCCATGTCGATACAATAGGTTTTCAAAGTAATATAGACTATCGATTTGTTCCAAAATTCCTGGGTTATTGCGAGTGACATTAACACTATTTAAAATTCTGTTTCTTGAGTGATTCACATCCGTCACTGGCGTTGTATGAAAAATTGATTCAAGATGTATGCAAGAAAAATTATCTAGGGGATTCATGTCCGGAGATCGTGGTGGATGAAGCTGAGGTCCCACACGCCCTAACCACTTTTGAGCAAAAGTCTCTTTGAGATATTCACAAGTAGTACGACTGAAATGGGTAGGTGCTCAGTCGTGCATGAACCACATATTTCCTCATACTACTGAAGGTACATTTTCTAGTACACCCGGGGTAAATCTTCGAAAAAATTGCTATACGTCACACCATTCAGACGGGAAGGGGGAGTATATGTGGCTCCCCATGAGGTTGTCACTAATTATTCTTGTCCTGGCATTTATCTGAAATTCCTGCTAAAATCCATTTTCTACAATAACATGATAATTCTCTTAACCCCATAAATGATTATTATGGAAGTTTCTGATAGCATTTCGTGAAAAACTTGCCTTATCTGGGAACAAAACGTCAGATGTGATTGTTTGCAAAAATCAGAAGGAACCACCGACAAAAATGCAATCGCTTAGGTAGAGTGCATGGACCCATTCTATGTGGCATGAATATGGTTAATTTGTATGTAAAAACTTTCAAATACTTTGTTGAACTGTAGAGATAATATCGTAAAGTCAAGCATGTAATTTTTCTGATGGAATCTTACTACGAATATCGTTCTTGATAAATTCAACGGTCTTCTGCAGCATTACATTTGACAAGTCCATAAATTGAAATGCATTTGAGCTAATTCGGCGTTGTTGATACTTATTTGGTTAGGTGGTGTTCCCCCAAAACTATTTTACAATGTATATAAAATTTCTTCTAAAGAAAGTACTATCAGAATATATTCTTTGGACATCTTCTTTGTAGAGGTCTCAATACTGCCCACTCTTTACAGGTTGAAAATGGAAATATGAATCGTAACAGAATTCTCTTAAAACATCCAGTATATGTATTCATGTAGACAATCACATATGACGTATGTCAAAAGAATTAGAGCTATTCACAATTAGAGGGGAATATTTTGGAATGAATTTCAAATTTTAAAAACAGAAACAGATTGATTTACAAAACACCAAGCACTAAAGAAAGCTAATTATAAATATTTAATATTTTTTCCATTATTTTTTCAATTTCCAAGCAAAATGTATGAATACAAGTTAGTCTTCAGTAATTTATATCACGCAGTAACTTTTCGGGGTAAAACTTTCAGTTTGCTCTTTGCTACACTTCAGCAGATTCTCTATTGATTTAGCTTTCTTCATTTTTCCTGTAATTTCAATGTTTATACAGTGTCATCCCCAAAGTATGCACCATACGGGAAACTTATTTATTACAAGTTTTTCGACAAAATGTTATTCCTGATAAAAGTTTGTGCATCACCTAAAACTAAACATGCATCAACAAAATACAGTTAAACACACGTAAGATACGAGGAGCCTCTAAATATTTGATTTTGAGACGAGAATATTTTTATTTTGAAAAATCTCGGAAAATGTTATTCAGAAATCACAGTCAATTTTTTTATTATTATAAAAATTTATTTCCAATATCCTGTTTCATTCTAAATAAAAAACGTCTCTTGGGTTTTTTGCCCAAAATAAACTAGTTCGCAGCAAAAAAGTATTTTAAGAACAACTACAGACATAAATCGTCATAAATGCGAAAATACGAAACCAATCTATCTAGTAAGTCGCTATTAGCGATTGTAACGATTAAATTGGTATAACGCTGTCAGTTTGTGAATTTTTGAAATTGAATTAATACTAATAGTGTGTTGTTCTGTTCTCATTTTATTACTTTAATAATTCACTTGTTATTAAAATGGCATACACAAATGAGGAAATGGCTGATATGCATTACGTTTACGGTCTGTCACAGGGGAATGGGTTAGATTAGAAGCTTCTAGACGATATGCTGAAATGTATCCTCAACGGCAGCATCCTTCACATAGAATATTTACTCGACTTCACCAACGATTACGAGAATATGGTTCATTCGACAAGAGAACGCAGGATTGTGGTCGCCATCGAGAAGTACGAACACCACAGCTTGAGGAAGCAGTACTTAATTTGATTGAAGAACAACCTATTACCAGTTGTAGAACGATTGCTTTCCAGCTTAATGTTGATCATATGACGGTATTTCGAATTTTAAAGAAACAACTCTTACCATCTGCAACAAGTACGGGCACTGTTACCGCGAGGATTTCTGAACCGTCTTGAATTTTGAAATTGGATGCTGGAAATGATTAGAAGAAATTGTGACTTTCTGAAGACGATAGAATTCACAGACGAATGTAGTTTTTCTCGGGACAAGATTATTAATTTTCATAATTACCACATATCGCCTGATGAATACCCTCACGTTATTGTCGAAACTAACCATCAAGAACAGTTTTCTCTCAACGTGTGGCTCGGAGTTATTGAAGATGATTTAATTGGGCCTAATTTTCTACCTCCTCGATTAAATGGTGAGGCATACTTTCAATTTTTAAGAGAAGTGCATACAGTACTGCTGGAGGAAGTTCCTTTGGGCGTCAGAAGGCAGGTACTAACTACAAAATAACAAATCCAGTTCGCATTTATGACGATGTATCTCTGTAGTTGTTTGTAAAATAAATTTTTTGCTGCGAACTGGTTCATTTTAGGCAAAAAATTGAAGAGGCATTTTTTGTTTAGAATGAAACAGACTATCGGAAATAAATTATAAATGGTAAACAAATGATAAGACAAAAAGTTACATTGGAAATAAATTTTAGGGATTGCGTTTTCCAGCCCTTACAACCATGGGTTAAACCAAATAAATTACTGGCTAAGTGTCTTTTTGGTAGTACAAAACGTCAGGTTAATTTTAATATTTTAACTTTTTCAGTGCTTATGAAAAAAATTGTTATAAAAATTTTATGTACCCCCTTTAAGGGGTTGTATCTTAACAAGGGATGATCCAATGAAGTTTCTTTATATGAAAGATCCTATCTATTTTCCGATGAGGAATCACCTCCTTGAATGTTTTACACTTATTCACTTACACCCTGTATAAATTGTGGAAAAGTTCGATGTAACCAGTCCAATGGATGAAGCTATAGCAAAACGTATCTTGAGTATAAATTTTATTGTGAAAATTCTTTAATTATTTTTATAGATAGTTCGTTCAAATTTCGCAACCCAGCAGTTTGAGAAACATTAATTTCAAGTAGAAACTGAGATGAAATTGTTATTACATCAGTTATTGTCAGGTACATATCGATTATAAATTTCAAAAAACTGATAGATCCGTGTGAATTTCTGTAATTTACTTCAATTCTCAACAGTGAATCCTATCTTGCCTACTCACCAAATGTAATCGTCTCAAACAGGGCTTCAGATCAATTTCAGGTATTCTACAGCTGATTTCAAGTTCCTCATACACCCAAACTCCCTGGAAAATCAAATAAGATAGGATCTCGTACGACAAAACAGGACTTATGTGCTCGGGATCTAACTCCAGTTGCGTGGCAAATTTCAAAAAATAAGTAACCAACCAAAAAAAGTGAGAGGTGTCGATTTGAATGTGAATGTTTGTCAACAGGTGGGAGTGCAAGTCATTCACTAATGTACCGTAACATTTCAACAAGAAATCTACTGTAAATTCTTTCAAAATATTGGCGATATCCTCATCTGTTGGCAAGTGATGTAATAGACCTTTCATGTTGATGCTGAAATTGAAATACACTTTCATTATCAAAAAATCTTCAATACAGGGTGCCCCAGAATCAACGCAAGATTCGATTCGAATAAAGAATGCAATTTTGAGTATTTTCATTGTTATTTTTTCAGTGGATTGAAAATTCGAACAGAAAAGATTATTTATGGAATAAGACATTGGCCAAATAACCTCGACACTTTGCCTTCGACTTGTATCGGAATACTCAAATTCAGAAAGAGTCATACACAAAGATTTTTATTTTATTTCGGACCTAAACTATACAAATGTTACATTTAAAAGCAGAAGGCGCTCGTGTTAATAAAAAAATACTTTTTCAAATGAATAAATACATGTACAGTGAGTTCGAATTGTATAAAGGAGGTTACCTCAGCGCCATCTGCCCGCGAATAGATCAGGCAATAATGTCGATAATTCTGGAGTTACAAACAAACATACATACAGGTGAAGTTGATAAAAGCGTGTTAATAAAAAAACATTAGGTGAATTATCCATGTTTCCTTTGGACCAAATATATCATCTCTCGCCAGTGACGGTTAGAATTACAAATCTATCGAACAACTTATGGTAAGAATAAAATTCCAAACATACGGCTTGTTTTCGTAGCTTGAGTGGTCTGAAGTAAATTGATCGTTCAAGTGTATTCTGTCTTAGAAATTTCTCGTGAATAATGCTACTACCTTTTTCACGAACGTTCCACTTCACAGTTTGGAATTTCAATTAATGAAATCTGAAAAATAATTCAGTATGTATTACTTTGAGATAGATATTCAAAAAATATGACAACACGTGAGAAGGTATTAAAAAATACGTGTTTTATTTGTTTGCGGTTTTATCTCTTGAAAATATTTGTATACTTGAACTGTCAAGGATGTCAGCACTGCACAAATGGCGGCAAATTCGAATGATGCGTTAATCCTTGGACGACCGCTAGTATAAATATATTCAACAATAACTCAAAGTTATTTCAATCAATTACTCACATATTGGTTTTTCTCCGTTTCACAAGTTTTTTCCTTCGAAGTTCTTTCTTCTCCAAAGCAGTTGTTGCTCTGTTTTTGTTGGGAGTGAACCTGGTTTTTTGAAAAGTGTGCGGCTTCTGGTGCATCGGCTTCTGGAGAGGCTGATCATCATCATTGCTTGAAGTCGAAATTGATTCTTGATTTTCAACTTGGGTCATATAGCCGCAATCAGAGATTTCACTTTGAGAGGAAGGCCGTATAGATATCTTTTCCCCTTTTGCATTGAGCGTGCCTGAGTGAGAAGTTTCAGAGGGAGGATCGTTAGACTATAAGATGAAACGAATGATTTAGTACATTTCAGTGATGCGTACATCAAACCCTCACCTCCATACTATGCCCCATGGAAGACACTCCACTACTTGTACTTGTTTCAGTTTCAATACTGCTATTTTTTTTCATATCTGCCAAAGACTTACTCCTATTTTGAACGGCCCTCACCATTCCATCTGTACTACATAATGTCCTTTCTGAATTCACAATGGCCTTGAATGAAAGATTAATTGAAACTTTGAACACTATACAGTGTGAAGAAACTCAAGTCGGTACTATTGTTAACTTCTGTATTATTGAAGAAACGTTCTCGGTTGAATCGGAGAACTAGAAATGTGTTTCCGCTAATTGACGTGGTGTTAACAAAAAATCAGTTGAACATCGCATTTTGCATTCACTTCAAAAAATTATTTTTTTTAATGAGACACCCTGTATAAATCTACATTAGTCGATTGACATTTTTCTGAACTTCTGAATTTCATTCTAAAACCAAAAATAAATATATTTCAAAAAACTTAAAAACACGCTATTAAAACATAATTAGTTAAAAATATTTTTTTTAATAAGTTCAAAACAATAATGAACGAAAAATACTAGTATTATCATTATGAAAAAAAGCGACGGGGGCTTGATATACAAAAAAAGTTGGTACAAAGCGCCAAGGCTTTTTTCACAATAATACTACTATTTTTCGTTCATTATTGTTATAAGCTTATTTAAAAAAATATTTTTAACTTTTTAGCTCGATGTTTTTAAAAGCGTGTTTTTTAGTTTCTTAAATTAAATTTTTTTTTAGTTTCATATGCTATAAAAGCGTGTTTTGTAGTCTTCCTAAACTATATTTATTTTATCTAAACTTTGGGATCAATCAGCCGTATGTTGTTTAGAAAAATGACCATTGATATTTTCCGATTCCGGAGAGGGAGCCTGGAAATCAACTATCAAGCCCAAGGCAGCAGGTGGTCAAAGGATGGTTACAAGTAAGGCAGCAGGCGCGCGTGTTAATAAAAAAAATACTTTTTCCAATGAATAAATGTAAAGTAAAGTAAAATGAGTTCAAATTATATCAAGGAGATTGCGTACAGCGCCATCTGCCCGTGAATAGATCAAGCAATAATGTCGATAATTCTGAAGTTCTGTATCAGATCTGTAAAGTAGGGAGGGTGAGTGTAGACTCACAGCACTTAGGCCACATGTGACTCATTGTACATTCTCCTCCTAGGTCATCGTCCATCCTGTCCTTTCTAGGAAGGTGAACAGGTCACTAGGCAGGTGTAGGCCAAGACTCGCCGAACATACACTCTCTTTGGCAACTTGAAGTGTCTCATGGTGGCCTCCGCGAAGGTTTTGGAAGGTGCAGCGATATTACTGTCGTTGCGTGGCTTCTTCAACCTTCTTGGGGTTCCTTCCGTGAAGGTGCACAAGTGAGGTCGCTTTCCTGCCTTTATTTGAGGCGGAGCTCTTGGCACCCGCCGTTGGAAGTGCCTTTGCTGTTGGAGGTGATCTGCTATGTCCAGCCTCATTTCAAGCGGTAGATTGGGGTTGACATTTCTGTTCATCCCCAGCCACCGCCTTAGATTGAGTTGAGCACTTCTGTCCAGCCTCGGGATTGGTTTTTGTTTTTGTTGTTTCTGTTTTTGTGTTGTTTGATTCATGTGTGTTCCCACGAGTAGCAAGGGAAGAGTTGGTCACCTCTGGCAGAGCCCCGCATTACCAGAGATAGGATGATCACAATGAGGTTTCGCCCAGTTCCCCAAGGGGATCGTTTGTGACCGCATATCACCCTGCAAAATTTGGTGTTCAAATCATTGTAGAACTTTGAATACTTTCGAATACATCTTCTTCTCGTTCATAACCGTTTCGGGCTCACTCAAAATTCTTTCTTGTATTTCTCTGAAAAGCTTTAAATCATCAGCAAAGATTAGCTTCGTTGATTGTATCGAAGCGCATATGTCATCTATAAAAAGTCAAAATAACAGCGGTCCCAATTAGATCCTTGGGAAACCCCCGACTGTGCGAAAAATACATCCGAGTTTTTCACCTTCATACTCGACATATAGACTACGATGATTTCAAATACAATCTTAATAAATTTTGTATTTTTGAGAAAATACCATATGCATCCAACTTCAATATTAATTGTTGGTGGGAAACTTTATCGAATGCTTTGCTGAAATCTGTGTATATATATATATATATATATATATATATATATATATATATATATATATCATCATTTACACAAAGAGTTGGATATGAATTGAGTAAATGTGCAGAGATTCGACATAGTTCTCCTCATTTTCATGAAGCCATGTTGAAATTCTGATATCGAATTTCTCACATGTGCATAAATCAAATCAAATAAAATAACTCAAAAAGTTTGGAAAATACACAGATTAGTGCAATCGGCCGATAGTTAGAGATTTGTGATTTATTTCCTGATTTGTGCACCGGACAAATCCGTGATACTTTCCACTCCTCTGAATAAACCTCTTTTTTCAGTATGACGTTAAAGATAATGAGTAAAGGATCCTTTAAAATATTAATATGTTTTTTAACAAGTTGGCAAGGTATATTATCCGGGCCACATGTTAATTTATTTTTGAGTTTAAAGGCTGCATTCAGTATATTTTCTTCCGATATCTCATTGATGATCAATAAATTATTCACTTGAGGATATTTCTTTCATTATAATTATTACAGTCGGTAGAAAAAACACTTTTAAAATGATTCGCAAATGAATTGACAATTGACTGGCTACAAAAAACATTATATCAAGAATTCTTGTTTTATTTTCTTAGACACTAGTTGCTCGGGTAAGTGGTGGCGCAACTCACCAAAGGCCAAGGGTGTTAGTGGCCATCCCTGCTTATTTATTATTATTATTATTGAGAATTTAGTGCTTTCTATTTTGGAATTATAGTATAAAAATAAACGGAGTGTCTCATTTGTGAAAATACATTATTTTAAATAAATCGAAAATCAGATTTGAAAAAATAACGATATAGATAAAACACTTACCTTATTACCACCATTACTATGCATGTTCGTGTAGTTTCCATTATCACTTGAATCAGAAGTGGGATCTGAAGTAATGACCGGAGAAGAATCATCACTTCCTTGTTCGGGGGGAGAGGTGTTGCTCTCGTTATCTTCTGAGCTATCGCTGTACGACGCTTCCAACCAGAGATTGAGAAGCTTCTGAAGATTTCCAACGTGTTGGTCTTTGTACATCAAGGCGATGAGTTGAACCATTGTGACGCCCCAATACATCTTGAATAATTATGGTTAGATAGATGTTATGAAAATATATTCTCACATTGACAATTTCCCAGAAGTCTGATGGTTTGAATCATAATTGAAAATCAAGCATGCTTTACAAAAAATAAAATATAATAATGACGTATCTAGTGTTACCGTTTAATTCAACAAGTACACTTGTCTTGGCAATCTATTTAATCATTTTCATATTAGCTTTTGAAAACAATTAGTTGATTAGAGGAAACTGAGTTTCATTTTAGTGGAATTTATTCAAATGAAGGTAGTAACTTCATGCCAAAAACTTTGACCTAACAATATAATGAGGAGAATTTTTGAGAATTGCTCATATAGGAATTATTATTCTAATTGCTGATTATCATATATCTCCTCCAAGACAAGTAAATATTAAAAGCAGATAGTTGTCGGTTCACAGATAAGTCAAAAACATCTTCAGGTTCTAGTGCAGGTGTTTAAGGTCGCAGGACTGCCTAGGAACCTATACGATTGTATTTCAAGCTGAAATGTATGCTATTGAATTGTGTGGAGACAAATTGGAAGAATCCAACCTCATGCACAAGTCAATAAAAATATTCCCGGACAGTCAAGCGGCGTTGGAAATTATTGGTTCCTGTCGAGCAACGTCTAAATTGGTAGCAAATTGCCGAAAGCGACTCTCCTCAATAGGAAGACTCAACGAATTATCTCTGATCTGAATTCCTGGCCATACTGACCTGGCTGACCTGGTCCGATGAAGCAAGCAGCTTCATCGGACCAGAACCTGTCATTGGCATCGCTTTAGGCTCTGACAAACAAACATTGAACACCTGGAAGGCAAGTAGTTTTATGGACTTTTGGCAGAAACTTTTGGCGCACTCCAACGCGTTTATTCACCTTTTGAAGCTTGATACCAAACAGTTGTTGGACTACCGTATGGATGAACTACGATGTCTAACAGGCCTTCTTACAGGTCGCTGTCATCTGAATCATCATATTCAAAGACTCGGACTGTCGAAAGACAGTGTGTGTCGTCTCTGTTTGGAAAATAATGAAACAGCAGAGCACATACTTTGTGCCTACCCCGCTACGAACCGAACAATTTGTCACTTTTAGACAAATAAGCACTTTCACTTGATATAACGCAAATCAGACATATACCACATGTAAAATTAATATTATCAAATTATACTCCAAATTCCTCAATTATTCAAAATAAGTCAGTATATGAATAATTTTTTCTCAATCAACACAAACATATGTTATCGTTTCAATGATAAATCGTCATTTAAAATTAAAAATAAACAATCTCACCTTCTGCGCGCATGACATCAAATAAATAATGATCTTGTCCAGACTCTGAGTGAAAAGATTCCAAATAATCTGGTTTTGCATGCTGAACGATGAAACGGATCCAATGGAAGTCGGCGATTTGCTTTCGGGAATATGTAAGATATTGCGAAGCAATAACAAACAATTGTTGATGCTGTCACACTGCTCCAGATCTAGTTGGGAATCAGACTCTACCAAATACTTCATGTGATCCACTAATGCCTTGGTATTGCGGCCATCTGTGAAAATCTCCTTGCTGCTTGTGAGGAGTTTATTGAGCTCGAAGACGGTGTGCTTTCCGACTTCTGTGCATGATACGGCTTCGATTGGAAGCAAATACTCTACGGGAATTGTTAGATTCACAAAGATTTTGATAGTGGTGTCGATGATCTTGGTAGCGTCTTTGATTTGGGCATCGTCTCTGACATACAGTAGTAGAGGAATGAGATTTTTCCGGATGTTTTGACCGAAGCCAATCGCTCGGCGGAATGTGCGTAAATTGACATCTTCTGATGTGAGGTTTCTGAGGATTTCTTCTAGTATTGCTGTAAAAATCATATTTGATTCAATCATATTTGATTCAATAGTTATAACTGAGTCTGTTTTGATCCAGGATTTTTTTATCGTGAGTATGAATGCTCCATGCACACAAGAATTACAATAACTCTTGTGAAAAGATTTGAATCGTAATGAATGAATTTTATAAAATAGCAATACTCCACATCGGTAGGTATTTTAGAGAAGGGGTTTCAGATTGGTCTTTGGAGGAATAAACAAAGGTTTGGATTAACATAGGTAGGAGAGATCATAATAGCGGGTAATTCCCAAGATGAGGGATACAAGGAATAATTAAAGAATTAAAAATGTACGGGTTGCTTGAGAAAAGATATTTGGGAATATTGAATTTTATGAGCATAAGTGGATTAGAAAGACCTGTAAATTTAAGACCAACTGGAAAATCCCGATGATGAATAATAAAAAATTGAATAACTTAAACAAGATTAGTTAACAATACATAAAATAAAAATTGTGCCATAAAACAGTCTGTTTTATTATGTGAATTTTAAAGCTGGCAACTCTAGGCTAAATTCTAAAAAATTAAGAATCACTTGAAAAACATAATAATTTCGATGGTCAGATTTTGAGACCGAACACAACATAATAAAGTTTGAGGTCTTAAATTCTATAGTAATACTGAGATGCAAGTATTATAGTAAGTCTCCAACAGAGGGCGAACAGTTGTAAAATTTGTTTCGAAGTAAAGAGAAAATTTGCAGTAATAATTCAGTCTTGATGTTTTGATTTGAAGTTTCATTCAAAATATTAATGGACTAAAAATATTTTTTCAGTGAATAATTTCATTTTTCAAATCAATCTTTTGATTTGATATGTATGTCAAGCACCTTGATTCTAATTTTTCGATTTTTTGAAATATTTGAGTAACTGAATTTTTTAGGTGTACAACTAACGATAAAGTTTTGCTTTCAAATAATCGAATTAGATTTTAAAATGTATCTTCCGTTTCGTTCAAAACTTTTTATGTACTAAATCACGGGTAATTGAAAATATTTAAATATCTAAATATTTCATCTGTATTACTAAATTTCGCTAACACTTATAATTCTTAAAATCCATTTTTTATTTTGATTTTCTTTCTGTTACGTACAGCGCCTTCTGCCCGCGAATAGATCAATCAATAATAAAGTCGATAATTCTACACAGATCCCGAGCTTGGAAGCTACAAGCAAACATACAGATGAACCTAATATAAATCGTGTAAAAAAGACTTCATATTTTTTACAGATATTCTGAAACATAATAATATTATACTCTTCTTAATTTTTCTGTATCTCCTGCATATTATTAGTTTATTTTTATTAATGTAGGTAGATTTTAATCAGTTTCTTACCTAAACAATCATCATTGACTATGAAGGCATCACCATTTTGAACAAATAAGGATGTAAAAATGGTATGTACTGAGTTCGAAGTCACCCATGCCATAATCAGATTAGTATCGAATCAGCAATTCTGAAAAAAATCATTTTAATATTTGATGGCAATTTTTATTTGGATATTCATGATAATAATAATAAATGACCTTCATTATCAAAGAATACATCATATTGACAAAACATGTGTAAATAATCAAACAAAAATATGCACATGAATATACCAAGTCTATAGATGAGTATAAAATTTAAAATATATAATGACAATTGTTTGAAAATGCAGTAACGAAATTGCAGTAACAACATTAGTTACGAATAAAAGTGGTGAAAAACCATAAAGTTTTATTTCTCATTTTTAATGATGATCTCCTATCACGTAATAATGGCTACATCCATCAATTCATTTATTATTATTATCATTAATTGCCAGAACAGCACAAAAAAGAATTAATTTACTGTACTTGCTATTTTATCAAATCAGAAAAAACAATAAATATTCAAATCTTTAGATTTTGATTAAATAGGGGGATACAGAGCTCTGCACATGGATCCATTGCCCAGTAGGTTTATATGCTTTAAAACTCGATAGGGAAGAATTTCAACCGATGATGATGTTATTTATACGATAAACAGCTGATCGGAATCACATGTGAAACATAGGGTAAACTGAATAGACGAATGTGATTTTTGTATGATTCAATGTTCGAATAAAAGTAGTTGTTCCTTAATTATTTTTCTTTCGTGTAATTCAATTTTAATATGGAGTAGTTTTTTCGAGAGGGCTTTTTCTTCCAGTTTGTATATGAAATAACGTCTATGCATGTGCATGATTTACATATCTGTGTAAAAATTTCATTTCTTTCTTCCTTTTGAAGTTTTCCACAATTTTTGTACAAAAATGGAGAAGTAGAAAGCCTTTTTTTTCGAAAAACCTTAATTTCATTTTTTATTCAAATATGAGATCGTAACTGATATTTACTAATTATTATTACATTCGCCTCTGAGAGCTCTGTTTTTCAGTATAAAAGAGAAAAAAAAATAAAAACATTTAGACATTGATTTATCGAAAAAGAAATGTCTCATCATTTAAAAAGTATTTCTGGATATCTCTGATGGCACTTTTTTCGGTAATCTAGCCAAGAATGAAAGTGTACAAGAATAATTTTGAAAAATTTACCGTTTAATCATAGGGATGAGTATGTATCCAATTTCATTGCCAACAAATTTCACACCATATATCACTCCACTCTTCAAACTGCCAAACTAACCGTACCCTGCAAATGCAGAAACTGAAAGGATTCAATGCAACTGACGTCCTTGATCTCTTACAATCACAAAACGTTTACTTTCTTTTACCGTTATAGACCGTTATAATCATATAATTATTGCATTTTATGCAAACAGCAGAATAGCGGTACATTTCTGCAGCCTAACCCTTTAATTTGTTTCATTTACATACTCTGAATGATTACGTAAGATAGGATACCGTTAGAAATTGTTACTGTATTACTATTCGCACCCAGAATCGATAGAAACTCATACTACGTCACAAGAACATACTGAAGTTTACAAATTGATCTACATAATACAATTTTCCGTGAAGGGATGGAATTTTCCAGTGCATTCGCCTGCGTCATACGATATGGGATGGAAATCAAATATTTCCTTTGAGATATTCCATAAAACATTGCCATAATAATCAATGTAATAATAACATATAATATAGTTTTAAAGATCTAAACATACGGACAGGACAGCGGGAACTTACTCTGTTTTATACTATGCACTAATGCTTATCCAAATAAGTGCCTTAAATAAATACATTGTGCATTTAATATAGATCAATGTGGCTATAACAGCATGTAATTTAAATGAATATTTCCGAAGATCAATGGTGAAAACCGCATATCGATATCTATCATGTTTTCTGAATTACAGCATGTTTTTCGAAAATATGCATTTTCGAAAAGTTGCTGTATCTTTTTCCCTGGCAAAAATTTTGTGTTTCTATGAAAACATTTTCAAAGCATTTTCTAAGTAGAATTCAATGGTGATAAACTTAATTTTTCAAATGAGATGTTACATAGTAATTGATGGAAAACTAATTTTTTTCAATTTGACACTCTATATTCGTACATATATATAGCTTCAAATATATTTCAAAATATGTAGCACAATTGATGTTTCGCTAAAGTCATCTTTGAAATACAGAGTTTTTAGGTTTTATCATGTAGACTTTGGACGATGCGGTGATAAAACAGGATGCAAAGCTTCACTGGTAGCTGTCAAATTTTGATTGAGGCAGTAAAGAGGCTCTTCAATTAGTAATTTTTGTTCAATTTTCAAACACATTCACAATGAAGTATAAGAATTATGAAAAATGGGATATGATAGTCTGTTTCATGCAAACCGGGGAAGATGCATAGGCAGCAAGCAATTTGTATCACGAGAGGTATCCAGAGTTGAAGAGAAAATTCCAAAATTATATGAATCAAATAGGGATAAGGAGTTGGAATAAATAATCGTTTTAGGAGTTGTTGAAAATAATCCCAAAATGTCGACGCGAAATTTGAGAATCAACAAGCCTCTAAGTTATAACTTTACTAATTCAAGTTGAACTACTTGATATTGAAACTGTTTATCTTGAGAACAGCTTAAGTTATCACTTGAATTGTATGTATGATGATATGAGGATAATGATTAAATCTTTTATTGTTTATTTTGTGTATATAAATATATTGTAGCTCCCATAAGCCAATTGTTACTTTTGTAGGAATAATAATACTAACATTGTACATACCCAAAATTAGTATAATCATTTTCGAGTCACGTTTCACATAATAAAAGAATATTACTTACTTGCTGTTTAGTTTTTTTATAATACTGTCTACAGTATATGTTTATCGCACACCAAATACTGAGCGTCTATCAGACGAGAAAGGAAGAGCCTGCCTTCCGCTGATGTATGCATGAGCGAAAGGGAAGTCATACAAACGGGCGCCGTTACGCTTTTGGTAACGAAGCGATTTACCCTCCCATAGGAAGTTATCACTTCAAAAACCTACATCAAAATTCGATACGTAGTTTTAAAGCTCTAAGCAAACATAGTGACAGATAGCGGAAGGCAAATTCTTTTATACAATGTAGTGATAATCTAAGAGATATCATGAAAAAATTGAAATATATCATTCCTAATCAACTTTTGAGTACTGTTTCATGTCGCTAATGACCCTGCGATCGATACGATTTATCTATAAATAAAAAAAAGAACAACAGAATGAAAAGGCCTAAAATAAACTTGTAAATAAAATTTTCTATGACGCACAATTTTCTTTTTGTTTTGACTAATACATAATCGAGGATTAATTATCCGTAAGTAATATTCGTTTCAAATCGATGAAAGGTGTCAGCTTGGATATCGAAAACAATACCGTTCTGTGAGTATAATGACAGCTTCTATTATATCGTCACGTTTCCGGAAACGTGAGCGTCTGTGGAATTCTCGTAATAAACAATTTTTAGATTTCGCTTTCCAACCCGATGGAAAGTGCGCAGAGAGAATGAATGGAAATTCCAAAAAACTTTGCCTCTTAATTTGAATATACTTTTTTCAATGATCACCCACTTTTCTCTATTTCAACATCAAGGGTCTTGTTTTTTAGAGGGTGTTTTGTGAAAATTCTGTAATACATTCTTATTTGCGACTGAGTACTGTATCAGAAAACAATAGTTTTCGTTGTTCTAGAAAAATTGAAATGTCTACCTTTTTCCAAAATGAGTGATATATTTGATAGTTCGTACTGGAAACCTGGCGTTCATGCCACTATGTTTGATGGATAAATTAATAAGAAAACAAAAATTTAGGGAGTATCTTCGTAAAGCCTCGACTTTTCGAAAAGAGAAAGATTCAAAATTCATAGTGCTTCCATATTAACCCGAACATTCTAAAAATTGAATATAAGAGTGGCTTTCAAAACTGAACGTACACTTCAACAAGTGTTGGGCAGTCCGAAAGACAAGACGTTGGAAAAAGAAAAGTCTGGGATTCACGAAATAAATAGAGAGAATTGTGATAAGAAATATGATGGTCAAACCAAACGGACTATATTAACTCGCTACAAGGAATATGTTTCACATTTTCGGTTTCATAGACCGGAGAAATCTAGTGTCGCTCAACATGTCATAGAGAACAACCACAGAATGAGTGAGAAATTTTTAAAATTGTTGAGACCGGTACATGACAACAGGTCTCTGGATGCCATCGAAAGCTCGGGAATCAAAAAGCGCGGAATGAGTGCTATGAATAACGACAAAGGTCCTATTTCGGACAGTCTTTTGTTTGGTCTTATACGTAATAATTCTGAATGAAAAAACGATAAAAATTAAAGACGGTCACTAAACATGAAGGAAATATATAATAAATTAGAGGTATCAAAAACAGGTAGCTTAGCATAAGATCAATAACCGATGTAGTTAGGCAATACTAACTGTAATTAGGCCACTAGGATATAAAAACACTAATATAGTAGTAAAATTTGGTCATAATGATCTCCTGAGGACGCTAACTTGGTAAGCGAAACGCGCGTCAAAAGACCGTATTTTTTTTTCTGGTGTTGGAAAAGGTGTTTCCAATAGATGTAATATAGTATGTTCATTGAATCAACTTATCCGTCACAACCTGAGAGTTAGAGCTAAATGGCTTGCTAATTCCAAGGGGTGAAGATCCTTCTGGTCGGTAGCTAAAACTGTTAATTAAAACTTTACAAAATCTACAATTCCACCATTAACACAAGCGGAGGGTTCAATTGCAACAACAGCCATAGAAAAGCAAGTCTATTAGCTAAACAATTTGCGTTCACACCTCAAACTTCACTGTTCAAGAATTCTTAAATTTAGAGAACTGCGTTTATGAGGAATGAACTTCCTGAGAACGTTTTTCCAAAT
The DNA here is from genome assembly GCF_025532065.1 of Leptinotarsa decemlineata. Taxonomy (NCBI): domain Eukaryota; kingdom Metazoa; phylum Arthropoda; class Insecta; order Coleoptera; family Chrysomelidae; genus Leptinotarsa; species Leptinotarsa decemlineata. The sequence continues at coordinate 15,451 of NW_027412572.1, read as the reverse complement.
GGATTCAATCTCTTATGAGTGATGTCCTAGGCATTGGCAACTTTATGTTGTTGAATTGCCTTGTCACATAATGGGTTGGTGAAGATTGAAATGTGTTCGAATATTTTTTAATTAAATAAACTGTTCCCATTATAAACATAGGCTCGTTTTTGCAAAACTAAAATATTTTGAACTGGATAGAAATTACATACTCCCCAAGATGGAATTCCATATCTCAAGTGAGATTCCACCAAAGAAAAATAAACAGTCTTAGCTGATGTTAAACCAAGTTCATTTGCGACTACTCTGACTGCATAACATCCAGAGTACATTTTATTACACAAAGCATAATGTTACTATTGGTAATGAGTTCAATTTTGGTAAATAATTCTGAATGCATCTGTCTTTTCATTCTGGGAGTCGATTTTATTCATACCCACAGTTTTATTCAGTAACCACACATGTAATTGTAAAAATGTTCCACCATATCATCCTAAAGATGACTTCATGAAAGTCGAAATGATAGTGGTTATTAGTTATTTGAACTGATCATAACCATTCCCTGCTCCGTTCAACAATAAAAGGGTGGGGGTTACTTATTTACGCACTGTATATATTTATATATTTTTCAAATAAAGATTGTGGAGATCAAATCGTGATGTGTAGTTTATGAAATCACTGTATATAATATAAATCACTCAAAACCAAATCGAGAATATAGAAACTTTTTTTTGTTTGTTGAATACGTAATTTTACTTGTTACAATGATATTGCATTTTTGTCGTTTCTTTTCAGATTTATTGCCGTACTAGCGACCTTCCCGGCTTCGCGCGAGTGTAATGCTGATATGAAATATCACCCACTGAAAGTTCGAGGGCATAGAGAAACAGTAATGAAAAATAAATTCTGTTATATGGACGCCTCTGTTTCCTCTGCGGCTGGCGCCCCAGTTGGAATATTGAAAATTCCTTTCTTATTGCACATCTGCAAATTAAAACCTATATAGAAAATTTCAGCCTACGAAAATGAACCGGTACCGAGAAACAGTGATGAAAAGGTAATTTTCATATATAAACGCGCCCGATTTATCCCCAGTGGGAAAGCCCCAGTTGGAATATTTGGAAATCGTCTCTTATGGCACTTCCACACAATAAAACGAACTTACACACAAAATTTTAGCCTCCAAAAATATAGCGGTACAGAGAAACAGTAATGAAAAAGTAATTTTCATATGTTAACTCGCCCCTATTACCTCCACGGGGGAAGCCCCAGTTGGAATATTTGGAAATCCTTCCTAGTGCTTCAAGAACTAAGAAGCACTCATATTCCAAATTTTAGCTTTCTATTAATTACCACTACGGGGAAACAGAGATGATTTTCGCATTCATAAGTTTACATAATTATTTCACTTTTATTCTGTTCAGAGAATACATGATTTGGGTTCGTCACGACGTGTTTGTTTGTTTTAAATATATAAATGAATGAAGATTTTATTGAAATTGTATAACTCACCTCAAAATTGTATACACACAATTTACATCAAGTCGCATTTGACATCAAATACACGGCTGAAAAAATTACCGAAACACCAAACCCGATATCAAAAAGGTTGGAAATGAATTATCCTTAAAAACATAAACAAAATAAGAACTCAAAATTACAACAAAAACACCGATTGTTCACATTTACGACCATTTAGTGATGAGTCCACGGAGATATTGATGTGAAATGGTTCACAGGATGAAGTTTTCACGTGCGGTGTCAACGTGATTGCGTAAAGACGTAAAATAATTACAGCAATGTGCTTTTGCGACTCGTGCATCCCCCGCGCAAGTGTGAAAAGAAAAAGCTTCTGTTCTGTTTATTACAATGATTTTCTCATCTTCATTGTTACATAATCTATTATCAACATAAAATCTGTATTTGAATAATAAGCTTGGATTTTTTCTTTAAGGGCAAAATAACAGCACAACAGGAAAATCTTCAAGGCGCTCTAAGAGCGGTGCCTATGCGAAAATAGCGATTCACTTTGGATTTGAGTCGCTGGAGATTAAATTAATTTGGAAAATCTTTCTCTAGAATTTATTCCACATAATCGCGATTCTCCAAATGAAAGAGTTCTTGAACAGTGAAGTTCGAGGTGTATTGAGTTGAACCTCAAAACGATGAGCAACTGTGGTCCGTCGCGTATTTCTGATTTGTACCGCTCTTGGTGGAATCAAATGTGTCGTCACTTGAACACCTCCCGTCAAAGTATCTATAGAAGATATTTATTGCTACAGCATTTGTCTGAATTACATACATCGATTAATTATTTGGGGACACCATACCATATTGATGGTATAGGGTTGAGAAAACCAGACTATATCCTCTACCTTAGGTGTGACGGAGGATTTCAACGTATTAAATAATTTTGAACTATTTTTTTTTTGGAAATTACAAACAATTATAATAATACAGGGGTTGATTCCATTTATTTGCATATTCCTCTACAAGAACCCATTTCCATATGTGATGTTCCTCAATAACATAGTTGCCCTTCGTTCATAACGGAAGGTGACAATGAAAATACAATAATAGTTTGAATTGAAGGGGTTATATTTTTAGTAGTGATTAATTTTTGGGAAAGAAAGTTTTTGGCTTTCTACTACTCCATCTTGATACAAAAAAAGGGATGAGGGAATCTTCCAAATTGATTACTTCCTTCCTTTCTTTAGGAGATTCCCTTATCCTTTTTTTTGTATCAAGATGGAGTAGTAGAAAGCCAAAAACTTTCTTTCCCAAAAAACAATGATAGTGTTAATACATGATGGAATCAGAGCCCATGACATATGCAAAACTGAATTGTAACGTTATCTAGATATGTATTCAAAAAATTAATTTTTTTTTACTTCAAATCTCACTTCGAATGGCAGCTGATAATTTATCAGATACTTCACAGTTTTATTACATAAATATGAATTATGAAAATACGTTTAACTTTTTTCTTCCACTTGGGAGTCATGAGTTACGTACCGAAAAGTACGATCAACCAGCCGACTAGGTCTACGACCCGGCCAAGGAGCGCCGACGCTGCAGTATCAAATAGCCGGCATTCCAGGAAAAGCCAACATTATAATTTCTCACCATTTATATTACATTATTAAAAATTCAGTCTTGATGTAACTTTTGTACGAACAACTTGTCCAAACAAAAATATTTCGTCTTTTTAAAAACGGTCTTCGTTCTTTAAAGTACGTAATTCGCGATTCAACATGGTTCTAGTACGGTCACTTACTATCGTAATATCGACTAGTTTCCTGGTGAACCTAACCAGTATAGGTTAAGAAAACAAACAAATAAACAAATAATGAACCAATAAAGAAGTAATAAGTAACAAATAAAAAGTGTTTTTAAAAAGTCTTCGAGCAAAGCTATGATACAATAGATATGTCTGTGGAGACTCATGCTCATCCGTTGACACTCTCCAGTTATTTATATGTCTGGACATTTCTCGTGAAGAGAAATTTATGTCAACTATCCATATTTGGGAACCCCTTGAGAAAGTTGGTATATCACCTTCATTGATCACTACCATGTCCATAGATTGCAGCCATTCTGCGAGATAGGTACCTCTTGCATCTGTCACGACCGAGTTCCACAACATCGATTTGGCATTGAAATCCCCTACCTGCTACTAAGTTATGGGTTTAGAAGCAGGTAGAATTTTAGAAGCAGTTAGAGGCTTACTAGCAGGTAGAGGGTTAGTAGCAGATAGAGGTTAAGTAGCAGGTAAGGGTTTAGTTGCAAGTATGAGGGGGTTTAATAGCAGGTAGGATTTCAGTAGCAGGTAGGGGTTTATTAGCAGGTTACTATCATACCTGATACTTATACCTGGTATCAGGTAATATCATACCTGATACTCATACCGGATATCATACCTGATATCAGTTGATATCATACCTGGTAACAGGTAATATCATACTTGATAATAGGTGCGATATAACCTGATAACAGGTATGATATTACCGGTTATTACCTGTTGTCAGGTATGATATTAAATAATATCAGGTAACATAAGGGTATATCACATTTGATATCAGGTAATATCATACTTGATAACACACCCTATATTTGGTAATATAAGGTAATAGCATACCTGATACTGGGTAATATCATACCCAATAACAGGTAACACCATACCTGTTAACAGATATGCTACCGATGCTACTTGATATTACCTGTTACCAGATATTATAATCTAATATCACCTGTTGCCTGGTATGATATTACATGTTATCCCCTGATGACAGGTATGATGTTACCTGTTATTATCCATGATATTATCCGGTATTGCCTGTGATATTACCTGTTATTATCCGCGAAATAACCTGTAAATACTTGTTATCAGGTGATGACAGTTGTGATATTACCTGTTATTACCCGGTAACAGGTAGGATGTCTCCTGCCAAACCTGGTAACACCTGTTATTACCTGTAACATTACCTGTAACATTGCCAGTTATATCTGTACCATTATCTGTAACATTAACTGTTGATATCGGCACCATTATCTGTAACCTTACCTGTTATTACCTGCAACATTACCTGTACTAGTACCTGCGACATTACCCGTTAGTTCCTGCAATATTACCTGTTATTACATGTAACATAACCGGCAACGTTGTCTGTTATTACCCGCACCATTACCTGTAACATTGCCTGTTATTACCCGCACCATTACTTGTAACGTTACCTGTTATTACATGCACCATTACCTGTTATTACATGTTACTATATGTAACGTTAACTGTTATTACCTGATATCACCTGTGATATTGCCTGTAATATCTGTAATATTATCTATCAATATTATCTGTTAATGTATGTTATTACCTGTTAATACCTGTTAATATACGTTATTACCTCCAATGTTACTTATTAATACAAGTTAACACACGCTATTACATGTTAACACATGTTATTACCTGTTAAACATGCATTGACGTGCCCAAACAGGCTTTAACACGTTAAAACATGTTAATACCTGTTGACACTCGTTTAAACATGTTTAAACTTGTTTGGACGTGTTAATGCATGTTTTAACAGGTAATATCGTGTATTAACGTGTATTAAAAGGTAACTGGAGGTAATAACGTAAATAAACAGGTTTTAACATGTATTAACATGTTTGGACATGTTTAAGCAGACGTTAACAGGTCCAAACATGTTTTAGCAAGTTAAAACATTTTAATACCTGATTAAACACGTTAAAACATGTTTCAACAAGTTTAAACAGGCATTAACATGTTCAAACAGGTTCAAACATGTTTAAACAGGCTCACACATGTTCCAACCTGTTCAAACACGTTGAACGTGTTGGAACCTGCGCGCGAGCTCAGCGCGCACACCTACGAACTACCCCTAACCATCCCTACCTACCTCTAACTACCCCTAACTACTTCCAACTACTCCCAACTACCCATAACTACCCCTAACCACCCCTAACCTAACTAACCCCAACTGCCCCTGACCTAACTACCCCTAACCTAAACCAACCCTAACTATTCCTAACCAACCATATCTACCCCAAACCTAACCTAACCTAACCTAACCTCTAACTATCTCTAACTACCCCTAACCACCCCCCCAACCTAACCAACCCTAACTACCCCTAACCTAACTACCCCTAACATAAATTAACTACCCCTAACCTAACTACCTCTAACCTAACCTAACTGCCCCTAACCTAATTACCTATAACCTAACCTAACCCAACCTAACTACCCCTAACTGCCCCTAACATAACCCAACTGCCCCTAACCACACCAGGTTAGGTTAGGTTAGGTTAGGTTAGGTTAGGTTAGGTTAGGTTAGGTTAGGTTAGGTTAGGTTAGGTTAGGTTAGGTTAGGTTAGGTTAGGTTAGGTTAGGTTAGGTTAGGTTAGGTTAGGTTAGGTTAGGTTAGGTTAGGTTAGGTTAGGTTAGGTTAGGTTAGGTTAGGTTAGGTTAGGTTAGGTTAGGTTAGGTTAGGTTAGGTTAGGTTAGGTTAGGTTAGGTTAGGTTAGGTTAGGTTAGGTTAGGTTAGGTTAGGTTAGGTTAGGTTAGGTTAGGTTAGGTTAGGTTAGGTTAGGTTAGGTTAGGTTAGGTTAGGTTAGGTTAGGTTAGGTTAGGTTAGGTTAGGTTAGGTTAGGTTAGGTTAGGTTAGGTTAGGTTAGGTTAGGTTAGGTTAGGTTAGGTTAGGTTAGGTTAGGTTAGGTTAGGTTAGGTTAGGTTAGGTTAGGTTAGGTTAGGTTAGGTTAGGTTAGGTTAGGTTAGGTTAGGTTAGGTTAGGTTAGGTTAGGTTAGGTTAGGTTAGGTTAGGTTAGGTTAGGTTAGGTTAGGTTAGGTTAGGTTAGGTTAGGTTAGGTTAGGTTAGGTTAGGTTAGGTTAGGTTAGGTTAGGTTAGGTTAGGTTAGGTTAGGTTAGGTTAGGTTAGGTTAGGTTAGGTTAGGTTAGGTTAGGTTAGGTTAGGTTAGGTTAGGTTAGGTTAGGTTAGGTTAGGTTAGGTTAGGTTAGGTTAGGTTAGGTTAGGTTAGGTTAGGTTAGGTTAGGTTAGGTTAGGTTAGGTTAGGTTAGGTTAGGTTAGGTTAGGTTAGGTTAGGTTAGGTTAGGTTAGGTTAGGTTAGGTTAGGTTAGGTTAGGTTAGGTTAGGTTAGGTTAGGTTAGGTTAGGTTAGGTTAGGTTAGGTTAGGTTAGGTTAGGTTAGGTTAGGTTAGGTTAGGTTAGGTTAGGTTAGGTTAGGTTAGGTTAGGTTAGGTTAGGTTAGGTTAGGTTAGGTTAGGTTAGGTTAGGTTAGGTTAGGTTAGGTTAGGTTAGGTTAGGTTAGGTTAGGTTAGGTTAGGTTAGGTTAGGTTAGGTTAGGTTAGGTTAGGTTAGGTTAGGTTAGGTTAGGTTAGGTTAGGTTAGGTTAGGTTAGGTTAGGTTAGGTTAGGTTAGGTTAGGTTAGGTTAGGTTAGGTTAGGTTAGGTTAGGTTAGGTTAGGTTAGGTTAGGTTAGGTTAGGTTAGGTTAGGTTAGGTTAGGTTAGGTTAGGTTAGGTTAGGTTAGGTTAGGTTAGGTTAGGTTAGGTTAGGTTAGGTTAGGTTAGGTTAGGTTAGGTTAGGTTAGGTTAGGTTAGGTTAGGTTAGGTTAGGTTAGGTTAGGTTAGGTTAGGTTAGGTTAGGTTAGGTTAGGTTAGGTTAGGTTAGGTTAGGTTAGGTTAGGTTAGGTTAGGTTAGGTTAGGTTAGGTTAGGTTAGGTTAGGTTAGGTTAGGTTAGGTTAGGTTAGGTTAGGTTAGGTTAGGTTAGGTTAGGTTAGGTTAGGTTAGGTTAGGTTAGGTTAGGTTAGGTTAGGTTAGGTTAGGTTAGGTTAGGTTAGGTTAGGTTAGGTTAGGTTAGGTTAGGTTAGGTTAGGTTAGGTTAGGTTAGGTTAGGTTAGGTTAGGTTAGGTTAGGTTAGGTTAGGTTAGGTTAGGTTAGGTTAGGTTAGGTTAGGTTAGGTTAGGTTAGGTTAGGTTAGGTTAGGTTAGGTTAGGTTAGGTTAGGTTAGGTTAGGTTAGGTTAGGTTAGGTTAGGTTAGGTTAGGTTAGGTTAGGTTAGGTTAGGTTAGGTTAGGTTAGGTTAGGTTAGGTTAGGTTAGGTTAGGTTAGGTTAGGTTAGGTTAGGTTAGGTTAGGTTAGGTTAGGTTAGGTTAGGTTAGGTTAGGTTAGGTTAGGTTAGGTTAGGTTAGGTTAGGTTAGGTTAGGTTAGGTTAGGTTAGGTTAGGTTAGGTTAGGTTAGGTTAGGTTAGGTTAGGTTAGGTTAGGTTAGGTTAGGTTAGGTTAGGTTAGGTTAGGTTAGGTTAGGTTAGGTTAGGTTAGGTTAGGTTAGGTTAGGTTAGGTTAGGTTAGGTTAGGTTAGGTTAGGTTAGGTTAGGTTAGGTTAGGTTAGGTTAGGTTAGGTTAGGTTAGGTTAGGTTAGGTTAGGTTAGGTTAGGTTAGGTTAGGTTAGGTTAGGTTAGGTTAGGTTAGGTTAGGTTAGGTTAGGTTAGGTTAGGTTAGGTTAGGTTAGGTTAGGTTAGGTTAGGTTAGGTTAGGTTAGGTTAGGTTAGGTTAGGTTAGGTTAGGTTAGGTTAGGTTAGGTTAGGTTAGGTTAGGTTAGGTTAGGTTAGGTTAGGTTAGGTTAGGTTAGGTTAGGTTAGGTTAGGTTAGGTTAGGTTAGGTTAGGTTAGGTTAGGTTAGGTTAGGTTAGGTTAGGTTAGGTTAGGTTAGGTTAGGTTAGGTTAGGTTAGGTTAGGTTAGGTTAGGTTAGGTTAGGTTAGGTTAGGTTAGGTTAGGTTAGGTTAGGTTAGGTTAGGTTAGGTTAGGTTAGGTTAGGTTAGGTTAGGTTAGGTTAGGTTAGGTTAGGTTAGGTTAGGTTAGTTAGGTTAGGTTAGGTTAGGTTAGGTTAGGTTAGGTTAGGTTAGGTTAGGTTAGGTTAGGTTAGGTTAGGTTAGGTTAGGTTAGGTTAGGTTAGGTTAGGTTAGGTTAGGTTAGGTTAGGTTAGGTTAGGTTAGGTTAGGTTAGGTTAGGTTAGGTTAGGTTAGGTTAGGTTAGGTTAGGTTAGGTTAGGTTAGGTTAGGTTAGGTTAGGTTAGGTTAGGTTAGGTTAGGTTAGGTTAGGTTAGGTTAGGTTAGGTTAGGTTAGGTTAGGTTAGGTTAGGTTAGGTTAGGTTAGGTTAGGTTAGGTTAGGTTAGGTTAGGTTAGGTTAGGTTAGGTTAGGTTAGGTTAGGTTAGGTTAGGTTAGGTTAGGTTAGGTTAGGTTAGGTTAGGTTAGGTTAGGTTAGGTTAGGTTAGGTTAGGTTAGGTTAGGTTAGGTTAGGTTAGGTTAGGTTAGGTTAGGTTAGGTTAGGTTAGGTTAGGTTAGGTTAGGTTAGGTTAGGTTAGGTTAGGTTAGGTTAGGTTAGGTTAGGTTAGGTTAGGTTAGGTTAGGTTAGGTTAGGTTAGGTTAGGTTAGGTTAGGTTAGGTTAGGTTAGGTTAGGTTAGGTTAGGTTAGGTTAGGTTAGGTTAGGTTAGGTTAGGTTAGGTTAGGTTAGGTTAGGTTAGGTTAGGTTAGGTTAGGTTAGGTTAGGTTAGGTTAGGTTAGGTTAGGTTAGGTTAGGTTAGGTTAGGTTAGGTTAGGTTAGGTTAGGTTAGGTTAGGTTAGGTTAGGTTAGGTTAGGTTAGGTTAGGTTAGGTTAGGTTAGGTTAGGTTAGGTTAGGTTAGGTTAGGTTAGGTTAGGTTAGGTTAGGTTAGGTTAGGTTAGGTTAGGTTAGGTTAGGTTAGGTTAGGTTAGGTTAGGTTAGGTTAGGTTAGGTTAGGTTAGGTTAGGTTAGGTTAGGTTAGGTTAGGTTAGGTTAGGTTAGGTTAGGTTAGGTTAGGTTAGGTTAGGTTAGGTTAGGTTAGGTTAGGTTAGGTTAGGTTAGGTTAGGTTAGGTTAGGTTAGGTTAGGTTAGGTTAGGTTAGGTTAGGTTAGGTTAGGTTAGGTTAGGTTAGGTTAGGTTAGGTTAGGTTAGGTTAGGTTAGGTTAGGTTAGGTTAGGTTAGGTTAGGTTAGGTTAGGTTAGGTTAGGTTAGGTTAGGTTAGGTTAGGTTAGGTTAGGTTAGGTTAGGTTAGGTTAGGTTAGGTTAGGTTAGGTTAGGTTAGGTTAGGTTAGGTTAGGTTAGGTTAGGTTAGGTTAGGTTAGGTTAGGTTAGGTTAGGTTAGGTTAGGTTAGGTTAGGTTAGGTTAGGTTAGGTTAGGTTAGGTTAGGTTAGGTTAGGTTAGGTTAGGTTAGGTTAGGTTAGGTTAGGTTAGGTTAGGTTAGGTTAGGTTAGGTTAGGTTAGGTTAGGTTAGGTTAGGTTAGGTTAGGTTAGGTTAGGTTAGGTTAGGTTAGGTTAGGTTAGGTTAGGTTAGGTTAGGTTAGGTTAGGTTAGGTTAGGTTAGGTTAGGTTAGGTTAGGTTAGGTTAGGTTAGGTTAGGTTAGGTTAGGTTAGGTTAGGTTAGGTTAGGTTAGGTTAGGTTAGGTTAGGTTAGGTTAGGTTAGGTTAGGTTAGGTTAGGTTAGGTTAGGTTAGGTTAGGTTAGGTTAGGTTAGGTTAGGTTAGGTTAGGTTAGGTTAGGTTAGGTTAGGTTAGGTTAGGTTAGGTTAGGTTAGGTTAGGTTAGGTTAGGTTAGGTTAGGTTAGGTTAGGTTAGGTTAGGTTAGGTTAGGTTAGGTTAGGTTAGGTTAGGTTAGGTTAGGTTAGGTTAGGTTAGGTTAGGTTAGGTTAGGTTAGGTTAGGTTAGGTTAGGTTAGGTTAGGTTAGGTTAGGTTAGGTTAGGTTAGGTTAGGTTAGGTTAGGTTAGGTTAGGTTAGGTTAGGTTAGGTTAGGTTAGGTTAGGTTAGGTTAGGTTAGGTTAGGTTAGGTTAGGTTAGGTTAGGTTAGGTTAGGTTAGGTTAGGTTAGGTTAGGTTAGGTTAGGTTAGGTTAGGTTAGGTTAGGTTAGGTTAGGTTAGGTT